>NC_141696.1:48586879-50986879 GCF_964263255.1 Lissotriton vulgaris
TATAGCTTTTACTTATTAGAAAATGTCATTAGCTTATGCTAAAAGGAGGGTCTGATGAAATATAAACTGTTTAGGCCTTAATGATGTATTGCATAAGTTAGCATACATTGCGCCATTTTCTATTCAGGCGTAATTTTAGGCTGTTGGAAACTAATCTTGTGTAATTCCAAGAAACTGTTCCCCAAACGGTTTTATTTATCCAGATAGGTTTTTCTTAGTAATAAGCATATTGTTCATGTCAGCACATAGCTTTCTCAGAAGAAAGAGGCCCACTCCCACTTGTTAGGTGGCAGGCTCCGAAAAGAATGACCTTGAGTTGCGCAACTGTGTGAAAAGATTTGAGTTCTGAATTGCTTTCCTTGTATTTCATTAACTAACTGCACCTGCCTGGAAAATTCCACTGTGGGCTTGTCTTTACCCGGTTATGAAACGTGCATAATGTATCTTTATGCTTGTCGATTTCAGTTCCCTTCTGTAGCATTCCTTGTGACTTGGCAGATGGGCTCCGATATGAGTGTACCTGAATAAACAAATATTGTTTTGTTTTTTTCTTCTGTCTGACCAACTCTTCATTTAGAACAGGCGGCTGAGAGGTGGTCTTAGTGTCCCGGTGGCTCAAATCAGGTCGCTTCCTTCATTGCCCCCTAATCAAACCTAGACGTCTCGGCAGCCTCTGATACCGTCATCCACAACACTCTACTTAACACCCTCTCATAAAGGGGTGGCATCAGTGGTATCGTCCTACAATGGTTCTTATCATACCTTAGCGAAAGATCTAACCTAATCAAACTAAAGAAGTCCCCATCAACATGAACATTAATCAACCAAGGAGTCCCCCAAAACTCAATCCTTTCCCCTGCCCTCTTCAACCTCTACATGGAACCCCTAGCACTGTTCCTCGGCGGGGTCTTGAGACCTAAAATGTCCCTGGACTCGACAATTCTCGCTCCAGTGCCTACTCGATTCACGGGTTCACACTCTGCGACTCTGGGCAATAGCTTGCTTAATCTCCACAACGGCCCCTCGCGGCGGGATGCCTGGCTTTCATCTTGCGGATACCCTGCCGGGGTTATCTCGCAGGGGAATACCAGGACGGGTTCCCTAAGCAAGAGCTTAGAGACCAGTTGGTGATTTGCGCTATATAAATTCCTGTACATTTACATTTACATTTACAATTACATGTTCCTGAAACAAGTCAGGATTGCCTATCATCTTTATGCAGATGACATCCAAATCTATATCAAAATGGCTTCACTTAAAGACATCCAACACCTCAATAACACTCTCTCCTTGATGCACACCTGGCTAAACAACATCCAACTACAACTAAATCCCCCAAGTAACGAACTCCTGCTCATCCAGTCTAAAACAAATCCCTACCCCATCCATACCTGGCTCGGCAGTTTAACTGCACTAAACTGTAAACTATCTATATCCAATTCTGTAATATCTCTTGGGATTACTTTAACAAAAGCCTGAACATGAAAGAACATATCAACGCCTCAGTACAAAGTGCCTTCTACACACTAAAATGCATCAAAACATCAAACCATTTATTCCCTCTGAAGACCTGAAGATCGTAATCAAATCACTTATCCTCTTCAAGCTGGCAACCATCACTGGCACCCCGAAAATCCACCTTCTGCCAATGACGGCCACAGTCAATGGAGTGGCTAGATTGCTCTCTGGAGGGAGACGATATGACCACATCGCTCCTACTTTCAAGAAACTCAACTCAGTCTTCTTATCCCTCCCAATTTCAAGACAAACAAATCGCTCACCTGCTCCTTCTCTGGGAAAGCTCCTAGAATTTAGAATGCCCTTCCTAAGGAACTTGGTGACAATCACTCCTACCTTCACTTCTCAACAAATTACTATACTCATCAACCTAAAGTACTTTGTTTGATCTACCAAATACCACGTCTAACAAACTCACTACTCACTCGGATCTCTATTCCCAACTCCTCCGTATCCCACACCCCACCATAAACTATATTAATATATACTTCCCCCTTGTATCTAACTCACTTGTATCTAACTCCTGTAAATGACCCTGTTTACCTCCTTCCTGCCTTATGCTGTATGACGTCTTCCTTCCCAGTTTACTATACCTCTTGTAAATGATGTATATGCAATCCTTGTAATGCTTTATATTGTATGACTCTTTCCTTCCCACTTTTGTTATACCACCTGTAAACAATGTATATGCAATCCTTGTAAAGTGATCTGATGCCCTCGGGTCAGGTTTCTGCTATATAAAACTCAAAAATAAAAAATCAAAAAATAAATAGAGGTAGAGAAGGGAAGAGAGGGATCAAAGGTGACATTCAGGCAATAAGCTGAGGACAGAATAATCAAAGATAACACATTCCTTAGAGAAAGAGTCGAGATGCAGAAGGGGTCAAAGATTACACCCATAATAAAGCGAGTAAATAAAACAGAGGGATTACAAATGACACCCACATCACAAGAGGAAGTGAGAGGGATCATAGGTAACATCATGATGAGAGGCAGAGAAGAGGTGAGAGAGGGATAAAACATGACAATGTAAGGCCAAACAGAGAAGGAGAGAGAAGAATAAATGATGACAGCTATATCACAGTCAAGGAAGATGTGTACAGTATTAAAGGTAATACCAGGTTAGGTACAGTGAAAGAGAGGGAGGTGTTCACTCTGATCAAAGAGAGAGGGGACAATGATGACAACTGAATCACAGACAGAAAAGGAGAGAAAATAATCAAAGATGACACCTAGATAACATTTAGAGAACAAAGATAGGATTCAAAGAAGGTAGATTGATCACACACAAGGAGGAGAGAGGGCTCAAAGATTATTCCAGAATTTGAAGCACAGAAGGGGCTAAAGGGATGAAAGGTGACACCCTGACCAAGAAGCAGATGAGGAGAGAGGATTCCTAGATGATTCCCAGATTACAGATAGGGAGGAGAGGGAGGGCTTACAATGGCAATGGAATCACAGGCAAAGAAGAAGAGAGAAGAATTAGGGCCTGATTTAGAGTTCCTCGTATGAGTTACTCCGTCACAAACATGATGGATATACCATCCGCCATATTACAAGTGCTGATGGATATCATTCAACTGAAATACGACGGACTCGATATCCATCACTTTTGCGAAAGAGTAACCCCTCTGCTGAATTCTACATGAGACCCTTAGTGATGACACTTGGACTCCATTCAGAGAAGGACAGGGAAGGGATCAAGTATTAGAAGCAGGGAAAAGAGAGCAAGACTCCCTGATCACAAGGTAAGGAAGAAAAAGGAGGACAAAACAAAGAAACCAAAGGTATAAAAGGGACAGGACAAACAAACATGGGAGCTGCATGTATGGGATAGATATGTAAGACTTATACAGAAAGATAAACGAGGATATGTACAAGTGTCTGTAAAAAGTGAATGGATCTTGGGCAGGATGCCATTTAAGATCCATGGCACTACAGTATGCACAAGCATAGGCTGGACAAGTGAGCATGTTATCCATTTTATGATGTGAATTTCTATTTCTCAAATCATGCATAAGAGGAAAATAACAAAAGAATCAGGACCTGATGCCCGCTCCTCAAACAGAGACGCCAAGGCTTTCATTGCTCCCACATTGTTGGTGTCCTTTTCCTCACTGGAGAGAGCTCTCAAGATCTTTCTGCATGCTAATGCCCCCACAATACAGTCCTGACACTGCAACAGAGCAAACAAACACAACACAGTTTACAAGGGTGAAAAATCTGTAACTTCTCTATGAGATCAACTGTACTCTCAATTTGGAAGCACAATAATGAAAAAGAAATCAATAAAATAACATAAAGTGTGAAAATAACACTTATCAAGCAAAGTCATGTTGGAGGTACAATACTAAATCAGACACAGTGGTATTGTATAAAGACTCCAAACCATGGTACAAAGTCACGCTGGCGGTACAAACTTGTATCTGACACATTAGTATGGGATGAAAGCTATCAACAATGGCGCTCAGTTATGTTGTAGGCACTAGTCCATCACGGATTGTAAATGGCTCCTCTGACTTACCGGTATGTCAATCTTTCTTACCATATAGGGAGCTGTTAAAAATAGACTTTTTCAGTTTGTTGAGTCAAACTATATTATTATTACGTACATTCTACAAGATGCTATTCACAAACCTACATGTGGAGGTCAATGCTTACATCTCTATTTACTATTTTTCATGCAGAAATCTCAGCCCTAATTGCGTTGACCCACCCACAAAAGAGTAAGCCCATTGGTAATTAGAAACTGCACTTCTTTAGTAACAGTCATTTTATGCAGATTTGTATAGCGCTATCACCTGGGAGAGTATGCTGACGTTGCAGGTGTGAGTTGAGGCAAACCTAGGACCTTGAACTACTGAATAAGCAAAGTTTTCTGCTTCTTGCAGAATTCAAGTAGAGAGAAGGGGGCTCTTACTTGTAGCGGCAGGTCATTGAATGCTTTAGGAGCGATGTAGGAGAAGGCTCCATCAGCCAACAAGGTCCCCAAACAGTTGTAAATGTGCTCCAGCTAAGGACTGGAGTATTCCAACACCATACATGACCAATATAGAAAAGTAGGATCTGCTTTCATGATTACCCCCAATTTGTGCTGGTGTTATGCTGTTTTCTGACTAGCCTGACTGGGATCCTGCTACTCAGGATCCCAGGGGCCGATTCACAGAACTAACTTAAGACAAAATCCTAAACTTACTACTTTTGGTATTCACAGAAGTTAGGATTTTGTCTTAAGTTTGTCTTAGGACATACTTAAGACAGACTTAGGACAGACTTAAGATAGACTTAAGACAAACTTAAGACAGACTTAAGACACACTTAAGACAAAATCCTAACTTAAGTCTGCCAACACTCCAACTCCTACCAGGCCCCCTTGTCCCACAGCTGAGCAAGATGGTAAACTCTTTAAACCCACAACCATGTGGCAGTCATTGCATTGCTCTCCTCCAACTAACAAGTAGGGAGCATTCTCCTGCTCTCTTATCTCCCCTCTGAGCAAGATGGAACACTCCCTCCACTCATGAGTCATGTGTAGCCTAGTCCCTTCCTCTGCTCCACTTCACAGGTAGGTAGCCATCTCAATGAAGGGAGGTGTTTGTGGGTGGGAAGCCAGGACTCCAACTCCAACCAGGCACCCTTGTCCCACTGCTCAGCAGGATGGTACACTCTTCCCACCCACAATCATGAGGCAGCCATTGTATTGCTCTCCTCGAACTAACAGGTAGGCAGCCCTCTTCTGCTCTCTTGTTTCACCCCTGAGCAGGATGAAACACTCCCCCCACCCAAGAGCCATGTGTAACCTATTCCGTTCCTCTGCTCCACTTCACAGGTAGGTATCCATCTCAACATGGAGGAGTGTTTGTGGGTGGGAAGCCAGAACCACATCTCCCACTAGGCTCCTTGTTCAACAGCTAGGCAGTATGGTACACTCCTCCCACCCACAACCACGTGGCAGCCATTGCATTGCTCTGCTCCAACTAACAGGTAGGTAACCTTATCCTGCTCTCTTGTCTCAACCCCTGAGCAGAATGGAACACTGCCCCAGCTAAGAGCCATGTGTAACCTACTACCTTCCTCTGCTCCACTTCACAGGTAGGTAGCCATCTTAACAGAGAGGGGTGTTTGTGGAGGGAAGCCAGGACTACAACTCCCACCAGGCACCCTTGTCCTACAGCTCAGCAGGATGGAGCATTCCCCCCACCCACAACCAAGTGGCAGCTATTTCCCACCACTGTGTCACCGAACAGGTAGGTAGACAGTGCAGGCACCCTGCCATCCTTCTCAAAATGCATGGAGCCATATGACCACACCAGCCCTCACATGTCATCCAACTTAGCTTAATTCCAAAATCCACATCCAGTGTGCAGACAGCTAAGCGTACGTAACTGTCACAGAAATTAAACTTTGAGGGCCCGATTCACAGAATGAACTTAAGACTAAATCCTAAACTTACTACTATTTGGTATTCACAGAATGCACTTACTACTTTCGAGATTCAAAGAGTGAACTTACTACTTTCGGGATTCACAGAATGAACTTACTACTTTCGGTATTCACAGAATAGATTTAAGACTACTAACTTTACGTCCGCACTCGGGCCGGAAATTCTGGCCCGGAGGCAGAGCTTCCGCCTTCGGGGCGGAGCTTGCAGCCCAGAGGCGGAGCTTCCGGCTCGGAGGTGGGGATTTAGCCATGGCTGAAATCTCCACCAGGGGGCCGCGAGCTCCGCCTCCAGGCTGCAAGTTCCGCCCCCAAGCCAGAAGCTCCGCCCCCGGGACAGGATTTTTTGGCCCGGCTGCGGACGTAAAGTTAGTAGTCTTAAATCTATTCCGTGAATACCGAAAGTAGTAAGTTGATTCTGTGAATCCCGAAAGTAGTAAGTTCTCTCTGTGAATTCCGAAAGAAGTAAGTGCATTCTGTGAATACCAAATAATAGTAAGTTTAGGTTTTAGTCTTAAGTTCATTCTGTGAATCGGGCCCTGAACCACCAAGTCACATGTGGAAGAAACTCAGGGACCAATAATGCAAAGCACAGAATGCAATGTGTAAGTGCCATGGTGTCAGAGCACGAAGGCTCATATGAACACAAAACATGCATGGTCAATCTGTCAAACAAACAAAAATACATGATATGAAAAGTGTATGTATAACATTACAATGGCTAGTTCTTGCTTAGCTGAAACTGATTCCATGCAGAGCAAACTAAAAAGATGCATCACACAAAGTTGCTGTGCCTCAAGTCGTTAGATGACGACCTGTCCTTGTAATCACACCATGGACAAGTAATGTATGTACCACAACATCATGTCATGATGCTCAGTGTCTTGCAGACATACCAAGTGATTGCAATGTAAAGTGTGTGGTGTATCACATGTAACATCCAAACGTCTAACACCAAGGTTGTGGACTGCACTTCAATGACCATTTCACCTCTGTTCAACAGGAGATCCACAAGCAGAAGACAACACCAACCTGCAGAGCCAGTCTTTCACCCCATACCCCCGGACAAGAACTCTTGAATGTGACTCCCTACGTTTCTCGGATGAGGATCAACAACCTGGATATCCGGACTGCCAGGGAGCACCACGTCTCAGGCTCTCATTGTCCGCCCACCCAATCACCACAGCAACAACAACAGCACTGACCCCTGCTGCAATGACCTGGGCGGCCTCAACCACCACCATCACAACTGCTGCCTGCCTGCAACACTCTTCCTGCCTCAGTGGTTACCAACACCACTACACAATCAGAGGAGGGCAGGGAGAGTTTGTGGTTGCGTCAAGAGCCAACGCCACAGGTCAGGGTCAGCAGGGCAGGTAGGAGGGCAACTGGGGAACAAATGCAGGAGGAAACTGGGACCGAAGTCCCGTCCACCATCGCCAGCGTCCTTGGGGCATATGAAAACAAGTTACTTACCTGTAACTTCAGTTACCCATTATTGGTATCTTTCATAGATTCACATGCCTGAATCATTCCCCGTCGCCGATGCGGGAGTCCCACGGTAAATAAAAAAGCAGTGCCAAAAGTAAATGATAGTAGTAGGCCCCAAGAAAAAGGCCTGAGGCCTAGATCCTTGTAGCCTATCTACATCATTTTGCTAAAAAGACCAAAGTCTTTGTCCTAACCAATCAGCTATCAGCATCCTCTAGAACACTCTCTGCAGAGCCAGTTCTCAGATTTTCGTTAGCACAAGTGGGAAATGAGTATCCCAAAATAGAGAACCGACTCTCCGGGGAGGAGGGTGGGTGCATGTGAATCTATGAAAGATACCAATACTGGATAACTGAAGTTACAGGTAGGTAACTTGTTTTCTTGTCCAGTATTGGTGTATCTTTCAGAGATTCACATGCCTGAATCAGAGTAGCAGGCAGTATGCCAAGTATATAGTCGGTTGCAGATGGTGGAAGACTTGTACTGATAAACTCCCAGTTGCATCCATAAATAATTAAGAAATGCATATTAACTCAACTTCCCACATGTAAAACATGATTAGAAATGTAAAGAAAACATTCATAGAGCAATAAACTCATGGGTATCTAAACTTCATATATATATATATACGCTCCAAGTTTGTCCAACAAACGGAACCGCACACGATAGCAGGGGGGCCCGCAGTCTCCCGCAGGATCCTTTATTCTTAAAACACCAGCTGGTTCAAATGGATGCGCCGAAGCCCAACGCGTTTCGGGGATCCTTCCCCTTGATCACGGGCATATGCAGTAGATTGACGCGTGCACACAAAGTCTCATGCTCTTTTTATATCACGCCCACAGATGGGCCACCAGGGATTTGTAGTGCTGCCATTTCCCCACAGACGGGCTCTACTTCGACGGCGAAGTTGTAGTCCTTTAACAAAGCTCAGAAGAGCCTCCAGTTGTTTCCGCTGGTGTTCTTTCTTGATACCTGCATTCCTGCAATGCTCCCCGCGATCACGGAAGCAACAGTCCGTCCCATTATGGCAGCGGTGCGGTCCCCTGACCTTGGACTGGCCGGAAAAATATACGCTCCGAGTTTGTCCAACAAACGGAACCGCACACGATAGCAGGCTGGCCCCGTAGTCTCCCGCAGGATCCTTTATTCTTAAAACACCAGCTGGTACAAATGGACGCGCCGAAGCCCAACGCGTTTCGGGGATCCTTCCGCTTGATCACGGGCATATGCAGTAGATTGACGCGTGCACACAAAGTCTCCTGCTCTTTTTATAAGGAACATATTAAAATCAGATGGTGTAGTGGGCAGTCTGCTATCCGAGTATCCATTAGTAACCTATCGGAAAAGCAACTCTCTGAGAGATCACCTAGTAAATAGCCACCATGAATCAAAGAAGAGGAAAAAGGCCCCTGCTGTGGGATTTTACCCCTGCATGAAATGCAAGGCCTGTAGAAACTCACAGAAAGTCAAAGAATATGGGGTACCAGGGAGATTTCAAAAGATGCCAATTTCGAAATTACTGAATTGTAATTCCGACTTTACTGTATATTGTTTGATGTGCCCATGTGGCAAAAAGTATGTGGGCAGCACCACAAAGCAAACAAAACTGAGGATTCTGGAACATATGAGAGCCATAAATACGAAAGACCAAAGTTATCCGGTGGCTCGGCATTATGAGAAAATGCACAAAAGCAACAGCAATTAGCTGAGCTTTTTTATTTTGGATCAGCTTGTGGGAACAGAGAGAGGGGGTGACTGGGTTAAGAAACTAAGAACCCTTGCATCCAAATACATCATAATGCTCCAAACGAAGAATCCTGTAGGGTTGAACAAAGAAGAGGAAATGCGGGTGCACATTGGGTAAATGAGAAATCTCTCCCGAACTTTACAATTACAGTAGGGAAATACCGGTCATCCTACATCCCAAACCTTTTCTCCCTTCCCTTTCTACCTCTTCCCTTTCTTGCTTCCCCTAAGGAAATTCTCTAAATTCGCCCTGCAGAGAAACTCTTTCCCTAGTCTTGGTAGGCCACGTAACATAAGTAGCATGAAATAGCCCATCCAGGGCATTATCATTCAACCATACGTGACAGAATGGCCATCAACATATAGGCCAAACACTAGTACATCAATAACGTTATGAACAAGAAGCTAAAAGCCCATTAAGGGCTTGATTGTGGGCTAAATATTAATTTGTGAGTATGATGTAATACCAATGAATAATGAGACATTGAGTCAAATAGCCACATATGTATGAAATGTAATGTGAATAATGCATTTTATATACGTGAATGATGAAGTACTTAGACATTGTAACATGGCCGCTGCATAGCAATGAATGAAATTGAAATGCCTTCTTTTATGTTTGTTTTTAATCACGTGACATGGTGTCATGGAGAAACTTTATTTAAACACACAAAATGTCTCAGTCAGTCAACACTGACGAAGGCGGCAACGCCGAAACGCGTTTGTTGACTTGGCATATGTGAAACGGTATGAATAAAATGAATAAATATGGCAATGGGACTACAAAGAATGGCTGGAGTGTCCTTAATTGAGGAGCAGTTCTGAAGGATTTGAACTGTGTGTTTGATAATAATAATATACGCATTCCACCGTGCGGTAAGGAGGCACCCGAGGACAAGAGGAGCGACAGTTGGTGGAAAGGTGTTTTTGGATACATATATATATATATATATATATATATATATATATATATATATATATATATATATATATATATATATATATATATATATATATATATATATATATATATATATATATCTGCAAGTATAAAAAGTAAAAGAACACAGGTTACCTGAAGTTGTTCTTAAAGAAAAAGGTGGCGTAAGACAGCCTGACCAACTGCAGCATCCTCTTGACTTGTGGATTGAAGGCAGTAATGTCTAGTGAAAGTGTGTACATTCTTCCATGTCGCAGCACAGCAGATATTTTCTAGAGTCACTCCAGCAAACAATGCTGTAGACGCTGCCACAGCTCTTGTGGAGTGGGCCTTGACTTTCCTCAGCAATGGCCTGTTAGACTTGATATGACAGAAATTAATAGCGGAAGCTATCCACCTAGAAATTGTGGCTTTTGTGACTGCTGTACCCAGTGTGGTTTGACCGTAAGCCGAAAATAGTTGATCAGATTTTCTAAAGGCTTTTGTTCTCTGTAGATAGAATTTTAAACATCTTTTGACGTCCAGAGAACGTTAGGCACTTTGCGCCGGTGTAGTAGGGCTTGGAAAGAAAGTTCCTAACTTCACTGGTTCATTTAGGTGGAACTGTGATGGTACCTTAGGTATGAATGTAGGGTTAGGCCGGAGAGTGACATAATCCTTAGAGAAATGCAAAAATCTGGCAGACGTTAGAGTTAGAAGTAAAGCGACCTTCCATGTTAGGAATTTGAGGTCGGCCTTGTGGATGGGTTTGAATGGGTGTTTCATCAACTGTGTGAGGACCGTATTAAGTTCCCACTCCGGTGGAGGAGGCCTAACCGGAGGGAAAGTTCAGAAAAGACCACTCATGAATTGCTTGATCAATTAGGATAAACATAGCGGAGGAATCTTAGCAACTTTCCTGAATCTGGAGAGAGCGGCTAAATGGACTTTTACTGATGAAAAGGAAAGTCCAGACCGAGCCAGATGCAGCAGATAAGAAAGAATTTGTTCTGCAGGGGCTTCTATCGGGTATATTTTGTTAGATTCACACCAACAGCAAAACCTCTTCCATTTAAGACGATAAGTCTTAATTGTGCTTTGGGCTCGTGATTTTGCTAAGATGTCATGGAAATCCTGAGGAATATGAAGGTCCCTAAATTCTAGGAAGTCAGGAGCCATGCGTGTAAATTCAGAGACCGAGGGTCTGGGTGAAGTATCTGCCCCTTGTTTCTCGACAGCATTGTGGGTGTTGGAAGAAAGATGGATCACCCGATCCTGGGATAGCAAAAGAATTTCTTGGAACCAATACTGGTGTGGCCACCGGGGGGCAATCAGGATGAGACGACAGCCCTCTAACTTCATCTTGCGTAACACCTTTGGTATTAAAGGGATTAGAGGAAAAGCGTAAGCACAAATCCCTGCCATGGCATGGACAGGGCATTCCCTCTTGACCCCTGTTGAGGATATCAGCTGGCGTAATATTGGCATTTCTTGTTCTGCTTTGTTGCAAACAAATCCAATTTCAGTTTGCCCCATGCCTGGAACACTCTGTTCACCTGAACGTGGTCTAATTCCAACTCGTGGCAGTATGTTAGGGTTCTGCTGAGAGTGTCCGCTAGGGTATTGTGGAGGCCTCTGACATGTTCCGCCATGAGGGTTATGTAGTGGAGTGTGATCCATTCCCATAACTCCTGAGCCTCTTTTGACAACTTTGCCGATCTTGTCCCTCCCTGTTTGTTCACGTAAAACATGCTGGTGGTATTGTCGGTTCGAACTAGTACTGATGATCCCGCAATCCTTGGAAGCAAAGCTTGCAAAGATAGGAAGATTGCTCGCAATTCCAGGTTGTTAATGTGTTGTTGTCTGTACTACTGAGTCCACTTGTCTTGTATTTGTAAATCTTGGAGATGTCCTCCCTATCCCTCCATGGACACATCTGTTGTCAGAACGAAATCTGGGGGTTTTTGTATGAACATGAGCCCTTGTGCCAGATTGGTTAACTGTGACCACCAGTGGAGAGCATCCACCATGCGTGGTGTGACCTTGATGATGTAGTTGAAGCCACCTGTCGCTTGCTGCCATAGAAGATGTAGTTTCTCCTGTAAACGTCTCATTCTGAGTCATGCCAAGGGGATGAGATTTATGGCCGAAAAGCACATTCCCAGGAGTGAAGCGAACATGCAAACAGAAAGTGACTTTCTTTTTGAGACCCGGAGTGCTAGCTTTTGAAGACAAAGTTGTCTTTCTTGAGATAAGAATGCCTTGCACTAGATCGTGTCCATACAGGCTCCTAGGAAAGGCAGGATTTGCTTCGGATGTAACTGGGATTTGCTTTTGTTCACAGTTAGCCCTAGAGAGGCAAAGAGATTGCGACACGTTGAAATGGCAGTCTTTACAGTGTGCCCCGAGGGACCTTTGATTAACCAATCATCCAAGTACGGAAAACCTGGATTCTCCAAGAACGCAACATTGCTGCTACCGGGGCCAGGCACTTTGTGAAGATCCGTGGAGCCGATTTTAGTCCAAACGGGAGCACTTTGAACTGATAATGGGCACCAGCCACAGTGAAGTGGAGATACTTGCGATGTTTTGGATGGATCGGGATGTGGAAGTGAGCGTCTTCCTTGTCCAGAGAAGCCATAAAATCTCCCTCGTTCAGGCAACTTAGAATCTCTCAGAGGGTGACCATGCAAAACCCTTGTTTTTTGAGGAATCTGTTGAGGTTGCAAAGGTCAAGGATTGGTCGCCATTCCCCTGATTTCTTTTTGATTAGGAAAAAACGGAAGTAGAAACCTGTCCTTTTCTGATGTACTGGAACCTTTTCTATAGCATTCTTGAGGAGCATTGTACAAGCTTCTTTGCACAATAAGTGAAGACGAGGGGGAGGAGGGTCCCCTAGGCGGAGTGGTAGGTGGCTTGTTGACAAATTCTAGGGTGTGTCCATTTCTCATTAGGTCTAACACCCATTGGTCGGAGGTAATTTCTTGCCACTTGTCCAGAAATGATGACATTTTTGCGCCCACAAGGAGGGGAGTGCTAGAACTGGGGGTCTCTAGTTGGCAGAGGTAGGTACCAATGTCCAAATAGGGACCCTTGCTTCTAGTCAGGGTAAGGAGGAAACCCTCTGAGATAACCCCTGCTCACCCCCTTGGTAGCTTGGCACGAGCAGTCAAGGCTTATCAAAGGCAATGTGTAAAGTATTTGTACCAAAACTCACAGTAACACAGTGAAAACACCACAAACTGACTCCAAAACAGTTTAGAAAAATGAAGGTATTTAATCTAAACTACACAAGACCAAAACGACAAAAATCCAACATACACAGTTCAAGAATATGGTTGCAAAATAGTTCTTAAGGTTGCGATAAAATTATCCACAGTAGCGTAAAATGTTTACAGTTGCGTCACGTTTTAGCCACAGTACCTTTAGTTGCAACAAGGTTCCAAAACAGAAGCTTGGTGCGGTTGAAAACAAGCGATGCGTTGCTCCTGAGACCCTGGGGAGGTGATGCGACAACCCCACTGCAGCAGCGGGCGTGTTGCGTCGAATCCGGTCTGCATTGGCAGGAAGGTGATGACTTGTACGGATTCCGGTGCGCGTAGGTTCCGTAGGAAGTTTACCCTCACAAAGGCACGATGCGATGATCTCATAGGGGCTGCGACGATCTCCGGGGCGATGATGCGCGATCCAGCGGCGATCCTCCTCTCGCAGCTCCTCGATGAGGGGCCTCTATGACGATGTTTGCAGCGACGTGCTGCGGTCTGCAAGTGAGCGATGCGATAACTTTTCTGTAGCAAAGTCTCTCAAATCTCTTGTGGAGAAGTGTGGCTCACTGGTTAGAGCAGGCAGACCCTGAAGCAGAGGTCAGACCCGGGACCAGGGTTCAATTCCTGACGCAGCAGGGTCTTGAGCTCAAATGTCCATGGACTTGATAATTCTCGCTTCGGTGCCTGACCTAATCATGGGTTCACACTCTGCAACTCTGGGCATTAAGCTTGCTTAAACTCCACAACGGCCCCCCGCGGCGGGATGCCTGGCTTTCACCTTGGGGATGCCCTGTAGGGGCTATCTCACAGGGAAAAGCCAGGACGGGTTCCCAAGGCAAGCGCGGAGATATCCCTTCGGGGGTCGATTCAGGCGCTATATAAGAAACATAATAATAATAATAATAATAATAATCTTGGTTTCCAGCTTCCCAACACAGGTACAACTTCCAGAGGCACCACAACTGGCCCAAGCACTCTAGGAAGGATAGGACTCTCTCAATAGAGCTCAGGGAAGCTGTAGGTGAAGTCTTTTTGTTCCTGGGACTCCTTAACAGGGAGCCAGCCCTTCTTCAGGCCCTTGGAGATTCCTTCAAGCAAGGGGACACAGCACAAAGCAAAGCCCTTCCCCTCTCCTTGGCAGCAAAGCAACTGCAAGTCAGTCCAGCACAGCAACAGGCAGCAGGACAGTCTTCCTTCTTCAGTCTTCCAGCTTTCTCCTTAGCAGAGGTTCCTTCTTGATTCCAGGATGATCCAATTTTCTTTAGTCAGGGGTCCTGTACTTATACCCCTAAAAGTCTTTGTTCCCTTTGCGCAAGAGGGCTCTGAGCCCGGTCTGAACCAGTTCTGGGTGTTCCTTGAGCACTTTGCTTTCCTGGCTTCTCCTTTCCTTTCAGAGTGAGGGGCAGGGTCGTCAGCCGCCCAGCAGGAGGTGGAGCCAGCATTGTGGAGGGAAAGCACAGCCCTGGAGCACTTTGTTGACATGATTCCTTCTCTCCTTTCACAGTGGAGGGCAGAGACATCAGACACACCACAGGGGTGGAGCCAGCATTGTGGAGGCAGGCACTGTCCTATTCAGGTCCCAGGTGTAACTCCCCCCACCACTCTAGATGCAGATGGAGCTATTCAGCCCAGGGATGGCCCACTCAGCCTCTGGGAGCCACCCAGCCCCTGTCACTCACAAACCAGACAGTCAATTAACAAACAGGCCAGGGCACACAGAAAGGTCAGACAAGAGAACAGCCACTTTCTAAAAGTGCTGTTCTCAAACACAGGATTTAAAAACAACCTTTCCTAAAAGATGTGTTATTACATTCTGAGTTCAAGGATACCAGACTTTTATGTCCTACCTTGCTCCTATGGGAAGATAGGCTGGTAGCCACTGTAGCCAACCTCCCACATGATAGCCTATGGAGCAAGATAGCCTTACAATAGTGGAAAAAAAATGGCTGTAATTCACTACCAGAGCATGTCACCTGCACAAGTACATGCTTTACCTTTCACATACACTACACCCTGCCCAAGGTGGTACCCTGGGCCTTCCATAGGGGTGACAAATATGCATAGAAAGGGAAGGGTTAGACCGGGTCAGTGGGGACACTGACCAGGAGGACATGGCAGTTCACAGACTGCACACAGGCGCTGCGGTGGCAGGCCTGAGACACTATTTTAGGGCTACTCATGTGGGTGGCACAATCAGCGCTGCAGGCCCACTAGTAGCATTTGTCATCACCAGCCCTGGCACACCCAGTGCACTTTACTAGGGACTTCTTGGTGATACAAATATGCCAATCATGTATATTCAATTACAATAACAATTTACACAGGGAGCACTTACACTCTGACACTTATCAGCAGTGACATAGTGTCCAAAGCATCTAAACCAGCAACAACGAAATCCAGCACAGCCTCATAAAATACAGGAGGTAGAGGCAAAAAGACTGGGGAAACCACGCCAAAGATGCCACGTCTAACATGTGTCCCCTCCAGCTGAAAGTGGGGAGTACTTCCTACCCTCTTGGGAGTTCTCTTCACTAAGGTGCAAATACCTGGACAGACCATCAGGGTTGGCATGTTCTGTACCAGGGCGGTGTTCCACTGTAAAGTCCATTCCCTGTAGGGATATGGACCACCTCAACAGTTTTGGGTTCTCACCCCTCATCTTCATCAACCATCTGATGGGCCTGTGGTAGGTCTGAACAAGGAAGTGAATACCAAACAGGTAGGGCCTCAGCTTCTTCAGAGCCCAGACCACAGCAAACACTTCCCTTTTAATTGCACTCCACCTCTGTTCCCTGGTGAGTAGCCTCCTACTAATGAAAGCTACAGGCTGGTCCCAGCCTTCGTCATTGATCTGTGAGATTACTGCTCCCACCCCATGCTCTGAAGCGTCTGTCTGCACTATGAACTCACTGGAGTAAGGTGCCTTGAGCACCGGTGCTGTACACATGGAGGTCTTCAGGGCATCAAAAGCAGTCTGGCAGGCTTCGGTCAAATTCACTTTTTTGGGCTGCCTCTTGGAGGTCAGCTCTGTCAAGGGGGCAACAATGGTGCCATATCCCTTGATAAACCGTCTGTAATACCCGGTGAGTCCTAAGAAGGCTCTCACCCCTGTCTGGGTTTTGAGGAGCTCCCAAGCCAGAATGGTATCAATCTTCACCTGTAGGGGCGCCACCTGGCCGCTCCCTACCTGGTGTCCCAAGTACACCACAGATCCCTGCCCTATCTGGCACTTGCTGGCCTTGATAGTGAGGCCTGCCCTTTGCAGAGCCTTCAACACTTCACAGAGGTGTTGCAAATGTTCCTCGCACGTGGAGCAGAACACAGCAATGTTATCCAGGTATGCAGCACTGAATTCCTCCAGCCCGGTCAGTACCTGGTTAACCAGTCTCTGGAAGGTGGCTGGGGCATTCTTCAACCCAAAAGGCATGACTCAAAACTAGAAGTGCCCCTGTGGTGTTGAGAATGCAGACCTCTCTTTGGCCCCCTCAGTTAAGGCAATCTGCCAGTACCCAGATGTTAAATCAAACGTACTGAGGTACTTGGCAGCTCACAACCGATCCACGAGCTCATCAGCTCTGGGGATGGGGTGTGCGTCAGTCTTCGTGACCGCATTGAGCCCACGGTCGTCCACGCAAAACTGGAGTGGCACTGGGCGCAGCAGCGTTTGGAACTAAGACCACTGGGTTAGCCCAGGGGTTGCTGGAGGGCTCAATTACCCCTAGCGCCAACATCCTGGAAACCTCTTCCTTGATGCTGGCTCTGGCCTTGTAAGTTACCCTGTGAAATTTCTTTTTCACAGGCAAACTATCTCCAGTGTCCACATCATGGACGTACCAATTGGTGATACCTGGGATCAGGGATAACAGGGAGGCAAACTGCCACAACACTTGGCGACAGTCCCTCTGCTGTTCTGGGGTCAGGGTGGGCGAGAGGACCACACCATCCACTGACCCGTCTTGCTCCTTAGCTACCAGGAGGTCAGGGAGAGGATCACTATCCTCTTTCCCTCCAGCATCTGTAGCCATGAGCATTGTCACTTCAGACCTATCAAAGTGTGGTTTGAGGCAGTTCACATGCAAGACTCTCAGGGGCTTCCTGGGAGTCTTTAAGTTAACCAGGTAGGTTACTTCGCTCTTGCGCTCCACCACCTCATATGGCCCAGTCCACATGTCTTGGAGCACACAAGGCTCCACTGGCGCCATCACCCACACTTTCTGCCCAGGTTGAAATTCAACCAGAGTGGTATTCTGGTCGTACCATCTTTTCCTTTCTTCCTGGCTAGCTTCCAGGTTCTCCTGAGCTAGCTTCCTGAAGCGTTGTGTCTGGTTGCGGATGGCCAGCACATAGCTGAACACATCCTGGGGGGTTTTCCCACTGGTTTTCTCCCACTCCTCCTTCACCAGTGTGAGAGGTTCTCTAACTGGTTGGCCATACAGGAGTTCAAAGGGATTGAACCCTAAGGCCTTCTGAGGCACTTCCCTGTAGGTAAACAACAGGCATGGTAGAAAGACGTCCCACTTCCGTCTCATGGGCTCCGCTAGGCCCATAATCATTCTTTTCAGGTTGCGATTGAACCTGTCAACCAGCCCATTTCCTTAAGGGTGCTAAGGAGTGGTGAACTTATAAGTTACCCCACACTCCTCCCACAGAGACTTCATGTACCTAGAGATGAAGTTGGTACCCCGGTCGGAGACCACCTCTCTAGGGAACCCCACACGGGAAAAGATCCCCATAAGTGCACGGCCCACCACGGGGGCAGTGACTGTCCTGAGAGGGACTGCTTCCGCGTACTGGGTGGCATGGTCCACCAAGACCAGGATGAACCTGTTGCCTAAGGCTGTCTTGGGGTCCAGGGGCCCCACAATGTTGATGCCCACCCGCTCGAAAGGGGTGCTCACCACAGGAAAGGGTTGGAGGGGTGCCTTGCACTTCACTCCAGTCGTGCCACTGGCCTGACAAGTTTGGCAAGATCTACAAAAGGTACCAACGTGCTTCTTCATCTGGGGCCAGTAGAAGTGGGCGACAAGCCTGTGGTAGGTCTTGTCTTGCCCCAGATGTCCTGCAAGAGGCACGTCATGAGCCAAACCTATTAGGAAGCTCCTGAAGCGCGCGGGTACCACCAGCACACAGGCTGCACCGGGCTCAGCAAACTTAGGCTCCCTATACAACAACTCATCTTCCCAGTAGATGAAGTGATCTCCGGACGCTCCACCTGCTGCCTGGTCTGCAGCCTGTTGCCGCATACCAACGAGAGAAGGGCACTCTTTCTGCTCCTTGCACAATTCCTCCCTGGAGGGCCCACCTTCTTGCTGCCAATGGGTCAGCTCAGGCAGGTCACCCAGTTTGGCCACCTGTACCCCTGTAGGTTCCAGGGCATCCCCCTCAGGTTCTGCTCCTTCCTGGACCATGGGAACGGCTGGGGCTAGTTTCCCATGCCCCCAGCACTTTCCTCTCCTGGCAGGTCTCTGGGCCACTGTTTCAGGCTCCAGTTCTACTGAATCACCCCTACTGACTGCCATAGCATGCATGGTCACACAGATCCACGCACGCAAACACAACATCTTCAAATGAGTTCTATGTTCTAAATCCTTCCATGGAGAACTCTCCAGGTCATTACCTAGCAGACAGTCTACAGGCAAGGCATCACTGACAGCAACTTCCAAGAGACCAGAGACTCCCCCCCCCATTCAAAGGGGAACCCGTTCCACTTTGCAGAGGCGCACTGAGCTATCAGCTGCAACTATGGGGCGGAGTACATTGGGGATACACTGCTCTTCGGACACCCACTAACACCTCACGGATGTCACGCTGGCTCCTGTGTCTCTCAGAGCCTCCATCTCCCTCCCATTGATGGTCACCTTTTGTCTGTATTTCTTAGTGTTAGGGGGCAGTAAGGTTTCCTGGACCATCTCTTGGTCTCCTAAAGAGACAAGGGTCATCTGCTAGTTCCCCATCCCCACTAGAAATCAAATCCCCTCCCAATGCTACACTTGCTAACCCTGGGGCTGGAGCACCAGCGGGTGCTTGGTTCTTCTTGGGGCACCTGTTGATAACATGTCCCACCTCATTGCAATAAAAGCAGGTAGGGGGACCTCTGTTTTCCCATCTGCCCCTAGGGGGCCATGGCTGCTTGGTTTTGGGGGGTTGGGACTCCTTTCCCTGGGAACTATTTTGGAGCCCTTGGGAGAGCTCCTTTTGGTTACCTTATTCCCCCACTCTTCTGCTGGGAACCATGCCCACCTTTGGCTGTGGTACTCACAATTCGGCTGTGGACCCTGGTACTGGTCCAGCGGTCCGCCTCCTTAGCAAGCTCAATGGGGTCTGTCAGTTTGCTGTCTAAAAGATGCTGGCGCAGCTCTGGAACACAAAGACTACTCAAGTGCTCCCAACTAATTAAATGCAACAACCCGTTATAATCAGTTTGCTTAATAAGAATAATGAAAAATTAAAGCAGGTTGAACTTAAGACCAATAGCCTGGTGGAGGACACATCCCATAAACAATCTGAAATAGGGGAACTGCAAGCCTTTAGGAAAATTGCAGAGGTAAAAATGGACGATTACGAAGGACGTCTACGCCGCAGCAACGTCCGAATTTTAGGGGTTCCAGAAAAGGCAGAACGGGAGGCAGCAGACCTATTTGTGGAGGACATCATTCTTCAAAACCTCAAGCCCAAAGGCCTTGGGAACCTGTTCATGGTGGAGCGGTCCCATAGAGTCCCGGGGTCCCCCTATGTCCGATCCTGGCCAGGATTCTCAATTATCGGGACTGTGATGCCATACTTCAGGACGCCAGAACGGGCCCCCCTTCGATTTGAAAATGCAGACATTTTCTTTTTCCCCGACTTCACCCAGATGGTTCAGAAATGACGACGTTCATTCCTGGGTGTCATGAAACAGCTCTGAGATAAAGGTCTCAAATATGCAATGCTTTTCCCGGCTAGACTTTGAGTGAAAACATTCGGAAGGGCCTGGTTCTTCAATCTTCCCGAGGTTGCGGCGCACTGGTTGGAGTCCGGTAAGGCGTGAGTTCGGCGGCGGGGGAGCTGGGAGATCTTGCTCCGGAATACTGAAAACTATCTGGGATTTGTTTGGGTGCTTGGGTGCCCCGTCAAATAACTGAAGGTCCGAGGCGCAACCTTGGAGGGCTGACGTGGTTTTTCCTGAAAACGGTAAAAAGGGGTGATGCTGATCGAACTTTCTGAACTCTATGTGACAGATTGTTTCCTCTCAGAGCCTAGTGAAATGTTTATTGGGGGGGTTAGGGGGTTGGGGGAACCAGGGACTTTGCACTCCCCAATTTACTTCATTTATTATTAGACGTTGGGCGACAGGCACTCTGCGAATTTGGTATGGGCAGTTACAAGTCCAGAGGGCAGGGCAGCAGGGAGGGGGGTCGTTGGTGGGAGGGTTTGATGTGTTTATTTTTTTTAAACAGATTTTATTCGTCTGAAGGCACATCTCAGGCATAGCTCCGAACCCCGGAGACTGCTGCAAACATTAGCAGAGCAGAAATATCATATGCAGACTTTTACAGGAAATACTATTCCCCCCCCCCCCCTCCTGGCCTTCCCTCCAGTTGCGCAGCTGCTAAAATAGAGAAGAAACATTTGTACAAAAGACCTGCTGAGTCCAATCAAGACACTTCACAATATTACCAAATGTCCCGGTGTCAAGCCGACGGCCGTTCTGTCAGGCGGAGGGTCCAAGTCCTGCCGCCGGTAGTCGGCCCACCTCCTCCAGATTTTAAAGTGCTTGCCAGGGCATCCCCTGGCAAGAAATATGGGTTGCTCCAGCCCCATGCAGAAGTCCATGCCATTCCTCCAGGCGGCCAAAGGCAGGGATTGGGGCGCCTTCCAGGCTTTGGCAATGTCTCGTTTGGCTAATGTAAGGCCCAGAAGCAACAAATGACGCTTATACCTATTGCCCCCAATGCCCTCCATAACATGCAACAACGCTAGTTTGGGGTCCCGAGGAAGCACCCAGGCCAACACCTCTGATAGGCACCGAAAAACCCCATCCCAGAACCTCTGCAGTGCTGAACAACCTCATGTAGTATGCAGGAGCGTGCCCACCTCCAAGCCGCACCGAAGACAGTCCAGGGAGCCCACCATACCCGCCAGCCATAGGCGCTGCTGTGTGAAATATGTGCGATGTAGATATTTAAATTGGATCAGGCGCAGGCAAGTGGAAATTGCAGCTGCCCGCGGGCTTGCCAGGGCTTCATTCCAGTCCTTCTCCTCTAAGTCCCCAACATCCTCTTCCCACGCAGTCTTAAGTTTAAGGAGATCGGAGGAGCAGTGGTGGACCAGTGTCTGATAGATTCGTGAGATTTTCTTCTCTGGCAACTCACCCATGAACAGTTTGGCCTCTAATGGACTAAAGTCGGGGAGGAGTGTGGCTCAATGGTTAGAGCGGCAGACCCTGATGCAGAGGTCTGGCCCGGGACCAGGGTTCAATTCCCGACCCGGCAGGGTCTTGAGCTCATTTGCCGGCGGAATCGATAATTCTCGCCTCGGCGCCCACTCTAATCATGGGGCCCCACGCTGCAAGCTTGCTTAGTCTCCACAACGGCAGCTACAACACTGGGATACCTGGCTTCACCTTGGGGGTGCCCAGGATGGGCATCTCACAGGGAGAGCCAGGAAGGGTTCCACAGGGTTATGCAGCACCGGGAGGCCCCAGTGATGGGCAGCTGTGCGCTTTACAAGTATCCTACATTTACAGCTGCTCTAGAGTAGTCAAATAGGGTGTTAGAGCATGTCGAAATTGAAGATATTTAAAAAACTGGGAGCAGGGCATCCCGAACTCATCCTGCAAGTTCTGAAATGACTTCAGGGAACATCCTGTCATCATGTCCCCCAACGAGGAAATATCTATCGCATCCCATCCCCGGAAGCCCAAAAGCGCGGCCAGGTGGGGCAGGCAACCATTATGCCAGAAAGGGGTTTCCTGAGTGAGCACATTCCACTATCCCATTCTACGCAGCGCTTGCCTCCAGACGTAAAACATCACTTGCGTGGCAGAGGGAAGGCACCGCCGAAGCGCCGCCGAGTACAGCAGCGTATGGACAGATGCCGAGCCCATGAGGGATCGTTTACAGCATATGCAGGGTCGCCCCTGTCTCCGTACCACCAGTCATTCAAGACCAGCAGGTGTGCGGCCTGGTAATAAGAGAGCACGTCAGATGTGGCCAATCCCCCGGTATACGTAGAACAGAACAGGTCCGTAAGGTCACGCGTGCAATCCCCCCCTTCCACAAGAACCCACTCAGCGCCGAGTTGACTTGCGGGAACCAGCGCGGCGGAATCCGATATGGATGATTTTGTAGCTGATACACGATGCGAGGGAGTGCTACCATCTTAAAGATGGCCGATCTGCCATATATAGTCAACGGCACACGGGACCACACCTTTATATCCTCGCCCGTATGATCCCACACAGGGGTAAGGTTGAGCTCCCGAGAAACCGCAGCCTCCTCTGACAGGTACACCCCCAAATATTGCACCCCACCCAACTCTATCTGGAGGCCCGACACCCACTCCCCCACTTACCCCCGCTCACCGAGTACCCACAACGTTGACTTAGCCAGGTTCATATAGAGGCCAAAGGTTTCACCAAAAATTTGCAGAATGCGCAACAGCCGCGGCCCCGAGCGATCTAGATCCGTGAGGATAAACAATACGTCATCAGCTTATAGCGCTATTTTGTCAGCCAAGCCCGCCGACCAATGCGTACCCACGCCACGAGGGGCTCCATGGCAAGCGCGAATAGGTAGGGGGACAGCAGGCAACCCTGACGCGTCCTTACCGCCCAACCGAAAAGGATCAAGAGATTGCTCCCCCAACGCGCACGGAGGCAGTAAGATCAGTATAAAGCAACCGCACGTATGCCAAAAAGCACGGGCCCAGATTGAGGCGTTGTAATAGGGCGAACAAATATATCCAGCTCAGGGAGTCGAAGGTCCATATCAGCCAGAAATAGCGCAGCCTGCTCCCCCAGGCTCCTCCAAGCAGAGATAGCAACGTGCGCACGCCGAATATTGTGGCGAGTAGCCCTCTGAGGCATGATAGGACGCATGACTCCCCGGGGGCCTGCCAGGCTTCAAAAAAACCACTACCTCAGTGTGTTTCCAATCCGGAGGGAGCACCCCCCTCGCGCACCTCCTCCATCGCCGTACAAAGCCATGGACCCAACTGCAAGTAAAACCGCCGAAAAAATTCGCAGGGAAGCCATTTGGCCCCGGCACCTTACCGGTGTTCAGTTCAACCAGAGCCGTACCAATTTCTTCGGCGGTCGTTTGATGTGGTTTTTAATTGTTATGTTTTTCATCGGCGAAAAGGCAACAGGCGCAGCGAACGATCGAAAGGCTTTCTACATTGTCAATGCACACACAGTGGTATAAAAGTATAAAAAGTTTGAGCTGGAATGTTAATGGGCTTGGTGACAAAGTTAAGCAAAGTATCGACCTCCAATATGTCAGGAAACTGGCAGCTGATGTTGTGTTTTTCCAGGAGGCGCACTTGATGGGCCACTCCTGTAGAGGTCTCTAAATATACGGTGGCCGGGGAGAGGTCACTATTTTTGGCATTTATGGACCTCTCCTCGGCCTTCGACCTGGTGAATAGGTCCAAGCTATGGTCTCTTTTACTTGAGATTGGGATAGAGGCACATTTAGTAGCTCTTATTGCTAGTTTGCATCAGGACCTTTCTGCTAAAATATGGGTCTCTAGGGACGGAAGGTGCACCGACAGTTTTAGGTCTGAGAACGGGGTGCGCCAGGGCTGCATCCTGGCCCCCCTTCTCTTTACCATCTACATAAACGGGCTGGGGAAATATCTGGAAGCAGGAATGGCTGACGTGCCGCGTATAGGAGGAGAGCAGGTACCGGCACTCCTATACGCGGACGATGCTGTGTTAATTGCCCGTACGGGCATTGGTCTACAGGCTCTTTTGGACCGATTTGGTTCCTTTATGGAGAATCTTGACTTAAAAATTAATGTAAAAAAGTCACACACTATGATTGTAGGCCGTAAAGAACAAGTTACTTACCTTCGGTAACGCTTTTTCTGGTAGATACAATATCTGCCTGTGGATTCCTCACCTTGTGAATATCCCCCTTGCGCCAACCGAAAAACAAGACAACACGACCGCGATGTGGTACATCAACAAGCAGGGAGGAGTAGGGTCGTGTGGTCTTTGCAAAGAGGCACTGCGTCTCTGGTCCTGGGTTCAGGACCACCAGATTTGTCTTATGGCGAATCATCTGGCCGGAGTCCTGAACGTACGTGCGGACGTTCTCAGTCGGCAGTTCTCTGCCGACCACGAGTGGAGGCTTCACCCGGAGGTTGTTCGCAACATCTTTCAGATGTGGGGGACTCCTCGGGTGGATCTGTTCGCCACTTGCGAGAATGCTCACTGCCCGTCATTCTGCAGTCTCCAGTATCCGATGCAAGGAGCATTGGGGGATGCGTTTCAGTTGAGCTGGAGAGGTCAGCTCCTTTACGCGTTTCCTCCCATACCCTTGATTCCTCGGGTTCTGAGGAAGATTCGCCAAGACCGGGCCCAAGTCATATTGGTCGCCCCGGATTGGCCAAGAAGGGTGTGGTACACAGATCTTCTCCACCTCTCCTCTCACCCGCCGCTCCATCTCCCTCTCAGGGCAGACCTCCTCTCTAAGATGGAGGGGCAGGTTCTACACCCCCACCTCCAGACATTACACCTTCATGCCTGGAGATTGAACGGGGCAATCTGAATTCTTTCTCTCTCCCTCACGATGTGGTGGATGTCATACTTTCTGCCAGGCGTGACTCCACCAAGTCCATTTATTCGTATAGGTGGTCTAAGTTTGTATCTTGGTGTATGGAGAGGGATGTTGACCCGTTAAAGGCTCATTTATCTGATATCTTGTTATTTGCTCTTTCTCTGGCACGGCAAGGGTTTGCTGTTGCCACTGTCAAAGGTCACCTTTCGGCCTTATCGGCATTCCTCTGTTTGCCGGATCAGCCCTCTCTTTTTAAATCACCTGTGGTATTAAGATTTTTGAAGGGACTCACTAATAAGTTCCCTCCTTCTCCCTTTATTGTTCCTCATTGGGACTTGAATCTTGTGTTAACCTATCTGATGGGTTCGCCGTTTGAACCCTTACACAAGTGTCCAATGAGGCTTCTTTCTTTTAAGACGGTCTTCTTAGTTGCAATTACCTCGGCAAGGAGGGTAAGTGAGCTTCAAGCTCTTAGTTCCAAGCCCCCGTTTTTGTCCATCCATGCTGAAAGAATGGTTCTTAGGACCAGGGCTGCTTTTCTGCCTAAGGTGGTTACTCCCTTCCACCTAGGTCAATCCATTACCCTTCCTACCTTTTATCCTCCCCCTCACCCTTCCAAGGAGGAGGAGAGGCTTCATCGCCTGGACCCGAAGAGAGCGGTTAGTTTCTATCTTGATAGGACTAAAGACTATCGAATAGACGATCAGCTCTTCGTGGGTTTTGCTGGCTGCAAGAAGGGCAGATCGGTGCACAAGCGCACACTTTCCAGATGGATTATTCTCTGCATCAAGATTTGCTACTCTCTGGCGGGTAAGGACCCTCCTGAGGGTATTAGAGCTCATTCAACAAGAGCAAAGTCTGCTACTTCTGCATTGTCTAGAGGTGTTCCTGTTGAGGACATTTGCAGGGCCGCGACTTGGGCCTCCCTCCACACTTTTGCGAAGCACTACTGCTTGGATGCTGAGGTGAGGAGGGATGGCCACTTTGCGCGCTCTGTTCTCCAAGATTTCCTGGTGTAGCAGAGTGGACACCCTCCTCCGGGAGTGGGGACTGCTGTGGGCCTCTATTCACAAGGTGAGGAATCCACACGGCAGATGTATCTATCAGAAGAACAAGTTACTTACCTTCGGTAACGCTTTTTCTGGTAGATACAATATCTGCCTGTGGATTCCTCACTGACCCACCCGCCTCCCCGTTGTCCACTCTGCTATACCTGGTGTTATGTGCAAATGTAATTATGGTTTTATCTGGTTTTGTATAGTTTTGCACTTTTATTGCATTTGATTTGCATGCACTGTGTACATTGTGTATATATATATATATGTACTTGTTGGTCCGTCCGGGTGCCTCGAAGGCACGGAAAAAAGGGCGGAACTGACGTCATCACGCCGACGTGGGCCTTATGTGGAGTCGGTGACGTCAGACGGAGTCGCGCGCGATGCCGTGCTCCTATGACGTCGTCCATGCCGGCGTGCTACGAAGAATTTTCCGAACGTTGCTGGCGCAAGGGGGATATTCACAAGGTGAGGAATCCACACGGCAGATGTATCTATCAGAAGGAAATAAGTTGCACACAAAATCTTTTACTTGTAAGGGTGAGGTTCTTTCCAGTGTCCCTGTTTTCCCATATCTGGGGGTTCTTTTTGACCAGAGAGGCTCCTGGGTCCCCCAGATCAAGGCAAAGAGTATAAGCTTAGCCCAAACAACATCAGCCCTGTTGGCTTTTACAAAAAGACTAGGGGCCAAACCAATGAAAGCAGTGATAAAGGTATACAACAGTAAGTGCATCCCAATTGCCACGTATGGGTCCGCCATGTGGGGATATGTAAACCTAGATAAAATCCAGAGGGTGGAAAATGGGCTCATTAGACAATTTTTATCTGTCCCCAATTCCACCCCTACCTTTACGATTCATGAGGAAATGGGTTTGACCTATATTACTAATAAACTGAAATTAGCCCCACTTCTTTTTTGGGCTAAAGCATGGTCGAACTCTGAGTTAAGACTTAATCACGCTATTCTTAAAGATGTAACCTCAAGGGATCAAGCCATGAGAATAGCCTGGCTGAAATACATTAGATCTGCATTTGCCAAGCTTGGGAGACCGGAGCTCTTTACTGCACCAACTAACATCAGGAGGGAAGACATCAGGTGGATCAAGAAAGAATTTCTGGAGAGGGATTGCCTGGAGAGAGAGGAGTTGGAATTGAGGAAACCCTCTGTAAGAGCTTACATAGTTTTAACCACTATCCCCTCCCTGGAACCATATTTAAAAATCGTTACTAACCCACTCCACAGATTCTTGCTCACAAAATTTAGGTTGAACTTGATTCATTATTCACTTGGTAGTTTCCCCGTGTGGACAAAACCAGAAGACGGTCCACCCTGTGATTGTGACCAGTTTTCGATGCAGGATACCCTCCATTTTACATTCTTTTGTGGTCTGTATACCACTGAAAGGGCAAAATATTTATTACCGGACCTGAAGGCTGCTGGCTTCATTCAAGTAAGGCCAGCGCTAATTTTCCTCCAATCACTAGCGGACATTCATACTATTTTTAGCGTTGCATGCTTCTTAACAGCTGCCTTCAGATTAAGGAACAAAAGAACTCCTCAGAAGGTTTTATTTTAATCTTATTTTAAATGTGGTTTTATCTGTAATTTTATGTATCTGTAAACACTAGGAAAAATGAGATTTATAATTCATTGTCAAAATTAGTAATCAAATTCACTGATGTTTTTAAAAAATTGTTTTGTATTGTATCTTGCCTTTTATGATTTTAACAAAAATCGAATAAAGTGTATTTTGATTGATTGATTGACACTCCTGTAGAGCATTGAGCCGGGGTGGGTATAAACTAATTGCACATGCAGGATTCACGACTGGTTCCAGAGGGGTGGGCATCATGGTAAAGAACACTTTTCCCCTTAGCGTGGATTCCACTTGGACTGACGACAGAGGTCAGTATGTGGGCATCACTGGGTCCTTGGCGGGGAGCGTCATTACGCCATTATCTGTGTATGTTCCACCTGGCCTCCAGACCACCACGTATCAGGATCTCCGCACCACTCTTCTCTCTCTGCCGGTGGGATTGGTGGTGCTGGGAGGTGATTTTAACTCTGTAGGTTCGGGTGAGTTGGATCGTTACCCCCTCGCGATTTGGGGACCCCTTCTCGTTGGCTGCCTGACTTACTCGAGGCTATGGGATTGGTAGATAGTTGGCGCACATTCAACCCCGAGAAAAAACAATACACTTTCCACTCCGGTGTCCAGCACAGCTTCTGTCGACTTGATTACATTTTGGTGCCAAGCTCCCAAATCTCACATGTCCACGAGATCCGACACTTGGCCAGGAGAATAGCTGACCACTCACCACTATGGGTAAACATACTCCTTGATTACGTACGAGTGGGCAAGGTGGTCCCGATCAACCCCTGATGCCTTTGTCACCCAAAAATCCATAAAGGTCTTCTAACCAACATAGATAATTATTTTAGTGAAATGAGGGTTCTATGATCTCCGTCCAGACGCTCTTGGAGGCTTTTAAAATGGTGATTAGCGGGGAGGCCTTGTCACTAATGTCACAAGAAGGAACAATAAAAGGAGTTGTCCGGCATAGAAGACGACATTTATAGACTGGAGAGAGTTGGAGGACTAGGATACCCCGAAGCACTCTATCTGTTGCGACTCAAACAGGACGAATACAAGGTATTAGTTACAGACGCAGCTCGAACACTGGGGAGAGAAAAACGTAGGAGACTCTACTGTAGTAATCTGCTTCTTATGTAATACAGGGCCAGAGTTCTCTGCCGGATACTCTAGCTATATGATGTCATTTGGAATGTTATGGATGTTTGTACTTGAAGGTGGAGCTGTTGGAGAAGACGGGCTGAGAAGCAAGGAGGCTGCTACCGGTGGGGCTTATATTAAGACTTACATTGGAATTCACCAAGATGTAACTTGAAGAATAAACTACAACTACAAGAGCTGCCTACCAGACCTTATTGATTTCTACATTGGCAACGATTTAAAAAGAAAAGAACTTACGCGTGGAGAAAACAAGGCTATTTAATGGCTACTGGAGCTTTCTGGCACCCGCCCCACCAGTGACCCTGACAATGGTCGCCCTTAATAATTTTAGGTGCCAGATCCACCTGTGTATGAAACTGTAAAGTATATCTACAGTCCTGCTTTAAAACTGCGAAGTCCAATGAAGAGGTATGTGCTAAATCAACCTCAAATTGTCACTAATGCTGAATGGGCATGGAGCGCTGTGTTGAAATGGACTGTGATGTAGTGATGTTGGGGCCACACGTTGAGCCCCGGTAGGGGCGAAGGTCATGCCCCGGTGTTGAATGCTGACTAAGCTCCGGTGTGCCCTGATAAGAAGTGGCTTCACATGGTAGAAAATCGGGGGCAGATTTTGATCACATGCTTTTAAGGAATCATCAAGCCCCGCTGTTAAAAATGTGTGTACCTCTTTGCGATATCTATACTGTCAGGAGCCCTGCATTGAAAGGCTTCATGGCTGATTACCACATTACCTTCGTGACCGTCCCGAGCAACATGTAGACCATCATGGGACTTAATGCCTTTCCCTGCTAAATTCACGTCCTATCCTCTTTTGAATGATGTATAATCACATGTATTGGTTTTATGTACATTGCTACTTCTGATTTTTTTTTTTTTATGTTACAAAACCCTGAAATTTCCAATAAAAACTTTTGAAATTAAAAAAAAAAAAAAAAAATGTGACAGAGAACAAATGTGGAGAAAACTGCAGTCAACAACAATTTACAGTTTCAACTATGAGCAATGATTGCAAATTTTGATCACATGCCTTTAAGAATCATCAATCCCCACTTTTAAAAATGTGACAGAGTAGAGTACAAATGTGGAGAAAACTTTGGATTGTAGTCTACAGGCCTTTGCACAGTCTATTGTAACTGTGCATTGTTTGCCAACCACGACTGGTGTCTCCATGGTATTGAAATGGAAATACAAGAAGGCACTGTAGGACGGTCGACTTCTGACTATGGTTACACCCAACTTTTTGCCTAGTGTTTAGCTGGTTTTCGACTTAGTTGACCTGGGACCCTACTATTCAGGACCCCAGGCCCTCTGCTCTCTCTGTTAAAATGGACTCCATGTACTCTAGGTACATACCAATTTGGAACAAGGATCACCTTGTGAGCCCCTGTACAGTGTACCCTAGGTATCCAGGGCATAGGACCATCCAAGGCCTACCAGGGGCTGCAGCACGTATTGTGCCACCCCTGGCCTGGCCTTACTATTTGACACAACTAGATGATCACTCAGCTGGGGCAAGGTGATGTAATCACCCTTTGCTTTAGATATAGTATCTCTATATCTAACCCATACAAGGACACACAGTAACCTATAAGTCACCCCTATGGCAGGCCTTATCAATTCTGAAAGCAGAGTGCTTGGTTATGTGTGAGATGGTGCTCTAGCATGAGCTGAGCCTGTCTGCAGCTTTCGGAACCATGTCCTTTAGCTGTTTCCTGATAGCGTCCTTCATATACTCTTAAGTGCATTATGAACCTCGCGGTCAAATGCTAACTCCGGTTTGACATTATCAAAACATGTGGAGTAAGGTGTCATACGAATTGGAATACTATCCCCTCGCAAATTCGGGTGATGGGGATAGCATTCCACCCTTTTAGAGGGATACGACATGTATAGAACTAGAACCCCGGTTAAAGTTAACCAGAGCCTCAGCATCACAAAATGGATGCCGCTGCCACAGACACAAGTCTGACCTCCTGCTGCTGGGAGTCCTTGCAGCAACGGAGGCCTGGACAAAGGGTTTCCTGCCTGGACAGGTGCCAGCACCACCCCAGACAGGACTTTGTGTATCCAGATAGGCAGGGCTGAAAGGAATGAGACATGCCTGGGGCACACAAGGTGTCCCTGTTCATACCCCGGTTCAAACCAGTTGCTGGGGCACTCCAGCCCCAGCTCTGGCGTGAAACCAGACAATGGATAGGGGGTGTAACCACCCCCCTTCCTGGTCCCACCCATGGGAGGGACCTAGTCGCAGTACAGCCCCCTTTAGCATAATAAAGGTAGGAGCTGGTCCCATTCCAAATTAGATTATCCTGAATTGAAACTTTACAAGAAGAAACTCTGGACTTTGACGTTCTGCTCCACGGTAGACTGAATCTTCCTTGTGCTCAAGGAGTGACCACCCTGCGTCTGCAGGCACCACCAAGCGTCCTAGCGGTTAACTTTGCCGTCCTTCCTGCCGGAACCAGACCTCAGAGCTCGACGAGACCCGGTCTCCCAGACCTCTCCGACCTCTACCCACATCTGCAGCACAGCTGAGACCTGTGGGTGCGACGAGACACTTGGGACCGGCCATCTTTGAAGAACTGCACTTTGCTTCTAGCACAACCTCTGAGGCACCCTCGAGAAAGTGCTTTGGGGATTGAGAAGCCCCAGCCCTCAGCAGCTCCTGCACCAAAGACCAGCCCTCCAGCCTCCACGAGATGTGTGTGGGGCCCTTCTGCCTGGTTGCTGCTCGACGTGTTGTCTGGTCACTTGCCGGCTGGCTTGTGGCCTCCTAGACGACAAACCTTGAAATCTACACCGCTGGTCTGGTTGCTCCAGACTGGCCCTTGCTTTCTTCAAAAAGAGAAGTACCCCTGACCCTCCTGGTCTGCACCAGACGCCATCTTCACTTGCCGCGTGGGTTGCCTTTGCCAAGGCCTGTTGACTCCGATCCTGGAACAGGCACCGCCGACAGCGAGAGCCTGCGTGGGACAGCTCGTGCCTCCATCCTGGTCGCCAAAGACACCTCCAGGTTCATGTGGCTGCAGAGTCAAGCGTCACCTCTTCACCTGATCGTGACGACATGGATTAGTTACTTATCTGTAATCCTAGTTCTCTTCCAGGGGTATCCTCATCAAAGTCATAAGCATTAGAATATTCCCACCCATGCACGGGACCCCGGAAACACTATATTATATGTGCCCCACATATATATACTCATATATATATATATAAATACATATATATATACAAACATGCAATAGCAGCCAAATCACATCAGAGCTGAAATATGCTGTGAAGAATTTCGACCATACATGAATGATATGCATTAGAAACATGAGAAACAACACCAAAGATTGTTTAGAAACTGTTTTAATGCTTAGGTAGCAGTAGAAATGCTTATAACTCACTGAAAGCATAGAAAGCTCCCAGGCTGCATTGCAAACACACAGTCTAAAAAGACTGGAAAGCTAACCTGTAGCTGTATACAAAAAACTGACACTGTGCCTTTAAGGCACCCATGACCCCCAGTATCCCATCATGCCTCAGGGGTGACAGTTAGGTCAGTTGTTCTTTTCGGAGACTGAAAACAAACCCAGTAACAAAATAGGTTAACAATATCTCCGTATTAAAGAGTATCCTTTGCGGGAGGGTTGCTTATGACTTTGATGAGGATACCCCTGGAAGAGAACTAGGATTATAGGTAAGTAACTAATCCTTATCTTCCAGGGGATCCTCATCAATAGTCATAAGCATTAGAATAGAATAGCAAGCCTCTCCTCTTCCCTGCGGGCAAAGGAATGATAAGAACGTGATCTCATCAACAAGTCTGAGTAGGCTATAGGCTATCCAAAAAGATTCCTCAAGGAGGCTTGCCCTACTTGAGTATCGGCCCTGGAATCAGATTCGAGAAAGTAATGCCTCGTAAAGGTATGAACCGATTTTCAGGTTGCAGCCTTGCATATTTCTGACATTGGAATGTCATGCAAGAAAGCTACTGTAGCGGCTTTCCCTCTTGTGGAATGCGCTTTGGGTGACACCAACAAAGGCTTGCCTGCAAGCTGATAGGCCAATTTAATGCAAGAGACAATCCATCTGGAGATGGACCTCTTGGCCGCTGGTAAACCTGTCCTCATTGAACCATAGTTCACAAACAGTTGATTCGTTTTCCTAATCCCTTTAGTCCTTTCCAAATAAAACTTGAGCCCTCTCTTAAGATCTAAGGAGTGAAGTGACCGCTCGGCTGGGGTCGTAGGATTTGGAAAAAATGAAGGGAGGGAAATGGACTGATTTATATGAAAATCCGAAATGACTTTAGGCAAGAAAGATGGATGAGCCCTTAGGACTACTCTGTTGTGGTGGAAAACAGTATATGGTTCATTGGCACAGAGCACTTGTATCTCGCTTATTCTGCGCGCAGAGGTAATCGCCACCAACAAGGCCACCTTCCAAGAGAGATGTTGCAAGGAGGCCTTGTGGATGGGCTCGAAAGGAAGTGACATTAACCTGGATAGAACCAGGTTCAATTTTTATGGAGGAGAAGGATTTCGCACAGGGGGATACACTTTTTTCAACCCCTGGAGGAAGTCCTTAACCACAGGAACCTGAAAGAAAGAAATCTGATCAGGTGATTTTCTGTATGCTACTATGCCTGACAAATGCACCCTAATGGAAGTATATTTCAAACCTGAAGTTGCCAGGGAAAGGAGGTATGGCAGGATTACCTCCTCCTGCCCTTTAGTCGGATCTAAGTGATGATCCCCACACCATATGTAGAACCTTTTCCACTTGAACGCATAGGACGCTCTCGTGGAAGGCCTCTTAGCCTCCTTTAAAATGTTCATGCATTCTGGAGGCAAGTTCAAATGTCCATATTGCAGGACCTCAGGAGCCATGCTGTTAGGTTCAGTGATGGGAGGTTGGGATGCATTATCCTCCCGTTCATCTTGCTCAACAGGTTCGGCCTGCAAGGAAGTCGTCTGCGTGGACACACAGACAGATGTAGAAGGTCCGGGTACCACCACTGCCGTGGCCAATCCGGAGTTATCAGGATCATATCCATGTTCAACCTGAGGAGCTTGGACACTACCTTCGGAATCAGAGCCAGGGGAGGAAACGCGTAAGCGAATGTTCCCGGCCAATCCATCAGGAGAGCATTCCCCTGCGTTCCTGGCCGGTGTAACCTGGACGCAAAGGCGTGGCATTTGGCGTTTTCGTCGTCTACAAACAAGTCTTTGGTTGGACGACCCCAGCAACGAAAAAGCTCTTCTACCACTTTGTTGTTTAGCACCCAGTCTGGCTAATCTTCGAAGTGCCTGCTGAGTGCGTCTGCTTTTACGTTCAACTCGCCTGGAAGGTGCACCGCCACTACTTTGAGGCCTCTCGAGAGAAGCCAATGCCAGATTGTCTGAGCCTCTCGAGAGATTGGGCGAGATCGTTTGCCTCCTTGTTTGTTCAGATAGAACATGGTGGTCGTATGTTCCGTCTGAACTAGGACTGAGCTGGACTCGATCGCTGGAAAGAAAGCTTTGAGAGCCAGGAATACCGCTCTGAGTTCCAGCATGTTGTTATGGTATGTCTGCTCCTGCGCAGACCACTGACCTTGAATTTGAAGCGGACCCATGTGCGCTCCCCAGCCTTGCAGAGAGGCATCCGTCACTATAGACTGGGATGGAAGAGGTTGGTGAAACGGTACTCCCACCAGCACATTCCTCCTCCGAGTCCACCATTTGATGGCATCCTTCGTTGCTTGGGAAAGAGTGATACGATCTTCCCAACGCCCTGTCGCTTGGTCCCACTGGTCCTCTAGAGCCTGCTGCTGAGGACGCATTCTCAGCCTGGCGTTTGGGATGAGAAAAATGCAGGACGCCATGGAACCCAGCAGGGATGCTACTTGTCGGGCTGTTGGAAACCGAGACTCTAGCAGAATCCCACATTTCTGACTCATGGAAAAAAGTCTCGCCTCCGAAGGAAACGCTTTTCCCAATTTTGTGTCCAAAACGGAGCCTAGGTAGGGGATGGACTGTGTAGGCCGCTGGACTGACTTCTCCAGGTTCAAATGGAGACCGAGTCTGTGCAACTGGTGCAGGCAAAGTTGCAGATCGTGCGTTACATGTACCGGAGATGGGCCCTTTAGGAGCCAGTCGTCCAGGTATGGGTAGATGAAGAGTCCCTTTTTGTGAAGAAAAGCCGCCACCACTGCCATGCATTTGGTGACGACTCGTGGTGCGGACTTGAGACCGAAGGGTAGCACCTTGTACTGGTAGTGTTTGCTCCCTACAACAAACCTCAAGTACTTGCGATGTTGTAGAGCAATTGGAATGTGAAAGTACGCATCTTGCAGATCCACTGAACACATCCATTCTCCGACTTGAAGATGTGGGCACATTTGGTGAAGCGCTAACATGCGGAACTTTTCTTTGACGATGACTTTGTTCAATAGATGCAGATCGAGTATTGGTCTGAACTTGTCCTCCTGATCTTTTTTGGGGACAAGAAAGTATCTGGAGTAGACTCCCTTTCCTCTCTGAGAGGGAGGAGCTTCCTCTATAGCTCTTTTTTGTAGTAGAACTTTCACCTCTCTTCGGAGCAAGCTTAGCTGATGAGGGCAAGAGTTCTTTGGAGGAATGATCTTCGGAAGCGCAGGGAAACATAGCCTGTATCCATTGCGCAGTATATTCAGCACCCACTGATCCTTTGTGATGCTGACCCACTCTGCCAGGTGTTGTGAAGCACTTCCTCCCACTGGAGTGGGCAACGGCACCAGAGGAAGCCACTGCTCAGGCCTTTCCGCCTCTTGTGGTGTTAGAGGACTGCTGGTGACCTCCTCTACATCTGTTGGCTTTGCCTCGAAACTGGGATTTACCCTGGTTCTTACTTTGGGACCACTGAGGGGTTTGAACCCTCTGTTGAGCCCCTCTCCCCCTGTTGGTCTTAAAGCGGCGTTTGAATTCTTTTTTCTTTTCCAAACCCACCACTTTCACTGTATCTAGTTCCGTCTTCATACGGGTCATCTCTTCGTCAGCATGTTCCCCGAAGAGAGAGGAACCCGAAAAGGGAAGATTAAGGATGCGATGCTGAGCATCCAGCTTCAGACCTGTGAGGTGCAACCAAGCCGACCTCCTGGCACAAACCCCATGTGAGTAGGAATGCGCCGCAAGCACTGCACCATCCGCAGCTGTGCTTATCAACTGGTTCGCCACCAGACATCCTTCTGTCACAGCCTCTTCGAAATCCTTCTGGTCTTCCTTTGGCAGTTTGGGTTTGAACCTTTCCATGGAGTCCCATAAGGCTCTGTCGTATCGACCCAGAAGTGCAGCCGCACTGGAAACCTTCAGAGTGGAGGCAGCTGAATTGCAAACTTTGCAACCCCAGGAGTCCTGAGATTTGCTGTCCTTGTCTGGTGGGACTGAAGAGGAAGCAGCAACTGCATGCTTCTTCCTCGCCGCTGCCACTATCACAGAGTCTGCTGGAGGGTCAGATTTTACAAAGACCGGGTTAGAAGAGGCCGGTTTGTATTTCTTCTGAATGCGGGCTGGCACCGCTCTGATAGCCGCTGGAGTTAGGAAAACCTCTTTGACAGGATCCATAATCCCCGGGACTAAAGGCAGCAGTGGACGAGAGATAGCTTTTTTGTGCAAAGTCTCAAAATGTACTGCCGTAGTAACCTGAGGGACAGACATTTCAATGTTCAGCTTCTGAGCTCCTCTTTGCAGGACATCCTGATAAGTGCCAATGTCATCCAATGGGGAGGATCTAGACGTAGGACTGTCCGTCAACGTAGGGGAGTAATCTCTCTTGGAAGACTTGGTAGAAGAGGTAGATGAAGTAGACGGAGTTCGTCGACGCCTACGGTGAGCACTGTGCCTCCTCTCACGCGATCTTTTTGAATGCACATCCCTTCTAGGAGAGCGAGATCTGACCCGATCTTCTGAACGAGGCCTGACCGGACTTTCTCTTCTGGGATATCGGAATCTAACCGGAAGATCCCTTCTGGGAGATCTGGTTGGTGTTTTCACAGGTGATTTGCGCCTGGGAGGACTACGCTTGTCCATCCCCTCTACCAGACTCTGAAGAGGAGACCTGTGTTTTGGGCCGACATATTCTTGCATACGTTTGGCAGCCCCCGAATCTTGCCAATGGTCCAAAGACTTGTACCATCTTGGTGACAGTCTGACTTGCGCAGCCGAAGGATCTGGCTGACGCACAGGAGATCTGCGCACAGGACTTCTGGACCTTGAAGATGTTGTTGAGGAGCCAGACGACTGTGAAGTGGAATGACGAGAAGCTGACTCCGTTACCATGATCACAGAGTTTCTTGACGACGTTCAAGCTCTTTCTGAATGTCTCCACGTCGAGCTTTCTTCTCTCGCCGCCGAACGCCTTTGGGGGGTCAACGGGTCCAACAATCTCGACTTCGAATGCCTCGACGGCGATCGATGTGAGGATCTATGGTCTCTCGACGTCGAGCGGCGATGACCAGCCGTCGACGGAGTCTTCTCTCTCGTCGCCGAACGGCGATGACCAGCCGTCGACGGAGCCCTCAGTCTCAACATCGAACGGCGAAGACCGGCCGTCGACGGAGCCCTCTCTCTCGACGTCGAACGGCGATATCCAGCCGTCGACGGAGCTCTCTGTCTCGACGTCGATAGGCGATGACCGGCCGTCGACGGAGCTCTCTGTCTCGACTTCGAACGGCGATGACTAGCCGTCAACGGAGCCTTCTGCCTCGACGTCGAGTGTCTGTGCGACGACGGCGGAGGGGTATTGGACCACCTCGACGCCGAGCGTCGATGAGACACTGACGGAGATTGCGTCTCGACGCCGATCAACGTGTTTCTGTCGACGGCGTAGGGGTCTTGGTCCTCGACGCCGAACGTCGTTTCTTAGACGACGGCGGAGGGGTTCCACTTCTCGATGCCGGTCGTCGCCTGGATGAAGATGGGGGAGGAGTGACCTCCCTCGTCGCCGATCGTCACCTGGTTGACGACGGCGGAGGGGCCTTTGATCTTAACGCCGACCGTCGCCCGGTTGACGGCGGCGGAGTCACATCTCTCGACGTCGATCGTCGCCCGGTTGACGACGGCGGAGGGGATCTCGACGACGAATTGGATCCTTCGACGTCATCGACGTACCTGTTCTTCTTTTCGACGGCGAGCCCGCCGTCGACGGTATATTTGAAGACAAACGATCCACCGGTGGTTCTTTCCTCAGCGCCAAGCCTGGCGCTGAAGCTGAAGGGATGGAAGACCTGTCTTTTGAAGATGTTTTAGTCTTCTTGGAACCCTTCTTCCTCGAAGACCTTCCACTGGATGACCTATGAGCCAGGCCATAGATGCAAATTCTCTCCCTGTCTTTGAGAGTTCTTCCTGACAGGTGCTCGCAGTGAGGACAGGTGCCTGGATCATGTTCTTCAGGCAGACACAGGATACAAACGTCGTGGTTGTCTGATTTTGCTTTCTTGTTGCCACAAGAAGGACACTTATCAAAAAGTGAAGGCATTTTCAGGTGAAAATGCTCACTAAACTGACTTAAAAAGGCAGTTCCTTACTTGACTGTTGTAAAATGTCAAAGTAAGTAAAAAAGTTGTTTAAAGTCTAGTCATTTTCTGTCAGAAAACAGAAATTAGTGGAGCTGTGTAACCAGGATCCTTCCTGAAGGAGCCGGAAAGAACAACTGACCTAACTGTCACCCCTGAGGCATGATGGGATACCGGGGCTCATGGGTGACTTAAAGGCACTGTGTCAGTTTTTTGTATACAGCTACAGGTTAGATTTTCTGTCTTTTTAGACTGTGTGTTTGCAATACAGCCTGGGACCTTTCTATGCTTTCAGTGAGTTATAAGAATTTCTACTGCTGCCTAAGCATTAAAACAGTTTCTAAACAATCTTTGCTGTTGTTTCTCATGTTTCTAATGCATATTATTCATGTATGGTGGAAATTCTTCACAGCATATTTCAGCTCTGATGTGATTTGGCTGCTATTGCATGTTTGTATATATATATGTATTTATATATATATGAGTATATATATGTGGGGCACATATAATATAGTGTTTCCGGGGTCCCGCGCATGGGCGGGAATATTCTAATGCTTATGACTATTGATGAGGATCCCCTGGTTCCTTCCTGGTTCCACTCCGGTCACTGGCTAGTGACTTTGAACACTGTCCCCTCTGCTTTCAGGTCTCCATCGGGAAACATCACTTACAACGCACCTTTTACAACGACATACCATTAAAACAGAACTTTTACAACGCAAAAACTTTTACAACGCATGTATTTACAACAAATGTTTTTACAACGCAGGTACCTTTACAACGCATACCATTACAACGTAAGTATTGGTAAGTATATAATTATATTTAAAATGTTATATGTTTGGGGTAAAGGGGTATTTTTAGGGTTCAGGGTCAGTTTTGGGTTTTTGGGTAAAGGGGTATTTTTGGGGTTCAGGGTCAGTTTTTAGTTTTTGGGTAAAGGGGTATTTTTGGGGTTCAGGGTCAGTTTTTAGTTTTTGGGTAAAGGGGTATTTTTGGGGTTCAGGGTCAGTTTTTAGTTTTTGGGTAAAGGGGTATTTTTGGGGTTCAGGGTCAGTTTTTAGTTTTTGGGTAAAGGGGTATTTTTAGGGTTCAGGGTCAGTTTTTAGTTTTGGGGTAAAGGGGTATTTTTGGGGTTCAGGGTCAGTTTTTAGTTTTTGGGTAAAGGGGTATTTTTGGGGTTCAGGGTCAGTTTTTAGTTTTTGGGTAAAGGGGTATTTTTGGGGTTCAGGGTCAGTTTTTAGTTTTTGGGTAAAGGGGTATTTTTGGGGTTCAGGGTCAGTTTTTAGTTTTTGGGTAAAGGGGTATTTTTGGGGTTCAGGGTCAGTTTTGGGTTTTTGGGTAAAGGGGTATTTTTGGGGTTCAGGGTCAGTTTTGGGTTTTTGGGTAAAGGGGTATTTTTGGGGTTCAGGGTCAGTTTTGGGTTTTTGGGGTACAGGGGTACAGGGTAAAAATAAATTAAAATTAAATTTAAATTAAATTACATTAAATTATATTTTTTTCAAATAATTTACGATTATAAAATTTATATATATTTACCAATACTTACGTTGTAATGGTATGCGTTGTAAAGGTACCTGCGTTGTAAAAACATTCGTTGTAAATACATGCATTGTAAAAGTTTTTGCGTTGTAAAAAATGTGATGTAAAAGCATGCGTTGTAATAACATGCGTTGTATCATCATATATCCGTTTCCATCATCTTCGATCCGCCCTTGGATCACTCCGGACATCTTCCTCCTGGTCGCCTGCAGCATCTTTCTCCAAGGCTCCTTTGACTTCAACGCGGAAACCCAACACACTTTCACACCTATGCACCCGCATCCCGTGGGTGAGGTAACGAGAGCATTTCGGTTCTCATAGGTAGATTGACTCTCCTAGTGTCCAGGTATCCTGTAGTTTCAGTCTCAACCAGTCGGAACTATCTTTACTTACCTATTTTGTAATTTGTTCATGCCCATTGACTTTGCATTGAAACCCGCGTGTGTATTCTAACACTGCACACATGTCCCGTGGGCCTCCTGCTCCTTACCTAAGGTTAGGGTAGTGTAGCCCCAGCGATTCTACAGCCTCTGGGTATCCTCATTTCTTCTATCGTTCTACTTATACCATTTACTTAGTATATGGTTTGTCGTGCCCCTAGGGCACCATTGTAATTTGTGCGACTTACTGTATTTTTCTGAAGAGTATTGTTATGTGCTTAGCCCTTTGATCTCATAAAGAGTTCAGAGGTGTTTGTTAGTGATAAATATATTGTTTCTTTTCATAACAACCTATGTGGTGTCCTTTCATCTGGTATTCAAGGGGTTATATGTGGTAAAACACCTGGCTTCACATGCCAAAAGAGTTTAGCCTAAGACTGCTCTGTCCATGCTACCATTAGGATAGCTGGTCTATAAGGTCGACTTCCAACCAATCACCATAAGGGTTGTTTGGACTGATACAAGGTGGTCACTAGAACTAGTGAGCATCATATATCAGGCCAACTTCTCACATGCCCCAGTTTGTTGTTGTGTCTCTGTGCTCTGTAGCTGACCTGGATTGCCATCAGAGTTAATTTTGTGAGTCAAGTACTGGTGATAAAGATGATTTTAATGAGAGGGTTGCCATGAGCATTGCTGCCTGAAGATCGTCACAGGTACTGTCATTTACACTAATTGAAAACTACCTATTACTGAGTATGTCGCTTTAGAAAACTTAGAACAAGTGCAATAACTCCATCTTCTGGCTATGGAGCGCAATTGCACCAAGAAAAGGAAATAACTAGTTCACTCAGGGATAAAGGAGGACTCAGAACTGGAACAGTAATGAAATATTGTTATAAGGAGTTAGAGTATGGGTCAAAAGAAATAAGAAACTCATAACTGTACTGTGTAAGATGATTGTTAAGTATTAAGTCACTCACTCGTTTGTTGTGGTGCATGTGATGACGGCTAAGTCACTTAGTGACACTGCATTCAATTTGGTGATATATGCCAATGTTATGTACATCTGCTTTTGATTTTCAACGTGTCATTCTAAATTGATACTCAATGTGGTTTTCATTTTACAGTATTATTATAGGGAGGTGGATTCCCCATTTACAATTATTTGGTAGGTTACTGCGAATGTGTGGTTTATAGGGAGGTGGATTCCCCCTTTACAATTATCTGGGAGGTTACTGCGAGTGTGTGGTTTATAGGGAGGTGGATTCCCCCTTTACAATTATTTGGTAGGTTACTGCCAGTTGTGGCAATAGGGAGGTGGATTCCCCCTTGGGTCACTGTGTGTGGTGGTTTATAGGGAGGTGGATTCTCCCTTTACAAAGAGGTATGTGTTATCTTATTGGGAGTTTACTCTGTATTAATGCGTGTGTGGTCCTGCACTAGTATGCAGACGGAACATTACAGTATGTGCATTAGAGGATATGTAAATTTCCATGGTCCTGCAATAGTATGCAGTAGAGGGTGTTCTTGGTATCTGGACAGTATATTATAGTGTGTGCAGTAGAGGGCGTATGGTAGTCCCTGGTCCTGCCATTTGTTTAAGTTTACGACTTCTATATTACTACTTTATTACTATATTACTACATTTACTATGTCATTATTATTATTATTATTATCATTATTATTACTTAGAGAAGGCTGTTTTTACTGTTTAATACTTACATTATTATTATTGCATCGTTATTATTATTATTACATAGGGAAGGGTATTTTATTACTTACATTACTATTTTCTCATTATTGCATTGCTTTTACATTATTATTATTATTATTACAGAGAGTTTGGCTCATGTTATTATGGTGTTCTTTTACGTTTACTTCTGGAATGTTTATCTTCTCTTCCTATGTTTATATATGTGTATACTATTTCATTTTGTTAAATATTATAAAGGGGAAGAGGTGTAGTAATCTGCTTCTTATGTAATGCATCTCCTTGGCCCTGGTTCTCTGCCTTATGCTCTAGCTTTATGATGGAATGTTATGGATATTTGTACTTGAAGGTGGAGCTGTTGGAGAAAATTGGCTGAGCAGCTAGGAGGCTGCCCCTGGTGGGGCTTATATTAAGACTTACATTGGAATTTACCAAGATGTAACTTGAAGAATAAACTACAACTACAAGAGCTGTCTACCAGACTTTATTGATTTCTACATCTACGACCTAGGTGACAAAGCTGAGAAACTAATAGCCTGGCTTGACAAATGGGAATGGGCAAGTAGACTGGTCCCGGCCCTCCATGATGCTACCAACACCAGCATAGTGATCCCCCAAGAAATTGCAAGTCAACTCGCTATTCACTTTGAGGCAGTGGTAGTCCCCAGAGCCAGGAAAGCTCATTGGGGGGGGGCAGGAGCTTCTCCTTGGGAGCGGCTAAAGCATGGAATGCTCTGCCGCTCAACCTCAGACAGACGCAGGACCTTCTATCTTTCAGAAGAGCTTTAAAGACCTGGCTTTTTACAAACTAATTTTCTCTGATTTAACACACTGAGTCTTAGTAATACAGCGCCAGGACACCTCCGGGTAACAGTGCGCTCTAAAAATGTGAAAAATAAATAAATCAGCGGCGCCCTATAATGAAGACGACTCCGCTGATTTGTTGAGGAACATCACTTTGCTCACCATTTCCCCGTCTGCCAAGCAAATCATGGACAGTTCAATCTCTCTATAGACGAAATAGCACAGGCAATAAGATCGCTTCACTCAGGCAAGGCCTTTGGACCTAATGGGATCCCCGTAGAACTGTATAAACTTAACCCTGATAAACTGGCAACCCACCTTAAAGTTATGTTTGAAGAGAGCAGGGAGAAGGGGGAATTACCACTGGATCAACGTATAGCTAACATTGTAGTTATTCAAAAAGAAGGCAAACCCAGGACAGACATAACTTCGTATAGCCTATTTCCCTTCTTAATGCTGAGCCTAAAAATCTTGCAAAGGTCCTAGCCAATCGTTTAGTTAAAATCATTCCAGACCTTATTTACCCTGACCAGTCTCATTTTATCCCATGTTGTAACACAGCGCTGAACCTGCCCCTTGTCCATGGTGTTCTTGGTAGAGCAGACACTATACGTGAGCCTGCGGTTTTAGTATCCTTAGACACCACCATGGTGTTTGATATGGTCGAATGGCTCTATCTTTTTGAAGTGCTCCAGAAGCTGGGGTTTGGTTCCGAATTCATTCAGTGGGTTCATCTTTTATACGCAGCTCTGTTGGCACAGGTTGTGGTTAACAACAAACATTCGGACACATTCTCTTTGTGCCGAGGCACCCGCCAGGGATGTCCACTTTCCCCTCTCCTTTTTGCATTGGCATTAGAACCATTAGTGGCCTGGATCCGGCGGGACCCAGTGATCCGTGGATTTCGGTGGTCGCCGGATTGTGAGGACCGCATATCACTTTACGCTGATGACTTGTTGCTCTACCTAACCGACCCCCGAAAATCGTTGATTGCCCTAATCGACATACTTGCAGTGATTGGGAGATTTTCAGGGTTCCAGATTAACTGGACTAAGTCACATCTATATCCTCTTTTAGGGGGGATACCAGCCCTACCCCGTAATTCTCCAATACAAGTCAGTACCTCAGGTTTTAAATATTTAGGGATATTCATTTCCTTAGACTCCACACTCCTTTACAATAATAATCTTCTTTCCCCCCTTGCAGCGTTTAAAATGTGACATAGCTAGTTGGAGAACTCTCCCTCTATCCCTCCTGGGGAGGGCCTCCCTTTTTAAAATGATTTCCCTTCCCCGCTTCCTCTACGCCCTACAAAACTCACTTGATGCTGGCCTCCAGAGAGAGTTATTATGGAACGGTACACCACATACAGCTCTCAGAAAACTCACCTTGAAATGGCATGACGGAGGCATCGCTCTCCCTGACATTAAGAAATATAATTGGGCTGCCCATAAGGCTTCTATTAATCACCGTACTTACAAAACCCCTAAAGATCCAGGCTACCGAATGGACAGGTGGCTTCTCCCGGGTGGGAATTATATTAGGGCATTATATACGAAACCCGCAAGGCCTCCACTGTTGGGCCCTACTGGGCCCTCAGTGACTGTCTGGCATGCCGCCAACAGGTCCCTGGGAGGGGAGGGTAAACTGACGTTGGCCACTCCCCTGTGGGACTCTGCGTGGCTGGGGGATCCGTGGACGACAGAGGGATTTGATAAGTGGGATATGATTGGCATATCTCGCATCCAAGACATGTGGGAAAGAGGCGACATTAAAACATTTGCTGCCCTCCAGGGTCAACATGAGCTGGCCGACTCAGAGCATTTTCGTTATCTACAGGTACGGCACGCTATACGCTCAGTCTTTCCCAAGGGGTCCTCCCCCGAGTCCTCCCCACTAGAAAGTAGGCTGCTAGATGGGCACCGCCCAGAGAAGACTATATCGCTGATCTATAACAAATTAATTTATAATATGGAAGACCCTCTTACACCGCTGCGACAAAAGTGGGGGGCGGACGGAATCGAGATGGATGGCAAAGGAAGCTTTGTCATCTCCCAGGGTGGTGGCGATACCAGCAAGACTGCGACTAGTACAACTTAAAATCTTGCATAGGATATATATGACAGGGCCTAAATTGGTGCAAATGGGAAAGGCAATCACCGGAGACTGTCGTAGGCGCTTTGGTCTGGTGGGGACTTTTCTGCAAATTATCTGGGAATGCACACAAATTCCGTCCTACTGGAGGGAAATACACGGAGTGGTGGGGACGGTTGTGGGGGTGCCTTCCTTCCCGGAGGCGCATAGATGTTTATTGAACATATGGGAACCAACCGATCTGAATACACACCAAACACAATGGGTCACGCTGGGATTCATGGTGGCAAAAGGGAACATTGCCCAGGCTTGGGGGGCCTCCGCCCCGCCTACTCTGGAAGCATGTAAGTCAGATATGGACTGGTGCATGTTCTGTGAAAAGACAGTATTTGTTTCTCGGGGGCTGCCCCAAAAAGTGGTCCAGGATATGGGGGCCCAGGCACTCGTATAGCGGGGACATGTGTACTCCACCACAGCAACTTGCCTTAGACGACCTGCTCTCTCCTTGATTTGTCCTAACTGTGTACATTGTGTGTAATTATTGTCAGAAATGGCCGCGCCTGAGCAGAAACTGTATTGATGCATTGAATATTTGTAAGTCGATGACTGTTAATAAAAATATATTTTTTTTAAAATACAAAGAGCTGGTCATCCACCCGGAACTGTTGCGTGCAGCTCAGGTGGAAGGAGAGCACACGTTTTGGGTCCAGATGGTAGAGCCTCTCTTACTGTCTAGAAGGATGCAGAGGCGGAAAGAAGGTGGGCAAAGTGATGGTCTGCTTGATGTGAAAGGGTGTGACAACCTTTGGCAAGAAAGAAGGACGGTTCCTCAGAACCACCTTATCCGGATGAACAGAAAGGAAAGGAGGTTTAGAAGAAAGTGCCTGGGACTCACTCACTTTTCTGGCAGAGGTCATAGCAACATGGAAAGCAGTCTTCAAGGTGAGAAGACGCAGAGGACAGTTATGAAGGGACTCAAAGGGAGGGCACATCAGATACGTCAAAACAAGGTTTAAGTCTTATTGAGGCATAATAAACAGCAAAGGAGGAAATGTGTGTGTAATGCCTTTCAGAAAACAGTTAACAACCGGGGACTTAAAAAGAGAAGGCTGATCTGGAAGCCGTAGAAAGGCGGAGATGGCAGAAAAATAACTTTTGATAGTGCCCAGAGCAAAGCCCTGCTGGGCCAAGGAAAGCAGGAACAGAAAAACTTCAGAAAGAGGGGCAGAAAGGGGATCCGCTGACTTAGCTGTGCACCCTGCCACAAACTTGTTCGACCTGCAGGCGTATACCGTTTTTGTGGAGGGACGCCTGGCTGCCAGAATGACATCACAGACTTTGGAAGGAAGATTGAAAGCTGTCAACTGTTGCCGCTCAATCTCCACGCATGGAGGTTGAGGCTGGACAGGTTCGGGTGGAAGACCGTCCCCTGCTGCTGTGACAGAAGATCCTCTTGGAGAGGGAGTCCCGTCGGGGATCGATCGCCATGCTGAGTAAATCGAGATACCAATATATTCATGCCCAATCCGGAGCCACAAGGATGACTTGGGCCCGGTCGTGCCGAATATTCTTCAGCACTCTGGGCAGAAGTGGTATAGGCGGAAAGGCATACAACAGACCGCAGCTCCACTCGTGACGAAAAGCGTCGACGAGCGAGTGGCGCTTTGGAAATTCCAACGCGCAGAACTGATGACATTGCACGTTCTCTTCGGTGGTGAACAGATCTAACCAAGGCCTCGCCACTGCTGAAAGAGACCTTACGCCACGTCTGAGTTCAGACGCCATTCGTGGTCCATCAAGCACTGGTGGCTGAGTTAGTCCGCCTTGGTGTTCAGAGAACCTGCCAGGTGTTGAACCACCAAGGTAATGCCTTGATGTTCCAGCCATGTCCATAGGTGCAGAGCCTTCTGACATAGGGTCCTTGGCCTCATCCCCCCCTGTTTGTTGCAATACCACATGGCGGTTGTGTTGTCCGTGAACACCTGCACCACACTTTCCCGGACAGAGGGAAGGAAGACGGATCGCCCGAAGCTCCAGAAGGTTGATATGAAGTCGGGGCTCTGCCGGAGACCAGAGGCCTCTGATGTCCGCCTCTCCCAAGTGGCCACCCCATCCCAGGAGGCACGATTCCGTCACCACTGTGTGCTTTGGTTGGGGAAGAGAGAGTGATCTGCCATTGACCCAATCCCGATTCGTGAGCCACCACTGCAATTGTCGTGGAGTGCCCTCCGAGATCTGGACGTGATCGGACAGGTTGCCCTGATGCTGTGTCCACTGGAACTTCAGGTTCCACTGCAGAGCCCGCACATGCCATCTGGCATGTGGTACTAGTAAGATGCAGGAGGCCATCAGGCCCAGGAGCTAAAGGGTCATCCATATCGAAATCCAGGATAGAGTCTGAAAGATCAGAATCATAGCCTGAATATTCCAGACTCGCTGTTGGGGAGGATAAACCTGAAACCGCATTGAATCTTGAACCGCTCCGATGAAAGGGAGCTTCTGAGAAGGACTCTGGTGCGACTTCGGCACATTGATGGAAAACCCCAGCAAATGCAGGAAGTCGGTCGTAGTCTTGAGGTGGGTGACAACTGTGAGAAGTTGGCCTGATATATAATGTTCACTATTCTAGTGAGCACTTTGTATCAGTCCAAACAACCCTTATGGTGATTGGTTGTAAGTCAACCTTATAGACCAGCTATACTAGTAGCGTGGATACGAGCAGTCTTCGGGCTAAACTCTAGAGGGCGTGTTAAGCCAGCTGTTATACCATCACATATACCCCTTGAACGCCAAGTGAAAGGACACCACACAAGTGTTATGAAAATAAACAGTGTATTTATTTAGATCACAACAGCCCTGTACTCTTTATGAGGACAGGGTACTAAGCACACAACAAAACTCTTACGAAAATACTTTAAGTTGCACAATTTACACAAATGCCCGAGGGGCACGAAAAACCATATACTCTGAAAGTGGAATGCGAAATTACTAGCAGGTAAGTACTGGACTAATAGGCTTTGGAATCGCTAGGACTACGTTACTGAACCTTCAGATTACTAGTAGGAGGCCTAGGGGACTCAGGTGCAGAGTGTGCACTCTCACGCGGGATGCGGGACAAAGTCTATGGGAGCTAGTAAAGACAAAGTTAGTGTTCTCGGGCGAACCCAATAAGGTAGGTCGAAAACGACAGTGGATCTGGACCCTTGGATCGTGAGGCTATGCTGGTGCACCGAAATGCCGAAGTTACCTAGCCCAGGGGCTGCAGCTGCATAGGTCTGAAAAGACGTCGGGAATCCTCGTTGACGAACCAGGAGCCTGAAGAAAGAAGTTGCTGGCATACGACCTGTGAAGATAGTTCGAGTGATCCAAGCCTGGATTGAAGATGGATGACACCTGAAAGCAGAGGGGACCAAGTTCTTAATCACTAGCCAGTGATTGTGTGGGCACCAGGATGGCACCGGGCGAAGTCACCTCGACCAGGTGAGTGGGCGACGCTCGGCTCTGCAGTCTCACGGACCAGGAGGCGTTGTCGGCGACCAGGATGGAGGTGCGAGCTGTCCCACGATGGTTGATGCTGTCGACGTCGCTGGACCCAGGATTGGGGCAACAAGTCTTGGCACATTCAAGCCCACGCGGTGGACCTAAAATGGCGTCTGGAGTGGACCAGGAGGGTCCGGGGTGCTCCTCTTTTGGAAGGGAGCAAGGGCCAGTCTGGAGCAACCAGACCAGCAGTGTTGTCGTTGTTGATCGTCGTCGGGAAGGCCACAAGCCAGCGGGCTAGTAGCCAGACAACGCGGTGAGCAGCAAAAAGCAGAAGGGCCCCAGGCAGATCGTGGAGATGCTGGGGGGCTGGACTTCGATGCTGGAGCTGCTCAGGGTCGGGGCTTCTCGGACCCCAAAGCACTCACCAGAGGATCCCTCGGCGGTCGTGCTGGATAGAAGTCGTGCAGTTCTGATGATGGCCGGTCCCTCGAGGTCTCGTCGCACCTACGGTTCTCAGCTTAGCTGTAGAGGTAGGTAGAGGTCAGAGGTGTCAGGGAAGCCGGGTCTCGTCGTGCTGGTCGGTCGGATTCCTGAGGAAGGACGTGCAGCAAACCGCAGAGTTCTTAGATGGTGCCTGCGGATGCAGGGTGACTACTCCTTAGCCACAAGGGAGAAATCTTGAGAAGAAGTCGAGAGTTCCTTTCGTAGAAAGTAGTTTCTTGATTCAAAGATGATCTAATTTGGAAGGGTCCCCGCTCCTGCCTTTATCCTAAAGAAAGGGGTGGGTACGCGACTAGGTCCTGCCCTAGGGGTGAGAGCAGGAAGGGGGGTGGTTACACCCCTCTCCCATGCCGGACTTTCCCCAGGCCAGGGGCTGGTGTGCCCCTGGAACTGGTTCTAGCCGGCAGATGCGTAGTGAGCACCGGGGTGCCACTTGCAGTCACCTTCCTGTAAAGCCCTGCCTACCCAGGATACACAAAACCCTGTCTGGGATGGTGCTAGCACCGCCCCTGACAGGAAACCCTTTGTCCAAGCTCTCCTCGCTGGAAGGACTCCCAGCAGCAGGAGGTCACACTTGTGTCTGTGGTGGCAGCATCCATTTTGTGGAGCTGAGGCTTCAGTTAACTTTAACCGGGGTTCACAGTTACATACATGTTGTGTCCCTCTAGAAGGGTGAAATGCTAACCCTGTCGCCAGAATTGGCGAGGGGTTAGTATTCCAATTCATATGACACCTTACTTGACATGTTTTGATAAAGCAATACCAAAGATAGCATTTAACCGCGAGGATTATAATGCACTTAAGAGTATATGGTATGCGTTATCATGGAACAGCTATTAGGACTTGGTTCCGCAAGCTGCAAACGGGCTCAGCTCATGCCAGAGCACCATTTCACACGATTCCAAGCACTCTGCCTTCAGGATTGTCAAGGCCTGCCATAGGAGTGACTGATAGGAATCTGTGTGTGCATTTTTAGGGTTAGATATAGGTATACTATATCTAAAGCAAAGGGTGATTACAGCACCTTGCCCCAGCTGTCGTGCAGCCAGTTGTGTCAGATTTAGATGGCCATCCAGGGGTGGCATAATACATGCTTCAGCCCCTGGTAGGCCCTGGGTACACCTATGCCCTGAGTTACAGGGTCTGATAAGGTGGCCCAGTACCAATTGGAGAATGCACCTAAGGTACACATGTCAATTTAGTGAGAGAACAGCTAGGCTGTGGGTCTGATTGGCAGGCCCACAGCCAGAGAAAGTCGTAAACCAGTGAAACAAAAGCAAAAAATCTGGGTGATCATAGGATTGCAGACCCTACTCTCCTACATGACCCCCCCCCCCAAAACTTTGGGACAATAAACTAACCTTGACCAGGTGAGTCTTCTTGCTCTAAGTGGAAATACCTGAAGAGCCCATCTGCATTGCCATGATCAGTGCCAGGTCTATGCTCTACTGTAAAATCCATCCCCTGTAGGGAAATGGACCACCTAAGCAGTTTGGGGTTTTCACCCTTCATCTGATTTAGCCACAAGAGGGGCTTATGGTCGGTCTGAATCTTGAAATGAGTGCCAAACAAGAATGGCCTCAGTTTCTTCAGGGCCCAAACCACAGCAAAGGCCTCCCTCTCAATAGCTGACCAATTTTTCTCTCTGGGGGTCAGCCTTCTGCTTATAAAAGCAATGGGCTGGTCTTGACCATCAAAATTCAGTTGAGATAGAACAGCTCCCACACCCAACTCAGAAGCATCTGTTTGGACAATGAATGGTTTGGAGTAGTCTGGACTCTTGAGGATAGGTGCTGTGCACATGGCCTGCTTTAGGTCATCGAATGCTTTTTGACAGCCTGCTGTCCACTGAACCTTTTTTGGCATTTTCTTACTTGTCAGTTCATTAAGTGGAGTCACAATTGATCCATAATTCCTGACAAACTTTCTGTAGTAACCAGTCAGGCCCAAGAAAGCTCGAACCTGAGTCTGGGTGGTTGGAGGAGCCCAGTCCCTGGTTGACTGTATTTTGCTCTCCAGTGGCTGAACTTGGTCTCCACCTACAAGGTGGCCCAAGTATACAACCTGTGTCTGCCCTATCTGGCACTTTGTGGCTTTGATAGTGAGACCTGCTGCTTGCAGTGCCTCTAACACTTTCCTCAGGTGGACCAGGTGATCCTCCTAGGGGGAGCTAAAGACAGCTATATCATCAAGATATGCTGCACATAAGTCATCCAGCCCAGTGAGAACATGATTCACCAGCCTTTGGAAGGTGGCAGGTGCATTTTTCAGACCAAAGGGCATTACCACAGATTGATAATGCCCACCAGGGGTTGAAAATGCTGTCTTGGGCTTGGCATCCTCAGCTAACCTGATTTGCCAATACCCAGCTGTCAGGTCAAATGTACTTAAGTAGTTGGCAGAAGCCAATCTATCTATAAGTTCATCTGCCCTTGGTGTTGGGTGGGCATCAGTCTTAGTGACTGCATTGAGACCCCTGTAGTCTACACAAAACCTCATCTCTTTCTTACCACCCTGGGTGTGAGGCATTGGCACTAGAACTACTGGACTAGCCCAAGGGCTATCTGAGGGTTCAATGACTCCCAACTCCAACATTTTCTGCACTTCTGTTTTGATGCAGTCTCTAACATGATCAGGCTGCCTGTAGAGTTTACTCTTGACTGGCAAGCTGTCACCGGTGTCAACCTCATGGGCACACCAATTGGTTTGACTGGGTGTTAGAGAGAACATATGCCTGAAGGATTGAAGAACTTGTTTGCAATCCTTCTGTTGATGTTCAGAGATGCTGCCACAAAAGACAACACCATCTACTGACCCATCATCAGGATTCTGAGTGAGCAGGTCTGGGAGAGGGTCACTCTCTTCCTCCTGTCCCTCATCTATGGCCATGAGCAAGCTCATGTCCTTCCTGTCGACATATGCGTTGAGCCTGTTGACATGGAGCACCCTGTGGGGGCTCCTGGGAGTTCCAAGGTCCACCAGGTAGGTGACCTCTCCCTTTTGCTCAAGGATTGTGTGGGGCCCAGACCATTTGACTTTGAGTGCTGCTGGGGCCACTGGCTCCAACACCCACACCTTCTGTCCAGGCTGATACACAGTCAGGACAGCCTTTTGGTCATGCCAAGCTTTTTGGAGTTCTTGGCTGGCTTAAGGTTTTCAGATGCCTTTTCCATATACTCAGCCATCCTGGAGCGGAGACCAAGTTCATAGTCCACTATGCTGGTTGCAGGCTTTTTGAGAGGTCTCTCCCATCCTTCCTTAACCAAACAGAGGGGTCCTCTCACAGGATGCCCATACAGAAGTTCAAAAGGGCTGAAGCCAACCCCCTTCTGTGGGACCTCTCTGTAAGCAAACAAAAGGCAGGGAATCAGGACATCCCATCTACGCCTGGGCTTTTCAGGTAGTCCATGAATCATCCCTTTTAGGGTCCTGTTGAACCTTTCAACAAGCCCATTGCATTGTGGGTGATAGGGTGTAGTGAACTTGTAGTTGACACCACATTCATTCCACATAGCAGTTAAGTAGCTTGACATGAAGTTTGCACCTCTGTCAGTGACAACCTCCTTAAGGAAGCCCACTCTGGAGAACACTCCAACTAGGGCTCTTGCCACAACAGGTGCTGTAGTGGTCCTACGGGGAATAGCTTCAGGATACCTGGTGGCATGATCCACTACCACCAGTATAAACTTGTGCCCTGATGCTGTCTGGGGTTCCATTGGACCAACAATGTCAATCCCCACTCTTTCAAAGGGCACCCCCACCACAGGCATTGGTATAAGGGGGGCCTTTGTTGTGCCACCTGACTTACCACTGGCTTGGCAAGTAACACAGGAGCGACAAAACTCCTTGGTATCTTCATCCATGTGAGGCCAGTGAAAGTGTGAGACAAGTCTGTCCCAAGTCTTTGTCTGGCCTAAGTGTCCTGCTGAGGGAATCTCATGGGCCAAGGTAAGAAGGAAACCTCTCTGAGACAAGGGGATAACCAGCCTCCTGGCCATGCCAGGCTTGGGGTCTCTTGCCTCAGTGTACAGGAGTCCATCATCCCAGTATACCTTGTGGGTACCTGTGGCGTTCCCAGCAGCCTCAGCAGCAGCCTTCTGTCTGAGGGGTTCAAGGGAAGGGCAGTCTAACTGTTCCTTCCCCAGGTCTTCTCTTAAGGGTCCCCCTGAGCCCAGAAATTCAACTTGATCAAGTTCAAATTCTTTAGGCTCAGTTTCCCTCAATTCCTGTAGGTCAGCCTCCTCTGAGACTTGATCCTCAACCTGGGGCAAGGGGGAAGGCAATGCCTTAACCCTACTGCTCTTCTTCTTGGAAGGTGGCAGGTCCATTGTTCCAGGATCCAGCACCTGTTCAGTGGGGCATTTTCTGGCCTGTGACCTAGTCACAGCAAGCACATGTGCTGGCAAGCCTAACATCTCCATGTGAGTCCTCTGCTCCACTTCTGACCATTGTGATGACTCCAAATCATTGCCCAACAAACAATCCACTGGGAGGTCTGCACTAACTACAACCTTCTTTTGGCCAATTACCCCTCCCCAGGAGAAAGCAACAATTGCCATACTGTGACTGGTAGTGACATTGCTTGCATTGGTCACCAGGAAATCTGTACCTGGCATGATCTGTCCAGGGTCCACAAAGTTAGGTGTCACCATTGTGACACTGGCACAAGTGTCCCTATAGGCCTGAGCCATTTTGCCATTGATAAAAGGTGTCTGTCTGTATTTACCCAAAGTATCGGGACTGACATCAGGGGATATATCCACATCCCCTGTACAGACAAGGACAGCCTGAGTGAGTGTGCCAACTAGGTTGTCATACCCCTCAGAGCCCAAGGTTAACCCAACTAAACCCTTGGGAGGTGCACTACTACTGCTGGCTGTACTAGGGGGCAAAGGTGCCTTAGGGGCTGCAGTAGCAGGAGTCTGCCCTCCTTTCTTGGTGCACTCACTAAACCAGTGAGTTTTACTTTTACAGTACTGGCATCACCTTTTTGACTGGCCTTCTTGAGGCTTCTTCTTCTGGGAAGCCTGACCCCCACCCTCTTTGGCTTGTTGGGGACCTGTCGAAGACTTCTGGTCATTTTGTTCACCTTTAGTATCCTTACCCTTCTGGTCTGCTTTCTTCTGACCACCCTGGTTCTTGCCCTGGTTCTGCTTAACACTTGTTCTGACCCATCTGTCTGCCTTCTTTCCCAATTCTTGGGGAGAGGTCAAATCTGAGTCAACAAGATGCTGATGCAACAACTGGTTCTGACAATTGTTTAAAATCTGTTCCCTCATGATCAGATTATACAATCCTGTGTAATCAGTAACCTTACTGCCCAGCAACCAGCCTTCCAAAGCCTTAGTGGCACAATCTACAAAGTCAGACCAATCCTGGGACTGAGTTTTCTGGGTATCCCTGAACAGCAACCTGTACTGCTCAGTGGTTAGGCCAAACCCATCTATCAGTGTATTTTTCAGGACTTGGTAATCATTAGCATTCTCAGCTCTAGTAGTGAGGAGCTTGTCTCTACCTTTACCTTCAAAGGAGAGCCACAAGATAGCTGCCCACTGACTCTGGGGGACACACTGTACAGTGTAAGCCCTCTCCAAAGCAGTTATCCATTTGTGGATATCATCCCCTTGTTTAAAGGGGGGCACTATCTTACTCAGGTGCCTAGTATCTAAACTCCTGTTTTCCCTTGGGGGAATGCTGCCACCAGTGGAATCTAGTCCACTTAACTTTTGCTCTCTAGCAAAGGCAAGTCTCTCTTTGGCCAGAGCAAGTTCTTCCCTTTCAATCCTCAGATTGACTTCCCTCACTTTAGCTTCATACACTCTCCTCTGAGGGGATGTCATCCCTCTGTGAGAAGAGGCCTGAGAGCCATTGGTTTGAATGGATCTGTTAGAGCCTCTGGATAGAGACCTAACTCGTCCATTCCCAATGTTAAGCTGGCCTGAGAGGGGCCCCAGGGGTCTCCTAGTACCATTCTCATGCCTGCTTAAGTTGTCCCTAGTTAGCTGGCTAACTACTTCTGGACCTTTATCTGCCTCGTCCTCAGATGGCTCTAGATCCTCATCCTCCTCTTCACCTTCTTCAGAGAGATGGATAAGGTCAGGGTAACCTGTGGTTCCCTCTAGGGGGGGCATTGTCCCATCTGGATTAGAAGGGTCTGGGTTACCAGCCCTCCTGGCATCATAAGTCTCTAAGAGACCAATCAGGAATGGGATTGTGGGGTTAGACCCCTGTTTTAGTTTCCTGGAGGTACACACTTGTCTCATCTCCTGGAAGCTAAGAGCAGCATATCTGGAAGCGACCTGTGGAGGGTCCACTGACACAAGGGGAGACTCAGAGTTTCCTCCTTTGTCTGACATGCTGATTCTAGTGTGGTGTAAGTGATGCACCTACCTACACTATTTGTTTGCCTACTGATCCCTTGCTAAGAGTTGTAGCCAAGGTGTGCTAAGCCTTGAGGAGCTACAACAGTTGGTTCAGTAGAACTCAGAGTATTCTAAGCTAAGTTATATGTACCCGGAGTACTTATGTGATCTTTCACAAAATATTCTTAGGATACGTGTGGTAAAACAACAGCAAGCTCAAATCCCAACCGCTGCTCACCAATGTGAGAAGTTGGCCTGATATATAATGTTCACTATTCTAGTGAGCACTTTGTATCAGTCCAAACAACCCGTATGGTGATTGGTTGTAAGTCAACCTTATAGACCAGCTATCCTAGTAGCGTGGATACGAGCAGTCTTCTGGCTAAACTCTAGAGGGCGTGTTAAGCCAGCTGTTATACCATCACATATACCCCTTGAACACCAAGTGAAAGGACACCACACAAGTGTTATGAAAATAAACTGTGTATTTATTTAGATCACAACAGCCCTGTACTCTTTATGAGGACAGGGTACTAAGCACACAACAAAACTCTTGCGAAAATACTTTAAGTTGCACAATTTACACAAATGCCCGAGGGGCACGAAAAACCATATACTCTGAAGGTGGAATGCGAAATTACTAGCAGGTAAGTACTGGACTAATAGGCTTTGGAATTGCTAGGACTACGTTACTGAACCTTCAGGTTACTAGTAGGAGGCCTAGGGGACTCGGGTGCAGAGTGTGCACTCTCACGCGGGATGCGGGACAAAGTCTATGGGAGCTAGTAAAGACAAAGTTAGTGTTCTCGGGCGAACCCGATAAGGTAGGTCGAAAACGACAGTGGATCTGGACCCTTGGATAGTGAGGCTATGCTGGGGCACCGAAATGCCGAAGTTACGTAGCCCAGGGGCTGCAGCTGCATAGGTCTGAAAAGACGTCGGGAATCCTCGTTGACGAACCAGGAGCCTGAAGAAAGAAGTTGCTGGCAGGCGACCAGTGAAGATAGTTCAAGTGATCCAAGCCTGGATCGAAGATGGATGACACCTGAAAGCAGAGGGGACCAAGTTCTTAATCACTAGCCAGTGATTGTGTGGGCACCAGGATGGCACCGGGTGAAGTCCCCTCGACCAGGTGAGTGGGCGACGCTGGGCTCTGCAGTCTCAAGGACCAGGAGGCATTGTCGGCGGCCAGGATGGAGGTGCGAGCTGTCCCACGATGGTTGATGCTGTCGACGTTGCTGGACCCAGGATTGGGGCAACAAGTCTTGGCAAATTCAAGCCCACGCGGTGGACCTAAAATGGCGCCTGGAGTGGACCAGGAGGGTCCGGGGTGCTCCTCTTTTGGAAGGGAGCAAGGGCCAGTCTGGAGCAACCAGACCAGCAGTGTTGTCGTCGTTGATCGTCGTCGGGAAGGCCACAAGCCAGCGGGCTAGTAACCAGACAACGCGGTGAGCAGCAAAAAGCAGAAGGGCCCCACGCAGATCGTGGAGATGCTGGGGGGCTGGACTTCGATGCTGGAGCTGCTCAGGGTCGGGGCTTCTCGGACCCCAAAGCACTCACCATAGGATCCCTCGGCGGTCGTGCTGGATAGAAGTCGTGCAGTTCTGATGATGGCCGGTCCCTCGAGGTCTCGTCGCACCTACGGTTCTCAGCTTAGCTGTAGAGGTAGGTAGAGGTCAGAGGTGCCAGGGAAGCCGGGTCTCGTCGTGCTGGTCGGTCGGATTCCTGAGGAAGGACGTGCAGCAAACCGCAGAGTTCTTAGATGGTGCCTGCGGATGCAGGGTGACTACTCCATAGCCACAAGGGAGAAATCTTGAGAAGAAGTCGAGAGTTCCTTTCGTAGAAAGTAGTTTCTTGATTCAAAGATGATCTAATTTGGAAGGGTCCCCGCTCCTGCCTTTATCCTAAAGAAAGGGGTGGGTACGCGACTAGGTCCTGCCCTAGGGGTGGGACCAGGAAGGGGGGTGGTTACACCCCTCTCCCATGCCGGACTTTCCCCAGGCCAGGGGCTGGTGTGCCCCTGGAACTGGTTCTAGCCAGCAGATGCGTAGTGAGCACCGGGGTGCCACTTGCAGTCACCTTCCTGTAAAGCCCTGCCTACCCAGGATACACAAAACCCTGTCTGGGATGGTGCTAGCACCGCCCCTGACAGGAAACCCTTTGTCCAATCTCTCCTCGCTGGAAGGACTTCCAGCAGCAGGAGGTCAGACTCGTGTGTGTGGTCTCAGCATCCATTTTGTGGAGCTGAGGCTTCAGTTAACTTTAACCGGGGTTCACAGTTACATACATGTTGTGTCCCTCTAGAAGGGTGGAATGCTAACCCCATCGCCCGAATTGGCGAGGGGTTAGTATTCCAATTCGTATGACACCTTACTCGACATGTTTTGATAAAGCAATATCAAAGATAGCATTTAACCGCGAGGATTATAATGCACTTAAGAGTATATGGTATGCGTTATCATGGAACAGCTATTAGGACTTGGTTCCGCAAGCTGCAAACGGGCTCAGCTCATGCCAGAGCACCATTTCACATGATTCCAAGCACTCTGCCTTCAGGATTGTCAAGGCCTGTCATAGGAGTGACTGATAGGAATCTGTCTGTCCATTTTTAGGGTTAGATATAGGTATACTATATCTAAAGCAAAGGGTGATTACACCACCTTGCCCCAGCTGTCGTGCAGCCAGTTGTGTCAGATTTAGATGGCCATCCAGGGGTGGCATAATACATGCTTCAGCCCCTGGTAGGCCCTGGGTACACCTATGCCCTGAGTTACAGGGTCTGATATGGTGGCCCAGTACCAATTGGAGAATGCACCTAAGGTACACATGTCAATTTAGTGAGAGAACAGCTAGGCTGTGGGTCTGATTGGCAGGCCCACAGCCAGAGAAAGTCGTAAACCAGTGAAACAAAAGCAAAACATCTGGGTGATCATAGGATTGCAGACCCTACTCTCCTACAACAACTGCCTGGGGTGACAACCAGTCATCAAGGAAGGGGAAGACTGAGACCCCTGACCTGCATAGATAAGCTGCGACCACCGCCATCACTTTCGTGAACACCCGAGGAGCACTGGAAAGGCCGAAGGAGAGCACGGCAAACTGAAAATGCTCCTGGACTACCGTGAACTGCAGGTAACCCCGGTGGGCCGGCAGGACAGGGATGTGAAAATATGCGTCCTGCAAGTCCAACACTACCATCCAGTCTCCAGGGTCGAGGGCAGCCAGGACCTGAGCCAGAGTCAGCATTTTGAATTTCTCCTTCCGGAGGAAGAGATTGACGTTCCGGAGGTCCAAGATGGGGCACAGACCACTCTTATCCTTTTTGGGGACCAGAAAGTAGTGGGAATAACAACCACTTCCTACTTCCGGCCTGGGAACGCACTCGATGGCCCCTTTGGCCAAGAGGGCCGTGGCTTCCTGCTGGAGAAGCACCAACTGATCCCCGGCATGCGGTGGCACCGAGGTGGCAAGGTTGGAGGGAAGGACTGAAAGGGCAGAGAGTAACCCTGATGATCTTCAACACCCACTTGTCTGATGTGATATTGCGCCAGTGGTGGAGGTGGTGGCAGATCTTGCCACCCACCGGCGTGGGTGCTCCACAAAGCTCGGATTAGGAAGGTTTGGAGATAGAAACAGCAGGGGCAGAGGTTGACTGACCCCCACGCTGATTCCCAGACCCACCGCTGCGGATGCCGCGTCCGCGCTGAGGCTGGTTCTGCACAGGCTTGTTGAAGGAACTTGCTTGGGAGCCACTGCCGTGGCCACGAAAGGAATGAAAACCAGGAGTGGCAGGCTCTTTGCAGAAAGACCCAAGGACTTGGCCGTGGCCTGCGAGTTCTTAAAACGCTCTAGTGCACTGTCGGCCTTATCGACAAACAGGCGAGTTCCATCAAAGGGCATGTCCATGAGCGAGCTCTGGACATCGGGGGAGAACCCAGTAGAACGCAGCCAGGCATGGCGACGCAGCACTACAGCGGTGCCCAAACCACACCGAATGGCGAACTTAGCCGCATCCTTACCCTCAGCAACTGCTTGGGAAAGAACAGCCTGAACTTCCTCAGAACACTGAGGCAACACCTGAGCAACGGTATCCCACACTGCGTGGGAATAGCAGCCTAATAAGCAGGCGGTTTTCACCGACCACAACCCCATGCTTGCTGAAGAGAACAACCGCTTTTCGAACTGTTTCAGCTTCTTAGAGTCCTTATCCAGGGGAGCCGTGGGAAAGGCACTTTGCGACGTCGAGGCTTGGATGACCAGACTCCCAGGCTTCGGATGAGTGGTGAGAAAGGCAGGGTCACCAGGCGCTGGGCAGTGAAGCCTGGCGACTTTCTACTGGGGCCCCAGTGGCCGGCCGCGACCAAGTGCCCAACAGGACATTGGTGAGGGTGTCATTGAAGGGAAACAGCGGCTCCGACGAAGCAGAGACCGTCCGGAGCACCTCGGTGAAGAGGTTAGCTTTGAGGTCCACCGGGTGAAGGTCTAGGTTGAGGACCTCAGTAGCCCGACAGAGTGCTCTCCTCCATCGTAGGCGGAGGGGAGACAAACCCTGGGTCAGTAGAGACATATAGGTTGCCTGCGTCCTCCTGATCGTCCACCCAGTCATGCTCGGAGTCACACTGATGAGTAAGAGGGTCCTCAGACCCCTCCCAATCATCCTCCAACTCAGTTGCCGGAGGAGCCGGCCGCGGCAGCGGAGCTGGAGCAGGGATATACGGCGTCGGAAACGGCGCCGTGAACGGCACCGGCCGGGGCCGGGCCGGCACTGTGTTCCAATGCGGATCCCAGGCAGGAACGAAATGGTCCTGGAACCGGGGAAAGGGTGGAATGAACCGGCAACCACTGCGGCGCCGGCGGCCGAGCCGAGGGCGGTGCTGGGGCCGAATCCGGCAGCGCCGGACCTAGTGGCGCCAGGGCCGGAGCCAACGGCATAGGATCCTGTGGCGCCAAAGATGGATCTGCCGGCGGCGTCAACGGGCCAACAGGATCTGGACACGGGACCGCGGGGCCCGAAGGTGCCCGGCTGGAGCCCGTGGCCTAAAAAGGCAGTCCATGGTGGCAAGAAACTCTTGCACCTGTTCGGGAGTCGCCGACGGACCCGGGAAAGGCGGGTAGACCGCGGGACTCCCAGGCTCCAAGGGAGCTGCAGGGGCAGAACCCCTGTCCCCCTCGTCCGCATCAGAGGACCGATGGGGGGACGTCGGAGAGCGAAGACGCTTCTTCTTTTTATGTCGTCGCTTACGGAATCCGAGGGCGAAGACTTGGAGTCCGAGGAGCTACGACTGCGGCCCCGCGTGCGGTCTTGTGAACCGCCCCTGGACCCGGAGCGGCGCCGGGCCGAGTGCCGGGCATCCAGTAGTTTCCTGCGCCGCTCCCTCAAGGCCTTCGGGCCATAGCTCGACGGTCCCGGTAGGCCCAGGAGTCGTGGTCGGTCTCCAGGCAGTAGAGGCAAACATCATGGGGGTCTGCCATCGACATATTGCGACGGCATGCCCCACAGGACTTAAAGCCAGGCATCCCTACGTGCACCAGGAGAAAAAAGGGGAGACAAAAGTCTCGAAACAGTAATCAAAAGGTGACTAAGGTACGTGCTCAATCCGGATCTGCGCTTGCTGGCGCGGAAAAAGAAAGAACTGACGTCAGCGGGCATGGGAGGCACCTAACTAGTCTCGGTGACGTCATCTCGGCGCATACGACACCAGCGACGGACGCGGAGCCGCACAACGCCACCTACTGATGCTCAGGGGTACTGCTAGCAAAACCTTCAGGATCCAGTCTGATGCCTGGGGATATTCTAAGGTAAAGCATCTATCACTTACATGTCTCTTTCAGATACACAGAGCAATTTACTAATATAAACAGTAGCTGAGAACAGCATGTCACACATACAGCACAATACTTGACTCTGCGTACTCACCAACAAGCCACTCACGCTCCGGATGCAGATGTGCCATCAATTGTGGGATAATGCTGTTACGCAGAAGGTAGGAGTCATGTGCAGAACCGTAGAATTTGGCACACACATGGGAGATAATCATATTCGCTTGGCATACCACTTGCACATTAATGGAATGAAAATGTTTCCTGTTCCGGTAGATGTGCTCAGGACATCACGTAGCACCATGCTGAACATAGCTTGAGACATCCCACCAGCGATGGCCACCCTGTATTGAAACAAACCTGTTGCAAAGAAATGCAGGGCTGCCATCACCTTAACTGTTGGCGTCAAAACCTCAGATGGGGCTCCAACTCACCACATAGGTCTTGAACGGCAAGGCGATCCAGACGGAATTTCCTTATAATGTCCTCATCCTCCATGTTCACCAGCACTGGGAACAGACGAATCACATTTGGTTGTCTCCTACATAATATGAAAGGGGACACATGTCAATTTACTTCCCCTATGAGATGTGTAACACATCTTCCATCTTGACTGATGCGGTGCCAACAATGACTGGACTGTAGGCTTCATGCACAAGTCACATGCAGAGACACCTTGATCTCATGTAGTCGCACATGTGGTCAGTAGTATGTGCATACTGACTGTAGGAGAGTAGGGTCTGCAATCCAATGATCACCCCAGATTTTTGCTTTTTGCTTCACTGGTTTACGACTTCTCTGGCTGTGGGCCTGCTAATCAGACCCACAGCCTTGCTGTTCTCTCACTAAATTGACACGTGTACCTTAGGTGCATTTACCAATTGACACTGGACCACCTTATCAGACCCTGTAACTCAGGGCATAGGTGTACCCAGGGCCTACCAGGGGCTGCAGCATGTATTATGCCACCCCTGGCTGGCCATCTAAATCTGACACAACTGGCTGCACGACAGCTGGGGCAAGGTGGTGTACTCACCCTTTGCTTTAGATATAGTATACCTATATCTAACCCTAAAATGAACACCCGTATTCCTATCAGTCACTCCTATGGCAGGCCTTGACAATCCTGAAGACAGAGTGCTTGGAATCGTGTGAGATGGTGCTCTGGCATGAGCTGAGCCCGTTTGCAGCTTGCGGAACCAGGTCCTAATAGCTGTTCCATGATAACGCGTACCATATACTCTTAAGTGCATTATAATCCACGCGGTTATATGCTAACTCTGGTATCGCTTTATCAAAACATGTCGAGTAAGGTGTCATACGAATTGGAATACTAACCCCTCGCAAATTCTGGCGACGGGGTTAGCATTCCACCCTTCTAGAGGGACACGACATGTATGTAACTGTGAACCCCGGTTAAAGTTAACTCAAGCCTCAGCATCACAAAATGGATGCTGCCACCGCAGACACAAGTCTGACCTCCTGCTGCTGGGAGTCCTTCCAGCGAGGGAGGCTTGGTCAAAGGGTTTCCTGTCAGGGGCGGTGCTAGCACCATCCCATACAGAGTTTTGTGTATCCTGGGTAGGCAGGGCCTTAGAGGAAGGTGACTGCAAGTGGCACCCCAGTGCTCACTATGCATAGGCCGGCTAGAACCAGTTCCAGGGGCACACCAGCCCCTGACCTGGGGAAAGTCCGGCATGGGAGGGGGTGTACCCACCCCCCTTCCTGGTCCCACCCATGGGCAGGACCTAGTCGCGTGCCAGCCCCTTTTCCTAGTATAAAGATAGGAGCGGGCCCCCTTCCAAATTAGATCATCTTTGAATCCTGAAACTACTTTCTGCGAAAGGAACTCAAGACTTCTTCTCAAGATTTCTCCCTTGTGACTAAGGAGTAGTCACCCTGCACCCGCAGGCACAATCTAAGAACACTGCGGTTTGCTGCACGTCCTTCATCCGGAATCCTACCGACCAGCACGACGAGACCCAGCTTCCCTGGCACCTCTGACCTCTACCTACATCGTCAGCTCAGCTGAGATCCGTGGGTGTGACGAGACCTCGAGGGACCGGCCATCTTCAGAACTGCACGACGCTTATCCAGCACGACCGCCGAGGGATCCTCGAGTGAGTGCTTTGGGGTTCAAAAAGCCCTGACCCTGAGCAGCTCCAGCACCGAAGTCCAGCCCCCCAGCATCCACCAGATCTGCGTGGGGCCCTTCTGCTCTTTGCTGCTCACCGCGTTGTCCGGCTACTTGCCTGCTGGCTTGTGGCCCTCTTGACGATGCTCCACGGCAACAACACCGCTGGTCTGGTTGCTCCAGACTGGCCCTTGCTCCCCTCCAAAAGAAGAGCACGCCGGACCCTCCTGGTCCACTCCAGATGCCATTTTAGGTCCAACGCGTGGGCTTGCATTTGCCAAGACTTGTTGCCCCAATCCTGGGTCCAGCGAGGTCAACAGCAGAGACCTTCGTGGGACAGCTCGCACCTCCATCCTGGTCGCCGACAACGCCTCCTGGTCCGTGAGACTGGAGAGCCCAGCGTCGCCCACTCACCTGGTCGAGGTGACTCCATCCGGTGCCATTCTGGTGCCCATCTGATCACTGGTTAGTGATTCAGGGCTTGGTCCCCTCTGCTTACAGGTGTCCTCCATCTTCGATCCAGGTTTTTATACATCCAAATCTCGTCACTGGTAGCCTGCCAGCAACTTCTTCTTTCAGGCTCCATAGACTGCAACGAGGATTCCTGACGTCTTTTCAGACCTATGCAGCCGCAGCCCCTGGGCTAGGTAACCTCAGCATTTCGGTGCTCCAGCATAGCCTCACTATCCAAGGGTCCAGATCCTTTTTCGTTTCAGCTCTACCTAGTCGGATTCGTCCGATAACACTAACTTTGTAATTTCTAGCAACCATAGACTTTGTCCCGCATCCCGCGTGAGAGTGCACACTCTGCACCCGATCCCCCTAGGCCTCCTGCTAGTAATCTGAAGGTTCAGTAGTCCAGTCCTAGCGATCCTAAAGTCTATTAGAGTAGTACTTACCTGCTAGTAATTTCGCATTACACTTTTAGAGTATATGGTTTTTCGTGCCCCTCGGGCATTTGTGTAAATTGTGCAACTTTGCGTATTTTCTTAAGAGCTTTATATTGTGCTGTGAGGTGGCGCCCCCGCGGGCCTCCCAGGATGGCTGTTATACCCCGCACCTACCTCGGTCTCTTCCACCACTGGGACTACAAAAGCGCACACCATATCCTATGGTACAGACAGAACTCGGCACTCCGTCCATAACCCACGAGGCTCCGCCCTTCTCTCTTCCCCAGGGACCAACCAGAACCACGAGCCCGGAGGAAGTATATCCCTCCGACCCCGGAAGTCCCGCCTTAGCGGCAGAGTCAGCACAGGATAAAAGCGGGATCCGAGTTGAACACCCTGTCGGAGTTTTGTGGCAGGAGATTCGGACTGGAGCTGAAGAAGGAGAGCAGACGTGTGACGGAGACGTGTGGACCGAAGAGTGGTGGAGCCCACAGGAGGTGGCTGAAGAGCGGCCGTAACTCACTTGGAGAGTTACGGCGGACCGGGTGAGTGTCTTAAGCCTTCCTTACCCCTACTCATTAGGAGTCCTATTAACGCCCTGTAAATACACCCTTCTCTTTAGCATCACGTACCCCACACTGTAGCATATTTGTACAGCACTTGCACTGTTTGAAGTGACCCCATGTCCCCGTTCACACACACCCCTTCCCGACACCCTTTCTATAAACCCCCTTGTGTTCCGACCTCCCTACACCCTCCTTTCCTCACGATACCCTTTCTCTTCCCGCCCCCTCACGACCCGGGTGACGGTGTTCGATATAACATCTGATCAAGGATAAGACTAACGGTCCTTTGTTTCTTCTCTTACTGCCCTCCGTGGACCTCCCCTACACCGGAGCTGTCGGAGAATCTCAGACCCAGGACTACACCCAAGACCCGGAGCGGACTGCGAACCCGGAAGAAATGCGTTACTTACCTGTAACAGCAGTTATCCAGTATTGGTGTCTTTCATAGATTCACATGCCTGAATCATTCCCCGTCGTCGAGACGGGAGCCTCCGGTAAATAAAAAAGTAATGTCCTATAGACATACATAGAGAAAATAGGCCTAAGGGCCTCCCCTTAGTAGCCTTTCTTTGTCCTTATGTAAAAAGGACCAAACTCTCACAGTCAGCCAATCAGCTCCGACCTCCCTCTAGAACCTTCCTGGGAGGAGCCTCAGTCCCTCAGATTTTCGTACGCACCCAGCTAGGTTGGCGTAATATTGTCCGAGAGGGATGTGAGTCCTTCCAGGGGAGGCGGGAGGGTTGCATGTGAATCTATGAAAGACACCAATACTGGATAACTGCTGTTACAGGTAAGTAACGCATTTCTTATCCAGTATTTGGGTGTCTTTCATAGATTCACATGCCTGAATCAGAATAGCTAGCAGTTAGATATGCACATTTGTGAAGTAATGTCGCTCTGCAGTCATGTTAGACAGTGCATATATTATCACATAACATGGAATGATAGCATAAGTAAAATACCACAAGAGCAAAGAATGTGCATACCTGGATGGCGGGATGTAGGAAGGCTCACCTCACTGAAAGAGATGGCGAAGCACCGCCTGGCTCACTGCCGCATCCTTCTGAAGTTCGATATCCAGGCAGTAGTGTCTGGAGAAAGTATGCGGTGACTTCCAGGTCGCCGCTCTGCATATGTCCAAGATTGGCACCCCAGCGAACAGTGCTGCTGACGTGGACATCGCCCTGGTGGAATGAGCAGTAACATGATCAGTTAAAGGCCGTCCGGCCTTGTCGTGGCAGAATGCAATCGCCGAGGAGATCCATCTCGAGTTGCTTTGCTTCGTGAGAGGCAGGCCCATTCTTGGACTGCTGTATGCCACGAACAGTTGTGAAGATTTCCTGATAGCCTTAGTTTTATCCAGGTAGAACTTTAGGCATCGTTGGAGATCCAAAGAATGCAGTGCCCTTTCTGCTGCTGTGGAAGGGTTCGCAAAGAAGGACCTAAGGGCAATTGGTTCATTGAGATGAAAGTCCGAGGGCACCTTTGGTATGAATTTAGGGTTCGGTCTCAGCACCACTCTGTCCTGTCTGAACTGCATATATGGTTCCTGAATGGACAAAGCCTGCAGCTCGCTTACTCTCCTGGCCGATGTTAAAGCGAGCAAGAGCGCCGTTTTCCATCAGATGTATTTAATAGATGCTCGATGAATGGGTTCAAACGGACGTCTCATGAGTTGGTTGAGTACTAGATTCAGTTGCCATGTCGGAGGGGCTTTCCGAGGCCTTGGAAAGGATCTGTAGAGCCCCTTCAGGAATTGCTTGACTAGCCTATTTGACCACAGAGACGGTCCCGTGAAAGTTCTGGTGAACCTAGAGATAGCAGCCAGGTGAACCTTAATGGATGCATGTGCCAGTCCTGATTGTGCTAAATGTAGAAGGTATGGCAATATCTGTTCAGGGGTGACAGCGAGAGGTCGCAGGCCCTGGTCTGAACACCAAAGGCAGAACCTTTTCCACTTGAGAGAGTAGGTTTTGTTCGTACTGTCCGCTCTCGCTTTCGCCAGGACATCCCTGCAGTCCTGTGGGATATTTAGGTCACAGAACTCTGTGCTCAGGAGCCAGGCCGGTAACCTGAGCGATTGCAGGTTCGGGTGTTGCACCTGCCCGTTGGACATTGTCAGCAGGTTCGGGTGCCGCTTCAGAGGAATCGGTGTCCTGATGGAGAGGCGATGAAGATCCGAGAACCAGTCCTGCCTCGGCCAGAACGGGGCAATTAGGATCAGGGTACAAGGCTCCGCCTTAATCTTCCTGAGAATCATCAGAAATGGTGGAAAAGCGTACGCAAATACGCTGAACCAACCGATGGAAAAAGCATTTCCGAGTGACCTTGGTTGGGGACGCCAGTTTGCGTAGTTTGGGCATTTGGCGTTCTCCTTGGTGGCAAACAGGTCGATTCCTGGGGCCCCCCATTCTAAGAATATGTGAACCAGCGTACTCTTGTCGAGCTCCCATTCGTGGGAGAGGGATTTCTGTCGGCTTAGGGCGTCGGCAATGGTGTTGTCCTCGCTCTGGACATAGTCCGCCCTGAGCGTGATCCCATGGAGTACAAGCCAGTTCCAGATCTTTTGCGACTCGCGTGATAGAGTGAGCGAACGCGTTCCTCCCTGTTTGTTGAGATAGTGCATCGTCGTGGTGTTGTCCGTTCTGACAAGCACCTGGGAGTTCTGGATGCGTGGTAAAAAGGCATGTAGTGCTAGATACACAGCCCTTAGTTCTCGAAGATTGATATGGAGTTGCTTCTCCTGAATTGTCCATTTGCCGCTTATTTGGAGATCCTGGAGGACAGCTCCCCAGCCTTCCAGGGGTGCATCTGTGGTGATCACCAGAGGTGCTGCTGGAAGTAGGAATGGCAGTCCTATAGACAAATTCCTGTGATTTCTCCACCATTCCAGGCTCTTGGATATTTGTGGTGTTATCTTCACAATGTCCTCGAAAGAACCTGTACTCTGTGTCCATTGGTTCGTGAGGGCTTCTTGCAATGGGCGCATCCTGAGTCTGCAGTGAGGGATGATGAGTATACAAGAAGACATCATTCCTAGGAGTGATTTGTAGGTTCGAACTCTTAGGGACTTCCTTGATGCCACAGCCGTGGCCAGAGATATTATCCTGTTTTTCCTGTCCCTTGAAGGAAATGCCCTTGCGCATTCCGTGTTCAAGGTCGCCCCGAGGAAGGTGACGTTTCTTGTTGGGGTCATGCAGGATTTCTCGTGATTGAGAGTCAATCCTAGCTGGTGAAAGAGATTGGTGCAGGCGTTGGAGGATTTGGTCGAGCCTGCAGCTGAAGGTGCTGTTACCAGCCAGTCGTCGAGGTAGGGGAAGACTTGGTGACCCATTTGACGCAGGAAAGCTGCCACAGGTGAAAGGCACTTGGTGAAAATCCGCGGTGCCGATTTGAGGCCAAACGGTAGGACTTTGAATTGGTAGTGCTGCCCTGCCACCTCGAATCTCAGGAATTTTCTGTGCCCCTTGAGAATCGGGATGTGGTAGTAGGCATTCTGGAGATCCAAAGATGTCATAAAATCTCCTTTTTCCAGTATGCCTAGTATTTCTTGGATCGTCACCATCCTGAACGACTGACTCTTCAGGAAAGAGTTTAGTGCTTTGAGGTCTAGTATGGGCCTCCACTCTTTCTCCTTCTTGCGTATAAGAAAGAAGCGGGAATAGAATCCTTTCCCTCTTTGAGACGAATGAACTTGCTCGATCGCTCCTTTCTTCAACATCGCAGATATTTCCTGGAGCAGCAGGCGTAGATGTTTGTGTGGAAGCCTGCGGGGAGGGGTTGCTCCAGCCAACTGGCGGAACCTTGTCATTGCGATATCCATCGCGCAATCTATAGTTTCTGACGCCGATTCTCCACCATCTAGCAGAATCCTCTTTGGATGAATCTGGCAATTCCGACAGGTATGTGGCTATGTGTGCCCACAATTGTCTATGATAGCGCCCCAAGAGCGCTAGGGCATTCGCGGCCTTTACCATCATTGCCGACATTGAGGAAAACCTGTTCCCAATGTTGTCCACTCTTTTTCCCCCCTTATCAGGAGGAAGCGACAAAGGGGCCGAAGGATTCCTGGAGTTCTTCTGGGTCGTCTATGTCACTACGCAGTCCGGCTTAGGATATCCTGTTAAACACGCCAGTGCTGTATCTGGCGCCCTATGCCCCTTCTGACTATAGGTAATCGATAATCGGTAATGACCTTAATGCTTTCTTGAGAGGTTCTATGAAGTCATACAAGAAGCAGTCCTGTTCTTGAGAGGCAATTGAGATCTTAAAACGTTGAGCAGCCTTCTCTACCACCTCATAAGAGATTCCAGAATTGTCGGAATTTCCCTCGTCGACGAGCCAGTCGACGAGATCGCAGTCATAGACTATGCCGTCGTAGACGAGCAGTCATAGACGAGGCCGTCGTAGACGACGCCATAGACGATCCATCGTAGACGAGCCATCTTAGATGAGGCCGTCGTAGACGAGGCCATCATAGACGAGGCCATCATAGACGAGGCCATCATAGACGAGGCCATCATAGACGAGGCCATCATAGACGAGGCCATCATCGACGAGGCCATCATAGACGAGGCCATCATAGACGAGGCCATCATAGACGAGGCCATCATAGACGAGGCCCTCATAGACGAGGCCCTCATAGACGAGGCCCTCATAGACGAGGCCCTCATAGACGAGGCCCTCATAGACGAGGCCCTCATAGACGAGGCCCTCATAGACGAGGCCCTCATAGACGAGGCCACAATAGACGAGGCCATCATAGACGAGGCCATCATAGACGAGGCCATCATAGACGAGGCCATCATAGACGAGGCCATCATAGACGAGGTCATCATAGACGAGGTCATCATAGACGAGGGCCTCGTAGACGCCGTAGCGACGCCGTAGACAGGCCGTCATAGCCGAGCAGTCATAGACGAGGTCGTCGATGGCGATGCCGTCGTAGACGAGCCATCGAAGACGAGCCCTCGTAGATGAATCCATCGTAGACGAGGCCATCGTAGACGAGGTCAACGTAGACGAGGCCAACGTCAACGCCGTAGGCAGGCCGTCGTAGACGAGCAGTCATAGACGAGCCATCGTAGACAAGCCATCGTAGATGAGGCCATCGTAGACAGGCCATCGTAGATGAGGCCATAGTAGACAAGCCATCGTAGATGACGCCATCATAGATGAGGCCATCATAGATGAGGCCATCATAGACTAGCAGTCATAGACTATGCCGTCGTCGACGCTCTCGTCGTCGACGCTCTCATCGTCGACGAGCCATCGTAGACGAGCCATCGTAGACGAGCCATCGTAGACGAGGCCATCGTAGACGAGGCCATCGTAGACGAGGCCATCGTAGATGAGGCCATCGTAGATGAGGCCATCATAGATGAGGCCATCGTCGACGCCATAGACGAGGCCGTCGTAGACGAGCCGTCGTAGACGAGGCCATCGTAGACGAGGCCATCGTAGACGAGGCCATCGTAGACGAGGCCATCGTAGATGAGGCCATCATAGATGAGGCCATCGTCGACGCCATAGACTAGGCCGTCGTAGACGAGGCCGTCGTAGACGAGCCATCGTAGACGAGCCATCGTAGACGAGCCATCGTAGACGAGCCGCCGTAGACGAGCCGTCGTAGACGAGCCGTCGTAGACGAGCCGTCGTAGACGAGCCATCGTAGATGAGCCATCGTAGATGAGCCGTCGTAGACGAGCCATCGTAGACGAGCCATCGTAGACGAGCCATTGTAGATGAGCCGTCGTAGACCGAGCCATTGTAGATGAGCCGTCGTAGACCAGACCATCGTAGACGAGGCCATCGTAGACGAGGTTGGCTTCTTAGTCTTTACCTCAGACGGTATAGAAGACGCCCTTCTGAAGGGTCCTATGACCAGAGGAGGTGATTTTGACGGCTCAGAAGTCGTCTTTTTTACATGATTTTTCTCCAAAAGCCAGTCCTTTACTCTCCTTTTCCACAGAGTGAGGAGATTTTGAAGGACTGTGCCCAGAAGACCCATGAGTGGTCTTTTTGAGGGCCTTCTCAGGACGTTCCCCTGAGGAATGAGTCTGAGGAGATTCTCTTCTCTTTTGAGGTCTCCTAGACGTTGAGGACAGCGCCTCATCTCGGTCACTGGAGAAAATAAAAAACCTCCTTTCTGGTCTTAGTGTCTCAAAAACTTACTTGAGAAAGTGCAACAGACTTTCAGTCCTTGGCCTGCAGTATAGACAGTAAATGCAGTCGGTGTGAGGATCAGAGCAGAGCAACCTCTTCCTTACCAGACCTTCTTTAAAGAATGTATTTGAAGATAATCCATAGTAGAAAAGAATCCTTGACAACAAAGTCATTTAATGAAGTGAAAAAACACAATCTGAGCAGAGCTCAGAGGAGACTCCCTTAGCACAACGTGCGGTAGAAAATCTGAGGGACTGAGGCTCCTCCCAGGAAGGTTCTAGAGGGAGGTCGGAGCTGATTGGCTGACTGTGAGAGTTTGGTCCTTTTTACATAAGGACAAAGAAAGGCTACTAAGGGGAGGCCCTTAGGCCTATTTTCTCTATGTATGTCTATAGGACATTACTTTTTTATTTACCGGAGGCTCCCGTCTCGACGACGGGGAATGATTCAGGCATGTGAATCTATGAAAGACACCCAAATACTGGATAACCCTTCTTACATTCCTTTTTGTTGTGACATTGATTCTGCCTCCTTGTATAAATAAACCTACAGAATAGCACACTACATACGGCCTCCTCGCCTGCTTTTCCGGCCCGCAGATCGCCCAGCATTACATCTGGTGTCAGAAGTGGGATCTGCTGGAGGCATGGAGGCCGTGGTGAAACAGATGGCGGAATCCCAGGAGCTATTCGGGAAGCTTATGGAACAATTTCTTAAGACCGCTGAGACCGACAGGGGACAGCTCCATGACGTCCTTAAGGGTCAGGGGGTGGCCCATGAACAAACAATGGAGAAGCTAACTACCGCCCTAGGACAACCTAGACCGGTCTCCTCTTTCCCGTCAGTCGTTTTACAGAAGTATGTCCCGGGAGAGAATCCGGACTACTTCTTCACCAACTTTGAAAGGCTAGCCCAAGCGGCCAACTGGCCTGCGGATCGTTGGGGTCAATACCTAGGTCCCCTTTTGACCGGCGACTTACAAGCGGCCTACCAGCAGGCCAACATCCAAGGCACCACCCCGTATGCAGATATCAAACGGTGTATATTGGAACGTTTGGGCATCGATGATGACACCTACAGGGTTCAACTGCGACAAGCAAAGGAGAAACCTCAGGAGAATCCGAGAGCTCTCTCCTTTCGGATCAAGGATCTCGCCAACCGATGGCTCCGACCCGAGACATCCACCAAAGACAATATCCTTGAAAAAATATATCTGGAACAATTTCTGAACTCCTTGCACCCGGCCACCCAGCGATGGGTGAGGCAACACTCTAGGCTCACTCTTGAAACCGCCATAGAGATAGCCTCTGCCTATAGCCGGGCTCAAGAGCTCCAACGGGGAAAGGAGGAACATGCACACAAGTATTCCCACAGTATGGTCTCACGTCCCCCTCGTCCCCAAACAGCACGAAGACCGGAACCTCCACCTCTTCTGCCCTCACCGGTCCTGTTCTGACCCCCCAACCCCGGACCCCAGTGTTACTCATCTGGTGGGTTTGGACACATCGCACGGATGTGCCCACAGAAGGAGGAGCCAATGGAGATCGGCCTGGTACGGAACTACCTGTGTCACCCTCCCGGGGCCGCTCCCCCGCCGTTTCACTGTCAGGTTTCTGTGGATGGACGACGACTGATGGCCCTGGCTGACACTGGGTGCCGTCAGAGTGTAGTAAGACCCCAAGATCTGGCCCATCCTGTCCAACACCCTACGGGAGTAGTGGCCATCCAATGTGTCCATGGGGACACCAAGCACTACCCTACCACTCAAGTACGGATCCATCATCAGAAGGATCCAGGAACCAACCTCACCGTAGGCCTCGTACCTGCTCTCCCTGAACAAGCCATTCTGGGGAGTGACTATCCGGGATTACCCACACTACTTCAGGAGACCTCTGATTCTCTGACCCAATGGTGGAATGATGCTCCTTATCAGGGACAGTCTACCCCGGAGTCTACACCCAAACCGCATAAACCCAAAAGTCAGAGGAGAAAAGAAAAGAAAGAGTATGTCAGCGCATATCCCGTGTTAACTGAAGAACATCCCTGGCAGACCGATAGAGAATTCAGGGCGGCACAACAGGAGGATCCCCTCCTGCTGGAAGCCTGGGGAAGGGCCCTTGACCACGAAGACCCCTTGCAAGTAGGTCCTTACTTTTTCAAGAGAAACGGGTTGCTGTACCGGGGAGGGGGGACACAACAGAACGCACAGTTACTTATCCCAGGCCCCTTTCAGCACAAAGTCCTCTTCCTTGCTCATAGCCACCTTTTAGGGGGTCACTTTGGGGATGAGAAAACCAGCCAAGCAGTCCTGGAGAAATTCTATTGGCCGGGGGTACACCAAATGATCAAAACCTACTGTAGGGAGTGCGTGGTCTGTCAGAAAAACAGCCGTTACCGACCACCCAGAGTCCCTTTACAACCCCTGCCTCTCATAGACGTCCCGTACAGTAGGATAGGAATGGATATCATAGGCCCCCTCCTACCTTCCCGCAGCGGGTGTCGCTATGCGTTAGTCATAGTCGACTACGCCACCCGCTTCCCGGAAGCCATACCCCTGCGCCAACCCACTACCCAGGCGATAGCAAAAGCCCTGATCACCCTGTTCTCTCGCGTAGGCTTTCCCAGAGAGATCTTGACTGATCAAGGTACCCCTTTCGTGTCAGCCCTTATGAAGCGGGTCTGTGCTGAGCTGGGGATTAAGCAAATCCGTACCTCTGCCTACCATCCGCAAACGGATGGTTTGGTAGAACGGTACAACGCCACCCTCAAACAAACTCTCAAGAAGCTTTTGGGTCTGGAAGCAAAAAGGTGGGAGGATATGTTGCCACTGGCTCTGTTCGCCATACGCTGTAAAACGCAGAGCAGCACCGGCTATTCCCCTTGTGAGCTGCCGTATGGCCGGCCTCCCCGCACCCTGTTAGACATGGCACAGGAGGCCTGGGAAGCAGAGCCGGATCGCACTCGGCCGCTTCCAGAATACTTGGATAACCTGAAAACACATCTAGCCATGATACGGGACATAGTCCGACAAAACCTTGAAAATGCCCAAACCAGCCAGAAGAAGCAATATGACAAGGGCACTCGTCCCAGGGTATTTGCTGTTAACGATTTGGTCCTTCTTATGATGCCCTCGTCCGACCAGAAACTCCTAGGTCGGTGGCAGGGCCCTTACACCATTCTACAGCAGGTCACGCCGGTTACCTATGAGGTAGAACTGGATGCCACACGCGGTGTCTCCCAGATATTCCATGTGAATCTGCTTAAGAAATGGGAAGGACCCCGGCCGGTGTTAACAGGAACCAGCCCACCCCTGTCCTTTCCTTTTGACCCTTGTGTAGACCCTGAACTGCCTCCTGCTCTAGTCCAGGAACTCCGCAAAGCCCTAGGACCCCTTCAGAGAGTCTTCTCCTCTTCTCCAGGTCGAACCAGTATCACTGAGCATGCCATCGAAACTGAGCCAGGAAAGGTGGTCCGGCTACGACCCTATAGAGTACCCGAGGCCCGTCGGGCGGTCATAAGGCAGGAGATAGAAGACATGCAAAGGATGGGAATAATTGAGCCCTCAGTAAGCGACTGGAATTCCCCTATAGTCCTTGTCCCAAAACCCGACGGGTCGGTCCGCTTCTGTATCGACTTTCGGGAGGTCAACAAAATATCCACATTCGATACCTATCCCTTGCCCAGGGTGGACGAAATGATAGAGAGGATAGGGAAGGCGAAGTATATTTCCACCCTGGACCTCTGTAAGGGGTATTGGCAAATACCCCTCAGGGAACAAGACAAGAAAAAGACAGCTTTCTCCACCCCTGAGGGGTTATACCAGTTCCTAGTCATGCCCTTTGGTCTTCACGGGGCGCCTGCTACCTTTCAGCGTGCAATGAACCATGTTTTGAGACCCCATGCACAGTACGCAGGCGCCTATCTAGACGACATCGTCATATTCAGCGACAATTGGCCACAACATGTGAAACATCTATGTAGCGTTGTCACTTCCCTGGGTTCTTTTGGATTTGCCATAAATCCCGCCAAAACCACTCTAGCGGCAAAGACTGTCAAATACCTGGGGTATCTTCTGGGGGAGGGGCTAATAAGACCTCAGGAAAGCAAAACCGTGGCTATCAGTTCCCTATCCTTTCCCCAAACAAAGAAAGACCTTCAAGCCTTTTTAGGGCTTCTCGGGTATTATCGGCGGTTTGTGCCCAACTTCTCCCAGAGAGCCGCCGCCCTGACGGATCTTCTAAAGAAGACTAACCGTTCTGATGAGCTGTTACGAAACCCCTCTCCCGAAGCCTGGCACGCGTTTGTTGATCTAAAAGAAGCCTTGACCTCAAGCCCTGTTTTGATACCCCCTGACTACTCCTTGCCCTTTATCCTGCAAACCGATGCTTCCGAACATGGGCTGGGGGCGGTGCTGTCACAGAAAGATCCCCTAGGTAACGAAAGGCCCATTCTCTATGTTAGTCGTAAACTATTTCCCAGGGAAAAACACTACGCAGTGGTGGAAAAAGAAGCCCTGGCCATAAAATGGGCGATTGACAACCTACGGTACTACTTGGAGGGCCGAGACTTTGTCCTCTATACTGACCACGCTCCCTTGGAGTGGATGGCCCGGAACAAAGGTCAGAACGACCGGGTCCTCCGCTGGTTTCTTTCCCTTCAGCCATTCCACTTCAAAACACTGCACAGGAAAGGGTCAGACCAGGGCAATGCCGATTATCTGTCACGCTACCCTCATACTCCATCCAGTACAAGAAAGACAGCTAGGGGAAGGGTATGTGAGGTGGCGCCCCCGCGGGCCTCCCAGGATGGCTGTTATACCCCGCACCTACCTCGGTCTCTTCCACCACCGGGACTACAAAAGCGCACACCATATCCTATGGTACAGACAGAACTCGGCACTCCGGCCATAACCCACGAGGCTCCGCCCTTCTCTCTTCCCCAGGGACCAACCAGAACCACGAGCCCGGAGGAAGTATATCCCTCCGACCCCGGAAGTCCCGCCTTAGCGGCAGAGTCAGCACAGGATAAAAGCGGGATCCGAGTGGAACACCCTGTCGGAGTTTTGTGGCAGGAGATTCGGACTGGAGCTGAAGAAGGAGAGCAGACGTGTGACGGAGACGTGTGGACCGAAGAGTGGTGGAGCCCACAGGTCAACAGCAGAGACCTTCGTGGGACAGCTCGCACCTCCATCCTGGTCGCCGACAACGCCTCCTGGTCCGTGAGACTGGAGAGCCCAGCGTCGCCCACTCACCTGGTCGAGGTGACTTTATCCGGTGTCATTCTGGTGCCCATCTGATCACTGGTTAGTGATTCAGGGCTTGGTCCCCTCTGCTTACAAGTGTCCTCCATCTTCGATCCAGGTATTTATACATCCAAATCTCATCACTGGTAGCCTGCCAGCAACTTCTTCTTTCAGGCTCCATAGACTGCAACGAGGATTCCCGACGTCTTTTCAGACCTATGCAGCCGCAGCCCCTGGGCTAGGTAACCTCAGCATTTCGGTGCTCCAGCATAGCCTCACTATCCAAGGGTCCAGATCCTTTTTCGTTTCAGCTCTACCTAGTCGGATTCGTCCGATAACACTAACTTTGTAATTTCTAGCAACCATAGACTTTGTCCCGCATCCCGCGTGAGAGTGCACATTCTGCACCCGATCCCCCTAGGCCTCCTGCTAGTAATCTGAAGGTTCAGTAGTCCAGTCCTAGCGATCCTAAAGTCTATTAGAGTAGTACTTACCTTCTAGTAATTTCGCATTACACTTTTAGAGTATATGGTTTTTCGTGCCCCTCGGGCATTTGTGTAAATTGTGCAACTTTGCGTATTTTCTTAAGAGCTTTATATTGTGCTGTGAGGTGGCGCCCCCGCGGGCCTCCCAGGATGGCTGTTATACCCCGCACCTACCTCGGTCTCTTCCACCACCGGGACTACAAAAGCGCACACCATATCCTATGGTACAGACAGAACTCGGCACTCCGGCCATAACCCACGAGGCTCCGCCCTTCTCTCTTCCCCAGGGACCAACCAGAACCACGAGCCCGGAGGAAGTATATCCCTCCGACCCCGGAAGTCCCGCCTTAGCGGCAGAGTCAGCACAGGATGAAAGCGGGATCCGAGTGGAACACCCTGTCGGAGTTTTGTGGCAGGAGATTCGGACTGGAGCTGAAGAAGGAGAGCAGACGTGTGACGGAGACGTGTGGACCGAAGAGTGGTGGAGCCCACAGGAGGTGGCTGAAGAGCGGCCGTAACTCACTTGGAGAGTTACGGCGGACCGGGTGAGTGTCTTAAGCCTTCCTTACCCCTACTCATTAGGAGTCCTATTAACGCCCTGTAAATACACCCTTCTCTTTAGCATCTCGTACCCCACACTGTAGCATATTTGTACAGCACTTGCACTGTTTGAAGTGACCCCGTGTCCCCGTTCCCACACACCCCTTCCCGACACCCTTTCTATAAATCCCCTTGTGTTCCGACCTCCCTACACCCTCCTTTCCTCACGATACCCTTTCTCTTCCCGCCCCCTCACGACCCGGGTGACGGTGTTCGATATAACATCTGATCAAGCATAAGACTAACGGTCCTTTGTTTCTTCTCTTACTGCCCTCCGTGGACCTCCCCTACACCGGAGCTGTCGGAGAATCTCAGACCCAGGACTACACCCAAGACCCGGAGCGTACTGCGAACCCGGAACCCTTCTTACATTCCTTTTTGTTGTGACATTGATTCTGCCTCCTTGTATAAATAAACCTACAGAATAGCACACTACATACGGCCTCCTCGCCTGCTTTTCCGGCCCGCAGATCGCCCAGCATTACATGTGCTTAGCACCCTGTCCTCATAAAGAGTCCAGGGTTGTTGTGTTCTAAATAAATATCCTTTTATTTTCATAAGAACTTGTGTGGTGTCCTTTCACTTGGTGTTCAAGGGGTATATGTGATGGTATAACAGCTGGCTTAACACGCCCTCTAGAGTTTAGCCTAAAGACTGCTCTTGTCCATGCTACTAGGATAGCTGGTCTACGGTTGACTTACAACCAATCATCAATAAGGGTTGTTTGGACTGATACAAAGTGCTCACTAGAATAGTGAACATTATATATAAGGCCAACTTCTCACATTGGTGAGCAGCGGTTGGGATTTGAGCTTGCTGTTGTTTTACCACACGTATCCTAAGAATATCATTGTGAAAGATCACGTAAGTACCCAGGTACATATAACTTAGCTTAGAATACTCTGAGTTCTACTGAACCAGCTGTTGTAGTTCAACAAGGCTTAGCACACCTTGACTACAACTCTTAGCAAGGGATCAGTAGGCAAACAAATATTGTAGGTAGGTGCATCACTTACACCACACTAGAAAAGCGTGTCAGACAAAGGAGGAAACTCTGAGTCTCCCCTTGTGTCAGTTGACCCTCCACAGGTCATGTCCAGATATGCAGCTCTTAGCTTCCAGGAGATGAGACAATTGTGTACCTCCAGGAAGCTAAAACAGGGTTCTAACCCTACCATTCCCTTTCTGATTGGTCTCTTAGAGACTTATGATGCCAGGAGAACTGCTAACCCAGATTCTTCTAATCCAGATGGGAACATGCCTCCCTTAGAGGGAACCACTGGTGACCCTGACCTCCACCTCCAAGCAGCAGATGATGCAGAGGAGGAGGAAGAGGAGTTATCAGGGGATGAGGCAGACAAAGGTCAGGTAGAAGTCAGTAGACTAACCAGGGCCAACTTAAGTAGGCATGAGAATGGATTTGGGGGACCCCCAGGGCCACTCTCAGGCAGGCTTAACATTGGTAATGGACGAGTTAGATCTCTATCCAGAGGCTCTAACAGATCCATTAGAACCAATGGCTCTCAGACCTCTTCTCACAGAGGGATGACATCCCCTCAGAGGAGAGAGCATGAGGCCAAGATGAGGGAAGTCAATCTGAGGATTGAAAGGGAAGAACTTGCCCTGGCCAAAGAGAGACTTACCTTTGCTAGAGAGCAGAAATTGAGTGGGGTAGATCCCACCGGTGGCAGCATTCTCCCAAGAGAAAAAGACAGGAGTTTAGACACTAGACACCTGAGTAAGATAGTGCCCTAAACCCACAACCTGCTACAGAAAAAAAATAATCAAATTAACATAATGATCAATTAATCAATTAATAAAAATGTATTACCAATTAAAAATTCATTAACAATTAATTCAAAATAAATACCAATAAATAAATATGAATATTTAATTAATTACAATTAAATTACTTCCCACCCTATTCCCCTACAACCCCATAACCCGCTACAGAATTAAATAACACAAAAATTAAATAACATAAAATTCATTACTTAAAATAAATTACAAAAAAATATACACTTTTCACACATATACTAACATACAAACACTTTAAAAAAAAGTGATATTATTGAAAATTCGATATATTTTAATAGCTATATTATATACTTCGATATTTTAACTTTCTATATTTTGAAAATCGATAATATATTACTTACCTTCAATTCGATATTTTTCACCACTACATTCTGTCCATTTGATATTTTGTCCATTCTATATTTTTACTTCGATATTTTGGTAATTCTATATTTTGAATTCGATATTTTGTCTAGTTATCCTTCTGTCACCAGCCCAGGGTGTGGATGACACAGCACATGTTATGTTATGTTATGTTATGTTATGTTATGTTAAAGGTATTTAGTACCGCGCACATACACCAATTGGTTTCTTGGCGCTCGGAGACTAGTGGGCGAAGGACACAGGGGAGTGGGGGCAGCTAGTCATGAGCAAGACGGAACAGATACGTTTTCAGGGATTTGCGGAAAGTGGGATAATCAGAAGTGAGCCGGATTGAGAGGGGAAAGGAGTTCCAAGTGGACGGAGCAAGAAAAGAAACACCGGCACATGTTGGAAACAGCAACACTGCTGACTATTATGTAGCTGCTGTACCTGCCACACCTTCTTGCGTAAGTCGCACAGAGCACAATTTTTCTACACAATGAGCACAGTGTGTGTAAGCTGATCAACTATCAATATGAACACAGCAATGTACACAGTACATCAGCCAACTTAAATTTCAAGTACTTGAAGTGGTCGAAAAATGGAGGGTTGTGTTAATCATGATTATCTTCTACGAAGGGAAAACTATTGGATCAAACATTTGGATGCTCTAAAACCCTTTGGACTGAACGAGAGGATGGAATTTCAGTGTTACCTTTGATTCAATTAAGGCACCTGCATTGTTTAATCATCTTGTTCTCATTGTGATTGTTGAAATTGTGTTCATTTCACATTGCTTTACATTCTTTTTATCAGTTACAGAAGTTAGGCCTTTGACTGCATGACTGTCTTGATGTATTTAATTTCATTTTTTACACTCTCCACACGATATATCACACAACGCACACACACTAGTACGAAACTCATAGGATCTGTCTTTTGCCACAATGGCAGGAACGGTTGCTTTTTATTTTGAATCATCACTGGCATGTTTAGCCATGGTCATATCACTGGTTGAGATTCACCGGTTCATTATGGTCGCCAATATTTTGAAACAGGAGACGCACACAAATAAGCACCTCGGTAAAACACTGGGTTACTAACTTTTGCCTCAATGTTGAGCAGCCCTAAAGTACCTAAATCGGGCCATATGACGGCACGCCATGCACCAAACTTGTAACGTATTCTGTCACAAATGTTCTAGCATTTTGCTTACAGCACCTTTATCTACTTAAAGTCGACACTCGGTTTTCACCCTGTGCACCACTATCGTAACGCATTCACGTTCAGAACTACAAACGTTTCTAATTTTGTTTTCAAGTTTTTTCACCTGCTGTAACCTTACTCACGAAAAGTCACTCAGCTTTATTTTTATCCTCAAGTCAACACTCGGGTGTCACCCTGTGCACCATAATCGTAACGCTTTTGCGTTGAGTATCACGAACATTTCTATATCATTCTTCATGATTGTTCACCCGTTTTAATTTGGATATTAGTCTCCTAAATGCCGCTCAGCTTCATTTTAAACTCTCTAATTTTAAATTCACTTTTTTTATGTCAGGCACACGATTTAGGCAGTTATTTTCTTTCCTTTTTGGCAATGTAATATAGATACTCCACATTGAACCATTATTCAACATGGTATATTGGCATGGACTTTGAAGAATTTTCATATTGATATATGCTCGCATCACAATGCTTTTTTTATTATTGATGTTGACGTTTGGTCACCATTGAATTACACTCATTGATAGTCATAAAATAGACTTAATTACCACAGGTATATTCTGATCACTCGGACTTACTTTAGACGGCCAACTCATTGTGTTTTATAATTGTTTGCTTTATAGACTTGTCCACTGACGAAGGGGCAAGAGCCTGAAATGCTTTGGGATGCTGAAACCACTGAAATGATGCATTAATCCACATTGATTCACTGTGTTATGAATTTTCAATTATTGGATGAACATTTAGATTGTATTGAGTCTGAATACAAGATAAATAATACAACTTAGATTGGCAAAATGAACTACTGAGTAATTTGTTAATTTTGAACCATTGTAATTTGAAGAACTCAGTCCAGGGTCATGATTGTGCACTGGTTGACATGCCTATGATTGGGCATGCTATTTACTGATATTATGTAATAAAGACTGTTACTCCTGTTGTCTGCTTTGTCAATAGCCTTGCTAAATAAAAGGTTTTATGTATGGGTATCTGTTCATGTGACACATGCTCTGTATGCCACTTTAACCTTGTCAATTGCTTGTTTTACTTTTTCAGAGGTTTCCGGAGGTAACAGGCACTTTTGTTCTTCTGCAGTCTGAGGCTTGAGGGTGCAATGATGGTTGTTTGTGATGATCTACTCCTCTCCTACTCATTCTGTGCTCAGGTTTGCTAAATTGTACAAGTCATGTTAGGATGCAATACCAGAACAGAGGTGAAGCTATCCACAGGATTACTTGCGGGGTGGCCAGGTTCAAGCATTTCTGTGGGCTCTTTCTTGATGTGTAAACAGCAGTGTTGATGTATAATCATCCTTGTATGGGCCTGTCTTCATAGTCACATGTGTACATTACAATGTGTGCACTTGAGTAGTCATACAGTGTGATTGGCCTGTCATTGTCAGTAGTGTTGATGTGTATGTGCCCCTGCACATGCCAACAACACATATGTATGATCCAGGTAATGAGGGCCTGTTTGTTTACATTGTCAGACATGTGCTTCAGATTGTAGGCACATGAAGGAGTTGTAGGTTGAGCACTGTGTGGTGTGTTTGTGTGTCCTTGCACTCTTGGGGGACACCTACTTGTTGTCGCTGTCAGTTGTGGTCAGACTGTATGATATCTTTTGTTTTATCTGAGTAAAACTTTAGAACACTTTTAATATCTAAAGAATATAAGGCACTCTCAGCTGGAGTAACAGGGTTAGGAAACGGTTAGGAAAGAAAGTTGGTGGCGAAATAGTTTGATTAAAGTGAAAGCTGGAAACTACCTTGGGAAGAAAACTAGGATGAGTCCTCATGAATACCCTATTAAAATGAAAAACTGTATAAGGTTCTTTAGCACACAAAGACTGAATCTCATTGACCCTACGTGTTGAAGTAATGGCAACTAGAAAAGTCACTTTCTATGTAAGAAGTTGTAAGAGACTTTGTATATTGGTTTGAAAGCAGGACCAATTCGCTTTGACAGAACCACGTCAAAATAGCATGGGGAAAATTTGATCTAAAAGGAGGGAATATCATTTTTAGCCCTTCTAATAAATCTTTGACTACTGGCATCTGAAAGACAGAGGTCTGCGTAGGAGACTTTATGTAAGCTGTAAGTGTTGCGAGATGTACCTTTATGAAGAAAAACTGCAGACCAGAGTTTGCTAAATGGAGACGGTAAGGTATAATTACATCTTCATGACCCAAAATTGGGTGAAGATTATTTTGGGCACACCACAAATACAATCTTTTCCATTAGAATTCAAATGGAATTACATAAAAACACAAAGTTATTATACAGATAAAAACTGAATGATGTTTAAAAACATTTGATAAAACCATTTTACAAGTTAATTCTGATAAACATGGAATCAGGGAGACGATAACCCAATTTTACAGCGTATTTTCAAACATGATTTTAAGAAAAGAGCAACAAATTTGGCTACGTGTTGTGAGTCTAATAGCTGAAGTGCCAGAAAGGCTGGCCGACAGGTTCTCAACAACATTTGTCGAAGGAGTGGGATTATCCAGCGCTTGCATGGTTGCTCATAATATCGGCAGAACAAAGTTAAGTGGATGGACGTTTGAGGTGAAACACCATCACACGGACATTTGGTCAGATCGTGGGACCAGTTTAACTTGATGGGGAAAGTAACAAGGCGGAAAAAAGAATTAAAACGAAACCTTGTTAGAACAAATTTTTCGTGGTTAGTTAGAAAGAAGGTTAAATACGGCTGAATACCAGGGGAGGTTTGGACCATTAGGATCTGCACATTTGTTGGCTTAGAAACTTCACAAGAGAGGCGTAGATCCCTGAGATGATTTAGACAGAGATTTTTCAGGGCACTTCTACTAATATCAGATGTTGAAGAGGGCACTGTGAAGTAAGATGAGCGATTCAGATCCTTTAGAAAGTTGGAAACATACAATAACCAGGGAATTTTTTTCCAACTCACCAAGGATAGACAATCAGATGTCAAAGAACGGGTTAAGTGGCATTGGGGGTTTGTTCCAAATACGGTGCCATAGAAGGATCGGCTGACATCTGATGTTGTCAGTTAAATAATCGATGCCTAGGTCGATATGGCAACCGTATATTGGAGCACTTTGAGGAAGTGCCAACAAGTATTTAAAAAAAACATTTTGGACTTTTTGTAATTCGTCTGCGGGAGCATAGCCCCAGACGCCTGCGCCATAGGTTGCTATGATGTGACATTTGGCATGATATATTTTAAGCAACTCAGATGGGGCCGGTTTACCCAATTTCCTTGAAAAGGAAACAAGAGCCGAAGTTGCTCTCTGATAGAGCAACTTTTTGCTTGTCGCTGCTTGTTTCCACGATAGCTAATCGTCCATTAGAATGCCTAAATATGGATATTCCCTGGCACATTCCAATCTAACTTGTTCTATGTAAACAGGTTTGGGATTCTTTACCTTGGGCCCAGTGTGCATAACAAAGGTTTTGCTTTTGTTAACTTTTAACCCCAGAGAGAGCATGAACTGACAATATTTATCCAGTTGTTTTGCAACTGGATTAGCGTTCTTGCTAGTATTACGGAGTCGTCCGCGTAAAGTAAAGCGGGAATAGGGCTATGGTTGATGGATGGGAGGTCCTGGCTCCTTGCTGACATGGCCGTTTCCAGCCCGTTAGTGTAGAGATTAAACAAGAAAGGGGCCAGGACACAGCTCTGTCTAACTCCTTTAGTTACTGAGAATGAAGGCGATAATTCGCCACCAATCCCGTATCGTACCAACCCCCAGTTCACTAAGAATGGACCACAGCCTAGAGTGTATCACGCAGTCGAACGCTGCACTGAGGTCGACATATACTAAGTACAAATTGCCTCCTTTTGCCCCAACATACTTGCCTATTAAAAGGGTTAAGTTCAGTGCCTGTTCAACAGTGCCAAGTCCCTCCTGGAATCCATACTGAAGGTCGGTCAAGACGTTGTTCTCCGACGCCCAATCCTGGAGACGTTCCAGGATCAGTCGTCCCGCGACCTTCCCCAGGGAGTCCAGGAGGGAGATGGGCCTGTAACAGGCTGGGTTGTTTCTCTATAAGAATCATTCTAGTCCTGGAATTGCACAGTTTGTTGATCACTGGTGGAATCAGTGGAGGTGGCGGAAAAGCATAAAGATATTTCCCCAGACAATTTATCAAAAGGGCATTCCCCTTCGACCCTGGTTGGGAAAACCTGGTTGCGTAATCGGGGGGGGGGGGTATTTTTGTTGTTTGCATCTCCGATTTGTTGATGCCCCCATTCTTAAAAGATGTCTTGAATGACTTTGTCATTTAGAATCTAGTCAGGATTTGTATGGAACTTGCGACTGAGAGTCTGCTTGAATGTTTTTGACTCCTGGCAGGTGAAAGCTGATATTGTCAAGTTGCTGGCTATTTCAAATAGCCAGCGCCTACAGGGACAGGGGACGAGAATGAGTTCCACCTTGCTTGTGTAAGAAATACATGGTGGTTGGGTTGTAGGTTTGGACAAAGAGTGAGTGTAGGAAAGTAGGATCTGCTTTCATGGCCACTCCCACTTTCTGCTGGTGTCATTATGTTTTATGACTAATTTGACTGCAGTCCTACTAATCAGGACCACAGTCTATGTGCTTCTTCCCTAAATTGGACATGATGAGGACTTAGGTACACTCCAGATTGGATACTGAAGTACCCTTTTAAGTCCCTAGTATATGGTACCAGGTTACCTGGGACATAGATACTCCAGGGATCTCTCATGGGCTGAAGCATGTATTAAGCCACCCATGAGAGACCACTCAAATTGTGACTGCAGGCCTGCCATTGCAGGCTGTGTAAGCTGGTACTAGCACCACTTATGACAGACAAAACTTTTGCCTATAGCTGAGGTCACTACACTTAAAACCTATAAGTCACCGCTAAATCAAACCATTCAATCCTGAAGGCAGGGTGCTGGGTCCTAAGTGTGAGGGTGCCTTTTGCATGTTCAGGGTCCCCCTACAACCTTTGGAGTCCATTCTCCCGGGTTGTAAGTGCATCAGCCATTATAACATATAGAGTGACCATGTGTCAGTACGCGATGACCATCAGCAAACTGGTTGTAAAGAACTCTGTCAAGTTTGGTATCAAACATGTTGGAATCATACCGCCCACACCGTAAATGGTGTGGCTGCTATGATTCCATGCACTGTAAAGCTCCTCTAGGAGGTCCTCAGTGCTCCCGGTACCAGTTTTCCAGAAGGGGACATCAAGATAGGGCTGCTGCCAATCAAAGACATGTTTCTGCCCTCCTGCTGCTGAGCCAAGCACGAGCAGGGGAATACAGAACAAAATATATCTTTTGACAGAGAGGTGTAACCACCTCCCAGACAGGGTTTAGTGTACTGGAGCAGGGTAGGGGTACTTGCTAGCACCACTGACACCGCTTGAAGGGCACTTTTGGTTCCCTCCTTGCATACTCCAGTTCAAACCAATTCAGTGAGCATTGACTCCCGCTCAGGCATGAAACTGGACAAAGGACATGGGAGTACCCTCCCTACTGTCCAGCCCTTCCTCTGGGAGGGACCACTGAATTGTCCCAACCCTTTCCCAAGGGCACTTACGGGGTGGGTCCCTAGATTTATCGTGGACAAGATTCAAATAATATACACTTAACTTCGACTGTCTGGACACTGTGGACTTTACTGGACTTCGCTTTGGTAACCAAGACTGCAACAGGGAAGATTCCTGCTGCTGCCGGTCTAATCGTCCTGCTGGTATTCTGCATATGTTGAAGAACCAGTTTGGTGCCCATGCTCCATACTGGTTCTTCAACAGGTCTGTGGACATCCAAGACACCTGAAGGAATCTCCCTTGGAGTGAAGGAGTCACTAACCTGCATCTGCAGGCACCGCAACACAGCTGACCGGACTGCTGATCCAGGGCCCCCACACACTCTGAAAGACTCAGCAACACAGGAGGTGGTTCTGCAACCTTCTCGAGGACTGCACTGTCTTCAAACCAAGTTTGAGACCAGAATCCCTGTTTGGAAACGCTGAAACAGGACCTCTATGCACTGCGCCAACTTGTTGTTGCCAAGACTTATTGGCTCTCCCCTCCAGAGATCTTCAGGCTCCAAGAAGCTCCAACCTCAAGCAACTCCTACAGCCAAGATGTTTCCCCTCACCACTTCCTCTGCACCGTGGGCCTTCTTCATTGGTGAGCTGCTCGAGGTCCTCCTGTGACTCCTGTGCCTTTGGCCCATGGGTCCTCTTGGGGGTCTTCTTTGGCTCAAGTGAGCTCCCCTGCTTGACTTACTGCTCATGGTGAGATACTTGGACTTTAGTGGTTCCAACACTGCCCCTTCTTCTATGTTGTTTGCAGCTGCCAAGGCTTATTGGTGCCCCTGCCGGACACCGACCCCAAGGCTCTCGACATCCGACGTGGGACAGCTCATGAACAACTCCTGGTCATCTACAGTGTCACCTGGTCCGCACAGCTGCAACTTCAAGGGCATCCTCAACCTCTCCTGCATCTCCGATAACGGTGGGCATTCGTCTTCCGTGCCTCCTGGTCACTCCTGGGTGGCATAGACTCTGTACCCTGTGCTTGCAGGTACCTGTCATTTTGATTTCACCTCCGGGTTCCACTGGACTCCTCCATCTTCTTCTCCAGTGTCATCTATCCTGTAGTTCTCCATTGTGGTCTACGCCAGTTTCCGTTTTCATTTGACACCGAAGCATCTGGCTTCCCTGGTGCAGGTATCCTGGTTCCTGGGGTATCCACAGGTGGGGTGCCTCTCCAAACTTCCACCTTTCACAGGATTTCGTCAGAGTCTACTGGTAAGGGTCCTTCTTATTTAAAATTTCAACCGCGACTTACCCATTGACCAACATTGAGCATGCAGTTGTGTTCCCACTCTGCACACAACCTCTGTGGGGTTCCTAGATACTCACCTAGGGTGGTTCCTTGGGTTCCCGGCTCTTCTACATATTATGGGTCCATTATTGAATTGAGTTGTGGTTCACATTCCACTATTTTAGTATATAGTTTGGTCTCCCCCTACAGACCACTGTGTATTTGTGTTACTTACGTGTTCTATTGCCTAAGTATTGTGTGTATTGTGTTTATATCTCCGGGTAGGAGAAAATACATGGAGTTTGCAGTACCCCAACAGCTTTCGCCGTCACAGTGCCCTTTTTCCGATATTTCGAATGTAGAGTCCACCTGAGGACCGAAAAGGGGTTCCTTGTTTAATACAGCCTGCTGGATCTCAGGTTTAAACCCACAGATTGTGAGCCAGGCATGATGTCTAAGTAGGAATAGTTCCTTACCTTTAACTCCAGTTCTCTTGCAGGGGCATTTTCATGATAAGTCATAAGCAGTTGAATAGTCCAGCCCACGTGCCGGGACCCCGGAGCACTTCTTTAGATATATCTTCTTAAGTGGATATTTTTCACCTTTCCTCAGGAAGTCCTGTAAAGACACTTAAGAGATAGAAAAGACAATAATGCAGCCTAACTAAATAGGCTACAAAAGCCACAATTTCATCTTGAAGTGAAAAAGATTCCAGAATATGATGTTTTGTGCAATATTTTTATGGTGTTTAATGTAGGAGAGTAGGGTCTGCAATCCTATGGTCACCCCCGATTTTTGCTTTTTGCTTCACTGGTTTACGCCTTTTCCTGGCTGTGGGACTGCTAATTAGACCCACAGCCTAGCTGTTCTCTCTCTAAATTGACAACCATGTACCTTAGGTGCATTTACCAATTGGTACTGGGCCACCTTATCAGTCCCTGTACAGTGTACTATAGATACCCAGGGCATAGGTGTACCCAGGGCCTACCAGGGGCTGAAGCATGTATTATGCCACCCCTGGCTGGCCATCTAAACAGACACAACTGGCTGCACGACAGCTGGGGCAAAGTGGTGTAATCACCTTTTGCTTTAGATATAGTTATATATATCTAAACCTAAAATGGACACATATATTCCTATCAGTCACTCCTATGGCAGGCCTTATCAATCCTGAAGGCAGAGTGCTTGGAATTATGTGAGATGGTGCTCTGGCATGAGCTGAGCCCATTTGCAGCTTGCGGAACCAAGTCCTAATAGCTGTTCCATGATAACGCTATACCACATACTCTTAAGTGCATTATAATCCTCGCGGTTATTGCCAACTTTGGTATAACATTATCAAAACATGTCGAGTAAGGTGTCATACGAATTGGGATACTACCCCCTCGCCAATTTTGGCGACAGGGGTAGCATTCCACCCTTCTAGAGGGACACGACATGTATGTAACTGTGAACCCCGGTTAAAGTTAACTCGAGCCTCAGCCACACAAAATGGATGCTGCCACCACAGACACAAGTCTAACCTCCTGCTGCTGGGAGTCATTCCAGCGAGGGAGGCTTGGACAAAGGGCTCCCTGCCTTGGGAGGTGCTAGCACCACCCCAGACAGGATTTTGTGTATTAGGTAGGACAGGGCTTAAAAGAATGAGACATGCCTGGGGCACACAAGGTGTCCCAGTGCATACTCCGGTCTAAACCAGTTCCTGGGGCACTCCAGCCCCAGAGCTGGCGCAAGACCGGACAAAGGATAGGGGGTGTAACCACCCCCCTTCCTGGTCCCACCCAGCGGAGGGACCTAGTCGTAGTACAGCCCCCTTTAGCCGGATAAAGGTAGGAGCTGGTCCCAATCCAAATTAGATTATCCTGAACAACTTTACAAGAAGAAACTCCGGACTTCGACGTTCTGCTCCACAGAAGACTGAAGAAATCTCCCTTGTGGGCAAGGAGTGTCCACCCTGCACAAGCAGGCACCATCAGCGTCCAGCAGCTTCACTTTGTAGGCTTCCTTCCCGGATCAAGACTTCAGAACCCGACGAGACCCAGATTCCCAGACCTCTCCGACCTCTACCTAAATCTGCAGCACAGCTGAGATCCGTGGGTGCGACCAGACACGTGGGACCGGCCATCTTGAAAGAAGCAGCACTTCGCTCCAGCACGACTTCAGAGGTATCCTCGTCCAAGTGCTTTGGGGACTGAAAAGCCCCGACCCTGAGCAGCTCCTGCACCGAAGACCAGCCCTCCAGCATCCACGAGATCTGCGTGGGGCCCTTCTGCCTGTTTGCTGCTCGACGCGTTGTCTGGTCACTTGCCGGCTGGCTAGTGACCTACTAGACTACGAAACTGGACAACTTCACTGCTGTTCTGGTTGCTCCAGACTGGCCCTTGCTCACTTCCAAAAGAGGAGCACCCCGGACCCTCCTGGTCCACTCCAGACGCCGTTGCCAAGGCCTGTTGACTCCGAATCAGAAGCCGACACAGCCGACAGCGAGAGCCTGCGTGGGACAGCTCGTGCCTCCATCCTGGTCGTCGAAGACACCACCTGGTCCACGTGGCTGCAGAGACAAGCATCCACCTTCACCTGATTGCGAAGACGACATCTGGTTTCACTCCTGGTTCCACTCCAGTCACTGGCTAGTGACTTTGAATATTGTCCCCTCTGCTTTCAGGTTCTTCTCTTCACTGATCCACCCTTGGATCACACCGGACATCTTCCTCCTGACCGTCTGCAGAATCTTTTCCTCCAGGCTCAATAGACTTCAGAGCCAAAAACCGACACGACTTGGCACCTATGCACCTGCAGCCTGTGGGTGAGGTAACACGAGCATTTCGGTGCTCAAGGGTAGCTTGACTCTCCTAGTGTCCAGTTCCACAGTCTTTTTAGTCCTATCTAGTCAGGGACATCCGTATTCACCTTTTTCTTAAAACTGTACTGTCCATAGACGTTTGTACGCATCTCGCGTGTGAGTTCACACTCAGCACATGCGTTCTGTGGGCCTCCTATTACCTACCTCAAGTTAGTATAGCGTGGTCCCAGCGATCCTACAGCCTCTGGACAGCTCCATTCCTATTATTGACTTTCACATTCCACTTACTTAGTATATGGTTTGTCGTGCCCCTAGGGCACCATTGTAACTCGTGCAACTTAAACATACTTTTCCTAAGAGTTTGTCATGTGCTTAGCCCTCTGACCTCATAAAGAGTTCAGAGGTGTATGTTAGTTAATAAATACTTGTTTATTTTCATAACAACCTGTGTGGTGTTGTTTCACTTGGTAGTCAAGGGGTTATATGTGGTAAAACAGCTGGCTTCACATGCCAAAAGAGTTTAGCCTAAGACTGCTTTGTCCATGCTACCACTAGGATAGCTGGTCTATAACGTTGACTTACAACCAATAAGGGTTGTTTGGACTGATACAAGGTGATCACTAGAACTAGTGAACATCATATATTAGGCCAGCTTCTCAAATTGGTGTGCAGCGGTAGGGATTTGAGCTTGCTGTTGTTTTTACCAAATATAATGTTGAGATATCATTTGAAAGATCACATAAGGTACCATAGGTACATATAACAAGCTTAGAAATACTCTGAGTTTTACTGAACCAGCTGTTGTAGTAGAAAGGGAGTAGCACACCCTGACTACGACTCTTAGCAAGGGATCAGTAGGTAAACCCATAGTGTAGGTAAGTGCACCACTTACACCTCACTAGAAAAGCATGTCTACCACAGGAGAGAACACAGTGGCTCCCCTTGTGGAAGTTGACCCTCCACAGGTCATGTCAAGATATGCAGCCCTTAGCTTCCAGGAGATGAGACAATTGTGTACCTCCAGGAAACTAAAACAGGGTTCTAACCCTACAACTAACTTTCTGATAGGTCTCTTAGAGACATTTGATGCCAGAAGGGCTTCTAATCCAGGCCCATCTGACCCTACAGAGGGAAACATACCCCCACTAGAGGAGGACTCCAATTTCACTGAAACTGATGAAGTGGAGGAAGATGGAGACTCATCTGATGGTGAGGTAAACCATGGTCAGGGAGGAGCCAGCAGACTTACCAGGGCCAACTTAAGCATACATGAGAATGGAACTGGGGGACCCCCAGGCCCATCCTCAGGCAGGCTTAACCTTGGGAATAGACGAGTTAGGTCTCTCTCCAAAGGCTCTAACAGATCTATTCACACCCATGTCTCTCAGGCATCTTCTCAGAGAGGGATGCCATCCCCCCAGAGAAGGGAGCATGAAGCTAAGATGAGGGAAGTCAATCTGAGGATTGAGAGGGAAGAACTTGCCCTTACCAAAGAAAGACTTGCCTTTGCCAGAGAGCAGAAATTGAGTGAGGCAGACCCCACTGGTGGCAGCATTATCCCTAGAGATAAAGACAGGAGTTTTGATACTAGACACCTGAGTAAAATAGTGCCCCCCTTTAAACAAGGGGATGACATCCACAAATGGATGACTGCTTTGGAGAGGGCCTGCACTGTCCAGTGCATCCCCCAAAGTCAGTGGACAGCTATATTGTGGCTCTCCTTTGAAGGTAAAGGTAGAGATAAGCTCCTCACTACTAGAGCTGAGGAAGCTAACAATTACCAAGTCCTTGCAAAACTCCCCCTAATGAACTAGTTTGTTATAAACATTATACATTTTTAAAACCTTTTTTATCTCTGTATTAACATGAGAACTTTTAAAAGCTATAATAATTGAATTTTATATATTATTTATGGTCCTCAGTGGAGTACCAAACCAAATAAAAACGTGTTACTTGTTGTTACCTGTTACCAAGTCCTGAAGAATACACTGATTGATGGGTTTGGCTTAACAACTGAGCAGTACAGGTTGCTGTTCAGAGACACCCAGAAAATGCAGTCTCAGGATTGGACTGACTTTGTTGATTGTGCCACTAAGGCTTTTGAAGGCTGGTTACTGGGAAGTAAAGTTACTGATTACACAGGATTGTATAATCTAATTATGAGAGAGCAAATCTTAAGTAATTGTCAGAATCAGTTGTTGCATCAGCACCTTATTGACTCAGATCTGACCTCTCCCCAAGAATTGGGAAATAAGGCAGACAGATGGGTCAGGACAAGGGTCAAGCAGCAGAACCAGAACCAGGGTGGTGGCCAGAAGAAAGCAGACCAAAAGGGTAATGAGAATAAGCAAAATGACCAGAAGTCTTCAACAGGGCCCCAACAATCTAAGGAGGGTGGGTCCCAGAATTCCCAAAAGAAGAAGAATAATTGTCAGAAGAAACCATGGTGCCAATACTGTAAAAGTAATGCTCACTGGTTTAGTGAGTGCACCAAGAAAGGCCCAGCTCCTACCACTACTGCCCCTAAGGCACCTGCAACCCCTAGTTCAGGGCGGCGGCAGTGGACTTAGTAGGTCACAGGAGGCGAGCCGTTACTAGCAAATGGCAGTAGCGTGAAGACAGCCTCCCCCGCTTAAGCCCTCAGATGACAGCACTGTAATTCCGTGCTTTTTTCTGAGCCCCTGGAAATACTAGGGTGCAGCAACCATATTTTATGTTTTTCTGAGCCCCTGGAAATACTAGGGTGCAGCACCATATTTAATGGTAATTTTTTATAAATATTTATTTTTCACACACATCCACTGGTTGGACGCGTCTTAGCGAGCACGGACCACCAGGGATTTTCGCGTCACGGGTCCTGAAGAAAGCTGCATGAATTAAAAAAGACAGCTGAAACATGTTGACCTACATTTGAAGTGATATAAGTGGTAAATAATATTACCACTCATAATATCCTACACATTGTTTTTAATAATATTGGTTGACCACTGAATAAAGTGATTTTGGGTACAACTAATATTTTTTAATTCACTACCACCTGCACTTATGCACATACACTAAGTCCAATTCACAAGAACCTGCTCCGCTGCAAATCAGGCGTTGAAGCACACTGGAGGGACATTTGGTTCCTCCAGTGGGAACCCCGTGATGAAGCATGTCACCACTAGGGTGAGTGAGGGTTCTTCTTAATTAAACACTAATTGTTTCTTTTGTATGTGTTTTCACTTATTTTTCCTTTGTCGGGTTCCATTATCGTTTTTTCACTAGGAGGTGGAAGAATTTTTTGCCCTATGGGTTGTCTGACTCTAATTTCGTGTCCACAGCTTCAATAAGTCACTCCTTAGTTGTTTCTTGCACCAAGAAAGGCCCAGCTCCTACCACTACTGCCCCTAAGGCACCTGCAACCCCTAGTTCAGTTAGTAGTGGTAGTGTTCCTCCAAAGGCTATAGTGGGGTTAACCTTGGTATCTGAGGCAGGCTCTGACCTAATCAGAGTACCTACCCAGGCTGTTCTTGTTTGTACTGGGGACATGGATTTGACCCCTACAATAAGTCCCAGTACTCTGGGCAAGTACAGGCAAACGCCTTTAATCAATGGAAAAATGGCTCAGGCCTACAGGGACACCTGTGCCAGTGTCACTTTGGTGACACCAACATTTGTGGACCCTGGACAGGTAATACTAGTTTCAGACTACCTAGTGACCAATGCTAGCAATGTCACTACCAACCATAGTATGGTACTTTTTAATTTCTTCTGCGGAGGGGTAAATGGCCTCAAAAGGGTTGTTGTTAGTTCAGACCTCCCAGTGGACTGTCTTTTGGGCAATGATTTGGAATCCTCCTTATGGTCAGATGTGGAGTATAGGACTCACGTGGAAATGGTAGGTTTGTCAGCACATGTCCTTGCTGTGACTAGGTCACAGGCCAAAAAATGCCCAGCTGCACTAGTGCTCGATCCTGGAACAATGGACCAGACACTTCCCAAGAGAAAGAGCAGTAGGGTTAAGGCAGAGCCTTCCCTCCTGCCTCAAGGTGAGGATCAGCTCTCTCAGGAGGCTGACCCAAAGACCCCAGAAGGAACTGTCCTAGAAGAGCTTGAGCCTGAACAGGTTGAGTTTCTTGGGACAGGGGGACCTTCCAGGGCAGACTTGAGGCAGGCTCAATTATACTGTTCATCTCCTGAACCCCTCAGACAGCAGGCTGCTGCTGAGGCTGCAGGGAATGCCACAGGTGCCCACAAGGTATACTGGGATGATGGACTCCTTTACTCTGAGGCAAGAGACCCCAAGCCTGGTACTACCAGGAGGCTGGTCATACCCTTGTCACTGAGAGGTTTCCTTCTTACCTTGGCCCATGAAATTCCTCTTGCAGGTCACTTAGGCCAGAACAAGACTTGGGACAGGCTTGTCCCTCACTTTCACTGGCCTCATATGTCTGAAGACACCAAAGAGTTTTGTCGCTCATGTGTCACCTGCCAAGCCAGTGGCAAATCAGGTGGCACCACAAAGGCCCCCCTTATACCACTACCTGTGGTGGGGGTACCCTTTGAAAGAGTGGGGATTGACATTGTTGGACCAATGGACCCCCCAAGAGCATCTGGGCACATATTTATACTGGTGGTAGTGGATCATGCCACCAGGTATCCAGAAGCTATTCCCCTTAGGACCACTACAGCTCCTGTTGTGGCCAGGACCCTGCTTGGAGTATTCTCCAGAGTGGGGTTTCCTAAGGAGGTTGTCTCTGACAGAGGTGCAAACTTTATGTCAGGATACTTGACTGCAATGTGGAAGGAGTGTGGTGTAAATTACAAATTCACCACCCCTATCACCCACAGTGCAATGGGCTTGTGGAGAGATTCAACAAGACCCTCAAAGGGATGATTAAAGGGTTACCAGAAAAGCTTAGGCGAAGATGGGACATCCTTTTACCCTGCCTTTTGTTTGCTTACAGAGAGGTCCCACAGAAAGGGGGTTGGCTACAGCCCTTTTAAACTTCTATTCGGGCATCCTGTAAGAGGACCCCTGTGTCTTGTGAAGGAAGGATGGGAGTTACCTCTCAAAAAGCCTAAGCAAGACATAGTGGACTATGTACTTGGTCTCCGCTCCAGGATGGCAGAGTGCATGGAGAAGGCATCTAAAAACCTTGAGGCCAGCCAAGAACTACAAAAAGCTTGGCATGACCAAAAGGCTGACCTTACTGTTTACCAGCCTGGACAGAAGGTGTGGGTGTTGGAGCCAGTGGCCCCAGCAGCTCTCCAAGACAAATGGTCTGGACCCCATACTATCAATGAGCAGAAGGGAGAGGTCACCTACGTGGTAGACCTTGGAACTCCCAGGAGCCCTCACAGAGTACTTCATGTGAACAGGCTCAAGGCATTCATTAACAGGGAAGACATGGGCTTGCTCATGGCTACAGATGATGGACAGGAGGAAGAGAGTGACCCTCTCCCAGACCTGCTCACTCAGAACCCTGATGATGGGTCAGTAGATGGTGTGGTCTTTTCTGACAACCTCTCTGAACATCAGCTAAAGGAGTGCAAACAAGTTTTTCAATCCTTTAGACAAATGTTCTCTCTGACACCCAGTCAGACAAACTGGTGCACCCATGAGGTGGACACTGGTGACAGTCTGCCTATAAAGAGTAAAATTGACAGGCAACCTGACCACGTCAGGAACTGCATAAAACAAGAAGTACAAAAGATGTTGGAATTGGGAGTCATTGAACCCTCAGAGAGCCCTTGGGCTAGTCCTGTAGTTCTAGTGCCTAAACCTCACACCCAGGATGGTAAGAGAGAGATGAGGTTTTGTGTAGACTACAGGGGTCTCAATGCTGTCACTAAGACAGATGCCCATCCAATACCAAGAGCAGATGAACTCATAGATAAATTGGCTTCTGCCAAATTCTTGAGTACATTTGACCTGACAGCTGGTTATTGGCAAATCAGGTTAGCTGAGGATGCTAAGGCCAAAACAGCATTTTCTACCCAAGGAGGCCATTAACAATTTGTGGTGATGCCCTTTGGTTTGAAAAATGCATCTGCCACTTTTCAAAGGTTGGTGAACCAAGTTCTCTCTGGGCTGGATGACTTCTGTGCAGCATATCTAGATGATATTGCTGTCTTTAGATCCGCCTGGAAGGATCACCTGATCCACCTGAGGAAAGTTTTGGAGGCTCTGCAAAAGGCAAGCCTCACTATCAAGGCTACTAAGTGCCAGATAGGGCAGAGTCAAGTTGTATATCTGGGCCACCTTGTAGGTGGAGGCCAAGTTCAACCTTTGGAGAGCAAGATACAGGCCATAAAGGACTGGGCTCCTCCAACCACCTAGACACAGGTCAGAGCTTTCTTGGGCCTGTCTGGTTACTATAGGAAATTTGTCAGAAATTATGGGACCATGGGGGGGCGTGGCTTGGACGGCAGTGAGAATGGCCGCCTAATCTGTCTCCGCTCCGCACAGGGACAGAATCGGATCCCATTACAGTGTGACCCAGAGCCCGAGCGCCACTCAGCTAGATGACTTCTGCAGCCGCTTGATTTGGTGCACGAGGAAATGTAATTTGCGGCCCCGCTACGGCAATGAAAGGAGTTTATGACCGATCGGGCTGACAGTCCGGGGACCCGATAACCAGCCGCCATCTTGTGATCGCGATCTCTGCTCCTGACTCGGAGGTGCTCGCAAATCCCGGATAGAGTGCGGTCTCTACAACGGAGGTAAGCGCTTGCTTTTCCCATGCTCAGAGCAGCGCACGGTTGGCCCCGATGACTTGCCACGGCAACGGGAGGCAGATTAACCGGACACGTGCCAATGCTGCCTGACTACAAAATGGCGCCCTGATAAGACCCTGCAATGAACCCAGCCTGCCTCCTCGACATGCTATCCTGCTCGAGGCTTCTCGGGACTGTCTAAATGTCCCCATACCATACTATGTCTACCGCGCCTTCAACATCAACCAACACACACGCTAAAAGGGGCTCCCAGACCATCGCCCAGCACGTCACGCCTGACCTTAAGATGGCGGACCTACACACATTTTGAGACGGCGATTTTTTCCTCTGGTAAGTCATACTAACGTTCAGCCTCACAAAATCGGCCAGCTTTAGCTCATAACTGCTCCTCAGCCCCAATATCGCCACCAGCAGTAGGTACACCATCCAGCTACTGAGAGGAAGACACACTGAGCCCATACTATAACAACTGCAGCCAGCCGTCCAGTAACTGAAAGGTACATTGCTCCAGCGCCATCTCATCAGTGTTCAGCCATCATAAAAGCGGACAGCTCTAGCCTAATAACGCCCAGCAGTAGATACAAGCTACACCAATCAACGCTGTCCAGCAACCGAGAGAAGATCACACTAAACCCACACTATAACAACTGCAACCAGCCTACTGAGCAGTGTTACTAGTGCCTCACTACAAAATAGGATCTCATGAAAATAGTGGGCCAAGGAAGCAATACTACAAGAGGGGCACTCCCCGCCTTTGAATACATAAGTCTGACTCTGATTCTGCAATAAGCCGTGGTTCAATCACTATTGAGCCACCTTCCTACTGATTGGACACCTAGTAAATACCGAAAATGGCGGACAGGGACTCCAAAAACACGAAGAAGGTACGACCAGAAACATCCGTCTCAGACTCACCTATCAAAAACAGGGGTGACGTTGCTAGCACACTAGACATGATTTTGAGGAAGCTGGCGGACGTGCATGAGCTAGCCAAATCGACGAAATGCAACACTGACGCGATGCAGCTTGAACTAACCGCGATCAGGGCAGACATGAACTCCTTATCTCTACGCCAAGACGAAGCAGAGCAAAGAATTAGCGATATCGAAGACAAGTCCACGACAGGCGCTAAAATTATGCAACATCTCCAAACAACCACCAACGATCTCAGACGCCAAACCTCGGAATTGGAAGATCGCAACAGAAGAGGAAATGTGCGAATCTTCGGTATCCCAGAAAATGCAGAAAAGGACGCTGACTCGTGCATAGCCTTTCTGGAAGCGTGGATTCCCTCTGTTACGGGCATACAGTTCCAGCACGGATTGGAGCTAGACAGAGCCCACAGAGTGCCGACCTTCCCACACCGCACAATGAGAGGCCCTCGACCTCTCATATGCAAACCACTGAGGTTCCAGCACGCGGAAGCCATTCTAAGGTATGCTAGAACAAACCACAACATCAGCTGGGAAAGTAACAGAATCACATTTACCCAGGATTATTCAAGGGAAACGGTGGAAACACGGAAAGGCTTCCTTTCACTACGAGAGATATTACGGGCGAAAGATATTCAGTTCTCTTTTGCAGGCCCAGCGAAATTCAAGATCTCAGACCATGGCCGCTCCCATCTATTCACCAATCCGCACGACTTAGCATGCTACCTAAGCGACAAACCTCAACAAGAAATGGACACGTTTGGGGGTCAATCCAATAAAAGAAAAACAGATGCCCAAGAAAAAGGCAGTTAGGCAGTTAGAACTATCTATAGCCCTCGTCTTCAATGATCTTATTGACAGGTATGTCCGAATGTTGAACTGTGTATACAGGCGGCCTGCCACATCAGCCTTAACAGCATTTAACGGCATGCCCTAGACTCTCATTGTCTTTCATAGACGAAACTTAGCCTCACTGATCGTACTCTGTAATCTGTAAACATGGTCTTCTCTACGTGCAGGGCTTAACTGAGTTGCGCCCCAAATCATTAGCAATCATTAACTATCACTAGCTATAAGTATCTAGAGTACCTATGACCATCAGCTACTACTGATAGCCTGTTGACATTCTGCTGTGGGACTAAACAAGCGACTTACAATATATTGTCTACATACAGTCATATTGAGACAGGTATGTCTGAACGCTGGGAGATGAAGGAGGAGAGGGCTCCAGCACTACACTGCACTATTTACAGTGATCGACTATCTTGTGCCTCTTAACACTTTGGCTGCCTATAAGTCGATGAGTTTTATTGTACGTTAAATATCACCGACAACTTGATGTGAGCCGATTGTAATACGAGGTCGATTTACCAGGTAGTTGCTTTACTTAGCTTTAAGCAAGCGACACGCGCTTGATTGTTTGCACTTAGCCTTACGTTATGATGTAACCAAAACTGTTAGCAGTAATTCTAGCTATCATATGCAAAAAAGAGGGGCTCTCTAAGTAAGAAGTTCTATGGTTAATATGTAAATTTCTTCAAATATGGCGTTACTTCAGACATCCTTCGGAGTGCCCGAAGTACTGAGTCAAATGGTTAAATGACAAAAGTTGAATGTACTTAAGTTGCTTTATCTCTTAATGTTATCAGAATTTTACCACGATGTTTGAACACAAAACATATCAGAAGGATACCGTACTATGGGTCATCTATCATCTTTATTACATATGTCCCTGTGCGGGCGCCGACAGCACTGCTGTCGCAGCTCTTCAGTTCGAGTTTTGGGGAGGGGGGTTGGGGTGGGAGGGGAGAGGGGTGCAAGGAGGGGTTGACTCAGTTGGGGGAGGAGGGCTCTAGGATTGAAAAAACGGTTGTTTCAGGTGTATCTCTGCGATGTACTACACTTCATCTACTCTTTACTCTTCTTTCTTTCCTTTCTTTATCTACTCGCACTTTCACTCCTTCCTCTTACTTACTAATTATTCTCTACTACCGCAATGTGTGCAACGCGTCCCAAGGCCTTACTAGGCCTGCAGCGCTATCTATTGGAGCTTCCATAGAACACAGACTACCTAGATGTGCGGAAATCCACGTTACAGTAAGACCATATCCACACAATATCTCGTGGCGGCCCATCACCACAATAATCCGAACAAATATCCATGGCTTCAGATAAGAACTTAGCAGCCTCTCTACATATTGTCTCGCTAAACGTTATGGGGCTTAATCACCCAGTCAAGCGCAAAAAAACTTAAATTACTTAGCCAAGACTAGAGGAGACATAATACTCATGCAGGAAACCAAATTATCCCAGATTGATGCTGATAATCTTAAACAAAACTGGATCTCACTGACACTTTGCTCCCCCGCGAATCAAAAGAAAAAAGGGGTGATCACCCTGATGGCTAAAAAGGCAAACTTATCCCTGATATCACACTCGATAGACTTCGAGGGTAGACTGAGTATTGCACACCTTCAAAGAGACGAGGACCATATCTATGTGGCAAATATATACTGCCCTAATACAGACATGCCTGAATTTTGGGAATATGTGTCGAAAGAACTTGAAAATATTCCACAAGATGAACTACTAGTGGTTGGAGGAGACCTTAACCTACCATTAGATCCCTTGTTAGACAGGCAATCCAAAAGTACATACCACCCCCACGCGCCCACGAGGCATTGAAACGAATGTGTGCCAAATTCCACCTACATGACTCATGGCGCCTCCAACACCCAGATGGCCATGAATACACTTTCTACTCCCCTCCTCACAATTCTTATTCAAGAATTGATTACCTTTTGATATCCGACTCTCATACACACCGACGAAACTGATATAGCCCCCATATTGGTGTCGGACCAAATCGGGTATCCATATGAAATTGGCAGGCTCCCATTCTCTTATCCCCCCCAGACGATGGAGATTCAACGATGAGATACTTTCAGTGCCAGAGAACAAATTAAGCATAGAACAATGCATACAAGAATATTTCCAGATAAACTCACAACCAGAAACAGACCCCGCCTTAGTATGGGACGCGTTCAAGGCCACATTAAGAGGTAAACTGATAGGTATCAGGGCCCGTATGAATAAAGAATTAAACTCCGAACTGGACTCTCTAGAGAAAACAATCAAGCAACTAGAGTTGCAACACTCCCGTGATCTGAACAATAAAGTTACCATCGACCAACTGACGAACCTGAAATATAAATACAACGCCATGGATTAACAAATTCAAGGCATTAAGACTTTGTGAGGGTAACAAAGCAGGGAAACTCCTTGCTTCCTATCTTAAACACAAAAGGAAGCAATTCCATATAACATCGATTAGCGACCAATCCAATAACACCAAAACCAAACAGAAAGACATTCTTCACACATTTCAGTCCTTTTATGAGGAGCTCTACAAAAATAATAACCAATTCGACATGGAAGAATGTAACAAATATCTAAACTCAATCAGACTCCCACGGTTAACCGAACCTGACAAAATCAGACTAGGGGCCCCACTGACTATAGCAGAAATCTCTTCCGCAGTCAAAACAATAAAGAACAATAAAGCTCCGGGGCCTGATGGCTTCACGGCCAATTTTTATAAAACTTTTGAAGGACAACTTAACCCAAGACTCCTTAAACTGTTCCATTCATTTTCACTGTCAAACAGAATTACCCCCACGATGAGTGAAGCGACAATAATAGTGATCCCCAAAGATGGGAAAGACCCCCTACTTCCTAAGAATTATAGGCCGACATACCTCATAAATTTGGACTGCAAGATTTACGCGAAGGCTCTAGCATGCAGACTAAACGAAGTTTTACCCGCCCTAATAAATAACTCACAGGTGGGATTCCTGAAACATCGCTTTTCTAATGACAATACGAGACTCCTATGTCATGTACTGGAGAAATCGAAAATCTCAAATGCCCCCGCTGTAGCAATCACCCTGGACGCGGAGAAGGCGTTTGATAGAGTGTCGTGGCTCTTCCTCCGCCAATGCATGCACATATTCAACATGGGTGAGACTTTTATTAATATGGTCATGTCATTGTAAGCCTCCCCTTCGGCTAGAATTGTCATCAACAGTTCATTATCAGAACCATTCCTTCTCGAACAAGGAACTAGACAGGGTTGCCCATTATCTCCCTCTCTATTCCTTCTGGCAATGGAACATCTCCTCCGCGACAAACAATGTTAGCATCAACTTCGGGGATAAACTGTAAAACCTGCTGCTTACGCAGACGATATTCTGATAGTCACTGAAAACCCTGATACCTCTATAGCCGCACTGATGGATTCTATAGAATCATACTCTAAACATTCAGGCTACAAACTGAATCGGGATAAATCTGAAGTTAAACCCCTCAACATATTCACTAATAAAGAATCTTTAGGTTTATCAGGTCTAGTCTGGCAAAACAACTACATCAAATACCTGGGTATAGAATTTGGAAGCTCCATCATAGAAACCCTACTACATAATGAGAAACTCACTCTCGAAAAAATAAAAAATCAACTAGACGGATGGTCACCCCGCTTCATCACTTGGTGGGGTAGGCTGGAGACCATCAAGATGATGATTACACCACTAGTAAACTACCTAATTACCATGCTCCCCTTAATGCTGTCCCAAGAATTTCATAATAAATTAGATAAAACTATTAACAATTTCATTTGGAAAGGGAAAAAAGCACGTATCAGCCTGCAAAAACTGAAACTAGATAAATCCATGGGCGGAGTCAACCTCCCTGACTTTAAAAGATATCAAATTGCCTTCTTAGCGAAACAAGGATCCTATTGGCTGTCCCCCCCAATGGACTACTCGCCGGAGTGGTTGGATGTCGAAAAAGCGCTTCTGGAAGGCATGCCTCCCATCTCGATCCTTTCAATGAAAGCGAATCAGATCCCATGTTCTAAACCCATAATTACCAACTCCAAAATAGCCCTACTCAGAGTAGATAAATTGTTAGACTCAACGATAAGGAAATCTAGGTGGGAAGCGATCTGGAAAAACTCCTCAATCACCTACAAAGGTAAACCACTATTTAACCCAACCTGGATCAAGAAGGGAATCTTCTTCCCCCACCAACTCTATGACAATGGCTACCCTCTACCCTTTACGAAAATCGAATCGAACTTTGGGATTGATAGCTCCGACTTCTACATAGTCCTCAACGTTAAAACTGCCATTACAAAAGCGGGACTGACATCCAAACACCCAGCTCTTCCCTCACTCCTCTCCTCCCAAAATAAAATAGGCCACCAGGTCTCAAGGTTATACAAATTATTGAGCCCGCAATCATCAACATTGAATACCAAAACAATGCAGTACTGGTCGTCAGTCGCCTCCTTCTCCATTTCAGAGCTGGAGTGGTCCACGCTTGGAGATCTTGCACAAGCCATAAAATAAGCCCTACATTATCACAAGCCAAGTTCTGGCTCATGCATAAAGTCTTCTGGACGCCGGCTCGCCTATATGCACATAAACTCAGCCCAGACGCATTCTGCTGGAACTGTAAGCGTGCAGAAGGAGATCTAGAACACCTTATACTCCAATGCGACTGTGTCTCACTGTTTTGGGACAGGGTATTTGACTTCGTCCACAAAGTATTTAATATCTCACCGGCCAAGGAACTCCCTTATCTTATTTTCGGATTTACTAAAGAGACCGAACTCCCAGTAATAGACAGGGCACTCCTTGACCTCCTCTTTACGGCAGCTGTGAAAGTCGTTCTAAATAATTGGAAGGACACCAAAAAGGCAAGCTATGCCTGCTGGCTAAACTGGGTGATTAACCTCCGAGGAGCTGATAATATCACTTTACAAAACACACCGGGGCGAACTTCACAAAGGAAACTTTGGAACTCACTAGATATCTACTTCAAAACCCACAAACCACCGTGAAACTTCATGCTCCCCGTTTCTTCCTACAGCTCTCGGGGGGCCGCTTATACTTTTGCACAGCTTAAATAACCAGTCACTCGTAACCGGGACTGCCAAGCCGCATCGTGGTGGACATCTAACGTCCAACTTCTTACATCTAGCTTCTTACCTCTTACATCTCACCTCTAACCATTATTCTCTCTTTCCTTTTTCTCCTTCTTCCTCTTATCTACTCCGTTCCTTTCCTTTCCATCTCCAATTCATTTGTTTTGTAGCCCCTCAGGAACCCAGCCTAGAAGGCTGCTTGGTGGTTTTCCATATTGTCTTCAAGATCGTCCCGAATGACCACTACCATGGGTCATAATGCATTCCTATGCTGAATGATGTGTAATTACAAGTATCGATTGTATGTACATTGCAATTTATGATTTGTATATATATAACCCTGAAACGTCCAATAAAAACTTTTGAAATTAAAAAAAAAAAAAGAAAGAAATTATGGAACCATTGTGACTCCACTTAATGACCTGACAAGTAAGAAAATGCCAAAGAAAGTTCAGTGGACAGTTAGCTGTCAAAAGGCATTTGATGACCTAAAGCAGGCAATGTGCACTGCACCTATTCTCAAGAGTCCAGACTACTCCAAACCTTTCATTGCCCAAACAGATGCTTCTGAGTTGGATGTGGGAGCTGTTCTATCTCAACTGAATATTGATGGTCATGACCAGCCCATTGCTTTTATAAGTAGAAGGCTGACCCCTAGAGAGAAACATTGGTCATCTATTGAGAGAGAGGCCTTTGCTGTGGTTTGGTCTCTGAAGAAGCTGAGGCCATACTTGTTTGGCACTCACTTCAAGATTCCGACCGACCATAAGCCCCTCTTATGGCTAAATCAAATGAAGGGTGAAAACTCCAAACTTCTTAGGTGGTCCATTTCCCTACAGGGAATGGACTTTACAGTGGAGCACATACCAGGGACTGCCCATGGCAATGCAGATGGTCTCTTCAGGTACTGCCACTTAGAACAAGAAGACTCACCTGGTCAAGGTTAGTTTAATGTCCCTAAGTTTGGGGGGGGGGGGGGTTATGTAGGAGAGTGGGGTCTGCAATCCTATGGTCACCCCCGATTTTTGCTTTTTGCTTCACTGGTTTACGAATTTCCCTGGCTGTGGGCCTGCTAATCAGACCCACAGCCTAGCTGTTCTCTCTCTAAATTGACAACCATGTACCTTAGGTGCATTTACCAATTGGTACTGGGCCACCTTATCAGCCCCTGTACAGTGTACTATAGGTACCCAGGGCATAGGTGTACCCAGGGCCTACCAGGGGCTGAAGAACAAGTTACTTACCTTCGGTAACGCTTTTTCTGGTAGATACAGTATCTGCCTGTGGATTCCTCACCTTGTGAATATCCCCCTTGTGCCAGCAACGTTCGGAAAATTCTTCGTAGCACGCCGGAGTGCACGACGTCATAGAAGCACGGCATCGCGCGCGACTCCGTCTGACATCACCGACTCCTTATAAGGCCCACGTCGGCGTGATGACGTCAGTTCCGCCCTTTTTTCCGTGCCTTTGAGGCACCCGGACGGACCAACAAATATATACATATATACAATGTACACAGTACATGCAAACTAAAAGCATTTAAAGTGCAAAACCATAAAATTCCAGAAATACAAATTCATAAATACATTTGCACATAAACCCAGGTATAGCAGAGTGGACAACGGGGAGGCGGGTGGGTCAGTGAGGAATCCACAGGCAGATACTGTATCTACCAGAAAAAGCGTTACCGAAGGTAAGTAACTTGTTCTTCTGATAGATACATCTGCCGTGTGGATTCCTCACCTTGTGAATAGAGTCCCACAGCAGTCCCCACTCCCGGAGGAGGGTGACCACTCTGCTGTACCAGGAAATCTTGGGGAACAGAGCGCGCGAAGTGGCCGTCACTCCTCACCTCAGCATCCAAGCAGTAGTGCTTCGCAAAAGTGTGGAGGGAGGCCCATGTCGCGGCCCTGCAAATGTCCTCAACAGGAACACCTCTAGACAATGCAGATGTTGCAGACTTCGCTCTAGTTGAATGAGCTCTAATACCCTCAGGAGGGTCCTTACCCGCCAGAGAGTAGCAAATCTTGATGCAGAGGATAATCCACCTGGAAAGTGTGCGCTTGTGCACCGCTCTGCCCTTCTTGCAGCCAGCAAAACCCACGAAGAGCTGATCGTCAATACGATAGTCTTTAGTCCTATCAAGATAGAAACTAACCGCTCTTTTCGGGTCCAAGCGATGAAGCCTCTCCTCCTCCTTGGAAGGGTGTGGGGGAGGATAAAAGGTAGGAAGGTTAATAGATTGACCTAGGTGGAAGGGAGTTACCACATTAGGCAGAAAAGCAGCCCTGGTCCTGAGAACCATTCTTTCAGCATGAATGGACAAGAACGGGGGCTTGGAACTAAGAGCCTGAAGCTCACTTACCCTCCTTGCCGAGGTAATAGCAACCAAGAAGACCGTCTTAAAAGAAAGAAGCCTCATTGGACACTTGTGTAAGGGTTCAAACGGAGAACCCATCAGATAAGTTAACACAAGATTCAAGACCCAATGAGGAACAATAAAGGGAGAAGGAGGGAACTTATTAGTAAGTCCCTTCAAAAATCTTAATACTACAGGTGATTTAAAAAGAGAGGGCTGATCCGGCAAACAGAGAAATGCCGATAAGGCCGAAAGATATCCTTTGACAGTGGCAAGAGCAAACACTTGCCGTGCCAGAGAAAGAGCAAACAACAAAATGTCAGACAAATGAGCCTTTAACGGGTCAACATCCCTCTCCCTACACCAAGAGACAAACTTAGACCACCTATACGAATAGATGGACTTGGTGGAGTCGCGCCTGGCAGAAAGAATGACATCCACCACATCGTGAGGGAGAGAGAAGGAATTCAGATTGCCCCGTTCAATCTCCAGGCATGAAGGTGTAATGTCTGGAGGTGGGGTGTAGAACCTGCCCCTCCATCTGAGAGAGGAGGTCTGCCCTGAGACGGAGACGGAGCGGCGGGTGAGAGGAGAGGTGGAGAAGATCTGTGTACCACATCCTTCTTGGCCAGTCCGGGGCGACCAATATGACTTGGGCCCGGTCTTGGCGAATCAATATGACTTGGGCCCGGTCTTGGCGAATCTTCCTCAGAACCCGAGGAATCAAGGGTATGGGGGGAAACGCGTAAAGGAGCTGACCTCCCCAGCTCAACTGAAACGCGTCCCCCAATGGCAAACAGATCCACCCGAGGAGTCCCCCACATCTGAAAGATGTCGTGAACAACCTCCGGGTGAAGTCTCCACTCGTGGTCGGCAGAGAACTGCCGACTGAGAACGTCTGCACGTACGTTCAGAACTCCGGCCAGATGATTTGCCATCAGACAAATCTGATGATCCTGAACCCAGGACCAGAGACGCAGAGCATCTTTGCAGAGACACCACGACCCTACTCCTCCCTGCTTGTTGATGTACCACATCGCGGTCGTGTTGTCCGTCAGGACTTGGACCGACTGACCGCGAAAGGAAGGGAGGAAGGCCTTGAGCGCCAGACGTATGGCCCGCAATTCTAGAAGGCTGATGTGAAGCAACCTTTCCTCCGGAGACCAAAGACCCTTGACCTCCAGGTCCCCCAGATGAGCACCCCACCCTAGAGTGGATGCATCCGTTATCACCGTGGCCACCGATGGTGGAAGCTGAAAAGGCTTTCCTTGTGACAGATTGCCTTCCACGCCCCACCAAGACAGATCCACTGCAGTTTCTCTGGAGATCTTCACTGACTCCCCGAGATCTCCGTTGTGCTGATACCACTGCCTGCGGAGGCACCACTGGAGTGCCCTCATGTGCCAGCGTGCATGGTTGACCAACAGAATGCAAGAAGCCATCAGACCGAGCAGGCGAAGGACCTTCAGGACTGGAACGACCGCTCCATTGTAAAATAAAGGAATCATTTCCTGAATGTCGCGAATCCTTTGTGGAGGAGGGAATGCACAACATACAGTAGTGTCCAGTACCGCACCTATGAACAGTTTGCGCTGGGAGGGCACCAGGTGAGATTTGGGCACGTTTATCGAAAAACCCAACCTGTACAACAGCTGCGATGTCTCTTGCAGGGGATGAAGCACCTTTTCGGGCGACTCCGCTTTGATCAGCCAGTCGTCCAGATAGGGGAACACAGGAATCCCCGATCTCCTGAGATGTGCTGCCACCACCGCCATCACCTTGGTGAAAACTCGAGGCGCAGTAGTAAGTCCAAACGGAAGGACCGCAAACTGGTAGTGTTGCGAACCCACCGTAAAACGGAGATACTTCCTGTGCGACTTCAGGATCGGGATGCGAAAATACGCATCCTGCAAGTCGATTGACACCATCCAGTCTTCTTCCAACAGCGCTTGAAGAACCTGCGCAAGAGTGAGCATTTTGAACTTCTCCTGCTTGAGATAGAGATTCAAAATCCTGAGGTCCAGGATTGGACGCAACCTGCCATCCTTCTTGGGGATCAGGAAATACCGGGAGTAGCACCCCTGACCCCTCTCCTGCTCCGGGACCACCTCTATCGCACCTTTTCTGAACAGAGCCAGGACTTCTTCCTGCAGACGAACTAGGTGGTCCTCCGAACAAAAACCCTGGCAAGGAGGGTAATTGGGAGGGAACTCCTGGAAAGGAAGAGCATACCCATTTTCTACGAGATTGAGAACCCAAAGATCTGATGTAACCGATTCCCAATTCCGTAGAAAATGAGTAAGCCGGCCCCCCACCGGAGCCACATGATCCAGAATGGCGGATCTAGGGATGCTTTGCTGCAGAGGGAGGGGGTTGATTATTAAAGGAAGAGGAGGAGGAGGAGGCCTGGCGTCCACGACCAAGGCCCTTTTGCTTTCCTCTGTAGGTTTTATACAGAGGATTCTGTCGCTGCTGCTGCTGCTGCTGACCTTGGTTGTAGGAACGAAAAGTGGATCTGCCAAATCCCCTAAACTTCCTAGTTGCAGAGCCCCTTGTCTGAAGGCCCAAAGACCTGGCAGTAGCACGGCTGTCCTTGAATCTCTCCAGGGCTACGTCAGCCTTCTTACCAAAGAGGCCTGTCCCATCAAATGGCAAGTCCAACAAGGTAGACTGAACATCAGAAGAAAAATCGGAGGACTTAAGCCATGCGGCCCTTCTGGTTGCAACAGTAGAGCCCATAATCCTGGCAACAGAGTCCACCGTGTCCATACCACTCTGTATTACCATACGGGCTGCAGCCTGAGTATCAGAGACCACTTCGTTAAAGTTCTTCCTATCATCCTCTGGAAGCTTAGATGAAAGTTGTTTCACAGAGTCCATCAACGCATGAACATATCTCCCCAATAGGCAAGTAGCATTAGTGGATTTCAAAGCCATGCTACCCGAGGAGAAAATCTTCTTAGCAGACTGGTCCAATTTTTTAGATTCCTTGTCTGCCGGCACCTGAGGGAAAGAACCCACAGCTCTGCTGGAACAGGCGGCCTGCACCACCAGACTCTCCGGAGCAGGATGTGAGGAAAGAAATTCAGGGTCATCAGGAGCCACCCTGTAACGCCTTGCCACAGACCTGGAAACCGCAGGAGCAGTCAAAGGTCTCTTCCAGACCTCCTTTATTGGCTCAGTCAATGCATCAGTAAAAGGAAGTGTAGGTTCTATGATTGAAGAAGGTGAATGTAAAACTTCCGTGAGGATGTTGGGCTTGTACTCAACAGTGGGCAAAGTCAAGCCTAGCAAATCCGCAGCCTTCCTAATAACGACGTGATAGGGTGCTACGTCCTTAGATGGAGTATCCGAAACAGATGGCAAACCCCACTCAGGAGAAAGTTCCAGGCCACTTGCGCTTTGGAGGTCCTCAAAACAATCCCCCTGATCTTGTAACTCTCCTTCCTCAACCTCAGAGTCCATATACTCCTTTTCCTCCAAGAGGCGTTGAGCTCTGCGCCTCGACCATTCCATGCAGACCGAAGTCGACGGATCCGGCAAAGACTCCGACGGCGCCGGAGCCGACGTCGAGCGAGGAACTTGAGGATGGGAAGCACCACGATCTGAATCACCACGAGGCCGATCCGGAGTCGGCGAAGCCGCAAGCGAAGTCGGCGACCTCGGCGGCGCCGTACCGAGCCAAGGAGCACAAGGCGTCGGCATAAACGGCATAAAGGGGGCTGGGGCATAAGCCTGAGGCACACCTAAATTAAAAGACAATGGACCCATGGGACCAACTGGTGCGCCAGTGGGGTACATAGCCCTCGAATAAACACCTAACATGGCATTTAAAAACTGCGAGGGATCCTGACCTGGACCTGGAAAGGGAGGGTACGAACCCAACGGCCGCTCCGAAGGAGGCTGATCCGGCAAAGGCGCACCCTGGCCCTCTTGATTTTCAGGCTCCACAACTGGAGTCGGTGCTCGAGGAACCTCTTCTTCTTCATGCACCAAAGAATGGTGCAACTCCAGATCCGGTTTCTGCTCCTGAACCGGAGAACCCACATGAGAAAGAGCCGGTGAAGGAGACACGAAGTCCTTGTGATGTTTACGAGACTTCTTCTTCGAATCCAAAGACTCCTTGCCAGAGTGATGTCTGGAGTGATGTTTACTCCTCTTGTGCTTCTTCCTCGAGGAGCTCGAAGCATGGCCCGAAGCCGACTTGGATCAGGACCTCGACCTCTCTCTGGACCTCGACCTCTCACTGGACCTCGACCTCTCTCTGGACCTCGACCTCGCTTTGGACCTCGAAGCCGACCTCGACTTTGACCGCGACAGCTGCCTCGACTTCGAGCACCTGGAAACCGACCTCGAAGACCTTCCAGCTTCTCTCTCCTTCACCTTCGCAAGAAGAAGCTTTGCCTCCCGCTCTCGCAAGGCCTTGGGGTTCATCTTGAAGCAGGAATGACAGTTCTTAACATCGTGATCCGACCCAAGACACCACAGACAGTCGGAATGCGGATCGGTGATCGACATCATTCGGGTACAGGAACATCATTGTTTGAAACCCGTCTTCCTCGACGACATCCTCGACGAAGAAGAAAATCTCAAAAGAGAAACTGTAACAGCAAATAGCAACAAGATACAAAAAGTATCGCAGAAGATCCCAGAAACCGTTAGCGTCGACAATGCGGAAAAAAGGGAACTGACGTCATCACGCCGACGTGGGCCTTATGAGTATGCCGTGCTCCTATGACGTCGTCCACGCCGGCGTGCTAAGAAGAATTTTCCAAACGTTGCTGGCGCAAGGGGGATATTCACAAGGTGAGGAATCCACACTGCAGATGTATCTATCAGAAACATGTATTATGCCACCCCTGGCTGGCCATCTAAACAGACACAACTGGCTGCACGACAGCTGGGGAAAGGTGGTGTAATCACCCTTTGCTTTAGATATAGTTACCTATATCTAAACCTAAAATGGACACATATATTCCTATCAGTCACTCCTATGGCAGGCCTTATCAATCCTGACGGCAGAGTGCTTGGAATTATGTGAGATGGTGCTCTGGCATGAGCTGAGCCCGTTTGCAGCTTGCGGAACCAAATCCTAATAGCTGTTCCATGATAACGCTATGCCATATACTCTTAAGTGCATTATAATCCTTGCGGTTATTGCCAACTTTGGTATAACATTATCAAAACATGTCGAGTAAGGTGTCATACGAATTGGAATACTACCCCCTCGCCAATTCTGATGACGGGGTTAGCATTCCACTCTTCTAGAGGGACACGACATGTATGTAACTGTGAACCCCGGTTAAAGTTAACTCGAGCCTCAGCATCACAAAATGGATGCTGCCACCAGAGACACAAGTCTGACCTCCTGCTGCTGGGAGTCCTTCCAGCGAGGGAGGCTTGAACAAAGGGTTTCCTGCCTTGGGAGGTGCTAGCACCACCCCAGACAGGATTTTGTGTATTAGGTAGGACAGGGCTGAAAGGAATGAGACATGCCTGGGGCACACAAGGTGTCCCTGTGCATAATCCGGACTAAACCAGTTCCTGGGGCACTCCAGCCCCAGAGCTGGCACAAGACCGGACAAAGCATAGGGGGTGTAACCACCCCCCTTCCTGGTCCCACCCAGAGGAGGGACCTAGTCGTAGTACAGCCCCCTTTAGCTGGATAAAGGTAGGAGCTGGTCCGATTCCAAATTAGATTATCCTGAACAACTTTACAAGAAGAAACTCCGGACTTCGAAGTTCTGCTCCACAGAAGACTGAAGAAATCTCCCTTGTGGGCAAGGAGTGTCCACCCTGCACAAGCAGGCACCATCAGCGTCCAGCGGCTTCACTTTGTCGTCTTCCTTCCCGGATCCAGACTTCAGAGCCCGACGAGACCTCTCCGACCTCTACCTACATCTGCAGCACAGCTGAGATCCGTGGGTGCGACGAGACACGTGGGTCCGGCCATCTTGAAAGAAGCAGCACTTCGCTCCAGCACGACTTCAGAGGTATCCTGGTCCAAGTGCTTCGGGGACTGAGAAGCCCCGACCCCGAGGAGCTACTGCACCGAAGACCAGCTCTCCAGCATCCACGAGATCTGCGTGGGGCCCTTCTGCCTGTTTGCTGCTTGACGCGTTGTCTGGTCACTTGCCGGCTGGCCAGTGACCTCCTAGACGACGAACCCCAACAACTTCACTGCTGGTCTGGTTGCTCCAGACTGGCCCTTGCTCCCTTCCAAAAGAGGAGCACCCCGGACCCTCCTGGTCCACTCCAGACACCGTTTCCACTCACTGCGTGGGTTGCCTTTGCCAAGGCCTGTTGACTCCGAAGCCGACACCGCCGACAGCGAGAGCCTGCGTGGGACAGCTCGTGCCTCCATCCTGGTCGTCGAAGAAACCACCTGGTCCACGTGGCTGCAGAGACAAGCGTCCACCTTCACCTGATCGCGACGACGACATCTGGTTCCACTCCTGGTTCCACTCCAGTCACTGGCTAGTGACTTTGAACATTGTCCCCTCTGCTTTCAGGTTCTTCTCTTCACTGATCCACCCTTGGATCACACCGGACATCTTCCTCCTGACCGCCTGCAGCATCTTTTCCTCCAGGCTCCATAGACTTCAATGCCGGGAACCCGACACGACTTGGCACCTATGCACCCGCAGCCTGTGGGTGAGGTAACACGAGCATTTCGGTGCTCAAGGGTAGCTTGACTCTCCTAGTGTCCAGTTCCACTGTCGTTTTAGTCCTATCTAGTCAGGGACGTCCGACTCACCTTTTTCTTAAAACTGTACTGTCCATAGACGTTTGTACGCATCTCGCGTGTGAGTTCACACTCTGCACATGCGTTCCGTGGGCCTCCTATTACCTACCTGAAATTAGCATAGCGTGGTCCCAGCGATCCTACAGCCTCTGGTTAGCTCCATTCCTTTTATTGACTTTCACATTCCACTTACTTAGTATATGGTTTGTCGTGCCCCTAGGGCACCATTGTAAATCGTGCAACTTAAACATATTTTTCCTAAGAGTTTGTCATGTGCTTAGCTCTCTGACCTCATAAAGAGTTCAGAGGTGTATGTTAGTTAATAAATGCTTGTTTATTTTCATAACAACCTGTGTGGTGTCCTTTCACTTGGTATTCAAGGGGTTATATGTGGTAAAGCAGCTGGCTTCACATGCCAAAAGAGTTTAGCCTAAGACTGCTTTGTCCATGCTACCACTAGGATAGCTGGTCTATAAGGTTGACTTACAACCAATCACCATAAGGGTTGTTTGGACTGATACAAGGTGATCACTAGAACTAGTGAACATCATATATCAGGCCAACTTCTCACATTTAACACCCAGAAAAGCCCCCTTCACAAACCTCCTTTTTCATGATAGAGATGCAAGGATGGGACAGAGTAGCCCCCCTATGCTGCTATTATATGTCTTAAACTAGACACTGTGCCTTTAAGAAAACTCAGAGGCCACCAGTATCTCATGATGCACAGTCAGTGTCAGTTATGTCAGTATTTTTTTCCGGCTCCTTCTAACAGGACCTTTGAGCATTGAGCTCTAACAAATGTTTTATTTTTCAATAAAAAATCTCTTCAGAAGTTTAACTCTAAGGGCCAGATGTAGGAGCCCAAATACCGGTCGGTAACGGCCGAATTCGGCCGTTACCGACCGGTATTTGGTGATTGGGATGTAGGGGCATCATTTTACAGATTCGGTAAATTTATTGAATCAGTAAATTTACCAATTCTGTAAAATACCGAATCGGTAATTTTACCGATTCGGTAAAACTCAGATGTAGGTGGGACTCTTCTGAGTCCCAAAGGCCTTTCAGATTCGGTATTTTACCACCCAATCCAATTGGGTGGTAAAATACCGAATCCTGGTGTGCATGCACATGTGTGCATGCACACCTGTGCAATGTGACACACAGACATGCCCTTAGGGGTGTCTGTGGCACACAAGTCCGGAATTGGGGTGCTAGAGGGTGTCAAAGTGACACCCCCTGCACCCTTGCAGGATTCGGTATTTACCGATTCGATAAATACCGAATCGGTATTGCCCATTGATTCCTATGGGCTTCATGGCCCATAGGAATCAATGGGCAATACCGATTCGGTATTTACCGAATCGGTAAATACCGAATCCTACCGATTCGGTAATTCTCAATTTTGAATTACCTACATCTCCCCCTTCATATTTACCGACTCTTAAATACCGAATCGGTAAAATTCGGTATTTAAGAGTCGGTAAATATGAATTACCTACATCTGGCCCTAAGTGTTTCACTCGACGCCTTTGGTCTTTCTTTACCTTTTCATGACAGGAATTACCACAGTTTCTTTAAAAAATGCCATCTCTTTTTGATAAGTGTCCAGACTGTGGAAGGAAGAAGGCCAAATTTGACCCTCATCGAGTATGTGTTATTTGTCTACCTGCTACTCACGTTCCTGACTCCTGTTCCATCTGCAAAACCTTTTCCAAGCGTACTCTGCATGACAGGGAGAAAGTTAGCCTTCGAGGAGCAGAAGAACGAAGAAAACAGCAATTCCAGTCATCAGATGGGGTATCAGGGTGAGGACAGGACAGAGTAACTCCCATAGGCTGCCATTAAATGTCTTAAACTAGAAGCTGTGCCTTTAAGAAAATTCAGAGACCACCAGTATCCCATGATGCACAGTGGCAGTTACTTCAGTTCTTTTTGAAGGTGATGAGAAGTGAATGGCTATTTTGAACAAAGGATAAGTCTACTCCTGCAAGAGAACTGTAGTTACAGGTAAGAACTATTTCTTCTCTTGCAGAAGATTTCCATGTATAGGCCCAAGCACTTGAAAAGACTAGCAAGCACATCCCTACATGTAGACGCGGTGGAAGAGACAGAGAGTTAAACTGCAGTTTTAAGCAAAGAGATTCCGAAGGGAAGCCTGTCCTACTTGAGCATCTGCCTTGGCATCAGAATCTAGGCAGTAGTGTATTGTGAATGTGTGGACTGACTTCCAAGTAGGAGCCTTACATATCTCCGAAATGGGTACATTACGAAGAAAAGCCACAGTAGCTGCCTTCCCCCTGGTAGAACGAGCCCTAGGCTTACCAACAAGAGATTTGTTAGCTTTTTGATAACGGAGCAAAATACAAGAAACAATCCACCTGGAGATATATAACTGATCATCTCTCCTTATATCTTTAGTTTTGTTCAGGTAAAATGTCAAAACCCTTCTTACATCCAGGGAATGAAGCAATCTCTCCGCTGATGAGGATGGATGTTGGAAGAAAGTAGGTAAGGTAATTGTTTGGTTTACGTGAAAATCCAAAATTACCTTAGGAAGGAATTTCAGATGAGTCCTCATAACTACTTTAGATATATGAAAAACTGTATACTGTTCTTCACAGCAAAGAGCCTGAATTTCTCTAAACCTGTGGGAGGAGGTGAGAGCCACAAGGGAATCTGTCTTCCAGGACATATAATGAAGAGTAGCCTTATAGATGAGTTTTTTCAAACCCTCCAAGAAATCTTTAATAAAAGGAATTCTGAAACAGGAAGATATTTTGAAGGGCATTTCATGTAAGCAGTCAAGGCTGCCAAGTGAACCTTAATGGAAGAAAATTGGAGGCCAGATTGTGCTAGATGAAGCAAGTATGGAAGTATGACATCTTCCTGGCAAGAGTTAGAGTCTTCATTCCTCGATGTGCACCAAATACAGAATCTCTTCCATTTGTGAGCATAAGCAGAGTGTGTGGATGGCCGCTTAGCTTCCTTAAGAATGTCCATGCAGTGTTGAGGTAAGTTCAAGAGTTCATACTGCACTAGTTCGGGAGCCATGCTGCCACATTCAAAGAGGAGAGGTTGGGGTGTACCATCTGACCTCCGAACTTCATTAGTAGGTGTGTTTTGCATGGCAGTCTGAGATGATTACGGATAGACCGGTGAAGAAGGTCTGTGAACCATCACTGGCGTGGCCATTCCGGGGCTATGAGAATCATCTTGGTCCGTGATTGAGAGAGCTAGATGAGAACTGCCGGGATCAGGGAAACCGGAGGAAAGGTGTAGAAAAATCTGCCTGACCAGTTGATCCATAGGGCATTCCCCAGGGTTCCCGGTTGGTAGAAGTTGGAGGTGAAGTTTTGGAATTTGCTGTTTTCTGTGGTGGCGAATAAACTGATCCCCAGAGTACCCCATTTTTCGAATATGTCTCGTACCATGCCGTCGTTTAGGATCCACTCGTGATTTTTCTGAAGGAGTCTGTTTAGTGAGTCGGCCTGAGAATTTTGAACACCTGGGAGATGGGTTGCTGTTATTGTCAGATTTTTGGCTAGAAGCCACTTCCATAATGTCTGGGCTTCCCGAGACAATGGTCTGGATCTCGAACCTCCTTGCTTTTGAGGTAGAACATTTGTGTTGAATTGTCCGTCTGTACAAGCAGGGAGTTGGCATGGAATGATGGTTGAAAAGTTTTCAGAGCCAAGTGAAATGCTCGCAGCTCTAGCAGATTGATGTGGTAAATAGATTCTTTGTGTAACCATCTGCCCTAAATTTGAAGGTGATCTGTATGGGCTCCCCATCCCAGAAGAGAGGCATCCGTAACTATAGTTTGAGTCTGTATATCCGTGTGAAAGGGAGTCCCTCATAGGAGATTGGTGGGCGAGCACCACCATTTGATGGACCAGAGGGCATGTTGTGACAGTTGAATCCAGTCTTCCCAATTCCCCGTTCGCTGGTCCCACTGGTCCTCCAGACATTACTGTAGGGGTCTCATGAGGAGACGTGCATTCGGTGTGGGAAATATGGAGGATGCCATGGTGCCCAGAAGAGAGGAGATCTTCCTGACTGTGCGACATTGACATGAGAGCCTGAGTCTTCCGAAGGATCAATAAGCATATTTCCTCCAAAGGATACACGTTTGCCGTGCGAGAATCAATGGATGCTCCCAGATATTGTAGGCACTGTTCAGGAGTCGAGGTAGACTTCGTTTGATTCACATGAAGTCCCAACCGACGGATAAGGTCGGAGGTCCAGTTGAAATGTGTTTGAGCCTCCTGACACATGGATGCTTTGATCAGCCAATCGTCTAGATAGGGGTAGACATGTGTTTTCTTAAGTGGGCAGCCACCACCGCCATGCACTTGGAGAAGGTCCTGTGTGCTGACTTCAGGCCGAACAGAAGCACAAAGTATTGGTAGTGGTTGTTTCCCACAGCAAATCTCAAAACTTGCAATGTTTCTTTATTATGGGAATGTGGAAGTATGCGTCCTGGAGGTCTACTGCACATAACCTATCCTCCCGCTGTAGTTGAGGATAGATCTTGTGTAGTGCTAACATCCGGAATCTTTCCTTCCGAATCCATTTGTTTGCCTCCCTTAGATCAAGAATGGGTCTGAACTCGTTCTTTTCTTTCTTTTTGATGAGAAAGAATCTTGAATAAATCCCTTTGCCTAGGATTCAGCGTAGGAACATGTTCTGCTGCCTGTTTTTGTAGGAGAATGTTCACTTCCGCTTTTAATTGCAATAGGTGGAATCTTGATTGTTTTGAAGGCTCTGATGGTGGAGGGTTGATGAATCATAGAGAATATCCATTGCGCCCAATATTCAGAACCCAATTGTCTTGTGTGATACTTTGCCACTCAGCCAAGAAGTGTTGAATGCTTCCCCCTACTGGAGTGGGTAATGAAAGAGGGAGAATATATGATTCAGGGCTTGGGGGCAGTAGGCAACTTGCCACCTTGTGAAGTTTGTTGTTTTGACCTTCCTCTAGGTTGCCTTTTCTGATACAGTTGGTAGGATCTTTGATACAATTGCTGTGCACCAGACTGACGACCCTGATACCACCAGGTTTGAATCCTCTGTGTTGTATATCGTCTTGAAAAAGGACGAAAGGATCTTCGCTGTTCCTTGGGTCTCTCGAGACCCACCGCTTTCAATGTCCCCATTTCTGCTTTCATGCATGCCATCTCCTCATCTGCATGAGAACTGATGAGTGTAGTGCCAGAGAAAGGACGATTTGGAATGCGCAGCTGCTCTTAAGCCTTTAATGAAGTCAAGCAAAGCAATGAATGCCGCCTGAGTGCCACTCCTTGACAATATCCATGCAGAGCTAGTAGTTATGTGTCTGCAGCAGTGCTAATAACTTGGTTAGAGACCATAAGTCCTTCCATTAATATTTTATTAAAATCCTCCCTCTTATCTCTAGGTAGATGTTCGGCAAATTGTTGAAGCGACTTCTATAGTGCTCGGTCATATCTACCTAATAGCGCCATTGCACTAGCAGCCTTCATGGAGGTCGCTGCTGTGTTGCACACTTTTCTTTCCACTGAGTCTATTTTTCGACTCTCTTTATCAAGTGGAACTGTGGAAGTTGGAGCTGTGGTATGTTGTTTCTTAGCATCCACCACAATGACTGAGTCTGGGGTCGGGTCAGCCTTTAGGAATGTGGGGTCCTCTTCATTTGCAACCTGGATGGAGCTGGCTTAATCATGGTGTAAGGAAAGGTCCATCCCCAGTTCCAAAAGGCCTGGTACCAAAGGGATGGTTGTCTTTGCTGTAAAGTCTCAAATATGGCTGAAGTTGACTGAGTAGGAACGGACATAGGAATGTTCAATTTTGAATCTCCTCAAACCAAACCTTCTTGAAAAGTCGAGATATCATCAATTTGGTCAATGCTTTGAGGAGGAGAGTCCGATAAAGTAAGTGAGTATCTTCCTGTACTCGTAGAGGAAGAATCCCTGGTGTGTCTACAACAGGATCTTCCACCGTGATGTTGGTGGTGGGAATACGTAGAGGAACGTCTACAATGAGAATGAGCTCTTGTACGAGACCTGGATCTCAGCCTTTATGGAGTAGAAGGTGTAACCGGTGGAGGGGGAGGTGGTGGAGGATGAGAAGACGGAGGCTGAGGAGGAGTCTGATCATCTGGACGATGAGGAGGAGACTGAGCAGGTGATACTGTCCTAGACGGAGAGTATGTCCGAGAATACTCAGAATCTGATGAGTAAATTAATCTCCTTCTTTTCCTAGCCTTTTGGGGAGTCACCGATTCTACAGAAGAACCATCTTTCCCCCTCAACGCCGATCGGCTAGTCGACAGCGACCTTCAAAGTCGTCTCTAAAGAGAACTCCCTCCTGACGTTGACTGTAGACTCTTTGAAGCAGATCGAGTCTGTGATCAACAGGTTTTTCTCGTCATCGAATGACGATGTCTTCTCGACGTCGATCAACTGCAACGTGGAGACTTTCATCGACAGTGATGAGTAGACCCGATCGGCGGTGATAAGTCAACGTCGAGTGACGCAATGTTCTCGAAGGCGATCTTGTGACCGTCTGCGGTGGGCTTCTCAACGCCAAACGTGTTCTCACCATTGGCGCAGCCATCGTCTTCGACCTTCTCCTCCATGTTGCATGTCGACGTTGTTTTGACCCAGAACTCTGGGTTGACGGCGAACAGGTCGCCCCTCAGCCTGTCTTAGCCTGCCTTCTGCTGGGGAGCCCCCCAGAGGCTGAAGATAGGGCTCTGGTAGAGGATTGACCCTCCCCTCGCCCTGAAGCCTCACCTGATGAGTGGAACTGCTGTTTTCTTCATTCTTCTGCTCCATGAAGGCTAATCTTCTCCCTGTCGTGCAGAGTACCCTTTGAAAAGGTTTTGCAGATGGAACAGGAGTCAGGAAAGTGTGTAGCGGGTAGACATATAATACATACTCTAAAAGGGTCAGATTTGGCCTTATTCCTTCTAAAATCTGGACTAAAGAGATGGCATTTTTTAAAGAAACTGTGGTAATTCCTGTCAGAAAAAGACAGAAAAAGGTAGAGAAAGACAAAGACGTTAAGTAAAACACTAGGAGTTAAACTTCTTAAGAGATTTTTGATGGAAAAAACAAACAAATTTGGTAGCGCTTAATGCTCCAGGGTCCAGTTAGAAGGAGCTGGAAAAAAGAACTGAAGTAACTGCCACTGACTGTGCATCATGGGATACTGGTGGTCTCTGAGTTTTCCTAAAGGCACAGCATCTAGTTTAAGACATAATTGCAGCTTATGGGGGCTACTCTGTCCCATCCTTTCATCTCTATCAGGAAAGGAGAGTTTTGTGAACGGGCTTTTCTGGGTGTTAAACACCATAACATTTGCACAAAACATAGTATTCTGGCATCTTTTTCACTTCAAGATCAAGTTGTGGCATTTGTAGTCTATTTAGTTAGGCTGCATTATTGTCTTTTCTATCTCTTAAGTGTCTTTACAGGCCTTCCTGAAAAAAGGCAAAAAAATCCACTTAAGAAGATATATATAAATATATAGTCCCTGGGTGGGACTATTCAAGTGCTAATGACTATAAAGGGAAAACCCCGGCACGAGAAACATACTTGTGTTCACTTCCCTTGCTGCCGTGTCTGCAGCATCTAATGGAGGTGTTTGTGATAATTATTCCCTTTGAAGCTGTTAACCACATTTTATGTTCCTCTGGGAGATAATGGAATATTTCTTCTATCTCGTCCCAGTGGGCATGGTCGTAGCGTGCTAGGAGAGCTTGCGAGTTGCCAGTATGCCACTGGTGGGCAGCCTGAGCTGAAACCGTTTTTCCTGCAGCGTTTATTCTTTTGCTGTCCATGTCTGGAGGCGGGCTGCCTCCAGTGGCTTGAGAGTTGGCTCACCTGCGTGCTGTGGTGGCAACTAGGGAGTTTGGCGGTACCTGTCATTTAATAAAAATAGGGTAAGATGGTACAGGGCTTATACTAGCCGTTACGACACTAGCCCTAATAGGGTTTGTAAAGGGTCTTTAAATATGTCACTGGTATGCCTAAGCATACAGTTTACCATGGGTAGCTACTGGGTAGCACTGTGTGTTGTGGGCACCATTTGGAAGAGGAAGTTATCCTCTAAGGCAGAGGTCTTCAAACTTTTGGGGGACGAGAGCCCCCTGTCAACATTTTCAGTCGTAAGGACCCCCTCCTGACAAACATTCTTAAACCTGTAGGCAGGGCTACTGGAATTATGAGTCAGGTGAGGACAAAATTACACAACAGGCTTGACTAAATTGTGTGGGAAGAAAATGTAAATAATGTTATGTGATGCGGCGTTATTTTGGGATAGAATTGCTTCATTATTTTGAAATGTTTTGCACACAGTAACACTGAGGAAAGATTTGACGTCATCAGTACCAGTTTATAACCAAAATACAGCAATTAACATCAGAAAGATGTTTAGTTAACCTTTGTGATGGGCCTTCCACTCCACAGAAATAAGTGCTGCCACATCAGAAGCACACCTGGCCCTGACAAGGAGCAGCAGGGGTTCTTTAAAACCCTGGCAGTCTTGTGCAGAGTTCAGCAATTTATCCATGCCGCTTTCCTCTCACCCCTCCCTTCCATCCCTGTCTCCTCTCCTCTCCCAATCCCAGATCCCTCTCCCCATCCAAATTCTCACTTCACCCTTAATCACCTCTTGCCATTCTGTCTTTTCACTGCCCTCATCTCTAACAGTCTCTCGCATTTATCTCATGACCTCTCTGGGCCTTCATCTGCCCTGCCCCTCTGCCCTTCTCATTCACCTCAAGTCTTTCCATTCAAATTGTTGTCTATTTGTATCTTACACCTCTCCAGTCCCCCAATTCATCTTTCACATCTCTCCTTTGTTCTTCCACACCTTCTTGAACCAATGTCCCTCTCCCCTGTTACCTCAGCACCAGAGCTTAATTTGAGCAGGTGGTTTTCGGTGCTTCGCACTGGCACCTAATTGTACACACTGGGACTATGACCGTCTGCCACATGGTGGCTCTTTCTGTGTAATTTAAAGATGAGCAGAACAGCTGTTTATTAATTCAATATACATTAAAAACTATAAACTTCTGACATCCATGCCATTCTTATAGCTTTTGGGGCTTGAAATAGTCACACTTATACAAGTGTTATCGTTGGTAGTTGCATAGGTTTTGTCATTGGCCGCACAGGCAAGGCAATGGGGGGGTGGTTAAAGTTGCACTGGTCTACTGGTGAGGTCCCTGGCACATGTTTTATTACAAATTAATCACTGCTCAGAACCCACCCCAGTACTCCCTCTCTTCCCCTATCGCTGCTGTCTCTCACCCATGTCGCATCAAATTACTTTTTAGGTCACAGATCATCTCTCAGCTATCTTCTCCCACAGTTTAACAGTAGCCCTCCTCTGTGCCCTCAACCTTCCCTCACACTCACTTCTTGCGTGTCTGCACTTCCCTTCGGCACTTCACATTTCTCTTCATCCCTGACCTCTTCAATCGAATTCTCTCACTCCCTTGCTGTCCTTTTTCATCCTCTTGTCTCTCCTCACTGAGCACATGGGTTGGACCTGTATGCTCCTCTTGGCCTGTGCAACTCTGCTTATTGTTCCTTAATTCAGGAAGGCACAAATTGTCTGTCTTGCTCTTTTGGTGCAGGCCACACCGTTATGGAACATGCACCCTCCTTTGCTCCGCTCCACCAAGAATCTATTATCCTTTAGGAAGATATAAAAAACAGGCTCTATGCTCTGTAGGTCACCCCTTTGGCTGGTTCTCCTTCCCCTTCTGTGTGTTTCTTATTTGCCTACAGACAGCAGATGGCTATTAGCCCCAGGACACCTTTTGATAACATTAGCGCACTACAAATGTAAATAATAATAGTAATAGGCAGAAGCAGGGGAGCCACTAGACCCAAACTTCGCGGGGGGGCCTACACTCCCAGGCAGGGCTGGCCCTAGCACTGGTCACACACTGTGTAACAGTCTTTTTTGGTGCCCCCTCCCCGGTTTCCTCCTTCTCCATAAATTCCCTCACTACCTCTCACCATCAATGCACCTCTCTGTAGCGCCTTTCTGACAAACATTTAATTTTTTTATAGCGCTACTCATAGTTTACTCACACTCTGCACTCTGTGGATGACAAGAGTGCTAATGTGAGTGCACGGTGAGCGATGCAACAGTGTGAGAGTAGGGAAAAAGGAGTGGCTGCAGGGTGAGTGAGATGACCATATGAATTTGGGTGCGGATGTAAGTGCAGAGCGGGACGAATGAATGCATGGTTAATGATGGGCTTGTTTGAGTGAGTTGCAAATTGAGCAGTGAGAAGGCAGGTGAATGAGGTGTCACATGAGTGCAGGATGAGTGCAGATGAATAGTGTCACACTACTCATCTGCACTCATCCTGCACTCATGTGACACCTCAATCACCTGCAGGGTGAGGTACAGGGTGAACAGCGCAAGTGCATTGTGAGTTCAGAGTGATCACTGAATGAGAGGGTGAATGATGTGAGTGCATGGTGATGAGTGTGAGTACATTGTGATTGGTGTGAGTGCAGGGTGGGTGTGAAAGTGAAGTGTGAGAATGAGAAGTGAGTTCACTGAATGCAGGGTGCATTCCCAGACACTTGAAGTAACTCAGCATATTATTGACGGCGGCGTAGGGTTTAAGATATAAGTTAAACTATTGCTATTATGGCATTCATGCTGACCTGCTTACAATCTTACCTCAGTGGCCGCTCTCAAAAAGTCGCCCTATGACCATTTATATCTAAACCTAAACCTCTCTGGTGTGGCGTTCCTCAGGGGTCTACGCTGAGCCCTTTACTTTTCAATGTGTACTTAGCTCCCCTCTTCTCTCTGACTGCCAACTGGGGTGTCAAGGTAATTTCTTATGCTGACGACACCCAGTTGGTTTTCTCTTATCAGGCTTCCAGTAGCTAAAGGAATAGATTTCAAGGCCTTGACCCTGGCCTACCGCGCACTAAATGGAAAATGCCCGAGTTACCTTAAATTAAGACTTTGCTGTTATAAGCAAGATCGGTCTCTGCGATCAAACACTCAGAACCTGCTCTGTGTCCCCCGCTTTGCGAAAGCTCGGCTGGGTGGTCGGGCATTCTTCGCGAGAAGAGCTAAAATGTGGAATGACTTGCCTGGGTTCCTCAGTCACGCAACTACAGAGTCCTGCTTCAGAAAAGCACTAAAGACATGTCTTTTCAGCAATAACTAGGTCTGCCGCCCCAGCGTCCGAAATAACCCTGCATGCGCTGCTTGCTACTTGAGTGCCGGGACACCTCTGTTATGGAGGTAGCTGTTGCGCTTTATAAACTTCAGTATTAATATTATTATTATTAATAATCAGGGATCGAGGATGGAGGAAATAAATAATATGCTGATCCTGCAACACACTTCCAAGCCTACGGCTAGGGTTGCCTGCTCATTATTTGGATGTCCCAGGTGGTACAAAAATAAGCAGTCACCTAAAGCTGTATATTTTGGCACTCATCTTTGGGTACTTGGAACAGCAAATATAAATAGAAATCACTTTTAATTGTGTTCTAGGGCTGCCTCAATGATCCATGACTGATCATTAAAGAGAACAAAGACAGAGAAGTCCATTACGAATGAATGCATATGATTTTATTTACAATCCTATTTAGTATCAAGAGGAGGCCTTTGCAGGCTCTTTAAACATCAAATGGCTGGTATTTTTCTATTGGCAACCATACTTTATATTTCTTTTCATGAATACTGCAGTAAATGTAAAATACAAATGTAAGGAATAGGCAGAGTGGGCGCCCAGGGGGTACTGGAACTAGAAAAAAAACTAAGCCTCAGTAACCAGTTTACAAAAGGTATGTAAACATGCAAATGGTCTTTAACGACCTGTGAAAAACCCAGGCGTGCTGTGCTGGAGATAAGACTGCAGACACAGCCCAGCGGATCCCACAGCAGCTCGGGCTAAGACACACTACGGGGGATGAGGGGGGCTGAATCCCTTGTAGTCCTATGGTCCTGGGCAGAAGTGTGACTGGGAATGAGTGACCCCCTTTCCATCACTCCACGGCCCCCCTGGGGGTTGCGCCCCACACTTCGAAGACCCCTGCTCTAAGGGCTCTTTATGAAGCTCTACATTATGAAAAGCAGCATCCCTAGGTATTACCTCCTTATATGAGGTAGCATCTTCAGGGGGAGAAGGGTATGCAGTATAAAGGTGAGGATCCATGTCAGCATGGGGATCGGTGTCATAGGTGTCCCAGAGATCATCTCCTTGTGTCTTCTCATACCCACAAGTATTTGAATGCAGTGACCCCTGTGGGGGAATGTCTAGTGGCTCTCCAGCGTGAGGGGGTGTTAAAGGAGAATCTGGTAATGGTGGAGGAGGAGTTGATTAGGGATGTGGAAAGGGTGGAGGGCTAGTGGCCTAGTCCATAGTCTTCCTTTTTGGAGGGACTGCCAAGTTCAAACCTTCCTTTTAGGTGGTCGAGGAGAGGAAGCTTTGTCAAGAATTCATCCAGTCCCAACCTGGATTTGGATTCTCTTCAGATGTGTGCTCACATTTTCCTGTAAGTGGCGCAGGATTGGTTCCGAACAATCTCAAGGGGTAGAGGGGGAAGGTAATAGGTAAGGCAGCCCCCCACTCATACAGTATTCAAACAATTGAGGCCTCACCTATATGCAACCGCATCCATATACATGACCAAGAGACAGGGGCTAATTATCAGTATCACTTCCCAGGATGTGTCTAATAACATTAATCCTTAGTTCAAGATGCATACTAATTCAATATAAAATCACACAGGACCACATACAATTCACCCAAGAAAAGGTGTGAAAAATAGAGAGAATACCTCCAAGTAGAACAACCAGAGGGGGTTCCCGGTTAGCAATTGCCAGTATACCCATTTCTCATCATTGGCCACTCTCTCTATATGAAAAGACAAAAGTGCACTAGATAAAGTAATCGTGCAAACGTGAGAATAGTGGTGAAAACACAAATAGTGACAAACGTATAAACAATGACACCAAAATGTTGTGTACATAAACAAACAAACAGACCCCTAACCAACCACAAAAAGATTTTGTGTAGCAGGACTTTGCCTGCTTTTCGTTTTTTATTCTGTTGCAGCAAGCCCCACCAGTTAAAAATGGTTACTCGTATACCATAATGATTTATATCCTCAAGCCGACATGTTTCATCGCTCCAAGTTTCAGCGATTTCATCAGGGCATAAGAGGGGTTATCTATTCTCAGTCTTTTCAGAAGAATCTGGACCTTGAGGGTGCTGAGTCAGCGTGTACCGGCACCACTCTGTAAGACACTGTGCCAAATTTTCACGTGTCCCAAAAATGGCTGGAAATTTTCACAGCCACTGTTGCAGAGTCCCTCAAGCGCCGGAGGGATGAAACATGTCGGCTTGAGGATATAAATCATTATGGTATACAAGTAACCATTTTTAACTGGTGGGGCTTGCTGCAACAGAATAAAAAACGAAAAGCAAGCAAAGTCCTGCTACACATAATCTTTTTGTGGTTGGTTAGGGGTCTGTTTGTTTGTTTATGTACACAACATTTTGGTGACATTGTTTATACGTTTGTCACTATTTGTGTTTTCACCACTATTCTCACATTTGCACGATTACTTTATCTAGTGCACTTTTCTCTTTTCATATAGAGAGAGTGGCCAATGATGAGAAGTGGGTATACCCGTAATTGCTAACCGGGAACCCCTCTGGTCGTTCTACTTGGAGGTATTCTCTTTATTTTTACACCTTTTCTTGGGTGAATTGTATGTGGTCCTGTGTGATTTTATATTGAATTAGTATGCATCTTGACCTAAGGATTAATGTTATTAGACACATCCTGGGAAGTGATACTTTACTGATAATCAGTCCCTGTCTCTTGGTCATGTATATGGATGCGGTTGCATATAGGTGAGGCCTCAATTGTTTGAACGCAGGATTGGTTCCACCTGTGGATCTGCTGTGGGTTTGGAGCTGGGCTATGAGGTCTTCAGCTCTGAGGTGGAAGGTGCGCTTAGCATTGAGATGAATGTGGTCGACTGCCGGCTCAGCACCGAAGGTTGAGACCGTGCTGAATGCCAGTCATGGTCTGAAGAAGTAGAAGCTGAGGGTTTCGACTTTGAATGTGCTTTTGGTGCCGAGCCTGAAGGTGGGATGTCTGCAGTCGTTTTTTGGTGCTGACCATAGCTAGAGGTGGATCAGGGACCTTGGCTGCTGAGACCAGAAGTGCCAAATGTTTGTTGGGTAGCTTGGCCTGGCGGCTCAGGGCAGGGCGTGCATTACTCACATGCTGAGTTGGTGCAATGTCCTCCATTTAAAAGTCAACCTCAAGCCTCGAGTCAGAACTTTTGTCGATGGAGAAGGCCTCCTCTACCTTAAACGATAGCTGCTCTTGGGCATGCTCCTCACAAAATTGTCAGAAGTGGCATCACTGGCTTTGTAGGACATCTCAAGGTGACTTCCTCTACAAAACCGAAGGGTCTTTTGGGATCGAAAAGACTTGCATGCATCGTAGTCCACTTTCTGGTGCTCGGAAGACAAGCACAAGTTGCAGACCGACTGCTGGTTCATTATGGGGTAATTCGGTGGCAAAGCGGGCAGTATCTAAAAGGCGTGCATTCCATCGCTAGTTACTGAGTTTGAGTTCGAAGGTGAGCCCCGGAAGGCGGGCCCCTAACGGGCTACAGTCGAGCGAGTCCAAACCAGCAAGGGTTTTCATCGATGCGCAGATAGAAAGAATACAAAAGGAAACAATACCGACGGAAGGGACTGGATGTGCAACCGATCTAACAGTAAAGGAGTTGAAAATGGAGCAAAGGAACACACATCCGAACCAGATGGCGGAGAGAATACAATCGAACAAAGGAGTCCATGCCCATGCACATTATAACAGAGAGGAAGTCACTCTACCTCGTGAATCTAAAAACTTCTTAGAAGAAAAACAGCTTGCACAACTCCGGACCCAACACTAGATGGCAGGTGCCTGCAGAGCACGAGTATCTACAGCCACATGTCTCGAAAATTGAGTTTTGCTATCATTCTCCAGAGATGCAAAGCCAAGCGGACATTCTTTGACCAACTAAGTGTTTCCTTGCTCAAAATGTGCAGGTTTGGAGAACTGCAACCACCTGCCCAAAAGAATGAAAGGTGAGTCCTGTTCCCTGATGCCTGCAAAAAGATCGACTTCAGAATATCAACAACTATCATAATATCAATGGAAGTACGTAAGGTTGAGTATAGATTTACTATTTGTAAACCATCAACTTGACAAGATATATATTTGCAAGGAACAGAGTTAGGAATAGTACACCTATACCTACTTGTATATACATAATGTGAAGAGATATTTGTGTTTGATTTTCTGCAGTCTTTATTATTGTAGGTCGAATTTGGTGACTACCATATTCTGAGTTACAGCCTTGAATCTGAAGTGTTCCTTACCTGTGCCCATAGGATTTCTGCCAACTCCCCTCGGTTCTGAACGACGGCCCAGATAAGAAGGCAGCTGGTGAGACATGTTGATGGGGCCTGTCCAGTCGTGTTGTGTGCGCTCTATTTTAGAGGGAAGAACATCAAAAGTTAGACCATAGGTTTGTGGGTCAGAATAGGGAGATTCTTACTTTTACCTTTCTAATTGGTGATCCCAGTTAATAAAAATTATGAAATACTATCGAATTCATTAAACGTCTAAGGAGATTGAATTTAGCAGAGCAAAAACTCTACCATAAACTGGTGCCTACAGTGTCCACAACCCTAATGAAGGCAGCAAGGCTGGACATGCTTTCCCAATGGAGTCACCTTTCTTTTTCCATAGTGATAGAAAAAGCAGAACCCAAGGAGATCTAATGATTTCTAGCTGTAGAGGCAACCAGAGTTTGAGAGAGATATTTTTGGTGGTGGTGTCAAAATCTAGAGGCATATTTTAACTCTCCATACACCACTGGTTCAACAGAGAAAGGTGTCAAGAAGGCGCTTATCATGAGTTCCCATTGAACATATAAATATAACGATAAATTAAGAGGATTCAAAAAAATAGTTTTAGTCTTCATTTCATCATTTCAAGACTGCATTCTTCATTTCCACCCAACTCATGTTTCATGACTAACATGTCATATTGTCAGGGTTTTTGATAAGTTTTCAAACCTTATTGAAGAAGGTACTTAACTTCAGTAACAAATTATCTGGTAGAGACTCTATCTAGTCGCAGATTCCTTACCTTTGAATTTTACAGATGGCAGACTGGATCCGTAAAATTTTGCTGAGCAATACCTATTGCACACGCTGTTGGGTGGCTCCATTCTGCTCCGCGTGACGTCAGCAGGCATCAGTAGCATTGGTTATGACGATGCGGTCACCTATATAGGCACAACCCAGTTGTGCAGACATCAGTACTTTTTGTTTTTCCACATCAGAAGCGAAGAGCCACAAAGTAACTGGCATAGTCATGTGAAAAACTAAGGCCCTGAAAGGGGTGTAACCCTAGCCCTACAACATTATTCCGTAAAGCAGGGAGGCATGGGTGGAGCTGTAAGGAATCTGCAGCTAGATATCGTCTCAACCAGATAATGCGTTACCGAAGGTAAGTACTTTGTTCATCTGATAGAGACTTCTAGCTGAAGATTTCTTACCTTTGAATTAGATACCTAAGCCATACCATCCCAGCGGTGGGTGCAGACAAATATCTTAAACTAGAAAGTACTGCAGGTCCGAGCTGGCAAAAAGCCAGTCTCTGCGCACCTGACCGGGCAGGCAATAGTGCTTTGCAAACGTGTGCAACAACGACCACGTTGCTGCCTGACAGATGTCTTGGACTCACCAACAATGCACCTAACCTCTCTGTAGCACCATTCTGACAAATATTTTAAAAAATGTATAGCGCTACTCATAGTTTACTCACACTCAGTTCTGTGATCTCCATAGTACATGTTCTTTGTAGCAGGCACATTAACCTTCTGCACTCAGTGGATGACAAGAGTGCCCATGCGAGTGCACGGTGAGCAATGCGACAGTGTGAGAGTAGGGTGAAAGGAGTGACTGCAAAGAGAGTAATGTGACCATATGAATTTGGGTGCGGGTGTAAGTGCAGAGTGGGACAAATGAATGCATGGTTAATGATGGGCTTGTTTGAGAGAGTTGCAAATTGAGCAGTGAGGGGGCAGGTGAATGAGGTATCACATGAGTGCAGGATGAGTGCAGATGAGTAGTGTGACTACAGGGTGAGGTACAGGGTGAACAGCGCAAGTGCATTGTGAGGGCAGAGTGATCACTGTGAGTGCAGGGTGAGAGGGTGAATGATGTGAGTGCATGGTGATCAGTGTGAGTGCATTGTGATCGCTGTGAGTTCAGGGTGAGTGTGAAAGTGAAGTGCAAGAATGAGAAGTGAGTTCTCTGAATGCAGGGTGCATTCCCAGACACTTGAAGTAACTCAGCATAATATTGACGGCGGCGTAGGGTTTAAGATATAAGTTAAACTATTGCCATTATGGCATTAATCAGGGATCGAGGGTGGAGGAAATACATAATATGCTGATCCTCCAACACACTTCCAGTCCTATTGTTAGGGTTGCCTGGTCATTATTGTGATGTGCCAGACAGTACAAAAATAAGCAGTCACCTAAAGCAGTATATTTCAGCACTCACCTGTGCGTACTTGGAGCAGCAAATAGAAATAGAAATCACTTTTAATTGTGTTCTAGGGCTGCCTCAATGATCCATGACTGATCATTAAAGGGAACAAAGACAGTGAAGTCCATTAAGAATGAATGCATGATTTTATTTACAATCCTATTTAGTATCAAGAGGAGGCCTTTGCAGGCTCTTTAAACATCAAATGGCTGGTATCTTTCTATTGGCAATCATACTTTATATTTCTTTTCATGAAATGCATTCTCACACTACTGCAGTAAATGTAAAATGCCTATTCTTTTTACTTTCCCTTCCCACCCATTCACTATTTTAGTTTTTAATAGCCTCAAGTGTTTTTACTACTGTCCTTTTGTATTCTTGCATATTGCAATGATTTTAAATAATTGTGCAATAAAAACTTTACTTACTTACTTACTTCCCTACATTTGTAGAGTAGGGGCCCAGGGGGTACTGGAACAAGAAAAAAAAGCCCCAGTAACCAGTTTACAAAAGGTATGTAAACATGCAAATGGTCTTTAAAGACATGTGAAAAACTCAGGTGTGCCGTGCTGTGCTGGAGATAAGACTGCAGACACAGCCCAACGGAGCCCACAGCAGCTCGAGTTGAGACACACTACGGGGGAGGAGGGGGGCTGAATCCCTTGTAGTCCTATTGGCCTGGGCAGAAGTGTGACCAGAAATGCGCAACCCCCTATCCATCATTCCACTGCCCCCCTGGGGGTCGCGCCCCACACTTTGAAGATCCCTGCTCTAGAAGGTCATTCAAGTCGCACAGGGGCAACCTGGGCAGCTTGATGGGAGGAAGGAGGATGGAACTGAAAGAGTACAGTGCAAGCACAGAATTAAAAGAAGATCAGGTTGGATTCAAGTCCTCTTGCTGTCACACGTGTTTGAGTCCAACCAGATCTTTTTCGCATTCTGTGCGTGTACTGTACTTTTTCCCAAAGGGTTTATATTGTTTTGGTATTCAATATGTAAACCCTCCCTATCATGCATTTGAACATCATCATCGGCTGCAATACTTTTTGTCTGGCCTATATTCTACCTTCTCTTTCTATTCCATCCCCCTTTCTCCCAACAAGCTGCCCAGGTTGCCCCTGTGTGACTGAAATGACCTTCTAGAGGCTCTCTGTCTTCATACTTCTGTGTCCACAAATGGTATAGGACAATATGTAAAGCTATGAGTTGTGATCTTTGCAGCAATGTTTACTTTACACAGAGTGTTTCCATACTTATATTTGCATTTCTGAGTCTAATACATTTACATGATGTCTGTGTGGCATTAATGTAGACAGTATCTTATCCAATTTATTGTTATTCTTCATGATTACATGACTCAAATTATTCCCACACTGGTCGCATGAGACTCATTTTATATAGTGTGTCCGGTTGTTCAAGAGGACAAATTGCTAATTGTTAATTTCATATTATTCAGGTCCGTATAATTCCCTTTCTGATTCTGCACACTCAAACTCCATTTCCTTTACCTCTATCTTTCTCCCTTCCAATATGGCACTGTTGCACTCATCGAATAGCCGGTAAGATACTCTTCCGCTTGACACACGCATGAAAACGAGTTACTTACCTGTAACTTCAGTTATCCAGTATTGGTATCTTTCATAAATGCACATGCTTAGAAGCATCCCCGCTGACGAGGTGGGAGTCTCCCAGTATAATAAAACATATACATAATAGTCATAAACATTATACAATAGGCTACTATGGACAGCAAAGTCACTATATTAGCCTATCTTAGTCCTTTTGCAAAAAGAACCAAACTTGAAACACAGCCAATCAGGCTGCAGAAACCTCTTAAAACTTTCCACAGAGAGGCAAATCCTCAGATTTTCGCAGCACAAGTGACAGTAAGTATGCAATAGCGATAAGGTAAGCCTCTCCGTGGAGGAGGGTGGGTCGCATGTGAATCTATGAAAGATACCAATACTGGATAACTGAAGTTACAGGTAAGTAACTAGTTTTCTTATCCAGTATTGGGGTATCTTTCATAGATTCACATGTTTAGAATCAGAATACTTAGCAGTAAACAATCCTTTGTTGCATAGTGGATGGTGGATATCATAAGAAAAAACAATAGATACCTCGTAAAAACCAATACAGTAATGCAGTACAACATTTGAACCCTAATAAGGGAAAGCATCATATACATATGCATAAAAATAAACATATATGGCAACCTAAACTCGGAACGTCGCAATCTAAGGGCCATAGAACGTTCCTGGAGAACCACTCCATCTGCGCACGATCTAAAAAACCTTAGAGCAGCAAGAAGTGCGTATAACAAACAAACCAAGTCAGCTAAGGCGGAGTATTTCATATCCCAACTTAACCAAGCGGCGAATCGACCCCAGAAACTGTTTGAATTGGTTAAACAGCAATCAGTGGTAGCCCCTAACCGATCAGCCTCGGAAGTCAGACCTCCCTAATGTGATGATCTGGCTGTGAAAATGAGACTTATTAACATTGATCTGGAAGCCAGGAGGGCTCTATTGCTACCCAATGTACCTGCACCCCCACTGGCCGCACCAGACAAGACAGCACCATGTAGCTTGGTATCAAGAACAACGCTTCCTGGGACACCTTTACCCCCTCAATGGAAATGATATCAAAAAGGTTCTTCGGAGTATCAACCCATCTAATCAATTCAGTGACCCGTTACCACCTACCATCTTCAAAGTAATTAAGGATGAAATCTCCCCTTTCTGGACAAAGATCGTCAATGCGTCTCTGTCACAGGGCACGGTTCCTGAATGCCTAAAAGAGGCTATATTTTAAAAAAACACAGCCGACAGTACAGACCATAACAACTTCCGAACTATCTCCAGCATCCCCACTCTAGCCAAACTCCTTGAAAAATGCTTCCAGTCACAACTATGTGTGCACATCGGAAATTTCCATCTCCTGGACCAACACCAATCTGGCTTTTTGTAGTGGGCACAGCACTGAATCGGCTCTCACCAACGTGATCCTAATAATGCTTGATTGAAATGCATCCTGCCTCCTTATCCTACTTGACCTTTCCTCTGGACTTGACACTGTCAATCATGACAACCTTCAATTCATTCTGGAGCATAGGATGAGCCTTTCTGGTCAAATGCTGCATCGGTTCTCCTCCTCACTGCAGCACGGGACCCAAAGAGTTAAAGCAAATCACTTACTCTCCCAGTCATCCCCAGTCAGCATGGGGGTTCCCCAAGGGTCATCCTTATCTCCCATTCTCTTCAATTTGTTCCTGGAACCATTAGCTAATGTTCTAAAATCCTTGGACATTCGCTTCCACATGTATGCAGACAATACCCAACTCTATCTGAAAATCTCCTCTCCCGGATGACATAACTTCACTCAACTCCACCCTACTGACTACCCAAAACTGGTTAACTGCAAACCACCTCCTGCTAAACACCTCCAAAACAGAATTCCTCCTCATTTCTCCCCCAAAACATACTCCTAAAATCGACCTACAGATGAACCAACTCACCGCCTTCAACTGCTCCCCCCGCATTATGGACTCAGCTAAATATCTAGGAATTACCCTGGACAAGCATCTGAATATGAAGACATTAGCAACGTGTGCAAGGGAGCTAACCACCTTCTGAGAAGACTCAGGAATCTCAAACCTTTCCTATCTCAAGCAGATTTCAAGCAAATGGTCCAAGCACTCTTTTTGCCGAGACTTGACTATGGCAGTGCTTCGCTATGTGGCCTCCCCAAATACACTTTGGCCCCCCTAAAGGCTTCACTGAACGCTGCAGCCAGATTGATCACGGGCACCAAACGAAATGCACACATCTCCCTGGTTTTAAAATCGCTAAACTGGCTACCCTACGAATCTGGAATACAACTGAAGATTGCGTGCCTATCACACAAAGCCCTCCACTTCAAACCCCCCATCTACCTTGCACAAAAACTAGAACTATAAGGAGGGGGTAAACTGTCAAGGAGTGCTAATTCCCTCCTCTTGAAACCACAGAACAAAAAGAGAACATGCCAACAAAGTCTTGGGATCAACGGAAAGGGGGGAAATGCATACGCAAAGATTCCTGTCCATCTCATCATGAAGGCGTTCCCCCACAAGCCCTTCTCCGGTTCCCAACTGGCAAAGAATGGGCACTTCCGATTGTTCTTGGAGGCAAAAAGATCCAGATTTGGATTGGTCCAGCTCCCATTCGTGACAGGACTTTGAGGTCCTGCTCAGAGTGTCCTCTAAAGTGTTGTGAATCCCTGGAAATTGCTCCACCTTGAATTTTGATATTGTGAGAAAGCAGCCATTGAGTTGAGTTGAGTTGAGTTGAGTTGAGATTTATAGAGCGCATAGCTACCCAAGGGCATCCCAGCGCTAGTGACCATAGATCCAACAATTGGGGGGGGGGGAGCAGAGGGAGCGGTGATCAAGGGAAGAGCCAGGTTTTTAGTTGTTTCCGAAAACTAAGGTGATTGAGTTCTCGCCTCAGGGAAAGTGGGAGGGAGTTCCACAATCTGGGGGCGTTGTAGGAGAACAGGCGACCACCAGTTCTAGCCTTCCTAATCCTTGGGACGCTGGCGAGAGATAGGGAGTTGGATCTTAGTTGTCTGCTGGACTGGTGTGGTTTCATTAGTGGTCTCAGAATGGGGGGGCCTTCGTCGTGCATTATTCTGTGGGAAATACACAAGGTTTTGAACGTGACCCGTTCTTTCACTGGCAGCCAGTGCAGGTTTGTGAGAGCTGGTTTGGCCGAGCACCTCGCTTTAGTTCCAGTCAGGATTCTTGCAGCCGCGTTCTGTGGGCACTGCAGTCTGTGGACTACAGAGGCTTGAGCCCCCAGATACAGCACATTGCCGTAATCCAGTCTGGAGTTCACTAGCCCCTGCATCAGGAGTTTTCTGGATTGGGAGGGGATCAGATGGAGGATCTTTCGTGACATCTTGATGAGGCCGAAACACGTTCCTGCGGTTTTTCTGGCCTGGGTCTTAAAGCTGAGATCCTGGTCTAGCCAGATACCCAGACTTTTAACTTCGGATTTGGGGGTTGGTGGCGTCCCCATGCATGGTGGCCAGGGAAGGGATGTGGGGATCTTGTTTGGATTTCCTAGGAGAAGTATTTCCGATTTATCTCTGTTTAGTTTTAATCGGGAGTCACACCTTCTCTAGACAACCGGATAGATTGGGGAGGGAATTGTTTGATTGGTTGAGGGAAACAACCAGCTGGGTATCATCGGCGTACATTATTGTTTTGATGCCAAAAGGTGTTACAACGTCCTCGAGAGGGGCCATGTAAACATTAAAAAGCGTGGGGCTCAGGGAAGATCCCTGAGGAACCCCACACTTGAGTGGCTGGGCCTTAGAAGTGGTATACCCATCTGACACTTGGAAGGATCTATTTTCCAGGAAGGATTTAATCCAGGCTAGGGCGGCTACTCCTATCAGACCAAGACGATGGACAAGGGTTGCATGGTCCACCGTGTCGAAGGCGGCACTTAGGTCGAGGAGGATCACTGCCACTGACCCTCCTGCGTCCATGATGCTCCTAGCTTCTTCGACCACGGCTAACAGTGCGGTGTCAGTACCCTGTCCCGGTCTGAACCCTGTCTGAGAGTGGCGAAGCAGATGATTGATTTCCAGAAATGTGGAGAGTTTCTGGTTGGCTACGCGCTTGGCAATTTTGCTGATGGCAGGCAGCAGCGAAATGGGTCTAAAATTCGATGGCTCCATGGAGTCTAGCTGTGGTTTTTTTAGAAGTGCCTTGACCGTAGCTTTTTTCCAATTGGTCGGGACCGAGCCTGATTTGAAAGAGGCATTAATGAGGTTGGTAAGAGGGAGAGCTACCGTAGAGGCAACCAGTTTGAGCTTACCGATCGGGGCTGGATCTGGATCAAATGCTTTGAGCTTCTTGAGACAGAATGTGAGAACGGGTACCTCCTTGCTTGTTTAGATAATGCATGCAAGTGGTGTTGTCGGTTCTGACCAGAACAGTTGACCCGTAAAAGCTTGGGAGAAAATACTGCAATGCTAGGAAAATGTCTCGAAGCTCCAGAAAGTTGATATGCATTTTCGCCATAGCAGCGGACCATCTTCCTCTTATGCAAAGATCTTGAAGGTGTGCACCCCACCCTTCTAGGGAGGCGTCTGTCGTTAGGATGAAGTTCGGCATGGAAGGCAGAAATGTGAGCCCGATTGAGACATTCTTGGAGCGCAGCCACCAGATCAACGCTTCTCGCATAACTGGAGTTATTTGCACTAGGTCGTCAAAAAACCAAGAGATTTGCAGCCACTGACTGTCTAGTTCCTCTTGAATCGGCCACATCCTTAGACGGGTGTGAGGTACTAACAGAATTGCTGATGATAGTATTCCCACAAATGATTTGATGATTCTCACAGAGGGGAACTTTCTTTTTAGGAGGTCTGAAGCCAGAGAAATGAGACGTGATTGCCTTTCCTTGGACAAGAATACCTTGTCCGGGTAGTATCCAACATTGCCCCATGAAACTGAATTCTTTGAGAAGGACAAAGAACCAATTTTTAAATGATTAGTGACAGTCCCAGGAATCGAAAAAACTTGTAGGCATGTGGGCGTTGCTCAAGAAGCCTGCCTATAGGAAGGAGCCTTTATTAGCCAATCATCCAGATAAGGGAATATTTGTATACCTTAAAGTCTGAGATGAGCCGCCACCGGAGCCAGGAATTTCGTAAAGACTCTCTGGGCTGAGCGTAAGCCGAAGGGAAGGACTTTGAATTAAAAATGTGCACATGCCACAGTGAAACAAAGGAATTTCTGATGCTTGGGGTGAATGGGGATGTGGAAGTATGCACCTTGGAGATCCAATGTTGTCATGAAATCTGCATGGTCCAGAAGCTGAAGGATTTCTTGAAGTGTGACCATACGAAAGGATTTCTTTTGAAGATATTTCTTCAGCTTTCTTGAATCCAGGATAGGTCTCCATTCTCCTGACTTTTTCTTTATTAGAAAAAAGCTGGAATAAAACCCTTTCCCCACCTGAGAGCAAGGCACTCTTTCTATCGCTCCTTTCGAAAGCATGGTTTTTGCTTCCTTTCTGAGAAGAGCAAGATGTGGAGGATGCTTCTTCAAAGGTGGATGAGGAGGGGGGAACAGACAAATTCCAGGGCTTGCCCAGATTTGAGAATATCCAAAACCCACTTGTCTGTGGTTAATCTTTTTCAATTGTTGAGAAGTCTGCATACAATCGGAATTCCTGGGACACCTTTACCCCCCCCTCAATGGAAATGATATCAAAAAGGTTCTTCGGAGTATCAACCCATCTAATCAATGCAGTGACCCGTTACCACCTACCATCTTCAAAGTAAATAAGGATGAAATCTCCCTCTTCTGGACAAAGATCGTCAATGCGTCTCTGTCACAAGGCACGGTTCCTGAATGCCTAAAAGAGGCTATATTTTAAAAAAACACAGCCGACAGTACAGACCATAACAACTTCCGAACTATCTCCAGCATCCCCACTCTAGCCAAACTCCTAGGAAAATGCTTCCAGTCACAACTATGTGTGCACATCGAAAATTTCCATCTCCTGGACCAACACCAATCTGGCTTTTTGTAGTGGGCACAGCACTGAATCGGCTCTCACCAACGTGATGGATGACATCCTAATAATGCTTGATCGAAATGCATCCTGCCTCCTTATCCTACTTGACCTTTCCTCTGCACTTGACACTGTCAATCATGACAACCTCCAATTCATTCTGGAGCATAGGATGAGCCTTTCTGGTCAGATGCTGCATCGGTTTTCCTCCTCACTGCAGCACAGGACCCAAAGAGTTAAAGCAAACCACTTACTCTCCCAGCCATCCCCAGTCAGCATGGGGGTTCCCCAAGGGTCATCCTTATCTCCCATTCTCTTCAATTTGTTCCTGGAACCATTAGCTAATGTTCTAAACTCCTTGGACATTTGCTTCCATATGTATGCAAACAACACCCAACTCTATCTGAAAATCTCCTCTCCCGGATGACATCGCTTCACTCAACTCCACCCTACTGACTACCCAAAACTGGTTAACTGCAAACCACCTCCTGCTAAACACCTCCAAAACAGAATTCCTCCTCATTTCTCCCCCGAAACATACTCCTAAAATCGACCTACAGATGAACCAACTCACCGCCTTCAACTGCTCCCCCCGCATTAGGGACTCAGCTAAATATCTAGGACTTACCCTGGACAAGCATCTGAATATGAAGACTCACATTAGCAACGTGTGCAAGGGAGCTAACCACCTTCTGAGAAGACTCAGGAATCTCAAACCTTTCCTACCTCAAGCAGATTTCAAGCAAATGGTCCAAGCACTCTTTTTGCCGAGACTTGACTGTGGCAGTGCTACGCTATGTGGCCTCCCCAAATACACTTTGGCCCCCCTAAAGGCTTCACTGAACGCTGCAGCCAGATTGATCACGGGCACCAAACGAAATGCACACATCTCCCTGGTTTTAAAATCGCTAAACTGGCTACCCTACGAAGCTGGAATACAACTGAAGATTGCGTGCCTATCACACAAAGCCCTCCACTTCAAACCCCCCATCTACCTTGCACAAAAACTAGAACTATAAGGAGGGGGTAAACTGTCAAGGAGTGCTAATTCCCTCCTCTTGAAACCACAGAACAAAAAGAGAACATGCCAACGAAGTCTTGGGATCAACGGAAAGGGGGGAAATGCGTACGCAAAGATTCCTGTCCATCTCATCATGAAGGCGTTCCCCTACAAGCCCTTCTCCGGTTCCCAACTGGCAAAGAATGGGCACTTCCGATTGTTCTTGGAGGCAAAGAGATCCAGATTTGGATTGCCCCACATCTGAAATATATTTTCCACAACTGTTTGATCCAGCTCCCATTCGTGACAGGACTTTGAGGTCCTGCTCAGAGTGTCCTCTAAAGTGTTGTGAATCCCTGGAAATTGCTCCACCTTGAATTTTGATATTGTGAGAAAGCAGCCATTTCCAAATGCTTTGTGCTTCTTGAGACAGAATGTGAGAACGGGTACCTCCTTGCTTATTTAGATAATGCATGCAAGTGGTGTTGTCGGTTCTGACCAGAACAGTTGACCGGTGAAACCTTGGGAGAAAAGACTGCAATGCTAGGAAAATGGCTCGAAGCTCCAGAAAGTTGATATGCATTTTCCCCATAGCAGCGGACCATCTTCCTCTTATGCAAAGATCTTGAAGGTGTGCACCCCACCCTTCTAGGGAGGCGTCTGTCGTTAGGATGAAGTTCGGCATGGAAGGCAGAAATGTGAGCCCGATTGAGACATTCTTGGAGCGCAGCCACCAGATCAACGCTTCTCGCATAACTGGAGTTATTTGCACCAGGTCGTTGAACGACCCAGAGATTTGCAGCCACTGACTGTCTAGTTCCTCTTGAATCGGCCACATCCTTAGACGGGTGTGAGGTACTAACAGAATTGCTGATGATAGTATTCCCACAAATGATTTGATGATTCTCACAGAGGGGAACTTTCTTTTTAGGAGGTCTGAAGCCAGAGAAATGAGACGTGATTGCCTTTCCTTGGACAAGAATGCCTTGTCCGGGTAGTATCCAACATTGCCCCATGAAACTGAATTCTTTCAGAAGGACAAAGATCCAATTTTTGAATGATAAGTGACAGTCCCAGGGATCGAAAAACTTGTAGGCATGTGGGCGTTGCTCAAGAAGCCTGCCTAAAGGAAGGAGCCTTTATTAGCCAATCATCCAGATAAGGGAATAATTGTATACCTTAAAGTCTGAGATGAGCCGCCACCGGAGCCAGGAATTTCGTAAAGACTCTCTGGGCTGAGCGTAAGCCGAAGGGAAGGACTTTGAATTAAAAATGTGCACATGCCACAGCGAAACAAAGGAATTTCTGATGCTTCGGGTGAATGGGGATGTGGAAGTAGGCACCTTGGAGATCCAATGTTGTCATGAAATCTGCATGGTCCAGAAGCTGAAGGATTTCTTGAAGTGTGACCATACGAAAGGTTTTCTTTTGAAGATATTTGTTCAGCTTTCTTAAATCCAGGATATGTCTCCATTCTCTTGACTTTTTCTTTATTAGAAAAAAGCGGGAATAAAACCCTTTCCCCACCTGAGAGCAAGGCACTCTTTCTATCGCTCCTTTCGAAAGCATGGTTTTTGCTTCCTTTCTGAGAAGAGCAAGATGTGGAGGATGCTTCTTCAAAGGTGGATCAGGAGGGGGAACAGACAAATTCCAGGGCTTGCCCAAATTTGAGAATATCCAAAACCCACTTGTCTGTGGTTAATCTTTTTCAATTGTTGAGAAGTCTGCATACAATCGGAATCCTGTAAACAAGGTGTGGCAGATCTGCTGCAGGTGTTAAAAAGTTGTCACTGCTTTTTAGCGGAGTCCCTGCCTTGAGGTCGACGTCTTCTGTTCTGTTGTCTATAAGCAGCAGCTGGGGGGTTTCTATAGGACTGCTGCTGTTGCTGCTGTTGCTGCTGTTGATAACTATATTGTTCTTGATTGCCCTGGTTTTGGTATTTTTGATAGCCACCACGAAAGGAATACGATGCGCTGCCTCTAGCTCCCGAAACGGAGTCTTCCGATATTGTAAAGTGCCAAGGGCTCTGGCAGTGTCATTATCCTTCTTGATCTCTTGCAAAGCCTCATCTATATGATTCCCGAATAACATTTCACCATCAAATGGCATGTCCAAAATCTTTGCTTGGACCTCAGGGTGAAAGGTGGTGGATTTCAACCATCCCTGTTGTCTAAGGACTGCTGCTCCGTCAAGTTGACGAAAGCCCAAGGAGGCTAGATCCATAGAAATATCAATAATTTCTGGAGCAGCCCTTTCTCCTTCAAAAGGTATTTTCTTTGCTTCCTGCTTCTAGTCATCAGGTAGGCAATCGATGTATGGAGAAATGTCCGACCATAGTTGGCGGTCATATCTCCCTAGAATCGCCAAAGAGTTTGTAGCACGAACTGAAGCACCCGCCATGGTGGTGAAGCGCTTACCAATGTTATCAAGGCGCCTCCCATCCTTATCTGGCAGTGCCGTTACAGGAATGAATGGATTTCGACACTTACGGTGGGCCACCTATGAAATAACAGAATCTGGTCTTGGGTGTCCAGATAGGCAAGCAGGAGCATTATCCGGTGCTTTATACTTTTTATCGATTCTAGGGAGAATCGCAGGTACTGAAAATTGAGTTTTCATTATCTTAGTTCCTTCTTCCCAGATATGATTGATTATAGGGAGAGAACTCACGGATTTCCTACTCTAGTCCTTAAAATCGTAAAGGAAACACTCTGTTTGCTTCACAGATTTAGGATGATGAAACCTGGTTGTTGCCCTTTCCATAATTGCGTGAAAACCTCCAATATCTTCAGGAGGGGAATCAACTGCCTGAGGAACTTGTGAGGATGGAGTAGGAATCAAGTACTCATCCCATTCATCCACAGTTGTGGGTCGGTTTGGTAACTCCAAAAACAATTGAGGAAGTACAGAGGTAGGGGTGATAGAATCACCCTCCAGATCGGTATGCAAAAACAAAGAGATTGTATCAGAATGAAAAAATGGGGGGAAAATTATTTTTTGTGTTTTTTCAACTAGCATTGAAAAGATGGTGAGAAAGACTCCCTTTGCAAGTGGCAAATGGAGAGCACTATGTCTTTTTAAAATACCCCTCACACACTAAGAATCCCTTAGTGTCATGCTTCATCATGGGGGTCTTCCCGTCCCTCTACGGGGCGGGGCGTGCTGCGACCTACGAGCTACGCAGGAGCATTTGTATTTTGATGGTAGGCTATGTGTGGTGTAAGGGTAGTGTAGAAGTGATAAGTGATAGGGGTGTAGGGACAAAAAATAATTAAAAATTCCCTGGCTAGTGGAAAGAATTAATGTTATGGATTCCCTAGCTGGGAACAGTAAAAAAAGGGGGGGTTCATGTAGTGGAACAGAATATGTTTAACTACCTGGTCGACATGACATGTTTCGTAAGCAGTCCCCTACTGCTTACTCCTCAGGACCTCAAATGATCCCTACTGAAAAATACTCAATTCTAAATATGAGACAAATGCCTACGATCCTAAAACCTAATAGTGAAAATCGGCTAATAGGTTCTGCTTACGGGCTTGAGTGGGCCCCAATTAAGCAAAAAAATGGGGTGACCTGTTGTGGATCCTGTAAAGAAAAAGGGAGAGAAAATACAGATTTGTAAATGTACAATAAGACAACACATAGTTCTTATATATCGCTAGTTGCGTGGGGCACATTGTGGCATTGTATCCTTATATAGGTGGAGCTGTAATGACTAGTATGACATAGTGCTCTCCATTTGCCACTTGCAAACCGAGTTTGGTAACTCCCCATCTTCGGCCACAGTGTCGCCATCATCATCTTGAACTAATTATGAAGGTAAAACCTCCTGAGGTACAATGATAGGGGCAGAAGGACCAGAGTCTTCAAAACCGTAGGCATAGTAGGTTGAGGATGTATGTCAGTACAACGCGATCTTTTAGATCGCGGTACTTGACATCGCTGGCATTGTAGGAAGGTAGATCCTGACTATGTTTGCCCCCAACTTTTTGTCCTGTGTTTTAGCTGGGTTTTGGCATAGTTGGCCTGGGACACTGCCAATCAGGACCCCAGGCCTACTGCTATCTCTGTAAAATGGATTCCATGTACCTTAGGTACATATCTAATTGATACTGGGCCACCTTATCAGACCCTGTAACTCAGAGCATAGGTGTACCCAGGGCCTACCAGGGGCTGCAGCATGTATTATGCCAGTCCTGGCTGGCCATCTAAATCTGACACAACTGGCTGCACGACAGCTGGGGCAAGGTGGTGTAATCACCCTTTGCTGTAGATATAGTATACCTATATCTAACCCTAAAATGGATACATAGATTCCTATCAGTCACTCCTATGGCAGGCCTTGACAATCCTGAAGGCAGAATGCTTGGAATCATGTGAGATGGTGCTCTGGCATGAGCAGAGCCCGTTTTCAGCTTGCGGAACCAAGTCCTAATAGCTGTTCCATGATAACGCATACCATATACTCTTAAGTGCATTATAATCCTCGCAGTTAAATGCTATCTTTGATATTGCTTTATCAAAACATGTCAAGTAAGGTGTCATACGAATTGGAATACTAACCCCTCGCCAATTCTGGCGACGGGGTTAGCATTCCACCCTTCTAGAGGGACACGACATGTATGTAACTGTGAACCCCGGTTAAAGTTAACTCAAGCCTCAGCATCACAAAATGGATGCTGCCACCACAGACACAAGTCTGACCTCCTGCTGCTGGGAGTCCTTCCAGCGAGGGAGGCTTGGACAAAGGGTTTCCTGTCAGGGGCGGTGCTAGCACCATCCCAGACAGGGTTTTGTGTATCCTGGGTAGGCAGGGCTTTAGAGGAAGGTGACTGCAAGTGGCACCCCGGTGCTCACTATGCATCTGCCGGCTAGAACCAGTTCCAGGGGCACACCAGCCCCTGAGCTGGGGAAAGTCCAGCATGGGAGAGGGGTGTAACCACCCCCCTTCCTGGTCCCACCCATGGGCAGGACCTAGTCGCGTGCCAGCCCCTTTTCCTAGTATAAAGATAGGAGCGGGCCCCCTTTCAAATTAGATCATCTTTGAATCCTGAAACTACTTTCTACGAAAGGAACTCAAGACTTCTTCTCAAGATTTCTCCCTTGTGACTAAGGAGTACTCACCCTGCACCCGCAGGCACCATCTAAGAACACTGCGGTTTGCTGCACGTCCTTCCTCCGGAATCCGACCGACCAGCACGATGAGACTCGGCTTCCCTGGCACCTCTGACCTCTACCTACATAATCAGCCCAGCTGAGATCCGTGGTTGTGACGAGACCTCGAGGAACCGGCCATCTTCAGAACTGCACGACGCTTATCCAGCACGACCGCCGAGGGATCCTCGAGTGAATGCTTTGTGGTTCGAGAAGCCCTAACCCTGAGCAGCTCCAGCACCGAAGTCCAGCCCCCCAGCATCCACCAGATCTGCGTGGGGCCCTTCTGCTCTTTGCTGCTCACCACGTTGTCTGGCTACTTGCCTGCTGGCTTGTGGCCCTCTTGACGACGCACCACGACGACAACACCGCTGGTCTGGTTGCTCCAGACTGGCCCTTGCTCCCCTCCAACAGAGGAGCACCCCGGACCCTCCTGGTCCCCTCCAGACGCCATTTTAGGTCCACCGCTTGGGCTTGCATTTGCCAAGACTTGTTGCCCCAATCCTGGGTCCAGCGACGTCGACAGCAGATACCTTCGTGGGACAGCTCGCACCTCCATCCTGGTCGCCAACAACGCCTCCTGGTCCGTGAGACTGCAGAGCCCAGCGTCGCCCACTCACCTGGTCGAGGTGACTTCGTCCGGTGCCATCCTGGTGCCCACCTAATCACTGGCTAGTGATTCAGAACTTGGTCCCCTCTGCTTACAGGTGTCTCCCATCTTCGATCCAGGCTTGGATCCCTTCGAACTTCATCACTGGTCGCCTGCCAGCAACTTCTTCTTTCAGGCTCCATAGACTGCAACGAGGATTCCCGACGTCTTTCCAGACCTATGCAGCCGCAGCCCCTGGGCTAGGTAACCTGAGCATTTCGGTGCTCCAGCATAGCTTAACTATCTAAAGGTCCAGATCCTTTTTCGTTTCAGCTCTACCTAGTCGGATTCGTCCGATAACACTAACTTTACGAAATCTAGCATCCATAGACTTTGTCCCGCATCCCGCGTGAGAGTGCACACTCTGCACCCGATCTCCCTAGGCCTCCTGCTAGTAATATGAAGGTTCAGTAGTCCAGTCCTAGCGATCCTAAAGCCTATTAGAGTAGTACGTACCTGCTAGTAATTTCGCATTCCACTTTTAGAGTATATAGTTTTTCGTGCCCCTCGGGCATTTGTGTAAATTGTGCGACTTTCAGTATTTTCATAAGAGTTTTGTATTGTGCTTAGCACCCTGTCCTCATAAAGAGTCCAGGGTTGTTGTGTTCTAAATAAATATCCTTTTATTTTCATAACAACTTATGTGGTGTCCTTTCACTTGGTGTTCAAGGGGTATATGTGATGGTATAACAGCTGGCTTAACACGCCCTCTAGAGTCTAGCCTAAATGCTGCTCTTGTCCATGCTACTAGGATAGCTGGTCTACGGTTGACTTACAATCAATCATCAATAAGGGTTGTTTGGACTGATACATAGTGATCACTAGAATAGTGAGCACTGCATATCAGGTCAACTTCTCACAGGCATTACAACGCAAGTTGTTACAACGACTTGCTTTGGAGGGCGTGGATTTTGGAATATTATAAGAAATGCGTTACTTACCTGTAACAGCAGTTATCCAGTATTGGTGTCTTTCATAGATTCACATGCCTGAATCATTCCCCGTCGTCGAGACGGGAGCCTCCGGTAAATAAAAAAGTAATGTCCATAGACATACATAGAGAGAAAGGGTCCAAGGGTCTCCCCTTAGTAGCCTTTCCTTGTCCTTATGTAAAAAGGACCAAACTCTCATAGCCAGCCAATCAGCTCCGACCTCCCTCTAGAACCTTCCTGGGAGGAGCCTCAGTCCCTCAGATTTTCGTACGCACCCAGCTAGGTTTGGCGTAATATAGTCCGAGAGGGAAGTGAGTCCTTCCAGGGGAGGCGGGAGGGTTGCATGTGAATCTATGAAAGACACCAATACTGGATAACTGCTGTTACAGGTAAGTAACGCATTTCTTATCCAGTATTAGGGGTGTCTTTCATAGATTCATATGCCTGAATCAGAGTAGCTAGCAATCATAGTAGCACATTTGTAAAACAGAGTTGCTCTGCCGTCATAGTAGATAATGCATATAATATCATACAATAAAGAGACAGCATAGACAGAATATCATCAGAGCAATAATGTGCATACCTGGAAGGCGGGATGTAGGAAGGCTCACCTTACTGAAAGAGATGGCGAAGCACCGCCTGGCCCACTGCCGCATCCTTCTGGAGTTCGATATCCAGGCAGTAGTGTCTGGAGAAAGTATGCGGTGACTTCCAGGTCGCCGCTCTGCAGATGTCCAGGATCGGCACTCCAGCGAACAGTGCTGCTGACGTAGACATCGCTCTGGTTGAGTGAGCCAGAACACGGTCATTCAAAGGCCGGCCGGCTTTTTCGTGGCAGAATGAAATCGCCGAGGAGATCCATCTGGAGATGCTTTGCTTCGTGAGGGGCAGGCCCATGCGTGGTCTGCAGTATGCCACGAACAGCTGTGAGGATTTCCTAAGAGCCTTAGTCTTGTCCAGGTAGAACTTCAGGCACCTCATAAGGTCCAAAGAATGCAGCGACCTTTCCGCTGCTGTGGAAGGGTTGGCAAAGAAGGACCTAAGGACTAATGGTTCGTTGAGAGGGAAGTCCGAAGGTACTTTTGGAATGAACTTAGGGTTTGGTCGCAGTATCACCCTGTCCTGTCTGAATTGCAGATATGGTTCCTGAATGGACAAGGCTTGCAGCTCGCTAACCCTTCTGGCCGAAGTTAGAGCGAGCAAGAGCGCTGTTTTCCATGAGATGTGTTTAAGAGATGCCCTGTGAATGGGCTCAAACGGGTGACGCATGAGCTGGTTGAGTACCAGGTTAAGCTGCCATGTGGGAGGTACTTTCCGAGGCCTCGGAAAGGATCGGTATAGCCCTTTGAGGAATTGCTTGACTAGCCGACTAGACCACAGAGAAGGTCCTGTGACAGTTCTGGTAAACCTCGAGATTGCTGCCAGGTGAACCTTGATGGACGCATGCGCCAGTCCAGACTGGGCCAAATGCAGGAGGTATGGTAATATCTGTTCAGGTGTGATAGCGAGGGGCCGTAGGCCCTGGTCTGAACACCATATGCAGAACCTCTTCCATTTGAGGCAGTAGGTCTTGTTCGTACTTTCTGCCCTTGCTTTGGCTAGTACATCCCTGCAGTCTTGTGGGATATTCAGGCCACCGAACTCTCTGTGCTCAGGAGCCAGGCTGATAATTTGAGCGATTGGAGGTTCGGGTGCTGCACTTGCCCGTTGGACATCGTCAGAAGGGCCGGGTGTTGGTTCAGGCGAATCGGTGATCTGATGGAGAGTCGAAGCAGATCCGAGAACCAGTGTTGCCTCGGCCAGAACGGGGCAATCAGGATCAGGGTGCATGGTTCCACCTTCATCTTCCTGAGGAGCCGTGGGATCATCGGGAATGGAGGAAAGGCGTATGCAAAGGCGCTGTACCATCCTATGGAAAATGCATTTCCTAGTGATCCTGGTTGGGGATGCCAACTTGCGTAGCTCGGGCATTTGGCGTTCCTCTTGGTGGCAAAGAGGTCGATGTTTGGGACTCCCCAAAGAGAAAAGATGTGAGTGAGGGCGCTGTCTGATAGTTCCCACTCGTGGGAGAGGGACTTTTGCCTGCTCAGGGCGTCGGCGATGGTATTGTCCTTTCCCGGGACATATTCCGCTTTGAGTTGGATTTCGTGCAGCACTAGCCAGTTCCAGATCCTTTGCGATTGGCGTGAGAGCGAGAGCGAACGCGTTCCCCCTTGTTTGTTTAGATAGTGCATCGTCGTGGTGTTGTCTGTCTCGACGAGCACTGGGGATTTCTGGATGCGGGGCAAGAAGGCTTGGAGAGCCAGATACACGGCTCTGAGCTCCAAGAGGTTTATATGGAGCGATTGCTCTTGAGAGTCCCATTTGCCGCTGATCTGTAGGTCCTGGAGCACCGCGCCCCATCCCTCTAAGGAGGCGTCTGTTGTTATCACCAGCGGTGATGCTGGAAGGAGAAACAGTAAGCCCACCGTTAGATTCCGGCGACGTGTCCACCATTGCAGAGCTTTGGAAATTTTCGGTGTGATCCGAATGATGTCTTCGAAGGAGCCGGTGCTTTGAGTCCATTTGCTTGCAAGTGCCTCCTGCAAGGGCCGCATTCTGAGCCTGCAGTGCGGGATGAGGAGTATGCAGGAAGACATCATCCCCAGGAGGGAGGTGTAAGTCCGAACTTTCAGGTGCGTGGTCGCTGCCACAGCCGTGGCCAGAGATAAGATTTTGTCTGTCCTCTCTTTCGAGGGGAAGGCTCTTGTGGACTCTGTGTCCAATATGGCCCCTAGGAAGGTAATCTTCGTTGCGGGGATCATGCAGGATTTTTTGAGATTGAGCGTCAATCCCAGATTTTGAAAGAGATTGGTGCAGGCGTTGGAGGATGTGATTGTGTCTCCAGGTGAGGGTGCTTTCACCAGCCAGTCGTCTAGGTAGGGGAAGACCTGGTGGCCCAGTTGACGCAGGAAGGCTGCCACTGGCGCAAGGCATTTCGTGAAAATGCGCGGCGCGGACTTGAGGCCGAACGGCAGGACTTTGAACTGATAGTGACGACCCGCCACCTCGAATCTTAGGAATTTCCGGTGAGTTCTGAGGATGGGGATGTGGTAGTATGCATCCTGGAGATCCAGTGACACCATGAAATCTCCTTTCTCTAGAATGCCCAGGATTTCTTGAATCGTCACCATCCTGAACGATTGGCTCCGCAGGAAGGTGTTGAGTGCCCGGAGATCCAGGATGGGCCTCCACTTGTTTTCTTTTTGTTGTACAAGAAAGAAGTGGGAGTAAAATCCTTTCCCCTTTGAGGATGCCGGAACCCTTTCGATTGCTCCTTTTTGTAGCATTGTCGAAAGCTCCTTCAGAAGCAGGCGTGGATGTTTGTGTGTCCGTCTGCGTGGAGGGGTATTGGGAGGGATGGAAGTGAATTCGAGGGAGTGGCCGAATAGAATAATTTGAAGAACCCACCGGTCCGTGGTGATGTACTGCCAATTGTGAAGGAAATGGGTCAGCTTTCCTTCAATTTGAAAGGATGGAGAGGGTGTTTGGACTGGCTGGAGTAGTCGGTCACTGGCGGCCGCCAGCGCCCCTCTTGGTATTTTTACCTCTGTAGGTTGATCTTCCAAATGAAGACTGTCGGCCTTGCTGTTGTTTGTTTTGGTACTGGCCTTTGTGATTGTATGAGAACGAGGACCTGTTCTGATATGAGCCTCGATAGGAGGACTGACCTCTGGGCCTGCTGCCCCGAAAGGACTGGTTTCTAGACTGCAGAGTGCCCAGTGCCCTTGCCGTGTCTGTGTCCTTCTTAATGGCCTGTAGAGCCTCGTCGATTTTTTCTCCAAACAGGTGCTGGCCGTCGAAGGGCATGTCCAGAACCTTTGCCTGGACTTCTTGGCGGAATGAAGTCGCTCTTAGCCATCCTTGGCGTCTCAGTACAGCAGCTCCCGCAAGTTGACGGAAGCCTGTCATGGCTGCGTCGATAGCACAGTCTATGAGTTCCGCTGCGGAAGATTGACCTTCCACGAGGAGCGCTTTCACCTCACCCTGGACTTCGTCAGGTAGTTCCTTCACGTAAGGGGCAATGTCCTCCCACAGCTGGCGATTGTAACGCCCCAACAAGGCAATGGAGTTGGCCACCTTGATGGACATGGCCGATGTGGATGTGAAACGTTTACCAATCGTGTCAAGTTTCCTGCCCTCCTTGTCCGGGGGAGCGGACAGTGGTGAGGAAGGGTTGCGGGAGTGTTTCTGGGCCGCCTGCGTCACTACCGAGTCCGGTTTGGGGTGACCATTGAGGCAAGCCGCCGCAGTGAGTGGTGCTCTGTATTTCTTATCTAGGCGTGGGACCACCGCCGGCACAGAAGCAGGAGTTAGCATTAACTTCTTTCCGTGTTCCCACAAAAATTCAATGATCGGAACAGCTTTTGCGGATTTCTGAGTCTGTTCCTTAAAGTCGTGCAGGAAACAGTCTGTTTCCGTGGATTCCACCACCATGTGTAATCTCTTCGCTGCTCTCTCCATCAGCTTGTGGAAGCCAGCAATGTCCACCGGGGGAGAGTCTGCTTGACGTGGTTGTGGTGAAGCTGGGGATGATGCTATATATTCATCCTCTTTATCCTGGTCTGAGTGGTCCGAGCGAACCTCCTGGACCTCTCCTTCCTCCAGTTCTTCCTCCTCCTCCTCTTCGTCCGAAGAGACCACCACTTGAGGCTGGACGTCATGGTGGGTTTGATGGTGAAGCTGAGTTTGTTTTGGTGCGGACACCTGTATTTGGACTGATGGTGTCTGATTCCCCTTGTCCTCAGGTGCGGGACTCTTAGGCGCTTGACCGCCTCTGTCCGCCTCCGGAAAGCGTTTCTTGTAGTCTTGCACAAGAAGTCGTAAGTCATCAACCAGGGTCGCTGGTAAGCATATCATGGGGGTGACTTCTGTGCGGACACTGGTATGGACGGAGTGTTCCTGATAGGTGAATTCTTCCTGTTCCTCATCAGTGCTTTGGCATTTTATGTGAAGGTCTGAGACCGAAGTAGAGGGATCCAGATGGTCATCCTCTTCGGATTCCTCGCTTTGGAAAATTTCTTGAGGTGGTTGCTTTTCCACCTTGCTTGGAGACGTCGTTTCCGGGGTAATTAGTGGTTTGCATGGTTTGCCGGACTGCATGGCAGAGCCTGTCGTCGTCGAGGGGACCGTTGACGGTGGCAGCATCAGGGTTGGTGCCTCCACCAGTTTCGATTTTTTCCATGGTTCCTTCGACGACGAGTCGTCCGTCGACGGTGTCGTCGTCGAGTCCGTCGTCGACTGAGCCTTCGGTGTCGTCGTCGAGCCCTTCGTCGACGGGGTCTTCGTCGACGGGGTCGACGACGAGCCTTTCGTCGACGGAGTCGTCGACGAGGTCTTCGTCGACGGTGGAGTGGACGATGGGATCTTGGCCGTCGACGACTGCGAAGTCGTCGTCTTTGTCGACGGTGCCTTCGTAGACGATGTCCTCGTCGACGAGTCTCTCGTCGACACTCTCGTCGTCGACGGTTTCGACGACGATGGGCTCGTCGCTGATGACGGCGTCGTCGACGGTGTAGTCTTCGTTGTCGACATGGTCTTTGTCGTCGACGACGATTTTAGGAGAATAATTGAAGAAACAGGTCTACCTGAGGATGAGGAGGACGTAGTCGTCGTCGTCGACGCTGAGGGCGACGACGCTGATGTGGTAGACACTGTGGTTGTGACTGAGGTAGTCCTCTGGACTTGTCTAGAGGACGGAGCAGGCTTTTTAAAGGTTTTATCCTCCTTAGCAGACACTGAAGATGACGCAGATCTCGCCTCTGAAGACTTTTTGTGGGTCTTCGTAGGAGGAGTGTCTGAGGGGCCCGGGGAAGCTTTCCTAGGCCTCTTGTTTGAGACAGCAGAGGTCCTGGAAACGCTGCTCACAGAGGAGTCCAGATTGTCTCTGTTCTTAAGCCTGTCCAACCAAATCAGAAAGCGACCTTCCCTGTCTCTCACGGTCTTTTTTGGAAAAGACCTACAGATTTTGCATTTGTCCGAATTATGGTCCGGGTAAAGGCAATACAAGCACAGGTCGTGCTGCTCATCCACATGTATTCTTTTCTTGCTACAGGAAGAGCAGGCCCTGAACAGGGCTTTCTTCTTCGAGTCAGACATGGAAGAAGCAGTAGAAATACACACTTACTTCAGGATAGTGTGGTGAAGAAGTCCTTGAAGAGTTTTGAGGGTTCAGAGAACATTTTCAAAGAAAGTTTGATGAATTTAGAGTAATCCTGAGGAGAGCTCAGGCTGGAGACTCCCTAGCACAACGTGCGGTAGAAAATCTGAGGGACTGAGGCTCCTCCCAGGAAGGTTCTAGAGGGAGGTCGGAGCTGATTGGCTGGCTATGAGAGTTTGGTCCTTTTTACATAAGGACAAGGAAAGGTTACTAAGGGGAGACCCTTGGACCCTTTCTCTCTATGTATGTCTATGGACATTACTTTTTTATTTACCGGAGGCTCCCGTCTCGACGACGGGGAATGATTCAGGCATGTGAATCTATGAAAGACACCCCTAATACTGGATAATTTTATATTCCAACACCAGTCCACTTAACAGTAGGGAAGGTGTTGGAATATAAAATTACAGCATTCCTTGTCCAACAGCGCCATCCAGTACAAGTCGTAGTAACAACTTGCGTTGTAATGACATCGTTGTAAAGGCACTGAGGTGTAAACACCGCGTTGTAAACTATGCTCCCCGTAGGTTGCACTGGAACAGGCGCTGTTGGTGGAAAACATGTATGATAATCCCTCAACATAGTAGTCAAATCTTGCATCAACGCCATAGGCATTTGCACCATAGGTTCCTGCTGAAATGACTCCTGGGGACCTCGTCGAGACTTACAAGGCTCATAGTACTCTGCTTCATCATCATCCTCCTGATATTTAATCCGGAGTTGAGAAGGGTTACATGCTGGGCTAAAAAGTCCATCATCATCTGACTTCTCCAGATAGTGACTAGGAGGTAATGGTGAAATATGAGAAACATCCTGGTAATAGTTTCTTGATGATGGGAATGACGCCGATAATTTTGAAGTCAAAACTGGCGTCACCTGTAGAGATGTAGGTCTTTTACGCTTCAGCGTCAACGAAATGTACATAGACGGTGAGCCAGTATCAGTGGAAACAGCCATAACAGAAGTTACCCTCGACATTGTAATCACTGAAGTCGTTGACGGAAAAACCATCGTTGACGATGTTGTCGTCGACGTCAAAGCTGCTGCCCTCCTTGACGGACTTGTCAACGGAAGTAGTATCGTCGTCGAAGGAGGACTCGACGACGGGAGCTGTATCGTCATCGACGGTGGGCCCATCGACGAGAGCTGTATCGTCGTTGATGTGGAAAGCGTCAACAGCATGTGTCCAATCGACGACAAAGTAGGCAAAATAATCGTCAACGGTGCCGTCGCAGCGATCATCAAGGACGGAATTTTTCTTTGTCAACGTTGAGGAATCACTCACCATCTGAGGAGATTTCATCGTCGACTGTGCTTTTTTCACATCGACGGGATCCTGACAAACTCAGAAATAGTTTTCTGCTATCTTGAGGCAGTTTCCAGTGAAATCTTCAATTTTTCACCAGATTTCACCTCTGAAGAGAATGAAAGCTTCTCTTTTCAAGAGGAATAGTGACCAGTCTCAGAGTGAGCCTTCTTCAAGGTCTTACTCTGTCGCTCAGGGGGATCATCAGATCTATCCCTCTTCTTGGCATGAGGGGTGGACGCCTGGGGACTTACACTGCTATCATCTCCTGAAACGACATCAGATGTAGCCTTCAATTTTTCCAGCCAAACCAACAGTCTTCTTTCTCTGTCCTTCAGAGTCTTAGCAGGAAGGTTCTACAAATCCTGCAGTCTTTAAACATGTGTGCTGGATAAAGACAATAAATACATTCCTTGTGGGGATCGTCAAAATGTAATCTCTTCTTCCCGCACGAAGAACAAGGCAAAAACAAGCTTTTCTTTGAAGAGTCAGACATATCTACTCACAAATGTCAGCCAAAGGTGAAGAAAACTGAGCAGAACTGAGGGAGACTCCCTGTCACACAACGTGCAGTAGAAAATCTGAGGTTTGCCTCCCTGTAGAAGGTTCTAAGAGGGTGTTGCAGCCTGATTTGCTGTGTTCCAAGTTTGGTTCTTATTGCAAAAGGACTAAGATGTAGTGACTTTGCTGTCCTTAGAAGCCTATTGTATAATGTTTTTGACTATTATGTATATGTGTTATTATACCGCGAGACTCCCACCTCGTCGGCAGGGATGATTCTAAGCATATGAATCTATGAAAGATACCCCAATACTGGATAAGCGGAGTATGCGCCATTCATACATTTTTAAACAGTGCCCTATGGCATCAACACGGCATCGCCTGGCTCCCGTGACATCACGCTTACCACAGCATACCGCCTTTCAATCTTAGTAAGGTAAGCACAACAGCTGCATGTTACAAGGGGTTCCTTCCCTTTGTGGTTGCTCACAGCGATCTGTTAATAATTTTTGTTTGCTCATGGTGGTCTGTTAAGATTTCTTGCATGTCCTTCCAGGACCCTGCTGCTGTCTACACCAACACCGGTCGTGAGAGGACGTGTTTCACTTCTACATAGCTCGTCCTCCTTCCCTAGGCCTTTTATCTTCAGGCAGGGGTATTTGTAACCCATTGTAAGTGTTCCTTATAATGCCTTAATATTCACTAATGCACTTTGATCTTGTCCATTGGTTAATACGGATTATGACTCTGCATGTAAATCCTTCCAGGCCTATATTGTATCCTTTGCCGGTCTTGGCTGCAAGGGGTTGGTGGTCAATACATCCAGGCTTGGCCCCTCCCCACCTGCCCTTCACTCAGGGATAGTGTTTGATTCTATTGTAAGTGCATCGATTATTTTCGTTTTTCACTTCTATTACTTTTGCGAATGTAAATTATATACAAACATGTAACTCCACCTTTTCCCTCTAACAGTTGCCTGGTTCCCAGGTCGACTCACCTTGGCTCAGCATCACAATATTGGCCATACATTGTCCATGGTTCCATCGGAATCAGTCGTGGTTGCAATCCCCTCAGCACAAAGGCATATTTTAAATAATTTTTCACTGGTCATGCCGATTTTCACCACCAACAACCACCTTGCACAGTAACCTCTGTGCACTGGTTTTTCCTGAGTATTTGCGCATATTGTATTTGTACTTCACCAAACCTTCCCTAACCCGCTTTTTTGTTCTTGCCTCCTTTTTCTTTCCAACCTTTACCCACCAGCCTTTAGCCCCCCTTCCCCTTCCACCCCGCCCCTTTTCCTGTTCTCCCTTGTGGTTTTCTCTTGGCCCTTTACAGGCTTTCTTTCGGGCATAATTACTTCTGTCCTGATGAAGATCCCCCCACTCTAGTTGGGATCGAAACGTCATCGACAACTACATCTTGACTCCAATTGTTTTCATTTGGAATTATGTGAAGCACAAGATTTTCTTTACATTGTGACTGTTGTAAGTATATGAATTGTTGTTGAAGTCACCATGGTTGTACATGCCTGAGGTCTGGAAATCTGGTGATTTCCAACCCCCTTTTTTACCCACCGCACTTTGTTTATAATTTGAGCTCTTCTTTTTTTGATTGTTCGTTTAAATAAATATATTTTTCCTATTAGTCAATAACTTTTCAGATCGTAATGTAGTTCTGTGTAACATTACCTATACTTCTTTGATAGGGACCACTGTCTCTTACAATACTTTTTACCACAAAGGCATAGGGTGCCCCCTCCGCTGTAGCCACAGTTGGCGAAGAGAGCATGCCAGTATCTGGAGAAATGTCCAGTCCACTGGCTTCCTCAAGTTCCATATACCAGTCCCACATCTCTGCAGAGTCTTCCTGGTGTTCCGGAGGGTACATAGACCCCTCCCATTCCTCCTCTCCTGAGCCTAGCACATCTTCAAAGTGCTCAGGAGACAACATAGAACCCCTGGATTTAATCGGAGATGCCGTTCCGTTTCCGTGTTGTCAGGCATGAGGGTGGGGCTGGCACCAACGACGGGCACTGGCGATGCAACAGGCACTAACTTTGGGCCGGACGCCAGAGAAGCTCACGTTGGCACAACCGGCATCGACCTGGATCATAGATCAAATCCATGAGACCCCACTGGCACAGTGGTCGGAGCTGATCGCGGCGAACCTGATGGGACTGATATAGCATGTTACTTCACATGCTATAACAACACGTGCTATTACAAGGCGGTTGTTACAACGACCGTGTTGTTAGAACCCGATACCTTTTCATCGCTGTTATATTCCATATAGGTACTATAATATAGGCCTCAGTAAACTTGTTACCCTTCACCTATATTCTCTCCCTACATTACACTTGTCACGGTTTACAGGGACTGACGTTTTACCTAGATATTACACTGTATTCAGAATGCGGGTTTTCCCTAGTTTGAAATCTCATACATTATGCATGAGGGTTCTTCTCCTGTATAAAATCAATGTAATAAGTTCATGCCCAACGTCATCCTTGGGCTACCACAGTAACACCGCAAGGTAAGACCTCTGGGGAGACCTACACATCACATCTTGATAACAGAGGCAGAGGAGACCAAGACTTCCCGGCCGACACACTGACCACAGACGCTGAGCTTCCTGCATGCAGACACTCCAGCTCGCAGTGGTCTAACATCCCTCGCTGGGTGTCCAGCTCGAGACCAGAACTGGTTCCCACAGTCTCACTTAAGGTAATGGGGTTGGCTGAATCCTAGAGGAATTCTTGGCTTAACACCTACACCCATGCTAGGTACACTTAGGTACATCTAGATAGGGAGGCATCATAGGAGTATGCATATTTTGTCATGTGTTCTATATACTTGAATGCATTCATGATTTTAGTAAGATGGTAGAACTCTACCACCATTTTACGTTTATAGTACTGTTAATCATGTATATCTTATGCTGTCTAACAGTTATTGCAGCACATTTATTCTTCACCAGAATAACAACTGTACAATAAATGATTATTGAAAATGGCCAGTTTGTTTTATTCAGTGTATCTCTTTGAGACAAACTAAGTAAGCACGAGTGACTGAGCGAAAGGTAGTACATTGTTTCCTTGATACGGAGGGATCAGCGTTGTCATGTTCTGAGGTTGCCAGAAACTATTCTCTCCTTGGTAAGAGGAGATTATAGTGGCACTGTGAGCTAGCTGATACAGAAAGGCTACCATACCCGGTGGGGGTGATCAGAGTTTATCTTGACACCAATCCTACAGTGTATCTTGTCTACAACGTGCAGATCCTGCATATTTTCTATAGGAACTACATGACATGGCGCCACCAACGTTAATTGGGTACTTATTTAACAGTAGAATCTGAGTAGTTCAGTCATGCTAATCTCAGAAATCCCTATTCACAAAGCACCTGGAGTGGGTAGGCTAAATTCCGCCATAACTGAGTAGGCAAACATCCTATTTATTGACTGGTGGTTAATCAAGCTTGAAGGGCACAAAGTTCCTAAAATTGTGCAAAACACCTCATCTTATTTTTCTTGAGAAGTTATTCCGTGTTCTATACACAATGACTAACGAGGAAATACATCAACTACAGCAAGCACTAACCCTCTCAGAAGATGAGGAAGATGCAAACGCAATACAGATTACCGTACATTTTAAAAATACAGTCACCCTGAAACTGCTTGTGCATGGTTTAACACCTAGGGGTGGCATAGTATCTTTTGTTAATGAGGCACATGAATCATACAGAACGGATGTATTTAATTCGTGGGTTACATTCCCAGCAGCAAACACAAGAACAAAAACATTTCACTTCTACACTGAAGGTAATGCACCTGCGGAATATTGTCCGTTTGAGGACATTGAAGTTTCGCTTACGTGCCAGGAACACTTATACTGGTTTAAAGACGCCCTACCCCATATAAGAAGAAGAATAAGACTCGGTCCGCTTGGAAGAGAAGGAGCGACATGGCCAATAATGGCAACCTATACACCACATCCTGATATTGAAACTATCCCAGGACCAGACTTACTCTTATTTCACAAAGAATTAATAAAACTTTACAGAAACATGACGCAATACGTCATGAGGACATTTACAGTCCAGCCAGCAATGGCAACAACAAATACAGCTCAAGTTCAAAATACTACGACTAAAATTACACACAAATGTTGCAGGCAGCAATGGGTAAAATGCCTGCAAAAGGTGAACAAATGCCATTAGCTCAGAAAATAACACAGCTAGAATCAGTATTCCCAAATACTAGCTCTTATGAAAAACACAGAATGCTAACAATCTGCTTGCCCATGGGGATCAAACCACAACTAGAGGACTGTACCTTGTGGGGTACAGTTTTCACTGCCATATATACCAGAACTCATGGTATTCCGTCATTAGCAGTAGTACCAGACGTATTAAGACAAATACAAAATGAGTACAGAGCAGAGCCTGCTCTAAACTTAGGGATGAAATTACTAGGTAACTATGCCCAGGTATCAGCCATAATGCTGGCAAATATTAAAGGGGAAGCAGCATCAGTGACCATCTGCCAACGCCTAAGGGAGTTCAGTACTTTACAACAGGAGCAGGTACTGCCCTAAATAATTGAACTGCATATGCAGAGTTAGGCAGGGACAGTTTGGGTGGGACAGCGTTAAAACCCCAACTCGTGGGTAGCTCTGAGAAGGAGACTTTCAGGCATACAGATACTTCTTCTAAAAAGAAATGGGAAAAATACCAAAAAACAAAATGTTAAAGAAAACAGATCTCAGTCCAGAGGTAGGTCTCCTTCACAGGAGTCCTCCAAAAGGAGGTATGACTTTAGGAATAGGGATGATATTAGGAAACCGGATAGGTATGAGGATACAGATACACTTTCCTCTTGTTCCTTTCAGGGTTCATTAAAAACTCTGAAAGGGAAGGACGGTCAGACAGACAAGAAGAGCGTGCAAAGTCCAGAGACATGCAGCACGCTCAAGACTATACTTCCAAAAAAGAAGATAAAGACAAACAAAAACCACAGTTAAAAAAAAACGGTTCCAGGTCTAAAGATCAGACATGCCCAGAATTCTGAGGAGTCGACTACTGAATGGGGAATAGGCTCTGGCGATGCTAGACAGTGCGGCAGAAGTAACAATAGCTCGCCAAAACCTTATGGAATTACTAGTTACAGCGGACTTGAATGATTATACTACAGTGGAAACACCTGATACTAGGGTAAGAGTCCCACATACATTTTAGGAAATTACACTCCAAATGGAGGGGCACAAATGTAGGACAGTTGCGAGGTCTCTTTCGGGAGAACCTGATATTTGGCTATAACATTTTGTTAGCTGAACAAGATTGGCCCCCAGCATTCGTCATGGATTGCCCTAGGGAAGAAACTGCAATTTTACCTGCATTTTCCGACCACATTCCAAATCTTTTAAAATATACATATGAGCGGGAGTGGGCGGTAGCCCAGGCTCCAGCATTATACAAAAACCATGTTGGATGGGATGAGGATTCAACCCACTACATTATTCCACTTACTAACACTCCAACTGCACAAAGGCAGTATCCTATAAAGCAAGAAGCTAAAAAACAGGTCAGGGAGATCTTAGATCAACTTGAATATCAAGGGGTGGTGGAAACTTGCGCCTCTCAAATGAATATCCCTTTGTTTTCAGTATTAACACCAAACAATTCATATTGTTTAGTTTTAGATTACAGACATTTAAACACTTGCACTAAGACGCATGCAGTTCAGATGGCACACAGTGGTGCATTAATGAATAACATTGTGCGGAAAAGATACAAAACAACAATAGACATCTCAAATGGATTCTTTTGCCAAAATATAGCGCCTGAGAGCAGATACTTGAAAGCATTCTCAGCTCTAGGGTTACAGCGACAACTTTGTCGACTCCCCCAGGGGTAAAAGAGCAGCCCGGGGTTGTTTCAGCCAGAGTAACTGAGTTACTTCAAAATCTGGATGTAGAGGCATTGTCCTATGTGGATTATATTTATCTAATGGCCGATGGCCTGGAGGAATACTTGAACAGAGTGAATAACATAATTTTGGGATTTGCCTATGAGGGATATAAATTCAACTTTAAACAATCAAAGATTGCCCATCTTAATGTCCTTTTTCCAGGATATGAGCTTTCAAGTGAAGGAACAAGCCTGGCAGCAACCATTTTAGAAAAGTGTGTGCTGCTCCAACATCCTAAATCATTAAAAAACTGGCAATCAATACTAAGATTCTTGAATTTTGGCAGAATATAAATTTTGGATTACGAAGAAAGAGTTAAACCTTTTTACGATTTAATAATAGCTGACTTTTCAGTTAGGTAATGGACACAGGAACACACAGATACACTTCATTCCTTACAAGCTGACATGATAGCTTCTAAACACTTACAGACACGCGTAAACGTATGGTCTGGTGATCCGAATAGTTGCGGGTCAATCAGGGTACACCCATCTAACATATAATGAAGGTGAAACAGTACCAACAGCATATAAATCTCACTTATACACAAATGCTGAGATGCATTTCTCGTCTAAAGAAACAATTCTAACAGCAGTACAGACTGCTGTAGTCAGAGAAAGAGCCCTGGCTCAAGGTAAACGTATAATAGTCGTGACCCCAGTTCCAGCCTTAGAGGCTGCAACAAAGGCAAGCATTCCCAACGCTAAAGCCTATATCCAAGATGGATATAATGGGCTAATTCTCTCACTGCAACAGATGTTGAATACAGGTACAACCCAAATTTAAAAGCACAAGCATTTCTGCAATACAAACAAGAATATCCTCTACCAATTGAAATAATGCCTCTAGATCAGTATGAATACATTATATGCACTGATGGATCTGCGCAACCGGCTTTAGGGAGTTAACAGCAATCCAGTGCCACATGTGATATCGTTAAAGGACAGTTGCAGGATGGAATGTTTCATCCGGAATGCACAAAAACGCAGTCTCTCAGAGATTGCACGGCACAGCTGGCAGAACTAAAAGCACTAATACTGGCACTGGTAAATACGGATCAAGAATTCACCACACTAATCATGTGCAATTCTTTTTACTGTGTAAAGTCATACAATAAATGTTTACATCACTGGGGACAGAATTGGTTTACAGATGCAAAAGGTGACACAATTAAGCACAAAACACTTTGGGAACAGGTAGTAAAGGAGTTGAAAAATGAACTACCAAGGGCTCATGTGATACACCCACTTAGTCATCAACGTGATGGCGTTAACGTTGAAGGGAAATCGTTGGCCGATGAGGTCGTGAAGGGGGCTGTACGCACAGCTTCCGTAGCTGCGATCACTCATTCAAAAATGAGAATAGGAAGTGAGTTATAGGTTGCAATTATTGCCCCACGCAATAACTCAGAGGCACCGAAAAAGTTTCCACTCAAGTACTCCTACAAGCTAGGTGCAAACAATGTTACATTTGCTCAAATTCCTGGAGTGGTGGATAGAGTAATACCAAATATGGATCGAAGGTTAGGATTAATTCTAGCAGCACACAAGGGTATAGGTTCCGCACATGCAGGAGTTTCTGCTACTGTTTCTATATTGAAACAACGCTACTGGTGGACAGGGCTAAGAAGGCAGACTAAATACTATGCCTTGAAATGCAAAATCTGTCAGCAGGTGAAAGGCACCACTGTAACATTTCCACGTCCAGTGCAGACACCATTACTAATATGAGACAAACCCCTTGCGTGTGTTTATTTGGACCAATGCGGCTCCTTACAATCTGATGGGGCTTACAAGTATATCATGGCTGCAGTGGATTCCTGCTCTCGGTTCCTATGGGTGTGGCCCCAGGCTCGGCAGATGCCCAAACTGTTATAAAAGATTTGCAACTCTTTATAGGGACATACGTGCAATCAGCACACTTCATTCTGACCGTGGCCCCGCGTTTAACTATAGGGTTTACAAGGAAGCTATGGGAAGTCTGGGTGTAGCATTCCGATTCTCCTCTCCATACCTTCCCGAGGGAAATTTGTTGTGGAGAGGAAAAACAGGGACTTAAAGCAATCTTTAACAGCTTAGGCTCGGGTGGCAATTGTAAATATAAATGTAAATGTATGTATACTTGTAAAGCGCACTATCACCTGACAGGCATCCTGGCGCTGTATACCGCTGTGGAACCCGTCCTGGCTTTCCCTGTGAGATGTTCCCTACTGTGCACCGCCAAGGTGAAACCAGGCATCCCAGCGCTTTAGGGCCGTTGTGGAGATTAAGCAAGCTATTGCCCAGAGTTGCAGAGTGGGGACCCATGATAAGAGTAGGCACTGAGGCAAGAATTATCGAGTCCGTGAACATTGGGTCCAAGACCCTGTCGGGAATTGAACCCTGGTCCCGGCCAGACCTCTGCATCAGGGTCTGCCGCTCTAACCATTGAGCCACACTTCTCCAATCGGGTAAGACACATGTATGGAGTCCAAAGGGCTTAAAATAATCAGCCAAGAAGCTCTCTAGGGGGGTCACTCCTTATGAGGTCCTATTTGGGTCGGAATGTGGGTCCCTAATCTTGATTGTAAAGGCACAGTGGTGGATAAAAGCACATGTTACTTACCTTCGGTAACCATATATCTGTAAGAAACAGTAGTTAGAGTTAGATTCCTTACCTTAGAATCTCTAAGGCAGTAGTGTCTAGCAAACGTGTGCAGCGAAGCCCACGTAGCTGTCTGACAGATGTCCTGCAAGGGGACTCCCCGATCCAGGGCAGTAGTAGCCGCCGTGGCCCAAGTGGAAATGGGCCTTAAGCCCAACGGGAGTCTCCTTTTTCACCAAAGAGTAACAGACCTTGATGTACAAGACGACCCATCGAGAAATGGTCCGTTTTAGCACCGCCCGTCCCTTAGCGCCCTCGTAACCAACAAAGAGCTGTTCGTCCACACGGAACTGGCGTGTGCAGTCTAGATAGAAGGAGAGCGCACGTTTTGGGTCCAGACGGTGGAGCCTCTCATCCTCTTTCGAGGGATGTGGAGGCGGAAAGAAGGTGGGCAAGGTGATGGACTGCCCGATATGAAAGGCTGTAACCACCTTGGGCAGGAAAGAAGGACGAGTTCTCAAGACAACTTTGTCCGGATGGGCAGAGAGGAAAGGAGGTTTAGAAAGAGCCTGGAGCTCACTCACCTTCCTGGCAGAGGTGATGGCAGCCAGGAATACAGTCTTAAGATTTAGAAGATGAAGAGGGTAATTGTGAAGCGGCTCAAAAGCAGCGGACATCAAATAGGTTAGAACAAGGTTCAAGTCCCACAGAGGCATCATGAAAAGAACAGGAGGAAACATGTGTGTGATGCCTTTCAAGAATCTATTTACAACAGGGGACTTGAAAAGAGAAGGCTGATCAGGAAGCCTCAAGAAGGGTGCAATGGCAGTGAGGTAGCCTTTGATAGTGCCCAGAGCAGAGCCCTGCTGGGCAAGAGAGAGACGAAAGAGGAGAACCTCTGAAAGGGGGGCAGAGTGTGCATCCACAGCCTTTGCTGTGCACCATGCCACAAATGTGTTCCCCCTGCAGGCGTATACTGATTTTGTAGAGGGACGCCTAGCTGCCAGAATCACATCACAGACTTCAGGAGGCAAGTCAAATGGCCTCAACTGTCGCCGCTCAATCTCCACGCATGGAGGTGGAGACTGGACAGGTTCGGGTGGAGGACCGACCCTTGCTGCTGCGACAGAAGGTCCTCCCGAAGAGGCAGACAAATTGGGGGATCGACGGACATGCTGAGTAACTCGGGATACCAGTATCTTCGAGCCCAGTCCGGAGTCACAAGGAGGACTTGGGTCCAGTCGCGCCGGATCTTCTTCAACACTCCAGGCAGAAGTGGTATAGGTGGAAAGGCGTACAACAGACCGCAACTCCACTCGCGACGAAAAATGTCTCAGAGAGAGTTCCGCCTTGGAAACTCAAACGCGCAAAACTGATGACATTGAGCGTTCTCTTCAGATATAACAAAGGCTCTCCCCACTGCTGATATTGACCTTGCGCCACGTCCGAGTTCAGACGCCATTCGTGATCCATCATGCACCGACGGCTGAGTTTGTCCACCCTGGCATTCAAGGAACCTGCCAGTTGTTGAACCAACAGGGTGATGCCCTGGCGTTAGAGCCATGTCCAGAGGTGCAGAACCTCCTGACAAAGGGTCCACAACCCCACCCCGCCCTGTTTGTTGCAGTACCATATGGCGGTGCTGTTGTCCGTGAACACCTGCACTACACTTCCCCGGACAGAGGGAAGGAATGCCTTCAGTGCAAGCCGGATCGTCTGCAGCTCCAGAGACCAGAGGCCTCTGATCTCTGCCTCTCCCATGTGGCCTCCCTGTCGTAAATTGACCGTGATCGGGTTAGCGTTAAGCTTTGCTACACGGATTTCCCCTTAACTTGACTATGGTGTTCGGACGCCATTTTGAGCACATTGGCGGCCATTTTATATGAATGCGTTGCCTCGTGGTCAGCATACCCTTTGTCCTTTCTCTGTACCACTGACCACTCGAATTTGCCCAGCAACAGGCTATTTTTAGTATTGGTCAAACTCACACATGCGCAGTTAAACCCTCTGTACTAGTGGACAGTCATCACTTAGGAATGTTCTTCAACTGACCAGTGGTGTTGTAACCCCTCCCATGAGCTGGCTGTGTTCCAAAAATGACCATATATGTACCTAAACTTTGTAAATGTGTTCCGCCTACACTTTTTATTACTGTGAAACTGTATAAAAGAGGCCTCGCACCGATGTTCGGTGTGATACTTCTTGCATTGCCGAAGGGTGCTGTAGGAATGTAGCACCACCCCATGGGGTCTTAATAAACTTGTCTTTTGCATTTTCCAGTTTCCGTGCCAACATCTATTTCATGGTGTAGCGGGTTTTGCAGTAATATGTAGGCCTGGAGAACCCAATACCACAAATTGGCGACCACGAAGGGACTCATCAGCGACTCGGATGCCCGAAGGAGAGGTCGTGACGAAGGATTGGAAACTCGCCATGGACGCGTACGCTGCCACTGAGTGACCCGAGTCTTGGCACCCACGGTGTTTTCTTCCTTTCCTTCTGATCTGACCTTCCAGGTGGCGCCGGTCCTCGACTGAGATCCTGCTCGTTCGAGTTGTCGTACAGTGCCGGTTTGGCTGATTCGGTTAAAGAACTTGGCAGTTGGAACCTGGATATCTGAGAATTTGGTAAGCTTGTAATTGGTAAGATAGTCTACGGATGCTTACTGTGGCTCTTTGAATATGTTTTGAGTTAGCTAACATTTGGTTCTATGATTTGAATTATATGTGCAGTGCACTTCACATAGGCGGGCATGTAGAGATATTTCTCTAAATTTGTCTTTGTTTGAACGGCACACCTTGTGTGAAGTACATTAAGTGCCATTTTGTGATATCGCGTTTCTGTGATATTTTTGACATGCCTGTTTTAAGCACACTCCGAGGAATGTGTTGTCTTGGAAAAGGTACCAATTATCGATTAAATCTCAGCCGGCTCCCCCAGAGGGGACCCCTAATCGCGAAATGTATGTAAAATTCGGCATTCCCCCTATTTTATATAGTACATTGTGGCACAAGTACACTAAAGCTGATCCTGAATTGCAATGGCCACTACATGGGTCGTTTGATTTACGAAAGGTTCAGTATGTGGAACAATGTTTGTTTCAGCGTAGGTCTAGAGAAGATATGTTTGATTGTGTACGTATGTGGGAGAAAGCGGTGCATGAACGAATGAAGCGTGAAATAGCCTTGGTGGACAAAGAGCAGCGGAAGGCTGCTCGGGATAAGGCTTTACAGCTGGAGGAAAAAGAGTTGCAGGAGAAGAAAGAGAGGGAGGCACAGGAACGTAATTTGCAAACGAATGATCAATTCCCTATTCGACGTCCTCTTTATCCTGTCCTTACTAATGAAATTCATGATTTTTCATTATTAGATCGGTGCCCGCCTCCGTATGTTCTGCCTACGGCCCCAGATGAGGATTCGGACGGAGATGGTCAAGGGAGTAGTCGTGTTAGGCTAAGTGCTAGTGAAGCTGCGGAATTGCGCAGCTTCGCCCGTAAACTCAATTTGAATAAAATTACTATGTCAGAGATTAATGATGAGATGAGTGAGTGGTCTGAGCGAGAACGGTTGTATTTCTTGAGTCAGTTTGGAGACGAAGTTGTAGAACGATTTAGGAAAAATTCAACTGATCTAGAGCCTAAGGATATATCAGTTAGTCTTGAAAATATGCGTAAAGGTCTTTTTGTTATTGCAGATGCGGATGGGTTTTTCCAACGGTTGGTCCAGCTACGGGATGAGGGGTCAAGATTACGGGAAGCGAGGAAAGCATCAGAGGCGCCTGCGCCGGGATCGACGGAGATATCCAAAGAGTGTTCTATCTTTGGAACAGATAAGAGTTCTGCTGTTCATGTTATATTATGGAAAACAGGGTTAAACCCAATAAAGTCAAAGGGACCTTGGTAATTGACGTTATAAAGGGAAGGGGTCCCAGACAAAGAAACAAAATACTGTAAACTTAAATCAATAAGACTAAATCCATTCGAGAAGCAAAGCTAGTAGCAGCAAAAAAGTTGTATTCAGATTTGCATGATTACCATTGACTGGTCAAAGTTCATACTATATTAAATTGTATACATAACAAATTGGTGACAAATGTATGTGCCCACATACACAACGGGGAGGGGGGAAGTGAAGGAAGTGTCAAGGACAGGGTGGGGTCAAAGGATTCTCAGATTCATCCTTTGACAAGTGTTAATCTCAATTTGGTCATTTAGTACATGTGGTCCCTTTAGCCAAAGGGCCACAACATAAAGAGTCCAAATTATGACTGATGCACAAAACCAAACTCCGCTTCGGCCGTTAAGGTCTTGCTTGGGGTAGGAGATTGGCCGTAGTTGTGTGGTCAACGTTCGACCCGGCTTAAGGGTAGGAAAGTAGTCCTTACGGGGCGGGTCTTCTTCAGGACAAAGGAGTTGTGGGTGGGCAACCTCCTGGGGAGTAGTTAAAAAGAAATTAATTAGCACACACCCATCCTGTTGATTACTACAAGGAGGGCGGAATTGGAGAATACAAGTTGTAATTAAAAACGTGCTGTCAAAAGGTCTAGTCATAAACCAAGTTTATATAGTGTGAGACAAATATGAGGACATACAGAAAAACGAAAGGTTCTAAACATTCTAGGGAAAAGTGTAGGTTTAGACACTACACGGTGTCTATGAGAGCTTAGGAGATTAGACTCATCTCAGTGCACATTACTACATACATTAAATCGACCCTAAATAACTATTGGATTGCCAATATTTGCATAACTTTTGAAGAAGTCATACCTATAGTTTTTTGAAGTTCCTCAGAGCTTCTGATAGAAGGGGACCAGGATCCTTAGCGGTCGTTCATCCTGACTCCTTTAAATTAGGAAAGGTCATTGTTCATTAATGCACCAAAACAAATGGTCTGGATTATATAGAGTAGAAAACGTTGTCAAGCTTACCACTAGTATTAATTCTGTTGTATACAGAACGGATCTGTTGTTCAAATCCTCCAATAACTGATAGTAATCAGTTAACAAATCAGATACGTTTATGCTTTAAGAACAGAGAAAACATAAATGTATTAATAAAAGGCCCGGGTCCGGTGGCCCAGGTTTAAATAGAGCACAAATTATAGAAGGCTTACCACTGTACACTCAATTCTTAGGCAAACGGATTGGACCTGTTTCTTACACGATTGTTTTGGTGCTCGGCTATCATAGTACTTTGGAATTTCAAATATTTATTTGCAATCTGTCTGTGCAAGGCGGACACAAATTCGGAAAAGGGATTTTAGTAAAAAAACGAGGAGGTATGTTGGGGTACCTGATAGAACTCAGTATTACCAAAATACAGGACAGGACCTGATTCTAGAGGAACATCCCTCCGATCATTGTAGAATTCTGGTGGCATCCACCGCTAGCCTTACTGGAGTAATAACTGGCATTTATTTACTGGGGAAATTAGAAAAAGGCATTAGTAAGAAATGTCCCCATTTCTATAACAGACATCACGTGGAACGCTACGTTACAAAAGGCTTACCGCCCATGATGCCAGGAGGGTGTCCCGATCGCGTTTTTAACCGAGGCAACTGGAAGAAACAATAGAAGCACTACGTTAAAATTGCCCGGTACCGCATGTCCCATTGACTCAACCCAAGGGGATATCACGGAACGATTTACCTCTAATGTTTTAGCAGATAGCCGGAAAGCGTCCGTAAAGTTGAAATACACCGCGCTTGTCCAAAAACAGTGTGACTGCGTTCACTTCCTAGTTAGTTTTAAAGGGGTGGAGCTTCGATCCAAAACATGATGGAAAACGAAGAAAGACTCGCCTCGCCCGATCAGGGTTGTTCATGCTGAACGTCCATATCGAGTAGAGTCAATAATCTAAACCTAGTGCATCATTTTTGTGGGGATGAGTTCGTGCCTAGATTGAATATCTACATTTTACAGTATTGTCGCTAGGACAGACCGTCATATAGTTATTACCGGCTAAATTCAAATTTGGAGTATCTAACCGATTGTATTAGGTTACGCTCATTAAAATAAGGATCCTGGTCCCAGTCGTCCACAAACCATTTTCGGACATATGTATGAAAAATCAGAATATGCTTCTGTTGTGCATGCAGAGGGACTAAGTTTCAAAACACAAAAGGCACAAAATCTAAAACATTCAACTTATACGATGTGCAACATCTAGACATGTAGAAGTTATTACATTTAAGTCATTCGAAGAGGTAGAGTGCACTTATCTCATAGGATAGTGTAACTCATCCAATTGTAATTTTGGATGTAAAACATTTTTAATAGGTTCCAATAGTATATCATATCTAGGAAGTAGGGTGCACTTATCTCGTAGGACAGTGAGACTCTATCTCGGTCCATAAAAAATTATTGATGACATTATAAATCTAGGAGAGGAGTAGGTAACTGGCAATTCAAGACATATTCCGAGACATATTACACTAAGGTAATTACAGCTCAGCCAGCTGTGTGAAAATCTTCCCTGAAATAAGGATAACTTTAATGATCACATAGGGACACAAAATCAACAATTAGCTGTACACAGAAGCTTCCTAAAACATGGATAACCTTGATTGTCACATAAGTGGTAATAAGGACACAAAATCAAAGATTGTCTAATTGTGTGAAACTACTTTCAGATTCGTTCAAACCCTCTGCTACAGAGTTGAAAATATGAATCCACTTCATCTCTCTCAGGTTTAGGATACTGGATAAATCGCCTCCCCTTGGGCCTAGTGTTATATGTTCTAGAACTACCCATTTCAATGTTTCTGGCAGATGATTTTGTTTTTCACAATGATCGACAAGGGGTGCCCCCGGTAACCTACATCTAATTCTGCTGCAATGTGATAAAAATCTCGCTTTGACACGTTGTTGTGTCTGTCCTACATAAATGAGATCACACGGGCAGATTATGCCATAGATCACATTCTTGGTGTTGCAATTTGTGTGGCTTTTGTGAGTGTGCTGATGGTTTTTGAAAACAAAGTCCTTAGATTGAATGGTTGAGGGACAAGCTTTACACTTTCCACATCTAAAATGTCTAATAACCGGTGGTTGTTTCCAGCACGAGGCTATGGTCGGTTCAGGAGGGCACTCTAGAAAGGATGAGACTACGTAGTCTTTGACATTCCTTGCTTTTTTGAAAGCGTGCATTGGTACGTTTGTGATCTCCAATTCATCAGCAATGAGACCCCAGTGCTTGTTTATGGTCTTTTTTATGGCATGGCTCTTGGTTGAAAAGGTCGTAATGCAAATCATGCGTTGTTCTGATTGGCATGTACGTAGGGTCGGTTCCAAAAGGGTTTCACGGTGGCAAAACCATGCCCTCTTCCTGGAGCGCTTAATCAGCCGCCTGGGGTAGCCTCTTTCTATTAGACGTTCCAACATTATGTTTGACTGTTGCATATAGTCTTCTTTTCTGCTGCAGTTCCTTCGGACTCGAAGGAACTGACCATAGGGTAAATTGTCTCGAAGGCTGCGGGGGTGATGGCTTGAGTATTGCAATAGAGAATTTTGTTCTGCAGGCTTTCTGAACAAGGTGGTGAATAGTGTGCCATCTTCTACCGCAATCGTAATATCTAGGAAGTCAATCTTTTTGTTGCTAGCTTGCATGGTAAATTGGATATCTGGAGATTGCCGGTTCAACCAGGAATGGAGAAGTTCTCCAGTTCGGTGTTGTTGCCCTTCCAGATCATCAGCACATCATCAATGTAGCGCACCCAGAGTTTTATATGGTGGCGGAAAGGGTTGTGATCACAGGTGACAAATGTATTTTCATAGAAGGCCATGAATAGAATCGCCAGGTCCGGGGCAAAGGCTGCCCCCATTGCCACGCCCTTCGTCTGTAGGTAGAATACATTTTGAAACATAAAGAAATTCCTCATCATGGCGATCTTTAATAATAGAATTATAAATGACGTAGGAACTTGTATCGGGGCTTCTCGACTGTCCAGAGCTACTGTTGCCACCATTAGGGCCTCCTCCTGGGGAATACTTGTGTATAGCAAACAATGTCGCAGGTCACTAGTGGTTCTTCATCTAGATTGAATGATTTCCCATCTACCAACGTTATGGTGTGTGTAGTATCTCTCAAGTAAGTAGAGGTGGCTTCCGCTAGAGGTTTGAGAAAGAATTCTATATAACGGCATAAGGGCTCCAGAATCGATCCACACCCAGAGACGATGGGTCGTCCAGGGGGATTGTGTAGGTCTTTATGTACCTTTGGTAAGGTATACATGGTCGGTATACGGGGATGCTTTTGGTTCAGGTACTGGTATTCATGGTCCGTTAGGAAACCTTGTTGCACACCTTCCTGGGTTATCCTCTGAATTTCCGCTGCCAGGTCTTTTGTAGGGTCGGATGTCAGTTTTTTATAACTAACGCCATCCGTTAGTTGGTGCCAGATCTCTTCTTTATATTTTGATACATCCTGAATCACAATGGCCCCACCCTTGTCGGCTGGCTTTACCACAACATTGTTGTTGGATTTTAGAGTTTCCAGGGCCTTTCTTTCAGCCTTGCGAATGTTGTACTTCACATAGGTCTTATCATTCAGGATCTTTTTTACTTCTCCAGTAATGATGTTTTCATATGCCAGTATACGGTGGCTCATTGTACTGGTAGGAGGTGTGAAGGTAGATGGTACCCTGAGTCCTGTTACTGATGTATTCTTGGGCGGTGGTCTGTTCTTGAAGAAAAATCGCAGTCTTATTTTCCGAAAGAATTTAGAAAGTTCCATTAAGGTGTTGAAGCAATTTGGAGGAGTTGTTGGTACAAATGACAAGCCCTTACTCAACACCCTTATCTCATCTTGATTGAATTGTTGAGTTGACAGATTGATGACAGGTGTGTCAGATGTCTTCATGTTATGCCTATGCGTGAAGCTGCACCTTTGTATGTCCCTCCTAAAGGGCAAGGTACAAGTGACGACAAATTGTCCAGGGATGCAAAGGGTTATTTTGTATATAATTGGGTTTATACACCTTGGAAAAGAGCAGATGTTATGGCACTGAAAAATGCTTTGCCTGACCCCTGTAAGAATCCAGCAGGTTTCTATGAAGGAGTGGAAGGGGCTATTTCTTCGTGCGTTATGACGTTAGTTGATATTGACCTTTTCTTTGGGTTAATATTGCCCCCTGATATGTGGAGAGCAATTCAAAAGTTCGATGATGGAACGGTTCTGGGGGCGGATTGGAAAACTTTATCCAAAGCTGATTTAGACAGGGAGCCTGCATGTAAGCCATGTCAAATAATTCTAGATCTCCCGACGGCTATTTTGAATAAATTAAAAACGCTCGTTCCCCCTAAAAAGATTGATTGGACCATGCTAGCCTCTTGTAAGCAGAAGGCGAATGAGTCGGTGTCTGACTTCTTCTCACGTTTTGAAGAAGCATTTCATGATTACAGTGGACAGTTACTAACAGATGATACGGGTAGGCATTTGTTCGTTGACAAGTATGTAGCGAATCTCCTACCAGAGATCGCAAAACGTTTAAAGACTAGTGAAAGTTCCTGGACTACGGCGACCCCTGCTTCCTTATTGACTATGGCTCAGTATTATGAGCGACAGGAATTAGAGGCTAAGGAAAGTACTGATAAGAAAGCAAAGGAATTGAAGATGAAAGTGATGTTGGCTCAGGTTTATGCTACACAGCCGAGAGGGAATGATAGAGGTAGGCGTGGTTCGTATGGTACATCTTCTGGTCGTACCGACATTGCTGAGGATCAGTGTGCATACTGTAAAGAGTTTGGACATTGGGCCTCAGATTGTCCAGTGCTTCGTGAACAACGTAATCAGTGTGGTCGAGGAGGTGGAAGGACACGGAATAGTTATTCAGGAGCGAGGGGTGGAGCAAGTGATCGTGGCAGGTTTGAAGCGAGGGGTCGTGGTCAGGCTGATAATAATACTTTTGATAAACGAACTCAGTACCAGATATCGGAGGGTGAGAATGTGGAATCTCAGGACTATGTACATGCATAGGATTGCGTAGGATGGGGTGTGGAATCGGTTGAAGTACCAGTAGATCAAAGAGGTCCATACGTATTAGCAGGCGTTTTGGATTCTACTGATCAGTTCCTGGTTGATACAGGAGCTACTCGTAGCGCTCTGTCTAAAAACTTGGTTCCAAGGGCTCCCCTGTCTGGCGAAACGATTACATCCATAGGGTTCGATGGAACACCCTCTCTTAGCCCATTGTCACAACCCCTTACATTTTACATTGACAGATTCTTTGGTCCGTGCCCGTTTTTATTGTCACCGAATACCCCAGACAATATTATGGGAATAGATTTGCTCAAATACTTTCGAGCAACAATACGCTGCGCTCCTGAAGGAGTGCGGGTTATTATGAATGACAATTACCCAGATGTAGAGAGATTTGTGCACAAACGTTATGGGCTACTTCGGACACCGTATTGGGACAGATGCTTATTCCCCCTATTCGAATAACTGTTAAGGAGGGCGTGTCTCTGCCATGTGTGCCGCAGTACAAAATCTCCAGGGAAGGTGAAGTTGCCTTAACTCACATTGTACACAACTTGATTGTTGCAGGCGTTGTGGAAGAAGTTCCCTATAATGTCCATAACAGCCCTATTCTTCCGATCCTAAAGAAAGATACTGATGACAAAATCTATCGATTTATTATTGATTTGAGGGAAATTAATAAGATTGTAGTGCCCAAGTATCCGGTGGTGTCCGATATTACCACCTTACTTACTTTGATTCCGCCCACTGCCACTACGTTTACCGTGATTGACCTGAAAAATGCCTTCTTTTCCATTCCCATCCATCCTGATAGCAGATATCTATTTGGCTTTACATTAAATATTAAATCGTATAGATTTTGTCGAGTTCTTCAGGGCTATACGGAAAGTCCTAGCATTTACAGCCAGGCTTTAAAACGGCAGCTTGATTCTTTTGATTTGCAGTCTGGAGTGGCTCTCATTCAGTATGTTGACGATATTCTACTTGCAGCAGACACGCATGAACAATGTGAGGAGAGTAGTCTTGCTTTGCTTTCCTTTCTTGCTCAGAACAATCACAAGGTTTCTAGGAAAAAGCTCCAATATTGTAGACCAAAGGTGACCTACCTCGGTCATCTTTTGTCTAAGGAGGGACGTGCATTGACATCTGATCGAATCCAAGCGATTTTAGATACACCAGTCCCCCGTACTCAGAGAGATGTGCGCGCTTTTATAGGCTTAACGTCTTTTTGTAGGCAGTGGATAATGGGGTTTTCACACATTATAAAACCTCTGTTAGCGTTATTGTCCAAAACTACACCAATGCCCCTTGAATGGACAGATGAATGCCAGAATGCTTTTGAACAATTGAAACAAGCCCTTTGTTCTGCACCAGTGTTAGGTACACCAGATTACACGTAGATTTTCACATTGTATGTACACGAGAAGGATAGTGTGTGCATTGTCAGTCCTAGTGCAGACACACGGGGATAAACAGAGACCTTGCGCGTATTTTTCGGCAATACTTGACCCCGTAGCACGAGGATTACCTGGGTGTTTTCGAGCAGTTGCAGCAACAGCAGTGGCCATACGACAGAGTGAGGGAATAGTTTTGTCGCACAAATTGTTGGTGTTAGTTCCTCATGCAGTAGACGCTCTGCTAAACCAAACGAAAACCCAGTACCTCACAAGTGCACGTTTAACAGGATATGAGCTCACACTGTTGGCGCCACACATCACACTTAAGAGATGTGCTACCCTGAACCCTGCTAATTTATTACCGTATCCAGTTGCTGAGGGCCAGGAGGAAGAACACCATGATTGTGTTTTCCTGACTGAAGAACAAACAAAGGGTCGTGTCGATTTACAGGATACGCCACTTCCAGATGTGGATGGGGAACTGTGGGTTGATGGATCGTGTTTGAGGATGCCAGATGGTATAACCTCCGCAGCATATGCGATCACAACACTTAAGACAGTGGTAGGAGCAGCAAGAATACCACAGAAATCGGCCCAAGCAGTGGAACTGATAGCTTTAACAAGAGCATGTGAATTGAGTGCTGGCTTATGTGTGAACATCTACACTGATAGCCGGTATGCCTTTGGAGTAGCGCATGATTTTGGCCTACTCTGGAGAGAGCGAGGGTTTTTGACTTCACATGGAGTGCACATCATGCACGGAGAACTAGTGCGTGATCTCTTGAATGCGTTACTTTGTCCAAAGAAAGTGGCGATAATCAAATGCAGTGCACATAAGAAAGTGACGGACAAAGTAGGACAAGGAAACGCTTTTGCAGATAGCATAGCGAGGGAAACTGCTATGTTATGAAATGCCTCGCCAATGTATGTAGTGAAATCGCAGGCTGAGCGATGGCACTATGCTCGAGAGGAGATACTAGATATTCAGAAATCAGCGTCTGAAGCAGAACTCGCAACCTGGGCAGCGGAGGGAGTGCTGGATGATGAGGGTTGTTGGAGAAGCAAAGATATGGAAAGATGGAAATTGCCTGCAGCTTACTTGCAAGCAATGGTCCAAATGACACATGGATTGGCACATGTTGGAGCTCTCGCAATTACTAGATTGCTTACTCCAGTTTGGGAGCATCCTGAGATTGCCAATACGGCCAAAAGTGTAGTGCAGACCTGTCTGATATGCTTGCAGCACAATCCTGCCAAAGGGACGCATACTCCGAGAGGAGGGTTTGTTCCACCTACTGCACCATTTGAAGTGCTACAAATGGATTTTATCCAGCTTGAGCGTTGCAATAGACTTAATTATGTCTTAGTGGTGGTGTGTGCTTTCAGTAAATGGATTGAGGCCTTCCCCACGAAGGATAATACAGCGCTGACAACAGCTAAGGTTTTGCTCAAGGAGTACTTCCCACGCTATGGTGTTTGTAAATTTTTGTGGAGCGATAATGGTCCTCATTTTGTTAGGAAAATTGTGGAATATGTTATGAAGGGATTGGGAATTCAGCAAAAGTTCCATGCTGTACTCCATCCGCAGTCAGCAGGTCTTGTGGAAACGTACAACGCTACTTTAAAATTGAAGCTAGCAAAGATTGTGGCATCCACGTCTTTGAAATGGCCGGATGCTTTGCCTCTGGCATTGATATCTATTAGATCAGTGCCCCATTCCCGAACTGGCCTCACACCTTATGAAGTGGTGTTTGGAAGGCCTATGAATATATGGGGAGTTCCTAAGCCTCGATTGTTACATGATGTGCCTTGTATAATGATGAACGATTATTTGGCACGATTAACAAATGATTTACTTTCTATTCATCAACAGGTTCGAGAAGCGCTCCCCCACAATTCCATTGGAGAGGCTCACAATCTTCGTCCTGGCGACTTTGTGATGGTCAGATCCTTTGAGAGAACAAGCAGCTTGGAGCCGAGGTGGCGTGGACCCGAGCAAGTACTACTAGCGACTCGCACGGCTGTGCGAGTCACGAACAAGAAGCGCTGGGTGCATTCCACTCATTGTCGCCGAGTCTCTCCGGAACTGGTGAACCCAACTGTGTTGTCTGATTATCGAGACATCTTGGATGAGGAGAAGAGCCCAGCTGTTACGTCTACTGAATCGAAGGGAGCCTTCCCGGACCACACTGTCTCTGGAAGAGAGAGCTACAGTCTACGACCAAGAAAAGCAGTTGTTTTGTGCGAGACTGGTTGAGTTACCGCTCCAGGTTTGTGAAACGGAAGCCGGAAATATCAAGGGGGGGGGATCAGTTCTGCCAAGTGTAGCGACACCCGTCTTGAATCTCGGAGAAGAAACCAACGGCTACCTCGGAGCTCAGCACTCATATTTTTATTTTTTTAGTTGTTTTCTTTTTTTAGACATTTTGAACTTTGAACTATGGCATCTACTACAATGCGAAATAAGAGAATTCTTGGTGCAGTACTCTTTGTTATGACAATTGTGGTGATAGCAGTTATAGCTTGGGTGGGTGGTAGAACTACTGGTGCCGGCAAGAGAACATTTATTGCCAACTACCCCAATTCCATCTGAACATTTTCATTTTACTCTACCTTATCATGAAGAACGACACAAACAGACTTATTTGAATAATAGTTACATCCAGATTCTGCATCACACCCATAATATGACAAACACTTCGAACTGTTGGGTATGTGGGATGTTGCCTGGGCATCAAAAGAAAGGAGGCACTCCGCTTATCCCACTCCCATTCTCTCACAATGGTTTTTGCAATGCTTGGTATACTCTTTTATTTACTTTGCGATGGCCTACAAAAGGTGGACTGCTTTTCCGACTCAACAAGATCTGCTTTACTGATCGAGATGGTTATCCACAAGCTGAAGGAACTAAGTTTGAATGGGAAGAATATCGACCTGATAATGTCTCCTCGCCAAGAATTTATAGTAACCAACGAAATGTAAACATGTCTAGTCTGCATGTAATTACCGTCATTGATACGAAAGCCGATTTGTGTGTCCGAAATATAGGTACAATCCCAGTAGGAAGAAGTGAATGTAACACCACTCTCACCTTTGACACTCCAAATGGTATCACCTTTGTGGCTTCACGAAACACTTACTTTATTTGTGGAAATAAAGGTTATCACCGTCTCCCTATAGGATGGTTAGGAACATGCTATATATCCTTTGTATTACCCCCTGTGTTTATTGCCCCACCTATGTACCATAATGACTTCATCCTGTACCATGATTTTATACCAAATAGAGTAAAGAGAGCATTAGCTCTCGATGAAATAGATCAGACTGACACGTCTCTGCAACAGTATGTTGATTTTAATTTAGGTCTCTTTTCATTTGTTGGGGCTGCCTTGAATAGCCAAAAAATAAGACGACTGACACGTGTTGTAGAAGCTGTTGCTAATGAGACAGTTTTTGCTTTAGGAAACTTGACTGAGGAACTTCAAATTACCAGAATTGTAACGCTCCAGAACCGAATTGTTCTAGATGGGGTATTAGCTGATCGTGGGGGTGCATGTCGCATTATCGGAAGTAGTTGCTGTGTATACGTGCCAGATAATTCACCTTCTGTATATGATGCAATATCTAAGTTACACAAGATAGCTGCTGAGATACATCCTGATAATGGTACTTGGACACTTTCGGGGTGGTTTTGGACGTTACTTAGTACTTGGAGTTGGAAGTTGCTGACAATCTTATGTGTAATAATTGGAATTTTGTTCTTCCTATGTCTCTGTATTCAATGTGGCCCTATGTTATGTTCCATGTGCCTTTCTGCTTGTATCCCGTCCAAACGAGCTATTGTCAAAAACGAACAAATGATTCATAGAGAAATAGCAAATATTATGTCCATTGATATCGATGATGAATACCCTGATTATGTCCACTATGAGGTAGCTTCAGCTAAACGCTAAAAGGGTCGTCTGTCGTAATTTGACGGTGATCGGGTTAGCGTTAAGCTTTGCTACACGGATTTCCCCTTAACTTGACTATGGTGTTCGGACGCCATTTTGAGCACATTGGCGGCCATTTTATATGAATTCGTCGCCTCGTGGTCAGCATACCCTTTGTCCTTTCTCTGTACCACTGACCACTCGTATTTGCCCAGAAACAGGCTATTTTTAGTATTGGTCAAACTCACACATGCGCAGTTAAACCCTCTGTACTAGTGGACAGTCATCACTTAGGAATGTTCTTCAAATGACCAGTGGTGTTGTAACCCCTCCCATGAGTTGGCTGTGTTCCAAAAATGACCATATATGTACCTAAACTTTGTAAATGTGTTCCGCCTACACTTTTTATTACTGTAAAACTGTATAAAAGAGGCCTCGCACCGATGTTCGGTGTGATACTTCTTGCATTGCCGAAGGGTGCTGTAGGAATGTACCACCACCCCATGGGGTCTTAATAAACTTGTCTTTTGCATTTTCCAGTTTCCGTGCCAACATCTATTTCATGGTGTAGGGGGTTTTGCGGTACTATGTAGGCCTGGAGAACCCCATACCACATCCACGCATCTGTCACTACTACGTGCTCTGGTTGGGGTAGGGAGAGGGATTTGCTGCTGACCCAATCGCGGTCCGTGAGCCACCATTGCAACTGTCTCGCAGTGCCCTCCAAGATCCGGACGTGGTCAGACAGGTTGCCCTAATGCTGGGCCCACTGAAACTTCAGGTCCAACTGCAGAGGCTGCATCCGCCACCTGGCGTGATGCACCAGAAGGATGCAGGAGGCCATCAGCCCCAGGAGCCGCAGTGTCAATCTGACCGAGACTCGGGATAAAGGCTGAAAGATCATAATTAGAGCCTGAATATCCCGAACCCACTGGTTGGGAGGATAAATCCGAAACTGCGTCCAGAACCGCTCCGATGAAGAGGAGCTTTTGAGAGGGGTGCAGATGTGACTTTGGAACATTGATGGAGAACCCCAGCAGGTGCAGGAGGTCGGCCTTTGTCTGGAGGTGGGGGACGACCGTCTGGGGCGAGCCCGCCTTCAACAACCAGTCATCGATATGGGGGAAGACTGGAACCCCTGATCTGCGCCGATGAGCTGCGACCACTGTCATCACTTTCGTGAACACCCGAGGGGTGCTGGTAAGGCCAAAGGGGAGCACGTTAAACTGAAAGTTCTCGTGGCCTACCGTGAACTACCGGTAACGCGGGTGGGCCGGCAGGACAGGGATATGGAAATATGCTTCCTGCAAGTCCAACGCTACCATCCACCTCTCCAGGGCCCAGGGTAGCAAGGACCTGAGCTAAAGTCAGCATCTTGAACTTCTCCTTCCGGAGGAAGCCGTTGACGCTCCGGAGGTCCAAGATAGGGCGTAGGCCTCCTTTGCCCTTCTTGGATACCAGAATGTAGTGGGAGTAGCAACCACGTTCTACTTCTGGCCCAGGAACCCAGTTGATGGCCCCCTTGGCCAAGAGGGCCATAACTTCCTCCTGCAGAAGTTGCAAGTGATCCCCCGACATGCGGTGGTACTGCAGTGGCATGTCTGGAGGTGTCGCCTCGAATGGGAGGGAGTAGCCCCTTCAGACGATTTGCAGCACCCACCTGTCTGATGTTATGGTACGCCAGTGGAGGAGGTGATGGCGAACCCTGCCCCCCACTGGCGTCGGATGGGCCTGAAAGCTCGGACTAGGAAGGTTTTGAGGCAGATGCTGCGGGGGCAGATGTGGAATGACCTTGCCGTTGTTCCCCGGCACCGCCACGGCGGTTACCACGTCCACTACCGTGTTGAGGTTGGTTCTGCGGCTGGACCTGTGGGGGCGCCCCTTCCTTGGCCAAGAAAGGGGCGAAAAGAGGAAGTTTGCTAGTGTTGGCCGAGGCCCAAGGATTTGGCCGTAGCCCTGGAGTCCTTGAAACGCTCCAGCGCACTGTCCGCCTTGTTGCTAAAGAGGCGACGGCCATCAAAAGGCATGTCCATGAGGGTGGCCTGGACATCCCCCTAAAAGTTGGCGGACCACAGCCAGGGGTGGCGGCGAACCGCCACCGTCGTTGCAATCGCCCTACCCAGCGAGTCCTCGGTATCGAGTCCACACTGTATCGAATAGCGTGCTGCTTCCCACCCTTCTGCTAGGGCTTGGGTAAGCTTTGCCCGGGCCTTCACCGGGCACTACACACATCCCAGCCATATCCCACAGAGAGTGGGTGTAACTGCCCAAAAGGCAGGCGGTATTGACAGACCGCAGCCCCAAACTCAGGGAGGTGAACTGTTTCTTCCCAAACTGATCATACCTTTTGACTTCCCGATCCGGAGGAGCGGTCGGGAATGCATCTGGGTCATAGAGGCCTGGATCACCAGGCTCTCGGGGGTAGGGTGAACGGACAGGAAGCTGGGGTCGCCTGGAGCCGGGCTGTGGCGTTGGGCCACTTTCCGATCTACAGGGAGGCCTGTAGAGGGCTTGGACCAGGTGCCCACCAGAACGTCAGTGAGGGATTTGTTATACGGCAGGATAGGCTCTGAGGAGCTTGCCTGTGGTTTAAGCACCTCAGTGAGGAGGTTAGTCCTCACGGCCGTGACAGGGAGCTCAAGAGCCAAGGCCTTGGCTGCCCTAGTCAACACCACGCTGTAAGCAGCCCTCTCCTCCATAGCCACGGTAGGAGGAGAGACAAATCCAGTGTCCGGCGAAGTGCCCAAACCACTGGCCTCCCCTAGCTCGTCTGCCCAGTCCTGGCTCAACTGACACTGCTGTGCCAGAGGGTCCTCAGACCCCTCCCAGTCCTCCTCGTCATCCATCTCCTGATAGTTAGGGGAAAATTATGGAGCCGGGTCGTCGGTAAATTGCTCACCGTCAGCGCCAGAGACGGCGCCGGGCGGCGCTGGTCCGACGCCGGTCCCGGATCGGGCTGGAACTGGGGACGATGTTGTCCGGGGATGGCGTCGTGTCCGACACCCTCCGGGCCAGCGCCAGCGGAGACGTTTTATGGTCGACTGGCGATGACCGGGATCCAGGTCCGGATCCCGTGGGGCCCTGCGGCATCGGGTCCGGAGTTGTTGACGGCGTCGGGCCGAAGCTCCTGATGTAACGGGGCCGGAGCCACCGGCCCGCTAGGGCTCCTAGAAGGACCCGCAGGGCCCGAAGGCACCTCGGCAGTGAGTCCTCATGGCCACAAGGAAGTCACTTATCTCCTCCGGCGTCGTGTGCAGCCCAGGGACCGGTGGGTGTGGAGCTGGACGCGGTGCTTGCCGCTCCGGCAGAGCCGCGTGAGCGTCAGGGGAGTCGGAAGAGCAATGACGCCTCTTCGACTTCTTCTTCGAGTGCCTCGACTTACCTGAGGACTTGGAGCCCGACAAGTGATGGTGACTTGTTGAGCGGCGATGACTGCTGCCCTGCGACCGGTCCCTCGACCTCCTCCTAGACCGGGACCTCGAGCGGTGCGGGCCGAATGCCGAAGTTCAAGACGCTTACGGGACCGCTCCCGCCTAGCCTTCGAGGTCAAGGCCCGGCAGTCGGGGCAAAACTTGTCATCGTGGTCGGCCTCGAGACAGTAAAGGCACGGACGGTGGAGGTCGGTCACCGACATCAAGCGGTGACAATCCTCTCAAGGTTTAAAACCAGGCATCCCTATCGGCACCACGAGTCGAAGGTCGACTCGAGAAGTGATCCAAAATAGATCAAAAAGTTAGTCAAAAAATGACTAAGAGTACTACTCTTCCCGGATCTGCGCTTGCTGGCGCGGTAAAAAACAAGGACTGAAGTCAGCGCGCGAGGGCGGCGTCTAAGAACTCCGACGATGTCATACCGGTGATCACGATGCCGAGGACGGATGCGGAGCCGCAGACAACGCATACCGACACGCAGGGGTACTGCTACGTAAAAATTTCCGGATCCAGTCTGACGCCTGGGGATATTCTAAGGTAAGGAATCTAACACTAACCTGTTTCTTTCAGTTAACCTTTTGCCATCCATAAACGTTAGGCTGTTTTACAGGACCTGAATGAAACCAGGGCACAACAGAGTAATGTCAATATAAAGAAGAACGCTGCTGGGGAAGTAAAAGGTGTCATGGCAAGACCTGTCTGGATCCCTAAAGTTGGGGATCTGGTTAGAGAGAAAATAGCGGATAAGAAAGAATTTGGGCCATTATACAGAAACCCTGTACTTGTCCTGGCAAGAACTATACTTCTGCCACCTCCTGCCGGTAAAAAGGAGAAAAGATTAGTCTCAATTGACCTAATCAAACCACACTATGTGCTGATACTGAGTAGTAGGCCACGTGGACTCCGAAGTAACAGACACCCTCCTCTCAGAACTATACAAGAAGTTCAAACTGAAAGACTCATCACGTTTGAAGGGTTACCTACACGGAATGAAGGACTAAGAAACAATGCAAAGGTTCAAAATGAGAACTCAACTGAAAGACAAATTTCAATCCAACCAAACACAGATATCTACAACAACATTCTTCAACAAGAGCAAATCACAGTTTTCACAAAACCTGGGGAACTACCGAAAACTGATCAAACTGCATCTGGCTATTTCATTGACTTTGACACCTTCTCATTAGATCCAAGCGAAACTGAAACAACGCCAGCCCAAAAAACTATTTCAGAACTTTCTTGACACGGCTTACCTGGTATCACCTTGGGTGATACTTTTCTTTCTTTTCTGGATAGGCCTTGTAATTGTTTTTAGTATGCTTAATAATGGAACTTATCTTCGAGAAAGCTCTGCGGCACAAAAAGTGAATGTGATCCTGAAACCGCACCTATCATCACATCGTGAAAGAAGAGACCTGTTATCAGTGTACATTATAGCAGTCCCTATACCTGATGGTATAGTATGAGACAAGGTTGATTATGATACATTTGGCCCGACTGAACTTTTAAAAATACTCCATTTATTTAAAATATCATTGAGCGATATCATTACCTCAAGTACATTATCCGATGATTGGGTTTATGAAACTATAAATAATATGCTGTCTGATTTAGAGAAATCTGCTGCTTTTTTTAATAATGAAATGTTAGAGGACACATCAGACTTTGAGAAAATGTATTATGGTCATCATGTTTTGCATAACTCTGCTAACAATAGGAATGTTCTTACATATCACCGATGGGAATATTGCCCAACACCGCCAAACAGCAGTTCAAAGACATTTGTACAAATATTTCCATATTTCTCAGTGTTTAACATGTTAGACCCAGCCTCATATTACTATAAGGCTGCACCTACACCAGCACAGAAAAATATGTTGACAAACACCAACCAGATCTATTCTGCTTCTTTTATTGCCCAGTTGTCTGAACAAGGGTTCAACCTATGGAAAGCCACAATAGACTTAAAATCGGTCTGGGGTACCAGAGAATAGCAGGTCCAGGGAACAGAGGCACTATTTAGAGCATGTCTCATTCCTCAACAAATAATAATCTTAAATGAAACAGTACAATAAACAACTTGTCTTGGGTCAGCCAGGAATAAAGATTTGAATACACCTCGGGTGCCAGCACCATCTCACACTGAGGACAACATAACATCACAAAAAAAGGTTACAATAGATAACATTTTGCAAAGCAATATATCAGACCCCAATTGGAAGGAATGGTTGGTATGGCCCATAGACACCAAAAACTGTCAAGAAATATTCTTAGGTAAAACTACAGGATTGAGTACTAATAAGCCTGACCCACGTTATGTGAAAAGATTATACCCAGGGGTATTTGAATTTGAATTTAAAAACATTTATAAAGCGCGCTTTTACCTAGCGGTTTCTTGGTGCTAAGGATTTATTGAACCCGGATAACAGCTGTGAAAGGACTATGCTGGGAGTGCTTGCAGGAAGAAGAAGGTTTTTAAGGCCTTACGGAAGTCAGAATAGAGTGGAATAGATCGAACATTGGGAGGGAGGGAGTTCCAAAAGGTGGGGCCAAGGACCGCAAACTTCACCCTCCCCCATCCTCATCTTCCTGTAGCGAGGGACGGAGAGGAGGGACTGGGAAGATGAACGGAGCTCTCTAGCAGGTGTACAGCTGGAGATTGCTGAATTTATGAAGGCTGGGCGGTTCCAGCTCGGGCCTGAAGGCAGTACAGCCCAGTTTGAAAAGAGCCCTTTAATACAGAGGTGACATGATGGGATTTAGGGAGGCCATAAATAAGGCGTGCTGCTTGGTTCTGTACCAGCTGTAAGCGTCGAAGAGCGTAAGCTAGGACGCCATTGTACAGGATGTTTCCGTAGTCCAGCCGTGATAAGACCATTGCCATCACGATGAGTTTCAGAGCGGGAAAAGAAAAGAATCTAGAGATTTTCCTGATAGTGCGAAGGGTAAAGAAGCAGGAGGACACCACCATACTGATCTGGGTGTGCAAGGTTAGATTCTGGTTTAATGTGATCCCAAGTGTTTTAACAGAAAAGGAAGGTGAGGGGGAGGGACCAAGTGAAGGAGGCCAGAACATAGAGGTCCAGGGACTGGATGCACCACCAGTCAAAACCAACTCAGTTTTGTCTGGGTTAAGTTTAAGGTGGTTAAAGTTCATCCAGTCCCTGATGAAAATCATGATTGATTGAAAATTAGAAATAGATTCAGAAGAGTGTGAAAGGTTAAAGATCAGCTGGAGGTCATCCGCATAATTAAAGACGTGACCTCCAGTCTTTGTAGTGAAAAGATAAGAGGAAGAATGTAAAGATTGAATAAGAGAGGGGAAAGGGAAGAACCTTGGGGAACACCACACTGCACCTTATGTGGGGGAGAAGAAAACCCTTCAAGATGGACGGCCTGGGTACGGTCGCTCAGGAAGGAGGTGAGCCAAGCCAGGGGAGGCCCCCTGATGCCCGCTGCTCTGACACGGGTGAGAAGGATGGAGTGGTCCACCGTGTCAAAGGCAGCGGACAAATCAAGAAGGACCAAAGCCTGAGGATGGCCCCCGTCCATTCCCTCCCTGAGGCTGTCCAGGACCGAGACCACGACCTTCTCAGTAGAGTGGCGAGGTCGAAATCCAGCCTGACAGGAGGCCAGGTAGCCGCTCTCCTCAACAAATGAGCCGAGGGCAGCGGCGACATGACGCTGCAAGATTTTTCCCAGATAAGGGAGGAGGGAAATGGGACAATAATTGGTCAGGGATGCAGGGTCAGCACCGGGTTTTTTTAGCAGGGGGATGATTATTGCTGCTTTATGGGGCTTAGGGACTATACCAATCTCAAGAGAGTCGTTCAGAAAAGTTAAGGGGGGAGAGGGGCAAGCCTGAAAAATTTCTCTCAAGATGGGCGCTGGACAGACATCTATAGGGGAACCTGATTTAACTTTCATCGCTAGAGAGGGTAGAGTCTCTACAGTCAGTTGAGGGATATGGTCTAGAAGGAACCTATTGGGAGGGGGTTCAGGGGCTGGAGGAAGTGGAGGGGGTGGGGGTATGTTAGCTTTAATGACAGCGATTTTCTCCACAAAATAATTATTTAGGGAGTCGCAGAGGGCTTGGGAGGAGGAAGGTTTTAGGGAGGTTCTATCTGACAGGGCTAACTCATGTACAGTGGAGAAGATTTCTCTGGACTGGTTTCCCGATGAAAGTATTTTATCGGAAAAGTAGTCTGTCTTGGCTGAGAGAATTGCCTTTTTATAAGCGTTAAGCAGGAGTGAATAGGAGGCTTTTAAAATAGGGCAGTAGAAGTGCCTCCATGCGCGCTCTGCCTGACGGGCAGCTAGCTTCTTACCCTTGAGTTCATCAGTGAACCATTTGTTCACGTTATGGGCGCGTTTCACAGTGACGCGCTTCAGGGGGGCTACCTGGTTGCAGGACCTGGAGAGCCAGTCATTAATAGTGGTAACCTGAGATGACGGGGAGAGTTCCTCCAAGGTCGGGTAGGAATTCTGAAGAGTAAGGCAGAGGGCAGGGATATCGGCCTTGTTCCAGTTACGGCCCGGATGTTCTTGGGAAGTGCAGGGCGTTTGGGTCGGTGAAGGTCTAAAGTGAACGCGATCAGAATGTGATTGGACCACAAACAAGGTGTAATGATGGGGGGGTAACTGGAATGTTCAAGGACCAGATTTGATCTAAAGCGTGGCCCTTTGAATGGGTGGGGGCGGATACGTGAGAAATAAAATTCCAACTGAGGAGTGAGTCTGTGAAATACCTAGATGCTGCATCCTCTGCAGGATCAGAGGGCCAAAAATTAAAGTCTCCAAGGACCAAAACAGAGGAGTTATTAACTGTTAACGTGGCCAGTAGCTCCTCAAACTCAGTTAGGAAGTGGGGGCGGGACCAGGGGAGCGGTAAACAAGGACGCAAGTAATAGGGGTTTGAAAAGACGCCGAACGCATCACCAAGCATTCAGTTCCCTTGATAGCCGGACAGGAAAGGATTTGAAAATGAAAGTCCGACCGAACAATCAGAGCAACTCCTCCACCTGCCCTGCCCAGTGGTCGGTCTGCTAGTAGGGCATAGTAAGTGGAGGGAAGTGATGCCAGGATATTAGGAAGGGAATCAGGACAGAACGAGGTTTTCGTCAAGAATAATAAATCCGGTTAGGAAGTCGAAAAGTTCTAGTTGATGTTTCACGGCAGATCTCGTGTTTAAGAGATAAGCCGAGATAGCGACTCCTGGATTTGAGGGCTGGTCGAGTTCTGATAAGGGGTGGGGCAAGGGTGATGTGGGGGGACGGATGGGAGCGGTGACGGGGACAGGCTGGGGCCGGGCAAGGCCAAAGGTGGAAATAGTGGACACTGCGGCAGCGCTAAGAGAGCCAAAGTTTTGGTAAGCACGGAGTTCATCAGAGGAATAAGATAAAAATTGGGCATAGTAAGGTGCCCCTTGCCCCGGTCGGCCGCGGACGGGCGCGCCTTTGGCGCGCATTCGGCGCGCCCGCTGCGCGAGCGCATGAGTCATCGCTTTTGAGGCCTGGGAGCGAGGAAGACTCGAGCGCTGCCCTAGGAACTGGTCTGCCCTTCCAAGATGGTGGCCGCAACCCCAATCAGTGACATCATACAGTGTTGGGAAGTTATGCCTCAATTGGCTGCAAACCTCAACACTCAAACAGGTGAAACAACACTTATCCTTAAATTTGGGAAAATCTCTTAACAAGAGGCCGCAGAAAGATTACGAGAAATCGATTGTCTAAACGTAGAGAATGCTCTACCAGTGGTCGATAATGGGTTAACAACCTTAACATCCAGGATATATTCACTGGGTAACATTGTATCTTCTGCTATCGATGTGCTAGAACAAGATTTGTCCATACTACAACATGGGCAATCACAACTGCGTTCTATTATGTTGTTAAGCTGGACGCTGCAATCTTTGACCGCGGGCTATGTGCCATGGAGTTTTACAAACAGCACATCTGTTTTCCTCGTACAATCTGACAGAAAAACAGATATAAATGGCACAGAGGGGAGCAAAATATTTAATGCTTGTGTTGAAAAACGGGACAGATTAATATTTACAGTGGCAGAATCACCGTCCACAGAATGGTTAATCCATGGCCACATAACTCTCCTGGTCACAACTTTTAAATTCCATTATTGCCTGGAACAAATGCAGGCAGGCAGATATGAAAAATTACGTAAGTAATTCATCAAGAAATCTTGGAAATTGCCATACGGAATTTGATGCCGGATTGGGGAAAAAGAAGTATTTCTTAGCTGTACTAACTGCGAGAATACCTTAAGTGGATCACTTATATGCTAGGATATAATGCTTCATGGGGCCTGTTATGGTTCAGTAGCAAATTTGTCCTGTCACCTAGAGGGTGATCCAACAGCCGTGATAACTCCAGTATTCAAAATACCTTCGAATGGGAGTTACTTGATGCTAAACGATCAAGGTTGCTGCGGTATTGTTTCCCCAAACACATACAGTCAGGGAGGCGCCGCTATGGCCTTCATTCAACATTTCATTAATACGGCTTGATACTTTGAACAGAATGAAAGCCATGCTTACACAGAAATCCGGGCTCTTAAACTCCGCTCGAGAGACTTCTGATCTCCAACTAGCAAGGTCTTCAGCAGAGATACAGGCACTTATACGTGCAAACTGCCCTTTCCATTTCGCAGAAATGGTAAATCGTATCTTTAAGATGTCTGATACTACAGGTGTTGTCCACCTAATTAAGAACTTAGGTTATGGACTGTTAAGCACCTTTCAGACGGTCCTCAGAGTTATTCCAAACTTTATACACTCCGTATTGGGAAGCATCTTTGGAGGACTGCTGCTGATCCTGTTTCTGATAGCAGTTATCCTGATTGTTGTGTTTTTGCTATGCATTGGACGTCTCAGTCACCAAGGATATAGAAACAGTACTTCTGAAGGGAAAATACCATGATCCCATGGTACAACTGTTGGGCACACCTCGCCTAAAGGAACTACGTGCTTCATGATTCTTGTTGTTGAGACCTGTCTGGAAGGACTGCATCTTACCTGTCCTCTGATGCCTGTTCTGCTGAAAAGAATACGTTTTGGATCTCTGTCTGAAACTCCCATTATGTATGTGCGCGACCGGACGTTGACTCTTTACTGGACCCGTTAACAGTCCATGTTTTGCAGTGTCCCCAGTGAATTCCCATGTTGATGTTGGAATGCTTAGAGCCACCACAGGTAACATCAGCAACTATTGGTAAAAGACACTGGCTCCTCCTCTTACAACCAGGCCTTGGATGGCGCACAGGGTGCCCCATCCCCAGCTGTGGACAGTACAGAAAATCATCTGTGCTCAATAGACATAATCTGTGAGGTATTACAAGGAATGCCAACTGCGGAGACAAGCTATGAGAATATTGTGGCTACCATCCAGGACAGATAAACATTTGACTCATTTGGCCAGTTGTGTGCTGGGAGGAAATTATGATTTTTAAAAACAAACAGAAAACTGAAACTCTATATCAAAATTGTCATTCCTTTCACGCATGTGTGGCTTTCAAAATGCTTATAGTAGTTCGGACTATACCTACGGACATATTAGAGCAATAGACTATCTGTCAATTTCTAATACTCCACTTTTTTTTTAGGAAAATTGTAAACATTTTATGAAAATGTTTTTGAAAGAATGTTTTTAACACAATGACAAACTAATGTTTTGTATATTTGCGTACACATATCTAGAACACCTAGTAGAACGTGTAGAATTTAAAACTGTCGTCCATTCGGAACAGGAGAGGGTGTTATATTCCATATGGGTACTATAATATAGGCCTCAGTAAACTCATTACCCTTCACCTATATTCTCTTGCTACATTACACTTGTCACAGTTTACAGGGACTGACCTTATTTTATTTTTTATTTATTTTTATTTTAGAAGTTTTGTACAGCACTAGCTGGACCAAAGGGTATCAGAGCGCTTCACAACATATACATCATATACAATAATGCGCAGACGTGAGATCGAGGGGAGTGGGGGAACATGTAGGTTAGGACAAGCGTCAGACTGGCATATGGTACAGGGAAGACGAGCCAGGGTAGGATATTGAGATATCTGATATTCAGCCATACATAATCGGGAATCAAAAAGATTACACATAGAAATGTTTCTTGAACTGCTTCAGAGGTAAGGGTCTGATATACAACCATACAAAATCGGAATTCAAAATGTTTGTGTACATAGGATTTCTTGAGCTGTGACCGTGTTGTCAGACTCGAATTTTAGTAACGATGAAGTGTTAATTGTAGGACTGTCCAGGGTCTGTCAGTTCATTCAAATGCAGTTGAGGAAGAGGTCTTGGAGAAGGCTCTTGAATTTTGAAAACAAGGGGATTGTTCTGATGTTGTACCTAGATATTACACTGCATTCAGAACGCAGGTTTTCCCTAGTTCAAAATCTCATATATTATGCATGAGGGTTCTTGGAAGCATAGCAGGACTACAATCTCCTGTATAAAATCTTTTTACAAAGCTCAGGCCCAACGTCATCCTTAGGCCGACACAGTAACACAGCAAGGTAGGACTCCTGGGGAGACCGATCGGTATATATACATCACATCTTGCTACTAGGGGCAGTGGAGACCAAGACTTCCAGGCCAACACACTGGCCAGAGACGCTGAGTTTCCTGCATGCAGACACTCCAGCTCGCAGTGGTCTAAAATCCCTCGTGTGGTGTCCAGTTCGAGACCAGGACGGGGTCCCACAGTCTCACTTAAGGTAATGGGGTTGACTGAATCCTAGAGGAATTCTTGGCTTAACACCTACACCCATGCTAAGTACACTTGGGTACATCTAGATAGAGAGGCATCGTAGGAGTACCCATAGTTTTTATGTGTTCTGTATACTTGAATGTGTTCATGATATTAGTAAGATGGTAGAACTCTACCATCCGTTTACTTTTGTAGTACTGTTAATGATTCATATCTTTCACTGTCTAACGGTTGTTGCAGCACATCTATTGTACATCAGAATAACAACTGTTCAATAAATGATTATTGAAAACGCCCAGCTTGTTTTATTTGGAGTATCTCTCTGAAACAAACTAAGTAAGCATGAGTGACTGAATGAAAGGTAGTACATTGTTTCCACGATCCTGAGGGATCAGGGTTCTCATGTTCTAAGGTTGCCAGAAATAATTCTCTCCTTGGTAAAAGAATATTATAGTGGCACTGTGAGCTAGCTGATACAGAAAGGCTAACATGCCCGGTAGGGGTTATCAGATTTCATCTGACACCAATCCTACAGTGTATGTTGTCTAAAATGCACAGATCCTGTATATTTTCTATAGGAACTACACAACATTGCAAGTCATTAGATCAACTTGTTGTAGGGGGCGCGCTGGATTTAGGAATAATATAATTTACTATTCCAACTCCAGCATGTGCAACAGTAGGGAAGATGTTGGAATAGTAAATGATACTATTCCTTAGGTTAGAGCGTCCCCTACAGCAAGTCGATCTAATGAGTTGTGATGTAAAAGTATTGTGTTCTAACAATGAGGTTGTTGTAAAACCACGTTGTGAAATGAACGGGATGTAATGTCAGCGTTGTAAATGCTGTTTCCGCGATGAGACCTCTTCCGACCCCGCGGGGCCCAAGGGCTCACCAGTGGAGTTGGCCCACTCAAATACGCGGTGCATGGCCTCATAAAATTCTTTTTATCTGAGGGGGTAACTCTGGCTCCTGCAAAAGGAGGGAGGTGCAAAATCGACCCAGGGTAAGGCTCCGTGGAACCATGCCTAGAGCGTCAGTGCCCTTTACCTCTCGTCGACAAACAACAGACGAGGTGAAGATGATGTCCGCTTGGACTATTTCTTCTTCTTATGCCTCTTCCCAAGTGTCCCGAGGACCCCGAGACGGATGAAGAGGACTTAGGGCTCTGGGAGTGGTCCCGCGACCTCCTCTACCTCTATGGGGATAGCGAACCTCCACAGAGTATCGCTCGACGGTGTCAACTGCCAGACTACAAGGAGCTTTATCACCTGCTCCCTCAGGCCTTCCGAGCCATGGCCTTACAGCCCGACCACCACTTCAAGACATGGTTGCGCTCGAGACACCAGAGACAGACGATATGGGGATCGGCAACTGATATCATGCAGTGGCTGCTTGAAACCTGTCTATCTCAAAGACATTCCTTGCACACGTAATTTGACAAATTGAGAAAAGGCATGTAAAAAAGCAATAGAGGGGTAGCTCTTCCCAGATCAGTGCTTAACTGGCACGGGAAGAAAAGAACTGACGTTTGCGCACCTGGGTACCGCAATGTCATAACCGACACTACCGACGCTGTCGACGTCATGCGGTGCTGAATTAAGCCACCCGACGGCGCGTGCAAGGGGTATTGCTCAGCAAAAGTTTCCAGATCCAGCGTGATGCCTGGGCAATTCAAAGGTAAGGAATCTGCAGCTAGAAGGCTTTATCAGATAAAAGTGCCAGTAACATGAATATACCCACAAGCCAGTTCCTCCCTGTTAGACCTGGCACCATTGGCATGGGTCTCCCTTCTATTTTTTGCTGTTGCCTCCTGTGTTTTTGCTATCTGTTTTGCTGGTCTAGATTCTTTGGGCACTGTGCCACTGCTATTCAGTGCCAGAGTGCAAGTGCTCCCTATTGTAAAATATTGTGTTGAATTAGTGACTACATAATTGGTCCATTTGATTTACTTGTCAGACCCTAGTACAGTGTACCATGTGTGCCCAGGGCCTGTAAATCCAGTGCTGCTGGTGGGCTTGCAGCACTGGTTGTGCCACCCACAGAAGCAGCTTGTAAAGCGTGTCTCAGGCCTGCCTTAGAGCCTGAGTGCAGTCTGGTATTGCCATGTTGACTGGGCAAGTGCAAGTGCATAGAAAGTCAAAATATCGAAGTATATAATATAGGTTATTAAAATTATCGAATTTTTAATAATATCAAATTTTTTATAGTGTTTTGTATGTTAGCACATGTGTGAAAAGTGTATATTTATGTTATTATTTCTTTTAAGTAATGAATTTTATGTTATTTAATTTTTGCGCAATTTAATTCTGTAGCGGGTTGTGGGTTTACAGGGGAATCGGGTGGGAAGTAACTTAATTATAATTAATTTGTATTTGTATTGGTTATTTGTAGAGCGCAGCTATCGCTCCGGAAGGAGCATTTTGGCGCTAATAGAGCAAAGTGCAAACAATTGCGGGTTAGAGTTAAATGGCTGTCAATGCGTACTCACCTGGAAGATTAAAAATCCAGGTTTTCAGATGTTTCCTGAATTGTTTTTCTTGAGTGAGTTGTCTGAGATGTTTGGGCATTGCATTCCAGGCCTTGGAGGATAGGAAGGTTAGGGTTTTACCCCCCTTGGTTTTGAGGTTGAATTTGGTCAATTTAATGAGGTTTTCTCCTGCTGATAGTAATGTCCTGGTTGGAGTGTAATGGGGGAAACGCTTGATAAGGTACTTCGGGCCGGTGCCATGAAAAGCTCGAAAGGCCACAATCAGGATTTTAAATAAAATCCTCTTGTGGAGGGGTAGCCAATGTAAAGTTTTTAGGGCTGCTGACGCTGAGGATTTTCTTGGCAATTTGAGGACAAGTCTGGCTGCCGCGTGTTGCACACTTTGGAGTTTTTTTAGAGTTGTTTTCTTAATGCCGGCCGTCAGGCTATTGCAGTAGTCCAAGCGTGCGAGAATTAGGGCTACAGTGACTGCTTTTCGTGAGTTGATGGGCAGGAAGTCAAAGAATTTCTTTAAGGATTTGATGATGCTAAAGCAGCTTCCTGCAACATTCCTCACGTGCTGGTCGAATGAAAGTTCGGTGTCAAATAGGACCCCTAAGTTTCTTGCTGATGTTACAGTTTGTGGGGGGGCAGGAGAGTCTTCGGGCCACCATTTGCTGGGACAGAAATGTTGTGATTTTCCCATAGGAAGAATCTCTGTTTTACTGACGTTGCATTTAAGATGGTTTTTGTCCATCCAGAGAAACACATCCTTCAGACAATTCTTGAGGTTTTGCTCGGCAGTGGTGGAGTTCTTCTCTAGGGGAACAATGAGCTGGGTATCATCGGCATACGATGTTACGAGTATGCCGTATGATTCAATGAGGGCTATGAGGGGGATCATGTAAATATTGAACAGGAGCTCAAAATAGAGCCCTGAGGAACTCCTGACAAGGTCTTTTTTTCCTTGGATAGGAAGGGGCCTAGAGTGATAGTTTGTGATCTCTCCGTCAGAAAAGAAATAATCCATGACAATACTACCCCTGAGATTCCGATATTTCTAAGTCTCCCTATCAGTATTGTATGGGAGATGGTGTCGAACGCCGCTGTGAGGTCTAATAAAATTAGAACGGCGTTCTTTCCTTGATCCTGCAGGGTTTTCATGGAGTCGGAGAGCTCGATCAAGGCTTTTTCTGTGGAATGGTTAGATCTAAAACCCGATTGTTGGGGATGCAAGATATTGTTGCTCTTCACATACCTTTTTAGTTCTTTATGTACCATCTGTTCTGTAATCTTGCCTAGGACTGGGAGGAGTGATATTGGGCGTAAGTTGGCCAGTTCTGTGGGGGGTTTGTTAGGTTTCTTCATTAGTAATTGTTAATTAATGTTTATTTGGTAATTAACACCTTGGCTGCTAGGGAGATTTTTCTCCTGTGCTGACCATCATTATTTCCCATTGTTCATGACGAGCTCAGCTCGTCATAAGCACACGACCAGTGTACTGCATGACGAGCTGAGCTCGTCATGAGCAGGGAAGGGGTTAATTAAATTTTAATTGGCAATTATTTTAACTTAATTCTTAATTGATAATTATGTTAATTTTATTAATTAATTTTCCATAGCGGGTTGTGGGTTTATAGGGGAATAGGGTGAGAAGTAATTAAATTATAGTAATCAAATATTTAAATTTATTTATTGGTATTTATTTTGAATTAATTGTTAATTAATTTTTATTTGGTAATTAATTAAATTGTAATTGGCAATTAATTTTACTTAATTGATTAATTGATAATTATGTTAATTTTACTAATTTATTTTCTGCAGCGGGTTGTGGGTTTATAGGGGAATGGGGTGGGAAGTAATTTAATTATAATTAATAAAATAAATACATTTATTTATTGGTATTTATTTTGAATTAATTGTTAATTATTTTTTAATTGCTAATTAATTAATTGTTAATGTGTAATTAATGTGTATTAGTAGGTAATTTATTCTAATTAATTTATATTTGTATTTTTAATTGATTCATTATTATATTATATTAAATTGGGAATTACTTTTATTTAATTTTTTATAGATATTAAAATACATATTTTTTAAATAATATATGAAGTATTTACTTTCCCTACTGTTGCACTCACTGGAGTGGGACTAGCAATGTTTACCTCTACGCTATCCAACGCTTTCCCTACTGTTGCACTCACTGGAGTGGGAATAGTAATTTTTACCCCTACGCTATCCAACGCTTTCCCTACTGTTGCACTCACTGGAGTGGGAATAGTAATTATTACCTCTACGCTATCCAACGCTTTCCCTACTGTTGCACTGAGTGGAGTGGGAATAGTAATTTTTACCCCAACGCTATCCAACGCTTTCCCTACTGTTGCACTCTTTGGAGTGGGAATAGTAATTTTTACCCCTACGCTATCCAACGCTTTCCCTACTGTTGCACTCACTGGAGTGGGAATAGTATTTTTTACCCCTACGCTATCCAACGCTTTCCCTACTGTTGCACTCACTGGAGTGGGAATAGTAATTTTTATCCCTACGCTATCCTACGCTTTCCTTACTGTTGCACTCACTGGAGTGGGAATAGTAATTATTACCTCTACGCTATCCAACGCTTTCCCTACTGTTGCACTGAGTGGAGTGGGAATAGTAATTTTTACCCCAACGCTATCCAACGCTTTCCCTACTGTTGCACTCTTTGGAGTGGGAATAGTAATTTTTACCCCTACGCTATCCAACGCTTTCCCTACTGTTGCACTCTCTGGAGTGGGAATAGTAATTTTTACCCCTCCACTATCCAACGCTTTCCCTACTGTTGCACTCCCTGGAGTGGGAATAGTAATTTTTACCCCTACGCTATCCAACGCTTTCCCTACTGTTGCACTCTCTGGAGTGGGAATAGTAATTTTTACACTCCCGCTATCCTACGGTAATAATATTGTATATTTTTTAATAATATTATGTTATTATATATATATATATATATATGTTTTAACAAATAAAATTGTATTTTTTTTATAACTTAAATTAGTCTTTTAATAAATTTAAGGTTATTTAAGTATTTTTAAGTATATTTTAGTAATTTATTTTTATTATTTTTTAAATTTTACATTATTTTTAAGAAATTCGATATTTTTACAAAGTATATATTTTTAAACGATATTTTGGATTCAATATTTTTGTACTTACCTGTTTGTAGATAGAAATTCGATATTTTGCCTTTCGATATTTTGGCATTGATATTTTTAGTAGTCTATATTTTGTCCCTCGATATTATGTCAGTGATCCGGTATTATATATCAGCTTATTGTTAAATAATTGTTAAATATCCACGGAGGCCCTATTAAAGCCTACCCAAAGATTATTATACCCCTGTATATAATTCTTGAACATTTGAGAGAGTGCAGGCAAGGGGAAAGTGAAAACCTTACCTTAATCGACTCATTCGCCTCTGGATTCAGCGATGCAGATTTCATAATCTCAACTAGAAATAGAAAGCAGACATATTGAAAGGAGCAAACTAGAAAGAGGAAAAGTATCAAGTAAAGAGAGGGTAGGGAGAAAGGAGGAGAGAACTTACAAAAGAAAACTACATCGGGCAGGAAAAGAACACTCAACGCAGACGGAGGAGAAAGTCGGGAAGAGTGGAACATGCCAGGAGGTTTTATGCTTCAGTAGAAACCAAGAAGGAGTCCCAGGAAGCCTGATAGGGGAGGGGACTAGCCATAAACCAGCCCAGCCAAGAAGTAAACAAGACAATGAGGTAAAGGAGGACGCCAAAGACCAGGATGAAGACGTATGGACAGAGGAGTGGTGGATGCCGCCAACAGGCACAAGCTAGTGCGCCACAGTCCTGGTAGGGTTGTGGCACTGTGGAAGAGTTTAGGGGGTTCGGGAGGACTGAGGTGGGGGGGTTGCAGGAACAGGGTGTTGTGTTGTTATTGCAGTTTTGTTCTTTCTACCTCCTTCTTCCTTCTTTTATTCCCACTTTTCTTGAAAAGGGGTTTCAAGTGAAGACAGATACTGAACACCAGTTTTGTGTGTTCCCCTATGTTAACCAAAATTTTGCATTTTGTAGGCTGCTTTGGCTTTGCACGCGTTACGAAAATATCACGCTTGTGTTTCACATTATAATGTTTACATAGTCAGAATATGTTATTGTAAATTGTTCTGGGATTTAGTCTGAGCAAGGTCAATAAACATCGCTCCTTGTTATTCGTTATGGTCCAACACTAGCACCTAGCCATATTAAAGAAATCCAGTTGCTGTTTTTACACTTACATGTTTTGTAATATAACTCGGGACGTGTTGTTCTGAGACACCAGAATTAACCAAGGTCCTGCAAATGAGAGGGCTGCGTCAACTGAGATGCAGAGCAACCTTCTATATGTGCTAAAGTACAGGGTACACAAGTAAAACTCAGAGATCTCAAATCTATAACCACTTAGCTTAAGTAGTGAGGGTAAGTTTAGGGAAACCTGTCAAATAATATGACAGGCCTTTTCATGGTATATAGCTTATTCAGTATGCTAATGACATTATTGACATGCATCTGCTTTATATTTGAGGCTCACTTATTGCATACTAGAGCATGATCGTTTAAATAAATACTGCGTCTCAAATATGTTATGTTGTGGGCACGTATGAGTGAGAGAATGAAAGGGTGTAACCTGCCACCGCAATCCCTCGGAAGGTCAGGAGTTTTGCGTTCTGGGGTACCAAATCACTTGTCTCTCTTGAAAGGTTAGGAGGGCAAGTGAGGCACTGTAGGCGAGTCAATTTGGGGCCACAGATGCTGATGTAGTATGGTGACTCAGCCCCGACATACTGACATCCTGTGGTTCCAAGCATAGTTCCTGAGTTCCTGAGCAGAATCCCTACAACACAATTGTGAGAGGGGTTGCTACGAGAGAGGTAAAGCACCCCTGACAGGCTACCTAGAAAGGAGAGAAAAAGTACCCTGGGTATGATTAAAGCATACACATAACTTAGACCTGTGAAATAGGAGAGTAAAGGACACGTAACCCAGAGAGATATACTATATATATATATATATATATATATATATATATATATATATATATATATATATATATATATATATATATATATATATATAAATAAATATATATTTTGACAAACAAGGGACCTAAGAGGAAGAACAAGATGACAATACAGGGTACCAAGGCTAAACGCACAAGTTACTTACCTTCGGTAACGATATATCTGTAAGAAACATTAGTTAGTTAGATTCCTAATATTAGAATCTCCCCAGCCGTCAGACTGGATCTGGAAAGGTTTGGTCAGTAGTACCCCTGCGCATCAGTAGGCGTCGTCTGCGGCTCCGCGCCCGTTGTCGGCGTCGTGATCGCCGAGATGACATTGTAGGAGTACTTAGACGCCGCCCTCGCGCGCTGATGTCAGTTCTGTACATAACTTTCGGCGCCAGGAACGCAGAGCCATGCAAGAAACCGACACTGGAGCCATGAAACTAGGGACCTCAAAGGGAGAAACCTTAACCCTAGATATCGGTTCGCAGAACAGGGAGGATGGGTGGGGCGGTAAGGAATCTAACTAACTAATGTTTCTTACAGATATATCGTTACCGAAGGTAAGTAGCTTGTGCATCTGAAAGAAACACGTTAGTTAGATTCCTTACCTTAGAATAAATACCCCAGCAATACCAAACCCGGTGGTGGGCCTGCGAACCAAGATCACACCAGGAAGTCCTGGAGAACGGAACTGCCAAAAAAGCCATCTCTCCGGACTTAACTGTCCAGGCAGTAGTGCTTGGCAAACGTGTGCAGCGAGTCCCACGTAGCTGCCTGACAAATGTCCTGCAAAGGGACTCCCCGGCCCAGGGCAGTAGTAGCTGCCGTGGCCTGAGTGGAATGGACGCCCAGCCCCACAGGAGGCTCCTTTTTAGCCAAGGAGTAACAGACCTTGATTCACAACACGACCCACCGAGAGATGGCCCGCTTGTGCACTGCCCGACCCTTCTTAGCGCCCCCATAGCCAACAAAGAGTTGGTCATCCACCCGGAACTGTTATGTGCGGTTTAGGTAAAAAGAAAGCGCACGTTTTGGGTCCAGACGGTGGAGCCTCTCTTCCTCTTTCGAGGGATGCGAAAAGAAGGTGGGCAAGGTAATGGAAAGGCAGTAACAACCTTGGGCAGAAAAAAAGGGCGAGTCCTCAGAACAACTTTGTCCGGATGGACTGAGAGGAAAGGAGGCTTAGATGAAAGAGCCTGGAGCTCACTCACTCTTCTGGCAGAGGTGATGGCAACCAGGAGAGCAGTTTTGAGAGTCAGAAGACGAAGAGGGAAATTATAAGGTGGCTCAAAGGGAGCGCACATCAGATAAGTAAGAACCAGGTGCAAGTCCCACTGAGGCATCACAAAAGGAACAGGAGGGAACATGTTCGTGATGGCCTTCAAGAATCTATTCACAACATGGGACCTGAAAAGAGAAGGCTGATCAGGAAGTCTCAAGAAGGCTTAAATGGCCGAGAGATAGCCCTTGATAGTGACCAGACCAGAGCCCTGCTGGACAAGAGAAAGAAGAAAGAGGAGAACCTCTGAAAGAGGGGCAGAGAGTGGATCCACAGCCTTTGCTGTGCACCATGCCACAAACGTGTTCCACCTGGAGGCGTATACCGTCTTTGTGGAGGGACGCCTGGCTACCAGAACACATCACAGACTTCAGGAGGCAAGTCAAATGGCCTCAACTGTCGCCACTCAATCTCCATGCATGTAGGTGGAGACTGAACAGGCTCGGGTGGAGGACCGTCCTCTGTTGCTATGACAGAAGGTCCTCCTGAAGAGGCAGACGAATCGGGGGATCGACTAACAAACTGAGTAGCTCGGGATACCAGTACCTTTGTGCCCAATTCGGAGACACAAGGATGACTTGGGCCCGGTCGCGCTTGATATTCTTCAGCACTCTGGGCAGAAGTGGTATAGGTGGAAAGGCGTACATTAGAACGCAACTCCACTCGCGATGAAAAGCTTCTCAGAGCGAGTGCCGCCTTGGAAATCCCAACGCACAGAACTGATGACATTGCACGTTCTCCTCGGCGGCAAATAGATCTAATCAAGGCTCTCCCCACTGCTGAAAGAGACCTTGCGCCATGTCTGAGTTCAGACGCCATTCGTGATCCATCATGCACCAGCGGCTGAGTTAGTCCGCCCTGGCGTTCAGGGAACCTGCCAGGTGTTGAACCACCAGGGTAATGCCCTGGTGTTCCAGCCATGTCCAGAGGTGCAGAGCCTCCTGACAAAGGGGCCACGACCCCACCCCGCCCTGTTTGTTGCAGTACCACATGGTGGTGTTGTTGTCTGTGAACACCTGCACTACACTTCCCCGGACAGAGGGAAGGAATGCCTTCAGTGTAAGCCGCACCCGCAGCTCCACAAGGTTGATATCTCCCATGTGGCACCCCCCATCCTAGGAGGGAAGCATCCGTCACCCCTGTGTGCTCCAGTTGGAGAAGGAGGAGGTATCTGCCACTGACCCAATCGCGGTCCGTGAGCCACCACTGCAGCTGGCTCGCAGTGCCGTCCGAGATCTGACCGTGGTTGGACAGGTTGCCCTGATGCTGTGCACATTGGAACTTTAGGTCCACTTTAGAGCCTGCATTAGCCACCTGGCGTGATGTACCAGCAGGATGCAGGAGGCCATCAGCCCCAGGAGCCACAGCATCAGCACGACCGAAACTCAGGATAAAGGCTGTAAGATTGGGATCAGAGCCTGAATATACCAAACCCGCTGTTCGGGAGGAAAACCTGAAACTGCGCCAAGTCCAGAACCGCTCCAATGAAGAGGATCTTCTGAGAGGGACGCAGGTGTAACTTCGGCACATTGATGGAGAACCCAAGCGAGTGCAGGAGATCGGCCGTAGTCTGGAGGTGGAAGACGACTGTCTGGGGCGAGCCCACCTTCAACAACAGTCATCGAGATAGGGGAAGACTGGAACCCCTAACCTGCGCAGATGGGCTGCGACCACCGCCATCACTTTCGTGAACACCCGAGGGGCACTGGTGAGCCTGAAGGGGAGGACGGTAACCGGAAAGTGTTGGTGGCCTATCGTGAACTGCAGGTTGTGCCAGTGGGCCGGCAGGACGGGGATATGGAAATAAGCGTCCTGCAAGTCCAACGCCACCATCCAGTCTCCAGGGTATAGGACAGCCAGGACCTGAGCTAAAGTCAGCATCTTAAACTTCTCCTTCCAGAGGAAGCTGTTGATGCTCCTGAGGTCCAAGATAGGACGCAGGCCCCCCTTGCCCTTCTTGAGAACCAGAAAGTAGTGGGAATAACAACCACGTTGTACTTATGGCCCAGGAACGCGCTCGATGGCCCCCTTAGCCAAGAGGGCCATAACTTCCTCCTGTAGAAGTCGCAAGTGATCCCCGACATGGGCTGGTACTGCGGTATCATGGCTGGAGGGGTCGCCTCGAAGGGGAGGGAGTAGCCCCTTAGGACGATTTGCAGCACCCACCTGTCCGAAGTGATGGTACGCCAGTGGAGCAAATGATGGCGAACCCTGCCTCCTACTGGTGTTGAATGGGACTGAAAGCTCAGACTTGGAAGGCTTTGAGGCGGATGTTGCGGGAGCGGACTGACCAGGCCTTTGTCCCCCTGCACCGCCATGGCTGTTACCACATCCGCGTTGAGGTTGGTCTGCGGCCTGTGGCTGGACGAACGTGTGGGGGCGCCCCTTCCATGGCCAAGAAAGGGACAAAAAGAAGAAGTCTGCTGGCGCTGGCCCGACAGGCCCAAGGACTTTGCCGTAGCCCTGGAGTCCTAGAAACGCTCAAGCGCACTATCTTCTTTGTCGCCGAACAGGCGACGGCCATCAAAGGGCATGTCCATGAGCTTGTTCTGGACATCCCCCCACAAAATTGGCGGACCTCAGCCAGACGTGGGGACGGATGGCCACCGTCGTGGAAATTGCTCTGTCTAGCGAGTCCGTGGTATCAAGTCCACATCGGATGGAATACCGTGCTGCGTCTTGCCCCTCAGCAAGAGCCTGGGCGAGCCGTGTCTGGGCCTCCTCCGGACACTGGGGCAGCACGTCCGCCACCGTATCCCAGAGAGTGGGTGCAACGGCCCAAAAGGCATGCGGTATTAATGGACCGCAATCCTAAGCTGACTAAGGAGAACAGTTTCTTCCCAAACTGATCAAGCCTTTTGGATTCCTGACCCGGGGGAGTGGTCGGGAATGTGGTCGGGGATTTGGAGGCCTGGATCACCAGACTCTCGGGGGTGGGGTGTAAGGACAGAAAGTAGGGGTCGCCCGGAGCCGGGCGGTGGCGTCGGGCCATGTTCCGATCCACAGGGGGCACTGTGGAGGGCATGGACAAAGTGCCCATCAGAACGTCTGTGAGGGCCTCATTAAACAACAGCATAGGCTCCGAAGAGCTTACTGGCGGTTGAAGCACCTCAGTGGGGAGATTGGTCCTCACAGCTGCAGCAGGGAGCTCAAGAACCAAGGCCTTGGCTGCCCTGCGCAACACCACACCATATGAAGCACCTTCCTCCGTAGCCTCGGAGGGAGGAGAGATGAAACCAGTGTCAGGCGTTGTTTCAAGACCACTGGCCTCCCCCAGCTCATCTGCCCAGTCCTGACTTAATTGGCACTGTTGTGCCAGAGGGTCCTCAGACCCCTCCCAGTCCTCCCCTTCATCCGTGTCCTGATAAACAGGCATAAATGACAGAGCCGGGTCATAGATGAATTGCTCACACACTGACGCAGGAGACGGAGCCAAGCGGTGCTGCACCGATGCCTGACCCGGACCGGGGCTGAAACCAGGGGCGTCGTCGGTCGTCGTCCGTGGACGCGCCGTTAGTGGCACCGAGGGGGTCGGCGCCGGCAGAGGAGTCGTAAGGTCAACCGGCGTCGACCGGGATCCAGGCCTGGATCCCACGGGTCCTGCAGCATCGGGATCGAAGCTGTCGATTGCGCCGGGCCGAAGCCGCTGGCATGCTAGGACCCCCACTCGGACCTGCGCGGCCCGAAGGTGCGGCGGCGGGCCTCGACGGCGGGAAGAGAGTCCTCATGGCCACGAGGAAGTCTCGAATCTCGCCCGGAGTCGCAGTAAGCCCAGGACCGTAGGGTGTAGAGCTGGATGCAACGCCTGCGGCTCTGGCCGAGCCGCATGGGTGGTGCCACCCAAACTCTCGGCCGAGTCGCGTGACCGGCAAGGGGAGTCAGAAGAGCGATGTCGCCTCTTCAACTTCTTCTTGCCATGCCTCGACTTACCTGAGTGCGAGGACTTGGATCCTGGCGAGCGGAGAGGGCTACGGCTCTGCGACCGGTCCCCCAACTTCCTCCTCGACCGGGACCTCGAGCGGCGCGGAGCCGACTGTCGGAGCTCGAGAAGCTTACGGGACCGCCTCCCGCCTAGCTTTTGAAGTCAAGGCCCGACAGTCGGGCATGATTTGTCGTCGTGGTCTGCCCCTAAACAGTAGAGACACCGGCGGTGGGGGCCGGTAACCGACATCAGTCGGTGACAGGTGTCACACGACTTGAACCCAGGCTTCCCTACCGGCACCAGGAGCCAAAGTCGACTCGAAAAAGATAGTCAAAAGACCAAAAAGTTAGTCAAAAAGTGATTACGGGTACTAGCTGTTCCCGGATCTGCGCTTGCTGGCGTGGAAAAAAGAAGAACTGACATCAGCATGCGAGGGTGGCATCTAAGTACTCCGATGAAGTCATCCCGGCGATCACGACGCTGACGACGGACGCGGAGCCGCAGACAACGCCGACCGATGCGCAGAAGTACTGCTGACGAAAAGTTTCTGGATCCAGTCTGACGCCTGGGGATATTGTAAGGTAAGGAATCTAACTAACGTGTATCTTTCAGAATTAATAATTTCTTTTAGTAGGGTTCATTATTTTTTTAGTTAACACTTGCCTGGGTATTCTGGCATGTCTTTGAGTGTGCCATCTTTTCTGTCCTGAGAGAGAAGAAACAAAGAACAATTAATGCCAGAGGGAGGAGAACAAGAGTTCCTTCTCTATACAATCAGACTATTTTTGAACAAGTCTGTGAAACGTTCTTATTTCTCTAATAAGACTGTAATCGCAAAAAAGTCACCACTGCAAAAAAATTAAGAGTAAGATTCTTAACCCTCATTTTTGCACAGTCCTTTACGAAGTAGTGTCAGAAGAAGAATGAGAAGAAATGTAATATTAAGTCCTCAAAATAGCTGATGGCCCAAAACAATTGGAGGGTGCCAGGGAAAAATTTGTGTTCACTTCCTAGCAGGTGAGAGAGACTTTTTAAAAGGCTTTTCAGTCACTGTCAGAGCAGTTATAACTGGTCTACCGGATTCAACATACCTCCACGGGTAAATTATATTGTATTGTATTGTATATTGGATTTATATAGCGCTTATCACCCAGGGGTCTCTAAGCGCTTGCCTTGGGAACTCGTCCTGGCTTTCCCCTGTGAGATAGCCCCTACAGGGCATCCCCAAGGTGAAAGCCAGGCATCCCACCGCGGGGGGCCGTTGTGGAGATTAAGCAAGCTTAATGCCCAGAGTTGCAGAGTGTGAACCCATGATTAGGTCAGGCACCAAAGCGAGAATTATCGAGTCCGTGGACATTTGAGCTCAAGACCCTGCCCCGTCAGGAATTGAACCCTGGTCCTGGGTCTGACCTCTGCTTCAGGGTCTGCCTGCTCTAACCAGTGAGCCACACTTCTCCACTTCTCCTCCAAATTGGATAGTGTGCTAGGTCAACAAAGGGGGCACACAGCACTCTTCTCTGTAGTCTTGCAAAAATATACATCAGAAGAAGACCTAAATTTGTTCAAAAATTTTGAGAGGATTGGTCAGGTGGCTACTTGTTCACAGATCCATTATGTAAGAATTACAATTGGTTTCTTGGGCAGTAAACCCTAGAAAACTGATAGCCTATGAGGACATAAAGAAAAGTAAATGAGACGATTAGGAGTGGATGCTGATCCCTACAGGATATGACTTTGACAAATAAAGGAGACAATGAGAGTGTAACCATAGGCATTGTTTTATAGACTAAAAGATTTATCAGATCAATGTCTGAAGACGGACTCGGGAACAAAGGAGGAAATAGTTGAAAAGATATACCTAGAACAATTTCTGAATTCCTTGCAAAGGCCAGTTCAGCTTTCAATCAATCAAACAGGGTTTATAAAGCATAGCTGATCACCCACAGTGGTATCCAGGTGCTTGCAGATCTCAGCGCCTCATTTGAACAGCCAGATCTGGAGGGCCCTACTGGATTCCGGATGGGAAGTGATGGTCCAGAAGTGTCGGAGAAGGCTGTTCCAGGTCTTTTCTGTTCTGAGGGAGAATGATATTCCCCTGCTTCTGCTTACGTGGATTCTAGGAGGGTGAGTAAGTGATAGGGAGGCAGAGCTTAGTCCTCTCGATGGTTGGTGGAAGCTCAGGCCGTAGTTAATGTAGGTGAGTCCTTGGTTGTGTAGGGCTTTATGCGTGAGTCAGCAACTTGAATTGACATATCTTGTGCACTGAGAGCCAGAGGAGTTGCCTGAGGTGTGGTGTGATGTGGGATCATCGGGGAAGGTCGAGGATGAGTCTGGCTGCCACATTCTTTATGGTCTGCTGTCTTTGTAGCAGTGTATACAATTCCAATGTAGAGGGTGTTGCCACAGTCCAGTCGGCTGGTGATGAGGGCCTGTGCCAGATTGTATCTCTTGTGCAGGGGTATCCACTTGAAGATCTTGAGTAGCATGAGCAGAGTGAAGAAGCAGGGAGAGGAAACGATGTTGATCTGTGATTTCATGGTAAGACTGTTATCAATGATGATCGAGGTTTCTGGCGTGTTCTGAGGGAGTCGTTCCATGTGTTGCTGTTCCTAACGAAGATCAGAATTTCAGTTTTGTCTGTGTGCAGCTGCAGGCAGTTGTCTTTCATCCAGTCGGCAACACTTGTCATGCGTCTGTGGTAGTTGGTTTTGGTGGTGGTGGGGTCGTCAGTGAGTGAGAGGATGAATTGGGTGTCGTCTACAGAGTAGTGTATTTTGAGACCTTAGGATCTGACGATGTTGACTAGTGGAGTGATATATGCGCTGAAGAGCACGGGTTGAGCGATGATCCTTGGAGGACACCGCAGGTAATATCTTTGGGTTCGGAGGGGAACAGAGCCCTTGGATGCCGATATGGTGGAGTCAAATCCTAATGAGATATGGCCATATTTTTTTTTAGGAAACTGACTTTTATTTAGGATGGAAAATAAAGATCAAACCCCCTGTCCCCCCACCCCCAATGTTGACTTTTTACCATATAGTTATTGTTGAGCGCTTTATTTCATTCAAGGCCCTTAAAAAGAACATAATCATATTGCAATGTCAATCCTTTACATTGAAACAATGTATCAAATATAAATATTTAGAATTTGGATCGAACAACATATCAAAAATATATTTTTAAATTTTTGTGAAAAGACTTGCATTTAAAAGAAAGATGGAAAGGTGCTTTGGAAAATGCATTTATACAAGAACATTTATGAGCTAGCTACTGTGAGCTACTTGTTGTTTAAGAGCACTAACGTGCTGTTAATGCTTTTGAGTTAGTAGAACAATATAGTGAATTAAATATAAGTGCAACTTTAGCTGTGTCTAGGGAAAGGTCTTAAACCAGAGCAACATAGTGCAACATCATGAATGTGAATATAATAAAGTGCATTAATAGATATATTTATACAAATGCACAACTTCCCTAAGAGTGATTCACTTGCTATTCAAATATAATAAAGTAATTTGTTATTAAAATTCCTGGTAGTACAGCAATAATTTGATTTTACAATAGAAGCTACTTTAACTGAGACTAAAAATAAATACATATATCCCTGTTGGGCCAAAATAGAAGGTTAAAAACCTATATCATTTCAACCACAATATCATTACAATTAACCAAGGTGTGGCCTAGCTAACTAGAAGCAGATTGTAGGAAAGTAGGATCTGCTATCATGGTCATCCCCACATTTTGCTGGTGTCATTAAGTTTTACTGACTAGTCTGACTGGGACCTTGCTAATCAGGACCCCAGTCTCTGTGCTTCTTCCCTAAATTGGTCATGGTGAGTACTTAGGTGCACTCCGGATTGGCTACTGGGGTACCCTTGTAAGTTCCTAGTATAAGGTACTAAGGTATCCAGGACATAGGTCCACCAGATGTCCACCAGATGTCTCCCATGGGCTGAAGCATGTATTATGCCACCCATGAGAGGCCACTCCAATTGTGACTAGAGGCCTGCAATTGCAGCCTATGTAAGCTGGTGCTATCACCATTTACAACAGATATACGTTTCCTTATATCTGAGGTCACTGCACTTCAAACCTATAAGTCACCCCTAACGCAGGCCTTTAAATCCTTAAGGGAGGGTGTTCGGTTCTGAGTGTGAGGGTGCCCCTACATTAGCAGCACACCCCTACAACCTGCAGAGTCCATTCTCCCGGGTTGTAAGTACATCAGCCATTAAGATACAGAGAGTGACCATGCGTCATTACTCGTTGGCTTGCTCTAAACTGGCAGTAACGAAAGCTGCCATGTTTAGTATCAAACATATTGGAATCATACCACATCATAAACGGTGTGGGTGGTAGGATTCCATGCACTGTAATAGATTAATAGATGAATACTCGAGAGACTTTGTATCTTGAATTATGTAAGTTTATTACAAGGCACTACACCCACAATAAGGAGCGCCTTGATAGCAACTGAAGCAGCCCATCGAACTACAACCCCAAGAAGACTCCGGATCTTATATTCAAAGCATTACATTCTTCATTTCATATAAAACATTCTGCATTACATATAAAACATTCTCAACTCAATTACATCACCACTACATCACCTTCCCCTTTATCATAAAACAAATACATGTAATTTAATTAATATGTAATAAATTCATTGTACCTAGTAGGAGCTCTCCTAAATCTACTGCTACGACTGTAAGAAGGAATGGATGAATTTCTAACAGATTCTAAATTTTCATTGCTGTAAATTGGAGTATTTTTCCTTACCTCCGATTGTAACCAATGTGCCCACCCACAATTTTCTGAGTTTATAATGTTTTTCACTCTACTAACTAACCTAGCTTGATCTTCTGCCATTTTCACCAATTGCCTTAAGTTCCACCAACTTTTCTCACCCAGAAAAGTAGCATCTTTGCTCATTTTGATAACTTTACCTGGATTTGAGAAAACTCGATTGCCTTTTGAAACCCTAAAAGGTTTTTTAATCATCACCCAGTCACCAATTTAAATTTCCACATTTCTCAAATAATTTCTTAAATCAACAGTTTTTCTCAGCTGCTCATTAACTGTGTTTGTTAATTTTTTTTTGTCATACCCTTCTTTTATGACATTGAACTTTTCTTGTCTAACCAAGAGGGAAATAAAGTAGAATGAACCTTTCTACCTCTCAATAATTCAAAAGGTGTGACCTCAGTGGTACAATGTGGAGAAGTATTATAGATTGATTGTCTGCCTGCTTTTAGGAAGCAGCTAAAAACTTGGCTTTTTCCACGCTTACCGTAACCTTCCGTTGACTCCAACCGCCCTTCCTTTCTGCTTTTGTCACTGCCAGCGCCAGGATGCCTCTTGAGGTGATAGCGCGCTTTACAAGTGCAATAAATAAAATATAGTTCCAAACTTTTTCTTTAAGAAACTTTCCCACATCAAGACCAGAAGCAATAGCCATTTGAATTCCTTCCATCATAATTTTGTTACTGCGTTCCACTAACCCATTAGAAGAAGGAGAGTAGAGTGCTACTTTGAGTTGCTTAATGTCTTGTAAATCTAGGATCTTACGCATTTTCTATGATACAAAATGCATTCAATTATCTGTTACTAGAACATGAGGAGCCCCTTCTAATAAATATACTCTTTTTAGGAATGAAATGGTATTATCTGAATCTGGAGAAACTATAAATGTATATGTACATCCAATTAGAATGGTAGTCCATTGCCAAAATAAGGTATCTCATTCCCTCAGGTAAAACATTATAGGGGCCAGAGAAATCCAATCCCACTTTTTTCCATGCCGAACTAGGAACCTGAGTAGGATGCAAAGGAGAAGCTGAAGTTTTCCAATGTTTGTCTGATAGTAAACACTCCTCGTAGGTTTTCACTACTGATCTAACCTGTTCATCTAAACCCAGCCACCAATAATGTAATTTAATTCTCATACAAGTTTTTGTAACCCCTAAATAGCCTTTGTGAGCAATTTTTACTATGATATTCCTTAGTTTAGTTGGTGGTACACATTTATCACCCCTTAATAAGATGTGATCATCTACTGAGAGTTCATCAGCCACTTGTGCAAAGTTTCTCAATTCTCTTGTTACATTTCTTACACCAGGCCACATTTCAGTTGAAAATTCCATTGCTTTAGATAATATAGAATCTTTCAAACTAGCTTCTTTCCATTCATTTTCTGAAATTGTCAGACTCCATTCATCAATAGCATCGACCACGGTCACACATTCTACGTCCTCCTCTATCAAATCATCTTCATCATCCTTTTCCATTAATATCCTAGACAGGCAATCCGCTCGAAAAAATGTCCCACCAGAAATGTGCTTCAACTCAAAATTATACTCTTGAAGTTTAGACACAAGTCTGGTTAGTCTCCGAGACAGATTATTTTTCCCTGCCACTTTGCTGAAAAAAAAGAAAGAGGTTTATGGTCTGATAAAATTACAAATTTACGTCCCCAAATATACATTTAAAATTTTTGAGCCGCCCAAACGCAGGCAAAATCTACTGTTTGTTCTTTGCCATCAGCTTGTTGACTTAACACTGCCCCGAAACCATTCATGCCTGCATCCAATGAAATTACTGAGGTACAGTCATCTCTAAAAGCGTGAAGTGCCTGAGCTGAAACAATTAATCCTTTCACTCTACGAAAAATTTCATCAAGCTCTCTGTACCATACAAATTTCTGCCCCTTTTTCAGCAAAGCACGGAGTGGTTCTACAGCTTGAGCATAATTGACTACAAATCTAGCATAATATTCAAGAATGAGCGCAGTATTTATCACAGGGTGCTGTTGCCTCTATTAAAGCCCTGACCACTGAAGATGTTGGTTTAATGCCTGATTCTGATATTGTATGCCCTAAATTCTCCAACTCAGTCACACCAAATTTGCATTTGTCTTCTCCTACTGTCATGCCACGTTCCCCTAACAAAGACAGAACCTTTCTCAATAAAATATTTTGTTCATCTAGGTTTTTGGCAAACATTAAAATATCGTCCGAATATGCATGTTCTCCCTTCAGTTCTTTAAACAAAGTATCCATAAGTCTCTGAAAGACGCTGGCCGCTGATGCTAGTCCAAAAGGAAGCCTTAGGAATTCAAAAGCTCCAAACGGAGTAACAAAGGTTGTCAGCTCTTGAGATTCTTTGGACAAAGGAATTTGATGGTAGGCAGACTTTGAATCGATTAATGAGAACCATTTTGCCCCTCCTAAATTTGTTAACCATTCGTGGATCCTGGGAAGGGGATGACAGTCCACCTTAATGTTTTTATTTAGACCCCTGGGTTCCGCACACAACCTAATCTCGCTGTTCTTTTTTCGAGTGACGTTAATGGGGCGACACATTGAGAAGACTCAGTGGGTTGAATAATCTCATGAGAACACAAATCATCAAGCATTTTTTTAACTTCCCTCTCACACTTAATGGCACAGGACGAACATTATGTGCCACAGGAGATGCACCAGGTAATAATCTAATCCTGTGTTCAACACCTTACTCCAAACCTACTTTGTCATTAAAAACATTTTTGAACTCATTTACCAGATCCGTGCGATCAATGTTTGATTCCTCAACGTGGCAAATAGGCTAATCTCTTACTTTTATGGGATTATCATCACCAGGTACCAAATACAGACCCATTTTTCCTAGGTCTTTCCAACCTACAATGTTTTTCCCCTTAATTGCCACGTAAATGTTTGTACATATTGTTCTTTTTAACACTTGTAAATTGCCCATGAAAAACCCAACATATCAATATCCTTTTCGCCAAATGCTTTAGGATTTACATCTGTTTCTAACAAATTAATTTCTTTGCCCATTTTCCATAAAAAGTAGAGTCCCGAAGAATGGTGATAGGCGAACCTGAGTCTGCCATAACTTCTAGTTCAATTCCATTAATGGTAGACTCACATAAAGGACCCTTAATATGTATTGGCTCCTCCTCAGAATCAAGGGTCAATAAAAGGTTGTCTAGAGACTCTGAGCACTCAACAATATCAACAGTATTTACTTTTACAGATTTCTTTTGGAATCTACAAACTTTTTGAAAATGGCCAATCTTTTTACAAATAAAACAACGTTTGCTCAAAGCTGGACAGCCTTTAAAATTCCTGATATGAAATTTTGAACTGCAGCTGTAACAATAATTTTGAGCTTTTGTTTGTACAGATGTCGTAATTGGCCCGTTCGCATTAGCGATTAGCTGAACCTACACGTTGTCCTCCTTAACTTGGCTATATATGATAAACGCCATTTTGAATGTTACGGCGGCCATCTTAGATCATGAGCGGCCTCGTGGCCGACGTGCCCTTTAGTCCGTTGTCCGTTCCACTGGCCATGCTTGTCTGCCCAGCAACAGGCTATTTTTAGTACTGGTCAAGCCGCACATGCGCAGCTCCCACTGACCCGTAGATCTTCAGGAATGTGCACCAAACTGACCAGCGGAGTTGTGCCCCCTCCAATGAGCTGGCAGTATTCCAAAACATGACCATATATGTCTCGAAAATGTGTCTTAACTTGTGCCGCTTATCTTTTATTGCCCCAAAACTGTATATAAAATGAGGTCGCACCGATGTTCGGTGTGATACCTCTTGCATTACCGAAGGGTGCTGTTTGAGTGTACCACCACCTCATGGGGTCTTAATAAACTTGTTCTTTGCCTTTTACAGTTTCCGTGCCAACAGTTCTTGAGTGTGAGTGGGTTATCTCCGGAGCGTGTAGGCCTTGGGAACCCCGAAATACTTCAATTGGCGACCACGAAGGGACTCATCGGCGACTCGGATGCCCGAAGGAGAGGTCGTGACGAAGGCTTGGAAACCCGCCATGGGCGCGCGCTGCCACGAGTGACCCGAGTCTTGGCTGCCACGGTGTTTTTTCCTTTCCTTCCGATCTGACCTTCCAGGTGGCGCCGGTCTCCGACTGAGTCTTCGAAGTGTCTGCATCATTGAGAAAGTGCCGTTTGGCTGATTTGGCTTACAAGTCCTTGGCAGTTGGAATCTGGACAGTTGGGAATTTGGTAAGCTTTGTGTTCGGTAAGGTAGTCTTCGGACGCTTACTGAAGTTCTGCGATTTGTGTTCGGTAAGGTAGTCTTTGGACGCTTACTGAAGTTCTGCGATTTGTGTTCGGTAAGGTAGTCTTCGGACGCTTACTGAAGTTCTGCGATTTGTGATCGGTGAGGTAGTCTTCGGACGCTTGCCGAGTCCTATGAACTTTGATTTGAGTTAGCTAACATTGTGAATTTGTGATCTTTGAACTTATATGTGTAGTGCACTTCACATAGGCAGGCATGTAGAGATGTTTCTCTAACTTTGTTTTTTTTTTCCTTTGAGCGGCACAATCGTGTGGAGAACTGTAAGTGCCATTTTGTCCGGTGTCACGCTTTCGTGATACTTTTTGAACATGCCTGTTTTCAGCACACTCCGAGGAATGTGTTGTCTAGGAGAAGGTACCTCAATTAGGTTAGCGGAATCACAGCCGGCTCCCCCAGAGGGAACTCCAAATAGGGACATGTACATAAAGCTTGGCCTTCCCCCTATTATGTACAGTAAATTATGGCATAAATACACCAAGGCCGATCCTGAATTGCAATGGCCTCTACACGGGTCGTATGATTTGAGTAAAATACAATTTGTAGAGCAATGTATGTTTCAACGCAGGTCTAGACAAAACATGTTTGATTGTGTACGAATGTGGGAGAAAGCGGCGCGTGAGCGAATGAAGCGTGAGGTTGCCTTGGCGGACAAAGAGCAGCGCAAGGCTGCTCGGGATAAGGCTTTACAGCTTGAGGAAAAGGAGGCTCAGGAGAAGAAAGAAAGGGAGGAACGGGAACGTAATTTGCAAACGACTGGTCAGTTTCCTATTCGCCGACCACTTTATCTTGTCCTTAATAATGAAATTGATGATTTTTCTTTGTTAGATCGGTCACCGCCTCCGTACGTTTCACCGACGGCTCCGGCTGCGGATTCCGAGGATGATGGACAGGATCAGTCGAGCCAGAAGGGGGTATCGGCTCTCAGGTTTACTGCGGAGAGGTCCGCTCATTTACGCAGTTGGGCTCGTAAAGTGAATAAGCATTGTGTTACTCAGGAGCAGTTGTTAACAGAAAAGAAAGGGTGGTCGGATCTTGAATTAATGTATTTTCTGTCCAGTCTGGCGGATGAAGTTGTAAACGCATATCGTGAACTTTCTGATACGTTAGAGCCTAAAGTGTTGTCAGTGTATCGGGAGAATTTAGCTAAAGGTGATTTTGATCTTTCAGATGTTGACGACCTGTTCAAGCAATTGATCAAGCTGCGGGATGAGACAACCCAATTGCGGGAGGAACGAAAACGGAGGCAAAAGGAATCCGACTTGGGAAATAACGGGCAGGCTAAGGAGTGTTCTCTCCGTGGTTCAGATAAGAGTTCTGCGTTGCATGTTATGCCTATGCGTGAAGCCGCGCCTTTGTATGTTCCACCAAAAGGGGAAGGTACGGATGATGATAAATTGTCGAAGGATGCGAAAGGGTATTTTGTGTATAATTGGGTATATACGCCATGGAATAGAGCAGATGTCATGGCATTGAAAAATTCTTTACCTGATCTTCGGAAGAATCCGGCGGCATTTTATGAGGGGGTGGAGGGGGCTATATCGTCTTGTGTGATGACTCTTGTGGATATAGATTTGTTTTTTGGACTAATTTTACCACCTGATATGTGGAGGCAAATTCGTAAAAATAATGATGAAACGATATTGCGGGGGACATGGAAAGACATAAATGCTGCAGATTTGGACAGAGAACCAGCATGTAAGCCTTGTCAGTTAATTCTAGACCTTCCGGCAGCTATATTGAATAAATTAAAAACGCTCGTTCCCCCCAAAAAGATTGATTGGACCATTTTAACGTCGTGCAAGCAGAAACTCGATGAAACGGTCTCAGATTTCTTTACACGCTTCGAAGAGGCGTTTCATGATTACAGTGGTCAATCTTTAACTGACGATACGGGTCGGCATTTGTTTGTAGATAAGTATGTAGCTAATCTCCTACCGGAGATTGCAAAGCGATTGAAGTCGAGTGAAAGTTCCTGGGCCACGGCGACCCCTGCGTCCTTGTTAACTATGGCTCAGTATTATGAGCGGCAGGAAGTGGAGGCTAAAGAAAGTGTAGAGAAAAAGGCGAAGGAATTGAAAACGAAGGTGATGTTGGCGCAGGTTCGGGGAACACAGGGTAGAGGGAATGAGAGAGGTAGACGAGGTGGAGGAAACGCATCGTATGGTCGTACGGACATTGCGGAGGATCAGTGTGCTTATTGTAAGGAGTTTGGGCATTGGGCCGAAGATTGTCCGGTACTTCGTGAGCAGCGTAGTCAGCGTGGTCGAGGAAGTGGAAGGTCCAGAGGAGGTTATACTGGAACGAGAGGTGGCGGAGGTGATCGTAGACAGGTTGAGGAGAGGGGCCGTGGCCAGGACGAACGGAATACGTTTGACAGACGGAATCAATATCAGATTTCGGAAGGAGAGAATGTGGAACATCAGGATTATGTGCATGCATAGGATTGCGTAGGATGGGGTAAGGAATCAGTTGAAGTGCCGGTAGATCAGCAAGGTCCATATGTAACAGCGGGTATTTTGGGTTCTACTGATCAATTTCTAGTCGACACAGGAGCTACTCGTAGCGCTCTGTCGAAAAATTTGGTTCCGAGGGCTCCCCTGTCTGGCCAAATGATTACGTGTGTAGGGTTTGATGGCACACCCTCCCCCAGCCCATTGTCCAAGCCCCTTGCACTATGCATTGACAAATACTTTAGCTTTGGCCAATTTTTGTTATCACCTCATACCCCAGACAATATCCTGGGGATTGATTTGCTTAAATATTTTCGAGCAACAATACGCTGCGCTCCAGAGGGAGTGCGGGTTATTCTGAACGATAATTACCCTGACCCTGATGATTGCCCTGACCCTGACAGATTTTATGCCATTTTAGACATCCCTGCTTTGGCTTCCCTGCCACACACGTTGTGGGCGACTTCAGATACGGATGTGGGAGAGATGCGCATTCCACCAATACGCATTACTGTTAAGGAGGGGGCCCCTCTACCACGAGTGCCACAGTATAAGATTTCGAAAGAAGGTGAAATTGCACTGACACATATTGTTCAGGACTTGATTTCTGCAGGGGTGGTGGAGGAGGTCCCTTATAATGTTTGTAATAGCCCTATTCTACCGATTCTTAAGAGAGACGCAGATGGCAAGATCTATCGATTTATTATTGATTTGCGTGAGATCAATAAAATTGTCATTCCCCAATATCCGGTGGTGTCTGATATCACGACTTTGCTTACTTTGGTTCCACCGACGGCCACCACCTTTAGCGTTATTGACTTAAAGAATGCCTTCTTTTCCATCCCTGTGCACCCAGATAGCAGATATCTGTTTGGTTTTACGCTCAATAATAAATCGTATAGATTTTGTCGTGTTCCCCAAGGATATACTGAAAGCCCTAGCATCTACAGCCAGGCTTTGAAACGACAACTAGATTCCTTTAAATTGCAGTCTGGCGTTGCGCTCATCCAGTACGTGGATGACCTTCTGCTTGCCGCCGACTCCTATGCACAATGTGAACAGAGTACGCTTGCACTGCTTTCCTTTTTGGCACAAAACAATCACAAGGTTTCCAAGAAAAAGCTTCAATACTGTAGACCCCAGGTGACCTACCTCGGTCATCTGTTGTCTAAGGAGGGGCGGGCATTAACATCTGATCGAATTCAAGCAATTTTAGACACACCAGTCCCTCGCACGCAGAGAGATGTGCGTGCCTTCATAGGGTTAACGTCCTTTTGTAGGCAATGGATCATGGGTTTTTCACATATCATAAAACCTTTGCTAGCATTACTGTCCAAAGCTACACCGATGCCTCTTGAGTGGACAGATGAATGTCAGAAAGCTTTTGAACAGTTGAGACAGGCCCTTTGTTCCGCACCCGTGTTAGGAACACCAGACTACACAAAACTTTTCACATTGTACGTGCACGAGAATGATGGGTGCGCGTTGTCAGTGTTAGTGCAGTTACACGGGGATAAGCAGAGACCATGTGCATACTTCTCTGCCATTTTGGATCCTGTAGCACGAGGGTTGCCTGGGTGTTTTCGAGCGGTAGCGGCAACAGCAGTAGCCATACGACAGAGTGAGGGCATAGTGTTATCACACAAATTGTTGGTGTTAGTCCCTCACGCAGTAGATGCCCTGTTAAATCAAACAAAGACCCAATACCTCACGAGTGCACGACTTACAGGATACGAGCTGACACTCTTAGCGCCACACATAACATTGAAAAGATGCGCTACTTTGAACCCTGCCACCTTATTGCCCTATCCGGCCGAGGAGGGTCAGGAAGAAAAACATCACAACTGTGTTTTCCTGACTGAGGAACAGACAAAGGGTCGTGTTGACTTACAGGATGTGCCACTTCCTGATGTGGATGGGGAACTGTGGGTTGATGGATCGTGTTTAAGGCTGCCAGATGGTACGACTTCCGCAGCATATGCGATCACGACTCTTAAGACGGTGGTAGAAACAGCTAGAATACCACAAAAATCGGCTCAGGCAGCAGAGCTGATAGCTTTAACAAGAGCCTGTGAATTGAGTGCTGGCTTATGTGTGAACATATACACGGACAGCCGGTATGCCTTTGGAGTGGCCCATGACTTCGGGCTTCTTTGGAGGGAACGCGGGTTTCTGACATCACACGGGGAGCACATTATGCACGGAGAGCTAGTGCGTGATCTCCCAAATGCGTTGCTTAGTCCTAAAAAAGTAGCGATAGTGAAGTGCAGTGCCCATAAGAAGATTACGGATAAAGTGGGTCAAGGAAATGCCTTTGCAGACAGCATAGCAAGGCAAACGGCTATGTCCCGAACTAGCTCCCCCATGTACGTGGTACAATCACAGGCTGAGCGATGGAGTGATGCTAGAGCAGAGATACGGGATATTCAAAAATCAGCCACAGAATCTGAACTTGCGGCTTGGGCAGCAGATGGGGTACTAGATGACGAGGGTTGTTGGAGAAGCAAAGACATGGAGAAGTGGAAATTGCCTGCGGCTTACTTACAGGCGATGGTCCAGATGACACATGAACTGGCCCATGTCGGAGCTCTTGCAATAACTCGGCTTTTAACACGAGTTTGGGAACATCCCGAGATTGCGAATACTGCAAAGAGAGTAGTGCAGACCTGCCTGGTATGCTTGCAACACAATCCTGGAAAGGGGACCCATACTCCGAAAGGAGGGTTCGTTCCACCTTCTGCACCGTTTGAAGTGCTTCAAATGGATTACATCCAACTCGAGCGCTGCAATAACCTGAAGTACGTCCTAGTGGTGGTGTGTGCTTTTAGCAAATGGGTTGAGGCCTACCCCACGAAAGACAATACGGCTTTGACAACAGCTAAGGTGTTGCTTAAGGAATTCTTTCCTCGCTTTGGAGTTTGCAAATTTTTGTGGAGCGATAATGGGCCCCATTTTGTTGGAAAGATTGTGGAATATGTACTGAAGGGGTTAGGGATTCAGCAAAAGTTCCACGCTGTATTCCACCCTCAGTCAGCAGGTTTGGTCGAGCGGTACAATGCCACGTTGAAGCTTAAGCTGGCCAAAATTGTGGCGTCTACATCGTTGAAGTGGCCAGATGCGTTGCCGCTAGCACTACTATCTCTTAGATCAGTACCCCACTCACGAACTGGCCTTACGCCCTATGAGGTGGTGTTTGGCCGCCCTATGAATATTTGGGGGGTGCCCAAGCCGCGCTTAATACATGATGTGCCTTGTGTTATGATGGATGATTATTTGGCACGATTAACAAATGATTTGCTCTCTATTCATCAACAGGTTCGAGAAGCGCTCCCTGATAACTCTACTGGAGAGGGCCACGATCTTCGTCCTGGTGACCATGTAATGGTCCGCTCGTTTGAGAGAGCAAGCAGTTTGGAGCCCAGGTGGAAGGGCCCCGAGCAGGTCCTCCTGGCGACCCGCACCGCAGTACGAGTGACAAACAGGAAGCGGTGGGTGCATTCGACACATTGTCGCCGTGTCTCTCCGGATCTGGTGACTCCTGCTGTGTTGACTGATTATAAAGAGATCTTGGAGAAAGAAAAGAGCCCAGCTGTGACGTCGGCCGAAGTGGAGGGAGCCTTCCCGGACCAATCTGCTACCGGAAGAGAGCGCTACGATCTGCGTCCACGATAAGAAGATTTTTGTTCCTTTTTAATGACTGGTTGGTTACCGCTCCAGGTTTGTGAAACGGAAACCGGGAATTCCAAGGGGGGGGATCAGTTCTGCCAGAGTAGCGACACCCGTCTTGGCCCGGAGAAGAAAACAACGGCTACCTCGGAGTTCAGCACCGCATTTTTCCTTTTTTAGGTATACACGCACGTGTATTTGAGACAATTTGTGAACAATTTGTGAACAGTTTGTGCCACTTGAGACTTTGCACAAACTTTCTTGAACTATGGCATCAACGACATCTCGTGATAAGAAAATATTGGGTGCCTTTCTCTTTGTCTTGACCATTGTGGTGATAGCTGTTATAGCCTGGGTAGTCGAACTTGTGGTGCCTGTACGTGAACATTTGCTGCCGACTACCCCGGCACCGTCTGAACACTTTCATTTTACATTGCCTTTCCATGAAGAGCGCCATCGCCAAACGTATTTAAATAACAGCTTCATTCAGATTCTTCACCACACGCATAATATGACCAATACCTCTAATTGCTGGGTGTGTGGAATGTTGCCTGGGCACCAGAAGAGAGGGGGCACCCCACTTATTCCACTCCCGTTTTCACACAATGGGTCGTGCAACGCCTGGTACACCCTCCTTTTTACTCTGAGATGGCCAACAAAAGGGGGGGTGCTTTTCCGTCTGAATAAAGTATGTTCCCATGACAAGGATGGGTTTCCCCGGGCTGAGGGCACACGTTTCGAATGGGAAGAGTACAGGCCTGACAATGTATCTGCTCCACGTGTATATAGCAATCAGCGAAATGTGAATGTATCTAGTGCTCATGTCATAAATGTCATTGCTACAAAAGCCGATTTATGTATTAGAAACAAGGGCACGATTGCAGTGGGGAAAAGTGAATGTAACATTACTCTCACGTTTGATAGCCCGAATGGCATTTCATTTGTTGCATCTCGAAACACATATTTTATCTGTGGAACGAAGGGGTACCATCAGCTTCCAGTGGGGTGGTTGGGCACGTGCTATGTATCGTTTGTGCTACCTCCTGTATTCATTGCCCCTCCAATGTACCACAACGATTACACATTGTACCACGATTTCGTTTTGAACAGAGTTAAACGAACTGTTGCCCTAGAGGACATTGATCAAACGGACACTGCATTACAACAGTATGTGGATTTTAACCTGGGACTATTCTCCTTTGTGGGGGCTGCATTGAACAGCCGGAAAATAAGACGACTGACACGCGTTGTCGAGGCTGTTGCGAATGACACTGCCGTTGCCCTGGGGAATATTACCGAGGAACTACAGATTTCCAGAATTGTCACCCTCCAAAATCGAATGGTTTTGGACGTTGTTTTGGCTGATCGCGGGGGGGCATGTAGAATTATTGGAAGCAGCTGTTGCGTATACGTCCCGGATAATTCTCCATCTGTGTATGATGCTATTTCCAAGCTGCATAAAATAGCTGCTGAGATACACCCGGACAATGGGACTAGGACACTTTCAGGATGGTTCTGGTCCATGATTGCAACTTGGGGCTGGAAACTGTTGACAATTCTCTGTATACTTGTGGGAGCAATGTTCTTTATATGCTTATGTATTCAATGTGGCCCCGCCTTATGTTCAATGTGTCTATCAGCTTGCTTACCATCGAGGCGAGCTCTTGCCCACGACAAAATGATGCTACACAAAGAGGTGACACAAATTATGTTAATAGACATCGAGGACGAACATCCTGACTATGTTCATTATGAGGTAGATTCAGCTAAACGCTAAAAGGGTCGTCTGTCGTAATTGGCCCGTTCGCATTAGCGATTAGCTGAACCTACACGTTGTCCTCCTTAACTTGGCTATATATGATAAACGCCATTTTGAATGTTACGGCGGCCATCTTAGATCATGAGCGGCCTCGTGGCCGACGTGCCCTTTAGTCCGTTGTCCGTTCCACTGGCCATGCTTGTCTGCCCAGCAACAGGCTATTTTTAGTACTGGTCAAGCCGCACATGCGCAGCTCCCACTGACCCGTAGATCTTCAGGAATGTGCACCAAACTGACCAGCGGAGTTGTGCCCCCTCCAATGAGCTGGCAGTATTCCAAAACATGACCATATATGTCTCGAAAATGTGTCTTAACTTGTGCCGCCTATCTTTTATTGCCCCAAAACTGTATATAAAATGAGGTCGCACCGATGTTCGGTGTGATACCTCTTGCATTACCGAAGGGTGCTGTTTGAGTGTACCACCACCTCATGGCGTCTTAATAAACTTGTTCTTTGCCTTTTACAGTTTCCGTGCCAACAGTTCTTGAGTGTGAGTGGGTTATCTCCGGAGCGTGTAGGCCTTGGGAACCCCGAAATACTTCACAGATTTCATCAATTTGTTTTTAGAACCAACTGCATTTAAACTCTCTTCAATATTTTCTTCTGAAATTATGTTTACCTTAGGAGTTGAGTCTGACATGATAACCTTAGTTGAAATGATAGATCCTTCGATACTCTGAGCTAAATCTATAACTTCTGAAAGTGTGGGATTTTTACAACTAAGAATCCTTCATTTAATTTTAGGTGAAGAGCAATTAAATACAAATTGATCTCTGATGTAATTATCTAAAATAGGACCAAAATCACATGAAATTGCTAAAACTCTTAATGCAGAAATATATTCCTCAACTTTTTCATCCTCCTTCGATTGACACTTATAGAATTATGTCTTTCCAACATAATATTAGGAGATTCTTCAAATTGTTTTTTTTATCTAGCAATAGCCTCTGAATAAACATTCCATTGACTGTTTCCAAATTGCCCAGATGGAGGAGGAATTTGTGTCAAACTGTTGAAAATACGTTGAGCCGCTAAACCTAAGCTACCAAATAATAATTCAAATTTACGGGGTGGAGAATATTCTGCAGCATCTATAGCTACTACATGGTTTTGAAATAACCCAAACCACTCTGCCCACAACATTACTGGTTTTCCTGGTTTATCCAAGAATGGAGGTGGTTGTGGGAGTTCATGCACTGAAGACATGTTAACTAAAGGGTGAGTGTATGACCAAAACACTCAACTTTGAATATTATTGTAGAAACTGTCAGTTTGTCACCAAAGTACTTTAAATAATCCACTGAACACACGCTTCTATTAAGGTGTGCGTGTCACCGAAGAAATAAATGTAACCTGCATGACGTTTGATGTAACTTGTTCCTTTGATCCAGCGCTCCTAATGAAAAACTGTCTCACAAACACTACTCATCTCTACAATACTCACCATTAATCATGAATCACTACCTAGGCCCATAAACAAAAGAGACAATTTTTGAGCGACTGAATCATGTGACCTAATTAAAACTCTCTATTCATAATCTATTGACAAAACTATATACAACTGCAGTTTTAAAATATTTAACCATGGTTTTTAAATCACATAACATTATTTAAGTCACATAGGCGAATGGATCTAATAATGATAACTAGACCATGAATAAAGAAGACCAGCTTGTCATTTCAAAATCTATTTTATTAGCTTTATTTTATTCAAGGAAGAGCATTCTTTATTCAGAAATCTTTATTTTATTAGCAAATTCGAAAGCTTCATTCAGGATAAGGCTTATTATGTATGTATGTATGTATGTGTGTTCTTATATAGCGCTTGACTTACCCTAGGGCATCTCGGCGCTTGCCTTGGGAACCCGTCCTGGATTTTTCCCTGTGAGATAACCCGGACTGGGCATCCCCAAGGTGAAAGCCAGGCATCCCGCCACGGGCGGGCCGTTGTGGAGATTAAGCAAGCTAATGCCCAGAGTTGCAGAGTGTGAACCCGTGATTAGAGTGGGCACCGAAGCAAGAATTATCGAGTCCGTGGACAATTGGGCTCAAGAACCTGCCGCGTCGGGAATTGAACCCTGGTCCCGGGTCTGACCTGTGCTTCAGGGTATGCCTCCTCTAACCAGTGAGCCACACTTCTCCACTAATTATTAGTCTGACATTTCAAAGTAAATCATTTAGCATGAATTAATGCAAAATAAAGTTTCCATTCCCTAAATTCTAGTTCCCTGTCTAAAACTCTCTTCACCTAATAAAATGATAAAGTCTATAATTCTTACGTGCGCCAAGAGTCCGTCAGCACGTCATTCAGGAATCGGAAAGCAAGAACCCCCTCCTGCCTGTAGGGCCAGTTTTTATACCTTACTTACTAGCTAATCTCTTCAAAAAGTACACTTTTCCTTGCCATCAGGGTTCCCATTGGTTTACAGATGGCAGTCCATCCCCATGTCATACTTTCCTGACCAAAACCGGGGCACATCATAAGCCCTTCAATCCTTAGATTCAATCCTTCTAGATTCCTCGGAAAAGAAACATTTCACCGAACACAAAAACTTTTTTTCTTCCTAATTTTGGCAGGCAATTCAGGCTTTCTGTCCTTGGTGCTCTTCTCCAAGAACACGCATACCTCGACCAAATCAGTTCCGTTTATTATTCCATTGTTTAGCAAGAAAACTCTTTTTTCTGCATGTGAGTGAAGGCTTCACTCTGGTTAAGTCTTGCACTTTTCAGCACTGCCAGTCAGCCATTATCTAAGGCCCACTCGAAAACTAGTATTAAAAGAAACACAAGACAGTAATTAAATAAAGAATTGAGACCCATTCTGTTACCCTCCCCTTTGCTAAATATTAACCAAGTTAATTATGGTATCTAGCCAGGCACAAAAAAGCAGCATATATAAAAACCTTCTTCTTTCAGGCCACGAGGATTCTCCACGAGCTTTTGCCACAGAAAAGACACGACAAAACATATGCACAGAGATATAGCACATGCTAATAATTAAACAGCCGCATTTAATACTGACAATAACGATAGACAAGGTTAGTTTATTATTTTTCACAAACTTGCAAGTGCAACATGAAAGCACATTAGTACTGCGTGTAGTGTGTGCAATTTTTAATGTAGGTTGGTTCATTTTTTCAACACATGCTATTAATAAGGTTACATTATGGAAGTTTAACTTTGCGAGTTTTAAACAACATCTCGCTCCATCAACTCCCTCATCTTGTGATTTCATAATCACCAAACCACACCCAAAATTTTTCAGTAAAAATGTTATCTATATTGATCATGTTTTGAACATTCTCTGTGTTAGTTTTTCTAAAGCTTAGATTCAGCAATTTGTCTACTACTCTCATAATGAGCTCTACGAAGCTCTTCTAATTCTATTTCTTTCTCCTGTTCCTTTCTGAGCTTATAAATTCTCTTCTTTTCTCACACAAATTTCTTTCTCTTGGGTAACATGCAACTAATTTTTAACAAAAGTATTGCTATAGCTATTACTATTACAGGATAAAGTATTTTCCCAATGATTGAGCTACCAATCTCTTGGAACCAATGTTTAATTGCCGTGAATCTTTTAGCCAAGCGCTCCGTAAAACTTTCATCCTCAACAGGTTTAATTTCAGTATGTATTTCTGTTAAATTCTATATATACATTTCCATATCTCTACTTTTATCTGGGATATATGTACAGCAATGCTGGACATGCAATGTCCCACAGACTCCTCCTTCTTTTGCTAGCAGAATAACTAAAGCAAGACGGTTCTGCATTACCATGGATCTCATGGCAACAAGTTCAGTATCAACCAATTGAAATCTACTTGCTGTGTCTGTTGACAATCTGTCAACAATTGTAGAAACTTTTCTGATTTTATTTGCATTCAGGGTTATTCCCACCATAGGTATTATTGCACCAAATATATCTCCAATAATTTCTGAAAAACTTTCTCTTTTAAATCTGCTCAGGTGATCACCTATTTCAAATGAACCCTTTGAATTTCTATCTACATGGAATATCTTTGGGAAAACTAAACCAACAAAACAGGTCCCATACCAATGGTCGGGAAGACTGTAATAGGCTTTATTCCCACAAATAAAATAAACTCCAGGAAAGATCGGATCTTTGCCACCTTTAAATCCCAAACCCCCTATAATACGATAGGTGTCTTCACATTGACTTGCTCCCACAAAATAATTATCATAAAGTGTGTTATCTCTTCTGATGCAAAGCTTTTCTCTATCAGGTTTATCTATGTAATAGCAACATTTTCATTTCTTGCATTAAGTTTCTCATCCTTCTTTTGCCAAAACTTAGATTTAGTATGTTTCGTCATCATGATTCTCTTATAGATCGCTCTTCTTTCTTCCACCATATTTAGAAAAGTTTTTTTCCTCTGTCCTCAACTTACATGTTAGATTATTTTTGAACGCATACTCATAATTAAGTTCACCAGTCACTAAGAAAAATTCCCTCATCTGTTTCGCAGGTCTCACTTTGTTTAAGCTATTTACAACTTTTAGATTAGCAAAAATTTCATCAAAGTCAGAATAATAGTATTCCAACCGTCCAGTTTCATAAAACAAACTAGTTATTACACTACAAGTAATACCATAGGTAAGGGGAAGCATATTATAAGTAACCCCTTCCGAAACTGAAGCAGGTAATTTCACACAAACGTAACAATCTTTGACATTCAACACTTTGACATATTCAGACAGGAGTCTAGAAAAAGTATTGCTAGAAAAATCCCCAACAGATCTATCTTGGTGGATCCCTGGTTTATGCTCAATGACTCTATTAGTTTTGCCTGCTACATCATGAACAGCTTGTTTAGTCTCAGCTTTACTAGTCATATTAGCTTTGTACAACTCTTTGTCAATTCCAAAAGGGAAAATGACAGCTAAAATTAACCAAACCATAATTATTAAAATCACACAAATAGAAGACATTTTACAACATCTTCTTAAAATAGAACATCTTGAATTATTATTAGAATTAGGCATCTTTTACTTGAAACACGAGCCTTTCAGAAAAAACAAAAATTTACAAATTCTTAAAAATCACTAAAATTAAAAATTACACCCCCCTTTAATTTTTTTTTTTAAGAATCCACTAACAACTTTTCTTCGACCTTACGTCTTGCAATGTGTCTTTCCTGCTAACACAATTTCTTCGACCTTGTGTCATCTAACACATTTTCTTCGACCTGATGTCAATCACAATTTTAACCTGAAATAAAACAAATTCAATCATTATCACTTGTGTCATCTATCTCTTCCTGACTACTGCTACTCACTTCCACTACTGGTGGTATTATAATGTAAGTCCACTCAGGTGACTTATACTTCTGGTTTAGCTTTAATGGTCATTTTCCCCTACTGCTAATCACTTCTATTTTCTTTCCTGCTTGATTTTTCTTATCCAATTCACTTTTCTGCTTTAAATCTCATTTATTTGTTCTCTTGACTTGTTCACTAATTTGAATTTCAGGCCTTCATTCTCATTTGGCCAATTATCTCCTTTTCTGAATAGTTTCTTCTTTGGCTCAGATTGATTACATTCATTTCTCCAAGCTCTTTTTCTGAATTCTCTCACTTTAGATTCTTCATCACTTTCATCAGTCTCACTTTCTGTTTCTGAGACTTGAATTCTAGATTCAGATTCTTCTTTACTTGGCAGCTTCACTCCGTTAGGAACATAATCCTTATAGCTGGTACTTGGTAATGCGTCTTCTTCTTCCTCCTGAATTACTTCCAATCCACCAGTTTCAGAATTTTCGTTCCTTCTTCCAGAGCTTCCAATATGCTTTTCAATACTCTCCTGATCTTGATTCACTTCTTGACCAGACTCTTTCTCCGCTCCTTTTTCTAGTAGATCTTCATCATTTTCAGAGTCTACTATCACAATTTCTAGATCTTTTTCATTTGATGCCTGATTCACATCTGCATCTTCCAGATCTCGACTTTCTTGTCGATCTTCAGTATCTGGATTTTCAGGTTCTTCTTCTGAGTATGAATCAGTAGTTGTATCTTCTTCTTCGTCAGAATTCTCAGGTGGTGGCACTCGAATAGTATGGCTAGCATGTATCCACCTCTTTAGACCTTTACACTTAACTGCATTGGTTGTAACAAGTATCACGTGTCTCGCTTTCTGCAACCTGGGTACCAGACAAGTTCTCCTTCGATGAACTTTTGTCCTCACCCAATCTCCTGGCAAAAGATCATGAGCCTGCTCCTTTTCTCTTGTAAGCACTTCAGTTCCCACCTGATGAAACACAGAAGCCACTACATCAGACAGTTTTACATTACTCCATAACTGCACTATCATTAATGCTAAGTACCTTTCCAACTGGAACAAATGCTTGTCTCATTACTCTGCCCATGAGAATATCATGAGGATTTAAACCAGTTTTCCTGTCTAGAGTACTTCTCAAAGACATTAAGACAAGTGGAAGTGCATCAGTCCACTACATTCCTGTAGCCAAGCACATTTTAGCAAGCATATTTTTGATAGTACCATTGACTTGCTCAACAACACCTTATGCTTATGGTCTGTAAGCACAGTGTAGCTTTTGTTTTATACCAAGTGCTTCACAAATCATCTGTAACAATTTATTTTCAAAATGTGTGCCGTGATCAGTTTCAACCGTCACTGGAAATCCATACCTACGTATGATTTCTCTCAAAAGCAATTTTGCCACAGTAACTGAATCATTGTGACGAGTCGGGAAAGCTTCCACCCATCTTGAAAACAGACAAATTATCACCAGGACATATATCAGTCTGTTGTGTGGAGGCATATCAATGAAATCCATCTGTAACCTGGTGAAAGGACCACCCTCCCGTCCTATGGTTCCCAAGCTTACAACTGTTTTCCTGTTCGGATTGATCTGTTGATAGATCAAGCATCTTTGGCAAAAAGATTCTGCAACAATCCTGAATTTTGGGTTGTACCATCCATGTCTGTCTAAACAACCGAATCATTGAATTTCTGCCTAAATGACCTGGACCATGATACATTTGTGCCATGTCAGCAATCATGCAGTTTGGCATTACTGGTCTGTCATCTTTGTAAACCCAAATTCCATCTTCTTCTCGCTGTCTGCAACCTGCTTTTAACCATGCGTCTTTCTCCTCATCATCTGCCTCATCTTGTAAATCTTTTACTCCTTGCCATGTCTCAAATACAGATATTAGCATGAGTGAGTTCAAAACATGATCATTGTCTTTATCCAGATTAACTGACATATTGTTTTTCGCACAGAACTTAGCAACTTTATCCGTGTATGCATTACCTCTTGTCATGTAGTCATTGCCCTTTTTATGAGCTGTGCATTTTACCACAGCAATTTTCTCTGGTAATTGAATGCCATCAATTAATCTTCTAATCAATTTTGCATTCCCGATTAGAGTTCCCGCAGAAGTTAAATAACCTCTTTGAGACCAAAGCTGGCCATAGTCATGGACTACGCCATATCCATATTTACTATCAGTCACTATGGTAATTCTCTTTCCTTTTGCTCTTTCACATGCACGAATCAAAGCAATCAATTCTGCTATTTGAGCTGAGCGAATTCCTTTGAGACAAGAAGCTTCAACCACATCTGCAACTGTACAAACAGAGTATGCTGCATTCAGAATACCTTGTTCCGACCTCAAGCATGAGCCATCAACAAAGTAAACAAAATCTGACTCAGGCAATGGTACATCTTTAATGTCCGGCCTCGGTTTGGTGCAATATTCTAAAACATCCAGGCATTCATGATCAATGTCATTCTCATTTTTAATTTCTGTCACACCATCAGGCAACAATGTGGATGGATTCAAATTCACACATCTTGCAATCGAAACATTATCTGATCCCAGAATAACTTTTTCATATTTTGTCAATCTGTTGCTTGTCAAATGTTGAGCCTTGCTTCTTGTAAGAAGAATCTCAACTGAATGGGGAACATGCACTTTTACAGGAAACCCCATTATTATCCCTTCACTTTGTTCCTGACTCACACTTGTTGCAGCCACTGCTTTTAAGCAACCTGGTAATGCTTTTGCAACAGGGTCAAGAACTGCTGAGAAGTAAGCTATTAGCTTTCTTAGTTTTCTATGTCTCTGAATCAAAACTGATAATGCACATCCTTCCCTTTCACTGCAGTACAGCTCAAATTCCTTTTCGTAATCAGGCATACCCAATGCTGGTGCTTCACACAAGCTTCTTTTTTGCTGCTCAAAGGCCTCTAATTCAATTTTTGTTAAGGTAATCCGGTCTTTTGTGTCTGCTTTTGTCAGTCTCTGTAATGGTTTTTCAATTACCGAAAATCCCTCCCTAACAAGTTTACAGGACTGCTATCACATACTACAAATCTATGTTTGTCCTTACATTTTCCAATTTCAACTTTAACTGGATCCGTTAAATCTGTTTTAATTTGTTGATTAGCTACGCCAACTACTTGGATAGTATCACCAGAGCGAGGCAGGTTTTCCATTTCAGTACAAATCAACAGAAGAGTAACTAAGAAACAAAAATAAACAGCAGTAGGTAAACCGTAGAGGAGAAAAATTTCCACCACCAAAGTAAGAATACTAGACAGGTGCATGCACAGTGTTAAAGAAAAGAGCCCTCAGGCACCAACAAAAAGTCAGTTGCCAGTTGTCATCATTGGGCTCTTATTGAAAAGAAGATGGGATAGTATCCAAAAGTAGTGAAACGTGACTTAAAAGGAGTGCTGGCTACTATCCAGTGTAGAATTTTTTTTTAATACAGAGGTGGCTCTAACTCCATTAAAAACGTTAGTGCAAGACGGACATTGCCCTGGTCCTGTGAATTTGGACCAGGAAAGTCCTATAAAGAGTTCAGGGTCAACAAGTTTCTGCTACAGATAGCCAGAGATCAGCTTAGCATTCATCAGGACCAACATATTAAAAAGTCACCTTTGTGGATGATACACTCTAAGGTACCACTATCACCTAGGGGACTGAGAACAAAAAAGGGGTTACAAACTTGAAAAGGGTTACAAACTTGAATTTCTGATAAATCTGAATAAAAATTTTCAGCCACTTTCTGAATTTCTGCATTTAAAGGAACAGTCAGAGCTGAATGTCTAATTTCGTTTTGATCAAAAACTGGAACAACGGGTACAATTATTACTGGTACCATTACTGCTTCCATGCCTTTAGTTAACTGCTGTATTAATTCTTCTTTTGATCGAAGATATTCTGAAATATCTCTAGTAACCTCAAATCTTTCTGTTCTTATTACGTTACTTGGGATGTCATTTCTCTGAACTGGAGTTTCAGGATAATTTCTACTTTCTCCTGATATTCTAGAATCAGTTCTTGTTTCTACTCTCTCAGGAAATTTTGCATTATTCTGATTTAATCTAAATGGAGTTTCACTAGAAAGTTCTCTAGAAGGAGCACTTGGAGAAGCTCCTTGAGGAATTCTCAGGGTAGACCATGAACAAACTGGTTGATAAGGTGGTGGGTGTTTTGATTTCGTAATGTAAATCTCTTCTAAAACTGGATCTTCTAATTCACTATCTTCGTCAATATTATTTCTTTTTGCAGAACTCTTTTGGCCAGATTCTTCACTAAATCTTGCTGAGTATAAACCATTACACATGTCTGCCTGTATCCAACGACACATTCTATCTTCATGAGTTTCTCTGTTAATATTCATTCTAGTACCTCTTGTTACACCTCTGTTCTCCCTTTCTAAATCAAACATCTCATCTTCCCATTCAGATAAAGCCTCAAATTGTGTAGGTCTGGGTTTCGGTACGAGAAACATCATTTTTTCTCTAAATTTTTTCATCACCTTCATGTTAAATGACCCATCTTCTGGCCAAGCCAATACACCATCATCCTTGGTATATTCCATCCAATTCTCCATCCCAAGAACAGTATGATAACCAAATTTACCTTCCATATAGGCTGCAGGTGTTTTATACTTAGGAAGTAATTTTCCACCTCGCGTTTCTATTTTCTGTCACTTTTGAAAATATGTTTTAATTTCTGAAACCATGAAGGCTTCTTTTCATCATACATGTAGTAATAACTCATGTTTTAAAACAAATCCGCTTAGTTCCTAAAGATCGTAAATATTTTTCTTGTGGTTCCGCTACTCTAGCCAATCTGTGCGCGAAACTCACTAACAAGCCAATCAGGTCAAGCCACGTCACTATTTTGTTTGACCAATAGAATTGCCTTATTTCAGAATGAGCCAATCAGGTACAAGCCTGCAAAGTCACATGAGCCAATCAGTGCGCGAATGCTTTGACGTATGCTAGCCAATCACAGCGCAAACCTGGTGACGTATGCTGCCGCTGCAGTTTCACTGCCTCCGATTAACTCCTTGAACTAACTCCTCCTTTACAAAATATTTTCACAGCGCCATATTTTACAATTTTGTCAAATGAAATTCAGTTAGTAACTTTACGGAATAACAAACCATTTGTCTGTTTCGCTAAAATAAAGAGATAGTTTTTGCAATCAAACGAGTATCCTTTAACTTGAAATAGACGACGCTATTTTCATAAATATTTTACACGCAATGCAACCATACAAAAGAATCCCTAACCATTCATACGTGATATTTTTGGTAGGACTTTAACCCGCCAATAAAAATCCTCACTTGGCAGTAAGAAACAACACTTCCTTACCCTTCACTCAAGCTTGGAAAAATTCTACTACTCTTTTCGCAATAAGTTTTAAAACAGGACAGTTGTCCCTATACTCGAAAGCTACAATTTCATAGACAATCCTCACTATACATTCAACCTATCATACCTAAGGTCCCTAAACTGGTGCTGTACGTCCACAACACTAGTGATATATGTCAATACCACTATTTTGAAACAGAACAAATGCACTGTGTATCCTCACTTGTCACACTACTCTTGCCGGCACACTAGGAATTTTCTCACTGCTGGAAAAGACCTTTCGACTACATATAACAAATGGACAAACTTAACATGTTTTAGACATGTATCCTATGTATCTACATGTAGCATGACAGTTACCATAGTAACCATCCTCTGCTACCAGTTAATTGATCCAGAGCTCCTAATGAAAAACTGTCTCACAAACGCTACTCATCTCCACAATATTCACCATTAATCATGAATCACTACCTAGGCCCATAAACAAAAGAGACAATTTTTGAGTGACTGAATAATGTGACCTAATTAAAACTCTCTATTCATAATCTATTTATAAAACGGTATACAACTGCAGTTTTAAAATATTTAACCATGGTTTTTAAATCACATAACATTAATTAAGTCACATAGGCGAATGGATCTAATAATGATAACTAGACCATGAATAAACAAGACCAGCTTGTCATTTCAAAATCTATTTTATTAGCTTTATTTTATTCAAGGAAGAGCATTCTTTATTCAGAAATCTTTATTTTATTAGCAAATTTGAAAGCTTCATTCAGGATAAGGCGTATTAGTCTGACATTTCAAAGTAAATCATTTAGCATGAATTAAAGCAAAATAAAGTTTCCATTCCCTAAATTCTATTTCCCTGACTAAAACTCTATTCACCTAATAAAATGATAACGTTTATTATCCTTACGTGCGCCAAGAGTCCGTCAGCACGTCATTCAGGAATCGGGAAGCAAGAACCCCCTCCTGCCTGTAGGGACAGTTTTTATACCTTACTTACTAGCTAATCTCTTCAAAAAGTACACTTTTCCTTGCCATCAGGGTTCCCATTGGTTGACAGATGTCAGTCCATCCCCATGTCATACTTTCCTGACCAAAACCGGGGCACATCATAAGCCCTTATTGTTCGTGGATTCCATCAATCTAGCTTCCTTGGAAAAGAAACATTTCACCGAACACAAAAACATTTTTACTTACTAATCTTGGCAGGGACTTCAGGCTTTCTGTCCTTGGTGCTCTTCTCCAAGAACATGCATAACTCGACCAAATCAGTTCCGTTTATTATTCCATTGCTTAGCAAGAAAACTCTTTTTTCTGCATGTGAGTGAAGGCTTCACTCTGGTCAAGTCTTGCACTTTTCAGCACTGCCAGTCAGCCATTTTCTAAGGCCCACTCGAAAACTAGTATTAAAAGAAACACAAGACAGTAATTAATTAAAGAATTGAGACCCATTCTGTTAACCTCCCCTTTTCTAAATATTAACCAAGTTAATTATGTTATCCAGCCAGGCACAAATAAGCACTGCTTCCTGTACGACGTGGGCCTGCATCTTTGGTGAGTTGCTCGAGGTCCTCGTGTGACTCCTCTGCCTACGGCCTATGGGTCCTCTTAAGGGTTTTCTTTGGCTTCAGTGGCTCCCCTCCTTGCTCGGGGCCTGCTCAGAGTCTCCTGCAATTGGTGAGTCCTTTGGACCTTGCTGGTCCCAACTTAGCTCCTTTATTGTTTACCACGTCTGTTGCTGCTGTCTAAGTATGTTGGTGTTCCTGCCAGACACCGACCCCTGGGTTCTCGACTTCCGACATGGGACAGTTGGTGAACGGCTCCTGGTCTTCCACAACGTCGCCTGTTCCTCACAGCTGCTGCAACAAGGTCACCGTCATTACTCCTGCATCTTCCAACATCAGTGGTCATTGCTCATCTGTACCTCCTGGTCACCTCTGAGTGGCATAGACTCTGTCCCCTCTGCTTGCAGGTTTTTCTCTTCAAGACTCCCACCACTGCCACCAATGTAGGAGGCTGGCTTATTATATGGTGCACACTTATTTAAGTGAAGCACCCTGCACTAATCCAGACATTTTCACATTTAAACATATATGTTACTCAATGAAGCAGCATGTATTCGTCTTATATACACATCTTTTTACAAAGATCGGTTTCACCAGCTCAAGCATGTCCAACATATTAGATTGATTTGAGAATTTCTTTATTTTTAATTTAAAAAAGTTGTGCGCATAACCAGAGTGCTATTGACCTCGTCCATGCCAAAAGATGTGCGGAAGGACTATGGGAGATGTTACCTGTGCAAAATAAGAAGATACACCCAACTCTAGTATGATACTAAATTTTGGTGCCCAAGTGTAAAAAACCGCCAACCAATTGTAAAGCTCATTCCAGCTTTAATGTTACCTACTGCGATTGATTGCAGAGCAAAATGTATGTGTGCCTGCACGATGTGATAAAAGTCTGAAATAAGAAGTGCCCAGGAACATAGTTAATATATGCGTTAGCCCAGCCTGTTGTAAAATTGTAGAGTGCAAATATCAAGGAGACTCATGAGTATCTTCGATGCTTAAAGCAAAAACTCGATAGAGCCTGATCCCCCTTTCTTTTGAAAAGTATTGTGATATCCGTTCAAGCTGCAAAGGGACAAACATATTATTCAAATGTTCTACTTGCCAAGACTATGCGCTACTGGGTTCTGCCTTGGTGCTTCGACGTTTCCTACCTTGTGCTTGATTCAGTAACGCCCGTCCTCTACGCTGACTATCTGGCGAGTGCAACTTTCCGGACTCTCGCACGGTCTTCTTATTTTGTTCCGCATTTCTGATTCGAGTGATGAAGCTCGAAAACAGACTAAGGTTCGTCCTTGTAATATGGATGTGGCCACTACAAAAGTAAGGCTAAAGCTCTATCCTAGAAAATACATTCCCAAAAAACAGTTGTAGCCAAAATTACTCATAATCATAAAGCCTACCATAAACAAATCCAAATGAAGCGGAAAATAACGTTAAAACGAGGGAAAATGCGAATACTACTGGTATGTGTGCCAGAATACCTATGTGGGGTATTCTTGTAGCTGAAATCTACAATGATTCAAAAAATGCAAAAAATGTTGTGCTCCATCAGAAACCCATTGCATATAAAATGGCAACTGCCACCTTACTGGAGGCATATCAGTCTGGTTACGTGTATGTGCAACGGTGGTATTGTATTGCAAATAATTACTAGAAACCAAAATTGATTACAGAAAGCAAATGAATGCAATCTTATCATTCAGCCCATAGGGTTTCACTGTGTTTAAATGCCTTATCCAAAAGGTTTCCCTTTGTGCCAACTGTTTGTGTGGGTCAACATGTGGTCGAACCAACAACTGGTCACTATCCCATTGGACACAGCGAGGCGGATAAGGTAACCTAAACGAAACAGGCATACCATACTGCCGGCATAACCCTGACTGCCACCGAGCATGCCTTCATTCTCGCCTCTCTCCCCTTAGGAAGCTTGACTCCCCGCCTGGACCTCCCTTAATCACCTAATTGATTCTAAAGATATGCCGGGTTGAATTGGTAAGGCTCCTAACTTAGAGGCAATTCCCCACAAGTCCCCGCTCCAATCCCTTCACCAGGACACAAGCACTCATCGTATAGCCCGGCAAAATTCCCCGCCGCCGCGTTACGAAGTCAAAACACCGCGGTCTCGCCTCTTCAACACACACCACCCAGGGCCGCTCAATCCAACCAATTTTAACATTCATTGCCGCACTTAGTCTTGCACAAACTGTTTTAAAACACACGCGTTGTCTTACGCGCCGCTCACTCCATCAAATCTTTATAGAACCATCACCGCACTCAGTATTTCACAAACTGCTTTAAAACACACTCGTTGTTTCGTGTGCAGGCCATCGACCTTTAATCATCCATCGCTCCACCGAGCACTGCACAATTGTTTCAAATACGTGTCGATTCCCACACAGAACCCCTCGGTCACACTGTTCAAATGTAGAGACATCCATCGTCGCACTTAGTAAATGCACAAAGTGTTATAACCACTCGTACCGATTCACACTCCTGGGCACCATTAGTAATCTAGGCCATCAACCCTTCGCTCTAGTTCCAACAAATCGCCGGAATGACCAGGGCACCACGTTGAATCACTCTCGCATAAAGTGCATAGTACTCTATGCGCTAAACACAAATGTTTTTTCTGATCACCCGTTAAAATGTTGTTTGCCGATTTCCACAACTATTGTTGACATGCTTTGAAGTATCACAGTGATCTTACGGAGTCACTGTCTTTTGTTTTTCCTTGTCTTCCTTTTTTCCCCCAGGCGGCAACCATAAACACCAGGCAATTGTATTATTAGTCCTGATGATGATCCCCTTTTATTAGGAGCTTGGGATCGAAACGTCGACTTTCTCAAACAAAGCCACAAGTTGACCATTATGTATACTGATTGTGGTTTTTGTTGGTGAGAGCTTGCTATATCATTTTCAAATTAAGTGCAAGCCACCTTTGCTCCAAGGTATTGCCTTTCTATTGTTTGTCTCACAGTATTTCTCTCCCTCACTACCTTTCCCTTATACCAGGTACAGGACTGTGCCTTGTTGTAATTGTGTGTACGTCTATTTTTGCTCCTATTTTACAATTGAACTAATAAATTTCCATGTCCGGCTGGGCATGTGAAAAATATATATAGCACTTATCCAAGTCTAATTATTTCTTCCCTTATTCCTTGCATGCTGAGGACCATTTTTTTTTGTAATACTAAAGCTTTTGCTGTGTCATTGCCAGTTTTAATAGTCAAAAGCATCTCATAGATATGTTTTCCAAACAAACAACCCCATCGAAAGCCATGTCCAATATCTTGTTTGGATCTCAGGCCTGAAGGTAGTGGCTTTTAACCATTCTTGGCGATGCAACATTGCAGTGCCAACTAGCTGCCAAAAACCTATGTTGGCTATGTTCATTGCACAGTCGATGGTTTCTGATTCTGCTCAATAGAGTCTTTGTAGTTTCTTGCATTTTATCTTCCGGGATGAGGTATAACATAGAGGCCTTGTCAGACCCCATTGGATGGTCATACCAGCCAATGATTGCTCGGGCGTTGGCTGCCCGAACTGTGACTGCTGCCATGCTGGAAAAGTGTCTCCCCATAATATCCAATCTGCGTACCTCCTTATCAGGCGGGGTTGTGCAGGGAGTGGCCGGATTCTCAGAGCTTTTCTGTGCTGCCTCCAAAATGACTAAATTCGTTCTTGATAGACCTGTGAGGCAGGGCGGAAAATCCTCTGGAGCCCTGTATTTATTGAAAATCCAAGTGAGCACTGGTGATATCATAGCCATTGCTTTTATAATTTTTACTCCCTCCTGCCAGATGTAAGTTTTTCTTGTTTCCTCTTTGAAGTCATACAGGAAGTAGTATGTGTGCTTAACCGTCATTGGCAGATGGAACCTGGTGGTTTCCCTGTCCATTAAATTGTGAAACCCTCCAATGTTTTTGGGAGGTGAGTCCGCTGGGTGATGTGGAGAAGGAGAGGGAGTGGCGAAAATAGAGTAGTCCCAAGGATCTGTCAGTGGTAGAGGATCCAGGATCTTCTCTTCTACTCTTTCCTCATCTGAAGAAGACAAACCTTCTGTGGGAGGTGCCACTATTAGCGGGCAAAGTGTGATCCTAGGTGTCGCTGGTGGTGGAAAAGTTGGTGTTCTTGGAGGTTCCGACTGAGGAGGTTGTGGTTTTGGTTAGTCACCCTGAGGTGAAAACTTCTGTCTGTAATCGGCCAGCATTGCTTGAAAGTCCTGGATGAGAGAAGGTGGCAGGAGTGACATGTTCCTTGGACGAGGCTCAGGTAGGAAGCCATATTGGTAATGATGTGGTGGGGCTATATATGGCTGATAATATTGCTCTTCATCCTCGTAACCATCATCTTCCTCCTTTCACTTGACATGTAACTCAGATGGGCTACAAGCTACACCATATACTCCATAGTCTTCTTTGTCTAGCAAATGCGTAGGAGGCAAAGTTGATACCTTTCTAATTGAAGTTACCTCTGGCCACAGAAAGGTTTTTATCATTTTAGTAATATTTTCCATCGTCGACGGTGGCGTCGACGGCACTGTACTCATTAGTGCCGGAAAGTCCTTCAACTAGGGTATCGGCGTGGACGGTATCGGCGTTGACAGATCGTCAATGGGGTCTTCGTAGAAGGGGTTTCATCGATGGAATTGGAGCGCCTGACTTTTATACATCCTGCTTGGTGGGCCAATTGCCAAGGCTTTTCTACTGGTTAGGGGGCCGAAATCTGCAAGAAATAGCATACACAATCCAAATGATAGACCGAGGTAAACTACATGCACGTTTGTTTCCAGGGAGTACAACCCCACAAAGGGAGCGATTAAATACCCAACGCATACCTCTTCATATGCCCCAAATATTTCAATTTTAGGAATACCAGCTAACACCGGCACAGACAAAGCGCAGAATCTTGCAGTGGGCGCAAGAAGGAGTTTCCGAAATCGGAGATCTGTTTGGGGATGGAATGTTATCACATACTGATTTTGTTCATGAACAGAGAGTTTCGGGGTCACTTTTTTTAGTGCATGCCAGTCTGTCATGTTTCATCAAACAACACTGGGCACTACAGGGGATGGAATCTGACTTAAATGAATGTGTACACTTAATATATCTCATGGGTACAGGGGGGGGGGTCACTTAGTCAGATGGCTCTATCAAGGGCTTCAATCACATCAACCAACTCCTTTAGTAATGGTGCGAAGCAAGTGGGGAAGAGATATACAAAGACAATTAACGGAAGGAATGGAAGGCAGTAATTGAATATCCTAAGCGGGTGACCGGAAGCACACCAAACACCTACATGCTATCTACCCCAACATTACAGCAGCCTCCCGCCATGGCACCGATCAAGACGCAGACCTACTACACATGATATGGACCTGCCCCACTTTGCAGCTACTGGAATCAGTCACAACCGCCTTAACCGCCTTGGGTGAAATGGCTCGGCATTCTGTTGAAACATGCATACTCGGACTATACGCTCGATGGAAGGGGCGGGAAGTACACACCAAATTTATAGATTTAGCACTAATCCTGGCGAAAAGGGTTATCAGAAGGAGATGGAAATCATCAGAGCCCCCCCCCCCCTTTCCAAGATTCAGGTATGGAAAGAGGAAGGTGAGATATGGGACCAGCAGAAAGTGGAGCCCTTCGACGATAAGAACGCAAGGGACTTCGAAAGAGACCCATAGCAATGCAATGGGACCTAATCCTAATATCCTTTCAAGTTTTAGATATACCCCATTATATAACCTCGCACCACCTTATACTGCACCTAGATAACACAAAAGCCGCAGATCCTCCCATAAGAAATACATATTCCCACTCATAGAATCTACTGTCAGCACAGAAACATACGGCTCCTCAAGCACCCTGAACTTTACACGAAGAGCCACACTCGCCCTAACTCAAGATAATAGAACCGCTATACAGAATTGGTCCACTAGTGCGACACTTTGAAGTCATTGCCCGTCAGCGTGGGGGGAGGAGGGCAATTAGTTACTATAATGGTTTGGTCTGTTTATAATTCACGTGCCTTTATGATTTTGAATCAGCTATGTTTGAACCTCAGCCAGGGTCACGGTGGCCCCGCGAACGGAGATGTTGTAATTTTATCCGCAGTGCACTGTGAACTATTGTGCCTTGATACCTTGATGTAGAAATATTTTTTCACATGATTGACATGAAAATATTCCTACATGATGCTCAAAGGCTTGTACTTGTAAAACTTATCATAAATGCTGAATAAAATATGTATTAAAAAAAGAAGGAAATAAGTCTGTTCAGAAGGCATTCCAGGATGTCCACATGTATTGCAGTTCTGACTAGTGCATAATATACTGCATTCCAGGATATTTCCCCCAACAGTTTCATCAACAAAAAACTGGGAAATGTATGGGGGGAGGGGGAGACCTTGGAAATAAAGTCAGAACATGTGGAAATCGATGCAGTAAACACTGATATTGCATGTTATGCCTAATCCCGACCTAGAAAACTTAGAAAAGGAGGTATTTACCAGTAAAATACTCCACCCCAGAATAATGGTATTGCTGTAAACCACCATTCCCAAGTACTCTAAATTGAGCTCATAGACTTCATTCTGTTTTTCTGCAAATAGTATGAGCAAATACTAGAAACATTTAAAGTATTCCAAACCTTATATTCTAATGTAGATCTGAAAAGTCTTCGTAAATGCCTCAATTGCAGATTTTACTACATTTAGAGTTAGAAACTTCTTCTACAGAAGGAGTGGCAGCACTAAGGTAAATGGCTTAGGGCATTTTCAGTTCTTACAGTTAGTATGGCATTATCCCACACAGAAAGCGGTGGCGAGGAGTGCTTGCAGTCAAAAACATTACATTTCACCCTAGGTAAGAAAGGAAACCTCTTTGATGTCTCTCCATCTTATCCATGGGCCACCACCACACAATCATCCCAAGGATCCGGCTGGACAAGTTTCGCCAGGGCTGAGTCAGCACTGAAATTATGCAGGGCAGGCTGAAGTTTCGTACTGAGAGGAAATTTAAAAATAAACTATTGTTCTGTGACAGAACACTAACGTTCAGTAATATCATTAAGCACACGTCACTGATGTATTAAGCATGGTCCTATCCCAAATCCACCTTCTTTTACTGTGGAAGAACATCTTAATTTTGACATCTGAGCAAAACTGAGCAGTACGTGTGATATCACCGTTGACAATGGTTATTACTGCAGGATTTCAGTAGGGTTTAGCATTGTGAGCAAATATATTGGCAAACAGATGTTTTAAAATATTTACTAGTTTTGGGTAAAAAAAATGTTTTTGCTTTCTGTTATCACACCTAATGGCTGATGGTACAGGACTCGGGCAAATGCAGAGAAGTGAGACAAATATATAAGTGGAGGGGACTGGTTGGTTAGGTGATTTCACTATGTACTCGACAATGGATTCATGGATTTGGGTTGTGATCCTGGTGGAATGATAGGATGATCTGTACCACTTTTTCAGAAGTCCAAATAAAGTCCTACAACATAAAAAATATATATATATTATGGTCTTCCTGTGTCTGCGAAAATGCCGGGGATTATTCACGCGTTTATGTCTATCAATGAAGAGCCTATGATGCAGAACGTATTTTTATTTGTGTGCAACATCTCAATGACAGAATGTTATGTATAAACAAATTGTCACATTTTGTTCTGTATAACATGTCCAAAGCAGTATAAGAAAACAAGTTACTTACCTGTAACTTCAGTTATCCAGTATTGGCATCTTTCATAGATTCACATGCCTGAATCATTCCCCGTCGCCGAGGTGAAAGTCCCACGGTACATAAAAAAGCAGTGGCAAAAGTAAATTACAGTAGTAGGCCCTAGAGAAAGGCTGAGGCCTAGATTGTAGTAGCCTATCTACCTCATTATGCTAAAAATACAAAAGTCTTTGTTCCAACCAATCAGCTCACAGCACCCTCTAGAACCCTCTCTGCAGAGCCAGTTCTCCTCAGATTTTCGTTAGCACAAGTGGAGAATAAGTATCCCCAACTAGAGAACTGACTCTCTGGGGAGGAGGGTGGGTGCATGTGAATCTATGAAAGATACCAATACTGGATAACTCAAGTTACAGGTAGGTAACTTGTTTTCTTATCCAGTATTGGGGTATCTTTCATAGATTCACATGCCTGAATCAGAGTAGCAAGCAGTAAGCCAGGTAAGAGTCGGTTGCGAATAGTGGCAGACTTATACTGATACATTCCTAGTGATATCGTTAACAACTAACAAGTGTGAAACAATAACTATCACCCTTATATACCTATCCGTTAGAAAACATCAGAAAGGATGTGTAACATTAAACGTATTAACAGCCAACTTGAAATGCATTTATCTACACATGAATATGCATATAAATAGAAAACACGTTACCTGAAGATTTCTTCAAACAACCAAATGTCGTAAGACGGCTTGACCAACTGCTGCATGTTGTTGGCTTGTCAATTATTGACAGTAATGTCATGTAAACGTGTTGACATTCTTCCATGTTGCAGCACGGCAGATATTCTCCAGCGTCACTCCTGCAAATAAGGCTGTAGACGCTGCTACAGCTCTTGTGGAATGAGCCTTGACATTTCTTGACAATGGTCTGTGTGACTTGACATGTCCATCTGGAAATTGTGGCTTTTGTGACAGCTGCCCCAGCGTAGTTGGGCCGTAAGCCACGAATAACTGATCAGATTTTCTGACGGTGTAGGAGAGTAGGGTCTGCTTTCCTATGGTCACCCCAATTTTTTATCTTTTTGCTTCACTGGTTTTCGACTTAATGTGGCTGTGGGCCTGCTAATCAGACCCACAGCCTGCTGTTCCGTCTCTAATTTCACATCCATGTACTTTAGGTACATAACCAATTGGACCTTATCAGCCCCTGTACAGTGTACTATAGGTACCCAGGGCATAGGTGCATCCAAGGCCTACCAGGGGCTGCAGCATATCTTTTGCCACCCCTGGCTGGCTATCCAAACTGACACAACTGGCTGATCACTCAGCTGTGGCAAGGTGGTGTAATCACTCCTTGCTTAGATATAGTATACCTATATCTAAACCTATTTCTGGACACATATACACATATAAGTCACTCCTATGGCAGGCCTTAACAATCCTGGAGGCAGAGTGCTTGGTTTTATGTGAGATGGTGCTCTAGCATGAGCTGAGCCTGTCTGCAGCTTTCGGAACCAACTCCCTTAGCCGTTCTGGGATATTACCATACCATATACTCTTTAGTGCATTATAATCCTCGCGGTTACTTGCTAACTTTGGTTTGGCTTTATCAAAACATGTCTTGTAAGGTGTCATACGCGTTGGAATACTACCCCCTCGGCAGTTCTGGATACGGGGGTGGCATTCCACCCTTCTAGAGGGAGAAGACATGTTACTTTGCTTAAACACGGTTAAATCTAACCAGAGCCACAGCATCACAAAATGGATGCTGCTGCCACAGACTCGAGTCTGGCCACCTGCTGCTGACCAAATAAAGGTAGGAGCTGTGCCAATGCAAACCAGATCATCCTGACTGAAACTTTGAAACGAAACTCTGGACACTTCAACATCCTACTCAACGTAGAAGACTGAAGAATCTCCATTGTGGTCAAGGAGTGGCCACCCTGTGCAAGCAGGCACCATCAGCGCATCGAGACTTCCTTTGCCGTTGCTCCCGCCGGAGCTCGAACGACAGAGACCGACAAGACCTGGACTTCCAGACTTCCAACAGCCCGATCCACAGTCCTAGCAAAGCTTAGACCCGTGGAGGCGACGTGAGACCGGCCATCTTGAAAAGTCGACGATGTGCTTTATGTGCATCTCCCGAGGCTCCCTCGACGCTGTGCTTTGGGGTTTGAGAAGCCCCAGCCCGAGCAGCCTGTGCTCCAAAGATCACCTCTCCACACTCTCCGAGTGCTGCGTGGGGCCCCTTTGCACTTTTCCTGCTCGACGCATTGTCCGGTCGCTTGCCCGTTTGCTAGTGGCCTCTGAGATGACGAACCATCAAAACTACACTGCTGGTCTGGTTGCTCCAGACTGGCCCCAGCTCCCCTGAAAAGGAGCCATCGATCCGACCTTCCCGGTCCAATCAAGAACACATCTTCGAGTCCTGCGTGGGTTGCCTTTGCCAAGGCTTGGTGACTCCGAATCAAGTACCGACACCGCCGCCAGAAAGAGCCTTTGTGGGACAGCTCGTGTTCACCAGCTGGTCACCCTCGATCCTTCCTGGTCCACGTGGCAGCGGAGACAAACACCTCAACATCACCTGATCGCAACCCGACATTGCCTGGTTCCGTCCTGGTTCTATCCTGGTCTCTGGCTAGTGACCCAGACACTGTCCCCTCTGCTTTCAGGTACTCTACATCTTCGATGCACCCTTGGATCCAAGCGGACTCTTCCCTCCTGGTCGCCTGCAGCATCTTCATCTCCAGGCTCCATAGAACTTCACGACGAAACCCGACACCCTTTGGCACCTTTGCACCCGCTTCCTGTGGGTGAGGTAACAATATAACTCCGGTGCTCCTAGAGTGGATTACACCTTTAGTGTCCTAGTTTTAAGTAGCTAAGTTCTAGTCCAGTCGGAAGTCTCCGAAACCTAACACTTTCTGATTTTTACGCACCATTGACTTGTATGGTAAACGTGGTTGCCTATAGATACTGCACCCGTATCCTTTGGGCCTCTCCCGACCTAACCTTTGTTAGTCCAGTGTAGGCCCAGCAATTCCCAAGGCCCTAGGCCTGTTTATTGTTCGTGACGTGGTACTTATACCACTTTCTTAATATATGGTTTGAGTGCCCACCCGGCCTATCCATAATTGTGCAGCTTATTGTATGTTATACTGTGTTCTTTATTTAACGCTTGTGCTTCTGTGCTCATAAAGAGTATAGGGGATTATTCTAGAAATAAATACATATATTTTGTAATATATAACTTGTGTGGTGTCCTTTCATTTGGTATTTAAAGGTATTGCATATGGTAAAGCAGCTGGCTTCACATGCCCTCTTGAGTTTAGCCTAAGACTGCTTTTGGATAGCTGGTCTATAAGGTTGACTTACAACCAATCACCATAAGGGTCGTTTGGACTGGTGCAAGGTGCTCACTAGAATAGTGAACACCATATACCAGGCCAACTTCTCACAGACGGTCTTTGTTCTCTGTAAGTAGAACTTCAAACATCGTTTGATGTCCAAGGAATGCAGCATTCTTTCTGCTGGTGTAGCTGGGTTTGGAAAGAAAACTTTCAATTTAATTGGCTCATTTAAATGAAATTGTGATGAAACCTTGGGTATAAATGTTGGATTCGTTCGAAGAGTGACGCAATCCTGTGAGAAATGCAGGAAGGGTTCATTAATAGGGAACGTTTGTATCTCACTTACTCTTCTGGCCGATGTCAAAGCTAGAAGTAGGGCAACTTTCAATGTGAGATACTTGAAGTCGGCTTTGTGAATAGGTTTGAATGGATGCTTCATCAGCTGTGACAGAACCGTATTGAGTTCCCATTACAGCCGGGAAGGTCTAACTGGAGGATAAGCTCGGAAAAGTCCTCTCATGAATTGTTTAATTAAAGATGAAATAATAGTGAAGGAATGTTAGCAACCTTCCTGAATCTAGATAGAGTCGCTAGGTGCACCTTTATCGATGAAAAAGAAAGGCCAGAGAGAGCTAAATGTAGCAGATAAGGAAGAACTTCTTCAGCGGGAGCATCAATCGGGTGTACATTATTGGAGACACACCAAGAGCAAAACCTTTTCCATTTAAGATGGTAAGTCTTCAATGTGCTCTGAGTTTGCGACTTCTTTAAGATGTCCCGGCAATCCGGTGGAATCTGAAGGTGGCAAAACTCTAAGAAGTCAGGAGCCATACGTGCAATTTTAGAGATTGAGGATCTGGGTGAAGAATCTGTCCCTCGTTCCGTGACAGTAGTGTTGGAGACGGAAGAAGACAAAGTGGACAATCCTGAAAACAGCATGAGTTCCTGAAACCAGTACTGGCGTGGCCATCTGGGAGCAATTAGGATTAACCAGCAACTCTCCAACTTCATCTTGCGCAACACCCTTGGTATCCACGGGATCGGAGGAAAGCATAAGCAGAAATCCCTAACCATCGCATGGACAGGGCATCCCCCCTTGATCCCTGTTGAGGATATCTGCTGGCGTAAAACCAGCATTTTTTGTTCTACTGTGTTGAAACAAGTCCAACATTGGCTTGCCCCAAGTCTGGAACACTCGGTGTAATTGGGCTTGGTCCAACTCCCACTCGTGGCAGTCTGACAGGGATCTGCTGAGTTTGTCCGCTAGAGTATTGAGCTTCCTGCGACAGCGTCATCGATCTTCTTCCTCCCTGTTTGTTCACGTAGAACATGCTACTGGAATTGTCGGTTCGGATCAACACCGAAGATCCTGCGATTCTGGGGAGGATGCTTGCAAAGATAGGAAGATGGCCCTCAATTCCAGACTGTTGATGTGACGCTGTCTGTATTCTTGAGTCCATTTGCCTTGGACTTGTAAATCTTCGAGATGACCTCCCCATCCCTCCATGGACGCATCCGTTGTTAGTATGAAGTCTGGAGGTGTCTGTACAACGCTGAGCCCTTGCCTCAGATTGCGTAACTGCGACCACCATGCCCAGAGTAACTTTGATAATTTCTTCGAAGGAACCTGCCGCCTGTTTCCATTGTAGATGTAGTTCTTCTTGCAGAGGTCGCATTTTGAGGCGTGCCAATGGGATGAGATTTATGGCTGAGGAACACATTCCAAGGAGTGAAGCGAACAGATTTCTGCAAACGGATTTGTCTCTCTTGAGACAAGAATGCCTTGCATTGTATTGTGTCCAGACGTGCTCCTATGAAAGGCAGGACCTGTCTTGGAAGTAGTTCAGATTTGCTTGTGTTCACAGTTAGACCCAGAGATGCAAAGAGAGCACGACAGTTTGTCATGGCATCCTGAACACTGTTCTTTGAAGGACCTTTGATTAGCCAATCGTCCAAGTACGGGAACACCTGGATTCCCCAAGATAGCAACGTTGCTGCTACCGGGGCCAGCCACTTTGTGAATATCCTTGGTGCCGATTTGAGGCCGAATGGTAGTACTTTGAATTGATAGTGGACGCCAGCCACAGTGAATTGGAGATACCTTTGTTGCTTGGGATGAATGGGTTTGTGGAAGTATGCATCCTCCATGTCCAAGGAAGCCATAAAATCTCCCTCGTTCAGGCAGCTTAGAATCTCTGAAAGGGTGACCATGCGAAAACCCTGTTTCTTGAGGAACTTGTTCAGGCTGCGCAGGTCTAGAATTGGTCGCCATTCCCCCGATTTCTTCTTTATAAGGAAAAAACGGGAATAGAAACCTGTCCCTCTCTGTTAAACCGGGACATTTTCTATGGCGTTCTTGAGGAGCATGGCATAAACCTCCATGAACAATAAGTGAAGATGAGGGGAACAGTTGGAGGCTTGGTGACAAACTCTAGGGTGTGTCCATGCTGTACTAGGTCTAACACCCACTGATCGGAGGTCATTTTTTGCCACTGTTGATGGAAAAGAAATATTTACGCGCCCACAGGGAAGGGAGGAAGTGTGGTTTGCGCCCGGATGAACTCACTTGTTTTTGTGATTATCTCGCCCTTGATTGTTGGAGCTTCGGCAGCCTCCTTGGCGAGAGAAACCAGCTGTATTCGATTTTCGGTAAGAAGAATGATAATCCTGCCGGTAATGGGAGTGATATTGTCTGCCCTACTGATGGTAACTTCCTCTAGAGGAGTAGCCACGTCCTCTAGCACCTCTGAAAGAACCTCGTTTGTACTGCAGGGAACCTAACGACCTTGTGGTATGTGTCCATTTTGATTGCCTGGAGGGCTTCTTCAATATGTTTCCCAAATAGAGACTAGCCGTCGTAGGCCATGTCCAAAATTTTCAGTTGAACCTCTGGCCTAAAGGTAGTAGCTTTCAGCCAACCCTGACGTCTGAGGACGGCATCCCCAGCCAATTGCCTGAAATTCGTGTTAACGATATCAAGGGTGCAGTCGATAGTCTCTGAAGCTGCGCGTTGTCCCTCCATCAAGATCTTACGAGCTTTCATCTGTTTGTCCTCTGGGATCAAGTCAATGAAAGTAGCCATATCCGACCACATTTGGCAATCATAGCGCCCTATGATCGCCAACGAATTTGCTGCCCTGATCGAGAACTTTTTACCGATAAGGTCGAGGCGACGTCCCTCCTTATCTGGTGGTGAAGTGATGGGCATGGCTGGGTTCTTCGACCTTTGCTGTGCGGCCTGTGAAATGACCAAGTCTGGCCTCGGGAGACCCACGAGGCAGGATGGGCTGTCGAGTAGAGCGCAATATTTCTTATCAATCCGTAAGGTAGCACGGCGGGCACGGAGGCAGGATTTTTCATTATTTTGATGCCTTCTTTCCATATGTAATCTATTATGGGAATTGTTCTGGAAATCTTTCTAGTCTCCTCCTTGAAATCATGTAGGAAACAATCAATTTGTTCCACTGTTACTGGGAGCTTGAACCTGCTCGCAGACTTTTAATGAGATTATGAAATCCATCTATGTCCTCTGGTGGTGAGTCAGATGGCTGTGGAGTTGGTGGAGATGGCATGGGGATAATATAAGAATCCCACGGATCCAAAGGAGGATTCTCCGGAATTTCGCCTTCTTTTACTTCTTCGTCCGAAGATGTATCCAGCGTACGATGAGGCGGAACAGGCTGTTGAGTCTCCGTGACCGGAGACATGGGCGCTGGAGATTCAGGCTGAGGTATAGGGTCTGGTACTGCCGCAGGAGTAGGCGGTGAAATGACCTGCTGCGGTGGAAATCGCTGCCTGTAATCAGCCAACATGGCTTGCAGGTCCTGGATGAGGGTAGGAGGCAGATGGCTGGTATCTGCAGTCTGTGAATGACTTGAATGATGAGGAACCACAATATCCTCTTGATAGAATGTTCAATGTAATCCTCCTCATCCTCTTCTTGACATTTTATGATTAATTCAGAAGGATGGCGAGCTACTCCGAAAGCTCCTTCATTCTCGTCATCATCATAATCTCCTTTCTCATCTTGAGTGTAAGTGGCGAGATATAAGAATATTCTTGCCTCTGGAGGGACCTGAGTTGGAAACTCTTAGATGAAATACGCATTGAAAATGTTTGTATCGCCGCTAAAGATTTAGTGGAAGCGGCTTCAGTTGCTGTAGATGGTGTGGTTGTCAATGGAGGCATTGGTGTCATCAATGGGCTCTTCATTTTCGTCGTCGACGGTGTGGTCGACAGAGGCATCGTCGACGGACTCGACGTCGACGGGATCGTCGTCGACAGGCTTGATTTCTTAGTCGACGAGGCAGTCGTCGTCAACGGCATGGATGATGACTTCATTGAACAACGGAGGTGCCGTCGACGGAATTTTCGTCGACGAGTGTTTCTTCGACGATGAGGCTCTCGTCGACGGATTGTCGACGATCGTCTTTTTAGTCACAATGGAAATCCTAGTTGACAGGATAGACAAGGTGATAGCTGTAGTAGAAACAGTCGCCGTCGACGAAGGAGCTGAAGATGTAACAGAGATCGTCGATATAGGGAAAGCTGAAGAGACGGAGCAGCTTTTTCTCACGTTTTGAGGGATTGATGTTTAGAGTCCTTGAGAGCAGAAGGTCCTGAAGAAGTTGAAGGAGATCTTTGAGAAGGACCAGAAGTGGAGTGGGAGGTCTTTAATTGTTTTCTCCCCTCACTTGATGAACTCTCCTGAGATCTTGCTCTCTTGCTAGATTTTGAAGCTCTGTCATCATCATCATCAGTGCTGGAAGATTTGAGCAATAAAAGGAATCTAGCCTCCCTAGCCCTTAAGGTTTTAGAAGGGAAGGTTTGGCAAATCTTACAATTCTTTGCCTCATGCTTTGGTTAGAGGCAATAAATACAGTCCTTATGCTGATCATCAACATGGACTGTCTTTTTCTCTCATATTCTGCAAGGCCTGAACAAGGCCTTCTTGTCTGACATCCTGAAGGAAAAACTGAATAGGCACTCAGGGAGACTCCCTTCCACACATCGTGCGGTGAAAATCTGAGGAGAACTGGCTCTGCAGAGAGGGTTCTAGGGGTGCTGTGGGCTGATTGGTTGGAACAAAGACTTTGGTCTTTTTAGCTTAATGAGGTAGATAGGCTACTGCAATCTAGGCCTCAGGCCTTTCTCTAAGGCCTACTACTGTAATTTACTTTTGGCACTGCTTTTTTATGTAACGTGGGACTGATTCAGGCATGTGAATCTATGAAAGATAACCCACTACTGGATAAATGCAAATTTACTGTCAGAAACCCTTCTTTTCATTCAAACTAATTTTTGCTCGGACACCTTATTTTCGTGAATTTGTTCATTTTTGTCTCTTCTAGATCACTTTGCACACTTGCTCTTTTTCTGCCAGAGTTTATTTAAAAATCATTTTGCTTTTTTCTTCTAAGCTCATTGGAATATTTTCATTTGCAGCAAGCTTGCTTTAAAACTCTTGGCTTGGCACATTTGCAGTTTTAGCTTATCAGACAATCTCAACATGCACATATTTTAAGGTCTCTCAGGGTACACATTGTTTTCTTGTGCATATCATGTTGTTACTTATTCTAAATGATTTGAATATTTCATTATGTCTTTCTAATCTGGTTTAATTACTGTTCATTTAGACAATTTATGTGAAGTGTGCTTGCATCTAACTTTATGTTTAGTACTTCTCTTACTGGTTTTTATCACTGCTGTGCTGGTAATTATATTTACTGAATACATATAGTATGACACAAGATGGAGAGCCTTTGCTAATTTATTTATGGTAGAATTTCTGAATCAACTTAGCCCCCCACTGGTCATTCAGATTGACACATTTTGATGGAAGTATTGAAATTGTTTTACTTCACCTCTCACCTAATGCCAGGCTTAGAGACCACCAGGAAAGGTGAAGCCTAAGACCCTGAAAGATTTTGTTTTAGTTTGTTTTGGCATATGTCAAATTACATCTTTCTGTGGAAGTCCTTACTGCTTGGGCTAGCTACGACGAGCGAACTTCCACACATCTGATTACTTTTTTGAATTCACATTATTTTTACTTGGTGGAAGCTCAAGCACAGCTCACAATAAGGCTATGATATAACTACCCCTAGTTTAACCATCCTATAACCTAAAACCACAATTCAATTTACTGAAAACAATACTGTAGCATAATGGCGTGATTCATGTAGAAGTCAGTCACAATCTATGGAAGAAATTGAGGGCTTTTCTGATGACCCAATTGGAACCCTTGCTTAATATTTATTCAACAAAAGAGTAGAGGTTGTCAAGACCTTCCATCTATGTCCTAAGGGTTTCTCAAAAAGCACCCTACCAATATTACTGAGTAGTTAGCAAGCTCCATCATCAATTGCAAAAGGCATTTATGTGTTAACATTTGATATCATAATAAATAATGTATCAGCAGAAACTGGTTATGTACCTGGGATGTGATGTCGACAGCGGTTTGTGGTTCTGTTGTGAAGTAAAGGGGTGCTGGGAGTTTGCCTAGTAAGCTTTTCAGAGCTTCTTCAACGTGGTGGAGATTGACACCTTGCTGATTCTCATTTTGGTCCTTCCTGATTTTCTCCAGTTTCTGATGGAAGAGGAAGGTTGGTTCTATGGTGTTATACAGGTGGGTCAGAGTTTCCCTTGTCACATATTTCTGCAAGCTGACACCTTGATCCAAGAAAAGCTGCACAAAATTTGGCTTATCTTCCTTCAGAGCAATCGTTAGAACAGGGTACAAGTCTTCAACCTGTAAAAATTAAACAGATAATCCATTATTCATCAGGGTAGCATTTGTGTCTGCATGCATTCGTATATTGATTGATATAGAGAGCTATGTGAAAAGCTGTACACAGAACATTCTATTAATGGAAGCAGCTGGGGTTAAATGAGGAAAAGATGTATAGGTGGTAACTGGGAGACAATTCAATTGGGGAGTTGATATTATACTAGACAAAAACAACATCAAAAGATAGAGAATGTTCTTTTGACAATTATTGCAGGACAGTCAGTGCCCAATGGAAGTTGTGCATTCACTACTTCTAGATTAAATTGCACACACTATCTCTACTATCCAAGGGTCGTTCTCCTGTGCAAAAATGTAGACAAATCTAGGGAACCTGATTAAAAATGAGGTGTTTGTGGTTAATGATCCACGACTTCCAAAGCCTCGAGAGGCTATCAGTAAACATCTATTGGGATCCAAAAGCAAGCAGAGACCAAAATACATGCAGATGCAGGATATGAGAATGGATACTGCAACATCAGCCACAAATCTAACATCTCCTGAGCCAGGGGTTCATCTAGGCTCAACCAAGGAAAAAATGTGATGTTCAAAGTTTGCTATCTGACCAGAAGGCTTGTGCAGCCACTCATGAAGCAGGTATGGGTAAAACTATGGCTAGTCCTCTACCTAAAGTTAAAATATCTTAAGAACACTAGTAGATGGTTAGAGAGATACAACATTGTTCATTATATGGAGCACAGCAATTTCCTTCTCTCTTGCTCTCTCTTGCTCTCTTTTCCCTCCCCATATCAGAGGGTTGCAAGCACCATGATTGCTCTTCAACTTAATACAATTACAATGCATTCTTTACACAGACAGGAAGGTTGCATATAAAATTGAATTTCAGAGACTTTTAAAGCTACAAAATTAGCTGCTGAGGCTCAGTGGGGAAGGTGACAGTTTTGGTGGGGCAGTTGATGGTGCAGCGGAGCTGAGGGATAATGGTGGCAGATGCTCTGTGGTAGATGTGGTACGGTCATGGGTCAGCTGGGGCCCCTGAATGGATGCTCTTCATGGTCCTGAGCGTGCCCTCTGTCGTGAGAGGGGTCTAGCAGAGCATGGTCTGTTAAGGGGCGGCTTGATTGTCTCTGATGGTGGCGGGTGTGGCGGCCAGATCTAGGGTGTCAAAGCTGTCGTAGATCATCTTCACCTCGTGGTCGAAGAGGTCCTGTGAAGGAGGAATGTCTGAGGTCTCGCTGTTGGGCCAGGTGAACTCCTTGATGATGGTGAAGAGTTCTTTGTTGTTGTTTGTGCTTGCATTGATACAGTCCCAGAGAGCCATTTCCTTAGTGGCTTTGAGGAAGAGGTGGTGTGTGTTGGCGGTGGGGGGTTCTGTAGGCGGCCTGTTCCCATGCCGCCACTACTGCCTGACCTTCACCACCGCCCGACTGCCAACACCGCCAACGCCCTAAGATGCAGCCTGCTCAATGTGTGCTCCATGCACAGACACCCCGTGGAGATCTGGGACCTCCTGGACTCACTCTCACCCAACGTCCCCTTCCTCACGGAAACCTGGACTAATGCCTCCTCTGCCCCCAACATTGCCAAAGCTGTTCCGGACGGATAAAAGATCCAGAGGAAGGACCGCCCCAACCACCCGGGAGGAGGCTTTGCCATTGCGCACAAAAACTCCCTCCACCTCACCACATCCATCAAAACCTTCCCCTCCGCCGAACACCTGCACTTCCAGGTCCAGACCAGCCCCAACTCCGACTACGGGCACCCTCGCCTACGGATCCCCGCGGCCACTCTTCGCTGACACCATCACAAACCTCATCGCACCACACGCTTTTGCTGCCATGGACTACATACTCATTGGAGACCTGAACCACCACCTCAACAACCCCAGCAACCCAAACTCCGCCACTCTCCTTGACAATCTCGCCAACATTGGACTAAAACAACTAGTCACCACCCCGACCCACAAGGCAGGGCACCCTCTCGACCCCAGCTTCGCCGGAGGAAACAGTGTCTGCTTCAGTCACACCATACAACCCCCATGGACCAACTACTACTGCGTACACTTCCTTATTGACAAATCCAAGCCACCCACACCCGCTCCCCGCCCCCCCACGAAGGAACTGGAGCAAAGTCACTGAGGAGGAACTCAACTCTGCCCTCAACCGCAACACCCCCACTGCTGCAACTTTCACCAACCTCGCAGCTAGGGAACTCCACACTTGGATCTCCAACTGCGCAGACAAGCTCGCCCGCTACGCAACCCCGACTAACAGCACCCTAGGAATGCTGCCTGGTTCACCACCGACCTCCAAAAAGCCAGGCGCACCTGCAGACGCCTAGAGAAGAACTGGTGAAACAGCAAGACCTGGAAAACCACACCACCTACAAGAACACCATGACGGAATACCACCAACGCATCAGAACCACCAAAAGGACCTTCATCCACAACAAAATCCTCATCCACTCCAGCAATTCCAAGGAACTCTTCAGCGTCATCCAGGAACTCACCACGCCCGCAGCGTAGCCACGGACATCACCCCTTCCGAGGATCTCTGCAACAAGCTTGGATCCTACTTCCTCTTAAAGATCAAAAACCTCTACTACAACTTCAACAACCACACACCTGACTCCGCAGCTACCCCGCCCTCAACAACGCCAGCCAGCCCACCATCTCCTCCTGGCCCCGGTCACAACCGAAGAGACCGCATCACCCATGAAAGGCATCCACTCAGGGGCTCCCACAGACCCCTGCTTACCACACATCTCCCACAGAGCTGCCATTGCACCCAAATTACAATACACTATCAACACCACCTTCGAGACCAGCACCTTCCCCGATGTCTGGAAAAGCGCAGAAGTCAGGCCCCTGCTCAAGAAACCCAAAACAGACCCTACAGACTTCAAGAACTAACGCCCCATCTCGCTCCTCCCCTTTGCGGCTAAAGTTGCTGAGAAGACCGCCAACGCAAAGTTGACAAGGTTCATCGAAGACGCCGTCCTCGACCCCTCTCAATCCGGATTCCGTAGCAACCACAGCACCGAGACCGCCCTACTCGCCACCTCAGACAACATCTGCACCCTCCTCGACTAAGGCCACACTACAGCCCTGATTCTACTTGACCTGTCAGCAGCATTCAAAACCGTCTCCCACCGCTCACTTGCAGCCAGATTACCTAACGCCGTCATATGAGGAACCGCCCTCGACTGGATCTGATCATTCGTCAACGACAGAAGCCAAAGGATCAGACTACCACCCCTCCTCTCCAAACCCACGGAAATCAACTGAGGAGTACCACAGAAATAATCACTCAGCCAAACCCTTTTCAACAACTACATGGCCTTCTTCGGCACCATCGCCCGACAGCACGGCCTCAGCATAGTATCCTACGCCGGCTACACCCAGCTCATCCTCTCCCTTACCCAGGACCCCACCACCACCAGACTCAAGTTCCAGGAAGGGATGCAAGACGTCGCAGCCTGGATGAGCCACAGCTGCCTAAAGCTCACCTTGGAGAAGACCGAAATCCTAGTCCTTGGAACCACTCCATCGGCATGGAACAATACTTGGTGGCCCACCACCATCGGCAGCCCCCGACCCCCGCACACCACACCAGAAACCTCGGCATCGTACTCGACTCCTCCCTCTCCATGAACCGACAGGTTAACAATGTCGCCTCCAGCTGTATCAACACCCTCTGCATCCTCCGTAAGACTTTCAAATGGATCCCCCCGAGTCAAGGAAGACAGTCACCTACGCACTCATCACCAGCAGGTTGGACTACGGAAACACCCTCTATACCGGCATAAACAAGTCCCTACTCAGCAAGCTCAAGACGATACAGAACACCGCCGCCGGACTTGTCCTTGGAAACCCTTGACACGAGCACATCAGCCAACACCTATGGAAACTTCACTGGCTCCCAATCGAGAAGAGAATCACTTTTCAGATACTCACCCACGGCTTCAAATGCCTACCCAACACCGGACCTCAGTACCTCAATGATAGAATTACCCTCCACGTACCCAAAAGAACCTCCGATCCGCCAACCTCACCCTCACCGAAACCCCACGCATCCACAAAGCCAAAGCAGGGGGAAGATCCTTCTCCTACATCGCGGCAAAGACCTGGAACATGCTCCTGATCGACATCAGACGCGCCCCCTCCCTAAATACCTTCAGGAAGGCTCTCAATACCTGGCTCTTTGGCTGAATGGATCTGCCCCCTCCCCCCAGCACCTTGAGACCTTCACGGGGGAGTAGCACGCTAACAATTACCTGATTGATTGATTGATTGATTGACTTGAAAGTTGCGTGTCTCCTGAGTTTTGTTGCTCCTCCATTTCTTCTCCAGACGTCTGCCTGCTGCCGTTTCCAGTTCTTCTTGTGATCGGGCGACCCAGCCGCCGCTGAGCACCTGCTTCTTCCAGACGCTGCCTACCTGCAGCCCCGCCCCCCGCCAGCCCATTCGCCGCCCCGCTCCCGCCAACCAGCTGATCCGCCCACCTGGCTCCCTACTTAAGGGGACCGTGCCACCTGATCGGGAGCGACTGCAGAGCCTGTGTTCAGGCCTGGTCGCCCCCACGCTCCTGTGCTGCTCCTGCCTTTGCCTGCTGCCCCTTCCAGTCCTTCGCGTGATCGGGCGACCCAGCCGCCGCTGAGCCGCCCCCCCGCACCTGCTTCTTCCCGCCGCTGCCTACCTGCGGCCTGCCCCCCGCCAGCCCATTCGCCGCCCGCTCCCGCCAACCACCTCATCCGCCCACCCGGCTCCCTACTTAAGGGGACCGTGACACCTGATCGGGAGCAACTGCAAAGCCTGTGTTCAGGCCTGGTCGCCCCCTCGCTCCTGTGCTGCTTCTGCCTTTGCCTGCTGCCGCTTCCAGTTCTTCTCTTGATCGGGCGACCCAGCCGCCGCTGAGCCACCCGCCCGCACCTGCTTCTTCCCGCCGCTGCCTACCTGCGGCCCCGCTCCCCGCCAGCCCATTCCCCGCCCCACTCCCACCAACCAGCTGATCCGCCCACCCGGCTCCCTACTTAAGGGGACCGTGCCACCTGATCGGGAGTGACTGCAGAGCCTGTGTTCAGGCCTGGTCTCCCCCACGCGGCTGTGCTTCTCCTGCCTTTGCCTGCTGCCGCTTCCAGTTCTTCTCGTGATCGGGCGACCCAGCCACCGCTGAGCCGCCCACCCGCACCTGCTTCTTCCCGACGCTGCCTACCTGCGGCCCCGCCCCCCCACCAGCCCATTCGCTGCCCCGCTACCACCAACCAGCTGATCCGCCCACCCGGCTCCCTACTTATGCTGCCCTCACGTACGCGCAGCGTTGACGCGCAGCGGGCGCGCCGATTGGGCACCAAAGGCGCGCCAAAGGCAAGCCCTTCTGCGCCCGTCCAAGCCTGGACCGGACCCAGCGCCAGGACCCCTGGTCCCCACCGCCGATGCAAGACTAAACGACAGACCTACGACGCCACCACCCTCAACGCACTCAATGCCGGCCGGAACCCTGCCTGATACCGAGCCACCCCGAGACGCACCCACGGACCCTTCGCCTGCCAAGCCTGCCGATTCACCTGCTACCGGACCTGCACCGCCCCCGCCAAGTCCGGCACCAGCAGCAACCACCTGAAGTGCATCCTGCTCAACACCCGCTCCGTCCACAGGCACGCCGTGGAACTCTGGGACCTGCTCGACGCGACAGCACCGGACATCGCCTTCCTCACCGAAACCTGGATGAATGCCTCCTCAGCGCCCGACATCGCCATAGCCATCCAGGACAGATACAAGATCACCCAGAAGGATCGAGTCAACCAGACGGGAGGAGGCATCTCCATCGTACACAAGAACACCATCCACATCTCGACTAACTCCGACGAAACCTTCACCGCCGCCGAACACCTGCACTTCCAGATACACACTGACCCCAAGACAACCCTCTGAGGCACCCTCATCTACAGACCACCGGGACCACGCACACAATTCAGGGATGACATCGCAGACTTCATCAGCCTGCACGCCCTTCCCTCCGTCGACTACATCCTCCTAGGGGACCTCAACTTCCACCTGGAGAACAACAATGACAGAAACACCACCACCCTGCTGGACAACCTCGCCAACCTCGGACTCAAGCAACTGGTGAACACCCCCACCCAATACGCTGGCCACACGCTTGACCCCGTCTTCTCATCCAGCAAGCACATCTCCTTCAGCCACGCCACCGGACTCCACTGGACCGAGCACAGCTGCGTCCACTTCAGCTTCAGAAGAACTACGACCCACCACCACCCGCAACAGGTCCCCCGCCGAAGCTGGAGCTCACCGCCTCCCTCAGCCAGAACACTCCCACCAGCACAACGGACCCCAACAAAGCAGCCAGCAACCTCACCAAGTGGCTGACCGCCTGGGCCGATGACCTCGCACCAGTAAAGAACCCTCCCAGCAGACCCTGCAGCAAGAATACCCACTGGTTCACCGACGAACTCAAGGAATCCACGAAGAACTGCAGCACCCTCGAGAAAGCCTGGCGGCTCGACCAGACCACAGACAACAGGACCGCCCTCAAGCACGCCACCCGCAAACACCATCAGCTGATAGGCACCACCAAGAAGACGGCACTCAAAGAACGACTTGACAACAACGCCCACAACAGCAAGGAACTCTTCAGCATCGTCAAAGAGTTCTCCAACCCCAGCGCTGGAAACAACAACATCACTCCCTCGCAAGACCTCTGCAACTCACTCTCCTCGTTCTTCCACTGCAAGATCGCCGACATACACAACAGCTTCGACGCACAGACCACGCACCCTACCACCGAACCAATGCCCGCCACCACCACCCTCTGCAACTGGACCCCGATCAGCACCGAAGACACCACCCGCACGATGAACTCCATCCACTCCGGATCACCAACCGACCCGTGCCCACACCACGTCTTCAACAAAGCCGAGGCCATCATCGCACTCCATCTCCGAGACACCATCAACTCCTCCTTCCACACCGCCACCTTCCCGGAGAGCTGGAAGCACGCCGAGCTGACTGCCCTCCTGAAGAAACCAACGGAGGACCCCACCGACCTCAAGAACTACTGTCCCATCTCGCTCCTTCCTTTTCCGGCCAAAGTCATTGAGAAGACCGTCAACAAACAGCTTGCCGCCTTCCTCGAGACGAACGGATCCCTCGACCCCTCGCAGTCCGGGTTTCGGGCCAACCACAGCACCGAGGCCGCCCTAATCGCAGCCACCGACGCCATCAGAACCCTGATCGACAATGGGGAAACAGCGGCCCTCACCCTCCTGGACCTCTCTGTGGCATTCGACACTGTCTGCCACCGCACCCTAGTGAAGCGCCTCAGCAACATCGGAATCTGAGAGAAAGCGCTGGAGTGGATCATCTCGTTCCTCATCGGAAGAACCCAGAGAGTCCGCCTCCCTCCGTTCAGTTCCGAGGCCACCAAAGTCATCTGCGGCGTACCACAAGGATCTTCACTCAGTCCAACCCTCTTCAACATCTACATGAGCCCCCTCACAGCCATCACACGCCAACACAACCTCAACATCATCTCCTACGCCGACGACACCCAGCTCATCCTCTCCCTCACCAACGACCCCACCACCGCCAGAGCCAACCTACACGAAGGGATGAAAGACGTCGCCAACTGGATGAGGAACAGCCGCCTTAAACTTAACTCAGACAAGATGGAAGTCCTCAACCTGGGATCATCACCCTCTGCCTGGGACGACTCCTGGTGGCCCCCAACCCTGGGCACCGCTCCCAAACCAACGGACCACGCACGCAACCTGGGCTTCATCCTGGACTCCTCCCTGTCAATGACCAGACAAGTCAACGCCGTCTCATCCTCGTGCTTCAACACCCTGCGCATGCTCCGCAAGATCTTCAGATGGATCCCCACTGAAACTAAGAAGACCGTCACCCAGGCACTCGTCACCAGCCGACTGGACTACGGGAACACCCTCTACGGGAACCACAGCCAAACTTCAAAAAAGACTCCAACGCATCCAGAACGCCTCCGCACGACTCATCCTGGACATCCCCCGACAAAGCCACATCACCGGACACCTGGGAGACCTGCACTGGCTCCCCGTCAGCAAGAGAATCATGTTCAGACTCCTCACCCACGCACACAAGGCCCTCCACGACCTGGGCCCCAAGTACCTCAACGACCGCATGACCTTCTACACGCCCACCCGCCAGCTATGAACGACCAGCCACGCACTCGCCACCGTACCACGCATCCGCAGAGCCACCGCCGGAGAGAGATCCTTCTCCCTCCTGGCAGCCAAGACTTGGAACTCCATCCCCACCCACCTTCGGCGAACCCAAGACCATCTCTCCTTCAGGAAGCAGCTCAAGACCTGGCTGTTCGAGCAGTAACATACCCCTCTCCCCCAGCGCCTTGAGACCCTCCCGGGTGAGTAGCGCGCTTTACAAATGCTGTGATTGATTGATTGATTGATTGATTCAGCTTATCATTACTCTGGAGGTTAAGCTCAGAGCACTACTCTAGTAAACACACGGAGCTCATATAGGAATTAAGATCCTAATATTGGATAGTTTGAAGACATCAACATAAGTGTCAGGTGAGTGTCTCCAGTGGAACAGGCTCAGTCTGGAAGCTAGAAGTAACGCTTTAAAAAAGATTAGACATTAACATGAGTTAAATCATATTATTATTTTTTAGGTTCACAATGGATATATCTACCTAATTTGTGATTTTAAAAGACGTTGTCTATACAGATATGCAGGTAATCGCATGTTAGGTTACTCCCCTATGCCCATCTGGTGACATAGTGTTTCTTTCTCATGGTATTTCGTCTTTTCTTTTTTGTTTTATCTCTCTGTTTCTTCGCTCTCCTTTTTCTTTATACTTGGTTCAGTGTACCACATTTAATGCAGTTGTTGTTCACTGTATTTTTTCAACTTTCAACTAGCTAGCAATTGCTGTTCTATGGAACAAATGTGCTTAGGTTAATAACTATTCTTATTATCCCGTGATGTTGGCCATGAAGATAAGAAGGTGCACTTTTTTAATGATGAAAATGTGATTAATAGTCTCTAGTAGAGAAGTGTGGACATTTTGATGTTAAACTAGTCTGGAATGTTTATTTTGGGAATATTAACACATTCATAACGCTCACTGCATATATATATATAATTAGGATATCACCTTGGAAGTCACTGGGTGATAACATGTTCTGCATATGCCTGTGCGAATTGGATAAGTAAATGTATTATTATTTTTGGTACTTTTAGCCCTGATAAAGTTGTGAATGCGACAAAACACGTGTTGGCTAATGTTGGATTAAAGCTGATCCCTGAATAAAGCAACTCACAGATGTTGTAGATCGTGTACAACACTTGAAGACTGGACTTAAAATTCTCTGTATCGTGTACAATAAGGCTGTATTTAAAGAGTGTGTGGTTAGTCAGAGCATGTTTTTGTGGACGATGGCGATGCCTCCTCTCAGGCGGTCGGGGCAGTCCTTGCGGGTGATCTTATAGCCGCCAGGGATGGTGATGGCAACGTCTGGTCCGAAGCAGGGGTTGGTCCAGGTTTCTGTGAAGAAGGCGAAGTCGGGAGCAGTGGTGGTGGTTCGTATGCGCACAGCGGGCCACAGCTGTATTGAGGAGTCTATCATAACTACGCCATTAACATTTGTGTCCATACTTGAGCCTTTATGTAAAAGGCCCGGTCCAGACAAGAACTCAGATCACTCTCCATACTGGCACACTGTCTATTCAACATAGCAGCCATATTGATACTTGCAGACCTATAAACAAATTTAACATCATTGCACATTCGTGAACCGGGTTCCTGTCACACCAGGGGACTCGGAGCAGTCAACTGGTTCCAGTCAGCGCCGCCAACTCAATACATGACAGACACTGTCAGGGCAATTATTGACAACACGTGCTTATAATTACGGGGGATGGTTTAGCCTTAAATGCCGCCTGCTCATTTTCTTTCATTCCTGTTTCAGGAGAGCAGAGGTGGGGTAGGCCTTTCTCGCTCTCTACACAGGACCATGTGAGTAAAGCTTCCACTTAGTACTTTCAGCAGGAATGTTTCTCTATACCTCAGAAGGACTTCTTACATTTTCATGCTGATACTTTTTTACTGTATTTGACAGCCTATTAGCAGCAAAGTGCTACCTTCTGCTTATGAGCTAAGGGGCCTACCAGTTTTATGCAAAAGGGTAAGATCACTACTATCACCTATGGGGACTTCCCTACCCTATACTTGTCCTTGTCATTTGTTGTACATTTCAAAATAATTTTGCTGTTTTTTTACATGTGTGTCCACTTTTGTGGCCTGTTGTCAATATGAACACTTACCACTTTATGGTGACTTTTTAGCACAATTTTTAAAGCATGAGTATGTCTACCATGATGAAATGTGAGCAATCCGAGTGCTACACTAAGAAGCACTGATTTACAAATGTTATAAAACAGTTTGTACAATGTTTTATCTAGGTTGGACAATCATATTATAAGGTATTATCCTATAGGGCAGTAGCTGGTGAACGAGCGCTCCTACTAAAATTCTGCATAAATGATGTCACCATCTACCACCAAACTTACCAAACAATACCAGGCCCATAAAAATAACAGAGCAGCTGAATCATGAGGTGAATTAATCTAATATGTTGTTTAAACTATCCACAATAAACAAGACCAGCTTGTCATTTAGTAAGTTTATTCAAACATATTCATGAAACTTAGGTTTTGGAACTTTATTAAACAAGTATTAGAAAATGTCATAAAGAAAAGTTTATTCAGCATTAATAAAGAGAGCTTGATTCAAGAAATATTATTCATTAATAGAAATGAGTGAAAAAGAGCATTTCCAAACCCTAACTAATTCCCTGTCTCTACACTCATCGCCTGAAAAACAAAGTCTTTAAAAGTCTCCTTTCCTTACATACGTTCGTCGATCAGCAGAACATGACCCTCTGGAATCAAGAAGCATAGGAAAAAAGTCTGCTCCTTGAGCCAATTCTTATACCCTAAAAGTAAGGTTAAACTAACTATTTTCACATTCCAACAGCTGAATTCTGGCTCCCCATTGGCTGAGCCACCTCATGCCTCAATAAATTGTGACATCTTCCACCTCAGGTCCGGGCTTTTACACAAAGCCATTGTTCATGCACAGAGTCCTGGCGGCACTTCCTTAGGCTGCTACAATTTGTAGCAAAGATGTTCATGTAGTGCAAAAAAATGCCACGACTCACATCCTGGCCTTGAGCCCGTCCGTTCCGAGCTACCTATGGCACAATAGCAAACCTCTCCACAGAGTCGCCTGTGGCAGTTCTTTTCAAAACTTTTCACAATAAAAGTTTATAGGCTTCTCATCTTTTTCAAAATAAGTTTTCTCTTGTGGCTTTACATCAGCAGGCCTCTTTTCTTGCGTCACTTTTTTTAAAATGCATTATTGTTCTGCAGCCAACTCTAAGCTTCATTTGGAAAACTATTATGTAAACAAACATAAAACATCAATTAATTAAAGAATTGACATTTGTTCTGTTACCCACCCCCTTTGCTAAATGTTAACCCATTAATTATGTTACCTAGCAAAAGCACATTTAAGCAGCATATATTACCTTTGATATACCAATCCGACCTGGAACTGCATTTGTCACAGAAAAGACAAGACAAAAGCACATTTAAAAAGCACATGCTATTATTTTTAACAGCAGCAGTTAGTATACAACAAAGACAATAAACAATAATTATTGTATTATTTCTTTTGCATTTTGCACAAATAAGCATAATGTTAATCCCATATATTCATGTTGCACAGTTTATTCTAGATTGATTTAATAACATGCAGCAAACATATTAGTTTTATTAAATATTGTTCATTAACCCACTCCATCAACTCCCTCATCTGGTGATTTTAAAAATCTCCAAACACCACCCAAAAATTTCACAAATTTTATCTATTGAACATGTTTCAGGCTTACTAAGGATTAGTATTTAAACTCTAATTTCATCTATATTTCGGCAACACTCGTATTGAATCCTACAAAATTCTTCTAATTCTATTTCCTTTTCCCTTTCTTTATTCAGCTAAGTTGGATCCTTTCCACCTTTGAATCCCCAACCCCCAATGAATTTATAGGTATCTACATTTTGACTTGCACCAACAAAACAAATATCAATCTGAGTATTAGAAAACAAAACAAAAAAAATTTAATTTTGAAAAATTTGTAAAATTAGTATATAGTATATACCCCCTCTTTTTTTTTTTAAGTTTTCATTATTTTTAACAGCAGCAGTTAGTATACGACAAAGACAATAGACAATAATTATTGTAGTATTTCTTTTGCATTTTGCACAGATAAGCATAATGTTAGTCCCATATGTTCATGTTGCACAGTTTATTCTAGGTTGATTTAATAACATGCAGCAAATATATTAGTTTTATTAAAGATTATGGAAGTCTGACTTCACAAGCCTGAACAAAATATTGTTCATTAACCCGCTCCATCACTGGCACTACACCACACTCTCTAGGTGTAGGGTAGGGATCTTCTAGGTCCTGAAGGAACACCAAGGAGTCACTGGGGTGTGACAGGCTTGTAACATGTCGACCTGAATGAACATACAGGTTAAGACTTCTTTGTTCCATTGAGCCTTCATGAGAGACACATTTTAATTGTTTTTAACTCTGCCAAGGAAACCAACTTGATAAAACCGGCTCTTACGCAGTTTTGTGTAACAGAACCTCGTGAGAGCCACATATGTCACCCCAACCTACATTCCCCTGGGTGTCTAGTTTTCAAAAATGTAAAGGTTTGCTATGTTTCCCTAGGTGCCGGCTGAGCTAGGGTCTAAAATCCACAGCTAGGCACATTGCAAAAAAAGGGTCAGTTTTCACTGGATAAATCTGATGTGTCCACATTGCGGTTTGGGCTGTTTCCTGTCACGGACGCTAGGCCTACCCACACAAGTGAGGTACCCTTTTTATTGCGAGCCCTTGGGGAATGTGGGGCGGTTGGAAGTTTGTGGATCCACGCAGATTCCAGAACTTTCCATCACAGAAATGTAAGGAAAATGTGTTTCTTTTTACAACGTTTGAGGTTTGCAAGGGATTCTGGGTAACAGAACCTGGTAAGAGCCACACAAGTCACCCCTCCCTGGATATCCCTTGGTGTGTAGTTTTTATAAATGCATAGGGTTGCTAGGGTTCCCTAGGTTCTGGCTGAGCTAGAGTTCAAACTCCACAGCTAGGCACATTGTAAAAAAAGGGTAATTTTGCACTGAAAAAATCGGATGTGTGCAATTTGCAGTTTGGGCAGTTTCCTGTCGCGGGAACTAGGCCTACCCACACAAGTGAGGTACGATTTTTATTGGGAGGATTTGGGGAAAGCGGAGTGGGTGGAAGTCTGAGGATTCACACTGATTTCAGAACTTTCTATCACAGAAATGTGGGGAAAATGTGTTTTTCTTTTACACAGTTTGAGGTTTGCAAGGGATTGTGGGTAACTGAACCTGGTGAGAGTCACACAAGGCACCACATTCTGGATTGCCCTGCATGTCTAGTTTAAAAAAATTGTATAGGTTTGCTAGGTTTCCCTAGGTTTTGGCTAGTTTAAAAAAAATGTATAGGTTTGCTAGGTTTCCCTAGGTTTTGGCTGAGCTAGGGTTCAAAATCCACAGCTCGGCACATTGCAAAAAAAGGGTCAGATTTCACTGGAAAAATGTGATGTGTCCACATTGGGTTTTGGGCCTTTTCCTGTCGCGGTCATGAGGCCGACCCACATAAGTGAGGTAATTTTTTTTAATGGGAGACTTTGGGGAAAGGGGGGCGGGTGGAAGTTTGTGGATCCACACAGCTTCCAGTACTTTCCATCACAGTAATGTGAAGAAAATGTGGGATTTTTGACAAGGCTTGCAAGAGATTCTGGGTAACAGAACCTGGTGAGAGCCACACAAGTCTTCCCATCTGCATTCGCTTCGGTGTCTAGTTTTCAACAATGTATAGGTTTGCTTGGTTTCCCTAGGTGCCGGCTGAGCTAGGGTTCAAAATCCACAGCTAGGCTCATTGCAAAAAAAGGGTCTGTTTTCACTGGAAAAATGTGATATGTCGATGTTGCGTTTTAGGCCTACCCACACATGTGAGGTACCATTTTTATTTGGAGACTTTGGGGAATGCGGGGTGGATTGAAGTTTGTGGTTCCACACAGATTCCAGTACTTGCCATCACAGAAATGTGAGGAAAATGTTTTTTTAACAAAGTTTCGGGTTTGCAAGGTATTCTGGGCAACAGAACCTGGTGATAGTCGCACTAGTCACGCCATCCTGGATTCCTGGGTGTCTAGTTTTCAAAAATGCATAGACTTGCTAGTTTTCCCTAGGTGCTGGCTGAGCTAGGGTTCAAAACCAAAAGCTAGGCACATTGCAAAAAAAGGGTCAGTTTTCACTAGAAAAATGTCAGGTGTCTACGTTGCGTTTTGGGCCATTTCCTGTCGTGGGCACTACGCCTACCCACACAAGTGAGGTACATTTTTATTCTAAGATTTTGGGGAATGCGGGTGGGTGGAAGTTTGTGGATCTACGCATATCCCAGAACTTTCCATCAAAGAAATGTGAAGAAATTATGTTTTTTGGGCAGTTTTACAAAGTTCGAGGTTTGCAAGGGATTCTGGGTAACAGAAAAAAGGGTCAGTTTCCACAAAGCATTTTGGGGTGTTCCTGATGCAGGCAGTAGGCCTACCCACACAAGTGAGGTATCATTTTTGTTGGGAGACTTAGGGGAACACAGAATAGTAGAACATGTGTTTTTATCAATTGACTTTCTTTGCATTTCTGTCTTCATAATGTAAGAAAATAAGTCATTTGAAAAATGACCTCTAATTCACATACTTGTATGGGTACCCACAATTTTGAAGATGTGCAAATAACCACTGCTTCTAAACTGTATTTTTTGTTCTCATTTCAGAAATATATAGGTTTTCTTGGTACCTATTTTTCACTCTTTATATTTTACCAAATGAACTGCTATATACTCGGGACACAATAAAAAACCATTGCAAGACATGGTTCAGTTATTGGCTCTGGGTTCCTTGGGTACTTGGTGAACCTACAAGTCCTATATATCCCCACAACCATAAGGGTCCTCCGAAGGAGGTACCAGTATATTGCTTTAAAAAAATCTGTCATATTTAGAAGACGTTATAGGTGAAAACGTTGGCACAAATGGCTTTTTTTTTCAACTCCATTTCAATATTCTTTATTTTCAACTATTAACTTCTATAAATAAACCTTGATGGATCTACACAAATGCCCCATTGCCAAATCCAGAATGTTGCCTACTTTTTAGAAATGTATAGCTTTGCAGGATCCATTATTGCTCTCACACCAATTTCTATCACGAACTGGAAGGAGTAAAATGCCAAAACTGTGTAGAAAATGTTGGTTTTCTGAAAAAAGCCTGTCTGTCCGTGAAAGCTGAGAAGATGGTGATTTCAGCAGCACAAACCCTTTGTTGATGTCATTTGCAGGGAAAAAAACAGACTCTTTTTTCTGCAGAACTTTTTTCCCATTTAAAAATAAATAACACATTTTGCTGTATTTTGGCTAATTTCTGGGTCCCCTCCAGGAGAACCCACAAACTCTAGGTACCTTCAAAAACCTCAGGGTGCTGAAAAAAAAGGATGCAAATTTGACATGGATACCTTAGGCGGCCAAATCATTACAGGGGCCTAAGTGAAAACTACCCCAAATAGCCCAAACACACTTAGCATAGGGTGGAGAACAGGCCTAGCAGCGAAATGGTTAACGTAACTGTGATATATGTATCTTTTTGGGTTACTATCAAACCGAATAGAGGACTTTGATTAATTGCCATCTCGGCCTGCACTGGGATGACCAATCAGACAAATCAGGAGTATGGAGCTTTATATTTTTGTTGTGTCTTGGGATTACTGCGGTCACCGTAGCTGGTGTTTTCAAGATGTTCAATGTCTCTGACCAAATGTGGTCGAAGATTGCTGTTGCCGTAACAGTTTTTCTTAAAATGACAAAGTGATGGATGGAATGCCACTGGCAATCGTTCTGGTTGTATCCCAAGCCATCATTTATTTTGCCCACCATGCCACATCACTCATATGGAAATCAGTCTTGACTCTGCTCCTCATGGGGAGAGTGCAGCTTGAGCTCCCAGGCCAGATCCTTCCTGAATCAGAACACAAGTAACCTAGGACCGGTTTTGCTCTATTTAAGGCTCTTCAGACAGGTGTGCAAAATAATGATGGATTGGGATGCGGCCGAGTGATTACCAGAGGCTGAGATTGATTCAAGCATTTCATCCACCACTGCTTTGTATACTTAACTTTTTTTGTGGTCAGCTCTTTAAAATCATAAGAACACAATCTGTGCTCTTCGCAGACACTGGTAGTGCAAATCTCTTTGATGCTGTCTCAATTAGATTATGAAATCCACCAATATCATGTACTGGTTACTTTACTGCACGGGAGACACATCACTAGGAGTAAGTCTAACATACTCGCCCATTCTCGGACAGAGTTCTACCAAGTATTAACTAAGTGTCTTTCCTCTTATTCATCATCTGTACCTGGACCGTGTAGCAGAATAGATTGGAGGTACCAATAGTGAATGAAGTCATGAGAAAGATATTGGACTGTGCCTTGGTAGTAAATGCACAGGTGTGCAAAGAGCTGTTTGCCTTGTTTTTGGTCTGGAACTTGACGGTGTTGTAGTCTTCAATGGCTGCTGTTTAGAATTAGGTGGACATGGTTTGGAAAGCATGTTTAATAATCAGGAAGCATCAAACGCAGATCCTTGACCAAAGTAAAAGGCACATACGTTATCTCCTCAGACGGTGGTTGCATTGTTGAGTCACATGTGCCCCATCCGTATTGCTACCCTCAGCAACATCATCATCAGCCTAATGTTTGTCTGTGTTGTCTATATGCTCCAGATCTGTTGCAGGTACGCTCTCTTCAGATTCTTCTTCTTCCGGACTCTGGAATTTTACTTTTAACAACGCAGAACTGTTTGCCAGTCTGAAAGGTCCTTCTTCATCTGAGTTTTCCGTATTGAGAAGCTGCTGCTGTGGAAAACCATATTTAATGAGGTGTGTTCTGACATTTTTGTCATTATTATTATTAAATCGATTTTTGGGAAAGCGCATGGCTACCCTTAGGCATCCCAGCGCTGGTTCCTGGCATCACCACATTTCTATTCTACTGCAGCTTCTGGAAGAACCACGGGGCATATTACCAACAACTAGCGATAATTTTTGTCTCTAACTTGTTTAGAGACAAAAATTATCGCCGCACATCGGCGATTTTTATCGCAGATAAACCTTGCTATTAACAAGGTTTATCGAAAATGCGATAAAAAACGGCCGAAATGCATGAATATCGCTGAAAAGTCAGCGATATTCATGCATTATCGAGCAAATGCTCTTAGCCATGTTATCCACCTCCCATTGGATAACATGGCTAAGAACTGCTCAGGGCAGGTGTTAGCTTTTGGAGATATTCCCGCTTAGCGCGAATATCTCCAAAAGTTGGTAATAGGAGATAGCGATGTTAGCGACTGTTTTCAGTCTCTAACATCTTGGCACGCCCACTTTGCATCTCATTAGTGATAAATATCACTGACATGCAAAGTGGGGCCCAAGATGGTCGCTATCTCCTACTAGCTGTTGCTAACTGGTGTTATCGACAGCTTGGTAATAGGGAGATAATTTTATCTCCGCTTTCATGGCTTTTAAAGCCAAAAAAGCGGAGATAAACCCCCTTGATAATATGCCCCCACGTTTTTAGTTGTTTCCTCAATGGGAGGTGCTGTGCTGTGGATCTAAGTTGGAGGGGAAGTGAGTTCCACAGAGTGGCTACGTTGTATGAAAACATACGTCCCCCTGCTCTCGCCCTCCTAATATTAGGTACCTTGGCTAAGAACAGATTGGTCGATCTCCGATTGCGGCTGGGGCGATGAAATGAGACTAGGTTTGAGAGGATTTTTGGGCCTGTGTACAAGAGGGTCTTGTGTGCAATACAGAGTGATTTGAACCTAACCCGTTCGGATATCGGGAGCCAGTGCAGTGTTCTCAGTGTTTGTTTGGCTGATTGTTTCTTGGGGATGTTGTATAGTAGTCTTGCTGTGCAGTTCTGTGCCACTTGAAGTTTCCTTATTATGGTATTGGGGGTGCCTAGGTGTAGTGCGTTGCAGTAGTCTAAACGGGGTAGTATGAGAGCTTGTACCATAGTTCTGCGTGTGGAAAATGGGAGAAGTGGTAGAATTTTTGTAAGCTGTCTTAAGATGCTAAAACATGTTGCTGCGACTTGTATCGCTTGGTGGTCTAGATTGAGTAGTTTGTCCAGCCATATTCCAAGGCTTTTTATTTTTTCCTTGGGTTCAGGAATTGTTCCGAGACATGCTGGCCATCTTAGATCTGTGGGGCCACTGGTTGTCTTACCGAGGGTCATAAGCTCAGTCTTGTCCCCGTTGAGCTTCAGGTAGGACTGATCCATCCAGGTGGCCACCTTCGTCAGACATTCTTCCAAGTCAATTGTGTCGCCATTAGGGTGGTTAAGGGCTACCACAAGTTGCGTGTCATCGGCGCATGTTACTATCCGAACTCCAAAAGGGGTGACTAGATCGGCAAGGGGTCTTACATAAACATTGAATAAGGTGGGACTCAGTGATGACCCCTGCGGCACCCCACAGGTGAATGGGATCTCCCTAAAACTATGTTTGCCTTCAAATACTTGGAATGCTCTGTCTGATAGGAAGGACTTGATCCAGGAAAAAGCGTTCCCTGTTACTCCCACCTCCTTAAGTCTATATAGTAGTCTTAAGACTATCTAGTAGTACCGCGTTTTCAGAGAGTGAGGATGCGCGGCCGATCGTTCAGAGTAGCGGCGGCCAAACTCTGGAACTCCCTGCCGATATCTCTAAGGAGTCTTGAGGATCTCTCAGCCTTTAGGAAGGTGTTAAAAACCCACCTTTTCCCCAGGACAAGCTAAGTCGCTGAAATTGTTGGCTCATCGTTCAAAGCGCCAGGATGCCCTTGGGGTGACAGGTCTGCGCTCTATAAATATACCACGATACGATACGATACGATAGTAGGGTGCTGTGATGTACCGTGTCAAATGCGGCACTCAAATCCAACAGGATGAGTGCCGCTGACCCCCCCAGGTCGAGGATTTTCCTAGATTCCTCGGTGACTGCTATCAGGGCAGTCTCAGTACCGTGTTTGGGACGGAACCCAGTCTGGGATGTATCCAAAATCTGTTGTGTTTCAAGGTGGTTTGAGAGAGAGGTATTAACATCTTTCTCCAGAATCTTACTGACCAGGGGGAGCAGAGATACTGGCCGGTAGTTACTCCAGATTTCTGGGTTTAGGTTGGGTTTTTTGAGGAGTGCTTTCACCATAGCAAGTTTCCAGCTTCATGGTACTGTAGCGGTAGTGAGGGACGAGTTGAGGACTTCCAAAAGTGTGGGGAGTATGGCTTCCTTTACCTTATGGCGCAAGTGTGCTTGGGCTGGATTGCGAGGGGATCCAGATTTAACTAAGTGTGGATAGAGTGGACATATTAAGGGCTGGGAAGTCGCTCAGGGTGTTTGCTTTGTTTATGTCGCTATCCATATTGGTGTCTATGTTTTCCGTTTGTTGTGGTTGGAGAAGGAGTTATAGATGTTGAGAATGTTGGTGTTAAAGAACTCTGCCAGTTCCCTACACTGCAGTGGTGCTAGTACTGAAGGTATTTCTTGCTGGGGGCATATAGATAGTTTTTTTGCAATTCTGGCGACTTCCCTAGGTGCATTGGACGCACTGTTGATTTTTTCCTCATAGTGTTGTGCCTGTGCTTTTTTGATTTCTGTTTGGTATATTTTTATGGCCTTTTTGTATTTCTGTTTTTCTCTGGGTTGTAATCCCTCCTGCAAGACCTTTCCAATGTTTTGCATTTTTGCTTGGTCTCTCATATTTTAGGGGTGTACCAAGAGAGCCTCTTGTAGGCGGGTTTCTTTGCGCTCCATTTGTGTGGAATACCCTGAGCGGAAATCAGGATTTCTTTTGGGTGTTTTCAATATATCAGTTCCTGTTGATGGTGTGGTCGTAGTTAGTGTGGAAGATGACATGTCCTTGGAGAATTTCATTGATGGCATTGTAACTGACGCGACCATCATTGGTATTCACTGCATTAGAGTTGTTGTCAACATTGTCGGCATGGATTAGTTACTTACCTGTAATCCTAGTTCTCTTCCAGGGGTATCCTCATCAAAGTCATAAGCATTAGAATAAATATATATATTACCTACTGGCGGTAGCCAGTAGGTATATATAGTTAGGACCTAGTTTCCATAGGAAATCCGCAACATTCTATTGGGAATAACTTTGGCGCTGGTTGATGAATCTTCGCAAATTTCTCAAAGAAGATGGCCCGCTCCGCTCCTCTCCTTCCCTAAAAGTTTCGGGGGGATTAGTCAAGTGGGGGCTGAGAAAAAAGGGGGGTCCCAAAACATGTTTTCCCCATCTTAATTTCCATAGGACCTTTAGACACGGCTACAGCTTGAACCACTGAAGGGAATTACACCAAACTTGTCAAAATGGTTGAGCCTGGTACGCAGATCACTCTTTTGGTTAAATAGTGTAAATCCCTCCAGTGGTTCCTGAGAAAATTAAAAGAAAAAAAATATATATATCTGTAAGCGCGCACCGTGCGCGCATCTTGCGATTTTTCCGAAAAAAAAGTTTGGGGGGGGGGGGCTTCGGGGGCTTGTCTCTTTTATTTTAATGTGTTCATTTTAATTTCGAGGGTGCCCACCCCTCGTTTTACCCCCGAGATCACCGCCGCGGCCCGAGCCGCCTCAAGATGGCCGCCGCCTGGTTGTAGGCAGGGCCGGGAGGACGTGGTTTCCACGTCCCCCTGCCTGGGGGAAGCCTTTGATGTGCCCGCCCGGTCTCCCGTGCCGAGGGGGAGACCGGGTGATGCTGCCGGCTGGTGCGGGGCTCCCGCGTGCTGAGGGAGCCCCGGGTTAAGCTGAAAACCGTGGCTTCTGCAGTAGATATGTTTTGCGGCATGCAAATATTTTCAACCAATTAGATACATGGTTACATATTTTTATTTGGTAGTGAACTTGCATACACTAGAAGACCTTGTAACGTGATTGGCTAAGATGAGTTCGTTTGTTTTTCTATTGGCTGTCCGGCTTTGGAAATTGTATCGTAGCCTGCGCTTGGCTGGGCAAGTTTTTGCGTGTCCGAAAGGAAGGAACGCTGGCCGCGTCTCTAGTGACATCATCATAGAGATTTCGTGCTGACTACCTATAGTTAACCCGCCTTAATTTTGAGGAGCGGTATCCGGATGAGAGCTTTGTGTTCCTAGTGATCGGTAACCGTGCTGGTGAGTAGTAGTCTCCCACCTTCCTTAGTGGGCTCAGCGTATTGGAAACAGAGACGTTCCAAAGGTCTAATTTTGGAATCTCCTGCTGGTTATGTCTGTGCTTAGTCCTGTTAAACTATTAGCCCTGTAAATAATTGCTATGGGTAGGTGTTAATGTTTAAGTTGTGTGGTTTACATTGTGCCCACCCAAACGATAACACTGTCGTTGTCTGTATGGTTGTACGGGACTATGCTATAACTGGAACTTCTTTCACCGACAGCCGACATGTTTTCCTCTTCTGGATCAATCGTAAGTAATTAAAACTTGGAGTGGTTAATATAGTTCCGTAACCCTGCCGCAGCTCCCTATAGACACTACTAGTGTGCCCTTTCAGCTTGCAGTATCTTGAGTGTCGCAAGTTTCTGACATTATAGACTAAACCCTGAATTCAACCACAGAATATTGTTCATCAGGCGCTGCTTCTGAGTAATTTTCTACCGCCTTGAGCGATGTCGTCGTCTACGGATGTCATACTCTGCTTTCCATGCCCGAGTCGAGACCAAATCATCGCCGCAATCCAGACTGTTTGTTTTTCTTGGTTATGGTGTGCTGGAATGATGTGCACTTCGTCTATCACTGCCTTTTTAAGAAACTTGAATTAAATCACATCTTTACTAACGTGTATTGTCCGATGACATGTTCTCTAAGACTCTAAACAGTCTCAAACAGATGTGCATTATGTGCAGAGTTTTAAATGAGCCGGTACTCTGAAGTTTTTGGGCCGTCAGTACCGGCACTTCTTTGTAGATAGGGAGAGTACCGGTACCCTGATCGACGTCAGGCTCATGTTAGGCATCTCCTCCAGGGCAGGGCTTCCCGTGCAGCTTGTAAATTAATGAGACGTGAATAGCCGCCCTTTTGCAGACTTGCTGCTGAAGATTCCAGCAGTGCCCATTTCATTGTTCCCAAACTGCAGGGGTTTGAGTGGGCACTTGTCACACTGTGGTTAACTGGGCAGGGTCTCGAGGCAGACCCTGCACTGTCAATCAGGTGTGCAGCGACCATTCGGATTAAAGTGCTTTAGCCCCCTACCCCTCCCTCAGGTGCGTGAAATGAGTTGGGGCCTCCAGTCACTAATCCAGTCCCATTTAGGGTATGGCACTGGCCTTTGTAAAGTGAGTGCACGCTGTAGTAATGCAAGAGATTATCCCACATGAACCTGTATGACCTTTGGGTGGCAGAATGTGCGCACAATGGCTGCTGGAGTTTTCCTGACATGCAGGTAGCAGAAGGTCTTAGGGGTTTCTTTCCACACACGAAGGAGTAAACAGAGCCATCTGAACAAGCACAAATAACCACATTGACCGAAACGAGAGAGGTACATAAGATGATGGGGGAAAATATATTTTAATAAAAGGAAATTTTCATATCTGTAGTGGAATAGCACATTACCGTAGTGTTTGTGCATATTGGGACATCAACATTTTTACTGCCTTTTCTCATTGGGCGCGACTTTTACTTGTATGAAATTCGAAGGCTAAAAACCTGAAAATGCATATAGTGAAATGGATGGCCATACACCGCTTTTTCTATAAGAAGGTAATTTAATCAAATGTTTACAAAAACATAGTTATATATACTTGGCTACACACTTCGAATTGGAATCGCTCTATATTTAAAATGATGTTTAATAACTATTTACAGGTCGGGACATATTTTCTCACTTTACAGCAAGTACTTTTTCACTCGCCCTGGCAGCTGCTCGCATTCCATGGAAGCAGTAATGGAGGGAAAAAAAATGCTGCCTACCATAACTGAACATAATCCAAGAGGTCACATTCTTTCAACACCCACCCAAAACAAACACTTAAATAGAAGTTATATCATTATGTGTGCCCTCAAATTAGTTGTGCGCTTCAAGGTCAGCTCGCCCTCTGTGTGAAAAGTAGGCCTTTAAAAACACTTCTTTGACAGAACGTGCTCGAGTGTAATCCCCCTGAAGGACGGGATCGGGGCTTTATTGTATTTTAAGGGACAAGCTAAGCGTCCAACCGGTGTGTTTCAGAGTTCATTCTACTCTCGAACAGTGACTTATCTTGCTCATCTTATGTTGCTCATACATGCTGCAACCCTTTAATGCCGCATGTGCCATTTTCTACAACTGACAGTAACAATTATTGAATTTTGAGCTGCCGGGTTCTGGAATGTAATGAATTCGCTGCTGCAGATTGAAAATTGGGTTGCCAATCAAACATGGGAAAGAAAAAACCTGCTGCTGTTCGGAAAGAAGAAACCAAATCTGTTTTGAATAAGATCTGGCAGCAGAAGTGCCGGATGCAAAAGATCAGGAAAGTCGAACTTCACTTTTGTAACACTGAGAAAAACACGTTGTTAAGTTATGCCATTTAACGCAACTGTGTTCTTTTTCTCTGCCCTTGTGTATTGGTGCAATAATGGATGCTCCAGCATCTCAGAGAAAGAGCCAGCAAAAAAAAACCATATATTCAGAAAGAGACAACTTATTTCAATGATGCTCTAATATAAACACGGAGGGATACAACCAAATAAAAAAAATCACATTTGATAGTATAGGTTAAAATTTGCTTTCAATAAGCTTCATCCTTTTGTCGAGATTACATCTTCGATTTCCACACGTTTATCACCTGTAGTAGTCTCGGTTAGAATCATCAATGCATTTGATTTTATCTGGTAAATTGGGCACTTGGCTTTATAACTACACACACTATATGCATACATCCACACACACAAATATATATTTTTTTTACCTACTGGCGGTAGGGAGCATGCTTGTCCCATCCATTAGTATCGTTTGCCAGAGTGCGTGTGTGTGTTGTGTATTCACCTTTTCATTTGTACCTGTGTGTGCGCTCAGCAGTTGCCTATGCCATGTAGTAGTGCATCTGAGTTTTTGTATGTTCGTTGTCTGCGTGAGTGTTTGAGGATGCACTGTGTGCACTAGAAAGATCGGGGTTGTCAACAAATAAATAACTTGCTCAGTTACATTTAAAAGTCTATTTTCTCGTAAGTTGCATTGACTTATTTAAAGGGCAGCCGTGCTAACATGGCTCGGAATCAGAAAGAAAAGCGCTGCCTCTCGGAGCCCTCTCCCCTCGTTCTCGTTCACGGATTGATTCCACCTTATACACCATTGACTCCTGCTTTATCAATCGAAATATCGACTTCGCAATTCTTCCTTAAATACACAACTCGAGAGGTGCGGCCGCGGCGCAGTTCCTTTTGGTTCTGCCCGGCCTGTGTTTTATTGCCATGTTCTCTCAGCAGAGGGGAGGCGTGATTCGTGCCGGGGCGTCTGGGAGACGTCTCCTGCATTATTATAATACGATCAGGGGCACGAAAATTGTTAGAAATTGTATTGCACCGGCCGAAGCCCGAACGAGAATTCCAAAAATACACCAAATAAACACATACCCAAATGTAAAGAGCATGCCTCTACTTTGTGTTCATGTTCAACGTAAGGCCCGTGCAGTGTGAAATCAATATTCAGATGTGTTCCCGCAAAAAGTCTGCAAGATGTTATCACCTGGACTGGATTCCCCAAAGGTGTTTTCTATGCGCACAGTAAAAACGTTACTGATGTGATGCATTGTTTATGGAGCAGTTCTCTGTATGTTAAACAAAGGCACGAGCTGAGCTCGTCATCTAACGCGGTTATTTGAAAACAGCCGCACAGCGCAATGCATTTTTTCATAAATACACACACTAGCATCATTTTAACCGCATCGCTGCTGCGGTTATTTTTGCGCTGTGCGGCTGTTTTCAAATAACCGCGTTAGATGACGAGCTCAGCTCGTAATCCTCACACGCCACACGTGGCTGATGACGAGCTGAGCTCATCATCAGCATCGAAGGGGTTAAAGGACATTTATTATTTATTGATCATTTATTTATTTTACATGACCAACCACAATAGTTAACATAATTAGGGCTCCCGGTTTTATGGTATTTATTTTTTTGCCATTTCCGTCTGTATTTATCCATATTTATTTTTGGGGCATTTTTTCTGTATTTATCTGCATTTATTTTTGCGACAAGCAAAAGACGACGCTACAGCTAGTATTTTTCCACATTTATTTCAGTCCCCATGAACACATGTACAACTGCTTGTACACGGACACAAGAGACGAGTTGACAACAAACTAAATGGCATTGAACTCAACACACACTGATCACAATGCTAAATGGACACCACAAACCATGAGGCCATAGGCAGACATGGGGTTAAGTGTGCGTCCAGCTACAAAGAGTTGGATCTAGGACTAGCTGTTGCAGACCCAGAATATTGATATTGCCAGCAAAAATGTATCTACAAATAGAGTATTGTTATACATGAGTAGTGACCTGGTGAAATATACCAATCACAGACATTGCACAAAGATTTAGTTTGCAGAAAGGACAATCCATTGATAGAAATATTTTGAGGATTTTATCAATTTTTTACAAAACTCAAACTATGATTCTGTCCCTCACGTCCCATAGGGGTAAAATAAATACAACTTTACATGACTAGGGTCATGATTACTTTGCCTGGTTAAATCACTCCAATAAAATTAATCCTCAATTACTAGCAAGCTTGATGGCTTCCTAGTCAAAATAAAAAATGTATGCAATGTTTAGCACCTTAGTTAGGACATCTATATTTATCTCAATGTAACCACTTTGTTCTCTTTCCAACTTTTTCAATTTTACGTTTTTGTTTTACGTCATTTATTTTGGGGAGCAATCTTATGCCTATAAACTTGCTTCAAAACGTTGTGCTTTCCAGTATGAGAACATGCTTTTTTTTATCTCATTAACTAGTTTCGTATCAAGCAGTTCTGCAAGTTCGTCTATTTCATCCTTTTCGGTTTCACTTAGCTGTGACAGTGACTCTGAGACTGTATCAACCACATTTAACATTTTATCAGTCGGTAAACAGCATACATCCAACTGAACCAGGTCAATATTTGTCAGCTCAAACCCACTTGCTGCAGCCTGCTTTCAAGCTCCTTTAGCTTCATCTTTTTCATTTATGCTTTTGGACTTCTGGGAAGTCAAGGATCATCACCTCTCCTGTTGTCAGTTCAGCCAGTACTGAAGTAAACATAAAATACAAGCATGCCATGATAGTGACTCGGTATTGCTCTCTGAAGACGATGCATCTGATCCTTGGAGTACTTTTCTTCTACAATGTGCAGCCTCGTCATCAGATGCAGAGGCGTCGCTACTGAGAAGGAATGATAGTACAGCGCTGCGTCCTGCCGAGAAGCACTGTGCTAGCTTTCAAATCTAAGCAGCACGGGACACATACTACCTGACACCACAACCACAAGGCGCAACTAGAGCCAAATTTCGGGTGGGGGCAACGAAACATATCGGGGGGAGGTGGAGGGGCTGATTCTCCAAGCAGTATGCAGAGCGGAGTTGCAGGGATGCTAAGAAGGGGTGAGAACACACAACAAAGCCTCGTTAGCATATAAATGGTCTTTTAAAGACCTGTGAGGTACTCGGATGCCGCTGTGTGTGTGCCAGAGAAGCTGTCAGTGCCGGGCTGACACACACGAGGGGGGGGGGACGGGGCGGGGTGGGGGTGTCTGAATCTCTTTGAGCCCATGGGCGTTGCGCGCCATTAATCTGTCCCCTGAGGCCACAAATACATGCCGAATTCAAAACCAGGGCTGGGACAGCAACAAAAGGACCAGGCGCGTTACAACTCTAGGCTGAAGCACGGCCGCCAGGCAAAATTTACTAGTATTTTGCCGTTTTTACATATAAATACAGACAAAGGAAAAATTGTTTTCCGTCTGTATTTATATGTAAAAATCCGTTAAAACTGAAAACCGGGAGCCCTAAACATAATCTACAAAGCTCTGTAAATATTGCACATTTGAAAAATATATTACAGTAAATTTATACAGCCAGTATTTCTATAGCACAGAGACTATATTTACAGTTATACATATTTCCTCCCGGCCCAACGGACCTAAAATATAAAGCATCTACATTAATTTATATGCACTGAACATAGGTTTCAGGCCTTACATAGTTAGGAATTCGCATTTAAAAAACCTTTGAAATTCACTGAAAAAACCATAGGTTTTAGGCCTTATATAGTTAGGAATTAGCATTCAAAAAACCTTTGAAATTCACTGAAAAAACCATAGGTTTTAGGCATTATATAGTTAGGAATTGGCATTTAAAAAACCTTGAAAATTCACTGAAAAAACCATAGGTTTCAGGCCTTATATAGTTAGGAATTAACATATAAAAAACCATTGAAATTCCTCCTATATAGTTAGGTGGACTAACTATATATGGCGCACCCGCAATCCACTGCTGATGATGTCACATATTACATCATTCATGACATGGCCAGTGACATCACTGATGACATCTCAAATGACATCACTGATGACATCTCATTTGACATCACTGATGACATCATCCAGTGACTGTGTTTTTCTGTAAAGTTTAAATATGTTTTACCTATTGAAGAATGAGTGGATGTATAAGTGTCTGGATGAAGGATTTAGTAGGTGCTTGACTGACTGTATGAGTGAGTGATTAAATGTGTCTAACTGAATGCATAGGTTAGTGACTAAACTGTGTAAATGTGTGCATCAGTATGTCTGTTGTGTAAGCTGCTGCATGCATTGATCAGTAGCTATATGAGTGGCTATATGGGTTATTGATTGGTTGCCCAAGTATTTGTATCGGAGACTGAGTGTGTGTGTGGCTGGCTGGGAGGTGTGTGACTCTGTGCAGATCAATGTGTACTTGTATCAGTGATTGTATAAGAGAGTAAGTATGTGTTAGTATATGTTTGAATAAGTAAGGTGTTGTGTGTATAACTATATAGAAGAGGAAATGGAAGTGTGATTGATTCTTTCATGACTGACTAGGTGTGTGAGTAACTCCATGGATAAGTGGCAGTGTGTGAGTGTCTGCATAGGTGTATGAGTGCATATGATAGTGTTGCATTGATGAGTGACTGTATGTATGAGTGATTGTATGGGTGAATGAGTGGATGTGGGAGTAGACCTAGGAATCAGTGAGTGCCTATGTAGTAACTGGTATTGGTGTGTCAATAGTTTCAAGAATGGTAGTCTGTATTTAACACTGGGTGTATCAAAGGTTATATTAGAGTGTGAGGAGGTGCATCCTATTATCACATGAATGATGTAATCAGTGATGTCATTTGAGATGTCATCAGTGATGTCATCAGTGATGTCACTGACCATGTCATGAATGATGTAATATGTGACATCATCAGCAGTGGATTGCGGGTGCGCCATATAGAGTTAGTCCAACTAACTATATAGGAGGAATTTCAATGGTTTTTTATATGTTAATTCCTAACTATATAAGGCCTGAAACCTATGGTTTTTTCAGTGAATTTTCAAGGTTTTTTAAATGCCAATTTCTAACAATATAAGGCCTAAAACCTATGGTTTTTTCAGTGAATTTCAAAGGTTTTTTGAATGATAATTCCTAACTATGTAAGGCCTAAAACCTATGGTTTTTTCAGTGAATATATATATATATATATATATATATATATATATATATATATATATATATATATATATATATATATATATATATATAATTATAATAATAATTTCTACTGCTTTCTGAGCATTAAAACAGTTTCTAAACAAACTTTGTTGTTGTTTGTCAAGTTTCCAATGCATGTTATTCATGTATGGTGGAAATTCTTTTACAGCATGATTCAGCTCTAGTGTTTACTAGGCTGCAATTGCATATATATATATATATCTATATATATATATATATGCAATTGCAGCCTAGTAAACACTAGAGCTGAATCATGCTGTAAAAGAATTTCCACCATACATGAATAACATGCATTGGAAACTTGACAAACAACAACAAAGTTTGTTTAGAAACTGTTTTAATGCTCAGAAAGCAGTAGAAATTCTCAAAAACACTGAAAGCATAGAAAGCTCCCAGGCTGCATTGCAAATACCCAGTCTAAAAAGACTGAAAATCTAACCTGTAGCTGCATAGCAATAAACTGACACCATGCCTTTAAGGCACTCCTGACCCCCAGCTTCCCATCATGCCTCAGGGGTGACAGTTAGGTCAGTTGTTCTTTGCGGAGACTGAATAAACCATGGAACAAAACGGTTAACAATATCTCCAAAGTATAGTAGTCCTTTGCCCGGGGAGGCGGGAGGGTTGCTTATGACTTTGATGAGGACGCCCCTGGAAGAGAACTAGGATTACAGGTAACTAACTAATCCTTCTCTTCCAGGGGATCCTCATGAATAGTCATAAGCATTAGAATAGAATAGCGAGCCTCACATCATCTCCCTGCGGGCAAAAGAGCAACAAAACAGTAATATCATTAATAAGCCTAGAAAAACTAAGTTTGTACAGGCAGCAGGCTACGCAAATAGATTCCTCAAGGAGGCTTGTCCTACTTGAGTATCAGCCCTGGAATCAGATTCTAGGCAGTAATGCCTCGTAAAGGTATGAATTGATCTCCAGGTTGCAGCCTTGCAAATCTCTGACATAGGGACATCATGTAAGAAAGCTACTGTGGCCGCTTTTCTCCTAGTAGAGTGTGCCTTAGGTGACAACAGTAAAGGCTTGCCCACTAGCTGATAAGCCAATTTAATACAGGAGACGATCCATCTGGAGATGGATCTCTTAGCAGCTGGAAAGCCCGTTCTCATGGAACCATATTTGACAAATAGCGACCGCTCAGCCTGGGTCGCAGGGTTTGGAAAAAAGGATGGAAGAGAAATGGACTGATTAATATGAAAATCAGACACAACCTTTGGTAAGAAAGATGTATGCGCCCTTAAGACTACTCTGTTGTGGTGGAAAACAGTGTAAGGTTCTTTTGTACACAGTGCTTGGATTTCGCTTACTCTGCGCGCTAATGTAATGGCAACTAAGAAAGCGGTCTTCCAAGATAAATGCTGTAATGAGACCTTGTGGATGGGCTCAAAAGGAGGTCCATCAACTTGTATAACACTAGGTTCAACTCCCAAGGAGAAGAAGGATTTCGAACAGGGGGGTAAACTTTCTTCAACCCCTGGAGGAAGTCCTTGACCACTTGCATCTGGAAGAAAGATGTTTGGCTCGGCGATTTCCTATACGCCGTCATGGCTGACAAATGCACCCCTAATAGACGCATACTTCAACCCAGATGTTGCTAAGGAAAGAAGGTATGGAAGAATAACATCCTCCTGCCCTTTCGCAGGGTCAAGGTGACGCTCCCTACACCAAAGATAAAACCTCCTCCACTTAAACGCATATGACGCTCTTGTGGAGGGCCTCTTAGCCTCTTTTAAAATGTGCATACAATCAGGAGGTAGGTTCAGATGTCCGTATTGCAGGACTTCAGGAGCCATGCAGTCAAGCTCAGCGAGGGGAAGTTGGGATGTAGAATCCTCCCACCCATCTTGGTCAACAGGTCCGGCCTGCAAGGTAGACGTCTGTGTGGGCAAACAGACAGATGAAGAAGGTCCTGGAACCACTACTGCCGTGGCCAATCCGGAGCTATTAGGATCATCTCCATGTCCGATCTGATGAGCTTGGAAACCACCTTCGGAATCAGAGACAGGGGAGGAAATGCGTAGGCAAATGTCCCTGACCAATCCATCAAGATTGCTTTCCCCCTTGTCCCTGGACGGTGGAATTTGGACGTGAAGGCGTGGCATTTTTTTTTTCGTCGTCTGCAAACAAGTCTATAGACGGATGACCCCAGCAATGAAAAAGGTCCGTCACAACCTCGTCGTTTAGCACCTAAGAGTGTGTCTGCCTTGATGTTTAACTCTCCTGGAAGGTGCACTGCTACCACCGAGAGGTTCCGAGCGAGAAGCCAGTGCCAGATCGCCTGGGACTCCAGGGAGAGAGGGCGTGATTGCGTGCCACCCTGTTTGTTCAGGTAGAACATGGTGGTCGTGTTGTCGGTCTGTCCCAGGACCGTGCTAGATTCGATTGCGGGGAGAAAGGCTTTGAGAGCGAGATGTACTGCTCGCAGCTCCAGCATATTGATGTGGTAGGACTGCTCTTGTGCCGACCACCGACCTTGTATTTGAAGGCACCGCATGTGTGCCCCCCAGCCTTGTAGAGACACGTCTGTCACTATTGACTGTGCCAGGAGTGGTTGGTGAAAGGGAACACCCACCAACAGATTCTGAGGCCGAGTCCACGAGTTGATGGAAGATCTCGCTGCTTGGGAAAGACTGATCTGGTCTTCCCAGCGTCCTGTCGATTGATCCCATTGGTCCTCCAGCGCCTGCTGCAACAGACGCATCCTCAGCCTGGCGTGTGGAATGAGGAAGATACAGGACACCATGGAACCCAGCAGAGAGGCTACCTGTCGGACTGTTGGACTCTGGGTCTCGAGCAGAATCCTGCACTTCTGCTGCATCGAAAAAAGTCTTTCCTCCGAAAGAAACGCTCTTCCCAAGCTTGTGTCCAGAACGGAGCCTAGGTTGTTGATGGACTGGGTTGGAAGTAGCACTGACTTTTCCATGTTGACATGGAGGCCGAGATTGTGCAATTGTTGCAGACAAACGTGTAAGTCTCTTTATACTTGTAGAGGAGATAGACCTTTCAGGAGCCAGTCGTCCAGGTATGGATAGACGAAGAGACCCTTTCTGTGTAGGAAGGCTGCCACCACTGCCATGCATTTGGTGAAGACTCGTGAGGCCAATTTGAGTCCAAAGGGCAGCAACTTGTACTGGTAGTGTTTGTTGCCGACCACAAACCGTAGGTACTTGCGATGACGTAGTGCAATTAGTATATGGAAGTATGCATCTTGCAGATCCACCGAACACATCCAATCCCCTACTTGTAGATGTGGACATATTTGGTGAAGAGCCAACATGGGGAACTTCTCTTTTACTATGACTTTGTTTAGTAGATGAAGGTCCAGTATGGGTCGGAACTTGTGCTCCTGTTTTTTTTTGGGGACAAGAAAATATCTGGAGTAAACTCCTTTTTCCCTTTGAGAGGGCGGTACTTCTTCTTTAGCTCGCTTTTGAAGGAGAGCCTTCACCTCTCTTCGAAGCAGAATGAGCTGGTGAGGATGAGATTTCTTTGGAGGAATGTTCTTTGGGAGCGCACGGAAACGAAGTGTGTATCCATTGCACAGTATATTCAGCACCCACCGATCTTTTGTGATGCTGCACCACTCTGCCAGATGTTGAGAAGCACTTCCTCCCACTGGAGTGGGCAACAGCGCCGGAGAAAGTCACTGCTCATGACTTCCCTCCTCTCGTTGTAGTAGAGGACTGTTGCTGGTGACCCCCTCTACCTCTATTAGATTTTCCTCCTCAAAACTGGGATTTTCCCTGATTCTTGTTCTGGGACCACTGAGGGGTTTGAATCCTCTGTTGAGCCCCCTTGCGCTGGTTGGTCTTCTATCGGCATTTGAACTCCTTTTTCTTCTCCAAGCCGACCGCTTTCACATTGTCCAGCTCGGTTTTCATTCTACTCATTTCTTCGTCAGTGTGGGAGCCGAAAAAAGAGGAACCAGAGAACGGAAGCTTTAAGATGTGTTGCTGTGCATCAGGATTAAGGCCTGTCAATGCAACCAAGACAACCATCAGCCGCCGTGCTAATCATCTGGTTTGCAACCAGACAGCCCTCTGTCAGTGTCTCTACAAAGTCTTTCTTGGCAGTTTCAATTTGAAACACTCCATGGAATCCCATAAGGTTCTATCATATCTGTCTAAAAGCGTGGCCGCACTGGAGACCTTCAGTTTAGAAGAGGCAGAGTTGCAGATCTTGCGACCCCACGAGTCCTGGGATCTGCTGTTCCTATCTCGAGGTACTGAAGAGGTAGCAGTGATCGCATGTGTCTTACGTGCTGCTGCTACGATCACCGAGTCTGCAGGAGGATCAGTCTTAACAAAGACCGGGTCAGAGGCAGCTGGCTTGTATTTCTTCTGGATGCGAGCCGGCTTCGCCTTAATGGTCGCTAGAGACAGGAATATGTCCATGACAGGTTCCACAATCCCTGGAACCAATGGAAGCAATGGACAAGACTCAGACTTCTGGTGAAGTGTCTAAATAAATCACTGCTGTGGTGACCTAGGGTGAATGTATGACATTGTTCTGCATTTTGTCCATCAACTGTGGTTTTTGCATTTGTCACCCCGAGTGGGATGGGTATGCTCAGACGTGAGTCCCATGCACTCCACACCACTGGATTCAAGCAAGCTGGGCTGAAGACGGCTGGAATGCCAGAAACCGGTCCTCGGAAGCTTGATTCGTTCCAGGGAAGGCATGGCTTGGCAGTTCGGGCTGGACTGTTCCCATGAGGCACAGGGTCAGACTGATTTGCATATGGCCATGTCTGAACTGGGGTGGTGTGGAGTGCAAAACAACAATGGATTTGGGCCCAGATCTCTGTACTGGGGTGAATGTATGACATTGTTCTGCATTCTGTCCATCAACTGTGGTTTTTGCATTTGTCACCCCGAGTGGGATGGGTATGCTCAGGCGTGAGTCCCATGCACTCCACACCACTGGATTCAAGCAAACCGGACTGAAGACGGCTGGAATGACAGAAACCGGTCCTCAGAAGCTTGTTTACGGTCCAGGGAAGGCATGGCTTGGCAGTACGGGCTGGACTGTTCCCATGAGGCACAGGGTCAGACTGATTTGCATATGGCCATGTCTGAACTGGGGTGGTGTGGAGTGTAAAAAAACGATGGATTTGAGCCCGATCTCTGTACTTGGGTGAATGTATGACATTGTTCTGCATTCTGTCCATCAACTGTGGTTTTTGCATTTGTCACCCCGAGTGGGATGGGTATGCTCAGACGTGAGTCCCATGCACTCCACACCACTGGATTCAAGCAAGCCAGACTGAAGACGGCTGGAATGACAGAAACCGGTCCTCGGAAGTTTGATTCCGGTCCAGGGAAGGCATGGCTTGGCAGTACGGGCTGGACTGTTCCCATGGGGCACAGGGTCAGACTGATTTGCATATGGCCATGTCTGAACTGGGGTGGTGTGGAGTGCAAAAAAACGATGGATTTGGGCCCAGATCACTGTACTTGCGTGAATGTATGACGTTGTTCTCTATTCTGGCCATCAACTGTGGTTTTTGCATTTGTCACCCCGAGTGGGATGGGTATGCTCAGACGTGAGTCCCATGCACTCCACACCACTGGATTCAAGCAAGCCGGGCTGAAGATGGCTGGAATGCCAGAAACCGGTCCTCGGAAGCTTGATTCCGGTCCAGGGAAGGCATGGCTTGGCAGTTCAGGCTGGACTGTTCCCATGAGGCACAGGGTCAGACTGATTTGCATATGGCCATGTCTGAACTGGGGTGGTGTGGAGTACAAAAAAAATGGATTTGGGCCCAGATCTCTGTACTGGGGTGAATGTATGACATTGTCCTGCATTCTGTCCATCAACTGTGGTTTTTGCATGTGACCTGGGGAACAGACATTGCAAAGTTGAGTATTTGAACTCCCCTCTGGAGGACATAATGGTACGTATTAATGTCATCAATCGGCGAGACCCTAGAGATAGGGCTATCCGAAAGCATGGGGGAATAATCTCTCTTTGAAGAGTGGGTAGAGGAGGTAGAAGAAGTTGACGGTGTTCTCCTACTCCTGCGATGAGCACTGTGCCTCCTATCACGTGATCTGCTTGAGCGGTCCTCCCTTCTGGGGGAATGAGACCTAGCAGGTCTCCTCACAGGTGATCTCTCAGCTTGGACTCTGTGCCTGGGAGGGCTGTGTCTGTCCACTTCTTCAACCAGTCTTTGAAGAGGCGACCTGTGCTTAGTTCTGGCGTACTCTTGCATCCGCCTCGTAGCCCCTGAATCCCGCCAGTGATGTAATGGCAGATTCCAACTCGGGGACAACCGCAACTCAGTAGAAGAAGGCTTCGTCCGTCGAAAAAGGTGACTTGCGGGCAGGGCTTCTAGCCTCTGGAGAGGCTGAGGATGAGTGGCGGGATACTGACTCCGTCACCAGATTCACTGATCCTTCTCTGGATCTCTCTGAAGAGGGCCTTGACCTCGGTCGGGAGTCCCTACTCGAGCTCGGCGGCGACGGGTAGGTCTCACGGACAGGATACGGGCTTGCAGAGCCTCAACCAAAGGGCTCGCCCCTGTTATCCATTCCCGCCGACCCTCATGTGGTGTCTAGTCCTTGACCCCTGGGCATAGACGACCCCATAGAGGTAACACGCACCGCATACATGACACGAGCATGTTCTCCCCACCCTTTTTCTCACTGTTTATAAAGGTCCTGATGAATCGCGGGTGACTCGACCCCTAGCGAGAAACATGTTGACCACTTTGACTCCTAGTCTTTACTAGTATCACTCAACCTAATTTGTTGACATCTAGTAAGCTAGTCCCACATTTTAATTGCAGCCAGGGGACCCCCAGAATAAAGTTAATTCCGGTACCCCTAGCTACATTTTAGCAATCATCCAATCTTTTCATACCCTCCTGCCCACACACCCCCACTTCACCATAAGGCTGTTGGATAAAAGATCTCCGCCAAAGAGCCCCTCTTGAGGTGAGCCCGTCGGGGATTGCACCGCCTCCCCGACGAGGAGCAAACGCCGATGATGAAGCATGACATCCTTCGGGGTGTGTGAGGCAAATACATCCAACATAATGGATGCCCCATGGTGTTAGTCAAATACCTTTGGTCATGCCAGTTTAACCTTCTCTCCTTTCTACATAGGAACAGTACAGCAACCTCCCCTTTGTATCCTCTGTCCACTTCTTCAACCAGTCTTTGAAGAGGCGACCTGTGCTTAGTTCTGGCGTACTCTTGCATCCGCCTCGTAGCCCCTGAATCCCGCCAGTGATGTAATGGCAGATTCCAACTCGGGGACAACCGCAACTCAGTAGAAGAAGGCTTCGTCCGTCGAAAAAGGTGACTTGCGGGCAGGGCTTCTAGCCTCTGGAGAGGCTGAGGATGAGTGGCGGGGTACTGACTCCGTCACCAGATTCACTGATCCTTCTCTGGATCTCTCTGAAGAGGGCCTTGACCTCGGTCGGGAGTCCCTTGACGTCGATCCTGCGTGCTTCTGCTTCGACCTTGGATGCTCTGACGTCAAATGCCTCGACGGCGAGCGATGCCGGTGAGAGACTGGTGAAGATCGGTGATCTCTTGACGTCGAACGGCGATGGGCAGCCGTCGACGGAGCATTTCTCTCTCTCTACGCCGAATGTCGCTGGGACGACGGCGGAGCAGCCAATCTCGACGTCGAGGTTCTACGCAACGGCGGGGGGGTATTTGGCACCCTCGACGCCGACGAGACGACAACGGAGGTCATATCCTCGACGCCGATCGACGCCTGGTTGTCGACGGTGGAGGACTCTGGGCTCTCGAAGTCGATTGTTATATATGCGACAACAGAGGTGAGCTTGCTCTCGCCTCCGAACGTCGTGTCGACGACGGCAGAGGGTCTCTGCTAAGTATGGGCAAAATTTGCAAATTCGCGTTCCGCGAATTCATGCGAAAGCGAACTCGAAATTCGCAAAATCCGCGAATTCGGGCGAATTTGCTTTTTTTGCGTGTTCGCAAGGGTTTTTCCCAGTTCGCGAGGGTTTTTTACAAGTTCGGGAACGCGAACTTACTTGTGTGGTCGCAACGGTCGCGACCATGTTGTTTCTACGTGTCCAGCCTGTTTGCGACCCTGTGGTTCATCGCGGCCACCCTCTGGTTCACCACTGCCACCCTCTGGTTCATCACAGCACCCTCTGGTTCACCACTGCCACTCTCTGGTTCACCACTGTCACTCTCTGGTTCACCACTCTCACTCTCTGGTTCACCACTGTCACGCTCTGGTTCACCACTACCACCCTCTGGTTCACCACTGCTACACTCTGGTTCATCACAGCACCCTCTAGTTCACCACTGCCACCCTCTTGTTTTTTGACTGCCACCCTCTGGTTCATCACTGCTATCCTCTGGTTCATCACCCTCTGGTTCCCCACCGTCACCCTCTGGTTCATCACTGCCACCCTCTGGTTCATTACTGCCACCCTCTGGTTTGCCACTGCCACCCTCTGGTTCATCACTGCCACCCTCTGGTTTGCCACTGCCACCCTCTGGATCATCACTGTCCCCCTCTGGTTCATCACAGCACCCTCTGGTTCACCAGTGCCACCCTCTGGTTCATCACTGCCACCCTCTGGTTCATCACTATCACCCTCTGGTTCACCACTGCCACCCAATGGTTGATCACAGCACCCTCTGGTTCACCACTGCTACTCTCCGGTTCACCACTGTCACTCTCTGGTTCACCACTGTCACCCTCTGGTTCACCACTACCACCTTCTGGTTCACCACTGCTACCCTCTGGTTCATCACAGCACCCTCTGGTTCACCACTGCCACCCTCTGGTTCAAGACTGCCACCCTCTGGTTCATCACTGCTATCCTCTGGTTCTTCACCCTCTGGTTCACCACTGCCACCCTCTGGTTCACCACTGCTACCCTCTGGTTCATCACAGCACCCTCTGGTTCACCAGTGCCACCCTCTGGTTCATCACTGCCACCCTCTGGTTCATCACTGCCACCCTCTGGTTCATCACTGCCAACCTCTGGTTCAGCACTGCCACCCTCTGGTTCATCACTGCCACCCTCTGGTTCACCACTGCCACCCTCTGGTTGATCACTGCAATCCTCTGGTTCATCACAGCACCCTCTGGTTCACCACTGCCACCCTCTGGTTCATCCCTGCCACCCTCTGGTTCATCCCTGCCACCCTCTTGTTCATCACTGCCACCCTCTGGTTCAGCACTGCCACCCCTCTGGTTCACCACAGCACCCTCTGATTCACCACTTTAGATTATGGGGGGAAAGCACACCTGCCCAGCCTCAACTGAGATGAATTAATTTGGGGCTGGTTAATGTGTCACTGAATTTGAGCTTCAAGTCTGGCACCTGCTTCCTTAGCTGTAATTGCTTCCTGTTGCAGTAAAAAATTTTTTACAGGAGCATTGTGCCATACTTGTAAATATTCTCTAACCCTGCTGTGAGGGTCAGAGCAGAGTCAGAGAATAGTTGCAAGTAGGCAACTGAACTCTGGGGGGGCCCCTCAGGAAGCACTACAGGGAATGGTTACAAATTAGCTGGAACTTTTGCACCTGCTAAGTGCTTTCAGTTTTGCAAAATTCGTTTTTCTGCAATTTCGCGAGATTCGCGGGTGCAAATTCGAACTAGCAATCCGCAAATTCGTGCAAATTTGGGGATTGGTTTTTTTGGGTGTGTTCGCTGGGTTTTTTGCGTCTTCGCGGGCCGCTTGCAGCGCAACGACCGCAAAGTTACCCATGCGGTCATACATGGGTGCGGCCATATTGTGCGCGTTGCGTATTTCCGTTTCTGGGCGCTATTGGCAATCTCGCATTGTGTGCGGCGCAGTATTACAAGTTCGCCTGTGTTTTTGCATACGCACGGGGAAAATTGTGTGCGAACTTACCCACGCGGTCCTCAATGGGCGCGGCCATCTTGTTTTTCATTCATTGCTATGGTTCTGGGTATGCTTTTCCTATCCTGCTTCAATCCTTATCATCCTTTGTTTGTTTGAAGTTTTTTTGATCTTTTTTACTTATTATCTATCCCTCTATTTTTCTAGATCTATATTTTGTGTTTTCTTCTACTTTTGGTTACTTTAAAACTACTTTTTTTGCCTCTTCTTTTATTTACATTTTCCCTATTCTCTTTCCTATTTATTATTTCCATTCCTGTCCAGGACCATGGCAAACGGAGCCAGGAAGGAGAAGGGGAAGGGTCCCTCACCCCGTAGCCGGCTCCCATGCGGTCGATTGCGGGGGGAGCTAGTCACAGCCCGGGAGATCTTCAGCGCGGAGGAGGTGGCTGCACTGGTTTACTATGTGCAGCGCCGCCTCCCCAAGACCATCGCGGCAGGATCGCTAGCGGGTACGGGCTCCGGGAGCGTCGGAAGCTGTGGGATAAGTTGTGCCGAGCCATGTATAAACACTCTCGGGTCCGGTGCACCTACAACCAGGCCACGCACCAGTGGTCCGACCTCCTGGACCGCGAACACGACCTGCTAGGAGTCGAGATCCCTGGGCTTGGTGAGTAGTAGTAGTAGCTATTTAATCACTACTCTGTTTTCTCCTGCTCTATGTGTTATCATATTGCAAATTTTTGTTTTTCCGAAGAGCAATAATGCTGCCGATTAGATTGTAGGTAAATTATGTTTCAAAATGTTCTGTGATTGCATTTCAGGTGCACTGCTCTCTTGCTCAGTGGCAGTGCTACTATGCTTATTTGTTTTGCTCATTTCATTGGCCTGAGTAATTATGTATGAGTGTACTTTACAGAACTGCGTAATGTTAGACACTAAGGGCAGATTTACAATTACTGGCGCATCCCTGCAAATTAGCAAGGATGCGCCAGTAATTGTGCGCCATGCCTCCACCTCCCATGGTGGGCCGCATTGTAAAAACGACACAGAAGCGTCACGCATCTGTGCCCTAAAGGCAGCGCATTGCTGGAGTTGCGTCGCAACCACAACGCAGCTCCAGCAATGCTCTGGGGTGCCCTATCTCCCCAATGCTGCGTCAAGCCGTATGTCTGCTTCAAGCAGGCGTAGGGTTTTGAGTGACGCAGCATTGGCCTAAAAGTGACTGAGTGAAATCTTGTAGATTTCACTCAGCCACTTTTAGGATGCGTTCCTGCACAGGAACGCACTCCCTTGCGCCGGAACGGCCCCTGATGGAGCAGGGCTTTACAACGTGATGCATCTCCCAGATGCGTCACGTTGTTAATATACCCAGCACCATGGCGCCTCTTTAGCGCTGCCGCTGCGTCACAAAAGTCACGCAACGACGGAGCAAAAGCGCCGCAAGGGACTTGTAAATCTGCCCCTAGAGACTCAAGTCCAGTCCTTCCTTTGTACACCTGCCACTAAGAAGAGATAGTGGTGGTGGATAGTTTGAGTATTTTAATGACTGGTTATGTAGTAGGAAACTTACTTTTTAGTGTTCTCACTGGTCTGCAATCACGATGGACTTTGTCTGTCACTTCACGTGCTGCGTAGTGCTGCCTGCCAGTCCTAGTAAAACCTTTTTGTAGTTGGTTAAGTGAGTTACATAACTTTTTCAAGTCGACGGTCCGCGAATCCAGCAATACTAATATCCTAGTAGACCACATCAGATAGGTCAATAAATGTAGTGCAATTGTTGTCTATTTGCTATTTCCCCAAAATAAATTGTTATTGTTCTTTTAAAATGTTTGATTTGGTTGACAACAATCATCCATGTTTGGGTATTTCTTTTATGTTGTACATCAGCACTGGAACAAACAAACTCTTGATGAGTAAGCCAATCCGCTTCCGACAATATTATAGTGAGGATGATTATACGGTTGCTGCTGGTGTCGTTAACGGCTGTGAGGGAAAGTGACTCCCTTCGCCCACAGATTCAGAAGTGGAACTTGATGCTATATCGCCTGCTGATTCAGTTGGACTTCTGTCGGCTCCTTGAATTTTCTGCCAATCTTTTTCAAACCGACTGGCTGACACAGCTAGCCAATGTTTGTACTTTGAAACAGCTGCTTCATCAAAAGGAATGAATGCTTTGCTGGCCACGGCCTTTTTGTACCGTGGATCCAGAATAGTGGCACAAATGTAATGTTGTTCTGTATGTATGTTTTGAAGCCTTTCATTGGCAACTAGGCGGCTTAATAAGTTGTCCGCCAACAGATATGCATCTTGCTTTCCAACATCATCTCTGAACGTTGAAGACATCGCCTTCAGTTGGTGCTCTAGCATGACCAAAAATGGGATAGCTTTGCTCAAAGAACAGTCCTCCCTGCTGACTTGACGCGTGAAGACCTCAAAAGGACGAAGCATGTCTGTCAGGCTTTTAACTAGCTGCCATTCCTCCAACTCTAGCCTCATATCTTTGATAGCAGAACGTAGTGTAAAGATATAGTCATTGATTACCATGCACTGCTCAAAAAGACGCTCAAGCATGTAAAAGGTTGAGTTCCAATGTGTTGCCACCTCCTGGATGAGTCCTTTGACTGGCACTTTACGTTCATGTTGAATGCTCCTCAGCTCCTTCCGGGCCTTAAAAGAATGGCTGAAATGTGTGCAGATTCTTTGGCAGGTGGTCAGTAACTTCTTGACTGGCTTTTCATTTTTCAAGAAATCTTGAACAACCAGATTTATACTGTGCGCCAAACACGGCACTCTGAAATATTCACCGTCCTGCATGCCCTTAACTATATTACTAATCCACGAAGGAGCCCGTTTACTGATTCCACCAGGCTGCACAGCCCTGACTTGGTTTGAATCCAATGAATCAGTTTCATTCTTTACTCTCATTTATTCTTCTTTGTTTAACTATTTAGTTTAATCCACTCTTAACTTTTGCTTAATTCATTTTATTCAATCTTCTTCTTGACTCTGGTTTTTCACAAAAGCACAGGAGTCCAAAGCAGGTTTCTCAAACCACGACGTTTATTGTAACAGCCTAATGCATTTCGGGAAGTGCATTCCCTTCTTCAGAGGCGTCTGTAAATGCAAATATAGGTTTTAGCCCTCTACATTAGTTCTATGCAACAGTTTCTTTACTTTAAAAACAACAACAAGACTCATCAGTTAAAAAACCTCAATGGTGTGTTTGTCATATTTTCCAAACCATGTGCACAATAAATCAACCCGAGCGTTAGAGTCACCAACATAATACATCCCCCATTTGCTTCCTCTCCTTCATCTCATAGGTAAAATCCAGCATTTCATTAGCTAATCAGTCTTCTCTTTCTGTCTGCTAAATCAAACTTTCTGATTTTACTTCAAACACAAGTGCAAATATAAACAGCTATATGCTCACCATGGTCTGTTGATCATCCCGATCTTTTTAATGTACAATATTCCATCTTTCCTTTCCTATCGGAAAAAACACTTGCATTCTTATGAGTGTTCCTGCCCGTGTTCAGCATCACAAAATCGGATAATTATCAGCACCTGTGTTCCCCAAGGTTTGAAACTGACATTGACAAAGGACTCATTAAACTCCGTTTTTTGAATTACTTTAAGCACGATACCACTACACCTCCCAGAATGCAATATGTTCCAACCCCCTCCATATACATTTTCATATGAATACTTGCGTTTATGGCGCTCATTCCCATTAACTTCTCTGAGTCCATTTTTCACAAACAGTTAATAGTTTTACTGACTCTTCGTGACTGTGTTTTAAAGCGCTCCTTGTTGCCTGATAATCAAACATGGAAAGAAACCCATCTCCTGTGCCTTTTGCCATCCGTGTCCTTGCTTTAAGCATTTCCTTGCTTGCTATTCCTGTACTCTTAATGTTATCCTGGGTGCAATCTCGTGAGAGACGAAAAAAGTCATGCTAATGAAGTTCATAGGTAGAGATGCACACCTCGTAATCTTTATTTTAATCCTCATTTTAAACCATTCCTTTCACCATGTAAATCTTGACGGCGTGCAATACCTGCTATGCGCTTCGTCTCATTGCGCTGCAATATTTACAAATCCACGAAGGAACCCTTTTACTGATTCCACCAGGCTGCACAGCCCTGACTTGGTTTGAATCCAATGAATCAGTTTCATTCTTTACTCTCATTTATTCTTCTTTGTTTAACTATTTAGTTTAATCCACTCTTAACTTTTCCGCAATGAGACGAAGCGCGATTGCACCCAGGATAACATTAAGAGTACAGGCATAGCAAGCAAGGAAATGCTTAAAGCAAGGACACGGATGGCAAAAGGCACAGGAGATGGGTTTCTTTCCATGTTTGGTTATCAGGCAACAAGGAGCGCTTTAAAACACAGTCACGAAGAGTCAGTAAAACTATTCACTTAAAGTAATTCAAAAAACGGAGTTTAATGAGTCCTTTGTCAATGTCAGTTTCAAACCTTGGGGAACACAGGTGCTGATAATTATCCGATTTTGTGATGCTGAACACGGGCGGGAACACTCATAAGAATGCTTTTGTATTTATAAATCTTACTTGCACATAAACGGGTGACAAGTGTTTTTTCCGTCAGGAAAGGAAAGATGGAATATTGTACATTAAAAAGATCGGGATGATCAACAGACCATGGTGAGCATATAGCTGTTTATATTTGCACTTGTGTTTGAAGTAAAATCAGAAAGTTTGATTTAGCAGACAGAAAGAGAAGACTGATTAGCTAATGAAATGCTGGATTTTACCTATGAGATGAAGGAGAGGAAGCAAATGGGGGATGTATTATGTTGGTGACTCTAACGCTCGGGTTGATTTATTGTGCACATGGTTTGGAAAATATGACAAACACACCATTGAGGTTTTTTAACTGATGAGTCTTGTTGTTGTTTTTAAAGTAAAGAAACTGTTGCATAGAACTAATGTAGAGGGCTAAAACCTATATTTGCATTTACAGACGCCTCTGAAGAAGGGAATGCACTTCCCGAAATGCATTAGGCTGTTACAATAAACGTCGTGGTTTGAGAACCCTGCTTTGGACTCCTGTGCTTTTGTGAAAAAACAGAGTCAAGATGAAGATTGAATAAAATGAATTCAGCAAAAGTTAAGAGTGGATTAAACTAAATAGTTAAACAAAGAAGAATAAATGAGAGTAAAGAATGAAACTGATTCATTGGATTCAAACCAAGTCAGGGCTGTGCAGCCTGGTGGAATCAGTAAACGGGCTCCTTCGTGGATTTGTAAATATTGCAGCGCAATGAGACGAAGCGCGAAGCAGGTATTGCACGCCGTCAAGATTTACATGGTGAAAGGAATGGTTTAAAATGAGGATTAAAACAAAGATTACGAGGTGTGCATCTCTACCTATGAACTTCATTAGCTTAACTATATTACTGCCATTATCCGTGGAAACATAACCAACTGTGCGATTTCTTGGTTGCAGCCATTCAGAAACCTTACTGTTAAACTCCTCCAAAATGTTTTTTGCAGTATGAGTTTTCTCCATGGCAAACATGGCTTATGTTGCATGTTTCCGAGTAGCTTGAAAAACTGTGTCCAGGCCAACAACTGCACTTGACTTGTCTCTAACCCCTGCAAAAGACCCTGCAAAAGAGAGCCAGTGTGCAGTGATGCACATGTAATCCTGGGCATGGCAACTGGTCCACATGTCTGTTGTCAAGTGGATAGTGTGAACAGCAATCTTCTGCAAAGCTGCCCCAATCACCTCCAGCACATCTTGATGTAGTGCTGGAACCGCAACTCTGGCAAAATAGGACCGACTAGGAACCTTCCATTTAGGGCAGACTGTTGCCACTAATTCTAGAAACCCCACCCCTTCCACGAAAAAAAGGGAGAAGGTCCAGCGCTAGCATTTTAGCCAGCTTTGCGTTATACAGACGTACCGTTGGGTGGTTGCGTTCAAATGGCGCCTCCAATCACAACATTCCGCGAAAGGTGGGCTGGATTATTTTACGTGATGATGATGATGATGACGTCTTCAAACCAGTTAGGCCCAGTGATGTCGTTTTTCGCATTGGTGTCTCTCCAACACTCTTAGTGTGCCTCATAAATGTTGCAGGAGTAGAGGTTGTGGGCGATACTACTGCAGTGCTGCTGCCAGGGGTACTGGGTGTACCAGAAAAAATGTCTGTCGCTTCTTCACTTCCCCCCTGCACGATCAGCCTCTCGTCATCATCAGATGCAATATCAATGGATACATTTGGATTTGTTTTTCTTTTGCCTTCCTCGATCTTCCTCATGTATGCTTCCCACTCGATAGTGTGGTGTTTTTTTAGATGACCTCTCTGGCCTCCGGTACCATAGTTGGTACAATCTTACCCCGACTAACGCATGCTTTACAAATCGAACAAACGACCATGTTTTCCGCTTTTGCGCTAACAGTAAAGAAGTCCCAAACTGGGGACTGATGATGTCTGCTGAAGGTGGAGGTGCTACTTTGACTTTCAATGCCAGATGAAGTGGAGGATGGGCGTGGCTGTATTTGTTTCTGTTGTTCACTTACAGCACCACTACTTGAGGTCGAGCTGGATGGAGGTCCATGCCGGCCCTTCTGACTAAAAAAGATGGAAGCTGTAGGTCGTGTTGGTGTTGTAGTTTACGGTGGTGGTACCAGTGCCACGCCGCCCGTATCCCGCTCAGCAGCCATTCGGGCTGGGGTCAAAATGTGTGTCTGCTGGAGGCCAGCTGGGGCTGGAGTGACGACTGTGATGACTGGGTCGTCGTCAGACTGTTCATCAGCAGCAGAAGAGACCACTTCTTGTTCGTCGTCATCACCCATAAGTCGAAGCTTTGCGGGAGCCTTCCTTTTAGGCTTAGCTACCTTTGTCGGCTCATGGCGTGACTCACTCTCAGACTGCATGGCTGGGTTCCAATCATGATCAAGGTCATCAGAAGGAAGGGGGCTTGAAGAAGAACTTGTAGTAGTAGTAGTATCCCTCCTTGACCTTTTTCTTGCTGGGGATCTGGAAGACAATGGATAATCATCATCAGGAGGAGTGGCTTGCTCGGATGATACCTCCTCTTGAATATCAATTTCCTGATGTACCCCTACTTCTGGAGGAACAAGCGTTGTAGGCAGTTGTGCCGCTCCATGAACCTCTAGTTGTACCTCTCCATGCACCTGTCCATGCGCCTCTCCTTGCGGCTCTACTTGCGCCTCTCCTTGCAGCTCTATTTGCGCCTCTCCTTGCTGCTCTACTTGCGCCTCTCCTTGCCCATGTACTTGCGCTTGTACTAGTTGCACCTGTTTTTGTGGCTGTGGTTGTTGAACACTCGTCAGCTGAGTTACACCCGGCGTTGATTGGATGGTACTTTCTTGTGATGAGCCAAGATCACTGGTCGATGGTGATTGTGCCGCAGCAGCACTCATGTTCTTGGACCTAAGTTGGCGTGGTGGCACTGAGCCCAATGAAGCGGAGGTGCTGCTTCCAGCTTGGTCCCCGGCGGACAGCGCTGCTGCTGCAGGCGTAGTTTTTTTCCCCAAAAAAGGTGTCGGTGGGCACACCAGTCTCCTTGGTAGGTGGTGCCACTTGCTTCTTCTGCTCCTTCTTACTGGCAGTGGCACTGGCAACTTTTTTCGCTGAGGCGCTACAGCCAACTTTCTTTGGGGCCATCTTCTTGAGATGTCAGAACAGCAGGCCGCAGCTGCACGAGTTGCAGAGTTGTCTTGTCTGTGGCCACACGTGACATCAAGTGACGTTGAGCTGCACACACTGCTGCAGGACTTCTTCCTGGCACTGGTGGTCCTCTTGTGCACCTAAAAGCAAAGGAAGCCAGAGGAACATAAGTTATACACCCCAAAAAGTCGTAAAACACTCAAAAATCACCACAATCCCATGCCATCTATGCCCTCAATGATGTTTAAATTCAAGACACCCCACAGAAAGACTAGACCCATGCACCACTGAGTACCCCTGGGCATAATGGTTTAAAGCAAGGCAAATTGGGTGCAGGCCTGAGCGCACTGCCTGGCTTCAAAATGGCCCCTTGACCCCCACCACATGGCCAGGCCCTGCCTGTACCAGGTCTCAAAATGGCCCCCACCCACATGGCCAGGCCCCAACAACACCCCAAAAAGTCAAAAAAACACTCACAAATCACCACAATCCCATGCCATCCATGCCCTCAATGATGTTTAAAGTCAAGACACCCCACAGAAAGACTAGGCCCATGCACCACTGAATACCCCTGGGCATAATAGTTGAAAGCAAGGCAAACTGGGTGCAGGCCTGAGCACCCTGCCTGGCTTCAAAATGGCCCCTTGACCCCCACCACATGGCCAGGCCCTGCCTGTACCAGGCCTCAAAATGGCCCTCACCCACATGGCCAGGCCCCAACAACACCCCAAAAAGTCGAAAAACACTCAAAAATCACCACAATCCCATGCCATCCATGTCCTCAATGATGTTTAAATTCAAGACACCCCAGAGAAAGACTAGGCCCATGCACCACTGAGTACCCCTGGGCATAATGGTTGAAAGCAAGGCAAACTGGGTGCAGGCCTGAGCAACTGCCTGGCTTCAAAATGGCCCCTTGACCCCCACCACATGGCCAGGCCCTGCCTGTACCAGGCCTCAAAATGGCCCCCACCTACATGGCCATGCCCCAACAACACCCCTAAAAAGTCGATAAACACTCAAAAATCACCACAATCCCATGTAATCCATGCCCTCAATGATGTTTAAATTCAAGACACCCCACAGAAAGATTAGGCCCATGCACCACTCACTACACCTGGGCCTACTGGCTAGTGAGGCTTTACAGCTATATGTTGTTTGAAAAACAACATATAACAGTGAGCTAAAATTCCATGACATAAATGAGAATTAAGTTTAAAAAAATCACATAAACAGTTGTATCATGCACCCATGACTAAACCTGAGCCTACTGGATACTGTGGCTACCCACCACAATATATATTTTGTTAAAGTTGTGAAAAAAGTTTTAGAACTGTAGTTCCCTCAACTGCAATGCCCCAAACAAACAACACCAACTTACTTGTAAAATCTCAAGTCCAAAAGTGATCCAAACTCCAAAGTCCAAAAAGTCCTCAAATACAAATATCCAGCAGCAGTCACAAAAAGTAATCCTTTCAGCTCCACAGCCAAATGAAAAGTGACCAGGACATGGACAAAGCACTGGGATGAGCCTGCTGGACAGGAACAGGAAGTTGGAGACTCTGGGGCACTTCCTTCCTCCCACCCCACCCCAATAAATGGACTCCTGCACCAAAAAGTGCAGCCAAATGTCAATCTGAGGAGTTATTCTGATCAAAATCATCATTTTCACAAGGTTTATGCATTCTGCGGTGGATTTCTTGTGCAGAATTGCAATTTTTGCAATTTCGGGAACGCGAGCTGTTCAAATCTCCCGCCGGAAGTCAGCTGCGCGCCACATCCATCTTCAACCGCCATTGTTTACGCTAGCATTGCGTGATCGCGGGCCTTTATGACGTACTCGCATTGTCAAACTCTTGGTGTGCAAGATGGCAAGCCGCAATAACGTAATTGCGTTCGAAAAACTCTCGCGCGATCACGCAGCAAGATCGAAAATGGCGCACACACGCAAAACCGGGAGAAAAACAACTCGGAGGACTCAGAATCACGGTAAGTTAACGCCGCGCTCGCGATATTGTAGTTTCAAGCGCGACCATGCAAAATAAATCGTACCTTCCGAATTTGCGGATTATTGGGTAAATTTGCACGATTCGCGGATCGCGAAATCGTCAAAAATCCGCAAATTCACCCGCAAAATGGATTTTATGCCCATGTTTAGTCTCTGCTCCGCGACGCCGATCGTCGCCGGGTTGACGACGGCACTTCTCGGTGCCGATCATCGCCTGGTTGACGACGGCGGAGGTATGATGCTCCTCAACGCTGATGGTTGCCAGGTTGACGAGGGCGGAGGGCTCTTGTGTCTCGACGCCGATCGTTGCCGGGTTGACGACGGCGGAGGGGTCTTAGTCCTTGACGCCGATCGTCACTGAGTTGACGACAGCGGAGGGTCTTGAGTTCTCGACGTTGACGACGTACCTGAATCTCTTCTTCTCGACGGCGCCCCTGCTGTCGCAGGTCATTTTTTAGACAAATGACCCACCGGTAGATCTTTTCTCAGCGCTGAGCCCGACGCTGAAGCTGAAGGGCGTGAAGTCTTGTCCTTAGAAGGTGTTCTAGACCTCTTGGAGCCCTTCTTTACCGGAGACCTGCTTCCTCTAGATGACCTATGAGCCAGGCCATAGATGCGAATTCTCTCCCTGTCCTTCAGAGTTCTTCCTGACAGGGTTTTGCAGTGAGGACAGGTCCTTGGATCATGTTCATCAGGCAGACAAAGTATACAGATTTCATGGTTGTCTGTCTTGGCCTTCTTTTTGCCACAAGAAGGGCAGGTATCAAAAAGAGAAGGCATTTTAAGGTAGAAAATCCCAAAAAAACTGTCAAAAAAAAGACAGATTCTTACTTCATAAGATGTAAAACGTCGAAGTAAGGTAAAAAAGTTGTGAGAAATGAGGGGGTCAGGAGTGCCTTAAAGGCAAGGTGTCAGTTCATTGCTGTGCAGCTACAGGTTAGCTTTTCAGTCTTTTTAGACTGGGTATTTGCAATGAAGCCTGGGAGCTTTCTAGGCTTTCAGTGTTTTTTGAGAATTTGTACTGCTTTCTGATCATTAAAACAGTTTCTAAACAAACCTTTTTGTTGTTTCTCATGTTTCTAATGCATGTTATTCATGTATGGTGGAAATTCCTTTACAGCATGATTCAGCTCTAGTGTTTATTAGGCTGCAATTGCTAATTTTTATATATATATACATATGGTTATATATATGTGGGGCACATATAATATAGTGTTTCCGGGGTATCGCGCATGGGCGGGAATATTCTAATGCTTATGACTTTTCATGAGGATCCCCTGGAAGAGAACAATGGATTTCTGATCTAGTCTGTCATCCACCAAAAGGATTTTGTCCACAGAGTACTTTTTAAGGTCGAGCATTTGAGACCTCTTGTATATACTTTAGTATATATACTTCAGTATATACTTTATTATGTACTTTGTGGGCTCTGGAGATCAGCCTAGGACTTGTCTGCTTCCTCTTAGGGACTTTTGTTTCTGGTCAACTGCCTCTACTTAACTTGATAAAAAACGACCAGCAAAGGTCAGTAAAATACCAGAAATGCTTTCTGCTGAGGGACTTTCTTTTTTAAATTTTTCTGGCAACTGCCTCTATTTAGCTTTCATGTTAGAAAATGACCAGCAGAGATAAGTAAAATACCAGAATCACATTAGCATTCTCTAGATTCGAGTCCAAATTGTCTTCCACGAGCACCCGCCGGCAATAATATTTTTTTTCAAATCTTGTATTTTCAGTGATATGACCACCGAAGGCCCTGCTTTTATATTGAAAACAGAGCAATGGACTATACCATTTCCTGCAGAAAGGCACTATTTCTCTCCAAGTGTTCCCATCCCTGGCGTATCACGCAGTTTGGTGCTTACTTTCCCTCCATGGTAAAGAACAGTAGAGGTTTCAGCACCCAGGCTAATTTGCTGCATAGCTAAATAGATATAAGGCCCCAAAGGTGAGACCGATTGTATTGCAAATGCTTGTTTCAATGATGTTGTCAACTTCAGTGCTTTCATTGACGTCGCTGCTATCGACGATGGTTTACTGGGAAGCAAAATCACTAGTGTTGTGTTTGAAGGTGACTTCGTCGTCGACAACAGTGATGCTGGTGATATTTTCATTACCAGCAACGATGAAGAGTGTTTCTTTGACAATTCTACGATCATTTTCTTCTGATGAGTGGAAGGCTCACAAGGTTTGTGATGCTTTCTTTAACACGTTTTTACAGTCAGAACCACACCTGAGGTTAGGCTCTCTTACCCTGTGTATTTTTTAAAAGCCTTTTTGTAGAGGTTCTGAAGATTTGACCTCAGTTATCACATTTTAGGAATTTTCGGAGTCTGGCTAGGCCCTTTTATGTAATTTTCCTACTGATCTCGAAAAGTGTTCACTTTCTTCCTCAAGACGTCCTTACATTATCAGAATTTGTCTTATGAAGCCATAGTAACAGCCTCGCCTCTCTATCTTTGAGAGCTTTTGCATTAAATGATTGACACATCCTCCTGTCCATTGATTTATGGACTGAATAAAGAAAATATATGCATTCCTTGCGGGGGTGGAGGGAGGGGTCCTCAGAGTGGAGCCTATTTTTGCTACAAGTTTCTCATAATCTAGAAAAAACTTTCTTGGAAGATTCAGGCATGGACTGGACTGTTTACGTTAAGCAATGTCAGTTTCCCCAAAACATATGATTAAACTAACTTATCTGACTGACTGAGCAGAGTAGAACTCAAGGAGGCTCTCTTCACATACGACAAACAGTAGCAATCCAAGCTATGGTGGCCTGCATGGGGAAAGGTGCAGACTTTGCTTTTGTCTAACTGGATGTTTCATAAAGCTGTAATTAGGCTACTGTTGTGATTATGTTAATACCTTTCTGTGTATGTTTAACAGTGTATGGCTCACTCTGCCTACCGTGGGACTCCCAGAACAATGGTGGGGATGATTCAAGCATGGGAATCTATGAAAGATCTAATATTATAGAACATTACTGACATGTTAATAGCATGCCTCACAACCACTCCTGCTTGTTTAGGGTTTAAAGGTAATGGACAAACTTCAGGATATGTGTATGTCTCACAAACAGACCAGGGCATGAAAATCTACAGCTTAAGGATTATTTGGGCACTTTAACAAGCAAGCTATATCCTGGTAACATAATGTTCATTCATTTTCAATCTTTATTTCGATCAATTTTAGATCATAAAAGATGCAAAAAGACATTCATTTTAAAATCACAATGATATCCAAGTGACAGTAAGCATTTAAAAGTAGTTTAAAAAAGCATTAACAAAATATGTCAATTACATTTAATAAAAACATTTCATTTATACCAGGTCTTGCTCATGTTTTTAAAAAATGATTACGAATGTGCCACATCGCAGTCAAAAATGTTGCTACCCGAAATACAATATTAGGTGACAGGTCCGTTTTTAGAATCCTGTAGCTGGAAGGTAACGAGTGAAGCCCAATTTTTTAAGGAGGGAGACAAGCCAATATTTCCTGGGTCTTCGGTAAGCCTTACAGAAGAATATAATGTGAAGATCATCAAACTTCAGGATATGTGTATGTCTCACAAACAGACCAGGGCATGAAGATCTACAGCTTAAGGATTATTTGGGCACTTTAACAAGCAAGCTATATCCTGGTAACATAATGTTCATTCATTTTCAATCTTTATTTCGATCAATTTTAGATCATAAAAGATGCAAAAAGACATTCATTTTAAAATCACAATGATATTCAAGTGACATTAAGCATTTAAAAGTAGTTTAAAAAAGCATTAACAAAATATGTCTATTACATTTAATAAAAACATTTCATTTATACCAGGTCTTGCTCATGTTTTTAAAAAATGATTACGAATGTGCCACATCGCAGTCAAAAATTTTGCTACCCCAAATACAATATTAGGTGACAGGTCCGTTTTTAGAAACCTGTAAGCTGGAAGGTAACGAGTGAAGCCCAATTTTTTAAGGAGGGGGACAAGCCAATATTTCCTGGGTCTTCGGTAAGCCTTACAGAAGACTATAATGTGAAGATCATCTTCCAGATGATGTGAGCATGACGGGCAATACTCACTTGATGAAGGCTAGTCCCAGTGTTTAGCGAAAACCCTTATGGGAAGTGTGCCATATCACCATTGCAAAAAACAATTCCTTGTAAAGGCCAGGGAAATATCATCTAGCACACGTTCAAATGAATGCACTTCTTTAAACCTTAAAAACAATTCTGCAAGGGACCCCTCCCGTAATTTCCCCACTGTGGCTGTGAGCTTCATCTCGCGAAAATCTCTCACCAAGAGTTTACGTGGAGTCCTAATGCATGTATTGGCTGAGTCTAGCCATAATTCTGGTCTACCTAATTTCTCACATGTTTGTTTAATGTAGCTTAACCATGGAATTTGTCTTGACTTAGGTAGAGAAAGAATCTCTTGGAGCTCATTCCTGTAGCTCATAAGTTATGGCATACTCTAGATGCGGCGCCAAAAGGTAATTGGTCTTAATCCCAACTCCTCCTCAATGGGTCTCAAACCTAGTCAAGTCTCAATGGACGGAGCGGGGTGCTTGCAGGTAATGCCGCCATCTGCCTGATAAAATTATTTTCAGTGACCTGTAGATTTTGGGTAGGACAATAGCCCCACAGTTCACTTCCATATAAGACTGGCCCTCTGGCCTGCACCCACCTCGCCGGACACACACTCGACGCAGTCTTCTCATCCAGCACAGACATCGACTTCAGCCACGCCACAGAGCTTCAATGGACGGACCACAGCTGCGTCCACTTCACCTTCAAAAGAACAACGACCCACCACCACCAACAACAGACCGCCCGCAGAAGCTGGAACAAGATCACAGCCGACCAACTCGCCACCTCCCTGAGCCAGCACCCTCCGGCCAGCTCAGCGAACCCCAACCAAGCCGCCGAAAACCTCACGAAGTGGATCAGCAACTGCGCGGACGAGCTCGCCCCGCTGAGGACCCCGCCCAGCAGACCCGGCAGCAAGAAAGCCCCATGGTTCACCGACGAACTCAAGAGCTCCAAGAAGAACTGCCGAGCCCTCAAGAAAGTCTGGAGAAGGGAACCAACACCAGACAACATGACCACCTTCAAGCTGGCCACCCGGAAGCACCACCAGCTGATCCGCGCTGCCAAGAAAACTGCCTTCAAGGACCGGCTGGACAACAACGCACACAACTGCAAGGAACTCTTCAACATCGTGAAAGAGTTATCCAACCCCAACGCAGGTAACAACGACATCACCCCATCGCAAGACCTCTGCAACTCCCTCGCCTCATACTTCCACAACAAGATCGCGGACATACACAACAGCTTCAACAACCAACCAACACACACCACGACCGAACAACCACCCCCCACCACCACCCTCCACGCCTGGACTCCGATCAGCACCGAAGACACCATCCGCACGATGAACTCCATCCACTCCGGATCTCCGACCGACCCCTGCCCTCACCACGTCTTCAACAAGGTCGACGCTGTCATCGCACCCCACCTGCGAGACATCATCAACACATCCTTCGACACCGCCACCTTCCCTGAGAGATGGAAGCACGCCGAACTCAGAGCTCTACTCAAGAAACCCACAGCGGACCCCACCGAACTCAAGAATTACCGCCCCATCTCGCTCCTCCCGTTCCCAGCCAAAGTCATCGAGAAGACCATCAACAAGCAGCTGGCCGCCTTCCTGGAGACGAATGGATCCCTCGACCCCTCACAGTCTGGCTTCCGTGCCAACCACAGCACCGAGATCGCCCTCATCGCTGCCACCGATGACATCCGAGCCCTGATGGACAATGGAGAAACAGCGGCCCTCATCCTCCTAGACCTCTCCGCGGCATTCGACACCGTCTGCCACCGCACCCTAGTACAGCGCCTCAGCAACGTCGGTATCCAGGAGAAGGCGCTGGAATGGATCATCTCCTTCCTCGACGGAAGAACACAGAGAGTCCGCCTACCACCGTACAAGTCAGAGGCCACCGAAGTCATCTGCGGCGTCCCTCAAGGATCCTCGCTGAGCCCCACCCTCTTCAACGTCTACATGAGCCCCCTCGCGGCCATCGCACGCCAACACAACCTCAGCATAATCTCCTACGCCGACGACACCCAGCTGATTCTCTCCCTGACCAACGACCCCGCCGCCGCCAGAGCCAACCTGCACGAAGGGATGAAAGAGGTAGCCGAGTGGATGACGACCAGCCGCCTGAAACTGAACTCAGACAAGACGGAGGTCCTCATCCTGGGCTCTTCACCCTCCGCCTGGGACGACTCCTGGTGGCCTCCCGCCCTGGGCACCGCACCCAAACCGACAGACCACGCACGAAACCTGCGCTTCATCCTGGACTCGTCCCTCTCCATGACCAGGCAAGTCAACGTCTCATCGGCGTGCTTCAACATCCTACGCATGCTACGGAAGATCTTCTGGTGGATCCCCACCGAGACCAGGAAGACCGTCACCCAGGCCCTCGTCACTAGTCGACTGGACTACGGCAACGCCCTCTACGCCGGCACCACCGCCAAGCTTCAGAAGAGACTCCAGCGGATCCAGAATGCCTCAGCCAGACTCTTCCTCGACATCCCACGAACCAGCCACATCTCCGGACATCTGAGAGACCTGCACTGGCTCCCCGTCAACAAAAGAATCACCTTCCGCCTCCTCACCCACGCACACAAAGCCCTACACGACCAAGGCCCGAGCTACCTCAACAACCGAATCAACTTCTACGCTCCCAAACGCCACCTCCGATCGGCCAACCACGCCCTCGCCGCCGTCCCCCGCATCCGAAGAGCGACTTCAGGAGGAAGATCCTTCTCCTACCTGGCCGCCAAGACCTGGAACGCCCTCCCGACCGACCTGCGCCTGACCCAAGACCACCTCTCCTTCAGGAAGAAGCTGAAGACCTGGCTGTTCGAGCAGTAGCGGCACCCCCCTCCCACCAGCGCCTTGAGACCCTACGGGTAAGTAGTGCGCTCTATAAATGCCTTTGATTGATTGATTGATTGATTGTAAATTTCTAGGGCTGCACTAAAAGGTTTGTGGGTCGACTGATTTAACATCCTGGAAATCCCACCCGTTAGTTGGACCAATTTCATGTGGGCCTTTGCCCGGTGTGTGTCCCAGGTCATATCCTGGTAGATGGTTACACCCAGATATTTAAAGGTAAAAACCCTTTCTAGTTTCGTTGAACCTAAGATAGGGTTTGGGTGCGTTGTGGGGGGGGGGGGGGTTGAGAATCATGAATTTAACTTTTAGCGCATTAATCTCAAGCCCCCGCACCACGCAGAATGCTGAAAACCCATCCACGACTCTTTGTATTCCCATTGGGGATTTGGACAGCAGCAGGGTGTGTCAACCCTGTCTCACCCCCTTGTCAACGGAGAACTTATTGGAGAGTGCCCTGTTTCTCCCACACCTGATACGTGCGAAATTTCCCTGGTGCAGCCTTATCAGGATAGCCAAGATATCCACTGGAATGCCTAACTCGAGCAATACAGACCAAAGTCTGTCTCTAGGTACTAAATCGAAGGCGGCACGCAAGTCCACGAATACCGTGTACAAGCTGCCACCCTCAAGTGCCGCAGTCTTCCAATAGAGGAGGTTCAGGCGGAATATCTGGTCCATAGTGGAAACCCCTCTTCTGAATCCCGCCTGATAAGGACTCAGAATGGAAAACTCCTCCATCCAGTTTTGGAGGCGATTTAATATCAGCCTACTGAATAACTTCTGGGAAACATCTATGAGGCTAATGGGCCTGTAGTTGGCTGGGAGCAGAGGTGATCCCTTTCTGAATATTGGAACAATCTCTGCACCCAGCCAAGTACAGGGAACCTCCATACCCCTAATGACGGCGTTAAATATCAAGACCAAATAGGGAGCCCAAATATCGGGCCCTTGCTTAAATAGGTCGCCCGGCAAGCCATCCAAACCGGGCGCTTTGCCTGTTGCGAGCCCTATAATAGCTGCTCGGACTTCCGTCTCTGTTAAAGGTACTCCCTCTGTTGCTGAAGCAATGTTCAGTGGGGTATCATGTGTTTGATCTTCTGGAGCCTTGTATAACGAGTGAAAATGAACCTGCCATGTCTTGGCTGAAATGTTGGGCTCGGTTGCCGGGGCTAGCTCCTCAGACCCCATGTTGACAATACGCCAAAATTTGCGGGAGTCCCTAGTGGCTAGTGTTCTAGCAAGAGTTTCCCATCTTTCATGCTCCCATTCACTTTTGGCGTTGGTAATTAAGTACTTATAGTCCCTTCTTCTTGCCTGGATGATTGACCTATCTATACCTTCCTTGATGGATGTCAGCAGATCTGTTTTGGCCTTCCGACAAGGGTGATTATACCAGTTGGGGCAATCGTGGTGCCGTCTCTTTCCTGAAGTGAAAAAGACATCAGTCACGGACTCAATAAGATTCTTGTGTGCCCTCCCTAGTTCCTTTTGTTTTTCCTGAGGCAAAGTGAGCTCCATAATCGTGCACACCTTTTCAAGAGTCGGTATGACACGAGAATATAGCTCACACACCTTGTCCGGGATAGAAGCCAACTTCTCCCACCTCACACGCCGTCTATTGTTTGTTAGTGTTAGCCCTAACGCAGCGTCATCTGATTTGCCCCCTCTGTCCTCTAATCCATGAACCGCATAAATCAATTCTAGGGCGTTATGATCGCTATCCTCCCTAGGTATTATTGAAATCAATAATATGTGGCCACATGGAAAGATGAACCAGGATGTAGTCCAATCTAGATCCCCTTCGTTCTCTATGATAAGTACATTTTGGAGGGATATCTGAGCCCACACGTCCGTTACAAGCCTGTATACCCCACCTCAGAGTTAGAGCTGTAATTCGAAGGGCTAGAGGTGTCCAGGCTCTTGGTGGAGGGGATACCGAAGGAGGTACCAGCCAAACCGCATCCTCATCCCTTGATAGTCCATCCAGTAAGCCTGGATGGGATTCAAAATGGCAGTTGAAATTGCCACCCACCAAAATTGGTATACCCTGTGGAATGTCATTTAAGAAAGCCGAAAGTTGGTCGATGGTATCTGACTCGTTTGTGATATTTACTGGTCTTGAATAAATATTTATTACAATCAGCCTGCAGGAATTTGGCCACTCCAACAGGACCCCAAGGATGTCATTAGAAGCTGAGGTGATAGATGAGGCCTTACATCCCAGGTCGGCAGCCACCCTGATTGCAAGGCCTCCCGAAGGACGCCCCTTCCCTCCCCATTTCGCCAGAGCCGAGAAAGCGGCGAAACCCGTTCTTAGAACTGCCTCTGTGGACCAAGTTTCCTGGAATAGGCAAATATCCTTGCCCTCAATAAATGAGCTCCAGTCTGGACAGTTCAATTTATTCCCCAGACCAGCCACATTCCAAGACAGTATGTTAAGTGAGGATGATCTAGAGATCGCAATTGGTGCGTTAGATGTCGCTATATCCCTTCTGCTAGCTTGTGGTAAAATAACAGAGGGATATTCCTGTTACTCAATTCCAGAGACCTCTTGGTTAGCTAAAAAACCCCTGTTCTTTTGGAGAGCACCTATGAGTGTATTATGAGGTTCACCACAGTGATTGATCTTCTGGGGACTGACATGGGTTGAAATCGGGAGAGCAATGTTTCCCTCGGTGTATGTACCCTGGAAATCACCCTTCTCCCTTCTCCTGCCATGATTAAGTCAGTCCACCGTGTCCAAACAGCTGTATCTATTAAGTGACGGAAAGTGAACTGACCGGTGTAACTGATATTGGGAGGGATAATGGAAGTCACTCCTAGCTCTGTCTACCCAACCTCTCCCTCTCCTGGGAATAGTGTGCCAGCCCTCTTCCTCGTACGGTTTATGCACAGGAGGATAGAAAAAGGATAGGGGTAGCGACTGAATGGATGTTCCCTGTTCGAGGTGTGGCCAACTACAGATGTGGGAGACTGTCCTAGGGTCACTAAAATTGATTATAACACAATCTCCATCGGTCGATTTATCTGTGAAGCCCAGCCATGGGACTCTCCTAACCATGAGTACCCTACTAGTAATTCCCTGTGGTAAGAGTGTATTCATGGAAAGCCAATTGGTGACCTTGTTCTTAAGAGCAGATAGGGATTCCTTGGACTCCGACCTCAGCTCTGGAACACCAGCTAAGATGACTGTATAAGTACTGGCCTCTGGTGGCAGATTCACGGGCCTGTGTTTTTTTATGATGGCATGTGCATCTTGTTTGTCAACCACTTCTTTGTGTGAGTGGTCTGATCTTAGATTACCATCAATCACCTGAGAGGTGTCCGTGTGTGCTAATAGGGGGAGTGTTTGCGGAGTAAGATCGATGACAGAGGTGGTATCAATGTGTGCTACAGAAGTTGGTATTTGTACTATTTCTGGAGCTAACCCAAGGTTCTTGGGGTGGAGCTTAGATGTAGCCTTCTTGCTCCTTGCCTCAATCCCACCTTTCGCTAAAAATGTTATTTGTCTTGGTGGTATCAGCTAGTTGAAAGGTTGTTTGTTCTATAGACGTTAGCCTGGCTTCGATCCTAGATAGGCGTGTAACTAGGGGACTTAAAAGTGTCTTGAGGAGTGCTTCCATCCTGACAATAGTCGAATCATGATCTTCTGCGGTTGCAGGCGGAGGAAGGGTTACCACACTCAGTGTCTGGTGTGGCGGAGGGGCAGTATTAGGGGGTATAGTTTTATCTGTTCGATGGGGCCCCTTTTTACTTGGTCCTGGTTTACTACCCTCTACTGTTTCATTATGTTTCGGAATTTTTGCAGGTGTGTCCAGTCCTTGCCTCGCAGTACTGCAGCGGTGTAGGTGGGATCAGCGGCACACCTGTGGAGCGGGGGCAGCGATTGCCAAAGTCCGTGAAATTGCCCCAGCAGCGATAGCAAACTGCAGATAGCACGGTGAGCAACAGGCGATGAGTGGCGACATAATGGAGAATATGTACCTGGATGTCCAAAAATGTATTTGTATCTAACAACCAAAAATCTATCCTGCAAGAAAGTCAAAGCTATTACCCTAAATGTTAACAACAGCATCAAAACAAATTTCGACAGACTAAAGGATCTGGTGAATGAATATGCTGCTAAAAGTGATTGTGAAAATAACACTATTATGGTGATGCAGCCAACTATTGGCGGGTTTACAAACCAGTGAGAAATTACAACTAAGATTTTGCATAGTGTTGATGGAGAGCTACAAAATGGGTATCGAAAGTACCCAAAAAATGAAGGATGGACTAATTGAGTTAATCTCAGCCACTGGTTATAGCTGAGAACCTCATCTCAATCCGTCTTTAGTTTGCACACCATACCACCTCAGTTTGGACCCAGATATATACAAATCAGTCTTGACCCTACTCCAATGGGAGCAGTTCAGATCCCACTGCCAAGCCAGGTCCTCCCTGAACTGGAACACAAGCAACCCAGGACCGGTTTCACCCTTGTTATGAGCTCATCGGCAGAGAATAGCTTGGTTCTAGTGACACAGTATGCACGTCTAGGCATACCCTGTTATGTGAGAATCTAGGACCCTAGTGTAACTTTTCCCGATTCATGTCCATATATAGGTATAAACCATCCAGTCCTTATATAGGCATAAAGAATCATTGCCCTATTTAGTTATTGCCGGCGCAGCCCTAATACAGCACGGCTACTTCCACTAAACTCCGAGAATCCACATTGATTTCATGGTAAAACCAGCCCTCAGCCGTCAGGAACCTCCCCCTGCTTGAATTTATGCAAGAAATCCGGGAGTTTTCAAGGAACTAAGGCACTAGTGACGATATTATGTCCAATCTTACGTCAGACTCGGCACCTTCAGGGGTATAAATATGCCTACATTTGCCCAGTCAAACACACAGTGGTTCCGGAGCAGATCGACTAACTACTTGCCCGACGCCCTACTGATGCAAGTGCTGAAGGAAGCCGACCCTCCAACTGACGCACTGAAAAGACGCTGTTTTTTCTCCTGCCAAGAAATCCAGCTCCAGTGTTTCCAGGCTACCCTTGCGGGCTGCTGGGAGATCGAGTCCCGAGAGAGAGATACAAGACCTCTATCATTCCAAAACCAAGGTACGGAGCTGATTAGATCCCTAGAGAATTCTTGAACAGATTCTCGCAGAGAAATACTAAAACTTAAACTACTCCTTACTTACTCCTCCCTCGTACTAGGCTTAGGTTAGGTACACTGGGGTAGGCGTACGTTAGAAGCACCAGTTGAGCACTTTTAGCCATCATTTTATCACTGTATGTATTTTATGCATTTTATGTATTCTATGTTTATGGCTTAGAAACCATATCATGCTTTTACAGTACTATTTTACAAAACTACTAGCAGCCCGTCCCAACGTTGTCCGAGAGCAATTAGGCTTCAGGGCCCCTGCCCGCCCCGACGTTGTCCGTGGATCCCCCGGAGCCTTCCTCCATATATTGCAGTATTATACCTCTATGTTTACTTTGTACGCTTTTGTAACCTGCACATGTAACTTTTTCCTCCTGTAATGCACCGTTTGGCTCACTTTTTTAACGCTCCGTTTGCTTCCTCTTTCTACCTGCATACGTCACTTTTTCCTCCTATACCTCTATGTTTACTTTCTACGCTTTTGTAACCTGCATACGTAACGTTTTTCTCCTGTAATGCACCGTTTAGCTCACTTTTTTAATGCTCTGTTTGCTTCCTCTTGCTACCTGCACACGTCACTTTTTCCTCCTATACCTCTATGTTTACTTTTTAGGCTTTTGTAACCTGCACACGTAACTTTTTCCTCCTGTAATGCACCGTTTGGCTCACTTTTGTAATGCTCCGTTTGCTTCCTCTTGCTGACGATGTACGCTTTTGTAACCTGCACATGTAACTTTTTCCTCCTGTAATGCACCGTTTGGCTCACTTTTGTACTGCTCCCTTTGCTTCCTCTTGCTCACGATTTTCATTTTTGCTTCATTTTTCCGCCGCTCACCGCTCCTAAATAAATAACCTACCTCATCCGCCGCTCACCGCTCCTCCCCGCCAGTCCGCCGCTCCTCCCCGCCTGTCCGCCGCTCCTCACCGCCTGTCTGCCGCTCCTCACGCCTGTCCGCCGCTCCTCACCGCTCCTCCCCGCGTGGTCCTCCTCACGCTCCTGGACGCCGCTCCTCCCCGTGCTCCTCACGTCGGGCATGCACGTCGCGGCCGGCGCTTCTTCCAAGGGACTACTTTTTTTCGGTAAATTTTTTAAATAACGTATATTTATTACGTTTATATAGCCTATGTCCATCTGCACACCCTGACGATTACAACGATGTATCGGGTGTGTGGATTGGTGCTGTGGTTCCCGAGTTTACCCGCCTCAAAGGTTCAAAGTTCTTCCTTTAGAATAGTAGTATAGATTCGTATTATATGCCTCTCACTTCTTAACTAGCATTTCAATTGTAGCAGTGCATTTCTTATGCTTAAGAAATAAGACTGTTCAATAAATACTTTTATTGAAAACTCCTGTCTCTCTATTTCTAAAGCAATTCTGGTGAAACTAAGCATGCACGATTGACTGAGTGAAATAGCCATCTATTGTTTCCGCGACTCTATGTTATGTTATGTTATGTTAGGGTTATTTATTCAGCGCACAGCTGCTCCAGCAAAGGAGCGTCCTGGCGCCTGACAAGGTATCCTACACAACACAACAACCAAACAATAGATCGAACAGATACGCTTTATTCTGGGGAAACAAAGTTGTCATGTTATATGGTTGTCAGAGACTAATCCCTTCTTGTTTATTCGATAAAGTTTCTAGTGACCTCTGAGCTAGCTGGCACTCACAATTAAGTCTAATATATTCGGTAGAGACCTAGTCGACCTCAGTCCTACGTCTAAACTACAGTATATATTATTCCAATGCGCAGAGCCTATTGGGAATATAGGAACTACACTACAGCCCGTCCTATTTAGGGTGACATACTAAAGTATAGGAGAACTGGTAGATGGAGTACTTGAAGTGGTTGAGATGAATTCAAGTTTTCCATCCATCACTTTTTTGTATATTTTTATGGGTACCGAAAGGCATAAATGCCTCCTCAATGTCATTGGCACCAGACTGCAGCATTGTTTAAATGCGTTTTTACAGGACTTTTAAACTGCGGTAACAGATATTTTTTTTTTAAAAGCTTCTAGAAATGCTCTTAGTTGTTAGCCAAACACCGGTGAGCACTGTGTAGCTTTATTCATGCAGGCAAATACGTTTTACAGCACTATCCCAGGAGTTCACACACATAAAATAAATATTAGCCTCAACAATGGCGGCTTGCTACCCCAAGCCATATAAAAATGGTAATGTTAGATGATATGGTGAGTGGAGCAGAGAGTAACACATACATTAAAAAATCCTTCATTTTATTGATACTAACGAGAAACCCCAAGGTTTCTTAGTGGTAGATTTAAAAACCGACACTATAGAATAGAGTAGATTTCGTACTTCCTAACTAGAAAACATGCTTAAACCCTATAAAATCAATCATTAGAGAGTCCGATTAGCATTTGTAGTCTAGACCTTATAATAAAAATTTAACCACTGTGTCATTATATCTACTCCAAAATCTAACCCTCCTCAAAATGCTAGCCATAGCTAGCATTCAGCAAAGTAGGGCCATCCTATGCATGACTTCACATGATTTAGAGGCTGCAATTTTGGGACCCGATTCACAAAGGTAAACTTACACTTTTGTGTAGGTTTACGATTGTTTGCTACTCTCAAAGGGATCTACTAGTATTATCATTACAAGTGGAAGTTTCCGAAAAACATCAACAGACCTATCGTTTTATGTGCGGATACTCCGCACTCGTAAAAATACGACTTGAAAATCCCTTTGTGAATAGCAAACAGTTGTAAAGTTACATGAAAGTGTATGTTTACCTTGTGAATCAGTCCGAGAGATTTCCCTAAACACCTTGAAAGGTAATTCCCAATATCACATCATTTGTTCCAAGTTCTGAAGAAGAGTAATTTATATGTGTCTGCTTTCTAAAAATAAATGAGGTGAAGACCAGTATGGAGGATCTTTAGGGTCTTTACAGGACATAGTTATTCTTCTAATCACCGGAATATTAAGTGGAAAATGATGGGGAAAAGCCCAGTAGATGTACTTGATACCACTGCATCAGCTTTACCAGCTTGGAGCCGCTAAGCATACTGAATGGAATATAAGGATAAATTAAATTTGGCATCTAAATGGTGAGATTAAATGCATGTCGAAAGGTACAGATTTAAAACCCCATTCCAAAGCATAGAGTCTGGAGTATCTTGAGGAAAATACAGTCTGACTTTATAAGCCAAAAACTGTGAAAATCCTTTGCTGTCAGCCTCTAAACAGCCCCCAACGACCTCAACACCATTTGTTTATGAACTTTTTAAAAACTTTAAATTAACAGTAGAGACAACCTCTGCAAATACTGCTAAGCAAAATAACTTCCACTAAAGACATAGCCACCTAGAATGAGAAACAGGAATTCCTATTCAGGGGCCAACCTGTTGTAGGTTTCCAGGTGTTACGACCTAGTCAAAGACATCACACACCCCAAAAGCTATCTTGGCAGAAAGCCTCAAGAGACTGGCCGCAATTCCTACTATTGGCTGCAGAACACCAATACCACTTTGAAAGCTTGAAAGATTATTCCTCTATTGCCCAAAGATCACATTACCAGTTGTTTTTCAGCCATGGTCAAAGCTACCCATATTGCCTTTCTTCGCCCAGCCTTTGCCAGTAAGGAGCACTGAGGATTTAACTCTGAAACCCTAGAAAAAAGTCTATTCCAAATGAATATTTCTTCAGATGATAGCCATCAAAACTGAAAAATCTCTGTATATGTGTATATAGACATGTTTGAGTTATTATTCCAGTTTATTTTAACTAGTAAATTTTATTTTAGTTGGTTGTACTGTGATGACTTTTTTTTTTAGAAATAAAACCTTTTAATTTTCTCTTTACTGCATCTTTTTAATCAGTTGTTGGTTTGGAAGAACTACTTATACCATGCCTTGATCCAATAATGGCACATACACAACTCCCTCTAAAAACATCTTATTTACAGGTTATAGATAGCGTAAAATGTGAATAAAGAATTGACCACCAATTTTTATTTTACAGGTACAGTGTTACACATATTTCAGCTTACACTGCTGTACACTTTTGACAAAATGTGCTGTAGCATGGGGTTTCTTCCGCCTATTTCATAACAAAATGGACATTTTTGTCAGATCATTTCAATACAGTTTTAAATACTTTCTAAACAACACACTTTCTGACAGTCTACTAATAAAATACCTATAATGTTTGTCATATTTTGACAGAGTTTATCCAGGAACAGTTTTTTGTTATAGTTTAGTCCTTTTTGCGCATTTTTCCAAATAAAAGAATATAGGTATTTGTATAGTTGTTGTGTGTGGGAAATGCCACAGCACTGTAAACCATGGTAACCTTGTCTTTATCTAAAAAGAGCTTCCCTGGCAGTTTTTCCCATAAAGTATGCATATGTGTTAAAAAGAATAGTAAGAGATCTTTCTATTCTAACCGTTAAATGAAGCATTTCAATTGAAAGAATACTAAAACATACAGCCTGGCATATTTAATTTTTTTTAAGAAACCATGGGCTGTTATTCACAAAGGGAAACTTAGACCAAAAGTCTAACTTTACTACTTTTCAGGATTCACAAAGGTAAACTTAGACCAAAACTCTAATTTAACTACTTTTCAGTATTCACAAAGGTAAGCTTAGACCAAAAGTCTAATTTTACTAGTAGTAACTCACCTTTGTGAATACCAAAAAGTAGTAAAGTTAGACTTTTGGTTTAACTTTACCTTTGTGAATCGGGCCCTATAAATCTGAAAAAATTGTTTAATAAATGTCAAGACAAGTGAACAAAATCTTTCTAGCATAATTGCTTTGTATCATCTTGCCAAACACAGAAAATACAAAAAAATCATATTCTCCACCACTTTCTTTTTAGGTCTCGCCTAGAGCGTAGCGCGCAGTGATGCTCTAGGAGTGACCTTTAGGAATCGGTCGGCTCTTTTCAAGCACTCGTGCTTGTGCTGGCATCCACCTTGTGGGAGCGAGCAGCGGCGGGCGTGCTAATTGAAAACAGATGACCTGCACACCCTGCTCGCTCCCACAATTTGGATGCCAGCACAAGCACGAGTGCTTGAAAACCGCTGCTCCCTTCTCAACTGCTTGTTTAGGGGAGTAAGGGGTTCTAACATTTCTTCACTGCGAATCTTTGTGATTTTAGCTTTTAAATGGTTTATGGAAATGTGTGTGCTGTAAGATTCTAATTCAGAGGAAATCGTACCCAGCCCACAAATTTTTCGGTTAAAAATTTCGATCCAGCTTTTAGTTTGAAAATGTTTAATATTACAGTTTTGCTTCAAAAACGTTATCAAGCATAACTGATCAATTAAAGCGTTTGCTCTTTGGCATGTTTTTGCTTTTCTGTAACAGAGAACACAAAAAATACATACATTGGCCTAGCAATATCCCCTAACTAAACTCATATGTCAGCGGTATACTATTTGGGTTAAAATCTTTTTGTTGACACTTTTTTAGTGTCCTTGCTCCATCTGCTATGTAAAAATAGTACAGCAGGGTTACTTTGTATCTTATTCTTATTGTCTTCTGCAGTGAGAACTCAAATGAACGGCCTTTGAAAAATAAAACTAAAATAAGAATATGTAGTGTTTTTAAGCCGGTTCTAGGACAGTATCCGAGCTCAAGCTGCCGTTTCTTTCTTTTTTCCTTCTGTCTTGGCTCTTCCGCCTTTTTTTCATCCTTCGCTTGTGGTGATCTCATTTAATACTCCCCTCCTGAATGCACGAACGCTATGAGGTGTAGTGACAGGGATGTTCCTTCCTTTAACTGAGAGGTTGCATTGGTGAGGCTGTGAAAGCCTTTATGTCCAGCTAAGGGTGGGTGAATCAGCCGTCCTTTTTCCCCCGATGCCATTGTTTCTGAGATGTCCCTTACCTCCTCCACTTCTGTCAGTCTTCACCTTTCCTGACCATCCTTCTGCCTGAAACCACAATTGCAACCCTTCATAGTAAGCCTTGTCAGATTCCAGAGGCACAGAGGGCCCGATTGACATATCTAACTTAAGACAAAATCCTAAACGTACTGCTTTTGGTATTCATAGATGTTAGAATTTTGTCTTAAGTTTGTCTTAAGTCTGTCTTAAGACAAATTTAAGACAAAATCCTAACTTCTGTGAATACCAAAAGTAGTAAGTTTAGGATTTTGTCTTAAGTTAGTTCTGTGAATTAGGCCTAATGAGCTTGAAAGTTTTGAAATAACTTGTAAGTACCAAAATCCACAATCCGGTCCAAAACCAAAAGGCAACCACCAACCACAATTACAATGAAGACTTGTCAGGTTTCACTGCAAATATGACAGAACAAGCATTGGCATAGGCAATAGGTCGCGCCTTTGGGACCTTAAAAGTGTTTACTTATCCAGCACAATATACTTGGTGCAACAACATCAACTGTTGCATGGCGAAACACTTATAAGGTCCCAAAGGCGAGACCTATTGGCTATGCCAATCCTTGTTTAATGTGCTGCTGGTGGACCCTTCTTCTTTCATGCTTTTTTTTCTTGTAGTACCAGTGTTTTGGTGATAAACAAGCCCTCCTTCCTTTTAAGGCTGCTTGTTCATTTGTTAAACAATAGCAGGTGCCAGAAAGCCCACCACATCCTGGGCGACGTTTTCAGAATTGGTTTTAATGTGGGGCCTAACAATTTTACACTTTATGCAGGTATCTGAATTGTATCAGGCGTAAACGTGATGAGATGGCTGCCCTCCCGGAGACCCCAGTGCATCGGTCCAACCATCAGTTTCAAAGGGACCTACATCAGTCTGGAAGTACTCAGGGTTTCGAGTGTGGTGTTGCTATGTGTAATAAGGGGCATATATATTCTTAAGATCTAATGTCACCTAAATGACCCATTAGAAGTTTGCCCTCTAGTGGATTGAAGTCTGGGAGTGATTCTATCATAGTGATGTATGGCGTGATAGCATGACGAAACTGTACCTATACTGTATCTATAAAACTGGGAGTGGGGCATTGAGAATTCACTTCTTAGATCTTGAAATTACTTAAGTGTAGGGCCGTGCAAAAACTCCCTGATGGTGGAGATCCCTATTTGGTCATACCCACTGAAATCCTGCAGGCCCACTAGGTGAGGTAGCAATCTATTCCGCCACAGCGGTGTTTTGTGTGGGGTTCATTATTATTATTATTATTAAAAGGCTCTTCTATAGCGCATGGCCACTCGGGAGCATCCCAGCGCTTAAGACTGACCAGACAGAGATGGATTAAAAATGCAGATCTGTATTATCTAGTTTTTGGAAACAGAAGAGTTTTTAACTTTTTCCGGAAGACAAGGAGGTTAGGCTCCTGGCGAAGAGGTGGAGGAAGAGCATTCCACAACCCAGCCGCATTGTGCGAGAACAGACGACCTCCTGTGCGGGCTCTGCTGATCCTAGGAGCTATCAGCAGGTTTTGTTGGTTCGAGCGAAGATTCCTGGTAGGTTTGTATGGTCTGATCATGTCATCTAGAATGGGGGGGCCACTCCCATAGAGTGTTTTATGGACCGTGCAGAGTGTCTTAAAATGGATTCGCTCCTTTATGGGGAGCCAGTGCAAGGTACAGAGTGCGGGCCTGGCTGATGTACGATGGCTAGTGCCCGTGAGTAGCCGTGCTGCGGAATTCTGGACAACCTGAAGTTGCCGGATAACGGACACGGGGGCTCCAAGATAGAGCGCATTTCCATAATCCAACCTGGATAAAACAAGGGACTGGACTATGGTTTTTCTTTACTGTTTCGGGTAGCTGAGGAAGGATTTTCCGAATTGTTTTCAGCAGTCCGAAGCAGGTGGCCACTGTCTTCCTTGCCTGGGTCTTAAATGACAACTCTGCGTCCAACCAAAACCCGAGACTCTTTATCTCGGTCTTTGGAGTGGGTCCTGGGCCCATACAGGAGGGCCAATGTATCACGTTGTTACATATGGCTCGTTTTCCTAGAAGCATCAGCTCCGTTTTTCCTCCATTCAATTTCAGGCGGGACAAGTCCATCCAGTTTGCTACTGCCTCCAGGCAACGGAAAAGCCTGGAGGGGGGGGATTCCACCTGATTGAGAGAGACAACTAGCTGGGTGTCGTCAGCATAGATTACCAGTTGGATCCCAAAGGGAGCTACTACTTCCGCCAGGGGCGCCATATAAACATTAAACAGTGTGGGGCTAAGGGAGGAAACCTGTGGCACCCCACACTGTAATGGCATTGATGGGGAGCAGCTATTTTCTGAAAAGACCTTAAAGAATCTATCGTAATGTAATGTAATGTAAATACCAATTTATAACGCGCGACAATCGCTCCAAGGAGCATCTAGGCGCCCAGAAAGGACCACCAGATGTTAGGTAGTTCTTATGCTTACTTGACCGAGACCCGAATTACACTAGGCTTTGGGCAGTCGTGTCTTGTAGATTAAAGATCCAGGTTTTTAGGTGTTTACGGAAATCTATTTCTTTATCCAGTGATCTCAACTGGGGGGGAAGAGTATTCCAGGCTTTTGCTCCCAGAACCGCCAGGGATTTACCCCCTCGAGTTTTAAGTCTGAAACTTGGGACAGTAAGCAAGTTGGCCGTTGAAGAACGCAGTGCTCTGGTTGGGCAGTATCTGCTGAATTTTTTCCTCAAGTAGGATGGGCCTAAGTTGTGGACAGCTCTAAAAGTAATTAAAAGTACTTTAAACAAGACCCTTTTTATAATAGGCAGCCAGTGTAATGCCTTGAGGGCTTTGGTTGCAGATGATCTTTTCGGCCACTTTAACACCAACCTCGCAGCTGCATGTTGCACCATCTGAAGTTTGTGTGTGACAGCTTTATTTGTGCCAGCGTAGAGGCTATTACAGTAATCGATGCGTGATGTTACTAGTGCAACCGTAACTGTTTTCCTTGCTTCAAGGGGCAAAAGATCAAAGAACTTTCTCAGTCCCTTTATTACCCCAAAGCACATGCCTGCCACTCTAGCCGCTTGTTGTCTGAAGGACAGGTCCGAGTCAAAATGCACCCCCAGATTACGGGCCACGTTGGTTGTATGAGGTGGTATTTCAGCTTTTTCTGGCCACCATAATCGAGGGATGAACTCATTATTTGGGCCTATGGGCATGATCTCTGTTTTGCCTGTGTTGCATTTCAGATGGTTTAAACGCATCCATTCGAAGGTGGCCGTTAGGCAACCTTTGAGATTTTCCTCCCAGGCTTGGTTATCCTTATCCATTACCAGGATAAGTTGTGTGTCATCGGCATAGGCTATGGCGTCTATGCCAAATGACGAAATCAATTTTATCAGGGGTGCGGTATAAACATTAAACAAGGTCGGGCTCAGGCTCGAACCCTGCGGGACTCCCGTCAACAGCGCTTTTTCACTGGAGCAGAATTCCCCCAGGGTCACCACTTGCCTCCTGTCACTTAAAAAGTTTCTTATCCACTCAAGCACTGTCCCTGTGACGCCAGATGTTATTAGCCGGTCTAATAGGATGGCATGTGAGACCGTGTCGAAGGCCGCCGATAGGTCTAATAATATCAAGACGGCCTTCTTACCTTGGTCTAGGGCTGAGCGGATAGTTTCCGTGGTGAACAGGAGGGCCGATTCGGTGGAATGTTGGACCCTGAATCCTGCCTGGTTAGGGTGCCATGCCTCACTCTCTTCCAAGAAACGAGTAAGTTGTTTATTTACAATTGACTCTGTAACTTTACACAGGGCCGGAAGAAGTGAGATGGGTCGTAGGTTCGACAATGTGGTGGGGTCGGGGAGTTGTTTTTTTTGCAGTGGTTTCACCGCTGCCAGTTTCCACTCAGGGGGGACTTTGGCTGTGGACAGTGAGGTGTTGACAATGGCATTTATTATTGGATTGGCGATGTCCACAAGGAGGTGTAAGAGTCTAACTGGACAGGGGTCAAAGGGGGATCCAGATTTTGTTGCGAGAGTTTCTCTTTTGGTGTCCTCCAGGCTAACTGGAGGGAAAGTTTTCAGCTGCATGGCTCCTTGCCTCACTATATCCTCCTCTATTCTGGGCTCTAATATAGGAACATCAAAGTCCTTCGTCAGCCCCTGTACTTTCCCCTCAAAGAAATCTGCGATCTTATCACAGAGTGCCTGCGAGGGCGGGATATCCTGCGCTAAACATTTAGGTTTGTTAAAGCCGTTAACAATTTTGAATATTTCCTTTTGTTTGCTGCTGGCTGTTTCTATTGCCAGCGAGAAATACCTTTTTTTTGCTTGTTTGATCAGCGCATGATAGGCATTTTTTATCCTTTTGTATTTGCTGCGTTCTAGGCTAGAGTAATTTTTCCGCCAGCTTCTTTCAGCTCTTCTGAGCTCTCCTTGTTTGTCTTTGAGATCACGATCGAACCAGGGTGCAGATGTTTTCTTTCTACCCTGCCTCATTCTGTTTTTTCCCTGCCCAACTGTGCCTTTCAGATCATTCATCCATGTTCTGAAGCTGATGGGATTAGCAGGTACTACCAGCTGGGGTCTACAGTTCCTGGCTATGGTTATCAGTTCTGGGTGGGACAATATCATTTTCCATTCATCCCTTGTGGCCATGCTGTGTTCCTTTTTAAAATCGTTTTCTCGGTAGGACGTAAGAGGGAACGTAAAAGGAATCAGCATATGGTCAGTCCATATTTGGGGTCTAAGGGGGTAGGTTGTCAAAACATCTAGGTTGGTGGCAATGCAATCTATTGTATGCCCTGCCTCATGGGTGGCTGGGGTGTCTAGGATAGTCAAACCCATGACCTCCATGATTTCCCGATAGGAGGCGGCAGAAGTATCGGTAGTGGACTCAAGGTGGATGTTTATATCACCCATCAGAGTGAAGTTAGAGTACCTAAGTATCAATGGGCTGAGCACCTCTCCTATATTGCTCAGGAAACCCGCACAGGGTCCTGGTGGGCGGTAGATCAAAGCCCCCGAAAAGGAGAAGTTGTCATTGATTTTCATTATAAAACCCATCCCTTCTGCATCTGTCAACTCTTGCAGTGGTACCGTCGAGCAGCTGAGGGAGTCCCTATATATGATGGCCACTCCTCCTCCGCGTTGTTCATTCTCTCTATCTACTCTTTGTATACCATATCCAGGGGGCAGGGCATGAACCACATCTGGAGTGCACCAGGGTTTAAGCCATGTCTCCGTAATGAAGAGACAATCTAGGTTGTCATCAATCAATAGGTCCTGGATATGCTGGGCATGCCTCGGTACAGATCTGGCATTTATTAGGGCAGCTTTAAAGCTATCTTGGGGTGTTGAGAAGGCCGAAACCTGGGACCACAGAAAAGTGTGGCGGCAGGCCTGGCAGCTCACTGGTCCTGCCCAGTGTGAGGGATCAAAATTGTTTGAGTCACAACAGGGCTTTGTTTGTAAGGCCAGCAGGTCTTGTCTATCATAGCGCCTGGGTATGATATTTTTTACCGGGTCCTTGGCCCTGCGCCCGGCCTGTGCGCGGACGGGCGCAGACGGGCTGGACTCTGGCTTGACTCCGGCGTGAATGCGGCGTGCCCGCTGAGCGCGTCCGCTGCGCGGTGTCATAGCCGTCTATTTTTATAGTCACTTGCCCTACCCAAAATGGCCGCCGCCGTTTCCCTTCGCTGTCCCGGCAAGAGCGCCCTGAACTGGCCGGTTGCTCTGGGGGGAGGCTGAAGTGCTGTCCGTGCAGCGCGGGGTTCGGGGGGATTCAGGAGGTAATTTTTAAAAATTAAATGGAATTATGCCTCCACCCTCAATAAGTGGAGACACGCGCTGCGTTAAATCGCGCGCTGTGCAGGGGGGGGAAAGGACACAAAGGAGGTGGTATTCCACAAAGTATTTAAAAGATATTTAAAATTCAAGTCTAAGCATCTGCCCGGCTCAAGCCTCAGGCATCAAATGGCATAATATCTCGCGAACGGAGTCCTTCTACTCTTTTTATAGTCACTTGCCCTACCCAAAATGGCCGCCGCCGTTTCCCTTCGCTGTCCCGGCAAGAGCGCCCTGAACTGGCCGGTTGCTCTGGGGGGAGGCTGAAGTGCTGTCCGTGCAGCGCGGGGTTCGGGGGGATTCAGGAGGTAATTTTTAAAAATTAAATGGAATTATGCCTCCACCCTCAATAAGTGGAGACACGCGCTGCGTTAAATCGCGCGCTGTGCAGGGGGGGGAAAGGACACAAAGGAGGTGGTATTCCACAAAGTATTTAAAAGATATTTAAAATTCAAGTCTAAGCATCTGCCCGGCTCAAGCCTCAGGCATCAAATGGCATAATATCTCGCGAACGGAGTCCTTCTACTCTTTTTATAGTCACTTGCCCTACCCAAAATGGCCGCCGCCGTTTCCCTTCGCTGTCCCGGCAAGAGCGCCCTGAACTGGCCGGTTGCTCTGGGGGGAGGCTGAAGTGCTGTCCGTGCAGCGCGGGGTTCGGGGGGATTCAGGAGGTAATTTTTAAAAATTAAATGGAATTATGCCTCCACCCTCAATAAGTGGAGACACGCGCTGCGTTAAATCGCGCGCTGTGCAGGGGGGGGAAAGGACACAAAGGAGGTGGTATTCCACAAAGTATTTAAAAGAAATTTAAAATTCAAGTCTAAGCATCTGCCCGGCTCAAGCCTCAGGCATCAAATGGCATAATATCTCGCGAACGGAGTCCTTCTACTCTTTTTATAGTCACTTGCCCTACCCAAAATGGCCGCCGCCGTTTCCCTTCGCTGTCCCGGCAAGAGCGCCCTGAACTGGCCGGTTGCTCTGGGGGGAGGCTGAAGTGCTGTCCGTGCAGCGCGGGGTTCGGGGGGATTCAGGAGGTAATTTTTAAAAATTAAATGGAATTATGCCTCCACCCTCAATAAGTGGAGACACGCGCTGCGTTAAATCGCGCGCTGTGCAGGGGGGGGAAAGGACACAAAGGAGGTGGTATTCCACAAAGTATTTAAAAGATATTTAAAATTCAAGTCTAAGCATCTGCCCGGCTCAAGCCTCAGGCATCAAATGGCATAATATCGTCAAGAAAGGATTCCAGCCACATGAGTGCCCTGCCTTTGACGCCCAGCATTCTGAGACGAGACAGGAGGACACGGTGGTTCACCGTGTCGAAGGCGGCACTGAGGTCCAGGAGGATAATGGCCGCGCTGCCACCTGCGTCCAGAATCCTCCTGGAATCCTCTACCACCCTCAACAGTGCCGTCTCCGTTCCCTGTCCTCTCCGAAACCCGGTTTGGGTTGGATGGAGGAGGTTATGGGTCTCCAGAAAGGATGCTAATTGTTTATTTACCCATTTCTCGGCAAGTTTACTAATGCCAGGGAGCAGGGAAATGGGACGATAATTGGAAAAGTCCTGGGGGTCGAGATGAGGCTTTTTTAACAGGGCCCTAACCATGGCCAGTTTCCAGTCTTGGGGTACCCTTCCTGATTCAAGTGAGGTGTTAACTAGATGGATGATGTATGTACTGATATTAGGCAGGGCTAACTTTAGAATATTCATAGGGGCAGGGTCTAGCGGAGACCCGCTTTTTACAGAGTTGAAAAGCGAGGGTAAAAGTTCAGTACTGAGGGGGGAAAAGAAAGAGAGGCAAGGCAGAATAATATCAGTATCATCTGGCAAAGGAAGGATAGGTTCTTCCAAAGATAGAGGAGGGAGGGACAGGAGGATCTTTTGAATTTTTTCAGCAAAAAAATTCGCCAGATTGTTGCAATGAGCGTCAGCCTCCTCCGTACAGAGTGGTGATGAGGACGGGTCGGGGGCTTTTAACAGAGATTTAGCTATCTTAAACATCTCTCTTGGGGCATTGGCTGAGATCTGTATTTTTTCTGCGTAAAAGATGGATTTGGCCACGTTAAGAGCAGATTTATTTTTTTTAGAGAGAGTCTATTTTTGGTTTTTTTCTCTTCCTCAAAATGTTTTCGCCACTGTCTCTCCAACCGTTTACATTCTTGTTTTAGGGACCTTAGCTCAGAAGTAAACCAAGGTTGTTTAGTGGAGCCTTTCTTTTTGGAGATGTTTATTTTTGGAAGCACCTTATCCAATGATGATTCAATCCATTGGTTAAAGTCCAGATTAGCCCTGTCAATGTCCTGATTGGCCTGGGGTTCGCTTGTGTTCAGTGCCTCTACCCATTCATTCATTTCTAATTTCGTCCACCGCCTACTCAGAGTTTTACTGGGCAGTTCTGCTGGACCGGGTATGGGCGTATTCCATATGAAGGGAATGACCATATGATCTGTCCAAGGGATAGGGTATGGCTCGGCTGATGTTAAGTCCACAATGTTTGAAAATATGGGGTCTAGAAGGTTCCCTTTAGAGTGGGTGGGATGTGAGACTATCAGATTCAGTTCACATGCCGCAAGATCTTTGGTTAATTCTGTGGCGATAGTATCTGAGGGAATATTGAAATGAAGATTCAAGTCTCCCAGTACTATGAAATTTGAGACCCTGCTAGCCAACTCTATAGTTGATTCGATAATTCCTTCCGGAAATTGTCCAATAGCGCCAGGTGGACGGTAAATTAAAAGTCCAGAAAATGACACTTCTGGGGATAAAGTGATGGCAAATTGTGCACTTTCACAGTCAGTGATGGAGCTGTCGATCATACGACAGATTAAGTGCTCCCTATATATTATGGCTATCCCTCCTCCAACTTTAAGTTGTCTGTCCCTGCGTTGGATCAGATATCCCGGAGGAAGGGCCTGGACGATATCATTCCTACCAACCCATCCGTCTGAGAGATTGTTGCCAAGTAAGTTTCACCACTCTAGTGGCAACCGGTAGGGCCGTGACGTCCGATTGACTGTATGAGATGAGTGTAGTGTCATCCAGCAGCCATCGTTCTACGGCGTAGGATGGATCCTCGCTGGACACATACCACAAGTCATTCACCACCTGTAGATGGGATGCCACATGGTAGGCTTGGATGTCTGCGGCTGCAATTCCTCCACAATATGTGGATTGGAAGCACGTGCGCAGTGCCACTCAGGATGTCACCACCACCCACAGGAATTGCCCCAGAATAGAATTAATTTGGCGAAACCAGAATAGCGGAACCGGATAAGGATGGTTCTGCAAATGATAAAGCAGTCATGGGAGGGAGCCGATCTCCCTTAGAGAGATAATGGTAATCCTGTCCAAGTTTGTATGTCTGTCTGTACTTTTTCTGTCAAAGATTTTAATTTGCAAATTAAAATGTATTTTTGTGGTTTTTTTATATAGTAATCTGAAAGTTTGCCACTTTTTAGAAAGTAGGATACAGATTTCACTTTGCACATTAAAGTGCTTAGTGTTGCATGTTCCTCCTTCATGCAGAATTTAAATGTTTCCAAGCTTTTTGTTCTTTTGCTGGACTTTTATTTACTGTACCCTGTCTGTCTTGAATGTTTTAGCATACCAAAGCACAAATAGTTTCGCAGAACAGTACTAGAGTGCTCAAATCTTTTGTGTGTTAAATATTGGTTGCCGGTCAGAAGCAAAGAGCAAAACTATGTGCTTGACAGGAGTAAAAATTGGCGAGAGCCAGATCAGCAAGCGCTGGACAACTAAGGAGTGTCCGTTGTCTGCAAGTGTCTGACTATGGCAAGCCACAGGCCAGCCCTTTTTTTGGCCACATGCTTCCTGCTGAGCTCCGAGAAAGCCCTGACATTGAAGAATGGCCTGCCCCACTTACTGCCACATCTCCACACTCGTCTTTTTGTAGGAAGAGCTCCATGTTGCCGGCCTCCTCTCTATATTGCAGAACTTCTCACCAAGCTACCACTTGCAACAAAAAACAGCTTATTAATATTCACATCGGCGAAACCTAATGCATTTACTAAATGGCGATCAGAGTTATAGGTTTAAGCGTCCCATTTTAGGTTGAGTGTCAGCATGCATGCACTGTCTGCAAGACCCGTTGTAGGCAGTAATTGGCATGTAATCCTGCCTGCTGCTTACCATAGGCCGACTCCTGCATCAGTCTTCTTTTCTAGTTTCTTTTTGGTTGGTGATCCCAATAAATCACTTCTGTTTGTATCGCAAGGAGCACTGACCAACTACAGTTTTGTTACACTGTACGTTTTTTTTATCTGTTTTGTTTAGGGACTACTTCTTCTATTTTGTATTGTGCCACCATGGTGCACAGTTTCATTTTTTTTGTTTTTTTGTTATCACCATGGCGTCCGCTTCACGGACAGCCATGCACATAACTTAAAATGCATGGGCTTTGTGCTTTATATTTTAGAACAGCGCCCACTTATTTTATTTTACTTGTTTCCTGCCTCGTGTTGTTTTTTAGGTACAGCTATCTCTTGTGACAGAAAACAGCGACTGGACAGTGAAGCATTACGACTCATTTTGTCCGAGTATATATTCCCAAGTAAACCATCCTGGGATGCTAATCAGGCCCATTAAGAGAAGGCTTAATTAATTTAATTCAAATCTGTCAGATCAAACTGATTAGCCTCCTGCCCACGCCTGGGAAGACAAAGCCCTTCCACTGCTGCGGCCTCCATCGAGATAGGCCTGCCCTTTAGCGAAGACGGATGGTGATAAAAACACCCTTCCTTTCATTACTAGCAGGATACAGGCTGTAGTTCCCCAGGCCCACATTCAGTTGCTGTTATTGGATAGGGAGAGGTATGGCCTGATTACAGAGCTTAGTTTAAAACAAAGAGCGGTACCCCTTAAAAAGTCAAGGTAATGCAAATGCTACTTACCAGTATGCATCTGTTCTTGGCATGTAGGGCTGCTGACATTCATATCTGTGCATAGTCCGCCACCTAGTGTTGGGTCCGGATGATTGCACATTGTTGTCCTGGGAGAGTCTTCGAAGTATCACGAGATAGGTGGCTCCTCCCCTGGACTACAGTGCGCATGGGCATCGCCTCCATCCCCAGATTGCTTTTAGCCATAGGCAGAGATGGAGTGAAGAAGTGAGTGATGACCATGCTATGAGCATATGTTTGTATATGAATACATACTGCAGCTGCTACAGGCGCCGGGGAGGAGGGTGGGCGATATGAATGTCAGCAGCCCTACATGCCAAGAACAGATGCATACTGGTAAGTAGCATTTGCAGTTCGAGGCATGTGGGCTGCTGAATTCATATCTGTGCATAGAATACATAGCAGTCCCTCCATTAGCGGCGGCCGCCCGTGCCAGCTGCAGCAGTCTGAAAAAGCGTTTTTAGAACAGCCTGACCAACAGCTGCCTGTTGTTTTGAATGCACGTCTACACAGTAGTGCTTAGTGAAAGTATGAGTGGTAGACCATGTGGCTGCTCTACAGATGTCTTCTAAGGGAATGTTACCTAAGAACGCCATAGAGGCCCCCAACTTCCTAGTGGAGTGGGCCCTCGGTGGTATAGTGAGAGTGCGCTTTGCTTTAGCGTAGCAGATCTGAATGCACTTTACTATCCATCTAGCTATTCCTGCTTTGGAGATTGCATTTCCCTTGTGTTGTGTGGCAAAAGCAACAAAAAGTTGTTTGGTTTTGCGGAAATCTTTTGTCCTGTCCACATAATACATCAAGGCCCTCTTCACATCAAGGGTGTGGAGCATCCGCTCCGCCAGCGTCTCTGGGTTTTGGAAGAACACCGGCAATTCAATAGTTTGGTTTATGTGAAACTGCGAGACCACTTTGGGTAAGAACTTAGGGTTAGTGCGGAGCACCACCCTGTTGGCATGTACCTGGAAGAAAGGTTCTTGGATGGTGAGCGCCTGCAGTTCGCTAACCCTCCGTAGCGATGTGATTGCTACCAAGAACGCCACCTTCCAGGTCAGAAACTGCAGCTCGCAAGAGTGTAGTGGCTCAAAGGGAGGACCCATCAGCCTTGTAAGAACCACATTGAGGTTCCATTCCGGAGCTGGTGGAGTCCTTGGTGGAATGACTCTTTTGAGTCCTTCCAGAAAAGCCTTGATAGCAGGGACCTTAAAGAGTGACAGGTGTTGCCTATTTTGGAGGTATGCTGCCATAGCCGACAGGTGAATGCGGATGGAAGAGTAAGCTAGATTACACCGATACAGGTGAAAGAGGTAACATATGATGTTTTGAATGGAAGCGTCTAGCGGGTCAATGCTGTGCTCCACGCAGTAGACGACAAACCTCTTCCATTTAGCCGCATAACAAGCTCTAGTAGTGGGCTTTCTCGCCTCCCGAATGATGTCCATGCAATCGGGAGGAAGATTGAGGTAGCCAAACTCTAGGACTTCAGGAGCCAGATCGCCAGGTTGAGCTGTTGCGGATCTGGGTGCTGAATGTCGCCATGGCTCTGCGTCAAAAGGCTGGGAGTGAGATGAAGCCTTTGATGCGGTACCACGGAGAGTTCCAGAAACGTGGTGTACCATGGTTGGCGAGCCCACGTTGGAGCAACCAGGATGAGCGTCATCGAGTGTTGCCTGAGCTTGCGTGCCACCAGCGGTATCAGAGGTGCTGGGGGAAAAGCGTACGCAAATCTGCCTGACCAGTTCATCCACATCGCATTGCCCTGTGATTGGGGGTGTGGGAACCTGGCGGCGAAGCTTTGGCATTTTGCGTTCTCCTTTGTGGCGAACAGGTCTATCTCTGGATGACCCCACCTTTGGAAGTACGGTTGGAGTACTGATGGATGTAACTCCCACTCGTGCATCTGATGGCTGTGTCTGCTGAGCAGATCCGCCATCTGGTTGTCCTTGCCTGGGAGATGTTCTGCCATGAGGAAGATGTTCCTCTGAATGGCCCACTTCCACATGCTCTGAGCCAGATGAGACAGCTGTGGAGAGTGTGTTCCCCCCTGCTTCTGGATGTAGTACATGGCCGTCATGTTGTCCGTCCGGATCAACACGACCTTGTTGCACAGATGTACTTTGAACGCCTTTAAGGCCATGAAGATTGCCATCAGTTCCAACACATTGATGTGCATCTTCCTTTGCTGAAGTGTCCATAGTCCCTGCACCGTGTAATGGAGTACATGCGCTCCCCATCCCTGGTGAGAGGCGTCCGTTGTCAGGATGATCTGTGGGACAGGCTCTTGGAATGGTCGGCCCTTGCAAAGGTTTTGTGGATTCCACCAATGCAGAGAGTCGTACGCCCGACCGCTCACCAACACTAGGTCTGTCAGTTGCCCATGAGCCTGAGTCCACTGACGTGCCAGGCACTCCTGAAGCGGACGCATATGTAGTCTCGCGTGCGGGACAATGGAGATGCAGGAGGCCATCATGCCTATCAACTGCATGAACACCCTCGCTGGAAGCGAGGCTTGGGGTCTGAATCGTTGGATCAGCGCCTGGATACTGGCGATTCTCACTGAACTCGGCTGCGCAGTGGCTGCCAGAGTGTCGATTGTCGCGCCCAGATACTGTCGCACGTGGGCGGGCTGGAGATGGGACTTTGGGTAGTTCAGAGAGAATCCCAGATCGTGCAGGAGGTGAATGGTGCGTGACACGTGGTCTACGCACTGCTGTTCCGTCTTTGCCTGAATAAGCCAGTCGTCTAGGTATGGAAAGACATGGACGTGCTGGCGACGGAGATGCGCTGCTACAGTCGCTAGGCATTTGGTGAAAACTCTCGGTGCCGTGGTGACCCCGAACGGCAGGACTCTGAACTGGTAATGCTGGTCTAAGATCTTGAATCTGAGATACTTTCTGTGTGAAGGATGCAGGGGAATATGGAAATAGGCATCCTTCAGATCCAGCGTTGCTAGGAAGTCCCCCCGTTGAAGCAGGGGAAGCACCTGCTGCAATGTGAGCATATGGAAGTGCTCTGAGTTGATGTACCAGTTCAGGGGCCTGAGGTCCAGGATCGGCCTGAGTGATCCGTCCTTTTTGGGGATTAGAAAATACAGGGAGTAAACCCCTGTTCCCCGTTCTTGCAATGGAACGAGCTCTATCGCCCCTTTTTGCAGCATGACCAGTACTTCTTGCTGCAACAAGGTCAAGTGCTCGTCGGACATAGCACGGCTTCTTGGCGGTATGTCCGGTGGAATGGACGTAAGTTCTAGACAGTACCCGTACTGGATAAGAGACCTCACCCACCTGTCCGTGGTGATGGACCTCCACGCCGGCAGGAACTGCTGGAGTCTCCCCCCGACAGGTGTTGTGTAATCGGGGGGAAGTGACAAGACGTCACTGCTTGTTGGAGGTGGTGGACCTGGAGGCATTGTTTCCACGTCCCCTGCCTTTGATATTATTGCCTCTGTAGCCACCCCTGCCCTTGTTGTTGTTATACGAGGACTGGGTGTTACCCTTGTAGTATTGCGTGGACTGGGATGCCTGGCCTCTTGAGGTGCCTCTTGAATTGGAGCGGCAAAAGGAACCACCCCGAAACTGCTGACTTTGTAAAGCCCCCATAGACTTGGCAGTTTCGGTATCTTTCTTCATTTTTTCTAGGGAGGCATCCACCTCAGGGCCGAACAGATGGTCAGGATTCACTGTTTGACCCAGTATTGTGGTTTGTATGTCGGGTTTGAACCCAGAAATTCGAAGCCAGGCATGGCGTCTAAGTAACACGCTTGTATTGATAGCCCTGGAGGCAGTGTCTGCCACATCTAGGGCACATTTGATGGATGCATTTGTAATGAGTTTACCCTCCTGAATGAGCATCTCCCCCGCCTCCTTGTATTGGTCAGGCAAGTGTTGCAGGATGGCCTCTAATGTGTCATAATGGGCCCTATCATAACGTGCAAGCAGGGCTTGAGTGTTAGAGATCCTCCAGATGTTCGCTGCCTGTGCAGCAATGCGTTTGCCTGATGCCTCAAAGATTTTTGACTCTTTGTCTGGGGGAGGAGCATCACCAGTAGTCTGCGAATTCGCCCTCTTTCGAGCGTTGGACACCACCAGGGAGTCCAATGGCAAATGTCCCTTAATATACGTGGGATCCGTGGGCGCCGCCTTATACTTCCTGTCGATGCGAGGATTGACCACCCGCGCCCGGGTGGGCTCCTTGAATACCTCCTGTGCATGCTTCAGCACCCCTTTGAGCATCGGTAGCGTCTTGACTTGCTTTTCGGCTACCGAGAAGGTGTCGACTAAGAAGTCCGCATCCACAGGGTCTGAGTGCAGTTCGACATCATGGTTCGCTGCAGCTCTCTCTATTAATGCATTAAACGCCGCCGAGTCCTCTGTCGGGGACGTCTTCGCGGCGAAAAGTTGAGTGTCCTGGCCTGACTGCGGGTCGTCCGTGTCGCCTCCTGCTGTCCAGGGCACCTGCTCCTCTTCCGGATCCGAGTACGCAGGATAGTTGTACTCGTCGTCCTCCTCGTCCACATCAGGCACTGGGGAATGGGCCGGCGAGTGTTCCATGGCTTGTGGAGACAGAGGTTCCATCAGAGCCGAAGAGTCCGCAGAGTACCTTTTGTTCTTAAGTGGAATCCTAAAAGGTTCCAATGGCGGTTCCGACGTAATCTTTCGTTTGAGGAGCGACAATTTTCCGGTGTTGGCGTCGATGGTCACCTCACGACGTTCCTCCACCGCGAGCGGTTGGAGCCGAAGCTTCGACACCACCAAGGCAGCCTTCGGCGTCAATACTTCCTGAGAGTGTCCGCTCTGCTTAGGCGCGAAGGCCTTCGGCGTCGACTTGGGAGGAAGGGTAAAACGAATTTGCGTTTGTTCCTTGGCAGGCTTCGGCGTGGGCCTAGGCACTACAGTGTCCTGGCTGGGAACAACAGTGGACTGTTGGATCCGCTTTAAGGATTCCCCCACCTTCTTTGTAAGGGATGCCGAGGGCTGAACCGTCGCGAGCGACTCTTCGTCTCCGAGAGTCCGGTCGCCGGTAGGCCTCTTCTTCGGTGCCGACGCCCCCTGGCCTGGTGCACCATCAGCGTGACGCTTCTTCGAAGCCGTTTTCGGGTCCGCGACCCCTTTCGGTGCCGACGCAGCCGCGTCGGATGCCTTCACCTTCGGCGCCGACCCAGAGGGCTTCGGGTCGGCCATTTTGGCGCGGCTCTTGTGGTCGGCCATTTTGGCGTGGCTCTTCGAGTCGGCCATTTTGGGTTTCGTGGAAGTTGACGCCTCCAGAACCTTCTTCACCAACGCCACTTTCGGTTTCGGTTTCGCATCCGAGGGTGCGGGACCAGTTGGCTTCACTTTCGGTTTCTTGTTAGAAATGTCCGTGACCGGGCCCGGAGGCGGGGACGTAGGACTCATAGTAAGATCTTGGGTAAGGCCCGAAGGCGATCCCTCGACCTGGGCCGTATGACGGGGGGTAACCCCGGAGTCTGGTTGGGGATGCTCTTCCTCTGAGCTATCTCCCATCGTGGCACAAATCAGTTCGTCGTCCCCTACCTCACCGGAGACTTCGTCGCAGGCCTCCTCATCCGCGTCGTAGGTCTCTTCCTCGGACGCGGGGCCAGAGTCCGACTCTTGTACGTCGACCTCTTCCTCGACCGATTCCTGAAAGATGTCATCAGGTGGGGGCGCCGAAGCCGACAACTGTGCCTGGAGTCGATTAGCCCGGCGGATCTTCAAAGTTTTCTTACTCCTAAACTTTGAACACGCCATGCAGGTGTCTTCACGGTGATCCGGTGACAAGCATGTGTTGCACACGGGGTGCACGTCGAGGTGCGAATATTTTGAGTGACACAGCGGACACTTCTTGAATGGAGTCCGCTCCATAGCAAATGTGGTAGTGTAGGCCCGTCCGCGTCGAAGCACGTGGAAGGGCAGTAGGAGATTGGAGCTGAGAGTCAGTAAGAAAACCCGAACGTAACTATACCGACGCCCAGCCTAAAGACCTTTTGGTCTCAAGTAAAATCGAACAACTATCGGTTCCGAAGGAGGGAACCGAAAACACATCCGAACCCTATGGCGGAAAAAAACAATCTGGGGATGGAGGCTATGCCCATGCGCACTGTAGTCCAGGGGAGGAGCCACCTATCTCGTGATACTTCGAAGACTCTCCCAGGACAACAATGTGCAATCATCCGGACCCAACACTAGGTGGCGGACTATGCACAGATATGAATTCAGCAGCCCACATGCCTCGAACATGAGATTCTCGGGAATCTCGTAATTGCGGAGCAGGACGTAAGCAGAGACGCTACTTTTACAAGTTTAAAACGGAAAGGCCCGCATTACTGCATAATATCCCATAGAACCGACAGCATTGAAAGTTGACTGAAATCGCCGCATGTTTAAACTCGGCTGACAAAAGAGCAAAGTGAGCACAATTGAAAAACGCCCATCGCTGAACAATAGAAAATGATATTCAAACGACCGACATCACGAAAATATTTTCGCTGGGGGGCATTTATAGCCTAATAAGATTTATCAAGGATACCACACACAGCGAAATCCAAAGGAGAAGTAATGAATTATACACTTTACAAAATACAGGGAAAGAAATTATAATCCGTTCAGCGACAGAATTAAATGATTGTCTTGAAAAAGATGGTGTGACAAGCAACTAACCATCGAAACGCGTCGAAGCATACAACAGTACAATCCAGACAAACAACACTTTTCTCCTAATACAAATTGATTGAATGTATAAGAGACCGTGTCTTAGACAGATTGTTGGATGTACAAATAGTAATAGATACATACTAGATCATACAACCTGTTTCTGTCTGTCTCAATTATGCTGGTCATAATTATGATATGTGAAAAATTGTATTGTTTTGGGTATTATTATTAATTTTTATCGTTTAATTTCATGATTTTGTAACCAAATATTCTGTGTGACAATCAATGTTTTTTAATTGTTAAATGAATTTTTAATAGATGATTTGTTTTAATACATTTTAACTGTGAATTTACCATTGTTTAGTGCATAAAAATTGTGCATATGGGATTGTGAGTTTCTCGGAGTAAGATAAGCTTTCTCATGCACCTGGTTTTTTAACGTTTTATCTTGAGTAGATGTTTCTTACTCATGTCTTGGATGTGAATTACATCTTAGTATTCAGACTGGATTCCCAAAACCCTTTCCTATGTATAGGTGTGTCTTACAAGTGTGACTTACTTATACATTTCTAGGAGAAACACACAAGTATGCATAGAAAAAGGGTTTGTGAATCGGGCCCTGCTGCTTTTCGTATGAAGGCAAATTGTGAAATGGGGAAAATGGGAGAAAGGAAAATAGGTAAGCGGAAGTGCAATTTTAAAGTTAGCCACTGTTGAGGTTACCTAAAATGTAGCTTGTTAAATCCATCGAACTTACAATACTTTTACAAAACGAATAATTATCCATCAATTTCTGGTTTACTGAAAATAATTATAAATAATTCACAGCAATATAATGTGTTCTTTTCTCCAAGTATAAACACAAATGCATCATTCAAGAGAAGGTGAAGCTTGGCATATACTTTCCTTTCTCTGACCACCCAAGACGTAGATTAGTGATTTTATTTCTTGTTTTAGTATTTTCTAGTAAATCATTACTGGTCGTATATCTGCAAGTGGTAAATTCAGAAAATGGTTCATTAATACACAAGACTCATGTCATAACATTTTCCTTAAAATAAACGAATGAAACAAGTAAACCGATTACTGAGCTACAGTTCTGATATTACTTTCTTTTTTTTTTTGAAAACCTTTATTTTGTGAACACAGTACACAGCGTCAGCCTACAACCACTGCGGGCCGGCCGCTATGACAACATACAACCATTCCAGGGAACCTTGCGCTGCAACAAATAAAAGGTAAGAACACTACGATGGATTTGCAAAGAGTCACAGGAAAAGGATAAAGAGGGTTTCATTTTATGTTTTTGACGAATCATCCTAAAGTCAGACAGGGTAGCTGAGTGGGCGAGCCACATGAAGGAGATCTACAAGTTATACATCGCTAACAAAGGATTGGCGTAAACCTTTTACAATAAGGACACACAAGCGCAGGAATAGATGTCGCCCCAATTGGCGCCCGCCCAATCAATATATCACATCAGGAGTTACAGTCTAGGTTGTCTACAGTATGATAGGATATGGAAGGGTTCATTATATAGCAACAAGAAAGGATCCAATGACACATAAGAAGGACACTCGTTACATGGGAAAAGTCATGACAGGATATGCGCCCTCAAACAATAATGGAAAAAGGAAGGAAACGCAAGTTCTGTAAGCATTCAATGAAAATGCAGTAAATCAAAATCTTAATAATGGAATCAATAAACCATGTGATACAGACTTAGACGCAAACCACAAAGAACGTCCCGTGAAAAACCAAACCCAACCTCCCGTCTGACCCGAGATATATAGGAAGAGAGAGAAAATAAGAATGAAGATAAGAAGAAGGCCATAGAAACAAAAAGAGAGAATAAAGACCCAAACCCCCCACCCTGCACGTCGAAGAGGCTACGGCCCACCCCCCCCTACTAACGTGCCTGTCGCCCCAAGAGAACCCACATAAGGAATTAGAGAGTAAGAAAAGACTAATCTAATCTAAAACTCTCATAGAGAAAGAAAAAGGGAAGGGAAAGTGGGGAGGAGCCCACCAAATACCAAATCTCCCGGACTCCGCCAGCCGAAGAACATCTCCCTTCCCATACACAGTAGCAAGGATAGATTCATGATTACCGGAGGGGGGCCAAATCCAATGTCCCCAAAACTCCCCAACCAACATTACACTATTCCACCCCATACATGAATAATCACAGTAAGCTTGAATCACAAATCGAGATGGGAAGGGATATTACTGTAGCACGTGCAGAGGAAGCGCCAAAGTCCGAGACTCCACCAGACAGTCCAACACAGTGCAGAATATAGAGACTCCTAGCCCTGGCCCGATCGCAAATGTCCGCCCAGCCATGGATCCCGGCCTGAGCCCACCGCAGATAAAACAAAGGAGCAAGATGGCCGCCCTCGGCAGAATTGAGTTATCAAAGGGCAAAATGTATTCCGCCAAGCACATTCAGTCTCACTGTCCCGAGAGAGTGGCAAATTCAGGGCAGACAGGCATTCCAGAGTGAGATACAAAAGTAACGGAGCCTGCGGGTAACAAATCTGCAGGAAAGACAGTCGCTGCACTGACGGCTCTGTGAACAATAGTTGCACTGCCCCGGATGAAATCTTGATATCCAGCAAGGATGGAAACAGTGTAGCGTTGCCAAAAGAAACATCTCCCATGTGTTCGGGTGGTAACATCGTAGCACAGTTGGAGCCAAATGAAAGCAGATCAGTACTGCGTGGGGAAGAAGTCGGTGGTAGAAGCGCCATTGATAGTAACACATCGTCAAGCCTCCTGCCCAGCAAATAGGAGCTTTCACACCACGCAGCCCTCAGGTCGGCGAGCGCTAACATAACAGAGCCGCAGGTCGGCTCAGGCGAAGGTTCCACTTCATACACAGCGTAATGTGCGGCTCGCGCCCCGGCACACCGATCAAAAGCCCCCCCGACAGCACATTTGTGGGTCGTAGCAGAGCCTTCACGCGCTACAACAGCGCCATCCATTTCCATCCCTCTGCTGGGAAAGCACGGGGTTAAGTCGGCAAGGTCCGCAAAACGAAACAGGGTCTCAGGTCACCGATACAGTGCAGGGCAGCCGGTAACGGAGGCACAGCAGGATGAGACACCCTCGATCGACCCAGAGCGAGGACGGGTCAGAGGCAGGCACCGTCAGCTGGCCACAGCCCAATGCGGGGAGTGCGCGGCGTTTCTCACCTGAGCATCCTCCACAGCAGATCGGCGGGGTAAATTCCAGGCAGCCAAAGGAAAGCCCTGTGAGAGGGGCCGATGGTTAAAGGCATTTGCGCGTTGCAAGGCAGGTCGTCAGCATTGCCCCGTCTCGACCGGGTCACGGAGCTCCAGCAGGCGCCATCTTAGCGGGTCAGCCCGGGTCTCAGCTCAATGTCCAGGAGCGGCCGCCGAAGCAGCTCGGCGATATCTCCAGTTGGGGGGCTGGCAGGGACCTCGGAGAAACGGCAACAGCCTCCGTTTACTTTCGCCGTTCTCCCGCAGCCACTCAGTGACAGGATGGATGGCAAAATTTACCTGCGGGAGACAAAGGCTCGCGGAGCCGGGAGACTACACGTCTGTCTCCTCCGCCATCTTGGCTCCTCCCCCTGATATTACTTTCTATTACGGAATTCAATCATAAATGTCAAGAACATTTGTATTTGTTGTTATTTTATAAGGGTGGAATTGCACTTAAAATATGCAGTAGCTCAGGAGTTTAAAATTACTTTCTTCTTGAACCATCTGGGAACTGGGAAACAATCACATTTTTCGGACATCTAAAATTTATGAACTTGAATTGAGGGGCGTGAGCATTGCAGCACCAAACCTAATTCACAAACGATATTCAGCCCAAAATGCTTCTGTTGAGCAAACCTTGTTCTGTCATTTCACCATTTAGATTCTTTCCAAGGGAATCGAGCCAAAGTCATCCCATTTAGGTAGATTTTCTATACTTGTTATCTGTTTCCTGGATTCTTTGATCAATAACTATTATATTAAGCTATTGGGATTCGTATGTTACTAGCCTGGCATTAGTGTGGCGTTGTCTGGAATATGCATTGACACACGACTGTTGGCTGCGCAGTATGTGCGCTTCTCCTGACCTGTGGAGTATCTGAATTTGCATGTCACACTGCTTTAGATTGTTGGAAGGGTGAACTGGTGGATGAATGTAAGAAACATGGGTAAGCTTGTAGAGATAAGGCGAATTTTTGTTAAGCTGAATGTATGCTTTATGGTTCTGTTTGTTTAAAGACTGTGATGATTGGTAGATTCTGGGCTTGAAACGAGGAGAGGTGAATTTAAGTGTCGGCAAGAAGAATGGAAGTGGTACTGAAGTTCCCCTCATACCGGGCTCACGCATGTTATGAAAGAAGTTCATGTTGGCTTCAGAGAACAACTTGTGTGATTTTACTCTGCTTTAGACACATTAGATGATATATCTATACACTGCACATTTAAGCTATCAGCTGAATACAAGGAGGCGTTGGTTATCTCTTTTGTCATGTTAAGCACAAACGCCATATTAACCAATATTTATTCATAATAATCACCATTTAATGTGTCCTTTTTTTAAACTAGATTGTGATGCTACATGGTATGAACCATGTTAAATGTTGAAAGCTCTGACCCTCCACTTAAGTTGGAAGTGATTGTGTGCTTTCAGTGTCGTCATGACAATCCTACTGTAGATGTATTTAGAGGTACTTGCATTAGTATTATGGCTCAGAATGGGAGCTGTATATTTTTTCAATTCATGAAATACCTTTTAAAAATATACCACTGAGAAACACTAGGTCGGTTCCTAAAGCTGCTCTATGGTCTGAGTTGTGCCAATCTCTTACTGTCTTCGATGGCATTAAGCCCACCCCTTGCTTGGACTAAGGTCTGGGCCTGAGAAACAATGTTTGACACAATACTGTGTTCCGGGCAACACTGCGTTCTTACAGGCTTTCTGCTTATTCTCGGCAGAGCAGCAGGACCCTCTGTTTTACACCTAGCTTTACATCCTCACGAAAATATGATCGTGTCACACACCAGGTGTGAGTAGTTCGCCCACTCCTGTATCTGTTTTTAATTTCTGATACAAAGCAAGTTCCAGAAGGTAAATGCAATAGCAAGACTAGTTGAGCAAGTCATAGGTGGCAGGGGAAAGGATAAGATGAAGTATCTGCCTCACCATTGATCAGCATGCTTGTCCTCTTCTTCGTGTAGGTTGAGGGTACTTCAGTCAGTAATGTAGGCTGATGGTAGCCCATGTGCCAGCCTTCTTTAAGATTACATGCCTCCCATTGGAAGTTCCGTCCTGTGTTGTAACCTCGGCTCTCTCTACCACTGCTAACCATTGTCTGTGACAGGTGTTTTACACAGCAAATGTCATAGTAACGTCCATGTATTAACTACCATTTGTATTTCGAAATAAGTTATGCTTGTAATAAAGAATGTTTCATAAAAGTATGCTGCATCATTGTATTTCTGTACCAAATAAGCATTTACAAAGCTTATAGACATGTCTTGGTTGTTGAAAGTATTCAGCTGCAATAAAAAAAAATACATTTTTAGGTTTAAAGTATTTTATTGAAGCAGGGTAAGGAAGGAAACAACATAACAAACATATAACTACAGGTGCCCCTCAGAATCAGTGCGCATGGTACAATAGATGCATAAAGGCAGTCCTTTCAATACGGTGGGCACAGTGGTGCCAGGATCTCACAGCCAGCGCACCTGTGGGTGAAAGCAAAAGGGGAAAAAGGAAACAGGAAAAGGGGGAACAACCCTTCCCCTCCCCCCACCCAGCCAACTGCCCCCCCCAACCCCCAAGCCCCCTCCCCCACCCCCTGTACTGTGCCGTCAACCACTCGCTCTCTCCCTGTGGCAGCCTATTGTCTCCCCCCACCACCAGTTGCCGGCTTGGACCGATTAATCAGGCGGATCTGGCGGCGGTGTCAGCCGCAGCAGTCTAAGATACCTAGGGCAAGTGATTTCCTTGAATTCTGAACTTAACAAATTATGGAAGGGTGCCCACAGCTCCTCAAAAGTGTCCACGTCCCCCGCCACCACTAGGGACAGCTTCTCCATGCCAAGGACATGCCACAATCTGTGTAGCCAGCCGACAACAGTGGGAAGCGTGGTAGTGCGCCAGTGTATGAGTATGTTCTGTACTGCTGACCCCAAAGCTATCGCTGTCTGTCTATCCCTCTTAGACCTTAGAGGGTACATTAATCCATTCGGCAAGCCCAGTAGGATATAGGCAGGGAGGCGGGGTAGTTCTATCCCAAAGCATTTATCAACCTCATTAAGGACCTCCTCCCAGTAAGGAGCCAGAAGGGGACAGTCCCACAATATATGAGTAAGTGTGCCAGTCTGACCACAGTTGCGCCAGCATGTCCCAGGTATCGAGCGGTCCATGTCATGTAATTTCTCAGGAGCGCGATACCAATAGGTTGTGATTTTGGTGAAGGTCTCTGTGAGTCCAGTGTGATAGGCGGAGTGACGCGCTCTGTAGGAGATTTGGTCCCATTCAGTATGGCTCAGCACTCGACCAAGCTCCCGTTCCCACCGCTCCCTACCCGGGTTGTAGATGTGAAAGGGGGGGGGGTTGCAACATCCTACACAAGTCAGAGATGAGCTTGGCGTCCGACGAGCGAGTCACGAGCCAGCGCTCATACGCTGTGATCGTCCGGTCTGCAGTCGCGCGCACCTGAAGCTGTAGCGCCCAGTGACGTGCCTGCATATACCGCATGCGTTCTGTTTCGGGGAGGCCATAATCCCGACGCAAGTCCTGAAAGGGAACGACACCCTCCGGGCCATATAGATGAAATAAAGTGAAGCATCGGGCCGCCCGCCAGTGGTCATAGGCTCCAGGCTCCATACCCGGGCCGAAGTCCGGGTTACCAATCAGTGGCGTGAAGGGAGAGGGAAAAGTAGTGAGGTCGTGCTTGGTGGCGTCACGAAGGAGGCTTAAAGGTTAGGGGGCCGATGGGCCCTCTTCAGGAAAGGCACCTCTTGTAGCGTTCTGCCTGCTACCGCCTGGTCCTGAAACAGCCAGTGTTTGTCCGATTCCCACCGGCTCCACTCCACCAAATAACGCAATTGAGCGGCCTGAAAATACTTCTGTAGGTCCGGTATCCCAAGTCCACCAGACTCCGGCGCCAGTGTGGCAATGGTTCGTTTGATCCTAGGCCTACGGCCCTGCCACACAAAACGTGCGATGGCCGACTGAGTCTCCGCAAGCCATCCTTTGGGGGGCTGTAGCGGGAGCGCCCTGAACAGGTACAGGACCTGTGGCAGGAGGGTCATCTTCACTGCGGCCACCCTGCCCAGCAGCGACAACGTGCCCCTATCCCAACGGGCCAATTCCTCCTTGATCTTTGCACTCAAAGCTGTGTAGTTGGCTGTGACCATCGCGGGGAGAGAGGGTGCCAAAAGAATCCCCAAGTACGGAATCCGGTCCCCAGACCAGCTCAAGGGGAATAGCCTCTGCAGGTCAGCTCTGGTGGCGCTAGTCAGCGAGATATCAAGGGCCGCAGACTTTCCAAGGTTCACCTTGAAGCCCGCCACCGTCGCAAAGATGTCCAGTTCTGTGATACATGCAGGCAGGGACCTCCGCGGGTCGTCGAGTGTCAGGATTACATCGTCCGCATAGAGACTGAGAGCATGATGGAACTCTCCCATCCGGACTCCTATGACGTCGGGGTTCTGGCGAACCCTTTGCGTGAACGGCTCCATATAAAGAGCGAAAAGCAGAGGGGACAGTGGGCACCCTTGTCTGGTACCACGCTCTATTGGGAAGTGCCGAGAGCTGCACCCGTTCACCCGGACTACCGCAGATGGGAAACGGTAGCAATTGAAAACCAGGTGCCTGAACTTCTCGCCGACCCCAAACTTGCCCAGGACCTTCTCCAAATAAGGCCAGTGCACCCTATCAAACGCCTTTTCCGCGTCAATGGAGAGGAGCATGTGTTCCCGGGGAATCCTCGAGGCCTTCTCCAGAATATGGGTCACTCTCTTCGTATTGTCTACAGTCTGCCTGCCTGGTACAAAGCCGGCCTGATCCGGGTCGACCATGCCCGGGAGATGGAGCGCCAGACGTGCTGCCAGAATACTAGGGAAAACCTTCAGGTCTGTGTTCAAAAGTGAGATTGGGCGGTAGGACCCGCAAGCAGTCCGGTCCTTGCCCGGTTTTGGAATCACAGAGACCGTAGCCTGAAGGAAGTCAGGGGGGATGGCACCCGGCTCCGAGAATGTATTAAAAAGACGCGTCAAAAGAGGCGCGAGCTCCTGGCAGAAGGTCTTGTAGAAGAGAGGGATAAAACCATCGGGTCCCGGGGCCTTACCATTCTTAAGCCGGGAGATCGCCGTAACCACCTCCTCAATCCGGATCTCCCGCTCCAGATATTGGGCCTGATCCGGCGTCAGCGACGGGAGCGACACCGAGTCTAAATAGTCTGTTTCAGCTCGTGCTGAGGGGGCCACGCCAGCGTAGAGGTCGGCGTAGTAGTTGCAAAATACTTCCGCGATCTGCCCGTCCTCCGTGACCGACCCCCCAGCGGGGGCAACTAACTCCTTCACCCGGTGCTGTTGATGTTGCACCCTGAGCTTGTGCGCCAGGAGCCGGCCGCACCTGTCCCCGCCGGTGTAATACTTGTGCTTCAGGCGAAGCACCGCGTACTCCGCTCTGTCTGTGTCAAGAGCGGACAGGAGTTTCCTGGCGGCCTTCAATTGTCTCCAGACCCGGGGGGCACCCGTCCTGTTATGTACCTGTTCCATCTCCCGCACCTGTCGAGTAAGCTCGTCCCTCTTGAGCTGGCGATCTTTGTTCTCCGCAGAGGAGATAGCGATAAATTCGCCACGGAGCACAGCTTTCAGGGCAACCCATTGCGTCGCGCGGGTAGTGTCGTCGTTGTCGTTTACGCGCTGAAAGTCCGCTACGGACGCACGGATCTGTTTCACCGTCGATTGCCTGTGCAGTAACGTGTCCCTGAGACGCCAGAACCCCCTCGAACGAGCCACTTGAGGTAGGCGGAAGGTGCCCTCCACCGGTGCATGGTCGGAGAGAGAGAGGACCCCCATGTCGGCGCTCGAGGCCAGTTCGAACATCGGGCCCGTCACTAGAAGATGATCCAGCCTCGCGTAGGACTTGTGGGAGAAATAGGAATATGCGCGGGTCGCGGGGTGGAGGCGGCGCCACATGTCGTGCATATCAAGCTCCTCCAGTCGGGTACGAACTGAGCCCGAAAGCTCCCCCGACTGGTGGCGCCGCTGCACCGACCTGTCCAGAGATGCATCAAAAACTACATTCAAGTCCCCCCCAAGTACAATGTGCCTGTCAGGAGTGGATGCCACATCTTCCAGTGCCCTGTGCAGAAATTGGTCCTGATGGTCATTGGGGCTGTATATGGAGCCTACAGTAAACACCAAGCCCTCCACCTTGATCCTATATGCCAGGAGTCTCCCCTTCTGCTCCGCTACTTTCTGCAAGACCTCCCCCCTGAACCTATTTGATAACAGAAGCACCACACCTGCTGTTTTAGAGGCACTGGAAGAAAAGAGTTGCGTGGGGAACTTAGGGGTGCGCATCCTGGGACAGTCCTTGGCCAGCAGGTGGGTCTCCTGCAGTAGGCAGATGTCGGCCTGGGAGTTCTCTAACAGGGACAGGACAGCCCGCCGTTTGACCGGATTATTCAGCCCCTTCACATTCAGAGTAACAACTTTAAGGGCCATCACGGAGGGGAACACCAGAAACGCACATGAAGGCGGGCAAGGCCCACCAGGCAAAACTCAAAGGCCCCAGCAAGGGGCACCATCGCACAGAGAAAGCAAACCTCCCAACGGCACAGTACAGTCCCCGAACCCCAAAACTCCCCAACCGTGTGAACCCCCCCCCAGGACCCCGCACTCCCAGCACCACACTCCCCCCAACCCCCCCCTCCCAGCAAACCCCCAAACCCGAAACTTCCCCTGCCAACTCCCCTTCCCTCCCCCGCGCCCCAAACCATTCAAAAAATTTCATTGTCCCAGTCCGGTCCTTAGCGGACAAGGCCGTGGAAAGTCGATCAAGTGGACGTCCAGCCACCACCACCAGCACTCCCGCCTCCCCCTACCCCTAGAACCCCCGCACCTGCAATGATGAAAAGCTAATGGAGACTCCCCCCGGAGTAAGTTCAGGCCGTCATGGCCACATCGCCGTTCGTCGTTGCCCTGGAGGCCTCCTGGATGGCGCTCGACATGTCTGCTCGAATCGTGGGCGAGTCAGGCCTCGCAGGCGGCGGGGATCGCCTCTCTCCGATCTGTTGCCAGCCGTCTCGAGTGCTTCGCCTGCGGCGAGGCGCCGGGGTGTCCGCGTCCGAGGCCGTGATCCCCAATACTCTGCAGACATCCTGGAGGGACCGAAGCTGATGCAATGTTCCATTCCATCGGAAAATCAAACGGAAGGGGTGCCCCCATGAATACTGCGTTTCGTGCTCCCTTAGGAAGTCCGTGGCAATCTTAAAGGTTTTCCTCTTCTGTAACGTGATCGTGGATAAGTCCTGATAAAGAGCCACCGGGTGATCTCTGAAGCGGAAAGGCTGCTGCCGCCGCGCCTCGCAGAGAATCCGCTCCTTCAAGGGGAAGTCCGGCAAGAAGGCCAATATGTCCGGGGGGGGGGCGCCGAGGCCCTGCGAGGTTGGCCAACCCTGTGCGCCCTGTCGATTCGTATTTGGAAGTCCTCGGACTCTCCCAGGATTTCGCGGAACAGGGCTCCCAAGTAGGCAGCCACGTCCTCGCCCTCTTCGTTGGACGGAACACCCCGGACCCTGATGTTGTTCCGCCTGGACCGGTTTTCAAGGTCCTCGGCGTGGGCCTGTAACTCGATCTGTTGTTCCCACAGCCGCAGGACCTCTTGCTGCAAGTGGGTGATCTCCTCGTCCCTAGAATGACCAGCCGCCTCCACGGTGTTAACTCGCTCCCCCAGGGAGTCCACTTCTCTCCGGACTTCCCGAACCTCTCCAGCCACCTCCTGCTTCAAAGTCTGAAAATCCTCCCTCAAGGAGCTAAACAGGGACTCCAGGAACGATCGGGTCACTGGGGGCTCTCCGCCGTCGGCGCCCCTTGAGCTGGCCGGGGGGCTCGGGGCAGGTTGGGTCCTATCTTGTCTCGGGGCGCCGCGTCCCAACATGTCCGGCAAAGTCCGGTCGCCTCTCCTCTGCCCCCTGGCATTCGACATCTGGGAGAGGTGGGAATCGCCGATGACCACAGCTTCGGCGAGTAGGCGCCACAGGCCGGGGCAGCTGAGCAGCAGAAGCTGGCCGGCCCCACAGTCACTGGTAAGGGAGCACTGCAGGCTAGAGGCCCCGCTCGAGGCCGGGAGGCTGCTCCGTGTTCTTCAAAATGGCCGCCCGTATCAGGCAATGGAGCCAACGCCCAGGAATCGAGGCCGACCCCCGTCGCGGGTCCACATGCAGGGGGCACATTTAAGGGGCAGGCTCGCAGAGCGCGAGGCAACCGGGGCCGGTTCGCCAAGATGTGCAAATATGCTGGAAGCACGACCTCACTCCGTTGCGGCCAGGAGGGGACCGGAGCAGCCACGTGGGGCAGGCCTTCTCGATCTCCGGCCTTGCGTAGTTGCCGTAGGTCGGCTACGTCTCCGCGGCCACCGTCTACTCAGCTCCGCTCCGCCGATGAAAGCTGTTTCGGCACCCACCTAGGCGCCGGTGCGCGGGCACGCCGGCAGGCCGCCCGCAGTCGCTGGATCACCACGCCAAAACGCCAAGCCTTGAGGTCTCGCGGCTCTCGGGCCTCCCGCAGGTCTCTCGGCGGTCACCGCTTCGGCCGGCACCCAAGCAGAACCACCGCCGCGGCAGGACAACTGGGGCTCACCGACTGTTCTGCACCACCACGGGGATCATCAGGTGCGTTAGCCGCCCGATCTGGGGGAGATCAGCGACGGTGAGTGGTGCAGGGTTTCCAGGGGCTCGGGAGCTCTCGGCAAGTGCATCCTCTCAGCCCGCCAACTTGGCCACGCCCCCCCCCAAAAAAAATATATTTTTTAAAAAAAACGTTATCTACCTGTAACTTTAGTTCTCCAGTATTGGAACTTTCATAGATTTACATGCTTGAATCATTCCCCGTCATCGAGATGGAAGTCCCCGGTATATAAAAATAGCAATGCAAAGCCATTACAAACTAGAAACCAGGCCTAGGCCCATTCCAATTTTGTAACATATCCACCTCTTTTTGTAAAAGAGACAAAATAAAATCAACAACCAATCAGAATAGCCTCACCCCTTAGAACCTTCCTGATAAAACCTCAGACCTTCAGATTTTCTACTGCACACTGTGCTACGGAGTCTGCACTGAGTTCTGCTCAGTTTTTCCTTATTACTACTTTTGAGAAAATTCTTCAGTACCTTGTTCAACAGATTACTCAACTTTTTTGGTCTGTTCCCTTTTCATCATGACACACAAAGAGAAAAAAGACCTTTTTAGAGCTAGTGCCACCTGCTCTAAAAAGATACTTAATGTGGATGACCCTCATAAAGATTGCATATATTGCCTGTATCCAGACCACAAGGCCAAGGACTGCAAGGTATGTCAACCTTTTCTACAAAAACTCTGAGGGACCATGAGGGGCGTCTTCTTACCTGGCTCCAAAAGCTAAAATCCAGAATAGATCCAGTCTCTAGTGATGACAGTGATGAGGCCTCATTTGCTGCTCCTCTAGAAGATCTGAGAAAAGAAGAAGATCTGACCCTGCTTCTCCTGAGGAGCGCCCTCACAAAGCCTCTAAAAAGATCTCTCATGGGTCTGACAGGCCCAGTCAATCTAAATCTCCTCGCCAAGGTAAAAAGGAGAGGAAGGGACTTACAACAGGAGACAGTGGTGTGAGGAAGTCGAGCTCTGTTCCTCCTCCTTCCCCTCCTGAGGGAAGAAAAGTGTTCAAAAAACCCTCCTCAGTTCCTCTTGAGGAGCGACAGGAGAAAAAGTCTCCATCGTCGACGAAGCTTTTGTCGATGAAACCGCTGACAATGAAACCGTCATTGACATCGTCGACACGGAGTGACAAGGACCAGTCTCTTAAACTTTCATCTTCTACTCTGACGACGGGATTGTCGCCGAGAGCTTTGGCGCAGTCGATGAAGGCAGTTCCAACTCCATCGATGGTGGAGGCGACAACGGCAGTGACGGCGACAGCAACGAAGATGACGACGGCAACAGAGACAACAGCGTCGACAACGACAGCAGTGTTGACGGTGACAACACCGTCAACGTCGGTAACGTCGACAGTATCGATGGCAGCGCAGTCAATGAAAATATCTACATCGTAAACGGGGATAAAAAATTCTGCAGGAAAGGATAGAAGGCACCAGATGACACCTTATGCCACTTCTAGCAAGGAGACCCCTCTATTAATCTCTCACCGCCTGGAAGAAGAGGAGCAATTTGAAACTAAATAAGTTCCAATTCTGGAGTAACGATTGTTTCTTTATAAAATTCCTCTAGGAAATAAATAATTTAATAGGTGATGATTCTGTATACTTTTGGAAGGTAAACAAGCCTATGCACTCAATAGAATTTTGGAGCGATACATCAGACAGCCAGTATTATGAAGTGAGAGAAAAATACGCTTCTGGTTGAGGCCAAGCCCACTTTATCTATATTTTGAAGAATGTTTTTGTCCTAGCTTATGGTGCCTGCGTTGTGGGGCCATTACTTTAAAAAAAGCAAAAGTAAAAGAGAAAAGCAAGATGTTATGTAAGAAAAAACTGTGACCTAATCAACCAAGCCTGTGGGGTCCAACTGACTATCCAAGGGGGCCTGTCTAAATTGTATGTTTGAGGAGTCCGGGGGACAAGTGCGGAACTCTAGGGCAAAGAGGTTTGCAAATAAATCTTTCCTAACAAAGGTCAACTCAATGCAATCTTTCGATTGGTTAGGGAAGGAAAGTCTACGCGCCCTGATGATATCCTCCCTAATCAAGGAGCGGCAACCCCTGACATGCCTAATCCAATGTATAACTTTGGGGCATATTATCTAGGGGGTTTATCTCCGCTTTTTTGGCTTTAAAAGCCAAGAAAGCGGAGATAAAATTATCTCCCTATTACCAAGCTGTCGCTAACACCAGTTAGTGACAGCTAATAGGAGATAGCGACCATCTTGGGCCCCGCTTTGCATGTCAGTGATATTTATCACTAATGACATGCAAAGTGGGCGTGCCAAGATGTTAGCGACTGGAAACAGTCCCTAACATCGCTATCTCCTATTACCAACTTTTGGAGATATTCGCGCTAAGCGCGAATATCTCCAAAAGCTAACACCTGCCCTGAGCAGTTCTTAGCCATGTTATCCAATGGGAGGTGGATAACATGGCTAAGAGCATTTGCTCGATAATGCATGAATATCGCTGACTTTTCAGCGATATTCATGCATTGCAGCCGTTTTTTATCGCATTTGCGATAAACCTTGCTAATAGCAAGGTTTATCTGCGATAAAAATCGCCGATGTGCGGCGATAAGTTTTGTCTCTAAACAAGTTAGAGACAAAAATGATCGCTAGTTGTTGGTAATATGCCCCAGAGTTTGTTAATGTGTCCGCATGTTCCCTGCTTCTACCAGTGTCTAGTTTGGGCACATTTGTCATGAAGATTTTGTCTGGATCAACATTCTGTCCCCCCCACCTCGTGTAGGTGCTTCTCTGCTGGGAATTAGCTTCCAGGGGATACAACTCTCTACCACCCAGAGAGTGGTTATTGAGCTCCCTCAGGGGCCTTGGGTTTGCAGGATGGTCAGTTGCGGCACAGGTGTTGTTACTATGCACCTGTCTAAAATTATGTATTGGTTTGGGAAGTAAAGGTCCGTTTTTTTGGACTTCGCCATCACAGAGTACAACCCCTTGCCAGATTTACCTCCATCAATTAAGGGCCTAGAAATTTCTCCCTCTACGACAGGTTTTTGTCTATGTTGTGGTGGATAACTCGGTTGGTTAATGGTGCAATTTGGGCAACCGAGATTCCTTTTTATCAGTTGCCTAACCATTACGTACAAATCCTCAATAGCCACCTTCATGACCCCTATTTCGGAACCTAGCAGCTGCTCTAGGGCTGATGCTTCCTGATTTTCTACGGTGGGAGTCTTTATCTGACATGCTAGGCTTACTGGGTGAGTCTCAGTTATCTTGAAATATCACTTCCTCTGAGTTGTTAGCAACGCATATCTATTTTTACACACAATTATGGGGTCAATGTGACGGCAGTTACTATCTGTCACCACAACAGGAGAGCTTGGGAGAATAGTGACTGAATCTGCGGGTGCGAGGCTTGTACAGGGAGCAGAGGGAGAATCACCCATCTGCCCTTGTTTCTGTTCCAAATCTTTTTTTCGCTGGGTGCGCCCTCTTTTGTGTGGTTTGAGAAACATATTTGGAATAGCTTCAGTTTGGCTAGATCACTCGCTAATAGGTTGCGTCAATCCTTGTGTATCTCTATTCGTATTTATTCTCGCATTGGTATCTATTACTAGTATATCTTCACACTCCTCAACGAGTGTGTCGATTCTGTCCATAACACAAGGATTTCCAGCTTGCTTGGATGACTTTCTAGCTTTTTTCCCCTTGCGTAATCTACCGCTATCACCTTCTTCACCATTACTCCCACTACTCCCACCACCCTCCATGTTTTTTTTTCCCCGTAGATCAAAGTGGGGAAAACAATATATTAAAAGAGCAAGTGTACAATTGTAAAAACAAACACCAGTGCTGGGACAAAAGGTTTTTGTTAAGGGCTTAGCAAAGAGCAGTAATAGGCTAGCACATACACTCTAGTTGTCTGTGTAGCAAAATTACAGGAAATAGGTTCAGATTTAACAACAAATCCCGCTCAGTCCTACTCAGTCCAGCTCTCAATTACGAGGGTGTAGAAAAAGGATGCACAGTACCTCTGGCACAGAAGAGTTGCCACCAAAATGATCAGGGTTCAGAGGCCAGATGACAGAGGGGTCGCCCAGCCCAGCCTCTTCCGGGCACCGACGGGCAAGGACGGGCCCGCCCTTGGCCCGGGCTTCGCCCGACGGGCCAGCGCGCGTCCCGCGGATGCGGGTGCCGCGAGTGCTTTCACCCCCTCCGGCACGAGAAAACTAGCGTCGGTGCCTCCTGGCGCAGCAGGGTCTCTTGGGGCTTGTAGTCCCCCTGGCAGGTCAGCAACTGTGGTCAAGGCGGCTCCCAAGGATGTGTGTACCGCAATTGCTTTCACCCCCTCCGGCGCTGAAAAACTTGCATTGGCGCCTCCTGGCGCAGCAGGGTCTCTTGGAGCTTGTAGTCCCCCTGGCAGGTCAGCAACTGTGGTCAAGGCGGCTCCCCTGTTGTACCATCCGAGTGTGAGTTTGTGTAAAGCTATAAGGGGGTCTACCATCCCACAACAGGTATCACTGAAGGCCCTCTATCTCCTTGAAATATCTAGCTGGGACCAGATCCGGGGAGTTCTGCAGGACGTAGAGGGAGCGCGGCATGGACATCATTTTGAAATAGTGCTGCTCCTCCCAGCTCGCAACGTCCCGCTTAAGTCTCTGCAGTGGGGTAAGGATATTACACTCGTAGTAGAGTGCAGCGTCGGAGGTGATAAAGATACCCAAAAATTTAAAGCCTACTCTTGTCATTTGGATAGGGCCGCCCCTAGGTGGGGAGGGAGGATCCCCATGAAGAACATAAAGCAGTGACTTGCCACAATTGATCTTGTACCCCGAGTTTTTCCCAAAGTTTGTGAAGATGTTAAGTACTACATGGAGCGATGTTTTCGGGGAGGCACGATATAAAAGGATGTATTCCGCGTATAACGAGATGCAGTCCTCCCACTCCTACATCCACTTGAGTCCCCTGATCATTGGATCTCTGAGGATCCATGCCGCTAATGGCTCCAGGGAGAGCACAAAGGGCGAGAGCAGGCAGCCTTGGCGGGTCCCTCGCCCAGAGTGAATATCTCTGATTTCTTGTTGTTGACTACTACTTGTGCCAAAGGGGCCGAGTAGAGAAGCCTCACCCATCCGATGAATCTGGGACCAAATCCCAACTTTGCCAGGACTGCAAAAAGGTATGGCCATTCAATGGTATCGAAGGCCATTGTGGCATCCAGCAAAACCACTATAGCTTCTTCCTGAATTGTGTCCAATCTCCCCAGCACACCATGTAATCTTCATAAATGTAATGCTGTATTCTGGTGTAGCATGAAGCCTGACTGGTCCGGGTGTACCAATTTCCATATGACCTGGTTTAGACGATTAGCCACTAGTTTTGCCAGTATTTTGGGTTCTGCATTCAGCAGGGAGATGGGCCTATAAGAGCAGCACTCGTCTCTTGGTTTTCCTTCCTTATGAACAGTGAGCAGTGTTGCCACCCTTTGGTCATGTGGGAGTTGACCCCGTTACCGACTCTCCTCATACATGGCTATAAGGTGCGGGGCAATTTTATCTAGCTTTAGTTTGTACAGTTCAATTGGCAAACCGTTGGGACCCAGGGCTTTGCCGGGTTGGAGGTTCCTAATCGCCTGGGCTATTTCGTCGACCTTAAGGGCACTGTCTAAAATTTGCTGTTCCTCCTCAGACAGTGTGGGTAGGTTCATATCAGCAAGAGGGGCTTTTGAATCTTCCTCCGGTAAGTCTGAGCTACTTTAGTATACCACCTTGTAGTGCTCTGCGAACTCTTTGACTATGGCCTGGGGATATGTTATCTTTTCACCAGAGTGGGTTATCAGGTCTGGTACCAGCCTACTCACCCTCTCCTTCCTGTCTAGCCATCCAATCAATTTCCCTGCTTTATCTCCCTGATCATATATTCTGCCCTCTTTGTCCCTCCCTAAAGTTTTGGCCATATCTGTAGCAAGGCTTTATACTCTGCCCTTTTGCGTTTCAGGGTGTGGAGTTTCTCCTGCAGGTCAACTTCTCCGACTTCGTCCTCAAGGCGGAAGAGTTCTCCTTCAAGGTGGGCCAGATCTTTGAACTTCTCTTTTCGCGCTTCGGCAATTGACAAGAGTGCCTGCACCTCATTACGGTTTTAAAGGCTTCCCAGAGAATTAGAGACGATCCTACCGATCCCTCATTTTTCTGGCAATAGTGGTCCAGGGCTAGGAGGAGTGCAGCTTTCATTGTAGGGTTACGAAGGTTCCATGGGATAGTGGGCGCAACAATTCCCACTATTTTTTCACCCAGGACCAAATGGGTCCACACTGGAGAGTGGTCAGAAATCCCTCTGGCCATGTGTCATATTGCACGTACATTGGCTATTTGGGGCGCAGGCATCAGCAAGTAGTCTATTTTGGAGAGGCTAGTATGTGCCCCTGAGTGGAACATGTATTGTTTACTCTCTAAGTGGTATGCCCTCCAGACATCAGTGAGGCCTAATGCTTCTAAGAAGTTTGTGAGCCAGCAACTCTCAGCCCCAATGTCTCGGGCGGATAGCGATCAAGGGGGCCAGAGACTACCGAGTTGAAGTCTCCTTCCACCATCAAGTGGCCCTCTGAGAATGAGGGCACATTAGTACCTAAGTCCTTGAAGGTCTGGCCCTGTAGGCCCGGTGGCACATATAAGATCATCACTGTAAGTGTGTGTCCCTCCCATTGCCCCGAGATTGCTGCAAACAGACCCAGTTCGTCGGTCCAAGTGCGTTGTATATGAAGTGGAAAGGAGTGCTAGACAGGATGACAACCCCCCTCGACCCGAGGTAAAACCTGAGTGAGCCATTAGAGTGTATCCCTATCTATTTAGAGCTTTGCAGGTGTTACTCACCAGGTGTGTATCCTGGAGTAGCACTACTTCAGGGGAATGTCACTGGATATATTACAGTTCAATACTACATTTTACTTTATTTCCGAGCCCATTGACATTCCAATTAAGGAGCTTAAGGCTTTTGTCCCATTTAGGCTAGAATGAGCCATGTCTTGTGCCCGTCGTCTTTTGTTCTGCTGTGTCAATGGAATTTCTGTGTTGTAACGGTCTATTCTCCCCCCACCAACTCCCCTCCCTGTTCCCCAATACCCTGTATGAATGACTAGTCCCCTCCCCCCAACATAACAAGCAGAAAGCCCCCCGAACTACAACCCCCATCCTGCTACCCTGCATTGTAGGCTTAAACTAACCCACATCCCCAACTAGCATGGCACCTGTCACCCAGAAAACAGTCAACTACGAGAGGGGTTGCAGAGCATTGCCTACAGTTGGCTCCGCAAAGCCCCGCTCCAGCCCAAATCCAGGAAACAAACCTGTTGCATGTAGGAGAGTTGGGTCTGCAATCCTATGGTCACCCCAGATTTTTGCTTTTTGCTTCACTGGTTTACGACTTTCCCTGTCTGTGGGCCTGCTAATCAGACCCACAGCCTAGCTGTTCTCTCTCTAAATTGACACACATGTACTTTAGGTGCATTTACCAATTGGTATTGGGTCACTCTTGTAAGTCCTTGTACAGTGTACCATAGGTACCCAGGGCATAAGTGTACCCAAGGCCTACCAGTGGCTGCAGCATGTATTGTGCCACCCCTGGCTGGCCATCTAAACAGACACAACTGGCTGGTAACAAAGCTGGGGCAAGGTGGTGTAATCACCCTTTGCTGTAGATATATTATACCTATATCTAACCCCCAAAATGGACATATATACTCCTATAAATCACTCCTATGGCAGGCCTTATCAATCCTGAAGGCAGAGTGCTTGGAATCATGTGAGATGGTGCTCTAGTATGAGCTGAGCCTGTCTGCAGCTTTCAGAACCAAGTCCTTATAGCTGTTCCATGATAACGCTATACCATATACTCTTAAGTGCATTATAATCCTCGCGGTTACTGCTAACTTTGGCATAGCATTATCAAAACATGTCGAGTAAGGTGTCATACAAATTGGAATACTACCCCCTCGCCAGTTCTGGCGACAGGGGTAGTATTCCACCCTTTTAGAGGGACACGACATGTATGTAACTGAGAACCCCAGTTAAAGTTAAACAGAGCCTCAGCATCACAAAATGGATGCTGCCACCACAGACACAAGTCTGACCTCCTGCTGCTGGGAGTCCTTCCAGCGAGGGAGGCCTGGATGCTGGCACCACCCCAGACAGGATTTTGTGTAATGAGGTAGGCCAGGCTGAAAGGAATGAGACATGCCTGGGGCACACAAGGTGTCCCTGTGCATACCCCAGTTCAAACCAGTTGCTGGGGCACTCCAGCCCCAGCTCTGGAGCGAAACCGGACAAAGGATAGGGGTGTAACCACCCCCCTTCCTGGTCCCACCCATAGGAGGGACCTAGTCACAGTACAGACCCCTTTAGGAGAATAAAGGTAGGAGCTGGTCCCATTCCAAATTAGATTATCCTGAAACTCTGGACTTCGACGTTCTGCTCCACAGAAGACTGAAGAAAATCTCCCTTGTGGCCAAGGAGTGACCACCCTGCACAAGCAGGCACCATCAAGCGTCCTAGCGGTTCACTTTGTCGTCCTTCCTGGTGGAACCAGACTTCAGAGCCCAACGAGACCCGGATTCCAGACCTCTCCAACCTCCACCTACATCTGCAGCACAGCTGAGATCCGTGGGTGCGACGAGACACGTGGGACCGGCCATCTTGGAGAAACTGCACTTTGCTTCCAGCACACCTTCTGAGGCATCCTCGAGTAAGTGCTTTGGGGATTGAGAAGCCTGAGCCCCGAGCAGCCCCGGCACCGAAGACCAGCCCTCCAGCATCCACGAGACCTGCGTGGGGCCCTTTTGCTTGGTTGCTGCTCCACGCGTTGTCTGGTCACTTGCCGGCTGGCTCGTGGCCTCCTAGACGACGATCCTTGAAATCTACACCGCTGGTCTGGTTGCTCCAGACTGGCCCTTACTTCCTTCCAAAAGAGAAGCACCCCGGACCCTCCTGGTCCGCACCAGACGCCACCTTCACTCACCACGTGAATTTCCTTTGCCAAGGCCTGTTGACTCTGAATCCGGAACAGACACCGCCGACAGCGAGAGCCTGTCTGGGACAGCTCGTGCCTTCATCCTGGTCGTCGAAGACACCTCCTGGTCCACGTGGCTGCAGAGTCAAGCGTCCACTCTTCACCTGATCGCGACAACAGCATCTGGTTCCTTCCTGGTTCCACTCCGGTCACTGGCTAGTGACTTTGAACACTGTCCCCTCTGCTTTCAGGTCTCCATCTTCCTCGATCCACCCTTGGATCGTTCCGGACATCTTCCCCCTGGTTGCATGCAGCATCTTTCTCCAAGACTCAATTGACTTCGACGCGGAAACCCGACACACTTTCACACCTATGCACCCGCAGCCCGTGGGTGAGGCAACCAGAGCATTTCGGTGCTCAAGAGTAGATTGACTGTCCTAGTGTCCAGGTATCCTGTAGTTTTAGTCTCAACCAGTCGGATTTGCCTTTACTTACCTTTTTCGTAATTTTTTCGTGCCCATTGACTTTGTACCGCATCTCGTGTGTGAGTTCACACTCTGCACACGCGTCCCGTTGGGCCTCCTGCTCCTTACCTAAGGTTAGGGTAGTGTAGTCCCAGCGATCCTACAGCCTCTGGGCATCTTCATTTCTTCTATCGTTCTCCTCATACCATTTACTTAGTATATGGTTTGTCGTGCCCCTAGGGCACCATTGTAATTTGTGCGACTTACTGTATTTTTCTGAAGAGTATTGTAATGTGCTTAGCCCTCTGATCTCCTAAAGAGTTCAGAGGTGTTTGTTAGTAATAAATATATTGTTTATTTTCATAACAACCTGAGTGGTGTCCTTTCATCTGGTATTCAAGGGGTTATATGTGATAAAACAGCTGGCTTCACATGCCAAAAGAGTTTAGCCTAAGACTGCTTTGTCCATGCTACCACTAGGATAGCTGGTCTATACGGTTGACTTACAACCAATCACCATAAGGGTTGTTTGAACTGATACAAGGTGATTACTAGAACTAGTGAGCATCATATATCAGGCCAACTTCTCACATTGGTGTGCAGCGGTAGGGATTTGAGCTTGCTGTTGGTTTTACCAAATATAATCTTGAGATATCATTTGAAAGATCACATAAGGTACCATAGGTACATATAACAAAGCTTAGAAATACTCTGAGTTCTACTGAACTAGCTGTTGTAGTAGAAAGGGCCTAGCACACCCTGACTACAACTCTTAGCAAGGGATCAGTAGGAAAACCCATAGTGTAGGTAAGTGCACCACTTACACCTCACTAGAAAGCATGTCTATCACAGGAGAGGCCTCGGTGACTCCGCTTGTGAATAGTGACCCTCCACAGGTCCTTTCCAGATATGCAGCACTCAGCTTCCTGGAGATTAGACAATTGAGTACCTCCAGGAAACTGAAACAGGGTTCTAACCCTACCCTTCCTTTTCTGTTAGGTCTCTTAGAGACATATGATGCTAGAAGAGCCTCCAGCCCAGGCCCCTCTGATCCAGCAGATGGAAGCATGCCTCCCCTTAGAAGGTGACCCTGACTCTAACCTCCCTGAAACAGAAGATGTATATGGTAGGGAAGATGGGAACTCCTCTGATGGAGAGGTAGACAATGGCCAAGTTTTAGTCAGCAGACTTACAAGGGCCAATTTAAGCCTACATGGGGATGGAACTGGGGGAGCCCCAGACCTATCCACAAGCAGGCCTGACTTTGGGAATAGAAGAGGTAGGTCTCACTCCAGAGACTCTAACAAATCTATTCACTCCCATGTCTCTCACACATCTTCTCAGAGAGGGATGACTTCCCCTCAGAGGAGAGAACATGAGGCAAAGATGAAGGAAGTTAATCTGAGGATCCAAAGGGAAGAACTTGCCCTTGCCAAGGAGAAACTTGCCTTTGCCAAAAAGCAAAAATCTGGAGTGACCATAGGATTGCAGACCCTACTCTCCTACATAACCCCCCCAAACTTAGGAACATTAAACTAACCTTGACCAGGTGAGTCTTCCTGTTCTAATTGGAAATACCTGGAGAGACCATCTGCATTGCCATGGTCAGTCCCTGGTCTGTGCTCTACTGTAAAGTCCATCCCCTGTAGGGAAATGGACCACCTAGTACAGTTAGTAGTGGTAGTGCACCCCCCAAGGCTATAGTTGGGTTAACCCTGGGAACTGAGATGGGTTCTGACTTTGTCAGAATACCTACTCAGGCTGTCTTGCTTGTAGTGGGGACATGGATATGACCCCTACTGTAAGTCCCAGTACTCTGGGTAAATACAGGCAAACGCCTTTAATCAATGGAAAAATTGGCTCAGGCCTACAGGGACACATGTGCCAGTGTCACTATGGTGACACCAGCCTTTGTGGACCCTGATCAGATCATACTATGTTCACACTACCTAGTGACCAATGCTAGCAACGTCACTACCAATCACAGTATGGCAGTTGTTAACTTCTCCTGGGGAGGGGTAACTGGCTTTAAAAGGGTTGTAGTTAGTTCAGACCTTCCAGTGGAATGTCTTTTGGGCAATGATTTGGAATCCTCCTTATGGTCAGAAGTGGAGTATAGGACTCATGTGGAAATGTTAGGTTTGGCAGCACATGTCCTTGCTGTGACCAGGTCACAGGCCAGAAAATGCCCAGCTGAACAAGTGCTGGATCCTGGAACAATGGACCAGACACTACCCAAGAGGAAGAGCAGTAGGGTTAAGGCAGATTGAGGATCAGCCCTCTCAGGAGGCTGACACAAAGACCCCAGAAGGAACTGTCCTAGAAGAGCTTGAACCTGAGCAGATTGAGTTTCTTGGGACAGGGGGACCTTCCAGGGCAGACTTGAGGCAGGCACAGTTAGACTGTTCCTCCTTTGAACCCCTCAGACAGCAAGCTGCTGCTGAGGCTGCAGGGAATGCTACAGGTACCCACAAGGTGTACTGGGATGAAGGAGTCCTATACTCTGAGGCAAGAAACCCCAAGCCTGGTGCTACCAGGAGGCTGGTCATCCCTTTGTCTCTTAGAAGTTTCCTTCTTACCCTAGCCCATGAAATTCTCCTTGCAGGTCACTTATGCCAGAATAAGACTTGGGACAGGCTTGTCCCTCACTTTCACTGGCCTCACATGTCTGAAGACACCAAAGAGTTTTGTCGCTCATGTGTCACCTGTCAAGCCAGTGGCAAATCAGGTGGCACAACAAAGGCCCCCCTTATACCACTACCTGTGGTGGGGGTACCGTTTGAAAGAGTGGGGATTGACATTGTTGGACCATTGGACCGCCCAACAGCATCTGGACACAGATTTATACTGGTGGGTTTGGATCATGCCACCAGGTATCCAGAAGCTATTCCCCTTAGGACCACTATAGCTCCTGTTGTGGCCAGGGCCCTACTGGCAGTTTTCTCCATAGTGGGGTTTCCTAAGGAGGTTGTCTCTGACAGAGGTGCAAACTTCATGTCAGGATACTTGACTGCAATGTGGAAGGAGTGTGGTGTAAATTGCAAATTTACCACACCCTATCACCCACAGTGCAATGGGATTGTGAAGAGATTCACAAGACCTTAAAAGGGATGATAAAAGGGTTACCTGAAAAGCTTAGGCGAAGATGGGACATCCTTTTACCCTGCCTTCTGTTTGCTTAAAGAGAGGTCCCACAGAAGGGGGTTGGCTACAGCCCTTTTGAGCTTCTATTTGGGCACCCTGTAAGGGGACCCCTATGTCTTGTGAAGGAAGGATGGGAGTTACCTCTCAAAAAGCCTAAACTTGACATAGTGGACTATGTACTTGGTCTCCGCTCCAGGATGGCAGAGTACATGGAGAAGGCAACCAAAAACCTTGAGGCCAGCCAAGAACTTCAAAAAGCTTGGCATGACCAAAAGGCTGTCCTAACTGTTTACCAGCCAGGACAGAAGGTGTGGGTGTTGGAGCCAGTGTCCCCAGCAGCTCTCCAAGACAAATGGTCAGGACCCCACACCATCATTGAGCAAAAGAGAGAGGTCACCTACCTGGTGGACCTTGGAACTCCCAGGAGCCCCCACAGGGTGCTCCACGTTAACAGGCTCAAGGCATATGTTGACAGGGCGGACATGGGCTTGCTCATGGCCATAGATGAGGAACAGGAGGAAGAGAGTGACCCTCTCACAGACCTGCTCACTCAGAACCCTGATGATGGGTCAGTAGATGGTCTAGTCTTTTCTGACAGCATCTCTGAACATCAACAAAAGGATTGCAAACAGGTTCTTCAATCCTTTAGACATATGTTCTCTCTGACCCCCAGTCAGACAAACTGGTGCACCCATGAGGTGGACACTGGTGACAATCTGCCTATAAAGAGTAAAATCTACAGGCAACCTGACCACGTCAGGGACTGCATAAAGAAAGAAATACAAAAGATGTTGGAATTGGGAGTCATTGAACCTTCAGAGATCCCTTGGGCTAGTCCAGTAGTTCTAGTGCCAAAACCTCACACCCAGGATGGTAAGAGAGAGATGAGGTTTTGTGTAGACTACAGGGGTCTCAATGCTGTTACTAAAACAGATTCCCATCCAATACCTAGGGAAGATGAACTCATAGATACATTGGCTTCTACCAAATTCTTGAGTACATTTGACCTGACAGCTGGTTATTGGCAAATCAGGTTAGCTGAGGAAGCCAAGGCCAAAACAGCATTTTCTACACCAGGAGGTCATTACCAATTTCTGGTGATGCCCTTTGGTTTGGAAAATGCACCTGCCACTTTTCAAAGGTTGGTGAACCAAGTTCTCACTGGGTTGGATGACTTTTGTGCAGCATATCTAGATGATATTGCTATCTTCAGCTCCACCTGGGAGGATCACCTGATCCACCTGAGGAAAGTTTTGGAGGCCCTGCAGAAGGCAGGCCTCACTATCAAGGCCACCAAGTGCCAGATAGGGCAGAGTCAGGTTGTGTACCTGGGCCACCTTGTAGGTGGAGGCCAGGTTCAACCATTGGAGAGCAAGATACAGGCCATAAAGGACTGGGCTCATCCAACCACTCAGACACAGGTCAGAGCTTTCTTGGGCCTGTCTGGTTACTATAGGAAATTTGTCAGAAATTATGGCACCATTGTGACCCCACTTAATGACCTGAAAAGCAAGAAAATGCCAAAGAAAGTTCAATGGACAGTTAGCTGTCAAAAGGCATTCGATGACTTGAAGCAGGCCATGTGTACTGCACCTATTCTCAAGAGTCCAGACTACTCCAAACCTTTCATTGTCCAAACAGATGCTTCTGAGTTGGGTGTGGGAGCTGTTCTATCTCAACTGAATAATGATGGTCATGACCAGCCCATTGCTTTTATAAGTAGAAGGCTGGCCCCTAGAGAGAAACATTGGTCAGCTATTGAGAGGGAGGCCTTTGCTGTGGTTTGGGCCCTGAAAAAGATGAGGCCATACTTGCTTGGAACTCATATCAAGATTCAGACCAACCATAAGCCCCTCTTGTGGCTAAATCAAATGAAGGGTGAAAACCCCAAACTTCTTAGGTGGTCCATTTCCCTACAGGGGTTGGACTTTGCAGTGGAGCGCAGACCAGGGGCTGACCATGGCAATGCAGATGGTCTCTCCAGGTATTTCCACTTAGAACAGGAAGACTCACCTGGTCAAGGTTAGTTAAATGTCCCTAAGTTTGGGGGGGGGTTATGTAGGAGAGTAGGGTCTGCAATCCTAGGTTCACCCCAGATTTTTGCTTTTTGCTTCACTGGTTTACGACTTTCCCTGGCTGTGGGCCTGCTAATCAGACCCACAGCCTAGCTGTTCTCTCTCTAAATTGACACACATGTACTTTAGGTGCATTTACCAATTGGTATTGGGTCACTCTTGTAAGTCCGTGTACAGTGTACCATAGGTACCCAGGGCATAAGTATACCCAAGCCCTACCAGGGGCTGCAGCATGTATTGTGCCACCCCTGGCTGGTCATCTAAACAGACACAACTGGCTGGTAACACAGCTGGGGCAAGGTGGTGCAATCACCCTTTGCTGTAGATATAGTATACCTATATCTAACCCCCAAAATGGACACATATACTCCTATAAGTCACTCCTATGGCAGGCCTTATCAATCCTGAAGGCAGAGTGCTTGGAATTATGTGAGATGGTGCTATAGCATGAGCTGAGCCTGTCTGCAGCTTTCGGAACCAAGTTCTTATAGCTGTTCCATGATAACGCTATACCATATACTCTTAAGTGTATTATAATCCTCGTGGTTATTGCTAACTTTGGCATAGCATTATCAAAACATGTCGAGTAAGGTGTCATACGAATTGGAATACTACCCCCTCGCCAGTTCTGGTGACGGGGGTAGCATTCCACCCTTTTAGAGGGACACGACATGTATGTAACTGAGAACCCCGGTTAAAGTTAAACAGAGCCTCAGCATCACAAAATGGATGCTGCCACCACAGACACGAGTCTGACCTCCTGCTGCTGGGAGTCCTTCCAGCGAGGGAGGCCAGGACAAAGGATTTTCTTCCTTGGGAGGTGCTAGCACCACCCCACACAGGATATTGTGTATTGAGGTAGGCCAGGGTGAAAGGAATGAGACATGCCTGGGGCACTCAAGGTTTCCCCGTGCATACCCCGGTTCAAACCAGTTGCTGGGGCACTCCAGCCCCAGCTCTGGCGCGAACTCAGACAAAGGATAGGGGGTGTAACCACCCCCCTTCCTGGTCCCACCCATAGGAGGGACCTAGTCACAGTACAGCCCCATTTAGGAGAATAAAGGTAGGAGCTGGTCCCATTCCAAATTAGATTATCCTGAATTGAAACTACAAAGAAGAAAGGACTTCGACGTTCTGCTCCACAGAAGACTGAAGAAAATCTCCCTTGTGGCCATGTAGTGACCACCCTGCACAAGCAGGCACCATCAAGCGTCCTAGCGGTTCACTTTGTCGTCCTTCCTGGTGGAACCAGACTTCAGAGCCCGATGAGACCCGGACTTCCAGACCTCTCTGACCTCTACCTACATCTGCAGCGCAGCTGAGATTTGTGGGTGCTACGAGACACGTGGGTCCAGCCATCTAGGAGAAACTGCACTTTGCTTCCAGCACCACTTCTGAGGCATCCTCGAGTAAGTGCTTTGGGGATTGACAAACCCCAGCCCCGAGCAGCTCCTGCACCGAAGACCAGCTCTCCAGCATCCATGAGATCTGTGTAGGGCCCTTTTGCTTGGTTGCTGCTCAACGCGTTGTCTGGTCGCTTGCCGGCTGGCTAGTGGCCTCCTAGACGACGATCCTTGAAATCTACACCGCTGGTCTGGTTGCTCCAGACTGGCCCTTACTTCCTTCCAAAAGAGAAGCACCCAGGACCCTCCTGGTCCGCACCAGACGGCAACTTCACTCACCACGTGGGTTGCCTTTGCCAAAGCCTGTTGACTCCGAATCCGGAACAGACACCGCCGACAGCGAGAGCCTGCATGGAACAGCTCGTGCCTCCATCCTGGTTGTCGAAGACACATCCTGGTCCACGTGGCTACAGAGTCAAGCGTCCACTCTTCACCTGATCGCGACGACAGCATCTGGTTCCTTCCTGGTTCCACTCCGGTCACTGGCTAGTGACTTTGAACACTGTCCCCTCTGCTTTCCAGTCTCCATCTTTATCGATCGACCCTTGAATTGCTCCGGACATCTTCCCCCTGGTCGCCTGCAGCATCTTTCTCCAAGGCTCCATTGACTTCGACGCGGAAACCAGACACACTTTCCCACCTATGCACCTGCAGCCCGTGGGTGGGGTAACAAGAGCATTTCGGTGCTCAAGGGTAGATTGACTCTCCTAGTGTCCAGATATCCTGTAGTTTTAGTCTCAACCAGTCGGAACTGTCTTTACTTACCTTTTTCGTAATTTGTTTGTGCCCATTGACTTTGTACCGCATCTCGCGAGTTCACACTCTGCACAGGCGTCCCGTGGGCCTCCTGCTCCTTACCTAAGGTTAGGGTAGTGTAGTCCCAGCGATCCTACAGCCTCTGGGCATCTTCATTTCTTCTATTGTTCTCCTCATACCATTTACTTAGTATATGGTTTGTCGTGCCCCTAGGGCACCATTGTAATTTGTGCGACTTACTGTATTTTTCTGAAGAGTATTGTTATGTGCTTAGCCCTCTGATCTCATAAAGAGTTCAGAGGTGTTTGTTAGTAATAAATATATTGTTTATTTTCATAGCAACCTGTGTGGTGTCCTTTCATCTGGTATTCAAGGGGTTATATGTGGTAAAACAGCTGGCATCACATGCCAAAAGAGTTTAGCCTAAGACTGCTTTGTCCATGCTATCATTAGGATAGCTGGTCTATAAGGTTGACTTACAACCAATCACCATAAGGGTTGTTTGAACTGATACAAGGTGATCACTAGAACTAGTGAGCATCATATATCAGGGGAACTTCTCACATTGCAATGTAGTAACCAGATTACAGAATCAAACCCTTCAAAGAGTCCTGTAACTCACTGACTACCCCGCCAATATACATGACATGAAGCCTCAGTGAGTGCTAGAACCTGGCATCTGTATCGGCAAGGACGGTTTCTTTGAGTCTCTGACAGCAATGGGCTCAACGATCTGGATCGCCGGGAGCGTCAGTTGCGAGCGTCCATTCCTTCTTGCCCGCTCGAAGAAGCTGGTGAGCGCTCGCGGGTAACCCTCCAACCGCCCACGCCCGTGTGCTGTTTTTCTGCGGCTGAGCCTCATCCCGCCAAGCCTGCGCATCGGATGCATTTGTAAAGAACCAGGATCTCTCATTGGCGATAATCTTAAGCTTAGCTTGAAAAAACATCATGTATTTGATGCACCTATTTCTGTCTGAGGGCTTGCTTTACTCCATCGAAGGTGCAACGCTCCTGTTGCACCACTGGGGTAAAGTCCAGGAAGAATTGCACTGCCGTGTTCTCGTACAGGAGGTCCTCATGATGTCAAGCTGAGTGTAGGATGGCATCCCGATCCCTATAGTTGAGGATCCTGGCAATGATCGTCTGGGGGGAGCCCTAGGCTTTGTCGGAGGGAAAGGGGCCCTGTGAGCCCTCTTTACTGTGAAGAAAGAAGGATAGTCTTTAGGCTTTAGGTGGTTCAGTATTAAGTCCTCAAGAAAAAGGTCCATGCTTGGGCCCTCCGCCCCCTCCCCGTCGATGTTGTTCCGGCAGGCCCGTGCTTCCTGGCAGGGCCGGCTCTAGGCATGTGCAAGCTGTGCACCTGCACAGGGCCACCAAACCCCAGGGGCCACCATGCCAATATATATCCTTAATATATTAATCCTCTGAGGATGGATACATATTTGCGTGGTGGCCCCAGGCAGGGATTTGGCGGCCTCCGGCTCTGTTCCACTTGTAAACACCCTGACCCCCTCCCCTCTTTACTGGCCTGCGCGCTCCGCCCCGCCCGGACCCCCTCCTCCGGGCCCCCTACCTATGCTCCTTGCCCAGGGCCACCATGAGCCTAGAGCCGGCCCTGTTCCTGGTCCTCCAGCTTCAGGGCCACCTGACGGTGTTGATGAACTAACTGTTGAACCTTCTCCTCCAGCTTACGAGACTGGAGCTCCATAACGTTTGTCTCCGTTACAGTGATGCTTTCCAAAGTTTTGTTCATATCAGCCCTGAGGAGATTAATTTCGATTGGGACGTAGTCAATTTTGGTCACCAGCGTCGTACCCAGAACCTGAATGGTGGCCATAATCGAGCTAAGACACGGTTCTGAGTTATCGGCCTGGCCACCTGTGGCACTCTCCTCCACGGGTGGCTGTTTTGAGACGGCATACTTGTCCAACTTATTCGACTGCCCTGGTGGAGCCCCTTTTGGCTTCATTGTGTAGCAGTCCCACACCTAGGAGGATCAGTACACGCCAGGCCACCCCCACAGCCCAGCTCCCACCACCACTTTCAAATGGCGCTGGACGCGCGAGTAGGCCGCTTCAGAAACCCCCACAGGGAGAGGGGTCGCCACACACTCCACATGCCTTTCAGGAGTACCCAAGCCACCAGTCTAGAAGTGAGCGTCGGGGCATGGATGCGGGTGTGCAACGCAGATTAAGCGTTCAGATGAGTCCCGCCCGTCCACAGTGTCTTACAGCTATCCAACAAGCACCGCCGAACACAAGAGCCCAGAACTCCACATAGCAACGTTGTCATTCACATGGGACCAGTACCCTGTTAAGTAGATCCACCCCAGCTACAGATGAGGGCAATGGGACACTGACGATGAGGGCAGATGGAAAGGGCACACCCATGCAGTCAATCCCTGTGGCAGGACTTTATTTTGGAGGCCCGTGACGCACCCAGTCACTCCACAGGCGCTGTCCGCTTGGTGAGGTCGCTCTCCTGCCACCAGGGGTTCAGGCCATCTAGCTGATTACATTCACAAAGTCGGACGGCGCATCTCAGCTCATGGGACACCCTCCGCATAGGGCCAGACACTGCCCAGATCAGCAGCATCGATATGGGGTTCCCCACACTACACCCGCTCAGGGCAGCAATCCGGTGGGCAGCCAAATGTCTTGCCGCGATGCGCTGCCCTTTTTGTGTCTAACGCAGCTCCGAATATACGGCTGGTGTAGCCGCTCAGGACCTAATTCCACTGCAACACCCTGGCTGCCCCAGGGTGGTCTCGCAGTGATGAGGGGGGGCCACCAATACCTTTACCACAACGGGTCACCCCTCACTCACCTCCCAATGCAGCCTGGGATCAGTCCCTCTCGTCGGGGGCCGATCCGCCCAAGTCACTCTGTCCCACACAGGTCACCGCCTCCTCAGGTTGAATTGCAAGCTTGTAGCCGCCGGACACCGCCCGGCGCCGGTACCAGGCGCGTGCAGCTGCCCGGCTATTGGCTTTCAGGGCCCAGTGCCGGTACCCCTAGGATGTGCACGGTGGCACCACCACCAACAGGATAATGCAGCTACGTGCTGCCGGGACACCGCCCAGACGCTCTGAAGGCTCCTGCGCTCGACCGCACCCTTGGCTCCGTCGTCATCTACCCGGCGATCACCGGGCACAGGTTACTGAGGATAGCTGCATTCAGTAGCTGTGCACTTCCCGCTGAGGTGTAAACAATCTCAGCACTGCAACGTCGGATAAATGCGGATATTCCGGGCTGTTGTCCCGGTCTCGGCGAAGCTCTCCTCTTAAGCGGCCATTTTGGCTGACGCCAGGCCACCTCCCCCAAAATGTTGATTTGAACCTAGATGGTGTCTGCCCTGTCTCGACTGAAATCTAGTAGTCAAATGTATAATACAGCCGACAAAGCGAGGGAGCTTGACTCCTAGCAAGTGGCGCCCCCAAGCAAATAAGCACTGCCAGCCTCAGGGATGTGTCTACATGAACCGTCGTGTATGCAGATGGTGGGTGAATCTTCATGGTCCCATACATCTCCCACCTTTGTATAATATAAGGTACACTCATGCCTAATACATAAGTTTGTACCATCTTATAACTCCCCACAGGGAGAATGGAATCTGCTCTACTAATGAAAATTGTTTATGGCTTGCCTGAGGCAGCTCATGAGCTGGTGCTCACGAGGCATGATGTTGTAGATGAAAGGGGGCTTAAAGCCTGCCCGATGCTTACCATTGGTTGACGTCATCGTCACTCTCATTGCCTTTTCTTGCTTTTTATTAGTCATGGTGGGCTGGTTTCACTTTCTCTTTGAGTGTTTGTCCTTTCCACTAGTCATGCACTTTCAGACGCACTTTTTTAGGTCGAGCCTGAGCAGACCATGCGCTGCTCTGCGAGGCATGCACAATTCAGTATATGGGCTACCTGGGACATTGGACACGTTCACCGCTTTTGGTTGGTTACTTGGGCTGCTTTATCAAATTCCTTTTCTCTGGTTGGTTAATATTGTGCATCTCTCCTGCCTTTCGGTGGTTGGTTTCTTCCCAGTGGATACTGGGCTGCTGAAGAACGTCATAGGATCCTGGATGTAACATTAAGATTACACAAGTATGTGCAAAGCAATAGGTATCGCATTACTGAAAGTTTGACCTATTGGCATTGTAAATGATAGTGCAACCCCAATAGCTCAAACTTTAAGTAATGCCAGGCCTTTTGCATTCCAAATAATCGTTGTTAAGTGAAGAGCCACACTACATCTTGGTGTTCTCTTAAAATCCAATTCAACATGTAACTTTTTAGTAATATGCTTGATGTTTTTGGTTAATTTTATTCTCAAATAGCATTCAGCTTTTATGGAGTAACACACCAGGTATGACCTAATTTATATGGCACCTACTAACCCTGTATGTGGCATCGAATGCACAGTTTATGGTTCTCAGTGAGGTGTTAGCTTTCAACAGTTCTTCCGGCCTTTATGGTATTTCTTGTGATGTAAATGTAAATGTAAATGTGTGTGTCTTGTAAAGCGCACTGCTACCGGAGGCGTCCTGGCACTATAGACCACTGGGGAACCCGTCCTGGCTTTCCCTGTGAGATGTTCCCTCCTGGGTATCTCCAAAGTGAAACCAGGCATCCCCGGCGTTTGTGGGGGGTCGTTGTGGAGATGAGGCAAGCTAATGCCCAGAGTTGCCAAGTGTGATCTCTGGTTAGAGTAGGCACCAAGGCGAGAATTATCGAGTCCGCTGACCCTACTTCGTAGGGGGATTGAACCCTGGTCCCAGGCCGTCCTCTGCTTCCGGGTCTGCCGCCTCTAACCAGTGAGCCACACCACTCCACAGCCTAATTAGCTGGATACTGCACTCGATTGTTCAAGCCTATTATTCTGTGTAAATGGTATACCCCTGAACAGGCATCATTAGAAAGAAAAGTGGTGGGACACAGGGTACATTGATTTTAAATACGTAAGATGATCTGTGCTTTGGAGACAAAGGTAAGGTTTTCAGTGGGATCCAGACAGTAACACTATTTGTTCTGAAAAACAAAATAACTTGTATGGACCCCAGTGCCTGCAAGCCAATTCAGCTCAGTGGAGGATTAAGATTGAGACTTGACCCTCTCCTCTTTCATAAACTGAGTGGCCTAAGATGTTGTGAGAGATCTTTGTTGGCATTAACCCCTGGACTTGGCAGCGTGACGTCTGCCGTGTGAGTAAGGAGAGCTGCACGGATCAAGAAGGACTGGTGGCATCTTTCCTGGTATTTACTCACATTTCGCTGTACAAAACTTTGAAAGACACCAAAGGTTTTGTTTGTTCTTCCTAATGGTGGGGTCTGCGCATTGGGGCTTTTTCTCCCCACTGCCATCTCTACTCTGAACATCTATGTAAGTAAGGGTCATCAACACAAAGGAGCAGAAGCGGGGCACTCAGAAGATTGGATCATTCTCACCGACACACAAAGCTCAAAGCGGCACTTACATCAAGCGCTGTGAGACTGGGAGGTTGATCTCACTGAACTCCAATATCCATGCATGCGGAATACATTTACTACTAAGTTTACAATTAATCCAGAACAGAAGACCAAGCTACTCCACTTGGAATTTCCTTATGAGCATTCTCCATTATTGCAAGTGTGATCGATGCAATCAACAAGTCTCTAGTCAGCATTCACATGTATTCAGATATTTTTAGTCAACGTCATAAGGAAGGTATTTCTTTCAGAACTATGCCGAGTTTATTATGTAGAGGAAAATTAAGCAGGGATTTAGGAAGGGTATATCATATAAACTAGCATTGTAAATACATTAGGTTTAGCCTATCTGCTTAATATCTTTTTAGGTCTCTCCTACGCAGCGTGCATGCACTGATTCGGAAAAAGACCTTTAGCCATCGCTTCACTTTTGCAGGTAAAAACGTGCACACGTTGCATTGCTTTCAATGGCAACACGTGCGCATTTGGTGATTCCATTGCGGGAGCGAGCAGCGGCACCATATGTTAGCAACTATCGCACCTTACTGCTCGCTCCTGCAAGGGAAACCGACGCAGGCCCCCTCCTCTCTCCCCTTCCCCTGCTGCCGTGCGAGGCGCGCACGCGCTTGTTTATTAATAGAATTGCCTAGTGACTAGAGCCATGTGGCTGTCAGTCTGCTCCTGCAGTGTACCTCGCTTGAATACCAAGTCTCATAGATTGCGCAATATAAACCCCCAGAGTTACAAGGCGCATTCATCAATGAAGGGCAGAAACTGTGTGTATATTTATTATTTAACAGTGCTCTTTAACACGCTTTACCTCCCACAGATCACTCGGTTCCTATCATAACGGTAAGCGTAGACATTCTGAAATACATCGGTAATCTAAACGCAAATCCCTTGAGGATGGTCGTGTTTTATTCGTTTTCAGATCTTCTGTGTGTAAGTTTTTCTTCAAACAAGACCGCTGCTTTGAAGGCTATTGCCTAAGGGGTCCATGAACACAGCTTCTATTGAAGCAAGCAGCCTCAGTGCATTGATTGAAAACATTCTGTCAGGCCAATTAAGCATATCTATAACAAGTTAAGCCCCTGTCCAGTCACATCACCCTACCAGACACAATATACTCCTTGCGCCCACAAAACAATGCATGTTGTTGACCAGTTAAGAAAGAACTTAGATGCACCATGGGGCTGTACCATGAACAGCTGCACATCACAGAGCAGAGTGCCTTTTTTATGCACTTGCACTGTCTAAAGTGCATTTAAATCAGCATTTTCCCGACCTAGTGCAGAAGGATTAGTTACTTACCTGTAATCCTGGTTCTCTTCCAGGAGTATCTTCATCAAAGTCATAAGCACTAGAAAAGGTCCGTCCATGTGCGGGACCCCGGAAACACAATCATATATGTGAAAAAGGATAAGTTACTTACCTGTAATCCTAGTTCTCTTCCAGGGGTATCCTAATCAAAGTCAGGACCCCGGAAATATTATAAAAATATATATGGTAATCACATATAACTCGCTCCCCATATGTGTATGCACATATATTATTTTTTCTCACACCAATGCAGCTCCAAAACTGAGGCTAAACAATGTAGTTTTCCATACATAGAAAACAAAAGAGTACCAGAGGGTCTGGGAGAAAAGGTGTGATTATAGTGTGTGAAAACCAAACAAACAACAAAAGACCCTTACACTGACCTATAAAGGATGGTATTCAATGACATCCTGATAGATGGTCAGAGATACCCATCAGTCACCACTCGTAACCGCCCTTCATCATCTGGGATTCTTCCAAAACCATCTATACAGATGTGTTTTTTTCAGACAGAAGGAGACCAAGATGTTTATAGATCTCTTCTACTGGAAAAACCAAAGTATGGTATACCACTTCTCGAGGCTAGTGAGTGGTAGAGTGTGGTGTGACTGGGGGAGTGCATTGCAGAAAAACATGTACGTGAAAAAATAAAATAGAAAGGTGTGTTTAAAATTGGATGAGGGAGTATAGAACAGAATTTATTCGGGTGATACTCACTCCGCCAATATTAAAAATTTGTTAAGACAGTTTGACAAATGCGCTGTCTAGAAATGGAACCAGGTCGACATGTTTCAGCAATTAGTGGACAAAGTTGTCCTTGCTTTCTTCAGAACCTTGTAGGAAGGTGGATACCTGACTATGGTTGCCCACAACTTTTTGCCTGGTGTTTTGCTGGTTTTCTGACTTAGTTGACCTGGGACCCTGATATTCAGGGGCCCAGGCCTACTGCTCTCTCGGTAAAATGGACTCTGTGTACCTTAGGTGCATATACCAATTGGTACTGGGCCACCTTATCAGACCCTGTAACTCAGGGCATAGGTGTACCCAGGGCCTACCAGGGGCTGCAGCATGTATTATGCCACCCCTGGCTGGCCATCTAAATCTGACACAACTGGCTGCACGACAGCTGGGGCAAGGTGGTGTAATCAACCCTTGCTGTAGATATAGTATGCCTATATCTAACCCTAAAATGGACACATGTATTCCTATCAGTCACTCCTATGGCAGGCCTTAACAATCCTGAAGGCAGAGTGCTTGGAATCATGTGAGATGGTGCTCTGGCATGAGCTGAGCCCGTTTGCAGCTTGCGGAACCAAGTCCTAATAGCTGTTCCATGATAACGCATACCATATACTCTTATGTGCATTATAATCCTCGCGGTTATTTGCCAACTTTGGTATCGCTTTATCAAAACATGTGGATTAAGGTGTCATACGAATTGGAATACTAACCCCTCGCCAATTCTGGCGACGGGGTTAGCATTCCACCCTTCTAGAGGGACACGACATGTGAGTAACTGTGAACCCCGGTTAAAGTTAACTCGAGCCTCAGCATCACAAAATGGATGCTGCCACCACAGACACAAGTCTGACCTCCTGCTGCTGGGAGTCCTTCCAGCGAGGAGAGCTTGGACAAGGGTTTCCTGTCAGGGGCGGTGCTAGCATCATCCCAGACAGGGTTTTGTGTATCCTAGGTAGGCAGGGCTGAATAGGAAGGTGACTGCAAGTGGCACCCCGGTGCTCACTGTGCATATGCCGGCTTGAACCAGTTCCAGGGGCACACCAGCCCCTGAGCTGGGGAAAGTCCGGACAGGGGAGAGGGGTGTAACCAACCCCTTCCTGGTCCCACCCATGGGCAGGACCTAGTCGCGTACCAGCCCCTTTCTTTAGAATAAAGGTAGGAGCGGGGACCCTTCCAAATTAGATCATCTTTGAATCCTGAAACTACTTTCTACAAAAGGAACTCAAGACTTCTTCTCAAGATTTCTCCCTTGTGACTAAGGAGTAGTCACCCTGCATCAGCGGGCACCAACTAAGTAACCTGCGGTTTGCTGCACGTCCTTCCTCCGGAACCAGACCGACCAGCACGACGAGACCCGGCTTCCATGGCACCTATGACCTCTACCTGCATCATCAGCCCAGCTGAGATTCGTGGGTGTGACGAGACCTCGAGGGACCGGCCATCTTCAGAACTGCACTACGCTTATCCAGCACGACCGCTGAGGGATCCTCGAGTGAGTGCTTTGGGGTTTGAGAAGCCCTAATCCTGAGCAGCTCCAGCACCGAAGTCCAGCCCCCCAGCATCCACGAGATCTGCGTGGGGCCCTTCTGCTCTTTGCTGCTCACCGCGTTGTCCGGCCACTTGCCTGCTGGCTTGTAGCCCTCTTGACGACGAACTACGACACTTCCATCGCTGGTCTGGTTGCTCCAGACTGGCCCTTGCTCCCCTCCAACAGAGGAGCACCCCGGACCCTCCTGGTCCACTCCAGACTCCCTGGCACCTCTGACCTCTACCTGCATCATCAGCCCAGCTGAGATTCGTGGGTGTGACGAGACCTCGAGGGACCGGCCATCTTCAGAACTGCACTACGCTTATCCAGCACGACCGCCGAGGGATCCTGAGTGAGTGCTTTGGGGTTTGAGAAGCCCTAACCCTGGTTTGGAAAAAATGGGGACCCCTACATACTAGTTAGTTTGCTAATCGTAGGGAATATATAGACACAAGTTGAGAAAGTAAGTATCTAGCAAAACAGTAATAGTATTGTCGCGCTTATTTCAACCTCATTTCAGATATTAACTAAATACACAATAATGATTCACTTAGACAGTAGTATATCAAAAATATTTGATTGTTTTATTTTTCATTCTATTTATTTACTTTTTATATTTCTTTTATGTAGTGTGTTAATTGATTTATAAAAAAACATATAAATTTCATAGTAATGACAATAAATGACATACAATACTCATATTGACAAAAAACAAGAACTTTTACACATAAATACAAAAAGTACTATACGATATATTCAGTCGGTGGAAAAAATTAATGAAGGTGGCAAATGCGGTAGAGTGGAACACAACGCGTTTCGGCCTGGGGACTAATGCTACATAACATTATGTTAGTGTTTACAATATATGAGCTTTGTAAGGATGATATAGTATATAGGATACAGTGTGCTAGCCCACTTTGTGTATACAAAAAAATGGAAATGTATCACGTGATAATATATATATATATAAAAAATAATTGACCCTTTGCTACCAAAAGGTTGTTATAAGAACATACCTTCATTCAACCTCGTAATATATGTTTAGACAATATATTATTATCAGCTACTTAAAAATACTTATTGGTGTACCTTATGTGTTTTTCATCCTTTTTTGTATAGGTTTATGTTAAATCACCTGTTTTTATGTAAGATACGAATGACGGTCACCTGATGAAGGCCCCAGGCCGAAACTCGTTGTGTTCCACTCTACCGCATTTGCCACCTTCATTAATTTTTTCCGCCGACTGAATATATCGTATAGTACTTTTTGTATTTATGTGTAAAAGTTCTTGTTTTTTGTCAATATGAGTATTGTATGTCATTTATTGTCATTACTATGAAATTTATATGTTTTTTTATAAATCAATTAACACACTACATAAAAGAAATATAAAAAGTAAATAAATAGAATGAAAAATAAAACAATCAAATATTTTTGATATACTACTGTCTAAGTGAATCATTATTGTGTATGTAGTTAATATCTGAAATGAGGTTGAAATAAGGGCGACAATACTATCACTGGTTTGCTAGATACTTACTTTCTCAACTTGTGTCTATATATTCCCTACGATTAGCAAACTAACTAGTATGTAGGGGTCCCCATTTTTTCCAAACTATTGTTACTCATGGCCTGTCCATGAGGGGTTCAGTTCTCGACATATCAGTCTTCTATGTAATTTAACCTTTTTTATACCAGTAATTCTGTACACAAGTGGTTAGCTAGCCTATATGACATGTGCTCAGTAAATACTGTCACATAGTTTGTAATTTTCTCAGTATCTGTCCTTCTCTGTCTTACTTTCCATATTTTCTTGCTCTATAGTTAATTGTCATCAGCATTCTAATAAATAGAGTTGCCATTTATGTCCATAATTACAATTGTATCTAACTAAATCCCATTATGGCCAGCTTAAAAGCATTTGGATATAGCGATGATGATTTCGCTACTATGGTAGGATCATCCACCAGTTTTGAAAATAGAAACACCCGTGATGATGAACAATGTGGAGACCTCATAAAACTATCTGCACTAAAAAAGAAAAGCAAAAGGATTGAACTTCATGGCAGATTTATACTGGACTATATTAAAGCTGGAGTAATCCCTCAGGGTCTTCAGATAAAAAACGTCCCTGGACTCTTCGTCGCCTTAAAACATTTCCTAGAACGTTGGTCTCTTATCTCCAACAGATGTTCTAGAGACCACATGATGCTGATAGTGGACACTTTTAAAGAAGTTCTAGAACAATTAGCAAAAGAAATAACAGAGCTTGAGGATAAAATTAAAAATTCCACTGTCATACTAGATATCAAAAAAAAGCTTGAAGATATAGAGATGGATCTTAATTCATACAGTGATTACTTAATAAAACGAAAAATGGACAAACTCCAAAAAGATATTCGTTTTTTCAGTAAAGAAAAAGTTTACCCTTATCTGGCTGAAAACTTTTATGGTCAGTCAGACGGAACAGACCAGGACTTCATGATGAACATGGCACCTAACTCTAACAAATTTGTTACCTTCTCTAATTCTTCAGATTCAGGTAGCAATGCTAGTATGTCACCATATCAACCTAGAGGAGGCAGGTTTAGATCCAACCAAGGCTATAGACCTTTTTTAGGGAGACGCCAACAGAGAGGCAACTGGAGACCCAATTACCGTCCCCAAAACCTATATCAGCAGAATCAACATTATCAGCAAAATCAACAATATCAGCCGCCATTACAATACCCCCAGAATCAGCCTTATCAGCCCCAGGGTGAATACCAACCGCATCCCCAGGACCATCAACAGAACACAGACAGATTTCTGGAAACAAGAAATGCGAAATATTTGAGACAGTAAAAACTATCCCCATATTCAACTTAAGTAATCATGAAGCGAATTCTGCCACCTACACTTTGTTATCAAAAGGTCTGTTGTTTGTCCCCCATTCTGGGCTTAATAAGTTTGAGCTTTTCAATGACATGATGGAATTCTTCCGCAAGATACGACTAAGAAGTTTCTTTGCTAACAGAGAAATTAATACCAGAGAATTAAACAAATCAGGTCTGGCGCCTAAATCAGTGTTCACCCCTACTCTTGATCAAATAGACCCAGAAGTGGAAATCTTTGAAAAAATTGTATATGCAAAATTAAAAAACATCACTAAACGCATACCTCGAACCCCTTTTAACATCTCCATTGAAGAACATAATGCTCTTCTTGAACTCAAAGAGTCCGCTCGAATTACGGTCAAAAGTTGCGACAAGGGAGGGGGTATCGCAATTTTAGAAACCGATAAATATATCGAGAAAATGGAATCCATGCTCAATGATACCAACTTCTATAAAAAAATTCTCAGGGACCCTACAACTAAGACAAAAAACAAAATCGCGAAATTAACAGCTAGAGCGTTAAGTAATGAAATTATCTGTCAGAAAAAACATGACTTCATGAATACAGCCAATCCAAAAATGGCTAGTATATATGGCACCCCTAAAATACATAAAAATGAGTATGATCCCCCTTTTCGCCCAATTGTTACCACGATTGGAAGTGTAACTGAGCCAATATCTAAATATCTGGATGCGGTTTTGCGTCCGCACATCAGGAAAATACTAGGATATATCCAAGATACCAGACACGTCATTACCCAACTAGAGGGCACAGCTTTTAATGCCCGAAGACAATGGATGGTAACATTAGACGTAGAGAGCCTATATTCGAACATTCCATGCAAGGGTGCTATTGAAGCAACAAAATGGTTCATTGAATCTTTCCAAATTGACTGCAATTTGCCGTTTATTCTAGATTGTCTTGAAATTGTACTAGAAAACAACGTTTTCGAATTTAGAGGAAGTCTTTATCAGCAAATAAAAGGCGTTAGTATGGGCGCGTCCTGTGCACCTACGATCGCAAATATCTACGTAGCACAGTTTGAGGAGAAACATATCTTTAATGAAATGGCCCCTTTTTTTTAATCTATTTTTTACTGGTCGAGATATATCGACGACATCATCTTTATCTGGGATGATAATGAGGATGTCTTACAAGAATTTTTACAATGGCTCAATTCCTGTGATCCAAATCTGAAATTCTCAGAAAAAATAGGTAATTCACAAATTGAATTTTTGGACCTAATGATCAAACACCACGAGGGCCAACTTATCATGGATCTCTATGTAAAACCCACTGCCCGAAACACATTACTTCATTACAGTAGCTTTCATCCGACTTCTCAAAAAGATAGTATCCCTTTCAGTCAGTTTCTTAGATTGAGAAGAAACTGTACCAGACTAGACGATTTTGATGAAAAAGCTACTGTGATGAAGGAAAAATTCAAGGAACGTGGTTACCCTCATAGACTGATAAGGGAATCATACAAAAGAGCGAGATATTACGATCGACAGCACCTCTTAAAAGACACCAAAAATAAACGAGATGCTAGCCTGGTTTTTGTAAGCAGACATTCGCTACTTAACAATCAGATTCGCCAAATTATCTATTCTAATTGGCACATCCTAAATGTTAATAAAGCAGGTTCGGAAGTGATCCCTAAACCTTTATTTGCATACAAAAAAAACAAGAACATTAAAGACTTAATAGTCAGATTAAGAATGCCAGTAGTCAAAAAAGACACCCATCTCAAGAAGATTATTACCGGGGACCCGGTAATAGGAAATCATAAATGCGGAATATGCAAAATCTGCCCCCTAACAATAGAAACAGATGAACTTAAATTCAATGACACACTGATTAGATTACCCTACATGACCAATTGTAAAACGACCAATATCGTTTACCTGCTGATATGTCCCTGTAATAAGGGATATGTGGGTGAAACTTCACGTTCAGTTTACGCAAGAGTGACTGAACATAAATCAGCCATTCGCACTAAAAAACAAAATGCTCCTATGGTGGCCCACTATATTGAAAATGATCATAAACCGGAACAAATAAAATGGATAGTGCTGGAAAAAATCTTGCCAAGACCAGGAATGAATACAGATGAAATCCGCCGAAAACGCGAGGTCTTTTGGATATTTGCATTGGATACTGTTAGACTGGGACTAAATTCTGAAATCCCCTGGCAGCAAGCCATCCTATGAATATGGGTATTATTTCACATGCAGACTACGGAATTATAAGATTTCTTTCCATCTAAAAAATTGCCATTTTTATTACCCCCTCCATATCTCAGTATAGAGTCTATTATCATAAAACAGCAATACTAAATCTGAAGATAATCTGAAGATAACCTAAATATGGGACAACCAAATTTGTAGAACACTTGATGTCATTTAACTGTTAAAGGCGATATACTATATTACTTTTAAAGTAAAATCAGCTTTTAAGAAATTAAACAGGGGAAACCCTGTTTTTTCTATAAAAAGTGGTGCAGGATACGTCTTTTCCCTTGTTTAAACTATTCTGGGAACATACGATTTGGGTAGTCTGTTCTCGTGCTCTACTATAGTCACCCAGTCACCAAATGAACCACACTGGGTCCGTTTTTCTTTTCTTTTCTTTATAATCCATCCGACTATAGGTAGCATGTCAACCTCTAGATATGTTATCAAATATTATACGAAAAATACAATCAATTGTTTGGGGAAAAAACCAGGGAAAGTACGTCTCTTTTTACAAAAATTGGTGTAGAATACATCTTCTCCATCGTTAACTTCAATCCGGGAGAATATTATTGGAGCAGTCTGCTCTTGCGCTCCATTAAAATTATCCAGTCATCGAGTAAACTACTCTGAGTCCGTCTTCCTTTTCACAGAGTCTTTTTGACTACAGCGCAGCGTGTCGACTTTCAGGCACGTCACTAAAATTATCCAGTCATCGAGTAAACTACTCTGAGTCCGTCTTTCTTTTCACAGAGTCTATTTGACTACAGCGCAGCGTGTCGACTTGCAGACACGTCACTGAATTAATACACGGCAATTAGAAACACAGCTGAAACCATTTTAGATACTCTCGACCTATATATACTGGGCGCATTCTCTACCATTTTTACGCCGGCACTCGCGGAAGTGCACACCAGCAGACCCCCTCGTTACGGAGAAGCGCCAACAGCGTTAAGGTAAGGTCTCCCGCTGTAGGTTAGGCTTTAACATAGAACCCGCCAGTACTCATATTGGCATTAACAAATAAGAGATGGAATAACGTGATTCCCCTATGTTTTGTTTGTTGTTTCTTCAGATCCTTAAATTTGGGAACAGATCACCCAGCAAAGTTCAGAATCTCTCGCACTAAACAAGAGGTATATTTTAATCTACATAGAAAAACTTAGACCTCCTATTAGATAAGAACAAAGTGTATGACTCCGCTGTTTAACAATATTTTAGGAACCAAAAAAAAACACTCCATTTCCGCACAAATAAGAAGAATATCAGAAGGTTCTACCCTAAGAGAAACTTAAGGACGACATAAGCGTTTTGTAATAAAAATACCCTTCTGCCTAAGTAACTATATTGAGGTAAGAATCCTGTACCCTAGAACCCAAATGTTTAACATAGTAGAACATATTAAGCAAAGTAAAAATTTGAAAGGATATGTATCCCATATCCTGCAAATAATAGGCAAACTATGATATAGTACATACATTTAAATATTTAATTATGAGAGTACGTGAATAGCCAAATAGTAGAAGTATCAATGATATAAAAGGGAAAAAAAACCCTCGACATTTGAGAATAGATATATATATGTGTAAAACCTCAATATTAAATAGCGGCCTTCATCTTTTAGATCACCATGTGAACTTATGCTGAAGCAAATTATACACCAAAGTACCCATGTACCTTTACCTCCCGTAACGTGGATCTTGAGCCCTTCCGTATCCCTTCAGGGTTACGTGAAAAGAGAGTAAAGAAATAAGAACAGATAATCCCAGGTATCTATTTAATAACTGACCCTTCCTTCACGTTATAAAATGATTTTTCGTAAATTTCGTAAGTAAGTAATTGTGACCATTTTTGTCTCCCCAGTGTTTTATAAATATCTCGACGCTGTCTCTTAGTCTGTTTTAAACCATTCAATCAGCTGTTTGTGAAAAAATCAGAATCTACTCCACATCTAAATAAATAAAAGTGAGTAAACAAGAAGTCTCGTACTAGAATCTCACTACTTGTTTTACATAAAAAAACAGGTCAATAAACCTTTCTTTTTTCGTTTCTCTTTCTTCTCTCTTCTTTAGTGTGTTTTCCTGTCTGTATACTTCTCTGGTTCTTCTCTTTCCTCTTTTTCCCTTTCTTTTTCTCCTTTTCCTCTTTTTGTATCTCCAAACATCTCTTCACCTTCACTGGTTTATACCGGGTCTTTCATCTACTCTAAATCTAAATAAAACACAGAGCCCCTTTTTGAGACATCACTAACATCCTATCCACTACCCTAACTTTTTCCAGACATCGTTGTAGTTTTTTCACTACTGCTTTATCACCTAGTTCTACGATGAAATAATATGAGAAAATTAGATAAGAGACACAGCTTTTTAGAACATACTGCTGAGAAAGGAATAAGATAACTCTGAATGTTTTTTAACTAATGCTACATAACATTGTGTTTGTGTTTACAATATATGAGCTTTGTAAGGATGATATAGTATATAGGATACAGTGTGCTAGCCCACTTTGTGTATACAAAAAAATGGAAATGTATCACGTGATAATATATATATATATATAAAAAATAATTGACCCTTTGCTACCAAAAGGTTGTTATAAGAACATACCTTCATTCAACCTCGTAATATATGTTTAGACAATATATTATTATCAGCTACTTAAAAATACTTATTGGTGTACCTTATGTGTTTTTCATCCTTTTTTGTATAGGTTTATGTTAAATCACCTGTTTTTATGTAAGATACGAATGACGGTCACGTGATGAAGGCCCCAGGCCGAAACGCGTTGTGTTCCACTCTACCGCATTTGCCACCTTCATTAATTTTTTCCACCGACTGAATATATCGTATAGTACTTTTTGTATTTATGTGTAAAAGTTCTTGTTTTTTGTCAATATGAGTATTGTATGTCATTTATTGTCATTACTATGAAATTTATATGTTTTTTTATAAATCAATTAACACACTACATAAAAGAAATATAAAAAGTAAATAAATAGAATGAAAAATAAAACAATCAAATATTTTTGATATACTACTGTCTAAGTGAATCATTATTGTGTATGTAGTTAATATCTGAAATGAGGTTGAAATAAGGGCGACAATACTATCACTGGGTTGCTAGATACTTACTTTCTCAACTTGAAGCCCTAACCCTGAGCAGCTCCAGCACCGAAGTTCAGCCCCCAGCATCCACAAGATCTGCGTGGGTCCCTTCTGCTCTTTGCTGCTCACCGCGTTGTCCGGCCACTTGCCTGCTGGCTTGTAGCCCTTTTGACGACGAACTACGACACTTCCATCGCTGGTCTGGTTGCTCCAGACTGGCCCTTGCTCCCCTCCAACAGAGGAGCACCCCGGACCCTCCTGGTCCACTCCAGACGCCATTTTGAGTCCACCGCGTGGGCTTGCATTTGCCAAGAGTTGTTGCCCCAATCCTGGGTCCAGCATCGCAGACAGCAGATACCCTCGTGGGACAGCTTGCACCTCCATCCTGGTCGCAGACAATGCCTCCTGGTCCGAGAGACTGCAGAGCCCAGCGTCGCCCACTAACCTGGTCGAGGTGACTTCATCCGGTGTCATCCTGGTGCCCATCTAATCACTGGCTAGTGATTCAGAACTTGGTCCAGACCAGCAGTGTTGATGTCGTCGTTCATCGTCGGGAAGGCCACAAGCCAGCGGGCTAGTAGTCCGACAACGCAGTGAGCAGCAAAAAGCAGAAGGGCCCCACGCAGATCTGGTGGATGCTGGAGGGCTGAACTTCGGTGCTGGAGCTGCTCAGGGTTGGGGCTTCTCAGACCCCAAAGCACTCACTCGAGGATCCCTCGGCGGTCGTGCTGGGCAAGCGTCGTGCAGTCTTGAAGATGGCCGGTCCCTCGAGGTCTCGTCGCACCCACGGATCTCAGCTGAGCTGACAATGTGGGTAGAGGTCAGAGGTGCCAGGGAAGCCGGGTCTCGTCGTGCTGGTCAGTCGGATTCCGGAGGAAGGATGTGCAGCAAACCGCAGTGTTCTTGGATGGTGCCTGCGGGTGCAGGGTGACTACTCCTTAGTCACAAGGGAGAAATCTTGAGAAGAAGTTGAGAGTTCCTTTCGTAGAAAGTAGTTTCAGGATTCAAAGATGATCTAATTTGGAAGGGGGCCCGCTCCTATCTTTATACTAGTAAAAGGGGCTGGCACGCGACTAGGTCCTGCCCATGGGTGGGACCAGGAAGGGGGGTGGTTTCACCCCTCTCCCATGCCGGACTTTCCCCAGGCCAGGGGCTGTTGTGCCCCTGGAACTGGTTCTAGCCGGCCTATGCATAGTGAGCACCGGGGTGCCACTTGCAGTCACCTTCCTCTAAAGCCCTGCCTACCCAGGATACACAAAACCCTGTCTGGGATGGTGCTAGCACCGCCCCTGACAGGAAACCCTTTGTCCAAGCTCCCCTCGCTGGAAGGACTCCCAGCTGCAGGGGGTCAGACTTGTGTCTGTGGTGGCAGCATCTATTTTGTGATGCTGAGGCTTGAGTTAACTTTAACCGGGGTTCACAGTTACATACATGTTGTGTCCCTCTAGAAGGGTGGAATGCTAACCCCGTCGCCAGAATTGGCGAGGGGTTAGTATTCCAATTCGTATGACACCTTACTCGACATGTTTTGATAAAGCGATACCAGAGATAGCATATAACCGCGAGGATTATAATGCACTTAAGAGTATATGGTATGTGTTATCATGGAACAGCTATTAGGACTTGGTTCCGCAAGCTGCAAACGGGCCCAGCTCACACCAGAGCACCATCTCACACGATTCCAAGCACTCTGCCTTTAGGATTGTCAAGGCCTGCCATAGGAGTGACTGATAGGAATCTGTGTGTCCATTTTAGGGTTAGATATAGGTATACTATATCTAAAGCAAAGGGTGATTACACCACCTTGCCCCAGCTGTCGTGCAGCCAGTTGTGTCAGATTTAGATGGCCAGCCAGGGGTGGAATAATACATGCTGCAGCCCCTGGTAGGCCCTGGGTAAACCTATGCCCTGAGTTACAGGGTCTGATAAGGTGGCCCAGTACCAATTAGATATGTACCTAAGGTACATGGAATCCATTTTACAGAGAGAGCAGTAGGCCTGGGGTCCTGAATAGCAGGGTCCCAGGTCAACTAAGTCGGAAAACCAGCAAAACACCAGGCAAAAAGTTGGGGGCAACCATAGTCAGGTATCCACCTTCCTACACAACCCCCCCCCAAACGAAAGGAGATAAGGCTATCCTTGACCAGGTGAGCCTATATTGCCTGAGTGGCCATATGAGGTGGTACCTGCACTGGCATGGTTACCCCCTATATTATGGTCCACTAAGCAACCCCTCACCCTAAGGGTATCTGAGGGTCTCCACCATAGGGAATCACTACCTGTCGTGTGTTTTGGCAAAGTAAAAGGCTGGTGTGGGAATGGAGTACTGAAATGAGACTCCACTACTGTTGGGCTCAACTTCCTCCAATCACTATCCACCATATGTGCCTTTCTTTCTAGTACTGAGTTGCTATGAGCTCTCAGGGTCAACCTCTGGCTACCTAAAGCTGGAGGCTGAGTCCCTCTGTTTGGCTTACTGGAGGGACAGGTCAGGTTTGGGGGTTTTAGGCCCCAGGTTTGGCTGTGCCCAGCAGTGTCCAGATGTGGGAGTTCCCTAACTAAGTTTAAGGGGGATCCCTCAGGAGTGTGTTTTATTTTCACTTGGCTAGGACTACTAGCTTCAGTGATCCTAATCTGCTGATTGGGAAGTTCTTTTGGACAGGGGGCCCTTTGGGGTCCAGCACTGGCCTCCCTGACCTTTACAGCCCTGGGCTGATTGAGGCAGGGTAGAGAGGTGCAGGCTACCTGCTCCAGACTGGGTCCCACCTGGGAAGGGTCCACTGCCATCAGGGGCTCTGCCAGGCTAGGCCTGACTACCTCTGGGGCAGTTCCTTCACCAGGGGTAGAGTCAGTTCCCTGAGGAGGCTGGCTCTGACCTAGTGTCTGGGAGGGGGAAGACTTTTCTTCCTCCTCAATGCTCTCAGTTTGGGTGGAGTGATCCATTGTTTCAGGCTTCACAACCCCACTATCTGTCTGAGTAGAGGCTGAGACCATTTCAACCTTGCCAACCTTTTCAGGAGGGCACTCAGTCTGTGTGTGGGCTGTGACTGTCACAGCCCTCCTATCCTGTTCTGGAAAGTCTGTCTGAGCATGGGCAGTGGCTACCACTGCCCTTCCAACCTTTTCAGGGAGGACTGGTGCTTGGACTGGGGCTGTAGCTATCACTGCCCCACTAACCTTTCTGGGTAGGCCTATCATCCTGGAGTGGGTATCTTGCTCCACCTTAGCCCATGCTGAGAGTTCCAGGTCATTCCCCAGTAAGCAATCTACAGGTAGGGTGTCTGTCACTGCCACTCTCATGGGTCCTGTGACATTACCCTAGCTGAGCTCGACTACAGCCATGGGATGCCTTCTTTTCATTCCATGGACGTCTGTCAACTGATAAATGAAACCAGGGGTCAGTTGAGCAGAGGGGACCAGATGGTCAATCACCATGGTGATGCTGGCCCCTGTGTCTCTGTATGCCTCAACTTTCTGACCATTGATAAAGGGCTCTTGTCTATACTTTCCCAAAATGTGGGAACCAGTAGTGAAGTTGGCAAACCCCATGCCAGTTTCACAGACAAGAGTGGTGTTAGGGGACCTGGCTAGGCTATAGTCCACCTGGTTTCCCAGAGTAATGCCCACTACATTCTTGGGGGCACTCCCACCTCCTGGGGGATTACCACTAGTGGTAACAGGAGGTCTGGGAGTATTACCTGGGGGTATGTTCTCCTTATTGTTGTTGGCCTTGGGGCAACTACTGTCACTTTTATAATGGCCTACCTGTTTGCAGGTATGACAATAATGTTTCTTTTGGGTTTTGGGAGAAGTTTGGGACCCACCCTTTTCAGAGGAATTTTGGGGCCCTGTGGTTTGATCAGAAGATTTATTCCCACCCTTCTCTTGAGGCTTGGTTGATTCCTTCTTTTGGTCACCACCCTGGTTCTTAGGCCTGACCCTGGTTCTGACCCATTTGTCTGCCCTCTTACCCAAATCTTCTGGAGAGGTCAGATCAGAGTCTACCAGGTGCTGGTGTAATAACTGGTTCTGACAATTACTTAAGATTTGCTCTCTCATAATTAGATTGTACAATCCTTTGAAATCAGTAACCTTACTTCCCAGTAGCCAGCCTTCAAAAGCCTTAGTGGCACAATCAACAAAGTCAGCCCAATCCTGAGACTGAGTTTTCTGGGTGCCTCTGAACATCAACCTGTACTGTTCAGTGGTTAAACCAAACCCATCAACCAGTGTATTCTTCAGGACTTGGTAATTGTTAGCATCCTCAACTCTAGTAGTGAGGAGCTTATCTCTACCTTTGCCTTCAAAGGAGAGCCACAAGATAGCTGCCCACTGACTCTGGGGGACACACTGTACAGTGCAGGCCCTCTCCAAAGCAGTCATCCATTTGTGGATATCATCCCCTTGTCTAAAGGGGGGCACTATCTTACTCAGGTGTCTAGTGTCTAAACTCCTGTCTTTTTCTCTTGGGAGAGTGCTGCCACCAGTGGGGTCTGCCCCACACAATTTCTGCTTTCTAGCAAAGGCAAGTCTCTCTTTGGCCAGGGCAAGTTCTTCCCTTTCAATCCTCAGATTGACTTCCTTCATTTTTGCTTCATGCTCTCTCCTCTGAGGGGATGTCATCCCTCTGTGAGAAGAGGTCTGAGAGCCATTGGTTCGAATGGATCTGTTAGAGCCTCTGGATAGAGACCTAATGCGTCCACTCCCAATGTTAAGTCTGCCTGAGAGTGGCCCTGGGGGTCCCCCAAATCCATTCTCATGCCTACTTAAGTTGGACCTGGTGAGTCTCCTGACTTCTACCTGTCCCTTGTCTGCCTCATCCTCTGATAACTCCTCTTCCTCCTCCTCCTCTGCATCATCTGCTGCCGGGAGGTGGCGGTCAGGGTCACCAAAGGGTCCCTCTAAGGGGGGCATATTCCCATCTGGATTAGAAGAATCTGGGTTAGCAGTTCTCCTGGCATCATAAGTCTCTAAGAGACCAATCAGAAAGGGAATGGTAGGGTTAGAACCCTGTTTTAGCTTCCTGGAGGTACACAATTGTCTCATCTCCTGGAAGCTAAGAGCTGCATATCTGGACATGACCTGTGGAGGGTCAACTGACACAAGGGGAGACTCAGAGTTTCCTCCTTTGTCTGACCTGCTTTTCTAGTGTGGTGTAAGTGATGCACCTACCTAAGCTATTTGTTTGCCTACTGATCCCTTGCTAAGAGTTGTAGTCAAGGTGTGCTAAGCCTTGTTGAACTACAACAGCTGGTTCAGTAGAACTCAGAGTATTCTAAGCTAAGTTATATGTACCTGGGTACTTATGTGATCTTTCACAATGATATTCTTAGGATACGTGTGGTAAAACAACAGCAAGCTCAAATCCCAACCGCTGCTCACCAATGTGAGAAGTTGGCCTGATATATAATGTTCACTATTCTAGTGAGCACTTTGTATCAGTCCAAACAACCCTTATTGATGATTGGTTGTAAGTCAACCTTATAGACCAGCTATCCTAGTAGCATGGATACGAGCAGTCTTCGGGCTAAACTCTAGAGGGCGTGTTAAGCCAGCTGTTATACCATTACATATACACCTTGAACACCAAGTGAAAGGACACCACACAAGTTTTATGAAAATAAACAGTGTATGTATTTAGATCACAACAGCCCTGTACTCTTTATGAGGACAGGGTACTAAGCACACAACAAAACTCTTACGAAAATACTATAAGTTGCACAATTTACACAAATGCCCGAGGGGCACGAAAAACCATATACTCTAAAAGTGGAATGCGAAATTACTAGCAGGTAAGTACTAATCTCATAGGGTTTGGAATCGCTAGGACTGGACTACTGAACCTTCAGATTACTAGCAGGAGGCCTAGGGGACTCGGGTGCAGAGTGTGCACTCTCACGCGGGATGCGGGACAAAGTCTATGGATGCTAGGAATTACAAAGTTAGTGATATCGGACGAATCCGACTAGATAGAGCTGAAACAAAAAAGGATCTGGACCCTTGGATAGTGAGGCTATGCTGGGGCACCGAAATGCCGAAGTTACCTAGCCCAGGGGCTGCGGCTGCATAGGTCTGGAAAGACGTCGGGAATCCTCGTTGCAGTCTATGGAGCCTGAAAGAAGAAGTTGCTGGCAGGCGACCAGTGAAGAAGTTCGAAGTCATCCAAGCCTGGATCGAAGATGGAAGACACCTGTAAGCAGAGGGGACCAAGTTCTGAATCACTAGCCAGTGATTAGCTGGGCACCAGATGGCACCGGACGAAGTCACCTCGACCAGGTGAGTGGGCGACGCTGGGCTCTGCAGTCTCACGGACCAGGAGGCGTTGTCGGCGACCAGGATGGAGGTGCGAGCTGTCCCACGATGGTATCTGCTGTCGATGTTGCTGGACCCAGGATTGGGGCAACAAGTCTTGGCAAATGCAAGCCCACGCGGTGGACTTAAAATGGCGTCTGGAGTAGACCAGGAGGGTCCGGGGTGCTCCTCTTTTGGAGGGGAGCAAGGGCCAGTCTGGAGCAACCAGACCAGCAGTGTTGATGTCGTCGTTCATCGTCGGGAAGGCCACAAGCCAGCGGGCTAGTAGCCAGACAACGTGGTGAGCAGCAAAAAGCAGAAGGGCCCCACGCAGATCTGGTGGATGCTGGAGGGCTGAACTTCGGTGCTGGAGCTGCTCAGGGTTGGGGCTTCTCGGACCCCAAAGCACTCACTCGAGGATCCCTCGGCGGTCGTGCTGGGCAAGCGTCGTGCAGTCTTGAAGATGGCCGGTCCCTCGAGGTCTTGTCGCACCCACGGATCTCAGCAGAGCTGATGTGGGTAGAGGTCAGAGGTGCCAGGGAAGCCGGGTCACATCGTGCTGGTCAGTCGGATTCCGGAGGAAGGATGTGCAGCAAACTGCAGTGTTCTTGAAAGGTGCCTGCGGGTGCAGGGTGACTACTCCTTAGTCACAAGGGAGAAATCTTGAGAAGAAGTCGAGAGTTCCTTTCGTAGAAAGTAGTTTCAGGATTCAAAGATGATCTAATTTGGAAGGGGGCCCGCTCCTATCTTTATACTAGTAAAAGGGGCTGGCACGCGACTAGGTCCTGCCAATGGGTGGGACCAGGAAGGGGGGTGGTTACACCCATCTCCCATGACGGACTTTCCCCAGGCCAGGGCCTGGTGTGCCCCTGGAACTGGTTCTAGCCGGCCTATGCATAGTGAGCACCGGGGTGCCACTTGCAGTCACCTTCCTCTAAAGCCCTGCCTACCCATGATACACAAAACCCGGTCTGGGATGGTGCTAGCACCGCCCCTGACAGGAAACCCTTTGTCCAAGCTCCCCTCGCAGGAAGGACTCCCAGCTGCAGGGGGTCAGACTTGTGTCTGTGGTGGCAGCATCCATTTTGTGATGCTGAGGCTCGAGTTAACTTTAACCGGGGTTCACAGTTACATACATGTTGTGTCCCTCTAGAAGGGTGGAATGCTAACCCCGTCGCCAGAATTGGTGAGGGGTTAGTATTCCAATTCGTATGACACCTTACTCGACATGTTTTGATAAAGCGATACCAGAGATAGCATATAACCGCGAGGATTATAATGCACTTAAGAGTATATGGTATGCGTTATCATGGAACAGCTATTAGGACTTGGTTCCGCAAGCTGCAAACGGGCTCAGCTCATGCCAGAGCACCATCTCACACGATTCCAAGCACTCTGCCTTCAGGATTGTCAAGGCCTGCCATAGGAGTGAATGATAGGAATCTGTGTTTCCATTTTAGGGTTAGATATAGGTATACTATATCTAAAGCAAAGGGTGATTACACCACCTTGCCCCAGCTGTCGTGCAGCCAGTTGTGTCAGATTTAGATGGCCAGCCAGGGGTGGCATAATACATGCTGCAGCCCCTGGTAGGCCCTGGGTACACCTATGCCCTGAGTTACAGGGTCTGATAAGGTGGCCCAGTACCAATTAGATATGTACCTAAGGTACATGGAATCCATTTTACAGAGAGAGCAGTAGGCCTGGGGTCCTAAATAGCAGGGTCCCAGGTCAACTAAGTCGGAAAACCAGCAAAACACCAGGCAAAAAGTTGGGGGCAACCATAGTCAGGTATCCACCTTCCTACAGTCTCCATCATCGATCCAGGCTTGGATCCCATCAACCATCTTCACTGGTCGCCTGCCAGCAACTTCTTCTTTCAGGCTCCTGGTTCGTCAACCAAGAAACCCGACGACAGTTGAACCCTAAGCAGCCGCAGCCCCTGGGCTAGGTAAACCGAGTACCATGGTGCTCCAGCGTAGACCAACTCTCTAAGTGTCTAAATCCACTTTCGTTTTTGACCTACCTAGTCGGGTTCGCCCGAGAACACTAACTTTTGCATTTACTAGTATCCATAGACTTTGTACCGCATTACGCGTGAGAGTTCCCACTCTGCACACGACGTCCCTAGGCCTCCTGCTTCTAATCTAAGGGTTCAGCATTGTAGGCCTAGCGTTTCTAAAGTCTCTGAGAGTAGTACTTACCTGCTAGTAATTTTGCATTCCACTTCCATAGTATATGGTTTTTCGTGCCCCTCGGGCATTTGTGTAAATTGTGCGACTTTCAGTATTTCTTTAAGAGTTTTGTATTGTGCTTAAAGCCCTGTCCTCATAAAGAGTCCAGTGCTGTTGTGTTATAAATAAATATCTGTTTATTTTCATAACAACTTGTGTGGTGTCCTTTCACTTGGTGTTCAAGGGGTATATGTGATGGTATAACAGCTGGCTTAACACGCCCTCCAGAGTTTAGCCTAAAGACTGCTCTTGTCCATGCTACTAGGATAGCTGGTCTATAAGGTTGACTTACAACCAATCATCAATAAGGGTTGTTTGGACTGATACATAGTGATCACTAGAATAGTGAGCACTGCATATCAGGCCAACTTCTCACAGACCTTACAACAAATGAATGCTACTGCAAGTATAAAAGAAATAATAAGTGACAACTAAGAAACAAACTGCTAGATTCATCAAGGTAACTTGCGCTCGCAAAGGGCCAGATTCTGAGAATCTGGCCCTTTGCTAGTGCAATTTTTGCATTTGGGATTCATCATACCAAATGCTAAAATCGCAATTTGCGAAATCGCATATTTGCGAGGAATTGGATTTAAGGAATCGCTATTAGAGATTCCTTAAATGCAATTCATTAACCAATTAGATATTGCGAATTCGCAATATTTGGTCGCTATTTACCACGAAGTCTGACTTTGTGGTAAATAGCGAAAAAATAGTAAAAAGCACTTTAGTGCATTTTTCTCTGTAGCATGTTACACACACACATGTCCTTTGGACATGTGTGTGTGCGCAACACCTGGGTAAATTTGCATTTATGGGGTGCTACAGGGTGTCCTTTGGACACCCCTGGCACCCTTGAAATCGCTATCTTATTTGCGATTAGCTAATTTCTAATCGCAAATAAGGAATACTCCCCATTCATTCCTATGGGCCTTTAGGCCCATAGGAATGAATGGGGAGTTATTCCTTATTTGCGATTAGCAATTTTCTAATCGCAAATAAGGAATGTGTAGGAATCGCAATTTATTTTGCGATTCGTACATGAATCCCGTTTTGCGAGCCTGTAATAGCGATTCCTTATGAATCCCTATTAAAGACTCGCAAAACGGGTCTTTGATGAATCTAGCAGAAAGTTCAGAGACAAGTACTGAGGTCACCTGCAGTCTCTAGGTGAAGAGTCTTGTCTTGTTCCTTACAGGTTATGTCGTTCACTAAAAAAGGTCAGAACAAACAGGGTCAAATGTCAGAAAGGCTGACTTCACACACAAAAATGTACACATGATCGCTAGGTCTAATATATATAGACCTTAGACTGAGTCAGACCACCAGTGCTGACTCTGGACACTCATATACGTAGTGTAGTTGATTTAACATATCAGGATATATAAATTATATGCCAAATGAAGGAGAGGAAATCTTACCATAGCTTGTAAGAAGTGAAGACCTCACCCCACCTGGCCGTGGCTCAGGAGTAGAGTGAAGCACCGCTCTAGAGGACAAGTAAACAAAAACGAGAACATGTCTCTCCTCTGTGTACAGATACCCACACTGTGAAGATCCCCTTGGTGGACTGAATTAGTATAGAGAGTTTAAATTTAAAATACGAGATAGTCAGAGTCGCGTTGATCAACTCTGCGTTAGTATTAAGAGTATCTCGTAAATCGTTACAGCCTTAGCGTTCAGAGATACCCACAGATATATGGCCCGTATATCCGTCCAACGTGGCACAACAGTAATTAGCCTGAAAAACTATCCCAAACGCCCCACACTCTGCGACATATGGCTGTAATAGGCTTACCTATCCGTCGGTACTTCGAAGCCAGCGTCTGAACCGACTGGGGAGGCACCGGAGGATCGGGTCGCGTCTCGTTATAAGCTCAGTTCTGATTGGGAGTGGAGGTCACGTGATCATGCATGGCGTCCTGTCATTGGCTCACTGATGAGCGAGATGTGAGAGCGCTCGTCATTGGTAGTGTTCCACTTCCTTAGTAACAGATGTCTGTTGACATGTTGCCTGCCCGTTCGCCATGAATTTATCGAAGCCCGCTTCTGTAACAGGCAAGTGTGTAGCATCTGGAATGGTCGCGAGCATAAACCCTTTGCAAAACTGAGACCACGGCCAGAGTATATGTTATAACGTCACTACAATTCCCATTCACAATTGAAAAATAGGCATGGTAAAACATGGCGTGTCCGGGAAATGAAGGGGCGATATTATCGCGAATAAGATGTTAGGGAAGGTGTGACTAAACACTGTTGGGTCTAATATGGAATAGCAAGTGGTATATGTATGATATACATATAGATAGTTATAATTTTACTCTCAGAACCACTTGTAATGGGTTGGATAGCAGGTGATGTTTTTGGCAGAACAGATATCAAGAATACGAATACTGTTATTGATGTGCTTAAAAGGTGGACCATGGAATTTCGTCATTAAGCACACTGCGATGAGTGTCAAGTTTGAGAACCCATTTCTGTTCCTTCATCGGGTGACAGATAGGTCAGTTGTTCTTTGCATAACCCTGAAGTCAGGGCTCAACAATAAACTATAGTCGTATAGACCACATCTTATTTACCTGGGGAGGCGGGTGGGTTGCTTTTGACTTTGATGAGGATACCCCTGGAAGAGAAGGATAAGTTACTTACCTGTAATCCTAGGGGATCCTCATCAATAGTCATAAGCACTGAATAGAATAGCAGCCCAACCACCACCTGCAGGTAAATTAGATTTTACATGAACCAACCAAAACATTGTAACAGCTGAAATTAATCAGCTGGTAAACAGATTCCGCAAGGAGGCCTGGCCTACCTGGGTATCTGCTCTAGTGTCTGAATCCAAACAGTAATGTCTGGTAAATGTATGGACAGACCTCCAGGTTGCCGCCTTATAAATCACAGACATGGGCACATTATGAAGAAAAGATGCAGTAGCCGCTTTCACTCTGGTGGAATGCGCCATGGGAGAAAACCCTAAGGTCTTCTGCACCAACTGGTAGGCAAGCTTGATACACAAAACTATCCACCTTGAAATAGAAAGTTTCGAGGCTTCAAACCCTGGTCTGATCGATCCATAGTTGACAAACAGTTGATCAGACTTACATATAGACTTGGACCTATCAAGATAGAATTTTAACACCCTTTTCAGGTCCAAAGAATGCAAAGCCCTCTCAGCTGGAGTGGAGTCATTGGGAAAAAAGGTGGGTAGAGAGATGATCTGGTTAACATGAAAATCTGACACCACCTTAGGCAAAAAAGAGGGATGTGTCCTTAGCACCACCCTATTCAAATGGTACACTGTATACAGCTCTTTAGAGCAGAGAGCTTGTATTTCGCTCACCCTGCGGGCTGACGTGATTGCTACCAAAAAAGCAGCTTTCCAGGAAATATACTGTAAAGTTGCTTTATGAATGGGTTCAAAAGGAGGACCCATCAGCTTTGATAGAACCAAGTTCAGTTCCCAGGAGGGTGACGGATGTAGCACTGGAGGATAAACGTTTTTCAAACCCTGCAGAAAATCCTTGACAGCTGGTAACTGGAAAAAAGAAGGTTGAGAAGGGGATCGCCTATAAGCTGTTATCGAAGCTAGATGCACCTTAATAGAATTAAACTTCAACCCTGCTTTGCCAGATATAATAAATAGGGAAGAATGACTTCTTCCTGACCATTGATAGGATGATGTTTGTTCTGCATACACCACATATAGAAGCGCTTCCACTTGCATGCATAAGAATGTCTTGTTGAAGAACGCCTCGCCTCTTTCATGATGTACATGCAATCCTGAGGCAGTCCTATTTGGCCATATTGTATGACCTCAGGAGCCATGCTGCCAAACTCAGTGACGGAAGGTTGGGATGATGAATCCTCCCGTTCATTTTGGGAAGCAGGTCCGGTCTGCATGGCAACCTCTTGTGAGGAGTCACTGACAGGTGAAGAAGGTCTGTGTACCACGATTGCCTCAGCCAGTTGAGGGCAATGAGGATCATTGTTGTGCACGAGTGTGTCAGCTTGCTCACCACCTTCGGGATCAGCAGAAGGGGTGGAAAGGCGTACACAAATTCCCCTGACCAGTTTCTATCCTGGTCGGTAAAATCTTGAGGCGAAGTCTCGGCATTTGGTGTTTTCATCGTCCGCAAAGAGATCTATGCTGGGACGAACCTAAGACTGAAAGATGTCCTCGACCACCTTGTCGTTGAGAACCCAGTTCGGATTCTAGCAGCGCTCCTAGGAAATGAATCTTCTGCGTAGGCTGTGAGATTGACTTGTTGAAGTTCACATGTAGCCCCAACCGGTGACAGAGGTTGATGCAGATCCGGAATTGAATTCTTACACTGTCTGAGGAAATGTAAATGTAAATGTAAATGTAAATGTATAGGCATTTATATAGCGCACTACTTACCCGGAGGGTCCCAAGGCGCTAAGACCGCAGTGAAACCCTTCCTGGCTTCCCTGAGAGATGGTCCCTTAATGGGTATCTCCAGGGTGAGACCAGGCATCCCCGGCGGTCTGGTGGGGCCGTTAGTGAAGATGAGGCAAGCTAATGCCCAGAGCTGCCGAGTGTGATCGCTGATCAGAGTGGGCACCGAGGCGAGAGAATTATCGAGTCCGCTGACCCTGGTCCAGAAACCCGCCGCGCCGGGAATCGAACCCTGGTCCCGGGCCGTCCTCGTCCAGGTATGGGTACATAAAGGCACCCTTGCGGCTTAGTGCGGCCGCTATCACCGCAACACACTTCGTGAACACCCGGGGGGCTGACTTCAAAGCGAAGGGAGGGATTTGAACTGGTAATGGGAGGTCCCTACCCGGAACAGAAGAAATCTTCTGTGCTTGTGAGCTATCGGGACATGGATATGCATCTTGTAGGTCCAGCAAACACATCCAATCTCCCCTCCTGAGATGTGGATATATTTGATGAAGCGTCAACATGCAAAACCTTTCCTTCTTGATACAAAGGTTGAGTGTTCTCAAGTCCAGAATGGGTCTGTACTCTGCCTTTTGGCACTTTTTTCTGACTAGAATATATCCTTAATACACTCCATTTCCCCTCTGAGACATTGGCACCCTCTCGATGGCTGACTTTTCGAGGAGGATGGCCATCTCTTTTTTCAGAAGGCTTAGCTGATGATTTGATGTTGGCATTGGAGGGACGGGAGGAGGCAGATGCTGGAAACTAAGACAGTATCCGTTCTGAAGTGTATGATGCACGATGCTTCCCCCCACTGGAGTGGTCAAAGGCGCTGTGGGAAGGAAGAACTCATGGCTTGGTTTGGGTTTTATTAGCATTGTTGCCCTGGCGCTGATTTCCACCGCCTCTGGAATTACGCCTGCCTCTGTACTGAGACTTCTGCTGTCCCAGCTGGTCCTGACCTTTCTGCCACGGATGGGTTTGAACCTTCTGCTTGGCAGAACCCTTATTGTAGGTGCAAAACTTCCTCTAAAATTCTCTCTTGTTTTCAAGCCCTACGGCTTTCAGAGTGTCTAACTCTGCCTTCATGGCACCAAATAATGATGTTCCCGAAAAAGGCAAGTTCAAGATGCGGGACTGAGCCTCTGGTTTTAGGGCCGTCAGACGCAGCCAGGAAGACATCCTTGCACACACCCCGTGAGCATAGCCGTGCGCTGACAGGGTAGCTCCGTCTGCTGCCGCACTGATGATTTGATTGGAGACTTGGCTGCCCTACAAGAGAATCTCCTCAAAATCCTTTTTTATCTACATGCGGGAGCTTCTCTACAGACCGCTGTAGAGAAAACCAGAGGGACCGATAATAACGGCCCAAAAGCACTTCCGCATTAGACACTTTCAGAAGTGAGGCTGAGGTGTTACAGACTCTTCTTCCCCACGAATCCTGCGACTTACTCTCCTTAACAGGAGGTACTGTGAAAGATGAAGCCACTGCGTGGGATCTTCTCACCGCCAAGATGATGACTAAGTCTGGTGGCGGATCTGTTATGAGGAAGAGAGGATCCTCCTCTGGTGAGCAATATTTTTTAAGTATTCTCGCCGGGGCTGCCTTTATTGTCCCTGGCATGAGGAACACCTCCATCACCGGTTCTATAATCCCCAGAACCAAGGGTAACAGAGGTTTGGGAGCAGACCTGTGATGCAAAGTCTCGAACATAATCGAGGTCTTCGCCTGGTGAGTCGTCAAGGGAACTCCGAGCTTGAGCGCCCCTCTGCCCAATATGTCTTGGACAGTAAAGATGTCGTCCACGTGAGATATTCTAGAGGGAGGACTGTCCGTCAAAGTCGGAGAATAATCTCTATGAGAACGAGTAGGAGATGAAGAAGAAGTTGGATATCTGCGTTCCCTTCTTCTGCTCCTAGACCGGGACCTCCGTCAGCTGGAACGCACCGGGGTGCGCGATCGTTCTCTGGGATGGAACACCTGTTTGTCTCGATCCGGCGCCAACCTGGCCGCCGTTTCTTTGCCTGGAACCCAGTGATAAAGAGGCCTGTTCCATCCTGGTGACAGTCTGACGCAAGGCGACCTCTGAGCGTCTCGCCTTGTTGGAGACGGCGTTGGAGGAGGTAATGGTCTCCGCTCATGCAGTGAACGTGTAGGAGAATGTCTTGACCTTTTACTGCCGGAGGAATAGATGACTACATCCGGAGAATCAGAGCCGGAGAAAGATGATAAAATGCTCACAGGTGGCGTCGACGACAGATGTCTCGACATCGAACGTCGATGCTTTGACGCCGACGGAGGATGTCTCGACGTCAAACTTCCTGCCATCGGTGACGGAGAGTGTCTCGACGTCGAGTGGCCATGTTGAGGCATCGACGGAGAGTGTCTTGACGTCGAGTGCCGATGATGAGGCATCGACTGAGAGTGTCTCGACGTCGAGTGCCGATGTTGAGGCATCGACGGAGAGTGCCTCGACGTCAAGCACCGGTGATGAGGCGACGGCGGAGTGTGCCTCGACCTCAAGCGCCCCTGACTGGATGCCGACAGAGGGTTCCTCAACGTCGAACGCCCATGACTAGGCGTTGACGAAGTAAGCTTTGATGTCGAAGACTGGTGCGGCTTCGACGACGGCTGCCTCGACGTTGAGCTTCTGTGCCTCAATGGAGACCCCTCTCTGGACGCTGAAAATCCCCCGGTTGACGTAATCGGAGGTACCTTAGCTCTCGACGCTGAAGTCTTCGTCCTTGAAGGAAGGTGACTTGTCTTCGACGTCGTCGCTGGAATTTTCGACACCGATCCCGACGCCGAAGGTGAACAAGTCGGGACTTCTCTCGACGTCGATCGCGTACTTCGCTTTTTCTGTCTTTTAGGAGACCTACCTCTTTCAGAGAGGCCATAAATCCTTACCCTCTCTCTGTCCTTGAGGGTTCTCCTAGACAAAGTCTTGCAGTGTTCACAAGTTTCTGCAGAGTGTGTCTCAGGGAGACAGAGGATACACACAGGATGTGTATCAGTCCTGCCCTTCTTTTTCCCACAGGAAGGGCAGTTGTCAAAAAGAGATGGCATTTTGACAAAAATGATCCTTTTTTGAAGCTCAAAAAAGGCAGCACTAACACTCTAAGCCAATAAACTGTCGAGTGAAAGTGAAATCTGAGTAAAATCACAAATAATTTTTGACAGGAAATCAAAAAGAGTGGGAGCTGTTGAACCAGGGTGCTGACAGAAGGAGCCGGAAAGAACAACTGCCCTAACTGTCACCCCTGAGGCATGATGGGAAGCCAGGGGTCATGGCTGCCTTAAAGGCACGGCGCCAGTTTTTGTTAAAAATGGTTTCATTTTCTATGCTATTGCTTTACAATGCAGCCTGTGGGCTAAGAATGTCTATTTATTAGCAATTTTCAGGATTTATGAGTTTTTCACTCATTAAAACACAGAGTTCAAGTGCTAATTGACCAATTGTGTTTTTTATATGCTTGCTAATACAGTCTATGTATGGAAAACTACATTGTTTAGCCTCAGTTTTGGGGCTGCATTGGTGTGGGAAAAAATAATATATGTACATACACATATGGGGAGCGAGATATATGTGATTACCATATATATTTTTATATTATTTCCGGGGTCCCCGCACGTTGGCGGGAATATTCAGTGCTTTTGACTATTGATGAGGATCCCCTGGAAGAGAACTTACATGTATCTCCATATATAATATATAATGTAAGGATTCCCCTGTACACTATAAACAATTCATTAAAACAGGGAAAAACAACAGCCAGCAAGTTTGAAAACTGTTTTAATGCTTAGCACTTTGCACAATCCCTCAGATGGGAATGAAAGCATTGACAGCTCACAGGCTGCATTGCAGAAAACATAGCATAGAAAAGCTGAAAACCTAACCCATAGCAACATAGAAATAAACTGGCACTGTGCCTTTAAGGCAGTCATGACCCCTAGCTTCCCATCATGCCTCAGGGGTGACAGTTAGGTCAGTTGTTATTTGCAGTGATCCAAAGGCCAGGGCACAAAGAGTTGACATTTCTTTAAAACAAAATTCCTTTGCCCGGGGAGGCGGAAGGGTTGCTTATGACTTTGATGAGGATACCCCTGGAAGAGAAGTAGGATTACAGGTAAGTAACTAATCCTTCTATTCCAGGGGATCCTTATCAATCGTCATAAGCAATAGAATAGAATAGCGAGCCTCACCTCTTCCACCGGCGGGCAAAGGAAAAAAAAGGAATTAACAATCAAATTCAGATAACTAAACTTAAAAACCCAGATATCTTATTATCTGGTGTGGAGAAGTGTGGCTCAATGAATAGAGTTGTTTAATGTGTGAGCATATAAAAAAAAGTATTAGTTTTGTTTGAAATGTACATATACGTGGTAAATGTTTAAATGTGAATTTGTATAATTTTCTTCCTTAAATACTCATGAAATTTTGCAAAAAAAATAAAATAAAGTGATTGGTACAAATTAAGGTACCTGACTAAACGTAACTAAGTACCTGTTTGGTCTCCATTGGATTAACCACGTAGAATTAATAAGGAGGTTGCAGGCAGCCGCTCTTTTGTTTTGATTCATATAAGGTCCAGCCTGCTCCTGTCCCGTTCGGACCTAACTTCCTCAGGTTTTCAAAGTTCAGAGCGGACTCCAGTCCGCGAGAGTATTCAGGGACATAAAAATTCTCATTTGTGAAGGGAAGGACAGCCTGTCCTTCTCAGATTATGGCAGAAAAGGATACACTTTCATTCAGCGAGAGCCATATTCAGTCACTTATTGCCTCATCTCCTTTTTCTTCAATCACTTTGAGCACTAGTGCTAAACAACAGAACGACTACAGAACTTCACGGTCATTTTCTACTCAGACATTTGAAAGGTGGCACCATTCCCTGGGGCCTTCAAATTAAAAATATACCCGTCATCTTTACAGAAGACGTTGAATACAAGAAGGGGTTCAGCTACATAAATACCAAATGTAGCAGGGACTTGATGGTCCACACTATAGAAACCGCCCAGAGATTGTGTCTTAAAGAAGAGGAGGAAATCGAAGCATTAACACAAGCCATCAAAAACGACCCAATAATTGCAGACGCTAAAGCACTTCTAGACAAAATCGACAAAGACATACAAGTGTTCAGAGACAATTCCATAAACGATAAAACTACTAGATACGACAGAGATACCAAGTTGTTCAAGATTGAACAAGTATACCCCTTTTTGAAGGAGGATTATTACAGCTTGTCAGATTCACGTAGGGCATTGTCCAACTATGAAGGTAGGTCAAGAAATCGTTTCACTACGTTTTCAGAGACCTCATCATCTGAATCATCTGATTCAGACTCGAGAGGGAATAATTCACAAAAACAGGTTTCTTTTTTAGAAAGGGGCCAACAGACAAAACCAAGATTCAAGGCGCCATGGGAGATGAGGACACGCAACCGCTTTTACAAATCGTAAAGCCCAGTACGGTAGTCCATTTGTCCCAGAAAAGTCTAACAGAAGAGGAAGAATCTTTACTCAATTTAGGCCTAAAATTTGTCCCTTGCAGACAAATGGATTTCACAAAGTTGAAGGTAGAGAATTTGGAATTCTGTAGATAATTAAGATTAAAGGCATTCTTTTTCAACCAGCCAGCTATTACAAAATAACGAAACGACGGGTCTTAGAAATAAGTCCAAATTTGTACCTCACCAAAATATCCCCAAACAAATAAAAGGGTTTGAAGAAGTCCTGCTATCATCCATCAATAAAATGGAGGAACATAAGAAATATGTGCCCCAGAATCTGACCAGAGGCCAACGTAAGGCAATACAGAGCCTGAAGGAAGACCCCTCGGTGGTCATAAAGCAGGCGGACAAAGGGGGAGCAGTTGTGATCTGGCCCCGTGCAATGTATGTAGCGGAGGGATTAAAACAGGTTGAAAATGACACATGGTATCGGTTGTTACCAGAAGATCCAACAAAAGAGATATAAGGTCTCATCATCAGTGTGCTTGAAATGGGTAAAGAGCAGGGGTTCCTTGGAGATAAAGAATTCGGATTTCTAAATAAGAAATACCCTAGGACTCCTGTTCTGTATTTACTACCAAAAATTCATAAAAACTTAAATGAGCCCCCAGGTCGACCTATAGTATCGGGCTGCGACTCTTGCCTCGAGTCTATATCTAAATACGTACACTTTTTTCTTAAACCATTCATCAAAGATGTAAGATCTTATCTAAAGGACACTACTGATTTCTTGCTTAAAGTTGAGGGGACACCATTTGATCCATCCACTCAAATAATGGCCACCATGGACGTTACGTCCTTATACACACAAATCCCTCAAGATGAGGCCCTAGAAGTACTTGAGTGGTATCTAGAAAGCAGACCTAGACCACACAGAGTCCCTACAACGTTTTTTTTTTTTTTTTTTTTTGCGATTTCTAAAGCGCCTGGTGACCCAAGGGCATCCCCGCGCTATGTAACTTGAAATCCTAATGAGGGGGAGAGAGGGGGGAGGCAACAGAGTGGAGTTATTTAGGAAATAAGTGGGTCTTTAGTTTTTTGCGAAAAGCAAGGTAGTTGGGTTCCAGTCTGAGGGCGCGAGGGAGTGCGTTCCAGCCCTTAGCCGCTTGAACGGAGAATTGTCGACCTCCTGTGCGGGTTCTTTTGAATCTGGGGATGCTGACTAAATTCTCATTTTGAGATCGTAGGGATCTGGTTGCTATGTAAGGTGTGATCATTTTACTGAGGATCGCTGGACCAGATCCATTGTAAAGCTTGTGTGTAGTACACATTGCTTTAAAGTGCACCCTCTGGCGCACGGGGAGCCAGTGCAGGGCCTTGAGGGCTGGCTTAGCGGACATTCTGGAGGGAGTGTTAGTAATCATGCGTGCTGCCGCATTCTGTGTCCGCTGGAGTTTCGTGATTGTAGACTCGGGAGCCCCCAAGTAGACCAGGTTGCTGTAGTCCAGGCGGGAAAGCACTAGTCCCTGGATGAGGAGCTTCCTGGACACAGGTGGGAGTAAGGGCAAGATTTTACGGGTCGTGCGCATGAGCCCAAAGCATGTGCCCGAGGTTTTGGTTGCTTGGGTTTTCATCGTGAGCTGTGGCTCAAGCCACACCCCGAGTGTCTTGATTTCGCGTTTAGGAGGGGGAATTTCTCCGAATACATCGTTCATTTTGAGACTAGCTGCGATGGGTTGCCCTTATGCCCCAGAGATGGCAGTGCTGTACATGGCATAATACGAAATGAGATTTGTTGAAAGGAGCAATTCCTTCTCTGAAAATATCGTCCAATGGTTGCGTTATATAGATGACGTCTGGCTCCTGTGGCAGGGGAGCCAGACCGATCTATTGGCGTTCCATGGTTGGATAAATGAGAGACATAGAGATATAAAATTCTCATTGGAGGCGAGTACCACGCGCATGACATTCTTAGATGTAGAGATAAGCTGCACTGAAGGGCGTCTTAAAACTTCTTTGTACAGACCCGCATAAAATGCGACGAACAGTTTTGAGCAATTGGCATCTCTTGGAGGGACTAGAATGCCCTTTTCCCCGGCCAATATTCGCCTACAAAAAGAATAAAAGCATAGGACAACAAATTGTTCGCGCAGACATTTCAAGACCCAAACAAAAACACGATCTCCTTTCCCTTTGGAACATGAAACCGCTGGAAGGTCATCACAGGTGTGGCACCTGTGTTGCATGTGCCAACACCATTTAGGGAAAAGAATTCCAACATAGAAATGTCATATGGAAACATCACACTTTCTCAAATTGCAAAACAAAAAATGTGATCTACGTAAAGTGCCAGAAGATCTATATAGGAAAAACAAACCAACAGATCAATGCACGCATAGGCCAGCATAAATCACGGCTCAAAAAGAAAGTACTCACCGCCCCCATGGTCGAGCACTTCATTGAAAAATCACATAGTGAAATCGACTTCAAATGGTCTGTACTTTTTACCATAAATAGTACACAGTGCCCTACTGATATTGACAAGATGTTGCTTCAGAAGGAAGCATACCTCATTTTGAAATTTAATACTACTCTTACTGGACTAAATAGTATGTCTGAACTAGCTAGAGTGTGACAGTGTCTGCATTTTCTAAATAGTTTTCCATGACCACCTCATGAATAAATCGGTCCATGTAACATAACAGCTTTACAAATGAAAAGATTCCTGTATTAGCTGTTTTCTCAATAGCTTTCATTCATTAGCTAAAAAAAACCCTAGTTTATAAAAGTACACTGACAGAGACAGTTGTTTCTTGACTTAGGGACAGCAACCTCTGCTGCATGGTTACACGCCTTACCTAAAAGGAAAACGCTGCGCACAGTCGGAAAATTGAGAACACTCCGGTTCTCATCTGACCCACAGATACAGGTACGATTCACTAGATGGCGTAAGGTCGATATGAGACATATGGCTTTTTCAATTCAACCCCATTTGATTATTCTCATTGTTTCTTTCGCATCCCACACAGATTTTTCATAAGGCCCTGATGAGAGTTCGGGAACCTTCTTGGCCCTTACTCGAAACGCATCGGTTTATCAACGGGAACAAACTAGTATATTGAGTATACACTAGGATTAAAATAGACTCATTCTATCAATGTTCCTTAGCACCTTGGCATTTGACGTTGTCTTGTGACAAATCATGAAGTTAATTTTCTCTTGAAATAAGAAAATATTCAGTGTGATGTTTGTAATGTTTATAAATTAATTGTCATTTGGATGTGTTGTTGTTTAATGTGTGAGCATATAAAAAAGTATTTGTTTTGTTTGAAATATACATATACGTGGTAAATGTTTAAATGTGAATGTGTATAATTTTCTGCCTTAAATACTCATGAAATTTTGCCAAAAAAATATAATAAAGTGATTGGTACAAATTAAGGTACCTGACTAAACGTAACTAAGTACCTGTTTGGTCTCCATCGGATTAACCACGTAGAATTAATAAGGAGGTTGCAGGCAGCCACTCTTTTGTTTTGATTCATATAAGGTCAAGCCTGTTCCTTCTCCCGTTCGGACCTAACTCCCTCGGGTTTTCAATGAATAGAGCGGCAGACCCTGATGCAGAGGTCTAGCCCAGGACCAGGGTTCGATTCCCCACCTCGGCGGGTCTTGGGCTCAAAATTCCACGGACCTGATAATTCTCGCCTCGGTGCCAATTCCAATCATGGAGTCCCACTCTGCAACTCTGGGCAATAGCTTGCTTAATCTCCACAACGGCCCCCACAACGCTAAGGATGCCTGGCCTCCACCTTGGGGGTGCCCAGGAGTGGACGCCTCACAGGGAAAGCCAGGAGGTGTTCTACAGCGGTATTCGTACAAGCGTCTTGAAACCCTTGCGGGTGAGGAGTGCGCTATACAAGTATCAATTTACATTTATATTTACATTTATTATCTGAACAGATTCCTCAGGGAGGCTTGGCCTATTTGGGTGTCCGCCCTGGTGTCGGATTCAACACAATAATGTCTTGTGAAAGTGTGTACCGATCTCCAGGTTGCTGCCTTGCAAGTCTCTGCCATTGGAACATCATGCAAGAAAGCTATTGTAGCTGCTTCCCCCCTAGTGGAATGTGCTTTAGGCGACAACAATAGGGGTTTATTTGTCAACTGGTAGGCCAATCTAAAACAGGACACTATCCATCTTGAAATGGACCTTTTGGAAGCTGGAAAACCTGTCTTCAAGGCACCATAATTTAAAAACAATTGGTATGATTTCCTTATGGCCTTCGTTCCCGCCAAATAGAACTTGGGCACTCTCTCAAGGTCTAAGGAGTGGAGTGACCTCTCCGCAGGCGTAGTAGGATTGGGAAAGAAGGAAGGTAGGGAGATCGTCTGGTTAACATGAAAATCAGACAGAACCTTTTCCAAAAAAGCAGGGTGAGTCCTTAACACCACCCTGTTGTGGTGAAACACAGTATATGGCTCTTTGGCACACAGCGCTTGGATCTCACTTACTCTGCGTGCTGATGTTATTGCCACTAGGAAAGCGGTCTTCCATGTCAAGTGCTGCAACGTGGACTTATGAATGGGCTCAAAGGGAGTACCCATCAATCTGGAAAGGACTAGATTCAACTCCCAAGAAGGAGAAGGAGGCCTAACAGGGGGATACATCTTCTTCAACCCCTGTAGGAAATCCTTAACCACCTGCAGTTGAAAAAAAGAAGGCTGGTTGGGTGAACTTTTGTAGGCTGTAATGGGCTCCAAGTGCACCCTGATCGATGAATACTTTAAACCTGGCTTGGCTAAGTAATGGAGGTAAGGAAGAATTACCTCCTCCTGCCCCGTTGTAGGATTAAAATGATTACGTGCACCCCACAATTACAATCTCTTCAACTTAAAAGCGTACAACGCCCTCTTCGTTGGTCTCTTTGCCACCTTCAAGACGTGCATACAGTCCTGCGGTAGATTCAAGTGTCCATATTGCAGGACCTCAGGAGCCACGCTGCCAAGTTCAGCGAGGGAAGGCTGGAATGGAGAATCTTCCCGTTCATCTTGGTCAGAAGGTCCGATCTGTAAGGCAGCCTCTTGTGGGGGAGGAACAACAACTGTAATAGGTCTGGGTACCACCACTGACAAGGCCAGTCTGGAGCTATCAAGATCATCGTTATGTTGGATTGGATGAGCTTGGACACCACCTTCGGGGTTAGAGGCAGGGGAGGATAGGCATATGCAAATGTTCCGGACCAATCCACCAAAAGCGCATTCCCCCTTGTCCCTGGACGGTGGAACCTAGACGCGAAGGTGTGACATTTTTTGTTTTGGTCGTCTGCAAACAAATATATTGAAGGTTGACCCCATTGATGGAAGATGTCCGCCAAAACCTTGTCGGTTAGCACCCAGTCTGGCTGATCTTCGAAGTGCTCGCACGTTTTGCTCCCCTGGAAGGTGCACCGCCGTGATGGAGAGGCCTCGAGCTAGAAGCCAGTGCCAGATCGCTTGAGCTTCCTGGGAAAGTGGGCAAGAGCGTGTACCACCCTGTTTGTTGAGGTAACACATGGTGATCGTGTTGTCTGTTTGAATCAGAATCAAGTTGGATTTGATCGAGGGCTAAAAAGCTTTTAGAGCTAGATGGACTGCTCGTAGCTCTAACATGTTTATATGATAGGACTGCTCCTTGCTGGACCACCAGCCCTGCATCTGTAGGCAATCCATATGTGCCCCCATCCTTTCAAAAATGCATCCGTTATCAAGGACTGTGCCGGAACTGGTTCATGGAAGGGGACTCCTACCAAGAGGTTCTTCGGTCGAGTCCACCATAGAATGGACGACTTTGCTGCTTGAGATGGCGCAATCTGATCTTCCCAGTGACCAGATGTTTGGTCCCACTTGTCCTGTAGATCCTGTTGCAAAGGTCTCATCCTCAGCCTGGCGTTGGGAATGAGAAATATGCAAGAAGCCATCGATCATAGAAGAGATGAAACTTGCCGGACCGTTGGTTGAGCTGTCTGGAGAGGAGCATTGCATTTCTGCTGCATCGAAAAAAGTCTCTCCTCCGAAGGAAATGCTCTTCTTATGTTTGAATCCAGAGTGGAGCCCAAATAATGGATCTTCTGAGTAGGCCGGTGAACTGATTTTTTCATGTTCACATGAAGGCCCAACCTGTGGAGCAGATTCAGACAAAAACGAAAATTGTTTCTTACTTTCCGGGGGATGGCCCTTTCAACAGCTAATCGTCTAAGTAAGGGAAAACAAACAGAACCTTTTGGTGCGGAGCTGCTGCCACCACTACCATGCACTTGGTAAAGACTCCTGGGGCAGATTTCAGTCCGAAGGGCAAGACCTTGAACTGGTAATGCTTGCTGCGATCACGAATCGTAAGAATTTGCAATGACATGGAACGATTGGTATGTGGAAGTACGCATCTTGGAGGGCCATCAAACACATCCAATCTCCTGCTTGTAGATGTGGACATATTTGATGAAGCACCAACATGCAAAACTTCTCCTTCAAGATGACTTTGTTCAGCGATCGAAGGTCCAGGATAGGTCTGAATTTCTGCTCTTGGTCTCTTTTTTGTACAAGGAAGTACCTGGAATAAACTCCCTTCCCTTGCTGAGCAGGATGAACCTTTTCTATGGCCTTTTTTCGCAGAAGGGTTACCACTTCCTGTCGAAGCAACTTTAGCTGGTGAGGACGAGATTTTTTTGGTGGAATGTCCTTTGAGGCACATGAAAACTTAGTGGGTATCCATTGCGCAGTATACTGATCACCCACCTATCTTTTGTTATGTTGCACCACTCTCCCAGATGATGTGAAACACTTCCTCCCACTGAAGTGGGCAACGGTGCCAGAGGAAGTTCTTGTTCATTGCTTCCCTGCTGATCTGGCCCTGTTGGAGGATTGCTGCTGATGACCTCCTCTACCTCTGTTTGACTTTCGGCCTTGGAACTGCGACTTGCCTTGGTTTTTGCTTTGGAACCACTGATGGCTTTGAACCCTCTGTTGGTAGCCCTTGCGCTGGTTGGGTCTGTATCTCCGCTTGAACTCTTTTTTCTTTTCCAATCCGACACCCTTGAGAGTGTCTAACTCGGCTTTCATCCTAGCCATCTTCTCTTCAGTGTGGGAGCAAAACAGGGAGGAGCCAGAAAGAGGTAAGTTAAGGATCCTCTTTTGTGCATCTGGTTTAAGAGCCGGTAGTCTCAACCAGGCAGACCTCCTAGCGCAAATTCCATGCACATAAGAATGTGCCAACAGCGTAGCACCATCCGCTGCCGTGCTAATCACTTAGTTGGCTACAAGGGATCCCTCTTTGATAACCTTCTCAAAATCCCTTGGGTCTTCTTTTGGAAGCTTTTCATTGAAACGGTCCAAGGAGTCCCATATGGCTCTGTCGTAGCGACCTAATAAGGCTGCAGCGCTAGCTACTTTTAGAGATGATGCTGCAGACCCGCAAACCTTCCATCCCCAAGAGTCCTGGGATCTACTTTCTTTGTCCGATGGGACTCACAAAGATGCAGATACTGCATGCGTTTTTCTTGCCGCCGCAATGATCACAGAGTCCGCAGGCGGATCTGATTTCAAGAAAACAGGGTCTGTTCCTGCAAGTTTATATGTCTTCTGAATTCTAGCCGGTGCAGCCTTAATTGCAGATGGTGTTAGAAAAATGTCCATCACCGGATCCAGAAGACCAGGAACCAGAGGGAGCAACGGTCGAGACGCTGATCTCTGATGTAGTGTCTCAAAAATCACAGTTGTAGCGACCTGAAGAGTCGGCATCTTAATGTTCAGCTTCTGTGCTCCCCTCTGAAGCACATCATGGTAAGTATTTATGTCGTCTATCGGAGACACTCTTGATTGAGGGCTAGCCAATAGAGTGGGTTAATAGTCCCTTTTAGAGGAGCGAGTGGAGGAGGAAGACCATGTAGGGGACCTTCTCCTTTTCTGACAAGAACCAGAAGGTCTGCGTTCCCGTGATCTGCCAGCACGGTCCGTACGTCTGGCTGAAGGAGATCTATCCACCTCTTGCACCAATCTTTGCTCCTGTAGGGTTCTTACTCCAGTGATGGATTTGAAGGAGCCATCTCGGAGATAAATGAACGGAAGGGGAAGCACTCCTGTGTTGTGAAGGAGACCTTCGTCGCGACCTTTCTGAATGTCGCTCTGGGGATGCAGATGGTGAATGCTATGGTGAAGGGTGCCTCGAGGAGTGATAGGGCGAGTGCCGTGACGCTGATTCCGTCACTAAAACTATAGAGCCTTCTCCAGACCTCACTGATGTGGGTCTCGCTGTCTAGCGAATGCCCTTCTCCGACGGAGCCCCCCTTCGACGCCGGCCGTGATCTCCTTCTCGACGTCGATTTTCGCCCAGTTGTTGGATCTGGTCTTGGCGTCGACTCTCTGTTCCTTGACGTCGATTGTCTTGCTGACGACGTCAAAGTACCTCTGTCCCTCAACACCGATCGTCGTCGAGCAGATGACGGCGGAGGGCTTTTGTTCCTTGATGTCGATTGCCGCCGGGTTGATGACGGCGAAGAGCTTCTGATCCTTGATGCCGATCACAGGCGGGTTGACGATGCCGGAGGGCTTCTGATCCTCGACGCCGATCGTCGCCGGGTTGAGGACGGCAGAGGACTACAGCCCCTCAATGCCGATCGTCGTAGGGTTGGCGACGGCGGAGGACTTCTGGCCTTCGATGCCGATCGGGGTCGTGATGACGAAGGCGGAGGACTTCTGCTCCTAGACGTCGCTCGTCGCCGGGTTGAGGACCGCGGAGGACTTGTGCTCCCCAACGCTGATAGTCGCAGAGTTGACCACGGCGGAGGACTTCTGCTCCCCGACGCCGATCGTTGCCAGGTTGACGATGGCGGAGGACTTGTAACTCTCGGCGTCGATCCTCGCTGGGTTGACGACGGTGGAGGATCACGATTCTTCGACACCGGCGGCGAATGAAGTGGCACACCTGAATGTCGGTGTTCTTTTGACGGCGAGCCCGCTGTCAAAGGTCTTCTCTCGGACGTATGTCCTACCGGTCGAAGTTTGTTCAATGCCGAGCCCGACGCTGAAGAGGAAGAGCAAGGAATCATGCTTCTTGAAGAAGATCTGGCCATCTTAGAGCCCTTTCTCATGGGTGACCTGCCTCTGGAAGATTGTTCTATCCTTTTCAGCCAGTCCATAAAGACGGATTCTTTTTCTGTCTTTCAGAGTTCTTTTAGATAAAGACTGGCAAGGAGAGCAAGTCTTGGGGACATGGTCCTTAGGAAACGCTTTCAAAACAATAATCTGTTTGAAGGCAAAGGGAAAGGTAATCCCCACTGTGTGTTAAAAACCAAATGACTACAATGCTGGCAGCCGAACTCATACATTCGGAGACAAGTTAGCTACCTCCAAGTGGAGAATGAATAAATCACTTGTTGCCTGCTCGGGGTAATGAGCAATTCATAAAATATCAAACAAGGTGTAGTCCAGCCCAAGTGGGCACAAAATAAATTGAAGGCCTTCGAACAGATTATTGTTTTGAAAACGTTTCGTAATTACCAGTCATGCTTTGAAAACGTTATGTGAACATTTATTTTCATTTAACGTGTTTACTTAGTCTGAACTCAGCCCGCATGTAAACTGGCAAGTCTGTTGTTTATTGCCTTTGGTATGACGCCAATACCATGTGACCATGTATATAGTGCACACCTTTCAGTTTGTTCGTTCTCGTGAAAAGGCAGGTTTCACCTGCGAAACGCGTCGAGAAAAGCCGTTGTGAAATAAACACGCTTTGTAAACTTTAAGTGGCCCGGATTTCTTTTCTTTACAAGGAGAGTATTTGGCTGGAATATATATATATATATATATATATATATATATATATATATATGTATATACAGCTCAGCCTCGGATTTGTACTCTCCAAAGAACCGCACTCGTGGAAACCAAAGGGTTGCAGTGCTCACACCAGTTTAATCACACTCGTAAACAGACAGACGCGTTTCAGCAATACGCCTTCCTCAGTGTCAATTACACTGTGAGGACCTGCCGGGGATATAGCGTCAATACAGTCATCAACATGGTAGATGGACAACCTCATTCTAACGGGCGCGCCATCTTGGAACATGCAAATACAGTTCACAATAGGGTGCATATTACCGTACAGGGGGAAACAAAGTAAATCAAGCCGTGGATCGGCATGGAACCCCGTGTATCCACATCCGGGGTGATGTGGGGTGCTTTCATATAAGGCCCCTTCTGAACGTTTCCCCAGTCCATCCTGCCATGTATTGGCAAGTGCTCCAGTGATTAGTATGTACAGTGTCCCCAAATGTCCTTAACCCACCAATGAACTTATTAAACTAAACTATAATGAGCAATTAATACATCCGTAAGTTGCATTGCTATTAATGTTAGTGTTACTGTGCATCAGTTCATGAAGAAGTGTCGGGAAAACCTCGTGTTGCTTATTTCCCCAAATGAACTGCCAGTTCTTCCCCATGATTCAGCCCGCCTGGACTTTTAGTCATGAGGTCGATTATGTACCTTGATTCCAGGCGTCTCAAAGTTTTTAGCCTATCTCCTCCTCTAGGGTTTTCAGGTACAAAATCTATGCCAAAGTACCGCAGCTTGGTCCTGTCCCTTTGGTGAGCCAAGTCAAAATGTCTTGCGACTGGATATGCCGGGTCTGCCTTGTCTATTGCCCTTTGGTGCTCAAGTACCCTGATTTTCAGTTGGTGGATCGTGCTCCCGATATATCTCAATCCACATGGGCAGATGAGGCAATAGACCGCATAGTTAGTGCTACAGGTCAAGAATTTCTTGATGGGTTTCGTGATGTTTGCTCCCGGGATGTCATAGTTTCGCACTCTCTTGCATCCCGAGCAGGCCTTACATTTTCCGCAAGGGAAAAACCCACCCATCTCTGCGATTTTACCTGTTCTTGGGGTCACATTCTTGAAGTGGCTTCTCACAAGGGAGTCTCTTAGTGATCTAGCTTTGCGGTATGTGATCAGGGGTTTCGTTGGGATCTCATCTTTCAGGATCGGATCTGTCTCTAGAATATGCCAGTTTTTTTGCATAATTCTTCTCAGTCTCATAGAATCACTGGTGTATGGTGTGATTAAACGAAATTTTCCCTCATCTTTGGTTTGTTCGTTTGGTACTTTTGGTTTTAGGAGATCTTCCCTTTTTATTTTTCTTACTTTCTTCAGGGTTCTGTCCAAAGAGTCCGGATCGTATCTTCTCCTTGTGAACCTTTCTATGCAACCTGCCGCTGCTGTTTCAAAGTCCTTCTCTCTGCTGCTGTTTCTTCTCATCCTGAGAAGTTCCCCGTACGGGATGCTTTGTATCAGCCTCTTCGGATGATTGCTGTCGGCCCGCAGGATGGAGTTGCCTGCCGTCGCTTTGCGATACAGTGATGTATGTAGCTGGTTGTTATCAATTTCCACTCTCAGGTCCAAGTATTCAGCTGTTGTTGTACTAATGGATCCTGAGAAGTGTAGATTGCAGTTGTTGTCATTCAGCATTCTTATATATTGCTGTGCCCCCTCCATCGTCCCTTGCCACACGATGAAGAGGTCATCGATGTACCTAAACCAATGTATTACTCTCTCTGTTCCTTGTCCCTCAGTCTGAAGGGCCATGGGCACCCGCTCCTCCCACCAGCCAACGAACAAGTTCGCGTAGCTGGGAGCAAAGCAGGTGCCCATCGCGGTCCCAGAGACCTGTGTGTATAACTGGTCATTGAACAGGAAGATGTTGCTTGTTAAACAGAATTCAATGAATTCCAGCAACATACGATTGTGCAGAGCGAATCTGGCAGGTCTCTTGTTCAGAAAGTGTTCCACTGCTGCTAAGCCTAAATCATGTCTGATGTTGGTATATAGGCTAGTTATATCTAACACAATCATCAGGTATGTTGGATCCCATGTTATTTCAGAAACTTTCGTGAGGTAACTAAACTCAAATCCCACGTAAAGGACACCAAAGACTTCCTCACGAAGTTTCTGAACACTTTCTGAACAAGAGACCTGCCAGATTCGCTCTGCACAATCGTATGTTGCTGGAATTCATTGAATTCTGTTTAACAAGCAACATCTTCCTGTTCAATGACCAGTTATACACACAGGTCTCTGGGACCGCGATGGGCACCTGCTTTGCTCCCAGCTACGCGAACTTGTTCGTTGGCTGGTGGGAGGAGCGGGTGCCCATGGCCCTTCAGACTGAGGGACAAGGAACAGAGAGAGTAATACAGTGGTTTAGGTACATCGATGACCTCTTCATCGTGTGGCAAGGGACGATGGAGGGGGCACAGCAATATATAAGAATGCTGAATGACAACAACTGCAATCTACACTTCTCAGGATCCATTAGTACAACAACAGCTGAATACTTGGACCTGAGAGTGGAAATTGATAACAACCAGCTACATACATCACTGTATCGCAAAGCGACGGCAGGCAACTCCATCCTGCGGGCCGACAGCAACCATCCGAAGAGGCTGATACAAAGCATCCCGTACGGGGAACTTCTCAGGATGAGAAGAAACAGCAGCAGAGAGAAGGACTTTGAAACAGCAGCGGCAGGTTGCATAGAAAGGTTCACAAGGAGAGGATACGATCCGGACTCTTTGGACAGAACCCTGAAGAAAGTAAGAAAAATAAAAAGGGAAGATCTCCTAAAACCAAAAGTACCAAACGAACAAACCAAAGATGAGGGAAAATTTCGTTTAATCACACCATACACCAGTGATTCTATGAGACTGAGAAGAATTATGCAAAAAAACTGGCATATTCTAGAGACAGATCCGATCCTGAAAGATGAGATCCCAACGAAACCCCTGATCACATACCGCAAAGCTAGATCACTAAGAGACTCCCTTGTGAGAAGCCACTTCAAGAATGTGACCCCAAGAACAGGTAAAATCGCAGAGATGGGTGGGTTTTTCCCTTGCGGAAAATGTAAGGTCTGCTCGGGATGCAAGAGAGTGCGAAACTATGACATCCCGGGAGCAAACATCACGAAACCCATCAAGAAATTCTTGACCTGTAGCACTAACTATGCGGTCTATTGCCTCATCTGCCCATGTGGATTGAGATATATCGGGAGCACGATCCACCAACTGAAAATCAGGGTACTTGAGCACCAAAGGGCAATAGACAAGGCAGACCCGGCATATCCAGTCGCAAGACATTTTGACTTGGCTCACCAAAGGGACAGGACCAAGCTGCGGTACTTTGGCATAGATTTTGTACCTGAAAACCCTAGAGGAGGAGATAGGCTAAAAACTTTGAGACGCCTGGAATCAAGGTACATAATCGACCTCATGACTAAAAGTCCAGGCGGGCTGAATCATGGGGAAGAACTGGCAGTTCATTTGGGGAAATAAGCAACACGAGGTTTTCCCGACACTTCTTCATGAACTGATGCACAGTAACACTAACATTAATAGCAATGCAACTTACGGATGTATTAATTGCTCATTATAGTTTAGTTTAATAAGTTCATTGGTGGGTTAAGGACATTTGGGGACACTGTACATACTAATCACTGGAGCACTTGCCAATACATGGCAGGATGGACTGGGGAAACGTTCAGAAGGGGCCTTATATGAAAGCACCCCACATCACCCCGGATGTGGATACACGGGGTTCCATGCCGATCCACGGCTTGATTTACTTTGTTTCCCCCTGTACGGTAATATGCACCCTATTGTGAACTGTATTTGCATGTTCCAAGATGGCGCGCCCGTTAGAATGAGGTTGTCCATCTACCATGTTGATGACTGTATTGACGCTATATCCCCGGCAGGTCCTCACAGTGTAATTGACACTGAGGAAAGCGTATTGCTGAAACGCGTCTGTCTGTTTACGAGTGTGATTAAACTGGTGTGAGCACTGCAACCCCTTGGTTTCCACGAGTGCGGTTCTTTGGAGAGTACAAATCCGAGGCTGAGCTGTATACTTTTGCGGGTACCCATTACCGCAAACTGCACCCGCTCGCGAGTGCCCTGACTTCACAGTGGGACAGGGAGCGCCATATATATATATATATATTCACTGAAAAAACCATAGGTTATAGACCATATATAGTTAGGAATTAGCATTTACAAAACCTTATTTTACTCGCATAAAACCATTGAAATTCCATATATAGTTAGTTGCACTAACTATATATCGCGCACCCGCAATCCACTGCTGATGATGTCACACATTACATCATTCATGACATGGTCAGTGACATCACTGATGACATCACTGATGACATCTCAAATGACATCACTGATGACATCACTGATGACATCACTGATGACATCTCATTTGACATTACTGAACACATCACTGATGATATCATTCATGTGATAATACGATGAACCTCTTTAGACTCTAATATAACCTTAGATACAATCAGTGTAAACAGACACTCACAGACTGTCACACATCCATGGATATACTCACACACCTAGTCAGTCATGCAAAGAATCAATCACACCTCCATTTCCTCAACTATACAGTTATACAAACTTTACTTATTCAAACATGTACTAACACATATTTACTCTCTTATACCATTTCTGATCTAAGTTCACAATGATCCATACAGCCACTCACACATTCACTGGCTCTTATGTTCAGTTATTTATATATATGAACTCTCACATGGACTGTGTTTTACATATGTACTTACTTTGACATGTAGCACTGAGATATCCATTCACTCACCAATACACTCATGCACACAGTCAACCGCCCATACAGCTGTTTCCACATGCACTCTTGAACCCATACACCAAGTGAATCAACTGCTCACACATCTATGCACAGAGTCATACACCTCCCAGCCACCCACACACACACTCAGTCTCCCATACAAATACTTCGACAATCAATCAATAACCCATATAGTTACTCATATAGCTACTGATCAACACATGCAACAGTTTACAGAACAGACATAATGATGCAGAAATTAAGACAGTTTAGTCACTAACCCATGCACTCAGTGAGACACATTTAATCACTCACTCATACAGTCAGTCACGCACCTACTAAATCCTTCATCCAGACACTTCTACATCCACTCATTCTTCAATATGTAAGACATATTTTAACTTTACAGAAACATACAGTCACTGGATGTTGTCATCAGTGATGTCATCAGTGATGTCATTTGAGATGTCATCAGTGATGTCATCAGTGATGTCACTGACCATGTCATGAATGATGTAATGTGTGACATCATCAGCAGTGGATTGCGGGTGCGCGATATATAGTTAGTGCAACTAACTATATATGGAATTTCAATGGTTTTATGCGAGTAAAATAAGGTTTTGTAAATGCTAATTCCTAACTATATATGGTCTATAACCTATGGTTTTTTCAGTGAATTTTCAAGGTTTTGTAAATGCTAATTCCTAACTATATATAGTCTATAACCTGTGGTTTTTTCAGTGAATTTCATTGGTTTTTTAAAAGCTAATATCTGTAGCTGTAAAATATACTCTTTATTACGTGACGTATCACGTAGCCACGTGAGACGCCTCATGACGCGTCGCCTCTGCAGCGCAAACCAAACCCGTAACGTAAGCGCGCCGGAGCACGCTTACAGATATATATATATTTTTTTAACCTTAATTAGACAAAATCCACACATGCACATATCTTGAGGCCTTGCAAAGGCACATCAAACAAACAATCCCTACCGCTCTGGACTGTTTAGAATGTTGACAGACACCGGAGAGCCAATCAGCTCCGCTTCGCAAAGTTCCGATACGCGAAAAGTTCGCGAACCGGAGCGCTACCCGGAGCGCTGTTACAGATATAGCTGCCCGGTTAGCTGCCGGTTAGCTGCCTGGTTAGCTGCCCGGTTAGCTGCCCGGTTCGCGTACCAAGACGCGTCTCTACGGCGAAAAAATCGAATTTTTTTTTATTTTTTTTTTTTAGCTTAGCTGCCGGTTAGCTGCCTGGTTAGCTGCCCGGTTAGCTGCCCGGTTAGCTGCCCGGTTCGCGTACCAAGACGCGTCTCTACGGCGAAAAAAATCGATTATTTATTTTTTTATTTTTTGCCCCGCGTGGCTCTATAATATCCCCCTCATCAATCCTAGGGGGTCAGGAGGGGTCTACCTTGCCCCCTTTCCTTCATTTCCCCCTTCGTTTTTCACCACCTCTTGTCTCTCGAGAGACAAGATGGCAGCCGCTCCGGACTGTTTACAATGTTGACAGCCAATCAGCTACTCCTCCGACTCACGTTACGCTGCCGGTTAGCTGCCCGGTTAGCTGCCCAGTTAGCTGCCCGGTTCGCGTACCAAGACGCGTCTTTACGGCGAAAAAATCGGATTTTTTTTTTTTGCCCCGCGTGGCTCTATAATATCCCCCTCATCAATCCTAGGGGGTCAGAAGGGGTCTACATTGCCCCCTTTCCTACATTTCCCCCTTTGTTTTGGCCTCCTCTTGTCTCTCGATCCTACCGAGAGACAAGATGGCGGCCGCTCCGGACTGTTTAGAATGTTGACAGACACCGGAGAGCCAATCAGCTTCGCATCGCAAAGTTCCGATACGCGAAAAGTTCGCGAACCGGATCGCTGCCCGGAGCGCTGTTACAGATATATATCTTGATTTAAACGTTAATTTCTCAAAATCCACTGAAGCACATATATTGAGACCTAGCAAAGGCACATCGGGCTAACAGTCCCTACAATTTTGCCAAGTTTCGTGTAAATCCATTCAGCCGTTCGGGCTAAAAGTGAGTCCAACCGCCCTATGGAAATTAACATGGGAAAATCGCGTTTTGGGACCCCCCTTTTTTCTCGGCCCCCCCTTGACGAACCCCCCCCAAATTTCCAGGAGCTGCTCAGAAACAAAATGTGCCATTTTCCTGAAAATTTCAGCCAATTCCGTCCACAAACGCCAAAGTTATTAGGCATAGAATTTTCAAAAGTCCCATAGAGAAAAAATCCTAACTATATATACCTACTGGCTATCGCCAGTAGGTAATATATATATATATATATATATATATATATATATATATATATATATATATATATATATATATATATATATATATATATGTATGTATGTATGTATGTATGTATGTATGTATGTATGTATGTATGTATGTGTGTATATATATATATATATATATATATATATATATATATATATATATATATATATATATATATATATATATATATATATATATATATATATATATGGAGATATTACCTACTGGCGGTCGCCAGTAGGTAGTTATAGTTAGGATTTTTTTCCTTTTTTTTTTATAATTTTTTTTTATTTTCCAAAGTAATAAACCAATAAATGTTACAGCACACTTATACATTTCAAAATCAAAGTCATTACAGTACTAATACCATCATTTGCAGATAATTATAACTACATTTTTGATACACACAAGGTTAAAGCAATAATAAAGAGAACAGTTTACATACTTTTCACCCCATGTCCTCAGCTATCTAGTCCCTAGCAGCAGACACCCCTTCCCGATTTATCAATCCGTTTTCCCAGTTTGCCACTGGATGCCAAATCTTCCTTCCCAGAGATCTACCTCTTTTTCCCTTTCTATCACATATTGCCTTTTCTAAATTATAAGTTGATAATAACCGGGCAATCCACATCTGAAAGGTAGTTGGGACCCTGTCGAGCCATGATATTGCTATGCAGATACGAAAAACTGAGGCCATCATAAACATAAACTCCAAAGGAGCATCCTCAGTTCCTACCGTGACCCCCACCGGTAATAGATCATCTGTAAGCTTAATTTTAAGTCCCAACGATACATTGGAAAATTTCTCAATCTCTTTTTTAAGAGAAAACAATTGTGGGCCTTGCGAAAACATATGGATGATGTCTGCACAGTCGGAATCACAACGTGGGCATGTTATTCCTGTGTTGCCCCCCCATTGTGCAATTCTGGCTGGGGTATGATTGAGCGAGTACAGGGTCTTGTAGTGCTGTGACTGTAGGGAGGCAGAACATAGAACCGTTCGGCCCAGATCAAGGGATTGCTGAAAACCTTCTGACTGTAACCCCAGTTTATCCGCCCACTTCCTGACATATTTCTCTCTATCGTCGGATTTATATGTACACAATTCTGCATATATAGTCCATTATGCGACAAGTGCCAAAGTCCAACGTTCCTCCCTGTTTATTTGACAGATAGCTTCTGATCTGTAAATATTTGAAGAAACTATTGTTTGTTACCTTAAATTTGCTTTGGATCTCTCGAAACTGTAGGATTTCCCCCTGTTGGTTCGTAAGGTTCCCTATCTTCTTAATCCCTTTATTGTCCCAGTCCCTCATCACCATATCCCTAAAGATATCACCAGGTAGAGATCTGTTTGTATACAACCGTGTGTAACTATTGTGTCTTCCTAATCCCATTTTCTTTTGTAACACCTTCCAGATACTATAGGCAGCTTTTAAAGTTTTGAACCTAGTATGCTTGAAGTAGCTAAAATCAATTGTGTTCAAAAATCAGTTTTCAGCCCCTTCTCCCAATAGTGCAGTATAGACATTGGTGTATCCCTGTGTACCTTCTCCTAACTCTGTGCCGCCACCCCCTATTAGTCCATGGAAATATTGCATAGCTGTGGCCCAGTAATAGAACCGAAAATCAGGTGCTCCCCAACCCCCCTTTTCTCTTGGTAGTGTTAGGTGTCGATATGCTCTCCTGGTTTTACCATGTGCCCAAATAAATTTGTTTAAAATTGCTTCTATTTTGTTAAACTAAAAATGATCAAAAAAGAGTGGGATTGCTCTAAATAAGTCCAAGAATTTTGGAAAGGTAGTCATTTTGATCACATTTATACGACCCATCAACGTCAGATGTAGCTTATGTATCCTTTCTGTATTCTCCTTTACTTTGTTTACTAGTGGTTTCATATTTATCTCTACCAAATTGTCTAGATCTGCAGTAACTTTTATTCCTAAGTATGTTGCTACTTCGACAACTCTGTTGTCTTGATAAGTCATATAGCTGTTTTGTACTATTTGAGTTTTATCTCTGTTAATTCTATATCCCGAGATTGCTCCGAAGCCTGCTGCCTCCCTCTCTATCTCAGGAAGAGCAATATCTGGATTGTTTGTAATTATAGCCACATCATCCGCATAAGCGAATACTTTATAGCTAATATCGTGTAGCCTAATTGGGGAGATCATACAATTATTTTCTAGTCTACGCAGAATAGGATCAATATACAGGGCAAATAACAGCGGAGATGCAGGACATCCCTGCCTTGTGCCCCGTTTAATTTGCACTGGGTCAGTATATCCTTTGTTGATTCTAGCATTCGGTTCTGTGTACAATGCCTGAATTGCCTTAATATATCCATTTCCCAGCCCAAACCATTTCATTACTTCCCATAAGTATTTCCAGGAGACCCTGTCGAAGGCCTTCTCTGCATCCAGAAATACGGCCGGACAGGGTCCCCTGCAACTCCCATGGCATCTAAGATAGTGATCATCTGCCTCGTATGCTGTGTGGTCCCCTTCCCTGGGATAAACCTGTGCTGTGATGTGCTCACCAAGTGCTCTATAATCTTGCTTAATCTTTGTGGTAGTGTTTTAGAATACATTTTGGCATCTGCGTTCATAAGTGTTATCGGGCGGTAGGATCCGGGTTCTAGTGGGGGTTTGTTTTTCTTTAATATCACAATAATATCAGCCCCTCCCAATGAAGGTGGAATTGATTTACCTGACTGTGCCTGCATAAGAGTTTCATGCATGTCCTTCCCCAATATATCCCAAAAGATTTTACAGAACTCTGCTGGAATTTGATCTGGGCCTGTAGCTTTTCCAACGGGGAGGATATTTACAGCTCCCTGTACTTCTTGTGCTGTAAATCTGAGCTCTAGTTTTACCTTCTCCTCATCTTGTAGCCCTACACAATGTATGTCTTCCAAATATTCCATGATCTCTTGTTCTGTGTTTTTTAGTGTCTGTTCGTAGAGTTTGGTGTAAAACTTCCTAAAAACCTCCTGTATATCTGTTATCTTATTTACTACCACACCTGCCTCATTCTTTATTTCCTTTATTTGCCCTGCAGCCAAGTTCTGCCTTGTTCGGATCGCAAGAAGGTGTCAAATTCTTTCATTATACTCATAGCTTTTCTCCCTTTTAGCTAAATAGTTAGCTGCCGTTCTCCTAACTATACTTTCGCTTGCGTCTGCTTTATTCAACTCTATATTTAGCAGTATATCTTCCAAAGGGTCTTGCTTAGAGATGGCTAATATTAGGCGCTCTTCCTAATCCGTTAAATCTAGTTTAGGAAGCTGAATAGTCTAGCGCCGAGACGCCCACGGGTATTCGTTCGCGCTCAATAAATGTCAGAAATAAATAAATAAATAAATTCATTTTTTAGCCATTTCCTCTTTCTCATTTTTAGTCCTTTGTAGCGTATAGCATAGGGTTTCCCCCCTAACGCCAACCTTGAAGGCATCCCAAACCATGCCACCCGAGGTTGAACCTCTGTTAATCTCCCAAAATTGACTAATCCAAATTCTCATTCTATTCAAATAGTTTTCATCTTTTAGGAGCCCTCTTTCAAAGGTCCAGTTGTAGGACTTTCTTTCCCCCCTGGCAACCAACGGAAGAGTTAGCACAAGAGGATTGTGGTCCGATAATAACCTCGGGAGCTTCTCCAATTGGCTATTGCCTATCAAAGAATTGGAAATCCAGAAGTAGTCCAGTCTGGCCACTAATCTATGTTAGGATTTTTTTCACTGCTAAATCGCAAAATTCTATTGTGAATAACTTTGGCGCCGGTTGACAAATCTGCCTGAAAATTTCCTCAAATTTGCCTCGCGGAGCTCCGGTCCTTCCCTTAAAGTTTCGGAGGGATTCGTCAAGCGGGGGCCGAGATAAAAGGGGGGTCTCAAAATGTGTTTTCCCCATGTTAATTTCCATAGGGCGGTGGACCTCACTTTTAGCCCGAACGGCTGACTGGATTTCCACCAAACTTGGCAAAATTGTAGGGACTGGTAGCCCGATGTGCCTTTGCTATGTCTCAAGATATGTGCTCCAGTGGTTTTTAGGAAAATTACCTTTGAAAAAATATGTATTGGGCTACTTTGGGCTATATATATGTTAGAGCCCAAATGTAGCCCAATGTAGCCTAATGTAGCCCAAAGATGGCCACCAGAGACAAAAAAAACAAATGTAGCCCAAATATCAGCCTAGAAATTATGATTAGTGCTGAAGAAAGAAAAATTAGGGCACATTTTGAGTGACTTCTCAAATCCTCTTATATTTCATTAAAACATTCTGATATGCAGTCTCCCAAGATGGCCACCAGAGACAAAAGAGCCCAAATGTAGCCCAAATATCAGCCAGATGTAGCCCAACTATAGCCCAATGACAGAATGTCCCAGAGTGTTCTAAAGAACAACTAGAACGCTAACAGTCTTACTTATGACAAAAGTATGGCACACCTGAAGTCATCTTGATTGGAATAAAGTGGTAACACTTGATACATTTAATTTGAAAAGGAACAAAATGAGGGGTTTCATTTTGCCATAGAATTTTTTATATATATATATATATACATATATATATATATATATATATATATATATATATATATATATATATATATATATATATATATATATATATATATATATATATATATATATATATATATATATATATATATATATATATATACAACGCACACTGGGTCCTTCCGGGTACCTCCTCACGTAGTCAGGTGGCGCGGAAATTCGGCAAACCCACAGCCGAATGGTTTAATGAAAATCCACAAGTTCTGCCTATAAGCAAAGTCGCGCACTCAAGGAGATTCAGTCATGAAAGTTTATTCACCGGATATCGCTACGCGTTTCGACACACCAAGGTGTCTTGATCACACGATGGATCAAGACACCTTGGTGTGTCGAAACGCGTAGCGATATCCGGTGAATAAACTTTCATGACTGAATCTCCTTGAGTGCGCGACTTTGCTTATGGGCAGAACTTGTGGATTTTCATATATATATATATATATATATATATATATATATATATATATATATATATATATATATATATATTCACTGAAAAAACCATAGGTTTCACACCAGTTATAGTTAGGAATTAGCATTTAAAAAACCTATTAAATTCACTGAAAAAACCATAGGTTTCACACCAGTTATAGTTAGGTGGAAATTTTACTTGCATAAAACCATTGAAATTCCCACGTTATAGTTAGTTGAACTCACTATAACTGTTCGGGCTGGACTGTTCCCATGAGGCACAGGGTCAAGGCTGATTTGCATATGGCCATGTTTGAACTGGGGTGGCTTGGTGAGTAAAATAATGATGGATTAAACCCAGATCTGTGACTGGGGGTGAATTTTTTGCCATTGCGCAACATTCCGTCCATCATCTTGTGTGTTTTGCTGTTCCTCCTATGGGGGAAGGGTATGCCCAGATGTGGGTCCTGTGCTCACTAAGCCACTGGAGTCAAACTATCCTGGCTGAAGACGGCTGATAGCCAGAAACCGGTCCTAGGATGCTTGATTCCGGTCCAGGAAAGGCATGGCTTGGCAGTTCGGGCTGGACTGTTCCCATGAGGCACAGGGTCAGACTGATTTGCATATGGCCATGTCTGAACTGGGGTGGCGGAGTGGGCTAAAGAACGGTGATGGATTAAACCAAGATCTGTTGACTGGGTGTTAGTGTTTGATTAGTTCAGATGCTCCGTCCATCACCACCCCCTTTTGTAGCGCCCACAAGCTGGCACCCCTCCGACACCCTACCAAACAACGCCCCCTAATGGCAGCCTGGTTCAAAAAGCCAGACGCACCTGCAGACCCCTAGAGAAAAACTGGCGAAACCACAAAACCACGGAAGCACGTATCAACCACAAGAGTGCCCTGTGGGAATACCACCAGCGCATAAGAGACATCAAACGGACCTTCATAGGAGACAAAGTCCAGACCAACGAGACCAACATCAAGGAGCTGATTAATGTCATACAGCAATTCGCAAAAGCCACGTGTGAAGCCTCGGATGTCAGGCCCTCCCAGAAACTCTGCGACAAGCTTGGCTCCTACTTCCATCTGAAGATCAATGCCCTCTAAGATAACTTCAGCGAACCAGCACCGTACACTAACCCCCTAACCACCACGGCTGACAAGCCAACCATCACGTCCTGGAATCAGGCAACCATAGAACTCAGCACCACAACCATGAAGAAAACCCACTCAGGGGCCCCAGCAGACCCCTGCTCACCTCACATCTACCACAATGCTGCCACTGTCATCGTGCCCGAACTAGGACGGACGATCAACGCCTCCCTCAGATCTGGCATCTGCCCAGACAACCGGAAACGGGCGGAGGAGAAACCCCTTCTCAAGAAACCCACGGCCAACCCTACGGTCCTGATAAACTACCGGCCCATCCCTCTCCTCCCCTTTGCGGCCAAAGTCACCAAGAGACTTGTGAACGCCAAGCTGTCCGCTTTCATCGAAGAAAACTCCATCCTCGATGCTTCCCAGTCTGGATTCCACAGCAACCACAGCACTGAGACCACCCTGCTTACCGCCAATGATGACATCCGAATGCTTCTAGACCCAGGACACACAGCGGCCCTCATCCTTCTAGACCTCTCCGCAGCCTTTGACACCATCTTACATCGCAGCCAGACTTCACGAAGCAGGGATACAAGGAGCAACCCTCGACTTGATCCAATCCTTCCTATCCTGCAGAACACAGAGAATTCAACTCCCTCCCTTCCTCTCCAAACCCTCGGAAATCAACTGCTGAGTGCCCCAGGGGTCCTCACTCAGCCCCACGCTCTTCAACATCTACATGGCCCCCCTCGACGCCATTGTCAGACAACACAGACTCAGCATCGTATCCTACGCCGATGACACCCAGCTCATCCTCTCAATCACGAAGAATCCTGAAGACGCCAGAATCAACTTCCAGGAAGGAATGAAAAACTTGGCAGCCTGAATGGAAGACAGCTGTCTGAAGCTCAACTCGGAGAACACAGAGGTCCTCATCCTCGGACCCTGCACCTCCGCCTGGGACAACTGGTGGCCCTCCACCCTTGGGAATCCTTCCACCCGATAGACCACGCTCGTAACCTCAGTATCATCCTGGACTCCTCCCTCTCCATGAGCCTCCAGATCAACGTCATTGCTTCCACTAGTTTCAACTGTCTCCCCATCCTCCGTAAGATCTTCAAATGGATCCCCCCAACTGCAGACAGACCGTCACCCATGCACTCATAACCAGCAGACTGGACTACAGCAACGCCCTCTATGCCGGAACCAACCGGACTCTCCTACGCAAACTCCAAACCATCCAGAACGCCGCAGCTATACTCGTCCTTGGTGGTACATAAGAAACAGGGGGTCCCCGCAAGAAGAAGGAATGCAATGTGAAGTTGGTTAAAACTGAAAACACTTACACATCTATATGAAACTTTTTGGCACAGTATTGCAATTTATTAACAACACTGGACACATCAAATAATGGCAGATACTAGATATTCAGTCAACAAACATAAGAGGCCCCGAGGAGGGGGGAGGAAAGAAGGGAAAGGGGGGGGGGGTGCTCATTATTGGGAATTACAGAAAAGTGGTGATCATATTGAGTCAGACAAATCACACTATTGACATACAACAATTAAACATTTCAAATGCAACATCCAAAATTGGAGGACAAAATTGATGCACTTATGAAAAAAGACATTCTCCGGTATGAACCACATCAATGGAAATGTCAGGGACGTGAAACCGGATGTCGAAGAAACACAAGCCGTCAACGTTTCGACCCCTGTATTGTAGGTCAATTTAAGTCCTTAGATGGGGTCTTCATCAGGACAGAAACGGGGAAGGTGAAAAAAGGGGACGCCAAAATCTGGAATTTAAAAAAGGGGGGGGGTTAGACATTCAGAAAAGAGGGGGTACAAATTATCGTTACAGATTAGCTAAAGACGTCGTCACAACGGCGTCAAAGTGTTAATAACACAATTACCATGTGCAACAGGCCACAAGGGGCTCTGCTGTAGGAACTCGGGTATCCCACTCAGTCGTAGGGGAATATCCGCCGCGAAACCCAAATCGCAAACTATAGAGGAAATTAAAACAGAGGAGAAAAATCAATAACGGACTAGCAAGGGAAATTACATCACAGTGAATCGTGATCATCGAGGGCTCTCTCTGGTATCAGGTGTGTGAAGAGGGACCGGGAAATACCTTGCAATAAATAACTGTAGTACCCAATAAATGGAATTAAGGGCCTTCGGTCATCCTAGGGGAAAAAAGACACAATGGGGTGGTCCCGAATATTAATACAAAATATTACCCGAGTAGAGGGGTCAGACTAGGTCAGGTGGTTATATAATACGGACCACCATATGAAGTGTGCCATGATGCTCACCTTAATTTTAAAACCAAAATTGGCCTTAAATAACTACAGAACCAAGCTGTAGAGACGGGTATCCTGTGTCACTTGAACAGAGGACAGGAGTTCGAATAAAACCGCTGTGGGCAAAGAAAGGATAACACTGATCAGTGGACTTGGGTGGCCTGTCAAAACAATGATTAAAAAGTGACCACACTTACTAAGTTTAATACGGGATAAACAGGCACAGTGTGTGTACCGTTGATGGAGGGTTGCATAAGGTGCTGCAAAAGACAAAATCAGAAAAATCATAAGGTGGGCTGGCTCAAGAGGGTTCTGCAAGAGGCCACAAATGTAGCGGAACCACTTACTTGATCCTAAGTGTATTTGTGAACAGGATCAAGGGAGCAGGACTGCTCAATATATTTTACAACTCGGTCGCTGTAGCAGGGAGACAAAATTGAGAAAGGAACCGTGTTCTATTACCAGAGTCAGTTTCAACTGGACGGCTTAACACTCATCAACAGTGAGGGAGAAAAGGAGAGCAACTCTTTTGACGAGAAACACTTACTGGATCCCAAGTGTGGTAAGACTGCTCGATATGCCTCGGAAATCGGTCGCTGTAGCGGGGAGACAAAAAACGAAAAAGCGGATCCGTAATTTTTTTTACCTGGATCGGCTTATAAACAGACTACACGGTTTTGAACTCATCTGCATTAGCAGTTGTGGAAAAGAACTCACGGTTAGTCAACTCGAAAGACGCCGTCCAGCCGAGTGGCGGGAACGGAAGCGGAGTCGCTGTGACACTACGCGGAGTTATGGGTTGTTAGGTCACGTGACCGACATGTCGAGAAAAGAAATACTTCACCAAACCCGGAGATCAATTATTAACATTCGAAATCCACTTGGTCTTTCGAGTTGACTAACCGTGAGTTCTTTTCCACAACTGCTAATGCAGATGAGTTCAAAACCGTGTAGTCTGTTTATAAGCCGATTTGTCTCCCTGCTACAGCGACCGAGTTGTAAAATATATTGAGCAGTCCTGCTCCCTTGATCCTGTTCACAAATACACTTAGGATCAAGTAAGTGGTTCCGCTACATTTGTGGCCTCTTGCAGAACCCTCTTGAGCCAGCCCACCTTGTGATTTGATGGCGGCGTCAGGCTAGACGACGATAGCAGCTCTGATCAAAGCAGCGGAGCATGCCAATGACTTAAATTAAAACCTCTGCAGGAAAAGAAATGAAATGAAATGAGGAGAGCTCTTTAGTTACATAAAACTTCACCGCTCTAGAGAGATGCCGAGACTCGAGCAAGCTACACAGTCCATCAATTTGAAGTTTGTACCTACCGACGGTTTGACTCCAGCGGTCTCAGCGATCCCAGCAAGGACGTCACTTTCACTCCTCGCCTCGGCAATTGGTTATGCGGCCCTCCGACTGCTGATCGGTAATCACCGATCGGCAAGTGATCTGCGCTCCCTTTGGTGGTTGAGCTCCGTGGGCTACGCGGAATCCAGAAACTCCGTGGGGGCTGTGACCAATACGGACCCCAGAATACCGGCAACCCACAACAGCGCAGAGAGCCTACAGCAGTCAATGGCTCCGAAAAACGCTGCCGCGGTAGCTTCTGCGGCGGCCAAGACGAGGGCTGCACGCCAGGCTTTGCGGGATCAGGAGACAGGCAGACAACGCGGTGCTACACGCGTTGAGCCACATGATATTACAGCCGAGACGATATCATCAGTGGGGGAGAAAACACCGGTCCGGAAGGGTACCTCCAACAAAAACCCTGCAGCGCCTCAATCTGCTAAAGCTACAGCACCAGCTGCTCCAACAGTGGCAACAATGTTTCAACGTGCCGCTAGCCAGAAACTAGTGGCTAAAGAGACACAGCATAAACAACTATCAACACAGAAGAGAGCATGATGCCAATGATGGAGGGGGATAAAGGAAATAATGCTGCTGTACCGAGACTAGCAGTGGCAGTGGCAGCTGGGATTCAGAAAGTGCCAACACCGCCTGAAGTACAAAGAAAAGAGACTGAGACTGACTTTAATTCTGAAAGACCCGAATCTAAAGCCACGCAGGTAAGCCAGGCAATTCCTTTCGATTCTGCTTCCCCCTCCAGATCAGATATGATTAATCAAGGGACTGTTGATAACTCCAGCGAAGCGATTGTGAATATTGACCCCCCAGTGATACAAGCGGTGAGAAATAACAGTTCTAACAGTACTAGCAGTAATGTCATCAATAACACCAACAAACTTGATAATGAGACTGCTAAAGAGGCTGCTAATGAGCCTGCAGGGTCACTTAATACTCCCACCACGACAAGTGAAATCAATAATAGCAATAAGGATGTTAACCAAATCTTAGGTCTGAGTGCGGAACTGCTTACGGAGACGCCGGTAAATTCCTCGTCTCAGAGCTTATTAACTATTCCACACGCAGATTTACATACGGACTTGCATTCTGATTTACAGAGGGAGGCTAATAAAACACAGGAAAAAGAGATTACAGAGGTCATAGAGGCATTAAAACCTCATACAGGAACACCGAAGTCCAGCTCAATGATAGACGCTAATGAGGCGCTTGAGGCCGATAAAGATAAAGATATAACAGACTTCTACTCTTTTTCAGAGGACATTAGCTGGTCTGGGGATACCGATGAACTTGATGATGCTGAAGAAGTGGAGAATGACACAGACTCCAACTTAAGTACAGAATCAGATATCAATCCCCCAAAAGAACAGCACGATAAGAGGAGAACTATACTCAAAAAGAAAAAAGCTGGGCATCATGGGGCCAACGAATTGTCATGGGACTATACCCCAACTGTTCTCACACTGAGTCAGATTCCTATAGCAAAACCACAAATATCATCCTCAGGTCAAAACCCAAATAGAGAGCAACCTGACTCATCAGGAGCCACTCTGACACAAGTTATGGAAACAGTCTTGCAAGCTATAGCATCACACCGGGAGGAGACTTCCAAAGACAGTCGCAAAGCCCAAGCAGGTTTGCAGAAGGTTCAAGGAGTAGTCCGCAAACTCTCTAAAACTATGGGTGCATTTACAGAACGACTAAATGACATAGAGGATCGCATCGTTGTAAACGAAACAGAGGCGGCTGCCACAAATGAGCGAGTCGAGGCAAATGAAGCACAGGTTCAAGATATCAGATGGAAGCTAGAAGACTATGAAAATAGACTACGTAGAAATAACCTACGAGTGCTAGGGGTGCCGGAAAAAATGGAGGGGGAAGACTGCCGCACCTTCATTATACAACTTTTTCGTGATACACTTCCCGAACTTAACACCTGGGACTGGGGTTATGAAGTGCAGCGAGCCCATAGGGTTCCATTATCTATAAAACCTGCAGCACCCACAGGTAAATATCCACGTGCAATCCTAGTGTATTTTGGGAATTTCTTGCTTTGACAGGCTATCGCAGATAAAGTTACGCCAGATAAACACCGTAGCAAAGATTCAATATCCTATTTTGTACGCCCTGACTTTTGTCATTGGACTGTTGAAAGGAGATGGCGACTCAGGCAACTCATCAAGCCATTTCAAGAAAAGAAAGCGGTAGTATATCTGAACAATCCAGCCAAGTTGAAAGTAATATACAAGGGACAAACCAAATTTTTCACATCTGAGATCAAGGCTAAATACCTAGAGAGCCTATGAAAAGATTCTCGAAACACTTATTTATGTGATATCAACTCTTGATGTGGGAGATTTCTAATTACTGGTTTCTCGCAACCTAGTGTAACGATCCTAAAATGTATACTTATGAAAATAATTTAGATTTAACACTCTATATTATTATTTCTCTTCTCTTCCTCTATTGTTACTACATGTAATCTTCTATTATCTTCGTTTTTTTTGTCTTTTTTTCTTTCTCTTCTTGCTATACACTTAAAACTACATGCTTCACTAGCTCTGATTGGAATATGCTACTCCATCACTATAGACTCTTATGGAGTCTTATTGCCTATTTTGGGAGGTCAGGGGGGGGAGGGGGAAGGGGAGCGTGGAGGGTGTTGGGTGGGAACCAGGGTGTGCAGGGTGAGGGGGGGGCGGGGAGAAAACAATGTAAAATGAGCAAGTTCGAAACCATTAAAGGAATGCTGGTAGATAAGCATCGCTTAAAATATAAAATAAATAAATGGGAAAGCTGAACATAGGATGTTGGAATGTGGCAGGTCTCAATGACAGAGGAAAGAGGGCTCAATTTTTTCAATTAATGGTTCACAGCTCCTGGGATATCATCTGCATACAAGAAACTCACGTTCCTATAGGAGAGATTAATCAGCTAAAAATTACCAGGCTATAACCTATTAGTTACAACAAAACAAACCACGAAAACCAGAGGAGTTACAATTCTAGCAAGAACAAGACTAGGTGTCCCAGTACGTAAAAAAGCCGATATGCATGGAAGATGGGCCATTGCTCAGTTAGATATGGGTATTACTATTTGCTCCATCTATGGCGCTAACCTTGACGACCCTGCATTATATATCGAATTAGAATCAGAATTAGCGCTATGGCCAAGCACTTTAATCCTCTGTGGAGATTTTAATTTAACATTTAATCAATTTCAATCCAATCAGAGCCAATACAATTATTCTGGCCGTAAACCAAGAGTATTCAGAGCAGTACTAAACTTAATTCAGAGTCACAATCTTCAAGATATATGGTCTTTAAAAAATAGTAGAGACCCAGGATACACCTACTTTTCCTATCCACATAAAAAATATGTACGCATAGACTACATTTTCGCAACTGCAGACATCGCTCTGAATGCTCTTATTTTCAAAGCCCCTAAGACAATATCCGATCACAACTCCATGTATGCTACATTGGAAGTTCCTAGATTTAATCGAGTTTATGCACAATGGACATTTGACCGAAAATTATTGGTCAACCAGGAGTATATAGCGCACATTGCACAATGGACCAAAGAATTCTTTGATATAAATCAATATAGCGCATCACGCATTAGTGTATGGGATAGTTTTAAGGCGGCGTTAAGGGGAGAGACTGCCACCTTTGTCGCCAGCCGTAAAAAAGAACGACAAAAGACTCATACCCAGCTATTAAACAGATTAACACATCTAGAATATACACACGCCAACCAATTACATCACGGGGAACAGGCTGACGACACCCTAAGAAAGATCCTAATACTTAAAGCAGAGATAAATAATGATTTAACTGAAAAAGCTGCAGAAACCCTCCAAGCCAACCGAAATAAGACATATGAGACAGGCGAAAATGTAGGGAGACACCTTGCTCTAAAAAACAGGCAAACTCAATCTTGTAACTCCATACAAAGCATTGACTATGGCGGCCATAAATATACCACTCAGGAAGAAATAGCTAATTGTTTCCAGGAGTATTACCAAAAACTATACCATAATGAAGACAAAAAATCGATTGATGAAACTAAAGAGTTCCTAGTCAACTGGCTTAGAGAGACTAACATGGTACAAATCATTGATGATGAAACAAAAAAAGAACTAGATAAAGAAATCACCAGAATAGAAGTAGAGATGGCAATAGCGGAACTAGCTGCAGGGAAAGCAGCAGGACCCGACAAGATACCCCTAGACCTATACAAAATACTGGGTAAAGTGATAATCCCATTTCTATATGATCTTTTCTTAGGTATTCAATGGCATGGAAAACCCCCGGAATCGTGGAAACAAACAAACATAGCCGTCTTCAAGAAGAAAGATAAATCCCCCGAACTGACAACATCATACAGGCCGATCTCACTGATCAACTCAGACTCTAAAACATATGGCAAAATTTTTGCTAATCGCCTTGGTAAAATCATTGAACAACTAGTGACTCCCTGTCAACACGGGTTTATACCTGGCAAAAGTACCACCGATCATATACGTAGAGTAATATCTCTTTTCGACGTAATGCAAATAGAGAAAGGACAAATGTCGCTGATTTTGTTAGACGCCGAAAAGGCTTTTGACCGGGTCTCCTGGCAGTTTCTTTGGGAAATATTAGCCATTAATAACATCGGCCCGGGGTTCATAAAATCAATAAAAGCCCTCTACGTAGACCCCAAAGCCAGAATCTTGACAGGGTGCTGCGAATCTGAAAATATAAAAATTCAGAGAGGCACGCGACAAGGGTGTCCGTGCTCACCATTGTTATTCGCACTTTACATTAACCCCTTAATTATCAAGTTATTAACATCGCCAGCGATAACACCAATAAAAACCGGCATCTACAACACTAAAGTCCTTGCCTACGCCGATGATGTTGCGGTCTTAACAACTAACCTTACTGAGGCCCTAGTTGAAATAGAAGCAACTACTAAAATATTTGGGCTCTACTCGGGGTATTCTTTAAATCAAGACAAAACGATGGTAGTATGCACTGATAATACACCATATATAAATCAATTTAGAGTAAAAAATGTGAAATATTTAGGAGTAAATATCTCGTCCAATACTGATGATATCAATACGCTAAATTACGACCCTCTAATTACAAAAATAAAAGGAGACTTACTTAGAGTCAATAACTTACATCTATCTATAATTGGTAGAAGTAACTACATAAAAATGACAATATTTCCAAAGATACTTTACCTGTTTCGAGCAATCCCTATTTTAATTGACAACGCTTCTATGAAAAAGATAAACCAATCAATATCATTGTTTATTTGGAGCTACGGGAAGATAAGAAGAGCTCTACCCAAGTTAATTTTACCAACTTCTAGAGGCGGCCTAGCTATACCAAATTTAACTTATTACATGTGGGCAGCCATTCTACAACAAATGACATTTCTAACTACATCCAACCATCATGATCGAAACAGACCACTTCATGACATACCTTCTATTTACGAACTAACATTAGGAAGCACAGCCAGAGGATTACTATTAAGACAAATCGAACCCTCCTACTTTAAAAAGATCAAATTCAAAATTATCATAGATGCTTATAAAATTTGGACTTGCTGCACAAAAACACTCCTAATTCCTAAATATACAAAATACACACCCTTATGGCATAGTTCAGTAATACCCAATATCTTAATGTTAACACAACTAAACGCTGGGAGAACCTAGGCCTTATCACCATTGGCGACTTTCTAAATACAGACAGTAGAACAACTTTTGATGAACTATATATTAAATACCAGATTCACCCCACCGATTATTTAAAATGTATTCAAATATATACATCATTAAGACAACGAATCATAAACATAGAGCTAAAATCGATACCATTCATAGACCTGATACAAAAAACATCAACCAGAATAAGTGATATATATGAAATCTTCTTGAATAACCATCCTGATGACGTAGAAAGAATAGAAACTAGCTGGGCCAATAAACTAAACAATCCTAACGTCGACATAGACATGATTCTACAGCTATCATCCAAAGCCATATTAGCAAGCAACTTAAAAGCTCAAATCTATAAAACGATATGCAACTTATATTACACACCTTCCAAATTATTTTCATGGGGTAAGATTGACCATGATAAATGCCCCAGATGCGCACTTGGTCCTGCAAATCTGATACATATGTTTTATGACTGTCCCAAATTAGAACAAATTAAGGAAAGTATCGTAAAATACTGGACTGAGATCTTTGGCCATGAAATCAAAACCTCATCAACTTTGTTCCTGCTTGGCTATGATAGCTCTCTAGAACTTAACAACTCAGAAACCTATACAACTTATTTATGTACTGCCATATATAGAATCATCTTAGCAACCCGCTGGAAGGACTCTGAGGCCCCAGCATTTCAGGGATGACTTAACAGACTATTAGCAGCATATAAACAAGAAATGGCCATCTATAAAACTAGAGGGAAAAAATCCAGATCATATGGGGAACTGGTTTGGTCCTCAGTTGCTGGATGGTATGAGCAACAGAGGGACTAAGACTAAAAACTGCTCAGGCAAGTTTGATATATGTACTATGGCCATAAAGACTTGAGAACTGAAATGTGATTTTACAACTTCTTTCCACTCATAATTATTATTATTGACTGTTAATAGACTTGCCACAACTTGTATGTATATATATTTACTCTATATTATGAAATTCTCAAAGTCTGTGCTTTCTAATAATCGTAATGCAATATGTGTTTAATTTCGTAATTTTCGAACATGCTCAATAAAAATTCTTTAAAAAAAAATGACCTAAGGCCCTTAATTCCATTTATTGGGTACTACAGTTATTTATTGCAAGGTATTTCCCGGTCCCTCTTCACCCACCTGATACCAGAGAGAGCCCTCGATGATCACGATTCACCGTGATGTAATTTCCCTTGCAAGTCCGTTATTGATTTTTCTCCTCTGTTTTAATTTCCTCTATAGTTTGCAATTTGGGTTTCGCGGCGGATATTCCCCTGCGACTGAGTGGGATACCCGAGTTCCTACAGCAGAGCCCCTTGTGGCCTGTTGCACATGGTAATTGTGTTATTAACACTTTGACGCCGTTGTGACGACGTCTTTAGCTAATCTGTAATGATAATTTGTACCCCCTCTTTTCTGAATGTCTAACCCTCCCCCCCCTTTTTTTAAATTCCAGATTTTGGCGCCCCCTTTTTTCACCTTCCCCGTTTCTGTCCTGATGAAGACCCCATCTAAGGACTTAACTTGACCTACAATACAGGGGTCGAAACGTCGACAGCTTGTGTTTCTTCGACATCCGGTTTCAAGTCCCTGACATTTCCATTGATGTGGTTCATACCGGAGAATGTCTTTTTTCATAAGTGCATCAATTTTGTCCTCCAATTTTGGATGTTGCATTTGAAATGTTTAATTGTTGTATGTCAATATTGTGATTTGTCTGACTCAATATGATCACCACTTTTCTGTAATTCCCTCTAATGAGCACCTCCCCCCCCTTTCCCTTCTTTCCTTCCCCCCTCCTCGGGGCCTCTTATGTTTGTTGATTGAATATCTAGTATCTGCCATTATTTGATGTGTCAAATGTTGTTAATAAATTGCAATACTGTGCCAAAAAGTTTCATATAGATGTGTAAGTGTTTTCAGTTTTAACCAACTTCACATGGCATTCCTTCCTCTTGCGGGGACCCCCTGTTTCTTATGTACCACATAGCGCCCAGGTCCCCGTGACTGCATGGGTATAACCCCCTTTTGTGTAATATACTCATCCTTGGGACGCCGCAACACGAGCCCATGACCCAACACTTACAGGGCCTCCACTGGCTCCCTGTCGAGGAGAGGGTCACCTTCAAGCTCCTCACCCATGCCTACAAATCCCTCAACATCAGACCCAAATACCTCAACGAGAGAGTGTCCTTCCACGTACCCAAGAGGAACCTCCGCTCCGCAGACCTTGCACTGGTCGAGGTCCCCCGCATCCGCAGAAACAGAATCCACGCAAGAGCTTTTTCCTACATTGCGGCCAAGACCTGGAACGAGCTCCCTGTGAACATCAGACGCTTCCCGACCCTGCACACATTCAGAAAGGACCTCAAGACCTAGCTCTTCGACTGATCCGGAGCCACCCTCTTCTCCCAGCGCCTCGAGACTCTCAAGGGTGAGTAGGACGCTATACAAACCCCTGATTGATTGATTGATTATGGATCTGTTTCTTGGAGAGGAAGTTGACAAGTTTGTTTTTAAAATCTTAAAAACGCTCAAAATCCCCATTATAGTTTGGAAGTGGATCCCACTGAAGAGGATCTTGTGTTCCCAGGTGGTGTAGGAGTTCCTTCCTACAGTGGGGTTAAATGATGAGACGAATTGGCTGTCGTGGAAATGTCCAAAGTAGAGCTACTTTTTCTCTAGTTGAATGTGGTAGACCTGCTATGGCATTTGTGCCTCTTCACGAGTCTCCAACACAAAGAAAGTGTCATAGGAAACAAGAGGTTATTTCCTTTCCTGAAATACTTCTTCAGTAATGAGGGATGTAGGAAGGTGGACATCTGACTATGGTTACCCCCAACTTTTTGCCAAGTGTTTAGTTGGTTTTTGACTTAGTTGGCCTGGGACCCTGCTATTAAAGGACCCCATGCCCTATGCACTCTCTGTTAAAATGGACTCAAGGCACTTTAGGTGCCTTACCAATTGGAACATGGATCACCTTGTGAGCCCCTGTACAGTGTACCCTAGGTACCCAGGGCATAGGTGCATCCAAGGCCTACCAGGGGCTGCAGCACGTATTGTGCCACCCCTGGCCTGGCCTTACTATTTGACACAACTGGCTGATCACTCAGCTGGGGCAAGGTGGTGTAATCACCCTTTGCTTTAGATGAAAACAAGTTACTTACCTGTAACTTTAGTTCCCCAGTATTGGTAACTTTCATAGATTCCCATGCTTTGTATCATTCCCCGTCGTCGGAATGGGAGTCTCGGTAACAAAAATACCATAGCTGTAGGTACAAAAGACAATGGAAAAAAGGCCTAGGCCTCATTCCCTTTTGTAGCATATCACCCTCTTTGTGTAAAAGAGACCAAACTTTGGCCTCAGCCAATCAGAAGTGCCTCACCACTTAGAACCTTCCTGAAGGAACCTCAGAGCCTCAGATTTTCGTAGCCGTTGTGTACTTAGACACCATATCTGTTGTAGGCTAAGCTTTCCCCGGGGAGGTGGGTGGGCGCATGGGAATCTATGAAAGTTACCAATACTGGGGAACTAAAGTTACAGGTAAGTAACTTGTTTTCTTACCCCAGTATTGGAACTTTCATAGATTCCCATGCTTTGTATCAGAGTAGCAAGCAGTTGGCAAGATAATCACATTTTGCATCGTAAATAATAGCAATAGATAACATGACATTAGATACAAAATGTGAAAAATGGAAGGTGGGAAAGAAAGGAAAGCTCACCATTAGTGGAAGAGGTTCCTCAGGACAGCCTGTCCTACTGCTGCATCATCTTGTTGCAGAGATTCCAAGCAGTAATGCTTGGTAAAGGTGTGAGCGCTGCTCCAGGTAGCAGCTCTGCAGATATCCTTAATTTGCACCCCCGCGAAGAGGGCTGTTGAAGAAGCCACAGATCTTGTGGAATGTGCTCGTATTTTTCCAGTCAGAGGTTTTCCTGCAGCCTTGTGACAATGTAATATGGCGCTCGTGATCCATCTTGAAACACCCTGTTTGGATAGTGGAAGGCCTTTACTCGGTCCCCCGAAGGCCACAAACAGTTGAGAAGATTTTCGAAAACCTTTAGTACGTTCCAAATAGAATTTTAAGCATCGCTGTACATCCAACGAATGCAATGCTTTCTCCGCTGGCGTAGAAGGTTGAGGGAAGAACGTCTTCAGAATGACCAGTTCATTCAAGTGGAAAACCGAGGGAACCTTTGGCATGAACCTAGGGTTAGTCCTCATGATGACAGTGTTCCTCTTGAATTGAAAGAAAGGTTCTTGGATGGTCAAAGCTTGTAATTCTCCTACACGCCGAGCCGACGTGAGAGCAAGGAGGAGAGCCAATTTCCACGAAAGATATTTGATGTCAGAACGATGGACTGGTTCAAATGGACCCTTCATAAGTTGAGAACGGACCAGATTCAAATGCCATGTTGGAGGAGGCGGTCTCACCGGTGGATAGACCCTGAACAAGCCTTTAAGAAATTGCTTGATTATTCTGGAAGACCACAAGGAAGGCTGTCTTTCTGAATCGTGACAAAGCAGCCAAATGGACCTTAATTGATGAATGGGCTAGTCCAGATTTGGCCAAAGACAGCAGGTAAGGTAGGATCTGATGAGGCTTGGAATTGAATGGATCAATGCTTTGTTTTCTACACCAACAACAAAATCTTTTCCACTTAAGGCGGTAAGTTTTGTTAGTTGAAGGAGCCCTTGCTTGGGACAGAACTTCCCTAACCTCCCTTGACAATGGGAGGTCCATAAATTCTCGCTGTTCAGGAGCCATGCAGTCAGGTGTAACGACTGAGGATCTGGATGCAAAATCTGTCCTCCGGTCATCGTGAGAAGATCAGGCAGAATCCTTAGAGGCAAGGGAGGAGCTATCGACAACAGATGGAGCTCCCTGAACCAGAACTGCCTCGGCCAAGCCGGGGCTATCAGGATCATCCTGCATGGTTCCACCTTGAGTTTCCTGATTAGTCGTGGTATTAGAGGAATGGGAGGAAAAGCGTAGACAAATGTCTTCGACCAGGCTATCGAAAGGGCATTTCCCAGTGAATCTTGATGGGGAAGCCTGCTTGCGTAAGACCGGCATTTCTTGTTGGTCGGAGTGGCAAAAAGGTCGATGTCCGGCCTGCCCCACAGGCTGAAGACTTGTTCCAAGACTTCCTGATTCAACTCCCATTCGTGGCTGACCGAGGATGACCTGCTCAGTCTGTCGGCGTTTTCGTTCAGGACGCCTGGCAAGTGTTCTGCTGTCAGTGACATCTTGTGCTGGATCGCCCATTCCCAGACCTGCTGAGCCTCTAGCGACAATGGGCGCGATCTGGTCCCTCCTTCCTCGTTCACATAGTGCATGGCCGTGGTGTTGTCCGTCCTGATAAGCACTTGTGAACCTTCCAGGCGAGGAAGAAACGCTTGCAGAGCCAGTCGTATCCCCCTGAGTTCCAACAGGTTGATGTGGAGGCGTTTTTCCTGGGGTGACCAATGACCGCTGACATGTAGGTCCTGCATCACTGCTCCCCAACCCTCCAATGACACATCCGTCGTTATCACTTGTGGAGACGGGTCGTTTGCGAAGGATAGACCTTGGGACAAGTTGTTTTGATCTGTCCACCATAATGCCGCTTCCTTCATCTCTGGAGTGATCGTCACCCTGTCGTCAAATGAACCGTGGACTTGCTTCCACTGATTGTCCAGTTGCTCCTGCAAGGGACGCATCTTCAGTCTGCAATGGGGGATTAGTGGGATACACGATGATATCACTCCCAGCAGAGACTTGTAGCGGCGTACTGAAAGAGACTCTTACCCACATTTAATTGTTGCACACCCACATTTTGTGGGGTAGAAGGGACTCGGGGGCACTGCACAAGCATCGCGCCGGTTTAGAGCGCCATTTTGGAGTGGGGAGAAGGTTTTTCCTCACGGAGCGCCATCTTGGGTGAGGGAGAGCCACTCGCCCTGCCAGGACCCACGCAATGGAGGTGGAGGTAATAAAAGTAGGACCTCCTACCTCGCTTAGACTGACTTCGAATTTCTTGTACTTGCGCTGCGTGTAAAACGCTCCTCCTGCATTTTAACCTTTAAAAATAATTGTTTAATCCTGCTTTGCGCCGAGCGATCGCGTTTTTTACTTTACTTTGCCGTGCCGCTTAGAGGGAATTTTAGGGAGCTCTTACCCACATTTAATTGTTGCACACCCACATTTTGTGGGGTAAAAGGGACTCGGGGGCACTGCACAACGCGCCGGTTTAGAGCGCCATTTTGGAGTGGGGAGAAGGTTTTTCCTCACGGAGCGCCATCTTGGGTGAGGGAGAGCCACTCGCCCTGCCAGAACCCACGTGATATCCCCGCCGGCCATTTAAGATGGCTGCCAGACAGGTGCGCAGCGACGGTGCGCAGCGGGTGCGCCGTAGGGGCGCCGGAGGTGCGCCAGAGGTAAGCTCGTTTGCGCCCGTTCGCGCAACGGACGCGCCGGGGGCCGGTACTTCTGGATCTCTTTCCCGCGATACTATTATCTATACTCGTGATGAACTTTTAGGCTTTAAAACTAGCCCCCCGTCTAGGGGACCAGCTACATCTCCAGGAAAACAGACAGACTCCTTTAGTTGTGGCCTTCTGAACGTTAGGTCGCTGTGCTCACATCATGGAGAGATTGCTATCATGATTGAACACCATGAGTTAGATATCTTACTCATGACGGAGACATGGACTAGCACGGACTGTGCAGTAGAGCTGGGCTTGGCCTGCCCCTCGGGATACAAAATCAGGCACATCCCCCGAATCGGTGCTAGAGGGGGTGGACTAGGACTAATATTTAGAGAGTCTATTGATCTTTCCCTGATCGACATCAAGACCATTCCTGGTCATGAATTACTTGCCTTCTCTCTAAATGGACAGGGGGGCGCTCTATTTACTGGTCTACTTTGTTACAGACCTCCATCTAGCCCTTTATCGGCTGTGACTGGGCTGATTGAGTTAATCCTTGATCTATCCGCCTCGCATTCAAGGCTAATGGTATTAGGTGCTCTTAATCTCTGGCTGGGTGGCTCTGGAGATACTGCACTTACAGATCTGACCCAGACCTGTCGGAGTATTCAGCTGCAGCAGTTGGTCCTCACTCATACCCACCAAAAGGGCCATATTCTGGACCTTGTTTTTGCAGACCTAGAGCATGTAACTGTTAGAAATATCCTGCCCCAGTGCTGGACGGACAATGGGTTAGGCCTTTTCTCTCTCACGCCCAAGGCGGGGCAGGGGAGAAATAGGAACTTAGGTGGGGTTAAAAGTACCAGACAATGGTCTAAACTCTTGAGCCAGTCCCCTCTACCCTCATTACTCCCTGAGGGCTTCATTTTAGAGGAAAACGTAGATCTGAGCTACGAAAGGCTTAGCCAAAGGATTGTGTCCTCACTTGACTCTTTGGCCCCTCTACGGAAAATAAGAAACAGGCCCACTCCGGCGATGCCATGGTTTTCCGAAGAGTTGTTTCAACTTAAACTCCAATGCAAGCAGGCTGAGCGCACATGGAGAAAGAAATACCTGGACTCAGATCGGGACCTTTACAAACAGGCCCTGTCCATCTATAAAGCACAGATTAAATGTGCAAAGGCCAGGTTTTTGGAAGAGTCTCTGCGGGCGGCAGTTAATAAATCACAGACCTTATTTAAGATCGTGAAGGATCTGTCATGCCCTGCTACTGCGATTAATACCATCACCACATCTCAGTCTCTGTGCGACTAACTGGCACAGGCTTTTGAGGATAAAATCGCAGCCATTCTGAATAATCTTGGCGTAACATCTGGCGGCAATCCTCAGAGTCGTACGGTAACGCACTCCGGGTCTACCATAGACTTCACCTCCAGCACTGCCAAGTTGGACTGCTTCCCTTCTCCAACTTATGAGGAATTCTGCTCCCTGGCCAACAGTGTGTCGTCGGGATCACCTTTAGACCCACAACCGCATAAACATTGGAAGCACTTCCGGGAAGAACTCTTCCCCCCACTGTTTGCCATTTGTGATCAGTCCCTGGTTTCAGCACGGGTACCAGACTGCTGGAAACTAGCCGTGGTATCCCCTCTACTAAAAAAGCCCACCTTGGACCCGGCTAGTTCTGAAAACTATCGACCCATCTCCCTGCTCCCGTTTCCAATAAAGATTCTGGAAAAGTGGGTCACAAAACATCTGTCTAAATTCCTGGAGACTGGGTCCTGTCTGGATGAAGTCCAATTCGGGTTTAGACCGGCCCATTGGACAGAATCAGTGCTGGTGACTGTGCTTGACGACCTCAGGACGCGAGCCGACCATGGAAGAGCAGCCTTTTTAGTGCTGCTCGATATGTCGGCCGCGTTCGATACTGTCAGTCACGCAATTCTGATTAACAGATTAGAGGAAGTAGGGGTAACTGGCCTTGCCCTACAGTGGCTGACATCTTACCTTGGAAACCGTCACCAGGTAGTGGCATTGCCACCGTTTAAATCCAACATCAGAAGAGTGGCGCAAGGTGTTCCACAAGGGTCGGCCATCAGCCCTATCCTCTTCAACCTGTACCTGCGGCCCCTAGTTGCGCTGATCAGATCTTTTGGCATAGCAGTGACGAATTACGCAGACGACACTCAACTTGTCTTCTCACTTGAGGGCAAGGAAGCAGTGACACTTGACACCTTCCACCGCTGTATGCTCGCATCTGCGGACTGGCTGAATCAGAATTCGTTACAGTTTAACAGCTCCAAGACAGAATTCTTACACTGCACCACTGACCGCATCCCTAGACCTCTTCCGCCGGATTTCTGGCCACCCTCCTTCCAAAGTACGACTGCGTCTACCACCTCGGTCCGTAACTTGGGAGTGATGTTTGGGTCCAATCTCCAACTGGATGCAGCCGTCAATAAAACAGTGAGTACTTGCATGGGATTGCTTCGTATGTTGAGAAAGGTCCTCCCGATGCTTCCCATGGACAGTAGGCCAGAGGTGGTGAGGAGCATCATCGTAAGCCGCCTGGACTACTGCAATGCTCTATTTCTTGGAGCACCAGCTACTTTGATAGGAAAACTGCAACGGGTGCAAAATCTTGCAGCCAAATTAGCGCTTGCTCGCCGGCGCCACGACTCCTCTTCCCAGGCATTAAGAGACCTTCATTGGTTACCGATCCTTCAACGGATCGATTTTAAATCTCTATGTATTGTATTCAGGGCCCTTCACGGACAAGGCCCAGTACCACTTCAGAACATGTTTCATTGGTACGCTCCATCCAGATCCCTTCGTTCGGCTTCCGCCCACCTTGCTGTGGTGCCTAAAGTTCCGAGATCACGGCTGGGTGGCCGATCTTTCAGCTTTACGGCAGCCAGACTATGGAACACTCTTCCGCTAGGATTGAGAAGTATGAATGACCTTGTTTCTTTCAAGAAAAATTTAAAAACACATCTCTTTCCTAGGACTGCATCTTCCTAGTTCCTAAATCAGTAGGGTGCGCAGCAGGATCCTTTCAGTCAAAGCGCCAGGATACCCGTGGGGTGACAGACACGCGCTATAAAAGATTACCAATACATACATACATATATACTTTCTTGTTTGTAAGTCTTGGGCCATGGTTTGTAATTTCTGCCTCCTTTTTCGGAGTAGGAAAAGCTTGTGATAGCTTTGAATCCAAGATGGCTCCCAGAAAACGAGCCCTTCTGGATGGGACCTGGCAAGATTTCTCGTTGTTCAGAGTGAGTCCCAGGTTCTGAAACAAATTGGTACATGCTTGAACCGCCTGCAGCGCTGCTTCTCTGGACGGAGCTTTCAGTAACCAGTCGTCCAGATAGGGGAAGACCTGAAACCTGTGTTTTCGCAGGAAAGCTGCTACTGGCACCAGCACCTTTGTGAAAATTCTTGGGGCTGAGCGGAGTCCAAAGGGTAAAACCCTGAACTGGTAATGGCTCTTGGCTACCGTGAATCGCAGAAACCTTCTTGTAGGAAGGTAGATACTTGACTATGGTTACCCCCGAATTTTTGCCTGGTGTTTTGCTGGTTTTCCGACTTAGTTGACCTGGGGCCCTGCCAATCAGGACCCCAGGCCTACTGCTCTCTCTCTGAAATGGATTCTATGTACCTTAGGTGCATTACCCAATTGGAACTGGGCCACCTTGTCAGACCCTGTAACTCAGGGCATCGGTGTACCCAGGGCCTACCAGGGGCTGAAGCATGTATTATGCCACCCCTGGATGGCCATCTAAATCTGACACAACTGGCTGCGCGACAGCTGGGGCAACGTTGCGTACTCGCCCGTTGCTTTAGGTATAGTATCCCTATATCTAACCCTAAAATGGACACCCGAGTTCATATCAGTCACTCCTATGGCAGGCCTTGACAATCCTGAAGGCAGAGTGCGTGGAATCGTGTGAATTGGGCTCTGGCACGAGCCGAGCCCGGTTGCAGCTTGCGGAACCAAGACCCAATGGCTGTTCCATGATAACGCGTACCATATTGGTAACTTCGGTATCGCGTTATCAAGACATGTCGAGTAAGGTGTCATACGAATCGGGCTGCTGACCTCTCACCAATGCTGGCGACGAGGTTAGCATTCCGCCCTTCTAGAGGGACACGACATGTACGTAACTGTGAACCCCGGTTAAAGTTAACTGAAGCCTCAGCTCCACAAAATGGACGCTGCCACCACAGACACGAGTCTGACCTCCTGCTGCTGGGAGTCCTTCCAGTGAGAAGAGCTCGGACAAAGGGTTTCCTGTCCGGGGCGGTGTTCGCACCATCCCAGACAGGGTTTTGTGTATCCTGGGTAGGCAGAGCTTTACAAGAAGGTGACTGCGGAGTGGCACCCCGGTGCTCACTACGCATCTGCAGGCTAGAACCAGTTCCAGGGGCGCGCAGCCCCTGACCTGGGGAAAGTCCGGCAGGGGAGAGGGGTGTAACTACCCTCCTTCCTGGTCCCACCCCTAGGGCAGGACCCAGTCATGTACCCACCCCTTTCTTTAGGATAAAGGCAGGAGTGGGGACCCTTCCAAATTAGATCATCTTTGAATCAAGAACTACTTTCTACGAAAGGGCATTCAAGACTCTTCTCAAGATTTCTCCCTTGTGGCTAAGGAGTAGTCACCCTGCGTCCGCAGGCACCATCCAAGAACTCTGCGGTTTGCTGCAAGTCCTTCCTCAGGAATCCGACTGCCCAGCTCGACGAGAACCGGCTTCCCTGGCACCTCTGACCTCTACCCACATCGTCAGCTCAGCTGAGATCCGTGGGTGCGACGAGACCTCGAGGGATCGGCCATCATCAAAACCTGCACGCGTCCTTAACCAGCACAACCACCGAAGGTGAGTGCTCTGGGGTCCGAGAAGCCCCGACCCTGAGCAGCTCCAGCACCGAAGTGCAGTCTCCCAGCATCAACACGATCTGCGTGGGGCCCTTCTGCTTTGCTGTTCAGCACGTTGTCCGATCACTAGCCGCTGGCTTGTGACTCTTTGACGACGAACGACAACCAACGTTGCTGGTCTGGTTGCTCCAGACTAGCCTTTGCTCCCTTCTGCGAGAGGAGCTCCCCGGACCCTCCTGGGCCACTCAAGACGCCATTTTAGGCCCACCACGTGGCCCTGAAATCTGCCAAGGCTTGTTGCCCCAATCCTGGGCCCAGCGACGCCGACAGCATCAACCTTCGTGGGACAGCTCGCACCTCCATCCTGGTCGCCGACAACGCCTCCTGGTCCGTGAGACTGCAGAGCCTAGCGTCGCCCACTCACCTAGCCGAGGTGACGATCATCCGGTGCCCTCCTGGTACCCTCTGACTACTGGCTAGTAGTACGAACTTGGTCCCCTCTGCTTTCAGGTGTCATCTATCTATTCTCCACTGGTCGCCGGCCAGCAACTCCTTCCTTCCGGCTCCTGGCTCGTCAGCGAAGACCCCCGACGCCTGTAAGACTTGTGCAGCCGCAGCCCTTGTGGCTAGGTAACTTCGGAATTTCGGTGCCCGCATAGCCTCCTTACTTAAGGGTCCCGAGTCCCTCGCTTCCGACTTACCTTATCGGGTCCGCCCGAGACCACTAAACTTTCCGTGCCCTCGGGCACTTGTATTAATTGTGCACTTGAAGTATTTTCCTAAGAGTTTCGTTGTGTGCTTAGTACCCTGTCCTCATAAAGAGTACAGGGCTGTTGTGATTCTAATCAATACACTGTTTATTTTCATAACACTTGTGTGGTGTCCTTTCACTTGGTGTTCAAGGGGTATGTGATGGTATAACAGCTGGCTTAACACGCCCTCTAGAGTTTAGCCCGAAGACTGCTCGTATCCACGCTACTAGGATAGCTGGTCTAAGGTTGACTTACAACCAATCACCATAAGGGTCGTTTGGACCGATGCATAGTGGTCGCTAGAATAGTGAACACTGCATATCGGGCCAACTTCTCACACTTCTGTGCGCTGGGTGAATCGGAACGTGGAAATAGGCATCCTCGAGATCGAGTGTGGCCATGAAATCCCCCGGGCTGATCAGCTTCAAGATGTTCTGGAGGGACACCTTCTGGAAGGACAGAGAAATGAGATAGGTGTTTAGCCCCCTGAGGTCTAAAATGGGGCGCCACTTGTCGAGCGTCTTCTTCACCAAGAAGAACCTGGAATAAAATCCTTGACCTCTTTGGTTAGAGGGAACTGGCTCTATTGCTCCTTTCCAGGGCATCTGTTGAACTTCAAGCCGAAGGAGACGCTGGTGTTTTGAAGGAGTGGCTGCCGGGGGCTTGGGGGGAGGGACTTGTGTGAATTCCAAGGTATGCCCTTTCCGAATGATGTTGAGCACCCAACGGTCCAATGTTATCTTGGACCAGTTGTGAAGGTATTTGTTGACCCTGCCTCCAACTGATGACTTCCTGAAGGAGGGTCCAGTAGGAAGAGCCAGGAGGCCGCTATTGGCGCTTGGACGAATCTCGTCCTTGTGCCCCCTGCTTTCCTTTATTGTAAGGCCTGGAGTAATTGGAAGACTGGCCCTGCCTCTGCTGGTAAGGCTGACAGTGTTGCTGGGAACCTGAGCCTGTGTTGGAATAGCGTTGTTGTTGGAAGGATCCTCTGTAATTACCACCCCTGCCTCTGGATCCCTTGAAAGGCGACTTCCTGTATTGAAGTGTCCCCAAGGACCTAGCAGTCTCTGTGTCCTTTTTTATATCTTGCAGGGTGTCGTCAATGAGTTTACCGAACAATGCTTCTCCATCAAAGGGGAGATCCAATACTTTATTCTGGATCTCGGGCCGGAACCAGGTAGCTTTAAGCCATCCTTGGCGACGGAGTACTGCCGCTCCAGCCAATGAACGGAATGCAGTAGTTGCAATATCCATTGCACAATCGATGATTTCCATCGACGTCGCCTCTCCCTCCTGTAAAATCTTCTTTGCCTCAGAAGTAGATTCGGGAGGCAGCTGGTCAAGGTACGGGGCGACATCGCACCAGAGTTGGCGGTCGTACCTACCCAGGATCGCTAAGGCATTAGCCGCTTGCACCAGCAAACTTGCCATCGATGAAAATCTTTTTCCCACGTTATCCAACCTCCGCCCTTCCTTGTCCGGAGGAGTTGTTAGTGGTGAAGAAGGGTTGCGTGATTTCCTCTGCGCCGCCTGCGAGATCACAGAGTCTGGTCTTGGATGACCTGTCAAGGCCGCAGGAGCATCATCGGTCACTTTGTACTTTTTATCGAGACGCGGTAGCACCGGGACCACCGTCGCCGGGTGTGTCATAGCCTTTAAGCCCTCTTTCCATAGGTGATCCACAATAGGAATGGACCTTGCAGTTTTCCGAAAGGGTTCCTTAAAATTATATAAGAAACAATCTGTGGTAACCTTAGGCATGGCCAATTTAAATCTTGCCGCAGCTCTCTCCATCAGCTGATGGAAGCCCCCAATGACCGCTGGCGGGGAGTTCGCCGGGTCCGGAATTGGTGATGCGGGATTGTCAATGACATATTCATCATATTCCGTGTCGGGATTAGAGACATGATCTGACTGCTGGTCCTCGTCCGAGGATTCCTGAACATCATGATGAGTCCCTGACAATCCAGAGGAATCCTGTTGGAAGGACGCTCGAGGCTGTGGAGAAGTTGGGGCCGTTAAAGTAGGTGGCACCAATGAAGCCGGAGTCCTTGAAGGCGTAGCAGGCGTTGACGTAACTGGCAGAGGTCTACTGGCCTTAGATTTATAGTCTTGTAGCATCTTATGCAGATCTTGCAGGAAAGACGTTGGCACTGAAACCATTTCCTGTTCCGGTTGCTGCTGCTGCAGCTGAAGATGACCACTCTCCTCGTGGCCGTATTCGCCCTCTAAATCAGTGTCCTGGCATTTGACAAAAAGTTGGGAAGGACTATTGGCATAGCTATATGCATCTTGGTCATCCTCCTCTGATTCTTCCTCTTGAAGGAGCATGGTAGGCAACAGAGGGGACACAGTCCTTGGAGAAGTCATCTCTGGCGTGATCCGCGTCACAGAAATAGTAATCCGCTTTTCTGTGGATAATATCGTCGGTTCCGTAGTCGACGGTTGTATGTACGCCGTCGAGATAGGCGTCGTGGACGTCGTCGACGATGAAACTGTCGACACGGCAACCTCATAGTCACTGTAGTAGTCGTCGACGCACTCGTCGACGAGACCGTAGTCGTCGACATCGTCGTCATCGTCGCCGACGGTAACATCGTCGTCGGCACCATCGCAGCCTTCGTCGTCGACGGGACTTTCGTCGTTGACAGGACTTTCGTCGTCGACGGGGCTTTCGACGTCGGCGGGGCTTTCGACGTCGACGGGGCTACCCTCACGGTCCCAGAGGATTTGGGTGGAAAAAGTGCGACAGATCTTACAGTCAGCAGCCTGGTGGTCAGGATAGAGGCAATAAATGCAGTCCTTATGCTTATCCTCCACAAAAAGCCTTTTCTTGCCACAGGTGGAACAAGGCTTGAAAAGGGCTTTTTTCTTCTCAATTTCCGACATCCTGGAAGGCAGCAACAATCCTGAAGAGAATCTCTTGGAAGAGTAGAAGTTGAGCAGAACTCAAAGGAGACTCCCTAGCACAACGTGCGGTAGAAAATCTGAGGCTCTGAGGTTCCTTCAGGAAGGTTCCAAGTGGTGAGGCACTTCTGATTGGCTGAGGCCAAAGTTTGGTCTCTTTTACACAAAGAGGGTGATATGCTACAAAAGGGAATGAGGCCTAGGCCTTTTTTCCATTGTCTTTTGTACCTACAGCTATGGTATTTTTGTTACCGAGACTCCCATTCCGACGACGGGGAATGATACAAAGCATGGGAATCTATGAAAGTTCCAATACTGGGGTAAATAGTATCTTTATATCTAACACATACAAGGACACACAGTAACCTATAAGTCACTCCTATGGCAGGCCTTATCAATCCTGGAGGCAGAGTGCTTGGTTATGTGTGAGATGGTGCTCTAGCATGAGCTGAGCCTGTCTGCAGCTTTCTGAACCATGTTCTTTAGCTGTTTCCTGATAGCGTCATACCATATACTCTTAAGTGCATTATGAACCTCGCGGTTAAATGCTAACTCTGGTTTGACATTATAAAAACATGTCGAGTAAGGTGTCATATGAATTGGAATACTACACCCTCGCCAATTATGGTGACGGGGTAGCATTCCACCCTTCTAGAGGGGCACGACTTGTACAGAACCTGAACCCCGGTTAAAGTTAAGCAGAGCCTCAGCATCACAAAATGGATGCTGCCACCACAGACACAAGTCTGACCTCCTGCTGCTGGGAGTCCTTCCATCGAGGGAGGCTTGGACAAAGGGTTTCCTGCCTTGGGAGGTGCTAGCACCACCCAGACAGGATTTTGTGTATCTGGTTAGGTAGGGCTGAATAGAATCAGACATGCCCGGGGCACACAAGGTGTCCCTGTGCATAGGCCAGCTCAAACCGGTGCTGGGGCACTCCAGCACCAGCTCTGATGCAAAACTGGACAAAGGAAAGGGGGTGTAACCACCCCCCCTTCCTGTTCCCACCCGTAGGAGGGACCTAGTAGGTAGTCCAGCCCATAGATTTGGCTTAAAAGTAGGAGCTGAGCCCCAAGACGGCAGATTACCCTGAAATTCGACTACACAAGAAGAAACTCTGGACCTTCGACGTTCTGCTGCTCAGAAGACTGAAGAATCTCCCTTGTGGCCAAGGAGTGGCCACATTGTGAACACAGGCACCATCCAGCAATCAATGACTGCTTTGCCGCCGCCTCCCGCCGGAGCCCGAGCCCAGAGCCTGACAAGAACCAGACTCCCAGACATCTATCAGCCCGATCCACAGTCCCTGCTAAGCTGAGACGAGTGGAGGCGACCTGAGGCGTGGGACCGGACCTCTTGAAAAAGTCCACGAGAAGCTGACTGTGCAGCACCTGAGGCACCCTCATCGCTGTGCTTGGGGTCTTGAGAAGCCCCACCACCAAGCTACATTTGCGCCAAGAACCAGCCCTCCAACTCTCACGAGATCTGCATGGGGCCCTCCTGCTTTGTTCCACTCGACACTCCTATCTGATTACTAGTCCGTTGGCTAGTGGCCATTTTGGCGACCAAACGACAACTTTCAAATGCTGGTCTGGTTGCTCCAGACTGGCCCTTGCTGCTCCCAAAAGCAGCAACCCCTCTGACCTTGCTGGTTAGAGTGAGAAGCCTTCTCTGTTTCCTGCGTGGCTTGCATTAGCCAAGGCCTGTTTGCTCCAATCAAGAAGCCGACTACGCCATCAACTAAAGCCTACGTGGGACAGCTTGTGAGGGACTCCTGGCCGTCGTCATCGTCGCCTAGTTCACGCTGCTGAAGAGACAAGCTTCACAACATCACCTGTTGGCACCCGACAACGCCTGGTTCCTTCCTGGTTCCACGCCGGTCACTGGCTAGTGACTGTGAACATTGTCCCCTCTGCTTTAAGGTCTTCACCTCTTCAGATCCACCCTCGGATCCACCGGAACTCTTCACATCAGGCCGCCTGCAGCATCTTCATCTCCAGGCTCCATTGAACAGCACGACGAAACCCGACACACTTTGGCACCACTGCACCCGCTTCCTGTGGGTGAGGTAACGCTGGCACTCCGATGCTTCCGTGTAGGTTTACACTCCTAGTGTCCTAGTCTAAAGTGCCTAAGTTCTCGACCATTCGGAAGACTTCCTTTTCTTTAACTTTGTGACTTTTACGCACCCATTGCTTCCAATGAGTGTATGCGTGTACCTTTAAACACTGCAACCAGAACCTGTGGGCCTTCTAGTTCCTAACTATTGTTATCACAGCGTAGCTCCAGCGATTCCCAAGGCCCTAGGCCTTTCCATTGTTCGACTCGTGGTTCTTATACCACTTACTTAGTATATGGTTTGAGGGGCCACCTGGGCCTATCCATATTTTGTGCAAATTTGTATATCTATTGATTGAATTGTTTTAACGTGTTTGCTTCTGTGCTCATAAAGAGAACAGGGGACTATTTGTAGTAATAAATACATATATATTTTTGAATATATATCCTGTGCGGTGTCCTTTCACTTGGTGTTCAAGGGGGTTACATATGGTAATACAGCTGGCTTCACAGCCCAAAAGAGTTTAGCCTAAGACTGCTTTGTCCACGCTACCACTAGGATAGCTGGTCTATAAGGTTGACTTACATCCAATCACCATAAGGGTTGTTTGGACTGATACAGGGTGGTCACTAGAACTAGTGAACATCAGATATCAGGCCAACTTCTCACATTGGTGAGCAGCGGTTGGGATTTGAGCTTGCTGTTGTTTTACCATTGTAAGCTTTGCCAATACCTTGTGAAAGATCAAAGAGGTACCTATAGGTACATATAAAAACAAGATAGTATATTTAAGTTCTACAGAACTTAGTGTTGTAGAGGATAGGGCTTAGCACACCCTGACTACAACTACTAGAGAAGGTTTAGTAGGAGAACACATAGAGTAGGTAGATTGCAACACATCCACCTCACTAGAGCAAATGGCTGGCACAAAAAGAACCAGTGGGATTCGAACTGTGGAGGGTGACCAACCCCAGGCACCATCCAGATTTGCTTTTCTCACCTTTCAGGAGTTGAGAAATTTGTGTTCAACAAGGACGCTGAAACAAGGGTCCAACCCTACCACTCAGCAACTCCTAGAGCTCTTAGAACAGTCTGAGGCTCTAAAAACCTCTGAGCCAGTCCCTAAGGGTGATGAAGAGGTCCTGACTACAACAGAAGATGCTAGGGATCCCCTTGTCCTCATTGAGGATGATGACAGTAATAACCATGATGATGATGAAAATTATGATTCAGATCAGGTAGGGGAAGAGTCTGATGGAGGAAGATATAGCCAGGCTAACCTAAGTCACCTTAGAGCTGAAGATGGGCCAGCCCCATTCAGGCCTCCAAGTAGACTTACCCAGGGGTATAGGAGGAACAGGAATCACTCAAGTGACTCCCAGCACTCCAATGCCTCTAATGGCCCTAGAGTCCCTACTCAGAGAGGGATGACCTTCCATCAGAGGAGAGAACATGAGGCCAAAATGAAAGAAGCTGCTCTTTGGATTCAAAGACAGGAACTTGAGGTTGCCCTGGCCAAAGAGAAGCTTGCTCGTGCTAGAGAGCATAGAGAGAGTGGGTTAGAACCCACTGGTGGAAGCAATATCCCTAAGGATAAAGATAGGTCCTATGATAACAGAAACCAAAGCATGATTGTGCCCCCCTACAAAGAAGGGGATGACATCCAAAAGTGGATAACTGCTTTGGAGAGGGCCTGCAAAGTACAGCAGGTACCCCAAAGTCAGTGGGCAGCAATCTTATGGCTCTCCTTTTCAGAAAAAGGCAGAGATAAGCTTCTCACAGTTAGTGATGGGGATGCTAACAACTACTCTGTCCTGAAGAGCGCTCTGATTGATGGGTTTGGCTTAACCACTGAACAATATAGGTTGTTGTTCAGAGATACCCAGAAGACACAGACTCAGGACTGGACTGATTTTGTAGATTGTGCTACTAAGGCTCTGGAGGGCTGGTTATTGGGAAGTAAGGTTCATGATTACACAGGATTGTATAATCTAATGATGAGAGAGCAAATTCTAAGTAATTGTCAAAACCAGCAGTTACACCAGCACCTGGTAGACTCAGATCTGACCTCTCCACAAGAATTGGGTAAGAGGGCAGACAAATGGGTCAGAACCAGAATTAGGCCTAAAAATCAGGGTGGTGACCAAAAGAAAGAGACTACCAAGCCTTAAGAGAAGGGTGGGAATAAATCAAAAGATCAAACCACAACAGGGCCCCAAAAATCCTCTGAAGGGGGTGGGTCCCAAAATCCTTCCAATGTCCCAAAGAAACCTTATTGCCATAGCTGTAAACAGCCTGGCCACTGGAAGACTGATAATAGTTGCCCTAAGGCCAGCAATAAGGAGAATATTCCTCCAGGTAATACTCCAACACCCCCTGTTACTACTAGTAGTAAGCCCCCAAGTGGTGGGAGTGCCCCCAAGATTTTGGCTGGGTTTACCTGGGGAACTCAGGTGGACTCTGGCCTAACCAGGTCCCCTACCACAGCTACTCTTGTCTGTGAAAATGGTATGGGGCGTGCCAACTTCACTGCTTGTCCCAACACTTTGGACAAGTACAGACAGGAGTCTCTCATCAATGGTCTGAAAGTTGAGGCCTATAGAGACACAGGGGCTAGCATCACTATGGTGACTGAGAGTCTAGTCCCCTCAAGGCAACTTTTACCTGGAGCCACATACCAGGAGACCAACATTGATGGAGTACAGAAAGATCATCCCATGGCAGTGGTAATTTAATTTCAATTTAATTTTCTCAGCTGGGGAGGTGTCACTGGCCCCAAGAGAGTGGCAGTGTCATCAAACTTGCCTGTAGATTGTCTACTGGGGAATGATCTAGAAATCTCAGCCTGGGCTGAGGTAGAGCAAGAAACCCATTCAAAAATGGTAAATCTCCATGGAAAGGTTAGTGGGGATGTGATGGCCACAGCCCCAATCCAAGATGTCCCCCCTGAACAGGTCAGGAGGGCTGTGTCAGTCTAAGCCCAATCTCAAGCAGATTCCTTCCCTGAACAGGTTGGCAGGGATGTGATGGTAACAGCCAATACCCAAACTGAGTCCCTTCCTGAAAAGGTTGGTGGGGATGTGACGGCCACAGCCCAAACTCAAACAGATTCATGTGTTGTGAAGCCTGAAACTATGGATCACTCCACGCAAACAGAGAGCATTGAGGAGGAAGAGAAATCTCCCTCCCACCAGACTTCAGGAAAGGATCAGCCTCCTCAGGGAACTGATATTATGCCTTGTGAAGAAACTGCCCCAGAGGTAGTCAGGCCTAGCCTGGCAGAGCCACTGATGTCAGTGGACCCTTCCAAGGTGGGACCCAGTCTGGAGCAGGGAACCTGCCCCTCTCTACCCTGCCTCAGTCAGCCCAGGGCTGTAGAGGTCAGGGGGGCCAGTTGTGGACCCCAAAGGGCCCCCTGTCCAAAAGAACCCCCAAACAGATTACGGACACCGAAGCTAGCAGCCCTAGCCAGGTGAAAATAAAAAACACACTCCTGAGGGATCCCCCTTAAACTTAGTTAGGGACCTCCCACAGATGGACACTGTTGGGCACAGCCAATTGGCCAATTACACATTCATATGTGTAATTGGCCAAATGTATGGTGATGAAATCGTTTTAGTGTGTCCTCATCATTTTTTCACAAATGTGTTTGTCTTTCATGTATTGAAATGCACAACTAAAATATGTTGTCCTTTGAAAAAAATAACTGAAAAATTAAATGAATATTGAATAACATACGCTGGACTAAGTTGCAATCTTTAAAGCAAATGTTCATGTTTTCTCTCATGAAATGACCCCAAATAGTTGATTAGTCAGTCTCACCATTGGCTATTGTTTTGTTCTATTATCAATCCTGGAGTCAGAGTGCTTGGTTATGTGTGAGATGGTGCTCTAGCATGAGCTGAGCCTTTCTGCAGCTTTCAGAACCATGTCCTTTAGCTGTTTCCTGATAGCGTCATACCATATACTCTTAAGTGCATTATGAACCTCGCGGTTAAATGCTAACTCTGGTTTGACATTATCAAAACATGTCGAGTAAGGTGTCATACAAATTGAAATACTAACCCCTCGCCAATTCTGGCGACGTGGGTATCATTCCACCCTTCTAGAGGGACACGACATGTACAGAACCTGAACCCTGGTTAAAGTTAAGCAGAGCATCAGCATCACAAAATGGATGCTGTCACCACAGACACAAGTCTGACCTCCTGCTGCTGGGAGTCCTTCCAGCAAGGGAGGCTTGGACAAAGGGTTTCCTGCTTTGGGAGGTGCTAGCACCACCCCAGACAGGATTTTGTGTATCTGGTTAGGTAGGGCTGAATAGAATCAGACATGCCCAGGGCACACAAGGTGTCTTCGTGCATAGGCCAGTTCAAACCGGTGCTGGGGCACTCCAGCCATAGCTCTGGTACAAAACTGGACAAAGGAAAGGGGGTGTAACCACCCCCCTTCCTGGTCCCACCCATAGGAGGGACCTAGTAGGTAGTCCAGCCCCTAGATTTGGCTTAAAAGTAGGAGCTGAGCCCCAAGACGGCAGATTACCCTGAAATTCGACTACACAAGAAGAAACTCTGGACCTTCGACGTTCTGCTGTTCAGAAGACTGAAGAATCTCCCTTGTGGCCAAGGAGTGGCCACCCTGTGAACACAGGCACCATCCAGCAATCAACGACTGCCTTGCCGCCGCCTCCCGCCGGAGCCCGAGCCCAGAGCCTGACAAGAACCAGACTCCCAGACATCTAACAGCCCAATCCACAGTCCTCGCTAAGCTGAGAGGAGTGGAGCCGACCTGAGACGTCGGACCAGACCTCTTGAAAAGCCCACGAGAAGCTGACTGCGCAGCACGTGAGGCACCCTCATCGCTGTGCTTGGGGTATTGAGAAGCCCCACCACCGACCTACATTTGCACCAAGGACCAGCCCTCCAACTCTCATCTGCGTGGGGCCCTTCTGCTTTGTTCCACTCGACGCGCCTATCCGGTTACTAGTCCGTTGGCTAGTGGCCATTTTGGCGACCAAACGACAACTTTCCAACGCTGGTCTGGTTGCTCCAGCCTGCCCCTTGCTGCTCCCAAAAGCAGCAACCCCTCTGACCTTGCTGGTTAGAGTGAGAAGTCTTCTCTGTTTCCTGCGAGGCTTGCATTAGCCAATGCCTGTTAGCTCCAATCAAGAAGCCGACTCCGCCATCAACTAAAGCCTACGTGGAACAGCTCGTGAGTGACTCCTGGTCGTTGTCATTGTCGCCTAGTCCACGCTGCTGAAGAGACAAGCTTCACGACATCACCTGTTGGCACCCGACAACGCCTGGTTCCTTCCTGGTTCCACGCCGGTCACTGGCTAGTGACTGTGAACATTGTCCCCTCTACTTTCAGGTCTTCACCTCTTCAGATCCAACCTTGGATCCACCGGAACTCTTCACATCAAGCCGCCAGCAGCATCTTCATCTCCAGGCTCCATTGAACAGCACGACGAAACTCGACACGACCCGGAGACCAACCCACCCAACCATATGCTGAACATTCTCCCCCCTTGAACACCCTTAACGACTGGAACCCAATCTCCACTGAGGACACCATCCGCCTGATGAACTCCATCCACTCAGGATCCCCCACAGACCCATGTCCTCACCACATCTTCAACAAAGCAGACTCCGTCATAGCACCGCACCTCCGAGACGTCATCAACTGCTCCTTCAACTCCGCCACCTTCCCGGAAAGCTGGAAACACGCTGAACTCACCGCCCTTCTGAAAAAACCCACAGCGGACCCCACCGAGCTCAAAAATTACCGCCCCATTTCGCTCCTTCCATTCCCGGCCAAAGTAATCGAAAAAGCTGTCAACAACCAGCTCGCCGCTTTCCTCGAAGCCAACAAATCCCTTGACTCCTCACAATCTGGCTTCCGAGCAAAACACAGCACTGAGACCGCCCTCATCGCAGCAACAGACGACATTCGAACTCTACTGGACAATGGAGACACAGTCGCCCTCATCCTCCTCGACCTCTCTGCAGCCTTCGACACAGTCTGCCACAGCACCCTTTTACAACGCCTCAGAAACATCGGAATACAAGGAAAAGCACTTGAATGGATCACCTCGTTCCTCACCGGAAGAACCCAGAGAGTCCGCCTTCCACCATTCAAGTCCGAGGCCACTGAAGTCATCTGTGGCGTACCACAAGGATCCTCACTCAGTCCCACCCTCTTCAACGTATACATGAGCCCCCTCGCGACCATCGCCCGCCAACACAACCTCAACATCATCTCTTACGCGGATGACACTCAACTGATCCTTTCTCTCACCAATGACCCCAGCACCGCCAAAACTAACCTACACGAAGGAATGAAAGAAGTTGCCGAATGGATGAAACACAGCCGTCTGAAACTGAACTCAGATAAAACAGAAGTCCTCATCTTAGGTACTTCCCCCTCTGCATGGGACGACTCTTGGTGGCCGGAAGCCCTTGGAAAAGCACCCATCCCGACAGACCATGCACGGAACCTAGGCGTTATCCTGGATTCTTCACTCTCAATGAACAGACAAGTCAGCGCCGTATCCTCATCCTGCTTCAACATTCTTCGCATGCTCAAAAAAACATTTCGCTGGATCCCCACCGAAACCAGAAAAACAGTCACCCATGCTCTGGTCACGAGCCGACTGGACTACGGAAACACCCTCTACGCAGGCACTACCGCTAAACTCCAGAAGAAACTCCAACGAATCCAAAACGCCTCAGCCAGGATCGTATTAGACATCCCGCGCAACGAACACATCTCTGGTCACCTGAAAGACCTCCACTGGCTACCCGTCAACAAGAGGATCACTTTCCGACTGCTAACCTACGCACACAAATGACTCTACGACATCGGACCAGAATGCCTCAACTCACGACTGTCCTTCTACACCCCCTCCCGCCAACTACGTTCTTCCAGCCAAGCCCTCGCCACTGTACCTCGCATCAACAAGACCACCATGGGAGGCAGATCCTTCTCATACCTGGCTGCTAAAACATGGAACTCACTCCCCACTTACCTTCGCCTTACCCAGAACCACCTAGCATTCAGAAAGCAACTTAAAACGTGGATATTTGACAAGTAATCCTCCCCCCTCCCTAAGCGCCTTGAGACCCTCTGGGTATGTAGTGCGCTATATAAATTCTTTGACTTGACTTGACTTGACTTGACTTGACTTGACACACTTTGGCACCACTGCACCCACTTCCTGTGGGTGAGGTAACGCTGGCACTCCGGTGCTCCCGTGTAGGTGTACACTCCTAGTGTCCTAGTCTAAAGTGCCTAAGTTCTAGACCATCCGGAAGACTTCCTTTTCTTTAACTTTGAGACTTTTACGCACCCATTGCTTCCAATGAGTGTACGCGTGTACATTTTAACACTGCAACCAGATCCCGTGGGCCTCTTAGTTCCTAACTATTGTTATCACAGCGTAGCCCCAGCGATTCCCAAGGCCCTAGGCCTTTCCATTGTTCGACTCGTGGTTCTTATACCACTTACTTAGTATATGGTTTGAGGGGCCACCACGGCCTATTCATATTTTGTGCAACTTTGTATATCTATCGATTGAATTGTTTTAACGTGTTTGCTTCTGTGCTCATAAAGAGTTCAGGGGACTATTTGTAGTAATAAATGCATATATATTTTGAATATATATCCTGTGTGGTGTCCTTTCACTTGGTGTTCAAGGGGGTTACATATGGTAATACAGCTGGCTTCACATGCCAAAAGAGTTTAGCCTAAGACTGCTTTGTCCACGCTACCACTAGGATAGCTGGTCTATAATATTGACTTACAACCAATCACCATAAGGGTTTTTTGGACTGATACAGGGTGGTCACTAGAACTAGTGAACATCATATATCAGGCCAACTTCTCACAAGGGATATCCAGGAAGGAAGATTAGTCATGGGAAGAGTGAAGCTGCAATTCACTTCACCTGGCTGTGGGTGAAATCTAAGTGCAGAACTAGGGAATCAAGGACACGAGAAAAAAATTATTTACATTTAGTAACTTTTAATAGGGAATGCAATGTTGCCTTGAAACTTGAAGAATAATGGAGAGGTAATACTAAAGATTAAAACAAATACAGCACAAAGATCTAATGCAATATATCAGAAATAGTTAGAAATACAAGACTGCCTAATATTGACCCTAATGGAATTTAAGTGATACCAGTTGCATAAGCTATAAAATAACATAAAGACCAGTTATGCCCATGTATGTCTCCTCTAAAAGAGAAAGGATGCTGGCAGATGATATGAAAACCAAGAAAATAGGTAGATAAAAGACTCTAGCATAGATAATTATGCAATGCCATATTAACTAAGACCTGGCCTCAGTGAACCGAAACAGAAATAAGAGACTCAAGCAGCAGCTATTGAACAGTGATAATATAATCAGGTCTAGCAGCCAGTAACCAAAGGCAGAGATGCAAGAGATAAGCAGCAGACATACCATACCATTGCCCCAAAACAGAGATAAAACCCTCAGCAGTAGATAACCAACACAATCATAACCAAGACTTGCCTTCAATGACCTGACACACAGAGATCAAGAGCTTTGGGCCTGATTTAGATCTTGGCGGATAAGGTACACCGTCACAACAGTGACAGATATCCCAAAATTTAATTCCCTTAGGGTACACTGGGATTTATATTTCAGCGTGGCGGGATGTCCGTCACCGTTGTGATGGAGTAACCTGTCCTCTGAGATCTAAATCAGCCCCATAATCACTAACTGCTACATGATGCAAGAATATAAATCAGAACTAGCCATTGATGACTGCTGTAGATGTGACGACAATATAGCAACCAGTGACCAAACAAAAATAGACTCCTAAGGAAGATCCTACTCAATGACACGATTACAAGGATTATTGGTTTTTCTATCTCTTCAGCTTAGGTGTCAGGCCAGGAGTGGCTCTGAGAGGGTGCATGGATGTTAGAAATGGGGGTCTTTAGTTGGCAATGGTTTGCACCTTTGTCCAAGTAGGGATCATTGCTACTAGTCAGGGTAAGGGAGATACGCCCTTAGACAACCCCTGCTCACACCCTTGGTAGCTTGGCACAAGCAGACAGGCTTATCTCAGAGGCCGTGTGTAAAGCATTTGTGCACACATACTGTAAGACAGTGAAAACACTACAAATGAACACCACACCAGTTTAGTAAAATAGGAATCTTTATCTAACCCAAAACAAGACCAAATGACAAAAATCCACCACACATATGTCAAGATATCATCAAAAATATGTTGTAAACAAAAAATACGGTTTGCTGGAACAAAAAGCTCCACCTGGAGCTATTACAATGTCGTGACTGATGAAAATCCCAAAGTACGGCGCAGACTGCCAGGTGCGTGGCGCCAGGCCTGGAGTCACAGGGACCCCCGAATAACAGTACCTTGGTAAACAATGAAAACAAAGACTGTGCAAAGCATTGGGGAGGTGATGCTTCGTTGGCGCCAGGTGGTGTCAGTTCCTTATAACCACAGGGGAGGTGAGGTGTTGGTTCCTTACTACGGTCCAGGGAAGGTGAGGCGTCGGTTCATTAATGTTGCCGGGGAGGTGACTTTGCGGTAGTGTCGGTTCCTTGCGATGATGTGAGGTCGATGGATTTGGGATGTGAACCATGTCGGGTATCGGCTCCGCGATGATGAAGCACAGGCGTCGGTGAGGTCGGGTTTGCAGTGTGAGTCGGGCGGTGCATTGTGAGCATCTCAAGTGGAGCCCTCGGCTCCAGTGCAGGCAGCAGCCACGGTGACGGCGTCAAAGTCTGTACTGTGCGGCCACGGCAGGGCTGCGGTGCAAGCCGGAGCGGTCCATTGTGCACTTCACGAGCAGGGCCCAAGCCTTCATTGCAGGGTGTGGAGTCACTCACTGGCGTCGGTGTTGCAATTTCCTCTGTGGCAGCTGAAACAGCAGTACCAGGTGCAGGAGACAGATGAAACAAAGTCTTTGTGTCCCTGAGACTTCAGAACAGGAGGCATACTTGAAATCAAGCCATTGGAGATCTTCTTCAAGCAGGATACACAGCACACAGCAAAGTCTTGGTGCTCTCCTTGGCAGAAACAGCCACTGCAGACCAACAGCACACAGCAAAGGGGCAGTATTTCTCCTTCAGCTTTCCCAGCTCTTCTCCTCGGAAAAGGTTCCTCTTGAGTCCAGAAGTAATCGAATGTTCTGGGGTCTGGGCCCCAAAATTTATACCACATTTTCCTTTGTTATCTTGTGGCAGAAAGTCTCTTAGCTCAGTCCAAACCAGTTCTGTCCTTTGTGGCCCAGCTTCATGGAGGAGGTGGAGACCGCATTGTCCAAGGCAGACCAGGCCTATTCAGGCCAGCCCTGACTCATCCAGGAAAGGCAGGACAAACCTCAACCCCCCAAGTGGCTGTCTGAAGGGAATGCACATCCCCAGCCCCTGTTACTCCAAACAACCGGACAGTCAACACACAAACTAGCAGGGGCACACAAGATGGCTAAGAAAGAAAATAAAAATGTTAACAAAAGGGGGAGGGCGAGAATAATCTTAAATGGATTCGTTCTCCCTGGTTAGTTTTATAAACAAAAGGAATCCATTAGGAAGGGGGAAGGGGGTGTCCCTACGATGGTTAGGAACAGACTGGTTGTTTTTTGGTACCCCTCACACACCAACAGGCCCCTTGGTGTCATGCTTCATCATTGGGGTCCTCGCACCCCTCTATGGGATGCGGCGTGCTGCGACCTACGGTTGCGTGGGAGCACTTATGGTGGCTATGTGTGGTGTGGGTAAGGGAATTTAAGTGAGTGCTGTGGTGGGGTTTGATAGTGAGTGAAGTTAAAAAAGTGCCTGGCTCATGGGGTAACAAAAACTTTATTTGGCCCCCAGGCTGGTACTAATAAAAAGGGTGAGAGAGGAGGTCTTGGCGTAACCTATGTGCGCCACCTTCTATGTGTGTGTCAAGACTGGGGTACACAAATCCCCACCTTACTCACGTTTCTCTACTTTTTCTGGATATTTTATACTAAAAAAGTGAAATTTACAAGTGCAGGTAATACAATGTACCTACTGGATAACCGCTATTTAGCTGACCTGTAAAGGAAAAGGACAAAAAAAAATTTCAGGTGGTCCGTTCCTTAAAAAAACATAAGTGTGTCGACCTGTGGATACAGTCATAAAAAGGTGCGGTTCGGGTTTCTAGACAAGTTGGTGTCATTCTACACATGGAGAACGTGCCTGTAGTGAAAATTTATAAAAAGACAAATACTAGACAAACACACATAGAACATAAAACACACACTCTATTTTTTTGGCGAATTCTGGGTTGTAGTTAGCCCCTGTGATTATCGTTGAGTCAAAAACATATTGTGGGAAAAAAATACTCTGTGAAGCTCACAGTGGGCATAACATACTGTTTTGTCAGGAGTCTACTACTCCATGAGACCGTGTTTAACGTAGGGGTCCCTCGCGCTTCCTTGCTGCCTGTGGGGAATAAACAAGAAATACTGCAGTATAGTGAGTCAAATAAGCCATTCATGGAAACACCAATCCATAACCACAATTCACATAGGGAGCACTTGCGCACTGACCAGCATTGGCAAAGTGCCCAAAGCATCTAGAGAGAAAAAAAACGAAATCCAGCAGACAGCAAAAACATAGGAGGCAGAGGCAAAAAGACAGGGGAAAACCACACCAAGGATGCCAGGTCTAACAATAGATAATTTAGAACCTTTGACCCCCCTCTTACCCTCCAGCTCCATTCACTGTTGAAGATGTCTCTCTTTGCTATATCCAGGCGGTTCCAAAGCAGAGCGAGTTTGAGCTGGTAGGTCCAGTTGTTGTAATCCATGCTCTGTGACGCTGCCAAGAAACAGGTGACCAACAGGTTTTTTCTAGTTTGAATACCAACATTTGCATGCAAAATTCAAACATATCCATTATGTACAGATCAACAAGAAATACCTGATACGCTTAGAGAGGTTTATTGTAAGATCTGAGCAGCAGAAAGAGGATGATACAGATAAGGAGCACCACAAAGGTTTTTATTATCATGACAATAGTAACAAGTGAACATAAGAAATGCGTTACTTACCTGTAACTGCAGTTATCCAGTATTTGTGTCTTTCATAGATTCACATGCCTGAATCATTCCCCGTAGGTTGGAATGGGAGTCCCCGGTACATAAATAAAGTAATGTCCTATAGACATATAGAGTAATAGGCCTACAGGCCTCACATTAGTAACATATCCATGTCCTTTTGTCAAAAAGACCAAACTCTAGAAAAGAGCCAATCAGCTGTAACCTCCCTCTAGAACCTTCCTGGAAGGAGCCTCAGTCTCTCAGATTTTCTTACGCACAAAGCTAAGTAGGCGTTTCACTGAGAGAAGTAGGTGAGTCCTTCCAGGGGAGGCGGGGGGTTGCATGTGAATCTATGAAAGACACCAATACTGGATAACTGCAGTTACAGGTAAGTAACACAATTCTTATCCAGTATTATGGGTGTCATTCATAGATTCACATGCCTGAATCAGAGTAGCAAGAAATGAACAAAGCACATTTTGGTTGGTATAGAATATGCGAGTCATTAGATAATACAATATCAAGCGACTAATAGGAGCATACAGTTGCAAGCAAGAAATACTATCAAAATATACAATAGAGTAATGTGTGTACATGAGAAGGATGGAGGGATGAAAGAAGGCTCACCTCTACTGAAATAGATGACAAAGTACTGCTTGTCCCACCGCAGCATCCTTCATGAGTTCTGCATCCAGGCAGTAATGCCTACTGAAGGTATGTGGCGCATTCCATGTTGCCGCTCTGCAAATATCAATGACAGGCACCCCTGCAAAAAGTGCCATGGATGTAGACATCGCCCTAGTAGAATGGGCTCGTACTTTAGATTGCAGGCGATGCCCTGCTTGTTCATGACAAAATGAAATAGCTGCCGAAATCCAGCATGAAATGCTCTGTTTAGTGAGCGGCAGACCCTTCCTGGGCCTACTGTAAGCCACAAATAGCTGATTTGATTTTCTGAGAGTCTTTTCCTTGTCGATATAAAATTTAAAGCAACATTTAAGATCCAGGGAGTGTAATGACCTTTCCGCTGCAGTACTGGGAAGAAAGAGCGCAAGACCACAGGCTCGTTGAGATGGCAGTCCGATGGGACTTTTGGAATAAATTTCGGATTTGTTCGCAAAACCACTCTGTCCTGTTTAAATTGCAGAAAGGGATCCTGAATTGAGAAAGCTTGTAGCTCACTCACCCGCCTCGCGGAGGTGAGTGCAAGCAGGAGAGTTGTCTTCCAAGAGAGATATTTCAGGTAAGTCCTGTGCACCGGTTCGAAGGGATGTTTCATGAGCTGATTTAGGACTGTGTTAAGGCGCCAGGCAGGTGGCAACGTTTTCACAGGGGGAAAAGTCCTGTAGAGTCCTTTCAAAAATTGTTTGATCAGTCTGTGAGACCAAAGAGAAGGACCCTCGAAGATCTTCTGTAACGAGATATCACTGCCAAGTGGACCCTGATGAAAGCGTGAGCAAGGCCTGAGGTTGCGAGATGGAGAAGATAAGGCAAAACTTGTTCCGGAGAGGAAGAGGAAGAGAAAGGGTGTATTCCTCGATCTTTACACCATTGGCGGTTCCAGAGATAGGCGGTGGAGTTCCGTGAACCAATGTTGGCGTGGCCAAGATGGGGCTATTAAAATGAGAGTACAAGGCTCAGCCTTCAATTTCCTGAGGACTCTGGGAAGCATAGGGAATGGCGGAAAGGCGTACGCAAAGACGTTGCACCATGAGATTGAAAATGCATTCCCTAGGTCCTGTCTGGGCATGCCAACTTGTGAAGTGTGGGCATTTGGCGTTAGATCTTGTGGCGAACAGGTCGATCTGAAGGGGTGCCCCATCGCGAGAAGACTTGGCTGAGTACCTCCTGATCCAGTTCCCACTCGTGAGATGTGGTTTTCTGTCTGCTCAATGAATCCATGCCTGGGTTGTACTCCGCCCAAAGAGATACCTTGTTTGGGATTAGCCAATTCCAGATTCTCTGCGACTCGTGAGAGAGTGTCAGCGAGCACGTCCCTCCCCGTTTGTTGAGGTAGTGCATCATCTTAGTGTTGTCTGTCCTGACGAGCACGAGGGAATTCTTGATTCTTGGAAGAAAAGCCTGAAGGGCAAGGAAGATTGCCCACAGTTCAAGGAGATTGATATGGAGCCCTTTCTCGAAGGGGGACCACTTTGCGCTTATCTGCAGCTCATGGAGAAAAGCTCCCCAACCTTCCAAGGAAGCGTCTGTTGTGATAATATGAGGAGCAGCTGGAAGTAGGAATGGCAAACCTTGAGAAAGGTTCCGAGAAGACATCCACATTGCAGGGCCTTGACTATCTGAGGAGTCACTTTCATGAGGTCGTCAAATGACCCTGTGCATTGGACCCATTGCTTCGAGAGTGCCTCCTGGAGAGGTCGCATCCGCAGACGACAGTGAGGAACCAAGCAGATACATGATGACATCATCCCTAGAAGGGACTTGAAAAGGCGGACAGTCAAGGCCTTCTTTGAAGCTACTAGAACAGCTAGTGCCAAAAGCTTGTCCTTCCTCTCTTGAGATGGGAAGGCTTTCTTCGAATGAGTGTCCAGGGTTGCACCTAGGAAGGTGATGCGCTGAAAAGGTTGAAGGACTGATTTTTCCTGATTGAGTGTGAGACCCAAACAATCGAAAAGCTGTAGACAGGTGTTAGAAGACCTGGCAGCGTCTTCTAAGGATAGAGCCTTGATCAGCCAGTCGTCCAGATACGGAAAGACTTGATGATGGTGCTGCCCGAGATATGCAGCTACTGGGGAAAGACATTTTGTGAAAATGCGAGGTGCAGACTTGAGCCCGAAGGGCAGGACGCAAAATTGAAAGTGTTTGCCTGACACTGCAAATCTTAAATATTTTTTGTTATTCCTGTGAATCGGGATATGGAAGTAAGCGTCCTGAAGGGCTAAGGACGTCACGAAATCCTCCTCTTTTAGAAGTTGTAAGACCTCCTGGATCGTCACCATGCAAAACGACTGCTTCTTCAGGAATTTGTTGAGGGCCCTGAGGTCCAAAGTCGGTCTCCACTGCTTTTCCTTTTTCTGAATAAAAAAGAAGCAAGAATAAAATCCTCTTCCCCGTTGAGATGGAGGTATCTTCTCTATTGCCCCCTTCTGGAGCATAAGAGAGATTTCTTAGAGAAGCAGCCAAAGATTTTTGTGATGCATTGGGCGGGGAGGAGTTTGAGGGGGAAGTTGCATAAATTCCAGAGAATGGCCGAATTGAACTAACTGCAGGACCTAACGGGTCATGGTAATCTTCTTCCAATTTTTCAAGAAGTGGGAAATCTTTCCACCAATTTTTGATGAGGGAAAGGAATCCAGGACTGGCTGAAGAGACATGTCATTGTCTATGTCCGTTGTTTTTTCGCTGACCTTTACCACGAAAGGACGACTTGCCATAAGAAGATTGTTGTCCCTGTTGCTGGTGTTACTGGTATTGGGGTTGACTCTGGCCTGAAGAGTATGAAGACCTGTATTGGTAGTTTGCTCTATAAGAGGACTGTCCCCTTCCTCTAGACCAACGAAAGGACTGGTTCTTGTACTGAAGAGTGCCCAGAGCTCTCGCAGTGTCTGTGTCCTTTTTTATAATCTGCAATGCTTCATCAATTTTGGAGCCGAAGAGCAACTGGCCATCATAGGGCATATCCAATATTTTCGTCTGCACCTCGGGACGAAATGAAGTTGCCTTTAGCCACCCCTGGGGCTATTGGTTGTAGAATCCTCTGACATATAGAGATATTTCCTTTTCGGCTTTTGTTAATAATGTTTCAATGGCAGCAAATTTGCCAGCTGCATAACTCATTTGTATCTGATTCTCTCATCAAAACGTTGAGCAAATTGGTCAGGGGGCAGTCAGAGTTCATTTTTTAGTGGGAATCGCATTTTGTGAGACACATACTACATTTTCAAGTTACTTTTTTCTAAAGAAGTTCCAGCTGATTAGATCCTTTTTGTTAATTCATAAAAATCAATCAAAGAGTTAAACAAAATTTTGAAAATTCAGTTTGGAAAATACATTTGAATGGCTGAGATGACTTTCGGCTTGAAAACAATTTTCTACTTCTTTAGAAAGCTCACAAACCATGTATCCCTGTTCATAAACCACAAGGTGCAAATTTTTGGACAGCGTTTGACAAAACAAGATGGTCACAGCTTCGTCAGGCAGGATGAGGCTAGAACCTTCCCATCTCAGATAAAGGAGCAGGAGTCTTAAACCTGGATCCCGAGTTTGCGAAATAGGGCTATGGACAATATGGGAGTAAAAAATATTTCATGGCCCTTTGGTACAAACGAAACGTGGTTCACAAAGTAAAAGATAATTACTATCTCTTTAGGTTCATGAACTAGAAATGGTTGTCGTATGATACACGAATTCAGTTAAAGATTGCAGTTCTGACGCACAAAGCTCTTCACTTAAATACTCCCAGGTACCTTGCGCAAAAACTTGAGCTATCTTGTGGGGCAAGAGACTCAAGGAGTGCCAATGCTTTCCTCTTAAAACCACCCATCCTTAGGGCAAAAAAAACCTGTCACAGAGTCTTCTCAGATGCCGCCCTAAAGATATGGAACTCTCGTCCTCCAGAAGTATGCAGAATTTCTTCAACAACGCCGTTCAAAATTGTGGAAGCCAAAAGATTCTTCATGAACAAATTCTTACTCTAATTGGGATTGGCCCACCTGCTCGAAGTCATTGCTCTTACTTCCTTTGTATCATCTTTTGTTAATTCTCCTCTTTTCCTATACAATGACACCTTCAGGGTCCGCTTTTACCTATTTTCCGTATTACCCTCCTTGTACATTGCTCTTACTTCCATTGTACCTTCTTTTGTTACTACTCCTCTTTTTCTTTTACAATGACTCCATTTGGGCTCGGTTTTATTTACCTAATGTATTACCTTCCATGGTGCAACTGTCCCAGAAACAGTGATCATTCCTGTTTGTTTTTCATGACTACTTGTTGGCGATTTTGCATGTATTTCCCTCCTCCCATCCTAATGTAAAGCGCTCTGATATTCCTTGGATCTTGTTTGCGCTATATAAAACTTTATAAATAAATAAAATAAATAGAAAACTCAATTCACGAACCATAAGGTTGATTAAAGGGTTTATGATCAGCTGTGGTTCACAACAGGGTTCACAAAATAATTTGAAGAATGTAGTTTCCAAACTGAAGAAAAACAGCTTTAAAAAAACTGCCTTGTGGCCAATTATAGTTAGGACATAGGCATAAACCAATGGTCTTGCTCAATTATAGGTATATTCGCAATGGAAAGTGTTAGGATGATGTCAAAATGGGAAAAGGCCACATACACCTTTGTTTCTGTTTTTCACAATCGATTTATATGGTTTTGAAAAGTTAATCAAATACATACAGGAAGTAAAAGATCAATAGTATGTGGTGTCCCCAGTGAGAATGGAACCTAAAACAAGAGTGATTTATTAGTGACATATGTGCATGGTTTCCAATTTTCCAAGAAGTCGACCATTTCAAAATATACAGAATATAAACTGCGTCTCTCTACAATGATAAGCACTGGTTAATGGTTTGCTTTAGTTATTTGTCAATGATATTTCGACCCTTTGTGCAATATAGGGTCTCTTCAGGACCTAGAAATGTAGGGACAGCGAAAAGTTGGCCTGGTATATGATGTCCACTATTCTAGTGGGCACCTTGCACCAGTCCAATCGACCCTTATTGATGATGGTTGTAAAGTCAACCTTAAAGAAAGCTATCCTAGTGGTAGCTGTGGAGAGCAGCCTTCAGGCTAAGATTAGAGGCGAGTTAAGCAAGTTGTTTTACCATTTATAATCTCTTAAGTACCAAATGACAGCACACCACACAAGGTATATATCAAATATATATGTATTTATTCTAAACACAACCCCTATGGACTCTTTATGAGGTCAGAGGTAAAAGTACAATACATGGAACTTAATTAGCATACGATAAGTTGCACATTATACGTTTTGCCCTAGGGGCCTCACAAATCATATACTAAAATAGTGGTATAAGAACCATGTGAGGAATAGAAAGCAGGCCTAGGGCCTTGGGAATCGCTGGGGCTGTCTAGAACCACTAATGGATAGGGTGCAGGAGGCCGACGGGAGACACTTGCAGTGACTAAACACAGCAGCTGGTTACTATTGACTTTCTATGGGAAACAAACAAGTTACAATTTTAAAGATTAAGGACACTTCTAGGTTAACTACGATGAAACCCTTTTAGACTAGGACACTTGGAGGGCCAATACCCTCGGCACTACCAGAGTACTCGTGTTACCTCACCGACAGAAGCCGGGTGCATAGGTGTCTTTTCGTGTCGGGTTTCGGCGTCGATTCCAATGGAGAGCTGCGAAGAAGTGCTGCAGGCGACCAGAGGAAAAGTGTACAGGTGGATCCAAGGGTGGATCGGAGATCTGAAGAACCTGAAAGCAGAGGAGACAGAGTCTGGGCCACTTGCCAGTGACCAGGGCGGCGATAGGAAGATGCCACCAGATGTTGGGTGATTTCAGGTGAAAAGGTGAAGTTTGTCTCTTCAGCCACGAGGACCAGGAGGCATCGACGACAACCAGGAGCTGGATTTGAGCTGTCCCACAAAGGATCTAGTTGACTGCAGTGTAGATATCCGTATTGGACCCAATAAGCCTTGGCAAACGCAATCCACGCAAGATGTTGAGATTGGCTTCGGTGCAGACCAGCAAGGTCTGAGGAACTTCTCTTTTGGGGAGAAGTTGGAGCAAGCCTGGAGCAACCAGGAAAACAAGTTAAATCAAAAGTTAGTCTTCTTGGGGGCTCACTAGCCAACGGACTAGAAACTGCGAAGACACGTCAAGCTGAAATGCACAAAGGGGGCCCATGGGACACTCGTGGAGTGTGGGCCTCTGATCTTCGGTGCAAATGGTGCTTGGGGCTGGGGCTTCAAGCACCCTAATGCACAACTTCGGGATACCTCGGGAAGTAGGTGCAGCTTGCAAAATGCAGGATGTCCAGGAGTTCCGGTTCCACGTCTCTCGTGTCAGCGACAGGTCTCAGCTTAGCTGGGAACGTAGAGCAGCGTCAGAGATGTCTGGAAGTCTGTGTCTTGTGTATAGTCTTTGGGATCCAGCGGAAGCCTCGACAATGCAGACCGGCAAAGATGCATTTGCTGCCTGTTTGGACAGGGTGGTCACTCCTTGACCACAAGGGGGATTTCTTCCATCTTCCAGTCGATGTAGAATGTCGAAGGTCCAAGGTATATGTTGCAAAGTTTCGTCCAGGGTAATCTAAAGTCCTAGGGACTGGAGTTCTATTCTTATAGTAAAAATAGGGGATGGACTAACTCTTTGGCCCCACCTATGAAAAGGCCAGGGGTGAGGGTGGTTACACCCCTTCCCCTTTGTCCAGTTTCACGCCAGAGCTGGGGATGAGTGCCCCAGCAACCGGTTTGAACTGGGAAATGCATGGAGCACCTTTTGTGCCCCAGGCAGTGTCTGAAAAGCATTCACTGAATGCAAACCACCCTGCCCCAATACACTAAAGCCTGTCTGGGGAGGTGTTGGCACCTTCCTGGACAGGAAACCTATTGTCCAAGCCTCCCCTGCCAGAGTTTCGTCCAGCAGCAGGAGGGCAGACTCGTGTCTGTGGCAGCAGCATCCATTTTTTGATGCTGAGGCTCTGTTTATCTTTAACCGAGTTTACCAGTAACTACATGTCTTCTCCCTCTAGAAGTGTGGAATGCTACTCCCACAGCCAGAACTGGTGGGGGGTAGTATTCCAAAGTGTTTGACACCTTACACGACATGTTTTGATAAAGCCAAACCAAAGTTAGCATTAACCGCGAGGATTATAATGCACTTAAGAGTATATTGTATAGCAATATCATAGAAAAGCTATAAGGAGATGGTTCCGGAAGCTGCAGAGGGGCTCAGCTCATGCTAGGCCACCCTCTCACATAAAATCAAGCACTCTGCCTCCAGGATTGTTAAGGCCTGCCATAGAAGTGACTTATAGGTGCATATGTGTCTATATATATATGTGGAAAGTTTGGCGGTCTTCCCCCTACCATCGCCAGAAAGTCTGTGTACCGGCCGGGCTTATCTGCTTGGGTCGGCTGATCCGGAGTGAAGCGCGGCGTAGAGCCTGTAAACGAGGTACGGCGTACAAGGTAGACGGGAAAAGCAGCAATTGCAGGCAACGTGTGAGCAGGCGGCTGCCGCTCTGTAAATTTATTTTTATTACGCTCACCATCTCACAATGTCAGCGGAAGCAGAGGCTGAATTGGAAAGAGCACGCGAGCTCGCAGCTGACGAGCTTTTTGGAAACTTGCCAAGCAAATCAGGCCCTACTACCACATCGGCGTCTAATATCAATGCCGATGCTAATGGAGATGCGAAAACATTACTGAAACAGTTGGGAGAAAAAATCTAAGTTAGAAGTGACTAAATGGTGGGAAAACAAATCCTTGTCGAAATACATTGAGGTGAGTCGCGTACCACGCTGTCTTAGGATTTTACTCGCCCCAAGCTTCGACAAACCTAATCCCAACATGCTCCGAGAATGGGGCGAACTCAATTTGGACGCTTCTATGAATTTTGTAAAGCTTTTAACTAAGTATGCTAAAATTGATCGTGTCGAGATACTTAAAGAAATAGTGGCTCTAAACGCTGAATTGGACAAAATGCCTGTCACCGAGTACATCACAAGCACGAAAGCTGCTATGCAGGAAAAGATAAAAAAACATGAGTACAAAATAAAAATACGGAAAGCACATAAATTCGCCAGGGACCTGGCTGATTATGAAAATTGACACATTTTTACTTTTAGTAGAAAATATGATGTAGCAAAAAGGAACACCTTTATGTTTTTAGGTCCCCTCACACACCAACAGGCCCCTTGGTGTCATGCTTCATCATCGGGGTCATCGTACCCCTCTACGGGGTATGGCGTGCTGCGACCTACGGTGACGTGGGAGCACTTGTTAGACTATGTGTGGTGTTGGTGAGGGGGTATTTTGAATAAATGTGAGTGTATTGTGGGGTTTGGGAAATAGTGATAGTTAAAAGAACCTGGCTCGTGGGGTGACTAAAAATTATTTAATAAGCCCCCGGGCTGGTGCTGTTAAAAATGAGGGTGGTAGGTCACTACGCTGACAATGTGCGTTACCTCCTTTTTGTGTGCATCGACATGTTTCGGTGCCAGAAGCACCTTCTTCAGGACGGGGTGCACAAATCCCCACCTTACTCACGTTTCTCTAACTAATACCAGAATTTTCTAATAAAAGTGAGGAAAAATTACAGTGCGGGTAAAAGTAATGTTCCTAGCAAAAAAAGACTTTGTCTAGGGGCCTGTTGGTGTGTGAGGGGACCTAAAAACATAAAGGTGTTCCCAACTGTGGAGGAGACACCCTTAATCTCAAGGAGTGGATTCTAACTGTTTATTTAAATATGCCCAGGGAGAATGAATCCATTCTGATTTCTCTCTCTCCCCCCTCTGATTGTTAATTGTAGCAAAAAGGAAGCAATACAGTGAAAAGTTGGCTGGCAATTCTGTGAACACTGGTTCCACTGTTAATTTGGTTGAATCTTCCTCTAATACAGAAACCCCGGCATCATTGAGCTCATCTTGTGAAAGCATTGATCATTTGGGCAAAAATAAAATCCACTTGAATATGAGTGAAGAGTTGGATTTTTTAGTAGAGGAAAGACTGAGAACTTAGCGTCAGAGGCAGAAAAAACAATCCGGCACAAACACAGGAACAAAAGACGACGAGCACAGCGGAAACATTGGAAAGCAACTCACAAAAAAGAAAAAGAAAACATATTGGAAAAAGAAGGGACAGTAATAGATTAAACGGTAATCAATCTCAGCAATGTCGAACTTATTGCAGCAGAACAGCAGTTATTAGCGCTGGGACTCAATTACTGTCCAGGAGAAAATTTCAATTATGCCAAAACACGTATTGATGTTTATTGCTTCACCTGAAAACTAAAATTAAAAAAGTTCTTTACATCCAAAAATGACAGGGCTCCTCACCTCATTCCCGAAACAACAGCGGTGGGAGATGTGAATTTACCCCCCTTATTGGTTTCTGATGCTCCTGTTGTGCTTTTGCTTAATGAATGGAACAATGTACAGGCAGATACAGGTATCTTAGACAATGTTGATTTGTCCACACAAGATAGATTGCGCAGAATAGATTGCATGCAGAAAGGTACTGGTCTCAGTCCTTTCAAATCTGAGTCTGTGTTTGTACCCATTATGCCCAAAGATTCAGTAGATACATACCACGATATGGTTGTGTCAGACATAAAGAAACTAAATCATACTGTAAAGAAAAATAAATGGCAGAGAAGTATGTTCTTTAAGAACTTGACATATACCAATTTAATGAAGAGACTAGGTAACAACTGTGACGTAATAATTAAGAAGTCTGACAAAGGCGGTAACGTATTATGGCCTAAATCAGACTACATTACTGAAGCTAACAGGCAACTTGAGGATACTGCTTGCTATAAAAAAGTCATTTCTAAAGAATACGATAAGGCTAAAGAAAATATTTATAAATTGTTGTGTCAATGGAAAAGAGAAGGCCTCGTCTCTAATGAGAAGTTTAAATTTTCATACAATGAATTTCCCAAACTCCCCATTTTGTGTCTTATTCCTAAGATACACAAAGGTAGAACGCCTGTTCCTGGAAGGCCCATTATCTCTGCTATGGGAAGCATGGGAAAACATCTTGGTCAATATATTGACTATTTTTTGCAAGAGTTAGTGGTTACCCTTCCCAGTTACGTAAAAGATACTGGCGACTTCCTTTTAAAAATAGATAAGACAACATGGTCGGACGACCTTTTGTTAATTACAGTCGACATAGAGTCGTTACATACTAGCATTGACCACTGTCAAGGACTCGAGACCATTAAATATTATTTATCCACGCGTCCCATTGAATACTATGTACATAACAAAGTTATCATTGCATTGATTGATTGGTGTTTGCACAACAATTTCTTTCTTTTCAATGATGCCTTATACAAACAACTAAGAGGAGTCGCTATGGGGGCCTGTTTCTCCCCGAGCTATGCATGTTTACATGTTGGCTGGTGGGAGGAACAGGTCCTCAGGCGTACTCACAAGACTATATTTGACGCTCAGGTCAATGCTTATTATCGGTACTTTGATGATGTGTTCCTATTATGGCAGGTAACACAGGAAGAGGCAGAATTGTTCATTGCAGCCATTAATGACAAATGCGTGAATTTAAACTTTACCTCCACCATTAGTAAACTACAAATTGATTTCCTTGATGTGAGGCTTCAGGTCAAGGAAGGGATATTATGTTCTACGCTATTTCGTAAACCCACAGCTGGGAACATAACGTTACACGCTGAAAGTTCCCACCCTAAACATCTCATAGCAAGTATCCCATATGGGGAAATTTTGAGATTGAAACGCATTTGTAGTGATAATGCAGACTTTTTCACATGTCAAGAGGAAATGTGCAAGCATCTCAAAAATAGAGGTTACAGCAATAAAATCATTAAAAACGCCATTAACAAAGCCAGTGAGCGTCCTAGAAGTACGTTGTTCACTAAGCCCCATTCTGGTCAAAATCCAGTGAAGGAAGTTTCTGATAGTCCTAGATTTATTACCACTTTTTCTAGGCAAGAGAGAAGAATTAGAGCCATCATGACTAAACACTGGCCAATTGTTTTGACTGATGTGATGTTACAAGAAAGGTTGCCCAAAACACCACCAATTACTTTTAGAAAAGGTAAATCTATGGGCACGGAACTTGACAAAAACTCGCCAGAAACAAGGAAACCACCACTTTGGTTACACACTGTCAATGGCTTTAGACGCTGTACTTCATGCCGAGCCTGCAAATTCGGGTGCAATAAGACAAGCTATTGCACACCCTTTGAAACATCTCCTGTTCCAATAAGAGGCAGTTACAATTGCAAAACCGAATGTGCAGTTTACGTTTTGACGTGCACTTGCTGGCTAAACTACATCGGTAGAACTAAGCAGCCAGTGCACGTCAGAATATTGCAGCACATAAGGGCAATATTACATAATGATCCTGCTTACCCTGTGGCCAGACACTTTGCTAGTTGCCATGATAAAAACATTAGCTGTCTAATGTCTGTTGTTAGTGCCATACCGAAATCTAAGAGGGGCGTTAATAGAGAGCGACAGCTCAGGCAACTCGAGACAAAGTTCATATTAGAGTTTGATAGTAAGTGGCCACAGGGAATAAACAATACAGAACATATGCACACTTTTTTGTAAGGATGTAATATGGATTGTCTTGTGGATAATAACAATGGTTATAATGTGTATGTCCATCAATTTTCTGATTCCATTATAGACTTATACATAGTTTCCAAATAGTCATCTGTTACCTTTTTCATACCTCGCCTTGATTATTGTTTTTATAATATAATGTTTTTTTTAGCAGTATGCCAATTTTCTAATAATTTTATCAATTTTAATATTTTACCCCAGACGGAGTATTTTATTATTGATGAATTATAATACGTGCTTGCTATTAACTATTTATATTGTATTTTATAATATTAATCAAGGTTTTAATATATTTAATACTGCACTGCACTTTTTTATGCTATTTTGCACAAAACTGTTTTTTTGCACTGTCTTGTTAGTTCCTAATTCTAGGACCTTAGCACTAAGCACTTTTATTGGGTAGTTGGGTTGCTTGGATTTATCCGGTTAGAATTATAATGCTCATGGGCAGTGCATGTGTGAAATAAGAGACTAAGATGTTGATATAACATGGATTTATCCAGAGAGACATTTTTGAGCATTCATGCACAGTTTATATTTCTACCTCAATACCTGCAGTTGTTGAAATTGCTATATTTGTTAAATTAATGTTGTGTGCGATATACACATACATTTTAAAATTAAATTAATAGCATATGAGCATGTATCTGTGTAAGGTATAGAAGAAGTACTTTGCACACCTTGCTTTGTAAGTCTTTTCACACTGTCTTTTGACCCAGTGGCTGTTTCTTTAATACAACCCAGGTGTGCACTTTCGCTATATGTGTATATAAAGAAAAAAATGGCACAGTTTGAGCTGAATGTGATCAAGGGCTGCATAGCTCGAAACGCGTTGTCGTGAGAGGTGATCAATAAAGTATTTCTTGCCTGAAACTTTGCTGCAGAGGCCTGAGTCTCCTTCCTCACCGGGTGCCTTCTGGATGTGGTCGGGGTTATCTTCGGATATATATATAGATATAGGTATACTATATCTAAGTAAGGGGAGATTACACCACCTTACCAAGGCTGCAATTGCAGACCTGTGGTGTCAGTCTGGAGGCCCAACCAGGGGTGGCATAATACATGCTGCAGCCCCTGGAAGGCCTTGGGTGCACATATGCCCTGGGTACCTAAGGTACCATTTAAAGGGACTCACAAGGGTGACCTAGTACCCAATCTGGTATTTACCTAAAGTACATGGAGTCCATTTTATAGAGAAAGCAGATAGACTGGGGCCCTGAATTGAAGGATCCCAGCCCAACTAAGTCGAAAACCAGCAAAACACCAGGCAAAAGGTGGGGGTAACCATATAGTCAGATTCCACCTACTTACAGGGACATCTAAAAAGAGAAGGAGACTATAAGTATGTGGCCATGATAATAGTAATAGTGCTTAAATTTGAGCGCTAAGGGTCACTTAGTACCTGAGAGAGTGTAGGCGCAGCAGGGTGATGGATAGGTGTCACATCAAGTGAGAAAAAGAAGTAAAGGATACTCAGAAGGGACCAGTCGGGTGCTGCACATGTGCGAAGAGAAATGTAGTACATTAGAGAGGAACCAGTAATATAAGAGTCAGTTTCAGCACTAATGTACTATAACAACTGAGTACACTGCCACTTTATAAGAGAAGTACCTAGGTAGTTCACTCATGGGTCCCTTGACTCCCATGCATTACACTTTACATCTATGTATATGTGGGTATAACTAATTTGTAAAAGGCAAATTCATGAACTCACACATTGAATGATGTTTTTTTGCCAGCCATTGTATGATCGTGTCTTCTGATGTTTTGTCTAACTCTATTACCGACATTGAGCTCCCCTCCATTGCTTAGTTGTCTAACCTCAATTCATGTACGTTGCTGTGACATCATTTTGCCCAAGACAACAATTATGTTACTTATCAAACAATAACCATTATGGCCAATGGTCAATATCCACAAAGATATAGCAAAATCATATAGTATACATCATAAAATTGTAGTGCATTTTGTCCAGATGAATGTAAAATACCACCATGCTTTGCTTGGTCACTACAGTGCGGGCACTGACATTTGGCGCGCAGCAGCATTCGTTTTAATTAAACAACACCTGTTATGACCAAAGGGGTCATATCTGCAAAGGTGCGGAACAAGCATACTAGGTTTATAACTAAATTGTAATGTATATTGTTTAAATGAGTGTGCAACCAACACGAGTGAATACACTACTAACTCACACCGAGCGGTGCGCATGCGGCACGCACTCTCTAGATATTGTAATTAATTCTTTACAAAACACATGGCCATCCTTGTTAGTATTAAATTACTGGGCACTCTTATAATGCCTAGGTCAGCACCTGTGTTTTGCCAGCCATTATAAAAAATATTGCCACATTTCACTTCTATCTTCTGTTGACACCGGAAAACCAGATAACACAGTTAGGCGATAATCGCAAGTGATGCCTGAGGTGAAACTATGAGCTGGTTTTAGCGGGATCCCAGTCTATTTAACTGTTGCGGTCACCTCGGGCTCTTTTCATCCGGCCCTGGCCAACAGACACACACTGTTCTGCTGCTACCTGTTGCATCGGTACGCAGCACTGATCTCTAATTGTATTACATAATACATAAGACCTTCTCCCTTCCGCTGTGAACTGTACAGACCGTACACTGGAATGAACCCATTTCTAAATATTACCCTCCTGTCATTCTACAGGAATCACAACGGAGTAGAGGGAAAAAGGAGGTTTACTAAAGAACAGGTCGTCCTCCTAGGTACAGTTACAAAGATGAAGCCAGTGTCTGGGTTCAGGGACCTGTCTTGTGTGTGGGCTATCTACCAGGAATGTGTTGGTGTAGCCGATCAGAAAGAAAAGAATTTTTCTTTCTTGTTATCCCCTCACTCACCGGAGTTTCCTCACGGTGACATGCTTCATCATCGGGGTCATCCCAGTTCTCTACGAAAAGGGGCGTGCTGCGACTGTCGAGCTACGAAGGAGCACTATGAAGTGAAGGACTATGTGTGGTGAGAGTAAGTGGAGTGGATGTGTGTGTGAGTGTTAAAAATACCGTGCTAGTGGGCCTCAATGTTTTATTCTGCTCCTAGACCGGTATGTTAAAAGTGGGGTTTGTACTGTGGACCAACCTGTGATGTGGGTTGGTTCAGTATCTGGTCAACATGTTTCACGCTACCCCTAGCGTTTCGTCAGGACCATACAGGGACCAGCCCTGTATAATACCACTCCTAAAAAACCTAGATTTAGGATGCAAATATTAAATTAGTGCAGAAAAATATTTACAGTGATTGACGCTGTTCCAACTTGGTACACGCGTTGTTTTTTGTTCATTGGCGAACCTGTAAAAGATATGAACAGAACAATGTTAAAAGTTACATTGCCCCTATCTCAGCCGAGATCGGGGTCTTTTAGTCCTTCAGGACGTGCAATTATCCATGCACGTTCTTTCATGCACGTAGATTATATGGTGCGAGTTTTTCCATACAGGGACGTGCATACTTTTGAGTCTGAAGTCTGTCGGCGATTGACACTGGAAGTGAAACTACCGTGAGGAATCGGGTCAGACATACAGACAGTGACTTTACAGATAACAGTGAATACACAAAACGGACACACAAAAAGAGAAAAAGTGTTATCAATAATTACTTTTGTTGGTGCAAAATGGCACATCATGGTCTCATGGGGGGCGGTATCGCCTCATTGGAAACAATGCTACAAAGTTAATCAAGGTGTAAAAACAGAGTTAATATTGTAAGGTTTCTACTCCTCAAAGTACGAGTCTCATGTGCCCAAAAAGAGTTCTTAGGTCTGGATGGATATAACTTACTTCCTAATCAGCAATGCCGCATGGTTTTACCTAGCTGCTTCCCCTTGGACCGCATCTTAAGGAATGGTCCAAGCGTCTTGGTTTTTATAGGTATAGACTTCCGGTTAGGAGAGACTAGAATGTTGTAGCGGCCATCTTTGGAGGATGTAAATTGACCTAGTTTGGGTCTTTTTTCTATTCCCATTTTTCAATAGGCCTAGTCCCTTAGATTTCATTGTTTACATGGGGATTTTTACAGTTACGTGGGGGGTTCTCAGGAGTTTTTGATGGTATAGGAATGTTATCTATTTAGAACACCCCAAGGTATGTCATCGTTCAATCCTCTGGTATCCGTCTGGAGTTTAAAAACCCAGCGCTGTTCACGTTCGTGAAGAATTTTGTCAAGATTTTCTCTGTTTTTTACGCATTCCAAGACGACCCATCTCAGATCGTTTGGTGTATGATTTCTCTCGATGAAGTGGTTGGTCATTCGGGTTGTTGACTTCTTACAGCGGATGTTGCTTCTGTGCTCTACAATCCTGGTGCTTACTTTCCTTGTTGTCATGCCAACATAGTGCAGATTGCATGTGCACGTGATCAAATACACCACTCCGCTCGTATTGCAATTAGAGAATTCCTTGAGTTGCCATGTGGTGTTATTGTTGAAAGTGATTTTTTTGGTTACTGAGGTTAGATGACACACGCTGCAGTTGTTGCATGGGTAGTGTCCGTTCGGAAGTGGTTGCAGTCTATTCGTGTTTTCTGTTAGTTTTGGTCTCGTGTGTACCAAATAGTCCTTCAGATTCCTCCCTCTTCTGTGACTAAACATCGGTTTGGGAATGTTTAGTTCGCCACTGTTCAGAATTGTCCAGTGTTTGTTCACGATCTTGCTTACTTGATCAGATACTTTGTCGAAAGTCGTGATGCAAATTGGCCTCTCGCTATTAGGTGGTTTAGCTGTTTTCGGTTCCAAAAGAGCCTCTCTGTTGTTGTTGCTCGCTCTCTTGCAAGCCTTTTGTACCATTTTCTTCGGGTAGTTTCTTTGTTGCAGTTTTATGCTTAATTCATCCGCTTGGGATAGATAGTCTGCTTTGTAAGAACAATTTCTACGTAGTCGGAGAAACTGCCCGAAGGGGAGGTTTTGTTTGAGATGTCTTGGATGAAAACTGTTAAAGGTAAGGAGGCAGTTTCTGGAGGTCGGTTTGTGGTGAGTTGTTGTTATCAACATTCCGTCTCTAGCCCAGATGTTCAGATCCAAAAACACCAGATGGCTCCTGCTCATGGTGTTGGTGAATTTTAAAAATGGATCTTGTTCATTTAGCCATTCGCAGAATCTCAATGCCTCTTCCTCATTGCCGTTCCATATCAACAGAATGTCGTCGATATAACGTTTCCATAATTTTATGTGGTCCATGTGGGGATTGGTGGCTGTTAGGATTTTCTTTTTCTCTAATTGATGGACATATAGTCCCGCTATGCTCGGCGCAAAAGTGCTGCCCATACTGGTCCCGTGTTGTTGGCGGTATAGGGTTTCTTCGAATCGGAAGAAATTTTCTGTGAGCGCTAGTCTACAGCATTCTAGTACCACATGTCTGGGTGCGTGATATGTCCACTCCTCCTCAAACAGAACTTCTTCCAAGATTTCCAATGTCTCCTTGTGCGGTAAGCTTGTGTAAAGACTCTCCACATCTAGGCTTATCAAAATGCTAGATGTGGGGTCAAAAGGATTTTCTTTCAAAAGGCATAGTACGTCTTTAGTATCTTTCAGATAGGTATCTGTTTTCTGAACAATGGGACGGAGAAAGGCGTCCGCATATCTTGATACTGGTTCCAATATAGACCCAATACCAGAGACTATAGGCCTTCCTGGGGGGTCTTCCATACGTTTATGAATCTTCGGGATTGTATAGAAGTATGGGATCACTGGTTTGCTGTTGATTAAGAATTCGGATTCCTTTTTATCCATCCAGTCATTTACCAGACTTTCCTCGATGAGGTGTGCTATGCTGATTCTTATTTTCTCAGTAGGATCATCCTTGATGATAATGTAATTCCTAGTATCTGCTAGGAGTCGAAGGCATTCCTGTCTGTATTTTTCGGTGTCTTGTAAGACTATTGCTCCACCCTTGTCCGCTGGTTTTATTGAGTGGTTATTTGATAGTTCCCGAATCGCTTCGAATTCAAGATTGCTTGTATTTTTGAAGACTTTTACGGTGTTGGGATCCAATTCTCTTACATCCTTCATCACAGCTTTTTCGAAGGCCAGTAGTTCTACTGGTAGGTTTTGAGGTGGTGGAACAAAAGTGGATTTCTTTTTCAGTCCCGTGTCCGACCTCGATGTTTGTGTTGGCTCATTGTCTTTGAAGAAGACCTGTAGCTTTAGTTTCCTCAAAAATTCTTTCAGCTCTGCACACAATCTGAACTTGTCAGTGGTAGGTGTTGGTATGAAGCCTAGTCCTTTATTTAATACTTGTTTCTGGATTTCCGTCAGAGCCAGAGTTGATAGATTCACTACTAGATCTGGGGGTTGCTCGTTGATTGTTCTGGCGGCCCCTTGCTCCGTGTGTGGCGTCTCGAAACTTCCACAGGCTCTGCCCATTGTACTTGTTGGCCGGTTTTGTTCTTCGCTCTCTGAGTCGTTTGGCCTCTCCCTAAAAAAGGGCGAGATTGGTTGCTTTGGTTGATGTTCCAATTTTGGAATTGTTGTTGGGGATACATCGGAGGAAACTGTTGTGGTCCATAGAAGAATGGTGGTGGAGGGCCGAAAGGCGGCTGGTAGGTAGGCCACATTTGAGGTTGGTTACCTCGGTATCTCCCCGCATTTCCTCTGCCTCTCCTTTGCTTTCTATTTGGAGTGTAATTATAAACTTTTGGCGAATTTGCCGAATCTGAGCCGCTATCGGATCCGTCGCTATCTGTGTTGTATCCGGGGTTTCTATTGCTTGGTTTGTAGTCGTCCCGTATGTATGGATAGACTACTTCATGAGAAAAAATTTTCTTGTCTTTATCCAATTTTGTGTATTTTGAATCTTTCAGACTGATCTCAAATTCAGTCATTGTTTTATTCAATTCGTCTAGTCTTTTTTTGAGTTCAGCTGGAGCTATGTATGTCTTCAGGTGGACCTCCAATGTCTGAATTTCTTCCTTTAGTGTTTCGGATAGGCGAGCTGCTGTTTTAATAATCAGGACTAGCCAGTCCCTGGTGCAGTGCCATGATATCAATGACCAGTCTTTTTTGAATTGTTTATCGTTTTGGAAAATGAAAGGTTCATTGCGGACTATTAGGCCTCTTGGTGCAGTGCTGACTTTTAGATATTCTGCCATCATTACGCCATGTATTAGGGTTTTGATTTGTAGTCTTTTGAGTTCTGTTAGTTCATCCCAATCTTGGTTGGAATCCCCACTTGGTCTGTTAGGTGCCCCGGTGTGTGGTAAAATGGAGGCCATAACTCTCTCGATCTCCTCTTCCGAAAACGAGAGGCCGGTGATCTCTGCCATTTTAGTAAAAAGAGGTAGCTTTAACTCTCAAGTGTGTCCAAAGAAAATGTGCTTCACTGTTCTGCGGGGCCAGGTATAGGAAAACCTGTCCCGAAATAGGTTATATTCCCGCAGCCAGGGGCTGCTTGAACCACAACGGAGTAGAGGGAAAAAGGAGGTTTACTAAAGAACAGGTCGTCCTCCTAGGTACAGTTACAAAGATGAAGCCAGTGTCTGGGTTCAGGGACCTGTCTTGTGTGTGGGCTATCTACCAGGAATGTGTTGGTGTAGCCGATCAGAAAGAAAAGAATTTTTCTTTCTTGTTATCCCCTCACTCACCGGAGTTTCCTCACGGTGACATGCTTCATCATCGGGGTCATCCCAGTTCTCTACGAAAAGGGGCGTGCTGCGACTGTCGAGCTACGAAGGAGCACTATGAAGTGAAGGACTATGTGTGGTGAGAGTAAGTGGAGTGGATGTGTGTGTGAGTGTTAAAAATACCGTGCTAGTGGGCCTCAATGTTTTATTCTGCTCCTAGACCGGTATGTTAAAAGTGGGGTTTGTACTGTGGACCAACCTGTGATGTGGGTTGGTTCAGTATCTGGTCAACATGTTTCACGCTACCCCTAGCGTTTCGTCAGGACCATACAGGGACCAGCCCTGTATAATACCACTCCTAAAAAACCTAGATTTAGGATGCAAATATTAAATTAGTGCAGAAAAATATTTACAGTGATTGACGCTGTTCCAACTTGGTACACGCGTTGTTTTTTGTTCATTGGCGAACCTGTAAAAGATATGAACAGAACAATGTTAAAAGTTACATTGCCCCTATCTCAGCCGAGATCGGGGTCTTTTAGTCCTTCAGGACGTGCAATTATCCATGCACGTTCTTTCATGCACGTAGATTATATGGTGCGAGTTTTTCCATACAGGGACGTGCATACTTTTGAGTCTGAAGTCTGTCGGCGATTGACACTGGAAGTGAAACTACCGTGAGGAATCGGGTCAGACATACAGACAGTGACTTTACAGATAACAGTGAATACACAAAACGGACACACAAAAAGAGAAAAAGTGTTATCAATAATTACTTTTGTTGGTGCAAAATGGCACATCATGGTCTCATGGGGGGCGGTATCGCCTCATTGGAAACAATGCTACAAAGTTAATCAAGGTGTAAAAACAGAGTTAATATTGTAAGGTTTCTACTCCTCAAAGTACGAGTCTCATGTGCCCAAAAAGAGTTCTTAGGTCTGGATGGATATAACTTACTTCCTAATCAGCAATGCCGCATGGTTTTACCTAGCTGCTTCCCCTTGGACCGCATCTTAAGGAATGGTCCAAGCGTCTATGGTTTTTATAGGTATAGACTTCCGGTTAGGAGAGACTAGAATGTTGTAGCGGCCATCTTTGGAGGATGTAAATTGACCTAGTTTGTCACCACACATAGTCCTTCACTTCATAGTGCTCCTTCGTAGCTCGACAGTCGCAGCACGCCCCTTTTCGTAGAGAACTGGGATGACCCCGATGATGAAGCATGTCACCGTGAGGAAACTCCGGTGAGTGAGGGGATAACAAGAAAGAAAAATTCTTTTCTTTCTGATCGGCTACACCAACACATTCCTGGTAGATAGCCCACACACAAGACAGGTCCCTGAACCCAGACACTGGCTTCATCTTTGTAACTGTACCTAGGAGGACGACCTGTTCTTTAGTAAACCTCCTTTTTCCCTCTACTCCGTTGTGGTTCAAGCAGCCCCTGGCTGCGGGAATATAACCTATTTCGGGACAGGTTTTCCTATACCTGGCCCCGCAGAACAGTGAAGCACATTTTCTTTGGACACACTTGAGAGTTAAAGCTACCTCTTTTTACTAAAATGGCAGAGATCACCGGCCTCTCGTTTTCGGAAGAGGAGATCGAGAGAGTTATGGCCTCCATTTTACCACACACCGGGGCACCTAACAGACCAAGTGGGGATTCCAACCAAGATTGGGATGAACTAACAGAACTCAAAAGACTACAAATCAAAACCCTAATACATGGCGTAATGATGGCAGAATATCTAAAAGTCAGCACTGCACCAAGAGGCCTAATAGTCCGCAATGAACCTTTCATTTTCCAAAACGATAAACAATTCAAAAAAGACTGGTCATTGATATCATGGCACTGCACCAGGGACTGGCTAGTCCTGATTATTAAAACAGCAGCTCGCCTATCCGAAACACTAAAGGAAGAAATTCAGACATTGGAGGTCCACCTGAAGACATACATAGCTCCAGCTGAACTCAAAAAAAGACTAGACGAATTGAATAAAACAATGACTGAATTTGAGATCAGTCTGAAAGATTCAAAATACACAAAATTGGATAAAGACAAGAAAATTTTTTCTCATGAAGTAGTCTATCCATACATACGGGACGACTACAAACCAAGCAATAGAAACCCCGGATACAACACAGATAGCGACGGATCCGATAGCGGCTCAGATTCGGCAAATTCGCCAAAAGTTTATAATTACACTCCAAATAGAAAGCAAAGGAGAGGCAGAGGAAATGCGGGGAGATACCGAGGTAACCAACCTCAAATGTGGCCTACCTACCAGCCGCCTTTCGGCCCTCCACCACCATTCTTCTATGGACCACAACAGTTTCCTCCGATGTATCCCCAACAACAATTCCAAAATTGGAACATCAACCAAAGCAACCAATCTCGCCCTTTTTTAGGGAGAGGCCAAACGACTCAGAGAGCGAAGAACAAAACCGGCCAACAAGTACAATGGGCAGAGCCTGTGGAAGTTTCGAGACGCCACACACGGAGCAAGGGGCCGCCAGAACAATCAACGAGCAACCCCCAGATCTAGTAGTGAATCTATCAACTCTGGCTCTGACGGAAATCCAGAAACAAGTATTAAATAAAGGACTAGGCTTCATACCAACACCTACCACTGACAAGTTCAGATTGTGTGCAGAGCTGAAAGAATTTTTGAGGAAACTAAAGCTACAGGTCTTCTTCAAAGACAATGAGCCAACACAAACATCGAGGTCGGACACGGGACTGAAAAAGAAATCCACTTTTGTTCCACCACCTCAAAACCTACCAGTAGAACTACTGGCCTTCGAAAAAGCTGTGATGAAGGATGTAAGAGAATTGGATCCCAACACCGTAAAAGTCTTCAAAAATACAAGCAATCTTGAATTCGAAGCGATTCGGGAACTATCAAATAACCACTCAATAACAATAAAACCAGCAGACAAGGGTGGAGCAATAGTCTTACAAGACACCGAAAAATACAGACAGGAATGCCTTCGACTCCTAGCAGATACTAGGAATTACATTATCATCAAGGATGATCCTACTGAGAAAATAAGAATCAGCATAGCACACCTCATCGAGGAAAGTCTGGTAAATGACTGGATGGATAAAAAGCAATCCGAATTCTTAATCAACAGCAAACCAGTGATCCCATACTTCTATACAATCCCGAAGATTCATAAACGTATGGAAGACCCCCCAGGAAGGCCTATAGTCTCTGGTATTGGGTCTATATTGGAACCAGTATCAAGATATGCGGACGCCTTTCTCCGTCCCATTGTTCAGAAAACAGATACCTATCTGAAAGATACTAAAGACGTACTATGCCTTTTGAAAGAAACTCCTTTTGACCCCACATCTAGCATTTTGATAAGCCTAGATGTGGAGAGTCTTTACACGAGCTTACCGCACAAGGAGACATTGGAAATCTTGGAAGAAGTTCTGTTTGAGGAGGAGTGGACATATCACGCACCCAGACATGTGGTACTAGAATGCTGTAGACTAGCGCTCACAGAAAATTTCTTCCGATTCGAAGAAACCCTATACCGCCAACAACACGGGACCAGTATGGGCAGCACTTTTGCGCCGAGCATAGCGGGACTATATGTCCATCAATTAGAGAAAAAGAAAATCCTAACAGCCACCAATCCCCACATGGACCACATAAAATTATGGAAACGTTATATCGACGACATTCTGTTGATATGGAACGGCAATGAGGAAGAGGCATTGAGATTCTGCGAATGGCTAAATGAACAAGATCCATTTTTAAAATTCACCAACACCATGAGCAGGAGCCATCTGGTGTTTTTGGATCTGAACATCTGGGCTAGAGACGGAATGTTGATAACAACAACTCACCACAAACCGACCTCCAGAAACTGCCTCCTTACCTTTAACAGTTTTCATCCAAGACATCTCAAACAAAACCTCCCCTTCGGGCAGTTTCTCCGACTACGTAGAAATTGTTCTTACAAAGCAGACTATCTATCCCAAGCGGATGAATTAAGCATAAAACTGCAACAAAGAAACTACCCGAAGAAAATGGTACAAAAGGCTTGCAAGAGAGCGAGCAACAACAACAGAGAGGCTCTTTTGGAACCGAAAACAGCTAAACCACCTAATAGCGAGAGGCCAATTTGCATCACGACTTTCGACAAAGTATCTGATCAAGTAAGCAAGATCGTGAACAAACACTGGACAATTCTGAACAGTGGCGAACTAAACATTCCCAAACCGATGTTTAGTCACAGAAGAGGGAGGAATCTGAAGGACTATTTGGTACACACGAGACCAAAACTAACAGAAAACACGAATAGACTGCAACCACTTCCGAACGGACACTACCCATGCAACAACTGCAGCGTGTGTCATCTAACCTCAGTAACCAAAAAAATCACTTTCAACAATAACACCACATGGCAACTCAAGGAATTCTCTAATTGCAATACGAGCGGAGTGGTGTATTTGATCACGTGCACATGCAATCTGCACTATGTTGGCATGACAACAAGGAAAGTAAGCACCAGGATTGTAGAGCACAGAAGCAACATCCGCTGTAAGAAGTCAACAACCCGAATGACCAACCACTTCATCGAGAGAAATCATACACCAAACGATCTGAGATGGGTCGTCTTGGAATGCGTAAAAAACAGAGAAAATCTTGACAAAATTCTTCACGAACGTGAACAGCGCTGGGTTTTTAAACTCCAGACGGATACCAGAGGATTGAACGATGACATACCTTGGGGTGTTCTAAATAGATAACATTCCTATACCATCAAAAACTCCTGAGAACCCCCCACGTAACTGTAAAAATCCCCATGTAAACAATGAAATCTAAGGGACTAGGCCTATTGAAAAATGGGAATAGAAAAAAGACCCAAACTAGGTCAATTTACATCCTCCAAAGATGGCCGCTACAACATTCTAGTCTCTCCTAACCGGAAGTCTATACCTATAAAAACCAAGACACTTGGACCATTCCTTAAGATGCGGTCCAAGGGGAAGCAGCTAGGTAAAACCATGCGGCATTGCTGATTAGGAAGTAAGTTATATCCATCCAGACCTAAGAACTCTTTTTGGGCACATGAGACTCGTACTTTGAGGAGTAGAAACCTTACAATATTAACTCTGTTTTTACACCTTGATTAACTTTGTAGCATTGTTTCCAATGAGGCGATACCGCCCCCCATGAGACCATGATGTGCCATTTTGCACCAACAAAAGTAATTATTGATAACACTTTTTCTCTTTTTGTGTGTCCGTTTTGTGTATTCACTGTTATCTGTAAAGTCACTGTCTGTATGTCTGACCCGATTCCTCACGGTAGTTTCACTTCCAGTGTCAATCGCCGACAGACTTCAGACTCAAAAGTATGCACGTCCCTGTATGGAAAAACTCGCACCATATAATCTACGTGCATGAAAGAACGTGCATGGATAATTGCACGTCCTGAAGGACTAAAAGACCCCGATCTCGGCTGAGATAGGGGCAATGTAACTTTTAACATTGTTCTGTTCATATCTTTTACAGGTTCGCCAATGAACAAAAAACAACGCGTGTACCAAGTTGGAACAGCGTCAATCACTGTAAATATTTTTCTGCACTAATTTAATATTTGCATCCTAAATCTAGGTTTTTTAGGAGTGGTATTATACAGGGCTGGTCCCTGTATGGTCCTGACGAAACGCTAGGGGTAGCGTGAAACATGTTGACCAGATACTGAACCAACCCACATCACAGGTTGGTCCACAGTACAAACCCCACTTTTAACATACCGGTCTAGGAGCAGAATAAAACATTGAGGCCCACTAGCACGGTATTTTTAACACTCACACACACATCCACTCCACTTACTCTCACCACACATAGTCCTTCACTTCATAGTGCTCCTTCGTAGCTCGACAGTCGCAGCACGCCCCTTTTCGTAGAGAACTGGGATGACCCCGATGATGAAGCATGTCACCGTGAGGAAACTCCGGTGAGTGAGGGGATAACAAGAAAGAAAAATTCTTTTCTTTCTGATCGGCTACACCAACACATTCCTGGTAGATAGCCCACACACAAGACAGGTCCCTGAACCCAGACACTGGCTTCATCTTTGTAACTGTACCTAGGAGGACGACCTGTTCTTTAGTAAACCTCCTTTTTCCCTCTACTCCGTTGTGGTTCAAGCAGCCCCTGGCTGCGGGAATATAACCTATTTCGGGACAGGTTTTCCTATACCTGGCCCCGCAGAACAGTGAAGCACATTTTCTTTGGACACACTTGAGAGTTAAAGCTACCTCTTTTTACTAAAATGGCAGAGATCACCGGCCTCTCGTTTTCGGAAGAGGAGATCGAGAGAGTTATGGCCTCCATTTTACCACACACCGGGGCACCTAACAGACCAAGTGGGGATTCCAACCAAGATTGGGATGAACTAACAGAACTCAAAAGACTACAAATCAAAACCCTAATACATGGCGTAATGATGGCAGAATATCTAAAAGTCAGCACTGCACCAAGAGGCCTAATAGTCCGCAATGAACCTTTCATTTTCCAAAACGATAAACAATTCAAAAAAGACTGGTCATTGATATCATGGCACTGCACCAGGGACTGGCTAGTCCTGATTATTAAAACAGCAGCTCGCCTATCCGAAACACTAAAGGAAGAAATTCAGACATTGGAGGTCCACCTGAAGACATACATAGCTCCAGCTGAACTCAAAAAAAGACTAGACGAATTGAATAAAACAATGACTGAATTTGAGATCAGTCTGAAAGATTCAAAATACACAAAATTGGATAAAGACAAGAAAAATTTTTCTCATGAAGTAGTCTATCCATACATACGGGACGACTACAAACCAAGCAATAGAAACCCCGGATACAACACAGATAGCGACGGATCCGATAGCGGCTCAGATTCGGCAAATTCGCCAAAAGTTTATAATTACACTCCAAATAGAAAGCAAAGGAGAGGCAGAGGAAATGCGGGGAGATACCGAGGTAACCAACCTCAAATGTGGCCTACCTACCAGCCGCCTTTCGGCCCTCCACCACCATTCTTCTATGGACCACAACAGTTTCCTCCGATGTATCCCCAACAACAATTTCAAAATTGGAACATCAACCAAAGCAACCAATCTCGCCCTTTTTTAGGGAGAGGCCAAACGACTCAGAGAGCGAAGAACAAAACCGGCCAACAAGTACAATGGGCAGAGCCTGTGGAAGTTTCGAGACGCCACACACGGAGCAAGGGGCCGCCAGAACAATCAACGAGCAACCCCCAGATCTAGTAGTGAATCTATCAACTCTGGCTCTGACGGAAATCCAGAAACAAGTATTAAATAAAGGACTAGGCTTCATACCAACACCTACCACTGACAAGTTCAGATTGTGTGCAGAGCTGAAAGAATTTTTGAGGAAACTAAAGCTACAGGTCTTCTTCAAAGACAATGAGCCAACACAAACATCGAGGTCGGACACGGGACTGAAAAAGAAATCCACTTTTGTTCCACCACCTCAAAACCTACCAGTAGAACTACTGGCCTTCGAAAAAGCTGTGATGAAGGATGTAAGAGAATTGGATCCCAACACCGTAAAAGTCTTCAAAAATACAAGCAATCTTGAATTCGAAGCGATTCGGGAACTATCAAATAACCACTCAATAACAATAAAACCAGCGGACAAGGGTGGAGCAATAGTCTTACAAGACACCGAAAAATACAGACAGGAATGCCTTCGACTCCTAGCAGATACTAGGAATTACATTATCATCAAGGATGATCCTACTGAGAAAATAAGAATCAGCATAGCACACCTCATCGAGGAAAGTCTGGTAAATGACTGGATGGATAAAAAGGAATCCGAATTCTTAATCAACAGCAAACCAGTGATCCCATACTTCTATACAATCCCGAAGATTCATAAACGTATGGAAGACCCCCCAGGAAGGCCTATAGTCTCTGGTATTGGGTCTATATTGGAACCAGTATCAAGATATGCGGACGCCTTTCTCCGTCCCATTGTTCAGAAAACAGATACCTATCTGAAAGATACTAAAGACGTACTATGCCTTTTGAAAGAAACTCCTTTTGACCCCACATCTAGCATTTTGATAAGCCTAGATGTGGAGAGTCTTTACACGAGCTTACCGCACAAGGAGACATTGGAAATCTTGGAAGAAGTTCTGTTTGAGGAGGAGTGGACATATCACGCACCCAGACATGTGGTACTAGAATGCTGTAGACTAGCGCTCACAGAAAATTTCTTCCGATTCGAAGAAACCCTATACCGCCAACAACACGGGACCAGTATGGGCAGCACTTTTGCGCCGAGCATAGCGGGACTATATGTCCATCAATTAGAGAAAAAGAAAATCCTAACAGCCACCAATCCCCACATGGACCACATAAAATTATGGAAACGTTATATCGACGACATTCTGTTGATATGGAACGGCAATGAGGAAGAGGCATTGAGATTCTGCGAATGGCTAAATGAACAAGATCCATTTTTAAAATTCACCAACACCATGAGCAGGAGCCATCTGGTGTTTTTGGATCTGAACATCTGGGCTAGAGACGGAATGTTGATAACAACAACTCACCACAAACCGACCTCCAAAAACTGCCTCCTTACCTTTAACAGTTTTCATCCAAGACATCTCAAACAAAACCTCCCCTTCGGGCAGTTTCTCCGACTACGTAGAAATTGTTCTTACAAAGCAGACTATCTATCCCAAGCGGATGAATTAAGCATAAAACTGCAACAAAGAAACTACCCGAAGAAAATGGTACAAAAGGCTTGCAAGAGAGCGAGCAACAACAACAGAGAGGCTCTTTTGGAACCGAAAACAGCTAAACCACCTAATAGCGAGAGGCCAATTTGCATCACGACTTTCGACAAAGTATCTGATCAAGTAAGCAAGATCGTGAACAAACACTGGACAATTCTGAACAGTGGCGAACTAAACATTCCCAAACCGATGTTTAGTCACAGAAGAGGGAGGAATCTGAAGGACTATTTGGTACACACGAGACCAAAACTAACAGAAAACACGAATAGACTGCAACCACTTCCGAACGGACACTACCCATGCAACAACTGCAGCGTGTGTCATCTAACCTCAGTAACCAAAAAAATCACTTTCAACAATAACACCACATGGCAACTCAAGGAATTCTCTAATTGCAATACGAGCGGAGTGGTGTATTTGATCACGTGCACATGCAATCTGCACTATGTTGGCATGACAACAAGGAAAGTAAGCACCAGGATTGTAGAGCACAGAAGCAACATCCGCTGTAAGAAGTCAACAACCCGAATGACCAACCACTTCATCGAGAGAAATCATACACCAAACGATCTGAGATGGGTCGTCTTGGAATGCGTAAAAAACAGAGAAAATCTTGACAAAATTCTTCACGAACGTGAACAGCGCTGGGTTTTTAAACTCCAGACGGATACCAGAGGATTGAACGATGACATACCTTGGGGTGTTCTAAATAGATAACATTCCTATACCATCAAAAACTCCTGAGAACCCCCCACGTAACTGTAAAAATCCCCATGTAAACAATGAAATCTAAGGGACTAGGCCTATTGAAAAATGGGAATAGAAAAAAGACCCAAACTAGGTCAATTTACATCCTCCAAAGATGGCCGCTACAACATTCTAGTCTCTCCTAACCGGAAGTCTATACCTATAAAAACCAAGACGCTTGGACCATTCCTTAAGATGCGGTCCAAGGGGAAGCAGCTAGGTAAAACCATGCGGCATTGCTGATTAGGAAGTAAGTTATATCCATCCAGACCTAAGAACTCTTTTTGGGCACATGAGACTCGTACTTTGAGGAGTAGAAACCTTACAATATTAACTCTGTTTTTACACCTTGATTAACTTTGTAGCATTGTTTCCAATGAGGCGATACCGCCCCCATGAGACCATGATGTGCCATTTTGCACCAACAAAAGTAATTATTGATAACACTTTTTCTCTTTTTGTGTGTCCGTTTTGTGTATTCACTGTTATCTGTAAAGTCACTGTCTGTATGTCTGACCCGATTCCTCACGGTAGTTTCACTTCCAGTGTCAATCGCCGACAGACTTCAGACTCAAAAGTATGCACGTCCCTGTATGGAAAAACTCGCACCATATAATCTACGTGCATGAAAGAACGTGCATGGATAATTGCACGTCCTGAAGGACTAAAAGACCCCGATCTCGGCTGAGATAGGGGCAATGTAACTTTTAACATTGTTCTGTTCATATCTTTTACAGGTTCGCCAATGAACAAAAAACAACGCGTGTACCAAGTTGGAACAGCGTCAATCACTGTAAATATTTTTCTGCACTAATTTAATATTTGCATCCTAAATCTAGGTTTTTTAGGAGTGGTATTATACAGGGCTGGTCCCGGTATGGTCCTGACGAAACGCTAGGGGTAGCGTGAAACATGTTGACCAGATACTGAACCGACCCACATCACAGGTTGGTCCACAGTACAAACCCCACTTTTAACATACCGGTCTAGGAGCAGAATAAAACATTGAGGCCCACTAGCACGGTATTTTTAACACTCACACACACATCCACTCCACTTACTCTCACCACACATAGTCCTTCACTTCATAGTGCTCCTTCGTAGCTCGACAGTCGCAGCACGCCCCTTTTCGTAGAGAACTGGGATGACCCCGATGATGAAGCATGTCACCGTGAGGAAACTCCGGTGAGTGAGGGGATAACAAGAAAGAAAAATTCTTTTCTTTCTGATCGGCTACACCAACACATTCCTGGTAGATAGCCCACACACAAGACAGGTCCCTGAACCCAGACACTGGCTTCATCTTTGTAATTCTACAGGAATCACCACCCCTATGACTGATTAATTAAGTCATGGCCCTCATTCAAAACCTACAGGACGGAGCAGCTGCACCTCCTGTATTATCCATCTACAGGGCATATTCTCAAGGACGTATCGTAGAGTTATTGGCACTTTATCGCAGCCAAAGTGGCGATACATTTATCACCCCATTCAGAAGCATGTGCTAACATACTTACCTGTAATCTGTGGTGCTCCAGTATTGGTGTCTTTCATAGATTCACATGCCTGAATCATTCCCTGTTGTCGGAGTGGGAGTCGCACTGTTCATAAAAATGCAATAATTATGCTCATAATAACCAAAAAAGCTTGGTAACATGAAACCAGGAAGTAAAGTAGCCCAAAGCTACCAAGAAACAAGTTCAACATCTATGACGATCATAGTCATTGTACTTCGTCCAAACTGCAGCCAATCAGGCGACAGCACCCACCAGAATGTTCTCCTCAGAGGCTCAGGCTCTCAGATTTTCTCGCACCTGTAACCAAGAGATAAGAGCATAAACCAGGCTCTGAGGAAAGGAGGGTGGGTTGCATGTGAATCTATAAAAGACACCAGTAATGGAGAACCACAGATTACAGGTAAGTAACTATTATTTTTCTCCAGTATTGGGGTATCTTTCATAGATTGACATGCCTGAATAAGAGTAGATCGCAGTACCCAAACAATGCTTAGATGACGCTATTTGTAACATACTTCTGCATTTAGAAAGCATATGCGATCACATACTACAAATGTTAATATGCATAAATACATGAGAACTTGTAACCACTTGAGAATATACTCAATATTAGGCATGATAATAAGCGTCTGAGAAGCAGTACAGAGGAGGAGTGAAACAGAGTCTCACCTTATTTGAAAAGATTGCGAAGAACCACTTTGTGGAGAAGCGTGGCTCACTGGTTAGAGGAGGCAGACCTGGAAACAGAGGTCAGCCCGGGACCAGGGTTCAATTCCTGGCTCGGCGGGGTCTTGAGTCCTAAAGCACAAGTTACTACTTGTGTAACGATATATCTGTACGAGACATTAGTTGGTGATAGATTCCTTACCTTAGAATATCCCCAGACGTCAGACTGGATCCGGAAACATTTGCGTAGCAGTACCCTTGCGCGTCGGTAGGCGTCGTCTGCGGCTCCGCGTACGTCGTGGGCGCCGTGAAGACGTCGTCGGAGTACTTAGACGACGCTTCCGCGTGCTGACGTCAGTTCTTAGCCACAGCTTTTCCGTGCCAGAAGCGCAGAGCCATGACAAAAACAAACACTGGTGCCAAGAAACTAGGGCCCTGAAAGGGGATGACCTTAACCCTAGATATCGGGTCGCAGAACGGGGAGGATGGGTGGGTCAGTAAGGAATCTATCACTAACTAATGTCTCTTACAGATATATCGTTACACAAGTAGTAACTTGTGCATCTAAAAGAGACACGTTAGTGATAGTTTCCTTACCTTAGAATAGATACCCCAGCAATACCATCCCCGTGGTGGTGGGTCTGCGAACCAATAATCACACCAGAAAGTCCTGGAGGACGGAACGGCCAAAGTAGCCGTCCCTCCGGACTTGACTGTCCAGGCAATAGTGTCTTGCAAACGTGTGCAGCGAGGCCCACGTAGCTGCCTGGCAAATGTCGTGCAAGGGCACACCTCGGCCCAAGGCAGTTGTAGTGGCCGTGGCTCGAGTGGAATGAGCCCTCAGCCCAGCAGAGGGTTCCTTCTTAGCCAAGGAGTAACATGCCTGGATGCACAAGATAATCCACTGGGAGATGGTCCGCTTGTGCACCGCTTTCCCTTTCTTAGCGCCCGCGTACCCAACAAAGAGTTGATCATCCACCCCGAACTGTTGTGTGCGGTTCAGATAAAATGAGAGCGCACGTTTTGGGTCCAGACGGTGGAGCCTCTCCTCCTCTCTCGAGGGGTGCGGAGGCGGATAGAAGGTGGGCAACGTGATGGATTGCCCAATGTGGAAGGCCGTGACTACCTTGGGAAGGAAGGAGGGCCTTGTCCGCAATACAACCTTGTCCGGATGGACTGAAAGGAAAGGAGGCTTACAAGACAGAGCCTGGATCTCACTCACTCTCCTGGCAGAGGGGATGGCTACCAGGAAGGCAGTCTTCAGAGAAAGAAGGCAAAGAGGACAGTTGTGAAGTGGCTCAAAGGGAGCGCACATCAGAAACGTTAGAACCCGGTTCAAGTCCCACTGAGGCATCACGAAGGGAACAGGAGGAAAGGTATGAGTGATGCCCTTCAGGAATCTGTTTACGATAGGGGACTTGAATAAAGAAGGTTGGTCAGGCAGCCTCAGAAAGGCTGAAAGAGCTGAAAGATAGCCCTTGACAGTTCCCAGAGCAGAGCCCTGCTGGGCAAGAGAGAGAAGAAAGAGGAGAACCTCAGAGAGAGGGGCATTGAGGGGATCCACAGCCTTTGCTGTGCACCATGCCACAAATTTGTTCCACCTGCAGGCGTATACCGACTTAGTGGAGGGATGCCTGGCTGCCAGAATGATGTTGCAAACTTCAGGAGGCAAGTCAAATGGCCTCAACTGTCGCCGCTCCGTCTCCAAGCATGGAGGTGGAGACTGGACAGGTTCGGGTGGAGGACCGTCCCCTGCTGCTGCGACAGAAGGTCCTCCTGAAGAGGCAGACAAACCGGGGGATCGACTGACATACTGAGTAGCTCGGGATACCAGTACCTTCGTGCCCAGTCCGGAGCCACAAGGATGACTTGTGCCCGGTCGCGCTTGATCTTCTTCAGCACTCTGGGCAGAAGTGGTATAGGCGGAAAGGCGTACAACAGACCGCAGCTCCACTCGCGACGAAAAGCGTCTCCGAGCGAGTGCCGCCTTGGAAATTCCAACGCGCAGAACTGATGACATTGCGCGTTCTCTTCGGTGGCGAATAGATCTAACCAAGGCTCTCCCCATCGCAGAAAGAGGCCTTGCGCCACGTCCGAGTTCAGATGCCATTCGTGATCCATCGAGCACCGACGGCTGAGTTCGTCTGGCCTGGCGTTCAGAGAACCTGCCAGGTGTTGAACCACCAGAGTGACGCCCTAATGTTCCAGCCATTGCCAGAGGCTCAGAGCCTCCAGGCAAAGGGTCCACGACCCCACTCCGCCCTGTTTGTTGCAGTACCACATGGCGGTGGTGTTGTCCGTGAACACTTGCACTGCACTCCCTCGGACAGACGGGAGGAATGCCTTCAGTGCCAGACGAATCGCCCGCAGCTCCAACAGATTGATATGGAGCCGGGACTCTGCCGGAGACGAGAGTCCTCTGATCTCCGCCTCTCCCAAGTGGCCTCCCCAGCCCTGGAGGGACGCGTCCGTCACAACTACGTGCTCCGGTTGGGGAAGGGAGAGGGATCTGCCGTTGACCCAATCGCGGTCCGTGAGCCACCACTGCAGCTGTGACGCAGTGCCCTCCGAGATCAGCACATGGTCGGACAGGTTGCCCTGATGCTGGGCCCACTGAAACTTCAGGTCCCACTGCAGAGCCCGCATCCGCCACCGTGCGTGATGCACCAGAAGGATGCAGGAGGCCATCAGCCCCAGAAGCCGCAGCGTCAACCTGACCGAAACTCGGGATAACGGTCCGAAGATCGGAATCAGAGCCTGTATATCCCGAACCCGCTGTTCGGGCGGGTAAACCCAAAACTGCGCCGAGTCGAGAACCGCTCCGATGAAAAGGAGCTTCTGAGAGGGGCACAGGTGTGACTTCGGCACATTGATGGAAAATCCCAGCTGGTGCAGGAGATCCGCCGTAGTCTGGAGGTGGCTGACGACTGTTTGGGGCGAGCCCGCCTTCAACAACCAGTCGTCTAGGTAGGGGAAGACTGACACCCCTAACCTGCGCAGATGAGCTGCGACCACCGCCATCACCTTCGTGAACACCCGTGGGGCGCTGGTAAGGCCGAAGGGGAGCAAGGTAAACTGAAAGTGCTCGTGGCCTACCGTGAACCGCAGGTAACGCCGGTGGGCCGGCAGGAAGGGGATGTGGAAGTACGCATCCTGCAAGTCCAACGCTACCATCCAGTCTCCTGGGTCTAGGGCAGTCAAGACCTGAGCCAGTGTCAGCATTTTGAACTTCTCCTTCCGGAGGAAGCCATTGCCGTTCCTGAGATCCAAGATAGGGCGTAGGCCCCCTTTCTACTTCTTGGGTACCAGGAAGTAGTGGGAGTATCAACCACGTCCTACTTCTGGCCCAGGAACGCGCTCGATGGCCCCCTTGGCCAAGAGGGACGAAACTTCCTCCTGCAGGAGCTGCAAGTGATCCCCCGATACGCGGTGTTGTTGCGGTGGCATGGCTTGAGGGGTCGTCTCGAAAGGGAGAGAGTAGCCCCTTCGGACGATCTGCAGCACCCACCTGTCCGAAGTGACAGTGCGCCAGTGAGAGTGGTGATGACGAACCCTGCCTCCCACTGGCGTCACATGGGCCGAAAAGCACGGACTAGGAGGGTTTAGAGGTGGATGCCGCGGGGGCAGGTGTGGACTGACTCCGCCTGTTTCCTCGACCGCCTCCACGGCGGTTTCCACGGCCGCCGCCGCGCTGGACGACAGTTTGCGGCGAGTGGCTGGCGGCACGTGTGGGGACGCCCCTTCCGTGGCCACGAAAGGAGCGAAAGGTACCCGTTTGCTGGCGTGGGGGCAAAAGGCCCAAGGCTTGGCCATAGCCCTGGAGTCCTTAAAGCGCTCAAGCGTGTGATCTGCCTTGTCGCCAAAGAGGCGACGGCCATCGAACGGCATGTCCATGAGGGTGTTTTGGACGTCTGCCGAGAAATTGGCGGATCTCAGCCAGGCGTGGAGTTGTACCGCCACCGTCGTAGCCATCGCTCTGCCCAGCGAGTCAGTAGTATCCAGTCCACACCTGATTGAATACTTGGCTGCGTCCCGGCCCTCCACAAGGGCTTCACCGAGTTTGGCCCGTACCTCCAACGGGCACTCTGGCAGCACTTCCGCCACCGTCTCCCACAGAGAGTGGGTGTAGCGGCCCAAGAGGCATGCTGTGTTGGAAGACCGCAGTCCCAAACTAAGGGACGAGAAGATCTTCTTGGCATAGTTCTCATACCTCTTGGATTCCCTGTCCGGCGGGGCCGTCTGGAATGCGGTCTGGGAATTAGAGGCCTGGGTGACCAGACTCTCGGGGGTGGGGTGGGAGGACAGGAAACATGGGTCGCCCGGAGCCGGGCGGTGGCGTCTGGCCACGTTCCTATCTACGGGCAAACCCGTAGCGGGCCTGGACCAAGTGCCCAAAAGAACGTCCGTCAAGGCCTCATTAAACGGCAGCAGAGGCTCCATGGAGCATGACTGCGGCTTAAGGACCTCAGTGAGGAGGTTAGTCCTCACGGCTGCGACAGGGAGCTCAAGGCCCAAGGCCTTGGCAGCCCTCGTCAACACCACACCATAGGTAGCTCCCTCCTCCGAAGCCACGGTAGGAGGAGAGACAAATCCAGTGTCTGGAGAGGTGTCCAGGCCACTGGCCTCCCCAAGGTCTCCGGCCCAGTCCATGTTAGACTGGCACTCCCTGGCAAGAGGGTCCTCAGACCCCTCCCAATCCTCCTCATCCCTCATCTCCTGAGTTCCAGGGTCGTAATTATATGAGGTCAGTTCATAGAAGCTAAAATCTCCAAACGGCGTCGGGATCAGCGCCGATAGGCGTCGTCCCGATGTCGGAACCGAATGAAAGGAGGCATCGGGGACGGCACCGCCCGAGGCCGGCGCCGGAGGGGATACCACACGGACCGACGCCGGGGGGGTCGTAAGGTCCACCAGTGACGATCCATCGCCCGAGGAGGGTCCAGCGGCGCCCTGCGGCGCCGGGTCCGAAGGCGGCGACGGCGCCGGGGCCGCTGTACCCTGCAGCGCCGGGCCCAAGGGCACCGGCGGTGTCGGGATCGTGGGGCCCTGCGGCGCCGGGCTCGAAGGCGTCGGCGGCGTCGGAGCCGAAGCACCCGACGGTGTCGGGGTCGAAGCCCCTGACCCACTAGGGCCCCCAGACGGGTTCGCTGGGCCCAAAGGCACAGCGGAACCAGTCGGAGGAGAAAGGGACCTCATGGCCATGAGGAAACGCTCAATCTCCTCCGGCGTCGCGTTCAGCCCAGGGGCCGGAGGGTATGGGGCCGAATGCGGCGCCCGCGACTCCCGAGGAGCCGCCTGAGCGGTGTCACCCGAACCCCCGGCCGCATCGCGAGAGCGTCGGGGGGAGTCAGAAGAGCGATGATGTCTCTTCGACTTCTTATGCTTCTTACCTGACGACTTGGACCCGGAGGAGTGGTGCCGACTCCCAGGGCTGTGACGGCTCCGTCCCCGCGACCTGTCCCTCGACCTCCCGTGGGACCGGGACCGGGACCTCACACGGCACGGGGCCGACTGCCGGAGTTCGAGTCGCCTACGGGACCGCTCCCGCCTGGCCTTCCTCGAAAGGGCCCGACAGTCGGGGCAGGCCTCGTCGTCATGGTCGACGCCCAAACACGTCAGGCACAGGCGGTGGGGATCCGTGACCGACATGGTACGGTCGCACTCGTCGCAATGCTTGAATCCGGGCATCCCTACAGGCACCGTCGGAGTCGTACAGACTTCGAAATGGATCAAAGATCACCAAAACTTAGTCAAAAAGTGACTAGGGAACTTCTCTTTCCAGATCTGCGCTGGCTGGAGCGGAAAAAAGCAGAACTGACATCAGCACGCGGAGGCGGCGTCTAAGTACTCCGACGACGTCATCACGGCGCCCACGACGCCGACGACGGGCGCTGAGCTGCAGACGACGCCTACTGACGCGCAAGGGTACTGCTACGCTAAAGTTTCCGGATCCAGTCTGACGCCTGGGGATATTCTAAGGTAAGGAATCTATCACTAACGTGTCTCTTTCAGATATGTCCATGGACTCGACAATTCTCTCTCCGGTGCCTACTTGATTCACGGGTTCACACTCTGCGACTCTGGGCAATAGCTTGCTTAATCTCCACAACGGTCCCTTGTGGTGGGATGCCTGGCTTTCACCTTGTGGATACCCTGTCGGGGTTATCTCACAGGGGAATACCAGGACGGGTTCCCTAAGCAAGCACTTAGAGACTTGGTCATTTGCGCTATATAAATACATTTACATTTACATTTGTCCTACTGATGTATCAGCATTACTGGCAGCTTCCAAGCAGTAATGCTTGGTAAAAGTGTGTCTACTGGACCAAGTTGCTGCTCTGCAGATTTGCTGAAGAGGGACACCAGCGAACAGAGCAGTCGAGGAAGAGACCGCCCTCGTAGAGTGCGCTCTAGGAGTTGTCTGTAAAGGCCTTCCAGCCTGTTGATGGCAAAAGTCAATAGCGGCAGAAATCCATCTAGCTATGGTCTGTTTAGACACTGCCTGTCCTTGCTTTATTCTTCCGTAGGCAACAAACAATTGATCAGTTTTACGGATGGTAGAGGTCCTCTGCAAATAGAACTTAAGACATCTTCTGATGTCCAGGGTATGCAACGCCCTTTCTGCATGGGATTACGGGTTAGGAAAAAATGTTTTTAAGATGACTGGTTCGTTCAGATGAAAATCCGAAGGTACCTTTGGCATAAATTTGAGATTTGTGCATAGCACCACAGAATTGGAAGTGAATTGCAAGAAAGGTGAATTTACGGCGAAAGCTTGAATGTCGCTGACTCTTCTAGTTGAAGTCAATGCTAGTAGCAGAGATACCTTCCAAGATAGAAATTTGAAATCCACTATATGAATAGGTTCATGGAGGTGCCGCATGAACTGCGCTAATACCACATTAAGATTCCAGGATGGAGTAGGACGACGTACAGGAGGAAACTTTCGAAATAGCCCTATAAAGAACTGTTGTATTATCCTCAATGAGTAGAGAGAATTGGAACCATCCTGTCGGAACTTTGAAATGGCCGCCAGAAAAACCTTAAAAGTTGAGAAAGGCCCCATCTTGCTAAGTGTAAGAAAAAAGGTAATATCTGCTCAGGTGTTGCGTGAATCAGGTGAACCTCGGCAGATTGACACCACATATAGAATCTTTTCCATTTAAGTCTGTATGTCTTAATCGTGGCAGGCGCTGGAGCATTGGCCAGAACTTCCTTGCAATCCGCAGGGATATTTAGATGAGCGAATTCAAGGTGCTCAGGCGCCAGGCAGCTAATTTCAGAGATGCAGGGTCCGGATGGCAAATCTGACCGTCCTGGATGGACAGGAGATTCGGTAGTGGCAGAAAACTGAATGGGTTCACACTCTGATAGGAGGAGAAGCTCGGTGAACCAGAACTGTAGAGGCCACCTGGGAGCGATGAGAATTAGACTACAAGGTTCTCTCTTCATCTTCCGGAGAACTCTGGGAACCAACGGTATCGGAGGAAACGCATAAGCATATATTTGAGACCAGTTTATCGAAAATGCATTCCCCTGAGAATCTTTGTGGGGAAGCCAGCCTGAAAAGAATAGGCATTTGCTAATCTTCCTGTCGTAAAGAGATCCAGATCGGGATGATCCCACTTTTGGAAGACTCGATCCACTTTCGGCTGATGCAGTTGCCATTCGTGAGTGGATACTGTGGACCTGCTGAGGGAATCTGCCAGAACATTGGAAACTCCCGGCACGTGAACCACCGAGAGATTGATCCTGTGCCATGTCGCCCAGTCCAGGATTTCTTGGGCTTCTTGAGAAAGAAGAGCCGATCTCGTTCCTCCTTGTTTGTTCAAGTAATGCATACTTGCGGTATTGTCTGTCCGTATCAGCACCGTGGCTCCCGGGCTGACTAACCAAAATGATTTCAGGGCTAAGAAGATGGCTCGTAGTTCTAGTAGATTGATATGCCACTGCCGTTGCTGGCTCCATTTACCGCTGATCGTTAGCCCTTGGAGATGTGCTCCCCAACCGTCGAGGGACGCATCTGTGTTGATTGTAAAGTTTGGCGCTTCCTGAAGGAATGCATATCCCCTTTCTACATTCCTTTTTTGAGTCCACCAGAGGAAAGCCTCTCGCTTTCGAGGAGTGACCTGAATAAGATCTTCACATGAACCTGAGACCTGTAACCATTGTTGGTTGAGTTCTTCCTGCAGGGGACTCATCCTGAGCCGTCAGTTGGGTATCAAAGGGACGCAAGAAGAGGCCATTCGAGAAAGGATTTGCACTTTCAGACTGAAACTGACCTTAACTTGTGAGCTAGCTTGCGGATCTTTAGTTGTCTTTAGCTTGTCACGAAAGCTTGAACCAATTGTGTGTCGAAAGTTGCCCCAAGAACGTTTGTCTTTGCGAAGAAACAAAATGAGATTTGTCGCGGTTTATGGTGAGACCCAGTGATTGAAACAGAGACAGACATCTCTGGACATGGGTGTTTTCATCCAAAAAAGAACTCACCTTGATAAGGCAGTCGTCCGAGTAAGGAAATATTTTGATCACTGCCAGACGGAGGTGCGCTGCTACTGGAGCTAGGACTTTCGTAAATACCCTGGGTGCTGATCGTAGTCCGAAGGGAAGGACTTTGAACTGGAAGTCCCTGCCAGCCACCCTGAAACGCAAGAACCTTCTGTGCCTTGGGAGAATCGGAACATGGAAGTACGCATCTTGTAGGTCGAGGGTGGCCATGTGATCCCCTGCCGACAACAGTTGAAGAATATCTTGAAGCATTAACATACGAAATGATAATTTCTTTAGGTATTGTTGAGGGACCGAAGATCGAGAATGGGACGCCAGTCTCCTGAATTTTTCTTTATTAAGAAAAATCTTGAATAAAATCCTGTTCCTCTCTGCAATTGAGGGACTTTTTCTATCCCTCCTTATTTTATCATCAAATTTATCTGGGAAAACAGCTCCTTGAGATGAGCTGGAGGTGGGCCACTTGGGGGGAAATTTGGAGGAAACTTTTCGAATTCCAGAGCATGGCCTTTGGAAACAATGTCTAGGACCCACCTGTCCGATGTCATTGACGACCAATTTGAGTAAAATTTTGAGATTCTTCCTCCAACCTTTATGTGAGACTGCGGCAGAAGTGGCCGCAGGTGGCGATTCTCATAGCTTCATACGTGAATATTTTCCTCAGTAGGAAGGCTTCTTTTTACTTTGAGAATAGGAAGTATTTCGTTGGCCATAAGATTGATATCTTTGTGACTGGTATCGTAGATTTCCTTGATATGATTTGTAGGTTGTCTGTTGATTATAGTTCCCTCGATTAGAGAACGATCCACGTCCTTTCGCACCTCGAAAGGGGGATTTACGAAATTGCAAGGTACCCAGAGATCTGGCTGTTTCCGTTTCTTTCTTGATGGTTTGCAGGGCTTCTTCTACTTGTTGACCGAACAAAGCCTCTCCATCGAACGGCATGTCAAGTACCCTTGCCTGTACCTCCTGGCGAAAAGATGTAGCCTTCAGCCAGCCTTGCCTACGCAGAACAGCAGCACCCGCTAGCTGTCTGAAACCTGTGAATGCGACATCTACAGTCGAATCAATAATCTCCATAGAGATTCGTTCCCCTTCCTGCAATAGCTCCGGTAACATCTCGATGTATGGTGCCATGTCTGATCACATTTGTCGGTCGTAGCGACCCAGGATGGCTAATGAATTGGCCGCATGGACTGTTTTGCTGCCATGATGGAAACTCTCTTCCCTATTGAGTTCAACTGCCTGCCGTCCCTGTCGGGTGGGGTGGTGATTGGAGAAGATGGATTTCTAGCCAATCTTTGAGCAGCTTGCACGATCACTGAGTCAGCCTTTGGGTGTCCTGCAAGGCATGCTGGAGAATTGTCGGGCGCTTTATATTTCTTGTTCAGTCGGGGCAAGACTGGAGGAATGGACACAGGAGTTGACATTATTTTCAATCCTTCCTTCCATACAAAGCCTATAATGGGGATCGTCCGTACTTGTCTCCTTGGCTGATCTTTAAAATCAAACAGGAAACATTCTTTCTTCTTCATCTCCATAGAAATGAGGAGTCTTTGAGTCGCTCTGTCCATGAGGAGGTGAAAGCCTGCAATATCCACTGGAGGAGAATCAGCGGGCGCCGGAGGTGAAGGAGAAGGGGTCTAGACTTGATAGTCATCCCACTCCGACATAAGAGATCTTTCGTCTACTTCACCTTCCTCTCTATCATCATCATCCGATGAATGCGCTTCAGTAGGATGATGCGAAGCCACTGTCGAAGGTGGTCTAGGAGACCGGAATTCTGAAGTGGATGCTTGAGCAACCGGTGTAGGTGGCACAGATTCTGCCAATTCAGATGGCGGGAACCAGCGGTAATAGTTATCTAGCATATGTTGTAGATTATTCAATAGAGCTTTAGCCATCTGAGCTGTAGGGATATTACCAGGAGGTGAGGCCACAGGCTCAGGAGAAGGTTGCTCATCCTGATCATCTTCTTGGAACTTTATGAACAACTCCGAAGGGCTTCTGGCTGTACGAAACCACTTCAGAGTCCTCTTCACTGTCATCTGAATCCAGTAGCTGCTCAGGAACCTGTAGAGGCACCTTCTGCGGAGAAATATGCAATGGTGATAAGGGTTTCAGCGTGGAACCACATCTCTTCCATAGAGGAGGTGTCGTTGTAGACAGTGTAGATGTTAAGGCCGTAGACGCTGACCATACTTGTAGCTCTGTACAAGAAGACAATTTCTGCGTCAACGGGAGAGTCGTCGACGGGTCGTCAGAACTGCAGGTGAAAATGTCGAGGAGAAAGTATCCGTCGACGAAGTTGTCTTCAGCAACGATGAGGGCTTCATCGACGGGAGAGTCGACGATGGAATCAGAACTGCAGGTGAAAACATCGATGAGGATGTTTCCGTCGACATAGTTGTCTTCGACGATGATGAGGTCTTCATCGACAATGATTTAGTCGGCGACGACAATGTAGTTCTCGACGACGATGTCGCCGCCGACAAGGAAGTCGTCGACGATGATGATAAAATGGCCATCGACGAGGCAGTCGACGAGGATGAAGTGGCTGTCGACGAGGTCGTCGTCGACGAGGTCTTTTTAGCCTTGGTCGTCGACGGAACGCCGACAATACATAAAGCCTCTCTCGTCGACGGGATGGGTCTCACAGAAACGGAGACCAGCGTCGATGTGAAAGGAGCCGGTGACATGATCATTTGAGGTTTAGGTGATGAGAATGTCACCGTCGATGTAGATGTCGCGTCGACTGAGATGTTCATCGACAAAGGGATCGTCGACGACAGGGTCTTTTTCTGAGGTAGAATCTTCACTGAAGTTGGTTTAGGAATGCAAGGGTTTGGCCTTGGCAGGTGGACTAGCCTCTTTTGAAGTAGAAGGCCATTCAGAACCCTTAGATGGTTATTGTTTCCTCAACACCTTTGCCCCAGGAAAAGACAAAACCTCCTCAGCAGCCCTCTTCCTAGAGGACACAGATGACCCAAAGTTAATACTAAACCACCTCAGAAACTGGATTGCCCTGATCTTTAAGCTTCTGTAGCCACAAAAGTAGACAACCCTCTCTGTCCCTGAGTGTTTTCTGAGGGAGTAGAATATTCTTAAAGAATTGAGAAGAACTGAGCAGAGCTCAGGGAGCCTCCCTTTCACACGGCGTGCGGTAGAAAATCTGAGAGCCTGAGCCTCTGAGGAGAACATTCTGGTGGGTGTTGTCGCCTCATTGGCTGCAGTTTGGAGTAAATACAATGACTATGATAGTCATAGATGTGTAACTTTTTTCTTGGTAGCTTTGGGCTACTTTACTTCTTGGTTTCATGTTACCAAGGTTTTTTGGTTATTATGGGCATAATTATTGCTTTTTGATGTACCGTGGGACTCCCACTCCGACGACGGGGAATGATTCAGGCATGTGGATCTATAAAAGACACCCCAGTACTGGAGAACACCAGTTTACCTGCGATAGCTACCGCAAAAAACTTTGCCACAAATGACCCCGGCAACTAACGCTAATCAGATGCAGAGTAGGCAAACGATGATGGTGAGGAAGTGAGAGCTAGAAATAGAGAAGTCTTCCAAAAGGGAGCCCAGTCCAGAGCCACACCTGAAGAACAACAGATGCCAAGGAGCTACTGATCATGCAGCCCGGAGCCCCAAGAGGGCAACAACACCCACCGCCCCCCATCTCCCCAGGACTACCACAGTGGCAGAGCAGACCAAGACAGTGGACCTTCAGGAAACGCAACAGCCTCACAGACTTAACACCAGAGGATGAAGTTGCCCACTACAGGCACAAAAGGAAAACCATCCTCCGCATCCTGACCATCATTGCCCATAGGCTGACGGTACCAAAACAGCGGACAACCGACATCCCACCTCAGACAAAGCTGCTGGCTGTGCTGCATCTGTTGGCCTCTGGTACTGACAACAACTGCCTGAGTCGGAGGAGTCTCACATCCAGCCCATCAAAGTTCATCACAACTATCTTGGATGCCATCATCAGCTTGGTACCCAAGCACCTTCACTGCCCCCAGACTGCGCAGGAACAGCTGGAGACCAAGCAAGGCTTCTACGCCATAGCTGGCTTCTCGCACGTGTTCGAGGCAATTGACTGCACACATGTCCTACTTGTGCCCCCTGCCAATACTGCACACAATTACCGCAACAGAAAGCACACGCATTCCATCAATGTGCAGGCAATAGTGGACCACCGGGGACTCTTCACCCATGTCGTCGCCAACTACCGAGGCTTTGTGCAAAATTTCTACATCTTCTGACAGTCCATCATCAACCGGCGCTTTCAAGATGGCACTTACAGAAATACTCTGCGCGTAGGCAATTACCAAATATACACACACACCCCAACTCCACATTCATGAAACCCACAACTACGGGAATGCACACATTACAAACCCACATACAACATGCCAAACAACATACCCACCCACCAGGCACGACAAGCACAACTTACTATGGTAACCTGGGCTAGCCATGTACATGAGCCATCAACTGCATGGCACCTCAGCCACACAATAGCAGATTGGGGGGAGAGGCGGGAACCAGGCATGTGCGAAGGAGGCAAGTGAACCATGAATGAGAATGTACAAAATGCCAAGTGTGGCGTGGATGTTCTGGCCAGACTGCAGTATGCAGACCACAGACATATCCATGATGACATACACTGCTAGTGTTTGGAGTGTGGTGGACAGTGGACGCAACCACGTCACCCGAGCCAGTGGGAAAGATCACGGAAATGTAGCTTGTTACGTCCCCCCTGTAAGCGTGTGAAAAAAAAACGTAGCTCTTGGCGTGGTTCTCTTCCAGAATTCTCAACGTGTCTGACAGGGCGGCACCTCTCACCCTGCCACAAGGCCAACGGCCTCGCCATGAGCGGTGTTGCCTGTGATGCTGTGCGCCTGCTGCACCCTGGGCCGCTGGTCCCTGGACCCATCTTGCCCGCCCCTGCGCACCCAGGCCTCACTGTTCACCTACCAACACCGGAGTGTGTCAGAGAGGGCCCACCACGTGCCGGTGCAAGCTCCAAGCCTGGATGCACATGACCTTGGCAGCCTCCTCAGATCATCACGGCCTCCGCGACACAGGCCCGCAGTACTCCTTTCTTGTTGACATAATCCACCGCTGCCTCTGGCCCACACTACGGTCAAGTAGGTCACACATTTGGAACTTAGTCTTGATATCCTGATAGCCGAGTTCATATATTCATAGGATGTATGATATCACTGTACTCCCTTGATGTGGTGCCACCAATTCTGTGTATAGCATTCCAACCACATGTGTCTGTGGTCAATTGCTGACTACTGCCTTCAGCCTACACTGCAGTGCAGTAGGTCACACTTTTGAAACTGAGTCTTGATTTCTCAATAGCAGAGTTCATATCATTGCATGCAAGAACAGGTGAAAGAGGAAGAAGCGTTTCAGTCCGGAGGAAAAAAGGATCATCGTTACGGAGGTGATCGAAACCTAACAACAACTGCTCTGGTGTCACTAACTCTGTGCATCGCAAGCCAACAACACGTGACTGTGGTCCCGTGCTGACCGCTGCCTCCTGCCTACACTTAAGCATGGGCAAATTTTGCGGATCTCGCGTTCGCGAATTTTGCGGATTTGCGGATTCGCAATCCGCAAAATCCGCGAATTTCCGCGAATTTGCGGATTTTTTTTTTTTTTTGTGTTTGCGCGGGTTTCTGCCAGTTCGCGAGAGTTTTGTACAATGTCGCAAATTGCGAACTTACCTGTCGGGTCGCAAGTTTCGCGAACTTGTTGTTTCTACGTGTCCAGCCTGTTTGGGACACTCTTCTTCATCACTGCCACTCTCTGTCACCACTGCCACTCTCTGACTACTCATGCCACCCTCTGGCCCACCCATGCCACCCTCTGTTTCATCACAGCACCCTCTGGTTGTCCAGTCAGTGTACATTATTGTGGCAACAAGCACACCTTCCCTGCCTCAAGTGACCTGAATTAATTTGGGGCTGATTAATGTGTCACAGAATATTTTTTTAGCTGGCACCTGCTTCCTTAGTGCTTCCTGATTAGTGATCTTTTGAACTTGCTAAGTGCTTTCATTGTTGCAAAATTAGTTACAACACCTGCCCTGCCCCAACTGACAATAATGAATTAGGGGCTGAATAATGGATTTGAACCTCCAGCCTGGCTCCTGCTTGTCTCCCTTAGCTGTAATTCAGGACCTTTGTGGCATATATGTAACTATTCTGAGGTTCAGAGCAGGGTCACATAATAGTTGCAACCTGCAACTGAACTCTGGAGGGGCCCCTCAGGAAGCACTACAGAAAATGGCTACTAATGATGAGCCTGAACTTTTGAACCTGGTAAGTAGTTACTTTCAGTTTTGCTAAGAGCGTATTTCTGCAATTTTGCACTTATTCGCACTTATTCGCGGGGCGCGAACTCACGCGAACAGTGCGAGCAGTGCGAGCCAAATCCGCTGCTCGCGGATTTGCGGATTTTGCGGGAGATTCGCGAATCTCGCGGATTGCGGATTTCCCGAAAATCCGCAAAATCCGCGAGCGGAACGGATTTTCCGCCCACACTTACCTACACTGTGGTCGAGTAGGTCACACATTTGGAACTAAGTCTTGATTTATTTATGGCAGAGTTTATATCATTGTCCAGGCCTCATCGCAGACTGCTTCCCCTTTAAACTTCGGTGCCAATAAGTCTGTGCCCCGACATTCATGGACATTCTCTGGTTGAACTTAGGTGGCGTCTGAGTCTATGGCCTAGGCGTTGTCTTCATCATCATGTTGGTGTGCCTGTGCCGGGTGCAGTGATTCCAGGCCACTAACTCTGTGCAGCTCAAGTCAGAGAGCCTGTCTGATAGAATGTTGGATGGCCTCTGGGTCGATGGCCATGGGGTCATTAACACTATGTGTCTGTGGCCCTGCGCTGTCCACTGCCTCCAGCCTCAACTGCAGTCCACCAGGGATCACACATCAAATCGAGTCCTGACCGGCCCGGATGTCACATCACTGTAGAATGCACACGCCACCACTGCCAGGACCACCTCCAACCAACAACTGCCAGAACTGAAAGAGTCTTACTGCCAGCCCATCAGAGTTGCTCACACCTGTCGTGGATGCCATAATCTGCTTGATACCTGCTCAGCTCTTCAGGTGCCACTAGCTCAGTGCACCACAACGCATGGACCATTTCTAATTGAGTTTTGTACTGTGGACAGCTCAGGCAGCAATGTCACCTCAGGAAGTGTGGGAGACCTGGGATGATGATGAGGCAGGTGTAACACACCCCACTGCAGCTGCATTAGAAATATCCCTAAGGGACACAATCCTAGACAATTTATTCACATGAGCACGCTCAGCTCTAGTGCCCCAACCTTAGTGCACTGCAACTCATGGACACTTCTGTTTGCATATTGGGTGACATCTGTACTTGCTCCAGCTACCACGGTGATGCTTTGCAGTTGTTTTTGTAATGCTGGTGTTTTCTGTTTCCGTTTTAATAGTGATCACTGTTCAAGTTGTTGACAGCACCGACCACTCCGTGAGGACTGGCTTACACTCACCCCACACACATCCAGCACAGGCGTCACTGTACATGTGACCCTGGCAATAAAGGTGCCGGGCGCATTTGCCCATAGCCAGTTCCACAAACTATCTGAGTGAGTCCGGGTGGTCATAATGTATGCATGAGGGCCACGGGCCCTACAACATTACATTTTGCTGTGTACAGCAGACGCAACCATGTCTGGGCGTGGTCAGTACAGGAAATGTGCAAATGCATTTGTCGGAGTGTGGGTCTCCGTTGGGGAGTGTAGGTGGTTCCTGATGGGACTTAGACATTCACATATGTGATCTAGTTCGGCTTCTATGAGGTCGAACCCCACCGCACCTGTTCGGCCACCTCCTTCTGGCAGTCTAACACCTGGCCTTGGAATGTGATGTGTGCTTCTGTGAGGTGCTGGGAGCCAACCGTGGTGGTGGGTGCTTCCTGCTGTGTGGTCTGTGCAGTGGGTGGGGTCTCCTCGATGCAGCTGGGCTGCCCTGCTCCTGGAGGTGCTCGAGCACCTGCTTTATTTTATCTATTAGTGCTTCCTGTTGAAGCTAACTTAGTAACTATTTTAGGATGGCGCTGGCAGCTTGCCGGCGCCATCCTAAAATAGTTACAACTTCAAGCTTGAAGGCTTGAACTTTTGCCCCCCGAATCCGCCACTCGCGAATTATCAGATTTTCGGTAAATTCGCAGGAGTTCGCGGATTGCGGATTTATCGAAAATCTGTGAAATCCGCGAGTGGAACGGATTTTGCGCTCACACCTAGTGTTGTTTGTTCTTCTGCAATGTGAAGTGCAGATGCATTTTGACATTGTGTTGACATGTATGTTGGCGGATTGTTCAAGTTTACTTGCAGACTGTATGACAATGTACAGTGTGACTGTGAGAAGTTAGCCTGGCATATGATGTCCACTAGTTCTAGTGGGCACCTTGCACAAGTCTAAACGACCCTTGTTGATGGTGGTTATAATGTCAACCTTATAGCAAGCTATCCTAGAGGTAGCATGGACCAGCAGTCGTCAGGTTAAGACTTAGAGGCGAGTTAAGCAAGTTGTTTTACCATTTATAATTCCTTGAATACCAAATGAAAGCACACCACACAAGGTATATATCAAATATATATGTATTTATTCTAAACACAACCCCTTCTGGACTCTTTATGAGGTCAGAGGTAAAAGTACAATACAAGGAACTTAATTGGCATACGATAAGTTGAACAGTATACGTTTTGCCCTAGGGGCCTCACAAACCATATACGAAAATAGTGGTGTAAGAACCATAGAGAGAATTAGAAAACAGGCCTAGGACCTTGGGAATCACTGGGGCTACTCTAAGCAACCATAGGTTAGGATGCAGGAGGCCCACGGGAGAAGCGTGCAGTGACTAAACATAGCATCGGGTTACTATTGACTTTTTATGGGAAACATAGAAGTTACAAAGTTACAGATTAAGGTCACAAAGGAGCGAACTATGATGGAGCCCTTTTAGACTAGGACACTAGGGGCCAGATGTAGGTGGCCATTTACCGACCGTTACCGACCGGTAAATGGTCATTTGTGATGTAGGGGCCCTATTTTACCGATTCGGTAAATTTACTGAATCGGTAAATTTACTGAATCAGTAAAATACCCAATCGGTATTTTTACCGATTCGGTAACTTGCAGATGTAGGTGGGACTCTTCTGATTCCCACAGGCCTTACAGAATCGGTATTTTACCACCCAATCCAATTGGTGGTAAAATGAAGAATCCAGGTGTGCATGCACATGTGCGCATGCACACCTATGCCATGTGACAGACAGACATGCCCTTAGGGCATGTCTGTGTGCCACATGGCACACGTGCCTGAATTCGGGGTGCTAGAGGGTGTCAAAGTGACACCCCCTGCACCCTTGCAACATTCGGTATTTACCGAATCGGTAAATACCGATTTGGTAATGCCCCTTGATTCCTATGGGCTTCAATAGCCACAGGAATCAATGGGCAATACCGAATCGGTATTTACCGATTCGGTAAATACCGATTCTTACAGAATCGGTAATTCAATTACCGATTCTACCTAATTCTTCCCCCTTCTATTTTAGCGATTCATAAATACCGAATCGGTAAAATTCGGTATTTATGAATCGATAAAACAGAATTACCTACATCTGGCCCTAGGAGAGTCAATACCCACGGAAGCACCGGAGTACTCGAGTTACCTCACCCAGGGAAGCCGGGTGCATAGGATTCTTTTTGTGTCGGGTTTCGTCGTCGATTCCAATGGAGAGCTGCGAAGAAATGCTGCAGGCCACCAAAGGAAAAGTGTACGGATGGATCCAAGGGTGGATCGAAGATCTGAAGAACCTGAAAGCAGAAGGGACAGAGTCTGGGTCACAGGCCAGTGACCAGGAAGGAACCAGGAAGGAACCAGGTGATGTCGGGAGTATACCAGGTGAAGAAGTGAAGCTTGTCTCTTCAGCCACAAGGACCAGGAGGCGTCGACGATGACCAGGAGCTGGATTCGAGCTGTCCCACAAAGGATCTAGTTGACTGCGGTGTCGGTATCCGGATTGCACCCAACAAGCCTTGGCAAACGCAATCCACGCAGGAGATGAAGATTGTCTTCGGTGCAGACCAGCAAGGCCTGAGGAACTTCTCTTTTAGGGAGAAGTTGGAGCAAACCTAGAGCAACCAGGAAAGCAGTTTAGTTTCAAAGAAAATTCTTCCAAGGGCTCACTAGCCAATGGGCAAGGAGCCGGGAATATACATCAAGCTGAAATGCAGGAGCGGGCCCCACAGGAAACTCGTGGAGTGTGGGGACCTGAGCGTCAGTGCAAATGATGCTCAGGGCTGGGGCTTCAAGCACCCCAAAGCACAACTTCCAAATACCTTGTGAAATAGATGCAGCTTGCAAAATGAGGGGTGTCCAGGAGTTCCAGTCCCACGTCTCTCGTGTCAGCCACGGGTCTCATCTTTGCTGGGAATGTCGAGCAGCGTCAGTGATGTCTGGAAGTCCGTGTCCTGTGTCGCAGAGTCTGCGGGATCTGGCGGGAGCCTCGACAATGCAGACCGGCAAAGTTACTTCTGGTGCCTGTTTGAACAGGGTGGTCACTCCTTGATCACAAGGGAGATGCCTTCCGTCTTCCAGTCGATATGGAATGTCGAAGGTCCAGGATATATGCTTCAAAGTTTCGTCCAGGGCAATCTAAAATCCTAGGGAAACAGCTCCTATACTTAAACTAAGTTTAGGGGTTGGACTACCTGAAAGGTCCTTCCTAGGGGTGGACCTGGGGAGGTGGTGGTTACGCCCCTTCCCCTTTGTCCAGTTTCACGCCAGGGTGGGGATAGAGTGCCCCAGCAACTGATTTGAACCGGGCTATGCATGGAGCACCTTGTGTGCCCCAGGCAGTGTCTGGAAAATAGATTATGAATGCAGACCTCCCTGCCCCAATACACTAAAGCCTGTCTGGGGAGGTGCTAGAACCTCCCTGGGCAGGAAACCTATTGTCCAAGCCTCCCCTGGCAGAGTTTTGTCTAGCAGCAGGAGGTCAGATTCTTGTCTGTGGCAGCAGCATCCATTTTGTGATGCTGAGGCTCTGTTTAACTTTAACTGGGTATACCAGTAACTACATGACTTCTCACTCTAGAAGGGTGAAATGCTACTCCCGCTGCCAGGACTGGCGGGGAAAGGGTAGTATTCCAAAGTGTTTGACACCTTACACGACATGTTTTGATAAAGCCAAACCAAAGTTAGCATTACACCGCAAGAGTTATAATGCACTTAAGAGTATATGGTATGGCAATATCATAGAACAGATATAAGGAGATGATTCTGAAAGCTGCAGAGGGGCTCAGCTCATGCTAGGGCACCCTCTCACATAAAACCAAGCACTCTGCCTCCAGGAGTGTTAAGGCCTACCATAGGAGTGACTTATAGGTTACTATGTGTCTATTTCTAAGGTAGATATAGATATACTATATCTAAGTAAGGGGTGATTACACCACCTTAGCCAGGCTGTGTGAACAGACCTGTGGTGTCAGTTTGGAAGCCCAACCAGGGGTGGCACAATACGTGCTGCAGCCCCTGGTAGGCCTTGGGTGCACCTATGATCTGGGTACCTATGGTACACTATACAGGGACTCACAAGGGTGACCCAGTAAAGTACATGGTATCAATTTAGAGAGAGAACAGCTGGGCTGTGGGCCTGATTAGCAGGACCACAGTGGTCCACACTAAAGTCGAAAAACCAGAAAATCACAGCAAAAAGTGAGGGTGACCATAGGAAGCAGACCCAACTCTCCTACACAACCGCCCCCCCGCTCCCCAAACGCAGGGACATTAAACTAACCTTGACCAATTGAGTCTTCATGTTCTAAATGGAAATATCTGGAGAGTCCATGTGCATTGGCATGGTCACTCCCAGGTCTATGTTACACTGTAAAGTCCATCCCCTGTAGGGAAATGGACCACCTGCGTAGTTTGGGATTTTCACTCTTCATCTGATTTAGCCACAAGAGGGGCTTATGGTCTGTCTGAATCTTGAAGTGAGTACCAAACAAGTATGGCCTCAACTTCTTAAGGGCCCAAACTACATCAAAGGCCTCCCTCTCAATAGCTGACCAACGTTTCTCTCTAGGGGTCAGCCTTCTGCTTATAAAAGCTACTGGCTAGTCTTGACCAACTTTATTCAATTGTGAAAGCACAGCCTCCACTCCCAACTCTGAAGCATCTGTTTGAACAATGAACATTATGGAGTAGTCTGGACTTTGCAGAATTGGTGCAGTACACATGGCCTGCTTCAGGTCATCAAATGCCTTGTGACAGCTTACTGTCCACATTCTTGGGCATTTCCTTGGAAGTTAAGTCATTAAGGTGTGTCACAATGGAACCATACCCCTTGACAAATTTCCTGTAATACCCAGCCAGGCCAAAGAAATCTCTGACCTGAGCCTGGGTGGTTGGAGCAGTCCAGTCCATTATGGTCTGGATTTTGCTCTGCAATGGTTGAACCTGGCCTCCACCTACACGGTGGCCCAGGTATACAACCTGACTCTGCCCTATCTGGCACTTAGTAGCCTTGATAGTGAGGCCTGCCTTTTGCAGGGCCTCCAAAACATTCTTCAGGTGGATCAGGTGATCTTCCCAGGTGGAGCTAGAGACAGCAATATCATCTAGATAAGGTGCACAGTAGTCATCCAGACCAGTGAGGACTTGGTTCACCAACCTTTGGAAAATGGCAGGAGCATTCTTCAGACCAAAGGGCATTACCACAAATTGATAGTGCCCACCAGGGGTTGAAAATGCTGTCTTTGGCTTTGCAGAACCAGCTAGTCTAATCTGCCAGTAGCCAGCTGTCAGGTCAAATGTACTCAAAAACTTGGCAGACGCCCATCTGTCTATGAGCTCATCTGCCCTGGGTATTCGATGGGCATCTGTCCTAGTGACAGCATTGAGACCTCTGTAATCCACACAAAACCTCATCTCTCTCTTGGGTGTGAGGTTTAGGCACAAGGACTACTGGACTGGCCCAAGGGCTCTCTGAGGGTTCAATGACTCCCAATTCCAACATCCTTTGGACCTCTGTCCTGATACAGTCCCTGACATGATCAGTTTGACTGTAAATCTTACTTTTAACAGGCAGACTGTCCCCCAGTGTCCACTTCATGAGTGCACCAGGTAGACTGACTTGGAGTCTGTGAAAACATATGTCTGTATGACTGCAAAACTTGTCTACAATCATTCTGCTGTTGGTCAGTGAGGCTGTCTGCCAAGACTACACCATCAACTGAACCATCATCAGGGTTCTGAGAGAAGGTCTGGGAGAGGGTCACTCTCTTCCTCCTGTCCTTCATCAGTGGCCAAGAGCAAGCCCATGTCCGCCCTGTCAACATATGGTTTCAATCTGTTGACATGAATGTGGTAATTAATTAAATTACTCTTCGGAATTTCTATATAGATAATCAATAATCAATAATAACTCAATCGATATGAAAAAAGACAGAGTCCGTGGTGTAGAGTTTCTAAAGGGTTTTATTCCTATAAAAGGAATTGTATGGTCATGACCAGGATATCATAGTATCTGGTTCCTGCGACCACGGGGGTCCAGGAAGGGATAGTGATAGAGCCAACTGTTATTGACGTTACATAGCTTATATACTTAACATACATTACGGAAATCAATGTAATGGGCGTAACAACTGAGAGAGACAAGATAGCAGTATACACGTGATATAATACGTAAGCAGAAGGCGTAAACTAGGCGTTAACAGGCATGATTATAACAGAACGTCACATGTAGGTGTAACAGGTAGGTGGATACTTGGCATAATTGTGCAATGTCAGCAGAAATCGGAAACTTGGATGCGCGCGCAGCTGCATGACGTGTAACTAGGAGTGACAGAGAACTTTGACATTTAAGCTAACGGAAAGAGACAGAAGTCTGGCATGTCAGATCAACTCGTACCTAGATCATATCTAGTATCTGATGTTTGGGAACCATACTATCGATAGTGAAAGGTCTCTGGGACAGAGGCTATTCTATACTGACTGTGAATGCATGTAGGAGTCTTTCTGTCTGTATGAGTTGCGAAGGGGCAGGGGCCTTCCATGGTAACAGAGTCTATGAATTACTTGCGCATGACAGCATGGCCGGGCCCTTTGCTCTGCAGCTGGGAGAATGTTTACTTAACTAGTAGGTAAGAATGCATCTTCGGGAGCAGACAGATAATTTCGAAGGTCGGATTCAGTCTTGGCAGGCAGCAGGCTAAGCCGAACGCCATGGGGCCGCACAGAAGGTAAGGCAGAGTTCAGAGATGCAGGTGGGGGCTGTTTGCTTCAGAGCCGGAGTCAGAGAACAGAATGAGGCTTGATGGCAGAATTTGGGCCTAGTGTGCCAGAGCTGAAGAAAACTTGTAAAACGTACCACAAAAAGACGTTGGCACGGCATATTTAGGAACTGAATATTCGATCCATTCATGGTGGATCTGAAAAAGGACATGTTAACGGTGGACGCAAATGTGTTTGCGTCTTCATAGCTGGTACTGGAGGGAAGTTACATGTACTTGAAACTGATACATGGAGACGGTGGGGTGCACGCCAGGGAACACTATATTGACCATAAAATTATATTTCCTCATGAAGAACCCTGTGGGGGCTGCTGGGAGTTCCAAGATCAACCAAGTAGCTGACTTCTTCCTTCTGTTCAACAATAGAGTGGGGTCCAGACCATTTGTCTTAGGGTGCTGCTGGGGCCACTGGCTCCAACACCCACACTTTCTGTCCTGGTTGGCAGACAGTCAGTACAGCCTTTTGGCCATGCCAGGCTTTTTGAAATTTCTGGCTAGCCTCAAGGTTTTTTGATGTATTTTTCATATACTCGGCCATCCTGGAGCAGAGACCAAGTACATAGTCCACAATGTCTTGTTTGGGAAGTTCGAGAGGTAACTCCCATCCTTCCTTTACCAGACAAAGGGGTCCTCTTACAGGATGTCCAAAAAAAAGTTCAAAAGGGCTGTAGCCAACCCCCTTCTGTGGGACTTCTCTATAAGCAAACAAAAGGCAGGGCAGTAGGATATCCCATCTCCGCCTGAGCTTTTCAGGGAGATGCTTAATCATGCCCTTTAAGGTCTTGTTAAATCTCTCAACTAGACCATTGCATTGTGGATGATAGGGTGTGGTGAACTTGTAGTTCACTCAACACTCCTTCCACATTGCAGTCAGGTAACTAGACATGAAGTTTGCATCTCTGTCTGATACAACCTCCTTAGGGAAGCCCACACTTGAGAAAACTCCCAGGAGGGCTTTTGCCACAACTGGTGCTGTTGTGGTCCTAAGTGGAATAGCTTCTGGGTATCTGGTGGCATGATCCACTACCACCAGAATAAACCTGTGCCCAGATGTTGTTTGGGGATCCATTGGTCCAACAATGTCAATCCCTACTCTTCCAAAGGGAACCCCCACCACAGGTAGTGGTATAAGGGGGGCCTTTGTAGTGCCACCTGATTTGCCACTGGCTTGGCAGGTGATACAGGAGCGAAAAAACTCCTTGGTGTCTTCTGACATGTGAGGCCAGTAAAAGTGAGGGACAATTCTGTCCCAAGTCTTGGTCTGGCCAGGATGTCCTGCTAAGGGAATATCATGGGCTAGTATTAAAAGGAAGCCCCTGAATGCCAAAGGTATGATACACCTCCTGGAAGCACCAGACTTGGGGTCTCTACCCTCTGAATACAGGAGCCCTTCATCCCAGTAATCTTTATGGGTTCCATTAGCATTCCCAGTAGCCTCAGCAGCAGCTTGCTGACTGAGGGGTTCAAGAGAAGGGCAGTCCAACTGCGCGTGCCTCAGATCTGACCTGTAAGGTTCCCCTGTCCCAAGAAACTCAACCTGATCCAGCTCAAGCTCTTCTAGGACAGTTCCTTCTTCAGACTCACAATCAGCTTCCTCAGAAGGCTGATCCTCATCCTGAGGCAGGCGGGGGGGCAAAGCCTTAACCCTACTGCTCCTTTTCCTGGTAGGCAACTGGTCAATTATTCCAGAATCCAGTGCCTGTTCAGTGTTGCAATTTTTGACCTGTGACCTAGTAACAGCAAGCACATGTGCTGAGATGCCTAACATTTCTGCACGTGTCCTATACTCCACCTCAGCCCAAGATGAAGTCTCCAGGTCATTGCCAAGCAAACATTTTACAGGGAGGTCTGAGCTAACAGCATCCTTCTTTGGGCCAGTTACCCCTCCCCAGGAGAAACTAACAACTGCCATACTGTGTGTGGTAGTGACATTGCTAGCATTGGTCACTAGGTAATTCTCACCTAGGATGATCTGTCCAGGGTCCACAATGCTGGGTGTCACAATTGGGGCACTAGCACATGTGTCCCTCTAGGCCTGAGCAACTTTATCATTAATTAAAGGAGTTTTTCTGTACTTTCCCACGTTATTGGGACTCATAGTAGAGGACATTGCTATGTCACCATCACAGATCAAAACAGCTTCAGTTTTCAGTTTCAGTTTATAGTTTATTGCACAGTTAATTAAAACCAATGCGATACAATTACACGCACTAAGGAAGTTAAAATGCTCATAAAAAAACATGCGTTTAAAATCAATTCTATGCTATAGTACGATAAGCATAAACAGTTCAGCATAAAAAATGATTTTGTTTGCCGGCCGCCCACATTGGCCGTTCTGTACTTCTCATCCACTTGTAGGCCTGTTAGTCTATTCGTGTTTCCCATAAAATTCATTCAAATTTGCAGCATAGATAGTTCATCTATGTAAGTTAAATCATATGTCCTGTTTGATGAATTATTCATGGGTCAATTTTTGGTAGTATTTTTTCCACTGCTTTTAAAAATTTCACAAATCTGCAGCTCAGCTGAGGGTCCTGTGCTGAGAAGCAGGTTAGCACTGCATTCCTTCGTGTGCGTACCCCCTGTAGAATGAAATGGCGTTTCAGCAGGAGCTTCCTTTCTTCTTGCAGTTCCTCACACGAGCATAGCAGGTGCAACATGTCTTCTGCCCCAATGCCGCATAACCTGCATAATGTTCCTGCTTTCGATCTCAGCCAGTGAGGAAGATTTAGGATGCATGGTAGCAGGCCCAGTCTATATCTTAAAAAGCACAGTTTGGTTTTTTTTGTGTAACCTAGGGCGAGATAAGGCTGGGAGGCTTGTGCCAGGTATGTATTTAATACCATCCATGCATGAGATCTTTTTGATAGGATGGCTTGATCCTGAACCCATGACTGTAGCTTGATCGATTTTTTCACCAATTTGTTGAGTGTTTTGTGGTCTGCAGGGGACGCCCAGAGCTCCGCCAGCCCGGTGTTCACTATGCTTTTTTCCAGGTATTTTGCAGCTGGTGAGTTTTGGGTCTGCTCTAGCTCTTTCCATAAATATTCGTTCAGCGTCCCTTCGGTCGTTTTTCTTACTTTATCCCAAGAGCAGATATATGCCCCCTGTCGTGCCAAAAGCTGTGACCGAATTCCAAACTCCAATCTGATCTGTGCTGGGGAGGATCGCTTTGGGAGGCTGAAGATGATTCTATATGCCGACACAATTGTGCTGTCAAGTGTTACGGCATCTCTGCCTCGGTGGGCCTCACTCCCGTTTGTTAGTGTTGGTAACAGTTTGGCACGTATGACATGTAGTAAGGGGGTCAGAGAAGGGCCCGAGAGGTTGTTATTTAATGTTTTTAAGGCGATTGCCAGAACGGTGCCTTCGCCTCTTATGCTAGCCCTTTGTTCGCTGAATTGGCCACCACTGTCTATCTTCACGCCTAGATATTTATACGACGAGGTGTCTTTGATACGGGTGTTATTCCAGAACCACGAGAAAACTTTCTTCTTTTTGTTGTTGCTGATTGTCATTGTTTGCGTTTTCTCGAGGTTCACTGTTAAGTCATTTAACTCGGAATATCTCTGGGTCGTATTCAGAAGGTTTTGAAGCCCAACTCTTGTATGGCTTATTAACACCAGGTCGTCTGCATACAAGAGGCATGGTAAATTTAGGCCTCCTAATTTTGGCGAGTGTGAGTTGCAGTTGTTTAGTAGGGGCACCAAGTCCCCCAGGAACAGGTTGAACAATGTGGGGGCCAACACGCAGCCCTGCTTAAGGCCGTTGTTAGTTTGTATCCGCCTTGACAACATTGAGCCGTCCCCCACCTTGATCTGAATCCAAGTGTCTGTATGTAAATTAATTAACAGCTCTAACAAACCTTTTGGGATATCCCAATCATTGAGTTTTGATCATAGTAGATTGCGGTTAATGTTATCGAATGCCGCTTTGTAGTCAAAATAGCAGAGATGCAGAGGCAATTTTTGCATCTCTGCCTTATCAATAAGCATACCCATCGTCAGTATGTTTGTTGTTGTCCTCACTGCTTTAACGAAGCCTGTTTGATTGACAGGTAGGAGAGATTTCCTCATGGCCCATTCCTTTAGTTCTTCCAGTATTAGACCTGCAACATACTTCGCATCATTATCGATTAGGGCAACTAACCGATAATTTTGAGGAAGGCCCCTGTCCCCTGCTTTGTGTATGGGGGCAATGATGGAGCCCTTCCAAGTATCTGGCAAGATGTTTGTATGCCTGATCTCCCGAAAAAGGGCCAGTAGTCCATATCTTGTTTGAAGAGGACGGGCGGGATCCCGTTTGGACCCGGCGCGCCTTCCCTTCTTCCTTTCTTTATTTGACGCTTTATTATGGGTTCCAGTGATATATGATCTGTGTCCCCCACCATGTCCTGGTCGATTGGGCACCTTTGTAACCCAATGCCGACATCACAGGCTCGCACTGGAAAAGGTTTGATCATGTTCTGATTGGCCAACAGATCTCGGTTAAAATGGTTTTCGAGATATGCTGCCCAAGTTGCCTCTGTGATGTTTGATGTTATCTCCGTTTTTGCAGGGTGCGTTAATGAATTAATTTTTTTCCAAAACCTTGCACCGTCATTCTTTTTTATGTCCTCATGAAGGGTTGCCCAGAGTTGTTCCTCTAAAGTTCTATTTGCTTCCCACTTGAGGTTTTTTTAATGAGGCTTTTAGTTCAGAGAGTTGATACAGCATCCTTTTGTTGTTGTGGTCCTGCTGTGCTGATCTCCTTAATTTAGAGATTGAGTATTTTGTTTCTTTAATTTTCACTCTGTATGCTTGGGGAAGGGTGCCCAGCTTGTTCATCCTTGTGCGCAGTTTGGGCTTTGTTGCATATTGCCCCAGGGTGGTAGTAAACTGCACCCATTTCGCTACTTCATTAGGGCCTGTTCGCTCCATGTAGTGCTGTTTTGCCAGTCCAATCAAAAGTTCGCCCATTGCGGTCGAATACTTGATCTTTTTAAAGTTTTCTGTATAAATGGACTCTTTAGGAGCTGTCGAACGCTCATAGGTTGGCTTAGCAAGGTCCATAGTGATTTCCTGAGGGCAATGATCACTATCTGTTTGGATCCCTATCTGATAGGATATTATGAATTGGAAGAGTGGAAGTGACATGAAGGTATAATCTAGCGTGCTATTCGCTTTTTTTGAGTGAAAAGTTGAGGCTGGCGGGTTATCCCCTGCAAACCTGCCATTTAATGCCCTGATGTTGAAGTTTTCTAATGCCTCGAGTACTTTCTTTCCCAATTTTGATTGAATGGCTGTTTGTGGCTTGCTTTGTTGTGGAAGTGCCCAGAATGTATTTTGTGCCATGGTACCCTCCTCTTGTGTTGTTCCCATAAGATTGAGGTTAAAATCCCCAGTGAGTACTAAATTCGCTGTTTTTTCCCCCGTGATACACTCTTCAATGTATGCATATAACTCCTCCGCTGCTTTTTTCTTTCCTTTGGGGTGAATATAAGCATTAACCAAGATGCAGTTATTGATTGTTTTACCTAGTCCTGTTGTCAGAGTCAGGTTAACTGCGAGTGCAGCTGTCGCCAAGGGCCTGGTTTCTTTAGCCATCGCAAAGCTAGTTGTAGCTACATATGTTACCAAACCTCCTCTTAAGTGACCATACTTAGCTAAGCTCTTTGCGCCAGAGAAAAAGCCAGGTTTCTTGTAGCGCAATTAGATCAAAGGATCGAATATAAGCTATGAAATCTGAGTTAAGCATTTTGGATGCTTGGCCATTTATATTCCAGGAACATAAGCGCAATTAATCCTGTAAGTTCTCCGTCGTTGTCCACTGCACTTGTCAATTGCTGTTTGTTATGGTTCTCACGAACCGTCTTTGTTCCTGCCACCCGTTTGGAGCTTGTCTTCCATGTCGTTCTCCGAGAGTGAGTTCACTCAACCCGTTGCTGCCAGTACAACTTGGCCCGACAGCGCCCCTAAGAACCGAGATTTTGCTGCCTTCTGCATGCACCCTCGGGATCAGATTTCTCTCGGAGCACAGTACATCCGGGTATCGTGGCTTTGTAAAGGGCTTCAGCGTGATGCCCCAGTTTTTAAAAATCTCGGATTCCACAAGGATCTTTTGTGCCATGTCTACCAAAGCCCAGGTCGCCTTCATCGCTTCTTTTCCTATGCCATCCGCAGCTATGAATTCAATAGACTTCAGGTCCGAGCTTGCCACAAATGACAATGAAGGAATGTGGGCCAATAATCGCAAGATGTTGCCTCTGTTAAGGATGTCGTGGCTTCCTTTGGAGGTAAAGTCAGGGATGAACCATGTGGCATCCAAAACTTCCCCTTGATTGGTAGCACCTCCAAATACGTGGTCCTTGTTTGGTGTTGCTGTCCGCTTCGTATTGCTGGTTGTGTTTACTGGTGCCCGATAGCCCTCTCGGTTATGCTCCCATGCTGAGATTAGATCCCTTGCACAATTTATTGGATCAGAGGTTTCGCGGCGTGGAAGCTGTTTGTTTAATGTCCGGGCTACAGGGGCAATTGTTGACATTGTCTGGTCCACCTGTAGATAGTTTGACACCATTTCTTTGGTGATGGCTGATATTTGGTTTTCAGTGGATCCTAGATCCTGTCTTCCTGTTTTATCTTCCCTTGGGCTTATAGGAGCTTTCGGGCTTCCCATGGGTTTTGTGCAAGGCTGGATGTTGTGCGTTAGTCGGTTCCAAGACCCACGGTCGGCCAATGAAGTGATGAACCCAGAGTGTTGGGGCACCACAGCTTGATTGCTTTGTGGATCAGCTGCTGTTTTCGCTGAGCTTTTATTTGCTGGTTGGGCGATGTCTTCGGAAGTGCCACCTCTTTCATCGTGTTCCCGATTCGGTGATATTACTTTGACCAGATTGCTCGTGCTTTGTTCTGCAGTCTTAGTTTGCCCAAAAAGTTGCCTAAAGCCTTCGCGTTTAGAGCAGAGCTTCTGTTTCCTCCCTTTGCGTTTTTTCGCTCTCCTCTGTTTGGCATTTAGTTTCTGGTTTATGTCCACGTCGTCTTCGACACCTGCTGATAGAGGTGTTATTAGCTCCGTCCTATTCGCCCCTGTGTCCTGGATTTTCTCTTCCATCTTTTGATGATCATGCCCACCGGTCTTTGTTGTTTTATCGCGCCGTTTGGCAGCGGTGTCTTTGCCGAGGATGGCGTCAGCCTCAGCCACCCCTATTTGTGCAGTAGACTCTTTGCCGGGTCCGTTTGATATTTGGCAACCCAGTACATCACTGCTGATCTTCTGGCTATGTTCGGCAGATCGTTTAAGATGTCCAAATAAATCTGACATTAGTGTTGGCAGGGTGGCCAGTTTTTCAATGATTGGGCCACATTCACACTCAATGCTGTTTCTCCTTTTGGTATCCTCAAGTTGGTTCAGTTTGCTCTGAAGAAGCGAGTTTAACGTGCCCAGCTTCCCGTCTATTGCAACTACGAATACTGCCAGCGTGTCTAACAACGTTAGTTGGGCATCCATTTTCTCCGATTGATAGTGTGCTGCGTCCACCAGGAGTTGTACTGTGTTAAGGAGACTGGGCCATGCGCTTTCTTGTCTGGCCTGAGCTGGAGATGCATACTGGTTACCATCACACTCTTTGAGCCCCGCTTCTTGGGGCACGGGTGACACTTTGAAGGGTTGCTCTGTTTCTGGCCCCTCCGTTCCTGCTATGTTTGTCTGCTGGTGGGCCGTTCCACATTTTGGTGTCTCACTGGCCAACCTACTTGTACTCAGGTCTTTGGGGTAAGCCACCATGAGTTCCTCCCATTCCTCTTTCCTTAGATAAGAAGAGATTTCGATCACTTCTGGAGTGCAAATCTTATGGCTTGCATCTTTGTTTCCGGTCCCTTCTGACGCCTTAGGTACTAGTGTGGCTTCGCTGTTTGTTGTATCAAGGACTACTAATGAGGGTTCCATCTCCGATGACCGTGCTGGTGCGGTTACAGTTTCCTCTTTTCTCCTGCCCTCTTCATTATTGCTTATGCCCTCGTGACCCTCATGGCCTAGTTCATTGCTCATGCTGACATTCTTGTTGTTAGTGTTGATGTTAGAGATGTTCTTCTCCAATTTTGGATGGCAACAAATCCATGGCTTCCTTTGGCCAATGTATTTGTATTAAGTTGGCGTCTATAGTCATTTTCCGTCTTGCCGGGGTGCCTGCCATCTCGAGCTTTTGCCCCGTTTTGATATTATTGCGCTGAGGTGTTGAAGTTTTTTGGGGTGATGTTATAGATGTTATACTTTTGTCTTCTCTGCTGTTGCCGATGCTGTTGCTGTAGCTGTCGTCCAGTCGGCCCTGACTGTCGCTGGGATGGTGGTTTAAGGTTGGTTGGAACGGTTCAAGAGGTGATTGAAGGCCTGATACTTTGTTGATTTTAGAAAATATAATGTCCCCTGGATTCTTTAGAAAGCAACATTTTGTATAGATTTTAGGCTGAACCAAGGTTATGTTCATTTTGTTTCCCCCTTCTTTGCTCATCGTAGTTCTTATTTGTTTGGTCGTGGCAATAAGGGCCTGAATTGGCTCCGCTGACTCGCTTGAGACCGTTAGGTCAATTATTTCTGGTAGGGGGCTCTCCTCTGTAGGTTTGAACACGTCTGTCTGAGCCTCAATCTCCCCCTTAGATGACTTAGTCCTTTGTTTTCGCTTATTTGGTCCTCCCTTATACGTTTGGCTCCCTCGAATCTTACCAGATCTCATGTTAGGTTATTGAGCCTGGGTTGCGAGAGACCGACAGATGGTGGAAGGTGGAAGGCCGAAGCGGGGAGAGCTGGGGAAGCTTAGGTTGCACACTGACCGTGATATTGCTGTCTCAGTGGCAGAACACTAGTCCTTTAGCTCCCTCCCCCCCCTTGCACCCCACGCCAACACACCAACACACCACTCACCGGTTTGTCCTGGTGTGTATCTGGTCCCTCCCGGGGTGGTATGGTGCTAATTGCAAAGGCAGCGACTTCCCAGGCTGGTCCGTGCAAGGTTTGAGCTGAAGGGTTAATTTAATCGATTGTCCAATGCCCCTTTGCTCCCCTTTTGGTTGGATGGTTCGTTGATCCCTCCACAAGGTCTTACTTGCTTGCTGAGCTGTACTGTGGCTGTACTGTGGCTGTGCTGTGGCTGGGGGACTGACAAGCCCGGCTGACCGTGGGTCACACTTTCAAGTCTCGATCTTTGGGACTCCGGTCTCACTCCGGCCTCACTCCTGTATCACTGGTCTCACTGGTCACTGGTCTCTGGTGTCTCACTGTTGCTACTCTGCTACTGGTACTGGCTACTGGTACTGGTATTGTACAGCGCACCTGCGCTTTCACTGTTTTCGCAGCTCACAGTTCGCTTATCCCGTTCACAATTTTCCTGAACTGTAGAGCACCCGAGCTTTCTGCCCGAATTGCCCCTGCTCAGTCCTGCTCCGTTCCCGTTTCCGTGGCTTTGCCCGACCCTCCCTTGCTCTGACTTGCTCCGACTCAGTTCCAGTGTATTTTGCCAAAACGCTTAAGTTGGGATTCTGATTTCTGACTAGGCCAAAATCCATCTCAGTTCCCAGGGTTAACCCTACTACACCCTTCTGTTGAGAACCATCACTTGGAGCTTAACTAGGGGAACAGTTGCCTTAGGGGCAATGGTGGCTGGAGCTGTCTCCTTCTTGGTGCACTCACTGGTCCAGTGAGAATTTACTTTACAAACTTTGCACCATGGTTTGTTAGGACCTTCTTTCTTTTTGGATTGTTGGGAAACCCCACCATTAGAAGCTTTTTGGAGACCTTGAGAAGACTTCTGGTCTTTTGTTTTCTCCCTACCCTTTTGGTCTTGCTTCTTCTGATCACCACCTTGGTTCTGTACCTTCTGCTTCACCCTGGTTCTGACCCATTTGTCTGCCTTCTTACCCAATTCTTGGGGAGAGGTCAAACCAAAGTCAATCAGGTGTTGATGCAATATCTGGTTCTGACAATTATTAAGAATCTGCTCTCTCATAATAAGGTTATACAATCCTGTATAGTCACTTACTTTACTGCCCAGTAACGAGCCTTCCAGAGCCATAGTAGCACAATCTACAAAGTTAGTCCAGTCCTGAGTCTGTGTCTTCTGGGTCTCTCTGAACAGCAACCTGTACTGGTCAGTGGTTAAGCCAAACCCATCTATCAGAGCACTCTTCAGGACATAGTAGTTGTGAGAATCCTCTTCTCTTACAGTGACGAGCTTATCTCTGCCTTTGTCTGCAAAAGAGAGCCACAACATTGCTGCCCACTGACTCTGGGGTACCTGCGGTACATTGCAAGACCTCTGCAAAGCAGTTATCCATTTGTGGATGTCATCCCCAACCTGATAGGGAGGGACAATTTTGTTCAGGTTTCTATGGTGATGAGACCTTTCCCTACCACTAGGGATATTGCTGCCACCAGTGGGCTCTAGCCCACACAATTTTCTCTCTCTTTCAAGAGCCAGGGTCTCTTTGGCCAGGGCAACTTCTTGCCTTCTGATCCTAAGCTGGTCTTCTTCTGTCCTAGCTTCATGTTCCCTCTTCTCTGTAGAAGTTCTCATCCTCCTAGAGGAGTTTCTCCTTCTCCTATGAGCAGAGGCAGAAGACCCTATTGATGAACGAGAATGGTGAGAGTCTCCTGAGGAGGATCTCTCCCTTCTAGGTCCACCAGTAGGCCTAATTGAGTGAATAGAGGCAGGCCAATTGTGGCCTACTCCACCACCAGGTAGTCCTGTGTTTCCCAGGTGAGGTCCAGTGAGACTCTTCTGGTCTACATCCTCATCATCATCCTCCTGTTGAGGCAACCCTGTAGGGTACTCTTCTGATGAAGGATGGCCCCCCTCCCTTCCACCTTGATTTCTTGGGGCTGATGCTTTTGCTAAGTCATCTGCCACTAAAATCTCTATCAGGTGGCTGGTGGTTGGTGTGAGAAGTTGGCCTGATATGCAGTGCTCACTATACTAGTGATCACTATGCATCAGTCCAAACGACCCTTATGGTGATTGGTTGTAAGTCAACCTTATAGACCAGCTATCCTAGTAGCGTGGATATGAGCAGTCTTCGGGCTAAACTCTAGAGGGCGTGTTAAGCCAGCTGTTATACCATCACATATACCCCTTGAACACCAAGTGAAAGGACACCACACAAGTGTTATGAAAATAAACAGTGTATTATTTAGATCACAACAGCCCTGTACTCTTTATGAGGACAGGGTACTAAGCACACAACAAAACTCTTATAAAAATACTTCAAGTTGTACAATTTACACAAATGCCCGAGGGGCACGGAAAACCATATACTATGGAAGTGGAATACGAAATTACTAGCAGGTAAGTACTGTGCTAATAGGCTTTGGAATCGCTAGGACTACGTTACTGAACCTTCAGATTACTAGTAGGAGGCCTAGGGGACTCGGGTGCAGAGTGTGCACTCTCACGCGGGATGCGGGACAAAGTCTATGGGAGCTAGTAAAGACAAAGTTAGTGTTCTCGGGCGAACCCGATAAGGTAGATCGAAAACGACAGTGGATCCTGACCCTTGGATAGGGAGGCTATGCTGGGGCACCGAAATGCCGAAGTTACCTAGCCCAGGGGCTGCAGCTGCATATGTCTCAAAAGACGTCGGAAATCCTTGTAGACGAACCAGGAGCCTGAAGAAAGAAGTTGCTGGCAGGCGACCAGTGAAGATTGTTCGAGTGATCCAAGCCTGGATTGAAGATGGATGACACCTGAAAGCAGAGGGGACCAAGTTCGTGACTACTAGCCAGTAGTCAGGTGGCACCAGGAGGGCACCGGATGGTAGTCACCTTGACTAGGTGAGTGGGCGACGCTGTGCTCTGCAGATCTCACGGGCCAGGAGGCGTTGTCAGCGACCAGGATGGAGGTGCGAGCTGTCCCACGATGGATGATGCTGTCGACCTCGCTGGACCCTGGATTGGGGCAACAAGCCTTGGCAAATTCAAGCCCACGCGGTGGACTCAAAATGGCGTCTTGAGTGGACCAGGAGGGTCCGGGGTGCTCCTCTTTTGGAAGGGAGCAAGGGCCAGTCTGGAGCAACCAGACCAGCAGCAGTGATGTCGTCTGGCATCGTTAAGAAGGCCACAAGCCAGCGGGGCTAGTAGCCAACTAACGCGGTGAGCAGCAAAAAGCAGAAGGGCCCCACGCAGATCGTGGAGATGCTGGGAGGCTGGACTTCGGTGCTGGAGCTGCTCAGGGTCGGGGCTTCTCGGACCCCAAAGCACTCCCCAGAGGATCCCTCGGCGGTCGTGCTGGATAGAAGTCGTGCAGTTCTGATGATGGCCGGTCCCTTGAGGTCTCGTCGCACCTACGGTTCTCAGCTTAGCTGTAGAGGTAGGTAGAGGTCAGAGGTGCCAGGGAAGCCGGGTCTCGTCGGGCTGGTCGGTCGGATTCCTGAGGAAGGACGTGCAGCAAACCGCAGAGTTCTTAGATGATGTCTGCGGATGCAGGGTGACTACTCCTTAGCCACAAGGGAGAAATCTTGAGAAGAAGTCGAGAGTTCCTTTCGTAGAATGGAGTTTCTTGATTCAAAGATGATCTAATTTGGAAGGGTCCCCGCTCCTGCCTTTATCCTAAAGAAAGGGGTGGGTACGCGACTAAGTCCTGCCCTAGGGGTGGGACCAGGAAGGGGGGTGGTTACACCCCTCTGCCATGCCGGACTTTCCCCAGGCCAGGGGCTGGTGTGCCCCTGGAACTGGTTCTAGCCGGCAGATGCATAGTGAGCACCGGGGTGCCACTTGCAGTCACCTTCCTGTAAAGCCCTGCCTACCCAGGATACACAAAACCCTGTCTGGGATGGTGCTAGCACCGCCCCGGACAGGAAACCCTTTGTCCAAGCTCTCCTCGCTGGAAGGACTCCCAGCAGCAGGAGGTCAGACTCGTGTCTGTGGGGGCAGCATCTATTTTTTGGAGCTGAGGCTTCAGTTAACTTTAACCGGGGTTCACAGTTACATACATGTCGTGTCCCTCTAGAAGGGTGGAATGCTAACCCCGTCGCCAGAATTGGCGAGGGGTTAGTATTCCAATTCGTATGACACCTTACTCGACATGTTTTGATAAAGCGATACCAAAGATAGCATTTAACCACGAGGATTATAATGCACTTAAGAGTATATGGTATGCGTTATCATGGAACAGCTATTAGGACTTGGTTCCGCAAGCTGCAAACGGGCTCAGCTCATGCCGGAGCGCCATTTCACACGATTCCAAGCACTCTGCCTTCAGGATTGTCAAGGCCTGCCATAGGAGTGACTGATAGGAATCTGTGTGTCCATTTTTAGGGTTAGATATAGGTATACTATATCTAAAGCAAAGGGTGATTGCACCACCTTGCCCCAGCTGTCGTGCAGCCAGTTGTGTCAGATTTAGATGGCCATCCAGGGGTGGCATAATACATGCTTCAGCCCCTGGTAGGCCCTGGGTACACCTATGCCCTGAGTTACAGGGTCTGATAAGGTGGCCAGGTTCCAATTGGATAATGCACCTAAGGTACACATGTCAATTTAGTGAGAGAACAGCTAGGCTGTGGGTCTGATTGGCAGGCCCACAGCCAGGGAAAGTCGTAAACCAGTGAAACAAAAGCAAAAAATCTGGGTGATCATAGGATTGCAGACCCTACTCTCCTACAGTTGGACTCTGACCTTGCCTTAACTTTCTGGTCACACACAAGCTTCTCAGATCTTGAAAAGTGGATGTGTCATACTTTGTTGTCTGCAAATTGCTGACATCTGGCATGGAGCCACTAGCTCCAGCTTTTAAGGCCATGACTAGTGAGGTATGGTGTGTGCACCTACCTACACTACTTGGTTTCCTACTAGAACCTTACTAGGAGTTGTAGTCAGGGTGTGCTAAGCCCTTACCACCTACAACTGCTACGTTCAGTAGAACTTATGTGTCATAAGTATTGATTTATATGTATCTACAGGTACCTTAATGTGATTTTCCAAATGATACCTCAAGATTATTTGGTAAAACAATGCAAGCTTAAATCCCACACGCTGCTCACCAATGTGAGAAGTTAGCCTGGCATATGATGTCCACTAGTTCTAGTGGGCACCTTGCACCAGTCTAAACGACCCTTATTGATGGTGGTTGTAAAGTCAACCTTATAGAAAGCTATCCTAGTGGTAGCATGGACCAGCAGTCATCAGGCTAAGACTTAGAGGCGAGTTAAGCAAGTTGTTTTCCTATTTATAATCCATTGAATACCAAATGAAATCACACCACACAAGGTATATATCAAATATATATGTATTTATTCTAAACACAACCCCTCTGGACTCGTTATGAGGTCAGAGGTAAAAGTACAATACATGAACTTAATTGGCATACGATAAGTTGCACAGTATACATTTTGCCCTAGGGGCCTCACAAACCATATACTAAAATAGTGGTTTTAGAACCACGAGAGAATTAGAAAGCAGGCCTAGGGCCTTGGGAATTGCTGGGGCTACTCTAAGCAACCATAGGATAGGATGCAGGAGGCCCAAGGGAGATGCGTGCAGTGACTAAATACAGCCGCGGGTTACCATTAACTTTCTATGGGAAACGTAGAAGTTACAAAGTTACAGATTAAGGGCACAACGGAGTGAACTACGATGGAGCCCTTTTAGACTAGGATACTAAGAGAGTCAATACCCACGGGAGAACCGAAGTACTCGAGTTACCTCACCCAGGGAAGCCGGGTGCATTGGTGTCTTTTTGTTTTGGGTTTCATTGTCGATTCCAATGGAGAGCTGCGAAGAAATGCTGCAGGCGACCAGAGGAAAAGTGTCCGGATGGATCCAAGGGTGGATCTAAGATCTGAAGAACCTGAAAGCAGAAGGGACTAAGTCTGGGTCACAGGCCAGTGACCAGGAAGGAACCAGGAAGGAACCAGGCGATGTCTGGAGTTTCTAGGTGTAGAAGTGAAGCTTGTCTCTGCAGCCACGAGGACCAGGAGGCGTTGACGACGACCAAGAGCTGGATTCGAGCTGTCCCACAAATGTTCTAGTTGACTGCGGTGTCGGTATCCGGATTGGACCCAACAAGCCTTGGCAGACGCAATCCACGCAGGAGATGAAGATTGGCTTCGGTGTAGACCAGCAAGGCCTGAGGAAGTTCTCTTTTGGGGAGAAGTTGGAGCGAGCCTGGAGCAACCAGGAAAGCAGTTTAGTTTCAAAGAAAAGTCTTTCAGGGGCTCCCTAGCCAACGGGCAAGGAGCCGGGAAGACGTGTCAAGCTTAAATGCAGGAGAGGGCCCCACGGGACACTCGTGGAGTGTGGGGACCTGAGCGTCGGTCCAAATGTTGCTCGGGCTGGGGCTTCAAGCACCCCAAAGCACAACTTCCAAATACCTCGGGAAGTAAATGCAGCTTGCAAAATGCGGGGTGTCCAGGAGTTCCGGTCCCACTTCTCTTGTGTCCGCCATGGGTTTCAGCTTTGCTGGGAACGTTGAGCAGCGTCATAGATGTCTGGAAGTCTGTGTCCTGTGTCGCAGAGTCTTTGGGATACGGAAGGGAGCCTCGACAATGCCGACCGGCAAAGTTGCTTCTGACGCCTGTTTGAACAGGGTAGTCACTCCTTGACCACAAGGGAGATGTCTCCCGTCTTCCAGTCGATATGGAATGTCGAAGGGCCAGGATATATGTTTCAAAGTTTCGTCCAGGGTAATCTAAAGTCCTAGGGACACAGCTCCTATACTTATACTAAGTTTAGGGGTTGGACTACCTGAAAGGTCCCTCCTAGGGGTGGACCTGGGGAGGAGATGGTTACACCCCTTCCCCTTTGTCCAGTTTCGCGCAAGAGCAGGGCTGGAGTGCCCCAGCAACTAGTTTGAACCCGGCTATGCATGGAGCACATTGTATGTCCCAGGCAGTGTCTGGAAAGTGATTTCTGAATGCAGCCCTCCCTGCCCCAATACACTAAAGCCTGTCTGGGGAGGTGTAGGCAGGAAACCTATTGTCCAAGCCTCCCCTGCTCGAGTTTCATCCAGAAGCAGGAGGTCAGACTCGTATCTGTGGCAGCAGCATCCATTTTGTGATGCTGAGGCTCTGTTTAACTTTAACCGGGTAACCAGTAACTACATGTCTTCTCCCTCTAGAAGGTTTGAATGCTACCCCCACCGCCAGGACTGGCGGGGGGAGGGGTAGTATTCCAAAGTGTTTGACACCTTACACGACATGTTTTGATAAAGCCCAAAGTTAGCATTAACCGCAAGAGTTAAAATGCACTTAAGAGTAAATGGTAAGGCAATATCATAGAACAGCTATAAGGAGATGGTTCGGAAATCTGCAGAGGGGCTCAGCTCATGCTAGGGCACCCTCTCACATAAAACCAAGCACTCAGCCTCCAGGATTGTTAAGGCCTGCCATAGGAGTGACTTATAGGTTACTATGTGTCTATTTCTAAGGTAGATATAGATATACTATATCTAAGTAAGGGATGATTTCACCACCTTACCCAGGCTGTGTGAACAGACCTGTGGTTTCAGTTTGGAAGCCCAACCAGGGGTGGCACAATACATGCTGCAGCCCCTGGTAGGCCTTGGGTGCACCTATGCCCTGGGTACCTATGGTACACTATTCAGGGACTCACAAAGTTGACCCAGTAACCAATCTGGTATGTACCTAAAGTACATGGTACCAATTTAGAGAGAGAACAGCTGGGCTGTGGGCCTGATGAACAAGTTACTTACCTTCGGTAACGCTTTTTCTGGTGGATACAGTATCTGCCTGTGGATTCCTCACCTTGTGAATACCCCCTTGCATCAGCAACATTTGGAAATTCTTTTTGTAGCTTTGCGCCGATGTGGGCGACGTCACAGAGGCCACGACACCGAGCGTGACGTCGCTGACGTCACCGACTCCATAATAGGCCCATGCCAGCATGATGACGTCAGTTCCGCCCTTTTTTCCGTGCCCTCTAGGCACACGGACGGACCAACATCAGTAGATATATACACAGTATACACAGTACACAATGTCAAGATAACACACATAGTGTGAAACCAAGCAGAAAAGCATTAGAAATACTTCACTCACTTCGGTATCCAAGCAGTAATGCTTTGCGAAAATGTGGAGGGAGGCACAAGTTGCTGCTTTACAAATGTCCTCAAAAGGTACACCCCTAGACAAAGCAGATGTTGAAGACTTAGCTCTAGTAGAGTGGGCTCTTATACCCTCTGGAGGTTCCTTACCAGCCAGGGCTTAGCAGATCTTGATGCATAGAATTATCCATCTCAAATGTGTGCGCTTGTGCACAGCTCTTCCTTTTCTGCAACTAGCAAATCCAACAAACAGCTGGTCATTGACTCGATAGTGCTTAGCCTATCAAGATACAAGCTCACCGCCCTCTTAGGGTACAGACGGTGAAGCCGCTCCTCCTCCTTGGAAGGGTGAGGGGGATGATAGAAGGTAGGAAGGGTAATGGACTGCCCCAGTAGGAAGGGAGTTACCACCTTAGGCAGAAAAGCAGCCCTGGTCCTAAGAACCATTTGTTCAGCATGAATGGTCAAGTATGGGGGCTTTGAACTAAGAGCTTGAAGCTCACTTACCCTCCTTGCCGAGGTAATCGCAACTAGGAAAACCGTCTTAAAAGACAACAACCTCAAGGGACAATTATGAAGAGGTTCGAAAAGGGGAACCCATTAGAAATGTAGGCACCAGATTCAAGTCCCATTGAGGCACAATAAAAAGAGTAGGTGGAAATTTATTTGTAAGGCCCTTCAGAAATCTTAAAACAATAGGAGATTTAAATAAGGACGGCTGATCCGGCTGGCAGAGAAAAGCCGACAAGGCTGAAAGATAACCTTTCACTGTAGCCACAGCAAAACCTTGCTGCGATAAAGAAAGAGCAAATAGGAGTATATCTGACAAACGAGCCCTCCCAGGGTCAATGGACTTCTCCCCACACAAAGTCACAAATTTAGACCATCTGTACGAATAGATGGACTTAGTGGAGTCACGCCTGGCCGATAGAATGATATCCACCACATCATGTGGGAGAAAAAAGGAATTCAGGTTGCCCCGTTCAATCTCCAGGCATGAGGTGTAAGGTCTGGAGGTGGGGGTGGTGTTGTAGAACCTGCTCCTTCATCTGAGAGAGGAGATCTGCCCTGAAAGGGAGACGGAGCGGCGGGCACGAGGAGAGGTGGAGAAGATCTGTGTACCACACCCTTCTTGGCCAATCCGGGGCGATCAATATAACTTGGGCCCGGTCTTGGCGAATCTTCCACAGAACCCGAGGAATCAAAGGGTATGGGAGGAAACGGGTAAAGGAGTTGTGAGTTCTAACTCAACTGAAATGCGTCCCCCAAAGCTCCCTGCCTCGGAAACTGGAGACTGCAGAATGATGGGCAGTGAGCATTCTCGTGAGTGGCAAACAGGTCCACCTGAGGAGTCCCCCACATCCGAAAGACGAGACGAACTACCTCTGGATGAAGCCTCCACTCGTGGTCGGCTGAGAACTGCCGACTGAGACTGTCTGCACGCACTTTCAGAACTCCGTCCAGATGATTTGCCGTCAGACAAATCTGATGATCCTGAACCCAGGACCAGAGACGCAGAGCCTCTCTGCAGAGACACCGCGACCTCACTCCTCCCTGTTTGTTTACATACCACGTCGCGGTGGTGTTGTCCGTCAGGACCTGAACCGACCGCCTGCGAAGGGAAGGGAGGAAGGCCTTGTGCGCCAGACATATTGCCCAAAATTCCAGAAGGTTGATATGAAGCAACCTTTCCTCTGGAGACCAAAGACCCTTGATCTCCAGATCCCCCAGATGAGCACCCCACCCTAGAATGGATGCACCTGTTATCACTGTGGCCACCGCTGGAGGAAGTTGGAAAGGCTTTCCTTGAGACAGATTGCCCTCCATACTCCACCACGTCAGAACCGCTGCAGTTTCTCTGGAGATCCTGATGGACCCCCTGAGATCTCTGTTGCGTTGATAACACTGCTTGCGGAGGCACCACTTGAGTGCCCTCCTATGACAGCGTGCATGGTTGACCAACAGAATGCAGGAAGCCATCAGACCAAGCAGACGAAGAACCTTCAGGGCTGGAACGACCGCTCCATTGTGAAATAAAGGAATATTTTCCTGTATGTCGCGAATCCTTTGAGGTGGAGGGAATGCCCGACATACAGTTGTATCCAGTACTGCACCTATGAACAGGTTACGCTGGGAGGGCACCAGGTGAGACTTGGGTACATTTATTGAAAAACCCAACCTGTACAACAACTGAGTTGTGAATTGCAAATGATGGAGCACTCTCTCCGGAGATTCTGCTTTGATCAGCCAACCATCCAGATAAGGGAATAACAGAGCCCCTGACCTTCTGAGATGTGCAGCCACCACTGCCAATCAATTAATCAATCAATCAAGGCATTTATATAGAGCGCTACTCACCCGGAGGGTCTCAAGGCGCTTAGGGGAGGGCGGAACCGCTACTGCTCGAACAGCCAGGTCTTGAGCTGTTTCCTGAAGGCAAGGTGGTTCTGGGTCAGGCGGAGGTGGGTCGGGAGGGAGTTCCAAGTCTTGGCGGCCAGGTAGGAGAAGGACCTTCCTCCTGTGGTGGCTCTTCGGTTCCGGGGGACGGCGGCGAGGGCGTGGGTGGTCGATCGAAGCTGGCGTGTGGGAGCGTAGAAGTTGAGGCGGCTGTTGAGGTAAGCTGGTCCTTGGTTGTGCAGGGCTTTGTGTGCGTGGGTGAGGAGACGGAAGGTGATTCTCTTGTTGACCAGGAGCCAGTGCAGATCTCTCAAGTGTTCGGTGATGTGGCTGTGACGGGGGATGTCCAGGATGAGTCGTGCTGAGGCGTTCTGGATCCGCTGGAGTCTCTTCTGGAGTTTGGTGGTGGTTCCGGCGTAGAGGGAGTTGCCGTAGTCCAGTCGGCTGGTGACGAGGGCCTGGGTGACCGTCTTCCTGGTCTCGGTGGGGATCCACCGGAAGATCTTACGTAGCATGCGCAGGATGTTGAAGCACGATGAGGAGACGGCGTTGACTTGTCTGGTCATGGAGAGGGAGGAGTCCAGGATGAAGCCCAGGTTGCGTGCGTGGTCTGTTGGTTTGGGTGCGCTGCCCAGGGCGGGGGGCCACCAGGAGTCATCCCAGGCGGAGGGTGAGGATCCCAGGATGAGGACTTCCGTCTTGTCCGAGTTCAGTTTCAGGCGGCTGTTCATCATCCACTTGGCTACTTCTGTCATCCCTTCGTGTAGGTTGGCTCTGGCGGTTGCGGGGTCGTTGGTGAGGGAGAGGATCAGCTGGGTGTCGTCGGCATAGGAGATGATGTTGAGGTTGTGTTGGAGTGCGATGGCCGCGAGGGGGCTCATGTAGACGTTGAAGAGGGTTGGGCTGAGCGAGGAGCCTTGAGGAACGCCGCAGATGACTTCGGTGGCTTCCGATCTGAACGGGGGGAGGCGGACTCCCTGTGTCCTTCCTGCGAGGAACGAGATGATCCATTCCAGAGCCTTCTCCTGGATTCCGACTTTGCTGAGGCGCTGCACTAGGGTGCGGTGGCAGACAGTGTCAAAGGCCGCGGAGAGGTCTAGGAGGATGAGGGCCGCTGTTTCTCCGTTGTCGAGCAGGGCTCGGATGTCATCGGTGGCTGCAATCAGGGCGGTCTCGGTGCTGTGGTTGGCCCGGAAGCCAGACTGAGAGAGGTCGAGGGATCCGTTCGTCTCGAGGAAGGCGGCCAGCTGCTTGTTGACGGTCTTTTTAATGACTTTTGCAGGAAACGGGAGCAACGAGTTGGGGCGGTAGTTTTTGAGGTCGGTGGGGTCGGCTGATGGCTTCTTTAGTAGGGGGCTGAGTTCGGCGTGCTTCCAGCTCTCCGGGAAGGTCGCGGTGTCGAAGGAGGTGTTGATGATGTCCAGCAGGTGGGGTGCGATGACGGCGTCGGCTTTGTTGAAGACGTGGTGAGGGCAGGGGTCGGTCGGAGATCCGGAGTGGATCGAGTTCATCGTGCGGATGGTGTCTTCGGTGCTGATCGGGGTCCAGGCGCGGAGGGTGGTGGCGTGCGTCGGTTGGGTGCTGAAGCTGTTGTGTATGTCCGCGATCTTGTTGTGGAAGTAGAAGGCCAGGGAGTTGCAGAGGTCTTGTGACGGGGTGATGTCGTTGTTACCGGCGTTGGGGTTGGAGAGCTCTTTGACGATGTTGAAGAGTTCCTTGCTGTTGAGTGCGTAGTTGTCCAGTCGTTCCTTGAAAGCAGACTTCTTGGTGGCGTGGATCAGTTGGTGGTGTTTTCGGGTGGCGAGCTTGAGGGCGGCCATGTTGTTCAGTGTTGGGTCTCTGCGCCAGGCTTTCTCGAGGTCTCGGCAGTTCTTCTTGGAGCTCTTGAGTTCGTCGGTGAACCAAGGGGCTTTCTTGCTGCTTGGTCTGCTAGGCGGAGTCTTCAGAGGGGCGAGGTCGTCTGCGCAGTCGTTGATCCACTTGGCGAGGTTGTTGGCTGCCTGGCTAGGGTTCGTTGTGGTGGTGGGAGGGTTCATGCTCAGGGAAGTCGCAAGCTGGTCGGCTGTGATCTTGTTCCAGCTTCTGCGTGCAACCTGTTGCTGGTGGTGGTGGATCGTGGTCCTTCTGAAGCTGAAGTGAACGCAGCTGTGGTCCGTCCAGTAGAGTCCAGTGGCGTGGCTGAAGGTGATGTCCTTGCTGGATGAGAACACGGGGTCGAGTGTGTGTCCGGCGTAGTGGGTGGGGGTGGTCACCAGTTGCTTGAGACCGAGGTTGGCGAGGTTGTCCAGCAGGGTGGTGGTGTTGCGGTCGTTGTTGTTCTCCAGGTGGAAGTTGAGGTCCCCAAGGAGGATGTAGTCAGCGGAGAGGAGGGCGTGCGGGCTGATGAAGTCGGCGATGTCTTTGCTGAATTATGTGCGTGGTCCCGGGGTTCTGTAGATGAGGGTGCCTCTGAGGGTGGTCTTGGGGTTGATGTGGATCTGGAAGTGCAGGTGTTCGGCGGGTGCGAGGGTGTCGTCGGAGTTGGTCTTGATGCGGATGGTGTTCCTGTGGATGATGGCGATGCCTCCTCCTGTCTGGTTGACGCGGTCCCTCCGGATGATCTTGTAGCTGTCTGGGATGGCGATGGCGATGTCGGGCGCTGAGGAAGCGTTCATCCAGGTTTCCGTGAGGAAGGCGACGTCTGGGTATGTGGTGTCGAACAGGTTCCAGAGCTCGACGGCGTGTCTGTGGATGGAGCGGGAGTTGAGCAGGATGCACTTGAGGTGGTTGCTGCTGTGGATCAGCTTGATCGATGCAGGTGTAGTGCAGGTCCAGATGCAGTTGAACTTGCAGGAGTGGCAGCAGAAGGGTCCGTGGGTGCGTCTCGGGGTGGCCCGGTAGCAGCCCGGGATTCGACCGGCGCTGAGTGCGTAGAGTTCGGTGGCGTCGTAGGTCCGGCGGGTGGGTTGGGGTCTGCGGGAACCAGGGGACCTGGCACTAGGCGCGGTCCAGGCGTGGACGGGCGCAGACTGGCTTAGCTTTGGCACACCTTCGGCGCTCAATCGGCGCGCCCACTGCGTGTGCATGCTGCGCGTTGGCCACTCTGCCATATGTGGAGAGTGGGGGGGCGGAGCGAGGGAGGGGCAGCTGGGAGGCGGGAGCGGGGCGGGGAATGGGAAGGGCTGCAGAGGGAAGGGGCGGGGCCGCAGGGGGCAGCGACGGGGAGCGGGGAGGTGGCGGGAAGCGCGACAGGGGCGCCAAAATCACAGGGGTACAATAATAAGCAATACGGGGATACAGAAAATAAACAGGGAGCTGAAAATACACCGGGGGAGAAAACAATCGGAATCACAGAGGTACAAAGTTAATCAACACGGGGAGCAGAAAGTAACAAGGAGCAGAGAAGACACCTGGGGAAAGAAACAAACGGAATCGCATTTACGAACGCGGCGCAGGCGGGGCAAGAGCAGCGATCAGCGGTGTCACAGGGTCACAGCTGCGGGCAGCGGCGACACTTGGCGGGAACAAGGGGCAGCCTGGGCTCACTCACAAGGAGTGTGCGTGGTGCGTGGGGGTGACCGGCCCAGAGGGACCTGCCATCACCTTGGTGAAGACTCGAGGCACAGTAGTAAGACCAAACGGAAGGACCGCAAACTGGTAGTGCTGCGATCCCACCGTAAAACGGAGATACTTCCTGTGAGACTTCAGAATGGGAATGTGGAAATACGCATCCTACAAGTCGATAGACACCATCCTGTCTTCTTCCAACAGCACTTGAAGAACCTGCGCAAGGGTGGGCATCTTGAACTTCTCCTGCTTCAGGTAAAGGTTCAAGAGCCTGAGATCCAGGATTGGACGAAGTCTGCCATCCATTTTGGGGATTAGGAAATACCGGGAGCAGCACCCCTAACCCCTCGCCTGCTCTGGAACCACCTCTATTGCACCCTTTCTGAACAGAGCCAGGATTTCTTCCTGCAAGAGCAGCAGGTGGTCCTCCGCACAAAAACCTTGGCAAAGAGGGTAATTGGGGGAAATTCCCGAAAGGGAAGAGCATACCCATTCTCCACGAGATCGAGAACCCAAAGATCCGATGTAATCAATTCCCAATCTCGTAGAAAATGTGTACGCTGGACCCACTGGACCCAAATGATCCAGAATGGCGGATCTAGGGCTGCTTTGCTGTGGTGGCAGGGGGCTGGGAAGAGTTAGAGGAGGAGGAGGAGGTCTGACGACCCCTCGGGCGAGCCCTATGCCTGCCTCTATACGACTTGTAGAGCGTATTTTACTGCTGCTGCTGCTGTTGTTGTGGCTGCCAGTAGCTCCGAAAGGAAGACCTGCCACAACCTCTGAACCTCTGAACCTCTTCACCGCAGTACCTCTGGACTGAAGGCCTAAAGATCTCGCTGTCGCTCTGCAGTCCTTGAACCTTTCTAAAGCAGCATCAGCCTTCTTTCCAAACAATCCTGACCCATTAAAGGGAAAATCCATCAAGGCTGCTTGGACATCTGCAGAGAACTCAGAGGATTTAAGCCATGCCGCTCTTCCTGTGGCCACTGAAGAACCCATCACTCTTGCCACCGAGTCAGCAGTGTCCAGACAACTCTGAATGACCTGTCTAGCTGCAGCCTGAGTATCAGTGATCACCTCTTTGAAATCCTTCCTATCCCCCTCAGGAAGCTTTGGAACCAGCTGTTTGACTGAATCCATCAACGCATGGATATAGCGTCGCATAAGATAAGTAGCATTAGTCGATTTGAGAGCCATGCTTGCCGAGGAAAATACTTTTTTAGCTGCCTGGTCCTGCTTCTTTGATTCCTTATCACCAGGAACCTGTGGAAAAGCGCCCACAGATTTTTTCGAGCAGGCCGCTTGCACAACCAAGCTCTCTGGCAAGGGATGTGTGGATAAAACGTCCGGGTCACCAGGCGCCACCCTGTATCTTCTTGCAACCGCCCTCGAAACAAGCGATCTTTTCCAAACCTCTAATATAGGCTCCGCCAAAGCATCATTAAAAGGGAGCATAGACTCGACCACAGAGGTAGGCGAATGTAGGACTTCAGTTAGTATATTAGCTTTATACTCTGCTGTAGGAATAGTTAAATTCAACAAGTCCGCAGCCTTCCTTATAACCACGTGATAAGGTATCACATCCTTAGAAGGGGCGTCAGAAACAGAGGCCAAATCCCAATCAGGGGACAGTTCAAGACCACTAGCCTCTCTAAGATCATCAAAAAGAATCCTGCAGCTCACCCTCTTCCATTTCTGCTTCACGATACCTCCGCTCTTCCAGAAGTCTCTGAGCCTCACGCCTCGACCTCTCCTTCATGAATGAAGTCAACGGATCCGGAATCAACTCCATCGGAACCTGAGCCGACGTCGAACCTGAAGACAGAGGACCAGACCGCTGAACACAAGGTCAGGACGGATTCGGCATCGAGGGTGTCGGAGTCGAAGCCCTTGGCGTCGAAGGCTTCGGCGTCGAAGGCTTCGGCAGTGCTGAGAAAAGCCAAGGCGGCGTCAGAGCAGGCATAAATGGCGCAGGAGCGTAAGTCTGGGGGATACCCAGATTGTATGCTAATGGACCCGTGGGACCAACCTGTGCACCAGAGGGGTACATAGCTCTTGAATACACTCCATACATAGCATTCAGGAACTGAGTAGGGTCCTGACCTGGAGCAGGAAAAGCGGGATATGAGCTCATAGGCTGCTCTTGAGGGAGCGGAGTCTTCTCGATTTCAACCTCCACCTCAGGCTGATGCACCAGGGTCGACGAACCCGCAGGCAACGTAGCCTCCTCTTCTCCTCCATCTTCTTCATCTCCCTCACCCTCATGATCAGAAGAATGAGTCGGAGCCGGAGAAGGATTCAACATCGGCTTCGGTGACTGATCGGGCGAATTCACAGGCAAAGCCTCACCTTCGGAGACTTGAACCTCCGGAGCCAGAGCCTCCACGTCCTTGCGAAGCACTTCACCTGTGACTTCGGTTTCGAGCTCGAGTCCTTCCCAGAGTGATGGTGAGACTCATGAGAAAGAACAATCCTCGACGTCGTGGTCTGAACTCAAACATCAAACTCAGCACTCATGCGGATCCGTAATAGACATTCTCTTGCCGCATTCTATGCAGGACTTGAATCCAGTCTTCTTCGTGGACATCTCGACACAAAGAAGCAAAAGGACACCAAAATGAAACAAACAGTAACAAAGTTACCAACAGCTACAGAGGATCCCTAGAAACCGTTAGCGTCGATGATGCGGAAAAAAGGGAACTGACGTCATCACGCCGGCGTGGGCCTATTATGGAGTCGGTGACGTCAGCGGAGTCTCACGCAGTGTCGTGCCTCTGTGACGTCGCCCACGTCAGCGCGAAGCTACAAAAAGAATTTCCAAATGTCGATGACGCAAGGGGATAATCACAAGGTGAGGAATCGACTGGCAGTTGTATCCATCAGAATAGCAGGGCCACAACCACACTAAAGTCGAAAAACGAGAAAATCACAGCAAAAAGTGGGGGTGACCATAGAAAGCAGACCCAACTCCATTTTGTGATGCTGAGGCTCTGTTTAACTTTAACTTGGTATACCAGTAACTACAGGTCTTCTCACTCTAGAAGGGTGGAATGCTACTCCCTCTGCCAGGACTGGAGGGGGGGTAGTATTCCAAAGTGTTTGACACCTTACACGACATGTTTTGATGAAGCCAAACCAAAGTTAGCACTACCCAGCGAGAATTAAAATGCACTTAAGAGTATATGGTACGGCAATATCATAGAACAGCTATAAGGAGATGGTTCCAAAAGCTGCAGAGGGGCTCAGCTCATGCTAGGGCACCCTCTCACATAAAACCAAGCACTCTGCCTCCAGGATTGTTAAGGCCTGCCATAGGAGTGACTTATAGGTTACTATGTGTCTATTTCTAAGGTAGATATAGATATACTATATCTAAGTAAGGGGTGATTACACCACCTTACCCAGGCTGTGTGAACAGACCTGTGGTGTCAGTTTGGAAGCCCAACCCGGGGTGGCACAATACGTGCTGCAGCCCCTGGTAGGCCTTGGGTGCACCTATGCCCTGGGTACCTATGGTACACTATACAGGGGCTCACAAGGGTGACCCAGCAACCAATCTGGTAGGTACCTTAAGTACATGGTATCAATTTAGAGAGAGAACAGCTGGGCTGTGGGCCTGATTAGCAGGACCACAGCCACACTAAAGTCGAAAAACCACAAAATCACAGCAAAAAGTGAGGGTGACCATAGGAAGCAGACCCAACTCTCCTACACAACCCCCCCCCCCTCCCCAAACGCAGGGACATTAAACTAACCTTGACCAGTTGTGTAGTGTAGTTCCTATATCCCTTATAGGTTCTGCGCATTGGAATAACATACACGATAGGCTTGGCATAGGACTGAGGTCTGTATGCCCCTATTGTGAGAAGTTGGCCTGATATATAGTGCTCACTATTCTAGTGATCACTGTGTATCATACCAAACGACCCTTATTGATGATTGGTTGTAAGTCAACCTTATAGACCAGCTATCCTAGTAGCATGGACAAGAGCAGTCTTTAGGCTAAACTCTAGAGGGCGTGGTAAGCCAGCTGTTATACCATCACATATACCCCTTGAACACCAAGTGAAAGGACACCACACAAGTTGTTATGAAAAATAAAGGATATTTATTTATAACAAGTCTACCCTGAACTCTTTATGAGTCAGGGAGCTAAGCACAATACAAAACTCTTATGAAAATACTTTAAGTCGCACAATTTACACAAATGCCCGAGGGGCACGAAAAACCATATACACTAAAAGTGGAATGCGAAATACTAGCAGGTAAGTAACAAGATCCAGAGGCTTCAGGATCGCTAGGACTACACTACTGAACCCTAAGGTTAGGAGCAGGAGGCCTAGGGAGATCGGGTGCAGAGTGTGCACTCTCACACGGGATGCGGGACAAAGTCTATGGAGGCTAGTATTTGTAAAGTCACTGTTTCCGGACGAATCCGACTAGGTAGACTAAAAACGAAAAAGGATCTGGACACTTAGATAGTGAACCTACGTTGGAGCACCGAAATGCTCGGGTTACCTAGCCCATGGGCTGCGGCTGCATAGGGTTCAAAAGACGTCGGGAATCCTCGTTGTAGTCTATGGAGCCTGAAAGAAGAAGTTGCTGGCAGGCGACCAGTTAAGATGTTCGGAGTGATCCAAGCCTGGATCGGTGATGGAGATGACCTGAAAGCAGAGGGGACTCAGTTCTTAATCACTAGCCAGTGATTGTGTGGGCACCAGGATGGAACCGGATGAAGTCACCTCGACCAGGTGAGTGGGAGACGCTGGACTCTGCTGTCCCTCGGACCAGGAGGCGTTGTCGGCGACCAAGCTGGAGGTGCGAGCTGTCCCACAAAGGTGTCTGCTGTCGGCGATGCTGGAACCAGGATTGAAGCAACAAGGCTTGGCAAAGGCAAGCCCATGCGGTGGAGTCAAGATGGCGTCTGGAGTGGACCAGGAGGGTCCAGGGTGCTCCTCCTTTGGAATGGAGCAAGGGCCAGTCTGGAGCAACCAGACCAGTGGTGAAATCGTCGTGGTGCGTCGTCAGGAGGGCCACTAGCCAGCAGACAAGTGACCGGACAACGCGGTGAGCAGCAAAGAGCAGAAGGGCCCCACGCAGATCTCGTGGATGCTGGGGGGCTGGAGTTCGGTGCTGGAGCTGCTCAGGGGTAGGGCTTCTCAAACCCCAAAGCACTCACTCGAGGATCCCTCGTTGGTCGTGCTGGTTAAGCGCCGTGCAGTTTTGAAGATGGCCGGTCCCTCAGGTCTCGTCACACCCACGAATCTCAGCTGGGCTGATGATGCAGGTAGAGGTCAGAGATGCCAGGGAATTTGGGTCTCGTTGACCTGGGCAGTCTTGATCCGGAGGATGGCCTTACAGCAAACCGCGATGCTTAGATGGTGCCTCCGGGTGCAGGGTGGCTACTACTTAGCCACAAGGGAGAGTCTCAGAAAGTATCAAGAGTTCCTTTCGTGGAAAGTAGTTCAAGATTCAGAATTATCTAATTTGGGAAGGGGGCCTGCTCCTACCTTTATTCTAAGAAAAGGGGCTGGCACGCGACTAGGTCCTGCCCATGGGTGGGACCAGGAGGGGGGGTTACGCCCCTCTCCCTTGTCCGGACTTTCCCCAGCTCAGGGGCTGGTGTGCCCCTGGAACTGGTTTAAGCCGGCATATGCACAGTGAGCACCGGGGTGCCACTTGCAGTCACCTTCCTCTCAGCCCTGCCTACCTGGGATACACAAAACCCTGTCTGGGATGGTGCTAGCACCGCCCCTGACAGGCAACCCTTTGTCCAAGCTCTCCTCGCTGGAAGGACTCCCAGCAGCAGGAGGTTAGACTTGTGTCTGTGGTGGCAGCATCCATTTTGTGATGCTGAGGCTCGAGTTAGCTTTAACCGGGGTTCACAGTTACATACATGTCGCGTCCCTCTACAAGGGTGGAATGCTAACCCAGTCGCCAGAATTGGCGAGGGGTTAGTATTCCAATTCGTATGACACCTTACTCGACATGTTTTGATAAACCGAAACCAAAGTTGGCAAATAACCGCGAGGATTATAATGCACCTAAGAGTATATGGTACGCGTTATCATGGAACAGCTATTAGGACTTGGTTCCGCAAGCTGCAAACGGGCTCAGCTCATGCCAGAGCACCATCTCACATAATTCCAATCACTCTGCCTTCAGGATTTATAAGGCCTGCCATAGGAGTGACTGATAGGAATACATGTGTCCATTTTAGGGTTAGATATAGGAATACAATATCTAAAGCAAAGGGTGATTACACCACCTTTGCCCCAGCTGTCGTGCAGCCAGTTGTGTCAGATTTGGATGGCCAGCCAGGGGTGGCATAATACATGCTACAGCCCCTGGTAGGCCCTGGGTACACCTATGCCCTGGATACCTAAGGTATACTGTACAGGGACTGATAAGGTGGCCCAGTACCAATTGGTAAATGCACCTAAGGTACATGTGTGTCAATTTAGAGAGAGAACAGCTAGGCTGTGGGTCTGATTAGCAGGCCCACAGCCAGGGAAAGTCGTAAACCAGTGAAGCAAAAACCAAAAAATCTGGGGTGATCATAGGATTGCAGACCCTACTCTCCTACATGACCCCCCCCCCCAAACTTTGGGACAATAAGCTAACCTTGACCAGGTGAGTCTTCTTGCTCTAAGTGGAAATACCCGGAGAGCCCATCTGCATTGCCATGATCAGTGCCAGGTCTATATTCCACTGTAAAATCCATCCCCTGTAGGGAAATGGACCACCTAAGTAGTTTGGGGTTTTCACCCTTCATCTGATTTAGCCACAAGAGGGGCTTATGGTCGGTCTGAATCTTGAAATGAGTGCCAAACAAGTATGGCCTCAATTTCTTCAGGGCCCAAACCACAGCAAAGGCCTCCCTCTCAATAGCTGACTAATTCTTCTCTCTGGGGGTCAGCCTTCTGCTAATAAAAGCAATGGGCTGGTCATGACCATCAAAATTCAGCTGAGATAGAACAGCTCCCACACCCAACTCAGAAGCATCTGTTTGGACAATGAATGTTTTGGAGTAGTCTTGACTCTTTAGGATAGGTGCTGTGCACATGGCCTGCTTTAGGTCATCAAATGTATTTTGACAGCTTGCTGTCCACTGAACTTTCTTTGGCATCTTTTTACTTGTCAGATCATTAATTGGAGTCACAATGGATCCATAATTTCTGACAAATTTCCTGTAATATCCAGTCAGGCCCAAGAAAGCTCGAACCTGAGTCTGGGTGGTTGGAGGAGCCCAGTCCTTGATGGCCTGTATCTTGCTCTCCAATGGCTGACCCTGGCCTCCACCTACAAGGTGGCCCAGGTATACAACCTGTGTCTGCCCTATCTGGCACTTAGTGGCCTTGATAGTGAGACCTGCCTTTTGCAGTGCCTCTAACACTTTCCTCAGGTGGACCAGGTGATCCTCCCAGGTGGAGCTAAAGACAGCTATATCATCAAGATATGCTGCACAAAGTCATCCAACCCAGTGAGAACTTGATTCACCAGCCTTTGGAAGGTGGCAGGTGCATTTTTCAAATCAAAGGGCATTACCACAAATTGATAGTGCCCACCAGGGGTAGAAAATGCTGTTTTGGGCTTGGCCTCCTCAGCTAACCTGATTTGCCAATACCCAGCTGTCAGGTCAAATGTACTTAAGTAGTTGGCAGAAGCCAATCTATTTATAAGTTCATCTGCTCTTGGTATTGGGTGGGCATCAGTCTTAGTGACTGCATTGAGACCTCTGTAGTCTACGCAAAACCTCATCTCTTTCTTACCACCCTGGGTGTGAGGCCTTGGCACTAGAACTACTGGACTAGCCCAAGGGCTATCTGAGTGCTCAATGACTCCCAGCTCCAACATTTTCTGCACTTCTGTCTTGATGCAGTCTCTGACATGATCAGGCTGTCTGTAGATTTTACTCTTGACGGGCAGACTGTCCCCAGTGTCAACCTCATGGGTACACCAATTGGTTTGACTGGGTGTCAGAGAGAACATATGTCTAAAGGATTGAAGAACTTGTTTGCAATCCTTTTGTTGATGCTCAGAGAGGCTGCCACAAAAGACAACACCATCTACTGACCCATCATCAGGGTTCTGAGTAAGCAGGTCTGGGAGAGGGTCACTCTCCTCCTCCTGCCCCTCATCTGTGGCCATGAACAAGCTCATGTCCTTCCTGTCGACATATGCTTCAAGCCTGTTTACATGGAGCACCCTGAGGGGGCTCCTGGGAGTTCCAAGGTCCACCAGGTAGGTGACCTCTCCCTTTTGCTCAATGATTGTGTGGGGCCCAGACCATTTGTCTTTGAGTGCTGCTGGGGCCACTGGCGCCAGCACCTACACCTTCTGTCCAGGCTGGTAAACAGTCACAACAGCCTTTTGGTCATGCCAAGCTTTTTGTAATTCTTGGCTGGCCTCAAGGTTTTTAGATGCCTTTTCCATGTACTCAGCCATCCTGGAGAGGAGACCAAGTACATAGTCTACAATGTTGGCTGCAGGCTTTTTGAGAGGTCTCTCCCATCCTTCCTTCACCAAACAAAGGGGTCCTCTTACAGGATGCCCGTACAAAAGTTCAAAAGGGCTGTAGCCAACCCCCTTCTGTGGGACTTCTCTGTAAGCAAACAGGAGGCAGGGTATCATGACATCCCATCTACGCCTGAGCTTTTCAGGTAGTCCATGAATCATCCCTTTGAGGGTCCTGTTGAATCTCTCTACAAGCCCATTGCACTGTGGGTAATAGGGGGTGGTGAACTTATAGTTGACACCACATTCTAGTCAGATATCCTAACATGAAGTTTGCACCTCTGTCAGAGACAACCTCCTTAGGGAAGCCCACTCTGGAGAACACTCCAACTAGGGTTCTTGCCACAACAGGTGCTGTAGTGGTCCTAAGGGTAACAGCTTCAGGATACCTGGTGGCATGGTCCACCACCACCCGTATAAACGTGTGCCCTGATGCTGTCTGGGGTTAAATTGAACCAACAATGTCAATCCCCACTCTCTCAAAGGGTACCCCCACCACAGGTAGTGGTATAAGGGGGGCCTTTGTTGTGCCACCTGACTTACCACTGGCTTGGCAAGTGACACAGGAGCGACAAAACTCCTTGGTATCTTCATTCATGTGAGGCCAGTGAAAGTGTGGGACAAGTCTGTCCCAAGTCTTGTTCTGGCCTGGGTGTCCTGCAAGGGGAATCTCAAGGGGCCAAGGTAAGAAGGAAACCCGTCTGAGACAAGGGAATGACCAGCCTCCTGGTTGCACCAGGTTTGGGGTCTCTTGACTCAGAGTACAGGAGTCCATCATCCCAGTATACCTTGTAGGTACCTGTGGCGTTCCCTGCAGCCTCAGCAGCAGCCTGCTGTCTGAGGGGTTCAAGTGAAGGGCAGTCTAACTGTGCCTTCCCCAGGTCTTCCCTGGAGGGTCCCCCTGAGCCCAGAAACTCAACCTGATCAGGTTCAAGCTCTTTAGGCTCAGTTTCCCTCAGTTCCCTAAGGTCAGCCTCCTCTGAGACTTGATTCACAACCTGGGGCAAGGGGGAAGGCGATGCCTTAACCCTACTGCTCCTTCTCTTGGGAGGTGTCTGGTCCATTGTTCCAGGATCCAGCACCTGTTCAGTGGGGCATCTTTTGGCCTGTGACCTAGTCACAGCAAGGACATGTGCTGGCAAGCCTAACATTTCCATGTGAGTCCTCTGCTCCACTTCTGACCATAGGGATGTTTCCAAATCATTGCCCAACAGACATTCTACTGGGAGGTCTGAACTAACCACAACTTTCTTTGGGCCACTTACCCCTCCCCAGGAGAAATCAACAACTGCCATACTATGATTGGTAGTGACATTGCTGGCATTGGTCACCAGGAAATCTGTACCTGGCATGATCTGTCCAGGGTCCACAAAGTTAGGTGTCACCATTGTGACACTGGCACAAGTGTCCCTGTAGGCCTGAGCCACTTTTTCCATTAATTAAAGGTGTCTGCCTGTATTTGCCCAAAGTATTGGGACTGGCATCAGAGGATATATCCACAGCCCCTGTACAGACAAGGACAGCCTGAGTGAGTGTGCCAACTAGGTTGTCATACCCCTCAGTTCCCAAGGTTAACCCAACTAGTCCCTTGGGAGGTGCACTACCACTACTGTGTACTAGGGGGTGCAGGTGCCCTAGGGGCTGTAGTGGTAGGAGTTTGCCCTCCTTTCTTGGTGCACTCACTAAACCAGTGAGTCTTACTTTCACAGTATTGGCACCACCTTTTTGACTGGCCTTCTTGAGTCTTCTTTTTCTGCGGTGAAGCCTGACCCCCACCCTCTTTGGTTTGTTGGGGACCTGTTGAAGACTTCTGGTCATTTTGTTCACTCTTGTTACTACCCTTTTGGTCTGCTTTCTTCTGACCACCCTGGTTCTGAGTCTGGTTCTGCCTGACCCTTGTTCTGACCCATCTGCCTTCTTTCCCAATTCTTGGGGAGAGGTCAGATCCGAGTCAACAAGGTGCTGATGCAACAACTGGTTCTGACAGTTATTTAAAATCTGTTCTCTCGTGATAAGATCATACAACCCTGTGTAATCAGCAACCTTGCTACCCAGCAACCAGCCTTCCAAAGCCTTAGTGGCACAATCGACAAAGTCCGCCCAATCCTGAGACTGAATTTTCTGGGTGTCTCTGAACAGCAATCTGTACTGCTCAGTTGTTAAGCCAAACACATCAATCAGTGTATTTTACAGGACTTAGTAATTGTTAGCATCCTCAGCTCTAGTAGTGAGGTGCCTTCAAAGGAGAGCCACAATATAGCTGCCCACTGACTCTGGGGGACGCACTGGACAGTGCAGGCCCTCTCCAAAGCAGTCATCCATTTGTGGATGTCATCCCCTTGTTTAAAGGGGGGCACTATTTTACTCAGGTATCTAGTGTCTAGACTCCTATCTTTATCTCTAGGGATAATGCTGCCACCAGTGGGGTCTGCCCCACTCAATTTCTGCTCCCTGGCAAAGGCAAGTCTCTCTTTGGCAAGGGCAAGTTCTTCCCTCTCAATCCTCAGATTGACTTCCCTCATCTTAGCTTCATGCTCTCTTCTCTGAGGGGATGTCATCCCTCTGTGAGAAGAGGCCTGAGAGCCATTGGTACGAATGGATCTGTTAGAGCCTCTGGAGAGAGACCTAACTTGTCCATTCCCAATGTTAAGCCTGCCTGAGAGTGGGCCTGGGGGTCCCCCAGTTCCATTCTCATGCATGCTTAAGTTGGTCCTGGTGAGCCTTCTGACTACTACCTGACCTTTGTCTGCCTCATCCCCTGACAACTCCTGATCCTCTTCCTCTCCTTCAATTCCTGTTCCATTGAGGTCAGGGTCCCCAAGGGTTCCCTCTAAGGGTGGCATGCTCCCATCTGGATTAGAAGGGCCTGTGTTAGAAGCTCTTCTGGCATCATAAGTCTCTAAGAGACCTATCAGAAAGGGAGTCTGTAGGGTTAGAACCCTGTTTTAGCTTCCTGGAGGTACAGAGTTGTCTCATCTCCTGGAAGCTAAGACCTGCACATCTTGACATGACCTGTGGAAGGTCAATGATCACTAGGGGAGTCTGTGAAGATTCTCCTTGGTCAGACATGCTTTCTAGTGAGGTGTAAGTGGTGCACTCACCTACACTATTTGTTTGCCTACTGATGCCTTGCTAAGAGTTGTAGTCAGGGTGTGCTAAGCCCTGTTACACTACAACAGCTGGTTCAGTAGAACTCAGAGTATTCTAAGCTAAGTTATATGTACCTTGGTACTTATGTGATCTTTCAAATGATATTCTTAGGATACGTGTGGTAAAACAACAGCAAGCTCAAATCCCAACCGCTGCTCACCAATGTGAGAAGTTGGCCTGATATATAGTGATCACTATTCTAGTGATCACTGTGTATCATACCAAACAACCCTTATTGATGATTGGTTGTAAGTCAACCTTATAGACCAGCTATCCTAGTAGCATGGACAAGAGCAGTCTTTAGGCTAAACTCTAGAGGGCGTGTTAAGCCAGCTGTTATACCATCACATATACCCCTTGAACACCAAGTGAAAGGACACCACACAAGTTGTTATGAAAAATAAAGGATATTTATTTATAACAAGTCTACCCTGAACTCTTTATGAGTCAGGGAGCTAAGCACAATACAAAACTCTTATGAAAATACTTTAAGACGCACAATTTACACAAATGGGGCACGAGAAACCATATACACTAAAAGTGGAATGCGAAATACTAGCAGGTAAGTAACAAGATCCAGAGGCTTCAGGATCACTAGGACTACACTACTGAAGCCTAAGGTTAGGAGCAGGAGGCCTAGGGAGATCGGGTGCAGAGTGTGCACTCTCACGCGGGATGCGGGACAAAGTCTATGGAGGCTAGTATTTGTAAAGTCACTGTTTCCAGACGAATCCGACTAGGTAGACTAAAAACGAAAAAGGATCTGGACACTTAGGTAGTGAACCTACGTTGGAGCACCGAAATGCTCGGGTTACCTAGCCCAGGGGCTGCGGCTGCATAGGGTTCAAAAGACGTCGGGAATCCTCGTTGTAGTCTATGGAGCCTGAAAGAAGAAGTTGCTGGCAGGCGACCAGTGAAGATGTTCGGAGTGATCCAAGCCTGGATCGGTGATGGAGATGACCTGAAAGCAGAGGGGACTCAGTTCTTAATCATTAGCCAGTGATTGTGTGGGCACCAGGATGGCACCGGATGAAGTCACCTCGACCAGGTGAGTGGGCGACGCTGGACTCTGCTGTCCCTCGGACCAGGAGGCATTGTCGGCAACCAAGCTGGAGGTGCGAGCAGTCCCACGAAGGTGTCTGCTGTCGGCGATGCTGGAACCAGGATTGGAGCAACAAGCCTTGGCAAAGGCAAGCCCACGCGGTGGAGTCAAGATGGCGTCTGGAGTGGACCGGGAGGGTCCGGGGTGCTCCTCTTTTGGAAGGGAGCAAGGGCTAGTCTGGAGCAACCAGACCAGCGGTGAAATCGTCGTCGTGCGTCGTCAGGCGGGCCACTAGCCAGCAGGCAAGTGACCGGACAACGCGGTGAGCAGCAAAGAGCAGAAGGGCCCCACGCTGATCTTGTGGATGCTGGGGGGCTGGACTTCGGTGCTGGAGCTGCTCAGGGGTAGGGCTTCGCAAACCCTAAAGCACTCACTCGAGGATCCCTCGGCGGTCGTGCTGGTTAAGCGTCGTGCAGTTTTGAAAATGGCCGGTCCCTCCGGTCTTGTCACACCCACGAATCTCAGCTGGGCTGATGATGCAGGTAGGGGTCAGAGATGCCAGGGAATCCGAACCTCGTCGAGCTGGGCAGTCTTGATCCGGAGGATGGACTTACAGCAAACCGCAATGCTTAGATGGTGCCTGCGGGTGCCGGGTGGCTACTCCTTAGCCACAAGGGAGAGTCTTCAGAAAGTATCAAGAGTTCCTTTCGTGGAAAGTAGTTCAAGATTCAGAATTATCTAATTTGGGAAGGGGGCCTGCTCCTACCTTTATTCTAAGAAAAGGGGCTGGCGCGCGACTAGGTCCTGCCCATGGGTGGGACCAGGAGGGGGGTGGTTACACCCCTCTCCCTTGTCCGGACTTTCCCCAGCTCAGGGGCTGGTGTGCCCCTGGAACTGGTTTAAGCCGGCATATGCACAGTGAGCACCAGGGTGCCACTTGCAGTCACCTTCCTCTCAGCCCTGCCTACCTGGGATACACAAAACCCTGTCTGGGATGGTGCTAGCACCGCCCCTGACAGGAAACCCTTTGTCCAAGCTCTCCTTGCTGGAAGGACTCCCAGCAGCAGGAGGTCAGACTTGTGTCTGTGGTGGCAGCATCCATTTTGTGATGCTGAGGCTCGAGTTAGCTTTAACCGGGGTTCACAGTTACATTCATGTCGTGTCCCTCTAGAAGGGTGGAATGCTAACCCCGTCGCCAGAATGGCGAGGGGTTAGTATTCCAATTCATATGACACCATACTCGACATGTTTTGATAAAGCGATACCAAAGTTGGCAAATAACCGCGAGGATTATAATGCACTTAAGAGTATATGGTACGCGTTATCATGGAACAGCTATTAGGACTTGGTTCCACAAGCTGCAAACGGGCTCAGCTCATGCCAGAGAACCATCTCACATAATTCCAAGCACTCTGCCTTCAGGATTGATAAGGCTTTCCATAGGAGTGACTGATAGGAATACATGTGTCCATTTCAGGGTTAGATATAGGAATACTATATCTAAAGCAAAGGGTGATTACACCACCTTTGCCCCAGCTGTCGTGCAGCCAGTTGTGTTAGATTTGGATGGCCAGCCAGGGGTGGCATAATACATGCTGCAGCCCCTGGTAGGCCCTGGGTACACCTATGCCCTGGATACCTAAGGTATACTGTACAGGGACTGATAAGGTGGCCCAGTACCAATTGGTAAATGCACCTAAGGTACTTGTGTGTCAATTTAAAGAGAGAACAGCTAGGCTGTGGGTCTGATTAGCAGGCCCACAGCCAGGGAAAGTCGTAAACCAGTGAAGCAAAAACCAAAAAATCTGGGGTGAGCATAGGATTGCAGACCCTACTCTCCTACACCTATTATGTATATTAAACTTAATTACTGTGTACTAGCTAGTTCAGAGACCACTAGAAACTTCTTGAAGACAAGAAGGGAATAGCTTCTGGCAACCACATAACATAAAACCCACATCCCTCAGGATCATGGAAACAATATACTACTTTTCATTCAGTCTCTCATCTGAGAGAAGTACATAGAAGAAACAGTTGGGTGTGTTTACAATAAAATTTATTGCACAGTTGTTCTTCTAGTACTGGTTATATATGCTGTGACAACTGTTGGACAGTAGCAGAGAATTATGGCCAGCAGTGCAGTTAAATAAAAAGGCTTTGTATAGTTATACCATTTTGCAATAGTAATGAACAAATACATGAAATACAGAATGCATTAAGATAAAGCCTACACTCCTATGATGCCTAACTAGATGTACCTAAGTGTACCTATCATGTGTGTAGGTCTTTAGAGAGCCAAGAATACCCCTAGGAGTTAGTATAACCCCATTACCTTAGTGGGACTTCATCCTGATCTTGAGCTGGACACCCACAGATGGGTGATGGACCTCTGCCAGCTGGAGCTGTGGCATGACACAGGTTGCAGCGCCTCGGGCAGAGTGTCGGCCTGGAAGTCTCTGTCTCCTCTGGTTTGCTTGGGCAAAGGGAGGTATACTTATACTGGAAAGGTGTCTTGGATTGACGTAATGTTGGTCAGAGGAAGATGTGTTCTTGGTCTGTTTCCAAGAATTTGTTGTGACGTAGGCTAGTCACTGTTGGACATGGAGATTACGTATTTAGGATGGACCGTCTTCTATGCACAGAGCACACAGTGATCAGATAAGGGGACAGCCTCTCTGTTGCTCGTTATTGTGCAATGAGGGCTAATCTAGGTCAAAGGGCCAGCTTGTCTCTGTGACACAAAGGATTTGTGCTTCTGAGACAGTACCTATGTTAAGGCCTCAATTTCCTTCATAACACCCACTCCAATCTATGGACAAGAGTTAATAACCCATTAAAAGCAAACTACGTGACTAAAATAGGCATTTGCATATAATTGGAAGGTAGTTGCATGAGAGTTTTATGAGCTGAAAAAATAGCAGCTGTTAAAATATGAATCATTACTATAAACTCTGTGGAGACAGGAAAAATCTATAGTGTCATTAAAAAATATATATACTTTTTAGAGTAAGTAGTTAATTATAAAAGTTTCTGTTTATAAAATTGAAAACTTTCATGCTTTTTTCAGAAGACCATGCTTTCTTTAAAAAAGTCAATTTAGAGGGAAGGCTCCAAAGCACTCGGTGAAAGTTGAAACAATAACAGAAAAAATGTGTTTCAGGACATGTTTTGAAAAACTAGAAAACTGGTAGTCACAACATTTCTCGTAGCCATTTGCTGCAGTGAACAGACCTTTTTAATACCTCGCATAGTTGTTGTGGAAGCACAGAAAGACAGTGCTGCCAGTTGCTTGTTCTGAGGCAGCCGGTGCTGAAGATTGTACCTGTGTGCCTGGATTTACTCGTACCTCACCTTCAGCCATATTCGCCGATGAGGTCTCAATCCATACCTTGGTGTTGCTAAATGAAGCACAAGGCACCCACTGTATTTGCAAGGAATGCTTTGGTTTGATGGGAATACGCTTGGGACACAGCCAAGCATGGGACTTCAGCAGACCCTGCATGGTGGTAATTGCCAGTGGCGTTTTCCTTTGGAAGTGTCAGACAGATGCACATTCTCTATTGCAAAAACAGGTAAGTTGCAGTCTTGTCAGACTGGTCTTTTAAATTAGAAAACATGAGAGGCATGCAGCCTGTTTCATTAAAGGTAAATGCGCTCGCAAAGGGCCAGATTCTGAGAATCCGGCCCTTTGCGAGTGCGATTTTTGCATTTGGGATTCATCATCCCAAATGCAAAAATCGGTAATAGCGAATTCGCAAATTTGCAAAGAATTACATTTAAGGAATCTCTATTTGAGATTCCTTAAATGCAATTCATCATCCATTTTCAAATTGCGAAATCGCAATTTCGGGCCGCTATTTACCGCGAGGTCAAACCTCGTGGTAAATAGCGGAAACTCAGAAAAATGCTTTTAAAAGCATTTTTCTGAGTTGCATGTTGCACACACATGTCCTTTGGACATGTGTGTGCGCAACACCTGTTTAAATTAGCATTTAAGGGGGGCTACAGGGTGTCCTCTGGACACCCCTGGCACCCTTTAAATCGCTATCTTATTTGCGATTAGCTAATTGCTAATCGCAAATAAGGAATACTCCCCATTCATTCCTATGGGCCTTTTGGCCCATAGGAATGAATGGGGAGTAATTCCTTATTTGCGATTAGCAATTTGCTAATCGCAAATATGGAATCTGTAGGAATCGCAAAACATTTTGCTATTCCTACATGAATACCGTTTTGCGAGTCTGGAATAGCGATTCCTTATGATTCGCTATTTCAGACTCGCAAAACCTCCCATTGATGAATCAGGCTGATAGTTCCTGTTCGAGGTATTCCCAAGGTGTATCACACTGCTTGTATGTGAAAGACCGAATTTATCAAAAAGAAAAAAGGGGCAGTCTGTATTTAAGAGTGCTATTTTGCAAAAAAGAAAAAAATATTTATTTAGCTGATGTAAAATGAAAAATAAAAGGTGCTGCAAAAGCATGGTTTTCAAATTGCCTTAAGCATTGAATTTTACAAAGGAAACTTTCGTTTTTACTACTGTCAATGTTGGGGCCTTTTTTTTTTTTTAAAGGCACAGCTTCCCTACACTGTAGGATTTCACTACCTCTGGTTGTTATCTGTACATAACATAGGTCTGGCCTATGTATACTGAGTCCCTTGGTGACGTTCAGGAATCATTTCTGTGACAGGTATTTGTGTCAAAAGGCCAAACCACCCATATTTTCCTAACTGGGTCTGTCCTGTTGTGTTGTAAAAAGCATCTAATGTTGCCCCTGCTGATGTATGTATGGTGGTGTTTGGCAACGTTCCTACTGGTGTTTAAACAACCACTTTCTAGATGCATTTCAATTCTGTAGGAGTTGATAAACTTAATGAAGGTAACAGGTATAAAGTGTTGCAATATGAATAAATCTCTAACATTTCATGATCTGAAAATGTAGCAATTATTCTTAAAACAGACAGCATATTATACACTGTATCATTAACCCAATTTTCAGAAACATTTACTGAAGGTAATTACATCACTGAATGCATGATAAAAATAAATGAAAATGAATGAAAGTTCAAAATACATTAATCAGAATTAAAAACTGGATGATTAAGTACATCATTTAGAATATAAAGGTTTGTTCAGGTCGAATACATTTATAAGTCTCTTTTGCATTTGAATTGAAAATAGACGTGGCTTCAGTTTTATGTTGATCCTGTATTGTAGAAAGTGTCCACTAAGAGTCATACTAAAAGCTAGCTCTAAGCAAAGCCAGAACAGAAAAAGATGAACCCAGAAATACCACATAGTTCTACTCATGGTGAAGCCAGGTCTGTATCTTTTGGAAAGGAAAAGGTTCAAAAGTTCGTACTTGTATGTTTGTTGCTTGTTTTTGGGCTGGCTGTCGCTTCCTGTTCACGTGGAGCCATGGAAAACGTATCACAGTTAATGAAACAGCCAGTAGCTGTAAGTTCAATTGTTGAAATTGCATCGTATTTAGTTGAAGTTATTTCTGCTGTTTTTGCTGAAAACCTTGAAATGTTGAAGTTAATAGTTGATGTCTTTGCTGAAAAAACGTTCAGATGTTGAAGTTATTATTTGATGTTTTTGTTGAAAAACTTTGAAGCTTTTATTATTTGATGCTGTTGTTGAAAAACGTTGAAACATTTATTATTTGATGTTTTTGTTGAAAAACGTTGAAACATTTATTATTTGATGTTTTTGTTGAAAAATGTTGAAGCTTTTATTAATTGATGCTTCTGTTGAAAAACATTGAAGCCTTTTTTAGTTGATGTTTTTGTTGAGAAAACGTAGAAGCTTTTATTAATAGATGCTTTTGTTGAAAAAACGTTGGTGTACACATTTGTTTTTGGCCAAATTGCAACTTGAGTGTAGTCTTGATTTTTATTTTTAATTTGAATGGTTGGTTCAAGGAGAACTGGTTCCATTGCATTGTTGCATAGTCCCCCACTCCATGGATTTGATTGCTCAAACCTGATGAGCCTTTCAGTTTGAATTTCTGGAATAGTAGTGAGAGGGACGTCTACTATTGTGGAATTCACGAGGCCTACTGCTCAGTATTGGCCACATAGGTTTTGGTTGATTCTTTCATTTGAAATTAATCTGGTGTTTTTATCACGGCAGGATGCGGCAAAAGTTCAGTTCTTCTTCCTTTCACTTTAAGAAATGGCACGTGTATTTCTGTATGAGGGCCCGAATTCCTTTGTGTCCGAGATCTTTTTCTCTCTCTGCCCAGATCCATGACTTTTGGATTCGGACAGGACTTGCTGTGATTACCTCGACTTCCCAGTGGCGGCCCTATTTCACTGTGACAGAATCTTTGTTTGTTTCTTTGTTTCATTTAGTTCCTGTAAAATAGCCAAACGATCATGGATACAGAATGGTTTTCATCCGCCACTGTACCTTCACATCTATGATCAGGGTCCCATATTTGTAAATGAGGTGACACCTCCTAGAGAGCTTCTTGGCTGAGTGTGTATTTCCCCCTGAATCCATATAAGTGTTTGACCCCACTAATACCCCGCCTAATACCCTAGCTGTTAAGGATTGCTCTATGCCCCAGTCCTTCCTCTCCTCTACCTTAATTCCCTCAGGATGGCGTTGGAGAGGAGTACCGCAATACTACATCTATCCCTTCCATGGCCTCTCAGTAGGCTCGAGAGCCAAGTGTGGGGCCACAGTCAGGGTGTAACGTTGATTGCGTATCTCCTGTTGTGGACTCGCAAATCTTTCTATAACAGTTTAGAGCGTCAGCCAAGTATTGAGGCCATACTTATAGGAAACTTGAGCAAGGACCCACTGCCACTAAGATATATTTTTAAGCCACCTCAAAATGTGAGGGGCCGCAGTGGTCCTATACACAACACAATCAAGTGGACAATCTGAGGCAATCTAGCAATGGGACCTGCGCGGGTCTTGTGATGGTGTAGCCTGGCATTTGTTTACTGATGTTGCAGTTCAAGACAAAGGCAATAGTCTGTCTTCTGATCCCAGGCCACCAATAGCACTGTTGCAATGAAGAAATAGTAGCTATTACCCCTGAATGCGCGTAGCCCAAGCCCTTGTGTGCTTTAAATGATTAACAGCTAGATTCATGAAGCCAAATTGCGATCGCAATAGCTGCGAAAAAGCAATTGCGATCACAATTTGAAGAAAAGTTATTCAATAAACAAAATTGCGAATTCGCTAAATATGTATGCAAAATTGCAATGAAATTCGAAGAAACCAGGAAGAATACAATCAGCGAATCGGTAATAGCGAGAATGCAGGTATTCTGTGAATAAAAGTGTGAAATCGCTAAGAAATCGCAATCGCAATTCATGAAAAATCACAAATAGCGAAAAAAAACAAAATCGCAATTAGCGACGCGCAAATTAAGGAGAACCCAAACCAGGTGGTAACCATGAAAAAGAAAAACACATCTGAAAAAAGTATTGCTAAGTACCCACAGGTGCTGGCTTGAACAAACACACTTAAGGACATGCAGCTGGAGCCTCAGGACTCTCACAATGCCAGGACTCTACATGGTGGTCCGGCGGCGAAGGCTACAGCGAGCAGCACGGAACAGACGACGTATCCAGGAGCGGATATTCCGTCAGCGGGTCACCCTACTGGGCTAAACCAAGGAGCAGATCTACGCAAAGTACCGCCTAAGTGGGGCAATGATAATGAAGCTGATCCGGGACCTAGACCCCCTCCTGCAGCACCCAACAAGGAGGACCAACGCCGTTCCCCACACATGTGCAGGTATTGTGCAGCCTGCACCTACTGGCCTCCGGAAGCTTCCAGGGAATAGTCGCTGTTGCAAGGGGAATATCCCAGCCCACCATGTCCCGCTGCCTAGGGAGTTTCCTGGAGGCCATGCTGACCCGCCTACACCACTACATTTCATTTCCCACCAGCCAACAGGACTTGAACGAAACCAAGCTACAATTTTACAATGTAGCCCAATTTCCACACATCATAGGATGCATTGACTGTACCCACATCCACATCTGCCCACCTGCACAAACAGAATACATGTATCGGAACCGCAAGTCCTACCACTCCCTCAATATACAGATGGTATACAATGCAAAGACAATCATCACGGACATAGTAGCACAGTACCCGGGGAGCACACATGACTCCTTCATATTCCGGCACAGTGGCCTCCACACACGACTGGCCAGGGGAGACTTTGCTGAAGGACTCCTACTGGGTAAGTACACATGCCACACAACAGTACAATATGCTAATGACGCTGCGCTGCACAGGCACTCACCCTCTGCTCCTATCATGCAGGTGACAGCGGCTACGCTCTCCGTGAGTACCTACTCACCCTATACCTCAACCCAGCAAAACAACAGCAACGGCGTTACAATGCAGCACACATTCGCACAAGAAATTGCATTGAGAGGACATTTGGCCTTTTGAAGAGCAGATTCCGCATACTGCACAAGACTGGTGGGGCCAGCAAATACGATCCTGAGGTCTGCTGCAGCATCGTGGCCGTGTGTGCTATCCTACACAACATTGCTACCAAGCGCAGGATACCTGTAGACATCTCAGGCAGTGAGTCAGAACGGGACAATCGGCCACCTGTACATGTGCGTCACGCACGCGGGGAGAATCCAGCAGAAGGACACAGGCGCCGCAATTAAATCTGCATGAACTATTTCTTGGGGACCCACTCCCCACACCCATTACTCAACTCATGCATGACAGCATTAATAATGACATGAGGCACTTTCCGTTATTCAGAATTTTAGTTACTGTTTCTGCACAATAAACATGGCATTCTGAAAAGTGTTCAAAGATTGACATATTGCGTCATATATCCAGGTTAGTCTGTATGGCATACTTGTTGTGTCAGCATGTGGCCTCTTTGGAATGCACCACAGTTCAGTGGCGTCTCCGGGTAGTTGCCCAGACCTCCTCTCTACGTCCTCCTCCTGATTTTGCCGTGCAGCGGCAGAGCGCCTGCTGCTGCGGCGGGGTGCCACGACCGGTGGTAGGGACTGGCTGATGTGGCTTGCCTCACTGTTGTCGTCTGCCCGCCCCACCTGGTCATGGCCACTGGCCTGCATGCCCTGCATGGCTACTGATATGTTCTCCAGGACTGTAGCAACGTCCTGGCAGCACCGCACCATTTGCACCTGCATGGCCAGGGATCGTCGCAAGAGCTGGGAGGTGGCGTTACCAATGATGTGATTAGACCTTGTGTACGCCGACAGGCGGGCCAACAGTTGTCGGTGTCTGCGGCAATTGACATCCCGCTGCCTGGACATTGCCTGAGTGTTGGCCTCCACAGCTGCAGTCATTTGTGCGACGTTACGTGCCGTCTTATCCAGTTGGAGGTGGATGGCGGCTAGGTGTCGGGCCTGGATCTGGTGAACACTCAGCATCCTGCGCTCAATAGAGAGCCCACCTGTTCGACAATTCTGCCCCTGCGCGGATGTGTTGGTGCGCGGCTCCCTGACCAGACCGCTCGTCTGGCTCCTAACAGCCGTAGGGCGGCGGGTTTGCTGGCGACCTGCTGCTGGTGTTGCAGGCCGCACTGATGGCTGTGTGCTGCGTGGTACGACTGCAGCGCCTGTTGTCACGGGGGTGGCACGGGCCATAGGGGCGGGTGGTGGGATGACCGGTGTTGTTGCAGCTTGCCCTGATGGTCCGGGCTGTGGAGTATGGTGTGTATCCCCCTCCGTGTCCTCCGTGTTCTCCTCAATCACCAGGGCCTCACTGTCAGTACTGGGGACATCAGCGCCACCTGTGATGTAAAGTGGACGTTGAATAGTGGCATGTTACGTACACAGTTAGGCTTGCTACATGCATGCAGTCTACCATTCCCTGTCTGGCTGCAGGATTGACTGTCACTGGACATGTGAGGCTCTATGGTACAGGTTGATAATTGTGGGCAGACTACATGTCCCACAATGCAATTGCGCTATGGAGCTATACATTGGCTGCATGATTGAGGTTTGTAATGGGATGCACTGGAGTCGTGGACAATGTTAGGGGACAGGGGGTTGCAGTCGCATGGCACTTACCTGGTGTGTCTTGGGTGAGTCGTGAGGAGTCAAGCCGGGTCACACCCACGCAGGCCTGTGGGTCAATGGTCTCCTCCACCTGGTCCTCCAATGGGGTGTTCGGTGGGACGGTGGGCTCCCCTCCACCCGTCGCCAATTGCTCCCCCAGCCTCTCTGCAATCTTTTCTTTTGCCCGCCCTCCCAAGTCATACCAGCGCTTTTTCAGCTCGTCCACCGAGCGCTGGGTCACCCCCACGGCATTCACTTTGGCGCGGATGCGCAGCCATATGCGTCTTTTGTCCGCCTCTGGCACCCTTCGGGAGTCTTTGCCAAATAGGCGGTTGTGATCCCTGGAAACTCCTTCAATTAGGTGTTCGAGCTCCTGCTCCAAAAACTTTATTTTGCGCTTCCTCCCACTGATGGAAGCTCCTGCTGCATCCTCTGAAATGGCTACCACTGTGGTGTCTTCTTCTGTTGTCCTGTTGGAATGCTGGAGGGGAGCTCTGCTACTGTTGCCTGTGCTTCAGCCTCTCACTGCTGAATGAGGGTGGGACCTGCCTACTTCCTGGTTGTGATGTCATCACTGTGCTCAGGATGCGACTTGCCGTTTTTGTGATCTCGCAGTTAGCGAGATCGCAATTTGCGATATCGGTAATTGTGAAATCGCAATTTCAACAGGGGTATCGGCTGATTCTGAGATTATTTACCGATTTCTGCCTTTTCGCAATCGGCGATTGCGGCCGCTTGCGAATCGCATTTTTTCATCGCAAAACATCATGAATGCCGTTCTGCAATTTCTAAATTGTGATTCGCATTTACTCGCAATTTAAAAAACAGAGAATTGGACATTGATGAATCTGGCTGTAATTCCTGCCTACTATCCATATATTGAAAATACTCTATCCCCCACTCCAGGAATCTGAGCATATGGAATGTTGTTTGCATCTAACTTGTAGGAGTATTTGAGTTGAAATTTTAGGCACTGCTTTGCTGCTTTTGCGTGAAGCGATTACAGCCACCATATTCTAACAGTCTATTCTCGTTGTTGGACGAGTGTGCACAGCTATGGAACCTGTGTGAACAGCCCCCCCATGTGGCTTCAACAGGCAATGAATTCCCTTCAATGTGCACGCCATCACATTGATGACTCAGTGTGTTAATCACATGAGTTTTTGGTAGGTCGTTTCTCAACTCCACTACCTGTTCCCATAATTTTCGTATTTTAATTGTGCCACCTTGTTTCATCTTTAAACCCATTTTGTTCCCAATGGTGTAAAATGTTATTATATCATTGCACACAGTAAACGGAATCAAACACAATGAGTGTTGGGAATTCTCGATCCGTGTTTACAAGTGCAAGTATCAGGGCTTTTAAAGCTGCCAACCAAGCCGTGCTATTACCTAGAGGTAGTTTTTTGGTGCAATGAGGACGGAACTTGCTATCCAGCATCTAATCTTTATCAAAAGTGGCTGGTGGGGCAGACCCATCAGTGTAGATTTTTAAAATTCATACTGATCTAGAGGCAAGATTTCCTTTGGTAGATGGTGTTCTTTTTCATATTGCAGGAATGCCTGTGTTTTTTAACTTGAATCAAGTCTGCATTCAAAGTCTGATGCAGCAAAAGAGATAGCTCTTTGTATCCATTCTGGATGTAAGGCTTTGGCATTAGGAATTCTAGCCATTGTACTGGGGTGACAACAATCATGCCTCTTCCACTTAGCCAGTGCTCTTTCTTTTGCTACAGCCTGAATGGTTGTCAGAATTTATTTATTTTTCTGTTGAATTAAAACTAATTTCAGTGTTTGTGTACAGATGAGAATCGTATGTGAATGGTAGTTTCACCTTTATTAAAAGTTAAAATAAATGTACCCAAATTGACCCAAAATGATACTGAGTACCAAGTGGTGCTAGTTTACACGTCTGTGAATGTATTTGGAAGCAATAATATCTTCCTGGTGTGAACAAAGAATATTGGTGTGTTCTTATGTCCAGTGTTTGACTGTAAAGTCATGTTTGAAAAATGTCGTAGAAAGGTTTTACTCTCTTTGTGAAATCAAAAATGTATGTTCTGTCAAAATCTTGGAATCCCAGAACTGATTGGAAGTTGTTTAATGTATTTGGAGGCTGGGGCAGCGCACATTTTTCTAAAATGTTAGCTGCCAGGCTTTTGCCTTCACTTGAAAACTCTTATCCCAAAAATAGGACACTGAGGTGGGCAATTTCTGACTTTCTCAAAATTAAATTTGTAGCCCCCAGAGGGCAATCCCATAATAATGGTGCTTAAACTGGTCAAGTGTTTGCCAATAAGGTTGTCCGTTTAGATAAATATCACAGAATATAGGACAACACTTCTTCATCAAAGTGCTTTAGCAATTCAGTAATTCTTTCAGAAAATACCCCTGAGCTGTTCTTATACCCAAGGGGGAGATGACAAAACATTGTCTCTGGGACTCTAATATACTAAATGCTGTTAGGTACATGTTGTCAGGTGCTAAAGTTTGACAGAAACATCCATTTGAGATAACAAATGTTGATTTGTATTTTCTCCCGCATAATGTTATTCATTAATGCAGCACTATCTGCAAGTTGGACATGGCAAGTGTCTTTGTGCAAGTGTTCAAGTGTCTGTAAATGAAAACCAGACTAAATGTATTATCAGGTTTTGATAAGTGATGCAAGGGATTGTTCATTGTGAAGTGCACTTTCAAACCATCCCCTTGGATTCAAGTCGATCTATGATCTAACTGACCTGTATTTTAGCATCTTGCTTAATAGGATATTGTCTTTGAGCATGTGGTCAAACTATTAACAGGATCACATGGTGGGTTGAGTCCTCATCCCAACCATCATGACTTTTATACATTGCTTGACCTGGGCTACTGCCCACTCCTGTGCATATGTATGTATAACGTGAACAGAAACATGGTTGGAAAATTCAGGAAAAAATATACTTTCTCCCTTTGGGCGCTCCCTGATGAATGCTGATGGCTAATCTTATTCTGCTAACAGTACATCAAAACCAGACTATAGGGTCTTCGCAAAGAGACCTTTTACTTTTCTGTGTTCGTCCTCCTCCATGCGGAGTGCTATTTCATATAACTTGTGTGGGACGCTTACCCTTTTGTCTGGTGTTTCTATGGTGATGTAATCATTCAATTTTGCTGTCCAGAAATTCCTTCAGGTTCTGGTGAGCTATTGTTACTTCTGCCGCATTGCCTTAGCATTGTCTGAGCCCAATCCCCGTTCAGAAGTTGAGTCCTTAGGATTCTGTGCAAGTCTAACTTTGAGTCTTTTTAAAAAAAAATTAAATTGAGGTGTGGCTTGTCTTCTGTTTCAGAAGAGTCCTGAGCGTGCTTATCCCTGGACTGCTTGCGCTCTTCATTGTGTGCTGACTTTCCTTCTCTCCCTGGGTTGTTTATCGGGAGGAATGTGTATCAGTATCCTGATACCTGTCAGGTTTCCAGTGCTTAATTTGTGCCAGGGCTTATGACTGTCTGCCACATGGTAGTGATGTCTGCCAATTTAGGTACAAGCACCACAACTTTTGTTCATTATTTAAATTTAAATTAGTAGCATTTACCTACAAAGCCATTCTTATAGCTTTGGGGGCCTGTAATAGTATGAATTGTTACACTTTTAAGAGTGTGATGATTAGTAGTGTGTTTGTGCAGTCATTGGCAGAGCTGCCAGGGGCAAGCTCTAGTGTCCTCCTGCTGAGAGCCCAGGTACCACTTTTTTTTTTTTTTTTTTTACAAATTAAGCACTGCAGTTTTCCTAATATTATCCCCATTCCAAAGGTTATACCTCTTTGCAGAGGGCTCCTGTTGAGGAGACCTACCTCGGGACTGAGAATCTTTTCTGAAAAATGTTTTTTTAATTATTTTCCCTCTTCTTCTTTAGAAGGAGTATGTGTCTGCTTAGAAGTGTCCTTCTCAGGACTGCCCATTAGCTGTGATTTTTAAAAGCCTTTCCACCCAAACTGTCCCTTCACAGTTCTGCAGATGCAGTTTTAATTATTTTAGGAAGTTCTTGTGGTTGGTCTATAAGACTGACCTCTCTTAGGTGTTGGCGGATCGCCACTGAAGCTGCTTCCCCTTTAATGTTAGCTAGTATTATTGTGGATAGCTGGTCATAATTACCTAGTAATTTCATACCTAAGCTCAGAGCTGGTTCAGCTCCATACTTGTTCTGTATCTGTCGTAAGACATCTGGAATTACTGCTAAGGAAGGAATACCATGAGTTCTGGTATATATGGCAGCAAAGGCTGTACCCCAGTTGGTGCAGTCCTCTAACTGTGGTGTTATCCCTATGGGCAAGCAGGGTGTAAGCATTATATGCTTTCAAATGGTGTGTTATTTAGAAATACTTCTTCTAACTGGGTGATCTTCTGAGCTACCCAGAAAGGAATCTGTTCACGTTTCATGGGCAGTTTACCCATTACTGTGTGTGTGTTTTGTGGAGTGATTTTAGTAGCGGTGCTCTGTGTAGGAGCTGTATTATTTGTAGCTACTGTGGGCTGGACACCAAGTGTCCTCATGACGAGTTACCAACTCTTTGTGTTGTAAGAGCAGTGTATCTTGTGGCATTATTTCAATGTCAGGATGTGGTGTGTAGCCGGTTAATGTCCGCCATGTAGCTCCTGGTCTACCTAGTGGACCGAGCCGTGTTTTATTTATTTGTTTGTAGGGCGCCATTAAACCAGAAATTGTGATTCTGGTTAGTGAGCGGAATCTTAATCTCCTCAAAAGGAGTGTAGACCGCTGGGACTTTTTTATGTATGTAAGAATAAAAAGTCTGAGTTGTTGCATTTGCGGCTGGGGATGTAACCCAAGAATAGAACACATCTGTTTGATAATCTTCGTGTGCCTCTATAATAATCACTGTACCTCCTCGGTCTGTTAAACCATGTCTGAGGTGTTTTTGTGTGAGTGTATGCCTGACTTTGGGTGCAAAATGTTTTGCATTTGCTTCCTCTTCGTCTTTTGAGACCTGTGTCCCCGTGACAGAAGCAGCTGCCTCGGCAGACATTGTGTTGTGAAAACAAAATGTCCTCAAAAGGGTTTTCAGATAAGGTTTTAAAAAGGCACAGTTGTTCGGGAACTTTTTCCTTCAAGCTTGATTTAACCAACAGCCAATACATAGGAAGTTTGCCTACTCAGCTGTGGCGGAATTTTGTGTCTACCCACTCCAGACGTCTCTGGCATTTTGTGAGTTCTGAGAATAAGCATGACTGAATTACTCAGATTCTATTGGTAAATAAGTGCCGCAGTCTCGGTTTGGCGCCATGTAGTGTAGTTCCTATATCCCTTATAGGTTCTGCGCATTGGTATAACATACACGATAGGCTTGGCATAAGACTGAGGTCTGTATGCCCCTATTATGTATATTAAACTTAATTACTGTGTACCAGCTAGCTAAGAGGCCACTAGAAACTTCTTGAAGACAAAAGGGAATAGCTTCTGGCAACCACATAACATAAAACCCACATCCCTCAGGATCATGGAAACAATATACTACTTTTCATTCAGTCTCTCATCTGAGAGAAGTACATAGAAGAAACAGTTGGGTGTGTTTACAATAAAATTTATTGCACAGTTGTCCTTCTAGTACTGGTTATATATGCTGTGACAACTGTTGGACAGTAGCAGAGAATTATGGCCAGCAGTGCAGTTAAATAAAAAGGCTTTGTATAGTTATACCATTTTGCAATAGTAATGAACAAATACATGAAATACAGAATGCATTAAGATAAAGCCTACACTCCTATGATGCCTAACTAGATGTACCTAAGTGTACCTATCATGTGTGTAGGTCTTTAGAGAGCCAAGAATCCCCCTAGGAGTTAGTCTAACCCCATTACATTGGAAAGGTGTCTTGGATTGACGTAATGTTGGTCAGAGGAAGATGTGTTCTTGGTCTGTTTCCAAGAATTCGTTGTGACGTAGGTTAGTCACTGTTGGACATGGAGATTACGTATTTAGGATACGTAAGGGGACAGCCTCTCTGTTGCTCGTTATTGTGAAATGAGGGCTATTCTAGGTCAAAGGGCCAGCTTGTCTCTGTGACACAAAGGATTTGTGCTTCTGAGACAGTACCTATGTTAAGGCCTCAATTTCCTTCATAACAGTTGAGTCTTCATGTTCTAAGTGGAAATATCTGGAGAGTCCATGTGCATTGGCATGGTCACTCCCAGGTCTATGTTCCACTGTAAGGTCCATCCTCTGTAGGGAAATGGGCCACCTGAGTAGTTTGGGATTTTCACCCTTCGTCTGATTTAGCCACAAGAGGGGCTTATGGTCTGTCTGAACCTTGAAGTGAGTACCAAACAAGTATGACCTCAACTTCCTCAGGGCCCAAACCACAGCAAAGGCCTCCCTCTCATTAGCTGACCAACGGTTCTCTCTAGGGGTCAGCCTTCTGCTTATAAAAGCTACTGGCTAGTCTTGACCATCTTTATTCAATTGTGAAAGCACAGCCCCCACTCCCAACTCTGAAGCACCTCCTACAGTGACTGTTTGGGAGGAGCTGACTATTTGATGCGGGACACTGGACATTCGGACAACATGACGGTTGTGAGGTTGTACACGTACATTTTCATCTCACAGTTTCCTGCTATGTCAATGTGACTGGCTAGTTTCTAAGCACAAGCGGACCCAGTTGTGTCCTCTGTTCTGCAGTGTAAGTGTTGCACTTTGTACCACATTGTCATCAATGTGGACGTGCTGTTATTGCTGTGTGTGTGCTGCATTGTGGGAGAGTCGCCCCTGCAGCTGTGATTTTGCTGCCCCTTATCCCTCTGAGTCGGTGTGCCTTTGACTTCTGTGCGTTTAGGGTGCTGAGATGTTGGCAACTTGGGTCATTTGTGCTCTTGAACGGTTATTGTACTCTTGTGTATTGTTTCTCTGCAGATGTATTGTTGACGTCAAGGGTTGTTTGTGCGCGTGGATGTGTCAGAGTGTGACCTGCTTCTTTTCGGTTGTGGTCCACACTCATCCACCTCAGTGTTGTGGCGCGCACAATGTCATGATGATTATACTGCAGCCATGCTGATCATTCTGTAGTGTCACTTGCATTGTCAGTGTGGCTAACAAATGCGCATCTTTGCAGGGTTTCGCACATGTGTATGTGTTGTTTGTGGGATTGTTGATGTGTGGGGTGGGACCCCCTTGGGCACAGGGTGGATAGGGGCCTACTTGGTGTTTGCATGTGTGCTGTGTTGTGCCACAGGGATCAGGGCTATGATCCAGGGTCATTGTGGGTATGCAGTGTGCTACACATTGTTGTGCATGTGTGCCATCGTGCCCATCTCCCCCCCCCCCCCCCCCCCAGTCCCTGGTTGTTACTATCCCTGTTGATGTTGTGTCAGGTCCTATCGAGCTGTGTCCAGACTCCCAACTCTGTGCACTGTCTCCACACTGATGACTGTGGCCACCATATTTCCGTTTGTGTTGTCAATAACACAGTCGAGGTGAAAAACACTTGTTAGTGTCACCTCCGTGACGCTGATCTGGTTTTCACGCGGACTGAACCCTGACTTCCTCTTCTCCTTGGCCTTCCCCGACCCGAGGTTCCTTGCTGGTGGTCTCTGGGGCTTGTGGGGTTCGCGTTGGCCTCTGCACTTGGTCCAGGTGCATCCATGGTTCTACGCTGTTTATTTTTTTTTCCTTTGTTTTTGTTCTGCTTTTATGGTGCATTTTCTCACATGACGCATGGGAATTGCAGGCCTGTCGCTGGTCATCGCTGATTTTTGTATCGCAATGGCCTCATCGCAACTTTTTTGCGTTCGTGTTTAACATTTATGCGGCGTCGCCTTGATTTTAACGTGGTCTTTTGACGCGTTATCGTGAGCCTATCTCATGATACCGCTGTGTTGAGAATACGATTCAGAAAAGGGGGTGGTGATGAACAGAGCGTCTGAATTAAGCAGACCACTCTTACCCAGGCCAAAGATCAGGGCTTGATCCATCACCGTTTTTTAGCTCACTGCACCATCCCAGCTCAGAACTTGGCTATATGCAAATTAGTCTGACCCTGGCCCAGTGCATCATGGGAACAGGGCAGACCAAACTACCAAGCCAATTCTTATACTGGGAAGGAAACAAGCTACCGGGGACCGGTTTCTGTCATTTCAGCCGTCTTCGGCCCGGCTTGCTTGAATCCTGATGGTGCAATGAGCTAGGGACTCACATCTGAGTATACCCTATCACGCTTATGGTGGACAAAAATGATTCAGAAAAGGGGGTGGTGATGAACAGAGCGTCTGAATTAAGCAGACCACTCTTACCCAGCCCAAAGATCAGGGCTTGATCCATCACCGTTTTTTAGCTCACTGCACCATCCCAGCTCAGAACTTGGCTATATGCAAATTAGTCTGACCCTGGCCCAGTGCATCTTGGGAACAGGGCAGACCAAACTACCAAGCCAATTCTTATACTGGGAAGGAAACAAGCTACCGGGGACCGGTTTCTGGCATTTCAGCCGTCTTCGGCTCGGCTTGCTTGAATCCTGATGGTGCAATGAGCTAGGGACTCACATCTGAGTATACCCTTCCACGCTGATGGTGGACAAAAATGATTCAGAAAAGGGGGTGGTGATGAACAGAGCGTCTGAATTAAGCAGACCACTCTTACCCAGTCCAAAGATCAGGGCTTGATCCATCACCGTTTTTTAGCTCACTGCACCATCCCAGCTCAGAACTTGGCTATATGCAAATTAGTCTGACCCTGGCCCAGTGCATCATGGGAACAGGGCAGACCAAACTACCAAGCCAATTCTTATACTGGAAAGGAAACAAGCTACCGGGGACCGGTTTCTGGCATTTCAGCCGTCTTCGGCCCGGCTTGCTTGAATCCTGATGGTGCAATGAGCTAGGGACTCACATCTGAGTATACCCTTCCACGCTTATGGTGGACAAAAATGATTCAGAAAAGGGGGTGGTGATGAACAGAGCGTCTGAATTAAGCAGACCACTCTTACCCAGGCCAAAGATCAGGGCTTGATCCATCACCGTTTTTTAGCTCACTGCACCATCCCAGCTCAGAACTTGGCTATATGCAAATTAGTCTGACCCTGGCCCAGTGCATCATGGGAACAGGGCAGACCAAACTACCAAGCCAATTCTTATACTGGGAAGGAAACAAGCTACCGGGGACCGGTTTCTGGCATTTCAGCCGTCTTCGGCCCAGCTTGCTTGAATCCTGATGGTGCAATGAGCTAGGGACTCACATCTGAGTATACCCTTCCACGCTTATGGTGGACAAAAATGATTCAGAAAAGGGGGTGGTGATGAACAGAGCGTCTGAATTAAGCAGACCACTCTTACCCAGTCCAAAGATCAGGGCTTGATCCATCACCGTTTTTTAGCTCACTGCACCATCCCAGCTCAGAACTTGGCTATATGCAAATTAGTCTGACCCTGGCCCAGTGCATCATGGGAACGGGGCAGACCAAACTACCAAGCCAATTCTTATACTGGGAAGGAAACAAGCTACCGGGGACCGGTTTCTGGCATTTCAGCCGTCTTCGGCCCGGCTTGCTTGAATCCTGATGGTGCAATGAGCTAGGGACTCACATCTGAGTATACCCTTCCACGCTTATGGTGGACAAAAATGATTCAGAAAAGGGGGTGGTGATGAACAGAGCGTCTGAATTAAGCAGACCACTCTTACCCAGTCCAAAGATCAGGGCTTGATCCATCACCGTTTTTTAGCTCACTGCACCATCCCAGTTCAGAACTTGGCTATATGCAAATTAGTCTGGCCCTGGCCCAGTGCATCATGGGAACAGGGCAGACCAAACTACCAAGCCAATTCGTATACTGGGAAGGAAACAAGCTACCGGGGACCGGTTTCTGGCATTTCAGCCGTCTTGGGCCCGGCTTGCTTGAATCCTGATGGTGCAATGAGCTAGGGACTCACATCTGAGTATACCCTTCCACGCTTATGGTGGACAAAAATGATTCAGAAAAGGGGGTGGTGATGAACAGAGCGTCTGAATTAAGCAGACCACTCTTACCCAGTCCAAGGATCAGGGCTTGATCCATAACCGTTTTTTAGCTCACTGCACCATCCCAGCTCAGAACTTGGCTATATGCAAATTAGTATGACCCTGGCCCAGTGCATCATGGGAACAGGGCAGACCAAACTACCAAGCCAATTCTTATACTGGGAAGGAAACAAGCTACCGGGCACCGGTTTCTGGCATTTCAGCCGTCTTCGGCCCGGCTTGCTTGAATCCTGATGGTGCAATGAGCTAGGGACTCACATCTGAGTATACCCTTCCACGCTTATGGTGGACAAAAATGATTCAGAAAAGGGGGTGGTGATGAACAGAGCGTCTGAATTAAGCAGACCACTCTTACCCAGTCCAAAGATCAGGGCTTGATCCATCACCGTTTTTTAGCTCACTGCACCATCCCAGCTCAGAACTTGGCTATATGCAAATTAGTCTGACCCTGGCCCAGTGCATCATGGGAACAGGGCAGACCAAACTACCAAGCCAATTCTTATACTGGAAAGGAAACAAGCTACCAGGGACCGGTTTCTGGCATTTCAGCCGTCTTCGGCCCGGCTTGCTTGAATCCTGATGGTGCAATGAGCTAGGGACTCACATCTGAGTATACCCTTCCACGCTTATGGTGGACAAAAATGATTCAGAAAAGGGGGTGGTGATGAACAGAGCGTCTGAATTAAGCAGACCACTCTTACCCAGTCCAAAGATCACGGCTTGATCCATCACCGTTTTTTAGCTCACTGCACCATCCCAGCTCAGAACTTGGCTATATGCAAATTAGTCTGACCCTGGCCCAGTGCATCATGGGAACAGGGCAGACCAAACTACCAAGCCAATTCTTATACTGGGAAGGAAACAAGCTACCGGGGACCGGTTTCTGGCATTTCAGCAGTCTTCGGCCCGGCTTGCTTGAATCCTGATGGTGCAATGAGCTAGGGACTCACATCTGAGTATACCCTTCCACGCTTATGGTGGACAAAAATGATTCAGAAAAGGGGGTGGTGATGAACAGAGCGTCTGAATTAAGCAGACCACTCTTACCCAGTCCAAAGATCAGGGCTTGATCCATCACCGTTTTTTAGCTCACTGCACCATCCCAGCTCAGAACTTGGCTATATGCAAATTAGTCTGACCCTGGCCCAGTGCATCATGGGAACAGGGCAGACCAAACTACCAAGCCAATTCTTATACTGGGAAGGAAACAAGCTACCGGGGACCGGTTTCTGGCATTTCAGCCGTCTTCGGCCCGGCTTGCTTGAATCCTGATGGTGCAATGAGCTAGGGACTCACATCTGAGTATACCCTTTCACGCTTATGGTGGACAAAAATGATTCAGAAAAGGGGGTGGTGATGAACAGAGCGTCTGAATTAAGCAGACCACTCTTACCCAGTCCAAAGATCAGGGCTTGATCCATCACCGTTTTTTAGCTCACTGCACCATCCCAGCTCAGAACTTGGCTATATGCAAATTAGTCTGGCCCTGGCCCAGTGCATCATGGGAACAGGGCAGACCAAACTACCAAGCCAATTCTTATACTGGGAAGGAAACAAGCTACCGGGGACCGGTTTCTGGCATTTCAGCCGTCTTGGGCCCGGCTTGCTTGAATCCTGATGGTGCAATGAGCTAGGGACTCACATCTGAGTATACCTTTCCACGCTTATGGTGGACAAAAATGATTCAGAAAAGGGGGTGGTGATGAACAGAGCGTCTGAATTAAGCAGACCACTCTTACCCAGTCCAAAGATCAGGGCTTGATCCATCACCGTTTTTTAGCTCACTGCGCCATCCCAGCTCAGAACTTGGCTATATGCAAATTAGTATGACCCTGGCCCAGTGCATCATGGGAACAGGGCAGACCAAACTACCAAGCCAATTCTTATACTGGGAAGGAAACAAGCTACCGGGCACCGGTTTCTGGCATTTCAGCCGTCTTCGGCCCGGCTTGCTTGAATCCTGATGGTGCAATGAGCTAGGGACTCACATCTGAGTATACCCTTCCACGCTTATGGTGGACAAAAATGATTCAGAAAAGGGGGTGGTGATGAACAGAGCGTCTGAATTAAGCAGACCACTCTTACCCAGTCGAAAGATCAGGGCTTGATCCATCACCGTTTTTTAGCTCACTGCACCATCCCAGCTCAGAACTTGGCTATATGCAAATTAGTCTGACCCTGGCCCAGTGCATCATGGGAACAGGGCAGACCAAACTACCAAGCCAATTCTTATACTGGGAAGGAAACAAGCTACCGGGGACCGGTTTCTGGCATTTCAGCCGTCTTCGGCCCGGCTTGCTTGAATCCTGATGGTGCAATGAGCTAGGGACTCACATCTGAGTATACCCTTCCACGCTTATGGTGGACAAAAATGATTCAGAAAAGGGGGAGATAAATAACGGTGATGGATCAAGCCCTGATCTTTGGACTGGGTAAGAGTGGTCTGCTTAATTCAGACACTCTGTTCATCACCACCCCCTTTTCTGAATCGTTTTTGGCCACTATAGGTGTGGCAGGGTATACTCAGTCATGAGTCCCTTTTTCACTGCACCATCAGGATTCAAGCAAGCCGGGCCGAAGACGGCTGAAATGCCAGAAACCGGTCCCCGGTAGCTTGTCTCCTTTCTGGTGAAGAATTGGCTTGGTAGTTTAGTCTGCCCTGTTCCCATGATGCACTGGGCCAGGGACAGACTGATTTGCATATAGCCAGGTTCTGAGCTGGGATGGTGCAGTGAGATAAATAACGGTGATGGATCAAGTCCTGATCTTTGGACTGGGTAAGAGTGGTCTGCTTAATTCAGACACTCTGTTCATCACCATCCCCTTTTCTGAATCGTTTTTGGCCACTATAGGTGTGGCAGGGTATACTCAGACATGAGTCCCTTTCTCACTGCACCATCAGGATTTAAGCAAGCCGGGCCGAAGACGGCTGAAATGCTAGAAACCGGTCCCCGGTAACTTGTCTCCTTTCTGGTGAAGAATTGGCTTGGTCGTTTAGTCTGCCCTGTTCCCATGATGCACTGGGCCAGGGACAGACTGATTTGCATATAGCCAGGTTCTGAGCTGGGATGGTGCAGTGAGATAAATAACGGTGATGGATCAAGCCCTGATCTTTGGACTGGGTAAGAGTGGTCTGCTTAATTCAGACACTCTGTTCATCACCACCCCCTTTTCTGAATGGTTTTCGGCCACTATAGGTGTGGCAGGGTATACTCAGACATGAGTCCCTTTCTCACTGCACCATCAGGATTCAAGCAAGCCGGGCCGAAGACGGCTGAAATGCCAGAAACCGGTCCCCGGTAGCTTGTCTCCTTTCTGGTGAAGAATTGGCTTGGTAGTTTAGTCTGCCCTGTTCCCATGATGCACTGGGCCAGGGACAGACTGATTTGCATATATCCAGGTTCTGAGCTGGGATGGTGCAGTGAGATAAATAACGGTGATGGATCAAGCCCTGATCTTTGGACTGGGTAAGAGTGGTCTGCTTAATTCAGACACTCTGTTCATCACCACCCCCTTTTCTGAATCGTGTTGAGAATACAACTTTAACACTGCATTATTTTCCCGCGATGGGCTGGGATGTGAAGAGTTGTGTTAAGCTATTTTTGCGATACTTATCACTCGTTCTTGTGAATATGCCCCTACATTGTATAATAGGAATCGCCACCCACAAGACTGAAAAGCTAAGTCGTGGGATTCATTTAAAATTTACAGGGCCGAGTGACTGCACCTCCTGTATGTGCATTCTTTCCTTTGGGTAAGATCATTTATTATCTCTCTTCTCTACCGCTGATATACCGGATGCAATGCAATATTTCTCACAGACATCCCCTTTTTCCTACAGCGATCGAAACAGGATCGCACACATTGCTGTGCGACCTAGATTGAGTTCCGCCATGGTATCTCTGCTTCATCGCGCTGTGCTATTAATTGGTTTGCCAGCCCTACCCTCACAATGGGGTTAGCTCTCATGTATTAGCATATTATGCACTATGGTTATATTGCTGATACTGACTCTTATATTACTAGTTCCTCTCTAATGTACTACATTTCTCCTCTCACATTTGCAGCACCCGGCTGGGTCCCTTGTGAGTATCCATTCCTTCTTTTTTTCACTTGCTTGTGGCACCTATCCATCACCCTGCAGCGCAGTCACTCTCTGAGGTACTAAGTGACCCTTGGCGCTCCAATTTGAGCACTATTACTCTTACTATGGCCACATACTTATAGTCTCCTTCTCTTTTTAGATGTACCTACACTTCTAGGTCCTGAAGAGACCCTACATTGCACAAAGGGTTGAAACGTCGTCGACAAATAACTAAAGCGAACCATTAACCAGTGCTTATCATTTTATAGAGACACAGTTTATAATCTGTATACTTTGAAATGGTCAAATTTGGAAAAACTGGAAACCATGCACATAGGCCTCTAATATGTCACAATTGTTTTAGGTTCCATTCTCACTGGGGACACCACGTACTATTGTTTTATTACTTCCTGTATATATTTGATTAACTTTTCAAAAACATGAAAATCGATTGTGAAAAACAGAAACAAAGGTGTATGTGATCTTTTCTCCTTTTGACATCATCCTAGCCCTTTCCATTACGATTGTGCATACCAATATCAGGATAGATGTCTATATTAATCCACAGGAACCATTGTTTCTGCTAATAATTTGACTACCCTGGTTCCTCGTGAGTATGGTCTCCCTTGTCTGTTGTTCTCATTTATAGTTCTAAGCCCTACTGGACACTAACAACACACATGCTGAAAATTAAACAGAAAGAAGTACAAATATAACAGCGTTAGATTAGGATGTGGATAGTGCCGACACCTATAATATGTGTTTGTGTTTCCTCTTTTTATGTTTCCTACTATGCATTGTTATTATACATGTCACGTACCATATGCTTTATGCTATACCTGGTGGCTCAGTGGACTAATTCACCCACTCCAGAAACCTGTGTTTGACTTCATGGGTGCAGGTTCAAATCCTAGCGAATCCACTCAGCCTTTTATCCTAATGAGGTCAATAAAATGAGTACTACTGAGTTGGATATTGCTAAACACTTGTTTTTCAGTAACAGATACCTAAGGCTTAATATGTGCTTTACAAATATGTGTTTTGTTATGGCAGATGTTCTGGAAGACTTTTAGTGTGGAGGTGAATCCTTTACTAACCTTTCAGGAGGGCCATAGCGACATCCACATCCCGTGCGCTGCCTTTCTCCTCCCTGAAGATGGTAATCAACTGCCTCCTGCGCACAATGTCCTGGATCTGGAAAACAATGCAAACACCTTGAGATAATCCCTAATGTGCACACTATTATAGCCTGAGAAGATCAGCAATCAATAACAGAAGGGATTTAAAGCAGTTGTTGATGATCAACAGATATCAGCGTTCCTGTCTCCATGGATCGCACATGAGAGACAGTGGCACAGCGAAACAACTCTCCAGGTCTTGGTGAAGCAGCAAGGTGACCTCCTGAAGTGTACAGGCTGACCATGGTGTCAACATGATTCCATAAGTAGTGAATGCTGCCTTGCATGACAGACAGGTTGGAACCATATATTTCCAGGCAGCAAGCACCAAGGAGGAGCATGATTAATATGTCCAGGGAGTGCCACAGATTTGGAGATCATCACGGTCAGGTTATTCACCCTAGAGCAGAGGTCTTCAAACTTTTGGATGCCGAGACCCCCCTGTCAACATTTTTAAGCGTAAGGACCCCCTCCTGACAACAATTTCTAAACCTCTAGGTTATGAGGAAGGTGAGGACCAAATTATGCGACAGGCTTGACTAAATTGTGTGAGTAGAAAATGTAAATAATGTTCTGTGATGCTGCGTATTTTGGGGTAGCATTGCTTTATTATTTAGATTTTTTTTAAACACAGTAATACTGAAGAAAGATTTCACCCCATCAGTACCAGTTTATAACCAAAATATAGCAATTAACATCAGAAAGATCTCTAGTCAACCTCTGTGAAGGGCCTCCCAATCCGCAGGAATACGCGCTGCCACATTAGAAGCTCACCTGGCCATGGCCGGGAGCAGCAAGGGTGCATTCAAACCCTGCCGGTCTAGTGCAGAGCTAAGCAGTTTACCCATGATTCTTTCCTCTCACCCCCTTCCTTCCATCCCTCTCTTCTCTCCCAACCCCGGATCCCTTTATCACATTGCAGGCAGATAGTTATTAGCCCCAGGACACCTTTTGGTAACAGTAGCGCACTACAAATGTAAATAATAGGCAGAAGCAGGGGATCCACTAGACCCGAACTTCGGGGGTCGGGGGGGGGGGGGGATTAACACTCCCAGCCAGGGCTTGTCCAAGCACTGGTCGTACATGGTGCAACAGTCTTTCCACCTTCTCCATGAATTCCCTCACTACCACTCACCAATAATACACCTCATCTCTCTATAGCACCTGTCTGTCAAACATTTCATTTTTTATACCGCTACTCATAGTTTACTCACACTCACTTCTGTGATGTGAATGGTACATCTTCTTTGTACCAGGCACTTTAACCTTCTGCACTGTGTGGGTGACAAGAGTGCCCATGTGACTGCACGGTGAGCAATGCAACAGTGTGACAGTAGGGTACAAGGAGTGACTGCAGGGTGAGTGAGGTGACCATATGAATTTGGGTTCGGCTGTAAGTGCAGAGTGGGAAGAATTAGTGCATGGTTAGTGATGGCCTTGTTTGAGTGATCTACAGATTGAGCAGTAAGGGGGGACAGGTGAGTGAAGTGTCACATGAGTGCAGGATGAGAAGTGTGCTCGTGTGACTGCAGGGTGGGGTACAGAGTGAACAATGCAAGCAAATTTTTAGTGCAGAGTGATCACTGTGAGAGCAGGGTGAGGGGGTGAATGTTGTGAGTGCATGGTGATCAGTGTGAGTGCATTGTGATCACTGAGTACATTATGATCACTGTGAGTGCAGGGTGAGTGGGTGAATGTTGTGAGTGCATTGTGATCGGTGTGAGTGCATTGTGATCAGTGTCAGTGCATTGTGATCAGTGTGACTGCATTGTGGTCAGTGTGAGTGCATTGTGATCAGTGTGAGTGCATGATGATTGGTGTGAGTGCATGGTGATTGGTGTGAGTGCATGGTGATTGGTGTGAGTGCATGGTGATCGGTGTGAGTGCATGGTGATCGCTATGAGTGTATGGTGATCGCTATGAGTGCATGGTGATCGCTATGAGTGCATCGTGATCGCTATGAGTGCATTGTGATTAGTGTGAGTGCATTGTGATCAGTGTGAGTGCATTGTGATCGCTGGGAGTGCAGGGTGAACGTGAAAGTGAAGGTGAGAATGAGAACTGAGTAGTCTGAAAGCAGGGTTAAGCTAGTGCTATAATGGCATTAATCAGGGTTCGAGGGTGGAGGAAATAAATAATGTGCTGATCCTACAACAAACTTCCAGTCTAATGATTAGGGTTACCAGTTCATTATTTTGATGGCCCAGAAATAAGCAGTCACCTACAGCTGTATTTTTTGCACTTATCTGTGAATATTTAGAACAGCAAATATAAATAGAAAGCACTTTTAATTGTGTTCTAGGGATGCCTCAATGATCCATGACTAATAATTAAAGAGAATAAAGACAGAAAAGTCACATAACTAATTAATACATACTTTTTTATTTATAACTCAATTTAGTGTCAAGAGCAGGTATCTTCAGGATCTTTAAACAACACATAGCAGGCATGTTTTTTTTGGCAACCCAACTTTATATTTATTTTCATTAAATGCATTCTCACACTACAGCAGTAAGTGTAAAAATACAAATGTAAGGAATAGGCAGAGTGGGGGCCCAGGGGGTACTGGAACCATAAAAAAACTAAGCTTTGTTAATCAGTTAACAAAGGCATGTAAATATGCAAATGGTCTTTAAAGACCTGTGAAAAACTCGGGCGGAGATAAGACTGCAGACACTGCCCAGCCGAGGCCCCAGGAGCGCGAGCAGCAGCCCGGGATGAGACACAGGATGGGGGAGGTGGGGGGCTGAAGCCCTTGAGGCCAGGGCAGAAGTGACACTGTGAAGGCGCGACCCCCTTTGCATCGCTCCACGGCCCCCCTGGGGGTCGCGCCCCACAGTTTGAATACCCCTGCCCTAGAGACTGCTCTTCAATAATATGGGGGAATGTTTTGAATTGTGGGGCCCTAGGGACATTACAGTTGGAGACTTTCTGCTCTGACACTTGCCAGGGGCACCTTGCAACTACTTTCCACCACACATTCACTTTTGTTATCACGTTTCCATTTTTCAAACTTTTCCAGCAGAAGAAAAAAAATCTCAGTTATAAAGATGCCTTGGTAGTTTCCGAGAAAACAGGCTACTGTTGACCCTAGGGTCTCTCTAGAAAACCCAATGGTGGATTGTACTACTGAATATTGAAGACATGAATGAGAATTAAAAGAAATTCACTAAAAACACAAAGGTTACAGGGATGTTATTGTTAGTGAATAGAATTTAAAAAACCTTGAAATTCACTAAATAAAACAATGGTTTGGATATTTTAAACAGGCTAGATTTAAGACTTTGTTTAGCTCATTTAAGGTTTTCCGAAGCATCCGCAGAAGTTTTGTTATAGGCAGGTATAATCACTATTCTCCCATTTTAAATAGCACTAATCTCCCGACATCTTTGGAAAGGCCTCCTTCTCTGATTGGTGTAGGGCAGGTATTAGAAAGTTAGGTGACTTAATCACCAGCGAAGGAGTTATCTCCTTTCCTGCCCTCTCAGCCAAATTCAGCCTTAAGAGAGAGGATGCTTTTAAATATCTGTCTATCCACGTCTTTCTCTCTATAAAGGTCGGGGGTACTTCAGGATTCACGGAGGTGGAATTCCTTAATGTTTTGCAGAAACCTCTCCTCGAATTGGCCTTCTATATACTATTATAAATAGACAGACGCCGGATGACCTACTAGCCATTGCAGACAAATGTATTTATTTATGGGTTTCGATAGCGCTGGAATCGACTCCAACTGGAGTATCTCTGCGCTGTGATACCAAATAAGATTTCAATATATATGCAGATAAAGAGGCATGGGGCTAGATTTTATCGGTTAACAGCAGAGTTTTCAGTTGTTTCCTGAATTTTAAATGGTCTGTGCAGAGCTTAAGGGCCAGAGGAAGTTTATTCCACAGTGTGGCCCTGCAACAGATAGAGCTTTCCCTCCGTGTCTAGTTTTTTTAACACGAGGTACTGCCAACAGAAAATTTTCGCTAGATCTCAAAGATCTGGAGGGAGTGTAGGGGGTGAATTTCTGCTCCAGGTATGTCGGGCCATGTCCGTTTAAGCATTTATGAATAATGCAACATATCTTAAACTTGGCCCTTTGTCGAATACTCAACCAATGTAGTTTGTCAAGGAGAGGTTTTGATGCTGTTCTGGGAGGGGCGTTTAGGACAAGGCGAGCTGCCGTATTCTGGACCACCTGGAGCCTATCCAGAACTCCTTCATTAGCAGAGAGGAGCAGTCCGTTGCAATAGTCGATGCGACTCAGTATAAGGGCTTGCACTAGGGTTTTTCTGAAGGAATCTGGTTACAGGGGAAAGATTCTGCGCATCATGCTGATGGTGTGAAAGCATGAGCCAGCTACCATGTTACTGTGCTGTTTAAGGGAAAGGTCATGGTCAAGGCGAATCCCCAGATTTTTGACGATCTGTTTGGGCTCTGGAACAGTACCAAGATCAGATGGCCACCAGTCTGGGGTCCACAGTAATTTGGCATCTCCAAACAGCATTACTTCCGTCTTGTTGACATTGCACTGTAGGTAGTTGGTGGACATCCACTGTGTGACGGCTTTCATGCCAGCGGAGAAGGAGTTTCTTATTTCAGTGGTGAGATTTTGAAAGGGAAAGAGGAGCTGCGTGTCATCCGCATATGACACGGGAATGAAACCAAATTTGCGCATCACTCTTGCCAGGGGTGCCACGTAGATGTTAAAAAGTGTTGGGCTCAAACAGGAGCCCTGTGGCACCCCTTTCGTAATCTCTACCTCTGTTGATCGATATTCACCCATGGTGACAGTCTGGGTGCGATCGGTAAGAAAACTCCTTAGCCAAGCAAGGGCCTTGTTCTTAATCCCTACGTTCGACAACCGGTCAATAAGAATGTTGTGTGACACGGTGTCGAACGCTGCTGACAGGTCTAATAACACCAATATTACTGAGTAGCCTTTGTCCTGAAACATATGCAGGTCGTCAGTAACAGACAGGAGGGTGGACTCTGTACTGTGTTTCGGCCTAAACCCAGATTGGGAGTAGTCTAGGCCGCCAGCTATCTCAATGTAGCTGGATAAATGACGATTAACATATTTCTCAGTGAGCTTTCCCAAGAATGGTTACAATGAGATTGGTCTGAGATTTGATAGATCAGTCCAGGGAGTTGCGGTGTTCTTCCTGATAGGCCTAACTAAGGCCTCTTTCCACTGTTTGGGAACAGAGCCTGTACAGAGGGATAAGTTGATAAGTTTTTCAATAGTGGGTGATAGAATTTCCAGCAAGGTGGGCATAAGTCTTGCTGGGATGATGTCATCAGGACTTCCGCTTTTAATCTGCATCGTGAGTAGAGACACATCTTTGGGAGTAATAGGGGGGAAGAGATCTAAGGTGTGGGGGCCGCTATTAAGCTCTGAATCCTGAAAGATGGATACTGCATTGGTAGTCAACATGTTGTTAGAGTTGACTATTTTCGCATAGATGAGATCTATTTTATTGGAAAAAAATAGAGACATATTGTCACAAAGTAGTTGTGAAGAAGTATCTGGACTCTCACATGCTGTAGGATTAGTAAAGGAATGCAGGACCTGGTATAAAACTCTGGGGGAATTGTCTGCAGCCGTAATAAGGGTGGTAATATGGGTTTTTCGCGCCGTTCTAATAGCTTTATGATATATGCTTAAAGCATCCCAGTAATGTCTCCTGTCTGTTACAAGATGGGTGGATCTCCATTTCTTTTCTAATTTTCTGGCTGTTTTCTTTCGATTCCTGAGCTCTTCAGAGAACCAGATCTCTTGTTTTTTGGCTGGTCGGGGTCTAAATTGTTTTAAGGGGGCTATCTCATCTATGACCGTTTTGGTAGCTTTGGTGAACATATCAACTGCATTGTCAATATCTTCAGGAACCATATGGAAGGGTTGAACAAATTTCGCTGCAAAGGAGGTCTCATTAACTTTGTGCCATTGCCGCCGTACTTTAGGGATGTTGGTAGGTTTGAGGATAGTGGTTACAGGATAGGGAGTATTAAACTCAAGGATAAAATGGTCAGTCCAGCTGACTTGTGTGGGGGGAAGGCATGTGACACTGGAGAAATTGGTAATTATAAGGTCTAGGGTGTGTCCGGCCACGTGAGTTGGGCCCACATTGTGTTGTTCGAGACCTAGTAGTGAGAGATCATTTAGAAATGCTTGTGCTTCTTTACAATTTGTGAGTTCACTGTGTAGGTTGAAGTCACCTATTAGCAGGAATTCTTTGTCTTTGTGAACATATGGCGCAAGATTTTCAAGTAGTATGTTGACAAAGTTAAAGCTTGGTCCAGGGGGACGATATACCAGGGCACCCAGTCTGGTTTGTTTAGTGGAATGAATTGTTTTAAAAATCAGCAATTCAATGTCAGGGGTGCTGAGTTCTGCCAAAACAGAGCAGTTGATGTTATTTTTATGTGCAATTGCAATTCCTCCACCTATTTTCTTAGGTCTGTCTAATCTGATTATTTTATATCCTGAAGGAATGGCCAATGTAATAGAGGGAGTGGAATGAGGTTTAAGCCAAGTTTCAGTCATGAAACAGTAGTCAGGCTCGTTCGTGGAAATAAGGTCCCATATTTCAGAGGTGTGCTTAGGTAGAGAGCGCACATTGCAGAGGATGTTTTTGTGACCAGCGATTTTGGATGTTTTGAAAGAGGGTGTATGAGTTATCACACATCTTTCAGAGCCTTCTCCCTTCAGGGTATAGAACTGGGACTTGCAATACAGGCATGCGAAAGGCCCTTCTACTATAAGGTTAGAGACTCTATGACAGTCGACAGTCTGAAGATCCCTAATTACCTGTGCTGAATAGGTAATCCTGGTAGAGAGCGGATCATGCGGGGTATTTCGTGAGACCTACCTGGCCCCTGGTCCCGTCCTGTCGCGGACGGGCGCAGACGGGCAGGTCTTTGGCTTGTCTTCGGCGCGTCAAAGGCGCCACCCTGCGCGCAATCGCTGCACTCTTGTTCCCGACGAGTGGCTAAATAGCCCCAGTTGCAGCAAGGCTAGAGCGCTAACCGCTCGGTGCTACAGCGGGAAAGCGGAAGTGTGTCACTCAGGCTCGTACCTGTCCCGCCCTCCGCTCAACGGTATTGGATACCGAGTCGGACCGGGGCGGGCAGACTGTAACACAGAGCGCTGTGTGTTCACGTATGTTTTAAACCCCTGGCAACGCCTAGGGAGAGCGTCTAAGCCCAGATGGTATGTATTATAATTATAGATCAACTATAACACAGTTAAAAGTTAAACAATTCAGTCGGCTTTTAAAATCAGCGTTTTTAAAATATTTCTATAAGGCTTAGCGTTTCAGCAACACAGCATCGGCAGAATATTTCCACTTTACCTGGCATCAAGCGGGGTCGGCAGACACTGCCACTGTCAGCCTTACCGCACTTTGCCTCACCTCCTCGCCGCCTAAATAACCCCAGTTGCAGCAAGGCTAGAGCGCTAACCGCTCGGTGCTACAGCGGGAAAGCGGAAGTGTGTCACTCAGGCTCGTACCTGTCCCGCCCTCCGCTCAACGGTATTGGATACTGAGACGGACCGGGGCGGGCAGGCTGTAACACAGAGCGCTGTGTGTTCACGTATGTTTTAAACCCCTGGCAACGCCTAGGGAGAGCGTCTAAGCCCAGATGGTATGTATTATAATTATAGATCAACTATAACACAGTTAAAAGTTAAACAATTCAGTTGGCTTTTAAAATCAGCGTTTTTAAAATATTTCTATAAGGCTTAGCGTTTCAGCAACACAGCATCAGCAGAATATTTCCACTTTACCTGGCATCAAGCGGGGTCGGCAGACACTGCCACTGTCAGCCTTACCGCACTTTGCCTCACCTCCTCGCCGCCTAAATAGCCCCAGTTGCAGCAAGGCTAGAGCGCTAACCGCTCGGTGCTACAGCGGGAAAGCGGAAGTGTGTCACTCAGGCTCGTACCTGTCCCGCCCTCCGCTCAACGGTATTGGATACCGAGTCGGACTGGGGCGGGCAGGCTGTAACACAGAGCGCTGTGTGTTCACGTATGTTTTAAACCCCTGGCAACGCCTAGGGAGAGCGTCTAAGCCCAGATGGTATGTATTATAATTATAGATCAACTATAACACAGTTAAAAGTTAAACAATTCAGTCGGCTTTTAAAATCAGCGTTTTTAAAATATTTCTATAAGGCTTAGCGTTTCAGCAACACAGCATCAGCAGAATATTTCCACTTTACCTGGCATCAAGCGGGGTCGGCAGACACTGCCACTGTCAGCCTTACCGCACTTTGCCTCACCTCCTCGCCGCCTAAATAGCCCCAGTTGCAGCAAGGCTAGAGCGCTAACCGCTCGGTGCTACAGCGGGAAAGCGGAAGTGTGTCACTCAGGCTCGTACCTGTCCCGCCCTCCGCTCAACGGTATTGGATACCGAGTCAGACCGGGGGGGGGGGGCAGGCTGTAACACAGAGCGCTGTGTGTTCACGTATGTTTTAAACCCCTGGCAACGCCTAGGGAGAGCGTCTAAGCCCAGATGGTATGTATTATAATTATAGATCAACTATAACATAGTTAAACGTTAAACAATTCAGTCGGCTTTTAAAATCAGCGTTTTTAAAATATTTCTATAAGGCTTAGCGTTTTAGCAACACAGCATCAGCAGAATATTTCCACTTTACCTGGCATCAAGCGGGGTCGGCAGACACTGCCACTGTCAGCCTTACCGCACTTTGCCTCACCTCCTCGCCGCCTAAATAGCCCCAGTTGCAGCAAGGCTAGAGCGCTAACCGCTCGGTGCTACAGCGGGAAAGCGGAAGTGTGTCACTCAGGCTCGTACCTGTCCCGCCCTCCGCTCAACGGTATTGGATACCGAGTCGGACCGGGGCGGGCAGGCTGTAACACAGAGCGCTGTGTGTTCACGTATGTTTTAAACCCCTGGCAACGCCTAGGGAGAGCGTCTAAGCCCAGATGGTATGTATTATAATTATAGATCAACTATAACACAGTTAAAAGTTAAACAATTCAGTCAGCTTTTAAAATCAGCGTTTTTAAAATATTTCTATAAGGCTTAGCGTTTCAGCAACACAGCATCAGCAGAATATTTCCACTTTACCTGGCATCAAGCGGGGTCGGCAGACACTGCCACTGTCAGCCTTGAGACATCTGGAAATGTGTTCTTTAACTCACTCGCTCTGTCACAAAACATTTTACTCTCAGCAAAACTACAAGCTCAGCACTTTAAAACAATTTTTTTCTTGTATATTACTCCCAACAAAATTGCAAAATGGGGGACTGGGCAAGGCACTCTCTGTCCTAGATGCGTCAAATTTGGGGTTGACTCTGTACATATATTTGCCTCTTGCTCAAAGCTCACACCCACTTTGAACCGAATACAGGGGTTTTTAAGAGAAGTTTCCTCTCAGCCGATAACCTTGAACCCCACCATTATAATGATTGGCACACAAGCAGAAACACCACACTTGAAAAGGGAGGGCTTAATGTTCATAGCAATGATCGTCTGGAGAATCTGTGTTGCTACAGCTTGGCTAGCCCAGACCCTCCCTCGTATTCTTAATGGCTTGCTAGGTACGTGGCAACATATCATCTCGAAAAAGCAGTTTACTCTAAAAAGGGACGCAGGGGCCATAAGAAGGGCCTGGAGGTGTGGGGCAAACTTACTGATTGGCTTACTTCATCAGAGTAGAACGTGTATTGTTGTTTTAGCTTGCTTAAATGCCTGCGGTTTGAGCAGGGTCCACTTCCCTGTAATTGCCAAATATAAGAATGTACATTCACTCTCTGTTATCCCAATGTATTTTTCTGACACTTCTTTAAACTTCTCATACTTATTGCCCATTAGTGCCTTTTTTCCAATCTCACAATGTATCTTTTTCTGCTGTCGGAGGGGGGAGGGTTGGGGGGGCCCATCTTTGGATTTGTGATATGAATTTTCATCTGTACGAATTTTGAATAAAAAAATATATATAAAAAACAAAGGTTACAGGGACGCTATAGCTAGGTTCACATTTTACACACAAAATATTAGAAATTCAGCAGTTATAGTTATCTCAAGTAATTATCTTGTGTCCCCCATGCAGTTTTCGTATCAGCAATTTCACTGCAAATGTTACAGTGATATTATCATGGATTTCATAGAAGATGACATTATTGATGTAATATTTGGGGAAATTAGCAGTGCAGTGCCGAATCATCCTGAAACTTTCCAGACAGCAGCTGAAGTGGCAAACTAATTTTGGAAATTTTGTGCAGATTTATCAAATGGCGGCAAAGTTATTAGCAAAAGAAAAAACGCTTTTGATATGGAAACTGCATCCTAACTAAAACTACCTACTGAAAGTAGGAAACATATATCTGTGTGTGTGTATGTATATATATGTGTGTGTATGTATGTATATATATATTCACTGAAAAAAACATAAGTTTCACACCAGTTATAGTTAGGAATTAGCATTTAAAAAACCTATTAAATTCACTGAAAAAACCATAGGTTTCACAACAGTTATAGTTAGCTGGAAATTTTACTGACATAAAACCATTGAAATTCTCACGTTATAGTTAGTTGGACTCACTATAACTTGCGCGTGCAATGCACTGCTGATGACGTCACATATTACATCACTCATGACATGGTCAGTGACATCACTCATGACATCACTGATGACACCATCCAGTGAATGTGTGTCTTTCTGAAAAATAAATATTAGTGAGTAATGTTTACATTTTTAAATATATGTATTAGTGTTTCACTTTGTGTATAAGTAGCTGCATGGGTTGGTGAGTAGCTACATGTGTATGTACATGGGTTATTAGATGTTTTTTTAGTATCGGTATGAGTGTCTATATGGTTTGGTGGGGGTATTACTTAGCACATAGATGCATGATTGACTGACTCTTTGTTTGTATTCATTTTGAAGACAGCATATGTGCGGGACTGTAGGGGTGAATGAGTGTGTATATGTGTATGTTAGTGAGTGAATGACTGTCTCACTATTGTCTTTATCAGTAACTACATATGTTGTCATCTAGTATATGTGAATATTGATGTATATAAGTGAGTATATGTGGGAGTAAGAGATTGTAAGAGTTCCTGTTTAAATAAGTATGTCTTTCTATAAGGGATTGTTTAAGAGAATTATTTTTTTTTAATTTCAATAGAAGTAAGGTGGTAGTGTGTGTATAGCTCTATATGCAAATACATGGATGTTCAATTGTTTATTTGCATGTGTGAGTATGTGTGTGAGTAACTTTTGGATGACTGTCAGTGTGTAACAGGATGTATAGGTGTATCACTACATATGATGAGTGAGTATATGTATGAGTGAGTATATTGAACTGTTTGGGAATGAGTAGATGTGTATATAGATGGTGGAATTACTGAATTGGTTGTTGTAACTGATATGGTTATCTCCATTTTTAAAAAAAATTTAGTTTCTATTTTTTAATATGTGTTTCAAGGGTTACATTACAGTGAAAGGAGGTCTGTCACTCTGTCACAGGGATGGTGTCATCAGTGATGTCATGAGTGATGTCACTGACCATGTCATGAGTGATGTAATATGTGACGTCATCAGCAGTGCATTGCACGCGCAAGTTATAGTGAGTCCAACTAACTATAACGTGGGAATTTCAATAGTTTTATGTCAGTAAAATTTCCAGCTAACTATAACTGGTGTGAAACCTATGTTTTTTTCAGTGAATTTAATAGGTTTTTTAAATGCTAATTCCTAACTATAACTGGTGTGAACCTTATGGTTTTTTCAGTGAATTTCAAAGGTTTTTTAAATGCTAATTCCTAACTATAAGTCTCAGTTTATATGTAAGACCGTTTGCGCTCTAGTTGTTCTTTAGAACACTCTGGGACATTCTGTCATTGGGCTATATTTGGGCTTCATCTGGCTGATATTTGGGCTAAATTTTTTTTGTTGTCTCTGGTGGCCATCTATGGGCTACATTGGGCTACATTTGGGCTCTAACATATATATAGCCCAATGTAGGCCAATATATATATTTTTCGAAGTTAATTTTCATAAAAACCACTTGAGCATATATCTTGAGACATAGCAAAGGCACATCAAGCTACCAGTCCCTACAATTTTGCCAAATTTGTATATATATATATTTTTTTTTTTGCCTTGGAGCGCTCCCGGTGCGCGCCCTGGTGAGCGCCCCGGAAAGCGTAGTTTTATGAAGCGGCCCGGGGCGCGCACCAGGGAGCGTCCCGTAAGCGACAATATCGCGAACGAAAACATAATTGTGACGTATCGCGTAGCCGTGTCCGCGTGATACGCACGGCGTAAGCGCACCCGGAAGCACTCAAGCGAATACGATCGCGCAACGTAAGCGTCCGACGCGCTTACGCGACGCGCCGGGGCGCGTAGCGTAAGCGCGTCGGATCATGTGACCTGAAAATAACACTTTTCATTGGTTAATAACAGTTTTTTTCACAAGTAGGGAAACACCCCACCCATTTCCCTCACAACCTGTTTGCTTTTGCTGAGACAACACCTCTTGTCTGTTCCTGCAAAAAAATCTAATTCAACCATGTCTGGTTCCCAGAACCCTTCCCAGGATCAGTCCTCAGACTCTTCGGATGGATTCCTGCCTGAGGCCCCCCACAGAGAAAAGTGAAGGACCACTTCATATGGAAGTTTTTCTCTTTTCCAGAGGGGGAGAAAAAATGCAATGCAGCCAAAGTCACCTGTAAAATGTGTGACACTGTCCTATCACGTGGGGATCCCACCCGGAAGTATAGTTTCTGGAATGCTACTTTAATCAGGCATGTTGAGAGGAGGCACCCGATTAATTATGCACGGGAGAGCACCAGGGCCCTGGCTCGCAATCCACCACCTGATAGCCCCACCACTTCCACCGGAGCTTCAACATCATCGGTGAGAGGAAGACCAGCAGTGACGATCCCAAATATTCAGCCTGTTTTTGCAGATATTACAATTTGTTGTAAGCAGTGTGACCAACTGCTCTGTTATGGGGAGCAGAGCATTGAGCTGATTGTTAGAAAGAGGGAGGAACACCGCTGCCCCCCTCAGCCCTAATTCTTCCCCTTTTTTTTTGCTCCCGTTGAGCAGTTTTGCATTCCCTAGTTTTGTTTTTGTTCTGAAAAAAAAAAAAATTTAAAAACGTTCAAAAAAAGTAAAAAAAAAATTAAAAACTAAAAAAGAAGAAAAAAAACAGTTCTTTTTAGAACTACCTCCAATTCTCCAAAAAGAGCTATATTCCTTACATATTGTGTTGTTCTTTTTTTCAATGAATGTGTACTGCATAACTGTTTGGATGAAATGACTGAATGAAAGGGAGAAAGAGACTGATGGAACAAATGACAGAAGGGGAGTGAGTAAAGGTGAGTTGATTACAGTGAGGAATGCAAGGTGAGTGAGGGTGAGTGAAGGGGGAGTGACAGAGTGAGAGGATAGAGGGAGTGAGGGTGAGACAGAAGGAATGAGGGAAGAGGAGTGAGAAAGTGAGAGGACAGAGGGAATGAGAGAAGGAGTGAGTGAAGTGGAGTAAGGTGAGTGAGAGAAGAGGAATTACTGAGGGAGCGAATGAAGGGAAGAGAGGGGAAGGAAAGTAAAGCAGGGGGACTGAAAGAAGGTGAGTGTGGGAGTGGAGTGAGAGGAAAACAACAATTTAAGGGGCAGATTTAGAAGCCCCTTGCGCCACCTTTGCGTCACGTTTAACATGGGAAAAGTGACACAAGTGGCTTGTAAATCTGCCCCTAAGTCTCTATATGTAGGTACTTAATAAAAAAAAAACAACAAAAAGATTTTTTTTTAAAAACAGCTACAAATTTTTTGAAACTGTCATTCTATTTTCCCCATGTTATGCTCCCCGGTGCGCTCCCCGCGAAAATCATTTTTTTTTTTTTTTGCCCCGCGGGGCCCTTTTTTGGCCCCCACATCAAACCTAGTGGGTCAGGGGGGGTCTACTCTGCCCCTTTTCGGTCATTTCCCCCTTTGTTTTTGCCACCTCTTGTGTCTCGATTTTACCGATACACAAGATGGCGGCCGCTCCGGACTGTTTCGAATGTTTACAGACACCCGAGAGCCAATCAGCCTTCTGTGCGCAACTCGCGGCCCCCGGTACGCGCCCCGGTGCGCGTAGGGGGGCGCTTATAGATATATATATTTTTTTGAACCTAAATTACTCAAAAACCACTGGAGCACATATCTTGAGACATAGCAAAGGCACATCGGGCTACCAGTCCCTACAATTTTGCCAAGTTTGGTGGAAATCCATTCAGCCGTTCGGGCTAAAAGTGAGTTCGACCACCCTATGGAAATTAACATGGGGAAAACAAGTTTTGGGACCCCCCTTTTATCTCGCCCCCGCTTCACGAATCCCCCCCCAAACTTTCAGGAAGGACCGGAGCTCGACGAGGCAAATTTGAGGAAATTTTCAGGCAGATTCGTCAACCGACGCCAAAGTTATTCACAATAGAATTTTGAGATTTTGCATTGAAAAAAATCCTAACTATAACTACCTACTGGCGACCGTCAGTAGGTAATATATATATATATATATATATATATATATATATATATATATATATATATATATATATATATATATATATATATATATATATATATATCACGCTCCAATTCCTCCTCTAATACGAGAAAGATGACAGCACTTGGGGGTTCCTTATGAAAAGTGCAGATTTATTGTTCCTTGCAGGCACCCTCCACAAACGCGTTTCGGCGTGCTGCCTTCGTCAGTGTGGTAACAGCGTTTTCCATTATTAGGTGGATTTAAATAAGACATTTGCAGTTTCTAGTTTGATACATAGAAAGTGACAGAGGACAACCCCACTATGGTTTCTGTAGGCGCCATCTTTGAATGTTGATGGGCGCAACCTGAAGATGTTACATAGGTTATGCAGTGTAGCCCACAGATGGGCAAGTCTATGTAAAAAGTGGGTATATACACAAATCATACTGTTCAAAGCATAAACAGACTAGAAAATAGTATATATATATACGTATATATACACACACATATATTTTTTCACACAAAGTAGAAATATACCGCTGCGCACTAGTCTCCAAAGTTAAGCACACTTTATTGCTCCAACAAACACCAACACGTTTCGACTCACAAGGAATCTTGTTCACCGTGACAATGTGTGAAGCCGCCCGCTTCCTTTGAATGCAGCGGAAAGTAATTAAAGAGATCGGTTAGTGGCACTGCCTCCCTCTAGTAGGCCACAATGATTTATGTCCTGATTGTAGTCGATCTGTGCTCCCTACACACCGTGGTGCATCTGAATGTGCCCAGGGTAGTAAACGTTTGCATAGGCCCTGCCTAGAGTGTTCTTCAGGTGCCTCCTTCCATATTTTATTACCTGATTATTCACCTGCTGGGGTTCTGCACTCCCCCTGACTGTAAATGTAAATGTAAATGTGCTGGACTTGTAAAGCGCACAGCTGCCCGTAAGCGTCCCGGCGCTTGCTTAGGGAACCCGTCCTGGTATTCCCCTGTGAGAAACCACGGCAGGGTGTCCACAAGGTGAAAGCCAGGCATCCCGCCGCGAGGGGCCGTAGTGGAGATTAAGCAAGCTATTGCCCAGAGTCGCAGAGTGTGACCCCGTGAGTTGAGTAGGCACCAGAGCGAGAATTGTCGAGTCCGTGGAATTTTGAGCCCGAGACTCGCCGAGACGGGGAATCAAACCCTGGTCCACGGTCGATCTCAGCTTCCGGGTCTGCCGCCTCTAACCACTGAGCCACGCTTCTCCAAAGTGCCCTGACTGTGGCACTTTGCTGTCTAATCAGCCTTATAAAGTATGTAATATGGCCCAATAAGAGCCTTTTGAGGATGATGAATATTACCAGGAGAATATGCAAGCCTCTTTGGAGGAGAACCTAGTCAATGACTTGGACAATAGTGGTCAGTTATCCGGATGCCCTCACTCACCAGTTTAAGGGCTTCGTCTGTCAATGTGGTTGGATCCCTCCTCTCACACCTCTGGACGGTTTATAGGCCTGTAGAACCTGAGCCAGAGTCAACATCTTGAACTTCTCCTGTTTGAGGTAAAAATTCAAAATCCTGAAGTCTAGGATGGGCCTCAAACTGCCGTCCTTTTTGGGAATCAGGAAATACCAGGAGTAGCATGCCTCACCCCTTTCCTACTGCAGAACCACCTCTATCACATCTTTCTGAAGAAAAGACAGAACCTCCTACTAAAGAAGCAACAGATAGTCCTCCGAACACCAGCCTTGACAGGGGGAAAGAGGGGGAAACTCCTGGAAAGGAAGGGTGTATCAATTTTCTACAAGACTCAAAACCCAAAGATCTGATGTAACAGATTTCCAAATTTGTAGAAAATGGGTCATCCGACCATCCACAGATCTAGAGCTACTTCCCTGCAGAGCCAGTGGTGGGGTGGGGGAGGGCAGGGGAGGAGGAGGAGGAGGAGGAGGAGGAGGAAGAGGAGGAGGAGGTGACCTGTTTGCGAGCAGCCCCTCGCAGACAACCTATTCCTTTCCCTCTGTATGACCTATTCAGTGGGTTCTGTTGTTGCTGCTGCTGTCGTCAACAAAATGGAAGTCTTTCCAAAGCCCCGAAATCTCTGGTATCCAAAGTCCCTCGGCTGGGATTGCAAGCCCAAGGATCTAGCAGTACCTCTGCTATCCTTAAATCATTGCAGATCTAAATCTGCCTTGGTCCCAAAGAGTCTAGAGCCATCAAAAGGAAGATCACACAACGTGGCCTAAACATCCAGGGAGAATCCTGATCCTCTCAACCGGGCGTGCCTTCTAGTTGTCACCGAAGAGCCCATCACCCCAGCATCAGAGTCACCCATATCAGGCCCAGTGTGGATCACATGCCGAGCCGAAGCCTGAGTGACCGACAGCACCTCCGCGAAGTGACCCCGGACATCCTCTGGCAACTTTGGTATCACCTCCTTAGCTGACTTCATTAATGCATGTATGTAGCGCCCCAAAAGACATGTGGCATTAGTTGACTTCAAAGCCATGGTGGCCGAAGAAAAGACCTATTTAGCAGATGGTTCGAGCTTCTTGGAAAGAGAAGGTCTGCTGCCTTCCTTATAACGGAATGGTATGAGGCCACCTCCTGAGAAGAGAGCTCCCAGTCTGGTTAAGTGTCCAGCCTACTGGCTTCTAGAAGCCCTTCAAAGTCATCCATAGGATCCAGTATCTCCCCTTCCTCAGCTTGCTCTTGCTGCTCATGGAAGTACTCCTCTTCCAGAAGCCTCTGAGCCTCCCTTCTCCAACAAATCTCCGGAATTGGCGGCGGCCGCGCCATAACCGCCACTGGTGACCTCGGAGCAGGCATCGATGGAGGACTTTCAGGAGCGGCTGGTGGCACTGCACAAAGTTGAGTTAGTGCCGGACCGGTGCCCGACCGCACCGAAGAATAGTCCATCCTTTTCCTCATGGGACAGGATCAGCGTCGAATACCACGGCATTGTGAGCGGCCAAGACAGAGTCATTGGCATAAAAGACATGAAGGGTACCTGGGCATAATGTTGGGGAATGCCAAATTTGAAAGAAAGCGGTCCTACGGGGCCACCAGGCACGCCGGATGGGTTAACTGCCCTGGCAAACATGCCATACATTGCATTCAGAAAATGCGATGGATCCGCACCTGGAGCTGGGAACAGTGGGTGCGGATCCGAAACAGCCTTTGGCGTTGGAGAATGCACCCAAGTCACAGGCGGTGAAGGCGAGACATCATCCTTCCTATGACGCCGCAGGATAAGGGACACTCACTTTGGGGACTTGTCCTTAAATGAGCGGCACTTGGACCCATGTCGCCGCTTCTTCTTGTGTTTTTTGGATGGCCTCGAGGTGTGTGGAGTTGGCAATTTCAACCTCAACTTTGTCCTCTTCCGACCTCTCTTCTTCTTTGCCCAGGCCATGAACAACTTCACTTCGCTCTCTTTGAGGGCCTTCAGATGCATCCGACGACACGAAAAGCATCCCTCGACATCGTGGTCAGACGACAGGCGCCAAAGGCAATGTTCGTGGGTATCTGTGACAGACATATGTCACCCACATTCCATAAGGGTTTGAAACCAGGCTCCTCCTGAGTAGTCATTGCGCAGAAACAGTTTTCAGACAACTGTAACAATGTAAAGTACAAAGAAAAGGAGAGTCCTAGAAAAAACGTTAGCGCCGATGGCAGGGAAAAAACAGAACTGACATCAGCACACCGACGAGGTCTTTTTATGGCTCCGAAGCGTCACATGGAGTCACATGCAGAGCTGTTCCACTGTGATGTCCTTGTCGATGTGGGAGAGCTATGAAAAAAGTTTCCGCGAATGCTGCACTAGGGGTCATTCAAAAGGTGAGGAATCCACAGGCAGATGTATGCATCAGAATATGAAGGATTTCAAAGCATAGTATACATTTCAAGATTGAGGGGATCCATCTCCTTCTGGATATTCTACAAGAAGGCAACTGGATGGTCCATTTGGACCTGAAGGATGCGTTCTTGAATTTCTGGGAATCCAGATAGATTTGGTGTTATCTCAACTGATTCCTAGTGCCCCAAATATCCAGAAGGAGCTGATAGCTTGGATTGTGGGAATCCTAGGGTCCTCCATCCATGCCATTTTTCTGGGTCCGCTGCACTACAGGGCCTTGCAGGGACTCACCATCCAGCACCTGCACAAAGCACTGTCTTATTAGATCAGATTCACCTCACGAAAGAGACCAAGACAGAAATGAAGTGGTGGGTTGACCACATGGATGCCTGGAAAAGCAAAGCTGTCCTTTGGCAGCTCCCCCGATGTCATTCTGGAGTGGGCTGCCGCAGATGGCGCGAGAGAGCCAAGTGTGGGTCCTTGGCCATGGGAGGTGGGAGTGTCGATGGTCGGAGACAGAGCTTCAGCTCCACATAAACTGCCTGCAGCTCCTTGCGGGTTCTTTTGTGATCAAGAGTCACTCCCCCTCTCAGACGCATTGCTGTATACTGATAAGGATGGACAACATGTCAGCATTTTGTTATGTTTAAAAGTTGGGCGGTACAAGGTCTCGGCGACTGGCGCAGACTGCCTAGGATTTTATGGCATTTTTGCCTGCAGCACCAGATCTCAGTCATAGCAGTGTACTTGCCCGGGGAGAGGAACTTAGTGGCGGATTGTCCCTCCTGGTTTCTCCACATTTCAGTGATTGGAAACCCCATCCGAAGGTCTTCTTCAGTCTCAATCACAGGTATGGCCCATGTTTGTGGGATCTTTTTCCTTTACATCTCAATTGTCATATTCCTCTATTTTTTAGTTAGAGGCCAGATACAGGGTTGGCAGACACAGATGTTTTCTTACAGTACTTGCCTCTTCATCTGGTGTTTGCATTTCTACCGGTCGCCATGATTACCAGAGTTCTGTCTTAGGTGTGCCATCAGAAAGCAGAGATTGTTCTAGTGACTCCATTCTGGAGGGCCCAGCCATGGTCCCCTATGGCTCTGAAGATGTTGTGAGATTGCGACAATCCCTTTTTTATTCCAGCTTGCCAGAACTTGTTGCCGGAACCAGTGGGACTTACCAACTCCAATTGGTATGCTGTAGGGTTTGCGGGGTTGATGACAAGTGTCAGGCATTTCTCTACATGCTCCCTTCTATATCAACCAGGCGTGGGCTCCAGGCACCCACAAGCATTACGCTTTGGCATGGCAATGATGGGCTCATTGGTGTGACAAACGGAAGTCCGATTCCACTAGAGCAGATGTCAGGATGGTGATTAATTTGCTTTCTTCTTTGGCATCTTCTAGCTTAGCTTATAGGTCCCTTAGCAATTTTAGATCTGCCATATCTGCGGGGTATCTTCCCATTGCAGGGAAACTGGTTGAAGAACACCTAGTAGTGTGTAAGCTCTTGAGAGGCATTTGTGTATGTTAAACCCTGCAAGCCAGATATTCTTTGCTTTAGGATGTTAATGTGAATTTAAGTTTTCTGGAGAGATGGCCGGAGAAAAAGTATCTTTCGCACAAGCAGCTGTCGGTCAAGCTTACTATGCTGCTTTGTTTAATATCTTGTAAGAAAGTATCTGATGTCTGTGCTCTTGATCTATCTGGCAGGGTTTCCTCCCCTGACTAAGTCCCCTTTGCCATTTCAAGACGGACTAAGTCTACTACTAAGATAGTATCTTACCCTGTATTCCCTAATAGTTCAAAATTGTGTGTAGTGCAATGTCTTAAAGCTTATGAGTCTGCCACCAGTGAGTTTTGGGTAAACCCTGAGGGACAGGTGCTCATTGCTTTGCAGAAACCTTTCAAATCAGTGGCGACTGCTACTTTGGAAAGGTGGTTGCGTTGGTTATTTGGTGCGTTCTCAGCTCAAGGTGCTATGGCCTCTAAGTCCTTTGTTATAGGTTCACGTTTAGAGGATAATTTCAAAGCAGCTGATGGTCCTCTGAGTCAACCTTCAAGTTTTTTTATTATATACAGATTGTAGATGTTTCTTCAGTGGTGGTAGCACAGCTTTAAGCGAGCATAATTGAAGCCTTTAGTCCTGACAAAAAATAAAAATATTTCTAGCTTATGCTATAAATTTTTTTTATTCTATTTAGGACACGGAGGCGAGGATTATCCCACCCGGTTGTTTTGTGTATTACGCATTTGCATAAGGTCTAGGTATAATTTTCTGTGCAAATATTGTTAAGTGCATGATTTTATCTGGGTTTTTCCTTCCCTGTATGTGATGTTTATAATTATAAGCTTTTTGGCTGTTGTTTTCTACGCCCATATGTTTCTTCTTTGGTATAGATATTATGGCTTCATTTTCTGGATTCATAGGAAATTACTAGAAACAATCTTGAGGTGGACTGCTTCATCTGAGACGTATCTCAGACAAGAGTTTCCGTTATGGGGAAGACTGCCTTGTTCCTCATGAGAGTTTTCCCAGGAGCACCTCGGAGGTGGTGGTGTTTGGTAGACCTCTCCGGAAGGTTTGGAGGGTCTTCCTCCTGGTTTGGACAGTGCTTTTTTCACCAGGATGTTTGTTTCAACTGCTAAGACAGAGGATTCTAAAATGGAGGTGCCTAGGGTGTGTGGCCAGCAGCCTAAGAATCTTCGCCTCCGGTGCCCGCGACCTTAAATCCCTGAAATATCGTGACATTTATCTGGCCACGGGACACGTATACTCACGTACTAATTCCTGGATGAAGCTGTGACTCTAAACTGCCTGCTCCGTCCACGAAACGCGACAGAGGGAAGAGAATGGAGAAGCTGTGGCCCTGAACAGCGAGATGACTGCAGGCTGGCGCACTCAGCTAACCGGACGGGAGAGGGTGTGTCCAGGTGAGTGGTCTGCGCACAACCCGCATTGTACGCGGATCGCGTGATCCTCTCCCGAAGAACGGGACAACCTGAGTAATTGAAGGTGTGACGCCATGCAGTGAATCCTCGGTGAGAGGTAATCTTTGGCATTGGTGCCAATTGTTTACAGGCTTTGTTTTCCCCCACAAAGAGTGAGAAGTGGTGTATGTTCCAGAGAGCTGGTTTGGCACCCGTCCCTCTATTAACTGCCAACTGAACACTACACAGGGGGGAGCCAGCGAGATTCAGCGACACTCGGTCTGACAAGCTTCACAGTGACAGGATTTGCCATACCCGCGAGTGACGCCTTTGCGATCTACTATAAGACCATTCGCCCATTCTTACCAGGATAACAGTTGGCTTCCAACCTCAATGCACGACCCTGACCGTAAATCCCTGGGTGCTCAAGATACCACTCATCTAAGTGGCATTAATTAAAGATACCGTGCTATTCTATAAAGAAAACGTTGGCTTGGTCCCCTCAGCCCAAATCCTGCGGGTACGTTCGGTGCGGTGGTGAAGGGGGGAGCTCTCGCTCTGATGGTGGGTCACAAGAGGGAACTAACCAAATGCATAGTGCAACTAGAGGCAAAATCCTACAAAGGGAAATGACACTAGCACAAACCCCCGAACACGATGCGCAACAGTCGCTGGCGGTCATGAGACTACAAACAACTCCATACGGAGGAGGACAAGGCAAAATACAAATCAACCTGTCATAAAATATACGAACATGCGAGGAGAACAGGCAAACTCCTTGATTGGATTGAAAAAAAGACCAGTTATCAAGATGGGTGCATTAATTGCTCGGGCCAATTGGTGAGAAAATTACTGATCCCCAGTGGATAGCGGACACATTTGCAACCTAATTCGAATCAGTATATACATTGACCGGGACGATCACCCTGCTAGTGGCTGGGGACCTGCTCTCGACTATCAAAGTCCCCTGTTTGTCCCCTGAAGACAGAGACTCCCTTGAGACAGAACCTACGGAAGAGGAAATTGAACTGGCGATTATCGATATCCGATCAGGCAAGGCTATGGGACCTAATGGGTTCCCGAATGAATTCTTCAAACCAATGGCCTCCAAACTGTCCCCCTATTTGCGCGATATATACCTCGAAAGGTTTGTAGAAGGGATGCTGCCAATAGATATCAGATTGGCCTCAATTTTTGTTATCCACAAACAGGCCAAGCCACCTGATGATTGCAAGGCATACAGACCTAGTTCCCTTCTTATGGTAGAAGCAAAAATACTAGCAAAACTACTAGCCAACAAACTCATTCCCCATATCACTGGTCTGATACACCCAGACCAATCTGGATTTATGCCTGGACGGAATAGCGCCCTGAACTTACGATTATTAAACGGGGTGCTGGACAGACACCATACAATCAAGGAGGATGCAGCCCTCTGTCCCTAGATGCCAAGATGGCATTTGATACCACTGAATGGAATTTCCTGTTTGAAGTCCTGGAGAGGGTAGGATTCGGACCCATATTCATTCATAAAGTGGGTTTAACTATATACGCCTGCCCGATCACCCAGGTTGTCATCGACATATCTCTAGACAGTTCCAATTGGGTAGGGAACCCGGCAAGACTGCTCCTTATCGCCCCTAATATTTGCATTGGTGCTGGAGCCACTAGCGGTCTGGATGAGGGGAGACCCCTTGATCCCTGAACTTAAATGGACAGAGGATCACGAAGACCGCATCTCTTTGTATGCGGATGCCATTCTGTTATACATGGCCTCACCATCATCTACCCTTCACCGGTAACCTCCACATTTTTCAAATATTTGGCACTCGCTCAGGGTATAAAATTAATTGGTCTAAATCTCAGCTATACATACTGTGGAGGCCACCACCGCATAATCCAAGGAGATCTCTGCTGCATCGGGGGGCTTTTGCTATTTAGGTATATATATCACGACCGACCAAGCCCAATTCTATGAAGCAAACTTGCAAGAACATCTGAGATGCTTCCGTGCCGATGTCAAACACTGGTGTTCTCTACCCCTGACGCTGTTGGGACATGCAGCCCTTTTAAAATGCTGGCGCTGCTGCACTTTCTTTACGTGTTGCAGAAGACCCCCAATAAAATCCTTAACTCCTACTTCACCAACATTGACAATGCTGTGCGTGCTCTGCTATGGGACGGCCAGGCACCACGGATTGCCATGAAAGAGATATTGGCGGGATGGTATGAGGGGGCATTGCCCTACCTGATATCAAATTATACTATCAAGCATCTCAATTGGTCGCGATTAACCAATGGTCACATAAAAATTATGAGGATCCAAACTTTCGCACAGACTGGTGGCTCATGGGACAGGGCGGATATAATAGAGCACTACACAACAAACCCCTGAAACTTAAACCTCACTGGACCTACTGCACGCACAATTGAAACTTGGCATAGGGTCAAGAAACAAATGGGTTGGCACCTTAGAATCACACGCGCTACACCACTCTGGGAGCCCGAATTCTTGGGTCATCTGAGTGCCTACCCCGGAATTGATAAGTGGGAACTGATTGGCATCTCAATTTTGAGGCACATATGGAACTCAGGGAGACAAGCCACTTTTGCAGACCTCCAGAAGAAATACGAGATTGCAGAGACCCAAAAATTTAGATATTTACAGATCAGCCAAGCACTCAAGGCAGTGCTGCCAAAGGGCAACCCACTTCCCAAGGTCTCTCCATTACAAGATTGGTTATTATTGGATCCCATAAATAAAAAGGCCATATCCCTCATGTACAAAAAATTGATCAACAACCGCCTGGACCCTTTAGCGTGTCTGCGGCAACATTAGAAGTCGGACCTTGGTGTGCTCGAGGAGGAGGATGGGTGTGATGCCTTGGCCTCCCCTAGAGAGGTGGCCATCCCTAAGAGACTACGTCTGGTCCAACTGAAGATCTTACATTGAGCTTATCTGGATGCGGGAGTTTTAGTCAAAATATGCAGACGGATAGATCTTTCTTGTCTCAGACAATGTCGCCAGGAGGGGACCTTTTTTTACATTATCTGGGACTGCCCAGTTGTCCGATCATACTGGTAAGCTATTACTAAACAAATGGAGAGGGCTTGGGGTTAGACATTCACGGCCTCCCAAAAACTTTGCCTATTAAATGTGTGGGATACCACTGACCTTACACAAACCCAGAAAACATGGGCCTCATTGAGATTGGCCATTGCAAAACGCAACATCACACAGAAATGGGGAGTGGGGGCGATGTCTGGCATTCGAGATTGGGCAGTTGACATGGATAGAGCCATGATAGCCGAAAAGGATTTCTTCAAACCCAGGGGATGCCCCAAAAACTGGGACCGTAAGTGGGGTATGTGGAATAAGTATACGGGGGATATATGTTTGTCTCTAACAGTTGAACTGCAGCGTGATAGAATGTGACTTGATAATGCATTTGCTATCAATCGGTCACCTCCGAATGGAGGATTGTGATGTTATTAATGTAATGTTGACCAGATCATAATGACTGTATACCTCATGCATACCATGACCTTAACGCATTGCTGTACTGTTGGTTATGTTTTCACCAATAAAACAGTTTACAACAACAAAAAAAAAATGGAGATGTCTGTTCTTAAAGGACTGAGTTATCGGTGATTGGAGCATGTGACTACTTATTGACAAGAGGTTCATTGGACATGTAGTATTTCACTTTATTGTTTTAATTGTCTGCTGTTAATCCATGCAGTAAAGAGAGAGAAACATAATCCTCGCCTCCGTGTCCTTAATAAAATTGAAAATTCTTATTGCGTGAGCTAGAAAAAATGTATTGGCTGTCTGCACTTTATCCAAGAGTGCTGGCAGCCATCTTGGAACTGGTACACATGATAGCACCCTATTGAAATGCATTGTAGTGAATGGCAGGGTTTAAGGGTCACAAAAAGGAGAACGTGTAAAGGTTGATAACACATTTTAGTTACAATATAAATCACTTGGTGATGGTACCATACTAATTTTAGGAATTGTGGTGTGTTTTAAGGTGATTCTACCCTGAAAAAAAGCCTTCTGCTGGGATTTCATGAATTATGTTTGAGAGAAAACTGTTTTCTCATGATTTTCCCATAGAGGTTATGGAAGGTGCTCCAAAAGCTAAAATTATAGAATATTTTCTGTAAATTCACACTAACAGCTAGATTCATCATTGTCCCGTTTTGCGAGTCCTTAATAGCGATTATTAAGGAATCGCTATTAAGGACTTGCAAAACGGGATTCATGTAGGAATCGCTAAATAAATTGCCATTCCTGCACATTCTTATTTGCGATTAGCAAATTGCTAATCGCAAATAAGGAATAACTCCCTAAAGGCCCATAGGAATGAATGGGGAGTTATTCCTTATTTGCGATTAGCAATTTGCTAATCGCAAATAAGGATGCGATTTTCAAGGGTGCCAGGGGTGTCCAAAGGACACCCAGTAGCACCCCTGAAATGTAATCTACATTGGTGTTGCGCACACACATGTCCACAGGATATGTGTGTGTGCAACATGCAACTTAAAAAAATGCATTTAAAAGCATTTTTTAAAGTTTTCGCTATTTACCACGAGGTTTGACCTCGCGGTAAATAGCGGCCTGAAATTGCGATTTCGCAATTTAAAAATGGTTAATGAATTGCATTTAAGGAATCTCAAATAGAGATTCCTTAAATGCAATTCCTCGCAATTTAGTGAATTCGCAATTACCAATTTTTGCATTTGGGAGGATGAATCCCAAATGCAAAAATTGCGCTCGCAAAGGGCCAGATTCCCAGAATCTGGCCCTTTGCGAGCCCATTTTTCAATGATGAATCTGTCTGTATATTTCTTAGCCATATGAAAATGAAGTCTGGTGCTCTCAGTAAATCATGTACATCCAACAAGGGCAGAGACTGTTCATTGATTCCCGTGTGTTCTACTGCAGCCTCCCAGAGTGTTCTAAAGAACAACTAGAGCGCTAACAGTCTTTCTGATGACAAACGTAAGGCACACCTGAAGCCAATCTGGTAAAACTTAAAACATTGAATTTAGAAAGGAACACAATTAGACTGTTCATTGTGTCATAGAAATTATGGTTAGTACTGTAGAAAGAAAAATTGGGACACATATTAAGTAAGTTTTCAAATATCTTCCTCTTCTATTTCATTAACACATTCTGAGATGCACATTAAAACATGCACTTCCAATACCATCAGCACACTGCCAGTTAACTCCCTGGTGATCAGCATCTTTGTTAAGGTGTTCTAATGAGTAACTAAGAGTGCTAACATTCCGAATTTATGCCAAAAGCGTTGCACGTTTGAATGCCATCTTGATGGAATCAAAGTGGAAAACTGATAGCATTTTCTTCGGAGGCTACTGCAGTGAATGAGGACGTTAAGGAGCTCCATAACAAATACGTCTCCCGAGAAGGCCACCAGAGAAAAATAGAGCCCAGATTTAGCCCAAATATCACCCAAATGTAGCTCAAGTATAGCCAAATAGCAGAAGTACGTTTTACATGAGCATCAGTTACATTACACAAGGACACATTAATTTTGGTTTTAGGCATTGAGGGCCCCATTCACAGAATGAACTTAAGACTCAATCCTAAACGTACTACTATTTTGGTATTCACAGAATGAACTTACTACGTTTGGCATTCACAGAATGAACTTACTACTTAAGACAGACTTAAAACTGACTTAAGACAGACTTAAGACAAACTTAAGACAGACTTAAGACAGACTTAAGCATAACTCCTAACTTAAGTCTGGTGTATGGGGGACATTTTCTTACCCCCGTGCATCAATACTCTCCTCTTTGCCAGGAGCAACACCACTGCCACCAATTTCTGATTAGAGGGCTGTATAGACTTAACAAGGCCTAATAAACACATCTGAGGGGTCCCCTTCACTCTTTCCAGTATTATGTCCATGAGCATGTGTGTCACTTGTTCCCAATATTGGAGGACAGTTCCAATCTAAGTGTATGAAGTCAGCAGATGGTGCCCCACATCTAACACAGTTGGCTTCTTCTTGGAGTCCATACTTATGCAATTGAACCTGAGTGTAGTATACCTGGTGTGAATATATAAAATGTATGATTCTGAGATAGCAATTGGACTTGAGCCTGCCTGTTAAAGTACAGCAAAAGCCCCAGTCCTCTGAACTGAGTGGTGTCTTAAGTATATTGTTCAATTTTTCAAGTGGCCCTGTTGGGACTGGGGTGGCATATCCATTTGTGATGCGTTGTGTAATTTCGTAACTAGGTTCTTGCATGTAGTGCTTGTGAGCAATGTTTGCAGTGTTCCAAGAGTCTGCGGCGTTGCCGGAAACTGTGGGAATAAGTTTCGCAGTGCAGCACAAAGTCTATTATATGTGAAGGTCAGCATTGGGGATACATGGTTATTCTGTTGAAGTTCTGTAAAGGATATGAAGTTCCCCTGGGGTAGACATCACCCAAAGTTTTCAGGCCTGCTTCCCCCAATATGACGAATGCAACATGTTCCCGGGTCACTGAGACAGCTGGGTGGTGCAGGAGAGGCAATGCTGGTGCATAAATGGGCTCCACTGCTGCTTGCATGCCAAGAACATCCATGCCTGAGTGGTGCAGTGTATTGTGTTTATTTACCTGCATGGGATATGTGTGTGCATGTGTGGAATCATAGCCTTGAGTGTGATTGGATATGCAGCATCACTTTCTATTGTACATGAGGGGTATATTTTGGTGGAAAATGCCAATAGTGAGCACAGTGGGCTTGCAAGCAGAGATGGTACAATTGCAGATCTGGAGCACCAAACCCTCCATGATGGTAGGTAGTATGAGTGTATCCCAACTTACTCTAGGCTGCCTGCCTGCCCAGGCCATCTTTATTAGTAATGAGCGTAGTATGTGAAAAAAGGCCTGGGTGCGTAATGGGATATTCATAAACAGGTGCAGGAATGTCGGCAACATTATCATTACAAGCAAGATTGATGATTCTTTGCTTTAAAAATAAAATGCTCACAGAAAAATGCAAAAAAAAACGTTTTGCTAAACTACTGTGACATTTTAGGTACCATTTCCTTGAAGCCTTATTTAGTCAAATCTGTTGATGCATGTTAGTTTTACCAAAAATATTCATAATGGAAAATCAGTGTAACCAGTTTAAACAAGATTATGGGAAACATAAAAATAAAACCTGCATTGGCAAAGCCAATAGTTCTGTAATTACTGGTCAGCGTTTTAGTTTTGTTAATGCGTTTCTTGTTTTGACATGGTTTTTGTCAAACTTTGATTTGGGAGCTGCCGGGCCCTCACAATTATAACAAATATTAGCAAACAGCAAAAATATTTTTCGGGCTTGAAAACCACACATTGCCACAGTAGTCCCTTACACTGAACAACATTACTTTGTGAGCCAATATGCTCCTTGTAGAGCAACAGAATGCTGTCTCTCACTGTGAAGTCAGCTGAGGTATAGATAGAGAGACAGAATTTTACCCCATTCTTAAAGACTATCACAAAAGAACACCCAATGGTAAATGCCCTAGCTTTGGTGCATATGTATGGATTTAATTAATTTATAAGAATTTACAGAAGTAAGCTAGGAAATAGTACTTCTAAAATATATTGGTAAACTGCAATTTAGCACGAGCCAATATGCATGAGCAGATTAGCGCATTCGAAAATCTGCTGAGTGTTTACAAGTTCTTTTTTCCTCAAACCCCTTTTTTCTTAAGCCCTGGAAGAAGTTTCACTTCTGCCCTTGTCAGGAGTAAATTTCCAACCTTTAACAGTAAGGAAAAAGATTAGAGAAGAGCTGATGAAAATCCCTAAAACATGCAAATTAGTAGGTTTGCACAGACTCCAAAGAGCATTCCAACTTTGAAACGATTGCTTACCGCTACTTCCAGCCTCAGGATGTAGGCCTGTGGAAAGGTGGCAAAATAAGTGAATTGCCAATATTCAAACTCTACTATAGTATGCACCCTGGCATAATCAGAATGGAATGAGGGAAGAGGAGTGAGAAAGTGAGAGGACAGAGGGAATGAGAGAAGGAGTGAGTGAAGTGGAGTAAGGTGAGTGAGAGAAGAGGAATTACTGAGGGAGCGAATGAAGGGAAGAGAGGGGAAGGGAAGTAAAGCAGGGGGACTGAAAGAAGGTGAGTGTGGGAGTGGAATGAGAGGAAAACAACAATTTAAGGGGCAGATTTTGAAGCCCCTTGCGCCACCTTTGCGTCACATTTAACATGACAAAAGTGACGCAAAAGTGACACAAGTGGCTTGTAAATCTGCCCCTAAGTCTCTACATGTAGGTACTTAATCAAAAAAAAAACAACAAAAAGATTTTTTTTTTAAAACAGTTACTTTGTTTTGAAACTGTCATTCTTTTTCCCCATGGTATGCTCCCCGGTGCGCTCACCGGATACCCCCCTACTCTGCCCCTTTTTGGTAATTTCCCCCTTTGTTTTTGCCACCTCTTGTGTCTCGATTTTACCGAGACACAAGATGGCGGCCGCTCGGGACTGTTTCGAATGTTTACAGACACCCGAGAGCCAATCAGCCTTCCGTGCGCAACTCGCGTGGTGCGCCCGGTACTGGCCCCGGTGCGCGTACCGGGGGGCGCTTATAGATATATATTTTTTTTTTAACCTAAAAAACCACTAGAGCACATACCTTGAGACATAGCAAAGGCACATCGGGCTACCAGTCCCTACAATTTTGCCAAGCTTGGTGGAAATCCATTCAGCCGTTCGGGCTAAAAGTGAGTTCGACCACCCTATGGAAATTAACATGGGGAAAACAAGTTTTGGGACCCCCTTTTATCTCGGCCCCCGCTTCACGAATCCCCCCCAAACTTTCAGGGAAGGACCGGAGCCCGACGAGGCAAATTTGAGGAAATTTTCAGGCAGATTCGTCAACCGACGCCAAAGTTATTCACAATAGAATTTTGAGATTTTGCATTGAAAAAAATCCTAACTATAACTACCTACTGGCGACCGTCAGTAGGTTATATATATATATTTATATTTATATATATATATATATATATATATATATATATATATATATATACGTATATATACACACACACACACATATATTTTTTCACACAAGTCTCCAAAGTTAAGCACACTTTATTGCTCCAACAAACACCAACACGTTTCGACTCACAAGGAATCTTGTTCACCGTGACAATGTGTGAAGCCGCCTGCTTCCTCTGAATGCAGCAGAAAGTAATTCAAGAGATCGGTTAGTGGCACTGCCTCCCTCTAGTAGGCCACAATGATTTATGTCCTGATTGTAGTCGATCTGTGCTCCCTACACACCGTGGTGCATCTGAATGTGCCCAGGGTAGTAAACGTTTGCATAGGCCCTGCCTAGAGTGTTCTTCAGGTGGCTCCTTCCACATTGTATTACCTGATTATTCGCCTGCTGGGGTTCTGCACTCCCCCTGACTGTAGCCCTCAGCTGCCCTGACTGTGGCACTTTGCTGTCTAATCAGCCTTATAAAGTATGTAATATGGCCCAATAAGAGCCTTTTGAGGATGATGAATATTACCAAGAGAATATGCAAGCCTCTTTGGAGGAGAACCTAGTCAATGACTTGGACAATAGTGGCCAGTTATCCGGATGCCCTCACTCACCAGTTTAAGGGCTTCGTCTGTCAATGGGGTTGGATCCCTCCTCTCACACCTCTCACACCTCTGGAAGGTTTATAGGCCCCTCCTTGCAGGCCTAGTAAGGGGAAAGATAAAGCAAAATGTTGGACTCATGTAGAGACCTTCAAGAAACTGTCTACGACAGTCAGAGATGATTATGGTTACAGCGCCACTGAACCTCGTGATGTAAATGACTCCCTTAATCCATCTAGCATGACAGATTTGCACTTTTCTTCCCCTGACCCCAGTAATAGCAATGAGGAAGATGCTCCTGGGCATAGTAAGAGCAAGAGCTTGAATGCCCTTTGGCATTATGATCAAAGATCTCGACTGTGTTGACCTTCAACCCGGGGGATACCGTCCACCCTCGGCTGTCTAGCTGGACACCACCCTGCAGTAGGTTGCTGAGTACATTCAGGAACATATCCTGCATCGTTTCGAGAAAAATGTGGGTGCCAAGTCACGAGACTCTAGGGGTGGAGCCCACCATGGTAACTTTTATGAAATAGTGGGCCAAGGGCTCTAACAAAGGCATTGATAGGGCCTGGTAACCCCCAGGGCAATCTCCTGGACGTCATGGGCCCTTACAAAAATTCTGGAGCTGGCCTTTAGGGCTAAGGAATTCAACAGACCCATGGACTCAGATCTCAATGTGCGGTCTGTCAACTGTGAAACACCAATGTGACCATCTCCACTGACCTCAAGCATTCTATTTTCCTGCAAATCAACCTGCTGTTAAATGAGGTGGCTTCTTCGGAGGCAGGGTTTAGTGGCACATGGTGGTCCCTTTCTTAAAGATCTGGGAAAATTTGTATTGACCTTCAGCTCCATGGACAAGTCCCAATTGTCTCTGAAGGAAGTTTTCCGCAATACCTTTTTAACAAGGGCATGACGATTTAGGGGCTGATCATCAAGCCGTAACTACTATCAGGGTCCCCAGCACAACTCTTCGTACAGCAGCGGCGGATATGGATAAGGTCAGTTGGCTGACAATACCTTTTACCCCACCCAAACTAATGGAGGACAACAATGTTTCTGCAATGAATACAACAAAGTTCAGCAAGGAGCCTACAAAGACCCAGGTTATGCAGGTGAGACTTATTTCTCTTTCCGAGGTAATGTTGGGGGGCAGGACAAGATTTTTTTTTCCAAATTGGCAATGTCTGACCTATGACCATTGGGTTCTACAAACTAGAATTTTACAGCACCCCCTCTCAACTGTGTTCTCCTCAAGAACTATATTTTTCCCTACAAGAACAAGAGGTCATCTCGGTGGAAATGTAGGCTTTCTTAGTAAAAGAGACCTTTTGCCATTCTTCCCCTCCTCTCGAGGGCTTCATCAGCACCATCTTCTTGGTCAACAATACAGGGGGCGGTTCTCGTTTAGTACTAAAGAACAAGTTACTTACCTTCGGTAACGCTTTTTCTGGTGGATACAGTATATGCTTGTGGATTCCTCACCTTTTGAATGACCACTTGTGCAGCATTCCACGGAAACTTTTTTCATAGCTCTCCAACTTCGGCGAGGACATTACAATGAAACGACTCTGTGCGCGACTCCGCGTGACGTCATCAGAGTTTTAAGAAGGCCTTGTCGGCATGCTGACATCAGTTCCACCCATTTTTTCTGTCCCTTTCGAGACGAACGGGTGAACCAACTACATTTAAATACATATCCAAAGTATACAACAACTTTCAAGTTTACCTAAAACGTCCCAATGGAGAAGAGAGAAAACTGGAAATTCTATAGAATAGACATTTCCTATCAAAAAATAATGGAATGCCATGAAAGAAAACTGAAATACAGGAACTTCATGAATAATAATCTTTTTGATGTCAGTAGATAGGCAACGGGGAGGTGGGTGGATCAGTGAGGAATCCACAGGCAGATACTGTATCCAACAGAAAAAGCATTTCCGAAGGTAAGTAATTTCTTGTTCTGATGGCTACAACTGCCTGTGGATTCCTCACCTTTTGAATTGAATCCCCAAGCAGTCCTGCTCCTGGAGGAGGATGCCCGCCTACCTACACCAAAAAAACCTGCAGCACAGAACGTGCAAAGTGGCTGCCCCTCCTCACCTCTAAGTCCAAGCAGTAATGCTTTGCAAAAGTGTGGACGGAGGCCCAAGTTTGCTTGCTTGCAGCTCTATCGAATGAGCTTTAATACCTTCAGGTGTCTCCTTCTTGGCCAGGACATAGCAGTTCTTGATGCACAGGATGATCCACCTAGACAGCGTTCGCTTGTGGACAGCTTTGCCCTTCATTGTTTCCACGTAACAAATGAAGAGCTGGTCATCCAGACTTAAGTCCTTGGTTCTGCCAAGGTATAAGCTGACTGCCCTCTTAGGATCCATTCTGTGAAGTCTCTCCTCCTCCTTGGAACGGTGAGGGTAGAAAGTTGGTAAAATCATGGACTGCCCTAGATGAAAAGGAGTAACCACCTTAGGCAGGAAACCAGTCCTGGTCCTGAGAACCATCTTATCTGCATGGATAGTGGTGAAAGAAGCCTTAGAACTAAGAGCCTGTATCTCACTACCCTCCTGGCATAGGTAAACGCAATCGGAAAAGTTGTTTTGAATGAGAAAAGCCTCAATGGAAAACTATGCTTAGGCTCGAAAGGAGAACCTATTAGGAAAGTAAAAATTACATTTATATCCCACTGAGGCATAGTAAAAGGGGTGGGAGTAAATCTATTAGTGAGACCCTTAATGATTCTCATGACAATGGGAGACACAAACAACAATGATTGGTCTGGCAAACAAAGAAAGGCTTACAAGGCCGACAAGTAGCCCTTAACAGTCACTACAGCAAAACCATGCTGAGCCAAAGAAAGAGAAAAACTAAGAATATCAGACAAACAGGCCTTCAAAGGATCAATTGAACTCACTCCACACTATTTAACAAATCTGGCCCACCTACTGGAATAGAAAGATTTGGTAGAATGTCTTCTGACCGATAATAAAACATCCACCACATTTCGGTGGGACAGCGAAAGGACTCAGGTTGCCCCTTTCATTCTCCAGGCATGAAGGCACAGGCTCTGGAGGTGGGGGTGTAGAACATGCCCCTGTGATTGCGAGAGGAGGTCTGCCCTGAGAAGGTGATGGAACGGAGGGTGCAAAGAGAGAAGAAGGTCTGTGTGCCACACCCTTCTTGGCCAATCCGGGGCGATCAATATGACTTGGGCCTGCCCTTGGCGTATCTTCCTCAGAACCAGAGGAATCAAGAGTATTGGGAGAAAACGTGTAAAGAAGCTGAAAGCCCCAATCCAGTTGAAACACTTCCCTCAACGCTCCCAAGATCGGATATTGGAGAACGTCGTGAGTGGCAAACAGGTCCAGCCGAGGAAATCCCCACATTCTAAAATTGTGGTAGACACCTCCGGATGAAGACGCCACTCGTGATCGGCCGAGTATTGTCAACTAAGACTGTCCGCACGCACATTCAGCACCATGGCCAGATGATTTGCAACTATGCAAATCTGGTGGTCCTGAGCCCGGGACTAGAGCAGCAGAGTCTCTCTGCAGAGACAATACAACCATACTCCTCCCTATTTGATGATGTCCTACATCGCGGTAGTGTTGTCTGTCAGGACCTGACCTGACTGACCACGAATGGAGGGAAGAAAGGCCTTGAGAGCCAAACGTATAGCCCTCAGCCCCAGAAGACTGATGTGAAGCGATATTTCCTCTGGAGACCACAGGCCCTTGATCTCAAGATCCACAGATCATCTCCCCACCCTAGAGAGGAGGCATCCGTTATCACTGTGGCCACCAGAGAAGGAGGTTGAAAAGCCTTCCCTTGATGCACGTTTCCTGGAACATTTCACCAAGACAGCTCCGCTGCAGTGCCGCTGGAGATTATGATCACCTCCTTGAGATCTCCATTGTGTTGATACCACTATATGCGGAGGCACCACTAGAGTGTCCTCATGTGCCAGCATGCATGGTTGACCAACAGTATGCAGTATGCAGGAAGCGAACAGACCGAGCAGAAGTAGCACTTTCAGGATTGGAACAGTCACTCCATTTTGAAACAGCGGAATCATAGGCTGTATGTCAAGAATCATCTGAGGAGGGAGGAAGGCACAACTCACAGTAGTGTCCAGTACTGCCCTTATGAACAGGTTGCACTGATAGGACACCAGGGGCCCAATGTAGGTGGCCAATACCGGTCAGAAACGGCCGAATTCGGCCGTTTCCGACCAGTATTTAACCTTTTGAGATGTGGGGGACCTTTTTTTGTCCGATTCGGTATTTTACCAATTCGGTAAAATTACCGAATCGGAAAAATACTGAATCGGTAAGTTTACCGATTTTTAAAATTCGGGATGTAGGTGGGACTACTTTCAGTCCCACAGGCCCTTCAGATTCGGTATTTTAACACCCAATCCAATTGGGTGTTAAAATACCGAATCCAGGTGTGCATGCACATGTGTGCATGCACACCTATGCCATGTGACAGACAGACATGCCCTTAGGGCATGTCTGTGTGCCACATGGCACACAAGCCAGTATTGGGGGTGCTAGAGGGTGTCAAAGTGACACCCCCTGCACCCTTGCAGAAATCGGTAATTACCGAATCGGTAAATACCGATTTGGTAATGCACATTGATTCCTATGGGCTTCAAGGCCCATAGGAATCAATGGGGGATACCGATTCGGTATTTACAGAATCGGTAAATACCCACATCTCCCCCCCTCCAATTTACCACTTCTTAAATACCGAATCAGTATGATTCGGTATTTAAGAAGTGGTAAATTGAAGTTTACCAACATCGGGCCCCAGATGAGATATGAGTACAATTATTGAAAAAACAAGTCGGACAACAATCTTGTTGTCAATTTTAAATGATGCAGCACCATCTCTGGGGACCTCACTTTCAGGAGCCAGTTGCCCAGATATGGGAAACCAGGAATCCCCAACTCTCTGAGATGTGCAGCTACCACTGGCATCACCTTTGTGAAGACCCGAGGTGCTGGAGTAAGACCAAACGGAATTACTGCAAACTGGTAGTGCTGAGACCCCATAGTAAAACGGCTATACTTCCGATACGACTTCAGGATGGGAATGTGAAAATATGCATCCTGTAAATCGATCAACAACATCCAGTCTTCCTGCTGCAGTACCTGTAGAATCTGAGCCAGAGTCAACATCTTGAACTTCTCCTGTTTGAGGTAAAAATTCAAAATCCTGAAGTCTAGGATGGGCCTCAAACTGCCGTCCTTTTTGGGAATCAGGAAATACCAGGAGTAGCACGCCTCACCCCTTACCTGCTGCAGAACCACCTCTATCGCATCTTTCTGAAGAAAAGACGGAACCTCCTACTAAAGAAGCAACAGATAGTGCTCCGAACACCAGCCTTGACAGGGGGAAAGAGGGGGAAACTCCTGGAAAGGAAGGGTGTATCAATTTTCTACAAGACTCAAAACCCAAAGATCTGATGTAACAGATTTCCAAATTTGAAGAAAATGGGACATCTGTTTGCGAGCAGCCCCTCGCAGACAACCTATTCCTTTCCCTCTGTATGACCTATTCAGTGGGTTCTGTTGTTGCTGCTGCTGTCGTCAACAAAATGGAAGTCTTTCCAAAGTCCCGAAATCTCTGGTATCCAAAGTCCCTAGGCTGGGATTGCAAGCCCAAGGATCTAGCAGTACCTCTGTTATCCTTAAATCATTGCAGAGCTAAATCTGGCTTGGTCCCAAAGAGTCTAGAGCCATCAAAAGGAAGATCACACAACGTGGCCTGAACATCCAGGGAGAATCCTGATCCTCTCAACCGGGCATGCCTCCTAGTTGCCACCGAAGAGCCCATCACCCCAGCATCAGAGTCAGCCATATCAGGCCCAGTGTGGATCACCTGCCGAAGCCTGAGTGACCGACAGCACCTCCGCAAAGTGACCCCGGACATCCTCTGGCAACTTTGGTATCACCTCCTTAGCTGACTTCATTAATGCATGTATGTAGCGCCCCAAAAGACATGTGGCATTGGTAGACTTCAAAGCCATGGTGGCCGAAGAAAAGACCTATTTAGCAGATGGTTCGAGCTTCTTGGAAAGAGAAGGTCTGCTGCCTTCCTTATAACGGAATGGTATGAGGCCACCTCCTGAGAAGGAAGAGCCTTGGGAGAAGAGAGCTCCCACTCTAATTAAGTGTCCAGCCTACTGGCTTCTAGAAGCCCTTCAAAGTCATCCATAGGATCCAGTATCTCCCCTTCCTCAGCTTGCTCTTGCTGCTCATGGAAGTACTCCTCTTCCAGAAGCCTCTGAGCCTCCCTTCTCCAACAAATCTCCGGAATCGGCAGCGGCTTCGCCATAACCGCCACTGGTGACCTCGGAGCAGGCATCGATGGAGGACTTTCAGGAGCGGCTGGTGGCACTGCACGAAGTTGAGTTAGTGCCAGACCGATGCCCAACGGCACCGAAGAATAGTCCATCCTTTTCCTCCTGGGACAGGATCAGCGTCGAATACCACGGCATTGTGAGCGGCCAAGACAGAGTCATTGGCATAAAAGGCATGAAGGGTACCTGGGCATGTTGGGGAACGCCAAATTTGAAGGAAATCGGTCCTACGGGGCCACCAGGCACGCCGGATGGGTTAACTGCCCTGGCAAACATGCCATACATTGCATTCAGAAAATGCGATGGATCCGCACCTGGAGCTGGGAACAGTGGGTGCGGATCCGAAACAGCCTTTGGCGTTGGAGAATGCACCCAAGTCACAGGCGGTGAAGGCGAGACATCATCCTTCCTATGACGCCGCAGGATCGGGGACACTCACTTTGGGGACTTGTCCTTCAATGAGCGGCACTTGGACCCATGTCGCCGCTTTTTCTTGTGTTTTTTGGATGACCTCGAGGTGTGTGGAGTTGGCAATTTCGACCTCAACTTTGTCCTCTTCCGACCTCTCTTCTTCTTTGCCCAGGCCATGAACAACTTCACTTCGCTCTCTTTGAGGGCCTTCAGATGCATCCGACGACACGAAAAGCATCCCTCGACATCGTGGTCAGATGACAGGCGCCAAAGGCAATGTTCGTGGGTATCTGTGACAGACATATGTCACCCACATTCCATAAGGGTTTGAAACCAGGCTCCTCCTGAGTAGTCATTGCGCAGAAACAGTTTTCAGACAACTGTAACAATGTAAAGTACAAAGAAAAGGAGAGTCCTAGAAAAAACGTCAGCGCCGATGGCAGGGAAAAAACAGAACTGACATCAGCACACCGACGAGGTCTTTTTATGGCTCCGATGCGTCACATGGAGTCACATGCAGAGCTGTTCCACTGTGACGTCCTTGTCGATGTGGGAGAGCTATGAAAAAAGTTTCCGCGAATGCTGCACTAGGGGTCATTCAAAAGGTGAGGAATCCACAGGCAGATGTATGCATCAGAATATGAGGGATTTCAAAGCATAGTATACATTTCAAGATTGAGGGGATCCATCTCCTTCTGGATATTCTACAAGAAGGCAACTTGATGGTCCATTTGGACCTGAAGGATGCGTTCTTGAATTTCTGGGAATCCAGATAGATTTGGTGTTATCTCAACTGATTCCTAGTGCCCCAAATATCCAGAAGGGGCTGATAGCTCGGATTGTGGGTCTCCTAGGGTCTTCCATCCAGGCCATATTTCTGGGTCCGCTGCATTACAGGGCCTTGCAGGGGCTCACCATCCAGCACCTGCACAAAGCACTGTCTTATTAGATCAGATTCACCTCACGAAAGAGACTAAGACAGAAATTAAGTGGTGGGTTGACCACATGGATGCCTGGAAAAGCAAAGCTGTCCTTTGGCAGCTCCCCGATGCCATTCTGGAGTGGGCTGCCAGCAGATGGAGCTGGAGAGCCAGGTGTGGGTCCTTGGCCATGGGAGGTGGGAGTGTCGATGGTCGGAGACAGAGCTTCAGCTCCACATAAACTGCCTGCAGCTCCTTGCGGGTTCTTTTGTGATCAAGAGTCACTCCCCCTCTCGGACGCATTGCTGTATACTGATAAGGATGGACAACATGTCAGCATTTCGTTATGTTTACAAGTTGGGCGGTACAAGGTCTCGGCGACTGGCGCAGACTGCCTAGGATTTTATGGCATTTTTGCCTTCGGTACCGGATCTCAGTCATAGCAGTGTACTTGCCCGGGGAGAGGAACTTAGTGGCGGATTGTCCCTCCTGGTTTCTCCTCATTTCAGTGATTGGAAACCCCATCCGAAGGTCTTTTTCAGTCTCAATCACAGGTATGGCCCATGTTTGTGGGATCTTTTTCCTTTACATCTCAATTGTCATATTCCTCTATTTTTTAGTTAGAGACCAGATACAGGGTTGGCAGACACAGATGTTTTCTTACAGTACTTGCCTCTTCATCTGGTGTGTGCATTTCCACCGGTCGCCATGATTACCAGAGTTCTGTCTTAGGTGTGGCATCAGAAAGCAGAGATTGTTCTAGTGACTCCATTCTGGAGGGCCCAGCCATGGTCCCCTATGGCTCTGAAGATGTTGTGAGATTGCGACAATCCCTTCTTTATTCCAGCTTGCCAGAACTTGTTGCCGGAATCAGTGGGACTTACCAACTCCAATTGGTATACTGAAGGGTTTGCAGGGTTGATGACAAGTGTCAGGCATTTCTCTACATGCTCCCTTCTATATCCACAAGGCGTGGGCTCCAGGCACCCACAAGCATTACGCTTTGGCATGGCAATGATGGGCTCATTGGTGTAACAAACGGAAGTCCGATTCCACTAGAGCAGATGTCAGGATGGTGATTAATTTGCTTTCTTCTTTGGCATCTTCTAGCTTAGCTTATAGGTCCCTTAGCAATTTTAGATCTGCCATATCTGCAGGGTATCTTCCCATTGCAGGGAAACTGGTTGAAGAACACCTAGTAGTGTGTAAGCTCTTGAGAGGCATTTGTGTATGTTAAACCCTGCAAGCCAGATATTCTTTGCTTTAGGGTGTTAATGTGAATTTAAGTTTTCTGGAGAGATGGCCGGAGAAAAAGTATCTTTCGCACAAGCAGCTGTCGGTCAAGCTTACTATGCTGCTTTGTTTAATATCTTGTAAGAAAGTATCTGATGTCTGTGCTCTTGATCTATCTGGCAGGGTTTCCTCCCCTGACTGAGTCCCCTTTGCCATTTCAAGACGGACTAAGTCTACTACTAAGATAGTATCTTACCCTGTATTCCCTAATATTTCAAAATTGTGTGTAGTGCAATGTCTTAAAGCTTATGAGTCTGCCACCAGTGAGTTTTGGGTAGACCCTGAGGGACAGGTGCTCATTGCTTTGTAGAAACCTTTCAAATCGGTGGCGACTGCTACTTTGGAAAGGTGGTTGCGTTGGTTATTTGGTGCGTGCTCAGCTCAAGGTGCTATGGTCTCTAAGTCCTTTGTTATAGGTTCACGTTTAGAGGATAATTTCAAAGCAGCTGATTGGTCCTCTGAGTCAACCTTCAAGTTTTTTTATTATATACAGATTGTAGATGTTTCTTCAGTGGTGGTAGCACAGCTTTAAGCAAGCATAATTGAAGCCTTTAGTCCTGAAAAAATATAAAAATATTTCTAGCTTATGCTATAAAAAAATGTTATTCTATTTAGGACACGGAGGCGAGGATTATCCCACCCGGTTGTTTTGTGTATTACGCATTTGCATAAGGTCTAGGTATAATTTTCTGTGCAAATATTGTTAAGTGCATGATTTTATCTGGGTTTTTCCTGCCCTGTATGTGACGTTTATAATTATAAGCTTTTTGGCTGTTGTTTTCTACGCCCATATGTTTCTTCTTTGGTATAGATATTATGGCTTCATTTTTCTGGACTCATAGGAAATTACTAGAAACAATCTTGAGGTGTACTGCTTCATCTGAGACATATCTCAGACAAGAGTTTCCGTTATGGGGAAGACTGCCTTGTTCCTCATGAGAGTTTTCCCAGGAGCACCTCGGAGGTGGTGGTGTTTGGTAGACCTTTCCGGAAGGTTTGGCACCCGTCCCTCTATTAACTGCCAACTGAAAACTACACAGGGGGGGAGCCAGCGAGATTCAGCGACACTCGGTCTGACAAGCGTCACAGTGACAGGATTTGCCATACCCGCGAGTGACGCCTTTGCGATCTGCTATAAGACCATTCTCCCATTCTTACCAGGATAACAGTTGGCTTCCAACCTCAATGCACGACCCTGACCGTAAATCCCTGGGCGCTCAAGATACCACTCATCTAAGTGGCATCAATTAAAGATACTGTGCTATTCTATAAAGAAAACGTTGGCTTGGTCCCATCAGCCCAAATCCTGCGGGTACGTTCGGTGTGGTGGTGAAGGGGGGAGCTCTCGCTCTGATGGTGGGTCACAAGAGGGAACTAACCAAATGCATAGTGCAACTAGAGGCAAAATCCTACAAAGGGAAATGACACTAGCACAAACCCCCGAACACGATGCGAAACAGTCGCTGGCGGTCATGAGACTAGACTACAAACAACTCCATACGGAGGAGGACAAGGCAAAATACAAATCAACCTGTCATAAAATATACGAACATGCGGAGAGAACATACAAACTCCTTGATTGGATTGAAAAAAAAGTGCAGTATCAAGATGGGTGCATTAATTGCTCGGGCCAATTGGTGAGAAAATTACTGATCCCCAGTGGATAGCGGACACATTTGCAACCTAATTCGAATCAGTATATACATCGACCGGGACGATCACCCCGCTAGTGGCTGTGGACCTGCTCTGGACTATCAAAGACCCCTGTTTGTCCCCTGAAGACAGAGACTCCCTTGAGACAGAACCTACGGAAGAGGAAATCGAACTGGCAATTATCGATATCCGATCAGGCAAGGCTATGGGACCTAATGGGTTCCCGAATGAATTCTTCAAACCAATGGCCTCCAAACTGTCCCCCTATTTGCGCGATATATACCTCGAAAAGTTTGTAGAAGGGATGCTGCCAAAAGATATCAGATTTGCCTCAATTTTTGTTATCCACAAACAGGCCAAACCACCTGATGATTGCAAGGCATACAGACCTAGTTCCCTTCTTATGGTAGAAGCAAAAATACTAGCAAAACTACTAGCCAACAAACTCATTCCCCATATCACTGGTCTGATACACCCAGACCAATCAGGATTTATGCCTGGACGGAATATCGCCCTGAACTTACGATTATTAAACGGGGTGCTGGACAGACAGCATACGATCAAGGAGGATGCAGCCCTACTGTCCCTAGATGCCAAGATGGCATTTGATACCACTGAATGGAATTTCCTGTTTGCAGTCCTGGAGAGGGTAGGATTCAGACCCATTTTCATTCATAAATTGGGTTTAACTATATACGCCTGCCCGATCACCCAGGTTGTCATCGACATATCTCTAGACAGTTCCAATAGGGTAGGGGAACCCGGAAAGACTGCCCCTTATCGCCCCTAATATTTGCATTGGTGCTGGAGCCACTAGCGGTCTGGATGAGGGGAGACCCCCTGATCCCTGGACTTAATTGGACAGAGGATCACGAAGACCGCATCTCTTTGTATGCGGATGCCATTCTGTTATACATGGCCTCACCATCATCTACCCTTCACCGGTAACCTCCACATTTTTCAAATATTTGGCACTCGCTCAGGGTATAAAATTAATTGGTCTAAATCTCAGCTATACATACTGTGGAGGCCACCACCGCATAATCCAAGGAGATCTCTGCTGCATCGGGGGGCTTTTGCTATTTAGGTATATATATCACGACCGACCAAGCCCAATTCTATGAAGCAAACTTGCAAGAACGTCTGAGATGCTTCCGTGCCGATGTCAAACACTGGTGTTCTCTACCCCTAACGCTGTTGGGACATGCAGCCCTTTTTAAAATTCCTGCGCTGCTGCACTTTCTTTACGTGTTGCAGAACACCCCCAAAAAAATCCTTAACTCCTACTTCACCAACATTAACAATGCTGTGCGTGCTCTGCTATGGGACGGCCAGGCACCACGGATTGCCATGAAAAAGATATTGGCGGGATGGTATGAGGGGGCATTGCCCTACCTGATATCAAATTATACTATCAAGCATCTCAATTAGTCGCGATTAACCAATGGACACATAGAAATTATGAGGATCCAAACTTTCGCACGGACTGGTGGCTCATGGAACAGGGCGGATATAATAGAGCACTACACAACAAACCCCTGAAAATTAAACCTCACTGGACCTACTGCACGCACAATTGAAACTTGGCATAGGGTCAAGAAATAAATGGGTTGGCACCTTAGAATCACACGCGCTACACCACTCTGGGAGCCCGAATTCTTGGGTCATCTGAGTGCCTACCCCGGGTTTGATAAGTGGGAACTGATTGGCACCTCAATTTTGAGGCACATGTGGAACTCAGGGAGACAAGCCACTTTTGCAGACCTCCAGAAAAAATACGAGCTTGCAGAGACCCAAAAATTTAGATATTTACAGATCAGCCAAGCACTCATTTACAGTGCTGCCAAAGGGCAACCCACTTCCCAAGGTCTCTCCATTACAAGATTGGTTATTATTGGATCCCATAAATAAAAAGGCCATATCCCTCATGTACAAAAAATTGATCAACAACCGCCTGGACCCTTTAGCGTGTCTGCGGCAACATTAGAAGTCGGACCTGGGTGTGCTCGAGGAGGAGGATGGGTGTGATGCCTTGGCCTCCCCTAGAGAGGTGGCCATCCCTAAGAGACTACGTCTGGTCCAACCGAAGATCTTACATTGAGCTTATCTGGATGCGGGAGTTTTAGTCAAAATATGCAGACGGATAGATCTTTCTTGTCTCAGACAATGTCGCCAGGAGGGGACCCTTTTTTACATTATCTGGGACTGCCCAGTTGTCCGATCATACTGGTAAGCTATTACTAAACAAATGGAGAGGGCTGGGGGTAAGACATTCACGGCCTCCCCAAAACTTTGCCTATTAAATGTGTGGGATACCACTGACCTTACACAAACCCAGAAAACATGGGCCTCATTGAGATGGGCCATTGCAAAATGCAACATCACACAAAAATGAGGCGTGGGGGCGATGCCTAGCATTCGAGATTGGGCAGTTGACATGGATAGAGCCATGATAGCCGAAAAGGATTTCTTCAAACCCAGGGGATGCCCCAAAAACTGGGACCGTAAGTGGGGTATGTGGAATAAGTATACAGGGGATATATGTTTGTCTCTAACAGTTGAAGTGCGGCGTGATAGAATGAGACTTGATAATGCATTTCCTATCAATCGGTCACCTCCGAATGGAGGATTGTGATGTTATTAATGTAATGTTGACCAGATCATAATGACTGTATACCTCATGCATACCATGACCTTAAAGCATTGCTGTACTGTTGGTTATGTTTTCACCAATAAAACAGTTTACAACAAAAAAAATGGGGATGTCTGTTCTTAAAGGACTGAGTTATCGGTGATTGGAGCATGTGACTACTTATTGACAAGAGGTTCATTGGACATGTAGTATTTCACTTTATTGTTTTAATTGTCTGCTGTTAATGCATGCAGTAAAGAGAGAGAAACATAATCCTCGCCTCCGTGTCCTTAATAGAATTGAAAATTCTTATTGCGTAAGCTAGAAAAAATGTATTGGCTGTCTGCACTTTATCCAAGAGTGCTGGCAGCCATCTTGGAACTGGTACACATGATAGCACCCTATTGAAATGCATTGTAGTGAATGGCAGGGTTTAAGGGTCACAAAAAGGATAACGTGTAAAGGTTGATAACACATTTTAGTTACAATATAAATCACTTAGTGATGGTACCATACTAATTTTAGGAATTGTGGTGTGTTTTAAGGTGATTCTACCCTGAAAAAAAGCCTTCTGCTGGGATTTCATGAATCATGTTTGAGAGAAAACTGTTTTCTCATGATTTTCCCATAGAGGTTATGGAAGGTGCTCCAAAAGCTAAAATTATAGAATATTTTCTGTAAATTCACACTAACAGCTAGATTCATCATTGTCCCGTTTTGCGAGTCCTTAATAGCGATTATTAAGGAATCGCTATTAAGGACTTGCAAAAAGGGGTTCATGTAGGAATTGCTAAATAAATTGTCATTCCTGCACATTCCTTATTTGCGATTAGCAAATTGCAAATCGCAAATAAGGAATAACTCCCTAAAGGCCCATAGGAATGAATGGGGAGTTATTCCTTATTTGCGATTAGCAATTCGCTAATCGCAAATAAGGATGCGATTTTCAAGGGTGCCAGGGGTGTCCAAAGGACACCCTGTAGCACCCCTGAAATGTAATCTACATTGGTGTTGCGCACACACATGTCCAAAGGACATGTGTGTGTGCAACATGCAACTTAGAAAAATGCATTTAAAAGCATTTTTCTAAGTTTTCGCTATTTACCACGAGGTTTGACCTCGCGGTAAATTGCGGCCTGAAATTGCAATTTCGCAATTTAAAAATGGTTAATGAATTGCTTTTTTAGGAATCTCAAATAGAGATTCCTTAAATGCAATTCCTCGCAATTTAGTGAATTCGCAATTACCGATTTTTGCATTTGGGAGGATGAATCCCAAATGCAAAAATTGAGCTCGCAAAGGGCCAGATTCCCAGAATCTGGCCCTTTGCGAGCCCATTTTCCAATGATGAATCTGTCTGTATATTTCTTAGCCATATGAAAATGAAGTTAGGTGCTCTCAGTAAATCATGTACATCCAACAAGGGCAGAGACTGTCCATTGATTCCCTTGTGTTCTACTGCAGCCCCCCAGAGTGTCCTAAAGAACAACTAGAGCGCTAACAGTCTTTCTGATGACAAACGTAATGCACACCTGAAGCCAATCTGGTAAAACTTAAAACATTGAATTTAGAAAGGAACACAATTAGACGGTTCATTGTGTCATAGAAATTATGTTTAGTACTGTAGAAAGAAAAATTGGGACACATATTAAGTGAGTTTTCAAATATCTTCCTCTTCTATTTCATTAACACATTCTGAGATGCACATTAAAACATGCACTTCCAATACCATCAGCACACTGCCAGTTAACTCCCTGGTGATCAGCATTTTTGTTACAGTGTTCTAATGAGTAACTAAGAGTGCTAACATTCCAAATTTATGCCAAAAGCGTTGCACGTTTGAATGCAATCTTGATGGAATCAAAGTGGAAAACTGATAGCATTTTCTTCGGAGACTACTGCAGTGAATGAGGACGTTAAGGAGCTCCATAACAAATACGTCTTCCGAGAAGGCCACCAGAGAAAAATAGAGCCCAGATTTAGCCGAAATATCACCCAAATGAAACTGAAGTATAGCCAAATAGCAAAAGTATGCTTTACATGAGCATCAGTTACATTACACAAGGACACATTCATTTTGGTTTTAGGCATTGAGGGCCCCATTCACAGAATGAACTTAAGACTCAATCCTAAACGTACTACTATTTTGGTATTCACAGAATGCACTTACTACTTTTGGCATTCAAAGAATGAACTTACTACTTAAGACAGACTTAAAACAGACTTAAGACAGACTTAAGACAAACTTAAGACAGACTTAAGACAAACTCCTAACTTAAGTCTGGTGTATGGGGGACATTTTCTTACCCCCGTGCCTCAATACTCTCCTCTTTGCCAGGAGCAACACCACTGCCACCAATTTCTGATTAGAGGGCTGTATAGACTTAACAAGGCCTAATAAACACATCTGAGGGGTCCCCTTCACTCTTTCCAGTATTATGTCCATGAGCATGTGTGTCACTCGTTCCAAATATTGGAGGACAGTTCCAATCTAAGTGTATGAAGTCAGCAGATGGTGCCCCACATCTAACACAGTTGGCTTCTTCTTGGAGTCCATACTTATGCAATTGAACCGGAGTGTAGTATACCTGGTGTGAATATATAAAATGTATGATTCTGAGATAGCAATTGGACTTGAGCCTGCCTGTTAATGTACAGCAAAAGCCCCAGTCCTCTGAACTGAGTGGTGTCTTAAGTATATTGTTCAATTTTTCAAGTGGCCCTGTTGGGACTGGGGTGGCATATCCATTTGTGATGCGTTGTGTAATTTCGTAACTAGGTTCTTGCATGTAGTGCTTGTGAGCAATGTTTGCAGTGTTCCAAGAGTCTGCGGCGTTGCCGGAAACTGTGGGAATAAGTTTCGCAGTGCAGCACAAAGTCTATTATATGTGACGGTCAGCATTGGGGATACATGGTTATTCTGTTGAAGTTCTGTAAGGGATATGAAGTTCACCTGGGGTAGACATCACCCAAAGTTTTCAGACCTGCTTCCCCCAATATGACGAATGCAACATGTTTCCGAGTCACTGAGACAGCTGGGTGGTGCAGGAGAGGCAATGCTGGTGCATAAATGGGCTCCACTGCTGCTTGCATGCCAAGAACATCCATGCCTGAGTGGTGCAGTGTATTGTGTTTATTTACCTGCATGGGATATGTGTGTGCATGTGAGGAATCATAGCCTTGAGTGTGATTGGATATGCAGCATCACTTTCTATTGTACATGAGGGGTATATTTTGGTGGAAAATGCCAATAGTGAGCACAGTGGGCTTGCAAGCAGAGATGGTACAATTGCAGATCTGAAGCACCAAACCCTCCATGATGGTAGGTAGTATGAGTGTATCCCAACTTACTCTAGGCTGCCTGCCTGCCCAGGCCATCTTTATTAGTAATGAGCGTAGTATGTGAAAAAAGGCCTGGGTGCGTAATGGGATATTCATAAACAGGTGCAGGAATGTCGGCAACATTATCATTACAAGCAAGATTGATGATTCTTTGCTTTAAAAATAAAATGCTCACAGAAAAATGCAAAAAAACGTTTTGCTAAACTACTGTGACATTTTAGGTACCATTTCCTTGAAGCCTTATTTAGTCAAATCTGTTGATGCATGTTAGTTTTACCAAAAATATTCATAATGGAAAATCAGTGTAACCAGTTTAAACAAGACTATGGGAAACATGAAAATAAAACCTGCATTGGCAAAGCCAATAGTTCTGTAATTGTTGGTCAGCGTTTTAGTTTTGTTAATGTGTTTCTTGTTTTGACATGGTTTTTGTCAAACTTTGATTTGGGAGCTGCCGGCCCTCACAATTATAACAAATATTAGCAAACAGCAAAAATATTTTTCGGGCTTGAAAAGCACACATTGCCACAGTAGTCCCTTACACTGAACATTACTTTGTGAGCCAATATGCTCCTTGTAGAGCAACAGAATGCTGTCTCTCACTGTGAAGTCAGCTGAGGTATAGATAGAGAGACAGAATGTTACTCCATTCTTAAAGACAGGATCACTGAAATAATATCGACTGACAAAATATCGACTTGCCAAAATATCGTGGACAAAATATCGACAGTCAAAATATCGAGTTTGTATCTACAAACAGGTAAGTACAAAAATATCGAGTACAAAATATCGTTAACAAAAATATAGATGTTAAAAATATCGACTTTATTAAAAACAGTGTTAAATTAAATTAAATTAATATCAAATTTTAAGTACTAAAATATACTTAAAACGACAAATTAAATTATAATAATAAAATAATAAATGAAAATAATAAAAATAATTTTTTAAAATCTTATTTGTTGACCCTGAACCCTAAAAATACCCCTTTACCCAAAAACCCAAAACTGACCCTGAACCCTAAAAATACCCCTTTACCCATGACCTGAAAACTGACCCTGAACCCTAAAAATACCCCTTTACCCATGAACTGAAAACTGACCCTGAACCCTAAAAATACCCCTTTACCCATGACCTGAAAACTGACCCTGAACCCTAAAAATACCCCTTTACCCATGACCTGAAAACTGACCCTGAACCCTAAAAATACCCCTTTACCCATGACCTGAAAACTGACCCTGAACCCTAAAAATACCCCTTTACCCATGACCTGAAAACTGACCCTGAACCCTAAAAATACCCCTTTACCCATGAACTGAAAACTGACCCTGAATCCTAAAAATACCCCTTTACCCATGAACTGAAAACTGACCCTGAACCCTAAAAATACCCCTTTACCCATGAACTGAAAACTGACCCTGAACCCTAAAAATACCCCTTTACCCATGAACTGAAAACTGACCCTGAACCCTAAAAATACCCCTTTACCCATGAACTGAAAACTGACCCTGAACCCTAAAAATGCTCCTTTACCCAAAATTTATCAATATTATTTAATTACCAATTAATTATTAATTAACAATAACAATAAAGTAAATATATTACAACATTAGGTGTAATTATTTTAATAATTAATATTATTTTATCAAAATTAATTACTTAAAAATAACACAAAATTATATATATAAAAAATGTACTCTAATTAATGTAATTAACTAATTACAATTAATTAATTAACAATTATTTACTAATACAAAATATATTCAAAATTATATTAATTAATTAACTAATTAATATTAATTAATTATCAATTAATTATTAATTAAAAATACCAACAAACATATATTAATTAATTAATTATTATTAAATTACTTCCCACCCTATTCCCCTATAAACCCACAACCCGCTACAGAATTACATTACGCAATTATTATCAAAACAAAATTCATGTAATAAAATATTTTATAACATTAATACACACTATTCACACATATTATTACATAAAAATACACTATAAAATATTATATATTATTAAAAAATCTATATTTTTGCTATCTATATTTTATACAGTCGATATTACTTCACTTACCTGAAAAACGATATTTTTGTAGTCGATATTATGTCCAGTCGATATTTTGTCCAGTCTATATTTAAAACTTGATATTATGTCCAGTCGATATTTTGGAGTCGATATTTTGTCTCTATCCCTAAAGACAATCACAAAAGAACACCCAATGGTAAATGCCCAACTTTGGTGCATATGTATGGATTTAATTAATTTATAAGAATTTTCTTCATAAATTGGTTGTCTGAAATATAGTGTTTTAATGTTCTCAAGAGAGATCCAGCCGACACGTGTTTCGTCGCCAATGGGACAATCTTCCTGCGACGCCTCAGGGCTATAAGGAATATAGGTGTCACTGGGGAAGTCGCTCGTCGGTGATACATCCGACCCCACAGGGCCCAGGACTGAGTTGGGTAACGTAGAAGTGCTGAATAGAAAAGATCATAGGATTGATGGACGTAAATCCGTTGTGGCGCGATCTGCCTAATAGAGGCGGGCTCACTGTAGTAACAGTTCCTCTTGTGAAGATTCTCAAAAGCATAGAAATCGGTTGGTCTGAATCGGTGAAACAGATGTTAGCAAGACAATAGGATAGAAAGTAGAGCTCTAGGTATAAAGCGGGCACCGTTTCCTCGTGGTGACGAGTGCTTCTTCACTTAGGGTTAAAATGGCTGGGGTCCCTCTGCAATTCGGGGTGTCTTTTGCAGCATGAGACGTTTGTGTCTTAATCTGTTTGCAGTTCTATGTCCCGTGTCCGTATTCAGTACTTCTACGTTACCAACTCAGTCTTGGGCCCTGTCCGGTCGGAAGTATCAATGACTGAGAAACTTCCCCAGTGACACCTATATTCCTTATAGCCCTGAGGAGTCGCGGGAAGATTGTCCCATTTGCGACAAAACACGTATCGGCTGGATCTCTCTTGAGAACATTAAAACACTATATTTCAGACAACCAATTTATGAAGGAAATGTATTTTGTCTACTAACAGGCTTCATTTCTATTGTACAAATGTCTACACTGACTTAATTTATTATATGATTTTGTTGTGTGCAAGGGTACCTTGTTGCTATTATCCGGTATATCAGCCTTGGCTGACACCGTATTGGGGGGTTATAGGGCTCATCCCCTCACCCTTTTGCACCGTATTCCGATTAACAATCTCCAGATAGAATTGTGTCAATATTGAGCAGTGCGCCCTTCTTTCCGCCTTTTCCTGACTAAAAACCCTTGGAATATTACACCTTTGCAAGACCCCCCCAAATGGTTGAGAAACTTCTCTCAGGTTCCCATTGAAGTCCTTGAGGAACAAATAAGCTCACTTCTCCCCGACACCAATGACCACCTCTCCAATAACGACCTCACTGAATGCTAGAACACAAAGCTAGTGTCCATGGGATGTACGACATTACAACGCATGCTTTTACATCGCATGCTTTTACAACGCGGGTTTTACAATGCATACCATTTCAACGCATAGTGCTTTGGTGCGCTGGATAGTGAATAGTTTAATTTACTATTCCAACTCCAGTCCCCGCGGATAGTAGGGAAGGTTGTGGTATTGGGTTCCCAAGGCCTACATGCTCCGCAGAAATACCCACTTACACCAAAAGAACTGTTGGCACGGAAACTGAAAAGTACAAAAGACAAGTTTATTAAGACCCCATGGGGTGGTGGTACATTCCTACAGCACCCTTCGGCAATGCAAGAAGTATCACACCGAACATTGGTGTGAGTCCTTCTTTTATACACTTAAAAGGTAATAAAAAGATAGGCGGTACAAGGTTACAGAGTTTATGTACATATATGGTCATTTTTGGAGCACAGCCAACTCATGGGGGGGGTTACAACTCCACTGGTCAGTTTGGCAGAACATTCCTGAGGGGTGACTGGTCAGTTGGAACTGCGCATGTACAGGCTTGACCGTTACTAAAAATAGCCTGTTGCTGGGCTAACTCGAGTGGTTAGCGGCACGGACAAAGGACTAAAGGGCATGCTGACCACGAGGCCGCTCATTCCCTAAAATGGCCGCCGTAACATACAAAATGGCGTTTTTGAGTAAGGCCAAGTTAAGGGAAATAACGTGTAGCAAAGCTAAGTGCTAACCCGGCCATTGTCAAATTACGACAGACGACCCTTTTAGCGTTTAGCTGAAGCTACCTCATAGTGGACGTAGTCGGGATACTCATCTTCGATATCAATTGACATTATTTGAGCTACTTCTTTATGAAGTATCAATTCTTTTTGAGCAAGAGCTCGTCTAGATGGAATACAAGCTAATAAACACATAGAACATAAGGCAGGGCCACATTGTATACATAAACATACAAAGAATAGTACCCCGACTATGATACATAAAATCGTCAGCAGCTTCCAGCCCCAAGTACTAAGCATTGACCAGAACCACCCCGAAAGAGTCCAGGTACCATTGTCCGGGTGCATTTCAGCAGCGATTTTGTGAAGTTTGGAAATCGCATCATATACAGATGGCGAGTTATCTGGCACGTAAACGCAGCAGCTACTTCCGATAATTCTACATGCCCCCCTCGTTCAGCTAGAACCACATCAAGAACCATTCGGTTCTGAAGCGTAACAATTCTGGATATTTGAAGTTCTTCCATTATATTTCCTAATGCAATAGCAGTGTCATTAGCTACAGCCTCCACAACGAGGGTCAGTCGTCGAATTTTCCGACTGTTTAAAGCAGCCCCCACAAAGGAAAACAATCCCAAATTAAAGTCTACATAATGCTGTAAGGCAGTATCAGTCTGGTCGATATCATCCAAAACCACAGCACGTCTAACTCGATTTAACACAAAGTCGTGGTAGAGCACATAATCATTGTGGTACATTGGTGGGGCAATGAATACAGGGGGCAATACAAAAGAGATATAGCATGTGCCTAACCATCTTAAAGGGAGCTGATGATAGCCTTTATTACCACAGATGAAGTATGTATTTCGGGATGCCACAAATGATATGCCATTCGGACTGTCAAATGTAAGTGTGGTGTTACATTCACTTTTCCCAACCGGGATTGTACCTTTATTACGTATACAGAGATCAGCCTTGGTATTTATAACATTAATGACATGTGAACTGGACATGTTAATGTTCCTTTGATTGCTGTAAATTCGGGGTGCAGATGCATTGTCGGGCGGTACTCTTCCCATTCAAATCGAGTACCCTCAGCTCGTGGATAGCCATCCCTGTCATGATAACAAATCTTGTTTAAACGGAAAAGCACCCCCCCTTTTGTTGGCCATCGTAGAGTGAATAGAAGAGTATACCAGGCGTTACAGGAACCATTGTGAGAAAACGGGAGTGGGATGAGCGGGGTGCCCCCTTTCTTCTGATGCACAGTCAACATCCAACACACCCAACAATTAGAAGTGTTCGTCATATTATGAGTATGATGAAAAATTTGAATGAAACTATTGTTTAAGTAAGTCTGTCGGTGCCGTTCTTCATGGTAGGGTAAGGTGAAGTGAAAATGTTCAGATGGAGCCGGGGTAGTCGGCAGCAAATGTTCTCGTACAGGCACCACAAGTTCTACTACCCAGGCTATCACTGCTATCACCACAATTGTCAGTACGAACAAGATGGCACCAAGAATTCTCTTGTCTCGTGATGCAGAAGACGCCATAGTTCAAGAGTTCACAATGTCTCAAATACACAACTACAAAAAATAAAAACGTTGGTGCTGAGCTCCAAGGTAGCCGTTGTTTTCATCTCCGGGGTCAAGACGGGTGTCGCTACTCTTGGCAGAACTGATCCCCCCCCTTGAGATTCCCGGCTTCCGTTTCACAAACCCCAGAGCGGTAACCAACCAGTCTCGCACAAAAAAAAAATTTCTTCCTACCTTGGTCGCAGATCGTAGCGCTGTCGTCCAGAAACAGTGTGGTCCGGGAAGGCTCCCTCAGGTTCGGCCGATGTCACAGCTGGGCTCTTTTCTTTATCCAAGATCTCTTTGTAGTCGGACAACACAGTAGGATTCACCAGGTCGGGAGAGACACGACGGCAGTGAGTGGAATGCACCCACCGCTTTCTGTTGGTCACTCGCACAGCCGTTCGAGTCGCCAAGAGGACCTGCTCGGGGCCACGCCACCTCGGTTCCAAGCTGTTCGCCCTCTCAAACGACTTCACCGTAACATAGTCTCCAGGACGGAGACTATGGGCCTCTCCAATGGAATTGTCAGGGAGCGCTTCTCGAACCTGTTGATGAATAGAAAGCAAATCATTTGTTAATAATCGTTCATCATTATACAAGGCACATCATGTAACAATCGCGGCTTAGGAACTCCCCATATGTTCATAGGCCTTCCAAACACCACTTCATACGGTGTGAGGCCAGTTCGAGAGTGGGGCACTGATCTAAGAGAGAGTAATGCTAGCGGTAGGGCATCCGGCCACTTCAATGACGTGGACGCCACAATCTTAGCCAACTTCAATTTCAACGTGGCATTATACCGCTCGACAAGACCTGCTGACTGAGGGTGAAACACAGCATGAAACTTCTGCTGGATCCCCAGTCCCTTTAGTACATACTCCACAATTTTCCCAACAAAATGAGGACCATTATCGCTCCACAAAAATTTGCAAACTCCAAATCGAGGGAAGTACTCTTTGAGCAAAACCTTAGCTGTTGTCAAAGCTGTATTATCTTTCGTGAGGAAGGCCTCGACCCATTTTCTAAAAGCACACACCACCACTAAGACATACTTAAGGTTATTGAAACGCTCAAGCTGGATGTAATCCATTTGAAGTACCTCGAATGGTGCAGAAGGTGAAACAAAACCTCCTTTCGGAGTATGCGTCCCTTTTGCAGGATTATGCTGTAAACATATCAAACAGGTCTGCACTACTCTCTTAGCAGTATTTACAATCTCAGGATGCTCCCAAACTCGTGTTAACAATCGAGTAATTGCAAGAGCTCCCACATGTGCTAATCCGTGTGTCATCTGGACCATCGCCTGCAAGTAAGCTGCAGGCAATTTCCATCTCTCCATGTCCTTACTCCTCCAACAACCCTCGTCATCCAGTATCCCTTCTGCTGCCCATGTTACAAGTTCTGCTTCAGTTGCTGATTTTTGGATGTCTAGTATCTCTGCTCTAGCATCATGCCATCGCTCGGCCTGCGACTTCGCTACATACATGGGGGAGTCATTTCGAGACATAGCTGTTTGTCTTGCTATACTGTCTGCAAAAGCATTGCCTTGTCCCACTTTATCAGTGACCTTTTTGTGTGCACTGCATTTAATTATCGCTACTTTCTTTGGGCAAAGCAACGCGTTTAGGAGATCACGCACCAGTTCTCCTTGCATAATGTGTACTCCATGAGAGGTCAAAAACCCACGCTCTCTCCAGAGTAAACCGAAGTCATGCGCTACTCCGAAGGCGTACCGGCTGTCTGTGTAAATGTTCACACATAGGCCAGCACTCAGTTCGCAGGCTCTTGTCAAGGCTATCAGCTCTGCTGCTTGAGCCGATTTCTGTGGTATTCGTGCTGTTTCTACCACTGTCTTAAGTGTCGTGATCGCATGTGCTGCGGAAGTCGTGCCATCTGGCAGCCTCAAACACGATCCATCAACCCACAGTTCCCCATCCACATCTGGAAGTGGCATATCCTGTAAGTCGACACGACCCTTTGTTTGTTCCTCAGTCAGGAAAACACAATCATGATGTTTTTCCTCCTGACCCTCTTCGACCGGATAAGGCAATAAAGTAGCAGGGTTCAGGGTAGCACATCTTTTCAGTGTGATATGTGGCACCAAAAGTGTGAGCTCATATCCTGTTAAACGTGCGCTCGTGAGATATTGAGTCTTTGTTTGATTTAACAGGGCATCTACTGCATGGGGAACTAGCACCAACAGTTTGTGCGATAACACTATTCCCTCACTCTGCCCTATAGCTACTGCTGTTGCTGCAACTGCTCGAAAACACCCGGGTAACCCTCGTGCTACAGGATCAAGAATGGCTGAGAAGTACGCGCATGGCCTCTGCTTGTCCCCGTGTGCTTGCACTAACACTGATAGCGCGCACCCATCTTTCTTGTGCACGTACAATGTAAAAATCTTTGTGTAATCTGGTGTACCTAACACGGGTGCAGAGCAAAGGGCCTGTCTCAATTGTTCAAAAGCATTCTGGCATTCATCTGTCCATTCAAGGGGCATTGGTGTAGTTTTGGACAGTAACGCTAACAAGGGTTTTATAATGTGCGAAAACCCCATGATCCATTGTCTACAAAAGGACGTTAATCCTATGAAAGCGCGTACATCTCTCTGAGTGCGGGGGACTGGTGTATCTAAAATCGCTTGAATTCGATCTGATGTTAATGCACGCCCCTCCTTAGACAAAAGATGACCGAGGTAGGTCACCTTGGGTCTACAGTATTGAAGCTTTTTCTTAGAGACTTTATGATTGTTCTGAGCCAAAAAGGAAAGCAAAGCAAGTGTACTCTCCTCACATTGTGCGTAAGTGTCTGCAGCCAACAGGAGGTCGTCAATATACTGTATAAGGGCTACTCCGGATTGCAGTTCAAAAGAATCAAGCTGTCTTTTTAAAGCCTGGCTGTAGATGCTAGGACTCTCTGTGTAACCTTGAGGAACACGACAAAATCTACTCGATTTATTATTTAACGTAAAGCCAAATAAGTATCTGCTGTCGGGATGGATGGGAATGGAAAAGAATGCATTTTTAAGATCAATGACAGTAAAGGTCGTCGCTGTTGGAGGGACCAATGTAAGCAATGTCGTGATATCAGACACCACTGGATATTGAGGGATGACAATTTTGTTAATTTCTCTCAAATCAATAATAAATCGATAGACTTTGTTGTCAGTGTCTTTCTTAAGAATCGGGAGAATAGGGCTATTACAGACATTGTAAGGAACTTCCTCCACTACTCCTGCAACAATCAAATACTGAACGATGTGCATCAGGGCAATTTCACCTTCCCTAGAAATCTTATACTGTGGTACACGTGGCAAAAGTACTCCCTCCTTGACAGTAATTCGAATAGGTGGAATAAGCATCTGTCCCACATCCGTATCTGAGGTCGCCCACAACGTATGAGGGAGAGAGGCTAATGCTTCAATTTCCTGTATGGTACAAAATCTGTCTGAATCTGGGTAATTGTCATTCAAAATAACCTGCACTCCTTCGGGAGCGCAGCATATCGTTGCTCGAAAATATTTGAGCAAATCAATGCCCATAATGTTATCTGGAGTGTGAGGTGACAACAAAAATGGACCAAAGCTGAAAAATTTGTCAATGCAAAGTGCAAGAGGTTGTGATAATGGGCTAGGAGAGGGTGTGCCATCAAACCCTATACATGTTATCGTTTCGCCAGACAGGGGAGCCCTCGGAACCAAGTTTTTGGACAAAGCACTACGAGTAGCTCCTGTGTCAACTAAAAACTGATAAGTAGAACCCAAAATGCCCGCTGATACATATGGACCTCTTTGATCTACTGGCACTTCAACTGATTCCGTACCCCATCCTACGCAATCCTATGCATGCACATAATCCTGATGCTCCACATTCTCATCCTCCGAGATCTGATATTGATTTCGTCTATCAAAAGTATTTCGTTCATCCTGACCACGGCCCCTCGTTTCAAACCTACCACGATCACTTCCGCCACCTCTCGCTCCTGAATAATTATTCCTCGCCCTTCCACCTCCTCGACCACGCTGACTACGCTGCTCACGAAGTACCGGACAATCTTCAGCCCAATGCCCAAATTCTTTACAATATGCACATTGGTCCTCCGCTATGTCAGTATGACCGTACGACGCATTATCCCCTCCTCGCCTACCTCTATCATTCCCTCTAGATTGCGTCCCGCAAACCTGCGCTAACATCACCTTCGTTTTCAATTCTTTCATTTTCTTATCTGCACTTTCTTTAGCCTCTAATTCCTGCCGTTCATAATACTGAGCCATAGTTAACAAAGACGCAGGGGTCGCCGTGGTCCAGGAACTTTCACTCGCTTTTAACCGTTTTGCAATCTCCGGTAGGAGATTAGCCACGTACTTATCGACAAACAGATGCCTACCCGTATCATCTGTTAACGATTGACCACTGTAATCATGAAACGCTTCTTCGAAACGTGTAAAGAAATCTGATACCGATTCATCTAACTTTTGTTTGCACGAAGCTAGCATAGTCCAATCAATCTTTTTAGAAGGAACAAGCGTTTTTAGTTTAGTTAAAATAGCCGCTGGGAGCTCTAAAATCAAATCACATGGTTTACATACAGGTTCCCTGTCTAAGTCAGCCTGGTTTATTTCTTTCCAAGTTGCTCCAAGCATCGCTTGATCATTAGTTTTACGAATTGACCTCCACACAGGCGGAAGAATTAACCCAAAAAAGAGATCTATATCGACAAGAGTCATAACACAAGAGAAAATGGCCCCCTCCACCCCTTCATAGAATGCGGCTGGATTTTTACGAAGATCGGGCAAAGCGTTTTTCAATGCCATAACATCTGCTCTATTCCATGGCGTATACACCCAATTATATATAAAATATCCCTTTGCATTTGCCGATGTTTTATCCTCATCCGTACCAGCCCCTTTTGGAGGAACATACAAAGGTGCAGCTTCACGCATAGGCATAACATGCACTTTAGAATTCTTATCTGAACCCCGGAGAGAACACTCCTTAGACTGCTCTGTTGGCCCCGGCACGGACTCCTTATCCTTTTTCTTTTCTTCCCGCAACCTGGACGTCTCATCCCGTAGCTGGATCAGTTGTTTAAAAAGAATATCGACATCTGCAAGAACAAATAAACCTTTATCCAAATTCTCACGATGAACCGACACAGCCTTAGGTTCTAAAGTCTCTGAATATTTACGAAATCGAGTAACAACTTCATCGGCAAAAGTATTCAAAAAACACATCAATTCTCGCTCTGTCCATTTACTCCTTTCGGCAACAACGTCTGACACAGTTATATGATTTAAATTCAGTTTTCTAGCACAACTACGCAATTCCGCGGATCTCTCCGCAGATAACCTAACACTTGACTTATCCGCCTTATCCGACTTATCCTGTTCTTCATCACCAGAATCTTCAGTCGGAGCCGTAGGAGGAACGTACGGAGGCGGAGATCGATCTAATAACGAAAAATCATCAATTTCATTATTAAGGACAGGATAAAGCGGTCGTCGAATAGGAAATTGACCGGTCGTTTGCCAATTACGTTCCCGTGCCTCCCTCTCTTTCTTTTCCTGCGCCTCCTTTTCCTCAAGCTGTAAAGCTTTATCTCGAGCAGCCTTGCGCTGCTCTTTGTCCGCCAAGGCAACTTCACGCTTCATACGTTCACGCACCGCTTTCTCCCACATTCGCACACAATCAAACATATCCTGTCTAGACCTGTGCTGAAACAAACATTGCTCCACAAACTGAACCTTTCGCAAATCAAACGACCCATGTAGTGGCCATTGCAACTAGGGATCGGTTCTAGTGTATTTATGCCATAGTTTACTGTACAGTATAGGGGGAAGGCCGAATTTGACATACATCTCACGGTTTGGAGTTCCCTCTGGGGGAGCTGGCTGAGATTCCGCTAACCTAATTGTGGTACCATTTCCAAGACAGCACATCCCTCGGAGTGTGCTTAAAACAGGCATGTTCAAAAAGTACCACGAAAGCGTGATACCGTGAAAAATGGCACTTACAGTACTTCACACAAATGTGCCGCTCAGAATACAAACGAAATTAGAGAAACATCTCTACATGCCTGCCTATGTGGAGTGCACTACACATATATATTCAAAGTTCACAAAGTCAAAATGTTAGCTAACTCAAATCATAGTCACAATCATAGAACTTCAGTAAGCGTCCGTAGACTACCTTACCGATCACAAATCTTACCCAATCTCAAATATCCAGGTTCCAACTGCCAAGGTCTTTAATCGAATCAGCCAAACGGGCACTGTACAGCAACGCAGACGATCAGGATCTCAGTCGGAGACCGGCGCCACCTGGAAGGTCAGATCAGAAGGAAAGGAAGAAAACACCGTGGGTGCCAAGACTCGGGTCACTCAGTGGCAGCGTACGCGTCCATGGCGAGTTTCCAATCCTTCGTCACGACCTCTCCTTCGGGCATCCGAGTCGCCGATGAGTCCCTTCGTGGTCGCCAATTTGTGGTATTGGGTTCCCAAGGCCTACATGCTCCGCAGAAATACCCACTTACACCAAAAGAACTGTTGGCACGGAAACTGAAAAGTACAAAAGACAAGTTTATTAAGACCCCATGGGGTGGTGGTACATTCCTACAGCACCCTTCGGCAATGCAAGAAGTATCACACCGAACATTGGTGTGAGTCCTTCTTTTATACACTTTACAGGTAATAAAAATATAGGCGGTACAAGGTTACAGAGTTTATGTACATATATAGTCATTTTTGGAGCACAGCCAACTCATGGGAGGGGTTACAACTCCACTGGTCAGTTTGGCGGAACATTCCTGAGGGGTGACTGGTCAGTTGGAACTGCGCATTTACAGGCTTGACCGTTACTAAAAATAGCCTGTTGCTGGGCAAACTCGAGTGGTCAGCGGCACGGACAAAGGACTAAAGGGCATGCTGACCACGAGGCCGCTCATTCCCTAAAATGGCCGCCGTAACATACAAAATGGTGTTTTTGAGTAAGGCCAAGTTAAGGGAAATAACGTGTAGCAAAGCTAAGCACTAACCCGCCCATTGTGAAATTACGACAAGTTGTTGGACAGTAAATTAAACCTATTCCCTATCCTAGAGCGCCCCCCAGCGCAATGCGTTGTAATGGTTTGCGTTGTAAAAGTTGCATCGTAAAGGCACTGCGTAAAAAAGTTGCGTTGTAAGTGATAGCTCCCCTAAAGCACAAAAAGAGCAGAGCCATCCCATCCAGATCATGGTTCAACTCCGACCTCAAATCTGAAAGGAGAAAACTAAGAGCCAAAGAAAGAAAGTGGAGAAATAACCCTACCTCCATCCTCCAAAATCAACTCAAATCAGCCCGTAGGAAGTACAACAACCACATCAAAAACAAGAAATCCAGCTTTTTCCGCTTGGCGCTGGACAGTGCCAAAAACAGACCAAGGAGCTCTATAGCATCATCAGACAACAAACCTCCAAGCCTGTGTCCTCCTCTGTACAGTCGTCCAAAGAACTATGCGATAACTTCGCCAACTTCTTCAACGATAAGATCACCAAAATCGAACTCTCACTGTATGTCAACAGCACGCACCCCACGAAGAGCCTCGCAGCTGGGTCGCTTGACCTTTCTCCTGGTTCCTCTCCCAATACCTGGCTTAGTTTCCGCCCCATTAAAGAAACTGAGATAATCATGTTGATCTCCACCTCCAAACCCTCAGATCATGTCCTAGACCCCATTCCTCCCCTACTGACCCAAAAACTGAAGCACACCTTAGCTCCACTTTGGAGCATGATCATAAATAGCTCCCTGAAAAGCGCAGTGGTTCCAGACTGCCTTAAAATGGGTCAAGTCACCCCCTTGTTGAAAAAACCCGGCCTAGGCGCGACGGATCTGAACAATTTCAGACCAGTGTTGAACCTCCTCCTTCTTTCAAAAACTCTAGAAAGATGTGCACTACATCAACTAACCCAGAACCTGGATAACATCAACCTCCTGGACCCCAACCAGTCTGGCTTCAAAAAAGGCTGTAGCACAGAAACCGCGATTCTCAACATCATTGACGATATCCATGGATCACTAGACTCTGACCAATGCTGCCTCCTCATTTTCCTTGATCTCTCGGCAGCCTTTGATACTGTAGATCACAAACTCCTCATAAGGGCTCTCCAAGAAAGAGCTGGTCTTGGCGAGGTAGTCCTCAAATGGTTCTCCTCCTTTCTACACAATCGCACACAAATAAATTTAAATCAAAAACTCCACTTCCGACCTCCAACAAGTCAACAAGGGCATCCCTCAAGGCTCTGTGCTTTCACCGCAACTCTTTAACATCTACATGCAACCTCTCTCCAAACTACTCAGAAAAGCCAACATTTGCTTCCATCTCTACGCTGATGATATTCAGATCTATCTGGAAACTACCTCTCTTAAAGACATACAAAGACTTAATGATGTACTGAAAGATGTCCAACACTGGTTGACATGCAACCACCTGAAACTAAAACCTGATAAGACTGATACACTCCTCATCTCGAATAAGGAAGATAACCCCCAAATTGCCGAATGGTTAAAGGCCATTGATGCGCTCAATGGGAATCTCACGCTAGCAGACTCTGTCAAATCTCTAGGCATCACTCTAGACCCAAAACTGAACATGACGAGACACATTAAGAATTCGGCCAAAAGTGCTCTCCTTAACCTCAGACTACTGAACAAAATAAAACCCTACATTCCGCCCAATGATTTCAAACAGCCCACCCAATCTCTGGTACTGTCAAGACTGGACTATGGGAACAATGTCCTCTCAGGAATTCCAAAATCACATTTGGCTCCCATCAAAGCAACGTTGCATGCGGCCGCCAGAATGATCACCGGTATCAAGAAATTCGATCATATCTCCCATGCACTCAAGGAACTTAAGTGGCTTCCAGTTGAAATGCGGATTAGCTTCAGAACAGCCTGCCTCACCCATAAAGCCCTTCACACCGGCAAACCTGAGTACCTGGTGAAAAAACTCATAAAAGCCGGCCAGACCAGGAACCTGAGAAGTTCAAACTCCCTCCTACTCATCTCACCAAAAAAAAGTACGGACCGATCTTTCACCGGAAGCGCTCCCAAAATTTGGAACTCCATTCCTCCTCACATCAGAACCATTCCCTTCTTTAAAGAATTAAAAAACCAACTCAAAACCCGGTTCCTCAATAGCTCCCCAGAGAGTGGGTAGCTCGGGCAGATAGCGAACATGGAGCTCTGCTCCAGCTATAAGACTCCGAAGAACCCTAGAGACAAAAAACTGTCCTGCACTGCAATGTGTTGCTCTTTATTTCTGCGTTCCTCTGTTGATATGTCGCTCTTCTATTTTGTACCTGATGATTATCTGTTAAGTACCTACTGTTAAGTGCTCTGATACCCCTGGGTCAGGCCAGCGCTATAGAAAACTTCTTAAATAAAATAAATAGGTAAACCTAAAAAAAGATTTGAGAAAACATATTAAAAAATCAATCAAAAACTGACTGACGGGGTAGCTCTTCTCCGCATCTGTGACATCAGCACACCTAGGTGGTGCCTATATAGGTGCCACGGAAAATGCTGATGACACATCCGGAGCCGAACAACACCACCTACTGGTTTATAGGGGTACTGCTCACAATAAATCTTCTGGATCCAGTCTGAAGCCTGAGGAAATTCTAAGGTAAGGAATCTGCAGCTAGAATCTCTACCAGGTTTCTGAGATTAGACTTGAAGTCTAAGAGCCCGATTCACAAAGCTAAACGTATGCTTAAGGGTCTAAGTTTACCTTTATGAATTGGGCCCTGAAATTCACCGGTTATAGATCCTATAACTTCAGTCCATGCCATGCCCTGCCAATGACCTCATATACAACATATCACATATGCCATCATCCAGTCATTGTGACAGAGTCGCATGTGGTTCTTGGACTTGGAAGAATTCAACACACTACACCAGGGGCCAATTTCTATAATCAATTATGTGATACTGGATATATGGTAGTTGGTAAATGTTAACCTAATTTTACTGTTAATCTCCCAAATAACAAAATGCCTCTTTAGATTGTAATGGGGGCACCCATTTTTAAACCACCATCCTCCAAAAAAGAGATCTTACTCTGATCATTTTAACAGGATTATCTTCTTAAAGACTTTACATTTTAGGAGTTTGACAATTATGCATTTTCCACTGAAAAAAACACCTTCTGCTACGCCCTATGGAGAACCCTCTGTAAATTAGTAAAAAACATATGGGCACAATGGCATACAACAATAAAAACAATTCTAATGAGACCAATGTAAGATAAACTATCTCTAAGTGGAAAACCCCTGTATTCTACATTATTTAAGAAATCTGCAATGCCTCTGAATCTTCAGTGAGGTTCTGGAAATTAACATCCACATTGTTGGACCTTTCATCCTTGGCGTGGTTTCCCCAACTATTTGCCTTCCATCCTCCCAACTTTTCCCAGCCTTAGCACTCTGCATACTGCCTACCAGTGCTAACGTGCTTGTCCACTCTCTATAAAATATGGTCAAATGTGCTTACACCCAAATGGAACATTTAATTTACTTGTACGTCCCTGGTGAAGTGGCACTACAGGTTCCCGGGCCTGTAAATAAAACGCTAATAGTGGTCCAGCTCTGGGCAGAGGCCCATCTATGAATGACGGAGCTGACGTGTGTGGCCAGCTGGAGAATGTTGCCAGCTTCAGTGAGGGAAATAAAGTGTGTGCACTCTCTAGGATGGACCTCACCTTATGTGACAGAACTAACTTATATGCCCAGCTCTATGCTCTGCCTGGCCTTGAATAACAGCGAAAAACTTGCTTCCAGGTGTGTGCTAGACCTTGCACTGAGTGACAGTACTAAAGCGTACAGCCAGCTCTGTGCTAGACTTAACACTGGGTGGCAGAAGTAAAACAAGCTTCATCTCTGGGTGGGGGTGCTACTTATTCAGCTCTTGTTTGGACCTCACTTGAGTGTGTGGAACTAAACAGCACAATCCGCATCCAAAATGTTTGCAAGTGATGCTGGCCCTTCTTAACCTCTTTCTTTCAGAAGGAAGGGTGCCCCATAGTTGAAGCATGCAATGATTATCCAATTTCTAAAGAAAAGAAACAATATTGACCTGACCAATTCCGTCAAACTTCCATCTGATATCTTTGTTGCTCATTTGTGCCAAAAGTTTGGAGAAACATGTTCATTCATGGCTTACTTCAGTTGTCAAGGCCCAAAATTGTTTACACCTCACAGTTGGGCTTTAGGGCAGGCCACATCACTGAATCCGCCGTTCTAGGCATCACTGAACACCTTAGATGACGTCTAGATGAGGAGGAAACAGTCACACTTATTTTACTTGATCTCAGCACAGCCTTTGACACTGTGTCACCCTATTTTAGTTGGAAGACTGAGGATGTTGGTCCTTGACAACACAGCACTGAATTGGTTCACATAATTCCTTAAAGATCGAACGTTCCAAGTTTTCTCAGCTAATGAGAGGTCGGAATCTAGGATTCTCACGTCGGGCATACCTCAGGGTTCGGTGCTACGCCCCATGTTGTTTCATATCGACGTTCGATATTTAGCTGATGTTGTGGAGAGGTGTGGCCTTACCCTGTTTTACTATGCAGATGACACTCAGTTCATCTTTTCTTTGTCACCTGCGGAGGACTGAATCCCCCGTTCTTTAGCAGAGCTTGAGCCAAATCTCCTTATGGATGAATAATAACCTCCGCAGGTCAACGGAGATAAGGCGGAGGTCCTGGTCCTTGGTAAGAACCCACAGCATTGGCCAGCTGGGCCCTCCCTAATCCTTCATCTGAAGACAAACCCCTGGGTTTTATGCTGGACGCCAGTCTGTGTTTGTATCCTCAGGTAGCCACGGTCACCTCCTCCTGTTTCAGGGTGCTCCAGTGGCGGAGAAAGATTATCTGGATTCTCCCTCTGCCCGCTCAAAGAAGTCTGATAGAAGCTCTTATTCTATCATGGCTAGACTGCGGCAATGTGTTGTATGTAGGCATTGATAAGGATTTGATTCTACGACTAGCGCTTGTCCAGAAGTCAGCAGCCAGCCTTCTGCTTCGGCTGTCCCCATGAGCTCCACAGGCTCTCGATCACCAAACACATCCGACTCAAATCCCCATGCTATATGTACAGTCTAAAGCTGCTCGGGTCCGCATTCTATCCATGAGCCCACACATATGCTAAGATCAATTAACCAGGGCCTGTGCACTGTGCATAGGTTCAGACTGGCCTGTAGTGGGGCCGTTCTTTCACTGCTTTGGGCCCCAGACTGTGGATCGCTCTTCCTGAGTCTCTAGAAAGTGTACCTCACTTCTTAAATTTCAAAACAAGCATTGGCTTAGCCAATAGGTCTCGCTTTTCGGACCTTATAAGTATTTAGTTTTGCAGCACAATATCCTTGGTGCAAAAACATCAGCTGTTACATGGTTAAATCTTGTACCTTATAAGCATTTAGCAATGCAACAGTTGATATTGTTGCACCAAGAATATTGGGCTGCATAACTAAATACTTATAAGGTCCCAAAAGCGAGACCTATTGGCAATGCCAATGCTTGGTTTGTGTAATGTTCTGTGACAGAAGGGGGTTAGCTCGTGCTCTACAGCACCTCTCCCCCCCTTAATTTTGTTTACAGGTATCTGTTCAGGGACACACAATTAAAAGGACTCTTGAATCCAACAGGGCCCAGCTGACTAAAGAGATACTAGGCCCTGCAGGTCACCTAGCAGGAGTGAGCCCTCGGGCAGAGAAGCCATTTCCTTTCTTTGCCAAGAACATACTGACTGTATTTACTTCTGAAACCATTATTCAGTGTCTGATGGAGGCCTCATCAACCACACCTTCCACTCCTTGTCACAATGGGAAGTCAGTGCTGATAAGTCCTACAGTGGTCTTATGTTTTTATTAGCAGAATATTATCAAGGACAGAATGAATGCATTTTCTAAACAATGGTAGCTGTATCATACGTCTGGGCCTTTGATGTGGCAAAACTTTCCTGTTTGGGCATGTAACAGGGACACAGACAGGTAGTCTAAAGTAGGACAAAGGTAAGCCACCTCTGTAGTCGGAGTAAAAAAAAGACTGGAGTTTTATGCACAGGAATAAAACGTTTAATGACTCACTGCATATCCTTATGCATTCGATTTTCCAGTGCTTGGACATGTACATAAGACTGAGGAAGTTGGCAATCATGAATTCGGTTTCATATAAAACTTTTCAAAATGTTTGCTCTTGTATGAGCAGCCCCTCTGAATGTTAGCGTTGCCATTGGTTTAACATACGTGGGAGAATAGAGTAAGATTCACATGCATTAACATTTTTAAGTGCTTATGTAAATATGATGCTGCTGCGAGAAGAGTAACTGAAAAGAAGGTCATGAATTAAAAATCTAAATTATATTATTCTTGAACTCCATTCTGGATTTAGAAATGGGACAGCCGATGACGTGCGCCGACCAAAGGATTTTGTTTGTTCACATCGCTGTCTCATACCCGCGAAAAACAACCCCCACGGCAGTAAAATCCTCACGCCTGCCAGAGCTTAATTGCCGGATTTCGTCATAGCTCCTCAAGTTACTAAGGGCCAGATGTAGGAGCCCTAATACCGGTCGGTAACAGCCGAATTCGGCCGTTACCGACCGGTATTTGGGTTTTCAGATGTAGGGGGCCTATATTTTACCGATTCTGTAAAGTTACCGAATCGGTAAATTTACAGAATCGGTAAAATACCGAATCGGTATATTTACCGATTCGGAAAAACCATATGTAGGTGGCACTCCTAAGAGTGCCACAGGCCCTTAAAAATCGGTATTTTACCACCCAATCCTATTGGGTGGTAAAATACCGAATTCAGGTGTGCATGCACATCTGTGCATGCACACCTGTGCACTGTGACACACAGACATGCCCTTAGGGCATGTCTGTGTGCCACATTGCACACAAGTCCAGAATTGGGGTACTAGAGGGTGTCAAAGTGATACCCCCTGCACCCTTCCAGGATTCGGTATTTACCGATTCTGTAAATACCAAATCTGTATTTCACATTGATTCCTATGGGCTTCAAGGCCCATAGGAATCAATGGGAAATACAGAATCGGTATTTACAGAATCTGTAAATACCGACTCTGACAGATTCGGTAATTTTTTACCTACATCTGCCTCCTTCCAATTTACCGACTTTTAAATACCGAATCGGTATGACTCGGTATTTAAAAGTCGGTAAATCGGATTTACCTACATCTGGCCCTAAGGGCCATATGTAGGTAGCTAAATACCGGTCGGTAACGGTTGAAAATCGGTAATTATCCCGTTACCGACCGGTATTTAGCCTTTTCTAATGTAGGAGGCAGGTTTTAAGGATTCAGTAATTTACTGATTCCTTATTTTAAGGAATTAGTAAAATACCGAATCCTTATTTTAAGGAATTGGTAAATTACAGAATCCTTAAAAGCTATGTAGGAGGCACTCAAATGAGTGCATTTTTGCTTTCAGGATTCTTATTTACCACCAACTACAAGTTGGTGGTAAATACTGAATACCTTTAAAAAAGCAATAATTTGCTTTTTTCAAGGTAGACATACATGTACGTGCGCCACATGTGCAGTCATCCATGATTCAGGGGTGCAACAGGGTGTCAATGTGACACCCTGCCACCCTTGAATATTCTTCCGCTGTTATCGATTTGGTAATACCGAATAGGTAATAGTGAATGGCTTCCCATTCATTCCTAAGGGCCTCCAGGCACAAAGGAATGAATGGGAAGGTATTTCTTGTTACTGAATGGGTATTTACCGAATCGGTAATAAGAAATATTACCAAATCGGTAAATTTTACCGATTCATTACCTACATCATATTTACCGATTTTTAAATACCGAATCAGTAAAATTCGGTATTTAGGAATCGGTAAACTGAGATTACCTGCATATGGCCCCAAGTGTTTCCAGTTGCCTAGCAAAAAAGAGTTTGTCATTAGCGATACGTGACAAACACAAATCAGACTTGCAGTTGAAACAGCGGGGGGTGGAGGTTGTTACAGTCTGAACTTCAGAAGCTTATTAGAATAATTAATCGGTTACTTCTGAAAAGCATGTTTTAGGCCCCACACCAACTGTGCTGCATCTTGTGGAAATAAGTAACACAATTATTCAGTCTTTTCAGAATGTGCCACGCTTCTGCCTTTGAATCTGCTTTGCTTGAAAGGAAGATGTGGGGATAAACAACGGGCTCCTTTTATTCGGGCCCCAACATTTACTTCAGAAAGGAAAACTGTTAATAAAAGTGTTTTAAATTTGTTTTAAATAAAATATGGGCCTAAGAAAAAAAATGTTAACTAATTCCTCACACAAATATAAAAAGCTGTTCTCTGATCAAAGTCATGATTGGAGCACGGGCCGTTCTTTAGGGACAGGCAAGTCAGTGGTTACAGGGCTGCACACGGAGTCATTGTTAAGCAATCCAAACCCATTCAATACTACTGCACTCCAGGTACATAATCAATATACTGCATTTTCTCTACCTGATGACCATTTCAATAGCGCTTAGTACATGAGTTCTCCGTGGAAAGAGCTGCGCGGAGATGGGAGCCAGCCTCTGCCTTAACTGTGGTATTACGGTAGGTTGAGAGACCCCACCTACCCATAGCCACGAGCTGAGTTTGTCCCAGGACTTGCAGCACTCACATTTCCAGGTACTGCTCAAGACTGGAAGGGGAACACAACCTAAGGATGACTGAAGCAAGAATCTATCCACATTTGACTGTCTCGGGACTTACTGTGAGGCGATCCGCTGCTGCCAGGACCCTTTGGCTGAACCTAAAGCCTGTTTTCTACCCTGCAACTTGCTGTGTCTCTTGTCCACCCGCCTCCCGCCGCCCGACCCCTGTTCCACCTCGGGGTGAGGCCGCCGAGCGGAGTGCGGGGTGGCTAAAACTACACTTCCCAAGAGCCTTCGGGACGCAACCCGCGTCAATCGCGCGCCAGGAGGCGCATAAATTTCCAGTCACCCCGGTCGAGTGGGGGACTTACTGTGAGGCGATCCGCTGATGCCAGGACCCTTTGGCTGAACCTAAAGCCTGTTTTCTACCCTGCAACTTGCTGTGTCTCTTGTCCACCCGCCTCCCGCCGCCCGACCCCTGTTCCACCTCGGGGTGAGGCCACCGAGCGGAGTGCGGGGTGGCTAAAACTACACTTCCCAAGAGCCTTCGGGACGCAACCCGCGTCAATCGCGCGCCAGGAGGCGCATAAATTTCCAGTCACCCCGGTCGAGTGGGGGACTTACTGTGAGGCGATCCGCTGATGCCAGGACCCTTTGGCTGAACCTAAAGGCTGTTTTCTACCCTGCAACTTGCTGTGTCTCTTGTCAACCCGCCTCCCGCCGCCCGACCCCTGTTCCACCTCGGGGTGAGGCCGCCGAGCGGAGTGCGGGGTGGCTAAAACTACACTTCCCAAGAGCCTTCGGGACGCAACCCGCGTCAATCGCGCGGCAGGAGGCGCATAAATTTCCAGTCACCCCGGTCGAGTGGGGGACTTACTGTGAGACGATCCACTGCTGCCAGGACCCTTTGGCTGAACCTAAAGCCTGTTTTCTACCCTGCAACTTGCTGTGTCTCTTGTCCACCCGCCTCCCGCCGCCCGACCCCTGTTCCACCTCGGGGTGAGGCCGCCGAGCGGAGTGCGGGGTGGCTAAAACTACACTTCCCAAGAGCCTTCGGGACACAACCCGCGCCAATCGCGCGCCAGGAGGCGCATAAATTTCCAGTCACCCCGGTCGAGTGGGGGACTTACTGTGAGGCGATCCGCTGCTGCCAGGACCCTTTGGTTGAACCTAAAGCCTGTTTTCTACCCTGCAACTTGCTGTGTCTCTTGTCCACCCGCCTCCCGCCGCCCGACCCCTGTTCCACCTCGGGGTGAGGCCGCCAAGCGGAGTGCGGGGTGGCTAAAACTACACTTCCCAAGAGCCTTCGGGACGCAACCCGCGTCAATCGCGCGCCAGGAGGCGCATAAATTTCCAGTCACCCCGGTCGAGTGGGGGACTTACTGTGAGGCGATCCGCTGCTGCCAGGACCCTTTGGCTGAACCTAAAGCCTGTTTTCTACCCTGCAACTTGCTGTGTCTCTTGTCCACCCGCCTCCCGCCGCCCGACCCCTGTTCCACCTCGGGGTGAGGCCGCCGAGCGGAGTGCGGGGTGGCTAAAACTACACTTCCCAAGAGCCTTCGGGACGCAACCCGCGTCAATCGCGCGCCAGGAGGCGCATACATTTCCAGTCACCCCGGTCGAGTGGGGGACTTACTGTGAGGCGATCCGCTGCTGCCAGGACCCTTTGGCTGAACTTAAAGCCTGTTTTCTACCCTGCAACCTGCTGTGTCTCTTGTCCACCCGCCTCCCGCCGCCCGACCCCTGTTCCACCTCGGGGTGAGGCCGCCGAGCGGAGTGCGGGGTGGCTAAAACTACACTTCCCAAGAGCCTTCGGGACGCAACCCGCGTCAATCGCACGCCAGGAGGCGCATAAATTTCCAGTCACCCCGGTCGAGTGGGGGACTTACTGTGAGGCGATCCGCTGCTGCCAGGACCCTTTGGCTGAACCTAAAGCCTGTTTTCTACCCTGCAACTTGCTGTGTCTTTTGTCCACCCGCCTCCCGCCGCCCGACCCCTGTTCCACCTCGGGGTGAGGCCGCCGAGCGGAGTGCGGGGTGGCTAAAACTACACTTCCCAAGAGCCTTCGGGACGCAACCTGCGTCAATCGCGCGCCAGGAGGCGCATACATTTCCAGTCACCCCCGTCTCGCGGGACGCCGGGCGAAGCCCGGGCCAAGAGCGGGCCCGTTTAAGCCCGTTCAAGACCGGGTAAGACTGGACTGGGCCACCCCATTGACAATTCATTTATTGCGTCCTTATTACAATTCATATCTGGGTTTTGTTGCTTCGTATTCTGGTATTGTGTCCCTTGACTCTGTTACTATGTCACCCAGAATTACCAGAAACAGCAAACTTACACACACTGCCCAGGTTATAGGGCCAATAGATCAATTTATCGCCAAGGCGAATGATGCTATCAATCAAGGTGTTCTTCTATTAGAAAGGAGGGTCTCTCAGGACCTAGCTGCAGCCAGGCGTTCCTCCTTGGGACTATTGGCCACAGCTGTAACACCGCAACGCACCTTAGTCCCTGGTACACAACAAGGGACCCCAATGGTTCCCGGGACTGTAGATTTGTCGGTGTCTATGGATCTGGCTACAACACAAATATCGCAATCCCCTGTATCCCACCTTCCCCCATCAATTGAGAGAACTCCGATTCTCTTTATAAACCCTCCAGATGAGGATCTTTCCTCTCCCACCATGAGGGGCCAGAGGGAAGGTGCTATCCCGAAAAAGAGGAAGGGTAAAAAAGGAAATAAGAAATCTTTACAAAATAATATTGACACTCGACAGGATTTCTCGTCACAACTTGTTGAAAATTCTCCTTCTTTAGCCCAACCTTTAACTCAATCGGCTATGTTCCAACAGCCGACCACTCCCACAACGTCAGAAATAATAAATCTTTCATCTGACACGCACAACCATATTTTGAGTGGCAATACATGCAATAGGTGGGATCCAAATATACATGATACTCACACACTGGCCTCCATAGAGGCTTTAATCAAACTTCATCTGAAACCTTTAGAGTTATCACTGTCAAAAATCGAAAAATCTCTAGCTATACTAACATCTGATTTAAAAGCCAAGAAAAGCTCGATCCCTACGCCCTCACTTCCTGTGGCCCAAATACATAATCTAAAACAAAAAAAAGTAGGGGGAACAAATCCTCCACAAACACTTAAAGCCCCCAAAGTGGTGACCACCACAGTGGCGGTCCAACAAAAACCAGCTAGTACAACTAGTACAACCGCGCAGCACACAGCAGCTAATACTGCTGTAAAAAAGTCTGCAATCTCTTCCCTTCCTGTTCCACCCGTATCAGCGGGCCAATCCACCAATTTACCAGCTACCCCAACTACAGTAAAGACACCAGCTCCTAAAAAGACACCAGCCCCTAAAAACGCAGCCTATAACACGAGACGCAATGGAGCGCGCCCTGCTTACCTCCCCCCAGAAGCCACACCATATGTCATCATTATGACTGGGGTTCCAGAGCTGCACATTAACTCTGATGAGCCTGGATGGTCTCTAAAAAATAAGGTACTTCACTGGCTGTCAATGAACCGGCCACTTCCGCCTTATGCTAACAATAGAGTTGTTTCAGTTCGCAGAGTTCCCTGGGTAGGGAAGGAGCCAAAACTGATCCCAGGAGACTGTATAATAATAAACTTTGAAGATCCCCAAACCGTGGAACTTATTTCCTCATGGGGGCCTCAAATGTCTCCTGAAGGAATCTCTACAAAAAGATTAGCCTTTTTCTACCCCCCAGCTAAATCCCTACCACCAGGCCCTGAGTGGAACTGGACCCAGGTAGGAAACTGGAATAGTAAAACGAATTGGTCAAATTGGTCGGGACAAGGAGGTAGAGAAACCATGCCATTTCCAGATTGGAGGGGTGTTTCCACCTACAACAGGTTTGACTGCCTGGAGATGGTGGACTGACCATCATCAGTCTTGGGACTGGATTATGGGATCTCACCCCTACCTGGCTTACCTTCTTCAATGCCATCAAGTTTTTCTCAACCCCCAAGTCCACCGATCAAAGCGTCGTCTCCAACAACTATAAAAGTTATAACTGATACAGAGGTTGAAGATTTCCATCAATGTGATGCTACCCTGTCTTGCCCTATTGTTACTAGTACCCATCAAGGTGTAACTCTGCCTTCCCCCCTTAATATTGATCCCTGTGCACCCCCAAAAACTCCAGCACAAAAAGGAAGATCTGTACCTATTAATGAAACCTCGTTGTTTCAGCTAGTATCTATATTGTTTTGGAATGTGGCAGGTCTTCGAACCAAGATTCTATTGACATCCTGGTTGGATTTTGTCACCACACATCAGATAATCTGTTTGCAAGAGACCTGGACAATTGACCCATTGCACATACAAGGCTACTTAACATTTCACTCTCCGGCCTGCCCATCATTACATGGCAGACCTATGGGGGGTCTTGTCATATATGTTTCAAACAACCTTGCAGTAAGAAAAATCTCCATATTATGTACTACCCCGAATTACCAAATTCTTTTGGTCACTTTTAAAAATGGTACGTCATACAGTATTATTAATTTTTATAACAATTTATCCCCGGCAGAATGTATGAAAATTGTGTCTGCAATCACTATGTTTATAAGTGAACAACGTGCTAAACATTTATCAACATTGTGTAATGTAATATGGGGAGGAGACTTCAATGTACAAGTGTGTCCTAACTACAAGAAAACTGACTGTGGCCTTTTAGACGAAAATGATTGCCCGTTGACACATTTTACCCACTCCCCGGTAGGAGACTCCCTTAACGATAGCTTAATGCCTCTAGAAATGTCGTACGCCAATGAACTTGTAGACCCTCCCGTGGACTTTAAATCTACTTTTCACGGTAGGGGGTTGTTTTAGCACCATAGATTTTATTTTGTGTTCTTATTCTTTAAAGGGTACACTTTACCAGTTCACCACAGGTATAGAAGTTTCCGGCGATCATTTCCCTAACAGCATTGTACTAAAGCTATCCATGAACGTTCCTCATTTTACAAGGAAGAGCTTATTGACCCAAAAAGCATTAAGTATGGATAGAACCAACGGTTATTCCGTTAAATGGTCAAGGGTAGATCCACTAGTAACATCCAGTAAGATTATAACTAAGGCACTCCCTTGGATAAACACTTGTCTTAAAGAGGATTCTACCCCGAGCAAATTATTTCCAGTTTTGGGGAAATCCTAAAAAACATCCAGAATGAGTTAATTCGAACCCACAAACCAGGTAATCACCCTGACCCAAGATGGTTCAACACGGCATGTCGGAAAGCCTTAACCGCCCTAAAGAAAGAACTTCATAACCAAATTAGAGACAAGGACAAAGTAGCCAAATTAAGATCCGAATACAAGCAGGCCCAAATCAGATGTAAAAAAGAGCATAAGAAAAAATTGTGGGCTCAACTACAAGAGAGCTGCCATACAAAGGACAGTTCCCAGTTCTGGCAGGTAGTCAAATCTCCATTTATGCTTGAGGCAAACACACATCAACATCTAGATGTAGCAGTGACCGCGGACGAGTGGGTGATTCACTTTTCTAAGATCTTTAGTGATTTCCCCTCGGTTAGCGCAGCGCAGCACAACCAAACAACTGCGTCCTCAAAAAAAGGGGTGTATCCAATTGATTTATTTTTCACCCTGGGGGAGGTCATAAGTGCACTATCCTCCTCAAAAACCGGAAAGGCTCCCGGTCCAGATGGTGTCCCACTTGACATATTTGTCTCTAACATCGATTTATGGTCCCCAATCATAACCCAGCTAATGGCGGCAGTGTTAAGCACTGGCCTTTTGGACTCTTGGTCCTCCTCCATACTTCTCCCAATTTTCAAAAAAGGGGATAGAAACAACCCTGCCTGCTACAGGCCCATCTCCCTCCTGGATTCACTGGGTAAAGTCGCGGGCCGCCTAATTCTTGATCGTTTACAAGATTGGGCGGCAGAAAAGAACATCCTTACCGACCTCCAGTATGGATTCCAGGAGGGACTGGGCACTGTTGAACAGGCTTTAAACCTGACACTTCTAATAGGAAAGTATGTGGGAGTAAAACGGGGCAATCTATTTATGGTCTACGTCGACCTTAGCGCGGCGTTTGACTGTGTAATCAACGCCAAGCTGTGGACTATTTTGGAGGAGTTGGGAGTTGATCCGCCGCTCATCCAATTTCTGCGTGAGCTTTATTCTGACGCCTCTGCTTGCGTAAGATTTGGAACTGGTGGCGAATTAACTTCTTCTTTCCCAATAACTCGCGGAGTTAGACAGGGCTGTGTCCTGGCTCCCTTCCTGTTTAATCTACACACCAATGGTTTGGAAGCAGCCATGCTCGAAGGGAGTCAGGATTTACCTACTATTAACCATCGCCCTATTCCAGCACTACTCTATGCTGATGATTCTGTAATCTTCGCTAGGACCCTAGTACAGCTACAGAAACAGTTGGATAAATATTGTAACTATATGCTCTCACTTGGGTTAAAGGTGAATAAGACCAAGACCTTTGTCATGCAAACAGGGCCCAAGGTGAAAAGTTCTAAACACCTCTGCATTGAGCAATCCAAACTGGAACGTGTCAGGGAATACCCCTATCTGGGTATTCTAATAGACGATCAGCTAACATGGAAAAGGGCACTGGTAACTAGAAAATTGCTTTACCAACGTGCCACTTCTGCCCTTGTTTCATTCTCCAGAAAAATGGGTAAACCAACCCCCCCCGTATTACTTAAAATTCACCAAGCCAAATGTCAGAGCATTGCTGCATACGGAGCCTGTGTATGGGGCTATGTAAACACGACGGAACTCCAAAAAATCCAAAATGGCTTTGTTAAATATCTGTTGGCCCTTCCACAGAGTGCCCCCACATACGGATGTCATATTGAGCTTGGGATTGACTATTTAGCAGATTATATCAAATGTCAACCAATGCTCCTATGGCACCGTATCTGGCTAAGCCAGAATGCCATCTCACTCGGGCCTTGATCTTAGATTGCTTAGGGTTGACATCCTGGAAAAACATTCCATGGTTGGCATATGTTGTCAACTTTCTGAAAGATCTGGATCTTACCCAATATGCCATCGAGCCATCATTAATCAGCGAGCTAAGCAGAAAAACCCTTAAGTGTCAATGTCTTAACCATCTTAGGGAACTTTGTCTGTCCGGCGAAGCACCCAAGCAAACTAACGCTCATATCTTGATGGTCCAAGTGTCACCAGGTATACAGCCTTATCTTACATATCATTTATCCAACCATGAAAAATACCTATTAACCAGGTTCCGTTTTAATTTGTTTTTTCGATTGGTCACTTTTCCAAATTTGTTAAATTGGTCTCACGACTTGGAGAAATGCCCATGTGATAAGGTCTCGTCCCAAACAACCATGCATGTAGTCCTTTTTTGCCATTTTTATGCCGAAACACGCAAACGCTGGGTCCTTCCAGTGCTGCGTCAGATGGGGTTGAGGACCTGTCGACCGGCGTTTTTAGCATTACAACAGCTTGAATCACAATAAGTGGCAAAGAATTTAGCCATGTTCTTGAAATCATGTTTAACAATTCGTAAAGCAATAAGAAATGAAGACCTAAATCTTTGAAAAACTGTATCAACCATGTAGATGATTTAAAGTGTATTTCCCCTTTTTATGCTTTTTAACCGTACTGTAATTTTGCAATAATAATAATGTGCTTTTTATGAGGTTGTGTTTTAAAAAATTATGATGTACTTTTTATGATTAACAAAATGTTTAATCGAATGAAAGACTTTTGATTTGATTTGATTTGACTGTCCCTGTGGAGAAAAACAGGCACACCCCTGACCTGTGGGTTGGGAGTGTTTTTATTAATCTATCCTAAATTTTGTGTTTTATGTGAAAAATAAAGCACCAATGTAATTTTTTGTGCTAATTGTTTCTTGGAGACTTTTCATTGGCACTTTATAATAAGCACATGCACTACAAAAACATCAGTTTACTAAACACTCTTACTTTATTTATTTAATAGTATTTGCCCTATACAACCTGGGCTCTGCAGGAGGGAATGGCCATCAATGATGCAGAGTACCAGCTTCCAGATCTTTTTCGTCAGGTGGTGGTGGGGGGGGGCTCAACGTGTAAAAAGGTTTAGACGGGGGGCTCGGCCGCCAAAAGTTTGAAGACCTCTGCTCTAACTGGAGAATAGCATTTAAGGGAGAGGGCTTGCTGGGAGCCACACACACACTCATGCTCCATCCTGTACCTCGCGCCCTATAGTGGAATCGGCAAGGGGGTTTTGAGGCAGGGTCGGCTGCCCTGAAAAGACCGGGATCCTAGTATGTGCGTGAAATAAAAGCCTAACAAAGGCAAGACGCGGGACGCTATTCTTAAAGCGTTCCGCGTTGTAAAACATAAATATATATATATATATATATATATATATATCTTTTTTGTTAAAAAAAAACACATTTTAAAAAAGAAGATGCGCTGGCGCCAATACTGATGTGCCGCGCTGAAAGTAAAAACAAAACGACACAATCTTAACACAAACAGCACTTTGTGCGTGTTATATATATATATATATATATATATATATTGTCGCTCCAGGTTGTCCACCTCTTGAGTAGCACACGAGCAGCAGCTTAATTTATGTGTAGGTGAGGACGGGGATCCGCTTGTAGATGCCGCTCCATAATGGATCTGCCCGACGCGTTTCCAAGCTCCATCTGCTGCTCTTCAGGGGCTTTAACGGAAGCGGTGTGCGCACCCGCTGACACACTTCTCCAATTTCCATATGACACACCCGCCAATGGGAGGCTCCGATGAGACTGTGCATTATGGGATTATATATATGAACAAGTGAGGTCCTCTCAAATTCCAGCAAGCAGGCATGCAACGTCGGTGATGAAGGAGACGGACTACCAGGTACAGGAACGATGTTTTATTATTTTACCACCACAAACAACAGTTACGCGTTTCGGGCTTAGATGCCCTTGTTCACACTGTAATGGTCAATAAAATTAGTTGCTTTTTTATGTATGCTAAAGTGAAACACACTCCTATCCATTGCATCATCAATCACATGATCATGGAAAGTGAAGAAATACATGTAGATTATTTTTGTTTTTAGTTTTAGTTTTATCCTAGCATGTGCGTGAAATAAAAGCCTAACAAAGGCAAGGTGCAAGACGCTATTTTAAAGCGTTCTGCGTTGCAAACATAAATATATATATTTTTTGTTAAATAAACCCACATTTTAAAAAAGAAGGCGCGCTGGCGCCAATACTGTTGTGCCGCGCTGAAAAAAAAAACCAATACAATCTTAACACAAACAGCACTTCGTGCGTTTTAACTATATATATATATATATAAATATATTTATATTTATGATGAAAACACTGATGGCACTGTTCTTTTGTGAAAGGCATCTGGGGAAGGAGGGAATCGAAATGCATTATGCCATTTCATTAAATTCAGCCGGTCACTGCGATCCATTGTGTGTGCGTGGTCTTTCTTTGCGGGGGGCCTTGGACTCAAGATTTTGGTGCCGAGCCACAATGCACCTTGGGCACCCCATCCACAAGTTGCGCAGCAGGTTAAGTGGCACTTTTGGACTCTTTCAAAACTTTTGAAAAACTGCTGCGCCGCCGCTTCCTGTGAATTTGAGCATCAATCTTCAGAACTGACTACAGGCCGAGATTCCAGTTCGGGACTGCCCGTGTTAGGAATGCGGCTGGATGTTGGATTGTGGGATAGGTAGAGTGGAGCCTGTGTGATTGGTGCAACTAGCAGGAGAGAGCACGTCACCCACCTGGGGGAAGGTACTTACCATGGCGTCCTAACATCTGCTACGCCCATCGTGTCATTTTCACCTATCGTAGTGAAGCAGGCGCCATAAAATGATGAAAACACTGACGCCACTGTTCTGTTGTGAAAGGCATCTGAGGAAGGAGGGAATCTGAAATGCATTATGCCATTTCATTAAATACAGCCGGTCACTGCAATCCATTGTGTGTGCCTGGTCTTTCTTTGCGGGGGGCCTTGGACTCAAGATTTTGGTGCTGAGCCATAATGCACCTTGGGCACCCCATCCACAAGTTGCGCAGCAGATTAAGTGGCACTTTTGGACTCTTTCAAAACTTTTGAAAAACTGCTGCGCCGCCGCTTCCTGTGAATTAGAGCATCAATCTTCAGGACTGACTACAGTCCGAGATTCCAGTTCGGGACTTCCCGTGTTAGGAATGCGGCTGGATGTTGGATTGTGGGATAGGCAGAGTGGAGCCTGTGTGATTGGTGCAACTAGCAGGAGAGAGCACGTCACCCACCTGGGGGAAGGTACTTACCATGGCGCCCTAACATCTGCTACGCCCACCGTGTCATGTTCACCTATCGTAGTGGAGCAGGCGCCATAAAATGATGAAAACACTGACGGCACTGTTCTGTTGTGAAAGGCATCTGAGGAAGGAGGGAATCCGAAATGCATTATGCCATTTCATTAAATTCAGCCGGTCACTGCGATCCATTGTGTGTGCCTGGTCTTTCTTTGCGGGGGGCCTTGGACTCAATATATATATATATATGTAAAGAATTCCGTTCCACTCCACCCGTTACCTTCGGTTAGAAACAGACACGGACCCAGCCAGGTACTTTGCTTGAATTTATTGAGTGTACAACACAATCGCCGCCATGACGCGTTTCGGGCCCTTGAGCCCTTGATCACATGACGTGAGTGAAAAAACCACACCTTGTTATACAGTACAGTTATAACAATATATATATATATATTAATTACCTACTGGCGGTCGCCAGTAGGTAGTTATAGTTAGGACCTACTTTCCATAGGAAATCCACAACATTCTATTTGGAATAACTTTGGTGCTGGTGGACGAATCTTCGCAAATTTCTCCAAGAAAATGGCCTGCTCCGCTCCTTCTCTGAAAGTTTGGGGGTGATTCGTCAAGTGGGGGCTGAGAAAAAAGGGGGGGGGGTCCAAAAACGTGTTTTCCCCATGCAATTTTCCATAGGGATCTTTAGCCAGGGCTACAGCCGGAACGGCTGAACAGTATTACACCAAATTTGGCAGAGAGGTAGAGTTCGGTTCGCAGAGTGTGCTTTTTGCTAAATAATGTAAATCCGTTCAGTAGTTCCTGAGAAAATCAAAAGTAAAATCATAGTGATATCTAGAGACAAAGTACTGTATGCGTACGGAAATCTGTACAATTACGAGCACAAACTGCATGTTGATTGGATGTCAACTGTCTGTCAACACTCCAAACCAGGAATTGTTGGCAACCATCTTGTGCCTCGGTAGAACCGATTCACAAGAAAACAGTAAAACAAAGTTGAAAAAATAAGGAAAGGGGGCAGGGTAGAAACATCCTGACCCTCTAGGCCTGCTTAGGGGGTCCCACATGGATTTTTAGGCCCAAAATTATTTTTATTTTTTTTAAATAAAAAATTGCGGGGTACGCGTATGGTACTCGTACGCTGTGGAAAAGTAAAAAAAAACCTAGAAGTCCGTTTTATTCTCAATTAGCCCCCGGGAGGGCCAAATATTGGGGGCAACTTTTTTTTTGTAATGGGGGGGCGCAGAGGGGTCACTCTGCCTCGGGGATCGCCATCCCCGTGGCTTTAACTATATGTATGCGGGGGGACTCATGGCCCCCCCGGAGTCCTGGGGACCTCCAGTCCTGGGGCCTCTTTTTATTTGAAAAAACTGTGTGGGGGGTTTCAAGCCCCCCACACACGCCCCGGGGACCGCCACCTCCCCGGGGCTCTAATATATAAAATACGGGGTACGGATCACCCAGCCTCAGAGACACCACCCCTTGGGGCTTTTGAATGTTGGGAGGGGGGTCGCGTGGCCCCCTTCACGTAGCCTTTGATGGCCCTGGGGACCACCACCTTTCAGGGCCGGCTTCTGCAGTGTCCCGGGATGCCTAAAGTGCCTCCTTCTGCAGTGTCCGGGGTGACGAAAAGCAATGCCGGCTCTCGAAGGAAGCGGGGAGCTGGCTGGGACCGTGGGGGCTTTGGGGCTCATAATAAACAGTTCTTTTCAGAACTAACTTTACTGGTCAAAAAAAGAGCTATATTTTTATGATAGTATGTAAAACTTTCCGGTTTTTATTTGCACCAGTTGTACTCTCTATGCATGTGCAGCCTCATTTCCAAACCCACACTTCTCTGTTTATCTTCAAGTTCGCCAAGCAAACCTCTCCTCATTTTAGGTATAACATTTTCTGCTTTCTTCTGCCAAGTCGTGTGCCTCATGCGCTGCAATACTTTTGTAATATATTAATAATCATATTCTATCTATATTTATTTGAAACGTATTGCCAAGGCGCCAAACGTTAATTACATACTTCTTCCTAAGCCATTTTAGTAGTTTTCCTCCGTTATTTCATTATATCTGCTACTTTCAATTTACCCCCGCCTATCTTCTCTGTGATCTATGAGATTTCCTGCCACAGACACCAATGTGTTTGTTCTTGGCTTCCGATCTTATCAGACTTGGTCAGACGCATACCTAAAAACTAATTTGAATCACGTAAGGCACACCCATTACAACGCGTGACCGTCACCACAAAGCTATTACCGTGTTTATGCTTTTATCATGCGTGCTAAATGTATAGCAGTTGTGAAAGGATGCGTGGTAAAGCCATATGCATCCTAATGAATTTGTGGTGACGGTTACGTGTGGTTATGACCGCGTTGTAATGGCTTTTTCCCCCCAGGACACTGCAGGAACGGGGGCTGGGCGCGGCGGACTCCAGTGCATCAGGCGGTTGGCCACGCAGCCTCCCTCACACAATATGGAAATCTCCGGGGGTGGTCGTTTTCATGGTTTGAGGAGTGTCATTAAGACCCATACAGTTAATTTTGTAGGGGGGTAGGTTTGTACGTGAAAATGTCGCAAGAGGTTTGTAAATGTGGCATACATTGTTTTGTTTTACTTTGATTTCCTTTCTATGTTGTAGAGAAAATATAACTTATTGTACAGTCAGTACGTTTCAACCCTACTGTCAAACATCTTACTATAGTACTTCAAATTATAAATATTATTTTTGTTGTGGACCGTCACCCCCCCAAAACAAATCAAGAATATATTTTTTTTTATTAACTTTTATTAAAACAACAATAACTGTACATGTAACTTAAAGATAATATAATAAAACAACTAGAAAAATAACTTTAATAAAACAGTATTATAAACAAATTATGATGTGGACTCCAAAAGATGTAGGATAGGTAATCTGCAAAACAAAAAAGAAAATTAGAGTTTAAAGTTATGTGGATGTGACTAAATAAGGTGAAGCATTACAAGTGAAGGTAACACTACGAATTTACGTGCTTAGTGTGCCTAGTACATTTCACTTCTCTTATAGTCCCGCGTTCAAGTGGTGTCTATATGGAAGTGCTTACTGCGTTACTGACACAAAAGTGGCACAACGGGATTGTAAATACGCCGATTTATTTCTAATGCATTGCAATGGAGGCATTGTATATCTAGGCTGCTGTACTTACCTTGTATAAACACTGCGGCCACCACAATTCACAACTTGAATTCAACTCTGCTTCTACACGTCAAAGTATATTCAATACGTTGCAGACAATTTCATTGCTGTTACTCGATATGTCGTGATTGCTTGTAAAGAATGTTTGGCGAAGGCAAAGAAAAGAACATTTGATTAATTATCGTAAACTGAGTTGCGAAACTTCTGACAAAAGTGAATTTTAATGTGAGTTGTTAAAATTGGGTACCTACACTATTGCACCCCATTAACTCGCAGAGCCTGGAGTTGAAAGTTTTTCTTAAAAAGTCAGACGCAGATTTACACGCTTCTTGCGTCACTTTTCACATGTTAAAAGTGTCACAAAAGTGGCGCAATAACCTTATAGATATGTTCCTCAGACTGCTGTAACCTATCTGTTGTCACTGTTCGGAGGTACGCACTCTCTCCTTTCACAGATAACTTGTTGTTCTTTCGGAAACAAGCTTCTTTGCTCACCTAGTGCCGTTGCCGTCATTCAAAGAGGGTGCACCACGTGTGGAAGCAGGCTTCACAGTCGTTGTTGCAAGGCCACGCATCATCGCAGAATACACAAACGTAGAGCTTTGTAGGTTTCTTTTTGCGGGGGTTTTGTCAATTTGTAAAACACAACCTATGAGATAAAAAGGTAGTTAACACTGTGTGTAATTTTTTTAGGAAACGAGAGAAGAAATAAGAGAGTGACTGAAAACAATACTCGCAGCTCACTTTTCTGTCACCGATGTTTTTTACCACGTGCCGGACATAATGCAGCCTGAAGCTGTACATCTAAAACATAATAAAAGAAAGATGTTATGATTGGTAATTGTTACCATATTAATTTGGAGTTAGATAACATTGCGCTTTTATACATGTTCTTTCACACATTTCTACGAACTATTTGTATTGGTAATATTCAAGACATTTCAACGATTATAAAAACGTTCCTGCTATTGGGAAAAAAATGTATACATGAAAATTAATGCACTATATAGGAGTGCGTTCGTCTAAAGCGCTAAGTTGCGTTTTTGCATCTAGTCTGCTACAACCGTGACTCCCTCCGATGCGTACTCAAGCCTCACTGCTCACCTTTTCGTGGAAAAGACACCTTCTGCATGATGTAGTCCCGATCTCCAACAAAGAAGTCTCATATATGGTGCTGAGTCTTGATAACTCTATGGCTAACAACATACCATCATAATCGCAGGTTCTTCATCCGCTCAGTGCTTCGGGCACCACTAACTCAGTGACCAAAGAGGCCACGCATGTAGTAGTGGGCCCCCTTGTTCGGTACTTTGGGAACAACTCTAAAATGGCGTACAACACGTGCGTTCCCTCTTTTTTATGCATAGGGTCACGTGTGTAGTGACGGATGCACTGAATGGGTGTGGTGTGGGTGTATACCAGCCATGAGGGAGTGTGTGTGTGTCGATCTGACAACTAGACCTGCAACTAAGAATTCACTACAATGGAAATTTGGGCCTTATACTGTTGTTGTGTTTTCCTGGTAGCGTAAGAGTGGCGCGTACTAACTTATTCAGTATTAATTTACCATCTCCCCCCGGGGCTTTTAAATGTTGGGAGAGGGGCTGCGCAGCTCCGGGACACTGCAGAAGCTGGCCGTGGGGCGTGGCAGTCTCTAGAACCTTCCAGAGCTCTGGGCATAGGGTCACGCACTCTACCTCATACAATACACTAAAAAAGAAGACAAAGTGATGAGAGATGATTTGTGACGTGTTTAAGTTGAGAGCCTGGATAAACATTAAATGGGTTCTGGCAGTGAAGTGCGTACTTTTTTTGGAACAAGCCATTCAAGGTGTTGCGAAAGCAAGTCCTCTTTAAAAATTCCCTCTCGCTTCGTGACATGCCAAAAAATCTGATTTACTCGTATGTTAAAAACAAAAACTTTTTACACCTGTTTTTGATTGATTGTGAAGGATTATAAGAAAATGTATTAGCGACCAATCCCTTTCCTTTCGCAGATTTTGAAAAAAAATCGATTGGCTGTTGTCTACTTACGTCTATGTTCTTCATGCTAATTTTGATTGCCTTTTTTTTTTCTACGTGACGTTACTATACAGTCACAATGTATGTAGCCTATTTTGTGAAGCACTTCATTGTACAATGCGTTTCAAAAACTAGTTGTGGTAGGGTGCTTTTAACTGAAACTGTGTTCTCTGCTTGCAAGTTTTTTTTTATATTTATTTTTATTGAATATAACAAGCAGTGCAAGAACATAATATACAGCGTGCTTTGTTCAAACGAGGATGGATAAACAGTACATCAAGTAATCAATAATCAATATGAGGAAGGGAGGGGGACAGGGGTCGAAGCAACAAACAGACAATAGTGCAAACCTAATGTGGGTCAGGGGGAGAGTGGGATATCGATGTTATCCACTGCAGACACTGTACATATGTCTCCACGATATTTGTTCCATAGCCCCCACATTCTATGCCATTTCCGGGGGCGGCCCCGGGCTAGATACACCGTTTTTTCCCTAAACATACACCAGTCCATGTTTTCCTTCCATACTTCAACTGTAGGGGGCCTCTGGGACCACCACAACTGTTCAATATCCCGTTAAGCAATCATGGCCCCCAGGGTTGCCCACTGTGTCTGAGCTACGTTATAATCTGTAGGTTCCCAGACATTTAGCAAGCAGCGCCTGGCCTCCAGGAAGAGAGCAATACCCGTCACCTCTTTCATTACATCGTACACCCTGCTCCAAAAAGCCGCAACGTCATGACATTCCCAAATAATATGAAGAAATGTCCCCACGCAGTTAGTTCACGGGGCCACTCATCGGGCAGGTCATACGTTAGATGGCATCTTTTCTAATGACCATCGCCTAACTACCAAGGACCCGGTGCACCTATCCTGGTCCGATCACCTTGCAGTCCCATTTTATCTGGAGTATCACAGGGGGGATGGAAACAAAAAAGGGAATCACGTACAGGAAACGGCCAGAAACTTCAGGAACATCAGCAGCCATTCCTTTGTGCCCTGGGCCGCCAGCCTCTCTACTACGGGTATGGACAGTGTACAGACCGCAGTTGGCCACTTTGAACAGGTTATCACTGAGGCCTTGAATGAACTGGCCCCAACACAGACCCGCCGCCGAGCCAGACAGAGACCATCTGCCCCATGGTTCTCAGATTCTCTCAGGCTCCTCAGGCAAGAAGTGAGGAGAAAGGAGAGACTCTGGCACTCTAGCTGGGACCTTAAGAACAAAGAAGCTCACAAACTCCTTATTAGGAAATATAAGGCTGAGATCGTGCAGGCTAAACAAGATTACTTTGTAACCCTGACAACCTCGCTCTCTTCACCGAAGGAGCTCTTCAAAATTGTTGACTCTTTAGTCAATTTACAAGTCCCTGACCCTGTCGTACCTTCACAGGATTTATGTGATAGGATTGCCTCCTTTTTCCACACGAAAATACAGGATATCCACCTAGCTCTTGAAAAACAAAGAGCCTGTATTAGTGTGCCTGCTGTCTTGGCTGAGGCGAATCTGCTTACCATGGACCTCTCCCCATTGGACACCTTGGACTCCTTTCCACCCCTGACCTTGCAAGATCTTGAAATCTTGACTAATAAGATCAAATCGGGCTCCCCCCTGGATACTTGCCCTCAGAAAATCATCAAGCAGTGTAGGGAGACCCTCTTACCACCGCTGCTAGAAATAACGAATCTAGCTATAAGAAACGGTGTCTTCCCTTCGGAGTGGAAGAAGGCAGTAGTTAAGCCTCTGCTAAAGAAGGCCTCCCTCGACCGGGAGGTCCTAAAAAACTTTTGTCCAATCTCGCTGCTTCCCGCCCCGGCGAAGATGCTTGAGGCACATCTGAACAAGCATCTCGCGGACTTTGTGGAGTGCTCGGGCTGCTTGGATTCCTCCCAGCACGGATTCAGGAGGGAACATAGCACCGAGTCGGCCCTCACCATCGTGCTTGACAACATCCGCACGACAGTGGATGGGGGCCAGACCACCCTCCTGGTCCTATTAGATCTAACTGCAGCCTTCGATACCCTCTCCCCCTCAGTACTTACATCTCGTCTGAGGGACGTGGGGGTAAGGGGTGCAGCTCTAGATCTATTGACCTCTTTTCTTGCTAGGAGGGAACAAAGAGTTAAATTGGGTGAGTTTCTATCTCCATCCCGACCTGTGCTATGTGGGGTCCCCAAGGGTCGGCTCTCAGTCCGACCCTATTTAACATCTACGTGACCCCACTGGCCAGACTAGTAAGAACTTTCGGGATGGAGGTAGTTTCCTATGCTGACGACACCCAAATACTCGTCTCTCTCCCCCATTCAGATGTGCAGACCGCCTCCAAGTTTAGATCTTGCATGGAGGCGGTTGGTCACTGGATGATTCAGAACTCTCTTAAACTGAATGGGGAGAAGACTGAGGTGATGGTGTTTGGAGGGACCGAAAACATCTGGTCAGCCAGCTGGTGGCCTGACTCGCTTGGAGTGTGCCCTTCCCCCACAACATCTGCTAAAAATCTTGGGGTGATGATAGACCCTGCCCTGGATATGGGCAAACAGGTGAGTAGAACCATCTCCACCTGTTGGGGCTTAATACATACCCTGCGAAGGATCAGAAAGTACCTTTCGCTACAGTCCAGAAAACAGATAGCTGTTGCACTCATTGGCTCACACCTAGATTACTGTAACGCGCTGTTCGCGGGGCTAAATAGGAGCCTCCTGCAGCGCTTACAAGTGGTTCAGAATGCCACAGCAAGATTTGTTCTGGATATTCCCAGACGTACCTCTGCCACATTGGCCCGGAAAACATTGCATTGGCTTCCGGTAGAATACCGAGTAGGGTTTAAGGTCCTGTGCATGACATACAGAGCTATTTCAAAAAACAGTGACTCAGGAGTGGGCTCCATCATTTCCCACTACACTCCTGGAAGGAACTTGCGTTCCTCCGGGAAATTGCTTCTATCAGCCCCTCGCATACGAAGAGCTAAATGGGGTGGCAGGGCTTTCTCCACCCTAGCTCCCAAATGGTGGAATGATCTCCCTCTGGATCTCAGGTCCTTACCCTCGCTACAGACATTTCGTAGTGCCCTTAAAACCTGCCTCTTCCGGCAAGCCTATGTGTAATGGATGAATGGTTCTACTTTCTGATTTTATTGTTAGGCACCTTGATACCTGCGGGTTATTGTTTTGTGCATTATAAATTGTTATCATCATCATCATCATCACCTGCCCACATCCCCGCTTACACAGCCCCTCCACCGAAAAGCCCCTCCGAACCAGACGGGGGCTCGTGACGTACACTCTGTAAAGAATCTTAAGCTGGAACAGTCGAAGTCTCGCTGGAATCGCGACCTCCCTGGGAGAGGAGATCGCCGATTGCCAGTCCTCGTCATCCAATTTGAGGCCATCACGGACCCAGAGATCACGTAAGGGCAGCAGGATGTCCGACCTATCATTAATCAACTTTTTATAGACAAGGGAAATAGTACTGTGTGGAACATAACCGTCCAACAATCTACAAGCGGGGACGACTCAGGGACTACCTCCCCTACCGAAAAGACTGACATCAAGGCATGGCGAACTAGGACATAGCGGAAGTACTCCTGTCCCCTAATTCAAACTCCGTCCTGAAAGTCTCAAACGATTTCACTTGTCCCTTAACCCAGAGGTCTCCCACCTTGCTAATACCAATGAGGTCCCACTTATCAAACCCCTAAGTCTTCCACAGTTTACCAAGTCTATCAGAGTCGAATAGTGGGGTCGCTAAAGTTAAGCGGTCCTTCCACCCCATTGAATTAGTTGCGTCTTGCCATATACGTACTGCCGTCCTCGTAGGCCCCGACAAAGACTTGACCACTGATTTTGAATGCAGCGCCCTATAGTAGTTACCCCCAGGCAGCAGCCATCTATCCATAGTGAAAGCAGGGTTCAATTCAGGACCATACATACCATGATTAATGGCCCCCAATTGAGACACCCAATAATATCGTTTGATATCAGGGAGAGGAATACCCCCGTCGTACCACGGGAGCGTTAGTTTGGCATGCGCAATGCGTGGTCTACCGTCCCATATCAGTTTCCTTTGAAGACCTTCAACTGTACGAAAATAACTAACAGGGACTATATCAAGAGTGTTTTGGAGGGCATAAAGAAAACGAGGCAGAGACATCATCTTAAAGAGGGCAGCGCGTCCAAGCGGCGAAGGTGGAAGCTTACGCCAATCCGCGACGTCCTGCTTCAATCTGGTCATAGGTGGGAGAAGATTCTGCTCATAATGAGTTACAGGGTCCATAGAGACACAGATACCGAGATATTTAAATCCCGTCTGTGTCACCTGGATGGGGAAGGAGGGGGACATCGCCAGAAAGAACGTACAAATAGGATTTTGTCCAACTAATAATCAAGCCCGCGTTTCTACCAAAAGAGGTCAGGACATCGCATAAAACTATCAACGATTTCCTGGGCGAGGTCAGATATAGCAAAATGTCATCCGCGTAAAGCGAGATGCGATCTTCATACTCAGAGGACCATCGAATACCCCTCATCGAGGGCTCCCAGCGGATCCATGCAGTGAGGGGCTCAAGGGCTAGGGCAAACAGGAGCGGTGATAGGGGACACCCCGGACGAGTATCTCGCCCGAGACCAAACGGAACTGAGATGCGACCGTTCACCACAATTTGCGCAAGCGGGGCCTCGTAAAGGTGAAGTATATCGGGGTTCCCAAGGCCTACACGCTCCGGAGATAACCCACTCACACTCAAGAACTGTTGGCACGGAAACTGTAAAAGGCAAAGAACAAGTTTATTAAGACCCCATGGGGTGGTGGTACACTCAAACAGCACCCTTCGGCAATGCAAGAGGTATCACACCGAACATCGGTGCGACCTCATTTTATATACAGTTTTGGGGCAATAAAAGATAGGCGGCACAAGTTTAAGACACATTTTCGAGACATATATGGTCATGTTTTGGAATACTGCCAGCTCATTGGAGGGGGCACAACTCCGCTGGTCAGTTTGGTGCACATTCCTGAAGATCTACGGGTCAATGGGAGCTGCGCATGTGCGGCTTGACCAGTACTAAAAATAGCTTGTTGCTGGGCAGACAAGCGTGGTCAGTGGAACGGACAACGGACTAAAGGGCACGTCGGCCACGAGGCCGCTCATGATCTAAGATGGCCGCCGTAACATTCAAAATGGCGTTATCATATATAGCCAAGTTAAGGAGGACAACGTGTAGGTTCAGCTAATCGCTAATGCGAACGGGCCAATTACGACAGACGACCCTTTTAGCGTTTAGCTGAATCTACCTCATAATGAACATAGTCAGGATGTTCGTCCTCGATGTCTATTAACATAATTTGTGTCACCTCTTTGTGTAGCATCATTTTGTCGTGGGCAAGAGCTCGCCTCGATGGTAAGCAAGCTGATAGACACATTGAACATAAGGCGGGGCCACATTGAATACATAAGCATATAAAGAACATTGCTCCCACAAGTATACAGAGAATTGTCAACAGTTTCCAGCCCCAAGTTACAATCATGGACCAGAACCATCCTGAAAGTGTCCAAGTCCCATTGTCCGGGTGTATTTCAGCAGCTATTTTATGCAGCTTGGAAATAGCATCATACACAGATGGAGAATTGTCCGGGACGTATACGCAACAGCTGCTTCCGATAATTCTACATGCCCCCCCGCGATCAGCCAAAACAACGTCCAACACCATTCGATTTTGGAGGGTGACAATTCTGGAAATCTGTAGTTCCTCGGTAATATTCCCCAGGGCAACGGCAGTGTCATTCGCAACAGCCTCGACAACGCGTGTCAGTCGTCTGATTTTCCGGCTGTTCAATGCAGCCCCCACAAAGGAGAATAGTCCCAGATTAAAATCCACATACTGTTGTAATGCAGTGTCCGTTTGATCAATGTCCTCTAGGGCAACAGTTCGTTTAACCCTGTTCAAAACGAAATCGTGGTACAATGTATAATCGTTGTGGTACATTGGAGGGGCAATGAATACAGGAGGTAGCACAAACGATACGTAGCACGTGCCCAACCACCCCACTGGAAGCTGATGGTACCCCTTCGTTCCACAGATAAAGTATGTATTTCGAGATGCAACAAATGAAATGCCATTCGGGCTATCAAACGTGAGAGTAATGTTACATTCACTTTTCCCCACTGCAATCGTGCCCTTGTTTCTAATACATAAATCGGCTTTTGTAGCAATGACATTTATGACATGAGCACTAGATACATTCACATTTCGCTGATTGCTATATACACGTGGGGCAGATACATTGTCAGGCCTGTACTCTTCCCATTCGAAACGTGTGCCCTCAGCCCGGGGAAACCCATCCTTGTCATGGGAACATACTTTATTCAAACGGAAAAGCACCCCCCCTTTAGTTGGCCATCTCAGAGTAAAAAGGAGGGTGTACCAGGCGTTGCATGACCCATTGTGTGAAAACAGGAGTGGAATAAGTGGGGTGCCCCCTCTCTTCTGGTGCCCAGGCAACATTCCACACACCCAGCAATTAGAGGTATTGGTCATATTATGCGTGTGGTGAAGAATCTGAATGAAGCTGTTATTTAAATACGTTTGGCGATGGCGCTCTTCATGGAAAGGCAATGTAAAATGAAAATGTTCAGACGGTGCCGGGGTAGTCGGCAGCAAATGTTCACGTACAGGCACCACAAGTTCGACTACCCAGGCTATAACAGCTATCACCACAATGGTCAAGACAAAGAGAAAGGCACCCAATATTTTCTTATCACGAGATGCCGTTGATGCCATAGTTCAAGAAAGTTTGTGCAAAGTCTCAAGTGGCACAAATTGTTCACAAGTTTTTCACAATTGTCTCAAATACACATGCGTGTATACCTAAAAAAAGAAAAATGCGGTGCTGAACTCCGAGGTAGCCGTTGTTTTCTTCTACGGGCCAAGACGGGTGTCGCTACTCTGGCAGAACTGATCCCCCCCCCTTGGAATTCCCGGTTTCCGTTTCACAAACCTGGAGCGGTAACCAACCAGTCATTAAAAAGGAACAAAAATCTTCTTATCGTGGACGTAGATCGTAGCGCTCTCTTCCGGTAGCAGATTGGTCCGGGAAGGCTCCCTCCACTTCGGCCGACGTCACAGCTGGGCTCTTTTCTTTCTCCAAGATCTCCTTATAATCAGTCAACACAGCAGGAGTCACCAGATCCGGAGAGACACGGCGACAATGTGTCGAATGCACCCACCGCTTCCTGTTTGTCACTCGTACTGCGGTGCGGGTCGCCAGGAGGACCTGCTCGGGGCCCTTCCACCTGGGCTCCAGACTGCTTGCTCTCTCAAACGAGCGGACCATTACATGGTCACCAGGACGAAGATCGTGGCCCTCTCCAGTAGAGTTATCAGGGAGCGCTTCTCGAACCTGTTGATGAATAGAGAGCAAATCATTTGTTAATCGTGCCAAATAATCATTCATCATAACACAAGGCACATCATGTATTAATCGCGGCTTGGGCATCCCCCAGATATTCATAGGGCGGCCAAACACCACCTCATAGGGCGTAAGGCCAGTTCGTGAGTGGGGTACTGATCTAAGAGATAGTAGTGCTAGCGGCAACGCATCTGGCCACTTCAACGATGTAGACGCCACAATTTTGGCCAGCTTAAGCTTCAACGTGGCATTGTACCGCTCGACCAAACCTGCTGACTGAGGGTGGAATACAGCGTGGAACTTTTGCTGAATCCCTAACCCCTTCAGTACATATTCCACAATCTTTCCAACAAAATGGGGCCCATTATCGCTCCACAAAAATTTGCAAACTCCAAAGCGAGGAAAGAATTCCTTAAGCAACACCTTGGCTGTTGTCAAAGCCGTATTGTCTTTCGTGGGGTAGGCCTCAACCCATTTGCTAAAAGCACACACCACCACTAGGACGTACTTCAGGTTATTGCAGCGCTCGAGTTGGATGTAATCCATTTGAAGCACTTCAAACGGTGCAGAAGGTGGAACGAACCCTCCTTTCGGAGTATGGGTCCCCTTTCCAGGATTGTGTTGCAAGCATACCAGGCAGGTCTGCACTACTCTCTTTGCAGTATTCGCAATCTCGGGATGTTCCCAAACTCGTGTTAAAAGCCGAGTGATTGCAAGAGCTCCGACATGGGCCAGTCCATGTGTCATCTGGACCATCGCCTGTAAGTAAGCCGCAGGCAATTTCCACTACTTCTCCATGTCTTTGCTTCTCCAACAACCCTCGTCATATAGTACCCCATCTGCTGCCCAAGCCGCAAGTTCAGATTCTGTGGCTGATTTTTGAATATCCCGTATCTCTGCTCTAGCATCACTCCATCTCTCAGCCTGTGATTGTACCACGTACATAGGGGAGCTAGTTCGGGACATAGCCGTCTGCCTTGCTATGCTGTCTGCAAAGGCATTTCCTTAACCCACTTTATCCGTAATCTTCTTATGGGCACTGCACTTCACTATCGCTACTTTTTTAGGGCTAAGCAACGCATTTAGGAGATCACGCACTAGCTCTCCGTGCATAATGTGCTCCCCGTGTGATGTCAGAAACCCGCGTTCCCTCCAAAGAAGCCCGAAGTCATGGGCCACTCCAAAGGCATACCGGCTGTCCGTGTATATGTTCACACATAATCCGGCACTCAATTCGCAGGCTCTTGTTAAAGCTATCAGCTCTGCTGCCTGAGCCGATTTTTGTGGTATTCTAGCTGTTTCTACCACCGTCTTAAGAGTCGTGATCGCATATGCTGCGGAAGTCGTACCATCTGGCAGCCTTAAACACGATCCATCAACCCACAGTTCCCCATCCACATCAGGAAGTGGCACATCCTGTAAGTCAACACGACCCTTTGTCTGTTCCTCAGTCAGGAAAACACAGTCGTGATGTTTTTCTTCCTGACCCTCCTCGGCCGGATAGGGCAATAAGGTGGCAGGGTTCAAAGTAGCGCATCTTTTCAATGTTATGTGTGGCGCTAAGAGTGTCAGCTCGTATCCTGTAAGTCGTGCACTCGTGAGGTATTGGGTCTTTGTTTGATTTAACAGGGCATCTACTGCGTGAGGGACTAACACCAACAATTTGTGTGATAACACTATGCCCTCACTCTGTCGTATGGCTACTGCTGTTGCCGCTACCGCTCGAAAACACCCAGGCAACCCTCGTGCTACAGGATCCAAAATGGCAGAGAAGTATGCACATGGTCTCTCCTTATCCCCGTGTAACTGCACTAACACTGACAACGCGCACCCATCATTCTCGTGCACGTACAATGTGAAAAGTTTCGTGTAGTCTGGTGTTCCTAACACGGGTGCGGAACAAAGGGCCTGTCTCAACTGCTCAAAAGCTTTCTGACATTCATCTGTCCACTCAAGAGGCATCGGTGTAGCTTTGGACAGTAATGCTAGCAAAGGTTTTATGATATGTGAAAAACCCATGATCCATTGCCTACAAAAGGACGTCAACCCTATGAAGGCACGCACATCTCTCTGCGTGCGGGGGACTGGTGTGTCTAAAATTGCTTGAATTCGATCAGATGTTAATGCCCGCCCCTCCTTAGACAACAGATGACCGAGGTAGGTCACCTGGGGTCTACAGTATTGAAGCTTTTTCTTGGAAACCTTGTGATTGTTTTGTGCCAAAAAGGAAAGCAATGCAAGCGTACTCTGTTCACATTGTGCATAGGAGTCGGCGGCAAGCAGAAGGTCATCCACATACTGGATGAGCGCAACGCCAGACTGCAATTTAAAGGAATCTAGTTGTTGTTTCAAAGCCTGATTGTAGATGCTAGGGCTTTCAGTATATCCTTGGGGAACACGACAAAATCTATACGATTTATTATTGAGCGTAAAACCAAACAGATATCTGCTATCTGGGTGCACAGGGATGGAAAAGAACGCATTCTTTAAGTCAATAACGCTAAAGGTGGTGGCCGTCGGTGGAACCAAAGTAAGCAAAGTCGTGATATCAGACACCACCGGGTATTGGGGAATGACAATTTTATTTATCTCACGCAAATCAATAATAAATCGGTAGATCTTGTCATCTGAGTCTCTCTTAAGAATCGGTAGAATAGGGCTGTTACAAACATTATAAGGGACCTCCTCCACCACCCCTGCAGAAATCAAGTCCTGAACAATATGTGTCAGTGCAGTTTCACCTTCTTTCGAAATCTTATACTGTGGCACTCGTGGTAGAGGGGCCCCCTCCTTAACAGTAATGCGTATTGGTGGAATGCGCATCTCTCCCACATCCGTATCTGAGGTCACCCACAACGTGTGCGGCAGGGAAGCCAAAGCAGGGATGTCTAAAATGGCATAAAATCTGTCAGGGTCAGGGCAATCATCAGGGTCAGGGTAATTGTCGTTCAGAATAACCCGCACTCCCTCTGGAGCGCAGCGTATTGTTGCTCGAAAATATTTAAGCAAATCAATGCCCAGGATATTGTCTGGGGTATGGGGTGATAACAAAAATTGGCCAAAACTAAAGTATTTGTCAATGCATAGTGCAAGGGGCTTGGACAATGGGCTGGGGGAGGGTGTGCCATCAAACCCTACACACGTAATCATTTCGCCAGACAGGGGAGCCCTCGGAACCAAGTTTATCGACAGAGCGCTACGAGTAGCTCCTGTGTCGACTAGAAATTGATCAGTAGAACCCAAAATACCCGCTGTTACATATGGACCTTGCTGATCTACCGCCACTTCAACTGATTCCTTACCCCATCCTACGCAATCCTATGCATGCACATAATCCTGATGTTCCACATTTTCTCCTTCCGAAATCTGATATTGATTCCGTCTATCAAACGTATTTCGTTCGTCCTGGCCACGGCCCCTCTCCTCAACCTGTCTACGATCACCTCCGCCACCTCTCGTACCAGTATTACCTCCTCTGGACCTTCCACTTCCTCGACCACACTGACTACGCTGCTCACGAAGTACCGGACAATCTTCGGCCCAATGCCCAAACTCCTTACAATAAGCACACTGATCCTCCGCAATGTCCGTACGACCATACGATGCGTTTCCTCCACCTCGTCTACCTCTATCATTCCCTCTACCCTGTGTTCCCCGAACCTGCGCCAACATCACCTTCGTTTTCAATTCCTTCGCCTTTTTCTCTACACTTTCTTTAGCCTCCACTTCCTGCCGCTCATAATACTGAGCCATAGTTAACAAGGACGCAGGGGTCGCCGTGGCCCAGGAACTCTCACTCGACTTCAATCGCTTTGCGATCTCCGGTAGGAGATTAGCTACATACTTATCTACAAACAAATGCCGACCCGTATCGTCAGTTAAAGATTGACCACTGTAATCATGAAACGCCTCCTCGAAGCGTGTAAAGAAATCTGAGACCGTTTCATCGGGTTTCTGCTTGCACGACGTTAACATGGTCCAATCAATCTTTTTGGGGGGAACGAGCGTTTTTAATTTATTCAAGATAGCTGCCGGAAGGTCTAGAATTAACTGACAAGGCTTACATGCTGGTTCTCTGTCCAAATCTGCAGCATTTATGTCTTTCCATGTCCCCCCCAATATCGTTTCATCATTATTTTTACGAATTTGCCTCCACATATCAGGTGGTAAAATTAGTCCCAAAAACAAATCTATATCCACAAGAGTCATCACACAAGACGATATAGCCCCCTCCACCCCCTCATAAAATGCCGCCGGATTCTTCCGAAGATCAGGTAAAGAATTTTTCAATGCCATGACATCTGCTCTATTCCATGGCGTGTATACCCAATTATACACAAAATACCCTTTCGTATCCTTCGACAATTTATCATCATCCGTACCTTCCCCTTTTGGTGGAACATACAAAGGCGCGGCTTCACGCATAGGCATAACATGCAACGCAGAACTCTTATCTGAACCACGGAGAGAACACTCCTTAGCCCGCCCGTTATTTTCCTGCTCGGACTCCTTTTGCCTCCGTTTTCGTTCCTGTCGCAATTGGGTTGTCTCATCCCGCAGCTTGATCAATTGCTTGAACAGGTCGTCAACATCTGAAAGATCAAAATCACCTTTAGCTAAATTCTCACGATACACCGACAACACTTTAGGCTCTAGCGTATAAGAAAGTTCACGATATGCGTTTACAACTTCATCCGCCAGACTGGACAAAAAATACATTAATTCAAGATCCGACCACCCTTTCTTTTCTGTTAACAACTGCTCCTGAGTAACACAATGCTTATTCACTTTACGAACCCAACTGCGTAAATGAGCGGACCTATCCGCAGTAAACCTGAGAGCCGATACCCCCTTCTGGCTCAACTGATCCTGTCCATCATCCTCGGAATCCGCAGCCGGAGCCGTCGGCGAAACGTACGGAGGCGGTGACCGATCTAACAAAGAAAAATCATCAATTTCATTATTAAGGACAGGATAAAGTGGTCGGCGAATAGGAAACTGACCAGTCGTTTGCAAATTACGTTCCCGTTCCTCCCTTTCTTTCTTCTCCTGAGCCTCCTTTTCCTCAAGCTGTAAAGCCTTATCCCGAGCAGCCTTGCGCTGCTCTTTGTCCGCCAAGGCAACCTCACGCTTCATTCGCTCACGCGCCGCTTTCTCCCACATTCGCACGCAATCAAACATGTTTTGTCTAGACCTGCGTTGAAACATACATTGCTCTACAAATTGTATTTTACTCAAATCATACGACCCGTGTAGAGGCCATTGCAATTCAGGATCGGCCTTGGTGTATTTATGCCATAATTTACTGTACATAATAGGGGGAAGGCCAAGCTTTATGTACATGTCCCTATTTGGAGTTCCCTCTGGGGGAGCCGGCTGTGATTCCGCTAACCTAATTGAGGTACCTTCTCCAAGACAACACATTCCTCGGAGTGTGCTGAAAACAGGCATGTTCAAAAAAGTATCACGAAAGCGTGACACCGGACAAAATGGCACTTACAGTTCTCCACACGATTGTGCCGCTCAAAGGAAAAAAACAAAGTTAGAGAAACATCTCTACATGCCTGCCTATGTGAAGTGCACTACACATATAAGTTCAAAGATCACAAATTCACAATGTTAGCTAACTCAAATCAAAGTTCGTAGGACTCGGCAAGCGTCCGAAGACTACCTCACCGATCACAAAGCACAGGTTTTCAGTAAGCGTCCGAAGACTACCTTACCGAACACAAATCGTAGAACTTCAGTAAGCGTCCGAAGACTACCTTACCGAACACAAAGCTTACCAAATTCTCAAATGTCCAGATTCCAACTGCCAAGGTCTTGTAAGCCAAATCAGCCAAACGGCACTTTCTCAGCGATGCAGACACTTTGAAGACTCAGTCGGAGACCGGCGCCACCTGGAAGGTCAGATCGGAAGGAAAGGAAAAAACACCGTGGCAGCCAAGACTCGGGTCACTCGTGGCAGCGCGCGCCCATGGCGGGTTTCCAAGCCTTCGTCACGACCTCTCCTTCGGGCATCCGAGTCGCCGATGAGTCCCACCAGAGTCGCCAATTGAAGTATTTCAGGGTTCCCAAGGCCTACACGCTCCGGAGATAACCCACTCACACTCAAGAACTGTTGGCACGGAAACTGTAAAAGGCAAAGAACAAGTTTATTAAGACCCCATGGGGTGGTGGTACACTCAAACAGCACCCTTCGGCAATGCAAGAGGTATCACACCGAACCTCGGTGCGACCTCATTTTATATACAGTTTTGGGGCAATAAAAGATAGGCGGCACAAGTTTAAGACACATTTTCGAGACATATATGGTCATGTTTTGGAATACTGCCAGCTCATTGGAGGGGGCACAACTCCGCTGGTCAGTTTGGTGCACATTCCTGAAGATCTACGGGTCAGTGGGAGCTGCGCATGTGCGGCTTGACCAGTACTAAAAATAGCTTGTTGCTGGGCAGACAAGCGTGGTCAGTGGAACGGACAACGGACTAAAGGGCACGTCGGCCACGAGGCCGCTCATGATCTAAGATGGCCGCCGTAACATTCAAAATGGCGTTATCATATATAGCCAAGTTAAGGAGGACAACGTGTAGGTTCAGCTAATCGCTAATGCGAACGGGCCAATTACGACAAAGGAGCCGCACCCAGCAAATAAAACCGGGACCAAACCCAAATTTAGCCAACGCAGCCCACAGATATAGCCATTCAACAGTATCGAAAGACATCGTGGCATCCAACGACGCCAAAATGGCCGGCTCATGTAGCATCGCTACCCTCGCGAGAACTCCGTGCAGACGCTTAAGATTCAGAGTAGTGTTTCTATTGGGAATAAAACCAGATTGATCCGGATGGATCAGATCGCTAATATCAGTGATCAAGCGATTAGCCAATACTTTTGCAAGAATCTTTGGCTCAACATTCAAAAGAGATATCGGTCGGTATGACACACACTTATCCCTCGGTTTCCCTTCTTTATGTATAACAATCGTTGCGAGTCGCTGATCACGGGGGAGAGAACCACACTCACGAGACTCTAGAAACATATCTCTCAAATAGGGAGCTATCTTGTCTGGCCGCAACTTGTATAACTCTATCGGCAGACCGTTAGGACCCATGGCTTTACCCGACCGCAGTGAGCGGATCGCAAGAGCTACCTCATCAGCAGTTATTGCACTATCCATTACTCTCTATCTGCATCTAACAGACTCGGCAGAGCAATGTCCCGCAACAATAAGTGGGAGTCCTCCTCCAGCCTGTTCGACACGGAGGATTACACCGTCGTAAATTGATTCGCAAAGCACGCAACAATCCCCACAGGGTCAGTAACCCAAGCACCACTCGTTCTCTCGATCTCAGGCACCACACGACTAGCCCTGTCCCTCTTATCCAACCATGCTATCAGTTTACCTCCTTTATCTCCCACATCATATAGACGTCCCTGTTGTTCTCGACTCATGGCCCTAGCCGCGTCCGTAACCAACGCCCTGTATTCCAACTGTTTTAATCGCAATACAAGCATCTTAGCGCAGGTAAACTCCTGCTCTAGGTCTAGCTCCAGGTCTGCTATCTCAGTCTCAACCTTCACTACATCTTCATCTCGCCGTTTCTTAACGCCCACAATCAGCGACAGGGCTTGGCCCCTAAGGACTGTTTTAAAATCCTCCCAAAGTGACACTGCGGACGAAACAGAGCCCTCATTCTCTAGAAAATATTGATCAAGTGACTTTATCAAATCATTACGAGTTTTAGGGTTTCGGAGGTACCAAGGGTTGATCGGGGCTACCCGCCCATCGGTCCCCAAAGACAATTCAATCCGAAGCCATAGAGGAGAGTGATCAGAGATTCCCCGAGCCATATGTTTAACCTCAGTGACAGAGGGCGCCTGTGCAGCAGGTACCAAAACATAATCGATCCTCGAGAGTCTACCATGAGCGCCAGAATGGAACGTGTATTGCCGCTGAGCGGGGTGCAACAGTCTCCAGCAATCCACCAGGCCTAGAGTATCAATGAAGTCATGAAGCCAGTTCTGTGCCCCCTTGAGGTCCCTAGGTGGGTGTCTATCAGAAACACCAGATATAACCGCATTGAAATCACGACCCAGTAGCAATGACCCCTCGGGAGAGCGAGGATAACCTTTCCCAAGTCCGCAACGGTAGCTGACTGCAGGCCAGGAGGGACATAGACGGAGACTAGGGAAAGGGTCCTGCCTTCCCATCGACCTGTAAGGACCGTTGCATCAACTTCTAGCGGGAGAGAGTTCTTAATAAGGATAACCACCCCCAGGAACCTGAGGAGAAACCTGCATGGGCAACCAAGCGATACCCCTTCCTATTCATGGCATAAAATGTATTCCCTATCAAGTGAGTCTCCTGAAGGAGGACCACATCTGGGGAGTGACGTTTTAATAGTTGCAGCACTACTCCAAGTTTTATCCTATCTCCCAACCCCCAACCCATTAACATTCCAGTTCATAAGCCTCAACTCCCTACCACCATCCCATAAAAGAAAGAAGATCCAACCCCGAGAAGAAACCAGCACTTCAATCAGAAAGTCTTTCAATACTGTGCCTTGCAGAAAAATGAACTTGAATACTAACAAATCCCCCCTCGCTCCCACCAACAACCAGTTACAAACGCCCCCACCCTGCACCCCTGCGTAAGACTAGAAAGCCACCCCAACTTGCAGTGTGCCTGTCGCCCCCACATCTAAACTAAGCTACAGAAAGTCGAGCAGAGGAGGAAAAAGACCCGCCAATAGCCCCACAACCCCCCCAAATGTCACACCAAATCATACGACATAATTAGTTCACCACAGTTCGAAGTCCCTTAAAGACCCCAGGAACCAGACACAGAAGCGCTTATTCCTGTTCCATTGATCCGCCCTCCGCACCGCCAGCCTGTTCATCCTGTGGGCGATGGGTCGGCAGAGTATCCAGCCAGTCGTCCACCACTTCCGGTCTATCGAAAAAATAGGTTCGCTCTGCGTGTTCAATTCGTAACTTGGCCGGAAAAAGCATGGCGTACTTGAGGCCCATTTCACGGAGTCTCTTTTTTACCCCAAGAAAACCAAGTCCGATTGGGTAAAGTCTGGATAAAAGCTGATGGTAGAATTCTCAAACTTTACGGGACCACCCGCCCGCGAGGCCTGCAGGATAGCGTCTCGATCACAGAAGTTATAAAACTGTGCTATCATAGGCCGCGGTGGGGCACCCACCTTAGGTTTACCACCCGGAACCCTGTGAGCCCGTTCCACAGTAAAAATTTACTCAGTCCCTTGGGTGCAAGGTGGCTAATGATGAGGTCCTCAACAAAGAGGTCAGCTGCTGGATCCTCCACCTACTCCGGAACTCTAATGATACGGACATTGTTCCGCCTAGCCCTTCCTTCAAAATCCTCCAGACGACGCGTAAAAAGGTGATTGGAGGCCCTTAAGTTGCGAACCTCCGTCTGTAGCTCAACAACGTCGTCCGTCAGACTGGAAGTCTTAATGTCTAACGATTTAACTTTTTTATTGGTTTTCGTTAGGTCCGTGCGGATCAGGTTCATATCAATCGCCACCGTATCGAGTTTGTGGGTGAGAGTCTCCATTTTTTCCCCAAGGGACGATCTGATCCCATCGATAGCGGCCATAACATCTTGTAGGGTCGGCTCGGCTGCTGAAGTCAGTGTATCTCTCGTTTCCTCCAGTGACCGACCCGGTCCACTGGGCGACCCCTTAGCCTGGGCATAGCGATCCATGATGTTAGTTTGGGTATAGCCACCCCTGCCGAGTGGTGTTAGACTTCTGTTTGTCCCCCTCCGGTTTCCCCGCCATTGCGGGAAGTAGTAGGTATGGACCCAAATGGGGGTGGGGGGACAAAGTGCAAACAAGGCAGCTAGTGAATAGTAGGCTATGCCCGGCAGCAATTGATGTCGGCCGACTTGGAACAGTCACACTGAGTGGAAAGGACGAGGCCTCAAGGGTCCCTTAAGCGGAAGTCCAGAGTCAGCCGAAGAACACGGCTCAAGGGTCTTTCCAGAACAGGTCGATCAATGAAATATACACACTCGAGTGCCAAGCCAGAAAGTTGTCCTCGGCGAGAGGAGGCGCTCCCAGTCCTGGATCTCTCTAGTAGGCAAAACCGATAGTGAAAGTGAACCGGACCGGTCGTCCCCGCCACCTCAGGCTGATGTTGTTCAATTGCACCTCGGGCTCCATGCCCACTCCACAGCCGGGCATCACGGAGGTGTAGGCCGCAATCTTTCCAAGCGCCATAACTCCGGTTCCCGGGGTCCGATCTGAATTCTGATTGCAGTTCTTGCCACTCCAGTGGTTCTTCTTCACGAAGATGTGAATAGGAGACAGGATAAACAACAGGATATATGCGGGAGGTTACGAGGGTCTCGGGAGCCCTGTGCTCACGCAGCCATCTTGGTTATGTGCGAAGCTCTTCCTGCTTACGGGTTTTTACAAGTTTTTTCAGTGTAAAAGTATTTAATTGTTTCTATTTTCTATTCTATCATAATTGTGCTGACTTTTCTCCTTTAGCGTGCAGTACTATACTATTTTATAAAATGTATAACTCTTGAAATCATCTTTGAAAGAAAAATGTAAGCTTGTAAGCCGCTCTCTGTGACGAAAAGCAATGCTGGCTCCCAAAAGAAGTGGGGTGCCCCCAACGTTACATTTGAGCCCCGGGGGATGGGGTCCTCGGGGATTATAAAAAATAAGTGATAGATGCTATATTTTTTTATGGTAGATTTATCGTAAGCGTACCATGCACGTATAGACGACGTACAGTCCGTAGATTGGAAGTCGTCCCATAAGCGTACTGAAGGAAGAAAAATAAAAATATTTTTCAGATATTTATGAAGTGTATGTGTTTAGATGTTGGGTGGCTCCAAAAAGAGCCCTTGTGTTTATTGGGGGATTTTAGTACCTACAAGTAAGTACAAATGCAGAGTCTAAAGTTCAAGAGGAAACTCTGTTCCCTCATCTGTAAAATGTACACTGTCTCTCCTATAGATGTCATGCATATTGAAACAGAGATTTTTGTGGTAGATGGACCCCATTCTATAGTCTCGGAGAAAGGCAGAAACAGATTTATTCACATGTTTCCTAACTTTTTCAATATGTGGACAATAGTGGTTGGACCAGTTCCATTTCTGCCTTTGGCATGTATTAGAATAGACAAAAGCAGTTTTGAGGAAAAGTGTCATCAATTGTCCAAAGGTGTCTTTCATAAGCATTTCCAGACCTACCCCTGTCAAAGTGCCTAGGTCATGGCCACCACAGTGCACAATTATGAGGTCACGGTGTTGGAGATGTAAAAAGGATTTCACCAATGGCATCAATTGGTGCCCCTTTAATCCTCTCTGTCCAATCCATTTAATGTCTACATTTGGTAAACCTAGGTCTTCGTGAATTCCTTTCTGTTCTGCGTACCTTCGGCTCCAGAAAATATAGCTGTGTCCCACAATCCACACTCTAAGCATCTTGAAGAGAGGTCTGGATGCACTCAGATGGTCTCTGAATATGAAATGGCAGTTTGAAAAGTAAGATTTTTCTAAAATGGTGGACAACATGCAGTTTTGAAAAAAGAAAAGAAATGATTGGTTGTTTGACAACATTCTACACAAAACTAGGATGCATGTTTCTGTTTTTTAAAAGCCTGATTTTTATTTGTTAAGAAAAACTGATAGAAAAGAACGTTACATAAAATAAGCTGGTATATTCTCAAGTCAAGCACACTTGCTGTTTTAATTTGCAACAATGTATGATGAACTTTTTACCTGTGTGCTCAGTTAGGTGTTCCCTGAAGTCTTTCTATGGTAACTGGCAGAATGTGGAATGGGAGAAGGGTTGAAAGTGTTGTCCGTTGGAAAGGGTTCAAAAGTTCAAGCAATATACAAGTGTGTTTCATTTTGATTTAATGTGGGAATAAATGTGTTTTTTTATTTATTTGTATATGTGTGTAGATTGAGTGTGTAGAATGACAGGAAAAGTTTGCTATTTGGTATAGGACTTCCTGACCCCCTAGGACTGCTTAGGGGGTTTTACAATGACCCCCAAAGTCAAAATCTTTGATGGCCTTTGTTGAGCCTTTGATGGCCCGGGGGACCACTACCTCCCAGGGCCGGCTCCTGTACTGTTACGAGGTACCTATCTCCGGGACACTGCTGTTTGCTATGGTAGTGCGAGAGCTCTCTTTCAAGTAGGAAAGCAGATTGCTTTTCCGCAGAGAGAGCAGCATGTAAGCTGCTCTCTCTGACGAAAAGCAATGGCGGCTCCCAAAGGACGCAGGGTGCTGGCTGGGATCGTGAGGGTTTCGGGGCTCCCCCCACGGTCCTGAACATTATATTTGAGCCCCAGGGATTGTAAAAAATTTGTGATAGAGGCTAATTTATTTTTACGGTAGATTTACCGTACGCGTATCATACACGTATGGACGACGTACAGTGCGAATTCTGTAAGTCGTTCCATAAGTGTGCGTAAGCAAAACAAAATCAATTAAAAATATATATTTTACTCATATCTTTCAAGTTTATGTGTTTATATGTTGGTTGGATTTAATGAGACCTTTTCTCTTTATTGGTACTTATAAGTAAGTGCTTATGCATAGTCTGAATTTGTTGAGGAGCAGTGTTTTATAGAATGCTGAACTTTTGACCTTTGTTGATAGTTGACTTTTGCATGATCTGTTGGGGGTAGGGTGGAAAGGTATGTGAGTTGGAAAGGTTTGAAATGTTGAACCAATAGAAATGTGTGTTTCGTTTTGAATTAATGTCTGAAGGATTTTAATTTGCTACTTACATGTATATATGTGTAAATTGAGAGGGAAAATGTGGCATTTCCTAGTTCAGCTGCGAACACTGAACTAGAGAGATTCTGTATAAGAATATCAATTGTGTGAGTGGCATTCTTCTTAATCTAGAAATCAATTTCAAAGGTGAGTTCATAGGTTGTATGGGAATGTATGTTGTTCATTTTGTTTTTAGTTAGAGTAATGTATTCTCTGCATTTGGATAACTATTGTGATAAAATCATTTGGTAATTTAATTTGTTTAGTGAGTCACCTTTGTGCAATAAAGTGCAGTACTAAAAAATTTAGAATGTGTGCAGTCACTTTTTCAGTTGTAGAGTAGTTAATAGTGTTGCTTCTTTAGAATTAGGCTTGTGTTCTAAATCTACAATTTTGCAGTCGGTATAAATACACTGCTGCATACACCTTTGGCAGATTTATAAGCCCCTTTTGACTTTTTGTTGTTGTATTCTTCTGTGCCTCCTCATATTCCTTCTATCTCCTCATTTTCCCGCCTCTCTGTTCAAACTTCATCTTTCTCTTCATACTCCCTGATCTGTTCTCTTATTCTTCCCTCTCACCCTTCATATACTTTGGGGCAGATTTACAAGCCCCTTGTGCGTCTTTCTTGTTCTATTGTGTCACTTTTTTTGATGTAATGTTGGCCAAAGTAATGTAGTAAATAAGCGTGAGCGGAAAATCCGTTCCGCTCGCAGATTTTGTGGATTTTCGCTAAATCCGCAATCCGCGAACTCCCGCGAATTTACCGAAAATCCGCGAATCCGCGAGCTGCGGATTTGGGGGGAAAAAGTTCAAGCCTTCAAGCTTGAAGTTGTAACTATTTTAGGATGGCTCCGGCAAGCTGCCAGCGCCATCCTATAATAGTTACTAAGTTAGCTTCAGTTAGCTTCAACAGGAAGCACTAATAAATAAAATAAAGCAGGTGCTCGAGCACCTGCTTTATTTTATCTATTAGTGCTTCCTGATGAAGCTAATTTAGTAACTATTTTAGGATGGCGCTGGCAGCTTGCCGGCGCCATCCTAAAATAGTTACAGGATGATGGATGGGAATGGGATGGACAGCTCACTCAAGGGACCCCTGCGCCCTTCGGGGCGATTGCATATTAACACACACATGGTCGCTGGAACTAGTTGAAGCTCAAATTCAGTCAGTGACTCATTCATCAGCCCAAAAACAATCGTGAGCGTCGTCGAGGCTGGGCAGGAGTGCCTTTTTCCCAAATCTACCGTCGAAAATCAGCTGTGATGCTGGATAGAGGCCTTTGCATTCAGGAAGAGGTGTGGCACCACGGCCAGGGCGACTGACTCCGGAATCTGGGGATCACGGTTCGATCCCCGGCTCCGGTGTTAGATTAGCCCAGCACCATGTGACTCTGGGCAATAGCTTGCTTAATCTTCCCAACGTCCCCCAGCGCCTAGAGACCCTAACGGGTGATTGTGCGCTTTATAAATGTGGATTATTATTATTATCCCCCCATTTAAAAAAAGTCAGCAAAATCCGTGAATCCGCAAGTTCGCGGATTTTGCGGGTCCGCGAATCCACAAATCCGCAAATTCGCGGATCATGGATCCGCGAAATCCACCCATCCTTAGTAGTAAATTGCATATGTATTTGGAAAATGAGTCAGGGTTGTTCACTGAAATGTAGTAATTATATACATCTAATGTGTACAGTCACTTAACCGGTTTACAGAAGTAAATGTGTTTTGGTCTCATATTTTTTTGTCTAATATCTCACTGTGCATCTGTGTACATTAAGGAATTATATTTGTTTCTTTTTCCATATTTTCTACCCTCTCTTGTCATACTTCCTCCCTCTCTCCTATTACTCGTTTCTCTCTCCTGGTACTACCCTCTTTTTTCTTAGATTCTCCTCTGTCCTTATACTGCCCTTCTTTGTGTTTATATTTCCCTGTCTCTCGTCATATTCCAGCTGTCTCCTTATTTTCCTACCTCTCTCTTCATGCTTCATTTTTCTGTTCATACTCTCTGTTCTCTCCTCTTTCTCCTTTCTCTCTCTCTCTCTATATACTCTGGGCAGATATACGAGCCCCTTGTGCATTTTGGTTGGTTTTATTGTGTCACTTTTGTGGACTTACTCCTCGACGGTCGCTCCCTCTCGCTCCCTGCCTCACCTCCCCGACCACTTGGAAACACTCCTGCTATTCACTGCCTGACATCGCCTGCAGTTCTAGCGCCTCGACGCCGGACTAGCGCTCTTTGCCTGCTTGGTATCGTTTTTGGGAATATATCATTGTAACTCACTTTATTGTAATAGCGCTGCATTGCCTGCCCTGTGTAAATTCGTTTCACTTTAAGCATATTTTATTTATATTGGGCTGCATTTAATTGGTTCTAGCTGTCCCCTTCTGTGTGTCCGTGCCCCAGTTTCACTTTCCCTCCCTCCATTTGTTGTGCTCGTGGCCCGTGTCTCCTCCCACCCTCCCTGCTGCCCCTCCCACGCACTGGCCGAGTCAGAGCGCTCCTCTCCTGGCTCTCTGTGACCAGCTGGACTTACTCCTCGACGGTCGCTCCCTGCCTCACCTCACCGACCACCTGGAAACACTCCTGCTATTCACTGCCTGACATCGCCTGCAGTTCTAGCGCCTCGACGCCGGACTAGCGCTCTTTGCCTGCTTGGTATCGTTTTTGGGAATATATCATTGTAACTCACTTTATTGTAATAGCGCTGCATTGCCTGCCCTGTGTAAATTCGTTTCACTTTAAGCATATTTTATTTATATTGGGCTGCATTTAATTGGTTCTAGCTGTCCCCTTCTGTGTGTCCGTGCCCCAGTTTCACTTTCCCTCCCTCCATTTGTTGTGCTCGTGGCCCGTGTCTCCTCCCACCCTCCCTGCTGCCCCTCCCACGCACTGGCCGAGTCAGAGCGCTCCTCTCCTGGCTCTCTGTGACCAGCTGGACTTACTCCTCGACGGTCGCTCCCTCTCGCTCCCTGCCTCACCTCCCCGACCACTTGGAAACACTCCTGCTATTCACTGCCTGACATCGCCTGCAGTTCTAGCGCCTCGACGCCGGACTAGCGCTCTTTGCCTGCTTGGTATCGTTTTTGGGAATATATCATTGTAACTCACTTTATAGTAATAGCGCTGCATTGCCTGCCCTGTGTAAATTCGTTTCACTTTAAGCATATTTTATTTATATTGGGCTGCATTTAATTGGTTCTAGCTGTCCCCTTCTGTGTGTCCGTGCCCCAGTTTCACTTTCCCTCCCTCCATTTGTTGTGCTCGTGGCCCGTGTCTCCTCCCACCCTCCCTGCTGCCCCTCCCATGCTCCGCCCCCTCCACTATCCATTTAAGTCAGATGGTCCTTCGCGCAGCGTCCACGCGCTGCGGCCTCGCCGAAGGTGCGACAAAGGTAAGCCTGTCTACGCCCGTCCGCGCCTGGACCGCGCCCAGTGCCAGACCCCCTGCCTCCCGCATTGCCTACGATGCCGCCGCCCTCCTAGCCCTTAACCCCGGTCGCGCCCCCAAATGCGTTCAAGCCGCTCCCGGACACACCCATGGACCTTTCTCCTGCTACTCCTGCAAATTCAGCGGCACCGACAACATCTCCGCTCCAATCACACCACAGACTCTCGACCCCAACCACCTTCAATGCATCCTTCTCAACACCCGATCGGTTCACAGACACGCCATCGACCTTTGGAATCTACTAGACACCATCTCTCCAGACATCGCCTTCCTAACAGAAACATGGATGAACGCCTCTTCCGCCCCAGACATCACCATTGCCATCCCAGAAGACTATAAGATCATACGTAAGGACCGTACCGGCCACACAGGAGGAGGAATCGCCATCGTCCATAAAAAATCAATCCGCATCTCAACCAGCTCAGAGGCCAACCTCGCCAACTCTGAACACCTTCACTTCCAGATCCACATCGACCCCAATACCACACTTAGAGGCACCCTCCTCTACAGACCACCAGGACCACGCGCTAAATTCAGCGAGGACATCACGGACTTCATCACTCCACATGCGCTCCCCTCCAAAGACTACATCCTTCTGGGAGACCTCAACTTTCACATTGAAAAGAACAACGACCGCAACACCACCACCCTTTTGGACAACCTCGCCAACCTCGGACTTAAACAACTGGTCACCTCCCCCACCCACATCGCAGGTCACACACTCGACCCCATCTTCACCTCCAGCAACCATGTCTCATTCAGCCACACCACGGATCTCCTCTGGACTGACCACAGCTGCGTTCACTTCACCTACAACAAGCCGAAACACTCCAACCACCTCCAACCAACTCTGCAAAGAAACTGGAACAAAATCACCATCGACCAGATCTCCTCATCGCTCCTTCTAAACACCCCAGCCCATTCTTCGAACCCTGACCAAGCCGCCGCCAACTTCACCCTATGGTTATCCAACACCGCCGACACCCTAGCACCACTGAAAAAACGCCAAAGCAAACCTCGCAGCAAGAAGGCCTCATGGTTCAACGATGATCTTAAGAAGTCTAAGAAACTCTGCCGCTCCCTTGAGAAGGCCTGGAAAAAAGACCCAACCACTAGCACCAAGAACGCCTTCAAAAACGCCACCCGCACACACCACCAACTGATCCGAAAAGCCAAGAAAACAGCATTCAAGGACCGACTAGACAACAACGCCCACAACAGCAAGGAACTTTTCAACATCGTCAAGGAATTCACCAACCCCTCGGCCAACTCCAACGACATCACCCCCTCTCAAGCCCTCTGCGACTCCCTGGCTCTATTCTTCCACAACAAAATCGCAGACATCCACAACAGCTTCGACAACCAACCCGGAGACCAACCCACCCAACCATATGCTGGACACTCTCCCCCCTTGAACACCCTCAACGAATGGATTCCAATCTCCACTGAGGACACCATCCGCCTGATGAACTCCATCCACTCAGGATCCCCCACAGACCCATGTCCTCACCACATCTTCAACAAAGCTGACTCCGTCATAGCACCGCACCTCCGAGACGTCATCAACTGCTCCTTCAACTCCGCCACCTTCCCGGAGAGCTGGAAACACGCTGAACTCACCGCCCTTCTGAAAAAACCCACAGCGGATCCCAACGAACTCAAAAACTACCGCCCCATATCGCTCCTTCCTTTCCCGGCCAAAGTCATCGAGAAAGCTGTCAACAACCAACTCGCCGCTTTCCTCGAAGCCAACAATTCCCTCGACTCCTCACAATCTGGATTCCGAGCAAAACACAGCACGGAGACCGCCCTCATCGCAGCAACAGACGACATTCGAACTCTACTGGACAATGGAGACACAGTCGCCCTCATCCTCCTCGACCTCTCTGCAGCCTTCGACACAGTCTGCCACAGCACCCTTTTACAACGCCTCAGATACATCGGAATACAAGGAAAAGCATTGGAATGGATCACCTCGTTCCTCACCGGAAGAACCCAGAGAGTCCGCCTTCCACCATTCAAGTCCGAGGCCACTGAAGTCATCTGTGGTGTTCCACAAGGATCCTCACTCAGTCCCACCCTTTTCAACGTATACATGAGCCCCCTTGCGGCCATCGCTCACCAACACAATCTCAACATCATCTCCTACGCAGATGACACTCAACTGATCCTTTCTCTCACTAATGACCCCAGCACCGCCAAAACCAACCTACACGAAGGAATGAAAGAAGTTGCCGAATGGATGAAACATAGCCGTCTGAAACTGAACTCAGATAAAACAGAAGTCCTCATCTTAGGCTCATCCCCCTCTGCCTGGGACGACTCTTGGTGGCCGGAAGCCCTTGGAAAAGCTCCCATCCCGACAGACCACGCACGGAACCTAGGCGTTATCCTGGACTCTTCACTCTCAATGAACAGACAAGTCAGTGCCGTATCCTCATCCTGCTTCAACATTCTTCGCATGCTCAAAAAAACATTTCGCTGGATCCCCACCGAAACAAGGAAAACAGTCACCCATGCCCTGGTCACGAGCCGACTGGACTACGGAAACACCCTCTACGCAGGCACTACCGCTAAACTCCAGAAGAAACTCCAACGAATCCAAAACGCCTCAGCCAGGATCATACTAGACATCCCGCGTAATGAACACATCTCTGGCCACCTGAAAGACCTCCACTGGCTGCCCATCGATAAGAGGATCACTTTCCGTCTGCTGACCCACGCACACAAATCACTCTACGACATTGGACCAGAATGCCTCAACTCTCGACTGTCCTTCTACACCCCCTCCCGCCAACTACGCTCTTCCAGCCAAGCCCTCGCCACTGTACCCCGCATCAACAAGACCACTATGGGAGGACGATCCTTCTCATACCTTGCGGCTAAAACATGGAACTCACTCCCCACTTACCTTCGCCTTACCCAGAACCACCTAGCATTCAGAAAGCAACTTAAAACTTGGATATTTGACAAGTAATCCCCCTCCTTTCCCTAAGCGCCTTGAAACCCTCTGGGTATGTAGTGCGCTATACAAATTCTTTGACTTGACTTGACTATGTAATGTTGGCAAAAATAATGTTGTAAATTGCATATGTATTTGCAAAATGAGTCAGGGTTGTTCACTGAAATGTAGTAGCTATATACATGGAATGTATGTAGCTAGTTAAACGTTTTACATTCGTAAATGTGTTTTGGTGTAATGCATGGTCTCATATTTTTTTGTCTAATATCACACTGTGTGTCTGTGTACATTAAGGAATTATATTTGCCCCTTTTTCCATATTTCTAACCTCTCTTGTCATACTACCCCTTTCTACTCTTACTCCTTCCTCTCTCTGGTACTATCCTCTTTTTCTTATATTCTTCTGTGTTCTCATACTGCCCTTCTTTGTGTTTATATTTCCCTGTGTCTCCTCATATTCCAGCTGTCTTCTCATTTTCTCCCCTCTCTGTTTATACTTTATTTTTCTGTTTATATTCTTTGTTCTCTCCTCTTTCTCCTTTCTCTCTCTCTGTATACACTCTGGGGAGATTTACAAGCCCCTTGTGCGTTTTTGTTGTTTTATTGTGTCACTTTTTTTATGTAATCTTGGCAAAAATAATGTTGCAAATTGCATATGTATTTTCAAAATGAGTCAGGGTTGTTCACTGAAATGTAGTAATTATATACATGAATTTGGTACAGTCACTTAATCGTTTTACTGTACTAAATGTGTTTTTTGGTAACATGCATGGTCTCATATTATTTTGTCTAATATCACACTGTGCATCTGTGTATATTAAGGAATTATATTTGTCCCATTTTCCATATTTTCTACCCTCTCTTGTCATACTTCTCCCACTCTCCTCTTACTCTTTTCTCTCTTCTGGTACTACCCTCTTTTTCTTATATTCTCCTCTGTTCTCATACTGCCCTTCTTTGTGTTTATATTTCCCTGTCTCTCCTCTTATTCCTTCTGTCTCCTCATTTCCTTCCCTCTCTCTTCATATTTAACTTTTTTCTTGATACTCCCTGTTCTGTCCTCTTTCTCCTTTCTCTCCCTCTGTATACACTCTGGGCATATGGCCGGGATGCCTGTCACCCCCTCCCAACACAATCCCCAAGGATGGGAAGACGGACGCAGTTCTGAACTTTTGGAAGGCGGGAGGGAGTTACCCTCCCGGCAGTATTTATTAAAATATGAAACAAAATTAAAACATTAAAATAACAGTTTCATATCATGTACAATTTTCATTTATTACATTATGATGAAGACACGTTGATTGGCTAACCTTAACAAATCGCTAGTACAAAGGTTTTCCTAGCCGAGTCTAACATCCTGCAAATGCATACTTTCTAAATTAAAATTGTACATCCTAGCATTACGGGCAAACGGCAAGGTCGCAACCGGTGTCAGATCCCTACTACCAGAACTCCCCCCTCACGGAGTGAGGGCGGGCGCGCAGAGGACTGTACCTCTGTGCCAACTCCAATTTCCCTTGTCTTTGTGGGGGCCCCCTATTTAACTCGACGCCATCTTAATGGTCATCCGAGGACTCGTGTGAGGTGTCTAGAAGGTAGCGTGGACCCCCCTCCCACCCCACACTGTTTATCACATCCGCCGTTGTGGATATCCGGGCCCCGGGAAATTCGTAGGAGGGGCATCCAGCCGCCTCCTCCCCTGGAAGGGGCCTATGACCGCCTTCCCTTAGGCGACCCCATACTTAGTGGGTGCCGCCTCCCCGTGTGAGGGGCCAATGGCCGCCTCCCCCCGGGCGCTCCCATCCATAGTGGGTGGCGCCCCCCCTCTAGGGACCTTGAAATTACTGCTCACCGATCATGACCTTACCGCCACAGGCCGGATAGTTGACCGGCTATCCGGCCCCCTCACAAACTCCTACTAAAGGTCATGCTTTTACAAACCCCTTAACCATGCTATGAAGTCTCCTATGAGTAAGACATTCCCCTCCCGGGATAAATGGACCCCATCCTCGAGATACATGTGATCCCCCCGAATACATCCATGCGGAATACAGTGCAACTGCGCCGAGCGAAACAACCTACTAAGTTTGTTATTGACCTTCTTTACTGAATGGTTCAGTGATGACACAGAGAGGCCCCCCCGCCACACCTTCCTGGGAATCATGTGGGACCATGCTATCGTGCACCCCGGGATCCTTCTCGCCAGCCAGCTAACAGTAGATAGAACCCCCTCGAGTAGTACTCGCCGACCGAGTGTCACCAAGTCATTACCTCCCAGGTGTACTATGATTACAGACGGCAGTGACCTTGTCCGCCCTAACAGTTCCTCGACAAAACATTGAAACCGGTCAATACAGAGCCCGCCCCTTCCGTGGAAGGTCACCCTGTACCCGTATTCCCCAGCCGCGTGAATCAAGTCACCTGCTTTGAATACGTCCCCGGCCCGCCTCACGTATGAGTGGCCCACGACCCACACCACTTTTTCCTCAGCCGGTGATCTCTGACCGCTGGTCCCCAGGTGCCGGGTCGACTGCACAGTCCGCCCTGCATAGCATGCTCGCGAAACTGTAAACCAAACAGAAGACAAGAAGCGTGAGTGCATGACAGTGGCTTCATAACATGTGCAACCTCACATACCTTTTATAACAGTTCGAGGACCATCGTCCCAGTTGTTTCACCTTCTCAACACTCTGACCCCTGGCTGTAGCCTCTGTAGCAGCCCCTATCCTAAAGAAATGGGTCCCGAAAACGCCCGGGTCCAAGCCCGCCGCTGCGATTGCCATCGTTAGCACCCGCTGAAACTGAAACCTTGTCAGTGGGGTGGCGTCGATGTGTCTCAGCAAGCTTCCCCCCCATGCATCCGCCCTTCGCGCCAAATATTCCTCAACTCACTTCACCGGGCACATGGGGGACCCTCACATGCGCTGAACAACAATACTGTCTCCCATAGCACCCTGGCCGGTCTTGGACCTGGCTATTGTGACCACCATTGAATCACCCTTGATCAGAATGTGATCCCGACACAGCCCTCCCTCTACATCTTTCTTATTTCTTGCTACCAGCTCGCTCACCCGCATAGCCCCATGGAACGCTAATGCGAAAGCGGCCCGGAACAGCACTGCCTCGAACTGGGAGGAACATGTCGTGGGGAGTATCGACATCAGCAGGGACAACCTTTCTAACCCAATCGGGCGCCTTTCGTCTACTCTACGACCCTCAAGGCGTTGCCATCCACGAAGGGCCTTCTTTACCAAAAAGGACGATGTGGGGTCCTTGATGCCATGCGCTTGCGCCATGAATGAAATGGCGGCCCGGTGCCTATTGGCCGTTGCCGCTGATCGGCCTGCCCTGTGTAGTGCCACAAGAAACTTCAGGACATACTCCTCCTGACCCCAATTGACCCCCCCTGCCGGACCCAAAAATGCACAATAGGAACGAAACGCTCCTTCGTATGCCTTCCTTGTCCTGGGGGCTAGGCTTGCTGCCACGAGGTCTTGTAATCCGGGGCACCGAGTAGCCAGAGTGCTTCGGGAAATGGTGCCGTCGCTAGGTCCGCGGAAGGTAGATAACCCCTGAAAGCCTGCATGTGTGAACGAGAGAGTGCATCAGCCGCCTGGTTCAGTACACCTGGCACATGCTTCGCCCTGAATTGTACGTTCAATCTCATGCAAAGTAGTACAATTTCCTTCAGTAGTCTCAATATCCACTTGCAGCGTGCTGCCTGATTATTTATACATTCAACAACAGTCATATTGTCGGACCAAAACACCACAGAGCGATCTCTGAACTCATCCGGCCATGCCATCAGAGCCACAAAAATGGGGAACAACTCGAGAAACCCAATGTTACCTGTGAGACCACTGGTGTGCCACCACGTCGGCCATGTTTGCGCCGACCATCGATTACCAAAGATGGCGCCAAATCCCACGCTCCCCGCCGAGTCGGTCCACAAACCAATCAATCAATCAATCAATCAAAGACATTTCTAGAGCGCACTACATACCCGTAGGGTCTCAAGGCGCTGGGGGTAGGGGGGGTGCCACTACTGTTCGAACAGCCAGGTCTTCAGTTTCTTCCTGAAGGAGAGGTGATCTTGGGTCAGGCGCAGGTCGGTCAGGAGGGAGTTCCAGGTCTTGGCGGCCAGGTAGGAGAAGGACCTTCCTCCTGTAGTCGCTCTTCGGATGCGGGGGACCGTGGCGAGGGCGTGGTTGGCTGAACGGAGGTGGCGTTTGGGAGCGTAGAAGTTGATTCAGCTGTTGAGGTAGCTCGGGCCTTGGTCGTGTAGGGCTTTGTGTGCATGGGTGAGGAGGCGGAAGGTGATTCTTTTGTTGACGGGGAGCCAGTGTAGGTCTCTCAGATGTCCGGAGATGTGGCTGGTTCGTGGGATGTCGAGGATGAGTCTGGCTGAGGCGTTCTGGATCCGCTGGAGTCTCTTCTGGAGCTTGGCGGTTGTACCGGCGTAGAGGGCGTTGCCGTAGTCCAGTCGGCTAGTGACGAGGGCCTGGGTGACGGTCTTCCTGGTCTCGGTGGGGATCCACCAGAAGATCTTCCGTAGCATGCGTAGGATGTTGAAGCACGCCGAGGAGACGTTGTTGACTTGTCTGGTCATGGAGAGGGAGGAGTCCAGGATGAAGCCCAGGTTGCGTGCATGGTCTGTCGGTTTGGGTGCGGTGCCCAGGGCGGGAGGCCACCAGGAGTCGTCCCAGGCGGAGGGTGAAGAGCCCAGGATGAGGACCTCCGTCTTGTCTGAGTTCAGTTTCAGGCGGCTGGTCGTCATCCACTCGGCTACCTCTTTCATCCCTTCGTGCAGGTTGGCTCTTGCGGCGGCGGGGTCGTTGGTCAGGGAGAGGATCAGCTGGGTGTCGTCGGCGTAGGAGATTATGCTGAGGTTGTGTTGGCGTGCGATGGCCGCGAGGGGGCTCATGTAGACGTTGAAGAGGGTGGGGCTCAGCGAGGATCCTTGGGGGACGCCGCAGATGACTTCGGTGGCCTCTGACTTGTACGGTGGTAGGCGGACTCTCTGTGTTCTTCCGTCGAGGAAGGAGATGATCCATTCCAGAGCCTTGTCCTGGATTCCGACGTTGCTGAGGCGCTGTACTAGGGTGCGGTGGCAGACAGTGTCGAATGCCGCGGAGAGGTCTAGGAGGATGAGGGCCGCTGTTTCTCCGTTGTCCATCAGGGCTCGGATGTCATCGGTGGCGGCGATGAGGGCGGTCTCGGTGCTGTGGTTTGCTCGGAAGCCAGACTGTGAGGGGTCGAGGGATCCATTCGTCTGGAGGAAGGCGGCCAGCTGCTTGTTGACGGTCTTCTTGATGACTTTGGCTCGAAACGGGAGGAGCGAGATGGGGCGGTAGTTCTTGAGTTCGGTGGGGTCCGCTGTGGGTTTCTTGAGTAGAGCGCTGAGTTCGGCGTGCTTCCAGCTCTCGGGGAAGGTGGCGGTGTCGAAGGATGTGTTGATGATGTCTCGCAGGTGGGTGCGATGACAGAAACCCAGCTCGTCCGAGGACGCTGGCGGTTTGTTCTACACCACTCGACCGTTGAAATCCGCCAGAAATGCCAACCATATGCGCATGTCCTGGCGAACCTCTGCAGACAGTCTCGTGCGATGGTGTCCTTCCTTGAGACCAACCATGGCTTGTGCAATAGAGCGGGAAAAGGGGCGGGCCATTGGTATCACTCTGAGGGCAAAGTTAAGCTGACCCACTGCTTGTTGTAGCTGATGGAGCGGGACTTTCTCTTTGCTAATGCACAATTCCAGGGAAGCCCTGAACTTCGCTACTTTCCCCACTGGCAAACGGAAACATCCCTCCACAGAATCGAGCTCAATGCCCAGAAACTCGAGTGAAGTCGATGGTCCAACCGTCTTACCTGGTGCCAATGGCACCCCGAAACGCTCCATGAGAGTGCAAAAGTCTCGTAACGCCTGCGCACATTGTGTGTCGCCGGCTGCCCCCAAGAACAAAAAATCATCTAGGTAATGCGTAACCTGGGTATGGCCAGTGGCTTTGGTGAAGGCCCATTGCAGAAAACAACTGAATTTCTCAAAATAAGCACAAGAGATGGAGAAACCCATTGGCATACATCTATCCATGTAGTAACGTCCTTGGAACACAAAGCCTAACAGACGCTGATCCCGTGGGTGTACCGGGAGCAACCGGAACGCTGACTCGATATCTGACTTCGCCATCAGCGCTCCGGGCCCCAGGCAATTCAACATGGCGACGGCATCGTCGAAGGATGCGTACCGCACCGAACAAACTCCCGGGTCAATCGCATCGTTCACCGAAAGACCCCTCGGAGCTGACAAGTTATGGATCAGCCTAAACTCCCCCGGGTCCTTCTTGGGGACTACTCCCAATGGGGAACAGATGAAATTAGTTACTGGCGGGTGCCTATATGGGCCAGAAACCCGGCCAAGGGCAACCTCCTTTGCAATCTTCCTTTCTACCACCGCTGGATTATGCTGAGCTGACAGTTGGTTTCTACACAGTGATTCCCCCCGAAAATCCCCCGCCGGGATGTGGAAACCATACAAGAAGCCGTTCCTTAACACCCCAGCGGAGACATGATCAGGGTATTCGTTTAGCCAGGGGATCATTGCCATGATATATACGGGGGTAGGTAGCGGTACACCATGGTCCCCATCAGACCCGTTTGGCCCCCCCTCTACCCCCTGTATCACCATTCTTGGCTCTGCACGAACTCTCGGGGTGTGAAGAATTTCTGCAACCTGCACACTCATGCCTGAACTTACATGTCCCTTGAGGCCTCGCGCACTTGCCCCTGTTAAAATTCCAACAGACCCCTTTCTTAACCCCATTCCCTCCATTCCTTGGTTGGTGGTCACCAGCAGGGCCCGCTCGAAAGGGCGCCGCAGGCTGACGGCGGGAAGGCCCGGACCCATTCCCGCCAAGCGACGACGACTTAGTCGCGCCCGGCAGGAGCTGTTTCTGCCAAGAGATCGAGTCGAGACAATCCCACGTCAGAGATGAATCGAACTCCTTGGCCTTACGAAACTTCATATCGTAACCTATCCATTCATCACCTTCATATGTCTCATAAAAATCCATTATTCGTGCCTGATAGCAGGACAATTCGGTCAAAACCTCGGGCTTACGTTCCCCAATAATTGCAGAAAACATCGCAAAGGCCCTGGCCCAATTAGAGATTGTCTCATCAACCCTGAATCCTGCCATCTTTGCTCGCCATACACTCGGGTGCCACAAATCTTTTTGTGTCTTAACATACTCCATCTCGCGATGGTCGGTTAACAGGGAAAACATATTAACGTACTTATCAGCCCATATCAATTCTTTCGTGGCCAACGGTATATGCTGGACCACCTTCTCCCGTCTTGAGGGCAAAGACCCCTCCCTTGCCATCGGCAATGCTTGCTTACCCGGCTCCATTGCTGTTCCCGCCGTTTTTTCGACACCAGCTGCCGGTCCTCCTGGGGTCACCTGTGGGGGGACAAAAGGGAGATTCGCCTTCGTGGCATCTCGCGACTGCCGCAACTGCTGTATTAGTAACTTGGCCTCTTCGGCCGTGTCTGCCGGTGCCGTAGCACCCCCTGTCTTTTTGCCAAGCCATGCGGCCAACTGGGCGGCCAATTCGGGAGGCATGTCCTCCTCGCTGGCGGGCGTAACAACAACCGGAATCGGTTGACCCGCGTCTGGGATCGGTACCGGGGCCTCGACTGGAATGACCGGGCTTGCCGGGGGTACCTCGGGAACCGGGACCTCCTCCCCTGCCGCCCTATTCCTGACCCTTTTACCTCGCCCCGCGGGGACAACTCCCGGCAATGCAGGGCCTATAACTTTCTTCGGTCTACCCGTATTATTCATCGCCGCCATCTGCTTCTTCATACTTGCCATATCTTTTATCAGCATTCGAAGCATCTGGTCAGTCCCAGACTTCTTTCCCGCCTTCCTGCCAGGCATTGTTCAGTGGATATCCGATCCCTGTTGCTCAACACTGTCCTGGACCCTTAGGCTTGAAGTCCTGAAAGAGAAACGCAAAAGATTACAAGTTCTCAAAATTGCTCCTTGTTCCGTCGAGGGCTCATGTGCAACGAGAGGGTGCAGCTTCCTAGCACAGGAACAAGAGGATGCTTCTTCGGATTGCTGCTCCTTTTATTCCTCTTCGGGAGGGCGTGTACCCTCCTCCGGTATGCCTACGGGGCGTGGCCAATGGTGTAGGTGTCTAGGACAACCCTTCTTGGGCGGGAAAAGGCGCGCCCCGGCTACGCCGCTTCGGGCATACCAGCCGTGACACGCCCCCCGCCCAAAATGGTTTCCCGGGGGATCCGGGCCCCCTACCATACGTTCGGGGGGACCGAGTGGTCGCCCCTTTCCAGATTTACAAGTCCCTTGTGCGTCTTTGTTGTTTTATTGTGTCAGTTTTTTTAAATGTAATGTTGGCAGAAAGAATATAGTAACTTGTATATGTATTTGGAAAATGACTCAGGGTTGTTCACTGAAATGTAGTAATTATATACATGGAATATGTATAGTCACTTAAACGTTTTTCAGTATAAATAGTAAAATGCATGGTCTAATTTTTTTGTCTAATATCACACTGTGCATGTGTGTACATTAAGGAATTATATTTGCCCCTTTTTAAAGGTTATACAGTAGTAAATGTGTTTTGGTAAAATGCATGGTCTTATATTTTTTGTCTAATATCACACTGTGCATCTGTGTACTGTGAGAAGTTGGCCCGATATGCAACGTTCGCTATTCTAGCGACCGCTATGTATCGTTCCAACGACCCTTATGGTGTTTGGTTGTAAGTCAACCTATAGACCAGCTATCCTAGTAGCGTGGATACGAGCAGTCTAAGGCTAAAGACTCGAGAGGGCGCGTTAAGCCAGCTGTTTACCACACATGTACCCCTTGAACACCCAGTGAAAGGACACCACACAAGTGTTATGAAAATAAACAGTATATTTATTAAGAATCACAACAGCCCTGTACTCTTTATGAGGACAGGGTACTAAGCACAAACCAAATCTCTTAGGCAAATACTTAAAGTGCACAGTTAAAACAAGTGTCCGAGGACACGGAAAGTTTAAGGTCTCGGGCGGACCCGATAAGGCAAGTCGGAAGCGAGGGACTCGGGACCCTAGAGTAAAGAGGCTATGCAGGCACCGAAATGCCGAGTTACCTAGCCACGAGGGCTGCGGCTGCACAAGTCTTACAGGCGTCGGGGTCTTCGCTGACGAGCCAGGAGCCGGAAGAAAGGAGTTGCTGGCCGGCGACCAGTGCTGAATAGTTCGTAGGGATCCAAGCCTGGATCAGAAAGTGATGATACCTGAAAGCAGAGGGGACCAAGTTCGTACTACTAGCCAGTAGTTTGAGTGGTACCAGGAAGGCACCGGTTGGCCGTCACCTCGACTAGGTGAGTGGGCGACGCTAGGCTCTGCAGTCTCACGGACCAGGAGGCGTCGTCGGCGACCACGGTGGAGGTGCGAGCTGTCCCACGAAGGATGATGCTGTCGGCGTCGCTGGGCCCAGGATGGGGCAACAAGCCTTGGCAGTTCTCAGGGCCACGTGGTGGGCCTAAGATGGCGTCTTGAGTGGACCAGGAGGGTCCGGGGTGCTTCTCGAAGAGATGGAAGCAAGGGCCAGTCTGGAGCAACCAGACCAGCAGCGTTGGTTGTTGGTTGTCGTCAAAGAAGGGCACAAGCCAGCGGCTAGTGACCAGACAACGTGCTGAGCAGCGAGCAGAAGGGCCCCACGCAGATCGTGGAGATGCTGGGGGGCTGGACTTCGGTGCTGGAGCGGCTCAGGGTCGGGGCTTCTCGGACCCCGGAGCACTCACCAGGGAATTGCTTCGTAGGTCGTGCCGATTTAAGAGCGTGCAGGTTCTGATGATGGCCGGTCCCTCGAGGTCTCGTCGCACCCACAGATCACAGCTGAGCTGATGACGTGAGTAGAGGTCAGAGGTGCCAGGGAAGCCGGTTCTCGTCGAGCTGGGCCGTCGGATTCCTTGAGGAAGGACTTGCAGCAAACCGCAGAGTTCTTAGATGGTGCCCGCTGATGCAGGGTGACTACTCCTTAGTCACAAGGGAGAAATCTTGAGAAGAGTCTCGAATGTCCTTTCGTAGAAAGTAGTTCTTGATTCAAAGATGATCTAATTTGGAAGGGTCCCCGCTCCGGCCTTTATCCTAAAGAAAGGGGCGGGTGCATGACTAGGTCCTGCCCTAAGGGTGGGACCAGGAAGGGGGGTAGTTACACCCCTCTCCCCCTGTCGGACTTTCCCCAGGCCAGGGCTGGCGCCCCTGGAACTGGTTCTGACCGGCAGATGCGTAGTGAGCACCGGGGTGCCACTCCGCAGTCACCTTCTCGCAAAAGCCCTACCTACCCAGAATACACAAACCCTGTCTGGGACGGTGCGAACACCGCCCTCGACAGGAAACCCTTTGTCCAAGCGCTCCTCGCTGGAAGGACTCCCAGCAGCAGGAGGTCAGACTTGTGTCTGTGGTGGCAGCATCCATTTTGTGGATCTGAGGCCTTCGTTAACTTTAACCGGGGTTCACAGTTACGTACATGTCGTGTCCCTCTAGAAGGGCGGAATGCTAACCTCGTCGCCAGGGTTGGTGAGAGGGCAGCATCCCGATTCGTATGACACCTTACTCGACATGTCTTGATAACGCGACACCGAAGTTACCGATGTGGTACGCGTTATCATGGAACAGCCATTGGGTCTTGGTTCCGCAAGCTGCAACCGGGCTCGGCTCGGGCCAGAGCCTAGTTCACACGAGCCCATGCACTCTGCCTTCAGGATTGTCAAGGCCTGCCATAGGAGTGACTGATAGGGACTCGAGTGTCCATTGGATGGTTAGATATAGGGCTACTATATCTATAGCAAAGCGTGAGTACACGACTTCGCCCCAGCTGTCGTGCAGCCAGTTGTGTCAGATTTAGGCGGCCAGCCAGGGGTGGCATAATACATGCTGCAGCCCCTGGCGGCCCTGGGTACACCTATGCCCTGAGGTACAGGGTCTGATAAGGTGGCCCAGTACCAATTGGTAAATGCACCTAGGGTACATCGCGTAATTTAGAAAGAGAACAGCCAGGCTGTGGGTCTGATTAGCAGGCCCACAGCCAGAGAAAGTCGTAAACCAGTGAAACAAAAGCAAAAAATCTGGGTGATCATAGGATTGCAGACCCTACTCTCCTACATGACCCCCCCCCAAACGTCGGAACACTAAGCTAACCTTGACCAGGTGAGTCTTCTTGTTCTAAGTGGAAATATCTGGAGAGCCCATCGGCATTGCCATGATCAGTACCAGGTCTATGCTCCACTGTAAAGTCCATCCCCTGTAGGGAAATGGACCACCTTAGCAGTTTGGGGTTTTCACCCTTCATCTGATTTAGCCACAAGAGGGGCTTATGGTCGGTCTGAATCTTGAAGTGAGTGCCAAACAAGTATGGCCTCAGCTTCTTCAGGGCCCACACCACAGCAAAGGCCTCCCTCTCAATAGCTGACCAATTCTTCTCTCTAGGGGTCAGCCGTCTACTTATAAAAGCAATGGGCTGGTCTTGACCATCAAAATTCAGTTGAGAAAGAACAGCTCCCACACCCAACTCAGAAGCATCTGTTTGGACAATGAATGGTTTGGAGTAGTCCGGACTCTTGAGGATAGGCGCCGTGCACATGGCCTGCTTTAGGTCATCGAATGCTTTTTGACAGCTCGCTGTCCACTGAACCTTTTTTGGCATTTTCTTGCTCGTCAGTTCGTTTAATGGTGTCACGATGGAACCATAGTTCCTGACGAATTTCCGGTAGTAACCAGTCAGGCCCAAGAAAGCTCGAACCTGAGTCTGGGTGGTTGGAGGAGCCCAGTCCCTGATTGACTGTATCTTGCTCTCCAGTGGCTGAACCTGACCTCCACCGACAAGGTGGCCCAGGTATACAACCTGTGTCTGCCCTATCTGGCACTTGGTGGCCTTGATAGTGAGACCTGCCGCTTGCAGCGCCTCTAACACTTTCCGCAGGTGGACCAGGTGATCCTCCCAGGTGGAGCTAAAGACAGCAATATCGTCAAGATACGCCGCACAGAAGTCGTCCAGCCCGGTAAGGACTTGATTCACCAACCGTTGGAAGGTGGCAGGTGCATTTTTCAGACCGAAGGGCATCACCACGAACTGATAATGCCCACCAGGGGTTGAAAATGCTGTCTTAGGCTTGGCGTCCTCAGCTAACCTGATTTGCCAATACCCAGCTGTCAGGTCAAACGTACTTAGGTAGTTGGCCGAAGCCAATCTATCGATAAGCTCGTCTGCCCTTGGTATTGGGTGGGCGTCAGTCTTAGTGACTGCATTGAGACCCCTGTAGTCTACGCAGAACCTCATCTCTCTCTTACCACCCTGGGTGTGAGGTTTCGGCACTAGAACTACGGGACTAGCCCAAGGGCTATCCGAGGGTTCAATGACTCCCAGCTCCAACATTTTCTGCACCTCACTCTTGATGCAGTCTCTAACGTGATCAGGCTGCCGGTAGATTTTACTCTTCACGGGCAAGCTGTCCCCAGTGTCAACCTCATGGGTGCACCAATTGGTCTGACTGGGTGTCAGAGAAAACATATGCCGGAACGACTGAAGAACCTGTTTACAGTCGCTCTGTTGATGTTCGGAGAGGCTGCCACAAAAGACAACACCGTCTACCGATCCATCGTCAGGATTCTGAGTGAGCAGGTCGGGGAGAGGGTCACTCTCCTCTTCCTGTCCCTCATCTAGGGCCATGAGCAACTCATGTCCTTCCTGTCGACATACGCTTTGAGCCTGTTGACATGAAGCACCCTGTGGGGGCTCCGGGGAGTTCCCAGGTCGACCAGGTAGGTGACCTCTCCCTTTTTCTCCAGGATGGTGTGGGGCCCGGACCATTTGTCCTTGAGTGCTGCTGGGGCCACTGGCTCCAACACCCACACCTTCTGTCCGGGCTGATAAACAGTCAAGACAGCCTTTTGGTCATGCCAAGCTTTTTGAAGTTCTTGGCTGGCCTTAAGGTTTTCTGATGCCTTTTCCATGTATTCAGCCATCCGCGAGCGGAGGCCAAGCACATAGTCCACTATGTTGGCTGCAGGCTTTTTGAGAGGTCTCTCCCATCCTTCCTTCACCAAACACAGGGGTCCCCTTACAGGATGCCCGTACAGAAGCTCAAAAGGGCTGTAGCCAACCCCCTTCTGTGGGACTTCTCTGTATGCGAACAAGAGGCAGGGGATCAGGACGTCCCATCTCCGCCGAAGCTTTTCCGGTAGTCCATGAATCATCCCTTTAAGGGTCCTGTTGAATCTCTCAACAAGCCCATTGCATTGTGGGTGATAGGGTGTAGTGAACTTGTAGTTGACACCACATTCCTTCCACATAGCAGTCAAGTAGCTCGACATGAAGTTTGCACCTCTGTCGGAGACGACCTCCTTAGGAAAGCCCACTCTGGAGAACACTCCAACTAGGGCTCGTGCCACAACAGGTGCTGTAGTGGTCCTAAGGGGAATAGCTTCAGGATACCTGGTGGCATGATCCACTACCACCAGTATAAACTTGTGCCCTGAGGCTGTAGGTGGTTCCATGGGACCAACGATGTCGATCCCCACCCGTTCAAAGGGTACCCCCACCACAGGCATTGGTATAAGGGGGGCCTTTGTGGTGCCACCTGACTTACCACTGGCTTGGCAAGTGACACAGGAGCGGCAAAACTCCTTCGTATCTTCATTCATGTGCGGCCAGTGAAAGTGCGAGACAAGCCTGTCCCACGTTTTCGTCTGGCCTAGGTGTCCTGCTAAGGGAATCTCGTGGGCCAAGGTAAGTAGGAAACCACGCTGCGACAAGGGGACGACCAGCCTCCTGGTCATGCCAGGCTTGGGGTCTCTTGCCTCAGTGTACAGGAGTCCATCTTCCCAGTATACCTTGTGGGTACCTGTGGCGTTCCCAGCAGCCTCAGCAGCAGCCTGCTGTCTGAGGGGTTCAAGAGAAGGGCAGTCTAATTGGTCCTTCCCCAGGTCTTCCCTTGAGGGTCCCCCTGAACCCAAGAATTCCACTTGATCAAGCTCGAACTCTCTGGGCTCAGTTTCCCTCAATTCCTGTAGGTCAGCCTCCTCTGAGACTTGATCCACGACCTGGGGCAAGGGGGAAGGCGCAGCCTTAACCCTACCGCTCTTTTTCTTGGAAGGTGTCTGGTCCATTGTTCCAGGATCCAGCACCTGTTCAGTGGGGCATTTCCTGACCTGTGACCTGGTCACAGCAAACACATGTGCTGGCAAACCTAACATCTCCATGTGAGTCCGGTGCTCCACTTCTGACCATTGTGACGACTCCAAATCATTGCCCAACAAACAATCCACTGGGAGGTCTGGACTAACTACAACCTTCTTTTGGCCAGTTACCCCTCCCCAGGAGAAAGCTACAATTGCCATACTGTGATTGGTAGTGACATTGCTTGCATTGGTCACCAGGAATTCTGTACCTGGCATGATCTGTCCAGGGTCCACAAAGTTAGGCGTCACCATGGTGACGCTGGCACAAGTGTCCCTATAGGCCTGAGCCATCTTTCCATTAATGAAAGGCGTCTGTCTGTATTTGCCCAAAGTATTGGGACTTACGTCAGGGGATACGTCCGCATCCCCTGTACTGACAAGGACAGCCTGAGTGAGTGTGCCAACTAAGTTGTCACGCCCCTCAGAACCCAGGGTTAACCCTACTAAACCCTTGGGAGGCGCACTACCACTGCTGGCTGTACTAGGGGGCACAGGTGCCTTAGGGGCTGCAGTGGCAGGAGTCTGCCCTCCTCCTTTCTTGGTGCACTCACTAAACCAGTGAGACTTACTTTTACAGTACTGGCACCATCGTTTGGATTGGCCTTCTTTCTTCTTTTGGGGAGCCTGACCCCCACCCTCTTTGGGTTGTTGGGGACCTGTCGAAGACTTCTGGTCATTTTGTTCCCCCTTAGAATCTTTACCCTTCTGGTCTGCTTTCTTCTGACCACCTTGATTCTGGCCCTGGTTCTGCTTAACTCTCGTACGAACCCATCTGTCTGCCTTCTTTCCCAATTCTTGGGGAGAGGTCAGATCCGAGTCGACAAGATGCTGATGCAACAACTGGTTCTGACAATTGTTTAAAATTTGTTCTCTCATCATCAAATTATACAATCCTTCGTAATCAGTAACCTTACTGCCCAGTAACCAGCCCTCAAAAGCCTTAGTGGCACAATCGACAAAGTCAGACCAATCTTGAGACTGCGTTTTCTGGGTATCCCTGAACAGCACCCTGTACTGCTCAGTGGTTAGGCCGAACCCTTCAACGAGTGTATTCTTCAAGACTTGGTAATTGTTCGCGTCCTCCACCCTTGTGGTGAGGAGCTTGTCTCTTCCTTTACCTTCAAAGGAGAGCCACAAGATAGCTGCCCACTGACTCTGGGGAACGCCTTGCACAGTGCAGGCCCTCTCCAACGCAGTAATCCATTTGTGGATGTCGTCCCCTTGCTTAAAGGGGGGCACTATCTTCCCAAGGTGTTTCGTATCGAAACTCTTTTCCCTATTGCTAGGTACATTGCTGCCACCAGTGGGGACTACCCCACTTAACTTTTGCTCTCTCGCAAAGGCAAGCCTCTCTTTGGCCAGGGCAAGTTCTTCCCTTTCGATCCGTAGATTAGCTGCCTTTTCCTTCGCTTCGTATACTCTTCGTTGAGGGGATGTCATCCCTCTCTGCGAAGAGTTTTGAGAGCCATTGGTTCGAAGGGATCTGCGCGAATCTCTAGACAGAGATCGGGCTCGTCCGTTCCCAATGTTAAGCATACCCGACAGTGGTCCCGGGGGTTCCCCAGTACTGCTGTCGTGTTTGCTTAAGTTGGACCTGCTGAGTCTGACGACTTCTACCTGTCCCTTTTCTGCCTCATCCCCAGAGGGATCCTCATCCTCATCATCCTCCGCATCCTCGTTGTCGGCTGCGAGGTGGATGAGGTCAGGATCGTCTCTGGTTCCCTCAAGGGGAGGCATGTCTCTTTCTGGATTAGAAGAGCCGAGACGGGTCTCAGCTTTTCTGGCATCATAAGTCTCCAAGAGACCAATCAGAAAGGACGTAGTGGGGTTGGACCCCTGCTGAATCTTCCGGGAGTGACACACTCGTCTTAACTCCTTGAAGCTCAGCGCAGTATATCTTGAGAGGATGACCTGTGGAGGGTCAACTGACACAAGGGGAGACTCAGAGTTTCCTCCTTGGTTCGACATACTGGTTCTAGTGTGGTGTAAGTGATGCACCTACCTACACTATGTGTTTACCTACTGTTCCCTTGCTAAGAGTTGTAGCCAAGGTGTGCTAAGCCTTGAGGAGCTACAACAGCTGGTTCAGTAGAACTCAGAGTATTCTAAGCTTTAGTTATATGTACTAGCAGTACTCGTGTGATCTTTCAACAAGATATTCTTAGGATACGTGTGGTAAAACAACAGCAAGCTCAAATCCCAACCGCTGCTCACCAATGTGAGAAGTTGGCCCGATATGCAACGTTCGCTATTCTAGCGACCGCTATGTATCGTTCCAACGACCCTTATGGTGTTTGGTTGTAAGTCAACCTATAGACCAGCTATCCTAGTAGCGTGGATACGAGCAGTCTAAGGCTAAAGACTCGAGAGGGCGCGTTAAGCCAGCTGTTTACCACACATGTACCCCTTGAACACCCAGTGAAAGGACACCACACAAGTGTTATGAAAATAAACAGTATATTTATTAAGAATCACAACAGCCCTGTACTCTTTATGAGGACAGGGTACTAAGCACAAACCAAATCTCTTAGGCAAATACTTAAAGTGCACAGTTAAAACAAGTGTCCGAGGACACGGAAAGTTTAAGGTCTCGGGCGGACCCGATAAGGCAAGTCGGAAGCGAGGGACTCGGGACCCTAGAGTAAAGAGGCTATGCAGGCACCGAAATGCCGAGTTACCTAGCCACGAGGGCTGCGGCTGCACAAGTCTTACAGGCGTCGGGGTCTTCGCTGACGAGCCAGGAGCCGGAAGAAAGGAGTTGCTGGCCGGCGACCAGTGCTGAATAGTTCGTAGGGATCCAAGCCTGGATCAGAAAGTGATGATACCTGAAAGCAGAGGGGACCAAGTTCGTACTACTAGCCAGTAGTTTGAGTGGTACCAGGAAGGCACCGGTTGGCCGTCACCTCGACTAGGTGAGTGGGCGACGCTAGGCTCTGCAGTCTCACGGACCAGGAGGCGTCGTCGGCGACCACGGTGGAGGTGCGAGCTGTCCCACGAAGGATGATGCTGTCGGCGTCGCTGGGCCCAGGATGGGGCAACAAGCCTTGGCAGTTCTCAGGGCCACGTGGTGGGCCTAAGATGGCGTCTTGAGTGGACCAGGAGGGTCCGGGGTGCTTCTCGAAGAGATGGAAGCAAGGGCCAGTCTGGAGCAACCAGACCAGCAGCGTTGGTTGTTGGTTGTCGTCAAAGAAGGGCACAAGCCAGCGGCTAGTGACCAGACAACGTGCTGAGCAGCGAGCAGAAGGGCCCCACGCAGATCGTGGAGATGCTGGGGGGCTGGACTTCGGTGCTGGAGCGGCTCAGGGTCGGGGCTTCTCGGACCCCGGAGCACTCACCAGGGAATTGCTTCGTAGGTCGTGCCGATTTAAGAGCGTGCAGGTTCTGATGATGGCCGGTCCCTCGAGGTCTCGTCGCACCCACAGATCACAGCTGAGCTGATGACGTGAGTAGAGGTCAGAGGTGCCAGGGAAGCCGGTTCTCGTCGAGCTGGGCCGTCGGATTCCTTGAGGAAGGACTTGCAGCAAACCGCAGAGTTCTTAGATGGTGCCCGCTGATGCAGGGTGACTACTCCTTAGTCACAAGGGAGAAATCTTGAGAAGAGTCTCGAATGTCCTTTCGTAGAAAGTAGTTCTTGATTCAAAGATGATCTAATTTGGAAGGGTCCCCGCTCCGGCCTTTATCCTAAAGAAAGGGGCGGGTGCATGACTAGGTCCTGCCCTAAGGGTGGGACCAGGAAGGGGGGTAGTTACACCCCTCTCCCCCTGTCGGACTTTCCCCAGGCCAGGGCTGGCGCCCCTGGAACTGGTTCTGACCGGCAGATGCGTAGTGAGCACCGGGGTGCCACTCCGCAGTCACCTTCTCGCAAAAGCCCTACCTACCCAGAATACACAAACCCTGTCTGGGACGGTGCGAACACCGCCCTCGACAGGAAACCCTTTGTCCAAGCGCTCCTCGCTGGAAGGACTCCCAGCAGCAGGAGGTCAGACTTGTGTCTGTGGTGGCAGCATCCATTTTGTGGATCTGAGGCCTTCGTTAACTTTAACCGGGGTTCACAGTTACGTACATGTCGTGTCCCTCTAGAAGGGCGGAATGCTAACCTCGTCGCCAGGGTTGGTGAGAGGGCAGCATCCCGATTCGTATGACACCTTACTCGACATGTCTTGATAACGCGACACCGAAGTTACCGATGTGGTACGCGTTATCATGGAACAGCCATTGGGTCTTGGTTCCGCAAGCTGCAACCGGGCTCGGCTCGGGCCAGAGCCTAGTTCACACGAGCCCATGCACTCTGCCTTCAGGATTGTCAAGGCCTGCCATAGGAGTGACTGATAGGGACTCGAGTGTCCATTGGATGGTTAGATATAGGGCTACTATATCTATAGCAAAGCGTGAGTACACGACTTCGCCCCAGCTGTCGTGCAGCCAGTTGTGTCAGATTTAGGCGGCCAGCCAGGGGTGGCATAATACATGCTGCAGCCCCTGGCGGCCCTGGGTACACCTATGCCCTGAGGTACAGGGTCTGATAAGGTGGCCCAGTACCAATTGGTAAATGCACCTAGGGTACATCGCGTAATTTAGAAAGAGAACAGCCAGGCTGTGGGTCTGATTAGCAGGCCCACAGCCAGAGAAAGTCGTAAACCAGTGAAACAAAAGCAAAAAATCTGGGTGATCATAGGATTGCAGACCCTACTCTCCTACATGTACATTAAGGAATTATATTCCCCCCTTTTTCCTTATTTTCTACACTCTCTTGTCCTACTCCCTCCTCTCTCGTCTTACTCCTTCCTCTCTCATTATACTATCTTCTTTTTCTTATATTCTCCTCTTTTTATACTTTTTTTTCTTCATACTTGCTCCTCTTTTTGCATATTTCTCCTACTCTTTATATTCTCTCTTGTCTTTATATTCACCACTGTCCTCATAGTTCTTACTGTCTCCTTATTGTACTCCCTCTCTCCTTATACACTCAGTCTTCCGTTATATTTGTCTTTTCTACACATTTTGTCTCTGTTTCTCTTTATATTCCTTCCTCTTTCTTCATATATATTGTTCTCTTCTTATATTCTCTCTTTCTACTTATTCTCACTATTCTTTGCAAATATTCCCTATTCTTTTCTGATACTTTTTTTTCTTCTCATACTCCCCTTTCTCTGCTTACACTTCTCCTCTATTTTCTTATACTCCACACTCTCTACCGATATTGCCTGCTTTTCTTAATGTCACATTCCTCTCCTCATTCTCCCCGTCCTTATACTCCCCCTGATTTCATATTCTCCTGTGTCTTCTCTTACTTTTCCATGTCTCCTCATACTACTGCCTTTTTCTTATATTCCCTTTTGTCATATACTCCTCTCTGTGTTCATATTTTCCTGCATCTCTTCATGTTTCTTTTCTATTTTCATTTTCTGCCCTCTGTTTATACTTTTTGTTTCTGTTCATAGTGCTTGCTCTCTTCTCTTACTCTTCCTTGACTTCCTGCATACACTCTACACAGCACTTTCCACATATTCTCCGTCTTTTCATACTGACCTCTCTCTTTATATTTGTTTCTCTTGTCATACATCTGCCTCTTTCCTCATACACGTTTCACTATTCATAATCCCCCATCTGTTTATACTCCTTCTTTTCTCCTCATACTGTATCCTCTGTTCTTGTACACCCCTTTTTTCCTTATGCTCCACTAATGGGCGTCCGCAAGGGGGTGGCAAAGAGGGGCACTTGCTCCCCTTGGAGCGCTTCTCCTTGCCCCCCCTGCGCACGCCCATGTGCACAAATGCATCCCAGAGGGAGGCCTGACGCTGGGGCTCGTCCTCAGGCAGGAAATCACCTTTTGTCAGTAGTTTTAAGATTTGCAGGGAACAGAGCTGTTCCCCTGCAAAAGGCCTCAGCTCCCTAATGGGGCGCCTCGCACTCCTCTGAGCACAAGAGCAGCCCCACCCCGCCCAATATCATTCTGTTTGGGGCTGATTGCCACATACAGAATGACAATGGGTCAGTCAGGGCTGCACAGCACGTGGTGGCCTCCTATAGCCTCAGTCCAGGGCAGGGCATTCTGTCAGATGGAAGTGCAAAAACACCCATGCTGCTGCTAGGTGAGAATACAGTTGGCCAAAGGAAGGCGGTGAAAGAAGTTGAAAGGAAAGGATTATAGTTATAGTATAGCAGCCATGGTTGCTGCTTTTTTTTTTGCAACTAAAAACCATAGACAAGGCCAATAGTTCTGGCTTGTTGTGGGTGTAACATTACTTGTTCTAAATGTAACGTTACTTGTTGTATTATATATCTGGATGCAATAACAGAAGAAACGAAAATACCAGTCGGGCGGCACATTACATTAATCACAGATTTTTAGCTTATATGTTTTAAGCCACGCATTTTATTACATCAAACACCCTTTTGGAGAGACCCCCTAGTTTTTTCATCCCACTTAAAACTCTGGAAACAACACCATGTCAAAGTCCCCCGACGGCAAGGCACTGTGCATCATGAGTGGATGGATGGCTAAGTGAAAGGGGAATTGAAAGAGGAAGGGGGATTGTATTGTAGTGTATGTTGGATTTATATAGCGCTTATCACCCAGGGGTCTCTAAGCGCTTGCCTTGGGAACCCGTTCTGGCTTTTCCCTGTGAGATAGCCCCTACAGGGCATCCCCAAGGTGAAAGCCAGGCATCCCACCGTGGGGGGCCGTTGTGGAGATTAAGCAAGCTTAATGCCCAGAGTTGCAGAGTGTGAACCCCTGATTAGGTAATGCACCGAAGCGAGAATTATTGAGTCCGTGGACATTTGAGCTCTAGACCCTGCCGCGTCGGGAATTGAACCCTGGTCCCGGGTCTGACCTCTGCTTCAGGGTCTGCCTGCTCTAACCAGTGAGCCACACTTCTCCACATGGGTAAATCGATGACTGAACGGGGGAATGGCTGGATGGATGAGTTAATGGATAGATGGGTTAACGAATGGATGGATGAATGTATGGATAGATAGGGTGAAAGGATTGATGGATGATGGATGAGTAAAAGGGTTGATTGAGGGATGGATGAGTGAAATGATGGATGGAAGGAAACGTGATGGATAGGTTTGTAAATGGATGAATATGGGCATGGATGCAGCTGCGGTCGGTAGTGGAAGTAGCTGCGGGGTGGTAACATCGGGAGGAGGAGGGGCAGGGTTGGGGGTAGTAACGGTAAGTACACATATAAATAAATAAAACGAATTTCGTTGCATGCACTGCATCGCATTTGGGGATGCAGTAGGCGCAACAAAATTAGTTTTATTTATTTATATGTTGAATTACCTGTAAAGCTCCGTAATCCATGGATTACTACCCCCAACCCTGCCCCTCCCCCTCCCGACATCATCACCCGGCAGCTACTCCCACTACCGACCGGGGCTGTATGGATGGGCACACAGTTGGAAGGACAGAATGAATGGTGAATGATGGATGAAAGTATGATTACACATTGTAAGCCCCATTATCTTAAGCAACATTTCCTATACCTTGACTTTCCCATTTATATGAGTAATTGTCTCTTTATAATATGTGTGTGTTTTAACGCACTTCAAAACCCTGCCCCACATACTTAGGATGAGTAGCACTATAGAAGAAATTAAATACACATGAGAGAGGGTCTATGTGAAGATGAGGGGCGCCATTGGAGGGTAGTATCAAGGCCAGACTGGGCGGACCGGGCATCAGGTGCTTTCTCTGGGAGCTGGAAAGGTGGGGGCGGTTTTGTTACCACAAAAAGACCTGCACATTTGCTTAAAGCTGCGCGTATACTGACCTGACAAACCATGAAGTGCACAATTGTCTCAACCTAATATAAACTTATTTTCACTTGTACTTTAGTGGTTGTCTATTTACTTACTTATATACTATTGCACAACCTTCTCTGGTGTGTCTGTAAACCTTACCTTTGGTCTTGAATTTTGACCTCCTGTCCTGAATTTGTGTCCCAAATTTTGACCCTTTGTCCTGAATTTTTACACTCAGTGTCCTGAATTTGCAATTTGCAACCATGAAAGTTGGCCACCCTAGTCATCACAGCAACCCCTCCAGGTGCCGGTGGTTGAGGGGGGGGCGGTGATCCTCGGTGTTCAGATGGAAGAAGGGGGATACCAATGACAGAGGCGACAAGTGCAGGCGCCCTGCAACCCACTCATCACCACCACATGAAGGAAGAAAAGAACCCGATCAGCTCGTCGACCCAACTTCCAGAAAAAGCTTTCAGACGCCATTGAAAGGCAGCAGCATTTGCTGTCTGCAAGTCTGTCAAATTAGATGTGTACAATAAACCCATTTGAAAAGGAAACTGCATTAAATGTCTCACCCATCACGGTCACCACTCTGCGTCTTCAATCCCTCGTTCACCCCTCTTTTTAACCTCACGTCAACTCGTCTCCCTCAAATTTCGGGAGGGCGGGGCTAATTCATCCAGCCAAAGCCATGTGCAGAGTGGAGATGCAGGGGTGAAAACACAACAAATCCTCATTACCAAGTAAATGGTCTTTTAAAGACCTGTGTGAAGTACTCGGGTGTGGCTGTATGTGTGTGCTGTGCCGGAAGTTGTCTCAGACAGGAACACACATTCCTATAACATTCACACCCCCCAGAATGACAAATCATTACTTCTAGCTCACTCGTCATGGGCTGGGAGTGGGAAGAAGTGCACAGCAGGGAGAAAGGGATGGTAGTGCAGGTGACACGTTTCTTTTGTATAGGAATTTCTACTGACATCATAGCCCAGAGTTTGCTGTCTGTGCACTCCATACAAGTGCACAGACAGCACACCCTGGGCTATGACTCCAGCAGGAATTACTTTACAAAGAAATACTGTCACCTGAACTATCATCCCTTTCACCCTGCTGTCTGAGCACTTGTATGGAATAAACATAGACAGCGCTGCTCACCAGATAAATGATGAACAGGAAAATGGATCTGCCTTTTTGCATCCAAGGGCCCTGACGAAGAAGCAGAGGAGGCCCAGGCAAGGAGAATTCAGGAACATTTGACCCACACCTATCCAGAAAGTGAGACCTTCGGGAGGGGCTGGATGCCAGGAGGACAGTGCTGCTGATCAGCCCGACTCCCCTGAATAGTATCAGAAGATGAGGCAGCAGTTTTTAAGTAAGTTACTGTAACTTTAATGCATTCTACAGTATCACCAGCATTACCTACTGGCTGCATATCTAGGTTACGGTGTTTTAGACTTACATGCATGGAAAACTTCAGGGAGGAAAGTCCCTTCCGAATATGGAATAAACATACACAGCGCTGCTCACCAGATAAATGATGAACAGGACAATGGATCTGCCATTTTTGCATCCAAGGGCCCTGACGAAGAAGCAGAGGAGGCCCAGGCAAGGAGAATTCAGGAACATTTGACCCACACCTATCCAGAAAGTGAGACCTTCGGTAGGGGTTGGATGCCAGGAGGACAGTGCTGCTGATCAGCCCGACTCCCCTGAATAGTATCAGAAGATGAGGCAGCAGTTTTTAAGTAAGTTCCTGTTACTTTAATGCATTCTACAGTATCACCAGCATTACCTACTGGCTGCATATCTAGGTTACGGTGTTTTAGACTTACATGCATGGAAAACTTCAGGGAGGAAAGTTCCTTCCGAATATGCAAATGTAGTGTAAGCTTGTAGGGGCAGATTTACAAGCCCCTTGGGCAACATTTGCGTCACTTTTCCCATGTTAAAAGTGACGCAAAAGTGGTGCAAGAGGCTTGTAAATCTGCCTACAATATAAGAAATTCACTATGGAAAATCAACAAAACAATATGGAAGAAGATTTTGAAATTAATAGCAGTGTCGTAGAAGATTTGAACATACCTTTTACGAGCAGCAGCATTGAAGAGGAAGAAATGAATGCTGGAGATATCAGCTAGCTGTGATTTTCTAGATGAAACCTTGGATGATGCTTTTGTGGAAGCATTAGATGACATTGAGATTCATCAGATGACTTTTGAAATTGATAACCAGGAAAATGAAATACCTGATGACATTATTTTAGAAGCTCTATTAAATTATGAGATGATACAAGAATACATGTATTATTATAAAATAATACTGGTTTGAGACACTCTGCTTGTAGAATTGTAATCTTTCAGCTAGTACTGAAGTACTCATGGTGCAAAGTGGGCATTAGGGCATGGACTGCTTCAAACCCTTATAGACTATGTTTGTATTTTACTATGCACTGGCGAACTTTGTCTTTTATAGCTTCTAATCCCCAGTCTGAATCATTAGACTTTCACCAAATACTCTCACACTACTGTTTCAATGTTGTAGTGAGTCATTCCGCAGTATGTGCTTATCTATACACTGTTCTAAAAATGAACCTCGTATACATTCAACGACACACTGTCATTGCAGAATTATAATATTTTAGCCAGTACCTAATTAGTCATGGTGCAAAGTTGGCCTTGGGGCATGGACTGCTTCAAACGCCTATAGACTATGCGTGTACCGTTCTATGCACCAGCAAACTTGTGTTTTGAACCTTGTATTCCCCCGTCTGTATCCTTATACTTCCAGGAAACTCTCTGTGATTGCCGATTCATTTTTGTACGGAGATATTCAGTAGAATATCCTTATCTATGTACTGTACAAAAAATGAAGCTTGTATAGATTCACTCATTCACTCTCCTTGCAAAACTGTAATCATGCAGTCAGTACCCAAGTAATTATGGAGCAAAGTTGGCACTTAGGTCATGCACTGTTTTAAACCCCTATAGACTATATTTGCAGTCTTCTATGCACATGAAAACTTGTCTTTTATACCTTCAATTTACCCAGTCTGTATCTTTACACTTCCAGCAAACACTCTATGATTGCTTATTCAGTATTGTACTGAGCTATTCAGTAGAATGTGCTTATCTATGTATTGTGCTAAAAATAAAGCTCTTATAAATTCAGTCATACACTCTCCTTGCAGAACTGTAATCATGCAGTCAGTACCCAAGTAATTTTAGTATTTTAGTGAGTCATGCAGCAGTATGTTCTTATGTATGCACTGTTTTAAAAGTGAAGGTGCTATATATTCAGCCAGACAGTCTTCTTGTAAAACTGTAAGCATTCAGTTGGTTCCCAAGTATTCATGCACCAAAGTAGACCTTAGGGCATAAACTGCTTCAAATCTCTATAGACTATGCATCCACTGTTCTATACGCCGGCCAACGTGCCTTGTATACCTTCAATTCCCCAGTCTGTATTGTTACAGTTTCATCAAACACTCATAGAGCAGTATGTGCTTATCTATACATTGTTCTAAAAGTGAAGCTGCTATACAGACACTCTCCTTGCTGAATTGTAATCATTCAGCTAGTACTCAAGTACTCATGGTGCAATGTGGGCCTTAGGGCATGGGGTGCTTTAAATCCCTATAGACTATACATGCACTGTTCTATGCACCTGCAAATTTGCCTTTTATGTGTTTAATTCCCCAATCTCTATTCTTACAGTTCCACTAAACATGCTGTCACTTCTGTTATAGTTTTGTAGTGCATAATTGATCAGTGTGTAGTAATCCATTCAGTACACTAAAAAATTAATCAACAGATGTACAATAAGTAGTACATTCCTAGAGATATGCCAGTTATTGTGTACCGTGACATCAGCACTATGGATGCACCATATTTACAATGTGGGGTACTATGGTGCAAAAACGACACAGATATGTGATGTATTTGTATTGTGAAGGTGACGCATTGCTTGACTTGGGTTGCAAGCGTAACGCAGCTCCAGCAAAGCTCTTGGGGCCCTATGCTCACAATGCTGTGTCAATCTTAACACCTGCTTCAAGCAGGTGCAAGGTTTTGACGCAGCTTAAGCTGAAAAGTGACTGAATGAAATCTTATAGACTTCACTAAGTCACTTTTAGGAGGCGTTCAAGCGCCAGAACACTCCCCCCTCACCCCCCTGCGCAGGAAAGCCTCCTTCTGGCGCAGGGATTTCAATGTCAGATAATGTCTTCCCTTAATATGTTCATTAAATACATAAATATATGTTTTTGAACAATTAGAAACTTTCTCGCTGTACGCGTATGGGGCGCTGTATATGCCGTCACACGGAAACGTGGATGCGACACGTAACGTTAAAGCGCATTCGTAATGATGATTTACCGTAGAAAGTATGGAGCGAACACCATACGCGTACGGTACGATTAACCAAAAAAAAAACAATGAAAAAGGAATTATAAATAATTTAATTGTAATATATTGAAGAAAAAAAACAGTAATAAAAAATAAACTTTTTGAATTTACTTTTGTTATTATTTTACATTAAAAATATGAAATATAACTTAAAAAATAAAATAAATATAAGAATTTGTAATAAAAATGTGGGAAATTAGTACAAAAAGAAAGAAATATAATAATTAACACATTTAAAAATTATCATTTACAAAACCTTTGAAATTCACTGAAAAAACTATAGGTTTGAGCCACGTTATAGTTAGGAATTAGCATTTAAAAAACCTTGCAAATTCACTGAAAAAACCGTAGCTTTCACAATCTGTATAGTTAGGAATTAGCATTTAAAAAACCTTGCAAATTCACTGAAAAAACCGTAGCTTTCACAATCTGTATAGTTAGGAATTAGCATTTAAAAAACTTGCAAATTCACTGAAAAAAACATAGTTTTCACACATGTTATAGTTAGGAATTAGCATTTAAAACAACTTGCACATTCACTGAAAAAAACATAGGTTTCACACATGTTATAGTTAGCTGGACATTTCACTCACAAAACCATTGAAATTCCCCCGTTATAGTTAGTTCAGCTAACTATAACTCGCCCGCCCGCAATGCACTGCTGATGACGTCACATACTACATCACTCATGACATGGTCAGTGACATCACTCATGACATCACTGATGACATCTTAAATGACATCACTGATGACATCACTGATTACACCATCCTTGTGAAAGGGTGGCACACCTCCTCTCACCCTAATATAACCTTTGATACACACACTGAAAAATAGAAACTAACATTTTCAAAACAATGGAAATACCAATACTAGTTAGAACAACCTATTCAGTAATTCAAAAATCTACATACAAATCCACTCATTCACCAACAGTCCTATATAGTCACTCATACATGTACTCACTCATCATATTTCCTCATACACCTATACATCCTGTTACACACCTACACTCATACATAGAGTTACTCAAACACATACTCACACATGCAAATAAACTTTCAAACATCCATTTGCTTGCATATATAGCTATACACACACCGCTACACTTATTTCTACAGAAATGTACACATACTTACTCTCTTAAACAATCACTTTTAGAAACACATACTTAGTTATACAGGAACTCTTCCAATCTCTCACTCTCATATATACTCACTTATATACACCAATACTCACATATAGTAGTTTAAAACATATGTACTTACTCATAGAGACAGTATTGAGACAGTCATTCACGCACTAACACACCTAAACACACACTTATCCACCCATACAGTCCTGCATACATGATGTCTTCAGAACACATACAAACAGTGAGTCACTCATTCATGCATCTATGCGCTAAGTAATATGTAATATCCCCCACCGAACCATATAGACACTCAGACACTCATACTGATACTCAAAAAACCAACTAATAACCTATATAGACACTCATGTAGCTACTCACCAACCCATGCAGCCACTTATTCAAAAAAATGTGAGACTGATACAGATATTTACATATTTAAACATTACTCGCTAACCCATGTATTCACTAAGATACAATTAATCCGTCAGTTATACAATCAATTTTACAAAAAAATCATCCATTTAGACACTTATATACCCATTTATTCTTCCATCGACCTTGAGATATACATATATAAAACATTTAAATTTCAGAAAAACATACATTCACTGGATGATGTCATCAGTGATATCATTTGAGATGTCATGAGTGATGTCATGAGTGATGTCACTGACCATGTCATGAGTGATGTAGTATGTGACGTCATCAGCAGTGCATTACGGGTGAGCGAGTTATAGTTAGCTGAACTAACTATAACGGGGGAATTTCAATGGTTTTGTATGAGTGAAATGTCCAGCTAACTATAACATGTCTGAAACCTATGTTTTTTTCAGTGAATTTGCAAGGTTTTTTAAATGCTAATTTCTAACTATAACATGTGTGAAATCTATGTTTTTTTCAGTGAATATATATATATATATATATATATATATATATATATATATATATATATACAGTTAAATTAACCTGCATTACCCGTATTTTAAAAAAGAAAACAATCTTGCACCAATACCGATGTGGCGCGATGTAAGAAAAAAATGAAAAGTGTGAGCAAATGGTGGATGCGAGTGGTGTGCGTGGCCGCAAGTCGTGCACGCGCACACGCGCGATGGGAAAAGTGAAAGTAGGCTGGTGAGTGGTGTGCAATGTGCGCGCACCATGACAAGAGAGGAAAGCCATATGGCGACTCTGCTTGTCATTGTGCGCATAATCGCAAGCTGGTGGCCAAGCCTTTGGTAGCACTTTTAAAATCCGATACAAAATGTCTCGCAGCGCATGCGCTGACTCAGCAAGACCTAAAAAGCTGAAGCCCCGCTTATGATCAGTGGCTCTGTAACCTTACCTTCCTGATTAACGCAGAGAAACCCTATGTGTGTAGCTGTTGCTCTTTATAAGAATATTAATAAAGACATTCATTAATAAATAAATTAATTAATTCATAATAGTCTTTGGCACTGCCGCACTTTGTGTGCTGGACCAAGTGTCAGGGAAGAAGGAGGGGTGGCGAGAGGGGGGTCTCACCTTCTTTGTCCAATCAATAATCTCTTTTTCGCTGAAGGTTTCAAAAAACAGAGTGCGAAGCTTTTCCCGGATCACGGCCATGGTGATATGTGTGGGGTTCATGTCAGCCACCTGAGCTATGACGTCAGCAACACGTCCCGAGCCCTCCACGACCACACATGGTGTGTTGTTGGTCAAGGAGCTGTGAACAGTCTGTAAGGAAGAAACATGCGGCTTTTAGGAAGTGAGACACTGCAACAGGCACACACACTCCAAGCTACACACGGTTTCAGCACTTACTCTACCCCGATGCCTGTTACTACCAAACAGCAGAGGGGGCCCCATATTTCCTCACACCTCCCGGTCCTGCCACCAGTGCACACAGAACTACACAACGCGTGGGCTGAGGGGTGCTGTGCATCGGTTGAGAGCAGGGTCCTGTGCAGCAAGGAGTACAACAAGAGGAGCAGCACGGGAGCACTGGGTGCAGTGCACCATGGGAGCACAGGGTGCAGTGCAGCAGGAGAGCACAAGGCGCAGTGCAGCAGGGGGGCGAAGGGTGCAGTGCAGCAAGGGAGCGCAGGGTGCAGTGCAGCAGGGGAGCACAGGGTCCAGTGCAGCATGGGAGCGCAGGGTGCCGTGCAGCAGGGGAGCACAGGGTGAAGTGAAGCATGGGAGCGCGGGGTGCAGTGCAGCAGGGGAGCACGGGGTGCAGTGCAGCAGGGGAGCACAGGGTGAAGTGCAGCAGGGGAGCACAGGGTGCAGTGCAGCAGGGGAGCGCAGGGTGCAGTGCAGCATGGGAGGACAGGGTGGTGTGCAGCAGGGGAGCACAGGGTACAGTGCAGCAGGGGAGCGCAGGGTGCAGTGCAGCATGGGAGCAAAAGGTGCAGTACAGCAGGGGAGCACAGGGTGCAGTGAAGCAGGGGAGCACAGGGTGCGGTGAAGCACAGGGTGCAGTGCAGCAGGGGACCGCAGGCTGCAGTGCAATAGGGGAGCACAGGGTAAAGTGCAGCAGGGAAGCACAGGGTAAAGTGCAGCAGGGAAGCACGGACTGCAGGCAACCACAAACTACGTGTTGAACACAACCAACTGAGGTAATTGGACAGGATTGCTACTACAAATAGTGTCATCATTGGCATTTAGTTGTTCCTTAACAACCCAGTTCAACTTTGCTCAAAATATGCTATTTTTCCATTTTACAATTTAGAGTACGAGAAACGATCGTATATATACTAATTTTTTAAAATCAAACAAATCCCTGGTGGATCGAGTTTGGTAACTTTATTTCATATGTACAATTGTTGTGAAAGGTATTTACGGTTTTCCCATTTGAGGATTGACTCCTATTTCACAAAATAAAGACGGAATGTCTTTAGGGATCTATTTCGAGAAAATTATCAAAGAATAAGTGAGATTTACTGTGAATGCATGTTTTTTTCAGAGATATTTACGGTAATCCTGGTTGCCAGCAACGTTAAATAGCAATATTTAAATGCATTCTTTTAATTTTTACTAAGTGTGCCTATTTCGGGGACATCCGGGTTCGGAAATTCATCAGGAAAAACCCTTCCCACGCTAGGTCAAGTAGTCGAAGGTTCACTCACGCTGTCAAAATTCTTTACGATTTTGAAATATTTCTATGCAACGAAAATAAAAAATCTACCGTACACAAGTCTTTTATAAAACCTCTCTACCGATTCCAATAAACAAATTGGTCCCAACAGTGAACCAAGCAACACGCCTAGTGCTTCACAGGGGGCTGTTTGACAATCACGTTCAACCTTTAGGACAGAGACAGCAGCAGCATAATAGAACATTTCTTTGCACAGTCACGACCTATCTGCCTGACAGTTCTTTTCACGGTCTCACTCCAAGATTCTTTCTTTACAAAAGCTGATTATGTTAAAAAAATAATAATAATAATAATAACAGAGAACAAACATATTTTGCTTTTACGCAAGAGAACAAGATTTGGCCAGGACAGGAGCGAGCATGCGCACACACACAGCTGAAATAAAAACAAACTGGAGACTGGTGCACGCCCGCCCACCATCTGTCTTCAATTACCGTGAGCCATGACAGCTGGTAATTGAAGGCAGATGACCTTCTGCTGCGCGTGTCCGAACAGAATATGCAGGAAGTGGAGAAACTCTACAGACTATGGCCTATTGCGTGCTGCCTTGTAAAAAAAACACAGCCCTGCGAGGGCCAATCGCCATGCAGCTGCCATAAATAAGGAACAAAATTCACGCGCTTCACTGGAATTCGTAGGTTAGACTTTCGAAGTCCTCTCTAAAGGACTCTGAGGCCACACCCACTTCGTGGGATGTAGGCCGAGCCCTAAAAATGACACTTTAGCAATACAAATGTCAGAATGCAAACATCATTGACATTTACGACAATGATAATCTGGAAGCCGAAGTAGTCACGTGGTTTGAGATCTGGTCAACGAAGGATGAGCAGTTTGACAATGGATTTCTGGATATGCTAAACCGCACAGATTTATTTCCACCAGTCCAGCAAGCAATGCTCATTACTCTCATATTACCAATGACCACTTGTACAGTGGAAAGGTCTTTCAGCACAATGAGAAGTGTGAAAACCTGGTTGAGGTCGGCAATTGCAAGAGACAGCTTATCGGGTTTCTGCTGGAAGAGCATATATATTGAGAAAAATTTGATGAAAACAAACAACAGCTGACTGAAAACGTAACCAGTGAACAAAAACTGTATAAAACTACTCATTGAAAACTGTATTTGTTAAATGTGAGCAAGAGTGTAGATGTTTGCATTTGCTAACCTGCAACAGTTATCCATTTAATTTGATTTAATTTCCAATTTGGATGAGAACAGACTGGTTTTTATTTGTATATATAAGTTAATATATTTAATTTTATTTATTTTAATATATTTAAGTTTTCAAAATAAATACATTTGTCATATATTTTAACTGTCATTCGTTTGTGCACGTTAACATCAAATGCTGATTCTACATGTCTCTTTTTATTATTCAGTTATAGCGCCTTGATCATGTGTGTATGAATAATGTGGTACATTCAATAGTGCCGACATAAAAACATCAGAAATTGCTAATCAGACAATATTAGCTTGATCCTTCTATTAAGACTTTGCATCAGGTTTCTCAACCGTTTGCATGCTTGCGCTCTATGTGATAATGACTATGCCCCTGCTTAAAATTGCTACCAGTCGGCTGGTGTCCGGCTCAAATCTCTCTTCCACCTATTCCGTTTTCAGAAATCTTTGTTGTGCTCCTTCCCCCATCCAGCAATACTTACATTTAGGATGACCGGACCTCCCGCCAATACCACACACACAATGGGGATCTTCGTGTCCGCCCCTAGAACAGAAAAACTATTTGTTACAATATGAAACAAAAAGCCAATCACACAACAAAAAATAATATCTGACCACAGAACAAAAAACGCATTACAGTATGAAACCAACCCTACAACAGAAAACACATTGATTCTGAATGAAACACAGAGCTACCCATGAAATTGAAGGAGCAAACTATTAGATTATGACATACACTAGCCTCTACCTGGTTTCTCTCACAGACATATTCCAAACGGGTCCTTTCCTTGAAATTTATTTTGACTAGACCCCCTTCAAGGAAAGCAGTAGCTAAGACACATAAGGCTGAAAGTAATCTTGGTACACAAAAGCGTGCTGTAATGCCCAAAAATCACTAATAGCTGCATTAAAAATAATAATTTGCCAGAGGTGCATGCCTTAAGGGGCCTATACAGGAAAACAGCTACTTGAGTTCCGACAGCATGGGAGGAAGCATGCCGGAGGGATCTGGAATCGGCTGCTAAAATGTGGGACAATTATTTGTTCTGGAAAATAATTGCCAATGGGAGTAAGTTAATAAGAGTTTTCTAGAGGGCACAAATACCGAGGTGTCTTGACACGAAGTAAACTTCAAGGACAGCAAAGAGAAACGGATGACTTTCTTGACAGTGAGAGTAAGGAGCCAAGTTTTTAAAGATTTCCTGAAAAGGACAAGGCTTGATTGGGATCTTAATACAGGGTTAAAGAATTCCACAATTTGCTGCCCAGATAGGACAAGCTCCTACCCCCTTTTTAGGTCTCGCACAGAGCAGCGCATGGCTGCCTCTACGAGGCATCAAGTAATTAGTATTACTACTGAACCTCCACCCCTTTTTTCCTCTTTGAAATTTTGTTGGTTGCCATAGGTGGAATCTTGGATAACTTACACTGCTGACTGTTTTCTTTTAATTTAGAGACTACTTTTGTTCTTTGCTGCTTGCATTTCCACATGTATTACAAAAAAGATGCCTACAAGGGATTTTTTAGAAGTACACATTTTTGCAGTAAGACACAGCCTCTATTGTTGAGACTTGAAAGCTGAATGAATCAGATACTGCTCTTGTTGTATTGTAAGCTGTTTCAAAACTCCATAAAGACTACCACACTAGCCCCATAGGAATTGAACAGTTGAGAAAATTTTAAACAATCAATGTAGTATTATTCACCAAATGAATCATTAGAAAACAATGTAAAGCAACACGGACAAATATGTTTTCATGGAAAAGTTATTATTTATATTTTGCATTCAAATGTAAGGGTACATAATCAAAAGTAATTGCATGTAAATCTTAGGTACGTGGAAAAAACAAAACAATCCATTAGTACATAAGAAGCAATCCAGTCTTTGAACAGATATATATAAAATTGACTTCTTTTTAAAAATAAAATAGAAAGTCAAACAATAGAATGAAGACTTGGACTGGTGTGTCGACGTTTCGGTCTCACTGGTAGTATCCAAAAACCATCATCAGGACAAAAAGTTTTATGCAATGTGGATGTCCCTTCTAGTAAACATACGAAAAAGCTATGAATGAAGATGGCTGCAGCTCAGCCTAATGGAAGGTATTCTATGTCAGAGGGTCATAGCCTTAAGGGAGCGCCAAATCTCGCCTGTGGTTAAATCCGAACAGGTAATATCCTTGTGCTTAGTCTCAAGGTTCAATTGTTCAAAAGAAATGAAATGCCGGCGTAGCATCCGCATGAACTCGTCAGCGTCAGAGCGAAACTGATGCGCATCAGTTTCGCTTTTCGGATTTAACCACAGGCGAGATTTGGCGCTCCCTTAAGTATGTTTACTAGAAGGGACATCCACATTGCATAAAACTTTTTGTCCTGATGATGGTCTTTGGATACTACCAGTGAGACCGAAACGTCGACACACCAGTCCAAGTCTTCATTCTATTTTTTGACTTTCTATTTTATTTTTAAAAAGAAGTCAATTTTATATATATCTGTTCAAAGACTGGATTGCTTCTTATGTACTAATGGATTGTTTTGTTTTTTCCACGTACCTAAGATTTACATGCAATTACTTTTGATTATGTACCCTTACATTTGAATGCAAAATATAAATAATAACTTTTCCATGAAAACATATTTGTCCGTGTTGCTTTACATTGTTTTCTAATGATTCATTTGGTGAATAATACTACATTGATTGTTTAAAATTTTCTCAACTGTTCAATTCCTATGGGGCTAGTGTGGTAGTCTTTATGGAGTTTTGAAACAGCTTACAATACAACAAGCAGTATCTGATTCATTCAGCTTTCAAGTCTCAACAATAGAGGCTGTGTCTTACTGCAAAAATTTGTACTTCTAAAAAATCCCTTGTAGGCATCTTTTTTGTAATACTACGATTGCCCAAGCCCACAAGGGTTTATTGGGTTACCCACCCCCTACAATCAGTCTGCATTTCCACATGTGGCAGTTTCCTGTCCACTTCATAGGCTGTGTATTCATTTACGTTTAATATACACAAGATCTCGGTTTATTTATAATTAAATGATGCTGCCCAGGTCCGAACCCTGTTCTCCTGCTCCAAAATCCGCAGCGTCATATGTTGAGTAACCTCCTCGCACCGTTTGTATTACTTTGTTTTAGCTGCACAATCTTTTCATTTAATGGCCGCCCCCAATACCTTGACTGGAGCTGCTTTGGAGGTTGCTTTATGTTTTTTAGTGTAACCCTCCCACCTTGCTGGTTATCAGGGGCCTATGCTTTGTGTTCAGAAGGGCTGGGTGAATCCTGATTTTTTTTAACCTTCCGCCGACCAGTAAAAGCCCTGTGAGTTGTTTATATATTTTTTTGCTTTTTTTTATATAGCACAAGCTCGATCAGCAGATATTGGAGCGCTTTACATGCATACATTAGAAAGAACGCATACATTTTTGGTAGGTGCGTGGAGAATAATTTATTCATGACGTAGGAGTGGGCGGAGTCAAGGCTGCTCTTGTAACTTCTCACTGGTGGCACCCATGTTCAGTGAATGCCCTTACCCGGGGGCATTATCCGTGTGCGCCGCTATTACTGGGCAGCAAGATCCTCCCGCAGTGGTGATGTTTTGCGCAAACATGTCAATTGACCAGCCACGAGTCTGGCTTGTATAGAGTGCTCGAGGCTGCCACGAGCCTTGCTTGTCTAGAGTGTTTGATGCTGCCACGAGCCTGGCTTGTCTAGAGCGCTCGGGGCTGGCACGAGCCTGACTTGTCTAGAGTGCTCGAGGCTGCCACGAGCCTGGCTTGTCTAGAGCGCTCTGGGCTGGCATGAGCCTGACTTGTCTAGAGGGCTCGAGGCTGCCAAGAGCCTGGCTTGTCTAGAGGGCTCGAGGCTGCCACGAGCCTGGCTTGTCTAGAGTGCTCGAGGCTGCCACGAGCCTGGCTTGTCTAGAGTACTCGAGGCTGCCATGAGCCTTGCTTGTCTAGAGTGCTCGAGGCTGGCACGAGCCTGGATTGTCTAGAGGGCTCGAGGCTGGCACGAGCTTAGCTTGTCTAGAGTGCTCGAGGCTACCACGAGCGAGTGCTCGAGGCTGCCACAAGCCTGGCTTGTCTAGGGTGCTCGAGGCTACCACGAGCCTGGCTTGTCTAGAGTGCTCGAGGCTGCCACGAGTGAGTGCTCGAAGCTGCCACAAGCCTGGCTTGTCTAGAGTGCTCGAGGCTACCATGAGCCTGGCTTGTCTAGAGTGCTTGAGGCTGCCACAAGCCTGGCTTGTCTAGAGTGCTCGAGGCTGCCACGAGCCTGGCTTGTCTGGAGTGCTCGAGGCTGCCACGAGCCTGGCTTGTCTAGAGTGCTCGAGGCTGCCACGAGCCTGGGCCTGGCTTGTTTAAAGTGCTTGAGGCTGCCACGAGCCTGGCTTGTCTAGAGTGCTGGAGGCTGCCACGCGCCTGGCTTGTCTGGAGTGCTCGAGGCTGCCACGAGTCTGGCTTGTCTAGAGGGCTCGAGGCTGGCACGAGCTTAGCTTGTCTAGAGTGCCCGAGGCTGCCACGAGTGAGTGCTCGAGGCTGCCACGAGCCTGGCTTGTCTAGGGTTCTCGAGGCTACCACGAGCCTGGCTTGTGTAGAGTTCTCGAGGCTGCCACGAGCGAGTGCTCGAGGCTGCCACAAGCCTGGCTTGTCTAGAGTGCTCGAGGCTACCACGAGCCTGGCTTGTCTAGAGTGCTTGAGGCTGCCACAAGCCTGGCTTGTCTAGAGTGCTCGAGGCTGCCACGAGCCTGGCTTGTCTGGAGTGCTCGAGGCTGCCACGAGCCTGGCTTGTCTAGAGTGCTCGAGGCTGGCACGAGCCTGGGCCTGGCTTGTCTAGAGTGCTCGAGGATGCCACGAGCCTGGCTTGTCTAGAGTGCTCGAGGCTGCAACGAGCCTGGCTTGTCTGGAGTGCTCGAGGCTGCCACGAGCCTGGCTCGTCTAGAGTGCTCGAGGCTGCCACGAGCCTGGCTTGTCTAGAGTGCTTGAGGCTGCACGAACCAGGCTTGTCTAGAGTGCTCGAGGCTGCCACGAGCCTGGCTTGTCTAGAGGGCTCGAGGCTGGAACGAGCTTGGCTTGTCTAGAGTGCTCGAGGATGCCACGAGCGAGTGCTCGAGGCTGCCACGAGCCTGGCTTGTCTAGGGTGCTCGAGGCTACCACGAGCCTGGCTTGTCTAGAGTGCTCGAGGATGCCACGAGCGAGTGCTCGAGGCTGCCACAAGCCTGGCTTGTCTAGAGTGCTCGAGGCTACCACGAGCCTGGCTTGTCTAGAGTGCTCGAGGCTGCCACAAGCCAGGCTTGTCTAGAGTGCTCGAGGCTGCCACGAGCCTGGCTTGTCTGGAGTGCTCGAGGCTGCCACGAGCCTGGCTTGTCTAGAGTGCTCGTGGCTGCCACCAGCCTGGGCCTGGCTTGTCTAAAGTGCTTGAGGCTGCCACGAGCCTGGCTTATCTAGAGTGCTCGAGGCTGCCACGAGACTGGCTTGTCTGGAGTGCTTGAGGCTGCCACGAGTCTGGCTTGTCTAGAGTGCTCGAGGCTGCCACGAGCCTGGCTTGTCTAGAGTGCTCGAGGCTGGCACAAGCCTGGGCCTGGCTTGTCTAGAGTGCTCGAGGATGCCACGAGCCTGGCTTGTCTAGAGTGCTCGAGGCTGCAACGAGCCTGGCCTGTCTGGAGTGCTCAAGGCTGCCACGAGCCTGGCTCGTCTAGAGTGCTCGAGGCTGCCACGAGCCTGGCTTGTCTAGAGTGCTTGAGGCTGCACGAGCCTGGCTTGTCTAGAGTGCTCAAGACTGCCACAAGCCTGGCTTGTCTAGAGTACTCGAGGCTGCCACGAGCCTGGCTTGTCTAGAGTGCTCGAGGCTGGCACGTGCCTGGCTTGTCTAGAGGGCTCGAGGCTGGCACGAGCTTGGCTTGTCTAGAGTGCTCGAGGCTGCCATGAACGAGTGCTCGAGGCTGCCACGAGCCTGGCTTGTCTAGGGTGCTCGAGGCTACCACGAGCCTGGCTTGTCTAGAGTGCTCGAGGCTGCCACGAGCGAGTGCTCGAGGCTGCCACAAGCCTGGCTTGTCTAGAGTGCTCGAGGCTACCACGAGCCTGGCTTGTCTAGAGTGCTCGAGGCTGCCACAAGCCTGGCTTGTCTAGAGTGCTCGAGGCTGCCACGAGCCTGGCTTGTCTGGAGTGCTTGAGGCTGCCACGAGCCTGGCTTGTCTAGAGTGCTCGAGGCTGCCACGAGCCTGGGCCTGGCTTGTCTAGAGTGCTTGAGGCTGCCACGAGCCTGGCTTGTCTAGAGTGCTCGAGGCTGCCACGAGCCTGGCTTGTCTGGAGTGCTCGAGGCTGCCACGAGTCTGGCTTGTCTAGAGTGCTCGAGGCTGCCACGAGCCTGGCTTGTCTAGAGTGCTCGAGGCTGGCACGAGCCTGGGCCTGGCTTGTCTAGAGTGCTCGAGGATGCCACGAGCCTGGCTTGTCTAGAGTGCTCGAGGCTGCAACAAGCCTGTCTTGTCTGGAGTGCTCGAGGCTGCCACGAGCCTGGCTTGTCTAGAGTGCTCGAGGATGCCACGAGCGAGTGCTCGAGGCTGCCACGAGCCTGGCTTGTCTAGGGTGCTCGAGGCTACCACGAGCCTGGCTTGTCTAGAGTGCTCGAGGATGCCACGAGCGAGTGCTCGAGGCTGCCACAAGCCTGGCTTGTCTAGAGTGCTCGAGGCTACCACGAGCCTGGCTTGTCTAGAGTGCTCGAGGCTGCCACAAGCCAGGCTTGTCTAGAGTGCTCGAGGCTGCCACGAGCCTGGCTTGTCTGGAGTGCTCGAGGCTGCCACGAGCCTGGCTTGTCTAGAGTGCTCGTGGCTGCCACCAGCCTGGGCCTGGCTTGTCTAAAGTGCTTGAGGCTGCCACGAGCCTGGCTTATCTAGAGTGCTCGAGGCTGCCACGAGACTGGCTTGTCTGGAGTGCTTGAGGCTGCCACGAGTCTGGCTTGTCTAGAGTGCTCGAGGCTGCCACGAGCCTGGCTTGTCTAGAGTGCTCGAGGCTGGCACAAGCCTGGGCCTGGCTTGTCTAGAGTGCTCGAGGATGCCACGAGCCTGGCTTGTCTAGAGTGCTCGAGGCTGCAACGAGCCTGGCCTGTCTGGAGTGCTCAAGGCTGCCACGAGCCTGGCTCGTCTAGAGTGCTCGAGGCTGCCACGAGCCTGGCTTGTCTAGAGTGCTTGAGGCTGCACGAGCCTGGCTTGTCTAGAGTGCTCAAGACTGCCACAAGCCTGGCTTGTCTAGAGTACTCGAGGCTGCCACGAGCCTGGCTTGTCTAGAGTGCTCGAGGCTGGCACGTGCCTGGCTTGTCTAGAGGGCTCGAGGCTGGCACGAGCTTGGCTTGTCTAGAGTGCTCGAGGCTGCCATGAACGAGTGCTCGAGGCTGCCACGAGCCTGGCTTGTCTAGGGTGCTCGAGGCTACCACGAGCCTGGCTTGTCTAGAGTGCTCGAGGCTGCCACGAGCGAGTGCTCGAGGCTGCCACAAGCCTGGCTTGTCTAGAGTGCTCGAGGCTACCACGAGCCTGGCTTGTCTAGAGTGCTCGAGGCTGCCACAAGCCTGGCTTGTCTAGAGTGCTCGAGGCTGCCACGAGCCTGGCTTGTCTGGAGTGCTTGAGGCTGCCACGAGCCTGGCGTGTCTAGAGTGCTCGAGGCTGCCACGAGCCTGGGCCTGGCTTGTCTAGAGTGCTTGAGGCTGCCACGAGCCTGGCTTGTCTAGAGTGCTCGAGGCTGCCACGAGCCTGGCTTGTCTGGAGTGCTCGAGGCTGCCACGAGTCTGGCTTGTCTAGAGTGCTCGAGGCTGCCACGAGCCTGGCTTGTCTAGAGTGCTCGAGGCTGGCACGAGCCTGGGCCTGGCTTGTCTAGAGTGCTCGAGGATGCCACGAGCCTGGCTTGTCTAGAGTGCTCGAGGCTGCAACGAGCCTGTCTTGTCTGGAGTGCTCGAGGCTGCCACGAGCCTGGCTTGTCTAGAGTGCTCGAGGCTGCCACGAGCCTGGCTTGTCTAGAGTGCTGGAGGCTACCAAACGAGACAAGCGGGAGGTATTATTTGCACGGATCCCACGTGTGCACTTCATGGATCTGCGTGGGATGCTCCTTAACCTGGAAACACTGATCACTTCCTAACTAGTGATGGTGAAAGACGCCAGATTTCTTTGGCAGTATTTGCTCTTGTGGATAAGGCCGTAAGATTTAGCAGGTAGGAGAGAAGCGTCACGTTTCTCATGATTCACATAATGTCGTCTGACTGTTTGCTTTTTTACAGCAGCGCACAATGTGGCCGAGAAACGACCAGGGCAGCTGTAATAATGTTGTGGCAAGCTACTCGCTGTTTTGTTTATGCAATTTGCACGTATGTCACGAAGTCAGTTGTGGGAAGCGGGTAGAGTAGCAGAAAACAGGTAGATGAATATTAATTAACTTTGAGTAAGGATGCATTTTCCATTCTTTCCCTTTTCAGTAATGAGCTTCCTGTGCGTGGCAAGATGAACCCTACATTTCTGCAAACTAAAGTAGGCCCAGGGCAGGCACACTTTGCAGTGGCAGGCAGTAAGTGGTTTGAGTATTGAGTTCAGCCTGGGGCCATCTAATGTTTCTGCCTTTGTGCACTTCTACAGGGTGTGAACCCCAGAGGCTGGGCCCCTGTGTATCGTTTGGGAGACTGGTGCTATAGCAGCTCATTCTCCGCAATGCCATCAGAGCGAAACGTTTCTCCTCCTAGAGGTGTATTTGATAACCTGATGTATTCTGGGTGTTGTAGTTGGTTTGACTAATTGTGCATCTGCAAACTCTGATATGTAGCACAGTCTGACTGGAATCGCTGAGCTATGACAAGGAGTAAGGTGCAAATTCTAGTGTCTTATTAATGGAATTTGCTTGTGATCTGTTATCTATGAAGTTGTTTTTGTTGCAAACATGTGCATGCCGCCTTAGATGGCAATCATTTTGTATCATCTTCAAAAGTTAAATGGCTATTACATGTTTGTTAAAATAATTCAATAAAATACACTGGTTTGCAAGTGCCAGACCTCTTGGCTTTGACATGGCCTGTTTGTTATAAGTATTTGCCTGATTTATAGAGAGGAAACCAACCCAAATGGCTGTCAGTTTGGCGGCGGGTGTTTGGCAGGATGGAGATAAATGTGCCTTGATCTCCCGGGAGGGTGGAGAGGGCTGTTAATTTGGGGGGGGGGGGGTTTGGCAGGGTTGAGATAAATGCGCCTTGATCTACCGGGAGGGGGGAGAGGCTGCTCAGATTTGATCTGGGTGGCTTGAGCTGGACCACCCTGGGATTTTGGCCTTTTGAAGTCTGATGGGATACTTGTCCTTAAAGAGTGGGGCAAAGGTGACATGGGGTTGTTTAGCTTGTATTTGCAGACAAACTGTTGTATTAATGAGCTGTTAGTTTCAGGGCGCTTCTGGCAATCATGTTTTTTAAGAGGCATTGTTGCAGGAGTAGATAGGCCACGTACACCTGAGACTTTAGTAAGGTGTTAGTTCCACACATGATTTTCATGCTTATTGGCCTGTGAACAGCAGTAAAGTAATCCACAAAACACTTTTTTCACCCTGAGCCAGCGCGAGCCCCACTGATGAGCACAACACAGGCTTAAGTTGATGCTGCAGTAGAGGAGCATGGCGTAGGAGACAATAAAATTCTGGGGGGGACAGGGACAACCTTGTGGACTTTCCGCCCGTTAAACAAATACAGTCGCATGGTTTTGCAGTGAAATATTGAGAAAAGCAGGCATGTAGTCACAGTTTGCATGTATGCTTTATTGTTATTTACATTCACATAGTGATCAGACCAAATGTTAAAAAAACATATATATGAATTTTGCATCTTCATGCACCAAGCCAAAAAAAGGCCGCTGACTTCAGGTGAGGGCGTCATGTTTGTAAGTGCATTACGGTTTGAAAAGTACCTGCTGCTGCATTCCTGGTCTCCAGCAATTTTGGGGCAACAGTAAAAATGTGAATATAACTTCGGTGATTAATTATCTTTATTGAGAGAGATCAGAGGTCTGACTACTGAAAGTTTTAACTCATGGTAAGGTAGCCACAATGTGTTAATATGCCTGCTGCAAAGAACGTGTACTAGACAGATCACAAAATGCATATAATGTAAATAGGTCAGTGAGTTACTGCTTTTGTCTGAGAGATTCTTTTGCTATTTGCAGTTTATAAGTTAAAATCCTAAAATTGAACAGTGAGCTATTAAACGTCATCAAAGAGCTGCATGAAAACTGCAAGGTATAGATTAGAATGTTATGATTTTTACCCAGTCTTTCATTATCCTAAGGTTGGAAAATGGGTTCATTAGGATGGAAATCCTTTCTGATTATTAAAGAGAACCCCCAACCATGGTGTTATGTTTTAAATTCTGGGTTTGTGCTTCTCTAGTGTTGCAAAGCCATCTGTGCCTTGTGCACTCCCTAACTTTTTGCTGACTTGTACTGGTGGTACCACACTCTGACTGACCCTGGCCTCTGACTAACCAGGCCCAGGGCCAGTGCTATGCTGAAAAGAGACACTTACAACTACAGTAAAAACACCTACATACAATAGGGTGCACTATGGGTTAGGGTACCTCCATGATTGACATGACCTCTCCTGTACACCCCTAGTACATAATAGGGCATGAGGATTGAAACTACCTTAAGGTCCCTAGTATATATTAAGGCATAGTGGTTTAGAGGGCAGCAGCCCTTCCTACACTTGCATGTGTGCACTACTGTACCCTGAAGTCAGTTTAAAAGCAGGCCCGTGTTGGAGGACTGCTTTTAAAATGCAAATTGTGCCCAATCTTGACTTTTGGGTTTGGGGCACTTACAAATTGATAAACTACAATGTTAGGGCATATTAGATATCCCCAGGGGTTTCCCTAGGTATCCCAGGGGTTAGAGGTCAGGTATCTACAAGGAGGACCCTTATAAAATGAGTGTTATATGCCCTGGGAATAGTGAAATTGCACATTTCACTGCCTACATTGTAGTATAGTGCTTCCCAAAATCGGCTTTTGTGCTAGGAGCACTGTGAAGTGAGGATCTGCAATATTTTGCTATAATCAGAACCCCTAAAGTCTTTCCTATATATTCTAGGGGTGGGGGTCCTGTAGGTATAAGGAGGATCCTTATATAGGCCCTGGTATTGGAGAAATTGGGCAGTTAATTGTTCCATTGCAGATCCCCAGCCCATAGGTTAACATTGCAAGAGGTTATTAATTAATAACTGGAGAAAGGAAAGCCATACAACAAGGATTAAAGGACTCAGAAGAATGGTAATGATAAATACAACAATGTGGTATGGTTGAATGTATTCTAAAATGTACAGACAAGAAGTTATAAGGCTTTTTTGTCTACAAGCCACAATTCAGCCCTCTAGTGCCCTGCCTTGATTTGTCAGAGGTAGGTTGATTGGACTGGCTGTTTGACGAGGTGATAAATGACCCCTAGAGTTAGGAGGCCTGTCTGGGAGTAGAGGTTGCTGGGGATAGGAATGCCAGAGCCAGGGGGAGGGGTAGTAAACAATGCTCTTCAAGAGAAGGAGACAGGCTGGAAAAATCACTTTCATTTACACCTCTCCCACAGCCAGATGGGGGGATTAAGGAAGAATTCCCAGATGTAAGGGGAGTGGACCTAGGTAGATGAAGCCATCCTGTAGGCTGGTTTAGTTATTTCTGCTCCTTTTGCTGGAAAATCAGCCATGGCGAATTTTGGAGAAATTGTGCTCTCTTTGGGTAAAATAATGCCACACGTTAGAGGATGTGGTCATACCCTGGAGCATTGCCCTGCACCTCATTGGACAGGAGTGTCATCCTTCTTGACCCAGAGAACTTGGAATAAGTATCTGAAAGGGACAAAGCCTCTCGGATGATGCTGCTTCAAACTTGGGAGAAGAAAGGTCCCTGCTGAGGAGTTTGATTTGAATCAACCAGACCCTGGACTGAAGATTGTGCTTGTTGCACAATCTTGAGCTAGAGCCCTGTGGACTACTTTGCTTCAAAAGGACTAAAGAGTGGACTCCCTGAAAGTTGAAAGTTAACAGAGCACTCCTGGACCACCAAGAATCCCCAGCCTGGGGGACTACCAGTGAATTTGAAAGGGTTTTGTCCAAGTGGATTGTGGTAACTGAAGTCCATTTCAAGGACCATCTTAGAGATTTCAGACCCTTGGAGTAAGTTTTGTACACTTTGAGAACCTTTGGAAAACTTCAGGAAGAAGTTCCAGAGGTTTGGAGAAGTTTGGAGCAACTTTGGCAAAAAGCTCCATAAGTGGACCGACTCACTCCGGCCAGCCAACCCGACAACCATCAACCATGAGTTGGCCTGCCGTCCAGGTTCCTCCTGCTGAAAAGATCCAGGGGTCCGACTTCCAGAGTTTGATCGGGCGTAGGCGGAAACCCAAGCTGGTGAACCCTCACCGAATCCGGCCTAGTGAAAAGCGTTGAGGGACCCTGCAAGAAAAAGCTCTGCAAACATTTCTAATTCCGAACTTAGAAAAGGTGACCGGGGCCAACCATGAGAGCCAAGCCACCGACCATCAACTGTGTGCCAGCCTGCATTCCTAGCTCGTACCACTGGAAAGCGCCGAATTAAGGCTCCCTGAGAGCTTCAACGGACCCCGTGAAGAAAAGATCCAGAAAAGTTTCTAAGTCAGAAGGCCTACTGCAAGGAGTTGCCCCGCAGGGCTTCATCGTGGTCAGCCTGAAACTTTGACTTTGAGGAGGTCCAGCGTGACCAGATGTACCAAAAGGGGATATAAGTTTCTATGAGCTATATCGTGCTAAATTTTTAAAAAGTTATATTCCTGGTTCCCTACATTGGATTTTTTTTAATTTTAAACAGAAAAATATTTTGTATTTTTATAAATTGGTGTTGGATTTTTATTGTGTGTTGGGTCTTAATTATTTACTGAATTGGTGTTTTTAAATTCTTTACATACCTGCTCACAGTCAAGCTACCAAGGGTTGAGCATGAGAATAATTTTCGAAGACCGGTACGGAGCTATATATTGAGGTAGTGTCCTTATTGCCGGGGACAGATATACATTTGCCCCTACTATTAACCCACTTTCCAACATCCAGACCAAGCACTCTTAAACAATACTGTCTACAAGTATGGCTGACATGTGACTCCTACAACCTGTAGTTTTATTGAACATTTCCTATACACAGATTTCCACACCCATGATTGACTGCCTCTGTGTAGTGTGAATGATGTAAAGTGCTGACACCCTGCACTAGTATGAGTGGCGCTATATAACTAATCAAATACATCTGACAGGCCTTAAAAAATAAAGTGTGCCATTGGCTCTCTAAAAATTATCCCTTACCGCCTAACATGCCAAGTAACATTTTAATGGTGGAAAGAACCCCTTGGGTGGGAGGAAACAGGAAAAGTCTGCAAGGGGACTGTGTGGTGGTCACCTTTGAGAACACACAGGTGGTAGATTTAATTTGTAGAGGGTCCCCTAGATACCAAGCTAGCACTGTCACCGCCAGGCCCCTCTCTTACTTCTATCTACCGGGTAACCAAACAGATAATAGATGGAGTTGGTTAAGGGGCCCACAGGAGTCAAAAATAACTCATAGGCAAAACCCCCCTTGGGAGGCACACCCTGCAGGCTGGGTTGAAGGTGTTAATGCGGGCTGGAACCAGGTCAGGTCAAGAAGAGGAAGACCGCCCTATGGGGGTTTTGCGGCAGAGCCCAATAATAGCCACCCACTCAACTATCAACAGTTTGCTCAGGGATATGACAATTTTTTCAATTTTCCTACTTCTAACCGATATGATTACTTGTCAACCTTAGACGGGAATGATTGACAAACACAGGTCTCCCCCTGTACAGAAAAGCCTGAAAACAACACCTCATTCTCTATGCAAACGGATAAGAGCATTTTGGGCGGGCAGATGTCCTGTTCAATTACCACTAACTGTGAGGGGGGGAAGGAGGAGAGCCTCTTAATGTAAAAACGGCTGGGCCCCGGGGGGGCGAGGACTTCTCAATGGCAACTTGGAACATTGCGGGACTTAAAAACAAAGTGGATAACCCAATTTGGCGGGACCTAATAGGTTCCATGGACCTAATAGCCCTGCAGGAGACCTGGGACACTGAAAATCTACTGACTCTGGATGGGTTTACTACCTTCTCAATTCCAGCAGTTGGATCCTCGAGGGGGCGTGCCAGAGGGGGTTTGGTCACTCTGATTTCTGCCAAAATCCCTGGGACATATACGCAAGTAGCCACTGGTTGTCCTTACTGTGTTGCTGTCTTAATCTCCTATAGGAATCATCATAATGTCTTGGTCATAAATTTTTATAACTCATTTGACAGGGACAGTCCAGTAAGTAATTTGATGATGTTAAGTACTTTTCTGGCCGACTTTAAAGAGTCGGCAGAGCATGACTGTACCATTTTGTTGATGGGAGATTTCAATATTCATAGATGTAAGGAAAACTGCCCCCCCAATGTGTTATTTGGTACCCCGGACGAAGAAAATACCCACTTTGAACACTCAGAGCAGGGCACCTTTTTGGAAATAATGTTGGCTGAACATGGGCTTATCTTACCAAAGGCGGATGATGGGGATATCCCCACTTTCACGGGCCATGGCAGTGGCTCTGTGATCGATTATATCTTCCTCTACAGCACTAATGGAGCCCAAAGTAGTAGCTACTCAGTCTTAAGGTCCCATTTTAGTGATCACAATCTTGTGGTTTTAAAAGTAAAGAACATATTTGTCATCAAGGATAGCTGTAAAAACCTGACAGACAAGCATGATCTGCGCTTAACGGATCAAGCACGCAGAATCAAATGGTGTAAAGTAATCCCAGATGAGTTTTTTTGTAACTTGTGTGAGAGTAGTAGGGATGACCTGATGTTGTGTATGGATGATCGGGCTGGGGACGGTGAAGTAATGGAGGCGTATAAAAAGGTCTGCATTGATATTCTCTCCAAATTAACTGCTCATGGTAAAGGCAGAACACAAGGGAATGACGGCTGGTTCGACAAAAAATGTTCAGCGGCAAACCATAAACTCAAGGCTGCCCTTAAGTCAGAACCAGTTGATAGACGGCTAGTAGCTGCCCTTAGGAGAGATTATAAGACCACAATTGAAAAAAGGCGGCATGAGATTAGGGAGGATGCTTGGGCTGATCTAACCTCTACAGATGTATTAAAAAACAGCGCCAAGTTTTGGGCAGTGGTAAATCAACCTTATTTCTCGGACTCCAACAACAATGAATTGGATTGTGGTATCCAGGAAGAACGATGGCACACGCACTTTAGTTCAGTTTATGAAGACGAGACCCAGGTGGTAGAATGCCCGACCGCATTCCCTCAATCACCATACACCTTATCTGTGAATGAGGAGGAGGTGGCAGTGGCTATTGGTTTGATGACCAGTAACAAAGCCCCCGGGCCCGATGGCGTCCCCTCTGACCTTTTCAAAGCTGAGACTTTATTTTGGTCCAAAGTTTTAACTAATGTTTTTAATAGAGTTTCTAAGACGGGCATTCCTGAGTCATGGTCACAGTCGGTAATCGTGCCAATTTATAAAAAAGGGGACAGGGGGGACCCTGGTAACTACCGACCTATATCCCTTATTGACTCTGCAGTCAAGGTTTTGGGGAGGGTGGTTTTAGGTAAATTGACCACCTGGCTAGAGGAAACCAATACACTTTCACCTTTACAGTACGGTTTCCGTAAGGGACGTAGTACAATTGACCAAAGCCTAAATCTACAGTTGATTATTGGGAAGTACACCTTAGCTAAGCCAGGTTCATTGTTTATCGCTTTCATGGATCTGTCCTCGGCGTTTGACCGGGTAAACAGATCCAAACTGTGGGGCCAGCTCCTTAACATCGGAACAGACCCCAACATAGTTTATTTCCTAGCAGATCTCCATTGGGATCTTACAGCAACGGTCCGCTACGATAGAAAGGGGAACCGCACGGAGAAAATTAGCATTATTAACGGTGTGAGACAGGGGTGCATTCTTGCTCCCCTGCTCTTTACACTATATGTCAACGACCTTGGCAAAGCTTTGAGTGGAGTTTGTAAGGATATCCCGAAGGCTGGGAAATATCTACTGCCTGCCTTACTGTATGCGGATGACGCTGCCCTCCTAGCTAGAACCTCACTAGGACTCCAACGCCTGCTGAACTCCTTTTATGCTTTTATGGATAAACTTGACCTGAGTGTTAATTTTGGGAAGTCCCACGTCATGGTAGTAGGTCACAAAGCCAAGTCAAGGAAAAATGTGATGTCATTATTTTGCAATAAACACAAGCTGTCACGAGTTTCTAGATTTCCCTATTTGGGGGTGGTCTTCGATGAGGGCTCCACGTGGAACCCCCAACTGGTGGAGAAAAAAACTTCCCTGGCACGTTCAATCTCAGCAGTACTAAGATTCTCCCGTAAACTAGGAGTGAAACCCATTGAGGCAGTACTAAAAGTATACGCCTCCAAATGTACTGCAATTGCCACGTATGGGGCCGACTTGTGGGGCTTCAAACAGGTCTCATCGCTCCAGGTCTCAGAGGACAATTTTTTAAAAACTCTTCTTTCCTTGCCTAATTCTACCGCAAATTACATAGTCCACCAGGAGTGTGGTGTAGGCTATTTGGAAGACAAAATTGCCCTGGCCCCCTTATTAAAATGGTTGGCAGTTTGGTTAAACCCAGAGCTTGATGTAAACCACGAAATCTTAAAAGATTGCTTAAGCCTGGACCACTGGGATAAAATCACCTGGTTGAAGTACGTGCAACAAATGTGTGTAAAACTGGGACGACCAGAATTGTTTGATAAACCTACAAGCTTGGTGAAAGGGGACATGAAATGGGTCAAAAATACCTTCTTGCTAAATAGAGGAATGGATAGAGAGGGCAGGGAGCTGCTCAAATCCTCTGTCAGGTCCCACCAGCTGATTGCCTCACCCGACCCTGAACCGGAACTGTACCTCAAAGTTGTGAATAACGCTAATCACAGGTACCTGTTAACAAGGTTCCGTTTGAATAAAATACATCTTTTAATTTCTGGCCGCCCTGTTTGGACTAGGAGTAAGGACCTAGCATTATGCAAATGTGATGTTGCTCAATCATGGACACGGCTCATTTTTTGTTTTTCTGTGACCACTTCAAAGGTATTAGACTTAAATTTATTATACCATTACTAAAAGGAAAGGGTTTTAGGCAAGTGAAGCCAGCCCTGCTGTACCTTCAACTGTTGGCAGAGATTTGGGTCATTTTCAATGTGGCTAAATTTTTAACCATCGCAACGAGACTTGGCAAAAAGATTGCTTGGCCTTAGAGGACTTCTTATAAATATAAACTACTGTTTAAAACTTTAATTAAGGTCACTGATGTGTACACTGTTGTTTTTAAAAGGAAAAAATATCCTGCCATTATACTCTGTATATTTCTGTTTTTTATCCATGTTATATGTTATATTTTATCCTGGGTGGGTTGTGGATTGTTTTAATGCTTGTACACTTTTATGGTTTTTGTGATTTAAACCGAATAAAGTATCTTTTGAATTGAATTGAATTGAAACTAATCAAATACATTTGACAGAGTGGTTATGGAGGCTTGAGCAGCACTATTAAAGGGTGGTAGTGAGGGAATCTGTGGCGGAGCTGGGTTGTTGAATACCAAGGCTGTCTATCTGACTTCATGTCCTGCCTCCTTTATCCACCAACATACTCTCCCTCCACAATATCTCACTCTTCCAGATTCTTTCTCATCTTTGCTTTCTCCTGTTTCTCTGTTTTCCATATTTCCCTTCCTCCTTCTGCCAACAACTCTTGATGCCTTTCTCTTGTTCGGTTTTACAGTCAGATGGTTTAAATAATGTACCGGTTGTAGGAGAGTAGGGTGTGCAATCCTATGATCACCCAGATTTTTTGCTTTTGTTTCACTGGTTTACGACTTTCCCTGGCTGTGGGCCTGCCAATCAGACCCACAGCCTAGCTGTTCTCTCACTAAATTGACATGTGTACCTTAGGTGCATTATCCAATTAGGACTGGGCCACCTTATCAGACCCTGTAACTCAGGGCATAGGTGTACCCGGGGCCTACCAGGGGCTGAAGCATGTATTATGCCACCCCTGGATGGCCATCTAAATCTGACACAACAGGCTGCACGACAGCTGGGGCAAGGTGGTGTACTCACCCTTTGCTTTAGATATAGTATACCTATATCTAACCCTAAAAAATGGACACACAGATTCCTATCAGTCACTCCTATGGCAGGCCTTGACAATCCTGAAGGCAGAGTGCTTGGAATCGTGTGAAATGGTGCTCTGGCATGAGCTGAGCCCATTTGCAGCTTGCGGAACCAAGTCCTAATAGCTGTTCCATGATAACGCATACCATATACTCTTAAGTGCATTATAATCCTCGCGGTTAAATGCTATCTTTGGTATTGCTTTATCAAAACATGTCGAGTAAGGTGTCATACGAATTGGAATACTAACCCCTCGCCAATTCTGGCGACGGGGTTAGCATTCCACCCTTCTAGAGGGACACGACATGGATGTAACTGTGAACCCCGGTTAAAGTTAAACGAAGCCTCAGCTCCACAAAATGGATGCTGCCACCACAGACACGAGTCTGACCTCCTGCTGCTGGGAGTCCTTCCAGCGAGGAGAGCTTGGACAAAGGGTTTCCTGTCAGGGGCGGTGCTAGCACCATCCCAGACAGGGTTTTGTGTATCCTGGGTAGGCAGGGTTTTACAGGAAGGTGACTGCAAATTGGCACCCCGGTGCTGACTACGCATCTGCCGGCTAGAACCAGTTCCAGGGGCACACCAGCCCCTGGCCTGGGGAAAGTCCGGCATGGGAGAGGGGTGTAACCACCCCCCTTCCTGGTCCCACCCCTAGGGCAGGACCAAGTCGCGTACCCACCCCTTTCTTTAGGATAAAGGCAGGAGCGGGGACCCTTCCAAATTAGATCATCTTTGAATCCTGAAACTACTTTCTACGAAAGGAAATCAAGACTTCTTCTCAAGATTTCTCCCTTGTGGCTAAGTAGTAGTCACCCTGCATCCGCAGGCACCATCTAAGAGCTCTGCGGTTTGCTGCACGTCCTTCCTCAGGAATCCGACCGACCAGCACGACGAGACCCGGCTTCCCTGGCACCTCTGACCTCTACCTACCTCTACAGCTAAGCTGAGAATCGTAGGTGCGACGAGACCTCGAGGGACCGGCCATCATCAGAACTGCACGACTTCTATTCAGCACGACCGCCGAGGGATCCTCTGGTGAGTGCTTTGGGGTCCGAGAAGCCCCGACCCTGAGCAGCTCCAGCACCAAAGTCCAGCCTCCCAGCATCTCCACGATCTGCGTGGGGCCCTTCTGCTTTTTGCTGCTCACCGCGTTGTTTGGCTGCTAGCCCGCTGGCTTGTGGCCTTCTGAACGACGCCCGACGACATCACTGCTGCTGGTCTGGTTGCTCCAGACTGGCCCTTGCTCCCTTCCAAAAGAGGAGCACCCCGGACCCTCCTGGTCCACTCCAGACGCCATTTTGAGTCCACCGCATGGGCTTGAATTTGCCAAGACTTGTTGCCCCAATCCTGGGTCCAGCGACGTCGACAGCATCATCCATCGTGGAACAGCTCGCTCCTTCATCCTGGTCGCCGACAACGCCTCCTGGTCCGTGAGATCTGCAGAGCACAGCGTCGCCCACTCACCTAGTCGAGGTGACTACCATCCGGTGCCCTCCTGGTGCCACCTGACTACTGGCTAGTAGTCACAAACTTGGTCCCCTCTGCTTTCAGGTGTCATCCATCTTCGATCCAGGCTTGGATCAACTCGAACTATCTTCACTGGTCGCCTGCCAGCAACTTCTTTCTTCAGGCTCCTGGTTCGTCTACGAGGATTCCAGACGTCTTTTGAGACATATGCTGCTGCATCCCCTGGGCTAGGTAAACTAGGCATTTTGGTGCCCCAGCATAGCCTCACTATCCAAGGGTCAGGATCCACTGTTGTTTTCGATCTACCTTATCGGGTTCGCCCAAGAACACTAACTTTGTGAAATCTAGCTCCCATAGACTTTGTCCCGCATCCCGCGTGAGAGTGCACACTCTGCACCCGAGTCCCCTAGGCCTCCTACTAGTAATCTGAAGGTTCAGTAACGTAGTCCTAGCGATTCCAAAGCCTATTAGTACAGTACTTACCTGCTAGTAATTTCGCATTCCACTTTTAGAGTATATGGTTTTTCGTGCCCCTCGGGCATTTGTGTAAATTGTGCAACTTGAAGTATTTTCATAAGAGTTTTGTTGTGTGCTTAGTACCCTGTCCTCATAAAGACTACAGGGCTGTTGTGATTCTAATAAATACACTGTTTATTTTCATAACACTTGTGTGGTGTCCTTTCACTTGGTGTTCAAGGGGTATATGTGATGGTATAACAGCTGGCTTAACACGCTCTCTAGAGTTTAGCCCGAAGACTGCTCGTATCCACGCTACTAGGATAGCTGGTCTAAGGTTGAATTACAATCAATCACCATAAGGGTTGTTTGGACTGATACAAAGTGTTCACTAGAATAGTGAACATTATATATCAGGCCAACTTCTCACACCGGTCTCTAACAAAGAATACAGTTACGCCTCACCTGCAGACACCAACTTAAATCAAGCATCATTAGCTTGCAGCCCACAAAGGAAATGCCAGAGTGGCTATTATGGCCCTTTCTGCATTGTATATCCTTCCTGAAGAGCAGACTTTTCTCTCCTTTCTGCAAGACACAAGGATCCCAGCCATCTCCCTTCTCTATGGAAGGGAGAAGTGTGTGTGGCGATCGGTCTCTCCGACTGCCAGGGAACCGCCCGCCATTCTAATATGGCGGCCAGTAAAGCAGTCATCGATGATGGTGGGACTGTCAACTACGCTGTGATGTGGCAGTCCTACCACCATTATAATCACCCACTAAGTTTAATGTGCATGCAAATCCAACATTACCACCCCCTGGTAAGTTGCACTACTAGTGCTGAAAAAGTCCAATGAAGGTAACAATGGACGAGGTGGACTGGCCTCAAGGGTCTTGTGACCTCAGTGACAGAGTCACTGTCGCTCTAGTGTGTGCTTCTTCATATACCTGCTCGCAAGACTGGAGGTGACCTGCATGGATTGTGGTAGACAGGCCTTCAAAGTTAACTCACACTTGCCACCGTTAGGGTCCACTAGCTGGTGTTAAGACACCAGGGCTTCTAAGGTCTATCGGGCCTTCTAAGGTGTAGCATCGGAATGAGCTCTGTCAGGAGTGTGGTCTGGTGCACTGGTCATGACGGCGGAAAATGGTGCTCCAGGTCCAAATTTACCATGGTATATCGGGCCAGCTGGCTCCGAAGATCAAGAATCTGATGGACCAACTTCTGTATGGTCGATTACTAGTGGACTGGGCCAACTAGAGAGGAGCAAGAATGGTATCATGAATCAATAAATTACAGGTGTCAAATTCCCAGGAAATTAGACAAGAATTGACTGTATCCTACAACTACCAACAACAGGATTTTGGATATCAACAATATCCCCCCCAGTGGCCACCTCAATTCCCCCCTCATTTTTTAGACCAAGGCCGGGGGCAATGGTGACCGCCCCGTGGCCGTGGCAACAACTGGGCCCGTGGGCAAACACGGGGACAACAACAGAACCCAAACAATTGGAGCGGAGGCAGAGGCAAGGTGCAGAAACAAGTAACCTTCCGTCCGGAGACACACGGGGAAATTTCGACCAGGAGGAATACCTACAGATGGTAACCAATCCCCCCACTGTTCTAACAGTTACCAATGGCCAGAATGTTGACAGCAATACACGATCAATTTCTAACCCGGTCATCAACATTTCCCAGCATGAACTAAACGATCAGGAAATACAGGTCCTAAGTAGAGGCCTATCTTATGTTCCAACATCAACACCTAATAAATTTCAACTGAAGACGGAGTTGGTCAGGTTTTTTCAGAAAATTCGGTTGAGATACTACTTCAGAAACCAAACAACCCAGCAATGAACCTCTACCACTGGCCTAAGATCACCCTCAACCTTCTTTCCTCCAACTTATGCCATGAGTCACAAAATCTTGGCGTTTGAGGATATTGTCACCAAAGAAGTGGATAGACTACTCGGACACCAGAAGTACACGAGATTTAATTTGAGTAAATCTGAAAAGACTGCTTTGGCCACCCTTAACAAGAACAAACAAGTGATAATAAAGCCCGCTGACAAAGGGGGAGCCATTGTCGTTCAAGACCTTACCAAATACAAGGATGAGATCTACCGTCAGCTCTCGGATGGAGTGAGCTATCAAAAGTTACGTACTGACCCTTCTCGTGAACTAGCCATGGATATACTTCAAGTGACACAGAGAGGCTTGGAAGAAGGTTTCCTGTCAGATCAAGTTCCTAAATCAACAACACCCTAGGTTGGCCACTATATACACTTTACCTAAAGTGCATAAGGATGTCAACAATCCGCCGGGTCGGTCAATCGTCTCGGGTTGCGGCTCAATGCTGGAACCGCTTTGTAATTATATAGACTTTTTTCTCAAACCGATAGTCATTAAGACCAGGGCATATCTCCGAGACACCACCCAAACTATTAACCTAGTGGATCAGCGCCCCTTTGATTGCACTCGACAACTGTTAGTCACCTGCGACATAGTGTCTTTATACACTAGAATTCCACAGTTGGAAGCTGTCGAAGTCATCCGCAAAGTCTTGGACGAACGTCCAGCACCCGCACCAGTACCAACTGATTTCATTGTGGATTTGCTTAAGTTAGCAATGATGAAGAATTTCTTCATATTCCAAGAAGACTTCTACCTCCAAACAAAGGGAGTCGCTATGGGGGCTACGTTTGCCCCAAATCTAGCGATAATATTTATGGACTCCTTCGAAAAACAATTCATTTTTTCAGAAATTAACCCATTCAAGGCCCATCTGGCCTTATGGGTTAGATATATTGATGATGTCCTGTGTGTGTGGGATGGTAATTTGGAAGAATTAAATACATTTCATACCTGGCTAAATCTACCCAATGAACATATACAGTTTACCATGCAGTCCAGCAATAATCGGATCCCATTCCTGGACATTACCATCTATGTCGAAAATGATCATCTACAGACGACCTTTTACAGGAAACCTATGGAAAGAAACTCCTTGCTGCAATACGGAAGCCATCACCCAAGGGGATTAAAAGACAATTTGCCCGTGGGACAGTTCCTACGCATTAGAAGGAATTGTTCCAAAAAGGATGACTATATGCTTGAGTCCCAAGATTTATCGGATCGTCTAGTAGCCCGAGGGTATCCTGGACGACTTGTGAAAAAAGCCCGCAAACGGGCATGGTATAATCCACGCGAGATTCTTCTTAATACCGAAAATCTGGAGAATACGGATCCTGAACGCATTATTTGCGTAACCACTTTTTCTACAAGAAGTAACGAAATCAAAAAGATTATCAACAAGAACTGGTTCCTGGTAGCTGATGACATCAATCAGGAAGACTTACCATTACACTCCTTCAAACGAGCAAAAAACATCCGAGACATGGTGGTCCACTCCTTTTTAGACTCACCTGAATGGAATGGAATGGAATTAAATACATTTCATACCTGGCTAAATCTACCCAATGAACATATACAGTTTACCATGCAGTCCAGCAATAATCGGATCCCATTCCTGGACATTACCATCTATGTCGAAAATGATCATCTACAGACGACCTTTTACAGGAAACCTATGGAAAGAAAGTCCTTGCTGCAATACGGAAGCCATCACCCAAGGGGATTAAAAGACAATTTGCCCGTGGGACAGTTCCTACGCATTAGAAGGAATTGTTCCAAAAAGGATGACTATATGCTTGAGTCCCAAGATTTATCGGATCGTCTAGTAGCCCGAGGGTATCCTGGACGACTTGTGAAAAAAGCCCGCAAACGGGCATGGTATAATCCACGCGAGATTCTTCTTAATACCGAAAATCTGGAGAATACGGATCCTGAACGCATTATTTGCGTAACCACTTTTTCTACAAGAAGTAACGAAATCAAAAAGATTATCAACAAGAACTGGTCCCTGGTAGCTGATGACATCAATCAGGAAGACTTACCATTACACTCCTTCAAACGAGCAAAAAACATCCGAGACATGGTGGTCCACTCCTTTTTAGACTCACCTGAATGGAATGGAATGGAATGGAAGTAGATTTGTAAAGCGCGAATTGCTGCCCGGAGGCATCCAAGTGCTAAGACAACCAGGAACCTACTGCAGAGGCAAGCTGAGGTTGATGATACAGATTAAAAAAGGAAGGTTTTTAGCTGTTTGCAAAATGCAGAGAGGTTGGGGTTCGCTCTGAGATGCAGGGGGAGAGAGTTCCAGGTCTTAGATGCATTGCAGGCGAACGTTCTGCCCGCAGTTCTGGTCCTTTTTATCCTTGGGGTCATAGCCAGAAAAGTCGGGCTAGAGCCGAGGTTTCTACTGGAACAGTAGTGGGTAACTAGGTCACGGGTAATCCTGGGGCCTGTGTCCCAGAAGGCCTGATGGGCAATACACATGGCCTTGAAAAGAATTTTCTGGCGCACAGTAGCCAATGAAGGCTGGCCAGCCCGGCCCTCACTGATTGTCTACGGGGGATCTCGAGTAGTAAGCGGGCTGCGCAATTCTGCACTGTCTGAAGACGGCGTAGAGTGTTCTCTGGGGCACCGAGGTAGAGCACGTTGTTAAAGTCTAGGCGTGAATGAATTAGCCCCTGTATAGCCACCTGTTTGGCTGCCATGGGAAGGAGAGGAATTGGCAGACCAGCTACAAGGTCTGCACAGTTGCTGAATACAGGGTCCAGCAGGTGTCCCTTGACATGTGTAGAAGTCTTAACGTGTTGGATGAGTTGCAGGGCTGCTAGGTCGTCTGCTAAGGTAGTGGCTGTGTGATCTAATAAGGAATCAAAGTGAAGATTAAAATCACCTAGTAAGGTGAAATTTGATGTGGAGCTGACGCGTTCAGCCACGCTCGAAGGTAGGCACTCATAGAACTGCTTCGGGGGGGCCAGGGGGGGCGATAAATAAGAGTACCTGAGAAACAACTATTAGGTGAGAGATCGATGTTGAAAGCGAGGCTCTCGCAGTCAGGGATTGTTTCGGAGGTAACTCGGCAGTAGAACTGTTCCTTATGGATAATTGCCAGGCCTCCTCCTCTTCCTTTAGGTCGATCTTGCCGAATGATTTGGAAGCCTGGAGGTAGGGCGTCAACTAGGGCAGGGTCGGACTCGGGAGTGAGCCAGGTTTCCGTCAAGAACAGTATGTCTGGCGTGTATTCCTGGAATAAAAGTGCAATTTCGGCCCTGTGTTTTGGCAGGGAGCGGCAGTTCAATAAGAACATACGAAAATTGTAAGTGAGTTCGGCGGGGGGTTTGGGTTTCAGGGCAGATTTGCATTTGGGACAGGTTTGTGGCATGAGGTCGGTGTGATAGAAATGCCGAGTGCATAAGGTGGCGGGGGGCCTGAGACTATAGAGGGTTTCAGCATTGTAATGTCTAGACTCTGGTGACTGTGACACAGGGAGAATGGCCCTAGGCCCGGTCTCGGCGTGAACGAGCGCAGACGAGCTTACCTTAAGCGCTTCCGGTAGATGCACATGTTTATGGGACAGGGGGAGGGAGAGGGGGTGTGGCCTCAAGGTGGGCGTGTCCCTGATCTCAGTGTGGGAATGGCGGCTGGAAATTGGCCCCACGAGATCTCCCTCTCAGCGCTGAATCCGCTGGGTAGGAGTGCTTGCAAACAGTATTAGTGTGCAAGGAGAGCTAGGTGGGTGATATATTTAAAAACCACTAACAAGTTTTAAAATATGCAGTGAGCGAGCGTAACTACTCCCGGCTGTGCCTCAGGAGGGTTCAAGATTATCTAAGGCACTTGCGATTCAGCGCGCTTTTGTGCTCGTTGCAGGGGGCGCGGCCTCAAGGTGGGCGTGTCCCTGGTCTCAGCATGGGAATGGCGGCTGGAAATTGGCCCCACGAGATCTCCCTCTCAGCGCTGAATCCGCTGGGTAGGAGTGCTTGCAAACAGTATTTGTGTGCAAGGAGAGCTAGGTGGGTGATATATTTAAAAACCGCTAACAAGTTTTAAAATATGCAGTGAGCGAGCGTAACTACTCCCGGCTGTGCCTCAGGAGGGTTCAAGATTATCTAAGGCGCTTGCGATTCAGCGCGCTTTTGTGCTCGTTGCAGGGGGCGTGGCCTCAAGGTGGGCGTGTCCCTGGTCTCAGCGTGGGAATGGCGGCTGGAAATTGGCCCCACGAGATCTCCCTCTCAGCGCTGAATCCGCTGGGTAGGAGCGCTTGCAAACAGTATTCGTGTGCAAGGAGAGCTAGGTGGGTGATATATTTAAAAACCACTAACAAGTTTTAAAATATGCAGTGAGCGAGCGTAACTACTCCCATCTGTGCCTCAGGAGGGTTCAAGATTATCTAAGGCGCTTGCGATTCAGCGCGCTTTTGTGCTCGTTGAAGGGGGCGTAGCCTCGAGGTGGGCGTGTCCCTGGTCTCAGCGTGGGAATGGCGGCTGGAAACTGGCCCCACGAGATCTCCCTCCCAGCGCCGAATCCGCTGGGCAGGAGTGCCCGCAAACAGCATTCGTGTGCTAGGAGAGCTAGGTGGGTGATATATTCAAAAACAACTAACAAGTTTTAAAATATGCAGTGAGCGAGCGTAACTACTCCCGGCTGTGCCTCAGGAGGGTTCAAGATTATCTAAGGCACTTGCGATTCAGCGCGCTTTTGTGCTCGTTGCAGGGGGCGCGGCCTCAAGGTGGGCGTGTCTCTGGTCTCAGCATGGGAATGGCGGCTGGAAATTGGCCCCACGAGATCTCCCTCTCAGCGCTGAATCCGCTGGGTAGGAGTGCTTGCAAACAGTATTTGTGTGCAAGGAGAGCTAGGTGGGTGATATATTTAAAAACCGCTAACAAGTTTTAAAATATGCAGTGAGCGAGTGTAACTACTCCCGGCTGTGCCTCAGGAGGGTTCAAGATTATCTAAGGCGCTTGCGATTCAGCGCGCTTTTGTGCTCGTTGCAGGGGGCGTGGCCTCAAGGTAAGCGTGTCCCTGGTCTCAGCGTGGGAATGGCGGCTGGAAATTGGCCCCACGAGATCTCCCTCTCAGCGCTGAATCCGCTGGGTAGGAGCGCTTGCAAACAGTATTCGTGTGCAAGGAGAGCTAGGTGGGTGATATATTTAAAAACCACTAACAAGTTTTAAAATATGCAGTGAGCGAGCGTAACTACTCCCATCTGTGCCTCAGGAGGGTTCAAGATTATCTAAGGCGCTTGCGATTCAGCGCGCTTTTGTGCTCGTTGAAGGGGGCGTAGCCTCGAGGTGGGCGTGTCCCTGGTCTCAGCGTGGGAATGGCGGCTGGAAACTGGCCCCACGAGATCTCCCTCCCAGCGCCGAATCCGCTGGGCAGGAGTGCCCGCAAACAGCATTCGTGTGCTAGGAGAGCTAGGTGGGTGATATATTTAAAAACAACTAACAAGTTTTAAAATATGCAGTGAGCGAGCGTAACTACTCCCAGCTGTGCCTCAGGAGGGTTCAAGATTATCTAAGGCGTTTGCGATTCAGAGCGCTTTTGTGCTCGTTGCAGGGGGCGTGGCCTCAAGGTGGGCGTGTCCCTGGTCTCAGCGTGGGAATGGCGGCTGGAAATTGGCTCCACGAGATCTCCCTCTCAGCGCTGAATCTGCTGGGTAGGAGTGCTTGCAAACAGTATTCGTGTGCAAAGAGAGCTAGGTGGGTGATATATTTAAAAACAACTAACAAGTTTTAAAATATGCAGTGAGCGAGCGTAACTACTCCCGGCTGTGCCTCAGGAGGGTTCAAGATTATCTAAGGCGCTTGCTGTAATAGTAGGCTGACCAACCTACTATTACCTCATTATGGAATCTCCCCCCGATTATTGGGCATTACAAATGTGGATCATGCATTGCCTGTGCTACCACTCTACAGACCAAGAAATTTGTGTATCAAAATCGAACTTTCTTCCTAAAATCCTATACTAATTGTAATACGGCCAACGTTATATATATCATCCAATGCCCCTGTGAAAAAATATATGTTGGCCAGACTCAGCAGAAGGTCAAACAGAGGATCTTACAGCACGGTAGTAGGATATGTTGTACCGTAGTAGAACATTGTCAAAGAATGGGGCACACTGCACAGGATTTAACATGGTTAGTCGTACAGAAAATCACTTTGGGCAGAAGGGGTGGTAATCTGGCGACAGTGTTGAATACCTGTGAATTGAAATGGATGGCTACATTTGACTCAATCACCAATAGTCTTTATGTAACTGATAGTAGCTACGCCCAGATGGCAGCATTAGGACAGTAATTATAGTGGTTTATGAAGATGTACACATGTAACAGTCATCACAAAATAACTTCCAAATAAACCTCTTTCATATACAAATGAATTGATAACGTCTACACGCTCATGTTTGAGAGGTGCACGATTTCGATTTATTGATTTTGTGGTCGCTTTACAATGCACCGTCTTCTACATGAGACTGTATTCCACTGACAATTATTGATCTGTTACACCTTAAATGGTCTGCCTCAATGAACGGTCTGATGGATAATGAATGAACGTCTACACCCTCGTGTTGGAGAGATGCACGTTCTGTAATTTGGTCAAACTATTTATTTATTCAATTTATTGAGCCTTATGTATTTACAACCCAACAAAAAGTGTGTCACTTCTATCCATAAAATACTATGCAGTCTAGCCCCAAATTGAGCAGTTTTTCTTCCTTTTCTAGTCACCCACGTGACCACGCTAGTAAGCTCAGAACCCAAACGCGGAAGTGATTTCACTTCGCGTACATGAAGAAGCGAGTACCTTAGAGACGAGAGACCGCGGCTACGTTTTTTGTAAGTATTAGACTGCGGCGGCCCTTCACCGTTCACTAGATTGTTGAGCACGAATTTAAATTAACACCGGCTCAATCAATTTAACTCTTTCAGAGAATTTGAAAACAAACGATGATGCGCGTTTAATGCCAAGGGCTCAAGGTTGGAAATTTGAAATCCCACGCGATCGCCTGACAAATGTAAGTCTTTTTGATCAGGGAATATAAGGAAAACACACAATTTGATTTCGTGGTAGTTTGATGCTAAAACCATATTCCTCTTGCTCCTCTAGTGGAAGCCAAGAAGAAGATAAAACCTTTCCTACTCCTACAGTCCCCATGCATTGATGGACTGATTCCAACCCAAAGAGAAGGATACATGTGAGTTAGACCCCTTTAGAATACAGTCAATTCTTGTCTAATTTCCTGGGAATTTGACACCTGTAATTTATTGATTCATGATACCATTCTTGCTCCTCTCTAGTTGGCCCAGTCCACTAGTAATCGACCATACAGAAGTTGATCCATCAGATTCTTGATCTTCGGAGCCGGCTGGCCCGATATACCATGGTAAATAATAATCTCTTATTATTTTATAGCTAATTTTAAACTCACCTTTCGTTTGAATTCATTCAGTCATCTTTTACCTTTTAGAATTGTCTGGCCCCGTCACTACTTTCCCTGTCCTGATGAAGACCCCGTTTAAGGGCTCAAGTAAACCTCCCATGTAGGGGTCAAAACGCCGACGGCTCTACCTGTCTTGTCATCCGGCACTATCCATGACCAAAATATTTACAAGTGTGACCGTAGAATGACTTTTGTATTAGTTCAACTGTAACTTTGGCTTGAATAAGTTATAGCCTTTTCTTCATTACTAATGAATGCTTTGTTTTTGAATATGAAAAGTAGTTCTTTCCTTTGAATCACCCTACCCTCTTTTCATTTCACACCTTATTCTTCCTCCCCCTCCTCTGTATTTGGGGCTTTAATAATTTTTATGTCAAAGATTTGAATTGATTCAGTTGCATATTGTGATTTATTGACAGTGATTGCTTTATTAAACATGATGAATTTTGTATTCAAAAAGGTTTTAAATCAGTAATTACGTACCTTTCCTTGATACGCTGTTTCTCTGGGACCCTTGTATATGTATCACTTAGCACCCAGGTCCCAGTGACTTTTTGGGTAAAACCCCTCTTTTGGTAACACCAGGTCCAAATTTGGCAGCTCTGGCAAGAGTGCCACATCCTCTACCCTACTGAATACCATACTGCCCCACTGGGAGAAACTCGCACTGCCTTAAGCTACAACCCAATTGTGCTGAGACTCAATTCAAATTATGCATTGGACAATAGTAAAATGCTACCTGAAAAAATAGTAACAACACCATGTAAAAAGCAAACACTGAATGCAAGGATGAGCAAAGCATGTGAAATGTAAGCAGGAACAATGTGGTTACCTTAACGGTTTTAAACTCATTATTCAGAAATCAGTAAGTGATTTTGCCTGAAAAGTTCAGGACATGACTACAAGACCAGGAATGGACCTGTTTCAATGTCCATTGCTTATACCCTTACAAAATGTAAGCAGTTTGGTTTAAAAAAGACCAAATCCCTCAATACAGAGCTGTGGTACACATTTTATAGGCTAAAATAATTAAAACAGTTGAAAACGCTCATATTAAACGTTTTCCACTCCACCCCTCAACCAGGTATTGCAGTCCTTTTATTAATGGTGCACTTCCCCACACTGAGAAAACAATGTTGTTCAAAGAAAGTAGATAAAAAGAAAGTAGCGCTTCACTGGAAAACTCTGTAAAGAAGCGCTAAGGTGCATGGGTGTAAATAAAAATCTGGTCTGTCTGCTGACCACTCTGCATTGCTTTATTTGGTTATTTAATTATTTTTCTTATTTTGATACTTTTTTCTCTCCGTCCCGAGGTTGTACTTTGGAATAGAACCCTGTCAGAAAATGAGGAAATTTCAAGCTAAAGTGTTCTGCTAGTTTTTGGATCCATTTCACGGGGGAACAAATAAAGAAGAGAGGCAAGAGAGAGTATGTAACGGCTGTCTTTTGAAATCAGCATTTAAGGATAAGTGAGACAGAGACAGAAAGAGATGGAGGAATAAAGAGAGAGAGGGAGGGGGGAGGGCATCTACCAGAGGCAGAACAGGAGAAGTGGACACTGTCCTTCCTTCTCTGGGCATGACGGAAAAGAGATAGCCCTGCGAATAACAGAAGGGAGAGGGGAAATTCTTTTGTCCCCTCGTCCCCCCCACCCTTGTCCCCCGTGTCCCCCCCACTCCAAAATTTGGGGGGGATATGTCCCCCACATCCCCCACACTTCCTACGCCCTTGGTGCTAAGTAAAAATATCTTAATATTTGCCGCAGCCGAAGGGCTTCGACCTACTTTCCCGTAATTCACGAGGGGGTCTCCGTAACCTCTCTGTAATACTTCCATTGTGTTTTTAAAAATGTCCGCAAGGTTCATAGTTTGCTTTGCATCTGTAGTATGTTTTCAGAGCCTTTTATTTGAACCAAAAGCCTCCATGACCCCCTACAGCTGGTGATCACTTGGATAATATTCACTGTATAGAATTTACAAAAAATCATTTTTCTAGGGGCGTAGATCCACTTTACTAGGTTAAAGTAGCATTCTCACCATGCGTAGTGCTTGTTTGAGTTGCAGATTCTGAAACAGTCGTTTCCATTGGCTGGATGCTTGGATGGGTTAATACAAATGCAAAAGACCGTAATCGTGGTTTAAAAAGCTTTTCCTATGGGCATCCATTCACCAAAATTGTAAGAGTAGTGGAAGTAAAATCATGCTGTTTTTGAGGAACTGATGGCATCAAAGGTTTGACCTTTGGACCTCCCGGGTGGCTGACAGCAAGGTAGCGGAAGCATGGCCGACACTGCCGAGTTTAGCGGGTGCAGGCTGAGGAACCCGGAAGAAGGGGGTGGAAAAGCGAAGAAGGCTGGGCCGCGTAAGTTCCCGCCTCCCTCTGACGAGTGAGGCGAGGGCAGGACGCTGCCGGAGAGGAACGCCGAAGGAGCCGCCGCACAACTCCGGCCCAGTCAGCTGCCTAAAGTCTGCGGCGCTGGAGCCAGAATCATCCCAGAACAGCTGAGCCAAGATCGGAGGTGGTGACGCAGTCGGGCGAGCAGGCCGGGACTGAATTTGTTGCACCATCCGGTAAGGACGTGGTGGGAAGTGCGGGGCCCCAGAGGCTAAGAGAGCCTTGTGACTGTCCAAGAGGTTATCCCAGAGGGGAGAGAGTTGAGCCAACCCGGAATATCAGCCAGGGAGTTAATAACTGTTGTTTCCAGAGAGGGGACTGGGAAGCTATCCTAAGACCTTGGGATATCTCGCCTCTGGTAAACTACGCCTGAAACAGTGCGACCCCAGTGCGTGGCTCCAGGGTTGAGGCATTTTCCTCTAAGTCAATGAAAGCAGCCTAAATGAAAAAGTCTTCCGAATGAGGCTAACTTTGCCGTACATGTAAGCCGAGATAACAGAGTGGTTTCAGGGATAAGGTGGGGGCCACTCCTGGTTTGCAGAACGACTAGAGACAGAGAACAGTCTTGTGGAAATCTGAGATAATACTATGAATTTAGAGCAATCTATGTAGCTTAGAAAGAATAACAAAAGTAATCTGCCTGTCTTTATTCAGATATTCAGCTGCTTGAACAATGGAACTAGAGTGCTATTAATGAAACTGTTGATGGAACCTGTAGCTTTATGCCAATAGAAACTTTGAAACTCTAAGGGTAATGTATAGTCCTGCCTTATTGTAGAGGGGGTTTTGATGTTGCTGTTTTCTTCAACTTAAGCTGAGTATTCTACACTGCCTAAATACGGGAAATATTGCTGAGCTCCTTTCATTAGGGAGAGAATTGTGTCGAAAATGTTAAATAAAATGTGTAGATGGTAATAATCAAATGTAGAGTAATTTTTTGAACTGAATCTAAATGCTGCCAAGTAACAAAAAAAAACCGCAAAGTGATTTTATAAAACAGCCCGTATTTTTCTAAGACTGGTGTAGTATCTTTCTTTTCTAGTGGATGGACGCTGTGTTACTGAAGGGTTTGACGCAAGCTTAACACATGTGCCTTTAGGATAGACTTTCCTACTTTGTGCCAAGCTACCCTATGTAGACTGGTAACCCCAGGTCTAACACTGGTTCTACGGTGAAATAAAGCATTGCCCACCAGTCTGATACTCCCTTCCCAGGGTTACCCAGGCCAGCATCTAGACCGAACATATTTGACATGGTTTTGAATTTCTTGATAGGGAAGCCCAACCCCCTGTAGCCAAAAACATTCTATTCAATTCTGGAGTGTGCTTTCATCCTCTATACAGCAATAAGATCACAAGCCACTAAAATCTATGTCCTAGGTTCTTATTGGACGGAAACCTCCCTTTCCCGGATTTATATAAACGTATTACATGGTATGACTAGTTTATGCCTGCGAGTTGGACTATTTTATTATAACATGGTATGGACCATCTCTGCTTTAATCCATCAGATATTTTAGTCAGATCCTACTTAGCTGGGATATCCATTTTTAGGTCTTGCGCCTGCATTGCAGTGCGCAGCATTGTCGCGCAGCGAGAGACCTCTTGTACGGGGTTTGAAAATGGACCTAGGAATCGCACACGCTTGTGCGTGTGATTTTCCTTTGGGCCATGCTATTGGCCTTTTTTATGAAAGACAGCACGCAATTGGCCAAAGGCGGGCGCATTGCTCCGCCCATGGTCAATTGGTGTCTATTACGTGCACCGGCCATCATGTGGTTTCAATTATCGTGCCCAGACACGGGCGCGATAATTGAAACCACAGGTCTCGCTGTGGCGCGCGCTCGTGCATCAATCGCGGGATTGTTCTTTTTTGGCTTCATTTCACAGGGAAGCAACTAAATGAAAGAAGGAAAGAGATGTGGGCATATATATTTTTAATTTCTAGTTCATATTTTGTGACGGGACAATTTGATATTCATCGCAACGCGCACTCAACTCTACTGCATTAAAAATAGGCTATATATACTCCGTTAAAAATGTGTCTGTTTTGTGGCAAAAAACGTTTTTTGTTGTTTTTTTGGGTATGTTCTCGTTAGTAGGCGTTTTGAGAACGCCGCATTCCGCGGCTTGTGTGCACATATAACAACTATCGCTAGTGTACATGCAACATAGGCATATATCATACATGAAGCCTGGCAGCCCCAGGTTGCTTCCAGGGATCGCTGAAGGCTGGTGCTGTGCTGTACCGGGCTGCCCTGGCAGGGTGTGGCGGCCGCTCCAGAGGACCTTTTGAAATCTCGCAGGACGAGTTCCTTGGAGGCCGGGTGCATACTTCGGTGGTGTTTGAAAAGGAGGTTTTCAGCATGTACTGGGGGCTCCTGCGGGGTCAGGCAATGCCCACAGGCAGCAACAACATGGGAATCTCAGGGACTTGGCTTCAGTGAAAGGGGCATTCCTGCGCGAGGGCTGTGGTTCCAGCCAAGGTCAGTGATGGGCTGTGTGTCTGTGCGCAGTGGTGCCAGCCGAGACCGCCCGTGCCTGGACACACACTGCAGGGCCCCATGCTGCAGTTCCAGCCGAGACCACCTGCACCCGTGCCTGGGCACACACTGCTAGACCCCATGCTGTTGTACCAGCTTAGACCCCTAACTCTGCCCGTACTTGGGCACACACTGAGGAACCTCAGTCTATGGTGCCAGCCGAGACCTCTATCCCTGCCCGTGCCTGGCACACACTGAGGGACCTCAGACAGTCTGTGGTGCAAGCAGGGCTCACTCACTGACACTGTGCCCCTGCTTGGGCCTGACTGCGGGACCTCAGGCTGTGGCATCTGTAGAAACAGCAAAAAATGTGCGAGAAAAGTGAAACTTTCCCAGGCTGTGGCACCAACAGGGGAGGCAGATCCTCGCCATGTTTGACCAGAAGCTTCAGGCCCTCGTGCTGTGGTGCCAGAAGAGAGAGCCCCGTGCTGAGCTGTTTTTTCTCATTGTGTGGGGATGAGCAAAAGGAAAGTAAACTATCCCTAGGCCCCCTCATGCTGTGGTGCGACCAGAGGTAGATTAAACTATCAGCATGGGCACAGACAGCAGCGGATCATGCTGTGGTACAATCAGAGGTAGATTAAACTCTCTGTTTGGGTACAGACAGCAGCGGATCATGCTGTGGTACCAACGGAAGGACAATACTCTCTCAGCAAGGGCACAGGCTCCAGCTCCTCTTGCTGTGGTACCAGGAGAGGTAGAGTAATCTCTCTTCTTTGGCACAGAGTGAGGCTTCTCATGCTGTGGTATCAGTGCTTTAAGTGTAAATATAGATGAGGCATTCACTATCCACAGCCTGTTTGCTCTTTAGAAGAGCCATTACTCTCCAGTTAAATGTATTGCACCAGGGCTGAGAAGTGCAGGTACTCTCCCCTTCAAGTGAAAAAATTAAGTTTGTTGCCGCTTATGCAAGTATTTGGCACGCTAAAGACATTTACTGTGACGTCTATATTTCAAATATATCTAATATTTCTTAAGGAGCGCCGAAAAATATCTTAGCGGGTGAAACGCACAGTGTTGAGGGGTGATCGTGCAAGGTTGATTAGTGTGTTACATTGTATAGCGCTACAACCAAGGAACCAGCATTCAATCGATTGCTCGCTGGCAACATATCTAGTAGCTTAAACAATGCGGGCTGGCTTTTAATCTTCTCCCTTCCCTTCATTCTAACATACTGCTTACATCTCTAACGCTCAGAAGCAGTCAGTCCATGGAGTACTAGCGCTATACCGATAAATAAATACACATGAATGCAGCCTTCAGGTCTCAAGACCGAATCATGGAAGTGTCACTTCAGGTTTCTTTTTTTCTGAGATCATTAACACCCTCATCCTCTATGAACAGATGCATCTTAACCCTGCAACAGTGCCACTGCTCACTGACTTTAACGCCTTGGGTGATATGGGTTTTCCCCTCTGTGCACTGAAATATTGAGATCCCACTCTTCATGACAAAGCCAGCTCGTCATCCGTGTAGCGCAGGTAATGCCCATGACGGGCTGGCTTTGTCATTAGCGTCGAAGAGGTTAAGATAACTTCTAAAAGACTCGTTATAGTTCTTTCACAGTCTCATAATTTGAAAATGGAAGCATTTTCAATATTCTATATGCAACGAAGCCATAGTTGCTGCTTATTTATCTTATGCAGCTAACAACCATTGGCAAAGCCAATAGTCCTGGCTTGTTGTAGGTGTAATGTTACTTGCTGTAGTACCTGGATGAAGGATAGAAACAGCAAAATGCCCGACGGGCGGCCCACTAGGATAAGCACAGATTTTTTGCGTGGGTATATTTAAGCCACTCTCTTAACTACATCGACCATGCCCCAGAGACCCTCCACAGTTTTTTCATCCCACTTAAAGCACTGTGTAAAGCTCGCCAATACTTTTGGGTCGAGTTCACGCTATATGAAACTGCAAAAATAAAATATGAATTGTGCATATACACTGCTTGCTGACAAGGCCTGGCTTCTAAGTGCTGTAGTAGCAGATGCCGCATCTGAGATGCGACTATTTACACAAATCATTTGTACGGCCTCTGAAGGTCCTTAATCCATGTCAGTATTTTAGTACGGGGACTAAAAAAAAAAGCATTTGCAATGCAATAGGTCTCGCATAACTGAATGTTTGAGCTATTGGTGTTGCATTATTGTTAGCAATGCCAATAGATCAAACTTTAATAATGCGAGACCTATTGCATCGGAAATGCTTATTTTATTTTAGGAGTTGTAAAAAAATAAGAATGAGAGGACCTAAATTGTCGCCATGGAAAGTATCTAAATAAATATAAGGGGCCAATGCCATGCAATATCATACAAAGCTCATCCTTTAACATGATCCTTTCAGGCACTGGTAACCAATGCAGTTCCTGAATCGTCTTGGAAACAGAGCAACATTTTGGTAGCTTTAACAGAAGACTCTGTAGTGCTATATGCATTTATATGCATAGTGAAACAGACCGATACGTTCAGCCTTTGGTTTTGGAATAGATGTGGGGAAGGGAATTTCTAGAAGTCTTTCTCAGTGTTAGTAAAGGTATTAAAGACAGAAAGTCTTGGCGCTCATACCGAAGCTCACTCGTGGGGTGGAAGCACCGTCAAGGTGGAAATTGTTGACGTCTCATTGAGACTTCAGAATGAGTGAATGGGCTTCCCAGTCAAGCTGACCAAAATGCTGTGCTCAATTCAAATGGTGATGTCTGAGCAATAGGTTTTATTTCTTTGTGATGTTTTCATGTTATATATATTTGCTCTTTTTATTTGATTCTTAGATTTGACAATGCTTGTTTCTTGTTTTGGAGGTCCATTACTATCTGCTTGTGTTTTATCTCTTACATTTGAACGTGTGAGTGTTTTAATATTACTTGCTTGTGCACATATATCTATATACATTTGCATGTTGCTTTACCAGTTTCATTTGACATCTGGGAAAGTCTTTCTGTTAGAGAGTGGTGCATTAATAAAATCCCACGATTTATTTTTAAACTTCCTTTTGATTTGCTTCATCTTGCGACTGCTGAATCTCCTTTACACATATTTCTTCTTGCTTTAACAAGTGCTTCTTCTTGGGATTGCTGAATTTCTTTAATTTTGGAGTATAAAGCTCAGCAGATTCGCCGCTGCCTTTTGCAAGTATTGCAGCTTAGATTGAGAACGTTTGTTCACCCCTAAATAGAGTGCATTACAATAGTCTATCCTTGAGAGAATGAGGGCGATCACTACTAACCTTTGTAAGTCAAATGGAATAAAAGACAGAACCTTCTAAATCAGCTTAGTTAGGTAAAAGCCGGAAGAAGCCATATGGTTAATCTACTCTGAGAAATTGAACTCTATTTCAAAGATAATCCTTACATTTTTTACCTTCGGGACAGGGAATGGTAGTGGGCCAAAGTCCTCAGGCCACCAAAATTATTCCTGGCTGCTAGGTTCTTGCCAAACAAAATCACCTCTGTTTTCTCAGTATTCAGTTTTAAAGAATTGTGACACATCTAACCCGCAGTCTGTGTCAAGCATTGCTTAAACTTATAGGCCGCTGTGCCATTTTAAAGGAGATGGATACAATAGTTTGTTTGTGTATCATCGGCAAAACAAATAGCTGAGGAACCAAAGGATTAGAGGAGTTCCCCCAAAGGAGTAATATAGATGCTGAAAAGCGTTGGGGACAAGAACGACTCCTGAGGTACCCCACATGAAAGAGAGAAGGGGTTGGATTTAAAGCTGCCAACCAAAACTGTTTGGACTCTCTTGGCTAGGAAGGAACTGAGAAGTGAGAGTGCTGCACCTCTAACTCTGAACCTCTCCAGCTGGTTTACGAGCACCCCATGGTTCACTGTATCAAATGCAGCTGAGAGGTCCAGGAGTATCAGTGTGGCACCCCAACCTTCCTCCACCAGCCTCCGGTTTTCCTCTGCATCAACTACAAGAGCCGATTCTGTACAATGTTTAGGTCTAAAATCCTGTGGCTTGGAATGTAGTATAATGTTGGAGTCCAAAAAGGTGTCAAATTTTCATTAAATGCCTTTTTCAAGATTTGAGCAGGGAACGGCAGGCAAGAATTAGGGCGATAATTCTTTGTTACTGTCGTATCTAATGTAGGTTTTTTAAGATGGGAAGAACAAAAGCCTTATTCCATGCCAGTGGATAGGAACTTGCCTGTAAAATACTATTCCGTTTTTTGGCCAGATGCCCTGAAAACAAATCAGGGGCCAAATGAAAGACAAAAGGTGGACAAGGGTCGGACTGTGCCCCAGACTTTGTGGCAACAATCAATCAGATTCAGAACTTAATTCTCTGTGAGAGGGGGAACATTGCACAGGTCCTCTCAAAGTGTCAAGTTGTCAGGTGCAGGCTGAAAAGAATTAAATGAGTCAATATAAGATGAGTCAGCTGCAGATCCCAAGTAGCCAGAAATCTTATTTTCTCCAAATTCATAGAATACACCATTTATTGTGCTTTAGAAATAAACAGTCAGTTTCTTACAAAAACCTTGATTAAGGGCATTGTTGCTGCCCTAGTCTATATTGGAGAGAAAGGTGATTGTTTTAAATTGCTCAGATGTGGAACTGTCAGCCACTTATATTATTTCTTACAAAAAGTAAAGAGTTTTAGCTGAGAGTATGAACTCTTTATATTCCTTACAGACTACTGAATACTTTCCCTTCTCTTCTGGATCATACTCACTTTTCCATTTTTGTTCAAAAGCCCTACATTTCTGCTTAAGATTCCTCAATCAATCAATTAAGTGACTTGTAAAGCGCAATTACTCACCAGTAAGGGTCTCAAGCCACTGGTTGGGGTGGGGTGGGGGGGACAGGTTGCGGACTGCTGATCCGTATAATGCACTGTTGTTTAGTCGAAGAGCCAACTCTTGAGGTCCTTCCTGAATTGAGGCAGTGAAGGTGATTGTCTGAGGTGGAGAGGCAGGGTGTTCCAGATCTATGCTGCATGGTGGGAGAAGGATCTTCCTCCTTCCTTTGTCTTGCAGATACGTGGGACGGTGGACAGGGCTAGTTGGGTGGAGAGGAAGTCTCTGGTGGGTGCATGGAATACGAGGCAGTGGTTGAGGTAAGCAGGTCCCGCATCGTGTAAGGCTTTGTAGGCATGTGTGAGGAGCTAGAAGGTGATTCTATTGTTGATTGGTAGCCATTGTTGGTCTGTCAGATAGCCGGTGATGAGGCTGTGGATATTGAAGGGGACGATGGCGGAGGCATTCTGAATGTTGTACAGTTTCTTGAACAGTTTTTGGGTGATGCCGGCGTTGAGCTCTTTGCCATAGTCGAGTCAGCTGCTGATTAGTGCGTGGGTAGGTGACCGTCTTTCTTGACTTGGTGGGGTTCCACTTGAAGATCTTTTGGAGCAGGCATAGCGTGTGGAAGTAGGATGATGAGACAGCGCTGATTTAGCCGTTCATGGTGAGCGAGGAGTTGAGGATGATGCTGAGGTTTTGTGTGTGGTCTGTGAGTGTGGTGGGGGTCCCAATCTGCACGGCACAAGGAGTCATCCCAGGCGGAGGGGAGGGAGCTCAGGATGAGGGTTTTGGTCTTCTCCAAGTTGAGCTTGAGGCAGCTTTCCTTTATCTAGGTGGCAACAGCCGTCATCCCATCATCGAAGTTGTTCTTGGCGACTGTGAGTTCTTTGTTGAGGGAGAGGATCAGCTGGGTGTCGTCGGCAAAGGACACAATCAATATTGAGTCTGTGGTTCCTGAAGATGGCTGAAAGCGGGCCATGTAGATATTGAAGAGAGTGGGGCTCAGGGAGGAGCCCTTAGGTAATCTGCAGCTGGTGGGTTCAGAGTGGAACAGTGGTATTCTGACTCTCTGTGTTTAGCCAGTGAGGAATAAGTGGATCTATTCCAGGGCTTTGTCATGTATGCTGGGGTCAAGGAGTCTCATCAATAGGGTGCGGTGGGAGACAGTGTTGCAGGCAGGCGAGAGGTCCAGGAGGATGAGGGGTGCAGTTTTGCCTTGGTCGAGGAGGGTGCAGACATCGTCTGTGGTGGCGAGAAGGGTGATCTTGGTGTTGTGGTTGCTTCGGAACCTGGATTGGGAGAGGTCCAGGATGTGGTTCGCTTTGATGAACTCTGAGAGTTGGGAGTGATGGATTTCTCAATGACCTTGGATCGGAAGAGGAGCAGAGACATGGGTCTGAAGTTCTTGAGGTCTGCCGGGTCAGTAGAGGGTTTATTTCAGTGAGGGGTTGATCTCTGCAGGTTTCCAGTCTTCCAGGAAGGCGGCGGAATTGATGGAGCAGTTGATGGTGCAGCGGAGTTCGGGTCGATGAAGGTGCCGGCTCTGTTGAAGATGTAGGCAGGTGTTTGAGGGTTCTCCGGACTGGATGCTCTTCATGATTTTGAGGGTGACGTTAGTGTTGAGGGGAGTCCAACTGAGCAAGGTCTACTGGGATCTCATGTCATTGGGTGCGGCGGTTGCTGGTGGGGTGACAGGGACTTGGGTACCGAGCTGTTGGAACTGTCATAGATTTACTTAATCTTATGGTGGAAGAAGGTGCCAAGGTTTTTGCAGAGTTCTTGGGAGGGTGGAATCTCTGCTGTTTCTGTGCTGGGTTTGGTGAATTATTTGACCACAGCAAAAAGGTCTTTGCTATTGAGTGCGTTGGTGGCGATCCTTTCTTGTAGGGCCTCTTTCTTTGTTGTTCTAAGGAGGTGGTGGTGTGCTGTGACTGCGGTTTTAAAGGCTGAGTGGTCTTCGGGGGTCTTGTTGCTCCTCCATCTCTTTTCGAGCCATCCACAGGTAGGTCTGGACTCCTGAAGGGCGGGAGAGAACCAGCTGGCTTTTTTTGACTGTTGCTTGCCTGGGGCTTTTTGAGGGGAGCCAGTGTGTCTGAGCCTTTGGAGATCCATCGGTGGAGGTTGAGTGCTGAGGTATTAACGTCCGCAGACATCAGAGGTGGGGTTTTGCTGAGGAAGGTGGTGACTGCTCTTTGATGACCTTGTTCCAACTTCTGCGAGGGTAGCCGTGAGTGTGCTGGTGTACAATAGGTTTGGTGGAGGAGAAGTGTACGCAGCGGTGCCAAGTCCAAAGAAGCTCAGAGCTCTGGCTGAAGGTGATGTTGACGCTGGCAGAGAAAATAGGGTCAATCGCATGTCCTGCAGAGTGGGTTTGGAAGGTGACCCTTTGTTTGAGTCAGAGAGCGGCGAGGTTCTCCAGCAGGGACAATGTGTTCCTGTTGTTGGGGTTGTCCAGGGAAAAGGTCAGGTTGCCGAGGAGGATGTAGTCTGTGGAGGCCACAGTGTGGGGTGCGATGAAGTCGATGAACGAGTCACTGAAGGCTGGAAAATGGTCTGCGGGGGCAGTAGATGAGGGTGCCACAGAGGGTGGTGTTCGGGTTGGTCTGGAGATGGAGGGGTTCCATTTTGGTCAAGTGGTGCTTTTGTGTACGATGGCGATGCCTCCACTCAGTTCAGGAGTATACCAAGGTGCAGAGGGACGTTTCCTGTGACAGTTTACTTGGAACAAATTGAGTCATAGCAGAATCAATCCATGGCGTAAAGTTAGAAGAGGCAGTACCAATGTTGGAATCGGGTAGTGGACTAATAATCCTCAGTGCCTTCTCTAACTCAGATTTTTTCAACTTGGGCCTTGGGCAGAAAACTAATGGAGCATTAGACTGACTTGGTGGTGGGCTAGTCCTGGAGATGCTAACTTAAAACAAACTGCCTTATGATCTGTCCACAGCAGGGGCAATGTTCTATCCATTTCCATTTTCAACATCTTTATTCGACAAGTTACAGTCATAAAAGCATTTGTAAGAATACAGAAGAAATATATATATAAAACAGCTGTTGAAGGAGAAGCATAGCTTAAATAAATAATAAAAAAGGCAGCTCCGATGTCCTTATTTATACAGTTCATTAGTAAAACCTAAGAAGTAAAATACACACGCCAAGACAGACCCCCTAGGGGGACTTCTAATTTTATGTCTAAATTATGCTAAATTTACTTATAATAAAAAAAAAAATTTTTTAAAAGCTCCTTAAAAAGTTACATCATACAATTAAGATATATACAAAACGGGGGGGGGGGTGTCCAGTGACCAGTTAAGATGGTCGCGGCTTAACTGAGCTCCGCGACCTGACGAGCTTTCCCCGACTATCCGCCTAACTTATCCTGACATGCGGCAGCGCTGCTGCCTATCAACTGAAATCGGAGAGGTCTCCACTCCGCAATGGTCCTACCTGCACTCGGGGACTCCCTTCAGCCACGACGCGGCGCCACCGTGCAGATCGCGGCCTAGTGTGCCTGTAGACGCCAGGGCCTGGGGTGGCAAGGAGGTCCGGTGGCGAGACGACTGGTGCAGCTCTGTAGCCGCCGGAGAAACGGGACGGCCAAGAAAATTGACAGCGGGGCCGGGTCCCCGCGGCAATGCCGGCAGCAAGTACGAGACCCCCCCACCCCCCTCTCCGGTGGCTGGGAGAAAGCGGTCAGACCCGACACAGTGGTGAGGGAGCATCCGAGGCCTGATTGCCACTGGGCCCAAAACTAACGTGGAGGAGGGCGACGGTCCGTCCACAACCCTGTGCCTGGCAGCCACTAATCCACAAGCCCTTACGACTAGCTGCTCTCAGGTGTGGTGGGGGTCGCCGCACCGTCGGGCCTGGCGCCGGAATCAGGCGCCCAGGACCATTGAGAGGCCCTTGTTAAGCCTTGCACGGCCCCCTGCATTGTCATCGGAAAGGGACCGTGGTGAGACAAGTGGCGCCCACAGATTCCGCAGAGTACAACATTGGAGAGACAGCGTAGGAGGCGCAGGCCGGACTCGGAAGCACCAGGTGATCTCATCTGGCCCTGGCCCGGGTAGGAGCCGCCGCATTGCAACTGGTGTGAGACCCCACATCCGCACTATCGTAACAGTGACCCACGCAGACTTACCTGTATTCCGCCACAAAAAGGAGTGATGAGTGGCAGGGGATCCAGAGGGCAGCAAGTGCTGCGGCTCGATAAATTTGCATATAATAAAGATGGCGCGGACACTACTAAAGGCAACACGCCACACTCGGCTGCCCGCCCAACTGACAACCCCGGGGCTGCCGAGGAGATCACACTCCATGATGTCATGGCGGCATTAAAGAATATGCAATCCTCCATGGGCACGATCTCCACTGACATTTCTCTCATCCGAGCAGACCTCGCCAAAATGTCGGATCATGTGGGAGATGTGGAGAAAACGACGGCAGGACTAACTGCAGACACGGCGGAATTACAGACCAAAGTGCGCAAACTGGAGGAAGACAACATCCTGTTGAAGGAAGGTAGATCCCGCCGCAATAATGTACGCCTGGTCGGAGAACCGGAGACGGCCGGGGGTCCAGCACTTGACCTCTTCGTGGAAGATCTCATTCAAAATCAACTCCAACCAAGAGGACTTTCAAAATATTTTTCGGTGGAGCGTGCCCACCGCGTACCCGGAGGCAAGCTGCGCCTAGGGAATCCACCCCGACCAATCCTGGCTCGCATTTTTAACTTACGCGACCGCAACGCCATTTAGCAGGCCGCACGCATTGCCCCGCCAATGAAAATTGAAAATCTGGACGTTACCTTCTACCCTGACTACACGGCGGCAGTAGCACAACAACGACGAAGCTTCACAGAGGTGAAGAAGGAGTTCCGCACCAGAGAAATTCAAGTACTCTATGATTTTTCCTGCAAGACTGCGCGTGGAATCCGAAGGAAAGACGTGGTTCTTTAAATCCCCTGGGGAAGCAAGAGACTGGCTAGAGGGATGGCGTCCGGCTCGATTATCTCTTCAGTGCAAAAAACTGCTTCAACGTCGACGACGACAGTGTCGACGACGACAGCATCGTCGGCCTTCTCATCGACGACGAAGACGACGCCTTCGTCGATGGCGAGTATGCCAGTGTCGTCGACCATTCCATTTTCACCATCGACGACGAAGATCCTATTGTCGACGATGAAGTCGACGTCGACGACGAAGTCAAAGTCGTCGGCGATTGTGCCGCCGACAAAGATCATCCCGTCGACGAAGGCCACGTCAACGAGAATTCCGTCATCGGCACTGCATCTGACAACGCCAAAAGGAAATGGAAAGAGTCTGTGCTGCTATCTCAAGCCATGGATACCTTGCCGCCACAGACAGCCCATATCGGCATCAAAAGCTAAGGAAACCAATTACGCCAGACCTGACGTCACCCAGTAAGGTGCAAGAGCTGCCTCCAACCTGCCTGTTTCAAGGTGAAGAGTCGGAGGAAGAGTTGTACACACAAGCCACAAGCCCATCAGACCTTGTGGTCAAGTGCCAAAGCACGGATGAGGAAATGGAGGAGGTGGAACATGTGGAACATACAGTCCACACTCAAGTCTGCACACAAGTTACACCGATGGTGTGCCTACCAGCGGCCATTGTATCAGACCTGCAATTCTTAATACAAGACTACAAACAGCGGTTTCCGGAAAAACCCACTACACCTGTACCGACATCTGTACACGCACCCACTCCATTGGCCCGACACAAGCCGCCACCACTAGCGCTTAGTGGGGAACAAGAGTCACTGCAAGAAATTCAATCGTCTGATGACGAAGAAGGGGACCAGGATGAGGGCGAGGTCCGTGAAGACGAGTCTGACCCAGACGTAGATCAAGACTATATTGCTCCTTCTCCGGCCTTCCCCGGAACCACAGTCCTCAGAATCACCACCCGCTGATATCAGTGGATTCCATAACCTTGTAGAGCGCACAGCCAAACGATTCCACATGACTATGGCGTCTCAGGAAGGCGAGTACTTCCTGTATGACTTCAAGGAACCAGCTAAAAAGACAACTAAGTCAATTCCTATCATTGACTTTATATGGAAGCAAGGGAAATTACTGATGCAAACACCAGCTTCAATCCAAGTAGTGGTACCCAGGCTTGAAAAGAAATACAAGGCGACTTCATCAGCGCCAGCATGCCTCACAGGTCACCCCAAGGAAGATTCTGTGGTAACCCAGGCGGCACAGAAAAATTCACGTAACCCAGCATCGCCTCTGTCAACACCACCTGACAAGGAAGGCAGAAAACTGGATACTTTTGGCAAGCGTTTTTCCACCACGTCAGCCATGACAGTAAAGGTGGCAAATTCCATCGCACTTCTGGGCCGCTACAATCGGCAACTCTGGGCAGATATTGCACCTTACCTATCTCACCTGCCAGAGGATGTTAAGGAGGAAGCTCAATCGCTCCTCTTGGAAGGCCAGACATCTGCCTCTGAGCTCATTGACTGCGCAATGCATGTCGCCATGACCGGTTTCAGGCAACAGGCAGGTGCTGCTGTACTCAGAAGACAAGGCTGGCTCAAAGCCACCTCTTTCCGCCAGGAGGTGCAGACGAAGATTATTGATATGCCCTATGACGGCCAACATCTCTTCGGGGATAAGATTGATGAGGCCTTAAATACTATCAAAAAAGACACGGACACTGTCAAAGCCCTTGGAACACTGCAATTCCGGAACCAGTCCTTTCGTGGAAACAAAAATAGAGGACAATCTTCTTAAAGAGGCACTTACCAGAACAGGTCCTCCTATTCATACAACCAAAACAGAACGCAATACCAACCGCGACAACAGCAGCAAGGGCGTCAGACTTCCTACGGCAAGTCTAATTACAGAGGGAAAAAACAGAAAAAACCTGCTGGCAACCGCCAATGACTTGTGTCAATGGCCAGTCCACCCACCATCGAACTTCTTCAAAATTGCAGGGAAACTCACACACTTCCTCGAAAATTGGAGATTGATAACAACAGATCGGTGGGTGCTCCAGCTCATTCAATTCGGACATTCCCTGGAATTTGTCACGATCCCCCCGACAACACCACCTCGCAAACAGTCCCACAGGCACCTACGATTGCTTCTGCAGGAAATCTCCTCCATGCTACAGAAGGGAGTGATAGAGAGAGTTCCACCAACCCACAAAGGAAATAGTTTTTACTCCCCCTTCTTCCTGATCCACAGGAAAGGGAAAAAGTGGAGACCAATCCTGGACCTCAGGGCACTCAACGTGTTCCTAAGAAAACAATTGTTCCGTATGGTGACACTCCAGGAGATCATGGGACTATTGGAGGAAGGGGACTATATGACGTCCTTAGACCTGCAGGAAGCTTACTACCATGTTCCTATCCTCAAAGGGCACAGGAAATACCTCAGATTTGCTGTAGCGGGGCAGCATTACCAATTTTGTGTCCTCCCGTTTGGCCTCAAATCTGCCCCTCGGATATTTACCAAATGCCTCTCACCTGTGGCGGCTTTCCTTCGTCAACAAGGACACCAGGTCTTCCCATACCTGGATGACTGGCTGGTCAAGGCACCATCCGCGACCGGCGCAGCCAAATCCTGCAGCGCCTGTCTGGATATTTTCCAGCGTTTAGGTTTGACCCTCAACGCGAGAAGTCTACACTGGAGCCCAACAAGGTCATTACATTTCTTGGGGCGACAATAGACACAGAACGTGTCAAGGCTTTCCCTTCTCAGGAAAGGAAAGTCAAACTCATCTCCCTGGCCACGTCAGTGGCATCAAGGAAGACTTTACCGGTCCGCACCTTCAAGTCCCTCCTCGGCATGATGTCCTCATGTATCATGCTCATACCCCACTGCCGCCTCAAGATGCGCCCACTCCTGGAGGAGTTGACAAGCCAATGGACACAAAGTACAGAATCATTCAAGAACCGCATACGAGTCACTCGAAACATGGTCAACCACTTACAGTGGTGGAGATCGTTCAAACACCTGTCACAGGGACTGCCGTTCCTGCTTCCCGCAGAGCCACATGTGATAACAACGGACGCATCCCTAGAAGGCTGGGGAGCGGTCCTCCAAGAACTCCAGATCAATGGCAAGTGGACAGAACAGGAAACCCAGCTCCACATCAACCTATTGGAGTTAAGAGCGGTCTTCCTAGCTCTACAAGCCTTCCTGCCACGCATTCAAAACTCCCCAGTGCTCGTCAGAACAGACAACACCACGACGTTGCAATACCTAAACCAGCAGGGGGGGACGCGATCGCTCTCACTATCTCGCGAATCGCAAAGAGTCTGGAACTGGCTTGTGAAACACAGGATAACACTGAAAGCAGAGTACGTCCCTGGCAAGGACAACGTCTTGGCGGATGCTCTGACCACACAGGGATCTCCATCCCACGAATGGGAACTAGACATGGAAGTGCTGGAACACCTCTTTGCGGAATGGGGAACTCCGCGAATAGACCTCTTTGCCATGAGAAACAACGCCAAATGCCCAAGCTTCGCAAGCAGGCATCACCAACCAGGAACCCTCGGAAATGCTTTTTCCATCGCATAGTGCAACATCTTTGCGTACGCCTTTCTGCCATTTCCACTGATACCCAGGGTTCTCAGGAAGATGAAGTCGGAGCCCTGCACTCTGATTCTGATCGCCCCATTCTGGCCGAGGCAGCACTGGTTCACGGACCTTCACCGCCTCTCGGCCCAGCCACCTATTCGCCTGCGTCAACATCCAGCTCTGCTCACAATGTCCCAAGGACAGGTACACCACCCGAATCTGAGCTCTCTAAAATTGTCAGCTTGGCTCCTGAGTACCGGGAATTCAGCCACATACACATCCCGCAGGAGTGCAGAGACGTCCTTGCAAAGGTTAGAGTGGACAGCACTAATAAAACTTACTCATTAAAATGGAAACGGTTTCGCTCCTGGTGTGTGGCCGAAGGCCTGCAGCCTTTCCACATCACTCCACAACAGCTGCTACCATACTTACTACATCTGGCACAATCGGGCCTTTCACACGCATCCATTAAAGTGCATCTGGCGGCGATCTCATATTCACCAGGACTCCTAAGGGTCCATCCCTGTGGGCAGACAGACTTATAAAGCAATTCCTTAACGGTCTATCCAGGTCCTTCCCACGACCAAGGCTGATCCCTCCGTCGTGGCACCTCAGTGTGGTCCTTCACCAATTAATGAAGCACCCCTTTGAACCCATCCATAGGGCAGACATCAAATTTATCTCATGGAAAACGGCCCTCCTCCTGGCTTTGACTTCTGCTAGAAGGGTCAGCGAGTTGCAGGCTCTCTCAATTCAAGATCCTTTCATTCAGTTCAGAGAGGACAGAGTGATCTTACGAACTAATCCTCCGTTTATTCCGAAAGTCCCTTCAGACTTCCACCTCAACGAACCAGTGGTCCTCAGGTCATTCTTTCCAAATCCTACCACTGTGGCCGAGAGAACTCTACATTTGTTGGATCTGAAGAGATGTCTTAAATTCTACATTGACAAGACAAAACACTTCCGAAAATCATCTCAACTCTTTGTTGCCTTTAGTAGACCACGGAAAGGCATGCCCCTGTCAAAGCAAAGCATTTCAAGGTGGATTTCCTCGGCGATCACATTTTGCCATGACACGGCCGGACGACCTTTGGACGCAAGAGTCAAAGCTCATTCGACAAGAGCCATGTCCACGTCTGCGGCACTGTTTGCTGGAGTGCCGGTATTGGACATCTGCAGAGCGGCGACCTGGAAGTCACCGCATACCTTCACCATACACTACTGACTGGACACTGAGCTGATGAAGGATGCAGCAGTGGGCCAAGCAGTGCTTCGCCATCTATTCCAGTGAGGTGAGCCTTCCGACATCCATGTGAGAAGTTGGCCTGATATGCAGTGCTCACTATTCTAGTGATCACTATGCATCAGTCCAAACGACCCTTATGGTGATTGGTTGTAAGTCAACCTTAGACCAGCTATCCTAGTAGCGTGGATACGAGCAGTCTTCGGGCTATACTCTAGAGGGCGTGTTAAGCCAGCTGTTATACCATCACATATACCCCTTGAACACCAAGTGAAAGGACACCACACAAGTGTTATGAAAATAAACAGTGTATTTATTTAAGTCACAACAGCCCTGTACTCTTTATGAGGAAAGGGTACTAAGCACACAACAAAACTCTTAGGAAAATACTTCAAGTGCACAATCTACACAAATGCCCGAGGGCACGGAAAGTTAGTGTTCTCGGGCGAACCCGATAAGGTAAGTCGGAAGCGACAGTGACTCTGGACCCTTAGATAATGAGGCTATGCTGGGGCACCGAAATGCCGAAGTTACCTAGCCCAGGGGCTGCGGCTGCATAGGTCTTTACAGACGTCGGGAATCCTCGCTGACGGACCAGGAGCCGGAAGGAAGGAGTTGCTGGCCGGCGACCAGTGAAGATAGTTCGTAGAGATCCAAGCCTGGATCGGAGATGGATGACACCTGAAAGCAGAGGGGACCAAGTTCGTAACTACTAGCCAGTAGTCAGAGGGTACCAGGAGGGCACCGGATGATCATCACCTCGACTAGGTGAGTGGGCGACGCTAGACTCGGCAGTCTCACGGACCAGGAGGCGTTGTCGGCGACCAGGATGGAAGTGCGAGCTGTCCCACGATGGTTGATGCTGTCGGCGTCGCTGGGCCCAGGATTGGGGCAACGAGCCTTGGCAAATTCAGGCCCACGTGGTGAACCTAAAATGGCGTCTTGAGTGGACCAGGAGGGTCCGGGGTGCTCCTCTCTCAGAAGGGAGCAAAGGCCAGTCTGGAGCAACCAGACCAGCAGCGTTGTTGTCGGGCGTCTTCGAGGAGGCCACGAGCCAACAGGCTAGTAGCCAGACAACGTGATGAGCAGCAAAAAGCAGAAGGGCCCCACGCAGATCGTGGAGATGCTGGGAGGCTGGACTTCGGTGCTGGAGCTGCTCAGGGTCGGGGCTTCTCGGACCCCAAAGCACTCACCAGAGGATCCCTCGGCGGTCGATCTGGATAGAAGTCGTGCAGTTCTGATGATGGCCGGTCCCTCGAGGTCTCGTCGCACCCACGGATCTCAGCTGAGCTGACGATGAGGTGCCAGGGAAGCCGGTTCTCGTCGAGCTGGGCAGTCGGATTCCTGAGGAAGGACGTGCAGCAAACCGCAGAGTTCTTAGATGGTGCCTGCGGATGCAGGGTGACTACTCCTTAGCCACAAGGGAGAAATCTTGAGAAGAAGTCTTGAGTTCCTTTCGTAGAAAGTAGTTTCAGGATTCAAAGATGATCTAATTTGGAAGGGTCCCCGCTCCTGCCTTTATCCTAAAGAAAGGGGTGGGTACGCGACTAGGTCCTGCCCTAGGGGTGGGACCAGGAAGGGGGGTGGTTACACCCCTCTCCCATGCCGGACTTTCCCCAGGCCAGGGGCTGGTGTGCCCCTGGAACTGGTTCTAGCCGGCAGATGCGTAGTGAGCACCGGGGTGCCACTCAGCAGTCACCTTCCTGTAAAGCCCTGCCTACCCAGGATACACAAAACCCTGTCTGGGATGGTGCTAGCACCGCCCCTGACAGGAAACCCTTTGTCCAAGCTCTCCTCGCTGGAAGGACTCCCAGCAGCAGGAGGTCAGACTCGTGTCTGTGGTGGCAGCATCCATTTTGTGGAGCTGAGGCTTCGTTTAACTTTAACCGGGGTTCACAGTTACATACATGTCGTGTCCCTCTAGAAGGGTGGAATGCTAACCCCGTCGCCAGAATTGGCGAGGGGTTAGTATTCCAATTCGTATGACACCTTACTCGACATGTTTTGATAAAGCAATACCAAAGATAGCATTTACCCGCGAGGATTATAATGCACTTAAGAGTATATGGTATGCGTTATCATGGAACAGCTATTAGGACTTGGTTCCGCAAGCAGCAAACGGGCTCAGCTCATGCCAGAGCACCATTTCACACGATTCCAAGCACTCTGCCTTCAGGATTGTCAAGGCCTGCCATAGGAGTGACTGATAGGAATCTGTGTGTCCATTTTTAGGGTTAGATATAGGTATACTATATCTAAAGCAAAGGGTGATTACACCACCTTGCCCCAGCTGTCGTGCAGCCAGTTGTGTCAGATTTAGATGGCCATCCAGGGGTGGCATAATACATGCTTCAGCCCCTGGTAGGCCCTGGGTAACTATGCCCTGAGTTACAGGGTCTGATAAGGTGGCCCAGTACCAATTGGAAATGTACCTAAGGTACATGGAATCCATTTTAGAGACAGAGCAGTAGGCCTGGGGTCCTGATTGGCAGGGCCCCAGGTCAACTAAGTCGGAAAACCAGCAAAACACTAGGCAAAAAGTTGGGGGCAACCATAGTCAGGTATCCACCTTCCTACAATCCCTCCATCCTTTACTGGTATGCACATTCTTTTACTAATATTTACATGAAATGCATTTTGGTGGTTTGCAGTTGCGTGATATGTATTACCTACAGACTCATATATGATGCTCCATCAAAAATGTGCATAATATATTGCTTGCTACTCTGATTCAGGCATGTGAATCTATGAAAGACACCCAAATACTGGATAAGAAATGCGTTACTTACCTGTCTCTGCAGTTATCCAGTATTGGTGTCTTTCATAGATTCACATGCACCCTCCCACCTCCCCTGGAAGGACTCACCTATCTCTCTAACAAAATTACGCCTACCTAGCTGGTGCGTACGAAAATCTAAGAGACCTAGGCTCCTGACAGGAAGGTTCTAGAAGGAGGTGGTAGCTGATTGGTTGGCTTCTTTACTTTGGTCCTTTTTACAAAAGGACATAGATAGGCCACTAAGGTGGGACCCTTGGGGCCTACCCTAGTTTGGTCCTTTTTACAAAAGGACGTGGATAGGCCACTAAGGTGGGATCCTTAGGCCTATTCTTCTCTATGTATGTCTATAGGACTGTCACCTTTCGGTCACAAGAAGGGAAGGAGCCAAGACTAGAGGGCGACTGTTTATCTATTTTATTGCGGGTTACAGACTGTAGAACAACAAAACATAGTCTTTAAGTCAGACACGGGGTCGGTGGCAGGTTTGTAGTCCTCTGGCACTTCCTGGGTTGGGGTCCGGGACACTCCAGCACATGGAAGAAAAGAAAAGAACATGGCTTTTAGTGTTTTGTTCCGTTAACTAGAAACTCTCGAAATAGGGAGGGTGTGAGGAATCCAAACGAGAACGCACCTGGGAAAGCCACGCGTCCTCCTTAGCGTGGTTGGGCGAAACGCGGTGTCGTTGGCCTCCTGGCTTTACAGCTGCCTCCGTCCGCTCCTCCTCGGTTACCGGTCCGGCACCTTCTCTGCTTCTGGTGTCGTCGACGTCCAAGGACTCCGTCTCCACGGTGCTTTCCGCCTTCCCGGTGGCGTGGTTCTCCTGGCGTCTCACTTCTTCCTCCCACGACGGAGACACGGCGTCTTCCGGGTCTCCCCTCATATGGTGAGAGGCCACTCCTGATAGGCCCGAAAAGTCAGGTGGTCCAGATGCAAAGCCTTCGTCACAAACACAAAGGCTATTCTTAAAGGGCCCGTAGTAATCCGCCTGTTGAGGAGACGGACAATCAGTTAGCCCTTCCGGGGCTGAGCATGGGACCCCCTGACAAATCCCTCCCCTAGACTTTTCCCGTTCGGGGGAAAGTGGATAGCGGGACAAGTAGTCAGCATTCGTTTGAGCCGTACCCTGACGGTGGCATACTTCAAAGTCGTACGGTTGTAAGGACAGAAACCAACGGAGGATGGGCTCATTGCGTCCCTTGTTCCGCTGGAGCCACTGCAAAGGGGCATGGTCTGAGTACAGTGTAAAATGCCGACCATCCAGATAATAATGAAGCTTTTCAATGCTCCATTTCACTGCAAGGCACTCCTTTTCGATCGTGGGATAGACCGTCTTTCTGGGGAAAAGTTTCCTGCTTAAGTACAGAATAGGACGTTCCCTCCCCTCCTGATCCAACTGAGACAGAACAGCCCCCAGTCCCACCCCGGAAGCATCCGTTTGTAAATAGAAAGGTTTGCCAAAGTCAAGTGTAATCAGGACTGGAGACGAGGAGAGGACATCTTTTAGTGCCTGAAAAGCGGTCTGAGCTTGGGAAGAGGGTTGCTTGAACGGAACAGAAGAGGCAGTTTTCTTTAACATATCCGTCAAAGGGGCTGAAAGTGTGGCAAAGTGTGGAATAAACCGTCGGTAGTAACCAACCAAACCAAGAAAGGCACGGAGATCTCGCCTGTTTTTAGGAAACTCCTGTTGTTGTATAGCCTTCACTTTTTCTTGTTGTGGAAACAACTGGCCGTTACCCAGCATGTACCCAAGGTACTTCACTTGGGAAAAGGCAAAGCGTGACTTCTTTGCATTTATGTGTAGTCCTGCCTTTTCCAAAGCCATAAGGATTTGACTCAAGTGTTGTAAATGGGTCTGTCAATCCGAACTATGGATGACAATGTCGTCTATGTAAGCTGCCGCAAAGTGTCTATATGGGGCCAACACTGTGTCCATAAGACGTTGGAAGGTAGCAGGGGCCCCATGAAGTCCAAAGGGCAAGACAGTGAAATGAAAGAGACCATCAGGGGTGGTGAATGCTGTCTTTTCCTGATCTTTTGGAGACAGAGGCACCTGCCAATAGCCTTTGGTGAGGTCAATGGCTGTTATGTATTGAGCTTCACCAAGGCGTTCTATCAGCTCATCTACCCTTGGTAAAGGATATCCGTCTTGTTTTGACACCTTGTTCACTGCTCTGAAGTCAATGCAAAATCTCTTACTTCCGTCAGGCTTTGGCACCAATACCACTGGGGAAGACCAATTGCTTTTAGAGGGTACTATGATCCCTGCTTCTAACATTTTCTGTACCTCCTCTTTTATCACTGATCTTCGTGCTTCGGGGACCCGATACGGTTTCTGTTTTACAACTACCCCCGGAGCTGTCGGTATATGGTGTTCAGCCAAGGTGGTTCGACCTGGCTGATCCGAGAATATGGCCTGATGTGTTAGCATCAGCTCCTTCAACTCACTTTTCTTAAGATCTGTAAGGTCGGAATTTACCACAGCATGCTCGATGGTATGAGCAGGCGGTGTCGCTAATGACACTGAAACATGAGCTTTCGGAGGGGCACCCAGCCACTTCTTTAAGATATTAATGTGGTAAATCTGGGTTCGGGAAGGAGATAGTTTCAGCGCATATGTGGTCCTACCTATTTTCCTGACGACCTGGAAAGGTCCTTGCCACTCCTTCCGAAGTTTGTGAGTGGAAGTAGGAAGAAGGACCAAAGCCCAATCACCTATGTCCAACTCTCTCCACTTCTTGCCTTTATCATAAAAGGTCTTTTGTCTGTCTTTAGCTTTCTCTAGGGTTTCATAGGATAGGGTCCGTAGCTTGTGTAACCGGGATTTCAGCTGCTGGGAATAATCCAACAATTCTTCAGCATCTTTTGAGCTTGTCTTTTCCCAACTATCCCTGGTTATTTCTAACAATGTACGGGGTTTCCTACCAAACAGTAACTCGAAGGGGGAAGTTCCTAAACTGCTTTGGAACTGGCTTCTTAACACATAAAGTGCCAACGGTAGAAGTTGGTCCCACTGTTTACCGTCTCCTGTCAAAAGTTTATTTAGAGTGGTTTTCATTAACCCGTTGTAGCGTTCAACCAGACCATCGGTTTGTGGATGGTACACCGAGGTACGCAGATGTTTCACATTGAGGAGGTTACACACTTGTTTCATGAGGCGAGACACGAACGGTGTCCCTTGGTCGGTTATAAGATCTTTAGGGAATCCCATCCGAGCAAACAATTCGACCAATTTTTGGGAAATGGCACTAGTGGTAGCTGCTCGTAATGGGAATGCCTCTGGATAACGAGTCGCATAGTCAACTATTACCATAACGTATTGGTAACCTCTATGTGACTTCGGCAAAGGGCCTATGATGTCTACCCCTATCCTTTCAAAAGGTTTCCCTATGATTGGAAGTGGAACAAGGGGAACCTTATGTGGGATGTACGGGTTCCTCTTCTGACAAATCTGGCATTCCTGGCAGTATTTCTTCACTTGTGCATACACCCCGGGCCAATAGAAATGCTCCATTATGGAAGTAGTGGTCTTTTCGGCACCAGAATGACCTGCTAATAGATGTGCATGAGCATAAAACATTACTTGCTCACGGAACAGGGTAGGTACTATTAGCTGTGGAGAGGCCTGACTCTGCCCTACTCTATACAGAAGACCGTTCTGTTCAATAAAACAAGGATAAGAAGGGGGGTTCTGATTTTTATTGTCCTGTGCGTTTTGCCAGGCAGAGGCCAATGAGGCATCATTTAACTGAGCAGCCCTAAAGTTGGTATCGGTAGACCAAGGTTCTTCCGCTAATAGACCCTCCCTGACCCCGCTCCTACCTTGTTTCTCTAAAACTTCTGTCATCAGAGTAGAAAACCACTTATTGTCTGTACCTATAATGAGTGGTTCGGGTAGAGTAGGAAGGACTCCTACTTCACACTGTACTTGGGTCCCCTTTTCTGTTGTTATCGTGACCCTGGCTAGGGAGTAAGTACGTATGTCCCCGTGTACACATTTTATCCTCACACTACGGTCCAAGAGCAAGGAAGAACTGTTCAGGGCGTTTTTCTGTATCACCGAATGGCGACAACCAGAGTCCAACAGGGCACGGGTTTTCTTACCGTCTACCAAGACACTTACATAAAAGGCTGGACCAGTCTCTTGGGCATACAAGAGGGCACGCGGAGCATACCCCACCTCCATGGGCTCTTCCTCCTTCTCTTTCTTTTTACGGCAGTACTTGGCAATATGTCCCCACTCGCCGCATTCATAACACTGAGGACTTGTAAAGACCGGTGGTTCGGGCTTCAAAGGTCTAGGTTTCATAGGAGGAGGCTCACTTTGAGGTTTGTATGGTTTTTTCTCGGGTTTCGTAAGGTTTTTGTTAACAACAGGTTTTTCGGATTCTCGGAAGACAGGCCTGGTTTGGGCTCTCGCATAGGAATTAGCCATTTCAATGGCGTGCTCTAGAGTCAACCCTGCATGCTGTCGGAGCCACCGTTGTGTGCCATAGGGCAACGCTTCAAGAAATTGTTCCAAATAAATCTTATTCATTACATTATCGATATTCCCCTCTTGTGGTTTCAACCACCTATCTGCTGCATCTTTCAGCTTATAGAAAAGAGTTTTGGGAGCATCTGTTGGGGTTCCCCTCTCCTGTCGAAACTGTAAACGATAAGTCTCATCATCGACTCCCAGTCTATCAAGGACTATTTGTTTCACATGTCCTTAGGCCGCAGTACCGTCCTTATTGGCCAACTGATAAGCTGCCCGGGCTTCTCCTGTAAGGAGAGGAGCTAGATAAAAGGGCCATCTCTCTCCCGGCCAGGCACTAGCGCGGGCTGCCCTTTCAAAATTTAGGAAGAAGGAAACAGGGTCGTCTCCAGGAACATATTTTTGGAGCGGCACGACTGCCCCGGGTGGGTGTGTGGCTCGAGTTTGTCCCAAAACAGCCAACAGCTGCGTTTGTCCCTCTGAGAGTTTAGTAAGGTGATCAGCCTGTGTCTGTATGGACGCAGTGAACGTAGCTCTATCACTGTCCGCTTGTTCGTTAGACCGGTTAATTGCCCACTATAGCTTGGACTGGCCTTCGCTCAATTGATTTAGTAAGGTCTCCATCTTGTTTACCTCAGATGGAATGTCTCCTGGCTGGCTCGCCACTTGTCACCTTTCGGTCACAAGAAGGGAAGGAGCCAAGACTAGAGGGCGACTGTTTATCTATTTTATTGCGGGTTACAGACTGTAGAACAACAAAACATAGTCTTTAAGTCAGACACGGGGTCAGTGGCAGGTTTTGTAGTCCTCGGGCACTTCCTGGGTTGGGGTCCGGGACACTCCAGCACATGGAAGAAAAGAAAAGAACGTGGCTTTTAGTGTTTTGTTCCGTTAACTAGAAACTCTCGAAATAGGGAGGGTGTGAGGGATAAAGCAAGGACCACCACCACATTCAGTGAGTTGTACACGGTTTTGCTAAACGAGGTGCCCCGCTGCTTGCACGGTCCCCTATCCGGTCCCTCCCTTCTTAAAGTTCAACAAGGAACCCAAACGAGCACGCACCTGGGAAAGCCACGCGTCCTCCTTAGCGTGGCTGGGCGAAACGCGGTATCGTTGGCCTCCTGGCTTTACAGCTGCCTCCGTCCGCTCCTCCTCGGTTACCGGTCCGGCACCTTCTCTGCTTCTGGTGTCGTCGACGTCCAAGGACTCCGTCTCCACGGTGCTTTCCGCCTTCCCGGTCGCGTGGTTCTCCTGGCGTCTCACTTCTTCCTCTCACGACGGAGACACGGCGTCTTCCGGGTCTCCCCTCATATGGTGAGAGGCCACTCCTGATAGGCCCGAAAAGTCAGGTGGTCCAGATGCGAAGCCTTCGTCACGAACACAAAGGCTATCCTTAAAGGGCCCGTAGTAATCCGCCTGTTGAGGAGACGGACAATCAGTTAGCCCTTCCGGGGCTGAGCATGGGACCCCCAGACAAGGACATTACTTTTTTATATACCGGAGGCTCCCGTCTCGACGACAGGGAATGATTCAGGCATGTGAATCTTTAAAAGACACCAATACTGGATAACTGCAGTTACAGGTAAGTAACGCATTTCTTACTGCGGTATTGAACACAAAAACACCTCTAAATCATTGCCATTGAATGAAACAAAAAGCTAAGACAACACAAAATGTGATAATTATGCAGAACACAAGGAATATGAAACACAGGCATATCTACAACATTGTTTATGGTGTGGCCTACTTCCTATTCCAGGGTACCCATGTAGGAGGCTGGATCAGTATATAGTGTCCACCTATGGTGAGGCACTTTGCACTGGGTCCAGGCTGACCTTAGTGATAGTGTTTAGGTCCCTGTTAACCAACGGTCTCAAGGGGTAGCTGTGAAGGGCAGCTTATTCAGGAGGGTGTAAAGCTGGTACATTTACCACAAAGTCAGTCAGCAAGCTTTCACACAAGAAAGAACCACACCAGTGTTTACAAAAACACAGTAGTACTTATTATAACAATACTATTAACTAACATGGTATATATCCTACCCAGAGATATAAAATACACACAGGAAATATTTAAGAAACAGGTAAGTAGCACACAAAAACACATTGGTCCCTATGGGGGACAAAACTATACACTAAGAAAGTGGTAAAAGAGGTAAGCACCAAAACAAGACAGTTACCCAAGGGAGAAGAAGCCCAAGGGAAGCAAGGAACCCACAGATGTGTGTAACTAGGGAGCCCAAGGCACCCAGGTTTGGAGTGGTTACACAGGTCAAATGTCCATAGGATAACACAGGGTAAATTGCAGTTGGTATTTTCTTGTTTCAGGACCCTTCCCAAAGGACCCTGAAGACACCAATTGGATCAAGGGAGGTTGAAGAGCCAGCCCACTCGTGGATACCCAGGGAACCAGGATACCTACCTAAGGGAGCACAGGTGCATAGGGGCAAAGTGGTGTCGGAGCTGCTTGTAGGAACTAATGGAGGATCTTGGAAGTCCTGCAGATGCAGTGACTCGTGGACCAGGACGGTGGAACCTACATGTGGATTCTGTATGAGAAGAACCTGAAAGCATAGGGGAAAGACAGAGTACAAGCCACCCAAAGGTGCCCAGGAGGAGATGGAGCACAATGCCACCCATTCTCAGAGGTACTTGCTGCAGAACCATGGTCTCTAGAAGCAGCTGTGGAGCGCAGGCGACAATGCAGGAGCACAGGAGATGATTTAGGAGCACAGGAGCCATCCATGAGCTGTCCCACGATGGATGAGGAATGCAGGAAGCTCAGTGGCTGACTGGACCATTCCCAAGCCTTGGCGTCGCAACAGTCGGGTTCAAGAAAAAGATGCTTGGATACAGACCAGCAAGGTCTGTGGGACTAACCCGGCAAGGTTGAGCCAGCAGAAATAGTTGGCACCCTCTTGAGGACCCTTTGGCAGCAGGCATAGGGAGTCGTAGGGAAGCCTCAGCAGCACACAAAAGATGGAGGACAATGGGGCAGAGGATGCAGGCAGGACGTAGTTCTTGGAGCTGTGCAATGCTGGAGGCTGGGGCTTCTTGGAGCTGGAAGATGTTTTATGAAGAGAGCCAAGATGCCTTGGCAATGGCAAACACATGTGGTGCACTGGCAGGTTGTTAGATCTAGCATCTTTTGGCGTGTTTCCCTGTCTGTTTGCTTTCTGACCTCCTGGTTTTGATTCTGATTTTGCTGGTTTAGTGTCTCTGCGTACTTTCTCACTGCTGTCAAGTGTTAAAGTGCAAGTGCTACTATTGTAAATTGGGTTATTGATTGCTGTTTCCATGATTAATATATTTGATTTACTGGTAGGCCATTAGTAAAAGTGCACTGAGAGTGCCAGGCCTGTAAATAAAATGCTGCTTGTGGGCCTGCAGCACTGATTGTGCCACCCAAATAAGCAGCCTCTCAAAGGGTTCTCAGACCTGCCACTGCAGTGTCTGCACGCAGTTTCTTCTGACATGTTGACTTGGCAAGTGCAGCCACTTGCCAAGCCCTAACATTCCCTTTTATTGCATGTTGGTCACTCTTAAGGTAGGCCCAAGGTACCTCTATGAGCAATGTGCAGTGTATGTGAAAGGTAGGACATATCCTGGTGTGTGTGTGTCAACTCTTCATAGTGAAGTACAGTGTCATTCGTTTTTCACTGTGGAAAAGCTATCTGTCCCATAATATAGAATGGGGAATACTCAGCAACATTTAACAAGTATATCTTCCCAATGGGACAAGATGGAGAAATGGAGTTTAGTATGCCTGAAGTCAGAATGTAGAAATACATCATTAAGTAAAGATGATGTTTATATTATATGTTTGAAAATATCACTTTTAAAAAGTAGGTATTTTCTTGCTTAGCCATTATGTGTGTCTCTGCTGGGTTGTGGATTGATTGTCTGGCTTTGGAGTGACAGGGGCTAGAGATATGCATTCTCTTCAGACAGCTATTGGGGGGTCGAGGTGTGTCTTGTCTTTCCTGGATGAGTTAGGCCTGGGCTAAAAAGACCGCGGCCTTATTTAGAGTAGTGGGAGGAGATTTCCTTGTACCTGAATGGGCCTAATCTGCCCTGGACAATGCTGTCTCCACCTCCTGCTGGGAAGCTGAGCCAGAGAGAACCAAACTGGTTTGGACTGAGCACAGACACTCTCTGCCCAAGAGAATAAAAGAAACAGAGTGTAATATTGGGGCCGAGACCTCAGAACTTAAGAACTCGCTTGAATCAAGGAACCTGCTAAGAAGAAGAGCTGGAAGAACTGGCAGGACGTGTACTGGCCATTTGCTGTCTTGTTGCTTTGCTGGGTTGGCCTGCAGTTGCTGCTTCTGACTTGGACAGTGAATGGACTGGACTGAACTTTCTTCACTTGTTTCTGAGTATCTCAAAGGGCTTGAAATAGAGCTTGCCTCCTGTTCACAAAGTGTCAGGGATGGCAAGCACTTCACTTACCTCTGGGTACCACCTCTGGAACCATGGGTTTCAGTTGCCACAGAGGGGAAAGAAGCTGACACTGTCACTGACACTGCTGCTGGCTTTATGTCTTGAAGGCACCGTAGAGGGCACCGCCACACTTCACACGTCAACCCTGGTCTCACCAACGAAGATGAACACCGCCGCCACTGCTGATTTTACCGCGACCTGTGGGCACAGCACTCTGCACCGTCCCGACTCCCTGCTCTCACTGAAGATGTTGCTGCACTTTGACCTCAACACCCATCACCGCGGTTTGGGGCACCGCTCGTAAGTCAGAGGACGCACCGCCCCGTTCCACACCGCCGTCTGGGCCGACCGATGCAACCCCCCATCAACTTGTACTGCAGATTGCAGTGTGACCTGTGCTCACCACCACAAGCACCGCCTTACTCTGCACTGCAGCTCTGGTTTCACAGACGCCGCTGGACGACCGTCACTGAGCCCTTACCTGCAATGCAACTTGAGGGCACTGCACGCCACACCGCTACGCTTCAAATCGCAACCACAACATTTGCCACGACCGGCCCGCACCAACGCAGTCGGCCGGAACCAAAGGTACTGTATAAGAGTCTGCTGACACTGACGCCAGTCCGCACCGACGCTGTTTACCAGGACTGTTGGATTCTGTTGTTTTTAGCACAGTTGTAGCCCCAGACTGAGCTATCGGTTTCAAAGAACTGCATTTTAAAGTCATTCTTACAACATGCATATTTTTGATTACTGTATGTTGGTTGGTCTTTTATCGTTTTGGTCGTTTGCACAGATAAATATTGCTTCTTTTTCTAAACCTGGTGTGGTGTCCTTTTGTGGTGTTTTAACTGTATTACTGTTGGTTATGTGCAAATGCCTTACACACTGCCTCTGAGATAAACGTGTCTGCTCGAGTCAAGCTACCAAGGGGGTGAGCAGGGGTCATTTCAGTAGTGTATCCCCTCATCCTGACTAGAAGGAAGGGTCCCTATTTGGACAAAGATGCAAACCATTGCCAACTAGAGACCCCCACTTTTAACAGTGGTTGTCAACTATTGGTGGACACTACTACCATATCGCAGACCACTACGTATCACATACAGTTTCTTTTTGGTCTATTTTTGGATCCCAGCGTTTTTGAACTTGAACTTTCTATTGCATCATGCCTGAATCAAAATCATCATCTGTTGTATCCTTGGAAGTGGCCTTCGAGAAGGAGAGGTTAGAAACCTATTATGTGAAGGAGTTGAAGGCTATCTGCAAGAACCCCAATGTCTAAATCAGGGGCCTCACCAGGAAAGAGGAGCTACAAAAGGCGCTGAGGGCCTGGGTAGCAGCCAGACAAGTCAGTGGGCATTCTGGAGATCTAAGTGTGGAGGAGTAGGAGCCTATTCCTAGGATGGATGTGCTTTTGGGAGGGGGGGACCCTCTAGGCCAGTCATCAGTTGCTTGTCCCAAGAGGAGCAGGACAGGCAGGAGGCAAGGAAGTTTGAACTGGAAAAACTCTGGCAGGTGAATGAGAGGGAAGACAAAAGAATAGCCATGGAGGAAAGGAAGATGATCCTGGATCATGAGCGTGGAATAAAGGAGCTGAAGCTAAGCAGCAGGTCCAGCCAGATGGTGGCAGCAATTCCTCAGTGTAGGTAGATAGAATAGTGCACATCCCCAAGAATGTAGGCAAGGAATTCAAGAAGCAGGATGACATACAAAGGTGGTTTCAGGGTTATGAGGCATCGATACACATGAATGGGGTCCCTGAAAAGAATTGGGAGTAGGATTGTTGCATTTTTTCCCAGAAGAGGGTAGGGACACTTTAGTGGCTTTGGGTAAGGGGGAGAGCCTCACCTCTGCTGACAAGAAGGAAGCCCTTCTCACCAGGTATGGTCTCACTCCTGACAAGTACAGGGATCAGTTTAGGTCCAGTAGGAAAACTGATGCACACACTTGGCTGGATTTGATGGCATGGGAGCACTTGTCCAGTTTATGTTTTGCAGAGCTACGCCACCACTTGACTGATAGTAGGCTGACTGGCCCCAGGAATCTTGCTATGGAGGCAGACAGCTGTGTGAGTGCCAGAGTCCACAAGGTGGTTTATGGGGGAGACTCTGCCAAAGGTGGGCACGGTCCCCAGCAGAAGAGTGGGAGGAGAAGTGTAAAGCACATGAGTTCTCTAAAGGGCCCCTAACGAATACCCAGAGTGAAGGGTCCCATACCCCTGGAGATAAGAAAAAAGGGGTCTCTTCAGGGAAGCCTGCAGGGACCAGTCCCCGCAAGTGCTATGCCTGTGAGCAGATGGTTCACTTGAAGGGGGACCCCAAGTGTCCCAAGAGGGCACAGCCACCCACCAGTGGGTAGTCCAAGGTGCTGGCAAGTGTAGCACTTTGGGAGGAGGGGTACCCACAAGAGGGTGGGGATCCCGCAGAGATGACACATGTCTCAATAGGGGACAGTGAGATGGTCTCAGGAAACCAGGTGCCTGCTAACACGAAGAAATACAGAGCCTGGGTGACCGTCAATGGGAGAAGGTTAGAAGCTCTCAGAGATACTTGAGCCAGTGTGACCTCAGTCTGGTGTCACCTGGTCTCTGAGGAGCAAGTAATTCCCGGGGCATTCCACCAAGTAGTTGCTGTGGACAACTCAGAGCGCTAGTGTAAGGTGGCATAGGTTCTCTTGAAGCTTGTTGTGAGCCTACCATTCATGTACATTGTCTGCTAGGTAATGACCTTGAGCAGTCCTTGTGGAAGGATGTTGAGCTTTGGTCTCACTTGGAGATCCTTTGGTTGCCAGAGTAGGCAAGCTTGACCACTCAGACTATGGCAGCCGGGAACGGTGATCAGAAGGACCTGGAGCCTGAAACAGTGTCCCAGGTTCCTGCCAAGAGAGAGGGCAGGGGGCTTGGGAAACCAGGCCGTGAAGGTCCCACGGTGCGGGAGGAGGCTGACCTTGAGGGGGACGCCTTGGTACCTACAGGGGAGCAGGTAAGTGAACTGGGTAACTTATCTGAGCTGACCCATTGGCAGTAAGAAGGTGGTCCCACCAGGGAAGAAGTCTGCAGGGAGCAGAAGGGATGCCAATCTCTGGAGGATTTGCCGCAGCAGGCTGCAAACCACGCAGCTGGTGATCAGTCTGAATCACACTGGATCTACTAGGAGAATGGTCTCCTATGCAGCAAGCCTACAATTGCTGAACCTGGGTCCGCCTGTGTGTTGGTGGTACCCCATCGCTTCAAGACCTTCCTACTGGGTCTGGCTCACGACGTGCCTTTGGCAGGACAAGACCTTTGACAGGATTGTCACCCACTTCTTTTGGCCCCAAATGCAAAGAAAGTCAGATGCACTTTGCAGGTCTTGCCAAACTTGCCAGGCAAGTGGTAAGAGTAGGAGGAAGTGTAAGGCTCCTCTCCAACCTTTCCAGTTGTAGGAACCCCTATTGAAAGGATTGGGATGGACATTGTGGGGCCACTAGAACCCAAGAAAGTCATGGGCAACAGGTACATCCTGGTCTTGGTGGACCATGCCACCTGGTACCCGGAGCCTATCCCTCTCAGGACAACGATTTTCCAATGTGGGTTTCCCTGGAGAGGTAATAGTTGACTGTGGTCCAATTTCATACCAAGTATATGACATGATTGTGGGAGGAGTGCAGTGTAGCCTACAACTTCTAGGGCGATGTGGTGGGGCCTCCCGCCGACTGCCCTTCCAGTTCATACTATTGCCTGTGGGGTGGGGCGGAGGTGGTTCAGTCACTCCTTCTCCAACGCAGATAACAGCGGCTGGGCTCCTCATTCTTGCCGGGATAGCAGTGGTGGCCCCAAGCCCTTCGGTGCGTTGCACAGAGCACCCGACATCCATGGCTCAGGTTCTGCACCCCGCTGGGCTTACTTCCCACCACCGGCCCCAGGCCCACACTCAGTGGTGTGAGCTTGATAGTCAAGGGGCCGGCCCACGGGGCTCCGCTGTCATCTAGCATTTTGCCACCTCTGCCAGTCAACCATTGGACATTGGGCACAATGTAGCGGCACTTATAGCCGCAGCCAAGCTCCACCGCATCCTGCAGTCCTTGATCCGCCTCACCATGGACCCGGGTCACACCGCTGCCATCTTATCTCTGGCCGGCCGTCACTATGGAGCGGCCCTGTGGCTGTGTTGCTGCACTTCGTGGTCTCTCAGGGCTCGGCTCAAACTTCGCTGCCGCTGGCTTACTGCAAGGGGTGAGTGATGTCGACTTTAGTGCTGATGGACCTTTGGATTCAAAGCAGATTACGCAGGAGTCCAGAGCACTCTTTTTTTTTGTTTTTTTATTTTTGAAAACCTTTATTGTGCATAAGTAAGACAAATACGGGCCCACAACCGTCAGGCCGGCCGCGATACATTTGAAGCACAAGTGCAAGCAATACAGTCCCCCAGCGTCATCAGGTGATTTAACTACTATCAATGAACATGGCACAGAATGGAATTATGTCGCCGAGGAAAAGGAGCAGTGAAGGTTAATTTTATAAAAGTTTTTTTTCCAAACAAAGTATAAGCAGTGAAGAATAGGAACGCAGGAGAATTGAGTCCGTACATTAGTTCACAACATGAGCAGGCAGCATCATCAATGGAACAACAATGAAATTTAACACCCCGGGCAATGTGGCGGCGTAAAGGAACAACAAGAACGTCAGTCAATATTTACGCCCCACCCACAGCGCCACCCACTCCCTGCTAACCCCTATCGCGGACCCAAAACAGAAACAAGGTAAGAAAAGCGCAGAAAATTAGAAAAAATAAGGCCCATAGAAATGAAATGAGGAAACCTAAAAATAACCCCCCACCCTACACCAATGCGGAGGCTACGGCCTACCCCCCCCCCGGCAGTGTGTCTGTCGCCCACTAAAGAACCCGAAATATAGACCAAGAAAGGAAGGGAAGAGAAAGAAGAGGAAAAGAAAAAGAAAAAGGAAGTTCACACTTGAAACATAGGGAGGAAGAAAGAATAAACCCTTCTACCACTCCCTAAGAGAAAGGGAAGGCGGGGAGGAGCCCACCCAAAATCGAATCACCCGGGCCCCCCAGCCCTACGCAACCCCTACGCCGTGCAGAGCAATGAATCCGGTAGGCATACAATCAATAAAAAAGGGGGGGGGGAATAGGAGTAGTCACAGCCAAGTTACCGGGTCAGCACAGGAACGACCACCCCTTCAGTAAAGCACCCCCACCCCACGTTAGGAATTGCCACAATCAACAACAAAATATCCGGTGAGGGCAAAGTACTGAGTCTCCCGTGATCCCCGGCCACTGAATACCTCCCACCCTTCACAGAGCAATGAAAACAGGATCTTCATAAACTATAGAAAATAAGGAGAGAAAATCCACAGCGCAGCAGCGCGCGTTGAGGAAGCGTCCCAACCCGGGTCCCCACTCCGCCCTCAGTCCCAGTACACCGAAGAGGACCTCCCTAGCCCTGGCCGGATCTCAGTCGTCCCCCTGAGCATGGTCTCGAAGATAGTCCCGCCCCCGCACGGACAAAGGGGTAAGATGGCCGCCCTCGACAAGACAAAGTTCCCCAAGCACAAAATGGACCCCACCTATCCCATACATTGATGGCAAACCAGAAACAAACCGTTGCAATGTCAGCCTGGGGTAGCAAAAAGTAACACAGTGGGGGTGCGCAGTGCGGGACAATCATAGTCAACGAAAACAGTTGCATTGCCAGCGGAGCCTTGCACAAACACAGCGACACAGTATCCGACTGCGTTAACTGTGGCAGGATGGAAAACAATGTAGCCTCCACAGGAGAAGCTGACGACGGTCCGTTGGAGTAAACAGTGTGTGAAGGCTGCTCCATTGTACAGTTCCGCGGAAACAATGTATCGCCGTCGATGCAGGGGGGGGCTGATCGGTGCAACAAGAAGAGCCGACATCCAGAACACTCACCGATCCAATAGCGACTTCATCCAATTTTGCCCCAAGTACTTGGGAACACTTGCGCCAGTCCGCCCTCAAGTCGGAGATCGCGGCAAGAACGGAGGCATAGGTTAAAGCAGGATGGTGTTCTATTGTCTCCACAATCCTGGTGGCACCAAACTGATCCACATTTCCCTCGAGACTGTGCGGGGCAGTCCAGTCGGGAACCAAGATGCCGTCCGCCCGTTCTGTAGAGGGAGCAGCCGCCATGTTAGGTATCCTGATGAGTTCACCGGTCCCCCTGGCAAATCCACGCGGACAGTGTAAATGCGTCCTCAGCGGAACGCGGGCCAGCCACCGGCAGGTGACAACACACAAGAGCCCCCCTCGCGCGGGCTCCAACAGGGAGAAGCGCAGAAGCAAACCAACGCGGCCAGGTCAGTGCCGGCCAGGAAAGGAGAAGCGCGACTCACCCCGGCGCCGCACCGAGGAGGGACGCCAATCCAGACCCACAATCGGTCGAAGCACACTGTCCAGTGGAGGGGGGCCAATGCAGGCGCCGTCACAGCCACCAGGCCGGCGGGGAAGGGATAACAAAGCTGCTCCGCCGTCGACCCTCAGGGGATCCAGCCGTCCCCGGCAGAACCAAGCAACACTGGGTCCGGTCTCAGGGCTCGGTAATGGCGGTCGCGTCAGCACCGCGATTTCGTCAGCTCGCGGGCAGGTAGGGACACCGGGGAAACACCCCCGACAACAGCGCGTTTCTCTCGTCCTCCCGCAGTAGCGCCGTGGCAGGATTAAGGTCAGGATAGTGACGCAGGAATCACGGGCTCGGGGAGCCGGGCGACTACACGTCCGTCTCCGCCGCCATCTTGGCTCCTCCCGTCCAGAGCACTCTTAGAGTGCAACTGCCATCTTGACTCTCCCTACTCTGTAACATTTTATGAGTATATTTTCTTATTGAGACGAGATAGTGAAATGGAGTTTAGTATGCCTGAACTCAGAATGTAGAAATGCATCTTTTAGTAAAGATGATTTTTATGTTCTGTGTTTGAAAATACCACTTTTAGAAAGTAGGTATTTCCTTGCTTGGCCATCCTGGGTGCCTCAGCTGGGTTGTGGATTGACTGTCTAGCTTTGGAGTGACAGGGGCTGGAGATGTGAATTCTCTTCGGGAAAGCCACTGGGGGGGGTCCGGGGGGGTTGAGGTGTGTCCTGCCTTTCCTGGATGAGTCAGGGCTGTGCCGAATGGACCTGGGCCGCATTTAGAGTAGTGAGAGGAGATTTCCTTGCACCTGAATGGGTCTAGTCTGCCCTGGACACTACTGTCTCCACCTCCTGCCGGGAAGCTGGGCCAAAGAGAACCAAACTCGTTTGGACTGAGCACAGACAATCTCTGCCCAAGAGAAAAAAGAGAAACTGAACATAAATATTGGGCCCAGACCCCAGAACTTTATAACTCGCTTGGATCAAGGAATCTGCCAAGAAGAAGAGCTGGAAGAATTGCCAGGAGGAATACTGTCCCATTGCTGTATTGTTGCTTTGCTGGGTTGGCATGTAGTTGCTGTTTCTGCCTCGGACAGTGAAAGGACTTGACTGAACTTTCGTCACTTGTTGCTGAGTATCTCAAAGGGCTTGAAATACAGCTTGCCTACTGGTCACGAAGTCTCAGGGACAGGATCAGGCGTCTTTTTTGCCATCTGCTCAGGTTGTGGCCTTCAACTCTATTCTCTTCTCACCTTCTTCCGCCTCCGGGCGGCCTTCATTTTCGAACTTTCCATCCCTCTCCCCAGAGGCCTCGCTGGATATTTTATCCAAACTAAAATTGGGCTCTCCGATGGATCCCTGTCCTGCCAAGTTTCTTGCTAAAACTGCACAAGTTATTAATCCCATAATCAACCCGATTCTAAATCAATCCCTTGACACTGAAGTGGTTCCTTATGCCTGGAAGCAGGCTCTTATCCTTCCTCTCCTCAAAAAACCTAACCTTGACCCCAGCATTCTTGCCAACTGCAGACCTATTTCCCTTCTCCTGGCACTGGCCAAGGTTGTGGAAAAGCATGTGCATTCCTCCCTTGCTAATTTTTTAGAGACACATGACGTCCTCCACCATACCCAGTCTGGGTTCCGTGCTAATATGAGCACAGAAACAGCTTTGTTGGAGGTCACGGAAGCTATGAAGGAGGTTTTGGATGACGTAGGAAAGGCAATGCTGGTGATGTTAGATTTTCAGCTGCTTTTGATATCGTCCCCCACAACTGTCTCCTTGCAAGACTTCATGAGATCGGTTTGAGGGTGGCGGTCTTCAGTTGGTTTGAGTTTTTTCTGTCTGACCACCAACAAACAATCTGGGCCACTCCGTACTCAGACTTAGTGCCGCCAATGGAGGTGGGAGTCCCTCAGGGGTCAATCCTGAGCCCCACTCTTTTTAATATTTACATGTCCCCTTTGGCGGCACTGGCGGAGTCCTATGGCGCCCAGATTGTTTAATACGCCGACGATACACAGATCCTCTTTACTTGTGAAAAGAACACTGACTTTAATGGAGAGAGTATTAAGAACTGTTTAGGGGTTGTTTTCTCTTGGTTCCAACTGAATCATCTTAAATGTAACTCGGACAAATCTGAGGTCCTCTTTTTTGGCTGCCCACCGGATCCTTGCTGGAAGTCCTGGTGGCCGGCGGCTATGTTTCCTCCCTCCGCTGCCACTACGGCGGCCAAGAATCTAGGAGTAAAGAAGGACAACGGTCTTACTTTTAAACCACAGATTCTGGGTTTGGTGGGACAGTGTTTCGGTCTTTTAAAAATGCAGAGGAATTTTCTCCCACTTCTGTCCCTTGCCCAAAGGAGGACCAGGGTTCAGGCCCTGATAGGTTCTCGGCTGGATTACGCTAACGTGCTATATCTGGGCCTTCCCGAATATCTTCTTTTACGTCTGCAAACGGTGCAAAACTTCGCTGCACGTGCAATTTTCGGCCTTGGCCGGAGATCCAACACTGCAGCGCTTCTTAAATCTCTCCATTGGCTACCTGTGCGTAAACGTATTTCCTTTAAAACTCTAACTACGCCATTCAAGGCCCTCTATGGTACTGGTGCTCGCTACCTTAGGAAAAGAATAGGCTTCCACCTCCCTTCTAGATCACTGCATTCTGCATCGTTAGCACTGGCTACGGTTCCGACAATTAGGCGATCCCGCATCGGGGTCGCTCTTTCAGACGTCTGGCGCCCCAACTCTGGAATGCCCTGCCTTTGTCTTTGCGGAAGACAGACAGCCTTCTTGCTTTCAGGAAAAATCTCAAAACTTTGCTGTTTGGCCAATAATTTCATCGAGTCCTCTTGTTTTGTGCCTGCTTGGTCTGATAGCGCCGGGACACTCTGCTTGAGTAGCTGAGCGCTTTATAAAACCCCTAGTAACATAACATAACATAAGATAACATAACATAACAGGAAAGACTTTGTTTACCTCTGGGTACCACCTCTGAAACTGCGGTTTTCAGTTGTAAAGAGGGGGAAATCAGCCAACACCATCACTGACACCGCAGCTGGCTCTGTGTCTTGAAGACACCGCAGAAGACACCACTGCACTTCATACTGCAACCCTAGACAATATCTGCCACGTCCGCCAAGTCTGCTTGCACAGCAACCTGTGGGCACCGCACTCCACACTGCCCTGCTTCACTCCACCACCATGGTCTCACCAACGGCGTTGCTACACGCTGACCTTGACACCCATGACCGCACTGTGGTTTGGGGAAACTGCTCGTAAGTCACACAATGCACTGCCCCACACTGAGGTCTGGGCCGACCAACGCCAGCTCCCATCAAATGGCACTCTCACATGCACTGTGACCTGTCAGCACTACCACAAGCACCACCTTACTCCACACTGCAGCACTGGTCTCATCGACGCTGATGGACGACCGTCACCAAGCCGTTGCCTGCACCGTGACTTGAGGTCACCGCACGCCACACTGCTACGCTTCACAGCCCAATCGTGACCGTTGTCATGACCGGCCTGAACCTATGCCATTGGCCTGAACCAAAGGTACTGTTTACAAGTCTACTGAAACTAACGCCGGTCTGCACCTACGTGGTCGGCTAGAACTATTGGATTCTATTATTTCCAGCACTTACAGTGTCCCCGGGCGGAGCTACAGGCTTCAAGGAACTGCATTTTAAAGTCATCCTTACAAAGTGCATATTTATGATTACTGTATATTGGTCTTTTATCATTTTGGTCTTGTTTGCAGATAAATATTGGTTATTTTTCTAAAACTGGTGTGTCCTTTTGCATTGTTTTCACTGTATGATTGTTGGTTATGCGCAAAAGCTTTACACACTGCCTCTGAGATAAGCATGCCTGCTCGTGCAAAGCTACAAAGGGGGTGAGCAGGGGTTATTTCAGTAATGTTTCCTCCTTATCCTGACAAGAAGGAAGGGTCCCTATTTGGATAAAGGTGCAAACCATTGCCAACTAGAGACCCCATTTCTAACACAGGTGGTTCATGTCGGCTAGAGAGGGATTGCAGTCACCCCAGTTGCAGGGAAGACTGGTTATGCCTCTGGAGAACCAACAAACCACAACCTTGTGTTGCACAGCTGGGCAATTTCCGTGGGACAAGAGGATAAGCAAACTGGTTGTCGATGTAGAGGTACCTGCTGATGCAGGAAAGGGACTCCACTCAAAGGGAGATTCCTTCTTGCTTGGATGCAGGCCTTGCTTACTCAGAGGATGCACTGCAACAGAGTTACAGAAAGTTGAAGAGCGTGGAGACAAAGATCTCAGCAAAAGCGTCCATTTGGGGGACCCATAGGGCATAGCAGCGCTGGCACAACAAGGAGCAACGTCTGATGATGAAGTATGACAACCATCGAGATGTGTGAGGGCATCAAGAGACAGAACTTGCACTTACCTCTACTCTGTGGGGTTTAAACCTAGGTTTTTTCCTGTTCCTGCCACGCTTCTCTTTTTTTATGTGGATAACTATTGTGTCGACATTTGGAACAATTACTCCCCGTTTGTTCCAAGAATCAAGTGGCCACCTGGAGGAGCTCTGGCCACCTCCCTAGGGAGGATCTGGACATGGGGGTGGACACTACCCTAGCCTCTGCCTAGTTTTCCGACAGAGTGGGAGCCACGGGGTCCTGAACGTGGCAAAACTGGTTTATGCAAGCAGGGCACCAACTGTGCCCTTCAATGCAGTCTGGTGGTGCTCAGAAGCGCCCCCGCGCTACCTAATTCTAAAGAGAGTTGGCCACTTCTCTCCTTCGCAGAAAATCTTTGTTTAGCTACCCGTGCCTGAGTTAAGCTCATCAGCAGGGCGGCAGAACGCTGTCTAGGGTCGGCAGCAGCACAGGTTGGCAGGCAGAGAGTGTAAGGCTACACAAGTAGTTATGGGGGTCCTCTAAGGAGGCCCTAGTACATGGTATCATGCAACTAACCCTGGGATGGGTGTAGTTACATAATTCCAACATGTTTGATACTAAACATGACCAGGTTTGGGGCAGCCATTATGTAGTTGGACATCTCGACTTGCCAGTGTCCACTACATACCTTAAAATGGCTGTACCACACTTGCAAAGCCCAGAGAATAGAGCCCGGGTTTGGAGGGATACCTCTGCTTGTGCAGGGGCACCCACAAACTTAGAACAATGCACTCTGCCCCTGTACTGAAGGGCCTACCTTAGGGGTGACCTATAGGTTAATAGGGCAGTGACCGGGATATAAAGAAAACTTTATATATAAAGTGAAAGGTGCATGTACCATTTCACACAGACTGTGATAGCAGCTCTGCAGATACAGTTTGCATGGACTCCCATGGGCAGCACAATACATGTTGCATCCCAGGGAGACCCCTGATGTACCAATGCCCTAGGTACCTCAGTATCATATTCTAGGGAATTACAGTGGTACCCCAGTATGCCAATTGTGGGGTTACAAAGTACTTACCATCAAGTTTAGAGGAGAGAGCACTGCCACTGGGGTACTGGTTAGCAGGATCCCAGTAAACTACAGTCAAAACAATCTGACACAAGAAAAAAAGTGGGGGTATATGCAAGAAAGATCCTACTTCCCTACAACCTATATGTGGAGTGAAAACTATTTTGAACATCAGTTACAGTGTCTAGAGTAACATCTATGAAGAGTAAGTTAAAAGTCAAGTGACAAAAAACATATCTTTTCAGAAAGCATTACATATTATTCACATAATAATTGTCAACTGTCCAGCATCAACCTATAATTCCAACTGTAGTTTGCACATGTCAGTAACATAATTGTGCACATTATACATCCAAAACTGTATCATGAGCACCCTAATATTGTAAAATGTACAAAATTCTGTCATCGGGGGAGTACAGTGCACCGTTGTGATACAGCGTTCATGCACAATAACGGACTATACAGATGTTTGTTTAAAGCAGGGGTCTCCAAACTAATACTGGAGGGCCGGATCCATGCCAGATTTTTGGGATATCCCCATTGAGATACATGTAGTAATTTTAAAAATCCGGCATGGATCCGGCCCTCCAGGACTGGTTTGGAGACCCCTGGTATAAAGGAATTTACAGGGCAGTGGAGTACTACCTATGTAAGCATGTAACAACTCATTTGTAGTAGTGCTGGCAAACTTAACAGTCACCAATACTGTACTTCCAACCGCTAACATGGCGGATGCCTGACCTTGCATATTGGACATTCAGAACCTGCAGCTGCCGGCGGAAGTCGACCGCACGGTGGGCAATCTCATCCACAGCAGATACAGCCATAGGCTATGATTTGTGATTGTGACGGTAGCAGGCCAATGGCTGTGTCCGTCTACACTGATGACTGCGTATGTGGCGTACATGTACACCGTGATTTGAAAAATAACTCACTTGCCTCCTGACACTGCTATCAACACCTCCTCCACTTAAGAAGCTGTTTGCTAACTCTGGGAGCAATCATGCCAGGCCAATCAGGCAAGTGGGCCTGTGCCTTCTCCCCAGAGGAGCTAGAGCAACTGGTGGAAGAGGTCCTTCCCCTACATAGCCAGCTCTATGGCTCACCACAGGAACAGGAAACAATGTAACATACATATTTTACTCTGTTTAACTCCATCCTTTCAATTCCCACAGGCTATAATGTGCCTCTGACTCCCACACTTAATTCGGGTTACTGTTGTAACATTTTGTAGTCCCTACAGAGAACAAACATGTAATGGATTATCGAGCACTGTAATTTGTGTCACCATTGTGATGTGTGGTAAGCCCTAGATTCTATTGTTGGTGCATGCACATATCTATGCATGTATACAATTAATAGTATCTATGACGAACCAGTTACTTACCTTCGGTAATGCCTTATTTGGTAGAGACATAGTCAGGCCACAGAATCCTTAACTAGATGGAATCTGGAAATGTTCCAGCAGTACCCCTGCACGTCGGTAAAGGGCATCATGTGACTTCTTCCTGACATCCTCCACACATGCGATGTCACCGGAGCTAATATAAGCCCCTCCCTGACAATCAGGTCAGTTTCTTCGGTGACTATTCACTGAACCAAAAACGTGGAGCCAAAGTAGAAACTGGCTGAGGAAACAGTGTGCCATTAAAGATAAATATATCTTGAAGGAACAATTACGAATTTGAAATGCACAGCACGGAAATGCAATGAAAGGGATATTTTGGACAAAATGGAAACAGTTTGCAGAACGGGGAGGAACGGTGAGTCGGTAAGGAATCTGCGGCTAGACTATGTCTTTACAAGATAAGGATTTACTGAAGGTAAGTTCCTCTGGTCTAGCTGCAGATTCCTTACCTTAGAAAAGATACCCAAGCAATACCATCCCAGAAGGAGGGTTTGTGAACTGATATTACTACAAATGCCTGAATAGAACTAGCCGGTCTATAATAAGACAGACAAGACCAGACACTTTTAGGAAGTTAGGTGAGCAAGAGCAAACACTTCACCCTGAGAACTGCAGCAAGAACTACAGGCAAACAAAGTCAAAGACAGTGAAAAGCACGGTATTAGAGGTACCCATAATAGAGGAACAGATGTGTCAGTAGACAATTGTCAATATAAATACAACACTAGGTTGTTGCCACTCAGCTCTAGATATTTGACTTAGAAAACTATTACGTCAGTCAAACATACTCAGTAAAACACAGTGAAAATGTGCACAAAAACCGATCTCATGGGCAACTGGGGCTCGAGGACCAGAGGCAAAACAAATGCATTAGAGGCAAACCTGTCCTGAGCGACACAGAGAAAGTAACCTTAGAATAGATCCATGGTGGAAGAGCATGGATTAATGCAACCACTCAAAAAATCGTAAAGACAAGGAAAACAAGTAGGGACAAGAACAACGCTAATGTTAAGAAAAAAGTCCCAGAGGCAGAACGACACTGATGAGACCATTCAACTCGTAGAATCCGTAGAGGTGGAAATAAGAGCTAGTGCATACATATCGATTAAGTGAAGACGAGACTAATGAAGGGTACACCCACGTAAGTTATATGTAAGCACTGGTTACGAAATACAGCATAACATATTTATAAAGATATACTCAATATATAAGCAATGATATATACATATATACACATAAATATTACTGAAAAAACAAAGGTCACAAGGATGTTATAGTTAGACTGACATTTCACTCGTAAAAAACCAGAGAAATTCAGCAGCCCCGCAACACACTGCTTATAACCTCACATTTACATCCCTCATGACATGGCCAGTGACATCACTTATGAGATCACTGATGACAGCTCACATTACATCCCTGATGACATCAGCCACACTCACACGCCTACTCAGTGATTCATAGAGCCACTCACACATCAAGTCACCTATACAGCCACAAGAGCAATCACTAACTCACATATACAGACATTCATGCATCTATTCACTGACCAATAGAGTGACTCACACATACAGATATACAGACACTTACACACCCACTCATACACCCATTTTCATACTCAGTCACTTATACAATTACTCACATACCTACTCACTCACCCATATAGTCACTCACACATACATTCATTCACCTATCGTTACTCACACATCCACTAACTTACATAGAAATACTAACACATCTACTCACTCATATATACAGTCACTGAGATAAGTACATACAACCTCTCACACTCACTAACTCACCGATACTGCCACTCACACACCCATTCACTCACCCATGCAACCACCCACACACACGCACATTTACCCATACACTTACTTGTAAACCCATTCTTGCACCCATACAGTCACTTATATACCCTGTCGCCCACCCATACAGACATTTATGTACCTACTCATGACTGATTCTAAAACATCTCTATTATGGTATACATATCAGCATTTTCTTTCCCTGGTGGGGGTTCGAATTCTTACCATATTCTGACGGACTGCCTTGCTCTATTATTCTGTGATTTACAAATTTTCAAATACATTTGTCTGACTCGACCAAAATATAAAGATCTAGGTGTCTTCTATAGTTTGTAGCTTTGTGATTCATGAGTACCCCCACTCACACACATGTATGTGTACCAGGAGGCAGCCCCTCTTACTCTGGCAAAATTACCTTCTTCCTTCCGGGTTTGCTCTGAGATGAACCTTTCCAGTTTGGTCCTCAAGGGGATCTCGATTCCGTAGCTCCCCTGTGTCCCATCGTCCACCAGGATGAAGTGAGAGTGGTTGCTATCCAGACAGCAGAGACTCCCTTGGTTGTCCACATACAAACAGTACTCAGTTGGGAGACCACCCTGAAAGGAAAACAAATGAATAATGGCTACCTCTGATGGAAAAACATAGGTGAGTGATCGTCATAGGGGCAGGCAGGTAAGCTACGCAAATAGGAGCCCTGATATGGAAAGGCAACCAGAAAGTGAATAGTTGAAATCTGACTAAGTAAAATCTGTGGAGCTCATAACATAGCCATGTAAGGTAAGGCGCTATGCCAGTGTTTACACAAATCTGCATGTACCCCTGTACAGAAGGCATATCAACCACCCTCCGAATTATCTCATCCATTTAACTCGCGAAAATGTCATCATTACTTAAGTGTGGGAGGCAGCTGGCTCAATATTGGGATAAATGAATAGGTCTTTGCATCCCAGACTTAGACAAGTTTCACGAATATACCCTTATCCAGGGAATGGTCAGGCCTCTGTCCAGTTTCAGACAGTCAGTGAGCATGGCTCTGTTTAAAGTGGTTTGGCTCATAGACCAAATTCTTAGCCACAGGAGGAGTGATTGCAGCCTTATGAAATCCTTTATCAATCCAATCCCAACCTCAGAGCAGCAAATAAAAGCGATAGTGCTACTGGGGACATATAGTAGCCTTTTGATAAAATCATTGTCAATTGCTTCTAAGATCCGCCATAACCAAGGCCCTATAGGAGGGGACGGCACAGCATTTGGGTTTATAAATGGCCACAAGTTCCTTGACCAGCTTGTGGCCTAATCTGCAGGCAAAGTGAAGAAGCAGGAGCTCTGCTAGTCATTAGGGGGTCTCATGCTAAGCGAGAGTCAAAGGGAATACCTAGGCATGAAAACAAAGGAACAGTGCTAACCTTCTAGCTATTAACTGCAAAGGCGGTGCTGTCCTTTTACTTTGCACCATAAATCATAACGTGCGTCTTAGGCTGATTGACCCTCAGATCTAAAACTGGTCATAATCTGACAAAAGTGATCTAGCATGTGTTGTAAGCTGGCTGCAGTCCTCGCCATTAGGACAGTATCGTCGGCATAAATTAACGTAGGAATGCTGCGGTCACCTCTGCAGGGGCAGTCAGCATCAGCTTCAACAAATTTCTCTCCAGGCCATTTATGTACAGTGAAAATAGGAACGGTACCAAAACACAGTCCTGATGCATGTCTCTTGCCAGGTTAAAGGCTGAGGTAGTCTTACCACGTGGCCGAATCTCATACTGACAGTGACCTCATTGTCAAGCTCTCAGGAAATTGACAATGTACTGGTCGACCCTCATTTAGTCAAAATACTCCAGAACCTGGACCGGTTGACAGAATCAAAAGCAGTACTCAGGTCAATAAAAGCCAGTTACAAATTTCCCATCCGAGTCACCATGTACTTGCTTATAAACAGATATAAATTGGGAGACTGCTCCATGGTGCCTAGACCCGGGTGGAAGCTGAATTGAACCCCTGAAAGTACATTGTGTTCATCGGCCCAAGTCTGAAGACGATCCAGCAAGATACAGTCCATACCTTATCAATGATATGGGGAAGTAACATTGCAGGTCACCTTTCGAGCCCTTTTTCAATATTGGGACAATAATGGCTTGGGACCAACCTTTAGGCGGCCCAGTTGCAAGGGCTACATTAAGGACACTGGTCAGGAGTGGGGCCGCCTGCAATGAGGTATTAGCCTTGAACATGTCTAGGCCTTGGCCACGACCCGCCGGCCGTTCCCAATTGCCAGGAGGACCTCACTTAATTCTATCTCAGGAGTAGCCAATGGTGCCACCTGGGGCAGAGAGTGTACAAGGGGCCCTAAGGTTGGCCCAGCTCGATCCTTGGTCAGCGGCGATCACAGTAACAATGCTGGGGCAATTAGGTTTCTCAAAGTAGTTACAATTAACAACTGCCTAAAATGCCTTTATCTCCCTCAGCTCACTAGCTTCCCTAATGACAATCTAACTTGCTAGGCAGGTGCTTTTATAAATGGATTTGCAGCTTCTAACCACTTCCTGCTCACTTGGTATCATTGTTTGGGCAGCAAGCAACTGGTTATGCACCTTGGTGCAATCGAGGTTGAATCATTTAGCGGGTGGTCTGCTGCCTAACTTAGCCGGGACCATAAGCAGTTCATAGGCCCTACTACAAATTTTATTAAAACACTACAGTAGCTCCAAGCCATTTTCCTGCTTATAATCAGCGACTAGGCATTTTAGAAAATCTGGGAGCGAGGAAGCCACAAGCTGAGTTAGAAAGGTAGTTTCATCGAACTTGGCCCAGCTCTTGGTCACCAAACGGTTCCTAGAAAATGTTAAGGAGAGGGGATAGTTCAGGACAGTCTTGGTGGCAAAGAGCGACGCATGCAGTGAGAAAGCCAAAAGTCTATGGTCACTCAGTGGAGAGTCAGCAAGGCTTTAATCCAACACTCATTCCCGTAATGACTCTGAGAAAAGAATATAGACAAAGGGGCTGATTCACAGAACTAATCTGAGACAAAATCCTAAACTTACTACTTTTGGTATTCACAGAAGGCACTTAGTAGTAGTAAAGTTAGTATTTTGTCTTAAGTTAGTATTTTGTCTTAAATTAATATTGTGTCTTAAATTAGGAATTTGTCTTAAATTAGGATTTTGTTTTAAATTAGTATTTTGCCTTAAGTTAGGAATTTGTCTTAAATTAGGATTTTGTTATAAATTAGTATTTTGCCTTAAGTTAGGATTTTGTCTCAAATCAGGATTTTATCTTAAGTTAGTATTTTGTCTTAAGTTTTGGTCTTAAGACAAAATCCTAACTGAAAGTCCACCGGAGCAGGATATTTGGGCATCTACAGCAAGAGTGCTAGGTGGACTCTGTGAATTGTCGGGTGATTGAGCGAGGACGTATCACCAGTCATTGGTCAGTGACCACTATAAAACAAGCATTGGCATAGCCAATAGGTCTCGCATTTGGAACCTTATAAGTATTTAGTTTTGCAGTACAATATACTTGGTGCAACAACATCAACTGTTGCATGGCTAAACACTCATAAGGTCACAAAGGCGAGACCTATTGGCTATGCCAATCCTTGTTTAATTTAGAACATTCTACCCCTAGTGGTGAGTGAAAGGGAGGATGGACAGATGAATTGAAAGTGTGGGTGGATGGAAGGTAGCGGGGAGTGCATGATAACTATTGGTTATATTGTTTCTGAGACCTCGTCCCTAAACCACCTCCTGTGACTGAGCTTTGTATGCTCATCCACAGCTGCCGAAGGAGATCTACGGTAGCCAAAAACGCCTTTGCCAGCCATTTCAGGCAAAAGTTATCATGTGTCAGTGAGAGCGACGAGAAGCGGCTGTAAAGGGACAGTACTAAGCATGGGCGAATTTTGCGGATCTCGCGTTCGCGAATTTTGCGGATTTGCGGATTCGCAATCCGCAAAATCCGCGAATTTCCGCGAATTTGCGGATTTTTTTTTTTTTTTGTGTTTGCGCGGGTTTCTGCCAGTTCGCGAGGGTTTTGTACAATGTCGCAAATTGCAAACTTACCTGTCGGGTCGCAAGTTTCGCGAACTTGTTGTTTCTACGTGTCCAGCCTGTTTGGGACACTCTTCTTCATCACTGCCACTCTCTGTCACCACTGCCACTCTCTGACTACTCATGCCACCCTCTGGCCCACCCATGCCACCCTCTGTTTCATCACAGCACCCTCTGGTTGTCCAGTCAGTGTACATTATTGTGGCAACAAGCACACCTTCCCTGCCTCAAGTGACCTGAATTAATTTGGGGCTGATTAATGTGTCACAGAATATTTTTTTAGCTGGCACCTGCTTCCTTAGTGCTTCCTGATTAGTGATCTTTTGAACTTGCTAAGTGCTTTCATTGTTGCAAAATTAGTTACAACACCTGCCCTGCCCCAACTGACAATAATGAATTAGGGGCTGAATAATGGATTTGAACCTCCAGCCTGGCTCCTGCTTGTCTCCCTTAGCTGTAATTCAGGACCTTTGTGGCATATATGTAACTATTCTGAGGTTCAGAGCAGGGTCACATAATAGTTGCAACCTGCAACTGAACTCTGGAGGGGCCCCTCAGGAAGCACTACAGAAAATGGCTACTAACGATGAGCCTGAACTTTTGAACCTGGTAAGTAGTTACTTTCAGTTTTGCTAAGAGCGTATTTCTGCAATTTTGCACTTATTCGCACTTATTCGCGGGGCGCGAACTCACGCGAACAGTTCGAGCAGTGCGAGCCAAATCCGCTGCTCGCGGATTTGCGGATTTTGCGGGAGATTCGCGAATCTCGCGGATTGCGGATTTCCCGAAAATCCGCAAAATCCGCGAGCGGAACGGATTTTCCGCCCACACTTAGACAGTACAGGACGCATTGATGCTCCAAACACTCCTCATCCTCTCTGGGACCTAAACACAGCATGGCCTGGGAGTTCAGAAGTATTAATGCACAGCCTCACTAGCTGACCACAAGCGCAAACACATAAACCTGCTGGTGTCTGACAAAGGCTACTGCTCGCAGGCACTGAGAATCATGGTGTCTGAAAGACACATACACACACACACACAATCACACTCATCTGCACACAGACATCTGTTTGGACACAGACACTCACATGACTCCACGCACTGACACACCACACAGTGCTCAAAGGGTACACAGAAAAACACACTGACAGACACGTCTTGGCGCGTGCAGGCATCTGCTGTGACACATCTGTTCAGCCACACATGCTCCCAGTCAACGCTACAGACAAATGTGCTGCTCACACTTAGGCTGCGCGGTGTCGGCTCTCTGTCGGCATTAGTGCCAGATGGTGATGCTCCCTGGCAGCTGCAGCCAGTGCGCACTGCAGGCACTGCACAGAGGCTCCCGCAAAGGAGGTGTGCACACATATCTCAGGGGAGCCCGCCAGCCCTCGGCACCCATGGGTGCTCTTCCAGCCCTGCTGCTGTGCCTCCTCCTGAGAGCCCCCATGTGCCCCGCAGCTGAGGAGGGACTTCGGGCGCAGGCAGGTGAGTGCTGCATTGCCTAGAATCCACGGAGATTCCGCGTAACTTGGTTTACAACAACATAAGTAATGTACAGTAAAAGGACCTGGCGGCGGGATTCCGCATGAGGGGAAGTGTACCTCAGTGAGTGTGTGCGGAATGTGCGCAGTAGTGTGTGTGCCGGGAAACTGCATGCTATCTCGGAATGTAGGAAACTGCACAGTAATGAGTGTTTCTTAATAGGACAGCAGTTTATGAGTGAGTGTCAGGGGAGCGTAATAAAGTACATTAAGTGTGTTGTACTATGAGGGACAGTAATTAGTGATTGGGGTGTACCTGCACGCAGAATCAGTACATTTATAAGAAACCATACAGCAATGTGTTTGTCACAGTATTCAGGGCATTATACAACTGGTGTAGGAATTTGCATATAACAGCAAACAAGCAACAAAGCTAACAGAAGCACGAGTGACCTTATGGAATCGGTCAGCTTATTTCAAGCACTCGTGCTTGTGGTGGCATCCACCTTGCGGCAGCGAGCAGATGCGCATGTGGCCATGCTAATTGGAAACAGATGGCCCCTGTGCGCAGCTGCTCGCCCACAAAAAGTGGATGCCGCCACGAGTGCTTGAAAAGAGCTGACCGATTCCAAAAGGTCATCTACTAGTGCAGCGCATGCGCGCTGCCTAGGCGAGACCTAAAATTGATTCCAGAACCTCAAAACACAACTGGATTTGGTGTGGGTCAAAAGAGTCCAAATCAAGGAGAGGGGCTCTGTTTGAGCCACAAAGGGAATACAGCACCCAGATACTGACAAGTAAAAAAGAAAGGTTTCCCTTTTGGTAATGGTATAAATCAATCAGATATACTTATTCAGTCATCTCAAACATTCTTATTGAACCTGTCAAACGTTGTGAAACACTTACAAGGAAAAAATACAATAAAATGCATCAAAACAGACTGCTTATTGCAATATTTAAAAAACATTCAAAAGAATGTGCACATATATAAAAACAATTGATAAAAAGAATAAAAACACAAATTCAATTCATACATATTCACAGGAGAAAAACAAAGACGGTTAATTTTGTCTTGCTGGTGTTAATTAGGATTAACTTGGTACAGCAACGAGCTAAGTTTTTTTGTTCCCTATAGCCCCTGTGTTGTTGACCACTCCAGATTTAACAGTTACTATGGCGTCGACGCGTTTCGGAGGTCTTAAATTGTTACAACCCCCTTCATCAGGACAAATAATATAGGCTTCTCCTTATAATTGGTGTCACCTAATGCAGAGTAAAATAAAACAAAACATTTTTTTACCTTTCTAACATGAGATCAAAAAAACATCCATTAAGATTTAGCCATATTCCATTTTACTAGAGCCTAACTGCTACAATTTCATGAAATCATGATTCCAATGTGCATTACTAATGACGCTAATTCCATTATTATCTTGAACATTTGAAACATTATAAATACCATTAAAAGGCAAAGAAATATTTTCACTCCCTTATCCCTCTATCCTTAAACAATTCAATACATTGTTCTAATACTATCATCTAACCCCATTATTCTTTGGTATTGCTTCACTCTTAGGTCTAGAAACACACACTTTCACTTAAACTATCAGTCACACTTGTTATACCAAATAGAGATATTGACAACTCACCTGTGCTATCGCACCTGAGTAAGTGTAATCCTTGAAAGTCAAAAAGCGAAATGGTTCGTTATAGTTATCCAGCAATCTGTAAAATATCATACAAATGCTGTTCCTAATCCAGGTCTTATCTAACTTAGACCATCACGTTAATCCTACTCTATGAGTTTTACAAATAGGGAGAAACCTTTAATCAAAACCCGTGATTATTCAGGGTCAGCTGGAGTTTTCAATTAGTTTCAGGCCAACAACTGTTGGTCAAGATATAAACATATACTTTAGCTTTGCTGCTATAAGGATCGAGTCCAACAATTATTTCATGACATAATTTTAATAAGGGTTTGCCTTGTTGATTTACCTTTACTAAAAACCTGTGGTTTGTCAGGTTCAGGCGTCCGTAGTTTTCAAATTATTTCAGGCCAATGCCTATTGGTCAAAATATAAACGTATACTTTAGCCTTGCTGATGTAATTATCAAGTCCATCAGTTATTTCACAACATGATGTAAAGAAGTTTTACCTTATTAAATAGATACTCGGATCATGGACGTATTCCTGTCTCAGCTTATGCTTCTAAATTCCTTCAGTATAATCACCTGTCGCTAAAATAAAGCATGAATATACTATTTCGTTTTTAATACCTGAACCTTAGTGGGCACAGATGACTATATTTGAACAAATAATATCTCACCTATATGTCGCAGTGATGTTGGGTTTGCCGATAATTTCCAACCCGGGTTATTTTTGGGCCGTGGCTGTGTCCATCATGACAAAAAGAAAAAAAGCTAGAGGAAAAAATCGCTCCCCATCTTTTAACGATTCTTTACATCGCCCCTCAACCCTGTATGTTTGATCACCCCCCTCTGTTAGGTAGATTCTATCTATTTTAATAAACATCATAACCCGACTCTATTTTAACAGAGTGGTCCCACTCTGTTAATGGCAGGGCGTTTCTCATACTTGCTACACCTGTGCTATCAATAACTATATGAGGAGCATTCCACAACTCGTCAATACACAACTCGGCAATAACTATTGTAGAGCTTCCTACAGCTCGTCAGAGTCTACGAGGCCTACAACTTCCCACCCTTAGCTGGCTTACCTTTTAAATCCTACGAGCTGTCTTCCCCGCAGTGTGTCCTCCGTGTACCGCGTATCGCGGTCTGTATCAGTGAGAGTGTGCGCAATCTACGTCGCGTCTTTTAAACACGTCATTTCTGTCGTTCTTAACCTTGCGCCACCCTTTCAGGTGAAGGGCATTCTTGCAGTCAGAGACCACTGCTTACCATACACATGTACATAAAGCTGTAACAGATTCTCCTGGGTCAGACCTGCCGCCTCTTGTAGACAAATGAACATCAAGGATTGCTTTATGGAGTAGATTTTGCTGCAGCTCTTTCTTGAAAAAGTGGTTGTATTTGCCTCCTGTTTTCATCTACGATCCCGGCTCCTGGGAGTCAACCATAGAACTCAGGAACCTTTAGGAGTGACCAGGAGGAACAACCAGAAAAAGTTGTGACCTAGTTATTGTTGGGTCTCACTGAGCCAGCGCGCATGCGCTACTCTGCGAGAAATTTAGTGTGTGGATTTTCAAAGTGCTGCCACAAGCTTTTGGTGGCCTAGTGCTTGCGTTCACGCGCGCAGCCACCATGTGGGTTTCTTGCAAGGCTCATTAAGCCTTGCGTGCCTCAATGAGCTTTCACTTTTCTGCTTGTTTTGTTTACAGTGTCATTGTCCGGAGTGTTTTTTCGTAATTCAAACATATATCTCGCAGGTTATTTTCAAGACGTTTTAATAGCAAAACAGTATGTGCAAGATGATTGAACGCTTTTTAGATTAATACAACACGAGCGGTGTTTTCCTTTATATGGGGGGACGTATATTGATTGACCTGTTAGTGTATCCAGATTGTAGATGTGATCTGTATTTCTTTGTTCTTGAAAAAAAACTCTTGATGTCTTTGTAAAGACTTCCTGTATGAGAAAAGTCTGTATACTTTAAATTTCGGGAATTTTCTTACGCAGATACCACCCTTCCTTAATGGTGTAACATTGCATGTAAAGAAAGCCTTTCTTCATTTTGTAAAACCAGACTAAATAGTTTTTTTTACACTGTTTGTAACTGTGTTATGTTATAACCCCTCATTACACCCGGACTGCAAATCCACACAAACTCCTGCTTGTTCCACATTCAGGGATCTTAGTTTAACTGTAATGAGCATCCGAATTGATGTACCTTTAACAGACATTTGTTTCGGGGTGTGCCATTTATCTTGGTTTTCATTCCAAACCACTGTATTGATTATCGTGCTTTGCTATGTCCCCATCTCTTGTGGTTCAGCTGTTGCATAACCTCGCCAAAGTCAATTATAGAGATGCAATCAGGCAATTTTGAAGGAGGTCAGGGTCAGCATCTCTTTCTTTAATCACCAAGGACTGTGTTCTTGACATACTGATCTGTTACCTTATCTTTCCAATGTTCCAGGTCTTTCACCCACCCTCCTTTCTGTAACTCCATTTTAATTAAAATGTTCTATCACCAACATTCCTACACCAGAGTTTGCTAGATGTTCAGTTGAGGACGTAGTTGTTGGTGGTGCCAGTTTTCTTAATCTTGAATAAGCATATTGGAAACAGCTACTCATGCTTATATAGTTGCATCAGGGTGTTGTTTGGTGATATTTGCTTAAAGATTGGTTATGACTTGAAAGTAAAATATCCAGAGTCAGTTGAATCCTCGAAGTCAGATCTTGTCCTTCAGTCACCAAAGAGCAACCCCCCTGCATTAATTGGGCCAAATATATGACGTGAAGCTTACCTCTTGTTACGCATTTTCTATTAATGGGGTTGCTGTATGACTGGTTCAGGCTTGGGGAAATTCCACTTGGTAAATTTTGTCGAATTGAAAGAATTTGTTTCCTTCCCCCCCCCCCCAGACTAGGGGTACCTTAGCAGAAACAGTTGTTTACTTCTTTTTGTTCTGTCCAGAATCACCACAGCAACACTCAGCGCCACCACATCATCACTCAGCAACACCATAGCATTGATCAGCACCACCAAAACATCACTCAACACCAGCACAGCATCACTCAACACCAACACAGCATCACTCAGCACCACCACAACATCACTCAGCAACACCACAGCATCACTCAGCACCACAAAAGCATCACTCAACACCAACACAGCATCACTCAACACCAACACACCGTCACTCAGCATCACTCAGGGCCACAACAATATCACTCCGCGCCACTACAGCATCACTCAGCACCACCACAGCATCACTCAGCACCACAACATCACTCAACACCACATCAGTATCACTCAGCATCGCCTTTGCAATAGTACACCACCACATCATCATCACTCAGCAAGACCCAAGTATCATTCAGCATCACCTCAGCATCGTCTCAGCACAAGTCACCACCACTACCATCTCAACATCACTCAACACCACCTCAGCCTGCTCTCGTAATCTGCCATTTGTTGATTCTCCCCCAGCGTCTGGCCGCTGCTAGTGTTATAATACAGGTACTAGTTCACAACCTTCAACCTCCAATTGTTTATGCCCCCTAAAAAAAAAGAACTTTAACAAACAACCATTGGAATAGGCAAAAACAAGTTGCCACAACAAAATGAAGAATTTTTATATTGTACATAAATGTTTTAATATGGTCGTTCTGTTGGACATAATGCCTTCTTGCTCATATGTAAGGTAACAAGAATGCTTCTGGCACTTTTTTATCACAACTTTTAGCCTGCTGCACAGCAGCTACACTTCTCTACAGCACAGCTTAAAAACATTGGCAAAGTCAATAGCTCTGCCTAAACACTTATAAGGCCCCAAAGGCGAGACCTATTCGCTATGCCAATGCTTGTTTAAATTCCGTTGCACCAAGTAAATAGCCATGGCTTTCCGAAAAAGACACAATCTTGGAATCAAGTATTGCTGGTTTGTCTCACTTGGAACTTGTTGGGGAGAAGTATCCACGTACCGTGGGAACGCTGAAATAATATGTTGTGCCTTGTGACCCCCCCTTGTTGGGTCATCCTTACTCCCACTGTAGGATTTCAAAGTCTAAAAGTAGGACTTAATCTGGAGGTAAAACTAAAGTGTGGCAAAAGGAGGCAATGTGGAGAAGTGTGGCTCAATGGTTAGAGTGGCAGACCCTGATGCAAAGGTCTGGCCTGGAACCAGGGTTCAATTCCTGCCTCTGTGGGTCTTGGGCTCAATTTCCTCGGACCTGATAATTCTCGCCTCTGTGCCTATTCTAATTATGGGCCCCACTCTGCAACTCTGGGCAATAGCTTGCTTAATCTCCACAACCGCCCCAACAGCGCTGGGATGCCTGGCTTCACCTTGGGGGTGCCTGTTAGGAATTAGGCAGTCTTTTCTCGCTCCGTTGTGTGGTTGTCTGAATGCTCCGGTGTCCTCTTTCTGTGTTTACCCTTTGGTAGCCTCCGCCCCCTTCCTCCTCTCACTGCTCAAAACCGAGTGCCCGTGCCGGAGATCGGGGCTTGGTTTCTTTCCTTGTTGGAGTATTCTTCGGTGTTCTAAGAGCCAGCTGTGGGGATTTCGTCCCGTGGGGCGCGTTCTCACCTTCCTGGCGTGGTCGGCTGTGAGAGCTGAGCGGTGCGGAACGAGGCTTCGTTTCCGCGCTCCGGCCATCTGGAGCCCGCTTCCCCCTTTCCGCGTCAGGAGTGCAACGAGAGGAGATCGCTGCATTTCGAAGCTTTGGACTTCCTGGGACGCTTCGTTTGTCAATATTGGGCACTTTTGGAACTTTTCCGTGTTCTTCGAGAGTGCTAATAAGGTGTGCATTTCCGGGTTATGTAGTACCCGTTTCACATCGGTTAGCTTCAGCTGGGATAGGTTTAAGGAGCGTTTTGCTTCGAGCGTATTGAAAACGCGCTATAGTTTTTTGTGGCCACATTTAGAATAAGTTTTCCTGCATTATCGGCTGAATTGCAGGCATTCCTTATCTAGGGGTTTTTTAAGTCAGATTTATGACTTTTTTTCCCCTCTGTTGATGAAAAAGCTCGCTTCTGGGAGTTGGTGTTTTGTTGCCTTTGGAACTGCGCTTCACTCATCTCCCTTAAGGACGTACCGTCTATGTCACACAGGTAAGGGGAAGAAGGGGATGTGTTGGGCAGGCTTGAAGGTAGTGGAGGGGTATACAGGTATGAGGACACTGGGATTGTGAGTAAACTCATGTGCTTTTGTCTGTGTCTTTTCTTGTTCCTGCTACAGGTTAGAAGACTTGTCCTAAACTCCTGTGCTGGGAGCACCTAGCTGTGACATAGAAAGAGCTGGGATTTTTCTCTTTCTTTGTTTTGTTTTTCCTACCTTCTTCCTTTGTTCGGTCCGCTGCCACGCGGTTTATCAAGGGCGTGAGGCGGTCCGAATAGGGGTAGAGGAGTGGGGCCATCCTCGCTTCCGTGGTGTGGGTCCAGTTGGGGAGAAATCCAACAGAAAACTAAGCCCACGAACTTTACGCCACCTGAGCGAGAATGGATGAGGATGGGAACGCTTTAGAGGAGAGGGCCCCGACAATGCAGGAATTGATGGGGGCCGTTAATGCTCTTCAACTTAAAGTGCAGGAACTACAACAGGAGAATCAAGGGTTACGACAGGAAATGAGTGTAGGTAAAAGTAAGGATCCGGTGTGGGGAATGGGAAAACCCTCCGTAGTTCAGCCGGCCACGTTCCACTTTGATAGAGGAGCGAGTGCCAGCACTAGTAATCCCCCTTTGACTGTGAATGTTACTACTCCTACTCCTGTCCCCTTGGCCGTCCCGGAGAGATTTTCTGGAGACTCTAGTAAATATAGTGTCTTCATGAATCAGTGTCATTTACACTTCATGTGTCGCCCTGCTTCATTCCCAAACGACACCTCTAAAGTAGCGTTTGTCATTTCTTATTTGGCAGGGACCGCTGCCTCTTGGGCTGTTCCTTTGGTGGACAATGATGATCCGGTCCTGTATAATTATAGAGCGTTCAAGGAGCAGATGCGTTGTTTGTTTGCGAAACATGCGTTTATGCAGGCCACTGATGCTGAGTTGTTAAAATTGAGACAGGGGAAACAGGATTTATTGACCTATGTGTCTACCTTTAACCGTTTGATATCTGAGACCCATTGGCCCGTGGATAAAAGAACCTCTCTGTTCTATCAAGGGTTGTCAGAAGACTTGAAGGATATTGTTTCTCAGGTGGTGAATCCCCCGGAAGACTGTGGGGAGTTTATTGATCTCGTAGTGAAATTAAACCATCGTCTATTGGAAAGGAGAGGTGAGAAGAGCCGCTTTCAATTGTCCAGAGTAGTTCCCAGTAGAACTGAAGTTAAGAGTACCGGAGACGGTCGATCGAATGCTGAACCTATGGAGATAGGGGGAGTTAGAGGTCCGCTGTCAGCCGACGAGAAGAGTAGAAGACGTTCCCAGAATCTGTGTCTGTATTGTGGGCAAGGTGGCCATTATGCCCGGGATTGTTCTGTAAAACCGTCATCAATTCCTTCTAAGAAAGTGGTTGCTTGTGTACAACCTCCAGAGGAATCTGCGACGGACAAATTAAATCCATCCTATCAGATTACAGGGATAGTAAAAAGAGTTCCTAAACATTTTATGATAACCGTCTGCTTGGTTATATCCAACAGTCACAGGGCCCCTGTTTCCGCTTCATTGGACTCGGGTGCCACAGGCAATTTCATGGATATTCGGTTGGCTGAACAATTAAAGGTGCCTTGGATCCTGAAGGACCAACCCGAACCTGTGAGGGCCATAGATGGCACTGAGCTGTCTTCGGGCACTATTACTAAACAGACTGAACCCTTGTGTATGATATGTGACAATGGCCATTCTGAATACCTTGGATTTGATTTGATTGATGCCCCTTCTTTTGGAGTTGTCCTGGGGGTGCCATGGTTGCAGTCACACAATCCTAGGATAGATTGGTTTCGAAGAACAGTGACGCTTGATTCGGTCTATTGTTTGAAAGGTTGTTACAAGGTAGCTACAGATTGGGTGACTCCTTTAACCTGTGCTGTGGGGGATGGATTGCGGTGTGATGTGCAAAAGATACCAGAGGCTTATGTAAAGTTTGCCGAGGTGTTTGACAAAGGACGGGCAAGGGATTTGCCTCCCCATCGTTCCTTTGATTGTAGAATAGATTTGGTTCCCGGGGCTACTCTGCCATGTTGTCGCATCTATGCCTTGTCCGAACCAGAAGAACGTCATTTGAAGGAGTACATTGATGAGATGCTAGCCAAGGGATTTATTCGTCCTTCTTCCTCTCCGGCCTCCTCAGCTATCTTTTTCATCCCTAAACGTGAGGGTGGCCTCCGGGCTTGTGTAGATTACAGGGCGCTCAACAAGGGGACTATAAAGAACAAGTATCCTCTTCCCTTGATCCCGGTGTTGTTAGATCAGCTGAAGCATGCGACGGTTTTTACAAAATTGGATCTCCGAGGGGCATACCATCTCATACGAGTCCGTGAAGGCGATGAATGGAAAACTGCCTTCCGGACTAAGTTCGGTCTGTATGAGTATTGTGTTATGCCCTTCGGTTTATGTAATGCTCCGGCTGCTTTTCAGTTCTTCATCAATGAAGTCCTAAGGGATTATTTGGATTTGAGCGTAATAGTCTATATCGATGATATATTGATTTTTTCCCGTTCTGAGAAAGAACATGTGATTCACGTGCGCCAGGTTTTGCAGACCTTGACAGATCACCAGTTGTATGTGAGGCCTGAGAAATGCAGTTTCCATACCGACAAAGTAGAATTTTTGGGATTTCTGGTATCTGCTGAGGGTATCAGAATGGATCCCCGCAAGATCGAGGCTATTACTTCATGGCCACCCCCTAAATGTGTAAAAGAGGTACAGGTGTTGCTTGGGTTCGCTAATTTCTATCGGCGGTTCATTTCCCATTTCTCTGAGATTGTTGCCCCCATGACGTTTTTATTGAGAAAGGGAGTTCCTTTTGTGTGGTCTTATGTGGCGCAAATGTCGTTGGATCAATTGATCGAAAGGTTTACTTCCGCCCCTGTACTAGTCCATCCTGACCCAGCCTTGCCCTTTTTTGTTGAAGCGGATGCTTCTTTGGGTGCAGTGGGGGGCGTCTTGTCACAGCGAGATGTAGAGACGGGGTTCATGCATCCTGTAGCTTTCTTTTCAAAGACCTTGTTACCCGCCGAAAGGAACCATACGGTGGCAGAACGGGAATTGTTGGCCATTAAACTCTCCTTTGAGGAGTGGAGACACCATTTGTGGGGGGCTCGCCATACAATTACCATTTACACAGACCATAAGAACCTCGAATTCTTTCGGTCTGCGCGGGCGTTGACTCCTAGGCAGATGAGGTGGGTTTCATTTTTTAATGAATACGATTTCATGATAACGTATCGGCCAGCCGCTCAACAGTTGAAATCAGATGCCTTGTCTAGAATACATGTGAAACAGAATGAGTGGGGAACTGATACGGACCTGGGGTCTTTCATTGCTCCTGAGAAAGTTATAGGCAGTGTTACTTTGGATGACTTTTTGGATTCAGTCAAAGACAAATTGAAAGGCATGGACTTGACCCCTTGGAGTACTCTTCCTTCCTTTTCCATTCGAGAAGGATTGTTGTATCACGGCCCACAGTTGTTCATTCCTCCTGTGTTGCAGGATATCGTAATGCAATGGTGTCATTCTTCGGCTTTAGTGGGTCATCCCGGAATTAATAAAACTAGAGAGTTCTGTCTACGTTGGTTTTGGTGGGAATCACTACCTCAGGATGTTCAACAATTTGTGGCTTCTTGTCCTGTGTGTGCTGTGAGTAAACCATCCCACTCCAGTCCTTCTGGCTTGTTACATCCTTTACCAGTTCGCCCTGCACCGTGGCATACCATTAGTATGGATTTCGTTACAGACTTACCTGAGGTGGCAGGGTGTACAGTGATTTTTGTTGTGGTTGATTCCTTCACAAAGATGGCCCACTTTATCCCTTTACCTAAGTTGCCTACTGCGAGAGAAATGGCTCTAGTCTTTGTGTCATCAATAGTAAGACTTCACGGTTTACCGTCTACCATCGTGTCCGATAGGGGAGCGCAGTTTGTTTCCCGTTTCTGGACGGAGTTGTGTGAAGCTTTGCATATGAAGATCTGCTTATCTTCGGCTTATCATCCCCAGACTGATGGCCAGACTGAGAGGATCAACCAAACGATGGAACAGTACCTACGTTGTTTGTTGACCTCTTTGACATGTAATTGGGTGGTAGCTCTTCCTCTTGCGGAATTCGCATATAACAACAGCGTTCATTCCGCAGTGGGGATGTCCCCCTTTTACTGTTCAATGGGGTTCCATCCCAAGGCCATCCCTATCCAACCTACAGGTCTAGTGCCAGCGGTCGATTCCTTAGGAATAGCTTTGGGTAGGATTTGGGGCATAGCTCAGGAACATCTGAAGAAGGCAAAAGAAGACATGAAAAGGCATGCCGACAAACACCGGGTGCCTTCCCCCTCCTATGCAGTGGGAGACAGGGTGTGGTTGTCAACGAAGAATTTGAGGTTGGAAGGGTCCCGGAAATTGCAACCACGATATGTGGGTCCTTTTTCTATAGAAAGGGTGATTAATCCTGTGGCTATGAGGTTGGAGTTGCCTGATGAATATGGTATGCATCCGGTATTTCACACCTCATTGTTGAAGCCTTATACGCACACAGATCAGACCTTGCCCCCACCCCCTTCAGTGCTAGTGGATGGTGAGGAGGAGTACGAGGTTAATGCCATTCTTGATGCTAGGAGAACGAAGGGGAAGTTGATGTACTTGATTGATTGGAAGGGGTATCCTCCTGAGGAAAGGACCTGGGAACCAGCTGCAGGAGTCCATGCCCCCGTTTGATTAGACTATTCCATCTCCGTCACCCGACTAAACCCCGTCCTGTTGGGAGGCCTTTGAGGGGAGGTACTGTTAGGAATTAGGCAGTCTTTTCTCGCTCCGTTGTGTGGTTGTCTGAATGCTCCGGTGTCCTCTTTCTGTGTTTACCCTTTGGTAGCCTCCGCCCCCTTCCTCCTCTCACTGCTCAAAACCGAGTGCCCGTGCCGGAGATCGGGGCTTGGTTTCTTTCCTTGTTGGAGTATTCTTCGGTGTTCTAAGAGCCAGCTGTGGGGATTTCGTCCCGTGGGGCGCGTTCTCACCTTCCTGGCGTGGTCGGCGGTGAGAGCTGAGCGGTGCGGAACGAGGCTTCGTTTCCGCGCTCCGGCCATCTGGAGCCCGCTTCCCCCTTTCCGCGTCAGGAGTGCAACGAGAGGAGATCGCTGCATTTCGAAGCTTTGGACTTCCTGGGACGCTTCGTTTGTCAATATTGGGCACTTTTGGAACTTTTCCGTGTTCTTCGAGAGTGCTAATACGGTGTGCATTTCCGGGTTATGTAGTACCCGTTTCACATCGGTTAGCTTCAGCTGGGATAGGTTTAAGGAGCGTTTTGCTTCGAGCGTATTGATAACGCGCTATAGTTTTTTGTGGCCACATTTAGAATAAGTTTTCCTGCATTATCGGCTGAATTGCAGGCATTCCTTATCTAGGGGTTTTTTAAGTCAGATTTATGACTTTTTTTCCCCTCTGTTGATGAAAAAGCTCGCTTCTGGGAGTTGGTGTTTTGTTGCCTTTGGAACTGCGCTTCACTCATCTCCCTTAAGGACGTACCGTCTATGTCACACAGGTAAGGGGAAGAAGGGGATGTGTTGGGCAGGCTTGAAGGTAGTGGAGGGGTATACAGGTATGAGGACACTGGGATTGTGAGTAAACTCATGTGCTTTTGTCTGTGTCTTTTCTTGTTCCTGCTACAGGTTAGAAGACTTGTCCTAAACTCCTGTGCTGGGAGCACCTAGCTGTGACATAGAAAGAGCTGGGATTTTTCTCTTTCTTTGTTTTGTTTTTCCTACCTTCTTCCTTTGTTCGGTCCGCTGCCACGCGGTTTATCAAGGGCGTGAGGCGGTCCGAGTAGGGGTAGAGGAGTGGGGCCATCCTCGCTTCCGTGGTGTGGGTCCAGTTGGGGAGAAATCCAACAGTGCCCAGGAGTGGGCATTTCACAGGGAAAAGCCAGGAAGGGTTCCACAGCGGTATGCGTACAGCGCCAAGACGCATCAGGGTGTGAGTGCGCTATACAAGTACGAATTCATTTCAATGTGATTCAATGAATTCCATAACGCGAGGTGTAGCTGGAAAGCCGTGCGGCACACTGAGCTAAAGGATTTACCGTTTAGTGCTGGACATAGCGACACGGTCACTGTGTGATGTCAAAATTCTTTGAAAATATCCCGAACTAACGTGGTGGTAATAATTTGTGAACTACCTAATTTTGAGTGCGGACAAAACGTCGCACCGATGTTAATGCACCACAAAAGGGTGCCCAATGATAATAGTTTTTAACCGACGTGCACTCTGAAAGCATACCCCCTTCCCCCATCATCCCGTCCTGATGAAGACCCGTTGTTGAGGACTTAAACCACCCGTTGTACGGTTGGGTCGAAACGTCGACGACATTCCCCTTTGGGAGCCTGCACCTACTGACCCCTGTCCCCTGCCCCATTTCCAAAAATCCCATTGCCATCTGTGCAAACTAAGGACTTCGGAATTGTATATAGTATATAAGCGAGTAAAAAAGAAGTACATTTTTTACAAGCGTTATCCAGGGCAGGCTCGTTTTTCTTGTATATAAATGACCCACACTATGTTTCTCTGATCATCTTGATCATTCACTTGAGCACACACTTTAATCTTTCTCTGTGCACGGTCTCTTTTATTATAGAATTATCTCTTGGTTTATTATTTATGTAAATACATGTATAAAGATATGTTGAAATTCTAAACTTTGTTATATTGTACATTAAACAGGCTGACCTGATTGGATTTTTCTCAGCTCTGATGGTTTGTTGGTGCTTACTGTATGATATCCTGTAAATGTGGGCTAGTATTACCTATTGAATTAACAACACAAATTCAATCTTTGTTTAAAGAAAATTAATTTAACCAAATGTTATAATTGCTTTATATGTTATAATTATGTCGAGGACCAACTGTTTTCTATACTATTTCATTTACATGGAGTCACAGTATAATGATGCTTTCTTATAGACTGGTGTGCATCGCTACTTTATAAACGTTAATGCAACATGATATTGAAAAATACTAGCAGTAGTCTTAGACAATGTGAAAGATAATGATTTTTTCCAGACCCACCAACACAAATCACCAGGCTTGTTGTTCTCATAATTCTGAGAAACAGTATATATTAGAGTCGAGCAACAGCCACTCAATGAGAATGAACCTTCAGCAGCCATTGTAAGAGGGAGCATTGAAGTCGTACACAGAATTGAATGCATAGCCTATGTCCTTGCTGGCATCAGTGGGTACTAAACTATCTGCTGTCCAAAGAACAGAGATATAACAGGATGACGACCCCTCTGTAAAGATGGGGCCCTAGGCCCGCATGGTAGAAATAAGTGAGACATGGGACACCAGTTTATGGATGGTAATTCTGGCCACGAGCACGTGCGCTCGGGGTCTTTTATTAACAGCGTCACCTGACCCAGTGACGTCTGTGGTGGGTGGGTGTTCAGTGTAGGGTTACACTTGGAAACAACTAGGCTGTGTCCTGGCAGGACACTACATCCCTCCCAAAATTTAATGAAAGGAAAACAAAATGTCCAACCTGCAAGAAAACAGAACAGCAACAGTTTACAGCCCCAACAGATTTTCTTCAGGCGATCGGCTGGGAGATGTTGAAGTTCTGGACCACAAAGTCAGTCAGATGAGCTTCACCTTAGCGGTGTACTTCAGATCATCCTTGTCTTGCTGTGGTTTTTTTTTTTTTAAATATTTTTATTAAAGATTTTTATGGGCACACGTATAGCACTACACAAAATACAAAACATATAAGTACATATATTAAACAAGTACTAAAGAACAAAAATTCTATATAACGTTATACATCACTTTTACTTCCATTTAACCTACAGAACATAACAAAAATTATTAAATCAGTTATGACTTTCATTAAGCCTTTCTTTCCATCGATGAACTGGTTCCCATATTTGCCTTCCTGTGTTGACGCTTATCTACAGTGTTCATCACTTGGAGCATCGGGAGCAGGATGGGTGTGACCCTGGAGGGGTCTCGCAGGGGTTCCTAGTCCAGTGGATGACAACACTTGTTGGTTATTGGAGACGACTGCGGCACGAGAGGTCTATTTTTGGATTTGCTGATCTTGATGCTTTCACACCTCCGTCCAGCCAAGTAACTTCCGACTTGCCTTTCTTGCCGGACTCCTCTCTCACTAGAGCCTCGAAGACTGGCCTCTCCTGCTTGGACTCTTCTCTCACTAGAGACGCTGGGAGGACCCTCTTGCCGGACACGATGGGACCGGGTGGACCGTGCGGGGCCTCGCATGAGCCGCGCAAAGGCGTCACTGAGGAACTGCCAATGGACTCACCGCCAAGTCTCTCATGATGTCCTCGTGGGTGTTGATGTTATCCGTCAGGATGGTCTTGCCGTTAGGACATGGGTTCAGTGCCTTCTTCAGACTGTATCTCGGGGCCAGGTGTTTTTCTGGGGCCTTCGTGCTTCCTGTTGCTTGTCGTGGAGCTGCCGCTGCTGCACCTCTCCCATCCGGATTTCTCTCTCACAGGACATGCCGCCGAGGCCCTTGTCCCCTGGACTGCCACTTGATCGCGTGGGCTGTGCGGGTCGCTGCGGAACTTCGGACATGGCCACAGTCGAGTCTTGTGTAGCCCACAAGGGTGGATTGTCTAGTGCTCGGGTACGCTCTGCTTCGGCAAGCTTCAGGTTCACGGGGCACCCATACGGTTCTTCAGTGGTTGGTCTTCTCAGGTGCGAGTTGTCGGGACTACTGGGATCCACATAGATGTTGCGATGTTCCTTGGACAGCACCGATGTTCCTGTGTGCTGACTGTTGCGATGCTCCTTGGACAGCACCGATGTTCCTGTGTGCTGACTGTTGCGATGCTCCTTGGACGCCACCGATGTTCCTGTGTGCTGACTGTGGTTCTCTCTCTTTCTCTGTGGAGTGATGTTGTGTTACTCCATTCTTCCTCCTCGTTCTCTTCCTCAACGCGGTCAGGTCTTCTATCTTGCTCGCTCATGCTAACCAGGCTTCTCCATGTAGCGGGCCCTCTACATGTCGTCCCCTTGGTCTTGTCCATGTGGTAGGACACTGTCTTCCCCTGGCTTGTTGACTAGACCTGTTGTCGTCTCTTCCTGTTACTTGATCACTTCTGTTGCCTTCAATCAGGATACCCTTCCTTGGTCAGTTCCATCGTGACTCTCCTGTCTCGTCGGGTTCCTTTGGCTCTACTGTTCCTCCTTCCTTTTCTTTATGGCGTTGTGCCCTTCCTTTCCATGTTCCTTCTTGCGACGTGGTCTGGTCCTCTTGCTGTCGTTGGCCTTCCCGACCAGTCTTCCCCAGGCAGCGTGCACTCCACTTGTTTCTCTCTGGTCTGGGCATAGCTCTCCGGCATGGTGCTCTTCTCTTCTTTGACTGGACCGTTTGTCGCGATCTTCTCTGTTGCTTCTTTTCTTTCCTTAGCGACCAGACTGGGTGGTCGGCTTTCATCTTCGGCATGAGTCGTCATGCTGTGCTATCTTCTTCGTGGTCGCTATTCACCGTCACGGTGCTTTGGCGTTGGCGCGCTTTGTCTGAGCTGAGGATGGTTGCGTCACCGCTCCTGGTGCATCTCTAGTGCATGCCGCCATGCGTGCTGACGATGGCGCTCTGGTTGCTGCGAGACGTCGCTGTCTCTCTTGGGGACCTTTGTGCGCTGTCCTGTGGTGTTGGCATGTCGCTGTGCAGCCTCACTTTGGCGCTCTTGATTCCTGGCGCTCCTGGCATGTTCCGGCGCAGTGCTGCGCGGTCCTGTCGTGCGGGTGTGGAGTTCTTGCACTCCTGTCGCGTTCTTGCGCTTTGTGGCGTGTTTCTGCGTTTCTGGCGCATTCCTGCGCCGTCTGCTTTTGTCTTCAGGAGGTTGCGTACTGACATGGCGTCATTTGGGCGTGGCTGTGTTTCTGTGCTTCTGGCGCGTTCCTGCGCTCTCCTTCGTTGGCGTCTCTCAGTGTGCTCAAGGGTCTGTGATTTCTTGCGTCACCGTGCAGTGACCATGGTGGTTACAGTCTTTGGCTTGCGTTGCTGCCCTGTATTGTGCTGTACTGGTGTGAGGGTTGAAACGGTGGCACTCTTCTAGGGCTGTCCCGCCTTGACCCTTTCTCTGGCTGATCTTGTAGTGGTGCTTCCCCTAGGTGGTGGGTTTGTTGCAGAGGTGTCATCTGGCATGAGAGACGATGTCAGGGGTATTGCGGGCCTTCCTAGTCCTTGCCTGTTATTTTCGTTTCCAGTGCTGTATTTGTAGTGGCCACTAGGTGGCAGTGTTTTCTTCTCGCTGTGTGCTGCGTGGGAGGGGCAAGAGGTGCTGTAGCCACACTGTCTTCACTGGTATGCTGGGGGGGCCTGCTTCGAGAATGCCAGGTAAGTCTTCTTTATTTTTCCTTTCAGCAGGCTCCTCGCGCTGTCCCTTTTTCGTCTGCAGTTGGGGTGGGGGGGGCTCTCGCTGGCTGACAGTCCTGCTTCCTTCTGGGCTCTCTCACCCACTCACCCGCAGGGGGCAGCTTCACAGTTCACATGCTGCGCAGGGAGGGGCAGGAGCTGCCGCCAGGGATTCTTCTTGTAGTGGCTGCGGGGCACTTCTCCCTATGTGTGCGAGTTCTGTGTCGTGCCCTAGCGCCCGGCAGCTCTTCCCATGCTGCCGGTCGCGCTCTGTCTCTTCTGCCTTTCCTTCTCCCTGCAGCAGATTAATCACTCACGCGCTGGCGGGGGGGGGGGGAAATAGTGCCATTGCGGCTCCACTCAGCACACTACTGCGCCATTCTGCGCAGGTGGGCTCCGCTTTCCGGGCATTTCTTGGCGACGCTACCTGGCGGTCGCCATAACTTCTCCCCTTGTTTCCGGCGGCGCTGATCCTTGCCTTACTGCGGATTGGGGGTCTTATCGCGGGTGGGCTCCGCTCCATGTCCCCACGGCGGGGGTCACTTGCAGTCACCCTCGCAGCGGCAGCCGCGCACCACACATGCTGCGCTGCGGGGGTAGGAGGCGCTACAGGCAGGCGGCGGGTGTGCTCCGCTGGTCCTGCTTCCACGTATGTTTATTGTTGGCCGCTCAGCGGGGGCCAATGACATGCGGGTGGACACCGCTTAATAACAGTCACAAAGGGGGGGGTCGCTTCAAGCTAGCGCGGCCCCCTCAGGCATTTCCAGCGCCCTGGCTCACCTCCGGCCTGCGGGCCTTTCACTCCGTCGCGGGTGGCTCCGCGTTGGTTGCTGCATCTGTGGGGGCATTCAGGTCCGGCACGGTGGCAGCCGATGCGGGTGGGCTCCGCACGGCTCTCTCTTCGCCTCAGGCAGGGGGGCACACACGCTGGGCACGGGGGGTGCGGGGTGAGCTCCCGGTCACCTCCTGCTTCGTGTTCTCGGCCCGGGGCTCAGCACACGCCCCTCGGGCCTCCGCTAATTGTCGCTTGCTGCAGGGGGAGTGCTCATGGCACGGTCAGCGTTCTCCTCCTTTTCCCCCTACGATTTTCTTTTAGCTGGCACGCGTGGCATCGCGTTACCGCCTCGTCGCCAATGTAAAGATGGGGCCCTAGGCCTGCATGGTAGAAATAAGTGAGACACGGGACACCAGTTTATGGATGGTAATTCTGGCCACGGGCACGTGCGCTCGGGGTCTTTTATTAACAGCGTCACCTGACCCAGTGACGTCTGTAATGGGTGGGTGTTCAGTGTAGGGTTACACTTGGAAACAACTAGACTGCGTCCTGGCAGGACACTACACCCCCTTGCTTCCAAGCAGGCTATACACTGAAAGAACATAGAAATATGAGCAGGTTCTGTGTGTGCCCGCTCATTTAGGAAACTCCTACTCTTGGCATTTTTATGCTAATGTAGACATTGTCTAAGGGCTCAGGATGAAGGGATTATATTATAGAGAAACATAGTCTGAATATCGCCATCAAATGTGTTGCCCAGGGGCGTGACACAGGCCCCGCATCCCCCGCAGCGCGGGGGGGCCCACAAGCACCAGGAGGCCCCCTCAGCACTGCACTTCGGCTGGGGGAGATCCTGATAGAGTCCTGAGGGGGCCCCTCTCTGTACCTTGCAGGGGGGCCCCTCAATTATCGTTATGCCACTGGTGTTGCCATTTTTTTTGCTTTTTTTTATCTACGCCATTGATTATAGTTGTCTTTCACATTTAGCACTAAAATCCAGTTTGAGGCAGTCCTTGCCACCCCAACAAACTCTGAGACATAAGCCTGATAAAATAAAGCGGAGTTATCGGAAACCAGACAGTGGGTATATACAAATTGTTTTGGCATTCTGTTTCCCTCACTTGAAGTGTGCCCCAGATGTTATATAACAGCCTATCAGACCTGCAAACAGGCTGTGACACTGTAATGTCAAAAAGAGGCATACTGTGATTGGGGCCAGACTGGTTGGAGGTGCTAGGGACGAAAGAAGGGCCCTTCCCAAGTATCAGCTAACGCTTGCCTTCGATAAGGAACGCCTCTTTGAAGTGTGTCACAAGTGTCAAATGAAAAACCTCTCCAGACCTAGTAATCAGGATGTCACATTCAAACAGGACCTGACACTTTAATGTAAAAATGTATCCTCCTAACCCCCTTGTATAGTTGGTCAGTTCAGATAGGTCATCTCTAGCCATTAAGGTGCCTCTAGTTATCTTTACACAGCCATTTCAAATTGAATGCTTCCAAAACAGAAATACTGACGTATGACGTTTGGAAAAATTATGACTCGGTCACCGCCTGGCCTGATGATCTGGGAACCCAGCCTAAAGTATCAAAGGAAGTAAGAAACCTCAGAATGACCATGGACTCCAAGCTATAGATGAATGCCCAAGTGGACAAACTAGCAAGATCAAGCTTTGTTACTATAAAAACTCTGCTATGAATTTTCTCCCATTTAGGATTTCCACACAAGGTCTAAGCTACCATCTCCCTTGTTCTGACCAAACTCGATCATGCCAATAGCCTTTGCCATGGATCACCTTTAACGACAATGAAAAGACTACAACGGATTCAGAAGGAATTAGTTACTTACCTGTACACTATAGTTCTCCAGTATTATCTTTCATAGATTCACATGCTTGTATCTTCCCTGTCGTCATGGTGGGAGTCTCACGGTAACAGAATGACCAAAGCAGTATCATAGAGAAGAAAACTGCATAGAAAAGCCCATAGGGACTGTAGCATTTGGTAACCAGACCATCTCATTATTTGGTCCAAAAGTCAGCCAATCAGCATTGCTGCCCTGCCGTCACACTCCCCAGCAGAAGCTTCCTGCCTCAGATTTCCGTCCCCGAGTGAGAGACATGGATAAATACCGAGAACAGGTTCTGCCTGAGAAACGGGGAGGCGGGTGGGCGCATGTGAATCTATGAAAGATAATATTGGAGAACTATAGTGTACAGGTAAGTAACTAATTCCTTCTCCAGTATTACATCTTTCATAGATTCACATGCTTGTATCAGAGTAGTAAGCAGTGCTCACAAAATTTGCAGCGTTTCCAGGATAGAACCCAGAAGGAAGCTCTGCAGTAAAGCAATGTTAGAACATGATCTAAAATACACAAGTCAGATAGGAATAACAACCATATCATCTATAAAATATAATGTGGAAGTTCTTGAAATAAAAGCATAATAGAACAATACATATCAGTATAATACTATATATGCAGATATATATCTATATATATATATATATATATATATATATATAAACATAAATCAAAGTACTGCATAGAAAAATTAACAGTATAATACTATATATGCAGATATATATCTATATATATATATATATATATATATAAACATAAATCAAAGTACTGCATAGAAAAAATTATCAGTATAATACTATATATGCAGATATATATCTATATATATATATATATATATATATATATAAACATAAATCAAAGTACTGCATAGAAAAATTAACAGATAATTAGAGCATACCTTACTGAAATAGTCGTTTCAGAACACCTTGTCCCACTGCCGTGTCCTCTTTGTACGCAGTGTCCAGACAGTAGTGCCTGGTAAATGAATGCACACTCTTCCACGTCGCTGCTCTGCAGATGTCGGGCAGCGATACTCCTGCGAACAAGGCCATTGATGTCGCCATCTTCCTTGTGGAGTGCGCATTCACTTTAGAAAAGAGCGGCTTTCCCGCTTTTTCGTGACATTTCAGGATAGCCGATGAAATCCATCTGGCAATACTCAGTCTTGACAGAGGAAGGCCTCTCCTTTGACCTTCAAATGCAATAAATAATTGTTTGGATTTGCGGAATGTCTTTGTTCGTTCAATGTAGAACTTCAAACATCTAGCAATGTCTAAAGAGTGCAAAGCTCTTTCTGCTTCAGATGAGGGATTGCTGAAAAAGGTAGGCAAAACAATTGGCTAGTTGAGGTGAAAAGACGTAGGGACTTTGGGGATAAAAGTTGGATTTGTCCCTAATATAACCCTGTCCTGGCGAAATTGTAAAAAGGGCTCTTCCACTGAAAAGGCTTGAATTTCGCTAACCCTCCTTGCTGATGTTAGGGCAAGCAGTAGGGCTGTCTTCCATGATAGGAAGTCTGTTTTGTGTATAGGCTCGAAAGGTGGCCTCATAAGTTGTGACAGGACTGTATTGAGGTGCCATGGCACTGGCGGGCGCCGAATGGGTGGAAAAACTCTAAAAAGTCCTTTAATAAATTCCTTTATTATCCTGGAAGACCAGAGAGATGGCTCATTTGGCTTCCTCCTGAGGTGTGATATTGCTGCCAAGTGTACCTTCACCGAGGCATGCGACAGACCTGCCTTAGATAGCGACAACAGGTAAGGAAGGATACCTTCAGGGTGTACTGTTAACGGGTGTAAGTTTTGACTGTCACACCAGTGACAAAAACGGGTCCACTTTGCTGCATATGTCTTGTTGGTTGACATAGCTCTGGCTGGTGACAGAATATGTCTGCATTCCTGTGGAATGTCTAAGTCTTGGAATTCCCGCTCATGAGGTTCCATGCGGACAATTTTAGCGATTTTAGGTCCGGATGCAGAATCTGACCGTCTTTCATGGAGATGAGGTTCTGGAATGTGGGAAACTGGAGGTTGTTGCCCTTTGACATTTGCAGCAGTTCTGAAAACCATGCATGCCTCGGCCAGGCTGGTGCTATCAGTATGACATGACACGGTTCTAACCTCATTTTGCGAAGTACTCGGGGTATTAATGGAAACGGAGGGAACGCGTAGGCAAACCTTCCCGTCCAGTCCAAGTGGAATGCGTTTCCCCTGGAATCTTGCTGAGGATATCTGAACGCAAACTGGACGCACTTTGAATTGTCTCTGGTTGCGAACAAGTCTAATGTGGGAGTGACCCACCTTTGGAACAGTCTGTGAAGCTGAGTGTCGTGCAGTTCCCAGTTCGATGTGCGACTTAGGGCATCTGCCCGTGTGTCGAGGATGCCCTGTATATGTTGCACCTGAATTGAAATGCCGTGGTTTATCAGCCACTTCCATATTCTTTGCGCCAACATCGACAGTTGCTTGGATCTTGTTCCACCCTGCTTTAGCAGATAAAACATAGTCGTGGTGCTGTCCGTTTGAATAAGCACCGACGAGTGTCGTATCCTGGGTAGGAAGGCTTGAAGCCCCAGAAACACAGCTTTGAGTTCTAACATGTTTATGTGAAGCTGTGCTTCCCAGTCTGACTAGAGGCCCTGAATCTCAGCTCTTGAAGATGCGCACCCCATCCTTGCAACGAGGCGTCCGTCGTCATCACGTAATCGTGATTCTGAGTCACAAAGGTCAAGCCCTGATCCAAGTTCTTCTGCACCTTCCACCATGACATGGCCAACCTTCATACGGTTCGTGATGGTAATGCGATCCTCGAAGGTTCCTTTGGACTGAACCCACTGCTCGTCCAGTTGTTCTTGCAAAGGCCTCATTCGAAGACGGCAATTTGGTACCAGTGGGATGCATGAAGATATCATCCCCAACATGGACTTGTACAGCCTCACAGAAGTGAACCTTTCTGTTTGAAGGGTCGTTACCAGACCTATTATCTTTCTCATTTGGTCTTCGGAAGGATAAGCTTTCACTGCCTTGGTGCATACCCATGCCCCTAAGAAGTGGATGCCCTGGGCTGGAGTCAGCGAGGATTTCTCCAAGTTGGTCCTTAGTCCCAAGCGCTGAAAAAGCCGAATGCAGCACTGAAGAGACCTTGTTGTTTCTCTGAATGATGGACCTGTCACCAGCCAGTCGTCCAGATATGGATACATGTAATGCCCTTGCAATCTTAAATGGGCCGCCACCGGGCCCATGCATTTGGTGAACACCCTCGGGGCCGATTTGAGGCCGAATGGAAGGACTTTGAATTGAAAGTGGCGACTCTCCACGATGAATCTTAGATATTTTCTGTGCTTCCGATGAATTGGAATATGGAAGTACGCATCCATGAGATCCAAAGACGCCATGTAGTCTTTCTCCTTTAAAATTTGGAGGATCTCTTGTAATGAGAGCATTCTGAAGGGAATCTTTTTTATGGCTTCCTTTTGCAGAAGCGAGTGGGCTTCCTCTGCAATTCCTGACGATGTTGGTTGAGCCTGAGCACCGGGGGGTGATCTGGTGGCATTTCCACAAATTCTAGGGTATGACCTCTGCTTTTGACGTCCAAAACCCATTTGTCCGATGTTATGGACATCCAGTTGTTGAAGTATTGAGATAGATAGTGGTCGTTTTCCGGGATCTGCAGTGTGGGGAGCGCCAGCCTGAAATCATTGACGTCTGTTAGACTGTTGATTCTTCCCTCTGGTGTTGGATTTGCCCCTAGATTGCTGATGGTAAGAGGAGTTGTAGGGCTTGTACTGGGTGTTTGAATTGTATTGTCGATATCCCTGTTGGTTATAAGGCTGATATCCGTTGGTCTGATATGAGGATCTCTGATTGAATTGACCTCTTGTACCCCTCTTACGAAAAGCCTGGAACCGTCCTTGTTGAAGAGACCCCAGCGCTCTAGCAGTATCCGTTTCAGATTTGATGCCTTGTGGAGCTTCGTCTATATGTATCCCAAATAAATTTTCGCCATCAAAAGGCATATCCACAATTTTTGACTGCACCTCCGGACGAAACGATGTCGCTTTAAGCCAACCTTGCCTGCGAAGCGAAACTGCCCCAGCCATCTGTCTGAAAGCCATAGATGAAACGTCCATGGCGATGTCAATTGAGTCAGCCGCAGACTTTGCTCCATCTTTGAGGATAGCCGCCGCCTCCTCCTTCCTATCTTCCGGAAGCGCAGACAGTATGGGTGCCAGATCTGAACACATTTGCCTGTTGAAACGGCTAATAAGGGCCATAGCATTGGCTGCTTTAATAGTAGAGGCTGCCATAACCGCAAACCTCTTACCGGCACCATCCATTCTCCGTCCTTCTTTGTCTGGTGGCACAAGGAAGTAGCCACCGGGTTTTTTGAATTTCTCTGCGCCGCCTGCGTCACAACTGACTCCGGTCTGGGATGTCCTATTAGACAAGCTGCAGCAGACTCTGGCGCTCTATACTTCTTTTCGATCCTTGGAACGGAAACCGCTATGGAAGCCAGTGTCTTTAAAATTTTTAGGCGCTCTTCCCAAACGTGAGGGATAATCGGTATTGATCGTGTTGATTTCCTGGCATCATCCTTGAAATCATACAAGAAACATTCTGTTTCTTTAACTTCTATATCCAGATTAAATCTCTTAGCCGCCTTCTCCATGATGTCATGGAACCCTCCGATGTCCTGAGGAGGAGAGGTGGATGGCAGCGGGGTAGGTGACGGGCCGATGGCAAGAAGTATTCATTCCATTCCTGCCCCGAAGCATCATGTACAAGTTCCCCTTCTTCAGGTTGTTCATCCTCGTCGGATTCCGTTAGGTCATCCCTTATTGTTATCACTGGCGGTGATCTCACCCCTTGCTCTTGAGAGGTAGATTGTGTCTTTGGAGGCTGTGAGGAAGCCACCGGTGTAGATGATTGAGGGGCGTTTGCCTCCGGAAAACGACGGTAGTAGTCATTTATCATGAACCTGAGGTCAGATACAAGAGACACAGGTATGGAAACTGTCTCCTGCCGCTCTTCCTCTCGTGATTCCTCTTGTTGCTCTTCCTCCTCATTATAATCACGTTTCTTGGAAAGACTGTTATCTAGAAGATTGAGTTCTGTCCTTGAAGGAGAATACCTCCTCTTCGTCTGTGTCCTGGCTCTTTATTTTGAGCTGTGAAGGGCTGTAGGCAGCACCTGAGGACTCCTCTCCATCTGAGTCTTGTTCCAACAAAGAAGATGGGGGTAGAGGTGAAATCTGCGTCCATGACGTGAATTCCGCAGATTTGCTGATAGTCGCCGAACCTCTGGACGACTGAAAAGACGGGATAGAAATCATAGTCTTTGACTGTGGCGATTTGAAAGCCTTTGCCGTTGACAGAATGACTTTCGTCTGCGGTGCCGTCGACGATGCTGTCACCACCGTCGACGGGGCCCCCGTCAACATCCTCGTCGTCGAGCCTTTCGTCGACGATGTCGTCGTCGTCGTCGTCGATGGTCTCTTCGTCGACGGGATAATCTTACTCGTCGACGTTGTTGTCGTCGACGTTGTTGTCGTCGACGTTGTCGATGTCGACGCTGCTTTAGATCCTATCGTCGACGAAGCCGTCGTCATCGAAGAAGTCGTCGTCGACGGTGAAGTCGTCGACGGAGCTGAAGTCTTTTCCACAGATTTTGAAGTAGAAGCTAGGGAACTGGTCGACGGAGCCGACCCTGTCCCTTTCAGACCTGACAGCTTCTTCAGAGGAGTAATAGGGAGAGAGGACTCTGCCTTCTCTTTAGATTTACTCTTTTTAGGCTCCACTTTCTCCTCAGAAATAGAGGCCTTTCTCTTCTTAGGTGTCATTTTAGAAGATTCCTCCCCAGAATCTGAGTCTGATGTGGCCTTCTTCTTCTGAAGCCATACCAGCAAGCGAGCCTCTCTGTCTCTAAGGGTTTTGGCAGAAAAGGTTCTACAGTATTTACAATCCTTAGCAACATGCTTAGGATGAAGACAGTATAGGCAGTCCTTGTGTGGGTCTTCAGAGTAAAGCCTGGCCTTCCCACAGGATCTGCAAGGCCTGAACAGCCTCTTTTTAGAGCTTTCAGCCATAATGAAGAAAAAATAGGTACACACAATACTTTAATCCAGTAGACAAGATATTAGAAGAAAAAGGTCAATAGTTCACTCAGGAACAGTAAACTGAGCAGAGCTCAAGGAGACTCCTTTCTCACACGAAGGCGGTTGGAAATCTGAGGCAGGAAGCTTCTGCTGGGGAGTGTGAGGGCAGGGCAGCAATGCTGATTGGCTGACTTTTGGACCAAATAATGAGATGGTCTGGTTACCAAATGCTACAGTCCCTATGGGCTTTTCTATGCAGTTTTCTTCTCTATGATACTGCTTTGGTCATTCTGTTACCGTGAGACTCCCACCATGACGACGGGGAAGATACAAGCATATAAATCTATGAAAGATGTAATACTGGAGAACTAGGCTGCTCGACTACTCTTACTTATAAAACCATAAGACCACATCTCCACTGCCTTGAAAGCCCTGCATAGGTTACCAGTTGCCAGAAGATCCACATTCAAGCTGCTTTGTATCACCCACAAAGCTATACATGGAATGGGACCGCTCTTCATTAGGAAACAAATCCCCCAACACATTCAACAAAGGAACCTCCGCTCTAGAGTGGCACCTTGCCTCAAAATCCCAAGATACAAGAAAAAAACATGGGTGGCACGCATTTCTTTGTTCAAGCAGCCAAACTTGAGGTTCCGTGACGATTTGAACCCGTGTTTTCAATATTGTCGGAAATACATAATATTGGTATCAGCGAACCGCAAATGATCCATTTAGCATATCCTGGTGTTTTCGCTATGCTACGAGCAAGAGTACTCCTGTAACAAACACATCTCCGATCTACCCATGGCATCCATCTTAGATCATGGCAGCCATTTTTTGTTTCTTGCCCTCACATACACAATAACCTCTGATCACTTCATTTCGATTAAGGACACGTAGGCTTAGCCGGCGATTCACCTCTTTAGTGACACGTGCACCTTGGAACAGAACACGCTGTAGCTGCATGACTCGACAAAAGCTGCCTCCTCTGCCCGAGGCCAGTCCTGCTATACTGGTTCTTGTGTCCGTTGGCCTGATCATGATTAGGCGGCCGAAGCCGGTAGCCTTGCCCATTTACAACCCACAAACATCCCTTATCCTGCTTTTCTATCTTCTGCACCTGGCTCTGCTCCTTTCCTTCTGGGCCTTTATTAGGGGGAGGTAACGAAATTTACGATGAGGCGGTCCGGGTCTTGAATGAAAAGTTGACATGAGATTATGATGGAAAAGTGGGAACCCCTCGTTCGTAATGTTTTGACATCAGATATTGTCGACGATTCCTGTGCAACGCCAAATATTTATTGTTCAGGACACAAAGGTTTGGGAATGTACTAACATGTAAAGAATTTGCCCGAAGCCCAATTTTTAGTATATAAGGAGCAACCCTCTTTGTACAAATCGAACAGGCTCCTAGAATCTGCCCGTGTGTAGTTTCTGTGACTTCTGTGTCCCTGCAGTAATAAACCTTTGGTCTTTGACGCCACCATCGAGAAGCCCGTGTTTCTGTTTATTTGTGCACCAAGACAGGTGGAACTCCGGGGTCTTCGGGTGTTATCCCTGACACCTCTGGACGGAACCAAAAAGTCCAGAACTCCAATTGGCGCCCACGTGGGGCGACGTCATTCGGTACCGGTCCAAAAGCCTGAAGAGTTCGAGAAGCTTCGTGTGAAGATTCCTGAGGGAGGCGCCCCACTTCATCGATCCCGGCATATCGCAAAAGTGGCTCGACGTTCTCTTTCACGAGGGTTCCCGTTCAGGACGGCTGCAGTGGGCCGTTGCCTTGACCGTCGCCCTGTCTTGGACACGAGGTGCAGTCCTTAGTACGGCGAAACGTGACGGGTTTCTCCTTGGTGACGTCTTCAGTGCCTCAGTTAAGTATTTAGTGGTTGCTAGCTGGTTACTTCGTGAGGGTTGTTAAAATCCTTTTTGGTTCTTGATTTGGTTTGGTTTCGTAAGATTATCACTGGTTGTTGTCCTGGTTACGATAATCTATTGGTTTAGTTTGGGTATCGATACATTTGTTCGCTTTTGGTAGGCCTAAGTTCTTGGTTCGAGTGCACATTCCTGTTTGTGTTGTTTGTTCTGTGTTCCGGATTACAAAATGGTAAGTCGGAAAAATTGTATGTTGTCGTGTTTTGGTTGCAACAGTGATTCACGATTGGAGGACTCATGTCTGGTTCCTCCGATTGGGACTCCTCTATATGATCTTTACTGTAAGCATGGTGTGGGTCCTATATCGTATAATGAGGTGTGGGTCCGATACACTGAAAAGGATGGTGTCCTTAGTTGGCCACTGCATGGTAGTTTTGAACCCGAAATCCTTGACAATTTAGAAGTAAAATTGTTTAAGAAGAAAGCCCGGCCGGCAATGTTTGATTCTTTCCGTTACTGGCGAAAAGAATTTAAACAGAGAGAGATTAAAAGGTTGAAAAAAGAACAGAAAGAGCAAGAGTTAACTTTAGAACAAGCGGCTAAGCAGCTGCAAGATAACGAGTCTGAGAAAGCAATGGAGATAGCTACTAGAGAGCGTAACTTAGCAATAGATAAATGCTACCCAGCCTTGCCATCGAGTACGACTAAGATAGTAGAGGACCCCGAAAACGATCCTCTGTTGTCTTACTTGTTACGGTCACCACCACCGTATGCACAGGGTACTACGGCTCCACCTGTACCAAATGTTCAATTGCCGGTTGCTGGACAACCTGGTATTCCTGCTCCTGCCCCTCAGAATCAAATTCCTGTACCACCTGTGGTTAATGTAAATGTTCCTACGGCACCTCCTCTTCCTGGGTTGCCGACTTCTCTACCTATACCTGTATCGCTTACACCTACTGTTTCACAAGCTATCTTACTCGATACTCCTACTGTCCCGCTATCTGTTCCAACTGCTACTGTGTTCTCTGCATCTGCCAGTATTATGACTCCGCTTTCTGTTCGTGGAAGAATTACTGATTCTGTCTCTAACATTCTGTCTCCTTTCTATAAATCTTTAATTAAGACTTCTACTTCTGACTCTGTACAAAGACGTAGTCAGCTCCCAAGTACTGAGGAACGGGGAGTATTAGATTCCACGGCTCTCAGATGGATTTCGAAAAGTAGGAGATATAGTACGAGAGATATACTAGGTACATTTATGCAGTGGAATGAACCAACGCAACGATATGTCTTCGACGAGATGTGCTCTCTTTTACGTGAGGAACTAGAAGAAGATGACTCTGAATTGAATTTAGAAGACTTAATTAAGGTTCAGAAAGAGTTTGCTGCAGGAATGATAGTAGGTCAAAATGTAAAAGAAGCGATGGAACTGATTTTAAGTTATAGGAATGATCCATCACTTCGTTCACCGAGAGACTTAGAGAAAAGTAGTACGAAGCTGAATCGCCAATATCCAATGAGGGAGGTTCCTCCAATTTGGCGCGATGCAGTACAAGCTGATGTAGCGAGTGGTATTGTAGCCGCTCCGGCGCAATTCCAAAGAGTGTGGATACACATTCCGTGGAAGCGAGCCGAAGTGTTAGCAGTGAAGCAGGCCTTGCCAGATCTGCGTAAGAATCCTGCTGGGTACTATAAGGAATTAGCACAAACAGTTGAGGCTTGTGTAATGAATCTAGCGGACATTGACATGTTATTTAGGAATGTAGTTCCGCAACCAATTTGGGCTAAGATACGTAAAGAGAATCATCCAGTTGCCCTAGGTGGTGATTGGGCAGCTATCATTGCAGCGGATGGTCAGCAAATAGGTGGTTCCAAACCCGAACCTCTAATTGCTAATCTTCCAGGTAGGATAATCGACTTAATGAAGACTCTGATGCCAGCATTGCGTGTTAATTGGGACAAGTTGTCCGCATGCAGGCAAAAGAAAGACGAAAGTGTCTCCGACTTTTTCACGAGGTTCGAAGAGACTTTTGTAGATCATAGTGGTCAGGATATGAGCACAGAAGGAGGACAGAGATTGTTTGTCGATAAATTTGTACACAATTTGCTACTAGAGCTATGCAATAAATTAAAAGATTCCGAGAGTGCGTGGGCTGTCTCTACAACTGCGCAAATACTTGCAACTGCACAGTTTTATGAAAACAGGGATAAAGAGGAGAAAGAGAAATCAGATAAAAAAACGAAAGACTTAAAGACTAAAGTTCTTTTGCAACAGGCATATCCGCCTCGCATGAACCAGACTAATACGCAGCAAGGATCGTATCAAAGGACAGATTATGGTTCTCAGAGACCGCAATATCAGTGGAATCAGTGTGCGTATTGTAAGAAAGAGGGTCATTATAAAAATGAGTGTCCAGTCTTAGCGCAAAATAACGCAGCCGCAGCTCAGAGAAGTCGTGGTGGTTTTGTGCAGAATGCTAGAGGTCGAGGACGAGGTGCTATGCCTCCACAGATGAATGATCGCCCTTCCAATCACTTTGATCAACGAAATGGACAGTCTGCTCAACAAAATAGATCTCAACAGTATCATGTTGAAGACTATTGTGAAAATGATGAGGGATTTCAACAAAATGAGTACTAGGACAGCCATGGACAGAGAGAGGGAGTAGTATCAGTTCCAGTGGATCAGAGTGGGCCTTATGTCGCAGTAGCAACATCAGGTGTAGTCGTACCGTTTCTGTTGGATACTGGTGCCGCAAAAAGTTCGATCATGCATGCGAAACTCCCTGGTGCACCTTTGTCCGGCTTAACAAATGTTTCTGTAGGTTTTTCAGGCGCCCCTGTTTACAACCCCGTATCTGGTCCTTTGTCTATTTCTGTTGGACCGTGTCAATTGAAAGCACCCCTGATTTTGACGACAGGTTGTAATGAAAATCTGCTTGGTTTAGACTTGTTAAAACGCCTATATGCGACATTGTACTGTTCTCCGGAAGGAGTACAGCTTACATTGGGTAAAAGAATCACCTCTCCGATGTACTTGTCAATGGATGCACTCCCGCCAGAGCTGCGTTCACTCCCTGATACTCTTTGGGCGACTGGTCCTAATGATGTAGGCCTTTTAGAAATACCACCATATGTGGTCACTTTGAAAGCAAATGTAAAATTTCCACGAATTCCTCAATACAAGATCTCTACTGAAGGTGAACGTGCACTTTTATTGATTGTGCAAGATTTGATTAAGAAAGGGGTGGTTGAAGAAACTAGAGGAAATGTCTGTAATAGTCCTGTATTACCGATTTTGAAACAAACTGATCCTTCAAAGCCTCCAGTATATAGGTTTGTTATCGATCTCAGAGAGGTTAATAAGATTGTGGTTCCGCAGTTTCCTGTGGTTCCAGACATTACTGCCTTGTTAACGTTGATTCCTGCTACAGCCACATGGTTTTCAGTCATCGACTTGAAAAATGCTTTTTTCAGCATTCCGATAGCCGAAGAAAGCAGAGATATTTTCGGCTTCTGTCTAGGAGGTCGAAGCTTCAGATTTAAACGCGCTCCACAAGGCTATTGTGAGAGCCCATCCATTTACAGTCAGGCATTAAAAAGTCAGTTAGATTCCTTTGTACTTCCTCCAGGTTCTGCTCTAGTGCAGTATGTAGATGACCTTCTAGTGGCTGCCGATGACAAGGAAACTTGCAAAGCAGCTACAATTTCGTTATTGCATCATTTGTCTAATTTGAATCACAAGGTGTCACCTTCGAAAATGCAATATTGCTGCCAAGAAGTGACCTACCTAGGTCATCTCTTGTCAAAGGAGGGAAGGAAGTTGACCCCAGAGAGAATAAAAGCAATTACGCAGATGAATGTTCCTCGCACACAGAGAGAAGTACGTGCCTTTTTAGGTATTACCTCTTACTGTAGGCAGTGGATCCCAAAATTTTCTCTTTTAGCAAAACCGTTGGTAGCTTTGACTGGGAAAAATGTTCCGAGTCCGGTGCCATGGTCTGCTGAATGTCAGGAGAGTTTTTCTGAGTTACGAAATGCACTATGTTCAGCTCCTGTATTGGGTACACCCGATTACAGCAAGCCATTCACGCTCTACGTTCACGAAAGAGAAGGTTGCGCGTTGAGTGTTCTGACACAGAAATTCGGTGATAAACAACGCCCTTGTGCGTATTTTTCATCAACATTAGATCCGGTAGCTAGAGCGTTACCTAGTTGTTTGAGAGCTACAGCGGCAGCTGCGGCTTCCATTCGACAATCTGCTGGTTTGGTGATGAACAACATGCTAGTGGTCATGGTTCCTCATGCTGTGGATACACTCATGAACCGAACCAAGACACAACACCTTACCAGTGCGAGATTATCTGGCTACGAGCTGACATTGCTAGCGAGTCATATTCAGATCAAAAGATGCAATGTATTGAATCCAGCAACACTGTTGCCGGCTAATCAAGAGTCGAGTGATTCTGAACCCCATGACTGTTGTTTCAGAACCGAGGAAGAGACAAAAGGACGAATTGATTTAAAAGACACCCCATTGTCATATCCAGATGGCACGTTGTATGTTGATGGGTCATGTTTTAAATTGGAGAATGGTGATGTGACTGCTGCTTATGCAGTAACGACTTTGAGTACGATTGTGGAGACTGCAAGAGTGAGTCAGAATTCTGCCCAAGCTGCAGAGTTAATCGCCCTAACAGGAGCGTGTGTTTTAGCTAAGGGAAAGAGAGTGAATGTGTTCACAGATAGTCAGTATGCGTTTGGCGTGGCCCATAATTTTGGCCGTTTGTGGAAAGAAAGAGGTTTCATTACGTCCCATGGGACTAAGATTCAACATGGTCAGTTAGTTAACGACTTGTTGGAATCTCTAACCTTGCCGACTGAAGTTGCGATTGTGAAATGCAGTGCGCATAAAGCAATCACGGATGATGTTGGTCGTGGGAATGCTTTTGCTGATGAGACTGCTAAACAGACAGCTAGAAATATGATGAGTAGAATGTATGTGGCAACGTCTGCAAGATGGATTTCCGAGTCTGGAATGTGTGAGGATACAGTGGAAAGTGTGAAAGAGATTCAGAAAGAGGCAACTGAGGAGGAAAAACGTGCATGGAAAGAAAGTACGGGCAAGTTGGATTCGAGTGGGTGTTGGATTGACTTGTCGGAACAACAGCGTTGGATGTTGCCTGATGCGTATGTGCTTGCAGTGGTGACAATGGCACATGGAGTAGCGCACATAAGTTCTAAAGGAATCTGTAAGATGTTGGCCCCAGTCTGGAAGAATGATGGGATTAGTAAATGTGCAGAAAGAGTGGTAAAAAATTGTATGGTATGCCTGATGCATAATTCTGGCAAGGGAACTCCTACTCCTGCTGGTCACTTCGCTCCACCTTCTTGTCCTTTTGAAGTGATTCAGTTAGACTTCATTCACATGGATCGGTGCAATAACTTAAAATACGTCCTGGTGGTAGTTTGTGCTTTCTCCAGATGGATCGAAGCATATCCACTAAAGGACAATACTGCCCTATCTACTGCCAAAATTCTTCTCAAATAATATTTCCCTAGGTTTGGAATGCCACGGATTGTATGGTCAGATAACGGAAGTGAGTTTATAGGGAAAGTTATGCAGAGTGTGTGTGCCGGTTTAGGTATTAAGCAAAAATTTCACAGTGCAAACCATCCCCAGTCTGCTGGTTTAGTTGAGGGTTACAATGGCACCCTCAAACTAAAACTTGCTAAAATACAGGCATCCACGGGTTTGTCCTGGCCAGACGCACTACCCTTGGCTTTGTTATCCACGAGAGCGACTGTGCATTCTAGAGTAGGGCTTAGTCCATACGAAATTGTTTTTGGCCGTCCTGCTAATATTTGGGGAGTGCCAAGGCCAAAGGAATTTTGTTCTCTGGAATATCCAATGTTGATTGATTACCTTTACGACTTGACTGCTAAATTGAGTCTTATTCACCAACAGGTTTTCGATGCATTGCCAAAGCCTCCGGAGAGTCCAGGTCATCAGCTGAAACCAGGTGACCACGTTGTGGTACGAAACTTTACGAGGACGAAGAACCTTCAGCCCAGATTTGTTGGCCCCTTCCAGGTGTTATTGGCGACGAGAACTGCTGTTCGTGTGGCTGGTTGCAAGCACTGGATTCATGCAACACATGTCAAACGTGTGCCCCTGCCACTTCCTTATGACAACTGGGTGAAGAAGGGAATTGGTGCCTCTGAATTCGAGCAAACACCCAAGTTTATCCCTTTCAGCGATGCCGAATTGACAACTGACACTCCGAACTCTGACTCTCCTCCTGGAACAACTTCTTTGACTCCTGAACACTTGCCCTCTGCATCAGAAGAAACTTTGCCATCTGCGAACTTGAACATTGCAAACTCTATTGACAACACACTGTTTCCTGATCAAACGGTTCCTGCAAAACTAAGATACAACTTACGATCTCGTAATATGGACAAATAAAGCAGGAAACTGCCTATTGTGATATTTGAAATTTTGAACTTTTGCCTTCAGCCAGGAAGTTTGCTATTGATTTATTGTGTTTAAAAATTGCCTTGCCGTCTGGGTAGCCGTAGGGTCGTGGCTGTGTGCCTAGTTGAATCTGCGGGGATCAGACACAAGGTCGATCTTTCTGTTGGTTCTGGGAACTCCCAGGGCTGATAGAGGCATTTTCATCTACGTACACATCATCAGTGGTCGCGAGCGGATTGTAGAAGATGGAGCTTGCTGCGCTGCAACAAGATGTGATTTATGTTCGCAGAAACAGACTTTACAGAATCCTTCATAGTAAATGTTTTCTGATGCAATGTGCTATTACATTTTTAATTGTTTTAATAACGTTGGTGGGTGGAATCGTTTTTGGTATAAATTTAATTTTTGTGCCAGTAACTACAGTACCTCCCCTTGATCCTGCTACCTCTACTGTTTCTTCCATACACTTTTTTCATTCGTTTCCTGAACATGAGCAAGCTCGACGCTCAGAATTTATCAATAACACTTTCGTACAGCTCTTGCACCAACACCAACTGGTAGTTAACACTACAGACTGCTGGGTGTGTGGCTTGATACCCCACACTATGGATAAAGGCATTCCCTATCTGGTTTTGCCTTTTAGCTATAATGGATCATTTCAGGCCTTTCAAACCATCTTTGCTTATGCCCTTGAAACCTATCCTCCGCGTCCACCACGTTCCACTAAATATAACTCTGCCAACAAAGCTTTAGTCCAGGGAATTATTGACATGATCAAGGACGTCAATAATACACCATCTTACCCTAGAGACGAATTGCGAGTATATTTGAGTTGGAATTCTTCAGAGTATCGCCTTAGTTTGGGAGAAAGCAAGCGTAAAAGCTCCACTCCAATCTGGGTCGTGCCTCACCGAGGTCAGGTCTGTTTGCAAGGTAATGGGAGAAATCCGAGAGCTCAGCTAGGGAGGAGTGAGTGCGTTGAGACTTACGTGTTTCCGTCTAACTCTTCCCCTGCCTTCCTTACTGCTAGGGGTACTTACTTCATCTGTCAAGACAGAGCGAATACATGGTTGCCTGCTGACTTTTCAGGTTCATGCTATATTGCTCGATTGTTGCCTCCAACATACACTGCTTCATCTGACTACCACAGGACCAGAGTAGCAAGAGGTGTTTTCAGCAAGGAAGACACCGCTGGTCAGGAAGCTGGAGACTTCTTCAAAGGTTTCCTTCCGTTCTGGGGGCCTATGGCCAATAGTAGAAACATACGTCAGCTAACACGGGTAGTTGAATCTACTATTACCGAAACTGCTGGTGCCCTTAGCAACTTGACAGCTGAGCTTCAGGCGGATAGACTCATGACGCTGCAGAACCGTATGGTTCTAGACGTAATACTTGCAGATCGAGGTGGGGTATGCAGAATGATCCAATCGAGCTGCTGTGTCTTTATTCCCAATAATGCTCCAACAGTCTATGAGGCGATCTCTAAGCTACACAAGATTTCCGACTCTATACACGTAGACAAGGGAAACTGGTCCTTCATGGAGTGGTTTTGGACTCTGATATCAGCGTGGGGATGGAAGGTTCTGATGGTCATTGGTGTCATCTTAGTATTCCTATTCTCATGCTGCCTGATTATCCAGTGTGGTCCTGCTCTGTGTAGTCTTTGTGCTGCAACCTGTTTTAGGAAACCACCTGCGTTTGGAGAAAAGGCGCGAGAAAGGATGATGATACAACAACATGTCACTGACCTGATGAGCATAGAATTAGACTCTGACATAGACTCTGACATAGACTGAGTAATTGCCTATTTAAGGGCAAAAGGAGGGTCTGAGGATCCGTGACGATTTGAACCCGTGTTTTCAATATTGTCGGAAATACATAATATTGGTATCAGCGAACCGCAAATGATCCATTTAGCATATCCTGGTGTTTTTGCTATGCTACGAGCAAGAGTACTCCTGTAACAAACACATCTCCGATCTACCCATGGCATCCATCTTAGATCATGGCAGCCATTTTTTGTTTCTTGCCCTCACATACGCAATAACCTCTGATCACTTCATTTCGATTAAGGACACGTAGGCTTAGCCGGCGATTCACCTCTTTAGTGACACGTGCACCTTGGAACAGAACACGCTGTAGCTGCATGACTCGACAAAAGCTGCCTCCTCTGCCCGAGGCCAGTCCTCCTATACTGGTTCTTGTGTCCGTTGGCCTGATCATGATTAGGCGGCCGAAGCCGGTAGCCTTGCCCATTTACAACCCACAAACATCCCTTATCCTGCTTTTCTATCTTCTGCACCTGGCTCTGCTCCTTTCCTTCTGGGCCTTTATTAGGGGGAGGTAACGAAATTTACGATGAGGCGGTCCGGGTCTTGAATGAAAAGTTGACATGAGATTATGATGGAAAAGTGGGAACCCCTCGTTCGTAATGTTTTGACATCAGATATTGTCGATGATTCCTGTGCAACGCCAAATATTTATTGTTTAGGACACAAAGGTTTGGGAATGTAGTAACATGTAAAGAATTGGCCCGAAGCCCAATTTTTAGTATATAAGGAGCAACCCTCTTTGTACAAATCGAACAGGCTCCTAGAATCTGCCCGTGTGTAGTTTCTGTGACTTCTGTGTCCCTGCAGTAATAAACCTTTGGTCTTTGACGCCACCATCGAGAAGCCCATGTTTCTGTTTATTTGTGCACCAAGACAGGTGGAACTCCGGGGTCTTCGGGTGTTATCCCTGACACCTCTGGACGGAACCAAAAAGTCCAGAACTCCAAACTATGGAACTCTTTACCCCCAAACATAAGATCCACGGATAGCCACCTTATCTTCAGAAAAAAACTCAAGAAGTGGCTCTTCCCCTCATATGCACCATAAGCAAACAGATATATGCAGCATATTCCTCTGTATATAAACATTAATTTATACTATATATATGTACCCATGCCTGTGTCAATTTTCCAATCCGAGCACATCCGAAGTCCAAAGTTAAATAATGTTCATAAACACAATTATTCTCGTTGTCCACTTTTAATCCAAAGTATTCAGTCCGGGGTAATCAGTATCTAATAGTATCTAATACCTCTACAGAAAATGCAGATTCCTTACAACAGTTCAATAATGATCCATTTCATGTGATGAAATGTGTTACTTACCTGTAACTGCAGTTATCCAGTATTGGTGTCTTTTATAGATTCACATACCCGAATCATTCCCCGTTGTCGTAATGGGAGTCCCCGGTACATAAATAAAGTAATGTCCGATAGACATATAGAGAATAGTAGGCCTAAAGGCCTCACATTAGTGACATGTCCATGTCCTTTTGTAAAAAGGACCAAACTCTAGAACAGAGCCAATCAGCTGCCACCTCCCTCTAGAACCCTCCTGGCAGGAGCCTCAGTCCCTCAGATTTCCGTACGCACTAAGCTAAGTAGGCGTGTTACTGAGAGAATCAGGTGAGTCCTTCCAGGGGAGGCGGGAGGGTTGATTGTGAATCTATGAAAGACACCAATACTGGATAACTGCAGTTACAGGCAAGTAACGCATTTCTTATCCAGTATTATGGGTGTCTTTCATAGATTCACATGCCTGAATCAGAGTAGCAAGCAATTCAGAGTGCACATTTCGGATGGTACAGTATATACAAGTCATTAGATAATAACATATTAAGCGACTAGTAACAGCCAATAGACGTCAACAACAAGTATCAGTAAAGAAATGTGCATACAAGAGAAGGATGGAGGGACGAAAGAAGGCTCACCTCAGTGAAATAGATGGCGTAGTACTGCTTGTCCCACCTCTGCATCTTTCATAAGCTCCGTGTCCAGGCAGCAATGCCTAGTGAAGGTATGTGGTGACTTCCATGTTGCCGCCCTGCAAATGTAAATCACCGGCACCCCTGAAAAGAGTGCCATAGAAGTGGACATAGCTCTCGTGGAGTGGGCTCGCACCTTAGAGCGTAGTGGCTGTCCAGCTTGTTCAGGAAGAAAGAGATGGCCGCAGAAATCCAGCGTTGAGATGCTCTGTTTAGTAAGTGGGAGACCCTTCCTAGGTCTGCTGTGAGCGACAAACAGCTGGTTTGACTTCCTGAACGCTTTTGTTTTGTCGATGTCAAATTTTAAGCATTGCTTGAGATCCAAGGAATGCAATGATCTCTCTGCTGCTGTACTGGGATTTGGGAAGAAGGAACGCAAAACCACAGGCTCATTAAGGAGGAAATCCAACGGGACTTTTGGGATAAACTTCGGATTGGTTCTCAGGATCACCCTGTCATTTTTAAATTGCAGAAAAGGATCCTGAATTGAAAATGCCTGTAGTTCACTTACCCTCCTTGCAGAGGTGAGCGCAAGAAGGAGCGCTGTCTTCCAAGAGATGTATTTCAGGTCAGCTCTATGCACTGGCTCGAATGAATGCTTCATGAGCTGATTAAGAACCACATTCAGATGCCAGGTAGGTGGCAACATCCTTACTGGAGGGAAAGACCTGTATAATCCCTTCAAAAATTGTTTGATCAACCTGTTCGACCAGAGGGATGGATCCGCTGCAGTTCTCTTATAACTGGATATTGCAGCCAAGTGGACTTTAATGGAAGAGTGGGCTAGGCCTGACTTTACCAGATGTAACAGGTAAGGTAAAATTTGTTCCGGTGAGGAAGAGAAAGGGTGTATCCCTTGATCTGCACACCAAACACAAAACCTCTTCCATTTCAGGGAATACGTTTTGGTGGTGCTATCCGCTAGTGCTCTGGCTAGGATGTCTCTACAGTCCTGCGGAATATTCAAATTTCGAAACTCTCGGAACTCAGGAGCCAGGCAGCTAACTTGAGAGATTTCAGATCCGGATGTTGAACTTGCCGGTTGTTCATTGTGAGCAGAGAAGGACACTGCTTCAGGCGGATCGGCAGTTTCAGGGATAGACAGTGGAGTTCTGTGAACCAATGTTGTCTTGGCCAAGTTGGGGCTATTAGAATGGGAATACAAGGCTCCACTTTCATCTTCCTGAGGACTCTGGGAAGCATCGGGAATGGCGGAAAGGCATATGCAAAGTCGTTGCGCCATGCAATGGAAAATGCATTTCCTAGAAACCCTGACTGGGGATGCCAACTTGCGAAGTGTGGGCATTTGGCGTTGATCCTTGTAGCGAAGAGATCGATCTGTGGCGTGCCCCATCTGGAGAAGATTTGGTTGAGGATCTTCTGATCTAGCTCCCACTCGTGAGATGATGTTTTCTGCCTGCTCAACGAGTAAGCGAGTACATTGTCCATGCCTGGGACATATTCCGCCCGTAAGGCTACATTGTTTGTTATTAGCCAGTTCCAGATTTTCTGCGACTCGCAAGAGAGTGTTAGCGAGCGCGTCCCTCTCTGTTTGTTGAGGTAGTGCATCGTCGTAGTATTGTCTGTCCTGACGAGCACTAGGAAGTTTTTGATCCTTGGTAGGAAAGACTGCAGGGCCAGGAAGACCGCTCTCAGCTCGAGCAGATTGATATGGAGTTTTTTCTCTGCAGCTGACCATTTTCCGCTTATCTGCAGCTCCTGTAGGAAGGCTCCCCAACCTTCTAGGGATGCGTCTGTCGTGATGACATGAGGAGCCGCTGGAAGCAGGAATGTCAATCCTTGAGACAGATTTTGTGATGACATCCACCATCGCAAAGCTTTGACCATCTGAGAAGTCACTTTTATGCGGTCGTCGAATGACCCTGTGCATTGGACCCACTGCCTCGAGAGTGCCTCCTGCAGAGGACGCATCCGCAGACAGCAATGAGGGATCAAAAGGATACACGATGACATCATCCTCAAAAGGGATTTGAAGAGGCGGACTGTCAACACTTGTTTCGAGGCTACTCCAGACGCTAGTTTGTTTTTCCTCTCCTGAGATGGGAACGCTTTTGCAGAACGTGTGTCCAAGGTTGCACCCAGGAAGTTGATGGCTTGAGAAGGCCGTAGGGTCGATTTCTCCTGGTTGAGCGTGAGTCCCAGGCAATTGAAGAGACTCAGACAGGCGTTGGAAGACCTGGATGCGTCTTCGAAGGATGGTGTCTTGATCAGCCTGTCGTCCAGATATGGAAAGACTTGATGGCAGCGCTGTCTGAGATATGCCGCCACTGGGGAAAGACATTTCGTAAGATGTGGGGTGCAGACTTGAGCCCAAAGGGCAGGACGCAGAATTGGAAATGCTTGCCCGCTACTGCAAATCTCAAGTACTTTTTGTGATTCTTGTGAATTGGTATATGTAAGTAAGCGTCCTGTAAGTCTAGTGACACCATAAAATCTCTCTCTTCCAGAAGATGTAAGACCACATGGATCGCTACCATGTGAAACGACTGCTTCTTCAGAAATTTGTTGAGGGCCCTGAGGTCTAGGATTGGCCTCCATTTTCTTACTTTTTTCTAGGTCAGAAAAAATCAGAAATAAAATCCTTTTCCCCTTTGGGATGGTGGTACCTTCTCTATTGCTCCTTTCTGTAGCATAACAGAGATTTCTCGTAGAAGCAGACGTAGGTTTTTGTGATGCATTAGGTGAGGCGTAGTTTGTAGAACGGTGCGTATAATTTCCATAGAATAGCCGAATTGTATTAATTGAAGGACCCAACGGTCCGTAGTAATTATCTTCCAATTTTGCAGAAAATGGGTGATTTCACCTCCAATTTTTAATAAGTGAGATGAGGTGTGAACTGGCTGAATAAACAAGTCATTGTCTGCGTCCGTTGTTTCTCCTTTGTCCTCTACCCCGAAAGGACGACTTTCCATATGAGGATTGTTGGCCTTGTTGCTACTGGCGTTGCTGGTACTTTGGCCTACTCTGGTTGGAAGAGTAAGAGGACCTATATTGAAAACCTCCTTTGTAGGAAGATTCACCTCTTCCTCTGTTTCCCCGAAAGGACTAATTTTTATATTGGAGTGTGCTCAAGGCTCTTGAAGTGTCTGTGTCCTTTTTTATATTTTGAAGAGCCTCGTCAATTTTTGAGCCAAATAATAGTTGGCCGTCATATGGCATATCCAAAACCTTTGTTTTCATCAGAAGATTGAGGACCTGGCAAATCCACCCGTTCCTATTGAATAGTTAAGGGCGGGGGTCGCGGTCTTGGTGATGGAGCTGCCGTGGAAGCTGGAGGAGCCGGAGATTCTGGGAACCTCTGCTTGTAATCTTGGATGAGGTATCGCAGATCTGTTCGTCCACAACCATAGGTCTAGGTGGTGGACGAACTACTTCTTCCTCAACATCCTCCTCATCCGAGCTCTGGCATTTAACATGTAGTTCTGAGGGGCTAGTTGCCAACTGGAACATATCCCCCTCGTCAGAATCCTCATCTTGAAGGAGAAATGCTGGTGGCAATAGTTGCACACGGCTAGGAGAAGTTACCTCCGGCGTCAGCGTCTTTCTCGTGATCTTTAGACGCACAGAAGTTGTTTGGAAGCCAGAATCACTCACCGTCAACGGGCGCGTCGACGGTGAGATAGTCGACAGAGAAGTGTCGACCGTTGCCATAGCCGGTGAAGCTGTCGTCGATGGGGCCGTCGTCGACGGTATGGATGGTGCCGTCGTCGGTGTCTTCATCGACGGTGCCTTCAACGACGAGGCCTTCGTCAATGGTGCCTTGGTCGACGGTGCCTTCGACGACGAGGCCTTCGTCGAGGATGTTGATGTCGAGGGTGATGATCTCGTCGTCGACGCTGTCGTCGACGAGGCAATCGTCGACTGGATCTTGGGTGTCGACGATGATCTCTTGATCACTATCGTAGACGATAAAGCCTTACCCGCCGTCGTCGTCGTCGATGATGATAATGACGACGATGCCGTCATCGTCGAGACTGTCGTCGTCGACGTAGACACATAAGCAGGAGACACTGCTTTCTTCGTCGCTGAAGATGTCGTCGACTGTATAGTCGTCGTCGACGCCGCAGGCTTCTTGAAGGTGTGAACCTCTTTCTCAGAAGCTGTTTTTCACATAGCCTCTGAAGACTTTTTTGATGTCTTCCTTTGAGGAGTGTCCAAGGGGCTGGGGGAAGCTACCCTTGGCCTTTTTAGTGATAATTTTGAGGAGATTGAAGAACATTTACTTTCCTCAGAGGAATCCAAGTTATCTCTATCTTTAAGCCTTTGGAGCCAGATTAAAAGGCGTCCTTCTCGATCTTTGAGGGTCTTAGTTGAAAAGGTTCGACATACCTTGCAGCCCTTAGCAGAATGATCTGGGTATAGGCAGTACAGGCAGTCCTTATGTTGGTCATCAATGTGTAGTCTTTTCTTCTTCAAGAGCCACAGGTTCTAAAGAGACCCTTCTTTGGAGTGTCAGCCATAGTGTATAGCTTTCACTTGAAGAAAAACAGGATAATATTAAAAAATGCTGAAGAAAAAGCTGTGAAGAAACAAACCTAAGCAGAACTCAGGGGAGACTCCCTTAGCACAACGTGCGGTAGAAAATTTGAGGGACTGAGGCTCCTGCCAGGAGGGTTCTAGAGGGAGGTGGCAGCTGATTGGCTCTGCTCTAGAGTTTGGTCCTTTTTACAAAAGGACACGGATATGTTACTAATGTGAGGCCTTTAGGCCTACTATTCTCTATATTTCTATAGGACATTACTTTATTTATGTACCGGGGACTCCCATCTCGATGACGGGGAATGATTCAGGTATGTGAATCTATGAAAGACACCCATAATACTGGATAACAGCATATATTTTTTCAGTTTTGAGACAGCCAACACGTGTTTTGTTGGTATTATATCATACCACAACTTCTTTAGGGCTGTAAATTATGAATACAAAATATCAAAATAACATATCCAAAAGACCGAGAAGGACCAAAATCACCACAGTGAGTTAGGAACCCTGACATCACTTCCTCCTTTTGGAAAGAGACAATATTTGAGAAAAGTAATGTAGAAAGAGTAGCAGTATTCCGGTATAAGTGACTGCATTTATAAGAGAAACAGTGTGCAGCAAAGGGAAAGTGCATAAGGAAGTACCCTAAAATTGTGACAGGTTGGATATTCCCAAATAGATTTTTTAAATATTTGAAAAATCAAAACCCAACATGAGAGATTGAAAGTGAACAGTACACCAAAGTGATGCAACGCATACAGAATTGTGAGTTCCACATTAAATAGAAAAAACATTGTATATAAGTAAAACTGTATAATAACCTGTCAAAAAAAGCCTCAATATGTAGTTCATACGTTATGGCCATCAAATTGGAAGAGTTCCAAAAAGGATGTAAGTCCACTACTGCAACAAAATGGAAGAGTAAACCAATGTGTACCGAATACAACGAGCCAAACAACACATCCATCTATCAAAAACTAACATACTAATTACTAACTAAATTGAGGGCCCCTATCCTACTATAGACAGCTGACCATAATATTTCGAGATATGAGATAAGTATTACGTAGTTAACACAATAACAAATATCCTATGAGGGACTAACGTGCCTTTAGACTAAAGAGTATGCAATTGCTGGTACCCAATGTATATAGTCTATACAAACTTGCCCTCTGTCTTTCGAATAAAAGCAGACAACCATACTAAGGAACACAATCAGCATATCACAATCCATGTCAATTCATTATTTATACAAAACTTTATACGGTAAGTACATATAGTGATATTATACCTATATATGTGTATTGCTTTGTATAAATGTGTAGAACAATTATGTTTTAAAAAAAGAAAAATATGGTAGATATTCATTAGTTCTGTGAAACAAATGTACATATTACTTTTTTATCATAGCTATTTATCTACAATTGCTTCACTATTGAATTACAACAACAACAAATTATATATAAACAAATAATTTACAGTACACAGTTGAATTTTCTGCGTCTTTAATCTACATTTACTTCCTTCCTTTATGCATCTATATACCTCCTCCTTCTGCTATGACCTCCAAAACAAACAAAAACAAAAAAGAATGTCTAAATCCTTCCCTCTTCTATCCCGCCACTATCCTTTCCAATCCAAATAACAGACTAACATGACATTCTCTCAATTAATTTCATATTTCACTTTACTTATTCACCATTAATCATTCATGGGTTCTGGAGTAGCATGCTACTCGCCAAAAAAGAGCTTCAACACCTCGTCAGAGGTAGCAAGTGCTACATAAATGCAAACCTTTTCCCTCTTCTATCACTCCACTATCCTTCTGAATCCAAATAACTGATTTACATATCCACCACTCAAATTACTTTCATATTTCACTATACTAATTCACCACTAATCCTTAATGGGTTCCCACGTACCATGCTACTCCCTGATAAACCGCTTCGATGCCTCCTCTCCACTTAATATTGTATAAACCAGAATTATGATCAAATGTTGAATTATTTATGATTATTGTCTTTAGAGTTGTATACATTGATGTACACTGTCTTTATACATGCTGTTTTATATTGTTTTCTTAATTAAAAAAATCTTGCAAGGAATTTGCATTTTTAACATAGTAAATAGCGCTCTTTGGCTAAATTGCAAATTGTTTTCAACTATTGTATATATCGATTGAATAAACATTTCTACATTGGTCCTGACCACCTTCAGCAATCCAAAAGCCAAGATGCCTCCTCAAATTAAATGATGAGGACTACGCTTGCAAGAACAGGATTATACAATTGTGCATCGACCAGGAAAGGACCAAAATCCTGCTGACTACGTTTCAAGAGTGTCTATTCAAGGTCATGGTAACTCCATCCAAACAGCTGAGGCCTACATCAGTTTCAATGTCTAGTCAAGTACGCCAGCTGATCGTTAGCCCTGATTGTCACTGTTACAACTCATGACCGTGACCTGCTAAACTTAAAAGATATAATTGCACATCAGTTATGGAACAAACACATTAAACCTCTCAGTAAGGATGATCAATATCAAAAGTACAAGAATGTCAAAGATGGAGAGGGTGTGGCCAGCAACATGGCGGACTGTGTTCGACCGGAGCTCCGACAGCCCAGCATCGATCTTGTTAAAATCCTGCCTTCCAAACCCAGTCCGCTCGTACATTGAAAGAGCTAAGATGACTCCACACAACATGGTAGCAAAATAGCATGCTGCATGAAGGAAATTATGGGCACCATTCAGACCCTGTCCAAACTGGATACTGAGCAGCAAAATGGCGGCGACCTGCAGAGGACTAAGCTACAGCTATAGAGAGGTGAGCCAGGAGGCCCGGCGCACAAGCGGCTCAGCCCAAACTACCATGATGAGCCCGGAGAGTGGATGCCTGCCCCCGGAGACCCGGCAAGTTCTCCACTGGGATCCACCTGAGATTGCGACACTGCAGGGGGGACTAGGTGAGGCAGGCAGGCCCGAGAAAGGGAGACTGCAAGGCCCAGCAAGAATCACTACACTATCCGAGGCCCCCAACCGTGGCCAGACCGCTCCACAACTAAGAGCAGAGAACCAGTGCCAGAAACGGAAGTGGGACGGGGACCCTGGGGGCAGGGTATGGCCAGGCTGAGAGTGGCCCTATCATGAGAGTCCATTGAGCCCGGGTTTAATCGGGAAGTAGTGAAAGTAAAGGCCGAACACCTGGGATCCAGCGTGCAACACACAGTTGGACATTGAGGCAGCAGTGAAGACCCACTATTACCGGGCACAAGTCCCTCAACAGAGCAGGGGGGCCACCAGAGCACATACAATACTCAGGAACTGGAGGCTGTACTGTGAAGACACAACAGTATTGAAGGCCCAACATCTGGGATCCAGCCAGCAGCACACAGGTGGTCATCGCTGCAGCAGCAAAGACCCTCTGATAATGCACACCGGCATCTCAAGAGAGCAGGGAGACCACCAGATATCATACATGACTCCGGGGCTGGAGGCTATATCGTAAAGGCACAACAGCAGTGTGCCGGCACAGACGGGGAGGCCCAACAAGATCAAGCGCCACAACCCGGCTCCCGGGCGGGTTAACACCCAGGGGTGGGGGGCTGTGCCGCTGCAGCAACAGCCGTGGCTGTAAGGTGTGGGTAAGAATAAGGTAACCCAGGAGTAGGACAACAGGGCCCTCCTCAGAAGGTGCAGCCCACAGCTTCCCACAATGTCCCTCAAACAGTCATAAATCCCAAGATGATCGAGTGAGGTAGGCTGAGACAGTGGAACGGGCCACATGGTCTAATGAAAACTAGGCCCATCAAGAGGCTCCCTGGATTTGTCCTTGTTGATAGCTTCATGGGAATGGACAGTCCCCTGCAAAGGCACAACTTAGAGACATAACTACTGGGCTGACCCCCGCCAGGCCTACGCAAGACATGGCAAACTACTACTGGAGGCAGAGATCAAAAATACTGCTGCAACTGGACGGGCCTCCAGGGTACTGCTGCTGCCTTGGCGAAAAGACAACAAAATGTAATCCAGGATAGGTGCTAGATTGTGCCTGGGCTGATAGGCCCTCCTAAAAACAGAAGAGACATGCCTGGGAAGATACCCAGGGCTGTGAGATATTTGGCGAACCCGGGGCTGTGCCACTGGCACAGAGATTGGAAGGAACAATCCAGACGGAATCTCTCGGTCAGACACAGCCCAGATCAATACCCCAATACACAACCAAACGTACTCTTCCCTAAGGGCAAGAAACTAGTAACCGAAGTCACAAAGACAAGGGAAGATGGACAAATATTCAAAAGTGCCAGAGACAGCAAAGGGGAACGGTAGATGTGTCTTAAAATGCAATCCATTTACAGGCGATACAATCCTCCAGAGAAGTATTGGAAGGTAAAATAGACAAAAACTGCTTGGACGTCAGCCTACTAAGACAAGATCTATGCAACATATCCAAAAAAGTCACATAATCTGAACAACCCATATTGGAGGTCGAAGATACAATTCACACCCTGCGCAAGGAGGTTATTTGTCTTTCGGTCTCCATGAAGGAAATCGCCTGGAAACTAGATGGTGCAAATCTCGCACGTAGAAACAACCTACAATTCATAGGCTTTCTGGAGGCCATTGAGGGATCTGATGCTGGAACCTTTCTACATAAATGGCTCAAAGACTCAGTGCTCTCAGGCTCATAGGATGCCAGGCTGAGACCCCCGGCGGGGGCCCTCCCACGACCACTAATCGACAATTTCCGGAACTACCTAGACCAGGACATAATACTCCACGAGACACGGCAGATAGGGGAGATCTGACTTACCAACACCAAAATAATGGTGTTTCCAGACTACTCTCAAGAGGTCTAGACACAAAGGAGAACTTTTGATTAGGTCAAAAAAAATTACAAAACCTTCATAAACAACACATGATACTTTTTCCTGCGAAATTAAAGGTCATTTTCCCAAGCAAAATATTATTTTTTCAAACACCGGAGGAGGCATGAAGCTAAATAGAAGAACTCCCCCATGCGGCAACGAAGCGATCCAGTGGGATCCCCTGCACTAGACACCAAACCACAATCCCCAATCGCAAAGGCTGAAACTGAAGCGCGGCCCAGGAAGCAGAGACAAGCTACATAGAGGCCCCCCTCTCAGATCGCGGAGGATCACAGAAGAAGAAATCCATGCCTCGGATACAGATGAAGGTCAGCAACAAGTTAAAACGGGGTATTACCTCTCAAAGACCCAAAAGAGAAGACGGTCTACCCCTGACCCTACGGAACTGGAACTCTCGTCCGGTTCTGAAAGTGATCACCCACATTTGCAAAAATTCAACCGCATGGAGGAACCAGGCACAGCAGTACAATCCAGCCCCATGCAACTACCGGATGAGGAGAGCGACGAAGGATGATACACCTTGGGCCAGTCGGAGGCCGAAATGACAGTAAGCACTAGGTGCCTTTTTGGGACTATTAATACATCAAAGAAGGGTCTAAACGTCTAGTTTTCAGACATATCCCTAGTTAAGTTGTTGTTGTTCTTTTATTAAGGGGTTGGGGGCGGGAATACAGACCTCTCTGGCTTAACCTACAACACAGTTGTCATATTGACAGGTCCGGGAAAGTGCTTGGGCAATGGGAGAGAGTGGGGTGGTAGAGAGAAGAAAGGGGGTGTGAGAAGTTGGCCTGATATGCAGTGCTCACTATTCTAGTGATCACTATGTATCATTCCAAACGACCCTTATTGATGATTGGTTGTAAGTCAACCTTATAGACCAGCTATCCTAGTAGCATGGACAAGAGCAGTCTTTAGGCTAAACTCTAGAGGGCGTGTTAAGCCAGCTGTTATACCATCACATATACCCCTTGAACACCAAGTGAAAGGACACCACACAAGTTGTTATGAAAATAAAAAGATATTTATTCATATCAAGTCTACCCTGATCTCTTTATGAGTCAGGGAGCTAAGCACACAACAAAACTCTTAAGAAAATACTTTAAGTTACACAATTTACACAAATGCCCGAGGGGCATGAAAAACCATACACTACAAAAGTGGAATGCGAAATACTAGCAGGTAAGTAACTGGATCCAGAGGCTTTAGGATCGCTAGGACTACACTACAGAACCTTCAGGTTAGGAGCAGGAGGCCTAGGGAGATCGGGTGCAGAGTGTGCACTCTCACGCGGGATGCGGGACAAAGTCTATGGATGCTAGATTTCGTAAAGTTAGTGTTATCGGACGAATCCGACTAGTTAGGCTGAAAACAAAAAAGGATCTGGACACTTAGATAGTGAACCTACGTTGGAAATGCTCGAGTTACCTAGCCCAGGGGCTGCGGCTGCATAGGGTTTAAAAGACGTCAGGAATCCTCGTTACAGTTTATGGAGCCTGAAAGAAGATGTTGCTGGCAGGCGACCAGTGATGAAGTTCGATGGGATCCAAGCCTGGATCGGAGATGAAGATGACCTGAAAGCAGAGGGGACTCAGTTCTTGATCACTAGCCAGTGATCAGATGGGCACCAGGATGGCACCGGATGAAGTCACCTCGACCAGGTGAGTGGGCGACGCTGGGCTCTGCAGTCTCTCGGACCAGGAGGCGTTGTCGGCGACCAGGATGGAGGTGCGAGCTGTCCCATGAAGGTGTCTGCTGTCGGCGCTGCTGAAACCAGGATTTGCGCAACAAGCCTTGGCAAAGGCAAGCCCACGCGGTGGACTCAAAATGGCGTCTGGAGTGGACCAGGAGGGTCAGGGGTGCTCCTCTGTCGGAGGGGGGCAAGGGCCAGTCTGGAGCAACCAGACCAGCGATGGAAGGGTCGTGGTTCGTCATCAGGAGGGCCACAAGCCAGCAGGCAAGTAGCCCACAACGCGTGAGCAGCAAAGAGCAGAAGGGCCCCACGCAGATCTTGTGGATGCTGGGGGCTGGACTTCGGTGCTGGAGCTGCTCAGGGTTAGGGCTTCTCAAACCCCAAAGCACTCACTCGAGGATCCCTTGGCGGTCGTGCTGGAAAAGCGTCGTGCAGTCTTGAAGATGGCCGGTCCCTCGAGGTCTCGTCACACCCACGAATCTCAGCTGGGCTGATGGTGTAGGTAGAGGTCAGAGGTGCCAGGGAATCTGGGTCTCGTCGAGCTGGGCAGTCTTGATCCAGAGGATGGACTTGCAGCAAACCGCATGCGCTTAGATGGTGCCCGATGGTGCAGGGTGGCTACTCCTTAGCCACAAGGGAGAGTCTTCAGAAAGGTTCAAGAGTTCTTTCGTGGAAAGTTGTCAAGATTCAGAATTATCTAATTTGGGAAGGGGGCCCGCTCCTACCTTTATACTAAAGAAAGGGGCTGGCACGCAACTAGGTCCTGCCCATTGGTGGGACCAGGAAGGGGGGTGGTTACACCCCTCTCCCCTGTCCGGACTTTCCCCAGCTCAGGGGCTGGTGTGCCCCTGGAACTGGTTCAAGACGGCATATGCACAGTGAGCACCGGGGTGCCACTTGCAGTCACCTTCCTCTCAGCCCTGCCTACCTAGGATACACAAAACCCTGTCTGGGTCGGTGCTAGCACCACCCCTTACAGGAAACCCTTTGTCCAAGCTCCCCTCGCTGGAAGGACTCCCAGCAGCAGGAGGTCAGACTTGTGTCTGTGGTGGCAGCATCCATTTTGTGATGCTGAGGCTCGAGTTAACTTTAACCGGGGTTCACAGTTACATACATGTCGTGTCCCTCTAGAAGGGTGGAATGCTAACCCCGTCGCCAGAATTGGCGAGGGGTTAGTATTCCAATTCGTATGACACCTTACTAGACATGTTTTGATAAAGCGATACCAAAGATAGCAAATAACCGCGAGGATTATAATGCATTTAAGAGTATATGGTACGCGTTATTAGAGAACAGCTATTAGGACTTTGTTCCGCAAGCTGCAGACGGGCTCAGCTCATGCCAGAGCACCATCTCACATAATTCCAAGCACTCTGCCTTCAGGATTGTTAAGGCCTGCCATAGGAGTGACTGATAGGAATACATGTGTCTATTTTAGGGTTAGATATCGGTATACTATATCTACAGCAAAGGGTGATTACACCACTTTGCCCCAGCTGTCATGCAGCCAGTGGTGTCAGATTTAGATGACCAGCCAGGGGTGGCATAATACATGCTGCAGCCCCTGGTAGGCCCTGGGTACACCTATGCCCTGAGTTACAGGGTCTGATAAGGTGGCCCAGTACCAATTGGTAAATGCACCTAAGGTACACGTGTCAATTTAGTGAGAGAACAGCAAGGCTGTGGGTCTGATTAGCAGGCCCACAGCCAGAACAGTCGTAAACCAATGAAGCAAAAAGCAAAAATCTGGGGTAATCATAGGATTTGCAGACCCTACTCTCCTACAAACATTCTCCTGAAAATTACTTAATATATGTACTGCACTGTATATTGTTGCCTCTCTGTTCTTCCTCTGTAACAAACCAGATGCTGTCGTCGGGATCAGGTGAAGAGTTGACGCTTGACTCTGCAGCCACGTGGACCAGGAGGTGTCTTGGACAACCAGGATGGAGGCACGAGCTGTCCCACGCAGGCTCTCGCTGTCGGCGGTGTTGGAGCTGGATTCGGCGTCAACATGCCTTGGCAAAGGCAACCCATGCGGTGAGTGGAAAAGGCGTCTGGTGCGGACCAGGAGGGTCCAGGGTGCATCTCCTTTGCAAGGAAGCAGGGGATATTCTGAAGCAACCAGACCAGCGGTGTGGATTTCAAGGATCGTCGTCTAGGAGGCCACTAGCCTGCCGGCAAGCGAGCAGACAACACGTCGATCAACAATCAAGCAAAAGGGCCCCACGCAGATCTCGTGGATGCTGGAGGGCTGATCTTCTGTGCAGGAGCTGCTCGGGGCTGGGGCTTCTCAATCCCCAAAGCACTTCGTCGAGGATGCCTCTGAAGTCATGCTGGAAGCGAAGTGCGGTTTCTCCAAGATGGCCGGTTCCACGTGTCTCGTCGCACCCACCGATCTCAGCTGTGCTGCTGATGTAGGTAGAGGTCGGAGAGGTCTGGGAATCCGGGTCTCGTCGGGCTCTGAGCTCTGGATCCACTCGGGAAGACGACAAAGTGAACCGCTAGGACACTTGATGGTGCCTGCAGATGCAGGGTGGTCACTCCTTGGTCACAAGGGAGATTTTTTCAGTCTTCTGTAGAGCAGAACGTCGAAGTCCAGAGTTTCTTCTTTGTAGAGTTTCAAATCAGGATAATCTAATTTGGAATGGGACCAGCTCCTACCTTTATTCTTCTAAAGGGGGCTGTACTATGACTAGGTCCCTCCTATGGGTAGGACCAGGAAGGGGGTGGTTACACCCCCTATCCTTTGTCCGGTTTCACGCTAGAGCTGGGGCTGGAGTGCCCCAGCAACTGGTTTGAACCGGTGTATGCACAGGGCACCTTGGGGGCCCCAGGCATGTCTCATTCCTTTCAGGCCTGTTCTACCTAATACACAAAATCCTGTCTGGGGTGGTGCTAGCATCTCCCAAGGCAGGAAACCCTTTATCCAAGCCTCCCTCGCTGGAAGGACTCCCAGCAGCAGGAGGTCAGACTTGTGTCTGTGGTGGCAGCATCCATTTTGTGATGCTGAGGCTCGAGTTAACTTTAACCGGGGTTCACAGTTACATACATGTCGTGTCCATCTAGAAGGGTGGAATGCTACCCCCGCCGCCAGAACTGGCGAGGGGGTAGTATTCGAATTCGTATGACACCTTACTCGACAGGTTTTGATAATGCTATGCCAAAGTAGATAATGCTATGCCAAAGTTAGCAATAACCGCGAGATTATAATGCACTTAAGAGTATATGGTATAGCGTTATCATGGAAACAGCAAAAGGACTTGGTTCCGAAAGCTGTAGACAGGCTCAGCTCATGCCAGAGCACTATCTCACATAATTCCAAGCACTCTGCCTCCAGGATTGTTAAGGCCTGCCATAGGAGTGACTTATAGGAGTATATGTGTCCATTTTAGGTTTAGATATAGGTATACTATATCTAAAGCAAAGGGTGATTACACCACCTTGCCCCAGCAGATTGATCAGCCAGTTGTGTCAGATTTGGATGGCCAGCCAGGGGTGGAATAATACATGCAACAGCCCCTGGTAGGCCTTAAGGGTTCACTTATGCCCTGGGTACCTATGGTACACTGTACAAGGACTTACAAGAGTGACACAATACCAATTGGTAAATGCACCTAAAGTACATGGATGTCAATTTAGAGAGAGAACAGCTAGGCTGTGGGTCTGATTAGCAGGCCCACAGCCAGGGAAAGTCGTAAACCAGTGAAGCAAAAAGCAAAAATCTGGGGTGACCATAGGATTGCAGACCCTACTCTCCTACATAACACCCCACCAAAATTTAGGGACATTAAACTAACCTTGACCAGGTGAGTCTTCTTGTTCTAAGTGGAAGTACCTGGAGAGACCATCTGCATTGCCATGGTCAGTCCCTGGTCTGTGCTCCACTGTAAAGTCCATCCCCTGTAGGGAAATGGACCACCTAAGAAGTTTGGGATGTTCACCCTTCATTTGATTTAGCCACAAGAGGGGCTTATGGTCTGTCTGAATCTTGAAGTGAGTTCCAAACAAGTATGGCCTCAACTTCTTCAGGCCCAAACCACAGCAAAGGCCTCCCTCTCAATAGCTGACCAACATTTCTCTCTAGGGGTCAGCCTTCTACTATAAAGCAATGGGCTGGTCATGACCATCAATATTCAGTTGAGATAATACAGCTCCCACACCCAACTCAGAAGCATCTGTTTGGACAATGAAAGGTTTGGAGTAGTCTGGACTCTTGGGAATAGGTGCAGTGCACATGGCCTGCATTAGGTCATCGAATGCCTTTTGACAGCTAACGGTCCACTGAACTTTCTTTGGCATTTTCTTACTTGTCAGGTCATTAAGTGGGGTCACAATGGTCCCATCATTTCTGACAAATTTCCTATAGTAACCAGACATACCAAGAAAGCTCTGACCTGTGTCTGGGTGGTTGGAGGAGCCCAGTCCTTTATGGCCTGTATCTTGCTCTCCAATGGTTGAACCTGGCCTCCTCCTACAAGGTGGGCCAGGTACACAACTTGACTCTGCCCTATCTGGCACTTGGCAGCCTTGATAGTGAGGCCTGCCTTTTACAGGGCCTCCAAAACTTTCCTCAGGTGATCCTCCCAGGTGGAGCTGAAGACAACAATATCATCTAGATATGCTGCACAAAAGTCATCCAACCCAGTGAGAACTTAGTTCACCAACCTTTGAAAAGTGGCAGGTGCATTTTTCAAACCAAAGGGCATCACCACAAACTGGTAATGACCTCCTGGGGTAGGAAATGCTGTTTTGGCCTTGGCATCCTCAGCTAACCTGATTTGCCAATAACCAGCTGTCAAAGGTCAAATGTACTCAAGAATTTGGCAGAAGCCAATTTATCTATGAGTTCATCTGCTCTTGGTATTGGATGGGCATCTGTCTTAGTGACAGCATTGAGACCTCTGTAGTCTACACAAAACCTCATCTCTCTCTTACCATCCTGGGTGTGAGGTTTTGGCACTAGAACTACAGAACTAGCGCAAGGGCTCTCTGAGGGTTCAATGACTCCCAATTCCAACATCCTTTGTACTTCTTTCTTTATACAGTCCCTGACGTGGTCAGGTTGCCTGTAGATTTTACTCTTTATAGGCCAACTGTCACCAGTGTCCACCTCATGGGTGCACCAGTTTGTCTGACTGGGGGTCAGAGAGAACATTTGTCTAAAGGATTGAAGAACCTGTTTGCAATCCTTTTGCTGATGCTCAGAGAGGCTGTCAGAAAAGACCACACCATCTACTGATCCATCATCAGGGTTCTGAGTGAGCAGGTCTTGGAGAGGGTCACTCTCTTCCTCCTGTCCCTCATCTGTGGCCATGAGCAAGCCCATGTCCTCCCTGTCAACAAATGCCTTGTGCCTGTTCACACGAAGTACTCTGTGAGGGCTCCTGGGAGTTCCAAGGTCCACCGGGTCTCCCTTCTGTTCAATGATGGTATAGGGTCCAGACCATTTGTCTTGGAGAGATGTTGGGGCCACTGGCTCCAACACCCACACCTTCTGCCCAGGCTGATAAACAGTAAGGACAGCTTTTTGGGCAATCCAAGCTTTTTGAAGTTCTTGGCTAGCCTCAAGGTTTTTGGATGCCTTCTCCATGTACTCTGTCATCCTGGAGCGGAGACCAAGTACATAGTCCACTATGTCAAGTTTAGGCTTTTTGAGAGGTAACTCCCATCCTTCCTTCACAAGACATAGGGGTCCTCCTACAGGATGCCCAAATAGAAGCTCAAAAGGGCTGTAGCCAACCCCCTTCTGTGGGACCTCTCTGTAAGCAAACAGAAGGCAGGGTAAAAGGATGTCCCATCTTCGCCTAAGCTTTCATCATCCCTTTTAGGGTCTTGTTGAATCTCTCCACAAGCCCATTGCACTGTGGATGATAGGGGGTAGTGAATTTGTAATTGACACCACACTCCTTCCACAATGCAGTCAAGTATCCTGACATAAAGTTTGCACCTCTGTCAGAGACAACCTCCTTAGGAAACACCACTCTGGAGAAAACTCAAAGTAGGGCCCTGGCCACAACAGGAGCTGTAGTGGGCCTAAGGGGAATAGCTTCTGGGTACCTGATGGCATGATCCACTACCACCAGTATAAATCTGTGCCCAGATGCTGTTGGGGGGTCCATTGGTCCAACAATGTCCATCCCCACTCTTTCATCACAGGTAGTGGTATAAGGGGGGCCTTTGTTGTGCCACCTGATTTGCCACCGGCTTGACAGGTGACACATGAGCGACAAAACTCTTTTGTGTCTTCAGACATATGAGGCCAGTGAAAGTGTGGGACAAGTCTTTTCCAAGTCTTGTTCTGGCCTAAGTGACCTGCAAGGGGAATCTCATGGGCTAAGGTAATAAGGAAACTTCTCAGAGACAAGGAGATGACCAGGCTCCTAGTAGTACCAGGCTTGGGGTCTCTTGCCTCAGAGTATAGGAGTCCATCATCCCAGTAGACCTTGTGGGAACTGTAGCATTTCCTGCAGCCTCAGCAGCAGTCTGCTGTCTGAGGGGTTCAAGAGAGGAACAGTCTAACTGTGCCTGCCTCAAGTCTGCCCTGGAAGGTCCTCCTGACTCAAGAAACTCAAACTGTTGAGGTTCAAGTTCTTCTAGGACAGTTCCTTCTGGGGTCTTTGGGTCAGCCTCCTGAGAGGGCTGATCCTCACCTTGAGGCAGGGGGGAAGGCAGTGCCTTAACCCTACTGCTCTTTCTCTTGGGTAGTGTCTGGTCCATTGTTCCAGGATCCAGCACTTGTTCAGCTGGGCATTTCTTGGCCTGTGACCTGGTCACAGCAAGGACATGTGCTGACAAACCTAACATTTCCACATGAGTCCTATACTCCACATCTGACCATAAGGAGGATTCCAAATCATTGCCCAACAGACAGTCCACTGGGAGGTCTGAACTAACTGCAACCCTTTTGAGGCCAGTTACCCCTCCCCAGGAGAAATTAACAACTGAAATACTGTGATTGGTAGTGACATTGCTAGCATTGGCCACAAGGTAGTCTGAACCTAGTATTACCTGATCAGGGTCCACAAAGTTAGGTGTCACCATAGTGACACTGGCACAAGTGTCCCTTTAGGCCTGAGCCATTTTTCCATTGATTAAAGGTGTTTGCCTGTATTTGCCCAGAGTACTGGGACTTACAGTAGGGGTCATATCCATGTCCCCAGTACAAACAAGAACAGTAGGTATTCTAACTAAATCAGAACCCACCTCAGTTCCCAGGGTTAACCCAACTATAGCCTTGGGGGGTGCACTACCACTACTAACTGTACTAGGGGGTGCAGGTGCCTTAGGGGCAGTAGTGGTAGGAGCTGTGCCTTTCTTGGTGCACTCACTAAACCAGTGAGTCTTACTTTTACAGTATTGGCACCATGGTTTTCTTGGGTCTTCAGTCTTCATCTTTTGGGAATTCTGGGTCCCACCCTCCTTAGATTGTTGGAGCCCTGTTGAAGACTTCTGGCCATTTTGCTGATTCTGATTACCCTTTTGATCTGCTTTCTTCTGGCCACCACCCTGGTTCTGGTTCTGCTGCTTGGCCCTTGTCCTGACCCATCTGTCTGCCTTCTTTCCCAATTCTTGGGGAGAGGTCAGATCTGAGTCAATCAAGTGCTGATACAACAACTGGTGCTGACAATTATGTAAGATTTGCTCTCTCATAATGAGATTATACAATCCTGTGTAATCAGTAACTTTACTTCCCAGTAACCAGCCTTCCAAAGCCTTAGTGGCACAATCAACAAAGTCAGTCCAATCCTGAGACTGAGTTTTCTGGGTGTCTCTGATCATCAACCTGTACTGTTCAGTTGTTAAGCCAAACCCATCAATCAGTGCAGTTTTCAGGATTTGGTAATCATTAGCATCCTCATCTCTAACAGTGAGGAGCTTATCTCTACCTTTACCTTCAAATGAGAGCCACAATATAGCTGCCCACTGACTCTGGGGTACCTGCTGTACTTTGCAGGCCCTCTCCAAAGCAGTCATCCATTTGTGGATGTCATCCCCTACCTTAAAGGGGGGCACTATTTTACTCAGGTGCCTATTATCAAAACTCCTGTCTTCATCTCTAGGGATAATGCTGCCACCAGTGGGTTCTAACCCACTCAATTTCTGCTCTCTGGCAAAGGCAAGTTTTTCTTTGGTAAGGGCAAGTTCTTCCCTCTCAATCCTCAGATTCACTTCCTTCATCTTTGCTTCATGGTCTCTTCTCTGAGGGGATGTCATCCCTCTCTGAGAAGATGCCTGAGAGACATGGGTGTGTATAGATCTGTTAGAGCCTCTAGAGGGAGACCTTACTCGTCTATTCCCAAGGTTAGGCCTGCTTGAGGATGGGCCTGGGGCTCCCCCAGTTCCATTCTCATGTAGGCTTAAGTTGGCCCTGGTAAGTCTGCTGACTCTAACCTGACCATTGTCTACCTCTCCTTTCAGAGGACTCCCCATCTTCCTCCCCATCTACATCTTCTGTTTCAGGGGGGTTAGACTCAGGGTCACCTTCTAAGGGGGGCATGCTTCCATCTGTAGGATCAGAGGGGCCTGGATTAGAAGCCCTTCTAGCATCATATGTCTCTAAGAGACCTATCCGAAAAGGAAGGGTAGGGTTAGAACCCTGTTTCAGTTTCCTGGAGGTACACAATTGTCTCATCTCCTGGAAGCTGAGGGCTGCATATCTTGAAATGACCTTTGGAGGGTCAATATTCACAAGGGGAGCCACTATGTTCTCTCCTGTGATAGACATGTTTTCTAGTGAGGTGTAAGTGGTGCACTTACCTACACTATGGGTTTTCTTACTGATCCCGTGCTAAGAGTTGTAGTCAGGGTGTGCTGCTCCCTTTCTTCTACAACAGCTGGTTCAGTAGAACTCAGGGTATTTCTAAGCTTTGTTATATGTACCTATGGTACCTTATGTGATCTTTCAAATGATATCTCAAGATTATATTTGGTAAAAACAACAGCAAGCTCAAATCCCAACGGCTGCACACCAATGTGAGAAGTTGGCCTGATATATGATGCTCACTAGTTCTAGTGATCACCTTGTATCAGTCCAAACAACCCTTATGGTGATTGGTTGTAAGTCAATCTTATAGACCAGCTATCCTAATGGTAGCATGGACAAAGCAGTCTTAGGCTAAACTCTTTTGGCATGTGAAGCCAGCTGTTTTACCACATATAACCCCTTGAATACCAAATGAAAGGACACCACACAGGTAGTTATGAAAATAAACAAGATATTTATTAACTAACATACACCTCTGAACTCTTTATGAGGTCAGAGGGCTAAGCACATGACAAGACTCTTAAGAAAAGTACGATAAGTTGCACAAATTACAATGGTGCCCTAGGGGCACGACAAACCATATACTAAGTAAATGGTATAAGGAAATTGATAGAAGGAATGGAGCTGTCCAGAGGCTGTAGGATCGCTGGGGCTACGCTATCCTGACCTGAGGTAAGTAATAGGAGGCCCATGGAACGCGTGTGCAGAGTGCGAACTCACACGCGAGATGCGTAACAAAGTCAATGGACAGTACAAATTACGAAAAGGTAAGTATTAGACAGTTCCGACTAGCTAGGAGAAAAACTTACAACTTAATTGGACAGTGGACCCAACTGTATCAGCACCAATCCACAAGTATACAAACCAGAAAATATTCTAAATAAGACAGAATATATAATCCGTGTGCCAGTTCCAATAGTTGTCCCCTGTCCAGAGGCACCACCCTAAAACACAGGGTGAAATCAAGTAAGTCCAGAAATTAGAACAGCACCACTTGCACCATTAGTCCAGGTACCAATGTTTATATTAATGTCCTTATTGAGACGCTGAATCCTGGTATGTATTCAAAATGTAGTTTATTTCTTTAAGGTAACCAACCAAAGCAAGCCGACACGTTTCGTTCTGAAGATCAGAACTTCTTCAGGGCTGTAATGTCAAAACACATACAAAAAAATATATGTTACAAACATATACCCAATGATGCTTCTGAGCAACACCTATATATCTCCACATTTAAAAACATACAAAAAATATATATACATATAAAATATACATACAAAATACATAGAAAAAAGACCATATATACAAACATATATATATTCGAACCAGATCGGCATACGGCATAGCCATATTGCATTAAGAACTTCAGAACATCTCCTGCCAATTAGGTTCGTAATTCTTCTGACTTGCCTATCTATGTTATTAGATTCAAATGACTATTTATCATACAGTTTCAGCCAAGATTCAGGACATATAATATCATCTAAAGTAGATTTCCGAATTGTATACACAATTTGCAGACCACATTGATCCGAAAACATGTCTAAAAACATTGACCATTATGTGGGGGGATTAGGGATCCCAGCTCAGTTGATATTTATCAACATTTTGTTGTCCACATATAATATTGTAGAGTCATTTATAATGAAAGTCCCAAAATCAGGTTCGCTTAATTTGGAACCTTTTATCAGACTAAGACGCAAAAAGCTCAACTAGTGCCATTCAAGGCACTGGGGCTTCAAACGAGCAAAAACATTTAGTGACCTCTCTAATCAATTTATAAAGGAATAGGAAGGAAGATCTAAAGATCTAAAATAACAAAAAGAGTAAAAAAGGGAGGAACATACCGATTGAAGTTATCGAATGAATAGCGACAATAATCCTCTTATTATTGAAGTGCAATACTCCGTTTATATTAATTTTCCAGTCGCTGTCGGACAAAAAATATATATCACCAGATCCAATCCATGTAGCTATGACAATTGGTATTCATCAAGTAATCTCGGGCTAGAGGCAATTGGAAATTATATGAAATAACCTTATTCCACAGATCATATAATAACACTCGAATAGCTTCCAATATATAAGCAAGGAATATTAAACAATGATTAAGTCCAGGCAAGTATATATAAGCAAGGCCAACATACCTTGAGTATATGATGTATATTCTCAAAAGTCAATGTAAATCGTGTCCATGTCGATATGACGACAAAGATGTTTAGTCCAAATCATGAATTATCATACAATGTAGTCTCCTAGTTGAAAGGGCGAAAAACAACCACATTTGTCTTTGAGAAATGATTGAGCAGGGGAGAAATAGAAGCTAATTCTCGTTGCAAAGAACGGCCGATCTAAAAATCCCATCATATATAGTATCTCTATGATTCACCGGTGCTTATAACGTTCGGTGTGTTGGAACGTATCTACATATGTACAGCACCAATTATCGAGTGACCATACAAAAAAGACGTCACAAAGTGAAAGGCACAAGTAATGGAAAGTTATTGCTGTGGTGCACGTCCTAGGTTTTTTTTTTTTGGTGTCCCAGGTTACCAAAAGCAAAAAGATATAATTAAAGGAAACAGTCGTCTTACCTCGGCCAAGAGTCAAATATGCATAAAACACGCTGATAATCAGGAGTCTTGAAAAGCCCGCCAGTATGGTATTAGTCAAGAACTGGAAACGGTAGTCAATATAGTACTACCACCCGCCCCACCTGACCTCGGCAAGTCACGTGTGCCTCCAGGCTATGTTTAGGTCCAACACGGGAAGGGCGTCAATAAACGCGGCCATCTTGGAACATGTATTTATTGATATATGTTACATGGATCGTATGGTCGGGATACTAGTGATTTATTTGGAGTTGACTTACTTTACCGTCCTAAATTGTTCCTCCCTAGTTTATTCTTGGACAAAATGTACACAAAGAAAAATTGGCAAAAAATTATATAAACAATAAAAACAACAAAAAATGTATAACGAAGAGCTGGTATAGCTTACATTCAGAATCAATATTTGCTCAGTAATGATCAGTGAACATATTTCATGAGATAGCGAAAGTCAAAGTGATCCATATTCAAAGATATATACATTTAACTATTTTTGGGCAGCATGTCACATCAATGTATTGATAATCGTTACTTGAACAGTGGTATAGCTTATGATATTTATTACGTAAATTCATTCCAATCGGAATACGTGCAGATATTCTTACAAGAAATAATGCATCTCATCATCAGTATTGTGTCCCATTTCTAAACAGCGCAAACGACATATCCATAAGGCTTCTCTTCTTCTCAGGCTAAGCACACGATTACCTCCACGGGGATGCGGTGGAATGTGATCTATGCCATGGAACCATACTGTGTTGTCATTCTGATGATTTTCCCTCATGTGAAAAGTCATTGGATATTTCAAGTCGTACTTTTTTAATGCCCTGACATGTTCCTGTATTCGTAATTTAAGGGGACGTGTGGTACTGCCCACATAGATCTTATTGCACCCACAACCTATTACATACACCACAAAATTGGTGTTACAGTTTATGTAATGTCTAATTTCATATTCTTTGTGTGTGTTGTATCTAAAGTTTTTTATCTTGTTTTTGCCCAAAGGGAATATGTTGCACCCCATGCAGGTAAAGAAACCCCTCGGCGTTGTCGGAAGCCATGTCCTTGCCTGATCATTTAGGGGATAGCTGGGGCACAATAAATTACGTAGAGTTTTCCCGCTTTTGAATGTAACTTTCGGGGCGGTTGTTACTACATTCCTGAGATTAGGTATATCCTGCAATAGACCCCAATGTTTCCTCAATATCTTAAATAGGTTGGTGCTGTTATTGGTGTATTGTGTGGTGAATGCAATACGAGGTCCATCTTGTCCTTTACCAATTTTCTTCTTTTGCATTTTAAGGGTACTCTTTCTATTGACCTTCTGGATTCTTTTGTCAGCTTTACGTAAGACTGCCTAATCATAACCTCTGGCTCTAAAACGATCCTTAACATCTTCAACTTGTTCTCTAAACTTCTCCGCTGTGCTACAATTTTGGTGTGCACGCACCATTTCCCCAAATGGGATATTTTTAATAACAGAATTGGGGTTTGCGCTGGACGCGTGTAGTGTACTGTTATAAGAGGTAGTCTTGCGAAAAAGTGTGCTTTGTATCTTTCCATCTTGGATGTAGAACAGAATATCTGAAAATTCCATGCTAGTCATGCTGGAATTGATAGTAAGTTGAACATTATGGGGATTGTCGTTTAGATACGCATGGTATAGTTCCAGTTGGCTGGGAGTGCCCTTCCACAACATGATAATGTCATCTATATACCTACCTCAAAAGACAATCATGTCCATCCAGGGGGAGGCATATTTACCCCACGCGTGCTCCTTCTCCCACCATCCCATAAATAACCCCGCGTATGAAGGAGCAAATTTGCTCCCCATCGCGGTGCCCTGGGTCTGGTGGTACCAGGTTCCACTGTGAAGGAAAAAGTTATGAGTCAGTATAATATGGATCATTTCCATAAGCATTTCCTTATGGTGTATATGGACGGCAGATCGAGAAGCCAAAAATGAGGAAATCGCCCTCAGGCCAAAATGTTCAGGAATCCAAGTATACAGTCCAGTCACGTCCATTGTAACAAACATTAGATCTTCAGACCAGGTAAGCCCGTCCAATTTTACAAGAATATATCTGAAATCCTGTATGTAAGCAGGTAAATTCGTCACAAGGGGTTGTAAAAAACCATCCACATACTGTGATAGATGTTCAGTGGGTGAATTGATTCCAGAAATAATTGGCAGACCTGGGGGGAAGGGTCCGGGTTTGTGTATCTTAGGGAGGACGTAGATACAGGGTGCCAGAGGATCGGTCACCTTAAGGTATCTACATTCATCCTCCGAGAGGAGCCCAAGTTTTCCCCATCTATGAATTTTGGTATTGATGTAAATGACAAGGGAGGGAGTCGGATCATTGGTAATATGTTTGTAACAGTTGGGATCCCCCAACTGTCTACTAATTTCTTTGTTGTAGTCACTAGTTTTCATAATGACCACGTTCCCTCCCTTGTCTGCCTCTTTAATAGTAATGGTCTTGTCTTTGTGAAGTGTATCAAGTGCCGATTTCTCTTCTTTTGTTATGTTTTGATGTTGGTGTATATATTTTTTGGATGAATCTATCATAGCATAGAGATCTTGTGTAACTCTCTCTCTGAAGAGATAAATATTTTTATGTGTGTTAGTAGGAATATATTTGGAGCGTGGTTTAAGTTCACTAGATATTCCTAAATCTTCCTCTATGTGTAGATCCCCTCTCAGGTCTTGAATAGAGTAAACATCATTTTCTGCAATCGATAGAAGCATTTGAACATTTAATAAGTCAGACACAGTATGCGTGGTGGTATAAGGAAGAGACTGTACACTTGAAGGTTCATTCAAAGGTTTTTCTTGGAAATGATCTTTTAATTTCAAAAGACGTACAAATTTATAGAGGTCCACCATCATTTCTGATGGATCCCCAAACTGAGATGGACAAAAATGTAAGCCTTTTTGTAATATTCCTAGTTCTACATCCCATAGAGGTCGATCAGACAAGTTGACAATAGTTAGTTCGTTATACCTTGTATTCCTTTCGGTAGTACTATCTAGGTTTTCTTGGACCGAGTGTCCATTGCATGTGTAGTTTGATTTCTGGCCCCTTTTGGCCTTCCACCTCTTTCCTCCCCTCCTTGTTTTATTTTTTTTTGTTGGTTATCTTGTTGCCCCTCCTGATCCTCTCCATTTCTATTAAAAAATTACGTTTAGCTGGAGAGGACACAGTGATTGGCCCACCCTCCTTAAAAGGTTGAGCTGTCTAGTGAGGAAATCGAGCTACTGCTTATTGATAAAGTTTCACTTGATTCTTCGCTCTGTCTTTTTCCCACCCCCATGGGCTTAACGTTGTCAAATTTATGGACGAAGGTGTACATTCGTCCCGTTTTGTAATCATTGTCATCTCTTTTGATCCTTCTGAGCTTCTTATCCTTCAGATAGATCTGGTGGGCTTCTATCACTCCATCAAAGATCTCATAGTTCTTTTTAATTATTTCTTTAAGACTGGAATCATCGATTTACCGTTCCAAATTAATGATCTCCTGTTTAAGGCTTGTCACTTTTTTGTCTGAGTGCTTTATTAGGATGCGCATCATTATATTTGATGCGTTTTCCAAAATAAGAGGATTATTGTCGCTATCCATTCGATAACTTCAATCGGTATGTTCCTCCCTTTTTTACTCTTTTTGTTATTTTAGATCTTTAGGTCTTCCTTCCTATTGCTTTATAAATTGATTAGAGAGTTCACTAAATGTTTTTGCTCGTTTGAAGCCCCGGTGCCGTGAATGGCACTAGTTGAGCTTTTTGCGTCTTAGTCTGATAAAAGGTTCACAATTAAGCGAACCTGATTTTGGGACTTTTATTATAAATGACTCTACAGTATTATATGTGGACAACAAAATGTTGATAAATACCAACAGAGCTAGGATCCCTAATCCCCCCACATAATGGTCGTTGTTTTTAAACATGTTTTCGGATCAATGTGGTCTGCAAATTGTGTATACAATTCGGAAATCTACTTTAGATGATATTATATGTCCTGAATCTTGGCTGAAACTGTGTGATAAATAGTCATTTGAATCTAATAACATAGATAGGCAAGTCAGAAGAATTACGAACCTAATTGGCAGGAGATGTTCTGAAGTTCTTAATGCAATATGGCTATGCCGCATGCCGATCTGGTTCGAATATATATATGTTTGTATATATGGTCTTTTTTCTATGTATTTTGTATGTATATTTTATATGTATATATATTTTTTGTATATTTTTAAATGTGGAGATAAATAGGTGTTGCTCAGAAGCATCATTGGGTATATGTTTGTTACATATTATTTTTTGTATGTGTTTTGACATTGCAGCCCTGAAGAAGTTCTGATCTTCAGAACAAAACACGTCGGCTGGCTTTGGTTGATAACCTTAAAGAAATAAACTACATTTTGAATACATACCAGGATTCAGCGTCTCAATAAGGACGTTAATATAAATATTGGAACCAGGACTAATGGTGCAAGTGGTGCTGTTCTAATTTCTGGACTAGATAGGACAAAAACTACTGGAAATCTGGACACTAGGAAAGTCAATCTACCCTTGAGCACCGAAATGCTCTTGTTACCTCACCCACGGGCTGCAGGTGCATAGGTGTCAAAGTGTGTCGGGTTTCCGCGTTGAAGTCTATGGAGCCTAGAAGAAAAGATGCTGCAGGCGGCCAGAAGGAAGATGTCCGGAGCGACCCAAGGTTGGATCGAGGAAGATGAAGAACTGAAAGCAGAGGGGACAATGTTCACAGTCACTAGCCAGTGACTGGAGTGCAACCAGGAAGGAACCGTATGCTGTCGTCGCGATCAGGTGAAGAGTGGACGCTTGACTCTGCAGCCACGTGGACCAGGAGGTGTCTTGGACCACCAGAATGGAGGCACGAGCTGTCCCACGCAGGATCCCGCTGTCGGCGGTGTTGGCTCCGGATTCGGCGTCAACAGGCCTTGGCAAAGGCAACCCACACGGTGAGTGAAAAAGGCGTCTGGTGCGGACCAGGAGGGTCCGGGGTGCTTCTCCTTTGCAGGGAAGCAGGGGCCAGTCTGGAGCAACCAGACAAGCGGTGTGGATTTCAAGGATCGTCGTCTAGGAGGCCACTAGCCAGCCGGCAAGTGACCAGACAACGCGTCAAGCAGCAATCAAGCAAAAGGGCCCCACACAGATCTCGTGGATGCTGGAGGGCTGATCTTCTGTGCAGGAGCTGCTCGGGGCTGGGGCTTCTCAATCCCCAAAGCACTTCGTCGAGGATGCCTCTGAAGTCGTGCTGGAAGCGAAGTGCAGTTTCTCCAAGATGGCCGGTCCCACGTGTCTCGTCGCACCCATGGATCTCAACTGTGCTGCAGATGTAGGTAGAGGTCGGCGAGGTCTGGGAATCCGGGCCTTGTCGGGCTCTGGAGTCTGGATCCACTCGGGTAGACGACAAAGTGAACCGCTAGGACGCTTGATGGTGCCTGCAGATGCAGGGTGGTCACTCCTTGGCCACAAGGGAGATTTCTTCAGTCTTCTCTCGAGCAGAACGTCGAAGTCCAGAGTTTCTTCTTTGTAGAGTTTCAAATCAGGATAATCTAATTTGGAATGGGACCAGCTCCTACCTTTATTCTCCTAAAGGGGGCTGTACTATGACTAGGTCCCACCTATGGGTTGGACCAGGAAGGAGGGTGGTTACACCCCCTATCCTTTGTCCGGTTTCGCACCAGAGCTGGGGCTGGAGTGCCCCAGCAACTGGTTTGAACCGGTGTATACACAGGGCACCTTGTGTGCCCCAGGCATGTCTCATTTCTTTCAGGCCTGTCCTACCTAATACACAAAATCCTGTCTGGGGTGGTGCTAGCACCTCCCAAGGCAGGAAACCCTTTGTCCAAACCTCCCTCGCTGGAAGGACTCCCAGCAACAGGAGGTCAGACTTGTGTCTGTGGTGGCAGCATCCATTTTGTGATGCTGAGGCTCGAGTTAACTTTAACCGGGGTTCACAGTTACATACATGTCGTGTCCCTCTAGAAGGCTGGAATGCTACCCCCTCGCCAGAACTGGCGAGGGGGTAGTATTCGAATTTGTATGACACCTTACTCGACATGTATTGATAATGCTATGCCAAAGTTAGCAATAACCGCGAGGTTATAATGCACTTAAGAGTATATGGTATAGCGTTATCATGGAAACAGGTAAAGGACTTGGTTCCGAAAGCTGTAGACAGGCTCAGCTCATGCCAGAGCACTATCTCACATAATTCCAAGCACTCTGCCTCCAGGATTGTTAAGGCCTGCCATAGGAGTGACTTATAGGAGTATATGTGTCCATTTTAGGTTTAGATATAGGTATACTATATCTAAAGCAAAGGGTGATTACACCACCTTGCTTCAGCTGATTGATCAGCCAGTTGTGTCAGATTTGGATGGCCAGCCAGGGGTGGCATAATACATGCTGCAGTCCCTGGTAGGCCAGGGTTTCACTTATGCCCTGGGTACCTATGGTACACTGTACATGGACTTACAAGAGTGACCCAATAACAATTGGTAAATGCACCTAAAGTACATGGATGTCAATTTAGAGAGAGAACAGCTAGGCTGTGGGTCTGATTAGTAGGCCCACAGCCAAGGAAAGTCGTAAACCAGTGAAGCAAAAAGCAAAAATCTGGGGTGACCATAGGATTGCAGACACTACTCTCCTACACACATATCCTGACACATGGAGGGGGTCCATCAAGCAGCTCCCACACTAAGCTCTGTAGATTAATTCTTGTTGTAATTGGTGTTAATAGGGTGCCAAATGCTTCCTTTACAGAAGTATAGGGTGGGGGTATGTTTGGGGGGGGGGGAGCGCTTGGGACCGGTGTCCCTAGTTCTGTTTTAATATTGTTAGCCAACTACAGCACCCAGCATGTCAATGTAAATATACACAAACATATGGAATTCAAGGCAAAGGACTAGGCCTCTGCATAACTGTAGCCATTGATCACTCCAGCCCATCAGGTCAGATACACCATTGGCCCCTCATGATCCCACACACAAGCTATGACAGCAGCCTCATATATGGGGGAGCCCCTATGAATCCTCTCCTGGAATGTGAACAGGCTTCTCGACAAAGTGACTCGTACTGCGATCTTGAGGTATGCCCAGAGGTTATACCCTGATGTCCTCCTGCTCCAAAAGACACATCTCATGGGCTATCACTGCCCCTTCCTTGGGAGGCATAGATACGATAGAGTCTGGCACTCCAGATTCGAGCGAGGCTCTCGAGGGCTGGTAATCCTTCTTCGACACGCCTTTCCCTTTATCCTTATCAATGTATCCAGAGACCCGCATGGCTGTTTCGAGGCCCTGGCGGGGACTTTGGGACGAGTGGCTGTCAACCTAGTATCACTTACGTACCTCCAGCAACCCTGACATCCACCCTGAGCATCACTGGCAACACCATATCCTCCCTGCCCCTGGGTCTAACAGTAATTGGGGGAGATTCAGGTAATTAACAACCAAATTAAGTTTATGTGCAGCACAGTGAGTGAAAGCAGCTTTAGGATATTTTCTCGTTATTATGGCATGAACGCCACCTTTCATTCTTGCCATTGTAGAGCATTTATCATATCCTTGGCCATGGGATTTTTCAAAGTTTATTCCACATTTAGAGCGTGCTTCCATGCAACCACCCATAGGCCCACCTTCTTCACACAGTACAATACATGCTAAGAGAATAACAGAATGGGCAGCTAAGCTAGGCCTATGTGATGTCTGGAAGACATGGAACCCCAGAACACTCCAATACACCCACACCTCCACGGCACATCACACCCACATGCGTATCAATTGCCTGCCCCAGACTACCGCGAAGTAACGGATATCAGCATCCTCTCCCAAAGCATATTGGACCACTCTCCCCTTCTCCTCTGGGTGGGGGGCCCCTCTAGTGCCATGCGCCCCATTTGGAGGGTGAACGCCTGGGTTCTTCAGGATTACAAATTCTGAAAGAAAATCTGGAATTAACTCAAACAATACTTCCTCAAGGACACAATTTGGGATTTCGCCAAGGGACACCTTAAGGCCCAGATGTTGGCACAGGAGTGCTGGCTCACCCTCCTAGAAGCCCAGGGGATTCGATTGGAACAGACCTTATCCAAGTTGGCGGGAGAGCCGACAGCTCAAGCTATTGAGGGACGAAATAAAACATTTATCACTTGAATCAGCAAAATTACTGTGGCGGTCCTCTGTAGCCTGCGTGTATAGCTGGGGGTACAAAATCAGTAAGATACTCCACAGGTTGGCATCACAACCGCTGGCGAATCGTATAGTCGCAGAGATTCAGGACTAGCTAGGCGGTACTCACTGTATGCCTTCCTTTAAAAGCCTTTGCCGACTACTATTCTCAGCTCTACGCTGCTGACCGGTGTGAGAAGTTGGTCTGATATGTAATGTTCACTATTCTAGTGAGCAATTTGTATCAGTCCAAACAACCCTTATTGATGATTGGTTGTAAGTCAACCTTTATAGACCAGCTATCCTAGTAGCATGGATACGAGCAGTCTTCGGGCTAAACTCTAGAGGGCGTGTTAAGCCAGCTGTTATACCATCACATATACCCCTTGAACACCAATTGAAAGGACACCACACAAGTGTTATGAAAATAAACAGTGTATTTATTTAGATCACAACAGCCCTGTATTCTTTATGAGGACAGGGTACTAAGCACACAACAAAACTCTTACGAAAATACTTTAAGTTGCACAATTTACACAAATGCCCGAGGGGCACGAAAAACTATATACTCTAAAAGTGGAATGCGAAATTACTAGCAGGTAAGTACTAATCTCATAGGGTTTGGAATCGCTAGGACTGGACTACTGAACCTTCAGATTACTAGCAGGAGGCCTAGGGGACTCGGTGCAGAGTGTGCACTCTCACGCGGGATGCGGGACAAAGTCTATGGATACTAGTAAATGCAAAGTTAGTTTCTCGGGCGAACCCGACTAGGTAGGTCAAAAACGAAAGTGGATCTAGGCGCTTAGAGAGTTGTTCTACGCTAGAGCACCGGGGTACTCGGTACCCTGCGCCCCATTTGGAGGGTGAATGCCTGGGTTCTTCAGGATTACAAATTCTGAAAGAAAATCTGGAAATAACTCAAACAATACTTCCTCAAGGACACAATTTGGGATTTCGCCAAGGGACACCTTAAGGCCCAGATGTTGGCGCAGGAGTGCCGGCTCACCCTCCTAGAAGCCCAGGGGATTCGATTGGAACAGACCTTATCCAAGTTGGCGGGAGAGCCGACAGCTCAAGCTATTGAGGGACGAAATAAAACATTTATCACTTGAATCAGCAAAATTACTGTGGCGGTCCGCTGTAGCCCGCGTGTATAGCTGGGGGTACAAAATCAGTAAGATACTTCACAGGTTGGCATCACAACCGCTGGCGAATCGTATAGTCGCAGAGATTCAGGACTAGCTAGGCGGTACTCACTGTATGCCTTCCTTTAAAAGCCTTTGCCGACTACTATTCTCAGCTCTACGCTGCTGACCGGTCCGAAACAACAACCCCCGTACCGACTTGACTAGGTGTGGCCCAACTCCCCCGACTAGCAGAAGTAGAAACACCCCAATTCGATCTGCCTATCATGAAGGAAGAAATAGGAGAGGCCATCTCCCTGGTTACTTCCGGGAAGATACCTGACCCAGTCGGGTTCCCACCGGAATACTACGCTTCATACCAAGACATACTGATACCCCACCTCCATGAACTATATACTGAAGTGGTGTAGAAAGGTGCCTTCCCGCCTGAAACAGATACGGCAACAGTGTTTGCCATCCCTAAATCTCAGCTGGCTTCGGCCTCCTGTTCGGACTACCACCCGATTACCTTAATAAACAAGGAAGTCAACATTTACCCGACGATCCTAGCCAAACGCCTCAGACCAGTCCTCAGCAGGCTCGTTCATCCTGACCAATGCGGCTTTATACCGCTATGCAGAACGAGGTACTGTCTTCAGCACCTCCACTTGGCTCTGGCCCGTCACCTTCTCACCCCCTATTTAACTTCGACACGGTCTACTGGCTGTATCTGGAGGAGGTGCTAGACGTGGTGGGCAAAGGACAACATTTCCGTCGCCTGGTGCAGGTTCTATACTCCAACCCAACGGCAAAAGTGCTCATTAGCGGAGCCCTTTTGGAAGTCTTCCCTATCCGGAGAGGGACGAGGCAAGGATGTCTCCTTTCACCCCTCCTCTTCGCCCTCTCGATAGAGCAGCTCGCCTGTCTCATCTGTGCAGACGCACAGATCCGAGGATGGAGCTGGAGGGACGCTCATGAGGACTGGATCACTCTCTACAATGTCCTGCTCTTCCTTTCTGGCCCAGCAAGCTCGGGCCCCAGGTGACTCCAAATTCTTCGAACCTTTGAACAGGCTTGAATCCTGCTAAATCAACATTGTTGCCACTCCACACATCAAGGGAATGCATAGACTATCAGTCAACCATTTCAATAAGACACCTGTCCTTTAAGTATCTGGATATCTGGATCGTGTCGCTCCCAGACCTAGCATGGTTACTCAATATTAGCCCATTTGTTCAGAAAACCAAGGCGGACCTCCGTAGATGGCAAACTCTTCCTCCTAACCCCATGGGGATAATCGCCTTATTTAAAATGATGGTCCCGGGTGGAACTCGAGAGCAGAGAATTCTCCCTGATCCAGGCGATACTCCAGGGGGCCCTGATACCTTGTGCACTCCCCGCAGTAACTCAAGTAGTTTTACTCGCCTGGAGTTTCACTTTGCATTACATACACTGGGAAATGAAGATCACATTGCAGACCCCCTGTAGAATGGCACCTGGCTTCAGGAGGTGGGGCACAAGAGGGGTTTCGAAATGGGACCTAATTGGTACAGCACAGCTAGGGGATGTGTGGAGGGGTGACCATTTACGCTTGTTTAAGACCTACAGGCTGTAAACTCACTGCATACTTCACAATTCTACAAATACAACTCTAACAGGCTCTTACCTCCCACGTTCCTGCAGGCACCCCATTCCCAGAATTCCGTCCAGTAGAGGAACAAATCCTGATGGGCAATCTTGGGAAAGAAGGGGTATATAAGATTTATCGCTCACTGGTTGACAACTTCCCATCCTCTCTTAACCCTCTTAGACACCGATGGGAAACTTGGCTGGGCCCAATGGAAGAGACGGACTGGAGTGGTGCTCTGATGGCTCCAAAACTAAACACCATTTCAGCCAGGCTCTGACTGGTCCAGTTGTACTACCTACACTGTGCATAGCTAAGCCCAACTCGCCTCCACCAAGCAGGGCTCTTGGCCACTCCAACCTCCCTGCGTTGCAGGTCAGAAGCTGCAGATTTCTTTCACATGGTAGGGGCTTGCACCCACCTCACCCCATACTGAAGACACTGGTGTCCGAGCTGAGCAACCTATTGGGATGGGAGGTTCCACTTAATCCACTAATTCTGCTCCTAGGAGTCATGGATGGCCTAGATGGGTCCCAGATGGATAGGATCTTCCTGGGAGCATTATGGTGCCCAAAGAAAACATTGAGGCCGCCCCCGTCCAGCATAGTCAGACGGCATAAAGGAGTGGACTGGTGTGCTGCACAAGAAATACCCATCTATGAGGCCAAAAGTTTACCGCCAAGCATGGTTGAGTATGGGGTACATGGCTGGAACTACTAATTTTAGGGGAGAGAACTAGTGTTTGAGATGGACTGGTTTTGATCACGCAATGTCATAATCTGCATAAATTCCCGTATGATGGCTTTTGTCAATATATTATGTCCTGAAAAGAGAAATGAACAGTGCTGCTGTTTTTCCGTCATGAAAATCAATAGAATTGAGTAAAACATGAGTGATTTCAATATTTAGGTATCTACATAACTACCAATACTACATTGTGCCTCACCCGTAATATCCGGAGGATCTTAACTGACTTTCATGTGGAGGTAGAACGATGAAGACGGCTACCTCTGACTTTTCTAGGAAGAGCAGCCATGTTTAAAATGACCACACCCCTGAAAATACTGTATGTTCTCCAAAATACTTATAACAAGATACCTGAAGATGTTATTAGAACAATAGATGACGTGGTTTGGACCACAGAGCTGATGGCTGCCTGACTCCGTCTCTCTGTTCAACGCAGAGTTACCGATCCCTCCTTCGCCCATCATCCCGAGGCTACATGAAGATCTACTGATCTGAAGTTTCCTATGGTGCATTGTCTCTCCGTCGAGGACACAAATTGTAACTAACAACTCCAGGAACAGAGGGATCAAGAAAGAAAGACTCACTTTCAACGGGATTGACAGGCTCAGACTCAAACACAGACCGGCCAGCCGACTGAAGTTCTTGCCCAGCCTTAATCTCCAGGCGCACTGCCTCATTCAAAACTGCATCGCTCTCCTCCTCAGAAGGTGCCCATGTTACTCAGGAATCGGAGAAAGAATTGAAATGGGAAATCTTCTCAGTCTCGGAATCCCCAATGCCCTTGAGTCTATATTGATCATAGGGCAGAGGGAGCAGCACCTTCTTGCAGTGTGTTGAATGAATCCAATTTTTCCAACTGTCCACCTTCACCGCTGTATGGGTAGCAAGGAGGATCTGGAAAGGCCCCTAGAAAGTGGTGAATCAGTATGTAGTCCCCCGGCCGGAGGTCGTGGCCTGGTCCCTCTGTAGTGGATGGCAAGACCTCTTGAATCTGCTGTGGCACCACCTAATGAATCTGTCTGTATTAATATGTACAATTTTTTTAAATCCTTTTTAAATTTGTATTAGAACAACAATGTTATTACCAAAATGTAATTTTAATCGTCAAATATTTGTTGTTCTCAGATGAGAACTAAATCGAATAAACTTAAACTTGATGATGAACAGAATGCTAATTTTTATTCAACTCACATGAATAATCTATTAGCAAAGAGTGTTCTATCTTGGAAAAGTGGCGGGGTCTCGGAACGCCCCAGCCATTAGCGAGGCTACCAAAAACAACTACATAAGGGGACAATCCTATTCTAGTGTGGGCTATAACTATTGTCGACAGCAAAGCCAATGGTAAAGCATCCAGCCACTTCAATCCTGTACTCTCCTGAATTTTAGCCAGCTTTAGTTTGAGAGTACCATTGTACTTCTCAACTAAACCTGCTAACTGAGGGTGATTTGCAGCATGAAACATTTGCTTAATGCGCAGGCCATTGCACACCAACTGCATGACTTTCAAATTAAAGTGACTGCCATTATCATTCCAAATCAAACGCTGCAAACCAAAGCGAGGGAAGATCTCCTTTAAGAGAGCCTTTGTCGTCGCCAAAGCTGTGTTCTCCTTAGTAGGATAAGCTTCAACCCATTTACTGAATGCACAGACCACCACTAACACATACTGCAGATTATTCACTCGTTCCATCTCAATGAAGTCCATTTGAAGGACTTCACAAGGGAAAAAAGGGGGTGCAAAATAACCAGGAGGCGTGGGAGTACCCTTTTCAGGATTGTATATCATACACACACCATGCAATATTTTACTAAATGGGCAGCCCTCTTTGGGATATTATCATTCTGCCATACATGGTCTAGCAACTTACAGATACCCCTACACTAATATGAGCTGGTCCATGAGCCATAGTGACTACAGGTAGAACATACGCATCTGGCCGCATCCAACTCTGCTTCCCCGACTTATCTATTCAGCACCCATCATCATTCAATTGCGCTGTACTTTCCTGCCATATTGCGAATTCGTCAACCGTCACCTCGCTCTGCATTTCCTTCATGTTATCTAGAATGTCCTCAAACATCATAACTTCTGGCACCCATCTAGCAGGACCTGCTACAAACATCTTTTTCATCTTAGATCGGGCCGTCTGTTTGATCTGGAAAAGCCTTTCCCCTCCCCACACCATCAGTAATTGCTTTGTGAGCGCTACACTTAACTATTGCCAGTTTCTAGGGCAGGGTTAAAGCCGACAAAAGTCTATTTATCAAAGGGCCATGTTGACTTTTCGAACCATGGGAGTTGAGAAATCCACTCTCGAACTAGATCCGCTCCAAATTATGAGCAAATCCAAAGGCAACCGCCAATCCCCGACTCAACTAGCAGGTTTGAATCAGAGCTACCAGCTCTGCAGCTTGGGCCAATTGATAGGGAACTCGTGATGTCTCAACTATCGTGTGTTTTGTAGTGATTGCATGGGCAGCAGTTGTGGTGCCATCCGGTAATTTAAAACACAAACCATCGACATATAGTTCCCCTTAGGGATCAGATAAGCGAACATCAGTCAAGTCGACCCATCCCTTCACCTCCTCTTCGTCCGAAACATACAATCATGAATGTCTATTTCCTCACTCTATGAAGGGAGGGGTAATAATGTGGCAGGGTTCAGAGTGGCACATCTTTTAATCGTAATGTATGGTGCAAAAAGGGTAAGCTCATAGCCAGTCAGACATGAACTGGTAAGGTGCTGTGTCTTTGTTCAAAAGCGTATTCACAGCTTGAGGTACCATAACTGTGAGAGCAGTATCAAGAACAAGCCCTGCCGATTGTCAAATAGAGGCGGCCACAGCCCCTCCTAAACATCTCAGGAGGGCTTTCACAACGGGATCAAGCACAAGCTTGTTGTAATCAGGTGTGCCAAGTACAGGATCCGAACAAAGCACAGCCTTCAATTGCTCAAAAGCTTGTTGACATTCAGGTGTCCAAGGCAGAGGTTCCTGCACATCTTTTGTTGGTAGATATAGCAGTGGCTTTGTTAGTAAAGCAAAGTTCTGTATCCAATGATGACAATAGGAAGTTATATCAATGAAGTCTCATACATCCCTTTGGGTCGTTGGAACAGGCATGTTAACTACAGCATTAATATGCTCAGGAGTTAGTTTCCGACCTTTCTTCGACAGTAGGTGACCTAAATAGATGACCTCCTGTCGACAAAACTGAAATTTGGAAAGGGACACTTTGTGTCCATATTGAGCCAAATTCAGCAACAGATTTACTGTAGCTTCTTTACATCCTTCCAAAGTATTGGAATCAATCAAAATATTGTCCAAATACTGTAAAAATACATTACCTGGGGAAAAGGTGAGGGAGTCCAATTGACCTTTCAAAGCCTGGCTATATTTGCTAGGACTTTCAGTGTACCCCTGTGGAACTCAAGAAAATCTAAAACTACAACCTGCCAAGGAAAACCCGAAAAGGTGTCTGCTATTTGGATGAACAGGGATACTAAAGAAGGCATTCTTCAAATCAATAACAGAAAAGAATTTAGCAGAAGAAGGAATCATAGTCAAAAGAGCAGTAATGTCAGGAACCACAGGAAACTGGGGGACCACTATTTTATTAACTTCACGCAGATCAATCACAAAACGATAAACATCAGCAACATCATCAGAGGAACCCGGGGGTGGCCTCTTGAGAACAGGAAGAATAGGACTATTACACACATTCGCTGCTGTCTCCTCTACAACTCCTGACTGAATCAAATCTTGAATTATACGCAACAACTCCTGTTCTCCTGCGTGCAAAATTTTATACTGAGGGATACGAGGCAATATGGCATTTTCTTTAACCTAAATAGATACTGGAGGTATCTGCAAAAGTCCTACATCTGTGTCATTTGTGGCCCCCAATGTAGATGAGACATCCTTAAACTCAACTGGAAGGGGGCATCTTTACACAAACATTGCATAGTACTAACCACACTCGGACTCATTGTTATGTAGACACCATCCGGGGAAGAACAATAGTTACTTACCTGTAATCTGTGGTTCTCCAGTGTTGGTGTCTTTCATAGATTCACATGCCTGAATCATTCCCCGTCATCGGAGTGGGAGTCCCACAGTACATAAAAAAGCAATAATATGCATAGAAAACCCAAAACCTTGGTAATAACAAACCAGGAAGTAAAGTAGCCCTAAGCTACAGTGTAAAAAACGTCCACACTCATGACTATCCTAGTCATTTTGTATAGACCAAACTGCAGCCAATCAGGCGACAGCACCCACCAGAATGTTCTCCCCAGAGGCTCAGGCTCTCAGATTTTCTCGCACAGGAGTGAAACCAACATAATTGCCTGAGGGAGCATCTGAGGGGAGGTGGGCGGGTGCATGTGAATCTATGAAAGACACCAATACTGGAGAACCACAGATTACAGGTAAGTAACTATTGTTCTTCTCCAGTATTGTCTTTCATAGATTCACATGCCTGAATCAGAGTAGATAGCAGTACAAGAAAAAACAACATGCTCGTAAGACGCTTACAGTATACAGCAGATATGCATGTAAGGTAATAACCAATAACATGTTAGAAGCATCTAAACAAGAGCATAGAGGAGGAGAAAGAACAGAGGCTCACCTTATTTGATAAGATTGCGTAGAACTGCTCTTCCCACCGAAGCATCTGCATCACTTGCTGAGTCCAGACAGTAGTGTCTTGTAAAAGTGTGCCTGCTGGACCACGTTGCAGCCCTGCAGATTTGCAGAAGGGGCACACCAGCGAATAGAGCGGTGGAAGAGGAAACCGCCCTTGTAGAATGCGCTCTTGGTAAGGACTGCAAGGGTCTTCGTGCCTGTTGATGACATAGTCCAATTGCTGACGAGACCCATCTGGCTATAGTCCGCTTGGAAACCGCGCAGCCTTGGCGCAGTCTTCCATAGGCCACAAACAAACGGTCTGTCTTGCGAACAGTTGCCGTTCTTTGAAGATAGATCTTGAGACATCCCCTGATGTCTAAAGAGTGTAAAGCTCTTTCAGCCGGTGATTGTGGATTTGGAAAAAATGTTTTGAGGATCACCAGCTCATTTAGGTGAAAAACCGATGGAACCGTGGGCATGTACCTAGGATGGTACGTAGCACCAAAGAATCTGAGGTAAATTGCAAGAAAGGTGGTTTTTAAGTGAATGCTTTAATGTCACTGACCCTTCTAGCTGATGTTAAAGCCAATAGAAAAGAGACCTTCCAAGTAAGAAACTTGAGATCAATCTTATGGATAGGTTCAAAGGGGTGACGCATGAGTTGGGCTAGCACCACATTCAAATGCCAAGATGGAGGTGGTCGTCGAATCGGAGGAAACATAGGAAATAGACCTTTAAAAAATTGCTGGAATATTCTTGAAGAAAACAGAGAGTTCGATCCGTCCTGACGGAATTTGGAAATGGCTGCTAGAAATACCTTTAGGGTTGAATGTGCCAAACCCGATCTAGCCAAATACAGAAAGAATGGTAAAATTTGTTCTGGTCTAGCATGAATGGGATGCAGATCAACAGCTTGACACCAGCCACAGAAACGCTTCCTTTTGAGTTTGTAGGTCTTAATCGTTGATGGCGCTCTAGCATTAGGAAGAACTTCTTGACAATCTTGAGGAATGTCTAAGTGGGCGAATTCATTGTGTTGAGGAGCCAAGATGATAATTTCAAAGAAACAGGGTCCGGAGGGTACACTTGGCCTTCTTGAATTGTCAGGAGATTCTGTATTCGAGGCACCTGTATTGGCCTGCACTCCGAGAGGAGGAGAAGCTCGGTGAACCAATATTGTCGGGCCACCTTGGAGCAATCAGGATTAGACGACATGGTTGTCTCCTCATCTTCCTGATGACCTTGGGGATTAAAGGAATCGGCGGAAAAGCGTATGCAAATATCCGACACCAGTTCATTGAAAGGGCATCCCCGTATGAGTTCTTGTGGGGAATCCAGCTTGCAAAGCGTGGGCATTTCCGGTTCTGATTCGTCGCAAACAAATCCAGGTCGGGATGACCCCACTCTTTGAATATTTGATCCAGGGTTGGGTGATGTAGCTCCCATTCATGATTGCATGCAGCAGACCTGCTGAGGGAGTCCGCTAGTACATTGGCAACCCCTGGGACATGGACCGCTGACAGATTGATGTTGTGATCCAGGGCCCAATTCCAAATCTCCTGTGCCTGATGGGATAATCGGGCCGACCATGTGCCTCCCTGTTTGTTCAGGTAATGCATGATGGTTGTGTTGTCTGTTCGAATTAGAACCGTAGAACCCTCCAAAATTGCTTGAAAGGATTTCAGGGTGAGAAAAATGGCTCTAGGAGGTTTATGTGCCACTTTTTCTGCTGTATGTTCCATTTTCCACTGATTGTCATTCTTTGGAGGTGGGCGCCCTAGCCCTCCAGAGAAGCATCTGTGGTCACGATGAATCTGGGCACCTCTGTCAGGAATGCACATCTCACCTGTAGGTTGCACTTTTGCATCCACCATTGAATGGAGTTCCTCATCCGAGGGGTTATGTTGATAATGTCTTCGAATGATACTACTACCTGTACCCACTGAAGACAGAGTTCCTCTTGCAAGGGCCTCATCCTTAGGCGGCAGTTGGTGATGAGAGGAATACAGGACGAGATCATCCCTAGGAAAGACTTGAACTTGCGAACAGAAACGCACTTTCTTGTTAGTAATGTAGAAGCCATCTTGTGAATCTTTAACTGCCTTTCTCTTGATATGAAAACTTGGGCGAGCTTGGTGTCCACCGTCGCTCCCAAGAAAAACTTCCTCTGTGATGGAGTCAGATGAGACTTTTCTAAATTCACCGAGAAACCCAGGCTCTGAAGTAGTGACAGACATCTTTGAACGTGAGTTCTTGCTGTGACGAAAGAACTGGCCTTGATAAGGCAGTCGTCCAAATATGGATACATTTGAATTCCTTCCAGTCGCAGGTGGGCTGCCACCGGAGCTAACATCTTTGTAAAAACTCTGGGGGCTGAACGTAGTCCAAAGGGTAGAACTTTGAACTGAAAGTCCCTGCCAGCCACTCTGAACCGTAAGAACTTCCGGTGTCTGGGAAAAATGGGCTCATGGAAGTATGCGTCCTGAAGGTCGAGTGTTGCCATGTGATCCCCTTCCGAAAGAAACTGGAAGATTCTTGAAGCGTTAACATTCTGAAGGATAATTTCTTGAGGTATTTGTTGAGGGCACGCAGGTCGAGGATGGGGCGCCATTCCCCCGACTTCTTGTGAATCAGGTAAAATCTCAAATAAAATCCTTTTCCTCTTTGATGTTGAGGTACCCTTTCGATTGCTCCTTTCCGAATCATTGAATAAATTTGGGAGAACAGCTCCTTGAGATGAGCTGGTGGTAGTCCTTTTGGGGGAGAATTTGGAGGGGCTTCGTCGAATTCTAGAATGTGACCCCTGGATACCACGTCCAGGACCCATCTGTCCATAGTAATGTTGGACCAATTTGAGTAGTATAGGGATATTCTTCCTCCAATTTGCTTTAGGTTGGGTAACAGTGGTGGCAGGATGTGTTTCTCACTTGCTCTTGTTGTTGCCTCTTCCTCGATAAGAGGTTTTTCCTCTTGACTGAGAGTAATTGTTTCTCTTTAGACCATACGTTTGTTGTCGGTATGATTGGTATCTTAGGTTACCCTGCGAGTTGTTGTAGGAACGCTGTTGTGAATAACCTCCTCTGTTAGAGAAATTGCCTCTTCCTCTTGCTCCACGAAAGGAAGACTTACAAAATTGAAGAGATCCCAGAGACCGTGCAGTCTCCGTGTCTTTCTTTATGGCTTGTAAAGCCTCATTCACATGTTGCCCAAAAAGGACCTCTCCATCATAGGCCATGTCCATGATCTTAGACTGGACCTCCAGGCAAAAAGATGTAGATTTTAACCATCCCTGTCTTCTCAGAACAGCTGCACCCGCCAGCTGTCTGAAACCTGTGGCTGCCACGTCCACTGCAGCATCAATAATTTCAGATGAAACACATTCTCCCTCTTGTAAAATCTTTTTGGCTTCAGATCTATCAGGCTCTCAAAGCTTTTCAATGTAAGGCGATATGTCCGACCAAATCTGCCTGTCATATCTCCCAAGTATTGCAAGGGAGGTCGCGGGCCGTACATTAGTTACCGCAGTAGTTGAGACCTTCTTTCCTATTGAGTCGAGGCGTCTTCCCTCTCTATCCGGGGGAGCAGTGACCTGCGTAGATGGATTTTTTGTTCTCCTCTGAGCTGCCTGGGTAACCACTGAATCAGTTTTAGCCTGGCCAATAAGGCATGCCGGTGAAGTGTTAGGCGCCTCATACTTCTTATCCACCCGAGGTAGAACTGCAGGTAGAGAGTTTGGCGTAGCCATTACCTTCAGACCATCCTTCCAGATATCATCATGCTTAGCCTCCATTGTGATGAGGAACCTTTTTGTTGCCCTGTCCATGATTTGGTGGAAGGTTGCAATGTCCACTGGCGGAGAATCCGCCGTAGGTGGGCCAGCTGGAGAAGGAGTTTGTGCCTGATACTCGTCCCACTCCGACGATATTGACTTGTCATCCACTTCGCCTTCTTCTCGTTCCTCCTTGCAATACTCACATTGAATTGGATCCACAGGCACAGCATTTTGCTCGTACGAGGAAGCTGCCTGGCCGGTCCCATTCCTCTACCCCATCCCTGCTCCCTGGAGGCCGGCTGCATCAATACCTTCATCTTCAGCTCCTTCGTCTTCTTTTCTACCTTCTCATTCTCCTCGTTCTCTCTATGCTCATAATACTGAGCCATACTCAATATTGCCGAAGGGGTAGAGGTAGTCCACGTACTCTCAGCAGACTGCAACCGGGTTGAAATATCTGGGAGCAAATTTGTGACAAACCTGTTGACAAACAATGAGATACCCCCTTCCAAAAAAAATCCTGGCCACTAAAATCCCAAAACACAACTTCGAACCAAGTAAAGAAATCAGACCCATTTTCATCTTTCTTCTGACGTCATGCAGCCATCTTATCCCAATCCACCTTCCGAGGAATAATGCGGTCTGGCAAGGCCAAGATCTCAGCCTGATCTTGTCCCAAGTACTACCCAATTCTAAGGCATGACCCTGAGTATGCACCTGTTGCCAGATATGGATTAGTTACTTACCTGTAATCCTAGTTCTCTTCCAGGGGTATCCTCATCAAAGTCATAAGCATTAGAATATTCCCGCCCATGACCGGGACCCCGGAAACACTATATTATATGTGCCCCACATATATATATACATATATATATAAATAATATATATATATAAAAACAAGCAATAGCAGCCAAATCACATTAGAGCTGAAATATGCTGTGAAGAATTTCTACCATACATGTATAATAAGCATTAGAAACATGAGAAACAACACCAAAGATTGTTTAGGAACTGTTTAAATGCTCAGAAAGCAGTAGAAATTCTCATAAGTCACTGGAAGCATAAGAAGCTCCCAGGCTGCATTGCAAACACACAGTCTAAAAAGACTGAAAAGCTAACCTGTAGCTGAATAGCAATACACTGACACTGTGCCTTTAAGGCACTCATGACCCCCTGTATCCCATCATGCCCCAGGGGTGACAGTTAGGTCAGTTGTTCTTTTCGGAGACTGAAAAACAAACCCAATAACAAATAGGTTAACAATATCTCCTTGTTAAAGAGTATCCTTTGCCCGGGGAGGCGGGAGGGTTGCTTATGACTTTGATGAGGATACCCCTGGAAGAGAACTAGGATTACAGGTAAGTAACTAATCCTTCTCTTCCAGGGGATCCTCATCAATAGTCATAAGCATTAGAATAGAGTAGCGAGCCTCTACTCATCCCTGCGGGCAAAGAATTGATAAGACAGTAATCTCATCAATAAGTCTGAGTAGACTATAGACTACCCAAACAGATTCCTCAAGGAGGCTTGCCCTACTTGAGTATCGGCCCTGGAATCAGATTCGAGGCAGTAATGCCTCGTAAAGGTATGAACTTATTTCCAGGTTGCAGCCTTGCATATTTCTGACATTGGAATGCCATGCAAGAAAGCCACTGTAGCGGCCTTCCCTCTAGTGGAATGCGCTTTTGGAGACATCAACAAAGGTTTGCCTGCTAGCTGATAGGCCAATTTAATGCAAGAGACAATCCATCTGGAGATGGACCTCTTGGCCGCTGGAAAACCTGTTCTCATTGAGCCATAGTTCACAAACAGTTGGTCTGTTTTCCTAATCCCTTTAGTCTTTTCCAAATAAAACTTAAGCACTCTCTTAAGATCTAAGGAGTGAAGCGACCGCTCAGCTGGGGTCGCAGGATTTGGAAAAAAGGAAGGGAGGGAAATAGACTGATTTATATGAAAATCAGAGATGGCCTTAGGCAAGAAAGATGGATGAGCCCTTAGGACTACTTTGTTGTGGTGGAAAACAGTATATGGTTCCTTCGCACAGAGCGCTTGTATCTCACTTACTCTGCGCGCAGATGTAATCGCCACCAAAAAAGCTGCCTTCCAAGAAAGATGTTGCAAGGAAGCCTTGTGGATGGGCTCGAAAGGAGGTGACATTAACCTGGATAGAACTAGGTTTAAATCCCAAGGAGGAGAAGGATTTTGCACAGGGGGATACACTTTCTTCAACCCCTGGAGGAAGTCCTTAACCACTGGAACCTGAAAGAAAGACATCTGATCAGGTGATTTTCTGTATGCTACAATAGCTGACAAATGCACTCTAATAGAAGTGTACTTTAAACCAGCAGTTGCTAGGGAAAGGAAGTTATGGTAAGATGATGTCCTCCTGCCCCTTAGTCGGATCCAAGTGATGATCTCAACACCACAAGTAAAATCTTTTCAACTTGAACGCATAGGACGCTCTTGTGGAAGGTCTCTTAGCCTCCTTTAAAATGTTCATGCATTCGGGAGGCAAGTTCAAATGTCCATATTGCAGGACCTCAGGAGCCATGCTGTTAGGTTCAATGATGGGAGGTTGGGATGCATTATCCTCCCATGCATCTTGCTCAACAGGTCCGGCCTGCAAGGGAGCCGTTTGTGTGGACACACAGACAGATGTAGAAGGTCCGGGTACCACCACTGCCGAGGCCAATCCGGAGCAATCAGGATCATTTCCATGTTCGACCTGAGGAGCTTGGAAACTACTCTCGGAATCAGCGCTAGGGGAGGAAACGCGTATGCGAACATTCCTGCCCAATCCAACAGTAGAGCGTTCCCATGCATTGCTGGCCGGTGGAACCTGGACGCGAAGGCGTGGCATTTGGTGTTTTCGTCGTCTATGGATGGACGACCCCAGCAACGAAAAAGCTCTTCTACTACGTCGTTGTTTAGCACCCAGTCTGGCTGATCTTGGAAGTGCCTGCTGAGTGCGTCTGCTTTGACGTTCAACTCGCCTGGAAGGTGCAATGCCACTACTGTGAGGCCTCGAGAGAGAAGCCAATGCCAGATTGTCTGAGCCTCTCGAGAGAGTGGGCGAGATCTTGTGCCTCCTTGATTGTTCAGATAGAACATGGTTGTCGTATTGTCCGTCTGAACTAGGACTGAGTTGAATTCGATCGCTGGTAGGAAAGCTTTGAGAGCCAGGAATACCGCTCTGAGTTCCAGCATGTTGATGTGGTATGTCTGCTCCTGCGCAGACCACTGGCCTTGAATCTGAAGCGGACCCATGTGTGCTCCCCATCCTTGCAGGGAGGCATCCGTCACTATTGACTGGGAAGGAACGGATTGGTGAAACGGCACCCCCACCATCACATTCTTTCTCTGAGTCCACCATTTGATGGCTTCTTTCATCGCCTGGGAAAGAGTGATTCGATCTTCCCAGCGCCCTGTCGCTTGGTGCCGCTGATCCTCCAGAGCCTGTTGTAGAGGACGCATTCTCAGCCTGGCGTTTGGGATGAGAAAAATGCAGGACGCCATGGACCCCAGTAGAGATGCTACTTGTCGGGCTGTTGGAAGCCGAGACTCTAGCAGAATCCCACATTTCTGACTCATGGAAAAAAGTCTCTCCTCCGAAGGAAACGCTTTTCCCAATCTTGTGTCCAGAACGGAGCCTAGGTAGTGGATGGACTGTGTAGGCCGCTGGACTGACTTCTCCAGGTTCACATGGAGGCCGAGCCTGTGTAGCTGGTGCAGGCACAGTTGCAGATCGTGCGTTACTTGTACCGGAGATGGACCTTTTAGGAGCCAGTCGTCCAGGTATGGGTAAATGAAGAGACCCTTCTTGTGAAGAAAAGCCGTCACCACTGCCATGCATTTGGTGAAGACTCGCGGTGCGGACTTGAGACCGAAGGGTAACACCTTGTACTGATAGTGTTTGTTCCCTACGACAAACCTCAGGTACTTGCGATGTTGTTGTGCAATTGAGGTGTGAAAGTACGCATCTTGCAGATCCACCGAACACATCCAATCTCCGGCTTGAAGATGTGGACATATTTGGTGAAGCGCTAACATGCGGAACTTTTCCTTGACGATGACTTTGTTTAATAGTCGTAGGTCGAGTATTGGTCTGAACTTGTCCTCCTGATCTTTTTTGGGGACAAGGAAATATCTGGAGTAAACTCCCTTTCGTCTTAGAGCGGGAGGAACCTCCTCTATCGCTCTTTTTTGTAGTAGGATTTTCACCTCTCGTCGGAGCAAGCTTAGCTGGTGAGGGCAAGAGCTCTTTGGAGGGATGCTCTTCGGGAGAGCACGGAAACGTATCCTGTATCCATTGCGCAGTATATTCAGCACCCACTGATCTCTTGTGATGCTGACCCACTCTGCCAGGTGTTGCGAAGCACTTCCTCCCACTGGAGTGGGTAACAGAGCCAGAGGAAGCCTCTGTTCAGGCCTTTCCTCCTCTTGTGGTGTTGGAGGACTGTTTGGTGACATCCTCTACCTCTGCTGGGCTTGCCTCGAAACTGGGGTTTCCCTTGAGTTTTGTTTTGGGACCACTGAGGGGTTTGAACCCTCTGTTGAGCCCCTCTCCCCCTGTTGGTCTTGAAGCGGCGCTTGAATTCTTTTCTCTTCTCCAAGCCCACCGCCTTCACCGCATCCAGTTCCGTCTTCATTCGGGTCATCTCTTCGTCCGCATGATCTCCGAAGAGAGCGGAACCCGAAAAGGGAAGATTTAGAATCCGATGCTGAGCATCCGGTTTCAGACCTGTAAGGCGCAACCAGGCCGATCTTCTGGCACAAACTCCATGGGAATAGGAATGAGCCGAAAGCACTGCCCCATCCGCAGCCGTGCTTATCATCTGATTCGCCACCAGACACCCCTCTGTAACAGTCTCTTCAAAGTCCTGCTGGTCCTCTTTTGGCAGCTTGGCTTTGAATCTTTCCATTGAGTCCCATAAGGCTCTGTCATAGCGATCCAGAAGCGCAGCTGCACTAGCAACCTTAAGAGTGGAAGCAGCTGAGTTGCAAACCTTTCGACCCCAGGAGTCTTGAGTTTTGCTGTCCTTATCTGGCGGGACTGAAGAGGAACCAGCAACAGCATGTGTCTTCCTCGCGGCTGCCACAATCACAGAGTCTGCTGGAGGGTCAGATTTTACAAACACCGGGTCAGAAGCCGCCGGTTTGTACTTCTTCTGAATGCGGGCTGGTACCGCTCTGATTGCTGCTGGGGTTAGGAAAACCTCCTTGACAGGATCCATAATCCCCGGGACTGAAGGCAGCAGAGGCCGGGAGATGGCTTTCTTGTGTAAAGTCTCAAAAATGACTGTCGTTGTTACTTGAGGGACAGACATCTCGATGTTCAGTTTAAGTGCTCCTCTTTGCAGTACATCCAGATACGTGCCAATGTCATCCACTGGGGAGGACCTGGACGTAGGATTGTCCGTCAACGTAGGGGAGTAGTCCCTCTTGGACGATCTGGTAGACGAGGTAGAGGAAGTAGACGGAGTACGTCGACGTCTACGGTGAGCACTGTGTCTCCGCTCCTGCGACCTTTTTGAACGCTCCTCCCGTCGAGGAGAGCGAGACCTGATCCGATCTTCTGTCCGAGGTTCCCTTCTAGGAGATCGGGATCTTCTGGGAGATCTGGCTGGTGATCTCACGGGCGGTTTGCGCCTAAGAGAACGAGACCTGATCCGATCTTCCATCCGAGGTTCCCTTCTAGGAGATCGGGATCTTCTGGGCGATTTGGTTTGTGGTCTCACAGGTGATTTGCTCCTGGGAGGGCTACGCCTGTCCATCTCCTCCACCAGATCCTGAAGCGGAGACCTGTGTTGTGGGCTGGCATATTCCTGCATACGCTTGGTAGCCTCAGAATCTCGCCAATGGTCCAAAGATTTGTACCATCTAGGTGACTGTTGGACAGGCCACATGAAGGGCCACTCTCCCCCGGCCCGACCAGGCCCGAGCCCGGTCACGCAGGTACCACACACCTCCATTACCCGTCCTCCGGGACCCCTACCCTCGGACATATCGACCTCGTGGGCCTGACCCACTGCCGGCCTGCGCGCCCATCCTGGGCGCCATCTTGGACACTCCACCACGAGGTCGCCTGGCCCCCGATCGACCTCAACCCTGGGCCTGGCCAGGCCTTAGACTTCCCGGCACCACCATCCACCCAGGAGGTGAGCGGGCTACTTGGCAAGTCAATGGGAGAAAGAGGTGTCGATGGCTCTCCCCCGCCAGGTGCCGCTCGCCCATCACCTCCCCGAGCGCTGGCTCCACCCCCCTGCTGGGTGTCTGGACACCCTCATCCCGGACCTCCCGACCTCCAAGTGCGAGGGTCCGGACATCAAAGAACACCAGCCCTATAACTGGGGCAGCTCCGGAGCAGGAAGGCAGTTGTATCTTGGAGTCGAGAGACGCAAAGAAGAACTCATCCTTGACGGACTATTTGGCGCTGCCATAGCTCTGTCTCGTGCACCATCGTCTTGCCTGCTGGCGCTGCCGCAACCTTCGCAACCTTCATATCCTTCATCGTCGTCGGGACCTGCTGGCGTGGCCGCGGACCGTTTGTAACCGTCATCTTCACCGGGACCTGCTGGCTCCGCCGCGGCCCGTCGCCATCTTCGATCACCTCGGGACCTGCTGGCTCCGCCGCGGCCCGATCATCTAGAACGCCGAGCTCGAGGATTGAGAGCTATTCATCTACCCGAGTGGTAACAAGACTGTCCCGCTACCCCCTTTCCCAACCAGAGACTAGAACCGAGGGGACCCCTGAGTCCAGACCTCCTTGTACCATCCTACCGTACTCTAAGAATTGCTGATAAAGTATCGTTGAACCGTATTCCTGTGTGGTGTCCGTCTGTGGGGGGGAAGTTACTTGTCTGTACGATCGCTGGAGACGGCTCTCCCCGGAGACCTCTCCCCTCATACTCGGCCGACCCTCCCGGTCCGTCTAACATTGGTGGCCAGCGGCGCGATCTGAATCACCGCATAACCGTACAGAAAGTAGCTCACCCCACGGCGAATCACGATGTCAACTAAAGAAAGCGGATCAACGGAGAAACTCCAGATGGAGAAATTAGACGAGTACAGCCATCGTGAACTAAAGCAGTTCTGCATCGAACTAGGTATCGCTACCACCGGTCTCAGTACCAAAGACGATTTTAAACAGGCCCTAGAATCTTGGGCAGAAAATGGGGTGGCCGGAACCCCCGATCAAAGCATCACAGCAAAAACCTTCACGGCCCCTGAAGAGCGGAGAACGAGTCTCTCGCAAGATGAGATCCAGGAACGAGAGAAAACACGACTACACGAGCTGGAAATGGCCCGGCTCAAAATAGACATTGAACTTAAATTGGCCGAACAAAAAATCAACCTAGAGCACCTGCGTCTCCGGGAAGAAAGAGAGGAGAAACAGAGACAAAGGGAGCTCGAGGAAAAGAAAATGGCATATGAGCATGAGCGGAACCTAGCTGAGATCGACCTACGCAAGAATAAAGTCGGAGGGGTGTCCGAGCAACCATACACCCCAGGGGCGACAGAGAAAAAGGTACACATCCCCAAGGATGTCGTTCGAGAGTACTTCCGAGAAGACGACATCCAGCAATGGTTTAAGGCTTATGAAATCGCTATGACTGCACACCGGATCGATAAAAGCGATTGGGGAGCCGGTCTATGGGGGAGATTCCTCAATGAGGGCCGCGACGCCCTGCTGCAACTCCCGGACCACCAGATGACCTCCTATGACCATATGAAAGCTGCACTCCTCACCCGCTATGGCCTCACACCCGAGATGTACCGTCAGAGGTTCCGAGACTGCACCCGCATCCCGGGTACAACTTGGGTGGACTATGTAAACTACTTTAGCCGAGCCTTCGAAGGCTGGATCAAAGGGAGCAAGGTCACAACCTACGAACAACTGTTCAATCTTATGGTCTGGGAGCATCTGTCGAACAATTGCTTCATTGAACTCCGCCAGCACCTCCTCGACAGCAAGTTAACGGATCCCCGGCAGCTCGCAGCCGAAGCTGACCGGTGGGAAATCACCAGAGTAGGCCGAAACGGGTCCTACGAACAAAACCGGAACAACAATGGTCAACACCGTCCCCGAGGAGGAGGAGGAGGGGGCCAAGGACGCGGAAGGGACAACGCGCCAGTCACCCCCGCTCCAAGCACCACCCCCCCGGCCAACCGGGGCAGCACCCCGGCGCGTCCGGGATATCGAGCCAATGTTACGTGCCATCGATGCCAACGAATTGGACACTATGCGAATGACCCAAACTGCCCCCAGTATCAGAGCCCAAGACCACGCCAAGTAGCCGCTGCAGCTCTAGGGGAGGAACAGATCTCAGAGGAACAGGAGGAATACGAACATGAACACCACGAATGGGAGCCAGCCGCCATGGCTCTAGCCTGCTTAGGGGGGAGAGACATGGTCCCGCGGGTCCCCCTACCCGCTAACACCCAGAAGTACAGTCAATGGGTGAGCATCAATGGACACCGGGCCGAAGCCCTTCGTGACACTGGGGCCAGTGTAACGGCCGTCCGCTGTCACCTGGTGACCCCAGAACAATATTTACCGAACATTCTCTGCCCGGTACGGACAGCCGATAACTCAGAAAGTCTGTGTCGGATGGCCTGCGTCCCCTTCGAATGGGGAGGGGTCTCCGGCATGTTGAAGGTAACGGTCCGAGACGATGCCCCCGTAGACTGCCTCCTGGGGAATGACCTCGAAAGCTCTCCGTGGGCAGCCGTAGAACGGAGAGAACACCTGGGGATGTTAGGCGTCCCGGACTGGGCGTGCGTCACCACCCGGTCCATGGCCGCCCGTGCCAACCCCCGCCCAGAGGAACCCGAATGGCCGGCGCCACCACCTCCGGTCGCCCCAGCCGAAACCACCGACCGTGACGTCCCCCCAGCACCAGCTCAACTTCCAGACCTCGCTAGCCTCGACCAGTGGCCTCAAGAGGGGGGACCCACGCAAGAACAATTTCGCCAAGAACAGAAGTCCTGTCCCTCCCTCGAGGAACTCCGCCAACAAGCACTCGCCCAAAGCGCAGGCGATACCTCCGGCACACACTGGGTCTACTGGGACAATGATCTGCTGTACAGTGAGCAAAGGATTGCGGAGCTGGGGGCTAGCCGAGTACTGGTGGTGCCCCTCCGTTTTAGAGACTTTCTGCTAAACCTGGCCCACGATGTCCCCCTGGCGGGACACCTGGGTCAAGATAAAACCTACAGTCGTCTGGTGACCCACTTTTTCTGGCCTAAAATGAGGAACGATGTACACCAGCATTGCCGATCTTGCCCCACGTGCCAAGCCAGTGGAAAGAGCGGCCGCAAACTAAAAGCCCCCCTGCAACCTTTTCCTGTGGTCACCACCCCGTTCGAGAGGGTCGGGATAGACATCGTGGGGCCCCTGGACCCACGCACCAAACAAGGCCATCGATTCATCCTGGTGCTAGTGGACCACGCCACCCGCTACCCCGAGGCTGTTCCCCTGCGAACTGTGACAGCCCCGGTAGTCGGCCGGGCTTTGATGGGAATCTTCTCCCGTGTGGGCTTCCCCCGAGAAGTCGTCAGCGACAGAGGCACGAACTTTATTTCTAAATATATGAAGTCCCTCTGGCAACAGTGAGGGGTTACCTACCGATTCACGACCCCCTATCACCCTCAAGGAAACGGACTCGTTGAGCGGTTCAACCGCACGCTCAAAGGGATGATCGGGGGGTTGGAAGAGCCCCTCCGTCGCCAGTGGGACGTGCTGCTGCCGTGCCTCCTCTTCGCCTATCGAGAGGTTCCCCAAAAGTCCCTGGGCTTCAGCCCGTTTGAACTTCTATATGGACACCCAGTGCGGGGGCCGCTCAGCCTAGTCAAGGAAGGCTGGGAGATGCCCCCTCTAAAGAACCCACCGGATGTCTTCCGGTACCTCCTAACACTCTGCAACCAGACCCGGCGGTTCAGTGAGCTGGCAAAAGCCAACCTAGAGGCCAGTCAAGAGGACATGAAAAAGTGGTATGACCGGAATGCCTCCTCCATCGAATTTGAACCGGGGCAGCAAGTGTGGGTGATGTCCCCCACCGAACCCTGCGCCCTGCAAGACAAGTGGACAGGGCCCTTCAAAGTAGTCGAGCGCAAGGGTCCTGCCACCTATCTCATCGACATGGAATCTTCCCGGAACCCCCTCTGGGTCCTCCACACCAACAGACTGAAGCCTCACTTTGCACGTTCAGAACTCAGCCTACTGATGGCCACAGACAATGGGGCTGAAGAGGACTCAGAGCCCCTCCCTGACCTCCTGCGGACACAGGAGAAAGACGGCTCCGTGGATGGGGTCCGGCTCTCGGAGGCCCTCACCCGAGAGCAACGCCAGGAGTGTCGAGTCCTCCTGTCACAGTTCGCCAGCCTGTTCTCCCTCGCCCCAGGTGTCACTTCCTGGTGTGTGCATGATGTGGATACAGGGGACAGCCCCCCTATCCGCCACCGGGCCTACCGCGTGCCAGATCGGGTACGGGCCTGCATCCAGGAAGAGGTAGCCAGAATGCTCACGCTCGGGGTCATCGAGCCCTCCGATAGCCCCTGGGCCAGTCCTGTAGTACTGGTCCCCAAAGCAGCCGCCCCTGGCACCACGCCGGAACTCCGGTTCTGTGTCGACTACCGGGGCTTAAATGCGGTCACCAGAACAGACGCACATCCCATCCCCCGGGCAGATGAACTAATTGACCGCATGGGAGCTGCCTGATACCTCAGTATCTTTGACCTAACGGCGGGCTACTGGCAAATCGGCCTCACACCCCGGGCCCAAGAACGTTCTGCCTTTTCCACCACCGACGGCCATTACCATTTCAAGGTCATGCCATTCGGCATGAAGAATGCCCCAGCGACCTTTCAGCGGCTCGTCAATCAGGTCCTGGCGGGGCTCGAAGGGTTCAGCGCCGCCTACCTAGATGACATCGCTGTATACAGCCACCAGTGGACCGAGCACCTCCACCACCTCCGAGCAGTGCTACAAGCCCTTCAGCGAGCTGGCCTCACGATCAAGGCCAGCAAATGTCAAATCGGGCAAGGGTCAGTCACATACCTCGGACACCAGGTGGGAAGCGGACTGGTAGCCCCTCTGCAGCTCAAAATTGCCGCCATCCAGACCTGGCAACCCCCCAGCACCCAGACCGAGGTACGAGCCTTCCTGGGCCTCACGGGCTACTACCGAAGGTTCGTGAAAGACTACGGTACCATAGTGGGTCCCCTCACGGAACTCACGTCAAAAAACCAACCCAAGAAAGTCAACTGGACCCCAGAGTGCCAAGCAGCATTCGAAAAATTGAAGGACGCCATGTGTTCCGCCCCGATGCTCCAGGCCCCTGACTACAGCCGGGAGTTCGTCGTCCAGACGGATGCTTCCGACCAAGGCATCGGGGCCGTCCTGTCTCAAGTGAACACCGAAGGCCTTGACCAGCCAGTGGCCTTCCTCAGCAGGCGACTCCTACCACGAGAACAACGCTGGAGCACCATTGAGAGGGAGGCCCTCGCCGTGGTATGGGCTCTCAAAAAACTCCGGCCCTACCTCTTTGGCACTCACTTTCGGGTGCAGACCGACCACCGACCCCTGCAATGGCTGATGCAGATGCGGGGAGAAAACCCGAAGTTACTACGCTGGTCTATCTCCCTCCAGGGGATGGACTTCACCGTTGAACATCGGCCTGGGCCAGACCACGCCAACGCGGATGGCCTGTCCCGCTTTTTCCGCCTCGACGAGGAGAGTCCCCAAGAGGATGGGTGACTCTCCCCGCCTTCAGCTGGGGGGGACGCATGTTGGACAGGCCACATGAAGGGCCACTCTCCCCCGGCCCGACCAGGCCCGAGCCCGGTCACGCAGGTACCACACACCTCCATTACCCGTCCTCCGGGACCCCTACCCTCGGACATATCGACCTCGTGGGCCTGACCCACTGCCGGCCTGCGTGCCCATCCTGGGCGCCATCTTGGACACTCCACCACGAGGTCGCCTGGCCCCCGATCGACCTCAACCCTGGGCCTGGCCAGGCCTTAGACTTCCCGGCACCACCATCCACCCAGGAGGTGAGCGGGCTACTTGGCAAGTCAATGGGAGAAAGAGGTGTCGATGGCTCTCCCCCGCCAGGTGCCGCTCGCCCATCACCTCCCCGAGCGCTGGCTCCACCCCCCTGCTGGGTGTCTGGACACCCTCATCCCGGACCTCCCGACCTCCAAGTGCGAGGGTCCGGACATCAAAGAACACCAGCCCTATAACTGGGGCAGCTCCGGAGCAGGAAGGCAGTTGTATCTTGGAGTCGAGAGACGCAAAGAAGAACTCATCCTTGACGGACTATTTGGCGCTGCCATAGCTCTGTCTCGTGCACCATCGTCTTGCCTGCTGGCGCTGCCGCAACCTTCGCAACCTTCATATCCTTCATCGTCGTCGGGACCTGCTGGCGTGGCCGCGGACCGTTTGTAACCGTCATCTTCACCGGGACCTGCTGGCTCCGCCGCGGCCCGTCGCCATCTTCGATCACCTCGGGACCTGCTGGCTCCGCCGCGGCCCGATCATCTAGAACGCCGAGCTCGAGGATTGAGAGCTATTCATCTACCCGAGTGGTAACAAGACTGTCCCGCTACCCCCTTTCCCAACCAGAGACTAGAACCGAGGGGACCCCTGAGTCCAGACCTCCTTGTACCATCCTACCGTACTCTAAGAATTGCTGATAAAGTATCGTTGAACCGTATTCCTGTGTGGTGTCCGCCTGTGGGGGGGAAGTTACTTGTCTGTACGATCGCTGGAGACGGCTCTCCCCGGAGACCTCTCCCCTCATACTCGGCCGACCCTCCCGGTCCGTCTAACAGTGACAACCTGATTCGCTCGGCCGACGGATCTGGCCGACGCTCAGGAGATCTGTGTACAGGGCTTCTGGACCTTGAAGTTTCAGTTGAGGAGCCAGAGGACCGAAAAGATGAATGATGAGAAGCAGACTCCGTCACCATGATTGCATCTGAATGCCTTGACGTCGAGCGTTCTTCTCTCGCCGTCGAACGCCTTCTAGGAGTCGGAGGGTCAAACAATCTCGACCTCGAATGTCCATGAGAGGGTCTGTAGTCTCTCGACGTCAAGCGGCGATGAGTGGCCGTCGACGGAGTCCTCTGTATCGACGTCGAACGGCGATGACCGGCCGTCGACGGAATTCTCTGTCTCGACGTCGAACGACGATGTCCTGTCGTCGACGGAGGCTTCTCTCTCGACGTCGAACGACGATGTCCAGTCGTCGACGGAGCCCTCTGCCTCGACGTCGAACGGCGATGGCCAGCCGTCGACGGAGTTCTCTGTCTCGACGTCGAGTGCCTGTGCGACGACGGCGGAGGGGTATTGGGCACCCTCGACGCCGACACTGCACTGACGGAGACTGGGTCCTCGACGCAGATCGACGAGCTACTGTCGACGGCGGAGGGGTCTTGGTCTTCGGCGCCGAGCGCCGTTTCTTGGGCGACGGCGGAGGGGTCACACTTCTTGACGCCGGTCGTCGCCTGGTTGACGACGGCGGAGTGACCTCCCTCGACGCCGGTCGTCGCCTGGTTGACGACGGCGGAGGGGTAATGGATCTCGACGCCGACCGTCGCCCGGTTGACGGCGGCGGAGTCGCCTTCCTCGACGCCGATCGTCGCCCGGTTGACGCCGGCGGAGGGGATTTCGACGACGGAGCTGGAACTTTCGATGTCGTCGACGTACCTGGTCTTCTCTTCGTCGGCGAGCCCGCTGTCGACGGTAGTTTTGAAGAGGAAAAATCCACCTGTGGTTCTTCTCTCAGCGCCGAGCCCGACGCTGAAGTTGAAGGGTATGAAGACTTCTTTTTAGAAGATGTATGAACCTTCTTGGAGCCCTTCTTCACCGGTGATCCTCCTCTTGAAGCCCTGTGAGCCGGGCCATAAATGCGAATCCTCTCCCTGTCTTTGAGAGTTCTTCCTGACAGGTGCTCACAATGTGGACAGGTGCCTGGATCATGATCTTCAGGCAGACACAGGATGCAGATGTTGTGGTTGTCTGATTTTGCCGACTTGTTGCCACAAGAAGGACATTTGTCAAATAGTGAAGGCATTCTCAGAAGAAAATGTTCACTAAACTGACTGAAAAAAGAAGTATCTTACTTGACTAGATGTTAAATGTCGAAGTAAGAGTAAAAGTTGTCAAAAGTGAAGTATTTTTCTGTCAAAAACCAGAAAAATAGTGGAGCTGTGTAACCAGGGTCCTTCTCTGAAGGAGCCGGAAAGAACAACTGGCCTAACTGTCACCCCTTGGGCATGATGGGATACAGGGGGTCATGAGTGCCTTAAAGGCATGGTGTCAGTTTATTGCTATTCAGCTACAGGTTAGCTTTTCAGTCTTTTTTAGACTGTGTTTGCAATGCAGCCTGGGAGCTTCCTATGCTTCCAGTGACTTATGAGAATTTCTACTGCTTTCTGAGCATTAAAACAGTTTCTAAACAATCTTTGGTGTTGTTTCTCATGTTTCTAATGCTTATTATACATGTGTGGTAGAAATTCTTCACAGCATATTTCAGCTCTAATGTGATTTGGCTGCTATTGCTTGTTTTTATATATATATTATTTATATATATATATGTGGGGCACATATAATATAGTGTCTCCAGGGTACTGCGAATGGGCGGGAATATTCTAATGCTTATGACTATTGATGAGGATCCCCAGGAAGAGAACCACTGGCACCAATAAGCCCAAAAACATTTTAATATCCGCCAACGTCATTGCAGCAGCCTGTCAATTTTTTATAGTACAATGACAATGATTCTTTATTTCTGTGATTAATAAAAACCAATACAAAAGGGCGATCAATATAAAAGGGATAATTAAAATAGAATAATATATCCTAAAACCACCATTTGGTGTTTTTGTTTTATAAAATGCAATTAGTGTTAGTCCTTTAGATGCGCCAAAGCAAACTTACAGTGGGGGCCAGACTGCGTAGGACCCTCATCCAGATAGTTCCCACGCGGTGCCAAGGTTGACCTGTCCATAAGAGCTGTGCGGGAGTGATAGATGAACTTAGCAAAAATGACCATATGCTTTTTATAGCACCCAGTAGGATTTTTTTCTGGGGTCATGTGACTGAGCCTTAATTGCACAGCCGTCACTCCTCTTCATGGAGTAACTCATTGTTCTTGAAAACAGGCCTCTACTCATTGCCTAGTTACCTGATCATGCTGATCACGTAGCTCTGGGATCGCCGAGTGGAAAATGGGGTGAACTTCCCTCATCGGAACTGAGATATTGTTGTTGGACATTCTGATGGAATCTACCTCAATATCAAATCAATGTGATAACATTAGCAAAAACCTTATTGGCAGCCATGCCCGTGGCATACACTTCGTCTCTAACATCATAAAAATGCTGAGGGCAACACCTTTAAAACACTGTTCCCATAGTCCATTCAAAGTAGCGGACATGTGCTTAAGGGCATGCTGCTGGACAAACGGCTCATAGTCCTTTAACACCCTCCATACATTTCCATCGCCATAAATAGGATTACAGGCCCAATGGGCAGTCTTCTTCTCCATATCTCCCAAATCAAATTGAATCAACACCTGCCCCAATCCCTCCTTTGCAACTGCCCCATCCCCATTGTATTGGCCACGCACTGGTGTCTCGGCACCTAGCAAGGGGGCAGAAGAGAGAAGAGGGAACAACACAGTAATCGAAGGGGGAGGCATCAAGGTCAACATGGGCTGGGTAGTAGGCATCTGTGAAGGAGAGAGTGACGCCGTAACAACAGGGGTGGCAGAAAGATTAGCAGCCACAGCGAATGTGGAGGATGGAGCCAAAGAGGAAGCTGGTGATGCCGGAACCAAAGCACTTTGATCACTACCAAAAACAGCAGGAACAGTAGGGGCCAGAAGCAGATGGCAAGGGCAGTGGGACGACAGGATATGTTCTATGCGGGGCATAAGGGGGAGGCGGTCTGTCTTCCAATAGAATAGTTGTTCCACAAAAATGTCTGACTCCTCCCTAGCAAAATAGGACTTATCACATTGCAATTGAAACCTCCTATCAGCAAACTCTATACCCTTCTTCACTTTCTCTCTATCATGCACCACTACTTTCTGAGTCAGTGCCTATGTCCTCTCCCTTTCCACCCTCAGTCGTCTCTGTTTAGCTTCCTTTCGCCATACCTGAAGATAACCAAACATCGACTGCCTGCTACGTTTAGCAACAATTTTTCCAGCAAATAATTCAATTTCTGCTCATCAAAGGTGCCTGTTGACGGCCACTGCAATTCAGCATTGTCCCTTGTATATTTGTGCCATAATGTACTAAATATATTAGGGCCAAGGCCGTATTTGACATACATATCATAATTCGGAGTACCATCATCAGGTGCGGGCTTCCTTTCCTCCAATCGAGTATCAGCAAAAAAACAACAACACCTCACACAACAAAACAAGGCATTCTGTTCACACACAAAAACACATTCTCCACACAATTGCACCAAAATGCACTTTTGTTTTACCAAAGGTCGCTTCCGCGGATTGCATCAATCACAAATTACCACACCACAATGGTACCAAATTAAAAATCAGATGCAAGCGCATGTCTAAAACGCATTCCTAAACCAACCAAAGTCCCTGCCAAACAAACATCATGATGACAAAGTACCAAACAAGCTCACCTAGTGCACACAGGTCAAACGAGTTTATTCTCCACTGCTGACCCTTCTGACCAAACGGTCAGATCCAAGGGTCTCGCCATTCAGGACCCCAGTCGGGATGACCACTGGGCGATGCAGCGCCTGATCAGACAGGCGGGGCACCTGCGAGTACAAAACTCTATCGTGCAGGGGTCCCCCGATCCAACACGGCCCGTCCTCCTCACCCATCCGCGGGCGAGGACAAGGTCACCCAATGGAGTCTTTGTTTGGGCTCCCACTGAAGGAAGTGACCAGAAAAGGATCAGTCAGGTCACTCACGACCACCTTCTCTGCCTTCCTACAAATAAAGAGTCGGTCAGACAGAGAATACAAACCAGATTATTATTGATTAAACTGCAGCGGAGCCCAGTCTGATCAGCCTCCTGGGATGGCTGCTGAGGGACTGGACCCCGTAAGCATACAATTACATCATGTACGTTGTGGAGTCCACAAAGACCTGTCTACTATGGAAAAACACTGCCAGGTGTCTTATTACAATGGGGGTGCAGAACATAAGTTTTGATTTCTGCAGCTGGGCACAGGCTATCGCTGCCCACGGTCGTGTGGCCTATCCTCCCCACCAGACAGGTGGGAGAAGGACTCTATCTAACAAGAAAGGCATCCACTAACAAGAACACTTGCAATTATAGAAAGAAAAGCTCAACATTGGGAAATGAAAATAACCAAGCAGCAGTTTCGATTATAATATAAAATGGCGTCCGGATAACAAGATGGTGGCACGAATGCTAAGATATACAGACAGGAGGGCCTTTCATTATTAACAGTTCTCATCAAAATCAAAACGAAAATCAATAAAGCCTATAACGCTAAACTATTCAAGTTAGAACAGGAAATGAAACAGCTGGAAATATCTCACGTCAATTCCCTTAACAATGATAACCTCAACCAATTACCACAAAAGAAATTTGATTACAACAAAATCGTAAGCGCACGTGCAGGGGTTTGGATAAACAAATCTAAAGGTCTCAAACTTTGTGAAGCTAATAAAGCGGGTAAAATGCTTGCATCCTACCTCAAACACAAACAAAATCAATATACCATTGCTTTAAAGACACAAACAACCAAACACACACTATACCTAAGGAAATACTAAACTGTTTAAAGAAATTCTACAAAGCCCTATATCATAATGACCAAGTTTTCAAACTGGAAGAATGTACAAAATACCTGGGAAGACTTAGGTAATTTCCATTTACGGATTCATAAATACCGACTCATACCGAATCGGTATTCCTGAATCGGTAAATAGGATGTAAGTAAAAAGTCAGTAAAAGATACCGAATCGGTATGAGTCGGTAACCCAAATCGGTAATTACCGAATCGGAAAAACCCGAGACGGTAAATACCGAGTCGGAGAAACGCAAGCACTGCTATGGGCCACATGGCCCATAGGAATGAATGGGATTCACCGAATTTGAGAAATCCGAATCTGCAATTACCGAATCGGTAATTACCGTATCGGTAATTACCGATTCAGCAGTTTGAAACACGCCATGTGAGCCTGCCAACCAATCAGGGACAGCATACACACCCCACAACCAACGCCCTGTGAATCCAACCAATGAGAGTGAAGCACCCCACCCCAGTACCTGGGAGCGGCCACACCCATGCAGGTGGAAACCAACAGAAGAACAATAGTTACTTACCTGTAAACAGGTGGTTCTCCAGTATTGGTGTCTTTCATAGATTCACATGCTTGAATCATTCCCCGTCGTCGGAGTGGGAGTCCCACGGTACATAAAAAAGCAATAATATGCCATAATATATATAGCAAATATCAGAAGTACCAAACCAGGAAGTAAAGTAGCACCAGCTACAGTAGAAATAACCTTCACACTCGTGACTATCCTAGTCATTATGTGTTAGTCCAAACTGCAGCCAATCAGGAGACAGTACCCACCAGAATGTTCTCCCAAGAGGCTCAGGCTCTCAGATTTTCTCGCACAGGAGTGAAACCCCATAATGCCTGAGTGAGTCTCTGGGGGGGAAGCGGGCGGGTTGCATGTGAATCTATGAAAGACACCAATACTGGAGAACCACCTGTTTACAGGTAAGTAACTATTGTTCTTCTCCAGTATTTGGGGTGTCTTTCATAGATTCACATGCCTGAATCAGAATAGTAAGCAGTACTCCTAGCATAACGCTCGTAGACGTCAGAGTATCAAATATATATATATATACAGTATACATGTATAACAATAATCATCAACATCTGAAATAACGTCTAAAGAGCATAGAGGAGGAGGTGGAAACAGAGGCTCACCTTATTTGAAAAGATTGCGCAGCACTGCTGTCCAACCGAAGCATCTGCGTCGTCTGCTGAATCTAGACAGTAGTGTCTAGTAAAGGTGTGCCTGCTAGACCACGTAGCAGCTCTGCAGATCAGTTGAAGAGGCACACCAGCAAAAAGGGCAGTGGAAGAGCTAACCGCCCTTGTAGAATGTGCTCTTGGCAAGGCCTGTAAGGGTCTACCGGCCTGCTGATGACAAAGCCCAATTGTAGAGGAGACCCATCTAGCAATGGTCTGTTTTGAAACTGCACAGCCCTGGCGTTGCCGCCCATAAGCCACGAACAGCTGGTCTGTCTTGCGGATGGCAGAGGTTCTTGATAGGTAAAACTTGAGGCATCTCCTAATATCCAACGAATGCAGTGCTCGTTCAGCCAGAGACTGTGGGGTTGGAAAGAATGTCTTGAGGACAACCAGCTCATTCAGATGAAAATCCAAAGGCACTTTTGGCATGTACGTAGGATTAGTACGTAGTACTACCGAGTCAGTGGTAAATTGGATGAAAGGCGATCTAGATGCGAATGCCTGAATATCGCTAACTCTTCTAGCAGATGTTAAAGCCAGTAACAATGACTCTTTCCATGTTAAAAATTTCAGGTCCACCTTATGGATCGGCTCGAAAGGGTGACGCATGAGCTGAGTTAGTACGACATTCAGATGCCATGTAGGAGGAGGTTTCTGCACAGGCGGAAACATACGAAACAATCCTTTGAAAAATTGCTGTATAATCCGCACGGAAAACAAAGAATTTGATCCATCCTGACGAAATCTGGAAATGGCAGCCAGGAAGACCTTAAGAGTAGAATGCGCCAAACCCAATCTGGCCAAGTGCAAAAAGAAGGGTAGAATTTGCTCTGGCTTGGCATGAATGGGATGAAGACCATTAGACTGGCACCATGCCCAGAAACGCCTCCACTTAAGTTTGTAGGTCTTGATCGTAGATGGAGCTCTGGCCTTCGCCAGTACCTCCTTGCAATCCTGCGGAATGTTTAAGTGTGCAAATTCCTTGTGCTGAGGAGCCAAGCCGACAATTTCAGCGAGTTCGGGTCCGGATGGTACACTCTGCCCTTGTGGGTAGAGAGAAGATTCGGAATGCGAGGAAGTTGGATAGGGTTGCATTCCGAGAGAAGGAGCAGCTCGGTGAACCAGTATTGCCGGGGCCATCGTGGAGCAATCAGTATCAACCGGCATGGTTGCTTCTTCATCTTCTTGATGACTTTCGGGATCAGTGGTATCGGTGGAAAAGCGTGAGCGAATATTTGATACCAACTCATCGAAAGGGCATCCCCGCACGAGTCCTTGTGGGGAACCCAGCTTGCAAAGTATGGGCATTTCCGGTTCTGGTGCGTCGCAAACAAGTCCAGATCCGGATGCCCCCATGTCTGAAAGATGCGGTCTAGAGATGGTTGATGTAGTTCCCACTCGAGAGTGCAACCTGTGGATCTGCTGAGACAGTCCGCTAACACATTCGCGATTCCCGGGACATGGACAGCTGACAGATGGATATTGTGAGTCAGGGCCCAGCTCCAAATCTCTTGTGCCTGGTGCGACAGCCGGGCTGATCTTGTGCCTCCCTGCTTGTTTAGGTAATGCATGCAGGTGGTGTTGTCTGTCCGAACCAAGACTGTGGCACCTTCTAGGGTCGCCTGAAAGGACTTCAGGGCTAGAAAGATGGCGTGCAATTCTAGCCTGTTTATGTGCCATTTCATTTGGATTTTGTCCCATTTCCCGCTGACCGTCATGCCTTGGAGGTGTGCACCCCAGCCTGTCATTGAAGCGTCTGTCGTCACTATGAACCTGGGCACCTCCGTGAGGAAAGAGCACCCACTTGTATGTTGCAACCTTGACTCCACCATTGGATGGCTTCTCGCATTTGTGGTGTTATTTTTATGATATCCTCGAAGGACCGCGACACCTGTATCCACTGGCGACTGAGCTCCTCTTGCAAGAGCCTCATCCGAAGACGACAGTTGGGGGTGAGAAGAATACAGGAAGAAATCATCCCTATGAAGGACTTGAACATGCGTACTGAAACGCACCTTTTTAACAACAGTGCAGCAGCCAGCCGCTGTATCTTTTCCTGTCTCTCCTTTGAGATAAATACTTGGGCGAGCTTGGTGTCCAGTGTCGCTCCCAAGAAAGTCTTTCTCCTTGCTGGCGTTAGGTGCGATTTCTCGAAGTTCACTGAGAAACCCAGGCTTTGCATCAGTGACAGAGTTTTTTGAATGTGAGTTTTTACCATGTTGAAAGAACTGGCCTTGATAAGGCAATCGTCTAGATATGGATATATCTGTATTGACTGCAACCGAAGGTGGGCTGCCACCGGGTCCAGTATCTTTGTGAACACTCTGGGGGCTGAGCGCAGTCCAAAGGGAAGAACTTTGAACTGGAAGTCCCTGCCAGCCACTCTGAACCTTAGAAACTTCCGGTGACTGGGAAAAATTGGAACATGGAAGTATGCATCCTGAAGGTCGAGTGTTGCCATATACTCTCCTGCAGAAAGAAAATGGAGGATTTCTTGAAGTGTCAGCATCCTGAATGACAGTTTTTTGAGGAATTTGTTGAGGGCACGCAGGTCGAGGATGGGTCGCAATTCCCCCGCCTTCTTGCGAATAAGGAAAAATCTTGAGAAGAAGCCTTTTCCTTTCTGATGATGAGGTACCCTTTCTATTGCTCCTTTTCGAATCATAGTGTTGATCTGGGCAAACAGCTCCTTGAGATGTGCTGGAGGTGGTCCTCTTGGGGGGGAGTTTGGAGGAGTTTTTACGAATTTCAAAATGTGACCTCTGGCTACCACATCCAGAACCCATTTGTCTGTGGTAATCTTGGACCAATTTAAGTAATTTTGTGATATTTTTCCTCCAATTTGGTTCGGGTTGGGACAAAGTGGTGGCAGGATGCGTTTCTCAGGTTTTAATGTCTTTATTTCGATAATAAAATCATAAAAGACAAAAAGAAAAAAGAAAACATTCATAAACAATCAAAAATCATCACGACATACCAATAATTATATGAAGCCAAACTTAAACATGTTATCAAATTTACACAAAGACTAGAAACCACAGCTAAAAAGTTATTAAACATATGTTAGTTCCACAAGACATTAAATAAGCCTGATTCTTGAAATTCAATAAACACACAAAAAAACATTACAAGATATAATTAGGAAAAAGTTGGGTTCCTTCTGGCTCTAATTACCCAAGCCCAGCCTAAAAACTTGGCCAAGCATATCACGATGAATTCAGAAGTATTTGTTTTTAGGGCCCATTTTGCATCCGAGGATTTTCTACAGGATAATCGTTTAAAAATGGGTTTTAGCCACTTGGAGCGGGGTTCTATATATTGAGGACAGGCGAACAGAAAATGGCCCTCAGTTTCTTTACAGTCAGGGCAACAGCTACAAAGGCTTGAGGAGGTTTTACCCCAGGATGAAGTAAAGGAAATCAAGGGTAATGAGCCCACCCGGAATTGATGATACCATTTTTAATCCAATGGCCTGGTAATGGAATCCCAGTAGGTCTCGCGGGCAGGATCCAGCTTAAAGCTTAGAAAACGCCCCGTTAGACCCTCAGAACTAGAGGCATGTACCAGGGAAAGACGGGTTGAGGCCCAAAATAAGTCCTTAAATTCCTTTTTCGAGGGAAAAGTGTTAGTACCTGGGGACAACCACAGATGGATTAAGCCCATGTCGCACAGAGTCTTTTTCACCGAGCGGAGCCATGGGATCCGCTCAGACCCCCCCATGGCCTTCACTTCTGCTAGCTCTTTTGCAAACAGTACGAGATCCTCAGAGGTCCATATGCGCCTCCAAGTGGACACTACTCTATATCTTGCCATGTCCATAATTGGAAGACAACCCATGTCATGACAGAGAGGGATCAATGGAGTCGATTGGGGTAACCCTGCCAAGTTGCGGAGAAATCTACACTGAGTTCTATATAGACTCGAAAGATCCATATACCCCCATAGCTCTGCTCCATAAAGTGTGGCTGCATTTATTTTGGTGTCATATATTCTCAGGGCGGGGATAACCCGTTTTGTGATGGATTTCCTCTGCTCCCGCAGAAGACATCCAGTCAATTGGGCTAGTTTTAACTGTTGTGTCGCTATTTGATCTTTCCAGGACAGACGACAGTCCAAGGTGACCCCCAGATACAACATGGTTTCAACTTGATCCAAGTTGACCCCATTCAGTTGTAGGCTGCTGCGTATTAGATTTTTCCTGGATAAAACCATAAACTTGGTTTTACCCACGTTTATCTGGAGTTCATTTTTTTTACAAAACTCCCCAAAATGGTTTAAGGCCCGCTGTAGGCCTCCCCGGGTCTTTGATAGGAGTAGGGTGTCGTCGGCAAAGATCAACATAGGGAATTTAGTCCCCGCCAAGGATGGAGCATCGGTATGAGTGGACATAAAGAATTTAACTACTTGGTCAAAAAAGAGTAAAAAAAGGGTGGGAGCGAGAACGCACCCCTGGCGAACTCCTCGTGTTACTGGAAACGAGTCCGTAAATTGACCTTGTGCTCCCCATCTTACCCTGGCGTAGTTCTCGTCATGTAGTCTAATAATCATCTCAACTAATTCACCCGGCATGCCCAAATCCCTTAAAACCTGCCATAATTTTCCCCTCGGTACCAGATCGAAACCTGACTTCAAATTTATGAAGGCAGCAAAAATAGTACCACCACCAAGCGTAACAACCTTCCAAAAGATCAAACAGAAGCGTAGCACCTGATCAATGGTACTTGTACCAGATCTAAAGCCCGCCTGCATTGGGGACAGTATGTTTTCAAGGTCCATCCACCCCTGCACTCTCGCCAAGATCATGCGGGCGAAGACTTTTTGAAAACAATCAATTAAGCTAATCGGGCGATAGTTACCTGGGTTTTATCTATCTCCCTTTTTATGTATAGGGAGAATCTCAGCCCCCTTCCATGTTTTGGGGATACAGGCTCCTCTCGCTATAGCGTTGGCTATGTTTGTTAAATAGGGTACCCAAAGGCCTGTATTGGCCTTAAACAGGTCAGCTGGGATTTGATCCAACCCAGGGGCTTTCCCCCGCTTTGTCAGGCCTAGGGCTATCTCCGTTTCTGTTTCAGTGAAGGTCATGATCACATCACAAGGGGTCGTTACATGTAACAAGTTCAGTGTGGGCAGGGAATCAGCGGCCTCTGAACAAAATTGAGAGGAATAATAATTTATCCAGGCTTCAGGGGATACATGATTGGATGGGATACGAAAGTCACCATCCTTACCACATTTAACAATATCCCAGAATTTAGTCTGATTATTGGACTTACTGGCGTCCAAAAGGTCTGCCCAATAATCATCTTCCCATGCCCTCTTAGCTTCCCATTGTACTCTTTTATATCTTTGCCTAGCCACCTTTACTGCGCTCATATTTCTGGATTTAACTTTCTCAATTAAAGAGCTATGGGCCTCCCTACACTCTCTATTGTACCATTTTGCTCTTGGGGCTTGCAGATGCCCAGTACCTTTCTTACAGGGTTTCAAGAGAAGTTGTTTAAGCTCAATAAAACATTTATCATGCATGCCCATAATCTTATCTAGTTCAGTCTGACCCCTCCCAACAACATCAGTCCTCATGTTATTTAATGCAGACTTCACCACATTTTCTATACTAGCCTGTATGGTTGCATCAATTGATATGGTGGACCATTTCAATCTCCTCCGATCATTTGATATAGTTAAAACCCCTTGCCCCCTAGGATCCGGCTCCGCTAGTCTTATCAGATCATACATTTTAAGTTTCATAGACAGGGGATTGTGATCGCTTTCCGGACGCATAACAATTTCCATATCAACAATTAGGCTCCAAAGTTCCATTTTTAAAAAAATATAGTCAATACGACTTTTTCTCACACCATTATCAAATGTGAAATTGGCGCCAATGTCCGATTTGGTACGACCATTTACGGCCCTTAATCCCCAGGTGAGACAAAAGGCGGTCCAGCTCAGGGCGGCCTCCGTTGCTTTAACAGGTGTTTGGTTTGTTAGTTCCGGGATTTTCCATGTAGCATCCTCTGCAAACCCCCAATTATCCTCAGGCAGATAGAGTGGCTCGATAGTGCAGTTTATATCACCAGCTAACATGATAAATGTTCCTTTATTCCAGCCAGTTAAAAGATTGTCCAGGACACCTATCAGCTGGGGACATCGCCCACCAGGAAGGCCTCGTGAATAAATATTAATAATAAGCATATCCTGACCCCCTGCCTTACGCAACCTAATTGCCAAAATGCCAGGGTTTTCCACATACAATTCAGAGACTGAGTAGCCCCTAGCCTGTTTTACCCACGTTGTCAGTCCCCCAGATGCACGCCCTTTATTACTCTTTATTGCGGGTTTAAAAAAGTTTATGAACCCGGCTTTGTATATGGGTGCTGTAGCCCAGGTTTCTTGTAGTAACACAACCTCGTATTTATCAATGAACTCTAACCAATCCTCGGAGTCCAAACAAATCTTTGCTCCGGCTACATTCCAGGACACAATGTTAGATATCGATGGGTCGGTTACTACGGGGTTATTGCTGACCTTGGCAGGGGAATGGAGATTAAGTAAGCTGACACTTGTTGGCCTATTACTGGCTCTATTTCCTTCCATTTTAACAAATGACACCCTTTCCCCAACTGGCGTAGCCGGTATTCTAGCTTTCTTGTGGGACATAGGCTGGTAGTCCTTATTTGATTCCAAAACAGAGTTGGGTGAATATTGCACTCCTTCCCCGTTCTCAATAAACTGATTAGGTGACAGGCTGGATGCACACAGTCAATCTATCCATTCTAAGCTCGACAGCGCCTCAAAGTGGTTAAAGAGCGGGGGGTACTGTTGAGGGTAGGGTGTTATCGGCTCTCGAGACCTCCCCCCTCTTATTTTCCACTGATTGGGGCCCATTGGATAGTTGATGTGGGTATGGGGGTAGAAATAACCAAGGTGCAGGGTCTGAACATCGCCAAGACGGGCAAATCTTGGTTTCCTTCGAATTCTGTCCACCACCCAGGGGTCTTTAAAAGAAATCAAAATACAGTCCCCTTCTAAATCTTTTAAGCCCTTACCCACCCAATCAACTCTCCTTACATAGAGGATTTCAGTGGGGGATGAGGGGGGCAGAGGACGATGTTTATTTAACCAAAATATAACCTTATTCCGCAAGTCCCCTTGGGTCTCTTTAGTACCATCTTTTAAAGGGGCCACCCCGGTTAAGACGATGGTGTATTGAGACGCTTCTGGTGGTAAGTTAACTCTGGGTGTTGGTCGTGTTTTTCGATTATCCGTCCTCTGAGACCTGGGTGGTTGGGAATTGTTCTGGTCTTTACCCATTGTTGGTATTTGCACTGGGGTATTGATTGCTTGATTTAACATGCCATTCGGCAAGGGATGTTTCACTGGGACATTATTAGCAGTTGTTGGGCGTTTATCCCTCGGAACATCCTTTGCGGAAGCTCTACTGACAGTAGTAAATGTAGCAGCAGGTTTTACCCCTGGTAGAGGTTTCTTATTATTAGCAGCTGAAATCCCTGCAGGGATCGCTGTAGATTTTCCCGCTCGTTGTTTTATACCCCCCGTTGAATTACCGACCCCTATCCCAGTAACGGGTGTTGTTAGTTTTTGCAGAAGACCCAAGTTGGTATTAACAGCTGATTCTAGAACATCTATTTTAGCGGTCATCAGCCTTGTTCTCTCTAAGACCGGGAGCAATATAGTTTTTAACATTGCTTCCATCTTTGCCAACAAAATATCATCACTGCTAAGACAGGTTGGGCAAGGATTTGATGGCCCAGAGGGAGCTAATGAGGGGCAATACACCATTGGGGGACCTTGATGGGGCTGGGAGAGGGATAAACTCACCCTGTTAGTGAGATCAGTTTTGGGTTGTTTTTGGACCTTTTCCCCCTGTGGACTTGATACGTGTTTTCTTTTCCGGGATGTTGGGTTTATGGTGTCTTGTGGTAAGTTGGACACACTGGGGGAAGTGGGAACATAAGATTGTGATGCATCAGACGGGCTGCATTCGTCATCCTCAATAAATTGGCTATCATCCTCATAGCTTGTCTGATTAGTATTTGGGTTCTGTTCTATGTTATCATGGGGTGGAAATATGATAGCTCCATCTCCATCTACATGGACTATCGCCTCTGTTTCTGTGGTAGAAACACAATTAAAAGCAGCGTTAGTTACAAGGCTTTTAACACAGGCTAGGGCACCAATTGAAGAACGCTTCCCGGTAACTAAATCCAGGGACAGTCTGTGTTCTACCATTTCTATTTCCTTTTCTAGGATTCCCGTCGCTCTGGTGATAAAAGCATCAAGGGGACCAGAAACAACACCCTTAGAGGTTTGTATATGAACTAGACGCTGTTTCCCAGATCTTAAAGCCATGTTTAGGGGCTGAGTGGGATGATGTATATAAAGTACAATATAAATATTAAAACATCCACTATGCCACCTAAAAATACCGGTAGGGCCCCTCTCAATTAAATACAATACAGCTAGGTACCACACACGTCTAAATGATGTAAAACAAAATGTGATTTTAACCAGGACTCTGGGCCCAACCCAACCTTGTCCGACCACGGACGGCCACAGACGGTCCCGCCCTTGTCCCGGGCTTCTCCCGGCACCCCCCCGCGCGCTCCCGCGCTGCGGGGATGGTACTTCCTCTTTGTAGCTTTACAGGGTCTCCGAGGGGGCGGGGCCGGCAGGGAGAGGAGCCCAGCTGGAAACGGGCGCGCGGGGACTCCTGGTCCGTGGAGTCCACCGCTCTGTCCTCGCAGCCCTGCCGGTCAACAGATGAGGCCCCTTAGGATCAACAGCCGCTGCAAGACCGCGATGCGTTTCTCACTTTTTATTGTCTCTTCCGCGATAGTTGGAGTTTCCTCGAGACTGAGAAAAATTTCCTTTTCTCTGTCCGTAAGTCTGTTGACGATATGGCTGGTATCTTTGGTTTCCCTGGGCGGAAGTATAGGAGCGCTGTTGGTTATAGCCTCCTCTATTAGAGAAATTCCCTCTTCCTCTTGCTCCACGAAAGGAAGACTTCCTGTATTGTAAAGGGCCCAGCGAACGTGCTGTCTCAGTATCCTTCTTGATGGCTTCCAGAGCTTCGTCTACATGCTTTCCAAATAAATACTCTCCATCATATGCCATATCTATAATCCTTGTTTGGACCTCCTGTCGAAAGGATGTTCCGTTCAACCATTCTTGCCTCCTGAGAACAGCTGCACCCGCTAGCTGACGAAAACCTGTGGCAGCAACGTCCACTGCAGCATCAATCATCTCAGATGAGACGCACTCTCCTTCCTGAAGGATCTTCTTTGCTTCAGCCCGATCTGGCTCGGGAAGTTTGTCCACATACGGCGAGATGTCCGACTACATCTGCCTATCGTATCTCCCTAATATGGCTAGAGAGTTAGCGGCTCTAATAGTTGTAGCTGCAATTGTAGAAACTTTTTTCCACGATTGAATCTATACGTCTCCCGTCTTTATCTGGCGGAACAGAGACCTGAGATGTTGGGTTAGTAGATCTCTTTTGCGCTGCCTGCGCTACCACAGAGTCTGCTTTCGCTTGTCCAATGAGGCACGCTGGAGATGAATTTGGCGCTCTATATTTTTTATCCACTCTCGGGAGCACTGCTGGCAAAGAATTTGGTTTGGACATGATCTTCAGTCCTTCCTTCCATATGAAATCTATGATTGGAATGGTCCAACTCTGTTTTTGTGGCGAAGACTTGAAGTCATACAAGAAGCAGTCTTCTTGTTTTGACTCCATAGTTATCAGGAACCTCCTTGTTGCTCTATCCATGATCTTGTGGAATGAGGCAATGTCCACAGGAGATGACTCTGATGTTGTAGGCTCTGCCGGAGAGGGTGTGTTTGCATTGTAATCCTCATACTCCGACGATTCTGACCTATTGTCTAATTCTCCTTCTTCCTGCTCCTCATTATCTGAGTACTCTTCATTCTCTGTTTGAGGAGCTGTGACTTGTGACGCAGACAATGCTGGAAGTCCTTCCTCCAACGCCACAGAAACAACTGGCTGTGCCTGCTTTGAAAGCGGCGTCGCTGTTTTAGGTCTTGGCGTAGATACATGAGAGTCACCTGACTCTGAAGGTGGAAAACGCCTATAGTAGTCGCTGAGCATGTATTGTAGATTGCGAAACAATTCCTCAGGCATTTGCATGCCGGGAGCAGGCCTGTCCTCATGTGATAAGGGATCTGTTTCTTGCATATCTTCCTCCATATCACTGTCTTGAATCTTAATTTGGAGGTCAGACGGACTTCTGGCTGATCCAAAGTTCTCATCCTCATAGGATCCTTCCTCAGAATCCAAAAGCTTCTCTGGCACTACCAGCGTAGAAGGAATCGCCTCATTAGTAGCCCGTTTCTTTAACAGCGTAGCTGTAGTTGCAGGTGATGGCAACGGTATCCCAGATGGCTGTGCTGACCAGACTTGTAAGGCAGTGCAGCTTGACAGTGGTGGCGTCGATGGGATCACCTCCGTCGCCGACGAACCTGCTTTTTGCTGCTGAATTTTTTGCTTTGTCGACTGCACCATCGTCGACGATTGATCTATCTTCGTCGACGACGACTTTTTAGATGATATCTTCGTCGACGAGGTCGTCGACGATAACTTCGTCGACGGGGACGTCGTCAAGGTCGTCGACGGTAGCTTCGTCGACGTGGATTTCATCATCGACGAGGATTTCATCGTCGACGGCAACGTCGTCGGCGAGAGCTTCGTCGACGAGAGCATCGTCGACGGCACAATTTTCATCGTCGACGGGGAGCCAACCGTCGACATTAGATTCGTAGACGAGGAGCTCGTCGACGGTACCTTAGCCATCGTCGATGGGACTATATTCGACGACGAGATAGGCCTGATCTGCACATGGACCAGCGTAGGCGATGAGGCCGAAGACATCACTAGAGCTGGCTTAGGTGAGGAGAAAGTCATCGTGCAGATGGTAGACGTGGCCACATGAGAGGAAACACAATCCTTTTTTGACGTTGAAATTGTCAAAGGTGGCAACTGAGGAGGCACAGACTGTGAAGATTTCTTGGGAACTGCAGGTTTCTCAGACTTCTTAGAGGGCGTACTATCCATCTTAACAGGTGGAAGAGTCTTTTTTGAAACACTAGGCCCAGAAGAATCCAGAGAGGATTGGGCCTTCTTTGCCACCTTCGCCCTTGAAGATGAAACTTCAGTTTCAGCCTTCCTCTTAATGGAAATTAGTGAAGAACCAGAGGCAATGCTTCCTACCTCAGACAAAGGGTCCTCCTTGTCCTTGAGTCTGTTAAGCCACAACAGCAGTCGTCCTTCTCTGTCCTTGATGGTCTTAGGGGGGAAGGTCCGGCAGATCTTGCACTCCTTTGCCTTATGGTCAGGATAAAGGCAATATAAACATTTTTGGTGGGGATCTTCTTTGAATAGCCTAAGCGTCCCACACGAATCACAGGCCCTGAACAGGGATTTAGAAGTAGACATCTGAAAAACTTGAAGAAACTAACTAATCTTGAAGAAAACTGAGCAGAGCTCAGGGAGACTCCCTTCATACGAGGTGCGGTAGAAAATCTGAGAGTCTGAGCCTCTGGGGAGAACATTCTGGTGAGTACTGTTGCCTGATTGGCTGCAGTTTGGACTAACACATAATGACTAGGATAGTCACGAGTGTGAAGGTTTTTTCTACTGTAGCTGGTGCTACTTTACTTCCTGGTTTGGTACTTCTGATATTTGCTATATATATTATGGCATATTATTGCTTTTTTTATGTACCGTGGGACTCCCACTCCGACGACGGGGAATGATTCAGGCATGTGAATCTATGAAAGACACCCCTAATACTGGAGAACAAATAATTCTTCAGAGGTGAGAAGAGCAGACCATCCACAGGCAAGCAGTGACAGAATGGAGGCACAGGAAGGCCCAAAGGATGGTGGTGAGAGAAAAAGGAAGATCAAGTTCAGCCCAGAGGAACTACAGGTGGCTGTGGAAGAAATAGTAAGCCACTACAGCCAAATTTTCGGGAGACAGTCTCTGCATGTTGCAGAGACTGTGAAGAGGAACATTTGATAGCAATTCAGGCCAAAGTCAATGCCATTGGTGTCACCCACCGTGAGATTGAGGACATTAAAAAGAGGTGGTATGACCTGAGCGTCGTGACTAAGCATGGGCGGAAAATCCGTTTCGCTCGCGGATTTTGCGGATTTTCGGGAAATTCGCAATCCGCGAGATTCGCGAATCTCCCGCAAAATCCGCAAATCCGCGAGTAGCGGATTTTGCTCGCACTGCTCGCACTGTTCGCGTGAGTTCGCGGCTTCCCAGTACAACTTCGCGCCCCGCGAATAAGTGCTAAATTGCAGAAATACGATCTTAGCAAAACTGAAACTACTTATCAGGTTCAAAAGTTCAGGCTCATCATTAGTAGCCATTTCCTGTAGTGCTTCATGAGGGGCCCCTCCAGAGTTCAGTTGCCAGTTGCAACTATTATGTGACCCTGCTCTGAACCTCAGAATAGTTACACATATGCCACAAAGGTCCTGAATTACAGCTAAGGGAGACAAGCAGGAGCCAGGCTGGAAGTTAAAATCCATTAATCAGCCCCTAATTCATTATTGTCAGTTGGGGCAGGGCAGGTGTTGTAACTAATTTTGCAACAATGAAAGCACTTAGCAAGTGCAAAAGATCACTAATCAGGGCGCACTAAGGAAGCAGGTGCCAGCTAAAAAAATATTCTGTGACACATTAATCAGCCCCAAATTAATTCAGGTCACTTGAGGCAGGGAAGGTGTGCTTTGCTTTGCCGAAAATAATGTACACTGGACAACCAGAGGGTGTGGTGATGAAACAGAGGGTGGCATGGGTGGGCCAGAGGGTGGCATGAGTAGTCAGAGAGTGGCAGTGGTGACAGAGAGTGGCAGTGATGAAGAAGAGTGTCCCAAACAGGCTGGACACGTAGAAACAACAAGTTCGCAAAACTTGCGACCCGACAGGTAAGTTCGCAAATTGCGAAATTGTAAAAACCCTCGCGAACTGGCAGAAACACGGGCGAACACAAAAAAAAAAAAATCCGCAAATTCGCGGGAATTCGCGGATTTTGCGGATTGCGAGTTCGCAAATCCGCAAAATTCGCGAACGCGAGATTCGCAAAATTCGCCCATGCTTAGTCGTGACGAAGAAAAAAATAGCTGCCCAGAAAAAAGATGCTGGTGTGACTGGAGTTGGCAGGAGCAAAGCACCAAAACTGACACCAATAGAGGAGCTAGTGGAAACCACCATGGAGCCAGAATGCAGCCATGGGATAGGAGACCTGGATAGCACAGCGAAAGCAACCAAGAAACATGGTAAGAGGCATGTACCCACATCCACCCCCACCAACCCAACCCCGTAGCCCACTGTGTACACACATCACACTGCAGAAGAGCTCAGACTTAGTGGCAGCAATGCATCATGGTAAACGTAGTCATGTATACATAGATGCAAAGTACACCACACATGACTCTGCAAGGCATGCCACACACATGACCAAACAAGCAATGTGCACTGTGCAAAGGTGTGCGGACTATTTAATTAAGAACCACACACAGGTGAACAACAACATTGACCCTATGTCAATTTGATTCCACAGGAGAGTCGTCACGCAGTTCAGCACCACCGAGGGAGGAGAGGGCAGCATCAACTAAGAGAGGGGAGAAAGAAAAGAGGAAAACTTGTCACAGCGCAGTTGAAGGAGGAAACAATCCCACCCAGGAGCCATCATCTCCAGACCGAGCCACAACACCAGTCCCACTGTCCCCTCTATTGTTTGGATCTCCTGACCTCACTAACACACCCATAGCAATGTCCAGAGGGTCCATGCCGGGAGGGGAAAGTAGGCATGCGGAGCCCCCGCAGAAGATCCTGCAGACCTCTGAATCAGAGGATGAGGAAGATGTCCCCCAAAAGAGTGTACAAGTGGCTGACAGGCCAAGACCACCGATTGCAGCAGGCGCAGCGCGCACCAGTGTCCTTGGCAGGAGGGCACGTGAGGGTGGGGAGGGCCAGGAAGGGGAGAGCGTCTTCTGTGGCCTGGAGGGCACAATGGTGAAAGTACAGCGCCAGCAGGCCAAATCACTGCAAGCCATGCATAGGCAGGTTCGCTGTATGAACACCAAAATATCCAATATGGACAAGGGCATAAGCCAAATGGCATCTAGCCTGGAGCAAATTGCACAAGGGATCACAGACATCTCCACATACTTGGGAGTTCTGTCAGACAAGTTGGACAGGGATCATCTCCAGCGTGCCAGGGAACGACAGTACATGCGCCAACAAACAAAGGCCATGAATAGGTTTGCAACCAATACAGCACTCCTCTGCATACGCTCTATTTCAATGCAGGATGCAATAGTGCACTGCTGCACAGACTTAACACGGGGCATGGGTAGAGTGACCTCTGCGATGGAGCAAATGCTGAAATCCAACACAGGCAATGCTGGTTACACCGGTGTGGAGGAGACTGAGGGGTCAACCAGCAGGAGTGGCTCCAGTACACCTGTACCGGAGGTGCGCAGGAGCGGCAGGCACAGCCATGCTGAGTCAGGCACCAGCAGGGAAACTGAAGGACAGGCACCAAAATCCCGCAATGTAGTGCGAAGACGCAAGCACTGACCTATGCGGGAGATTGACTCAACTGCACACAGTGACAGAAACTGAGAAGGTGCAGCCAGTGACATTGACGTACATTCATGGATCCTCTTCAGATGTGACAATGATGATGTAGTGCTGATTAAACTACACATGTCATTAAGTATACCTGTGTATGTGTCATATTTTACCTATAAATATTGTCGTGTTATTTCTGTCCGTCTCAATCTACCATCTAGTGCTGCTGGTCCTGTTGCCTGGGGCTCTGCATGTTCTTGGTCGTCATCTATGTTCTCATGATGTGTCAACTCCACTTCTGTGCCTTCCTTGGTAGCAAGATAGTGCAAAATGGCACAGGTCACTATTATTTTGCAACACAGGATGGGGGTGTACTTTCGCGCACCTCCACTTTTGTGGAGGCAACGGAACCTGTTCTTCAGGAGTCCAAAAGTTCGCTCCACTACGTTGCGGGTGGACCTGTGTGCCACATTGTTTCGCCTTTCTGCTCTGTTGGTTGGGTTGAGGTACGGTGTCAGCACAAAGGAATGCAGGGCATATGCACTGTCACCTGGGAGAGAACGAGAGGTACATGAGTTACATTCACATTGCACATTTAGCTGTGATCCATTTCAGGGTGTGTACTGGAATATGTAGGAGTCGTGCGTGCTCCCTGGGAATTTGGCAACTATGTCGGTGATGATGTTCCCTGCATTGCATATCACCTGCACATTGATGGAGTGCGTAGACTTACGGTTTCTGTATATGTGTTCGGTGGCTGCAGGTGGGCATAGGGGAATGTGGGTGCCATCAATGCAGCCTATCACATGCGGGAAGTGTGCCAGTCCATAGAAGTCTGTTTTAGTTTTGGCAATTTCCGCAGGTGTGTCAGGGAACTGTATGTAATGTCCCATTCTCTGAGTCATGACATCCAGGAATTTCCTGAAAAAACAGGACAGACAGCTCTGGGATACTCCTCCTACTGCAGCTATCACCTTCTGGTAGCTCCCAGAGGCAAGCAGGTGTATGCTACACAGCACCTGAACATGGGGTGGGATGGTGTGGGCCCTGGGTGTTGGGTGATCCAGGTATGGGTGGAGGTCCCTTATTAGGTCCATGATAGTTCTGGGGTGCAGCCTGTACCTCTGGAGTATCTCAGGCTCAGTCAATTGGAACAGAGTGATCCTCTGCCTGTACACCTGCTCCTCCCTTTGCCATACCCTCAGACCTGCAGCCTGTAGCCTTCGCCTCCTCGCAATCACATAGAGTGCCGCCATTTTGCCAACACTGTTGCATTTTGGGCCCTTTTTTATAGCATGCACATGGTTACCACCAGCTTTAAGTCCATGGTAAATACCGACTCTTAAATACCGAATTTCAATGAATTCGGTATTTTTGGCCTTTCCTACATCTCGATGGTCATGTTTTCCGATTTCCTATTTACCGATTCGGTGAATAAGGACTCGGTAAATTACGTATCGGTAAATTACGAATCGGTAAATATTTATTCGGTAAATACAGAGTCGGTATTTTACCGAATCATATTTACCGAATCGGTATTTTTTTGTCACCTACATCTCTTTCTCGCTATACCGGTCGGTAACGGCCGATTTTATGCCGTTACCGACCGGTATTTGACTACCTACATCTAGCCCTAAATCTCCCTAAACTATCCGATACTGAAAGAACCGCTCTTGGTAAACCTATAAGTGAGCTCGAGGTATCTAAAACCATTAATTCCCTGAAAGATAACAAAGCACTAGGTCCTGACGGGTTTACAGCCAAATTTGATGAATCATTCTATGAGCTTCTCCTTCCAACGATGCTAAAGGTGTATAACAACATAGCTAAGTCAGGCGTTACATCTGGTTCAATGGCAGATCCTAACATTGTAGTTCTTCCAAAAGAGGGTAAGGATTAGTTACTTACCTGTAATCCTAGTTCTCTTCTAGGGGTATACTCATTAAAGTCATAAGCACTGAATTATCTCCGCCCATGAGCAGGAACCCGGAACACATAAACAATATACATATATATGTGTAAAAATAACCAAAAGTTCATAGTACTAACTAATTATACACATATACATGTATAATAACCTTAATATGCAGCCTAACATTAATACATAGGCTAATCAAACCAAACCTTACACACGTTCTGAAGCATGAAAATATGCTGTATACAAATGCAATAAACAGGCATGAGCCTAAAATGCATTTCATAACCATGAAAAAACCTTTTATTTTCATCAAAGAACCTGTTGTAAACAGTTATTAGCCTAAAAGGCTGCATATGAAAAAATGTCTGTGTAGAGAAAATAAGACTGGCACCCTGCCTTTAAGGTCCCAGAGAATCTGCACACTTTGCCTTTAAGGCCTCCAGGAGAACTCTGTTCCCATCATGCACCACAGGTGACAGTTAGGTCAGTTCTTTTGTACGGTACAGTAAACGTTAGCAGGAATCTGCACTTAAAACCTTCATAATACATATTGAAACGATAAACCTCATTGCTACTGCTCTCCCGGGGAGGCGGGAGGGTGCTTATGACTTTAATGAGTATACCCCTGGAAGAGAACTAGGATTACAGGTAAGTAACTAATCCTTCTCTTCCAGGGGATACTCATTAATAGTCATAAGCACTGAATAGAGTAGCAAGCTTATACCCACCAGGAGCGGGCGAACAGATAAATGCATAGTCACACTTTATAACCACAGTGTTTAACTAGAAGTAGCAAACAAATTTCTGAGTGATGCTTGTCCCACTTGCGCATCAGCTTGTGCATCAGAATCCAAACAGTAATGGTGTGTAAACGTATGCACTAAACGCCAAGTAGCTGCTTTACATATCTCTGACATATCCACATTCCTAAGGAGAGCTGTGGTAGAAGCTTTCCCCCTCGTAGAATGAGCCCTAGGTCTACCTGATAACAACTTGTGGGCTAGCTGATAAGCCAGTAAGATACATGACACTATCCATCTAGAAATGGATCTCTTGGATGCTGACAAACCAGTATTTGTAGGACCATAGTTCACAAACAGACGGTTCGTGTGCCTCAAAGACTTTGTTTTATCTAAGTAAAATTTCAAAACCCTTTTCAGATCTAATGAATGTAGAGCCCGTTCAGCCGGACTCGAAGGGTTTGGAAAGAAAGTAGGCAATGTTATGTATTGGTTAATATGAAAATCCGACACCACTTTAGGCAGGAAAGAGGGATGAGTCCTGATACCACTCTGTTTCCATGAAAAACTGTGTACGGTTCATTACAACACAAAGCCTGGATTTCGCTCACCCTACGAGCAGAAGTGATGGCCACCAGGAACGCTACTTTCTAAGATAATTGTTGTAAAGACGCTTTATGTATGGGCTCAAAGGGGGGGCCCATTAACTTAGTCATCACCACATTAGGCTCCCAAGGTGGAGAAGGAGACCTGACTGGAGCAAACACCTTCCCCAACCCCTCCAGAAAATCCTTCAACCGTCTCAAATACAGAATGGGTCTGAACTCCGTAACTGGACCTTTTTTCTTAACGAGAAAGAATCGAGAGTACAGGCCTTGACCTCTCTGCTGAGATGGAACTGGTTCTATGGCCTTCTTCTTCAGAAGGACGTTCGCTTCCTGTTGTAAGCGCTTTATATTCCACTGTACCATCTTTAGAGGACGCATGACAGGGGGTGGCTTCTTGAATCTCAAAAGGTACCCGCTCTGAATGATACCCAGCACCCATCTGTCCTTTGTGATCTGTTTCCACTCGTACAGATAACACACAATACTTCCTCCAACCGGAGTGGCACATGGTTGTAGAGGAAGCCTCCGTTAATTGTTTTTGAGGCTGCTTGGTAGCAGATGATTGCTGCCTATTTCCATTGCCTCTGCCTCGTCCAGGCCGTCGCTGTTGGAATTGCGACCTCTGTTGATTCTGGCCTTGATTTTGCGAAGACCAATTTGTCTGTTGGCTCCTCTGCTGAAAAGATCTTTTGTCATAGGGACGAAAATTACCCCGACGTTTAAATTCTTTCTTCTTTTCGAGGCCTACGGCCTTAAGAGTGTCCAACTCCACTTTCCTTTTAGACATCTCGTTGTCAGCGTGAGATCCAAACAGAATTGAACCATTAAACGGTAAATTTACCATTTTCCTCTGAGCCTCCAGCTTTAGCCCCGTAAGGCGAAGCCAAGCTGTACGTCTTGCACAAACACCGTGTGCATAACCATGAGCTGACAGGTCGGCCGCATCAGCAGCCGCGCTAATGCTCTGGTTAGCCACCAATCCTCCTTCTTCCACTATTTCCAGGATGTCTTTCTGATCCTCCTTAGGGAGTTTATCTGCAAAACGAGCCACTGAGTCCCAAAGCAGACGGTCATAGCGGCCCAATAAGGCTGCCGCACTGGCCACTCGCATGACCGACCCTGAGGTGTTGCACATTCATCGCCCCAAGGAATCCATACTCTTACTATCCTTTTCAGGTGGAGCAGAAGAGGTGGGTGCTGCAGAATGCGCTTTTCTGACTGCCGCTACAATAAGTGAGTCTGGAGGTGGGTCAGAACGCAAAAACATTGGATCTTCTTCTGGAGCCTTGTACTTCTTTGCAATCCTAGAAGGACCTGAACCCACAGTGGCCGGAGTTAGGAATGTTCTCATCGCTGGTTCTATCAACCCAGGCACTAATGGCAGAAGAGGCCTGCCAGTCGTCTTGTGATGCAGGGTTTCAAAGATGACTGACGTTGCTACTTGGGGAACTGCCATTTTGATGTTGAATTTATTCGCTCCATGACATAACACATCATTAAATGTGCTCAAATCATCCACGGGAGACACTCTGGAAGGAGGAGTAGATGATATAGTTGGAGAATAGTCTCCATATGAAGATCTTGAAGAAGACGAAGATGATGTAGAAGATGGAGAAGGAGTTCTACCTCTTCTCTGAGGAGTTGCCGATCGCTGCCTCCTAAGCTCCCTTGAACGTGATTTCTCTCTTACTAAGGATCTTGAACGTGATCTTCTATGCAGCTCCGTCCGAGGGACCGGAGCTCTCTCCCCATCACCGGACGCATCTTCCAATGTCTAAAACTTTCCAGCCACCTCGGTGACAAGTTAACAGGCCGTTCTGTATGCTCAGGTGAAGCCTCAGGTGACACCTGCACAATATTCAGCCCTGCTGAAGACTTGGAAGCTCTGGAAGCTGCACTGTAGTCCTCGACGTCGACGGAGCCCTCTTCGACGCCGACACTGCTGACGGCGATCTGGATCTTGACGTCGAGCGCACCTTTTTTGACGGCGACGCTCCCTGGAGTCGATGTCTTTTAGTTCTACCTTCTGGAGACGCTGATCTTCGACGTTTAGGCTGAGAAGATGGCTTAGCAGATGATAACAAGCCTTTGGAACTCTTCTCACCACGGTTTTCTCTCTCCAGAAGGCCCAGCAACCTCATTTTCTCCCTTTCCCTTAAAGTCCTATTAGAAAGGTTGAGGCAGTGATAACAATCTTCCACCTTATGAGAAGCTGGAAGACACACAACACAAACTTGCTACATTGACCTAAAAGCGGCATTCGACAGAGTGCTGCGGGACCGTTTGTGGAAGAAACTTAAAGCATGGGGATTGCCACAGCCACTGATTAATGCAATACAATCACTATACAGTGAAACATGGGCCACTGTTAAACTTGGGGACGGACAAAGAGTCTCTTAAAAAATAAACATAACAAACAGACTAAAACAGGGCTGCATCCTTTCACCATGCTTATTTAATTTATACTTAGCAGACTTGAACAGTCATTTAGAACAAATAAATGGACACCCTCCGATTTTGGCAAAGGAGCCGGTTCAATACTTACAGTATGCAGATGATATTGTCCTGGTAAGTCAAATTCCGATAGGGCTGCAAAGGACAATAAACAAACTTATAGACTACCTGGACGCCCAAGGTTTAGAATTGAATAAATCTAAAACCAAGGTGGTAAGATTAGCGGGCCCAAGACAAGGAAACTATAAATGGTATGCAAAGAACTGTTAAATAGAGGAAACAAGTGTTTATAAATACTTGGGCATTAAAATGTCAAGAAATCTGTCAACGGTGGAGCAGAAAAAGGAGATCACATCAAAAGCCCAATCCTTAATATCTGCCTACAAACAATTATCCAAGAAACTGGAAAGCCCTTCACACGGGCATCTCTTAAAAATCATGGCAGCCCAATTGCTACCAACCTTGTCTTACGGTCTGGAAACCTGGCATGGCCAAGAATGTAATATCTTAAACAAATTACAAACCAAGGTTTATAAAACGGTATTCAACCTCTTCAAAGGTTCATCGCCAGCACAAATTTGTTTGGAATTCGGATTACAGAACCAGGAATTCCAAAGGAAGGCAACCATGGTAAATCTATGCTGGAAACTCAGAGCAGCAGAGTTGGGAACTTTAAACAACTTATGCTGGTTTGAAATAAAACAACAAATGGAGCAAAGAACCCCAAATACGTGAGGGGACCAACTGCGGATAGCACTGGATGAATTAGAGATCAATGGGCTTTGAAACAGCAAGATGGAAAAGTCCACTTTTAAAAAAGCTTGCAATAACAAAGCAAAAGCATTATCCTTCGTGGAGGATAAAAGGGGATTACTAAGACGCCGCCACGCATGGGTCATAATAAATTCTTACACACGGCTAAGACCACAACCCTATCTAGCAGCTCATTTCCGATTGTCTTTAAAAAGGAGATTCATGGCATACAGATTTGGAGATCTTTGTTCATTAGACTTGGCGCCCTCCTGGAAAAACAAGCACCAAACAAAGACATGTTGTTTATGTGGCTATCACACTGAAACTCTGAGCCACTTGCTGTGTGTCTGTGAAACTGTGAAATCAGAAAGAAGGAAGCTGCTGAGAACTGTTTTTAATGATTTAAATATCCGCACCTGCAGACAGGCGGCGACAAATTGGCTGGGTGCCGCATCAAACATTTTAATATACAGGGGGGTGAAATTTATGATAGCTGTAGAAAGCTTACTTATAAATGTGGGCAAAGACTGAAGGCTTTGTGCCACAAAGGAAGTATGTGGAATTTTAAGAACTGAAAAAGTTTTAAATGAAATGTGTTTTATATGCTTTATGGTTTGTGAAAACCAAATAAAGTTATTTTTGACTGACTGACTGACACAAACAGAGTGTGGGTCTGTTTTCAACATCTTCTTCCCACAGGAAGGGGATTTGTAAAAATAAAGGTGGCATTCTGACTAAAAACACCAACAGTTTAGTCAGAAAAAGATAACAAGCCACCACCAAAGCTATATTTTGCCAAAAAATGACAAGAAAAACCAACTTCTGACAGAAAATACTACAAATGAGCAGAGCTCAAGTTCCAGGTTCCTCACAGAACAAGCCGGAAAAAAGAACTGACCTAACTGTCACCTGTGGTGCATGATAGGAACAGAGTTCTCCTGGAGGCCTTAAAGGCAAAGTGTGCAGATTCTCTGGGGCCTTAAAGGCAGGGTGCCATTCTGATTTTCTGTACACAGACATTTTTTCATATGCAGCCTTTTAGGATAATAACTGTTTACAACAGGTTCTTTGATGAAAACAAAAGGTTTTCTCATGGTTATGAAATGCATTTTAGGCTCATGCCTGTTTATTGCATTTATATACAGCATATTTTCATGCTTCAGAACGTGTGTAAGGTTTGGTTTGATTAGCCTATGTATTAATGTTAGGCTGCATATTATGGTTATTATACATGTATATGTGTATAATTAGTTAGTACTATGTACTTTTGGTTATATTTACACATATATATGTATATTGTTTATGTGTTCCGGGTTCCCGCTCATGGGCGGAGATAATTCAGTGCTTATGACTATTAATGAGTATCCCCTGGAAGAGAAAGAGCCCTAGCTCCCCAAAAATTACAGACCGATTTCCCTCATCAACGTTGATTGTAAAATGTATGCGAAAATACTGGCCAACAGACTTAACGTTTTACTACTACAAGATAGAAGCAACTCCCAGGTTGGTTTTATCATGCATCGCATGTCTAATGACAATCTATGCCATGTCCTAGAAAATGCGCTTTTTAACTGCACCCCATCTATAGCTATAACCCTAGATGCAGAGAAGGCGTTTGATAGGGTATTGTGGCTTTTTTTAAACCAAAGCATGCATTATTTCTATTTCGGCAAGCCTTTCATTAAAATTGTCATGGCGCTTTACGCAAAGCCCTCAGCTGGCATCACGATCAACGGCTCTCTCTCCAAGTCCCTCACCCTCCAACAAGGTACAAGGCAGGGCTGTCCTCTTTCCCCTTCTCTTTTCTTGTTAGCACCAGAACCCGTTCTATAAGACATAAAACAAAACGCTGATATCGCTGGAGTGGATTTTAATAACACTCAAGTTAAACTAGCTGCATACGCAGACGATATACTGATAGTTAGAGAAAGCCCGGAGCCCCCTATTGTAGCCCTGATGAACACAATTAGCACCTACTCCATAGACTCAGGCTATACACTGAACAGAGACAAATCTGAAGTAAAACCATTAAACATTCACTGCACGAAAGAGATCTTAGGTTCATCTGGTCTGGCGTGGCAACCCGGTTACATAAAATATTTGGTGATTGAGTTTGGCTGCAACATCATTGACACACTACTCCACAATGAAAACGCCATCCTAGAGAAAATCAAGAAGGTACTTGAAAATTGGTCCCCCATATGTATCACTTGGTGAGGGAGAATCGAAACGATAAAGATGATGATCGCCCCAAAGTTAACTACCTCATCAACATGCTACCCCTTGTTTTATATCAGAGGACTTTAACCACAAACTAGACAATCTGATTTCTAAATTCATATGGCAAGGTAAGAAAGCTAGAATAGCCCTCAAAAAGTTCATGCTAAACAGTGCGTTGGGGGGGCGTTAACCTGGCCGATTTTAAATCATACCAAACTGCATTCCTAGCAAGACAGGGTTCATACTGGTTCTCTACTCCCAGCAATTACGTTCTAGTTTAGTTGATAGTGGAAAAATCCATATTAAACAACATAAACCCCCTTACCTTACTGACTTCCAACTCAACTCAAGTATCAGACTCTCGAACTTAGAATCATTATGGAAAAACCGTAATATTAAATACAAAGGTAAACCTTTACATTTTGAGTACAGGATCAAAAAGGGTATCTTCTTTCCTCATCAACTAGAACACGCTTCGTATCCCTTATCCTTCATGGTAATCCAAAACAAAAACGGTTTAGATAAGATAGAATGTTATAACTTTCTTAAAATAAAAATGGCCTTATCTAAATCTAAAATACTTAATTCCCCTCCATCGCTGCCAGGCTTCATCAATAACATCAACAAGTTGGGACACAAAGTCTCCCACATTTATAAACTTCTATGACCAAACACCTTGTCCTTAATCAAAAATATTACCACATTCTGGAAACAACAGTCTACTAGCCCACTGTCTGAATCACATTGGACCCAAATTTACAAATCAAGTAGCCACAGTAAAATCTTCCCTGTCTTATCTCAAACAAAACTATGGCTCAGCCATAAAGTTTACTGGACACCAGCACGACTAAACTCACAACATCTCTGTTCCAACCTTTTGGAATTGTAAAGAATAGGTGACTTAGCCCATCTTATTCTCCACTGCAAAACTTTGTCAAAATTTTGGGATACGGTTTTCACGTTCTCATCGAATATTTTTGACTGCCAACTAAAAAGAGAATTCTCTTTCCTAATTGCAGGTTTCCTTAGTTCCGAGATAGATAAGCCAGCAGACAAAGCGCTTCTGGATCTCCTACTTACCTCTACAATAAAAATTGTCCTAAATAACTGGAAGGGCACACACAAAGTCTCCCTTAAAGGTTGGATTAATTGGATCATCCATATCAGAGGCGCTGACAACATGGCCCTCCAACATTCTCCTTGGAAACCTTCTGCCAGACACATCTGGGATAAACTAGATAACCATTTCACCACAAATAAACCACCTTGACATACTGGTAGAGTCACTTAACTGGCTTTCACTTACCCACACCAGGACCCTAACAACCACTTACTCTCATAGGTTGTTCTTTCTCTCTGGTTCTGTTTTTGCCAGATCACACATATGTTTATAAACTAATCTTGCTTGGGGTATTATTCCACACTAGTTTAACACTGGTCTCTCTTGTCTTATATCTGTACAAATACCTGTTTCTTAACTGACCCACAGACTTGTATTATTTCATTTAATTTAATATAGTGTTTCTTTTTTGTTTGTTTCTGTAACATAATATGATGACTGTTTGTACATGTTTTTATATTTATATTGCTAGCATTGGAACAGTTCATTGGAACCTGTTATCGTTATGTAACGTCACTAATTTACAAACATTTATGTCTTTTTTTCCCTGTATAATTTCTAAAAATGCTTCATAAAAATCATTTGAACTGGGGAACAATAGACAACGAAGTGCAAACGTTACTATGGGATGGGGGCCAGCCGAGCATTGCACTCCAAACACTCCAACGCAACCAATGCAATGGTGGGATTGCCCTCTTAGACATAGGATCATACAACCACATGGCACATTTGATAGCCATCAATGAGTGGGGGAAACCTCCCAAGGGATCACCCAACATACGCACTTGAGAGGAGCCAATCTGAATCCTGCACTTACCTTCACTTCATATATGGGGCAAGGGACTCCGGTAACTCCTAGCTGCGACCCAGAGGTTGATAGCGGCCTTGAAAGGAGCCAAGAGACAAATGAAATGGGATAAAAAATTACACAGGAGACCCCAGTTTGGGAGGGTACGCGCCTACCAGAACTAGGAAAAGTGAGGGGGTTTGGGTCCTGGGATGCATCCGGAATATCCAGGCTGGGAGACCTTCTTGAGGACGTGCCACTGACCTCCTTCAGCTCCCTACAATGGGAAAAACAGTTAAATGCTAACCAGAGGTATCAATACCTGCAACAACAGCATGCCTGGATACCTGAGAGGGTAGACACGTCCACCATACCCGAATTCGCACCACTTGAGGGAAGACTTCTTATGGGAGAAAAGGCCAACTCATGGACATACAAAATGGTAATGAATAATATCCCAGATAATCTAAAGGGTCTTGGAGCGCAATGGGAAACACCCTGGGAGAACTAGAAGATGTAGATTGGGATGCAGCTTTAATGTATCCAAGGGAGCTAGCTATTAAATAGCGAATGCGGTTAATACAATTAAATTTTTTTTACAGGACATACTTTGACAGACACCGCCTCAATAGAATTTGGTGGGCAGCATCCCCAGAATGTTTGCGGTGCGGCAGGGAAGTAGGGATGTACATAGACACCCTGTGGGGATACAAAAACACTGGGCCAAGATATTTTAGGTACTTGGGGCCAGATGTAGGTAATTTCCATTTACCGATTCTTAAATACCGACTCATACCGAATCGGTATTTCAGAATCGGCAAATGGTATGTAGCAAAAAATCGGTAAAACTTACCGATTCGGAATGACTCGGTATTTCATTTCGGAATATACCAAATCGGTAAATTCCGAATCGGTAAATTCTGATTCGGTGAAACCCATGCATTCCTATGGGCCTCCTGGCCCGTTGGAATGAATGGGTTTTTCTGATTCGGAATTTACAGAATCGGAATTTACCGATTCGGTAAATTCCGAATCGGAAACTTCAAAAAACGACATGTGAGCCTGCCAACCAATCAGGGACACCCTACACACCCCACAACCAAGGCCCAGAGAATCCAACCAATCAGAATGAAGCACCCCTCCCCAGTACCTGGGAGTGGCCACACCCATGCAGGTGCACACCAACTGAACAAACAATTGAGCAGAGGTGAGAGCAGCACAGCATCCACAGCCAAGCAGTGCTACAGAATGGAGTCACATGAAGGCCCAAAGGATGGTGGGGAGCGCAAGAGAAAGATCAAGTTTAGCCAATAAGAACTTCAGGTGGCAGTGGAGGAAATTGTAAGCCACTGCAACCAGATTTTCGGGAGACAGTCTCTGCATGTTGCAGAGACTGTGAAGAGGAACATATGGCTTGGCATACAGGGCAAAGTGAATGCCATTGGTGTGACCCATCTTGACATAGAGGACATAAAAAAACGATGGCATGACCTGCGCATCATAACCAAGAGGAAGGTTGCTGCACTAAAAAAGGATGCTGGACTGACAGGAGGTGGCAGGGGCAAAGCACCAAAGCTGACTGCCTTGGAGGAGCTTGTAGAAACCACCATGGAGCCATATTGCATCCATGGGATTGGAGACCTGGACAGCACAGCAAAAGCAACAAAGAAACAAGGTAAGAGGCATGTACCCTAATCCACAACCATCAACCTGAACCCGTACCCCACTGTGTAGAAACATTACACTGTTGCACAACTCATACTTGGTGCCAGCAATGCATCATGGTAGACGTAGTCATGAGCACATAGATGCAATGCATACACTACAAGCCTCTGCAAGGCATCCCACACACATCACCAAACACACAATGTACACTGTGCAAAGGTGTGTAAATGATTTATTCAAGAAATACACACAGGTGAACAAAAACATTGACCTTATGTCAATTTGATTCCACAGGAGAGTCCTCACGCACTCCAGCACCAGTAAGGGAGGAGAGGGCACCAGCAGCTAAGAGAAGGGAGGAAGAGAAGAAAAAAACAGGTCACAGCGCTGTAGAAGGAGGCAACACCACCACCCAGGAAGCCTCATCACCAGAGCGAGCCACAACACCTGTCCCACAATCACCGTTGTTGTTTGGGTCTCCTGATTTGTTAAGCACACCGCCTACAACCATAGCAACGTCCAGGTTGGCCATGCAGGGAAGGGCAAGTAGGACTGATGAGCCCCCTCAGAGGATCCTGCAAACCTCTGATTCGGAGGATGAGGAAGTTGTACCTCAATCAAATGCACCTGTGGCCGACAAGGCCAGAGCACAGTTTACAGCAGGCGCTGCGCGCACCAGTGTCATTGGCAGGAGGGCACGTTAGGTTGGCGAGGGGCAGGAAGGTGAGAGCTTCTTCTGTGGCCTGGAGGCCACAATGGTCAAAGTGCAGCGCGTGCAGGCCAAGGCACTGTTGGCCGTGCATAGGCAGGTTTGCTGCATGAATATCAAAATGACCAACGTGGACAAAGGAATAGGCCACATGGCATGTAGTTTGGAGGCAATATCAAAGGGGATAACAGACATCTCCACATACATGGGTGTACAGTAGGATAAGTTGGACAGGGATCAACTACAGCGTGGCAGGGAGCGGCAGTACATGCGGCAGCAGACAAAGGCAATAAACAGATTTGCTACAGCTACGTCACTACTTTGCCAGCGCTCAATATGCATGCAGGATGCAATTGTGCACTGCTGCACAGACTTGACACGGGGCATGGGAAGGGTGACCTCTGCGATGGAGCAAATGCTAACCAGTAACACAGCCAATGCTGGTGACACGGTTGTGGAGTGGAAAGCGGGTTCAACCAGCAGGAGTGGCTCCAGCACACCTGTACCAGAGGTGCGCAGGAGCGGCAGGCTTAGCCATGCTGAGCCTGGCCCCAGCCGAGATATTGATAGCCAAACACATCAATCGCGCAATTTGGTGTGTGGACGTAAACACTGACCAATGCCGCAGTTCCACACGACTGCAGATAGTGACGGCAACTGAGCACAAGCAGACATGGACATATGCTTTGATGGACAATGGCTTTTCCTATGTGATGATGATGTAGTGACCATTAAACTACACTTGTAAAACACTATACCTGTCTATGAGTCATACATTACCTAGAAATATCGACGTGTGATTTCTGTCCGTCTCAATCTCCCATCTGTTGCTGCTGCTCCTGTTGCTTGGGGGTCTGCATGTTCTTGGTCATCATCAATGCTTTCGTGATGTGTCACCTCCACCTCTGTGCCTTTTTTGGTGGCAAGATTGTGCAAAATGGCACAGGTCACTATTATTTTACAACACAGGATGGGGGTGTATTGTCGAGCACCTCCACTCTTGTGGAGGCAGCGAAACCTGCTCTTGAGGAGTCCAAATGTTCGCTCCACCACGTTGCGAGTTGACCTGTGTGCCACATTGTATCGCCTTTCGGCTCTGTGCGGGAGTGTGGCTGTCCATGGAAGTCAGTTTTTGTTTTTGCAAGTTCCGCAGGTGTGTCAGGGAACCGGATGTAATGTTCCATTCTCTGCGTCATGGCATCCAGAAACTTCCTGAAAAAACGGGACAGACAGCTCTGGGATACACCACCTACTGCAGCTATCACACTCTTGTAGCTCCCAGAGGCAAGCAGGTGTAAGCTACATAGCACCTGCACGTGGGGTGGGATGGCGTGGGCCCTGGGTGTTTGGTGATCCAGGTATTGGTGGAGGTCCCTTATTAAGTCCATGATGGTTGTGGGGTGCAGCCTGTACCTCTGAAGTATCTCAGGCTCAGTCAATTGGAACAGGGTAATCCCCCGCCTGTACACCTACTCCTCCCTTCTCCATACCCTCTGACCTGCAGCCTGTAGCCTTTGCCTCCTCGCAATCACATAGAATGCATAGAATGCAGCCATTCTTGCAACACTGTTGCATTTTGGGTCCATTTTTATAGCCTGCACCTGGTTACCACCTGCATTTTTGTCCTTTCCTACATCTCGATGGGCATTTTTTCCGAATCCTTATTTACCGAATCGGTGAATAAGGACTCGATAAATAAGGTATCGGTATATACCAATTCAGTAAATGTGTAATCGGTAAATACGGATTCGGTAATTTACCGATTCAAGTTTTCCGATTCGGTACATTTCTGACACCTACATCTCGTTTTCTGAATACCGGTCGGTAACGGCCGTTTTTACCGATTTTGGGCCGTTACCGACCGGTATTCGCCTACCTACATCTGGCCCTAAGTGAGGTTATTGAGACACAACTCCCTAGAGATAGCAAACACGCTCCATTGGGTATACCCTCAGATACAGATGAACCCAGACATACCCTCATTTTCTATAATTTAGGACTAGCAGTAGCCAAAAGGGATATAGCAAAATGTATTTATTTATTTATTTATTTTTGACACTTGTAAAGCGCGCTGTTACCTTACGGTGTCCTGGCGCTGTTGATAGCTCCCAAAAAGAAATAATGGGGTGCATCCATTATTCCAACAATGGCTGAATGGAGGATGGGGATGGACCTCCATATGGGGGCGGGAAAGTGACTTATAAAGCAAGAGGGTGCCCAAAGAAATTCTCCAAGTTTTGGGGCCACTGGCTATGATACTATGGATTAGAAACGTGTGACGAGTCAGGCTAATCCCATCCGTCAGTAAACTGATTAGGAAATAGGGGAGCACCTACATGCAGGGGGTTGCAATGTTAATACATACAACAAAGAATCATTAGAAGTGAGTCATGTGAATATTAACCTTGAATTGTATGGTTCATAAATTGTCACTGTGATTGGCCAATATGCGATCTCTTACAGTCGCTCTGAACACTATGTAGTTTCAAAAAAGTGTTAATAAAAAAATATAAAAAGACTGTCAAAGATGAATTGTCCCCAACTCAGGAAGGAGTTATTTTAAGAGGATCAAGGATCCTGATTCCAGCGAGTCTACGACAAAAGGTGATCAAATTAACTCACGAAGGACATCGTTTTTTTTTTTAGAGTTTTATATAGCGCGGCTTGACCCGAATCGGTTATCGGACGCTTTACATAGCACCAGTTGCGTTACATTAGGACACATTCTTTTTGGTTAGGCACATGGATATTAAGTGATTTGCCTTGTTGCTACAAAGACAGCTCTCCAAGACGGAGTTTAGTTTCCATACCTAGATGAAAGATTTGAAAAGGAACTCAAAGCATGTCACATATGTAACTGTCTGTCAACCAAAGTCACTCAACATACTCTGAACATGTCAGAACTCCATAAACATGCATGGTAGAGAACTGCCATCAATTTCTTTGGTCCCCTTGACAATGGGCATCATTTAGTGGTGATCGTATATACATTTTCTAATTTTATTTTGATCGAAGCTCTCTCATCCACGACACATGAGCCATTAAACGAAAAACTTGATGGGATGTTTGCAACCTGGGGCTTACCAGCCATTGTGAAGTCTGACAATGGTTCACCCTTTAACAGCAAAGAATTTAAATCATTTCTGGATGATCCAAACATAAAGCATCACAAGATCACACCCTTATGGCCACAGGCCAATGCACTTGTTGAGGGGTTTAGGAGTACACTAAAGAAAGCAATACAGTGTGCAACTCTTGAGAAGCTCAGTCTAAAACAGTACTGAACTGTACTCTAAGAGCTTATTGTTCAACACCCCACTAAACCACTGGTAAAAGTGCTGCAACTTTGATTTTCGGGACAGCAATGACAACCAAGATACCCCAATGGACCACCAAAAGAAATAGTAATAAAAACCTGATTATTACAAGGGTCTTGGTTCAAAAACAGAAAATGAAAGACTATGCAGACAAGAGATTACATGCAAAAGCTCTCTCAATATGAAAAAGAGATTTGGTGATCACTGAACAGTTATGGAAAAGAATATCTGATGCTCTTTACGACGCTGAAAGTTTATAAGTAGTACCTACCAAAGGACACATGGTGACTGCCCAACGACCTGGCTAAGTCCCTTACCAGAGACACTTCTCAATTCAGCCTCATCTTTCAGCGGTCTTTCAGATGGTGAAAATAAGACTGATTCTGAAAACTCAATGACTGTTGCTGATTCTTTACCATCAGTGGCAATCTCCGACATTGAAGACGATCGCTTACAGCTTCCAGTAATCAGATTGCGTTGACAGATCAAAGCACCAAGAAGACTGATTGACGAGATATAGTTGGACAAGTTTTTCTATATAGTTACAAATTTGTGTCTGTCTCATGATTTTAAAAAATGTGGAATAGAGAGGGAGATGTAGTGTCAGGCATTGGTTTAGAACGGAATCTTTCTGGCTGTTTCAGTGTGTAATGTAATCATTAGAATAGAATGTATAAATTCTTGTTTTAGAATGTTTACAGGTACACACAGAGGAATAAAGACGAAAACAAGTTACTTACCTGTAACTTCAGTTATCCAGTATTGGTATCTTTCATAGATTCACATGCCTGAATCATTCCCCTTCGCTGAGGCGGGAGTCCCACGGTATATAAAAACGCAGTGCCAAAAGCAAATTACAGTAGTAGGCCCTCTGAGAAAGGCCTGAGGCCTAGATTGTTGTAGCCTATCTACCTCATTATGCCAAAAAGACCAACGTCTTTGTTCCGAACCAATCAGCTCACAGCACCCTCTAGAACCCTCTCTGCAGAGCCAGTTCTCCTCAGATTTTCGTTAGCACAAGTGGGAATGAGTATCCCAAAAACGAGAGAACTGACTCTCCGGGGAGGAGGGTGGGCGCATGTGAATCTATGAACGATACCAATACTGGATAATTGAAGTTACAGGTAAGTAACTTGTTTTCTTATCCAGTATTGGTTATCTTTCATAGATTCACATGCCTGAATCAGAGTAGCGAGCAGTATGCCAGGCAAAAGTCGGTTGCGGATGGTGGGAGACTTATAGTGTTACACTCCCACAAACATATGTTTAACAACCAACAATTGCGAAGTAAAATACATTACTAGAGATAAACATGACTAGATTCGAAAGAGCAGTTCAACACAAAAATGATCTGCCCAAAAAGATAAAAGTAGTGGCTCTAATAGAATCCCAATTTTATGTCATCAGTCATGAGTCCACTAGACTAGCTGAAATCATAACATCCAAAACAGATAAGTGAAAGAGAAAGATTTCATGTTTATTTAATTTTTACATATATATATTTAAACATTGATCTAGAGAATATTTACATTAACATAATAAATAATCAGCTCATTCAATCCATGTCCCACACATCCCTTCAGTCAGTCGTATCCAGTTCACACATACCCACACATTCTTCATTCATCTGAGTCACATCACACTTCAATTGCCAGTTGTTAAAGATGAATCCGGTCCCGTGGAGTCTCAAAAGAGAGTTGAGACTAGATGGTAAAATTGCAGGACAATCTTGAGGCGCCAACGCACGTTTCGGTGTTTGGCCGGATACTGGGCAACACCTTCATCAGGGCACAAAATAGAAGGGAGGGGGACAACAGCACAAATCCGCAACAATTACAGATTCAGCATTTATATATTTCATCCTATTTACAGTTTACCCATAAGGGTCAATATCATAATCAATACAGAGTCCATATTTCTCATCAAATATATCTGGTCATGAGTAGTGGGCTTAAGACTGGAAAATATTGATGCTTTAAAAGGATTCGGCAAAAACAGAACCTGGGAGCTAGACGCTTTAAGACAAAATATATAAGAAAAACAAACTAGGACAGTGTAACGGTGCAGAGAGAAGTATATACAGAAACCATAGATAGACACCGCAAAACAACAAGTTAAGGACCACAACCCTCAATCACACAAAACCATCTGTCTCGCTCTCCTTCTCCCTCAGGTTGTAGGGTATTAACCGGCTGTAATAGGAGGTTTATTTTGGCATATACAGATGGTAAAAACGCTAGTTCCGATACCTACCTCATGGTCTCAAACAACTTTTGGTTCAGGGCACAGTAAATCATTTGGGCCAGCCATAAAGTTCCGTTAACGGAGTTAGATAAAAACCGAGGCGTTAGCAGATCAAATATGGAAAGATGACTGCAGGCTTCGGGACCTGTGGAAAAAATGGAAAGCCTCAAATACAATTGGATATCTATCCAGAAAGGGTCTCTAGGTTCCCATGCAGCATGGGGTACACATCCAGCATTATCAGTGATACTTACCTGTGTTAGGGGTGGTAGGGGCGAAGGTTTTCACGAAATAGGTGCCCCAGGAATCGGCGTGTGCCCTAACGGAGTGACAAAGTTCGCCTTATTTCCTGGTCAATCTCCAAGGAAATTTCAATGTCAGGCTCTGTGAAAGTAAGAGGCACATGTGATCTGATCTTTAAAACGCACACTATCTATAGGCCGAGCGATCCCCTATATCACTGTAACATGGAGGAGGCTAACACGATCTCGCAAAAAGGCAAGGGTGGCTGATCCTGCATCAGGTTAAGATATCAACCGTATCATCAGGCTGGAAGGCCCGGAGCTCGACTATTAGGTCCAGGCTCTAATCACGTGTCGCAAAAATAGTGGGCGTTTAAATCTGCAACACGCTAATATCACAATACATACTGCATTGAGACGACTTTCAATTAAGTAGCCTCGGGGTAAGAACAGAATCACTAAGGCATAGTTCCAGTTACCTTGAAAGTTCTTTCAAAAGACAGAAAATAGAGTCCGGCAGCTCAGATCAGCACAGGGTATGGCATCCGCTCAGCACTGTCAATAAACAAGAACATAGCCCAATAAACTGTCGGTTGGGCATGACAGAAATTTTCACAGGTTCTAAGCGAACCAGGTTGTAATAAGCTCTATATATATCAGCAAAGGAAGTTTCTAAAAAGAGAGGCACAAATGCGTGCATTGATACTCAGGTCTATGCTTGATCATCCAACAAGCTGGCTACTATAACAAGAGAGATCTAATACAATCTAACTGGCGGCAATACTCGGCCAGAGCAATTGCGGGAGGCAAGCGCGTTAACTCGAGTGTGCAAGAGTATAGACGGGGGAAATGTTATCCTGGGTTCCCACACCTGATAAAATGCGGATTCTGGTGCGGAAGAGGCAGCTAGTCGACATCCGGCATGATACGGACAGACGGGACCGCGGAAAAGGTTGCAACGAGGGACTCAGTTCTATTTAAAGGTCCCGGGAGATTAGAATTTAGGTAGGGAAAGCCCTACCGGTGACTGCGGGATACACCTAGGTAGGATGGAAACAAAGTCCGAAACTGATCTAAATACCTAGGCAAACTCAACGCCGAGGCGGAAAAAGGTGCAATGCCCCAAGTGCACCAGGGCGGTCCATCGGACATGCGGTATCACGAGTCAGGCATGGACCAACAAAAAACGCTCAGTAAATAGAAGTATCGATGCCATCAGAGGCCTACAGCAATAGCGCAACCACACGTAGATACAAGGCCGCAAAAACAATAAGCATTCATGGGTTTTCAGGGTCGCAATACCAGCTAGGATGGGGACGGAACGCACGGGTCCTAGCGTAGATTAAGGGTAGACAGCATATCATCAGATTCGAAAGAGCAGTCGTATAATATTAAACAGGAAAAGTAATAACACGCAAAACAAGCTAGTAATCTGTAATACATGTACATTTTTACATCAACAGATATATTGAAAGGCATAGACTCATTATAAGATGAATACAACATTGGTTACCTGAATTTGTTCTTACGGAAACAGGTAACATAAAACTGCTTTACCAACTGCCGCATCTTCTCGCTTGCTGATTGAAGGCAGTAATGTCTTGTAAACGTGTGGACATTCTTCCATGTTGCAGTACGGCAAATATTTTCTAGCGTCACTCCTGAATACAATGCTGTAGACGCTGCTACAACTTTTGCAGAGTGAGATCTGACAGTTCTTTGTAATGGTCTGTTAGATTTGACGTGGCAAAAAATGGATCGCAGAGGCTATCCATCTGGAAATTGTGGCTTTAGTGACAGCTTTCCCCAGTGTAGCTTGGCCATAAGCCACGAATAACTGATCTGATTTTCTGAAGTTTTTTTTTCTCTGAAGATAAAACTTCAAACATCGCTTGATGTCCAAAGAATGCAGTATTCTTGCCACCGGGGTTGTAGGATTTGGGAAGAAAGCTCGTAATTTCACTGGTTCGTTTAGATGGAACTGAGAAGGCACTTTGGGTATGAACGTTGGATTCGTTCGAAGAGTGACATACTCCTGAAAGAAATGCAAGAAGGGTTCTTTTATAGCGAAAGCCTGAATTCCTCCTACTCTTCTGGCAGATGTCAGGGCTAAAAGAAAGGCAACCTTCCACGTCAGGTACTTGAGGTGGGCTTTGTGAATTGGTTCAAACGGGTGCTTCATCAGTTGTGAGAGGACCGTGTTGAGCTCCCATTCCGGTGGCGAAGGTTTAACCGGAGGATAAGTCAGGAAAAGTCCTCTCATGAACTGTTTTATCAGCGATGAAGAACACAGTGAAGGAAAGTCAGCCACCTTCCTGAACCTGGATAGAGCCGCCAGATGGACCTTTATCGAAGAGAAGGAAAGGCCAGAACGAGCCAAATGTAAAAGATAAGGAAGAATTTTTTCTGCAGGCACTTCAATAGGGTGTAAATTGTTTGAAGTACACCAGGAGCAGAATCGCTTCCATTCGAGACGATAAGTCTTTAATGTGCTCTGGGCTTGTGCTTTCTTTAAGATGTCCCGGAAATCCTGAGGGATTTGGAGCTGTTGAAACTCTAAGAAGTTAGGAGCCATGTGTGCAATTTCAGAGATTGAGGGTCTGGGTGAAGTATCTGACCCCCGCTGCGTGACAGTAGTGTTGGAGCCGGGAGAAGTTTGATTGGAGGCTCCTGTGATAGCAACATGAGCTCCTGAAACCAATACTGACTAGGCCATCTGGGAGCAATTAGGAGGAGACGGCAGCTCTCCAGCTTCATTTTGTGCAACACTTGTGGAATCAACGGGATCGGAGGAAAGGCGTAAGCATAAATCCCTGACCATCGCATGGACAGGGCATTCCCTCTTGATCCCTGTTGAGGGTATCTGCTGGCGTAATACAGGTATTTCTTGTTCTGTTGGGTCGCAAATAAATCCAATGTTGGCTGGCCACATGTCTGGAAAACCTTTACCAATTGAGTGTTGTCCAGCTCCCACTCGTGGCAATCCGACAGGGATCTGCTGAGTTTGTCCGCCAGGGTATTGTGGAGGCCCTTGACATGATGCGCCTTGAGAGTTATGTTGTGAAGCGTTAGCCATTCCCATAACTCCTGAGCCTCCTTTAGGAGCGTAGCTGACCTTGTTCCACCCTGCTTGTTTATGTAAAACACGCTGCTGCTATTGTCCGTTCGGACCAGGACCCTGCAATTCTGGGAATGAACGCTTTTAGGGATAGAAAGATGGCTCTCAACTCCAGACTGTTGATGTGACATTGTCTGTATTTCTGAGACCATTTGCCCTGCACTTGCAAATCTTGTAGATGACCTCCCCAGCCCTCCATGGACGCATCTGTCGTTAGAACAAAGTCTAGAGAAGTTTGCAAGAATGTGAGTCCTTGTTTTAGATTGCGTAATTGCATCCACCATTGAAGAGCATCTACCATGCGTGGGGTTACTTTGATGATGTCGTCGAAGGAACCTGTAGCTTGCTCCCATTGAAGATGTAGCTCCTCCTGCAGAGGCCGCATTTTCAGACGAGCTAGTGGGATGAGATTTATGGCCAAAGAACACATTCCCAGAAGTGAAGCGAACAGGCGAACAGAAAGTGACTTTCTTTTTGACAGTTTTATGGCCAAAGTCTGTAGACGGAGTTGCCTTTCTTTAGAAAAGAATGCTTTGCATTGTATTGTGTCCAGACGAGCTCCTAGGAAAGGCAGGATTCTTCTCGGAATCAATTGAGATTTGGTTTTGTTCACAGTGAGTACTAGGGATGCAAAGAGATTGCGACTCGCTGTTATGTTATTCTGCACTTTGCATTTTGATGGACCTTTGACTAGCCAGTCGTCCAAGTATGGGAAAACCTGGACCCCTGAAGAGCGTAGTCCTGCCGCTACCGGGGCCAGGCACTTTGTGAAAATCCTTGGAGCCGACTTGAGGCCGAATGGGAGTACTTTGAACTGATAATGGGCGCCAGCCATAGATACACAGGGATACTTTCGATGTTTTGGGTGAATTGGGATGTGAAAGTATGCGCCTTCCATGTCCAAAGAAGCCATAAAATCTCCCTTGTTCAGACAACTTAGAATTTCCGAAAGAGTGACCATGCGAAAACCCTGCTTCTTGAGATATCTGTTGAGATTGTGCAGGTCCCAGATCAGTCGCAATTCCCCTGATTTCTTCTTTATGAGTAAGAAACGGGAATACAAGCCCGACCGCATCTGATGAACTCGAACTTTCTCCATAGCGTTCTTGAGGAGCATTGAATGAACTTCCTTGAACAATAAGTGAAGACGAGGGGGAGGGGACCCCTGGGCGGAGTCATTGGTGGTTTGATGACAAACTCTAGGGTGTGACCATGTTGACCTAGGTCTAGCACCCATTGATCTGGTGCCACTGTTGTAGAAAGCCAGATATTTTCGCGCCCAACAGGGTGAGAAGGAAATAAGGTTGGCGCCCAACTGATCTCACTGTTTTCTGTGAGTATCTCGCCTTGATTGTTTGTGTGCTTTCATCCGCCTAGGCAAGAGAAACTAGCTGTTCCAGACTGGCGGTAAGAAGACTGATAATTCTGCCAGTATTGAGGTTGATATTGTCTGCCTTGTTGGTAATAGCTTCCTCTAGAGGAATATCCACATCCTCTATTACCTCTAAAGGATCCCCGCCTGTATTGCAAGGAACCCAGGGATCTTGCGGTATTAGTGTCCGGTTTGATTGCCTGGAGGGCTTAGTTTATGTGTTTCACAAATAGAGACTCTCCGTCATAGGCCATTTCCAGGATCTTTAGTTGGACCCCGGGCCGAAAGGTGGTAGCCTTTAGCCAGCCGTGACGTCTCAGAACTGCAGCTCCTGCCGGTTGTCTAAAGTTTGTGTTTGCAATTTCCAAAGCGCAGTCAATGGTTTCTGCAGCTGCACACTCCCCTTCCATCAAGATCTTGCGAGCCTCCTGGCTTTTATCTTCCGGGATTAGGTCAATCAGACCAGCCATGTCAGACCACATTTGGCGATCATAGCAACCTATGATCGCCAGAGAATTCGCAGCCCTGATTGAGGCAGCAGCCATGGTTGAATTTTTTTACAGATAAGGTCCAAACGACGCCCCTCCTTATCTGGTGGTGTCGTGATGGGGTGGCTGGGTTTTTAGATCTTTGATGTGCGGCCTGTGAAATGACCGAATCCGGCCGCAGCTGTACAGTAAGGCATGAAGAGCTATTGAGAGGAGCTCGATATTTTTTGTCAATCCGTGGTAACACGGCAGGTACAGAAGCAGGATTTCTCATCACTTTGATGCCTTCCTTCCAGATATAATCTATAATAGGAACGGCTCTAGATACCTTCCTAGTTTCTTCTTTAAAATCATGAAGAAAACATTCTGTCTGTTCCACTGTTACTGGCAATTGAAATCTACTCGCAGCTCGCTGCATGAGATTATGAAACCCACCTATGTCTTCAGGTGGTGAGTCTGAAGGCTGTGGGGTTGGCAGAGACGGCATGGGAATAACATAATCATCCCACGGATCCAAAGGAGGATTATCTGGTAACTCGCCTTCCTCTACTTCTTCATCCGAAGAAGTGTCCGGGTGTGTGCAGGCTAATCAGGTTGTCGAGCTTCCGTGAACGGAGACGTAGGTGGTGGAATTTCAGGTTGAGGAGAAGGGACTGCAGGTTAGGGTGGAGGAACAACCTGCTGTGGTGGAAAGCGTTGTCTATAGTCTGCCAGCATGGCTTGTAAATCCTGAATGAGGCTTGGTGGCAGATGGCTGGACTCTAAAGCCCGAGATCGCCTCTGGTATTCTGTACGATGAGGCATTATAATGTCCTCTTGATAGTAATGCTCAGCATAGTCATCATCCTCCACATCATCCTGACACTTAATGTTCAATTCCGAAGGATGGTGATCCACCCCATAAGCTCCCTCGTTGTCATCATCCTCAAATTCATCCTCCTCTTCATGAGTATAAGTCTCTAAGAGATAAGAGGGCGTAAGTGTCGAGATATAAGAATCTTCTCGCCTCTGGTACGATACTAACTGGAACGTTTTTGAAGAAAGTGGCGTAGAAAATGCCTCGATGGCTGGAGGCTTTGCTGAAGCAGTTATCTGGATTGTTGTAAGCGTCGACAACAGGACCATCGTCGACGGAATCGATGTCGACGGTTTCGTCGTCGACTGACTCGACGTCGACGGGACCACAGACGACGGACTCGACGCCGACGGGACCACAGTCGACGGACTCGACGCCGACGGGACCACCGTCGATAGACTCAACGTCGATGGGACCATCGTCGAAGGAATCGACGTCGACGGGAGAACTCGTCGTCGATCTCGTCGATGGGATCATCGTCGACAGACTATGCTTCTTCGTCGACGGCACCACGGATGTCTTCGTCGACGGGGGCTTCGATGGTATCTTCGTCGACGACTGCTTCTTCGACGACGAGGCTGTCGTCGACGGATCGTCGACGATGGTTCTTTTCACCACAATAGAAATCCTAGTAGACAGGATAGGAGAGGTGATAGCTGTGGTAGAAATTGTGGCCATCGACGAAGGAGCAGAAGATGTAACTGAGATGGTAGTCACAGGAAAAGCTGAGGAGGCAGAACAGCTTTTACTCACAATTTTCTTTTTAGATTTCTTGAGAGGTGGGGCATCAGAGAGAGAAGTTGGAGATCTCTGTGAAGAGCCCGAAGTGGAGTGGGACGTTTTGACATGTTTTCTCCCTCACTTGGATAATCCTCTAGCGCGCTTGCCCTTTTACTGGAGGTCGAAGCCCTGTCTTCATCATCAGTAGAAAAGGATTTGAGCCATAAAAGGACTCTGGCCTCCCTATCCCTTAAGGTCTTGGAAGGGAAGGTGCGGAAGATCTTAAAATTTTTTGCCTCATGTTTAGGATAAAGGCAATAAATGCAGTCCTTATGTTGGTCATCAACATGGATCCTTTTCTTTTCACATGTTCTGCAAGGTCTAAAGAAGGCCTTCTTGTCAGACATCCTTAAGTAGAGAAAAACTGAGTAGAGACTCAGGGAGACTCCCTTCCACACGACATGCAGTGAAAATCTGAGGAGAACTGGCTCTGCATAGAGGGTTCTAGAGGGTGCTGTGAGCTGATTGGTTGGAACAAAGACTTTGGTCTTTTTGGCATAATGAGGTAGATAGGCTACTACAATCTAGGCCTCAGGCCTTTCTCATAGGGCCTACTACTGTAATTTGCTTTTGGCACTGCTTTTTTATATATCGTGGGACTCCCGCCTCAGCGACGGGGAATGATTCAGGCATGTGAATCTATGAAAGATACTCCAATACTGGATCAGTGTGATTTACAACTCCGTGTGTGGCCTGGTTTTTCACTGGGTACTAGGCTAGGGAAGACGCTACACAAGGCAGCTAGTGACTTAAGGCTGGCCCACTTGCCTATTATTGTATGCTGTGGTGGGTGGAAGCAAACAGTGATTGACACTTGAACAAAACCAATGGATGAGGATGGCTGCCTAAAAGCCCTTGCAAGTATTATTACTAGTATGTATTTTTACAATACTCTTTTCGGAAAACATGAGGCAGCAAGACAGCTAAAGCTGTCTCTAGGCCAGTCCTATGATGGACTGGTGTGTTGAAATGTTATGGCTATTTATACAACATGACTGGTAGAAAGGGGGTTGTCACATGACCTAAGCAGGTCATCTCAGTGTGTAAAAGATGGCATTTGACACATTTCCTGTCAGGATACCAGGATACTAATGTTGAATATTTCCCTCATGGGATTCGCCATGTTAAAATCTCAACAGGCTCAACTCTAGAGTCCCCCCACACCTCCACCTATCCTCCAAGCAATCTTCTCATCTAAACAAGTTCTCATGGGTGACATTTATAGTGTCGGAATCTACCTATCCACCCTTAATCTCACTTCACCCTCCATGGAAATCTTCAGGATATCTGCCCTCCCCATTTGTATTTCACATGCATGTTCATCACATGCATTCCTTTGACCTTTTTCCAATGTCACTTTGCCTCACCTCTTTTCTGATCAGGCTGTTCCTGTTGTGGACGGTGCCCCAGGGGGCGATTCCGATGGCGACAATTTCATGGCGGGGGTGTCCTCTGCCACTCCTGATAAAGTCCCACAGTACTTCTCCAACAAGCTTTGTCAGACCGGCATTGCAGCCATTAGTGATGATCCAGGCCCCTAAATTACCAGAATGTTTAAAGATTAGTTGGGCATGCTGATCTGTGTCTACAATTGGACTTTCCATATTTTTTGAAAAAACATATTTTATTGAGTCTTTATAGTACCGCTTGGGCTATTGCCCGACATAAACCACTTTAAGACATAATAATGGTAAAGTACCAAGCATGGAAATATCATTGGGTATATTTTGCATATGTAACAACAACAGAAAACAGAACTTTTGTGCAGACTAGCCCACACTACCTACATAGAAGAGCATGTATAAGTATCTGTGTATGCCCTAGTGGAGAATACAATATGCAGCGTATTATGGCCCAGAACATCTGATGAAGACTGCTTGTCAAAGGGTTTGAGTGGGAATAGGGGGAAGGTCTTTACCCTGGTACGTAGCCCATCTAGACCAAATTTTCAAATACTTCTGAGTGCAGGCCCGCACCTGAAACACCGCTTTCTCTGCAAGAATACATTTGTCTAATTCATTTCGCCATTTCCCTAAGGTCCGGGGGGAAGATCCCTTCCATAACTGAGCAATATCCCGCTTAACGGTAGTGAGAGCAAGGAAGAGCAAGTGTTGTTTGTATCGATTCCCCCCCCCCCATGTTGTCAGTGCTATGGAGTAAGAACAATCTAGGGTTGCGAAGAAAATCTCAGGACAGCACCTCTTTTAGACAGGTCGAGACTCTGCGCCAGAAGGGCTGTATTGCGGTGCAGCTCCATACTGTGTGGAAAAACGTCCCCTCCTCCCTTTTACAACATAGGCACTGAGAGGATACAATAACCCCCATCTTCCGAAGATGGAGGCGCTTGTAATAAATGCGATGGACATATTTAAATTGTATGAGATGGTATCTAGAGGACACCGCAGCACCACGGGGCGCGCTCTTGCCTCAACCCAGTCATCATCTGTCAGGTGTGGGATATCATCTTGCTACGCCTTTCTGGTCTTATGCAGGGTCGGAGTGGAACGCGTTGTCAATTTTTTATATATCTGTCAAGGCCGTCCAAATTTGAAAGCATGGGAGTTAGAGCATGGCCCAATTGGAGGTATTTGTAGAACTGGGTATTATGGAGTTGAAACTCCTCCTGCAGCTGATGGAAGGACTTTAGGGAAGTGTCCTACATGACGTCCTCAAGTGTGGATATGCCGATCAGGTCCCAGTGACTCAACCCCATTAATGTTGCCACATGGCGTAAGTATGTACCGAGCCACAGGGGTGTTGCCTGAGTCAGACGCCATGCAATCCCATCGTCCGAATAGTGTTCCGCCAGAGCCGAATCGTTTTCTGCTGGCATGAGGTAGAGATTCAAGGCTCTGTGTGCTATATAATAGCCGGAGGAGGGGAGCCCTCTCCATTGCTGTGTGTTCCAGAGCAAACGCCGGGTCTGTAGGTCTATTGTACCACCATTCATTAATGACCAAAAGCTGAGAAGCCACATAGTATACGTCTGCCGCAGCAATGCTGCAGCAGTATGTAGATTGCACACAGGTCTGTAGCACCACTCTATCTGCACCCCCGCCCGTAAGAATTTATTACGTATGGCGTTTATTTGCGCAAACCATGAACGCGGTATATGATATGGAAAGTTTTGAAGCCGATAAAGCACTCTAGGGAGAGAGACCATTTTGAAAATCACTGATTGCCCATACAGCGAAAGAGGCAGGGATGACCATATGGCAGTCTCGTCTCAGAGCCCGGCGAGAAGTGGATTGATATTGCGCACCCATACAATCTGTGGAAAGGGAGACATATATATCCTTCTGTTGGGTGTTTTAACTGAGCTGCCCACATACTCCTACCCTGATGACTACATACTGGAAGCATCACAGACTTGGAAGGGTTGGTATGGAGCCCGGTGGTCTGGCCGAAGACTCGGAGGATCCGTAGGGTGCGCGGACCCGAGATCCATGGATCAGTCATAAAGAATAAGACGTCGTCTGCATATGATGCAATGCGGTCAGGTTGTGACCTCCGCCATTTAAAGCCTCAAAGCACTGGGTCTCGGGGAACCCATACCGCCAGGGGATCCACCGCAGGGCAAATAAAAGTGGACACAGGGGACAACCTGCTGTGTGCCGCAACTAATGGGAAAAAAGGAAGAGCGATGACCGGACTTTTCATATTTAATGTTTGTTTTAAAGGTGTGTTTTAGAACTCGAGGAGTTCACTAGAGGTGGTGAGTGAAGCCAGACCAGGAATCTTGCATTCTGATGGTACTAAAAAATTGTGACGGTAGAGGTGTCAATAGATTACATTGCAGGATTTGATTGGTGGCAAAATATATGTTTCTCCCTTGTTTGTAGAAGATGGCTACCATGTGAATATATGTAGTGAGCACCCTGTGATACCCTTTTTGAATCCTAGGTGTGGCTAACAGTCAATAGGGCTCTTAGAGGAGAGTGTGGAACTCAGCATCCTTCTGCAAGACCTTTGAGAGAGCAGTGCTATTTACACCAGAATATACTTATGACCCACTGTAGAATTGGAAACTACCAAACTAAATTAATATCATAGGTGGAGAAGGAAAGCCACAGCTGGAATGAGAGTTTCTCTTCAGCCAACTAGACTGGCAAGGTGACTAACCAGGAATAACCCCTTCATGTGAATTTACCAGTCTGTCAGGGGTTGGAAGGTAAGCCTCAAAGTATCGCTTAAAACCCACATTAATGATAACAAAAACGAAAACATTTCTAAGTAAAGGAACATAGTTATAATGCACCCATGCTTGGCATGCACCAGCTCTGTTCTTACTTGGGAAGCAAATATGTATCTGACAACTGTAAAGGGAATGAAGAGCCAGGAGCAGGTAGGGATACTAATAACCATTTGTATGGTTTCATCTCAAGGGATGGACTGAACCCAGGGTCTCCAGGCTCTCAATACTGATGTGAATTGAGATGCCCCTTCTCACCTGTCCTTCGAGCTGCTTTGACGAGCCCCTTGCTGAAGAGGTCTTTTAGCCTTGGATTCATGTTGAAGTGCTTGGCTCCTCCTGTAACGGAGATCACCAGGTTGGGCTTGCTGAGCTGCCAATGGTCGGTCATCATTTCATAGAGAACTTCGGGAGAGATGTTAATGGAGGCACGCACATACTACAGAGAAAAAGCATCAGAAGAAAAAATGTTAGTGGTAAAAGCGAGTCCACCACACATGTAGACTATATTTCTATGAAACACTAACAAATAATTAGTACTAGTAGGAATTGTGCTGCAGAATCAAAGTGGTACTCCGAAATTATGCTGCAAGAACAGTAAAAACATGACCAAGCTATCTCAAATGATGCCCCCAAACTTGTTTCCTGCTTCACCAAACAAGTCAAATATGAAAGTCTTTCGCAATATTAAGATGGCAACCAAATTTCCTTGTTCACATTGAACTTTCCAATTCAAATTGCATGTATCTGTAATCACTCTTTTGTTTTCAATTACTTTTCATTTTTCGTTTTTCAAATAATTTCTGGATGTTGGTGGCTTTTTCCATAAAGTTATTTTTATTAAGTATCCAATTCCATCACACTTAAAACTGACCAGCCAACATATTTCATCCCTTATAGGGACTACGTCAGGGCAATTTGATTTGTCCTCCTTTCTCAAACTTATTATTTTCCATTTATTTCCAGTTTATGGAAGGCGTAAACTTGAAGCCCACCTGAACAAGCATTAGTAAAAATATTGAAAGTCTTGCTACACATCTGCAATATGTTGTACCACCTTTAAATGGTGAAAATACCCCATACTGTTTAAATGTTATTAGCACAAATACATTGCATCTGTGCTCTCATTAAAGCAGAGGTTGATTGGTAACTTCAGTGGCATAGCAAGGACTAGAATCTGCTTTGCAACTGGGAGTCCTGTTTCCATCCAGCTAAAAAATGAGGGACTGCCCTTGTGGATACCAAGGAAAACCTTTAACAGGACACACCAGGGGGCTTTAAGCGAGTAGACCAATCAGAGATGTGGTTTGGCGTCCATTTGGGCATCCTCCTTCGGGAGCTGAAGTGCGCCCCCCTCCATAAGCACTAGGTGCTGCTGGCCATGGAAAGTGAAATAGGCTTGTTGTTTAGGGCCAGACATGAAAAGTGAAATAGGCGTGTTCCTTTCCCAACAGGGGTGGCCATCTTGGATTGTGGCCTTCCACAAATCTCACACACATGGGCCTGCTTAATTTGACCCTTCTCCGCATAGTTGGTGATGGATATTTCCTCTATGGCCTTGTATGACGGTATTGATGGATACATCCTCTAGTGCCTTGTATGAAACCGGCCTGCTTGATCTGCCTACCTCAGAAGATGTAAAGTACAGGATTGCCTCCTTGGAGTATGCTCTTCCATCTCTATCCCTCACATGTGTCTGCTTAGGTGGAGATGGTTATCTCCTCTATGGCCTTGTTTGATACTGGGATGCCTGTAGAATTCTAAATCATTCTCCCTCTGAATAAACATCTTACCCCTGGAAACATCTTGACCAGACTCTTGGCCTACCTGCGCCCCCTATGGTTGGCGCACATCTCTGACCAGTTTATTTGCGTATCTAATATTCCTGGGTGAGGAGACATGGCGGGTGCTGGTTTGGTGCCGAATCCTCCAAAGCTCATCTCTCCCAACCAAGAGACGGCGGCCCAGAACGCTTTCCAAATCATATATCCTCCGAAACTTAAAAAAGAAATTCTGCAAACGTAGACTACTTAAAATCCATCCTGAAACTATTATTTCAGATCCCTTCTCCTTTAACAAGGGTATCTCCATAAATGATCTCATCTTCTACACTAACCAACACACTCAATGGCGGAAGGCCATTTACTCTCTTATCAAGATGTCCTCTTCCCTTGAAACTCCTCACGGTCTCAGAGTGACCGTTGCGCCCTCCCCTCCCCTTTAGACCTGAAGCCACCATCTCAATTTATAAGATCGGAACCATCCTTATCAAAGCCTCTGACCACAATTTAATGTTGTTTGACAACTTCTTCCCCATCATCATGAAGACAGTCGATAACCTCAGTGTCGCTCCCCATAGAGGGGCTAGCCCCGCAAGGGTTCCGGAGTCCCTGCAAATTCAATCTCCCAACTCTTCATCACCAGCGGCCAACCTAACATCTGTTCCGAAGGGCCCCTCTCTAGCTACCTCAAATCAGAATAGCAATTTCACCAGACCGCATGTTGTGAACGCTGAGGTTCCCCATACAGTGCAAATTCTATCGCCAGCCTCTTCACCACCTGCAGCCAACCTGACATCTGCTCCGAATGGCCCCCATCTAGCTGCTTCTTTTTAGAATGACAATTCTACTGCACTGCATGTTGTGAATGCTAGGGTTCCCCATTCTGTGCAAATTCTATCTCCCGCCTCTTCACCACCAGTTGCCAACTTGACATCTGTTCCGATAGGCCCTCCTCTAGCTACCTCTAATCTGAATAACAATTCCACAGCACTGCCCGCTGGTAATGAGCTACGGATGCACAGCCATCATGAGAATCTACATGCCCCCCCACACAGTTAGCTGGCTCTAACTCCCCTAACTCCTCTAGTTCCACTGCTCACAACGCTGCCCGGATTTCCCCATGATCCCGTTCCCCAGCTCTACCCTCATTCCGGTCCTGGCAACACAGGCTGGCAAGGGTTACCTGCTGTCCGTCCCGTCCTCCCCTCCCACACATTCCTCTAAGCACGCAGTTCAATTTCCCAGAATCCCTTGCCCGGCCCATCCACTCGCCACTGGCCCTTCTTGTCCCTTCCCCCACTAGCTATACTCAGCCGCTGGGTCCCTGGGACCTAGCCTCACAATCCCATTCACACACCTCATTGGAAGACCGACTTGAAAAGATTGCACTCTGCCTTGAACAACTTAGGCTGATATTTGTAGCCTATCACAAATCACTGAGTATCTTACAGATGATTCCAGATTAGGCCGCTCCCTTATGACCAAGCTCCATCTACGCTCATGCCCTTACTGCGATTGCACCTGGTGCAGCTTCCCTCCCTAGGCGAACTACAACCCACTCCACCCACACATCCATAGTTGGGCCTCCGCTCCACACCCTAATAACCCCTCTCACCCCCCCAGATGTAGATCCGCCCTGTCACAATCAAGCGTGATATTCAATATCTAATACTGACCTGTGATCTTCCACTTCCTTCCACCCCTTCTAACTTGCATTAAATTATTGAATCAATCCCCACTGATCCCTTCAGGGAACCTAAGCCAAATACTAGAAATTTAAATATAAACAACCTCACGATAGTCATTACCACGCTACCCCCATCAATTGACACCCTGTTAGTCTCATATGTGCGCTCCTAAACTGCAGATTGGCTGTTAAACACGCTGCGGATATTGCCAATCTCATCCTTGTCCAAGCTCTTGACCTTTTAATGCTGACGGAAACTTGGCTAAATGACTCAGCCGCTCCTATCCTAGAACTTTTAATGCCACCCAACTTTGAAATCATTAGGTTGGATAGAACTAGTGGTCAAGGGGGAGGCATTGCATGCCTACATCATAGTAATTTAACAGTGAAAGTCATTCATGCCGACCTCCTGCCGTCTTGTGAATATCTATGCTTTGAAGTCATTGGGGGTCAACAATCACACATGCAAACTGCATATGTTATACCACCCCCCTCGCAACAACATTCCCTTCACAGAACAGATCATTTATATTATTTCATTGAATGCGGATTTCCAGGCCAGTCAGATCTTCCTGGAAGATTTTATCCTTCACAGGAATGATATGAACGATGTGATTTTCAACAGCCTCAAATCCTTCCTACTTGACCTTAACCTTTCCCAATTATGTGACAGCTCTACATATAACAAAGGAGCCACGCTAGATCTGGTCATTGGCAAGCCCAAGTCTCTCCTCCTGGAGTCGATCCTTCCATGTGACTGGACGGACCACTACTGCATCACCTTCCTCGTCCTTCAATTGTAAAGAGCAAGCAGATCCCAACCTAAGAACCCAAAACAGTTAAAAAGATGTTTAAGGAACATCAACTCACAAGACCTGACGGCGCTCTGTGATAGCATCTTGCCACCCCCTTTGAAAATGTCGGATGTCCATGACCTTATGGCCCACTATCACCACTCAATGCTTAATGTACTTGACTCAGTAGCACCACTTCAGCTTAAATGAGTGTCCTCCAAATGCTCCAATCCATGGCTCAACGATAGCCTTAGTGCTAAAAAAAGAAATCTAAGACTTGCAGAAAGGAAATGGCGATTGCATCCCTCCCTTGAACATCTGTCACTTGAGATTCTTGCGAAGCACATACAATAAACGCATCAGATGCTCGAAGGCCACCTTCCTCAGAACTCAATTAGATCAAGCCAAAATCTGTCTAACTCATCAAGTCCCAAGCCAACAATAATCCTAACCTCTCCTCTCTTGGTCAAGGGACACTCCCGAACTGCGAAGAATTTGCTGTTTTCTTCACTGATAAGACTACTAAGATTGAGATGGAATTAAGCTTGGCCCTTGATCTCCTCCCGAGTGGTCCTCTGAACACCCTTCGCCCTTCAGAGTTGACTAACACTGACCCTTCACAGCCTTCCTCCCCAAAAACAATGCATCTTGGAGTGTGTTCCAAACCTTGGATGAACCAACTATATGCAAAATGCTGTTGACCTTGAATCCTTCTAATCAATACAACAACCCTTTGCCATCGAACCTGTTCCCGGAAGTGAGATCCTCCTTACTAACACTCTGGACAATGATCGTCAATGCTTCTCTTATGCAAGGTTTCATTCCTGATTGCCCTAAATCAGGTCAAGTTACCCCGATCATCAAGAGACCAAATGCTGATCCCACGGACCTTCGTAATTTTCGACCAATCACGAACATCCCCACCTTAGCAAAACTCCTGGAGAAATGTGTGCTCGCCCAACTCTGTTATCACATCGACCACTTCCAGCTCCTGGACCAATGCCAATCTGGTTTTGGCCCAGGTCACAGTGCAGAGTTGGCTCTAACACACATTGTAGATGATGCGCTTAGAATGCTGGATCACAATGAAGAATGCCTATTGATCCTTCTTGACCTCTCGTCAGCATTTGATACTGTCAAACACGATCACCAAATTGACCTTCTGGAACATAGCAAGGGGCTGTCGGGGCCAGTTTTAAACTGGTTCTCTTCGTTCCTTCACAACAGATCCCAAAGCTTGAAGGTGGACCACTCCTTGTCACATCCTGCACCGGTCACTCTGGGGGTTCCCCAAGGTTCAGCACTGTTCCACACGCTCTTTAACCTGTTCATGGAACCCCTGACAGAAATTCTAAAATCCTCCAGCATTCATTATCATATGTACGCGGATGATACCCAACTATACCTGAAGAACGCCTTCCCCGAAGACATCCAGTCTCTCAATTCAGTCCAGCTGGAAACACAAAGATGGTTGACAAGTAATCACCTGAAGTTAAATGCTCTTAAAACGGAATTCTTACTGATCTCACCCCACAACCAATCTTCTGTCATGGAGCAATGGCTGAATCAGCTGACTGCTCTTAACTGTAGACCGCACCTTGTGGACTCAGCATCTTCACTGGGTATCATTCTGGACAAAAGTCTGAACATACAGAAGCACATCAGTTCCCTCACAAAAGGAGCAAACTTCCAACTCAGACTACTCAGGAAATTCAAACCCTTTCTCCCTGATCATGACCTAGAGGTTGAAGTACAAGCCTTAGTGATCTCAAATCTGGACTATGGTAGGGCAACACTTTGCGGCCTGCCTAGAGTGAGGACGGCTCCTCTTAGGGCTTCCCTAAACGCCGATGCTAGGCTCTTAACTGGCACAAAAAATATCACCACATCTCTCCGGACTTGCGGGACCTGAATTGGCTTCCTTAGCATGGCTCTATCATTTGGCTTCTGGGTCCATACCCGTTGATTCAGGCCCAGCCTCCTGGTTCACGAGTTTCTTGGACAATTCTAGATTGTGACTTTGTTGCGCTGTTGATTCTGCTGTGTCTGTTTTTCCCTCAGGATAATGCTTGTCAATTAGATTTTGATTTTGTTGCCTTGTTTGTTCTGTTTTGCTTATAACCTTTGTGATGTATAATCTATGAAGCGCTCTGATACCCTCAGAGGTCATGTTCGCGCTATATAAAATTTTAAAAATAAATAAATAAACAACACTCTATTGCCTACAAGACAGCATGGATAATGCAGTACTGTATAATGTACATATTAATTTTTGCAAGGCTGCACACAACAAATAAACTGATCCCATTCTCAAAGATAGAGCCACATGTATGGATTGATCAAGCCATATGTGTAACACTTGATAGCATTATAAACCATCCCAATCTCTCTTCATAGACCTAAACTTGTTACATCTACGTCAGACAAACAATGAGTTGTGATCTACAAGACCATTTAAGGACTCATAACAAATTCATTCTGCACTAACGTAACTAACAATACTATAGGTCCTGTTAACTCCAGGGTTGCAAAATTGACTGGATTTAAAGACTGAACCCTGGGAATTTAGAGAAGTGAAAGATTACCTGGAGAATTGGTGATTCCAGGTCTGATTCACCCAATAATTCCTAATTATTCCACATAGTTTAACCGCTGATTTAATCTGCCGCTTTCAGCAGTGCAGCATCATGGGCTTGCAGTGTTATTGCAGACTTTGACCCCTTTACAATGGGGCCACTCACTTTGGCTTAAGTTGCCGGGCATGCATGATCTGGTGGAAGGAGGACTCACTCCTCAAGTCAAGAGCATTTAGCAGATCGAATCCATGAATGCAATCCAAGGAGACTACAACAGTAACTATATATTAAGGCAAGATAAATATTTCTTACCTGCTGCAATTTTTAAAGGACCAATTGGAAGCAAGATCAAGGCCCTTTCTGATGCAAGATCAATATCTTCAGACATAAGCAAAACAGTTATGTCTATTCTGAAGCAAACTTGAAATCTTAAATCTAAAGACACTACTGTCTCTAATCTGAGGCAAATAAAAGATCTTTTTTCTAACTGAAAATCTAAATTTCTAAGCTGCAGCATGAGTTGATATTTCTATTTCTGGAGCAAGGTCAAGATCTCTAGTTTGAACTAAAGTGTAAAGGTAATCAAATGAAAGAGATTAGCATCTGTAATCTGACATAAAATTAATATTTCTAAACTGAAGCATGAACAATATCCAGTCTGTACTCTCCTCAGCCTCTGATATGTGAAGTAAAGTCAGCATGTGATCTAGAGCACAGTGAATATCTCAAATCAGATGCAAGAGCATGGTCTATAATCCAAAGGAAGATCTGTAATCTGAAATGTCAGTAAGGATGAAAGTCCTTGCAGCAATTTCCCTGAACCTGCTCCTAATGTGATTGTGCTGGTGAACCTGACAATTGACTTGCACATTTGAATCCTCTCACAAGTGTTAATTCCTCAGTTTTGGAAATTGGCCATCTAGGCAAGAGTGGAAAGGGACCTCTTGTGGGTTCATGATAAACTCGGATTGGGTCCAGGTGCGGGTTCAAGATGGCGGGAGCCTTTTATGTCCCTGTGGCTCAGAACAGGTGACCAGAAAACTAGCCCTTGGAGTCACTTCTGGAAGACCTGGGTGCAGGTAAAGATGCAGGGCTCAACAACAGGGCTGGCCTATGAGGGTACAAGGCAGGCTCAAGGCAAGTGGTTCTTCCAGGTACAACATCAGATTGGGAGAGTGCACAGCAGGCCAGAGCAGCAGATAGTCATCAGAGTCCTTCCGCAGGCGCAGTAGGGAACTGAGAAGTGGGTCTGAGAGCCATATGTTTATACCCTGGTACCCTGCTCCCAGAAGGTAGAAGTTTCCTGGAAAGGTCCTTGAAGTTTTAGGACTTTCCTGCCTCTCTTGTCCTGGCTCCAAGCTGGCCGCACCAACAGTGCAGGGTTGTTCCGCCTATTGTAAGGAGACTGGGCACAGCCTATTCAGGTGCAGGTGGTGATGTGCTTAACTCCACCCAGTGGCATTTTCAAACTTGTATGATAAATTACATTTTACCATTAAAGAGGGTTTATCATTTAAAGTTTATAGGTACCAAACCTTCTCAATCAGGAATTATACTTAATAGATGTATTAAGTAATCCCCAATGCTGAGGGAATAGAAGATGTTTTAGCTTTTTCATGAATGAAAGTTTCTCAAAGCTTTATTAACGACCACAAACAGATACAGCTGGGTTTGCGACAATGCAAGCTTCCTTTAATGCACAGAACAGGCACGCCTACGGCTGCTCTTTGGCTCTTTTAGCATTCTGGGGCTTGTAGTTTGTCTTTTTTTACATTATGAGGAGTATAATCTCACAACTCATTGTAAGTGAGAGCTTTGTATTATTTCTCACTTAACCAATTATAGTACTGGAAGTACTCTCAAGGTTTGGCTTACATCCCCTTCACCGGTAAAAAAAAGTGTCATGTTGGGGAGCCACGGCCAACTGCCAATTAGGTCAAGGGAGCCACAGATCGAAAAAGTTTGGGAACCACTGCCCAATGTTAATATATGAGAGGGGTTAGGCCTCATAGTAGTTCAAAGTGTATCTGGAAGTTTTTCACTACCAGGACATGTAAAATTAAAAAGTATTTGTCCTGCCTTTTACTTACACAGCACCCTGCCCTTTGGGCTACCTTGGGCTTACCTTAGGGGTGACATAGTTAAAAAAAGGGAGTTTAAGGTTTGGCAAGGGGTTTTAAATGCCAAGTCGACATGGGAGTGAAACTGCACATACACGCTCGGCAGTGGAAAGCCTGAGACATGTTGGAAGGGTTACATTAGCGGGTGGCACATTAAGTGCTGCAGCCCCAATAGTAGCATTTAATTTACAGGTCCTGGGCACATATAGTACACTTTACTATGGACTTATAAGTAATTTAAATATGCCAATTGTGGATACACCAATGTTACAATGTTTTAGGGGAGTGAGTACATGCGCTTTAGCACTGGTTAACAGTGGTAAAGTGCCCAGAGTCTTAAAGCCAACAAAAACAGACAGCAAAAAATTAGGAAACAAGTTTGGGGGGAAGACCACTTAAAGGCTGTCAGGTGTAACACGTGTCCCCCTGCTGAAAGTGGGGAGAGCCACCCAACCTCCTGGGAGATCTCATCACTAAAGCGTAAGCACCTAGAGAGCCCATCAGCATTTGTGTGTTCTGACCCAGGTCTGTGTTCCACAGTAAAGTTAATTTCCTGTAGGGAAGTGGACCACCTCAACAATGTTGGGTTCTCATTTCTCATTTGCATTAGCCAACCGAGGAGCCTGTAGTTGGCCTGAATCTGGAAGTGAGTCACAGATAGGTATAGTCTCAACCTCTTCAGAGCCCAGACACACAGCAAAGGCTTCCTGCTCAATACCATTCCACCTCTGTTCTAGGGGTAGTAACCTCCTAGAGATGAAGGTTGCAGGTTGGTCCAGGGCCTCCTCATTAAGCTACAATAGTACTGTCCCTACGCCTTGCTCTGGGGCATCAGTTTGAACTATGAATTATTTTCAAAAGTCAGAGGCCCTGAGCACAGGAGCTGTGCACATGGCTTGTTTCAGGAAGTCAAATGCTTTCTGGCATGCCTCTGTCCCGATCACATTTCTAAGTTGCTTCTTTGATGTCAGTTCAGTCAAGGGAGCAACAATGGTGTTGTACCCTTTGACAAACCTCCAGTAGTAACCAGTGAGGCCTAAGAAGGCTCTCACCTCTGTCTGAGTTTCTGGGGGCGGTAATGCCACTGACCATGTTATGAGTGATGTAATATGTAACATCATCAGCAGTGCATTGCAGGGGCGCGAGTTATAGTAAGCTCAGCTGGTGATTGGATGACTGCACAACTAGTGCGAGTGTTATTGCATGAGTGCATGCATAGTGCCTGGTTGATTGGATGAGTGCATGAGTAGTGCCTCAGTGAATGCATGAGTGCAAAGGTAGTGCCTGAATGATTGGATGAATGCATGGGTAGTGCCTCAGGGACTGGATGAGTGCAAGAGTAGAATGTGCGTCATTAGATAACTACATGGGTACTACGGGACAGAATGCAGGAGTGTCTGCATAGTGCCTAAGTGAAAGGATGAGTGCAAGGATAGTTCCTGGGTGATTGGATGAGTGCATGGGCAGTGCCTGAGTAATTGGATGAGTGCATGCGAAGCACCCTGGTGACTGGATAAGTGCATTGGTAGTACCTGAGACAATGCAGCAGGGTTTGCATAAAGCCTGAGCTAATGGATGAGTGCAAGCATAGTGCATGAGTGAGAGGATGTGTGCATGGGTAGTACCTAAGTAAATGACTGAGTGCAAGAGAAGTGCAGAAAGAAGCAAGAGACGTGCAGAAAGAGGAAGAAAGGTGCAGAAAGAGCAAGAAAGGCACTAAACGAAGCAAGAGAATTGCAGGGAGCGGTAAGAGAAGTGCATGAAGAAGCAAGAAAGATACAGAAAGAAGCAAGAGAGGTAAAGAAATAAGCAAGAGAGGTACATAAAGAGGCAAGAGATGTGCAGAAAGACGAAGAGATGTGCAGAAAGAAGCAAGAGAACTGCAGAAAGAGGAAGAAAGGTGTAGAAATAAGCAAGAGAGGTGCAGAAATTAGCATGGGAGGTGCAGAAGGAGGCAGGAGAAGTGCAGAAAGAGAAAAAATGGTGCATGAAGAAGCAAGAGAGATAAAGAAAGAAGCAAGAGAGGTAGAGAAATAAGTAAGAGAGGCACAGAGAGAGGCAAGAGAAGTGCAGAAAGAGGCAAGAGATGTGCAGAAAGAAGCAAGAGAGCTGCAGTAAGAGGAAGAAAGGTGCAAAAAAAGGCAATGGAAGTGCAGAAAGAAGCAAAAGAAGATCAGAAAAAGAAAGGAAGGTGCAGAAAGAAGCAAGAGAGATACAGAAAGAGGCAAGAGAGGTGTAGAAGGAAGCAAGAGAGGTGCAGAAAGAGGTAAGAGTGGTACAAAAAGAAGCTTCAAGGCGCGGTGAGCACGTTCAAGAATAAAGCATTGGGACAAAGAACACTGAGGGATCCATCCCGCAATCCATGTGGTAAGGAACTGCTCCATGTTGTTGCCTTCGCAGCCCTCCAGGAAGCCCATGAAATGAAGATTGTTCCTTTGAGCGCCGCCCTCGGCATCCTCTGCCCTGATCACAAGTCCCTTTGTAATGGACTCCAAAAAAGATACTGTCTTTTGGAGGGATGTAATTGTATCCTCCGTAGTAGATATACAGGTCTCGGCTTCCGTTATCCTGTTGACCGCCTTGCGAAGATCATGGCGGCTCAGCATGACGTCCAACCCCACCGCTCTGATCTTGGCCTTTAGAGCGTCGCAGGATTGAGTTATCGCAGCCATCAGCGAAGCATTGTCTGGGCCGGTAGAGGTGGGAACCGCAGGCTCGGTCGCCTGCGCCCTGGCATAGCGATCCAGCTTGCTCTGCTTGGTACCCAGTAGCTTATCACGGGTCATTGTCAGTGATATTAGTCGGTTCCAATATTGGCAGTATAGGTCTACAGGAGTAGCCACACAGGGTGAGCTTGTCATAGTCTGTAATTAGAATAGTGCTGTCTCCTAGGAGCAAGGGGATTCCCGGAGCCGCTGATCCGGACATCATCTATCTTCAAGGCGGGAAGGAGGCAGGTGTGAATGAGACCCACACACAGGCTGCACCGGACCTAGCCCGGCGGCTTCGGCGTGTAGCCACCCTTCACCCCCCTAATGGGTCCCCACGCACAGTCCTCTTCAGCAGCGTTGTGCAGCTCCCACGTGTAGGCGGTCTCAAAAGGCAGGTATAGGAGATGGTTTATCCGGCTGTCTAGCCAGAGAGGTCAGGGGACAGGTAAGTAATGCTCCTAAAGGGTCTTTACCGCCAGGATGTAGGGCACAGGTAGAGAGTAATGTGGGTCACAGAGGTCAGAGAGTAGCGAAGGGGCAAGCCTGTGTGCCGCCCAGAGGAGATGGAGACCACAGCGGCCAGCGAGAAGCCCACTACCTCCAGCAGGGCTTCAGAGTCAGCGCCAAGTAATTTGCCTTGTATCTCAACCTAGTCTGTGGCTGGAGCACCAGGGAGGGTCGGGCACAGTATTCCAGGTGGGTGGGTGCAACTTAAGGTCCAGGCTGGGGCACAGCACCACAAAGTGTCCCCTGGCTCTAGGATTGCAGCCTGTGGTCGCAAGGAGCTGCCACTCCCCTAGAGATAAGAGGCAGAGTGAGCACTTGGGCAGCGTCAGGAAAACCACAACTGCACAATATGGCGGAATCCGCAATCGCCGGCCAGCAAATCCTCTAGGCGCAGCGTCCCCCAGCCCAGTCACAACTCTGTGGTGCAGCGCGTGACCGCGGCTCACCATGATGCAGGCCGCCGCCAGCCCTGGTCCCAACCCCGGAACAACCACACGGCCGGTCTCCAGGGGGCTGTTGGGCGAGCAGATGTCCAGAGGCCCTAGGGGCAAGCCGCAACCAACAGCGGACTCAACACACGCCTCCCTAGCGCAGTACAGGCCAAAAGTATTATCTTCGGCCTCTGGGCCTGCTCTTGATGTTCCTGCTTCCTGTCCGCTGCCCCAGTCGGGTTGTTCCTGGGCGCCGTCTGACTTGACGGCAAGCAGATCCGGATAATTCGCAAGGCCACGCAGGCCCAGGCCTCGTCAGTCGGTCGTCACAGCCTCGTCGTCCCGGACCCTGATCGGATCTCAGCAGCCCTCCCGGATTGATGCGGGCATAGAGGACGGTAGGGCCGGGAGATTGAAGATATGATACATGCAGATGGAAAAGGGAGCAGGATTACAAGTGGGCCTCTGGAGCTCACTTAAATCGCATCCACCATTGTGGACCGCTTGGCCCCGCCCCCCATCGGCCGCTTAGCTTCTTTGAGGATGTCCATGCAGCTTTGGGGTGAGTTCAAGTGTCCATATAGTACTATCTCAGTAGCCTTGTTGCCAAATTCAAAGTGGAGTGGCTGGGGTGCACCAGCTGGCCTTTGAACTTCATTAGTAGATCTGATCAGCAAGGAAGCCTGAGATGTGGACAGATATACCAGGGAAGGAGGTCCATGAACCACCATTGATGTGGCCACTCTGGGGCTATGAGAATCATTGTGGTCTGCAACTGTGCCAGCTTGATGAGGACTGCCGGGATAAGGGGAACTGGAGGAAAGTCATAGAGAAATCTGCCTGACCAGTTGATCTATAGGGCATTCCCAAACGTTCCCATTTGGTAGTATCTTGACGCGAAGTATTTTTGCATTTGCTGTTTTCTGCGATGGAGAACAAGTCGACCCCCATATTCCAAAAATATTGTGGACCACTTCGTCGTTTAAGACCCACTCGTGGTTTTTCTGGAAGAGTCTGCTTAGAGAGCCGGCCTGAGCATTTTTAAACACCTGGGAGGTGAGTTGCGGTCATGGTCAAGTTTCTGGTCAGAAGCCACTTCCAGATCGTCTGGACCTCAAGCCTCTCTGCTTGTTGACGTAGTACATTATCGTTGTATTGTCCGTCTGTACAAGCAGGGAGTTGTAGTTGAGTGATGGATGAAAAGCTTTCAACGCCATGTGAACTGCACGCAGCTCTAGCAGTTTGATATGGTAAGTAGTTTCCTTGTGTGATCATTTGCCCTGGATTTGAAGTTGATCTGTATTGGCTCCTCATCCCAGGAGAGAGGCATCAGTGACTATGGTGTGAAGACGCATCTGTTTTCGAAATAGGATTCCTCATGCGAGATTGGTGTGATAGCACTACCACTTGATGGACCGGAGGGCGTGTTGAGACAATTGAATCCGGTCTTCCCAGTCTCCTGTTCGTTGATCCCATTGATCTTCCAGGCATGCGTGCACAGGTCTCATGTGGAGATGTGCATTCAGAATGAGGAATATACAGAATGCCATTGACCCAGGAACGAGGATATCATTTTCGCAGTCAAGCAAGACAGTGCCTAGAGAGCCTGAGCCTTCTGAAGGACCGATAAGTGTCTCTCCTCTGAAGGACACACGTTTGCCATGCGAGTGTCGATGAAAGCTCCCTGATATTGCAGGAACTGTACAGGAACCGAAGTGGATTTCGCCTGGTTCATATGAAGACCCAACCGAAGGACAAGGTCGGAAATCCAATTGAAATGTAGCTGAGCTTCCCGAGCCGTGGATGCCTTGATTAGCCAATCATCAAGATAGGGGTAGACAAACACTTTGTGCTTCCTCTCCTCTGATGCGCGGCCACCACCGTCATGCATTTGGAGAAAGTCCTGGGTGCTGACATCTGGCCGAATGGCAGCACACAGTATTAGAAGTGGTTGTTCCCCACTGTGAACCACAAGAATTTCCCATGATTCTCTATGATGGGAATGTGGAAGTATGCATCTTGAAGGTCGATTGTGCATAACTAATCTCCTCAATGTAGCTGCTGGTAGATTTAGTGTAATACTAGCATTCGGAACCTTTCTTTCCGAATCCAATTGTTGGCCGTCCTTAGGTCGAGAATGGGTCTAAACTCGTTCTTGTCTTTCTTTTTGACAAGAAATAATCTGGAGTATAGCCCCCTGCCTCGTTGTAAGGGAGGAACGGCTTCCACTGCCTGTTTCAGTAAGAGAATGTCCACTTCCAGTTGTAATTGGCACAATTGGAATTTGGATTGTTTTGGAGGTATTGATGGTGGAGGGCTGATAAACCTGAGCGAGTATCCATTGCGAACAATATTCAGCACCCAATTGTCTTGCGTTATGTTTTGCCACTTTGTCAAGTAATGTTTGATGCTTTCCCCTACAGGAGCGGGTAACGGAAGAGGGGGAAGACAGGATTCAGGGTTTTGCACCAGCTGGCATCTTGCCTCCATGAGCGGGCTGCTGATCTTCCTCTTGTTTTTTTTCGCTGGTACGGCTGGTAGGAATGTTGGTACTGTGATTGCGTTCATGGTTGGCGGCCCTGATGCCATTGAGGGGTTTGAACCCTCTGTGTAGAGTAGCGTTGTTGCAAAGGACAGATAGATTGGAGCTGCTCCTTAGGCCTCTCCATGCCTACAGCTTTTAGTGTCTCCATTTTGGCTTACATACCGGCCATCTCATCGTCAGCATGAGTGCCCAAAAGAATCGTACCTGAAAACTATAGATTCAGACTGCATTGTTGCGATTCAGGCTTAAGTGACAGAAGGCGTAACCATGAATGCCTCCGTAATGCCACGCCATGGCAAAACTCATGTGTAGTAAGGAGGGGCCTGTCTGCTGCTGCACTTATAATTTAATTAGAAACCATCAAAGCCTCTGCAAGTATCTCATTAAAATCCTCTCTCTTTTCTCTATGGAGGTAGTCCCCAAACTGTTGGAGCGATTCCCACAGTGCCTTGTCATATTTCCCTAACAAGGCTGTGGCACTAGCGGCTTTCTTGACAGTCGTTGCTGTGTTGCAAACTTCTCTCCCCGCCGAATACATTTTGCGGCTTTCTTTATCTGGTAGTACCGTGAAGTTGGAGCTGTTGCATGTTGCTTCTTCGCAGCCAGCACAATAACAGAGACCGGAGTTGGGTCTATCCTAAGGAAAGCAGTATCCTGCTACCGAGGCCGGTATTTGCTCTGCAGCATGGAATGAGCTGACTTAATCATAGAGGATTCATGAAAAGCTCCATCGCTGGTTCCAACAGTCCTGGCACCAGAAGAAGTAAAGGACGTGACACCTATTTATGTTGCAAAGTCTCAAATATGACAGAAGTAGTAGGAGTAGGAGTGGAGACTGGAATGTTCAACTTGGAAGCACCCCTCACTAAAACCACTTGAAAAGTTGAAATGCCATTAATGTCAGGACCTTGAATCCTCAGAGTCATACGATGCTCAAATGGGTTCCACCTCCCGACAGCCCCAGGGTCTGAGTGAAACAACAGACACGTTGGGGTGATCAGGCGGGGGAAGGGAAGGATGGGAACAGCAGGGAGGGAGACCTGTAAAGGAAAATAACGTAGTGATACTTTGTGATCAAGAATTTCCAAAGAGGAGCAGCCACTAGCAATCATTCAACTTAGCAGTGGCTTTTAAACAGGGGGGTATTTGGGGCTGACTCCAGGTTAAACTCAAAAAGTCACTGTTGCATAAAGAGAAAGAAACAAGTAAAGTTATAATCCCAGCCAGTGCTGGAACACTGCCCAGCAACCCAAAGGTTAATATCACCAAAGAGATATAGCTAAACTTATGGAATTAGTGAGGGCCAAGAGCCGGTAACCGCAAATAGCCATTTGTACCGATTACAGGAAACAAAGTAAGAGAGACTGTGGTAATTATAGCTCCATTAACAGCTGGCTCTGAAAACACCTTCGTATGGCAGCCTGTAGGAGGTCGCTCGAGCAGCCCCGGAAGAACCGGAAAGAGGGTTCATTCAACGGGACTACACAGCACTTAAATAAACAGGCAGCAACCATTAGGTACAAGGCAGTAATCTGTATATACCAAATCAAGAGAAATGAATACCAGCCGGTACTGAGAGCAACCTTGTATGGCAGCCTGTAGAAGGTCGCTCGAGCAGCCCCGCAAGAACCGGAACAAAGGTTCAGCCAACGGGACTACACAGCGATTAAATAAACAAGCAGCAACCGTTAAGCACCAGGCGGTAATCCGATTCAAGTAAGGCAAGAGAAAATAAGGAGTATTGGTGCCATAAGCACCCCTTCCAGTCTTCCTCGCCTCTCGGCAGTACACGGAATCAACGGCACCCGACCGGCGCCCTGGAAACTGTCATAAGCCGGCAACGCGATGACGTCAGGCGCATCACCGGCCCAGCGCCTCTTGGGAAATGCGGTTCTTTTCCCTTTTGTCATTGACGACGGCGATACCCATGGCTCCTGACAGTGTTCTCCGGCGGCCTCCACCATGCACCGTAACAATCAACTGGTGAGATCCGTGGGTGAGGCAAATTCGTCAGTGTAAGTGAATATCTGCCAGTGCTTGACGAGGAAGTGTCTCTAGTATGTCTGGAATGAGACCTCCATCTATGATGGCGATGACGTGAATGTGTAGAGGATATATGACTACGAGAACGATGCTTCGTGTGGGATCTAGACCTCGGTCTTCGTGGTGAAGATGGTGGAGGACTTGGTGGAGGTGGAAGAGGTGGCGTAGGAGGAGGCGGAGGAGGCTGAGAGCTTGGTTCCACATCTGGAGACTGCTGATGAGATGCTGGGGATGAAGAGAGCCTAGATGGAGAATAGATTTGTGAATAATCCGAATCTGATGATTAAATACGTCTCTTCTTCTTGTGCGCCTTCTGTAGTCTTGAAGATGGTGACAAAGTTACTGAGGAGGTTCTTTCACTCCCTCTCAACGTCGATCTATTTGTCGATGGTGACCTTCGACGTCGCCTCGAAGGAGGATCTTGCTTCGACGCAGGACGCCGACGGTGGCAGTGTGTCGATGATCAACGGTGATGACTCGACGTCGATCGACAATGATGTCTCGACGTCAAGAGACTTTGATAGTGAGACAAGGTTCTCGACGGCAACCTACGAGGTGTCACCATCGGCGGCAGACTTCCTGATGCCGTCCAATGTGGTATTGTCGCCGGCTTCGAAATCGCTGTCGATGATCTTTTTCTCAACGTTGAACGTAGACATTGTTTGGACCCAGAGCCCTGGGTCGACGGCGAACAGGTCGGCGCTGTACCTCCTCTCGACGTGATTGTCCTCGACGTCGACCAGGATGATTGCCGTTTGTCAGCCCTTCTTCTACTGGGGGGCCCCTCAGAGGCTGAAGACGGATCCCTGGTAGAGGAATGACCCTCTCCTTGCCCTAGAGTCCAACCTTAAGACTTGGCCTGCTGTTTTCTTTTCTCTTCTGCTCCATGAAACCGGATTTTCATCTGTCACGCAGAGTGTGTTTTGAGAAGGTTTTCTAGATGGAACAAGCATCAGGAACATGAGAAGCAGAAGACAAACTATGCACACTCTGTGAGGATCAGTCTTGGCCTTCTTCCTACCACAGTCAGGCACTTACCAAAAACAGATGGCATTTTTTCGTAAAAAACTGCAAAGTTTCTGTCAAAAAAAAACAGAAACGTGAAGAGGAAGATCAAAGAAGTCGAGTGAAGTAGTTATTTGCTAAATTCAGAAGTGAATTTTGAAGAGAAATTGGTAGAGCTCAATGCTCCAGGGTCCTGAAAACAGGACCCGGAAAAAAGATCTGAAGTAACTGCCACTAGCTGTGCATGATGGGATACTGGTGGTCTCTGGGATCTTAGATCTTAAAGGCACAGCTTCTATTTTGAAAGACATACTGTAGGAAACTGGCTTTATATATACTACACCAAAATGCGGTATAGTGTGTATAGAGTCCAGGTGACCCCAGAGGTAGGCAGAGGTCAAAGTTAGATAGAACCTTATTATCTTTTTGTGGTAGAGTGGTCAAGCAGTAAGGCAGTGTCAGATGACAGTATTAAGCATTTGATGTACACACTCAGTCAGCAAATGAATTCACACACTCAAGGACTGACCTCTAGGCCAATTTTCTGTATAAACAATATACTGTTGTTTTATTTTTAGAGCCAAGCAAGCCTAGCACAGGTAAGCATTAAATACTTTACAGGAATACGTTGCTGAATATAGAACAGTTTGAAAATGCAAAAGGAATTATACGTTGTTTGATTTACAGGGGATGCAGTAAGTTGCAATACTTAGAAAATACAGTACATTGAAATAAATAGGCTTTTTCAGTAAATTACCGGTAAGTTACTTTTCACTGTACTTTTCTAACTCTGTGCTGGATACCTAGATCCGCTTAAGGTCAGAGTATGCTACAAGGGACTTATTTAGAGAATAGTCAGTATGATTTATGAGTTGTACAAATGTAACACACTCAATTGTATCCACAGGATAACAGTCTTAATACACAATCAAAGTAAATTAAAGGAAGGAAAAGAGAGAACACACAGAGAAAGTACTATATTTGGCAAATTTATATTTACTTAACGCAAAATTGGGGAGATGAATACAGACAAATAAATTAGAGCAAAAGTCATGAACAGAGGCAAATAATATTTTCTCTACAGTTCACAACTAAAAACATCAACTCCTAATGGATAAAGCAAACAACCTAAATTAATTAATAAGAAATGGTTGTAACCTAGATCCAGCACTGGCACATTTCCTGCAAACAGGTAAGTAAATGCGTTTTGGTTATTCGTACGATTTTTAAAGAATATTTTTAGATTTCAAAACTCCACACTAAGAAACGTTTTGGGAGAAAATTGTCAATGTTATCCTATAGAGGAAAAATAGGTTATCGGTTCAAAGGTAAGTTATCGACTGTGAGAGGTAAGGTTCTGCGGTTAGACTCAGGGGTCCCCCAGGGTCAGTGATCCACTCTTGTTACACCTTCAGCGGCACTAGGGCGGCTGGGAGCAGAGTGTTTTTTTATTTTTTATTTTTTATTGATTTTCAAACACCCAACCTCATTGAGAGGCGTTACAATAACAAGCGGATAAATGACAATTTAATATACAAGTCTCTTTTCAATATACCCCCCTCCACCGGTGTGCCTCTAGAGCTTGGTCGTTAATCAGTTAATGTGCATCAGAATCCAATACAATAGCAATCGTGAATCACAGTAATACAGTACAGGGCTCACATATATCTCGAAGGTCACCTTGTCTCCCATTGATCTTGCCCTAGGTCATTCCCCTTGTGTCAAAGTGCCAGCTGGTTCCTGACGGTCCTCAAAGTCCGAACTATCCTCTGAACGCGGCTCTGGAGCCTGCAATACTGCCACCAAGGCCTCCCACGCCCTTGCCGCCTCCTGTGCCTTGTCATTATTACTGTGCAGGGCCTGCTGTAGCTGAAGCGTGCCTTCGCTCCGCGCCCACTTGAGTAGTTCAGCCCACCATCTCCCCACACCTAGTGCCCTCGCTGACTTCCAATGCATAGTGATTTCCCTATTTGCTAACACGAGGCCCAGATCTATAAATTTACTTGTCACTTTCGTTTTAGCCGTATGTGGGAACCAATGCAACAAACAAGCGCCTAGGTCTAGTTTTATTACACAATCAGTTATATTACACAGTAATTGCAGCGCCTCCTTCCAGTACGTTCCCAAACTCGTACACCCCCCCATCATATGCTGGAAGTCGGCTCCCTCTGAACTACATCTCGGAAATCGAGCGGACACTGCACTGAAATATTGATTAAGCTTAGCTGGTGTTAATAAGTACGCCCTGTGCAGGACGTAGAACTGGACCAATTGAAATCTAGCATTCCTCGTGCTCTTCCAAGCTCTTCTGACCAATTGGGCCCACCTCTTCTCTGGAATTTCCCTGCCAAGGTCCACTTCCCACTTCTCCTGCAACGCACTTAATGGCTCTAGAGCCTTGGTCAACATACGTCTGTAAAGGCACGTAATAGCCTTAACAGTTACCACATATTGGCACACCATTGAGGCCCGCGGTTCCATCAGGCACATTCCCCAATAGCGCTGTATTGCCAAAATAAGCGCTGTATGCAGCAAGTAACCCCCTCGCGGGAGATCGTATTTATGTTGAAGGGCCTGAAACGACAACAGGGTTTCATTCTCATAGAGGTCTCCTAGCATTTGTATCCCCATGTCTTCTCAATTAGCAAGTGCCGTCCAATCTCCGCCATGGGGGAGGGCAGTGCACATACCCAGCGGTATCTCCGGAGAATACGGGCGAGTGAATCCAGCTTGACGTTGGCTCCGATTCCAGCACAACCGCAGCGTCCTCTCTTCCGCAGTGAGCCGTTCAAGAATCATCTTCTGCTGTAGCACTATAAATGACAAAATATTGTGTGGTATCCATCGTCCCTCAGGGCCATCCGGTCCCCGGAACTCCCGAGCCACAGCCTGGGTGAGCCACTGCAACTGATCTGCTAAATAGTACCATTCGAAGTCAGGCACTGCCAGACCCCCTCAGCTCTCGGACGTATCATTGTGGCCATTGCAACCCACCGTCTGCCCAACCCCCAGATAAAACCTACAGCCATGGAGCAGAGCTGTCCGAAGACAGAGCTCTGTATCCAGCTCGGCAGCGTCCGAAAATAATACAATAAGCGCGGGAGCGCTACCATCTTCAGGAGCGCCACCCGACCCGCTACCGATAGTGGCAAAGTGCTCCAAAATTCAAAACTGCCCCTAAGTCCGCGCATGGCTCAGCCCAAATTACCCTCCAGCAAATCTGCGGATGTATGATAAACGTTGGTGCCTAAATAAGATAAACAGTGAGGCTCCCATCAGACGTCTGCCACCTGCGATGGTTCCAACATAGTCGCCGCCACAGGGAACAAGCAGGTCTTTGCCCAGTTCACCTTCAGTCCCGAGAACCGCCCGAACACCAAGAGGGAACCTACCTTATCCCTCTCCGCGTGTGCCCGCACTAAATACGCCTTGTAGTCAAAGCAGCGCAACCTCTCTACTTGCGCCGCCACTCCCTCTCTTGCAGTTAAGACTTCAACCTCAGCCCCCGGGTCCTCAGAGTGGGCCCTCTTTGCTTGACGCAGCCGCTGTTCCTCCCTCTCTATGTCCTGCAAGAGCGTCCCCCGCACTCCTGCTGTTTTAGCCTATACACAAGCCCCGCACTACCACATTAAAGGCATCCCACTCTAGGGCTAGGTTCGACAGCGTCCCTTCGTTTTCAAGGAAAAATGTTCAATACCGTCAGATCCTCAAAGGCCTCTGGGCGCAATTACCAGGAAGGGATTAGAGGCCATACCCCCGACCACCTCAGCACCAAAAGTAGTGGATTATGATCCGAGATCGTCCTCGCCAGGTACTCACTATGACAGACCAGTGCATGGATGTCCGGGGAGCACAACACTGCACCCAGCCGCACATGCTAGGCATGTAGAGCAGAATAATATGAATACTCCCTCTCGCCCATATGCGGCACCCACCACGTATCTTTCAATCTCCACTCTGCCTGGCAATCCCTCCGAAGTTTCGAGAGCTTATGTATGGGTGCCTGGTGTAGCGGTGGATGTGACCTATCCATCTCAGTACCTGCGGCCGAGTTGAAATCGCCCCCCAGGAGCCGGTCAGGAATGAAGCCAGTTTCCCTGACAACAGGGCAAAAAATGCCATCTGTTCCACATTAGGGGCGTACACTCTGCACAATGCCATATCTCTCCCATCTAACCTCCCCTGGACAGACACAGACCTCCCTTCAGGATCCACTATCTGCTGTGTCGGCTGGAAGGGAACCCCGCCCTCACCCAAATCAGTGCGCCTCTAGCAAAAGCAGAATATGTCGTGTAAAACAGATGCCCCCTCCACCGGCGCTGCAAAGCCTGGCATTCAGCTTGATCCATATGGGTTTCCTGGAGGAAAGCAATCTGCACCCCTCTACGTACCAAATAAGCATGGACCCTGTGACGTCTTAACATTGTGAGCATTCCCCATACATTCCACGTAATACATTTGAATTCAAGTGATGCTCCCATAATGCGAAGTATCCCAATTCCACAACTGCTCTCCCTGCATTGGCACACCGATGGGCCTAACAACCCTAGGACCAACCCCAAAAAGTCCCCCCCCTCCCCAGAACAGGCTCTAAACAGCTAGTACCCACCAAACTAACCACAAACAGTCCCCCTGGTAGCTACCAGTGATTCACTCTAAGAGTGAAACAAGGGGGGTGCTCTAACGCCAAGAAGATCTGGCCCGCTACTTCACTGCATCCTGGCGCCAACCCCATTATAACAATAAAAAATACCCCTCATCCCCAGACAGATGGCGTATATCACCTCACCCAAGCCCTAAGACCTCTGATCCTCACCCAATCACCCCTGCCCAAAGACAACAGTACCCGGACCAATCAACCCCTCTTACTAGTCACTTGGGACAGTGCATAAAGTCAGGCATCTGCGATCTCGTCCGCTGTCCCAGGAGTGACATGCGGCAGGGTGACACTCCCCGCATCCGTCCCATCAGAGTCTGTCCCCGCCAATCCCTTTTCCGAGTCGGTCACTCCCAACAGTGTGGTGCTACTCGCTTGCAAGATCTCAGTCACCGCTTGCAGGGCCGTCGAGCTCTCTTTCTCAGTCTGTGTCGTGGAAGGTTTCTGTGTCCCAGGATGCACTCTTCTGGTACGCCTTGTGTGACGTCGTCGCGATGCCTCCGCTGTTTGACATCCAGCTCCTCCTGCTCCATCCATCACTGCCAGATAGGTTTCTAACCAGCTCCATGCTTCATCTGGGTTATTAAGGAACAAAGTTTGGCCATCCATAGTCACTCGCAAGCGTGCCGGAAACATCAGGGAATATTGAATGCCTTCATCTCGGAGGGCCTTCTTGACCACCAGAAACGAGGCTCGATGTCGCTGTACATCAAAAGTATAATCCGGGAACAGTGACACATTATTGTTGTCCACTCTGTATGGGCCTGCAGTGCGTGCTCTATGAAGCAGCAAATCCCTGTCCTTATAATGGAGCAAGTGGGCCACCACCGGCCAAGGCGGTCTCCCAGGTGCCAACGGGCGGGCAGGTACTCTGTGCGCTCTCTCCTAGGTGTAAAAAGGCTTCAGGCCCTCAGGGGCAACCTCTGTATGCAGCCACTGTTCTAGGTAGTCTATCATGCTGTCTCCTTCCACTCCTTCCAAAAGGTCCACCAGCCGGATGTTATTCCGTCTATTACACCCTTCGGCATCTTCGGCCCTCTTTTCCAAAACTTGTAGCCTGCGAGTGACTTCTTCCAACCTAGTATCCATTGCCTTCTGAGCCGGTTCCACAACCTCCAAGGTAGCCTCAGCCTGCTTCACTCGGTCAGCCAGCTTCACATGATCTGCCCCCAGGAGTCCCAGGCCCAGCGACACTTGAGCAATGTCTTGTTGAAGCACCTCCTTTGTATCTGTAACTGCCCTGAGGATCTGATCCACTTGCTGTTGCATCAGCTCTTCTAGGGGCGGTTCAACCACATCTCGCCTCCGCTGCTCCGCCGCTCCATCTTCCGGCTCCAGGGGAGCCCACCCCACTGCCGGCCCGCGGTTTCCCCATGGGCGTCAGATGGTGGGGGCCCCAGGCCTGGTCTCACCTTTGAGTACGTCCTAGTATCCGGTGACGTGGGACTCCCGGTAGTAAGAAATATGGGCTCTCTGAGGCGTCAGCCTCCGCCGTCCAAAACGCTTCCGATGTCCTCACCCATCTCCACGTCCTGCGATCATCCCAGCTGGGCAGTCCACCCCAAGGCCAAACCCCTGCCCGCCAGGGAAGGGTGCATCAGGCCCAACTGGACCACTGCGGCCTCGTAAGGATCTCTCCCACACCTGAGTTAGCCTGGCAGGATTCCCCAGCCTCCACCAGAGGGGGTTCAACAGTCCGCCACCAAACGGGTACCCCAGTTCAGGGCCCGAGGCTACCGAAGGCCACAGGGGGCAATCACCTCCGCCCACCAGCATCATCCGTCCCGCAGTTACCACAGGGTGCCTTGCCAGGGATTCCTCCAGTCCAGAGCGTCACTGTTCACTGCAGATTACTCATACACCACCATCTGGGGGGCCGCGCCTCATTCAGCCCCCGTCGCTGGCTCCGGAGGTCCAACCGCAGCCTCCCAGCAGTCCTGCCGCAGCAGGGTCACCCACTCCAGAAGGACCGGCAAGCTCACTCCTCCATTCGCCAGCCAGATTATGGGTAGCACCACCTCCCTCTGAGTTCACAAGATCAGGGTCCCCCTAGTGCTCGGGCACAGTTCCCTCTACCTGCCCCAGTTCGCAATGGTAGTGCGGGCCCTCACAACAGGCAGGGCAGGATCCTCACCCGCAGTCCAATGACCAGGCAGCAACCAACTTCACCTTCAATGGCTAAGCATAGGAGCCCAGTACGCCCCCAACGCTAGTGCTGGCAATGTCCGCGGGCCGCCGAAGCCAGGGTCTTCACACGACCTCTTTTGCAACACCCAGGTACTGTTCATTCCTTCCCGGAGCTGTTGTTGATAGCCCGATGTCCCTAATACTCCCCTCCTGGGTCACACCGCCAGCAGCCACCGCCTCCTCCTCGCAGCACCTGGGGTGAGGGGGAGCAAGATCCCGCTATTGGCATCCGACTCCGATCGCGTCACAGAAGAGCCTGTTTGGCCCTCTGTGCAGGATAAGTGGTGAGGTCGGCGCAGAGCTCACAGCTCATGTGACCGTCCTCATCAGCGTCCAAGTCACGCCCCCCGCTGGGTGCAGAGTGTTGAGGCCCAATGTTATCCAATGGGGGATAGGGGGCCTCCAGTTGGTGGCTGCTAACAAGCAGGCCACTGGGTTGTGGGAGCAAAGCTGCTAGGGTTTAGGTCAGGGCAATTGGGGAAACCAAGAAGCACAAAAGGTGCACCCTCAGCGGCACTGAGGCGGGCGGGCGGGTGCAGAGTGCTGTTTCAATGTCGGGGTGCCCTGTGGTTTCCAATGGAGAACATCCAGGTTGCTAAAGCACTGCAGGCAGGGAGACTAAGGACTTCTGGGTGCGACCACCAATTTGAGAGATAAGTTGGAAAGTTAGGGGTTGGTTAGGCACCGTTGGTTTGGGCACACAAGGCCGTGGGGCGTCGAGGGGCGCTAGGTGGCGCACATCCGAGATGGCCGCACACCAGTGAGGCTCCGGAGTCTCGGTGATGTAATCCGCCAATAATCCGTACATCTACCAGATAATTCAGATACCTTCAAACCAGAAAGTCCTGCCGCACTGAACGAGAGATCGAGGCTCCTGCGTGATCCGGTGAGCGGTAGCGGGTCTGTTCCGGCTGCGGGCATGGAGGCGGGTGCCTGTGCTTGAGACCTAATCGGATGTTGCCGCTATGTGAGCCCTTGGACTCCCACGTGTGGCTAGGACCGAACCTTTCGCTATTGGTCGGAGATCTTCCCTGCTTTGCACTGATCTCCGCTACGGATGCCTGCCGCTCCGATCTGCGTCATTCCACGTCAACATCGGCGACCAGAGGACTACGGGTGCCAGAGGTGAGCTGCACGCCTGCCGCGACTGCTCCCGTTCGGCAGTGGGGGAGGAGACCGCGCCATTTTCCAGGCGCTGAGAGTTGTGCTGCCCTGTCCTCCTTCTGAATCTTCTGCGCTCGCAGGGGCGCAACTGGCCAACGCCTCTTCATTCAGTTGGGGCCTGGAAAAACCTTAATACCATCAAATTGCCTACACTGGCCGGCGTTCCCACCCTTGTGCATCTCTCCTCAACGGCCGCTGGACCTCCATCCAACACAACCGCACTGTGTCTGGGGAGCACCCGCGAGTGAGGCCTCCCTGCACCGCGATGTAAAGCGAGACCCTCGCGGTATAGATCCGTCTGCAATCCACGCTGCGCCCTCACAAGCCATTGATCCTGGATTAAAGGCCTCCCTCCCCTGCACCATCGCAGCGGACAACTCTTCGCCATATAGCACAGTGTACTTTCCAGCCAGTCAGTGGCTCCATAGAACCACCACACGGTGCAAAGATCCTCAAGCACCCAGATCCTGGCAGCCGTCTACTGGGACACTGCCTGTTAAGTTGACTGTGCCCTGCATTCTTGTTCAGACATAACTCTTGCAGTAACTCAGTCTTCAATACGTCGTATGGGCATGACACCATATCCTCTTGCAAACCGGGCGGGCTCTGTGATCCCCTACTCCTTCCCTACACCTTTGCGTTGTGCAACACCATTGAGGCCATATCAGACCTGTCGGCCACTGATTCAGTCCGACTACACAGCAAGAACTCGCATTTCCTGAAAAATTAAACACACCAGCCTACATTGCGTTTGCTTGGTCGCTTTGCTGTACAACACTAAACAATGACAAAGCCAGACAACCGGCAGCCCAGACTGATGTTTGAAGCCAAGAAGGCTGCGAAGTGCTCAGCTTCTGTGGACTCTGAATCGGCAGATCCGGATCCTGCCAGCACTTTCTCACACATATAATGGCAGCCAATGGGGCTACTCTGTCCTTGCCTTTCACCTGTATCATGAAAAAAGGGATTTTGTGAAGATTATTCTGCATGTTTAATTCTACAAAAACCACACAAATGTTGTATACTGGCTACCTTTTTTCAATTCATGATGAGGATAACGCCAGTGTAGCCTATGTATTTAGGCTGCATTATTGTCTTTTCTATCTCTTAAGTGTTTTTGCAGGCCTTCCTGAAGAAAGGCGAAAAATATACACTTAAGAAGATGTATCTAAAGAAGTGCTATGTGGGCGGGACTATTCAAGTGCTTAAGACTATACATAGAAATCCCCTAGCAGAGAATGTATTCATGCCTTTGAAGATGTATCCTCACAGAGAACATTGTAAACAGATTTCCACGCAGAACCCACAGTGCCCAAGTAGGCAGTGACAGCTTGGACTGGTGAGTGAGAAAAATGAACTTAATTCACACTGTCATTCGTGCCCAGAGTAGTCTGGTTAAAACGATGGAGGCGTGCTGTGATGCCTAGTGCTCCCAGCATCACCTGTCCACTCACCCTGTCCTGCAATCAACCTGAATGGACTCAGGGGAGTTTTGTTTTTGTTATTTTGTTCTCTTCCACAAGTTGGACTGGTTGTCAAATAAAGTTCGGGAGGGATGTAGTGACAGGCCGGTCACTTTCTAGTATTTGTAAAGAATTGTGTTTCCACCAGCCACTCCTTGAGGGATGGCTTTACTACTCACCCCCCACATCCATCCATCACAGGTGTAACCGGTAAGTGGACTGCCAATAAAAGGTGCTGGGCGCACGTGCCCTAGTCCAGTTCCAGAGTGTATGCCACTGTGCCTGCGTGGTTATTTTAAGTGCATGGGTGCCTAGGGCCCCAGCCTTACAGGTCCCTTCAATGAGGTTGCAGGGGGGGGGGGGCTCAAGTTTCATGATGACGTTCAGGCTGGTTACTATTCAGTATACTATGAATAATTCAGCACGCTCTCTTTCATGAAAGCTCCTCTCCGCCCCTCTTCCCCAAGTCTGCATTCCGAATGACAGGGTAGTGGCCAGGAAGTGACAGGGCAATGGTAAACTGTGGAGCTGTAGGATCTGCGAGATGCTTCCTCTTGGACTCTGTAGGCGAAGGGATCTGGTCTCATGACACATGCAGTGTCTTACAAATGAACAAAGCAAATCTTTTTGTGCAGGAAAACGCCTAGGATAATTCTTCTGCTAAGTCCGAAAAGTGTGTCCTTGTTTTCTTTCTTTTACGAATAGTGAGTGGTGAACTTGTAGAAATTGACAGCGAGGACCTTGTGTGAGTTTAATTTTGCGTTTTTTCTCTGTGACTGAATGACTCAACTGGTGTGTGAGTGAGACAACAGCTCCTCACAGATGCAGCTTGTCTCTGCGCTCTCAAGGCTCCTGCCATAAAGGGCACAGGAGGGCTTCTGCAGAGCTCGCTGCCTGGTAGCAATCCTACCAAAGAAGGCCTGTGTGTGTGCTCACCGTCCTCGTTAACCTGGCCACAAAAATTGAATATGAACACATTAAATGAAATCATTCAGACAATGGGGACATGTAGTTCCAAATGTTTTGCACGTGAAATATGGCAGAACAGGGTCCAGGTTGGTGTTCATATACAATTTTTGTGGCCAGGTTAACGAGGACGGTGATTTTCTAAACCGTTCCTCTATATGTAAATATTATAAATACTTCGTATGTCACTATCCTATGACTTTTCCTCTATCACCTATCCACTAAATACATCCCGTATCACCCCCTTTCATCTGCACGTCCCCTTCCTAGGGGTAACCTACACGTTCATGAATTACTACAGGTGTATTGTACTCAGCAATCTAGATGCAATGAATTAAAATTGCTTCTGTTCCTTGAATCTGGTCTGTTGCATTTTCCTTTGACAGATGTATTTATTACCTTGTGCGTAACCTAGGAGTAGGCTCTCAAATAATTTCAGTTAGTAACTACGTACTGATTGATTCTGCTATATTAAGTAAAAGGTCTAGGACCACTGTTTTCTATACCTCACTACACCCAGGATCCCGACCGTTGGGTTACCCCATTTTTAGGTCGAGCAGACATACATTCAGTGCGTAAGCATTGATTGTGTCTGCTTCAGACCTATTGTCACCCGTATTTAGGAATGAAGACACGACTCAGACGCGCGCTTTTGCAGTCTCAGTTTTGACCGCGGGAGCGTGCTTCTGAGCCGCGCTTGCGCAGACTAACTCGCTTCCCTCGCATGCATTAACGGCGCACACACACAGACACAGCCAGCCCCCACCCCTCTGCACGCACACACACACACACAGGCGCACGCACACATACACACGCTCCCGCCCCCCACCCCCCTGCACAGACACGCACGCATACACACGCCGCCGCCGCCCTCTACCCTCCCCCCCCACACACACACACACACACACCGCCCCCCTTACAAATAAGCCTTACTCACCGCATCGCCGCCACTTCGTCCTGACTTCTGCAGCCACAGCTGGGCATCAACTCTGTGGGCGCGGGCTTCGCGGAAAACGGAAGTCCCGCCCCACGACAGGCGTGACACTCCCGAACTTCCGTTTTCAGGATGCGCACGCTCGCAGCTTGTTTTTGTTGCAGTCATGTCTCGTGGTCCTAGGGCTGTGTGGGAGTGCCGAGGGGATCGGACACGCGCATTCACCACGTCCAGTTACGCGCTGTGCCCATCTCCTATCTCCCTTCTCGCTACTGCCAGCATGCACATGGTACGTGACAATGGCGAGGCGGACAGCACCTCACTCTTTCACTATTACACACGCCGCTGTACAAGTGCACGCTGACAACTCCCAGACCCAACAACATACGGTCCCTAACAACAGTGAGGCGGGCAGCGCTTAACGCTTTCACTATCACATTGCCAGCAGCCCCACTCACCGGGCTGCTGTGCATATTTATTTATTTATTTATTTATTTATTTATTTACAAGCTTATATAGCGCTGGAATCGACTCCATCAGGAGTATCTCTGCGCTTTTGGGCCAGTCAACCAATACAGATAGGAACACTGATACGGATTAGATCTCATTTTTAAATAAAACAGTTTTAAGGAGTTTTCTAAACTGTATGTGAGAGGTGCAGAGTCTGAGATTTAAGGGGAGTCGATTCCATAGATTGGGTCTGCTACGGACAGTGCTCTGCCTCCGTGTCTGGTCTTTTTGACACGAGGAACCACCAGTTGATGGCTTGTGCAGGATCTAAGTGGCCTAGACGGGATGTAAGGAATGAATTTCTGTCGCAGGTAGGTAGGGCCCTGTCCATTTATGTTTTTATGAATTATACAACAAATTTTAAATTTTACTCGTTGTCGTATGGAGAGCCAATGAAGTTGTTGTAAAAGAGGTTTGGATGCTGTTCTTGGTGGGGCTTTCAGAACTAGGCGCGCCGCTGTGTTCTGGACTACCTGAAGTCTGGCCAACACTCCCTCGTTGGCAGATAGGAGCAGGCCGTTACAGTAGTCGATACGACTTAGAACGAGGGTTTGCACTAAGGTCCTCCTAAACGTGTCTGGCAGCAAAGGAAACATTTTTCGCAGCATGCTGATGACATGAAAACATGAACCTGCAACAGTGTTAGTGTGTTGCTTTAAAGACAAATCCTGATCGAGGCGGATCCCCAGGTTTTTCACGACCTGTTTGGGTTCTGGGACCACACCAAGGTCAGAAGGCCACCAATCCGGAGCCCATAGAAGCCTGGCTTCGCCAAATAGCATAAGTTCTGTTTTGCTAACGTTGCACTGCAGATAGTTAGTGGACATCCACTGTGCAACGGCCTTCATACCAGCAGAAAAGGAGTTTTTTATTTCAGTGGTGAGAGTTTCAAAAGGGAAGAGGAGCTGCGTGTCATCCGCGTAGGATACGGGGATGAAACCAAATCTTCGCATCACTCTTGCCAGGGGTGCCACATAGATGTTGAAGAGTGTTGGGCTCAAACAAGAGCCCTGTGGCACCCCTTTTGAAATCTCCACCTCTGCTGAGCGGTGAGCACCCATGGTGACAGTCTGGGTGCGCTCGGTTAGAAAACTCCTGATCCATGTGAGAAGTTGGCCCGATATGCAACGTTCGCTATTCTAGCGACCGCTATGTATCGTTCCAACGACCCTTATGGTGTTTGGTTGTAAGTCAACCTATAGACCAGCTATCCTAGTAGCGTGGATACGAGCAGTCTAAGGCTAAAGACTCGAGAGGGCGCGTTAAGCCAGCTGTTTACCACACATGTACCCCTTGAACACCCAGTGAAAGGACACCACACCAGTGTTATGAAAATAAACAATATATTTATTAAGAATCACAACAGCCCTGTACTCTTTATGAGGACAGGGTACTAAGCACAAACCAAATCTCTTAGGAAAATACTTCAAGTGCACAGTTTAAAACAAGTGTCCGAGGACACGGAAAGGTTAAGGTCTCGGGCGGACCCGATAAGGCAAGTCGGAAGCGAGGGACTCGGGACCCTAGAGTAAGGAGGCTATGCAGGCACCGAAATGCCGAGTTACCTAGCCACGAGGGCTGCGGCTGCACAAGTCTTACAGGCGTCGGGGTCTTCGCTGACGAGCCAGGAGCCGGAAGAAAGGAGTTGCTGGCCGGCGACCAGTGCTGAATAGTTCGGAGAGATCCAAGCCTGGATCAGAAAGTGATGACACCTGAAAGCAGAGGGGACCAAGTTCGTACTACTAGCCAGTAGTTAGAGGGTACCAGGAAGGCACCGGTTGGCCGTCACCTCGACTAGGTGAGTGGGCGACGCTAGGCTCTGCAGTCTCCCGGACCAGGAGGCGTTGTCGGCGACCAGGATGGAGGTGCGAGCTGTCCCACGAAGGATGATGCTGTCGGCGTCGCTGGGCCCAGGATGTGGCAACAAGCCTTGGCAGTTCTCAGGGCCACGTGGTGGGCCTAAGATGGCGTCTTGAGTGGACCAGGAGGGTCCGGGGTGCTTCTCGACAAGGATGGAAGCAAGGGCCAGTCTGGAGCAACCAGACCGGCAGTGTTGGTTGTCGGTTGTCGTCGAAGGAGGGCACAAGCCAGCGGCTAGTGACCAGACAACGTGTTGAGCAGCGAGCAGAAGGGCCCCACGCAGATCGTGGAGATGCTGGGAGGCTGGACTTCGGTGCTAGAGCGGCTCAGGGTCGGGGCTTCTCGGACCCCAGAGCACTCACCAGGGAATTGCTTCGAAGGTCGTGCTTGTTAAGAGCGTGCAGGTTCTGATGATGGCCGGTCCCTCGAGGTCTCGTCGCACCCACAGATCACAGCTGAGCTGATGACGTGGGTAGAGGTCAGAGGTGCCAGGGAAGCCGGTTCTCGTCGAGCTGGGCCGTCGGATTCCTTGAGGAAGGACTTACAGCAAACCGCAGAGTTCTTAGATGGTGCCCGCTGATGCAGGGTGACTACTCCTTAGTCACAAGGGAGAAATCTTGAGAAGAGTCTCGAATGTCCTTTCGTAGAAAGTAGTTCTTGATTCAAAGATGATCTAATTTGGAAGGGTCCCCGCTCCGGCCTTTATCCTAAAGAAAGGGGCGGGTGCATGACTAGGTCCTGCCCTAAGGGTGGGACCAGGAAGGGGGGTAGTTACACCCCTCTCCCCTGCTGGACTTTCCCCAGGCCAGGGCTGGCGCCCCTGGAACTGGTTCTGACCGGCAGATGCGTAGTGAGCACCGGGGTGCCACTCCGCAGTCACCTTCTCGCAAAAGCCCTACCTACCCAGAATACACAAACCCTGTCTGGGACGGTGCGAACACCGCCCTTGACAGGAAACCCTTTGTCCAAGCGCTCCTCGCTGGAAGGACTCCCAGCAGCAGGAGGTCAGACTCGTGTCTGTGGTGGCAGCATCCATTTTGTGGAGCTGAGGCTTTAGTTAACTTTAACCGGGGTTCACAGTTACGTACATGTCGTGTCCCTCTAGAAGGGCGGAATGCTAACCTCGTCGCCAGGGTTGGTGAGAGGGCAGCATCCCGATTCGTATGACACCTTACTCGACATGTCTTGATAACGCGACACCGAAGTTACCGATGTGGTACGCGTTATCATGGAACAGCCATTGGGTCTTGATTCCGCAAGCTGCAACCGGGCTCGGCTCGGGCCAGAGCCTAGTTCACACGAGCCCATGCACTCTGCCTTCAGGATTGTCAAGGCCTGCCATAGGAGTGACTGATAGGAACTCGAGTGTCCATTGTATGGTTAGATATAGGGCTACTATATCTAAAGCAAAGCGTGATTACACGACTTCGCCCCAGCTGTCGTGCAGCCAGTTGTGTCAGATTTAGGCGGCCAGCCAGGGGTGGCATAATACATGCTGCAGCCCCTGGCGGCCCTGGGTACACCTATGCCCTGAGTTACAGGGTCTGATAAGGTGGCCCAGTACCAATTGGTAAATGCACCTAGGGTACATCTCGTAATTTAGAAAGAGAACAGCCAGGCTGTGGGTCTGATTAGCAGGCCCACAGCCAGAGAAAGTCGTAAACCAGTGAAACAAAAGCAAAAAAATCTGGGTGATCATAGGATTGCAGACCCTACTCTCCTACATGACCCCCCCCCAAACGTCGGAACACTAAGCTAACCTTGACCAGGTGAGTCTTCTTGTTCTAAGTGGAAATATCTGGAGAGCCCATCGGCATTGCCATGATCAGTACCAGGTCTATGTTCCACTGTAAAGTCCATCCCCTGTAGGGAAATGGACCACCTTAGCAGTTTGGGGTTTTCACCCTTCATCTGATTTAGCCACAAGAGGGGCTTATGGTCGGTCTGAATCTTGAAGTGAGTGCCAAACAAGTATGGCCTCAGCTTCTTCAGGGCCCACACCACAGCAAAGGCCTCCCTCTCAATAGCTGACCAATTCTTCTCTCTAGGGGTCAGCCTTCTACTTATAAAAGCAATGGGCTGGTCTTGACCATCAAAATTCAGTTGAGAAAGAACAGCTCCCACACCCAACTCAGAAGCATCTGTTTGGACAATGAATGGTTTGGAGTAGTCCGGACTCTTGAGGATAGGCGCCGTGCACATGGCCTGCTTTAGGTCATCGAATGCTTTTTGACAGCTCGCTGTCCACTGAACCTTCTTTGGCATTTTCTTACTCGTCAGTTCGTTTAATGGTGTCACGATGGAACCATAGTTCCTGACGAATTTTCGGTAGTAACCAGTCAGGCCCAAGAAAGCTCGAACCTGAGTCTGGGTGGTTGGAGGAGCCCAGTCCCTGATTGACTGTATCTTGCTCTCCAGTGGCTGAACCTGGCCTCCACCCACAAGGTGGCCCAGGTATACAACCTGTGTCTGCCCTATCTGGCACTTGGTGGCCTTGATAGTGAGGCCTGCTGCTTGCAGCGCCTCTAACACTTTCCGCAGGTGGACCAGGTGATCCTCCCAGGTGGAGCTAAAGACAGCAATATCGTCAAGATACGCCGCACAGAAGTCATCCAGCCCAGTAAGGACTTGATTCACCAACCGTTGGAAGGTGGCAGGTGCATTTTTCAGACCGAAGGGCATCACCACGAACTGATAATGCCCACCAGGGGTTGAAAATGCTGTCTTAGGCTTGGCGTCCTCAGCTAACCTGATTTGCCAATACCCAGCTGTCAGGTCAAACGTACTTAGGTAGTTGGCCGAAGCCAATCTATCGATAAGCTCGTCTGCCCTTGGTATTGGGTGGGCGTCAGTCTTAGTGACCGCATTGAGACCCCTGTAGTCTACGCAGAACCTCATCTCTCTCTTACCACCCTGGGTGTGAGGTTTCGGCACTAGAACTACGGGACTAGCCCAGGGGCTATCCGAGGGTTCAATGCCTCCCAACTCCAACATTTTCTGCACCTCACTCTTGATGCAGTCTCTAACGTGATCAGGCTGCCGGTAGATTTTACTCTTCACGGGCAAGCTGTCACCAGTGTCAACCTCATGGGTGCACCAATTGGTCTGACTGGGTGTTAGAGAAAACATATGTCGGAACGACTGAAGAACCTGTTTACAGTCGCTCTGTTGATGTTCGGAGAGGCTGCCACAAAAGACAACACCGTCTACCGATCCATCGTCAGGATTCTGAGTGAGCAGGTCGGGGAGAGGGTCACTCTCCTCTTCCTGTCCCTCATCTAGGGCCATGAGCAAACTCATGTCCTTCCTGTCGACATACGCTTTGAGCCTGTTGACATGAAGCACCCTGTGGGGGCTCCGGGGAGTTCCCAGGTCGACCAGGTAGGTGACCTCTCCCTTCTTCTCCAGGATGGTGTGGGGCCCGGACCATTTGTCCTTGAGTGCTGCTGGGGCCACTGGCTCCAACACCCACACCTTCTGTCCGGGCTGGTAAACAGTCAAGACAGCCTTTTGGTCATGCCAAGCTTTCTGGAGTTCTTGGCTGGCCTTAAGGTTTTCCGATGCCTTTTCCATGTATTCAGCCATCCGCGAGCGGAGGCCAAGCACATAGTCCACTATGTTGGCTGCAGGCTTTTTGAGAGGTCTCTCCCATCCTTCCTTCACCAAACACAGGGGTCCCCTTACAGGATGCCCGTACAGAAGTTCAAAAGGGCTGTAGCCAACCCCCTTCTGTGGGACTTCTCTGTATGCGAACAAGAGGCAGGGGATCAGGACGTCCCATCTACGCCGAAGCTTTTCCGGTAGTCCATGAATCATCCCTTTAAGGGTCCTGTTGAATCTCTCAACAAGCCCATTGCATTGTGGGTGATAGGGTGTAGTGAACTTGTAGTTGACACCACATTCCTTCCACATAGCAGTTAAGTAGCTCGACATAAAGTTTGCACCTCTGTCGGAGACGACCTCCTTAGGGAAGCCCACTCTGGAGAACACTCCAACTAGGGCTCGTGCCACAACAGGTGCTGTAGTGGTCCTAAGGGGAATAGCTTCAGGATACCTGGTGGCATGATCCACTACCACCAGTATAAACTTGTGTCCTGAGGCTGTAGGTGGTTCCATGGGACCGACGATGTCGATCCCCACCCGTTCAAAGGGCACCCCCACCACAGGCATTGGTATAAGGGGGGCCTTTGTCGTGCCACCTGACTTACCACTGGCTTGGCAAGTGACACAGGAGCGGCAAAACTCCTTGGTATCTTCGTTCATGTGAGGCCAGTGAAAGTGCGAGACAAGCCTGTCCCACGTTTTCGTCTGGCCTAGGTGTCCTGCTAAGGGAATCTCGTGGGCCAAGGTAAGTAGGAAACCACGCTGAGACAAGGGTACAACCAGCCTCCTGGTCATGCCAGGCTTGGGGTCTCTTGACTCAGTGTACAGGAGTCCATCTTCCCAGTATACCTTGTGGGTACCTGTGGCGTTCCCAGCAGCCTCAGCAGCAGCCTGCTGTCTGAGGGGTTCAAGAGAAGGGCAGTCTAACTGGTCCTTCCCCAGGTCTTCCCTTGAGGGTCCCCCTGAACTCAAGAATTCCACTTGATCAAGCTCGAACTCTCTGGGCTCAGTTTCCCTCAATTCCTGTAGGTCAGCCTCCTCTGAGACTTGATCCACGACCTGGGGCAAGGGGGAAGGCGCAGCCTTAACCCTACCGCTCTTTTTCTTGGAAGGTGTCTGGTCCATTGTTCCAGGATCCAGCACCTGTTCAGTGGGGCATTTCCTGACCTGTGACCTGGTCACAGCGAACACATGCGCTGGCAAACCTAACATCTCCATGTGAGTCCGGTGCTCCACTTCTGACCATTGTGACGACTCCAAATCATTGCCCAACAAACAATCCACTGGGAGGTCTGGACTAACTACAACCTTCTTTTGGCCAGTTACCCCTCCCCAGGAGAAAGCTACAATTGCCATACTGTGATTGGTAGTGACATTGCTTGCATTGGTCACCAGGAATTCTGTACCTGGCATGATCTGTCCAGGGTCCACAAAGTTAGGCGTCACCATGGTGACGCTGGCACAAGTGTCCCTATAGGCCTGAGCCATCTTTCCATTTATGAAAGGCGTCTGTCGGTATTTGCCCAACGTATTGGGACTTATGTCAGGGGACACGTCCGCATCCCCTGTACTGACAAGGACAGCCTGAGTGAGTGTGCCAACTAAGTTGTCACGCCCCTCAGAACCCAGGGTTAACCCTACTAAACCCTTGGGAGGCGCACTACCACTGCTGGCTGTACTAGGGGGCACAGGTGCCTTAGGGGCTGCAGTGGCAGGAGTCTGCCCTCCTCCTTTCTTGGTGCACTCACTAAACCAGTGAGATTTACTTTTACAGTACTGGCACCATCGTTTGGATTGGCCTTCTTTCTTCTTTTGGGGAGCCTGACCCCCACCCTCTTTGGGTTGTTGGGGACCTGTCGAAGACTTCTGGTCATTTTGTTCCCCCTTAGAATCTTTACCCTTCTGGTCTGCTTTCTTCTGGCCACCTTGATTCTGGCCCTGGTTCTGTTTAACTCTCGTACGAACCCATCTGTCTGCCTTCTTTCCCAATTCTTGGGGAGAGGTCAGATCCGAGTCGACAAGATGCTGATGCAACAACTGGTTCTGACAATTGTTTAAAATTTGTTCTCTCATCATCAAATTATACAATCCATCGTAATCAGTAACCTTACTGCCCAGCAACCAGCCCTCAAAAGCCTTAGTGGCACAATCGACAAAGTCAGACCAATCTTGAGACTGCGTTTTCTGGGTATCCCTGAACAGCACCCTGTACTGCTCAGTGGTTAGGCCAAACCCTTCAACGAGTGTAGTTTTCAAGACTTGGTAATTGTTCGCGTCCTCCACCCTTGTGGTGAGGAGCTTGTCTCTTCCTTTACCTTCAAAGGAGAGCCACAAGATAGCTGCCCACTGACTCTGGGGAACGCCTTGCACAGTGCAGGCCCTCTCCAACGCAGTAATCCATTTGTGGATGTCGTCCCCTTGTTTAAAGGGGGGCACTATCTTCCCAAGGTGTTTCGTATCGAAACTCTTTTCCCTATTACTAGGTACATTGCTGCCACCAGTGGGGACTACCCCACTTAACTTTTGCTCTCTCGCAAAGGCAAGCCTTTCTTTGGCTAGGGCAAGTTCTTCCCTTTCGATCCTCAGATTAGCTGCCTTTTCCTTAGCTTCGTACACTCTTCGTTGAGGGGACGTCATCCCTCTCTGCGAAGAGTTGTGAGAGCCATTGGTGCGAAGGGATCTGCGCGAATCTCTGGACAGAGATCGGGCTCGTCCGTTCCCAATGTTAAGCTGACCTGACAGTGGTCCCAGGGGTCTCCCAGTACTGCTGTCATGTTTGCTTAAGTTGGACCTGCTTAGTCTGACGACTTCTACCTGTCCCTTTTCTGCCTCATCCCCAGAGGGATCCTCATCCTCATCATCCTCCGCATCCTCGTTCTCGGCTGCGAGGTGGATGAGGTCAGGATCGTCTCTGGTTCCCTCGAGGGGAGGCATGTCTCCTTCTGGATTAGAAGAGCTAAGACGGGTCTCAGCTTTTCTGGCATCATAAGTCTCCAAGAGACCAATCAGAAAGGACGTGGTGGGGTTGGACCCCTGCTTGATCTTTTCCGGAGTGACACACCTGTCTTAACTCATTGAAGCTCAGCGCAGTATATCTTGAGAGGATGACCTGTGGAGGGTCAACTGACACAAGGGGAGACTCAGAGTTTCCTCCTTTGTCCGACATACTGTTTCTAGTGTGGTGTAAGTGATGCACCTACCTACACTATGTGTTGACCTACTGTTCCCTCGCTAAGAGTTGTAGCCAAGGTGTGCTAAGCCTTGAGGAGCTACAACAGCTGGTTCAGTAGAACTCAGAGTATTCTAAGCTTTAGTTATATGTACAAACAGTACTCGTGTGATCTTTCAACAAGATATTCTTAGGATACGTGTGGTAAAACAACAGCAAGCTCAAATCCCAACCGCTGCTCACCAATGTGAGAAGTTGGCCCGATATGCAACGTTCGCTATTCTAGCGACCGCTATGTATCGTTCCAACGACCCTTATGGTGTTTGGTTGTAAGTCAACCTATAGACCAGCTATCCTAGTAGCGTGGATACGAGCAGTCTAAGGCTAAAGACTCGAGAGGGCGCGTTAAGCCAGCTGTTTACCACACATGTACCCCTTGAACACCCAGTGAAAGGACACCACACCAGTGTTATGAAAATAAACAATATATTTATTAAGAATCACAACAGCCCTGTACTCTTTATGAGGACAGGGTACTAAGCACAAACCAAATCTCTTAGGAAAATACTTCAAGTGCACAGTTTAAAACAAGTGTCCGAGGACACGGAAAGGTTAAGGTCTCGGGCGGACCCGATAAGGCAAGTCGGAAGCGAGGGACTCGGGACCCTAGAGTAAGGAGGCTATGCAGGCACCGAAATGCCGAGTTACCTAGCCACGAGGGCTGCGGCTGCACAAGTCTTACAGGCGTCGGGGTCTTCGCTGACGAGCCAGGAGCCGGAAGAAAGGAGTTGCTGGCCGGCGACCAGTGCTGAATAGTTCGGAGAGATCCAAGCCTGGATCAGAAAGTGATGACACCTGAAAGCAGAGGGGACCAAGTTCGTACTACTAGCCAGTAGTTAGAGGGTACCAGGAAGGCACCGGTTGGCCGTCACCTCGACTAGGTGAGTGGGCGACGCTAGGCTCTGCAGTCTCCCGGACCAGGAGGCGTTGTCGGCGACCAGGATGGAGGTGCGAGCTGTCCCACGAAGGATGATGCTGTCGGCGTCGCTGGGCCCAGGATGGGGCAACAAGCCTTGGCAGTTCTCAGGGCCACGTGGTGGGCCTAAGATGGCGTCTTGAGTGGACCAGGAGGGTCCGGGGTGCTTCTCGACAAGGATGGAAGCAAGGGCCAGTCTGGAGCAACCAGACCGGCAGTGTTGGTTGTCGGTTGTCGTCGAAGGAGGGCACAAGCCAGCGGCTAGTGACCAGACAACGTGTTGAGCAGCGAGCAGAAGGGCCCCACGCAGATCGTGGAGATGCTGGGAGGCTGGACTTCGGTGCTAGAGCGGCTCAGGGTCGGGGCTTCTCGGACCCCAGAGCACTCACCAGGGAATTGCTTCGAAGGTCGTGCTTGTTAAGAGCGTGCAGGTTCTGATGATGGCCGGTCCCTCGAGGTCTCGTCGCACCCACAGATCACAGCTGAGCTGATGACGTGGGTAGAGGTCAGAGGTGCCAGGGAAGCCGGTTCTCGTCGAGCTGGGCCGTCGGATTCCTTGAGGAAGGACTTACAGCAAACCGCAGAGTTCTTAGATGGTGCCCGCTGATGCAGGGTGACTACTCCTTAGTCACAAGGGAGAAATCTTGAGAAGAGTCTCGAATGTCCTTTCGTAGAAAGTAGTTCTTGATTCAAAGATGATCTAATTTGGAAGGGTCCCCGCTCCGGCCTTTATCCTAAAGAAAGGGGCGGGTGCATGACTAGGTCCTGCCCTAAGGGTGGGACCAGGAAGGGGGGTAGTTACACCCCTCTCCCCTGCTGGACTTTCCCCAGGCCAGGGCTGGCGCCCCTGGAACTGGTTCTGACCGGCAGATGCGTAGTGAGCACCGGGGTGCCACTCCGCAGTCACCTTCTCGCAAAAGCCCTACCTACCCAGAATACACAAACCCTGTCTGGGACGGTGCGAACACCGCCCTTGACAGGAAACCCTTTGTCCAAGCGCTCCTCGCTGGAAGGACTCCCAGCAGCAGGAGGTCAGACTCGTGTCTGTGGTGGCAGCATCCATTTTGTGGAGCTGAGGCTTTAGTTAACTTTAACCGGGGTTCACAGTTACGTACATGTCGTGTCCCTCTAGAAGGGCGGAATGCTAACCTCGTTGCCAGGGTTGGTGAGAGGGCAGCATCCCGATTCGTATGACACCTTACTCGACATGTCTTGATAACGCGACACCGAAGTTACCGATGTGGTACGCGTTATCATGGAACAGCCATTGGGTCTTGATTCCGCAAGCTGCAACCGGGCTCGGCTCGGGCCAGAGCCTAGTTCACACGAGCCCATGCACTCTGCCTTCAGGATTGTCAAGGCCTGCCATAGGAGTGACTGATAGGAACTCGAGTGTCCATTGTATGGTTAGATATAGGGCTACTATATCTAAAGCAAAGCGTGATTACACGACTTCGCCCCAGCTGTCGTGCAGCCAGTTGTGTCAGATTTAGGCGGCCAGCCAGGGGTGGCATAATACATGCTGCAGCCCCTGGCGGCCCTGGGTACACCTATGCCCTGAGTTACAGGGTCTGATAAGGTGGCCCAGTACCAATTGGTAAATGCACCTAGGGTACATCTCGTAATTTAGAAAGAGAACAGCCAGGCTGTGGGTCTGATTAGCAGGCCCACAGCCAGAGAAAGTCGTAAACCAGTGAAACAAAAGCAAAAAATCTGGGTGATCATAGGATTGCAGACCCTACTCTCCTACAATCCAATCAAGGGCTCTGTTCTTAACTCCTACGTTCGACAACCGGTCAATAAGGATGTTGTGTGACACGGTGTCGAACGCTGCCGACAGATCTAGTAACACTAGAATCACGGAGTAGCCTTTGTCATGAAGCATGTGTAAGTCATCGGTGACAGACAAGAGGGCAGATTCCGTGCTGTGTTTCGGCCTAAACCCAGATTGGGAATAGTCAAGGCCTCCAGTGTTTTCCACATAATGTGAAAGATGTTGATTTACATATTTTTCCGTCAGCTTACCCAAAAAAGGGAGCAGAGAGATGGGCCTAAGGTTTGTTAGTTCAGTCCATGGAATAGCGGCATTTTTTCTAATAGGCCTGACTAACGCCTGTTTCCATTGTCTTGGGACAGAGCCTGTTCTAAGAGAGAGATTAATGAGTTTTTCCATAGTGGGGCCTAATACCTCCAGCAAAGAGGGCATAAGTCTGGCAGGGATAATATCATTAGGACTACCACTTTTAATTTGCATGGTGAGTGCTGACAGCTCCTTAGGGGTTATAGGGGGAAAGATATCCAAAGTGTGATCATTATGGTTACTCTCTATTTCGTATGAAGCGGAGTCTGCTTCACAGGTCATAATTTTATTAGAGTGCATGATTTTTGTATAGATCAAGTCTATCTTGTTAGAGAAGAATTGGGATATCTCATCACAAAGCTTTTGAGATGAAATGTCAGGACTTTCGCTAGCTGTTGGTTTGACAAAAGATTGTAGTATTTGGTACAAAACCCTGGGGGAATTATCTACTTCTGCAATAAGAGATGTTATGTGGGTTTTCCTTGCAGTGCGAATAGCTTTGTGGTATGTGCTTAATGATTCCCAATAAATGCTTCTATCAGTATCTAAGTGAGAGCATCTCCATTTTTTCTCTAACTTCCTAGCTGTTAGTTTTAGTTTTCTAAGGTTGTCAGAGAACCACACTTCCTGTTTTTTTGCTGGCCGTGGTTTGAATTTTTTCATGGGGGCTACAGCATCTATGGCAGCTATTGAGGCTTTTTCGAATTTATTTAGGGCATTTTCTATCTGATCCACTGTGGTGAAAGATGGTTCGATATATTTATCCGAAAAGGCAATTTTGTTTACTTTATGCCATTGTCTTCGTACACTGGGAAGAGACATCGGCCCATGAAAGACAGGTTTTGGGTGAGGGGTATGGAACTCAATAATAAAGTGGTCGGTCCAGCTGACTTGGGTAGGAGGGGAACAAATAACTGAAGAAAAATTGGCTAAAATAAGGTCTAAGGTATGCCCGGCTTGGTGAGTTGGGCCCACATTGCATTGTTTTAGTCCTAATAGGAGAAGATCGTTAAGAATAGATTGTGCTTCTGTGCAATCTTTCAGTTCACTATGTATATTGAAGTCTCCAATTAGAAGGAAGTCTCTGTCATTACAGACATAAGGTGCAAGAGTCTCAAGTAAAATATTCGAGAAATTGGTAGTGGGTCCAGGAGGGCGATATACCAGAGCACCCATTCTTGTGTGTTTAGGGGATAAGGCAGTTTTAAAAATAAGTATTTCAATGTCCTGCGTACTTAGTTCTGCTACTGTAGTGCAATTGATTTCTTGTTTGTGAATGATCGCAATCCCCCCTCCAGTTTTAATGAGGCGATCTAATCGTAGAATTTTATATCCTGTAGGAATGGCCAGAGCGATAGCAGGGGTTGAGTGGGGTTTGAGCCAAGTTTCAGTGCAGAAGCAGAAGTCTGGCTGAATGGTGGAAATAAGATCCCACACTTCGGATGTATGTTTAGGTAGGGATCTTAGGTTGCAGAGAATATTTTTCCCTCTAGTAAAACTGGGGGTGTTGGCATTTTTATCTTTCACTCTAGGGAAGGTGGAACATACTGAAGGATTTCCCTCAGCATCGGCTTCCTGACATTGAGTGGTAAATACAGCTCTGCATTGAATGCAAGCGAAAGGGCCCTCCAGCGAATAGTTTGAGTCCACACTACAGGCATGTGTAGGACTTACTTGTAGATTCCGAAGCGTTGTAGAAGAGTAAGTTATCCTGGAGGAATGTGGATTGTGCATAATATGCCAGATTTCCGCCAAGGCCCCAGGTCCCGTCCTGTCGCGGACGGGCGCAGACGGGCAGGTCTTTGGCTCGTCTTAGGCGCGGACTTAGGCGCCACCCTGCGCGCAACCGCTGCGCGCTAGAGCCGACGAGTGGCTAAATAGCCCTGTGTCCTAGAAGGCTAGAGCGCTAACCGCTCGACTCGAGCTTTCAGGAAGTGCCTGGGCGTGTCACTCTGGCTCTTACCTGTCCCGCCCTCCGCTCAACGGTATTGGCTACCGAGTCGGACCGGGGCGGGCAGACTCCGTTCCTCTACTCCCTTGCGCCCACGCTCTCTATTTACCATGCACTCAAGTATTGCCAGAAACACCGTGTTTGCTTGAAAACTCTCTGCTTCTCACCGTCGTACACAATCGCAAGGTGTACTGCACGCACACTACCTTACCCTCTAACGCGGACTTGCCCACTCACTTTCTCTGCTCTACTTCTCACAAATTGCTTTCCAAACCAGCACGCCGCTCTCCACACGCTCGTAGTATGCCAAGCTCTGCAGTGAACTCTCACACTGTGCCTTGCACTGTCTTAGCCTCTCACATTCGCCGCCCTGCATATTTATAATACAGTACTTGTTTGTTTTATTTTCATTTCGCGGCCGATTTTTTTTTTGGGCGGCCGCCAATGCTTGTTTGACTCGTTTTCCCGAGGGAAGGAGCAATAAATCAGCGACTACGGTGGCTTGGGGCATTTCCGCTCCAATCTTTGCGTTGATTTTTAATTTTGTCACACCGTGTGTGCAGTACATTCAACTAACGTGTGTGGAAACTAAATCCCTAGTTGTACATGTTCTTCCTTAAAACAAATTACTTTTTTTACAGACTAAACGAAGGTACATAAAATGCTGTTTAAAGTGTCTAAATATTGAAGTATATCCTGTGCGCAGCGCACTGTTCCAGTATGTAAAGATATTTCTGTGTTTAGACTGTTTTAACAGATTTGATTTTCTTTTCTTAACGGTTCTGCCTATTTTAGCGAAGTCGACCTATGCTTCTTTTTAAGAAATTGTTAAGAAGTAGCCACAGCAGAAAGGCAGTTTGTCTTGCAACAAAACAATATAAAACAAAGTCTAGACACATGTCGGCTGGTTGCATTAAAAAATAATTTGGTTATTAACTCCAAAGCATTGCGAGCAGTTCAATAAATCTATTCAATTTTGCGCATTTCAAAATGTAAAATGCATCTTTCCTTGCTCTCGGTTTTAGTTACTTTTATTTTTCGATTGTTCCCCTTCCAAAGAGTTTGCTTTACATGCTCATGTATAATCCGCACATACCAGGGTAATCAATCGTACGCTAGCTAGTGTTTTCCACCTCCCATATGCCTGTGATGCTGACAGGTATATCAAGAATGGCCATAATATGTAATTAATTGGGTACCGTTGTGCCACTGCCACCATGCCAGGCATGCTCATTTTATTATAGGAATGCTATGCAATAAGCTTGTTGTGCCCTGTAGCACATTATGCCAGCAGTGGGCCCCATAATTCCACAGATGCAGAACATACATAAGTCAAGAAACATGTTGTATCTTTGCCTTTAATTATGTGCATTCTTTGTTGGGAATGCAGCCATGTCATCTTAGAATGTTTTGGAAGCTACAGTCAATGGTTGGCCTGTTTTGAAAGAAGTTCCTGATTCTGCCAAAGGTTATTGGAATGTAAGAGATGAGCTGAACATTGTTCAAGGTGAATTGTTCAGGGGCGACAGATTGATTCCTCCTTTTGGAATGAGGGAAAAGATAATTAATTTGGCCCACGAGGGACATTTGGGTCGTAGCCTCACCAAGGCAAGAGTCAGGGAGTCATACTGGTGGCCTGAGTTAGATCGTGAAGTTGAGATTGTTGTTAAAGACTGCCACATTTGTGCTGGTAATGATAAATCAAAGAAGGTGAACACTGCCCCTCTTTCTCCCGTTGCTATACCTGAACGTCCCATGTCTAAACTTGCAGTTGATATTATTGGACCCTTTGAGAACCTTGGACCCTCTGAGAGATTCGTTGTTGTTCTAGTTGATTACACTTTGAAGTGGTTGTCTGCTTCTTGTATGGCAAGTGTTCTGAGTAGAAATATCATTGAGTTTTTGAAGGATGCTTTTACCTGTGAAGGGGTACCTGACATTTTGGTCTCTGATAATGGTGTCAGATTCACCTCCCAGGAGATGTCTGACTTTCTCAAGGATTTATCCATCACCCATCATAGGACCGCTCGCTATTCTCCGCAGGCAAACGGCTTGGTGGAAAGCATGAATAGGTTGATTAGGGCATGTGCCCAGACTGCTTTGGAGAGAAGACTTCCATTGACACCCATTCTCAGAGAAAAACTCTGGGCGCACAGGAACACTCCCAATAGTGTAACTGGTATTTTGCCGTTCAAGAAACTCAAAGGTAGAGTTGCGGGTTCTAAGCTTAATCCTTTGTGGTTGTCTGTCAAGGATAGAGGGTCTGTGCTCAAGGATTCTAGGGTGAGTGATTATCAAGACAAGTACAAGCGCAGATTTGACGTCTTGAAGGGGGCGAAGGATTCTTTTTGGAAAGTGGGTGATTTTGTTTTTGTCAAGAAGGCAGTTTGGTCCCCTAAGGGTGAGTCGAAGTTCTTCGGGCCTAGGCGGATTGTGAAGGTCATGAAAAATTTTGTTATGCTTGCTGGGGGAGATGTCTGGAGCATGTCACGTTTGTCAAGGTGTGTGGAGGGGGATGATGGTAATGTGAAACCTGATTCTGTTAATGGTACTGTTGATGGTACTGTAAAACCTGTTCCTGTTCCCACAAACTCGAGAATCAGAAGACCACATTTGTATCTCCAAGATTACTGCACAATGTGAATTTCTTTCTTTCTTCTGTTCTTTGTTTTCTGCTGGTTTCTTTTCTTCTTCTCTTGTTTTTTCCTTTTCTTTTCTCTCTCATTTTTTTGGTTATTATAATAAGGGAGATGTGTTGTATCTTTGCCTTTAATTATGTGCATTCTTTGTTGGGAATGCAGCCATGTCATCTTAGAATGTTTCATGTTAGTGTCAGTTGCTACATGGTCTTGGATGTGAACGACTTGCTTTCCTGGGCAAATAAACTGCTTCTCAACTGAATACCTTGGTCTGCTTCTTCACAATAAAACACTACCTGTATTCCATGTACTAGATATTGCCAGTGATGGGTTCCATTATTCCAAGTAGGAGCATAGTTCCAGCATGACCACCTTTATCCCTGGGGTGCCCTCATCCAGCAGGACGTGTAAAGACTTTTTACAAATTAATACTGTTCTACCAGGGTTTGGCTCATTCTTCCCATAAGCATTCATAGTCTGCCTAGAGTTCTCACAATTAAACCATGGGTGCTCCAAAACAAGTTATAAAAACCTGCATTCTGCCAAGAATTGTGACCATTATGCCAGGAGTACCCCCATCATAATAGAAGTGCCTGCTCTTAGTAAATACTAACCTTGCCTCAGGGGTGGCACCAGGGATGCCATAGTTGGCTTCCGCATGCTTTGTCTGGAGGTAAAAGTAAATTTTATCTGACATCACACGAGGCGCAGATGCACTTACACATAGATGCGCATGCGCGCTTCCACACGTAGATACACTCATTCATGAGAACACACAAAACACACACTCCCTCCCAGTGCAGCAGCCTCTTGGGATCCTGCCATTATAGACCCTATACTGATACAACCAAGCATGACAATTTACATCCAGCAGTATATGGCCAATTGGTTAAAGAAACCCGATTATGATTGGTCATTTGTTTCGGACACTGCATTGTCAATCAGGCTGCAACTGTGACAATGGTCACGTAAATACAACACATATTGCAATACAAATGCTTTAGGTGTCACATTTGCGAAAGTTATAACTATTGGCATTGTAAATGACAAAGCTATTAATTTCGCTATTTTCAAAACAAACACATAAATAAAAAATGTGTCCTTTACAATACCAATCGCTCAAACTTTCCTAATGCGAGACCTATTGCACTGCAAATGCTTGTTGATAATGTTTTTTTTGAGGCGTCAGCAGCAGGGACCAGTGGCCGCAGGATCCACCAGCCTACAGCAGGATCCTTCGGCGCCTTCCTGCAGAGCAGGACTCTACTTGGGTTTATGTTAATGGGCACTTGCAACTTCACACAAGCTGGAAGTTCGTAAAAGGCAAACGTGATTCCACAGTCTTTAGCAGAGGGCTTGGTGATAATACCTCCATTTTAGCAGCTCCAATTTGTTTGTTCTTATTTCACTTCACAACACAGAGAACTCTTTGTTCAGCACATCCTGATGCATACAATGTGCACAGCAACCTCACATACTCTAGTGAGGAAAAAAGCTTTAAAACTTAGAAACCTTTCAAATCAAGTTAACATGTTCGCATTGGGGACGCTTTTTCATAATTAAAGGGTATGTTTCAATATCCACATTAACATGTTGCTAGAAATAGGGTTTCTGGTTGGATAAGGTATGCACCACAGCCAGGCAGAACCCACCAATCTAGTCAGGGCAAATCAGTTACACACCATGTCCTACCTTTTACTTACAAAGCACCTTGACCTTAGGGCTACCTGTGGCCTCCTTTAGGGTTGACATATGTGAAATAAAAGGGGAGTTTAAGGCTTGGCAAGTAGTTCTAAATGCTAAGTCAGACTGGCACTAAACTGCACACACAGGCCCTGCAGGAGCAGGCTTGAGAATGGGTATGGGGCTACTTCCGTGGGTGGCACAATCAGTGCTGCAGTCCTGCTAGTAGCATTTAATTCACAGGCCCTGGGTATATTGAATACCACCTTACAAGGGACTTACACGTAAATCAAATATGCCAAAACAGGTGTAAAACAATCATACTGTGTTGTAGGGGGAAGCATCAGCACTTTAGCACTGGTTAGCAGCAGTAAAGTGCCCAGAGTCCAAAACCAACAACAAGAGGGTTAGAAAAATTGGAGGAGGGAGGCAGAAAGTTTGGGGATAACCCGGCGGAAAGATACAGGTCCAACACATGTGTACATGCAAATGTATATACTGTGTATTTTTTCAGGCCCAGCAGCGGGATTTGGGATTTGGGAGGGCCAGGAAGAATCAAGGGTGGGCCATGTAGATGAATGGAGTTGCCTAGCAATTTGCAGGTGTCTGCAAGCTGTCTCCACTTCACCATTTTCCCCCGGCTACTCACTTCTCCCTACTTCACGCTCCTCTCAAGCTGTAGCTCACCACCCTCCATCTCACTGCCCTCTTCCTCACTATCCTCTTTATCTTTGCCTCCCCATGCTCTCTCTCACCTCTTTTGACGTCCACTCTGACTCTCGCCACCTATCACACGGCTCTCTCTTCTATTCTACCGCGCTCCTCTTAACACTCCTTCTTTCCCTGACAACATATAATTTGCTCCTCACCTTCCTCTCTGATCTTATTCCTATCTCATTGTTAAGCTTCATCAGATTATTCTTTCACTGTTAACATTCCCTACTCCTCTCCCTCTACTACCATCTCATTGGCCCTCTCAGAAAATGCCTACTCATTTCCTTGTTCCCATTACCCGAAGAAAAGTTATTTAGGCTGTGCACAGGCTGTGTGTATCAATTAATCTAGTTGTTGCGTGCCTCAGTGGTATCACCTCGTCGATCCTGGAGGTGTTCAAGTCAAATAATCACCAATGCGTCCTTTTCAATTAAAGGACGGCCCTCTGGGCGCTGCTTTAGATTGGAATCGCCACTGTGATATTAGTCTAGTGTTATCAGTTGCAATCCACAGTTCGTTTTCAATGAAACATCAACGATTTGGTTGCCATTGAAAATGTCTTGTATTTATTTTATATCATTCCATTTCAAATTGTAATGTTGTATGTCACATTCAACTTTTCGATTATTCACAAATCACAGGCTCCCAATGCATTTTGTGCCAGGCGGCACTTCATCAGGGGAATCTAGAAATCAATAGATATAATGAGGACCCACACTCATATGATTAATATAAAAATAATCTAACACTAGTACATGTCTAATTGTGAAAATCAATATCATTCTTTGGTATATGCGTTGAACCAACGAAGAGCATATGTAAAACATTGGTAATTGCGGAAAAATGTAAATGTGCAAATTCATCATAGTCAAAAAATAACGTGCTGCTAAACGGTTTAGATCTCCTAACTTCATAATGCAGCTCATAGTGAATTTAAGATATTCAAAACATGAAAAATGCCAACCAATGAAAGTACTGTCTAAACAAAATGTGTACCACTCTCAGTTTGTTTGCGCGTGCCATTACTATCGAAGCAGAGCTGTTATCTTGCCTTATACTGCGTGCCATTACTATAAAAGCAATGCTATTATCTTGCCTTGTACTACCACATATCTAGCGAAAAAACTGATAAACATTGAAATGTGCCCCCACTTACTGGACTAGCCGCAAGACTGTCGTCAAATGCAAATAACCGTTCGTTACACGCTAAGCGTGTTGTCAATGATCTTTCATTAAAAAATACGTAGCTTATGCGCGTTTTAGAAACAAATGATGTCACGCTAGAAAGAGTGAGAACCTCCGTATAAGCGGCGGCCATCTTAAGGTGTGCAATGACCAATTTCATCATAGTCAAAAAATAACATGCTGCTAAACGGTTTACATCTCCTAACTTAATAATGCAGCTCATAGTGAATTTAAGGTAGCCAAAACATGAAAAATGCCAACCAATGAAAGTACTGTCTAAACAAAATGTGTACCACTCTCAGTTTGTTTGCGCGTGCCATTACTATAAAAGCAATGCTATTATCTTGCCTTGTACTACCACGTATCTAGCGAAAAAACTGATAAACATTCAAATGTGCCCCCACTTACCGGACAAGCGGCAAGACTGTCTCGGAATGTAAATAACCGTTCGTTACACGCTAAGCGTGTTGTCAATGATCTTTCGTTTAAAAATACGGCGCTTACGCGCGTTTTAGAAACAAATTACGTCACGCTCGAAAGAGTGAGAACCTCCATATAAGAGGCGGCCATTTTAAGGTGTGTGAATTTAACTAAAAATTAGTGAATGATCAGTGTTTCTAATAATCTAATACTAATCTAATGAATCCAAGGTGACAAAAAACAGCGAGTGTAACAAGCATGATCAAACTCTAAATACATGATAAAAAAATAATATATCAAATGAAAATTCATCACATATGCTTAACCCCTTCGATGCTCATGACGGAACGGTTCCGTCATGAGCGTCGGTTGGCCTGTGCTCATGACGGAACTGTTCCGTCATGAGCCAGTTGGCTCATTAGAACGTTCAGCACAGCGCAGGAATCTGCGCCGCGCTGATGTGGTTAATAATGTGAGACCTACAACAAGGTCCCTACTTATGCAAGTACATTCTACGATAATTCATGTTCCTCACAGGTAACAAGAGAATTCTGTGCGGTCATTAAGCCCATACGGCTTTAAAGCATCCAGCTTAAAAATCCGTTCATTTTCTTTCTGTAGTAATTTGCAGTTCAAATCAATGTGTGCAATATTGTCAAGTGTCTCTAACACCATGAATTGTAGTTGAGAGATGTTGTGTCTGCGTTCATTAAAAGTGTAATGCCACAGTAGATTATTCATCATTCCTTCTGATGCTGCTCTTATGTTCAACTAGCCTCGTTTTGATATTTCTAATAGTTTTTCCAACATAAACAAGGCTACAAGGGCATTTCAGTAAATACACTAGATTTTTGGAATCACAGGTGGCCGTTACTTTCAACTCAATAGTTCTCCCGCTCCGTGGGTGATTGATCTTGGTTCCCTTTATAATTGCATTACAATTATTACAATTGTGACAAGGTTGTGTTCCTTTGTATTGGGTAGCAGTCTTTGTTCTGTTTGTGGTCTTTAATATATCCAAAATATTCCGGCTCCTGGTGAAAGCAAATCTTGGATTCTCATGAAACATGTCTTTGAAATCTGGTTCCAGCGCCAGAAACTGCCAATGTTTAAGTATGGAACGTTTGAAGATATGGCTCTTTGTTGAGTACTTAGAAACAACTACCATGGTTTCCGCTTTCTGAACTGCTTATAATAAATCAAACCGTGTCTTAGCTGAACATTTTGCCTCTGCTTTTTTGAGGATTTCAGGAGGATACCCCCGTTCTTGGAATCTTTCCAGCATTGCCTTTACTTGTTTTTCAGATTCACCGGGGTCTGAAACTATCCTTTTTGTCCTGTACAGTTGAGAGATAGGAAGATTGTTTCTCAAAGAGAGTTGGTGGAAACTGTTGTAATGTAGCAGGTTGTTGCGATCGGTTGATTTCTTGAATAGTGTGGTGTTGATTTTATTATTTTTATAGCTGTTTTATCCACCTGGTAGGTGAATTGTATCCGGTCATTGATGTTGTTGAGGTTGTTTAGTTCTAGTATTAGAACATCATGCGGACCCTCCCATAAAACAAAAATGTCATCAATGAATCGTAAATAAATGCGTGCATATTGTTTCCACTGTTCTCCAATCAAGATCTGTTTTCTTTCAAAGTTGGTCATGAAGATATTTGCATAGCTGGGAGCTGCACAATTACCCATTGAAGTTCCACTGAGTGGAAGGTAAAAATCGTTTTTCCATTTGAAATAGCTTTGATAAAGTGAAAAGTTCAACAATTGGATAAGAAACACTTGAAAACCAGGTCAAGTTTAGGCTGTAATAACATCGATTCTACCGCTTCGATGCCTGAGTCATGCGGAAGGGAGGTGTAGAGTGTTTTCACGTCTATGGCGCATAGCCATACTTCCTGACCTTCAAGTAGTGTGATTTGTGCCAACTTATTCAAAAAATCATTTGTGTCCTTGATATATGACGTGGCTTTTGTGACAAACTCTTTAAGGTATAAATCCAAAAACTGACCTATTGGCTCATGGATGCTGTCCCCGGTGTTAACAATAGGGCGTAAAGGTGGATGCTGTAAGTTCTTATGGACCTTTGGGGGCATATAAATAGACGGTGTTCTGGGATGCGTTTTAGTGAGGAATTTCTAAGTTTTTTCTGTGATCACACCATCTCTACATGCGTGTTCCAAAATCGATTGTAGGAACTCCTGAAATTTGATCGTGGGATCAAACCCTAAAGGGGCATACAATTTGAAATGGAATGATATAAAATAAATACAAGAAATTTTCAATTGCAACCAAATTGTTGATGTTTGATTGAAAACGAACCGTGGATTGCAATTGCCTGGCTTTATCCTCTGTTTCCAATTCTGTCCAACTTAACTTTTTCTCTCCTACCTCCCAGTCTTTTTCCTTAAGCTTTTCATAAATACCTGCAGTCAATAGTGCTTTCAATAGTTTCAGAATGTCAGCATACGTATAATCTCCGATGCAGAGAATGTCTTTTAATTCACGGTGAAACCCCCCCGGGTCTTTATCATGGCAGGGCAACATCTTTTTCATGTCCAATATTTCTAATTTCGTCAAGGGGGTGTAAACATACACCCTTTGAAACACATTGTTTGCATCTTTGACGGGATGTACCTCTCGTAGGGGGTTCTGTCTGTCTACGTGTAGGTGCTTTCTGTCGTGGTGTGAGGCGGGAAGCATGCATGTGGTCAGAGAACTCAAGTACTTATGTCGTTGATCCAGAATGACATTCATTAAATCAGTACCCAGGCCTGTCCATCTTTCTAGAATTATGTCGTCCAGCAATTTATACAAGTGACCGGGATCGGAATATTGACTCTCATACAACGTTATTAAATGTTGGACCATGTAAATACCGGTCAAACGCTGTTCGTTCGGCGGAAGGCTCAAGAAAGTCTGGGCCTCTATATCATTGCTATATATATTAGAATTGGACACCCACTGGGTGGCTGACCGGGCCAACTCCCTTTCGTGTGGGGTGTGAGATCGTTCGTTCCCTATCCGTCGGGTCAGTGCTTTTTCAGTTGCTTGGAATAGATTTTCAAGGGAATATCTTTCTTTTATAGCCTGGCCCTGTTTACGGTAGTCGAGGCACTTGGGCCTGTCAAACCGTCGTGCATTACCTACATAATTCATCTTGTCCTTTACCTCGTTTTCCTCTAATTCTTCCGTTGATGACCCACTCTTCTCGTCAGAATCTACTCTGTGTATTGCTAATATTTCCTTTCGTATTTTCTTCATCATGTTGTCTGTCTGTCCCTGTTTATCATGCCGACCGGCATCTATGTTATCACTCCATTCTATCAAACCAGGCTTTACATCCCCGTCTCCTTCGTCTTGTTCCCTGATCAGGCAGTTAATAATAAAACGGAGGATGTAGTTCTTAACCCCCACCTTTCTGTGTTGCATGGCTTGTGCTATACTCTCGGGTCCCTCCCCCGTTCTAATGAAACAGTATATTTTATCTAGGTGTTCTTTCATATCTGGTAATGTGTCCAAATATGCGACGGCTTGTCTTAGTCTTAGTGAAATCACAAGCATTGAGCCCTTTCCTGGTTCTGGATCGTATATACAGTGAGGGATTGCTACATCTACAGTAGGCCCCCCTCCCCCTACGGCCCCTTGTCCTACGTCATCTTTCACGACGTGGTGGAGCTGTTGGAGCTGGTCTGCTGGTGGGGGCGGAGGGAAATCTGCGTTTGTGTTTGCGTTTCCGTTTGCGTAATCCGGTGGGGACTCTTCTAGATAGGAGGAAATAAAAGCCTTGGATGCTGTTGGCTCTGTTCTACTTACTCTAAAGGGTACAGGTGGTGGCGTACGCGACCTACGGGGTGTTTCTGAGGGGGTCTCTCTAGCTAGTTCTTCTGAGAGGACGGGATAAATACCAGCAACAACGGCATTTCTTTCTCTATCAGCCTGCTCTGCCTTGACCCGTTCCCCCTCCTCCCGCAGTTCTTTTTCTTTGGCTTTTTCCGCTGCTTGTTTATTTCTCTCTGGTGGAATTCTTTCTCTGATCTCCTATGTGCTTCTTTGCGCCATAACTCAATGGCATCTTTCTGAGAGGGTCGTGCTTTCTTTTTCCATAGCGCTTCCTCTACTCTCATAATGCATTCAGAATCCCACGTTCCCGAGGCAGGCCATCTGTACTTCTCCTCTAAATCCTTTGTGTAATCTACCCATAGGTCTAAATACAATACGGCATCTAGCCCGTGCTTATTATACATGTAATGACCAGGTGTGTCTCTAGGCGGGATGTTAACTGGCTCTTCTAGTATGCCTTTTCTGGTTCCTATCTGACGTAACTTCGAAAACAGTGGCATGTTGAAAAGTCGGTTTCAACTTTACCAACCAACTTAACGAAAACACAATACACAACAAAATAGTCTGACTGAAACAATCATTCACACTACAACACTAAAACACTAAAACAAATACATTTTAACTGATACATAGACTTGAAAAACATGTACTTGAAAACAGTTAACTTTATGCACTGGAATACAGTACAACCATACCGGTCTCATAAATGAGACACGTCTTTACCGTGTTCACAAAAGTGAGACACGTCTTTACCGAGTTCACGTTTACCGTGAACCCGTCTTTACCGTGTTCGTGTGAACGAACCCGTCTTTATGCATTCCCCATAGTGGTACTCACCGGGAAGCAGAACTTGAAGGCCTCGGAAACTTGTTACTGCGCATGCGCGGACAGGTGGACCTCTGGAAACCTCGGACTTTGCTCTCTCACGGCTTGGGCTCTGGTTGGGATGATCCGCGATCCTCACCGCCTCGTGTGGATGCCTGGTCGCAGTCCCGCTGGCGTGTACACTTTGAAGTCCGTCACGGCTGTAGAAGGGGGCAAGGGCTGGACCTACATCGCCGGCGCGTGGGGAAGGGGATTTGTCCCTATTCAGGCGCCAGATTTATGTGGTAAATAAAGTATTACCCTGTCATAATTTCTATAGTTAAACAATGGGTCATGCATTAAATGGGAGGCAGAGTCCGTGGTGTCCGATTCAAAAGGCTTTATTTCAATAACTCGAGTTAGGGGAGAATCGGTTCCATCACCACTAAGGTTCAGGAAGGGTCTTCTAAACTTTATTCACAGAGTACAATATTTATACATTCAATTGCATATAGAGTAGGAGCGCTCTAGGCAGAGCAAGAGAAAAAGAGATAAGAAACATGTGGGCGTGCAAGAGGGCGTAAATGTGGGCGTTCACTTGAAGAGTCATAGGAGAGTCATAGGTGGGTGGATACATGAAGGGGGGGTTGCATGGCCAGCTTGAACCTTACCCTACTTGTGTGCGCACTTGGTCATGACGTGCAATTGACGTGCAACTGGGGGGACTGGGGGGGGCTGACTTTCGGTCTAGTAGGGAGGCCTTCAGTGTCAGGACGACCAGCACGTCTGGTATTATCTGATATCTTATGTCCAGGGATGTATTATCTGAAGCAAAGGTCGCTCATCACCAAGAGCCAGTGTGGGCATATATTTCTTTGTTCATTGCGTTGGGGCCTTGGGCTTTCTATGGATGCGAGCTCTGTAAATCACTTAAACGGAGACAGAAAGGCTAGGCCCTATCTCTACAGACGGGTTCTGTTTACCTTCTTCACCAGGCAGGAATGTGATTCTGTAGAGCAAGCAGATAACTGTTATGCACAATACTGTCTTGGCACCCCGGGCTGGGCCCCTCTCGGCTTAGCCAGAAGTATGCGAGAGGTCAGGGATACGTAGCTGCAGCCCTCAGAGTGTCTGGAGGCATGAAATCTCAATTCGGGGACTGGCTCTGGCTGAGCCACAAAATGGGTTCGATAATGGGTTCTTCTCGACTTTAACAGTGCACAATGCAAACACATGGGCAACATAGGCCTCAATGCGAAATGAACGTTTCTTTCATGGAAGACTTGGTGACTGGCATCCCAATGAGGGACGCAAATGCAAAGGCATCATTATTGCAGGCCATAGAGGGAAAATGCATGGGTGACATGCACATACACTAAACGTTGGGGTACATACAGGGGACACATTGGCCATGCAAAATTTCATTTTCCTCATTATGCTAAAAAGACGAAAGTCTTAGCCCCAACCAATCAGCTTACAGCACACTCTAGAACCCGCTCTGCTGGAGCCAGCTCTCCTCAGATTTTCGTAGCACAAGCGGGAAACAAGTATCCCAAACTTAGAGAACTGACGCTCCGGGGAGGAGGGTGGGTGCATGTGAATCTCTGAAAGATACCAATACTGGATAACTGAAGTTACAGGTAAGTAACTTGTTTTCTTATCCAGTATTGGGGTATCTTTCATAGATTCACATGCCTGAATCAGAATAGCAAGCAGTAAGCCAGGCAAAGTCGGTTGCGGATGGTGGGAGACTTATTGTAGTGCACCCCCATGAATGTATAGTTAACAACCAACAATCGCCTAGAGATTAATCTATTAATAAATCATGTTCAGATTCAACATAGACATCGTGCAATTTCCTACAGGAAAGGAACTTTAAGCACCATAAAAACACACAATATGTTAACTTATGTCTGCATATTATAAACAATATACTGAATTGTATGTACATTTAAGAAATAAGCCAACTTTAATAACTGAATGTACTCCTTATGGAAACAGGTGACGTAAAACAGCTAGGCCCACTACCACATCATCCTGATTTGCTGATTGCAGGCAGTAGTGTCTTGTAAACGTGTGGACATTCTTCCATGTCGCAGAACGGCAAATGTTCTCAAGCGTCACTCCTGCAAACAAAGCTGCAGACGCTGCCACAGCTCTTGTGGAATAAGATCGAACAGATCTTGTCAATGGTCGGTTAGCCTTGATGTGAGAGAACTGAATGGCGGAGGCTATCCATCTGGAAATTGTGGCTTTAGTGACCGCTTTTCCCAATGTAGTCTGGCCATAAGCTAAAAACAGTTGATCGGATTTTCTTAAAGTCTTGGTTTTCTGGAGGTAGAATTTTAAGCATTGTTTGATGTCTAAAGAATGCAATGTTCTTTCCGCCGGGGTTGTAGGATTTGGAAAGAAAACTTTCAGTTTGACTGGTTCATTTAGATGAAACTGGGAAGGCACCTTTGGTATGAAGGTTGGATTTGTCCGCAAAGTGACATAGTCCTGGGAAAAATGCAAAAAGGGTTACTTTATAGTGAAGGCTTGAATTTCTCCCACTCTTCTGGCGGAAGTTAGTGCTAATAACAAAGCAACCTTCCATGTCAAGAATTTTAGGTCAGCTTTATGGATGGGTTCGAACGGGTGCTTCATCAGCTGTGAGAGGATTGTGTTGAGCTCCCATTTCGGTGGTGAAGACTTTACTGGAGGATAAGCCCGGAAAAGACCCCTCATGAATTGCTTAATTAGCGATGAAGAGCAGAGTGATTGAGTGTTAGCCATTTTTCTGTATCAGGATAAGGCCGCTAAGTGGACCTTTATCGGAGAAAAAGAAAGACCAGATCGCGCCAAATGCAATAACTAAGGCAGTATTTTCTCTGCTGGCGCCTCTATAGGTTGTAAAGCGTCTGAGATGCACCAAGCGCAGAAGCGCTTCCATTTGAGACGATAAGCCTTTAATGTACTCTGGGCTCTTGCTTTCTTTAGAATGTCTTGGCAGTCTTGAGGAATTTGGAGATGTTCAAATTCTAGGAAGTTAGGAGCCATGCATGCAATTTCAGCGATTGAGGGTCTGGGTGAAGTATCTGACGCTCGTTGCGTGACAATAGCGTTGGGGTTACCAACAGCCTGATCGGTGGCTCCTGTGAGAGTAGCATGAGCTCCTGAAACCAATACTGGCGAGGCCACCTGGGAGCAATTAGGAGAAGGCGGCAACTCTCCAACTTCATCTTGCGTACCACTCGTGGAATCAAAGGGATCGGAGGAAAGGCGGAAGCATAAATCCCTGACCATCGCGTGGACAGGGCATTCCCCCTTGATCCCTGTTGAGGGTACCTGCTGGCGTAATACCGGCATTTCTTGTTCTGTTGGGTTGCAAATAAATCCAACATAGGTGTTATATTCTGATTTACTAGGTGTTTCCCTTTTAATCTATCCCTGTACATATTTCCCTTTTAATAGAATCTTTGTTCTTTGTTGCACATGCACACCGTTCATGTAGTTCCATTTGGAATTGTTATGATCTGAAATGTTATACTGGGATTGTGAACTTTGAGGTTGGAAGTACTGTGCTGCAGCTTATTAAATCCTGGAATTACCTGAATATACTTGGATTTCTTCTTTATTTACTACAAAATTGGCGACGAGGGTGGCCAGTACCTACTACTTCTACAGCAGCACAGGTGTGGTACATCTGATTTTAAGGAAATTTGGATTTTTGCATCTTCATTGGATTTATTACTTCTAATTTTAAAGAGAAGCAAGAAGCGCTTTCACTTGGTATTTTTAAGACTCATAGTGATACCTCACTGGATATTTGGGATTTAACTCATCTTGAAATACTATCTGGTTTGATTTTGACGACTGCATGGTGAAAGCCGTTTTTTTTTTAAGCCTATTGCCAGCTGACATCTGTTGCTGACATCGTGAAACTTGGCAGTGTATTTCCATGTAATTCTTATATTTCGTTGCGCTGTGGAAGCATCAACTTGCGCTGTGTTTACCTTCAAAATTTTGACGAGGGTCCCGAGCGAAGGCTGCCAACGAGCGTTTTCGCATGCAAGTTTGTCCAGCGTGACGGAGTTTCTTATCACCGTGGATACGCCCTACATTCTTCTGTCGTCACTGGATAAGAAGCACGCTAGAGGGTGAAGCCGCGTCAGAGCCTTTCAGCGTAGAGCCGCATCGGAGTCTTCGAGCGTGAAGCCGCGTCAGAGTCAAGCGTGAAGCCACATTGGAGCGTTGTGCGTTGTCATAGTTACACGCATCGCGTAAGACTACAGCGGCCATATTTGTTATGTTTCGATTCTCCTAAGCGCTCGAGAGCATCGAACAAGTTACTGAGGTACTGTTGATTGATTAAAAGTGTTCTTTAAGGAAATACCAACGTTGATGTGCACAACGTGTGTACACTGGATCTAATTTCACCGACGCTGATGTACACAGCTTGTGTATTTTGCAGCTCATAGACTCAAGCATTAATTTAGTATTTTAATTTTATTTGTTATTCTCCTGTGGTATATTTATTCATCTTTTTTCTTTTGTGTTCAATTGAGTGTAATCAATTATTCATTATTCTTCACAATGCAGTTTGATCCGCCTTCAAAATTTTTACAAAGTAAAGGTGATCCTCCCATTCCATGGAACAGATGGAAGGAGGAATTTTTAACTTATTTAAAAGCCATTGATGGAGAAAGGATGGGTAATGAGAGGAAGAAAAATATTTTTCTTCATTGTCTGGGTTCCGAAGGGCAAGCCATTTTTAGGAATTTACCACCTGTTCCTGGTGACGCTGGTGTTTTTGATGAAGCAATGCTTCGTGTAGAAACGCGTTTTAAACCTACAACTAGTATAGCGTTAAATCGTTACAAGTTTTATACCAGAGCACAAAAGGAAAGTGAATCATTTGATGATTTTTTAACAGGTTTGAGAGCTTTAGTTGTGCCATGTAATTTTGGTAACATGACAGATGAGATGCTTAGAGATAACATAATTGTAAATGTTAAATGCAAGAAAACACAAGAACAGTTGTGGATTGTAGGCAATCCAACTTTGTTAGAATGTATTTCTACTGCCAAGGCTTTTGAACAGTCCAACAAATGGATGAAAACGATAGAGGAGACAAGCAATAAGAGCAGTAAGAATGATAAGTTAACTGAAGAAGTATGTGCGATGAACAATGTTGCAAGAGGTCCCCAAAGTCAAAGTCATAGATTTGGATCACGTAACCGCATTGTGTGTTTTAGATGTGGAAGTTACAATCATGTAGCTTCTTTCAAATTTTGTCCTGCTTTAGGCAAGGAATGCAATAAGTGTGGAAAAGTGGGTCATTTTTCTAATTCTTGCAGAGATGACAAAAAGAAAAGTGGGGACAAAAGCAACTACTTCAAGAAGAAGGAAATTTCTTGTGTGAGAGATGAGACAGATTTTGACACAAGTTTAATTAGATATGAACATGCCGTGTCTGATGAATCCAATAGAGTAAATGGGATGATTGTGTCGATAATAAGTTTGAGTTTGCTTGAGGAGGATTATTTGGAGTCCCCAAAATGTATTGTTAGATTTAAGGGAGTTGAATTAGAGTTGATGGTTGATTCTGGGTCTCCTTGGACCATCATAACTGAGAAGTATTTTGATGAAATGTACAAGAATATAATTTCTAAGAGTGAGTTGTGTCCTCCTGATGTCATGGCGAAAGGTTTTAATATTGATTTTATAGGGTATATTGCTTCCATGATTTATTTTAAGGACCAATCTGCATATATCAAACTGTATGTTGTGGTAAAGGGAGTGAATGTTTTGGGGTGGCGGGATCAATTTAGACTTCACATTACATTGAATCCACGCAACAAAGATCCTGTCATGGTGTCACATGATTGTGATATGTTAGAAGATGGTGTCAGATCGGTAGAAGAGAGTAATGTTTGGAAGACACTGTCAGACGAGTTTCCCAGTGTTTTTTCAGATAATTTGGGTAAACTAAGTGGTTTCACTCATGTCATTAAGCTTAAACAACGAGCTATTCCTGTTGTACAAAAACTTAGACCAGTACCTCTTAATGTTAGAGAAGAGTTAAGTGATGCACTAAATGACATGTTGAAAAATGATGTCATAGAAGAGATAGAGTCATCCGAATGGGTTTCGCCAGTGGTTTTGGCAAGCAAACCTGACAAATCTTTGAGGTTGTGCATAGATTTGAGAGCACTTAATGCAAACATAGTGGTAGATTGTCATCCCCTGCCCAATATCAACGAAGTCGTGAGTATGCTAGGAGGAGGTGTTATATTTTCCACATTGGATTTGAGATCGGCGTATCATCAGGTTGTGTTAGCAGAGGAATCACGCCATCTCACAGCTTTTATCACACCACAGGGGTTGTTCCAGTTTAAACGGATGCCGTTCGGTTTGGCGTCGGCAGCCTCTGTTTTTCAGAGATCTATGTATCATATCTTTAAGGACATCAGTGAGTACGTGAAGTGTTTCCAAGACGATATCTTGATTTTCTCCAAAAGTGATGAGACACACATGGAGCATTTGAGGAATGTGTGTAAGATGTTAGATAAGTTTGGACTTACTATTAAGAGTAAGAAGTGTAAGTTGTTTCAGAAGACCATAGAGTATTTGGGACACACAATTTCTGGTAATGGTGTTGCTCCAAAAAGATCTTTGGTTGATGCTATCCTAAAAGCTCCTGCACCAGATTGTAAGGACAAGTTGTTATCGTTTCTAGGACTGTGTGAATATTACAGTAAGTTCATTGCAAATTTTGCGACCAAGATGGAGCCGTTAAGAGAGTTGACAAGGAAGGATGTAGAGTTTTTGTGGGGATCTAGACAGCAAGATGCTTTCGAAAGTGTTAAACTTGACATGGTGTCAGCCCCTACTTTAAGACCGTTTTGCTTGAATAAACTTTGCATTTTGACTGTAGATGCAAGTCTTTATGGCTTAGGTTGTGTGCTTTCACAGCGTTCAGGCAAGGAGGATTGGAATGTTGCCTTTGCGTCTAGATCCTTAAATCAAACTGAAAGACGGTATGCTGTCATAGAAAAAGAACTGTTGGGATGTGTATGGGGCGTTGAGCATTTCCGAAATTACATTTGGGGTGCAAGGTTTCTTATACGTACTGATCACAAACCATTGGTGGGCATTCTTTCACCTGGTGGAGGATTAAATGCCACAGCTCGCATTGCTAGATTGATGTCACGTTTGCAGGAATATAATTTTGACATTGAATATGTACCTGAGAAACTAAATGTAACTGCAGACTGTTTGTCTAGATTGCCATATCCAGGTACCGGGGTTGAAGAAGATACGGAGGTGGTAACCAGTATTTCTGAAATGTTGTCAGAAAAATACAATGTTATATCTGAGGACATGTGGATGAGAAGTATGAATGAGGACGATTTGCTGTGTAAGGTCAGAGACTATGTGAATTTGGGTTGGCCTTCCAAAGAATGTATTCCTGCTGAGATTATACCATTCTACAACATTGCTGATGAATTGGCCATTGAGGGAGATCTTTTGTTCAGAGCTGGAAAATGTATTCCACCTTTGGCGGTAAGAAGTGTTATTTTACAAATGAGTCATGAATGTCACATGGGAATGTCTTCTATGAAAAGATTGATTAGGTCTAATTTCTGGTGGCCAGGAGTTGATAGATTAGTGGATAAGTTTGTCAGAGAGTGTCCTGAATGCATTGAGAGTGATAAATCGTGCAAGTGTGATCCGGCACCTTTAGTTCCTGTGAAGTGGCCAGATCATCCGTGGCAAAAGTTAGGGATAGATATTGCTGGCCCGTTCAATTCTTTACCACAGGAATGTAGGTTTGCCATTGTTGCTGTGGACTATCACTCCAAGTGGCCTGAGGTCAAACTAGTGCCTCATCCAAATACTGAGAGTGTTATTCTATTTTTAAAAGAGATTTTTTCCAGAGAAGGTTTTCCGGAATGTATTGTATCAGATAATGGGGTACAGTTCAAGTCCTCACTGATGTCAGAATTTTTGAGTACGTATGGCATTAAGCATTGTACCACTGCTCTGTATGAACCACAAGGTAATGGACTAGTGGAGAGATATAATCGGGTCCTCAAGCAAGACATAGTCTGGGCTCGCAAATCTGGAGGGTTGTGGAAAGATAAATTGAGAGAAAAGTTATGGTTATACCGTATTACACCTCATGCCACTACTGAGGTTTCTCCTTTTCGTTTACTAAAAGGTAGAGATCCGGTTTCGGGGTTATGTCCTTGGTGGTTTAAAAAGAGTTGTAGTCATCAAATGACTGATGTGAATGTTAAGGATGTGGCCGAAAAAGTGGAACTCAAACAAGACAAATACAAATGCAATTATGATTCTAGGATGAAGGTTAAGCAACCAGTATTCATGGTTGGTGATGTTGTTAGGATTCGCAAACCAGGTTATATTGCCAAAGGAGAAAACAAATTCGGTAAGCCAATGAAAGTCATGAGAGTTTATCATAATAGTGTAGTTACACAAGATGGGAAAAGATGGAATGTTAGAAGAGTTTCAAAATGTGTATCATAGTTGTTTTTCATATACACATTCTGGATGTTTTCATTTATAGCTGTTAGGAGAAAATGTCTTCTTCATTTTTTCTTTAAGGGGGAAAATGTGTTATATTCTGATTTACTAGGTGTTTCCCTTTTAATCTATCCCTGTACATATTTCCCTTTTAATAGAATCTTTGTTCTTTGTTGCACATGCACACCGTTCATGTAGTTCCATTTGGAATTGTTATGATCTGAAATGTTATACTGGGATTGTGAACTTGGAGGTTGGAAGTACTGTGCTGCAGCTTATTAAATCCTGGAATTACCTGAATATACTTGGATTTCTTCTTTATTTACTACAAAATGCTTGCCCCATCTTTGAAAAACCTTGCTCAGTTGGTTGTTGTGCAGTTCCCACTCGTGGCAATCTGACGAGGACCTGCTCAGTTTGTCTGCTAAGGTGTTGTAGAGACCTCTGACGTGTTCTGCCTTGAGAGTTATGTTGTGAATTGTTAACCATTGCCATATCTCTTGGGCCTCCCTGGACAATGTTGCTGATCTCGGTTCCCCTTGCTTGTTTATATAAAGCATGCTGGTAGTGTTGTCCGTTCTGACCAGGACTGAGGATCCTGTTATCCTGGGGAGGAATGCTTGAAGAGAAACAAAAATGGCTTTCAACTCTAGACTGTTGATGTGGCATTTTTTGTGCTGTTGAGACCATTTTCCTTGCACCTGTAAGTTCTGAAGATGACCTCCCCAGCCCTCCATGGACGTATCTGTCGTCAGAATGAAATCCGGAGGAGTTTGCAAGAATATGAGAACCTGTTCCAAATTGCTCAGCTGTGTCCACCATTGAAGAGCATGCACCATCCTGATGGTGACTGTGATGGTGTCTTCGAAAGAGCCTGTTGCTTGATTCCATTTACGATGTAGCTCTTCCTGTAAAGGCCCCATCTTTAGACGTGCTAATGGAATGAGATTGATGGCCGAAGAATACATCCCCAGAAGTGATGCAAATAGGCAAACTGAAAGTGACCTTTTTCTTGACAGTTTTATGGCCAAAGCTTGTAGTCGGAGTTGTCTCTCTCGAGACAAGAATGCCTTGCATTCTACAGACAAGCCCCTAGGAACAGTAGGTTCTGCTTCGGAATCAATTGAGATTTGCTCTTGTTGATTGTGAGGCCTAGAGATGCAAAGAGATTGCGGCATACTGTAATGTCGGACTTTACTTTGGCCTTTGATGGACCTTTGACTAGCCAGTCGTCCAAGTACGGTAAGACCTGTACCTTTGCTGATCGAAGAGCTGCTGCTACAGGAGCCAGGCACTTTGTAAAGATCCTTGGGGCCGACTTGAGGCCAAATGGGAGGACTTTGAACTGGTAATGGACGCCAGCGACAGTGAAACGGAGGTATTTTTGATGCTTTAGGTGGATTGGGACGTGGAAGTATGCATCTTCCATGTCCAAGGAAGCCATGTAATCTCCCTTGTTGAGGCAGTTGAGAATGTCCGAGAGAGTGACCATTCGGAATCCCTGCTTCTTGAGATATCTGTTCAGATTGCGTAGGTCTAGGATCGGTCGCCATTCCCCTGATTTCTTTTTTATGAGGAAAAAACGGGAATAGAAAACTGTCCTTCTCTGATGGATTGGAACCTTCTCTACAGCGTTCTTGAGAAGCATTGCTTGAACTTCCTTGATCAATAAGTGAAGACGAGGGGGAGGGGGACCCCTGGGCGGAGTTGTTGGAAGTTTGGTGATGACCTGGTCCAACATGGTGTGACCATGTTGGACCAGGTCCAACACCCACTGATCTGTTGTTATTTGATGCCATTTTTGTTGGAAGGCAGATATCTTCCCGCCCACGGGAAGGTAGGGGATTGAAGTTGGCGCCCAATTGAACTCACTGTTTCTTGTGAGTGTCTCGCCCCTGATTGTTTGTGCGCTTTCTTCCTCCTTGGCGTGAGAAACCAGATGATCCAGACTGGCAATACGAGGATTGATAGTTCTGGAGGTATGGCTGCTGGTATTGCCTGCCTTGCTGATAATAATTTCCTCTGGACGAATAACCGCGTCCTCTCACGCCTCTGAACGATCCTCTTTTGTACTGCAATGACCCCAGTGATTTTGCAGTATCCGTATCTGTTTTAATCGCTTGGAGAGCTTCGTCGACATGTTTCCCAAAGAGGGACTCTCCGTCATAAGGGTGGGCTGATGGGAATTGTCCTAGCTTTTGTTCTTAACAACATTGTGTTTTGAATCGCATTTTGTTTTCAACAGCACTTCTCACACAAGCATCCAACTGTATCACAGTCTGGTATAGTCACACACCATCTTCAGACCTGGTCTGCTCTGTTGTGTGATGTACTCTCCGTCATATGCCATGTCCAGTACTTTCAATTGGACCTCTGGACGAAAGGTAGTGGCCTTCAACCACCCTTGACGTCTTAAGACAGCCGCTCCTGCCAACTGTCTGAAATTTGTGATTGCAATATCTAATGCGCAGTCGATGGATTCCGCAGCTGCGTGCTCTCCTTCCATTAATATTTTTCGCGCTTCCTGCCTCTTGTCGCCTGGAATCAGCTCTATGAAACCAGCCATTTCGGACCACATTTGGCGATCATAGCGCCCTCTAATCGCCAAAGAATTCGCCGCTCTGATGGGAGGCCGCAGCCATGGTGGAAAACTTTTTACCAATAAGGTCTAAACGTCGCCCATCTTTATCAGGTGGTGTAGAAATAGGTGTAGCCGGGTTCTTCGACCTTTGTTGTGCAGCCTGAGAGATTACTGAATCTGGACGTGGATGACCAATAAGGCACGTCGGACTATTGAGTGGGGCACTGTATTTCTTCTCAATTCTTGGCAACACAGCAGGCACAGAAGCGGGATTTTTCATTACCTTGAGGCCCTCTTTCCAAATGTAATTAATGATAGGAATGGCTCTAGACACCTTCCTGGTTTCTTCTTTAAAATTGTGAAGAAAGCACTCGGTTTGCTCCACGTCACCGGAAGTTTAAATCTGGTAGCTGCTCTCTGCATCAGATTGTGGAACCCACCTACATCTTCAGGTGATGAATCTGAAGGGTGAGGAGTCCGGGGGGATGGCATAGGGATAACGTAATCATCCCATGGGTCTGATGAAGGTGCGTTAGGTAACTCTCCTTCCTCTACTTCCTCGTCTGATGACGTGTCCGGGGTTCGTGGAGGCAACTCAGGTTGCAGAGGTTCCACGACTGGAGAAAGCGGTAGAATTTGAGGTGGAGGAACAGGAGTAATAGGTTGATGCATTTGTGGCGGAAAGCGCTGTTTATAATCTGCCAGCATAGCCTGTAAGTCCTGTATCAGGGTAGGCGGTAAATGAGTGACTTTTGAGACCTTAGGTCGTCTTTGATGTTCCAAAGAATGAGGTACTATAATGTCCTCCTGGTAGTAATGCTCAGAGTAAGTGACGTCTTCATCATCATCTTGATACTTGATGACGAGATCAGATGGGTGACGCGCCACACCAAAAGCTCCTTCATTATCATCATCCTCAAAGTCATCTTCTTCCTCATCGGAGTAGGATTCAAGAAGATGAGAGGGCATAAGTGGCGACATATAAGAACCTTGTTGCCTCTTGTAAGATATGAGTTGAAAGGTCTTCGTTGAAAGTGGCGTACAAAAAGCCTGATTCCCAGTAATAGGCTTCACTAAAGCTGAATCCATCAGTTTTGATGGTACCGGTGACAAAGGTGTAGCTGCCAGCTGAAAAGATGCCGTCGTCGACGGGAGGTTTATCGCCGACAAAGTCGGCGACGAAGGAATCGTCGGCGATGGAATTGCCATCGACGGGACCGTCGTCGATGGACTGGACGTCGATAGAGCTACCGTCGACGGGACAATCGTCGACAGGCTCGTCGTCGACAGAGCAGCTGTCGACGGGCTCGTCGTCGACGGAGCAGCTGTCGACGGATTGTTCGTCGATATTTTCTTCGTCAATGAGACAGTCGTCGACGGTGGCGTCGATGACTTCGTCGACGGGCTCTTTTTAGACGATGAAGGCTTCGTTGACGATGATGCTTTCGTCGACGAGCCGTCTACAAGAGTTCTTTTAGCCACAATACAAATCTTTGTAGACACAATAGGCGAAGTGATAGATGTAGTTGAAATCATAGCCGTAGAAGAGGAGGTTGAAGTATAAATAGTAGTCACTGGTGAGGAGACAACAGAGCTCTTACTCGCGGTTTTCTTTGAAGAATCGTTGGTGGCTGAGGCACCAGAGACAGAAAGTTGAGATCTCTGTGAAGAGCCTGAAGTGGAGTGGGAGGTTTTCGCATGTTTTCTCCCCTCACTTGCCTTATCCTCTTGAGACCTCGCCCTCTTGCTAGAGGTAGAGGCTCTGTCATCATAATCCGTTGAAGAGGATTTTAGCCACAAAAGGACTCTGGCCTCCCTATCCCTTAAGGTCTTAGAAGGGAAGGTGCGGCAGATTTTAAAATTTTTTGCCTCATGTTTGGGGTAAAGGCAATAAATACAGTCCTTATGCTGGTCATCCACATGGACCCTCTTCTTCTCGCAGGTTCTGCAAGGTCTAAACAAGGCCTTCTTGTCAGACATCTTGAAGCTCTGAAGAAAAAACTAAGTCAAGACTCAGGGAGACTCCCTTCCAAACGATGTGCGGTGAAAATCTGAGGAGAGCTGGCTCTGCAGATAGGGTTCTAGAGGGTGCTGATAGCCGATTGGTTGGGGCTAAGACTTTGGTCTTTTTAGCATAATGAGGTAGATAGGTTACTATAATTTAGGCCTCAGGCCTTTTCTAGGGCCTACTACTACAAAGTGCTTTTGGCACTGCTTTTTTATTTACCGTGGAACTCCCGCCTCGGCGACGGGGAATGAATGTGAATCTATGAGAGAGACCCCAATACTGGATAAACACTGCTTTGAATCTGAGTCCACGGGGTCTTGGGCAAGGCGCCGACCATTCTATAGATGCCACTATGGCCTTCGACACAATCGAGTGGCCTTATCTCTTCGCTGTACTCACAAAGTTGGGATTTGGGCCGGGTTTCAGCCAATGGGTGCGCTTACTATACAGCTTCATGATGGCTCAGGTAGTCGTGAACAACAGAAAATCAGATACCTTTCTACTTAGTCTAGGGACCCATCAAGGATGCCCCCTCTCTCCCTTACTATTTGCTTTGGCCCTCGAGCCCCTGGTGGCCTGGATTCGAAAAGACGGAATGATCCGTGGTCTAAGATGGTCAGCTGACTGGGAGGATCGTATATCCTTATATGCTGATGGCATCCTACTATATCTTGCATCCCCTAAAAATCCCATATTGCTGTATTTGACATCTTGGCCATTTTTGGCAGGTACTCCGGGTCCGTATTAACTGGCAGAAATCTCTCCTATATGTACGGTGTGGAAATCCTTCTTCAATACCCCGAAACTGGCCCATACCAATAGCTTCAGAAGGTTTTAAATACCTGGGTATCTTAATTTCTCTGGATAGCTCACTCCGATGTACCCGAAACCTTGTTCCCCCACTACAAAGGCTCAAACATGATATCACAAACTGGAAATCACTTCCTCTCTCTTTGCTGGGCAAGGCGGCCCTTTTTAAAATGATGCCCCTGCCCCAATTCCTCTATGTCCTTCAAAACTCGGCCGACCCTGTACCAAATTTGTATTTCAAAGAAACAGAAGGGCTTCAGCTGGACCTTCTCTGGGATGGGAGGCCACGTATTGCTCTACAAAAACTCACGCTCAGCTGGTACGACGGGGGCATTGGTTTTCACGACATTAAGAAATACTATTGGGCTGCACATCTTATCGCAATAAATCATGGCATCTATGGCCGGCCCGACGACCCGGGGTTCAACATGGACTGATGGCTCCTGCTAAATAGATCCTATACCCGAGCCCTATACTCTAAGCCGAGCAGGTACCCGCTTACCGGTCTTACCAACCACACAGTCAAGATCTGGCACTTGGTGACTGCATCGCTAGGCTGGAGCAATAGGTTCACTCTTGCCACACCTCTGTGGGACTCCCAGAGGCTAGGAGACCTGGGCAACTCCAAGGGCTTTGATAAATAGGATCTAGTTGGCATCTGTTAGGAATCGGGTTAGTCCCTTTTTTATGATCATGCCTTGACATCACATGACAAAGGAAGTAGGATAAAAGGTGGTCCTACCTTTAGTTCGATGCTTGATATTGCCAGTGTTTGGATTCCTACCCTGGTTGTTGGCTGCCGTTTTGTTGCTGTACCGAGAATTTCCCGGCTATTTGGAAGCCCCTTTGGTTAATTTGCCTTTCTCACGGGCTCGTGAGAAGGTTTGCCTTTTTCCCTTTCCCCGTTTTTTCTCCTTGATTAGTTAGTAAGGCTGTGTTGGGTTCCCGGGTTTCCCTTCCCTCCTCCCTATTCTTTTATTTTTTCCCAGCACTATTATTTGTTTTGGTGTGTTCGGGGGCCCCCGCTCACACTCGCGTTGCACGGAGACATTATTCTCTCGTGTTGAAGAAAGAAGCAACGCGGACGTTAGACGGAGCTTCGGCGGTTTCAGCGCGTCTTTGCTGGGACTGCTTTTTGCATCGTTTTGTGCAGAAGTGACGTTTTGGGTCACTCCGCGACGGCTGTGCTGGGTTTGTTTTGGGGATTTTCGGAAGACTTCCCTCTGTCTCTGTCCCTTAGATACAAAGCGAAGGGTTTTTTTTAGGCGGTGGCTTTACAATAGTAAGACCTTTTTCCCCTCATTTGATATTTTACTTTTTGGACTTTGCGACGAAAGCTCCCTCCACTTCCTGTATACTACAGAGTTATAATTGCAGTTACCGGAGTGCTACTTTCACTAGGTTGAACTCCTTACCTTTACGAAGCAAAGCCTGCACAATACAGCGGTAAGAGGGGTTTGTTGTATGTTTTGCAAGGCATGATCATTGAGGGTTGGTGGTGTTATTACCAGCAGTGATACATGAAGGGATTGTTTTGTCTCCCCTTATACAGTGGTGCAGAAGCGTAAAGCAGGAGGGAGCTGTGTCCTATTCGTCGCCAAGGGTGGAAGACTTGGTGTCTCGTCAACATTACCACCCTCTTTTCGGGTCCATTGGTGCCCACATAGAGTTTGACCTGTGGGGGTCCAAGGGGCAAGTAAAGGGGATTTGTGCATGCTACGTTCCTGCAGTGCTTGGGCTGGTTGGAGTCTAACAGAATATCAAGCCCACGATATAACAGCACTGCCCGGACTAGCATGGATGAGGATGGGAATCCATTAGGTGGGGGAACGGGTGGTCCCACAATGCAGGATATTATGGGAGCCATACATACCCTCCAGGCACAGGTGCAGGAGCTGCAGCAGGAGAATGTAGGACTGAAACAGGAACTGGTGGCGGTTAGAGCCAGAGAACAAGCATCGAACAGGGGAACGGGCCCTGTTATACAGCCTGCTACATTTCAATATACCGGAGGGGCGGGAGCAAGTACTACGAGTGGTAGTAATCCCATAGCGGTAACAGTGACGACCCCCGTGGCAGTCCCCTTGGCCCCCCCTGAGAGATTTACAGGAGAGAGCGATAAGTTCGGCACCTTTATGAACCAGTGTCAGCTGCACTTTATGTGTAGGACGAATGCCTTTCCCGACCACTCTGCTAAGATTGCTTTTATACTGTCGTACCTGGCTGGCAACGCGGCCCAATGGGCGATTCCTTTGGTAGAAAGCAACGACCGTGTGCTGTATAACTATCAGGCATTTAAGGAATTAATGCGGGGTCTGTTTGCTAAGCACGCGTTTATGCAGGCCAGTGATGCTGAATTATTGAAACTACGGCAGGGCAGGCAGGACTTATTGTCTTATATAGCCAACTTTAATCGATTAGTAGCCGAGACGCATTGGCCAACCGAGAAAAGGACGTCTCTGTTTTATCAGGGACTTTGTGAGGAATTGAAGGACACAGTGTCACAGGTGGTGCATCCGCCTGAGGTTTGTGCAGCGTTTATCGATCTCGTGGTGAAACTGAATCATCGGGTGACGGAACGGCGTGGAGAACGTAGCCGGTTCCAGTCTCCCCGTGGTAGTTATGTGAAACCAGAGGCGAAGTCAACAGGGGAGAGTAGATCAGCTCCAGAACCCATGGAAATAGGTGGAGTAAGGGGACCACTGACTTCAGAGGAAAAGAAAAGAAGAAGAGAGCTGAATCTGTGTCTTTATTGCGGACAGGGGGGCCATTTTGCACGTGATTGCCCTGTGAAACCATCAGGGGTAGGGTTTGGCAAGAAGGTGGCATGCATACAAGTGGATCAAGGTTCAGGTAAAGATGGAATAGAGCAGTATGAGGTGGTAGGGGCCTTAGATCAAGCTCCAAGACATTTCGTGATTAGCGCTCAATTGCTGCTTTCAGCGCAGAAACGCATTCCTGTGTCAGTGTTATTAGATTCTGGGGCCACTGGAAACTTTATAGACATCTCGATGGCTGAGAAATTGATGGTTCCTTGTCACCTGAAGGAACAGCCTGAGCCAGTAAGGGCTATTGATGGGACAGAGTTGACATCGGGGTGTATTACTAGACAGACTGCTCCCCTTGGTTTGTTGTGTGAGAACGGTCACGTGGAAAGTGTGATCTTTGATTTAATCGATGCACCTTCTTTCGGGTTGGTGTTGGGGGTCCTGTGGTTGCAAAAACATAACCCGAGGATTGACTGGGTACAGAGTTTGGTGACGTTGGACTCAGTACATTGTTTGAGGAATTGCTATGTTGTGGCAGCTGAGCAGATCAATCCCTTGTCCTGTGCCATGATTGAAAAGAGTGTTATTCCTCCTCAGTATTCAGCTTATGAGGATGTGTTTGATAAGGTGTGTGCCCAAGGCCTTCCACCGCATAGGTCGTATGACTGCAAGATCGATTTAATACCAGGAGCTCCATTGCCGTGCAGTCGGGTTTACGCATTGTCTGAGCCTGAGGAGGCCCATTTGAAAACGTATATTGATGAGATGTTGCTCTTGGGTTATATTCGTCCTTCCTCCTCGCCAGTGTCATCGGCTATATCTTTCATACCGAAGAAGGAGGGGTCTTTGAGGGCATGTGTTGACTACAGAACGTTGAACTCGGCCACCGTTAAAAACCGGTACCCTCTTCCGCTCATCTCCGTGTTGTTAGATCAGCTCCGCAAGGCGACGGTATTCACCAAGTTAGACTTGCGGGGCGCATACCATCTTATACGGGTCCGGCCAGGAGATGAGTGGAAGAGGGCATTTAAAACAAAGTACGGACTGTTTGAGTATACGGTAATGCCGTTTGGCTTGTGCAATGCGCCAGCGGCATTTCAGTTTTTTATCAATGAAGTCCTAGGCCAGTATCTGGATCAGACAGTCATAGTATACTTGGATGATATACTTATATATTCAGAGAAAGGGCTCGACCACACCAAGCATGTGTCACAGGTCTTGCAGACTTTACAGGAACATCATTTATATGCTAAGTTGGAGAAGTGCCAGTTTAGTACTCACGAAGTAGACTTTTTGGGGTTTGTAATATCTGCAGCAGGCATCCGAATGGACCCAAAAAAGATTCAGGCTATAGAGACCTGGCCAGTACCAACGAATGTGAAGCAAATACAGGTGCTTCTAGGCTTCGCCAATTTTTACCGGCGATTTATACTGCATTTCTCTGACATTGTGGCTCCGATGACTCGCCTTTTGAGGAAGGGCGTCCTTTTTGATTGGACAAGTGAGACTCAGGATGCTTTTGGTACGTTGCTAAGACAGTTCGTGTCTGCACCGGTATTGGTGCATCCTGACCCTGCCATGCCGTATTTTGTAGAAACCGATGCTTCTTTGTGTGCTGTAGGTGGGGTATTGTCACAGCGGGATGAAGCCACTGGTCATATGCATCCAATTGCGTTCTTTTCTAAAACCTTGTTGCCAGCGGAACGTAATTATACTGTGGCAAAACGAGAGCTGCTGGCGGTCAAACTGGCGTTTGAGGAATGGCGACATTATTTATGGGGTGCCAGACATGTCATCACCATCTACACCGATCATAAGAACCTAGAATTCTTTCGTTCTGCCAGGGCCTTGACTCCTCGCCAGATGAGATGGGTTCTATTCTTTAATGAATATGACTTCATCATAACATACAGGCCTGCAGCCCAACAGGTGAAATCTGATGCTCTTTCCCGAATACAAGTGGATGTAAAGGAAGAAGGCTCAGTGAAGGAGAGCAGGGCGATGATAGCAGGGGAAAGGATTATAGGGGCTTTGGTTGTGGAAGACTTTCCTGCTCTCGTGAAAGAACGGTTGAGCCAAGTAGATCTGGCGCCTTGGTTGTCTATATCCCAGATATCTATGAAAGATGGACTTTTGTATAATGAGAATAGGATATTTGTTCCACCTGTGCTGAGAGATGAGGTACTGGAGTGGTGTCATTCCTCTGCCTTAGCAGCCCATCCAGGAATAAGGAAGACCAAGGAAATGTGTATGAGGTGGTTCTGGTGGGAGTCCATGACTAAGGATGTTCAAGGATATGTGAGTGCTTGCCCTGTGTGTGCGATCAGCAAGCCCTCGCATTGTAAACCCTCAGGACTCTTACAGCCTTTGGAGGTACCACCTGGTCCATGGCATACTTTAAGTATGGATTTTGTAACGGATCTACCCTCAGTTGCTGGTTGCACCGCCATATTGGTGGTGGTGGATTTATTCACCAAAATGGCCCACTTCATACCGCTTCCCAAAATCCCTTCTGCGAAGGAGATAGCGGTAGTGTTTATGACTTCGGTGGTGCGGTTACATGGGTTGCCGGTGGTGATTGTATCGGACAGGGGGGCGCTGTTTGTCTCACACTTTTGGACTGAGTTGTGTCAGGTGCTTAAAACCGAGATACGTTTATCCTCGGCTTACCACCCTCAATCCGACAGTCAGACCGAGCGCACTAATCAGACGATGGAACAATACCTACGGTGTCTGATAGCATCCTTGTCCTGTGATTGGGTATCTGCTCTGCCCATTGCGGAATTCGCTTATAACAACAGTGTGCATTCCGCCTTGGGCATGACACCCTTTTACTGTTCACTTGGGTATCATCCTAGAGCAGTAGCTATACAGCCCACGGGTCGCGTGCCAGCCATCGATGACGTGATAATAAAAAGATTTATAAAAAAATAATAATAATAATTTCCCACGCAACTCGAGTCTGTCTGCCTGCCCACGCAAGCAATATCAAATTAGAGTGTAATCACCGTTTAAAGGCAGCTCTAAGGGAAAGCAGCAAATTAACAAAGACATATACAAAATTTGGGGAGAATCACCATCTTGGCCATCACCAATCGGCCCACCAGGGACAGTGGGAGTGTCTTCCACCTATTTAGTCTATTCTCAAACCAGTGAATCAGCTTGCCATAGTTGTAAGACCAGAGTTACTCTGTGTTCCGGCTGAGCCAAATCCCCAGATATTTCATCGGGGAGTTCGCCCATTTAAGTGGGAATTCTGGCTGGAATGGATCGGTGGCCCGGGTGAGCGGAAAGATGATGGAATTTCCCAAATTTATGGTGATGCCCGACAGGCTTTCAAAGCGAATGACTGCCCGGATGAGTGGGTCTAGGTTTTCAGCTGGGCGTTGGACATACAGTCACGTCATCTGCATACATAGATTCCAAGACCACCCACAAGGGGTCAAATCTAGTCCCCTCCGCACGTAGTGTTGCTGAAGTCTGGCTGCAAACGGCTCAGTCACCACCGCAAAAAGCAGAGGGGAAAGCGGACACCCCTGGTGCGTGCCCCGGGCCACTGGAATGGGGGAAGAGACCAGTCCATTAATTCTCAGTCTCGCAGTCAGAGCTGAGTACAGCAGGGACATTTTTTTAACCCCTTCTCTGCTAGGCCTTTTCCGTTCCTGTGCAAAGCCTTTTTTTGGCTATTTGGGGTAGTGTGCGCTTAGGCCCCTGTAACTTTTTACCACATAAGGTATCCACGCCAATTTTGCGTTTTTTTCTTCCAACATCATGGGGATTCTAAAGGTACCCAGGGTTTGTGGATTTCCTTTGAAGTGGTCCCAAAATTAGCCAAAATACAGTAACATTTTTGTTTTTTTCAGAAAAATGGGAAAAACTGGTTACAAATGAAAGCCTCTGGGTTTTTCCCTGCAAATGTTTTCAAAAAAGAGTTTGTGGGGTTGAAATTACCATTTTCCCAGCTTTTTGGGAATGACAATCTTTTGTCAGAGAACCAACATTTTTTACACAGTTTTGGCATTTTCTGGGACGGTATAGAGACAAAATATCGACTCCAAAATATCGACTGGACATAATATCGAGTTTTAAATATCGACTGGACAAAATATCGACTGGACATAATATCGACTACAAAAATATTGTTTTTCAGGTAAGTGAAGTAATATCGACTGTATAAAATATAGATAGCAAAAATATCGATTTTTTAATAATATATAATATTTTATAGTCTATTTTTATGTAATAATATGTGTGAATAGTGTGTATTAATGTTATTAAATATTTTATTACATGAATTTTGTTTTGATAATAATTGCGTAATGTAATTCTGTAGCGGGTTGTGGGTTTATAGGGGAATAGGGTGGGAAGTAATTTAATAATGATTAATTAATTAATATATGTTTGTTAAAATTTTTAATTAATAATTAATTGATAATTAATTAATATTAATTAGTTAATTAATTAATATAATTTTGAATATATTTTGTATTAGTAAATAATTGTTAATTAATTAATTGTAATTAGTTAATTACATTAATTAGAGTACATTTTTTATATATTTAATTTTGGGTTATTTTTAAGTAATTAATTTTTATAAAATAATATTAATTATTAAAATAATTACACCTAATGTTCTAATATATTTACTTTATTGTTATTGTTAATTAATAATTAATTGGTAATTAAATAATATTGATAAATTTTGGGTAAAGGGGTATTTTTAGGGTTTAGGGTCAGTTTTCAGTTCATGGGTAAAGGGGTATTTTTAGGGTTCAGGGTCAGTTTTCAGGCCATGGGTAAAGGGGTATTTTTAGGGTTCAGGGTCAGTTTTCAGGCCATGGGTAAAGGGGTATTTTTAGGGTTCAGGGTCAGTTTTCAGGCCATGGGTAAAGGGGTATTTTTAGGGTTCAGGGTCAGTTTTCAGGCCATGGGTAAAGGGGTATTTTTAGGGTTCAGGGTCAGTTTTCAGGTCATGGGTAAATTGGTCTTTTTAGGGTTCAGGGTCAGTTTTCAGGCCATGGGTAAAGGGGTATTTTTAGGGTTCAGGGTCAGTTTTCAGGCCATGGGTAAAGGGGTATTTTTAGGGTTCAGGGTCAGTTTTCAGGTCATGGGTAAAGGGGTATTTTTAGGGTTCAGGGTCAGTTTTGGGTTTTTGGGTAAAGGGGTATTTTTAGGGTTCAGGGTTAACAAATAAGATTTTAAAAAATTATTTTTATTATTTTCATTTATTATTTTATTATTATAATTTAATTTAAGTCGTTTAAAGTATATTTTAGTAATTAAAATTTAATATTAATTTAATTTAACACTGTTTTTAATAAAGTCGATATTTTTTACATCTATATTTTTGTTAACGATATTTTGTACTCGATATTTTTGTACTTACCTGTTTGTAGATACAAACTCGATATTTTGACTGTCGATATTTTGTCCACGATATTTTGGCAAGTCGATATTTTGTCAGTCGATATTATTTCAGTGATCCTTCTGGGACATAGCCTATTTTTGCCATTTTTAGTGCTTTCAACCTTCTTCCAGTTAATGGTAAAAATGAGTATGAAAGCAATAATGGATCCTGGAAAGCTATACATTTTAGAAAAGTAGACAGAATTCTGAATTCGGAAAGGGGTCATTTGTGTATATCCATCAAGGTTTCTTTATAGAAACTAACAGTTAAATATTGGAAAAATTGAAAATTAGTTGAAAACATTGCGTTTTATGTCAACGTTTTCACCTGTAATTTCTTGTAATTATGACAGCTCTTTGAAAGCAATATACTGTTACAGCCGCTGGACCTTCCTAGTTGTGGGGATATATAGCACTTGTAGGTTCACCAAGAAGCAGACGAACCCAGAGTTAAAAACTGAGTAGCAATTTGCAATGGCTTTTTATTATGTACCGGATATATAGCAATTATTGTGCAAAAATGTATACATGGGAAAATCGGTATGAAAGACACCTATGTATTTCTGAAATGGGTACAAATTATAGAGTTTAGAAATAGAACATATTTGCACATTTTCCAAATTGGGATTACTCATACTAGCATGAGAATTATTGGTTATTTTTCAAAATGACTTATTTTTTACACAATGTCTTTCATTTGGAAGGCAGAAATGCATCAAAACTCAATAGGTAATAACAGTTGCTTTACAAATCTGAATTACCCTAAGTCTCCCGATAAAAAATGGTACCTCATTTGTGTGGGTAGGCATAGTGTCCACGACCGGAAAGGGCTCAAAACCCAATGTGAACACACCACATTTTCACAATGAAAATTTACCCTTTTTTTGCGAAGTGTGTAGCTGTTGTTTTTTAACCCTAGCTCTGCCGGCATCTTGGGAAACCTAGCAAACCCATACATTTTTTAAAACTAGACACCCAGGGGAATCCAGGATGGGGTGATTTGACTGCCTGCCACCATGTTCTGTTATCCAGAATCCCTTGCAAATCCAAAAAGATGTCAAGAAAGCCACATTTTCCCCACATTTCTGTGGTGGGAAGTTTTGGAATCTGCGTTGATCCACACATTTCTACCCACCCTGCATTCCCCAAAGTATTACGAGAAAAACAGTACCTCACTTGTGTGGGTTGGCCTAGTGCCCGCGACAGGAAACGGTGCAAAACGCAACATGGTCACACCTCAATTTTGCAGTGAGAAATTACCCTTTTTGGGCAAAGTGCATAGCTGTAGTTTGTTAACCCTAGCTCTGCCGGCACCTAGGGTAACCTAGGTGCCTAGGTACCTATACATTTTTAACCTAGGTACCTATACATTTTTGAAAACTAGACAGCCAGGGAAATACAGGATGAGGTGACCTGACTGCCTCCCACACCAGGTTGTGTTACCCAGAATCCCTCGCAAACCTAAAAAATTGTCAAAAAAACTAAATTTTCCCACATTTCTGTGGTGGAAAGTTCAGGAATGTGCATGGATCCACAAATTTCCACCCACCCACCGTTCCCCAAAGTCTTCTGAGAAAAATGGTACCTCACTTGTGTGGGTTGGCCTAGTGCCTGCGACAGGAAACGGCGCAAAACGCAACATGGTTGCACCTCAATTTCGCAGTGAAAAATGGCCCTTTTTTGCAAAGTGCCTAGCTGTTGTTTTTGAACCCTGGTTCTGCCTGCACATAGGGAAACCTAGTAAACCTATACATTTTTGAAAACTAGACACCCAGGGAAATCCAGGATGGGGCGACTTGACTGCCTCCCACCAGGTTCTGTTACTCAAATCCCTTGCAAACCTAAATAATTGTAAAAAAAACCCCTAATTTTCTCCACATTTCTGTGGTGGAAAGTTCTGGGATCTGTGTGTATCCACAAACTTCCTTCCACCCTGCATTCCCCAAAGCCCTCTACAAAAATGGTACCCCACTTGTGTGGGTTGGCTTAGTGCCTGCGACAGGAAACGGCGCAAAACTCAACATAGTCGCACCTCAATTTTGCAGTGAAAAATGACCCTTTTTTGCCAAAGTGCCTAGCTGTAGTATTTGAACCCTAGCTCTGCTGGCACCTAGGGAAACCTAGCAAACCTATACATTTTTTAAATCTAGACACCCAGGGGAATCCAGGATGGGGTAACTTGACTGCCTCCCACCAGGTTCTGTTACCCAGAATCCCTTGCAATCCTAAAGAATTGACAAAAAAACACATTTTCCTCACATTTCTGTGGTGGAAAGTTCTGGAACCTGCGTGGATCCACAAATTTCCACCCACCCCGCGTTTTCCAAAGTCTTCCGACAAAAATGGTACCTCACTTGTGGGAGTTGGCCTAGTGCCCACGACAGGATACGGCGCAAAACGCAACATGGACACACCTCAATTTCGCTGTGAAAAATGACCCTTTTTTAACAAAGTGCCTAGCTGTAGTTTTTTAACCCTAGCTATGCCACCACCTAGGGAAACCTAACAAACCTATATATTTTCAAAAACGAGACACTCAGGGGAATCAAGGATGGGGTGACCTGACTGCCTCTCACCAGGTTCTGTTACACAGAATCCCTTGCAAACCTAAAACATTGTAAAAGAAACACCATTTCCCAACATTTCTGTGGTGGAAAGTTCTGGAATCTGCGTGGATCCACAAATTTCTTCCCACCCAGCGTTCCCCCAGGTCTCCCGATATAAATGGTACCTCACTTGCGTGGGTGACAGGCAAGGGCCCAAAACCTATTGAGGCGACATCAAAATTCCCTATCACAAACCAACCTTGTTTTGCAAGGGGGTCCCGGCCACTCACTTGACTGCTGCTTCCATTGTGCACTGCAAGGATACCGGACTGACTGTGCTGCTTACCGCGTTGCCAGAAGTAAGGGATTGCCAAGTTCTTCGTGTTCCGTTCTGCTGCCTCCCCGGGGACTCGCTGGTGTGAGCGAGAGCAGCTGTCTGCTGCTCTGACCGTCGCTCCCAGCTTGAGTCTCCAGGGTTGAGGCGAGGGCGTAATCAAGTACTACATCTAGCCCGGGGGACTGCGAGGACCAGCAACCCCTGCCTGGAGCAGCTGGTGCCTCTTCCCCCAGGCGACACGCCCACGGACACGCCCACCGGCGAAATCAGTACTTTACTTCGTGACACCCGCTTCGCGGGCGACACTCACTTGACTGCTGCTTCCATTGTGCACTGCAAGGATACCGGACTAACTGTGCTGCTTACCGCGTTGCCAGAAGTAAGGGATTGCCAAGTTCTTCGTGTTCCGTTCTGCTGCCTCCCCGGGGACTCGCTGGTGTGAGCGAGAGCAGCTGTCTGCTGCTCTGACCGTCGCTCCCAGCTTGAGTCTCCAGGGTTGAGGCGAGGGCGTAATCAAGTACTACATCTAGCCCGGGGGACTGCGAGGACCAGCAACCCCTGCCTGGAGCAGCTGGTGCCTCTTCCCCCAGGCGACACGCCCACGGACACGCCCACCGGCGAAATCAGTACTTTACTTCGTGACACCCGCTTCGCGGGCGACACTCACTTGACTGCTGCTTCCATTGTGCACTGCAAGGATACCGGACTAACTGTGCTGCTTACCGCGTTGCCAGAAGTAAGGGATTGCCAAGTTCTTCGTGTTCCGTTCTGCTGCCTCCCCGGGGACTCGCTGGTGTGAGCGAGAGCAGCTGTCTGCTGCTCTGACCGTCGCTCCCAGCTTGAGTCTCCAGGGTTGAGGCGAGGGCGTAATCAAGTACTACATCTAGCCCGGGGGACTGCGAGGACCAGCAACCCCTGCCTGGAGCAGCTGGTGCCTCTTCCCCCAGGCGACACGCCCACGGACACGCCCACCGGCGAAATCAGTACTTTACTTCGTGACACCCGCTTCGCGGGCGACACTCACTTGACTGCTGCTTCCATTGTGCACTGCAAGGATACCGGACTAACTGTGCTGCTTACCGCGTTGCCAGAAGTAAGGGATTGCCAAGTTCTTCGTGTTCCGTTCTGCTGCCTCCCCGGGGACTCGCTGGTGTGAGCGAGAGCAGCTGTCTGCTGCTCTGACCGTCGCTCCCAGCTTGAGTCTCCAGGGTTGAGGCGAGGGCGTAATCAAGTACTACATCTAGCCCGGGGGACTGCGAGGACCAGCAACCCCTGCCTGGAGCAGCTGGTGCCTCTTCCCCCAGGCGACACGCCCACGGACACGCCCACCGGCGAAATCAGTACTTTACTTTGTGACACCCGCTTCGCGGGCGACACTCACTTGACTGCTGCTTCCATTGTGCACTGCAAGGATACCGGACTAACTGTGCTGCTTACCGCGTTGCCAGAAGTAAGGGATTGCCAAGTTCTTCGTGTTCCGTTCTGCTGCCTCCCCGGGGACTCGCTGGTGTGAGCGAGAGCAGCTGTCTGCTGCTCTGACCGTCGCTCCCAGCTTGAGTCTCCAGGGTTGAGGCGAGGGCGTAATCAAGTACTACATCTAGCCCGGGGGACTGCGAGGACCAGCAACCCCTGCCTGGAGCAGCTGGTGCCTCTTCCCCCAGGCGACACGCCCACGGACACGCCCACCGGCGAAATCAGTACTTTACTTCGTGACACCCGCTTCGCGGGCGACACTCACTTGACTGCTGCTTCCATTGTGCACTGCAAGGATACCGGACTAACTGTGCTGCTTACCGCGTTGCCAGAAGTAAGGGATTGCCAAGTTCTTCGTGTTCCGTTCTGCTGCCTCCCCGGGGACTCGCTGGTGTGAGCGAGAGCAGCTGTCTGCTGCTCTGACCGTCGCTCCCAGCTTGAGTCTCCAGGGTTGAGGCGAGGGCGTAATCAAGTACTACATCTAGCCCGGGGGACTGCGAGGACCAGCAACCCCTGCCTGGAGCAGCTGGTGCCTCTTCCCCCAGGCGACACGCCCACGGACACGCCCACCGGCGAAATCAGTACTTTACTTCGTGACACCCGCTTCGCGGGCGACACTCACTTGACTGCTGCTTCCATTGTGCACTGCAAGGATACCGGACTAACTGTGCTGCTTACCGCGTTGCCAGAAGTAAGGGATTGCCAAGTTCTTCGTGTTCCGTTCTGCTGCCTCCCCGGGGACTCGCTGGTGTGAGCGAGAGCAGCTGTCTGCTGCTCTGACCGTCGCTCCCAGCTTGAGTCTCCAGGGTTGAGGCGAGGGCGTAATCAAGTACTACATCTAGCCCGGGGGACTGCGAGGACCAGCAACCCCTGCCTGGAGCAGCTGGTGCCTCTTCCCCCAGGCGACACGCCCACGGACACGCCCACCGGCGAAATCAGTACTTTACTTCGTGACACCCGCTTCGCGGGCGACACTCACTTGACTGCTGCTTCCATTGTGCACTGCAAGGATACCGGACTAACTGTGCTGCTTACCGCGTTGCCAGAAGTAAGGGATTGCCAAGTTCTTCGTGTTCCGTTCTGCTGCCTCCCCGGGGACTCGCTGGTGTGAGCGAGAGCAGCTGTCTGCTGCTCTGACCGTCGCTCCCAGCTTGAGTCTCCAGGGTTGAGGCGAGGGCGTAATCAAGTACTACATCTAGCCCGGGGGACTGCGAGGACCAGCAACCCCTGCCTGGAGCAGCTGGTGCCTCTTCCCCCAGGCGACACGCCCACGGACACGCCCACCGGCGAAATCAGTACTTTACTTCGTGACACCCGCTTCGCGGGCGACACTCACTTGACTGCTGCTTCCATTGTGCACTGCAAGGATACCGGACTAACTGTGCTGCTTACCGCGTTGCCAGAAGTAAGGGATTGCCAAGTTCTTCGTGTTCCGTTCTGCTGCCTCCCCGGGGACTCGCTGGTGTGAGCGAGAGCAGCTGTCTGCTGCTCTGACCGTCGCTCCCAGCTTGAGTCTCCAGGGTTGAGGCGAGGGCGTAATCAAGTACTACATCTAGCCCGGGGGACTGCGAGGACCAGCAACCCCTGCCTGGAGCAGCTGGTGCCTCTTCCCCCAGGCGACACGCCCACGGACACGCCCACCGGCGAAATCAGTACTTTACTTTGTGACACCCGCTTCGCGGGCGACACTCACTTGACTGCTGCTTCCATTGTGCACTGCAAGGATACCGGACTAACTGTGCTGCTTACCGCGTTGCCAGAAGTAAGGGATTGCCAAGTTCTTCGTGTTCCGTTCTGCTGCCTCCCCGGGGACTCGCTGGTGTGAGCGAGAGCAGCTGTCTGCTGCTCTGACCGTCGCTCCCAGCTTGAGTCTCCAGGGTTGAGGCGAGGGCGTAATCAAGTACTACATCTAGCCCGGGGGACTGCGAGGACCAGCAACCCCTGCCTGGAGCAGCTGGTGCCTCTTCCCCCAGGCGACACGCCCACGGACACGCCCACCGGCGAAATCAGTACTTTACTTCGTGACACCCGCTTCGCGGGCGACACTCACTTGACTGCTGCTTCCATTGTGCACTGCAAGGATACCGGACTAACTGTGCTGCTTACCGCGTTGCCAGAAGTAAGGGATTGCCAAGTTCTTCGTGTTCCGTTCTGCTGCCTCCCCGGGGACTCGCTGGTGTGAGCGAGAGCAGCTGTCTGCTGCTCTGACCGTCGCTCCCAGCTTGAGTCTCCAGGGTTGAGGCGAGGGCGTAATCAAGTACTACATCTAGCCCGGGGGACTGCGAGGACCAGCAACCCCTGCCTGGAGCAGCTGGTGCCTCTTCCCCCAGGCGACACGCCCACGGACACGCCCACTGGCTACAAGCATAAAGCAACTTGTAGACTCACGCGACGCGGGACGCGCGTGGGACAAAGCGCGGAGCTAAGCCCGGGCAAAGGGCGGGCCGTCTGTGGCCGTCCAGGGACGTACCAGGACGGGACGGGCCACCCTACCAACACCGGCCGACGGAAAGTAAGGTCTATTGATATTCGATTCCATCATTATAGGTCCTTCTGTCTACTAATTATACGAGAAATAAACCTTGCAAACAACATCACTCGCGTGAAAGGAAATGGGGCTCAAAAAATTACGTTCTCGGACCATTTTCATGAAACGTATGGGCACAGAGGATGCTGTACGGAAAACAAAAGATACATCGGTCAAACAAGGTCGCATACTGCGGACCCCTGCCATCAGTGAATATTTCTCTGGTCTCTCAACTAAGGAAGTCACTGACAAAATTATCACAGATCCAGAAGCTACAGATATCTCCGTAGTACTAACGGGGCCCAAAACGCTTTTTGAAATAACACCTCGACCCAACTTGAATTTTCACCTCAGTAATGTGGCCCTTGACAATAAGCAAAAATCTATCAATTCCTTCAATAAGTCAGATATCAGGGATCAAGAAGAGCTTCATCTTGTATCGTCTACTCCAAAAAATAATACTGGAAATAAATGTCATTTACAAGAACTTTGGGCTAATAAATCAAAAATAACAGAAAAACTATCAGAGCCCAAAATATCTAATAGTTCACCTCAGTTACTAAACCCATCGCAACCTATCCTACTTGAATCATCTGTTGATCTATTTAATATAAAAACTAACTATTCAGCCAACATTGTTACTCCTATGTCAAAAGCCCTCTTTACACTACAAGATATACTCGAGTCAGCGCTTTCTTTCTTGGGAAATATACTAGAAAACTCGGACCAAACCTTGGACGTCCAAATTGGGATCCTTAAGCATCTAGTGGAGGAAAAAAAGACAAGAAAATCATTTGAAATGAAAAACAAACATTCGGAATACAACAGCGATCCGCAAAAGAATAATAGTATAAGGAATTGTAATATTGAAAAGGAGACACAAAAACATGATCGTGGTACTCAGACATCAAATGATACAAAACGAAAAAAAGGAAAACCGGAAAATCAACCTGAAACATCCATAATCTCTCTAAAAAAATTATTTATGGAAATACCACTAAGGGAAAAGGAATATCCAATTTTCAAAAAAACTATCAAATCCAATAGACTAAACAACGATCTCTCAATTGAAACTACCCAAGTAGCTAATCCCAATAGTACGTCTGAGAATAAAAAAAACGAGAAATCCTGTAGTATGATAGAATCTGAGCAAACAGAAGGTAAAAAAAAGAGGAAAAAGCCATTAAGACGTTTCCATAAAAGAAGAAATCGCAAGTTGAGATTTCAAAAGTCCACTTTTGTCAATGAAATACAAGAAGTACAAGAAGCTGAACCTGTCAAATCAGGATTGATTGAGAATATGGAAACTAGCAACAAAAAAAAGGAAGAGAAATTACAACTACTAGACCCGGTTGCAAAAGAATTCTATCCACACAAGCTCTTTGGAAAATCATTACACCATGACATTTGTGAAAGAAACTGTGAAGGAAAACCCTTCTTTGGAGCAGAAAAACGATACTTCAAAATATTACAACTTGAAGAACTTTTTCCAACGGATTCGGTACCGCTCAATAGAAGTAGGATCGTCAATCTCCTTCACTACATAACGTCACTAGATAGCTTAACTAGCAGTGAAATCGATCTAGTAACCTTCCCGCAAAGAGATACTACAAAGAAAGTTATAGTATCGTTTTGGTCATATGTTATCCCTGAAATCATACTCAAAGAAAAAGAGACACTGCACAAATACGGGTATGATGTTATTCCAGTAATAAATCCTAAGGAAGACAGAAACCATACCGGGTACGATGAGCAAATAGGATTAATTGCTAATTCCCAATATGAAAATCAGTTTCGACATACTGACTTGGCTGGAGAGACGACTTCAGGAACTAATCCCACAGGGAAAGACTTTCTACAGCTAAAAATCAAAGTGGAAAATGGAGGAAGGGCAGTATGGCACCATGATTCTAATGGAAGAGATTTTAGTGAAAGTATAAAGTCTTGGTCACGGGCTACAGGGAATAGTAACAGTAAGAGATTCTCTACATGCCCTGGGCAACTTGTTTAACAACGGCCTAAAAATAACATCGTGGAATATGGCGGGGGAAGATACGTCCAAACTAAAGGAGGCCATAAGTAATCATCCAGATATCTTGCTGCTACAAGAGACTTGGGCAACTGATTCTTTTTCTTTGAAAAACTATTATGTCTATGTCACCCCTGCCATACCCTCAAATCGGGGCCATGCAAAAGGTGGTTTGGCCACTCTACTGTCAGAGGAATATCTGTGGGGCCAAGAAGTTATTCAAACTAAATCTTACCACTTGCAATGTATAAAGGTCTCATTAAAAATACACAATGCGGCAACCGAAAAGGCAATTTTGCTCTTCAACGTATATGCCCCTCCTGGCCAGAATGAAGATCTAACGTTTATGGAGATAATGGAAACCATTGCGCAGATAATAGAGGACCAATCACATATTCCTTATATAATAGCAGGTGACTTGAATGCCAAAATTTCAAATATTGAAATTAGAAAATGGGCTGAGCTATATAAAGAGGAATCTGTTGAATTTTCAGCCCCGCAATTCCCTAAAGGTTTGAAATCCGATAAAAGAGGAAAATTACTATTATCAACATTGCCAACATTAAACGGTGCAATCTTGAATGGCAACCTGGAAGGTGATATCCCGGCATCTTTCACTAGACGGGGTAATGGAAGTCCATCCATTATAGACTACATCATCTGTAGTATGAATCTATTGGAGACTGTTACCCAACTACAAGTAAAACTAAGCCAAGAGAGCGACCATACGCTGATGAATTTAACTACGGAATGGAACCCTCAAACTGCATTAGATGCACATTTAATTTTTCATAATAATTCTGTCCTGATAGATGGTGATCAAAGAAGAATTTTCTGGAGCTCTAAAATTCTGGACAGAATATCGATATTGATTGAGCACACTGACCTCCTAATAACAATTTTTTCGGAGGACCCAATAGAGAATTTTGAATACGTGATCAATGAGCTTAGGAATTTTCTATTGGATAAAATACATCAGGCCCCTTCTGGAGTTAATAGGTGGAAAAACCAAAATTCTAATAAATACAACCAAAACTCCATTACGAAGAAAAAATTGAACAAACTCATTCGTGGCTATTACATGAATGCCTCTGTGTCTACTGAGAAAGAAATTAACAAACTAAAAAATAAACTCAGGAGAGAGAAGCTAAGGAAAAAAAAAGATATTCAAGACCGTAATTGGATTGACATTCAAGTAGCAGCAAAAGACTCTAATCAACGCAAATACTGGTCCCTCATAGCAAAATTAACAGGGACAAAAAAGAAATTACAATCAATACCTGTCCCCCCAAAGGAGTGGGAAACTTATCTCACTGATTTGTACAAAGCAAATCCGACTACATCAGATGGGAAAAGTCTGGAAAAAAGTAAAAGTAAAGCTAAAGTCGACTCCCAATCTCTTACGGCTATTTCAGTGGAAAGGACAATCAAAAAAGCAAGAAAAACAGGTGCCTCTGGCCCAGATCAGATCCCTATAAAGATTTATCAAACAAATCCAAAGGAATGGGGTAAATCATTATCGGATCTATTTAATTTTATCCTCAAAATCGGACAAATACCTAAATCCTGGCAGGGGAGTACGATTATCCCAATATATAAAAAGGGGAGCAGGACAGTTGCCGGAAATTATAGGCAAATTGCGCTAATGGACGCTGCGGGTAAAATCTTTGCAGCAGAAATCTACAAAGACTAAAGGACTGGGCTTTTTCACTGGATAAAATTCCGATGTTTCAAGCTGGCTTTAGGCCAAAACATTCAGTTACAGATAACATTGCTGTTATTCAAACAATACTAGATAAATATGTAACAGGAAAATCACAGCCGGTATATGCAGTGTTCGTTGATTATTCGACTGCGTTTGACCGTGTTGATCGACCAACTCTATGGCATAAACTCAGGGAACTTGGAATTCCAGAACAACTTTTACAAACCATCGTGAATCTCCACACCAACACCTGGTGTCAGGTGCAAATGGGGGGAGAAAAGGGCCTAACAAAAAGGATACAAACAGCTAACGGTCTAAAGCAAGGGTGTTTACTGGCACCATTATTATTTTCCTTGTATCTCAGCGACCTGCCTAAACAGTTACAGCAGGGTTTATGCTTATCACCTAAAATTGCTAAACAAAACATACAAATACTTATGTACGCTGATGACATAGTAATGCTCGATCTAACCCCTTTCGGGTTACAAAACTCTCTGGATATACTTCATGCATATTCAAAAGTAAACTTTTTAACCCCGAATTTAAACAAAACACAAATTGTGGTTTTTTCAAGGAAGAAACTTAGAAATAAATACAGTTGGAATTTAGGTGGAAGAAAAGTAGAAATAGTGAACGAGTATCCCTATCTTGGCAGGATACTATCAAAGAACATCTCCAATGTAAGACATATTGAAAATCTAATTAGGAAATCTGACGTTCACACCGAGGCTCTTTTAAGACTTTATCGTTCCACCGGAAGTCGGCACTTCTCTTCTCTAATTAAAATTTATAAAGTAAAAATTCCACCTGTATTATCATATGCAACATAGTATATCCCGATAAGACAGTGGACCTACATGGACCGTAAAGAGGGGAAAATCTTAAGAAAATTAATGAAGGTCTCTGATTCTGTACCTGTTCAGGCATTACGTTTGGAGTTCTCGATTACAAGTTCTTTCGCCACAGCAGTAGCGAATGTAATCAGGTGGAGCTACAATCTACTTAAAGCTAAGGAAGGCACATTAAGACATCTATTGAAAAATGAAATCTTCTATAGTGAAACAAAAAACCAGACCTTCTTAAACAATATGAAAATTATATTCCAAATGGCAGAAATTACCTCGGATATCCTATGCAGTTGGTCAGCAGCACAATTGAAATTGTTTCTAAGATGCTACACCCCGAAACTAAGCTACGAATTAGACTATGAACACTGCAAAAAACTGAAAATATATAAATCCTTCGTGGACTGTTTGGAATATAAGCAAATTCAACCATACATCAGGTATTCCCTGACTCACGGTGTAAGGAGGACAATCACCATGCTAAGACTGGGTATCCTACCAGTACTAACTTACACAGCAAGGTGGTCGACAGGAAGATCACTCCTATGCCCCCTGTGTGAAGGGGGAGACCAAGACATTGAGCACTTGCTTTTTGTGTGTCCTAACATAAATGTAATTACTGCACGCACCAGATATCTTGCCCCGATCTATCAAACTTGTAGAATTGTCAAAGTGAGTGAACTTTTGCAGTTATGTAAATATCCGTCAAATGAATTTGTTTGTTATAATCTTTTTAAGTTTCTTAAATCTTTTTTATCATTGTATTGATTATATGCGAAATTTATTTTCTCTATATATTTATAAATTGTATATTTGTGGTCCTCTATAAGAGTACCAATACAAATAAAATCTTTTTGACTTGACTTTGGCAAGGGGGGTCCCATGAGTCTTTGGCCCAGGGCTCGGCGGGCATCTAGGGAAACCTACCTAACCCACACATTTTTAGAAACTCGACACCCGGGGGAGTCCAGCAAAGTATGGCTTGCATGGATCCCCCATCATTCTCCTACCCAGAATCCACTGCAAACCTCAAATTTCACAGAAAAATTCACTTTTTTTTCTCACATTTCTGTGCAGTAAAGTTCTGGAATCTGTGTGGATCCACACATTTCCTCATACCCAGCGTTCTCCCGGGTCTCTCGATAAAAATGGTACCTCACTTGTGTGGGTAGGCATAGTAGCTGCAACAGGAAATGGCCCAAATCGTCATGTTCGGACTTCAAAATTACCTATAGCAAAACTACCTGGTTTTGGGGGTGGGAACCTGAGATTTTTGCCCCTGGCTCGGCGGCCATTTTGCGAAAGTACCAAACCCAAACATTTCTGAAAACTAGACACCCGGGGTAGTCCAATGAGGTGTGGCTTGCATTGATCCCCCAATGTTTTCCTACCAAGAATGCCATGCAAACCTCAAATTTAGCTGAAAAAAACACATTTTCCACATATTTGTGTGTAGAATCACTGTGCCAGCACAAATTTCCAACCCCACAGCGTTTCCCTTAGTGTCCCGAGTAAAATGATACCTTCCTTTTGTGAGTGTCTAAAGCAGAACTGGCTAAAAACGTTTTTTTTTTAAAAATGTAGCGCTTAGAATTCTCTGTGCTATACTCTAAATCCCTATGTTTTGGGCTCTTCCTAGTCACAGGCCTTTGGCCCACCCACACAAGTGAGGTATCATTTTACGTGGGAGAACAAGGGGAACGCTGGGTGGTAGGACATTTGTACCAGCATGGCGATCCCACGCAAAAATATATGGAAAAAGTGGGTTTTTTTAGCTAAATTTGAGGTTTGCAGGGATTTCTGGGTAGGAAAACGTTGGGGGACCCACGCATGCCATACCTCGCTGAACTCCCCCGGGTGTCTAGTTTTCAGAAATGTTTGGGATTGGTAGTTTCCGAGGATGGCCGCCGAGCCCGGGGACAAAAACCCAGGTGACCCCCCCTTGCAAAACCAGGTTGTTTTGTGATAGGTTATTTTTGATGTTGCCTCAATAGGGTTTGGGCCCTTGCATGTCGCGGGTACTTGACCCACCCACGCGAGTGAGGTATCATTTTTAATCGGGAGACCTGGGTGAACGCAGGGTGGGATGACATTTGTGGATCCATGTACATTCCAGAACTTTCCCACAAAGAAATTTGAGAAAAAAGTTATTTTTTTCAGCAAATTTGAGGTTTTCAAAGGATTCTGGGTAGGAAAAGGTTGGGGGACCCATGCATGCCGTACCTCGCTGGACTACCCCGGGTGTCTAGTTTTTAGAAATGTGTGGGTTTGGTAGGTTTCCCTAGATGGCCGCCAAGCCCAGGGCCAAAAACTCATGGGACCCCCCCCTTGCAAAACCAGATTGTTTTGTGTTAGGTAATAATAATAATAAATCTTTATTCGGCTTATTCGCAGTGGAAAAAACCATAAAAGTACACAAAATATCAAAGCACAGTAAAAGTAAACATGTTACATATGATTCCGATAAAATTCATTTCACAGTTAAAAGGAAAAAGTTAATCACGAATGTGCAAAGTACGCTTATGCTCAGACTGGCAAGGTTTTTTTTTTTTTTTTTAGAGATTCTTTCTATGCTTCATGATGCACTTTAAGAAACTACTAATAAAATAACAGACATTCGGTGTTTCCAACATTTGCAGTCTTAAAAGGGCAGGTCTGCACTGTCTCAATCCCCAGGATTTCAGTATCGGTAAAAGCCAGATCTTTCTATGGGCTTGATGGTATTTACAAAGCAGGATCACGTGCAGATTCGACTGCATTGATATGCCGTCACAAGGACAAGGCGGGAGTGTAGCATCCCAGCAATTTTGTGACGGGAAAGTGACCATTCTAAAGAACATATTTAGCCTGAATCTTGTAATAAGCATTCTCTCGTAGGTTGGTATTTGGAGTTCCAAGTACGGGTGAATGGCGAAGGCTGTTTGGATCATATTTGAATGGATCACTGCCGTTTTTGTAGAGTTGGAAGTGAGTCTTAACGATTCCAAATGGGATAATGCTTGGCGTTTCAGATGTTTTTTTGGGATGTCCGTTATGGTTGTCGGGTCTGAATAGTAGCTCTCAAGGCCTAAGTCAGTAAGAAAGTTCCTAACATATAGGAGCCACTTTATTTTTACAGAGTTGTCCATATTCATTGCATCTGTGATAATGGTTTGAGTCAAAACATTTTTGCTTGATTTCCAGATGCGTCGCCACAACATCAGAGGTTCAATTTTGATTAAGTCCTCTAAGTAGGGTATGGCTAGTTCTAGGTGCATTGCGTAGATTGAGGTGCCCTTGGGGGTCGATAATAAGAATCTTAAAAAGGTGTTTTCCACCCTTTGAATAGGGCTAACATCTGTATACCCCCAGACTCCTGCACCATATGTTGCTATAGCCTGGCATTTGGCATTATAAATCTTAAGTAACTCTATTGGTGGTCTCTTGCCTAATTTCTGAGAAAAAGTTATTAGTGCTGCAATAGATCTCCTAAATAAGAGTGCCCTTGTGTTCACTGCTTGCTTCCAAGAGAGTTGATCATCTATCACAACTCCCAAGTAAGGATAATGTGGCGTGGATTCAAGCTTTTGGTTGTTAAGGACTATAGGGTAGGTTTTTTTTCGGTGTCTGCCAACTGTCATAACGAACGTTTTTTTTACGTTCACCTTGAGATCTAAATTGCCCATAAAGGACGTATATCTGTTCACTGCTTTTTGGAGCTCTTTGGGTGTTCGTGCTAGGATGACGGCGTCATCCGCGTAGAGCAGGGCTGGGATCAGGCGGCGGTTTATGCGTGGGAGGTCCTGAGCCCCCCCCAACATCTCCTCCTCCAAACCATTGGTGTAGAGTGAGAAGAGGAAGGGGGCCAGGACACATCCCTGCCTGACCCCGCGCCCTACGCTAAACGGAGACGTCAACTCGCCATTGAGGCCAAAGGTTTTAAAGCAGCGTTCGATGCAGTGGGCGTGGCCGCCGGGGGAAGAGGCGCCGGCTACGAGGAGCGGTGTTTTCTGGGCCTCGCAGTCCCCCGGTAGGCTTTTCCTGGCCTCAGACAACGCACTGCTACCTGGGCGGGTCGCGCTGAGAGCGGGATGAAGGACTGCCGATTGCAGTCGCGCTCCCACCAGCCGACCTCAGCCTCAGGGAATGCGGTTTAGGAGATGAAGGCAGCAGTTCCTTTGTTGGACACACAAGAGCAGGTCAGTGAGCGGCACCCGCGCAGCGGGTGTCGCGAAAGGTTTTAAAGCAGCGTTCGATGCAGTGGGCGTGGCCGCCGGGGGAAGAGGCGCCGGCTACGAGGAGCGGTGTTTTCTGGGCCTCGCAGTCCCCCGGTAGGCTTTTCCTGGCCTCAGACAACGCACTGCTACCTGGGCGGGTCGCGCTGAGAGCGGGATGAAGGACTGCCGATTGCAGTCGCGCTCCCACCAGCCGACCTCAGCCTCAGGGAATGCGGTTTAGGAGATGAAGGCAGCAGTTCCTTTGTTGGACACACAAGAGCAGGTCAGTGAGCAGGTAATTTTGATGTCGCCCAATAGGTTTTTGGCCCTTGCCTGTCGCGGGCACTAGGCCTATCCACACAAGCGAGGTACCATTTTTCTTGAAAGGCTTTGGGGAACATGGGGCGGGTGGAGTTTTGTGGGTCTACTCAGATTCCAGAACTTTCCAACACAGAAATGTGAGGAAAATTTGTTTTTTGGGACACACTTTTAGGTTTGCAAGGGATTCTGGGTAACAGAACCTGGTGAGAGCCAGTCAAGCCGCCCGATTCCGGATTTCCCTGTGTGTCTAGTTTTCAAAAATGTTTGCTAGGTTTCCCTATGGGCCAGCTGCGCTAGGGCCCAAAATCCACAGGTAGGCATATTGCTAAAAACAAATACGTGCCTAGTCGGCTTTCTGCCACCCGGGGGAGGGGGGGGGGGGGATTTCAGGGGTGGGGTTGCCAAGGGGGGCATAAACACTGTGGCTATTTGTTTTGGGGTGTGTGGGCATTGGTATGCCTATTCTGGGCAGCCCCCACCCCCACACATAAAAAAGCCGGCATAATCGTTGGCGTCAAGTGGGCTTTTTGCCCCCCCGGGGGGCAGATTGGGGACTACTGCCCCCATCTTCTCTCCAGGGGGGGTGGAAAGGCTGTAATTCTTGAGGGTGGGCTGTGGGGGCATTGGCATGCTCGTTTTGGGCAGCCCCCACCCTAATAATAATGTGCCCAAAAAATCCCTGGTGTCTGGTGGGTTTTTTGCCCCCCCCCCCAGGGGGGCAGATTAGGGGCTACTGCTCCATCTGCCCCCAGGAGCGACAGGAAGGCTGTCATTTTAGCGGGGGAGGGGCTGGGGGCATGGGCATGCCCGTTTTGGGCAGCCTCCACCCAGCGATTCCTCATACATGTTGAGGGCGTGGGGAACAAGGAGCACCGCATACTCCTTGTAGAACCAAGCTGTGAGTTCGTCCAGCTCAGGAGCTTTGTCCCCAGGCATGGCCCGAATCACCCAAATGACCTCCTTCTCAGCATAGGGCTCATCAAGATAGTTGCGCTGACCGTCGCTTAACCAGGCTAGTTCGATCGATTCCCGGGGGGGTGGGCGGGCAGATCTGTATGCGCTTCTGCCTATCTAGCCGTGTACATAAAGGTATAGAATGCCATCATTTCTGCTTGCAACGCTTCCTGCCAAGCAATCACCTCTTTGCTTCTGCTGTGCAGTACTCACTGATCCACAGCTTTTTTTAGGAGGTCTGTTAACCTCTTCCCGGCTCAATACCCGTCTCCATATTGGCATGCCCACGCCTCCCTGCCCAGGTAGTGCGTCTCTCTCTGTGCAGCCTCTTCAAATTCTGCTATTTTCTCTTTGATGCATCCCAAGGTTGACGGGCTGTAAGACTCAAAGTACTGAGACTCGAGACCCTGAATTTCCCTCTCCAGACGCCGGAGGACTCCCCTGAGGGAGCGCAGTACCCCAGCATGCATAGCTATGCACTTGCCCCGGATAAACGCCTCAAAGGCTTCCCCTAACACCAAGGGCTAATCCACAGTCCCACTGTTTAATTCAAAGTATTCTATGATATCAGCGCAGATTGATTCTCTATAAACCTGATCCCGGAGTGTCCCTGGTAAAGTCTTCAGATAAAGGGCCTCTGTGCCGCATCCAGCAGTATGAATGTCAGTAGCACTGGCACATGATCAGAGAGAGACTGGGCTAAATGGGCGGCCGTGAGTGTCCACGCATCCACATCACGCGATTCTGGACCAATTTGGGCCCGCTGGGGAAATGCAAGTGCCCTCTTGTTTGAGTGGGTGCTGACGCTGCCAGACGTCCACCAACTCAAGATCTTCCATGATGGTTCGCAGTTGTTCCGCTCTCTTTGAGTGTAGTCTACGGGAGTCGCCAGACCGATCCACTGCCGCGTCCAGAACGCCATTAAAATCCCACCTCCCACAGGATGTCCCTGGGTCCAATAGATTCTGTAAGCCTCCAAATTTCATTAAAAAATTGCGGGTGGTCTACTTTCGGCCCGTGGACCAACACAAGTCTGACCGGTCACCTCCCCAGCTCACCCGCAATTAATACATACCTTCCCTGCGGGTCACATAGCACGTCGCATGTTTGCCAGGGGAGCCACTTCGTGAGGATTATAGCTGTGCCTCTAGCATAACTCGAGTATCCTGACAAGAACCTCTCTACCATCCATTCAGCCCGCAGCTGTGTGCAAATATTACTAGTTAAGAGTAGTTCCTGTAAGAAGCAGATGTCCTCTCCATGTCTGTGCAGATATACAGCAAACAAGTCGAACCTTACGACAGTCATTCAGACCACGCACATTTCATGTCACTGCTTTAATCGCATTCACCTCTGTAGTGGCCTCCGGCATCACTGGGAGTGTACAAGTCCTGATATCCTGGGTGCCTCTGCACCACCCTTCGCCAGAGGTCTTGCCTTACGGCTGGTCGCTCGGGCCACGCACATTCCATGTCACTGCTTTAAATCTCAGACATCTCTGTGACACTCTCACCCATCCTTTGTAGCATGCAGATCCTGACCCCATGGGGGCCCCGCCCCACCATTCTTTGTTTCAATCGGGCCAGAGAGAGGGAATAGAAGAAAAAAGGAAAAGAGAATACATGGCACATAGTAATCCCCCCACCCCAGGGTCGTGCCCTACCCCACAAGGCCACCCACCACCCACTTCAGCCAGACCCATCCAACCAAAAAGCCAACTGTGGCCAAAAATGAGAATGTCCAAGGTACTCATCCCTGAGGGAGGCACTAGGTGCTCGGGAATACCCAGCAAAGTTACGCTGGGTGGCTGGACAGGATACGTTTGGGAGGGGCATCCCTCCCATCACCAGGCGGGTCGGGCGAGCCCCAGTTGCAGAAGTGACGCTACTCAGGCAATAGTATATCTTACTTCAATATAGGCGCAGGTCCAACAACACCAGCAAGAGCTGCTGCTCAGGCAATAGTATATCTTACTTCAATATAGGCGCAGGTCCAACAACACCAGCAAGAACTGCTGCTCAGGCAATAGTATATCTTACTTCAATATAGGCGCAGGTTTAACAACACCAGCAAGAGCTGCTGCTCAGGCAATAGTATATCTTACTTCAATATAAGCGCAGGTCCAACAACACCAGCAAGAGCTGCTGCTCAGGCAATAGTATATCTTACTTCAATATAGGCGCAGGTCCAACAACACCAGCAAGAGATGCTGCTCAGGCAATATTATATCTTACTTCAATATAGGCGCAGGTTTAACAACACCAGCAAGAGCTGCTGCTCAGGCAATAGATATCTTACTTCAATATAGGCGCAGGTCCAACAACACCAGCAAGATCCGCCGCTCAGGGAACAGTATATCTTTTTTTTTTATAACTCTGTTTATTGGCAATTCTTTTAGTATTACAACAATACTTTCAAAACAATAATGCTTAGCGGGCATTTAATTTGCAGTGCAAACATCAAACCACTGTGATACAGTGCATAAAGAATAACAGAGAGATGCTGAGCTTCGAGTTTGGGAAATAGTACATTAGCGTGGTATCAACATGAGAGGCATATATGTTTACACGGCATGTGCTCTAGGGGGCCTCTTTGCTAATCTGGTACCCAACAGCCTCCACTTGACAATTAATTTTCTCGGTCGCCACATAGGTGTCATTGTCACCTTCTATTCCTTCCAGCGGGTATGATGTGAGGGGTTCCCAAATGTCTCGGGTCGTGACAGGGAGTAGTTCGGCGTAAATGGCATTTTGCTCCTGACAGTAAGTGAGGTCAACTAACCATTCCTTAAATTTGGGCTCCCTGCCCCTCCCCCATCTGCATGCAATTTTACGCTTTGCGAGGAGGAGGCCCAGTGCCAAGAAGCACTTGGTGTGGCCTTTGTGTCCAGGGAGGTAACCCAAGAGGCCCATTTTGGGTGTGAGTTCAAGCCTCACCCAAGTCATATCCCCTAGAGCCTCCACCACCTCAGTCCAGAAGCGCGCCCCAGATCTACACTCCCATGCAACGTGTAGGAATCCCGCCCCATCTCTCCCACAGCGGTCGCATTTATGGCTGTCCCGCAGTTGAAGTTTGTGCAGTTTCGCAGGGGTGTAATACATGCGGTAGAGCAATTTAAAATGGATGATCCTAAATCAGCTAGTAGCTGTTATGCTCTCAGTCTGCTGGCAACTTTATGTCCAGGCTTCGTCCGTAACTGGATGGCCAAGTTCCATTTCCCACCCCTGTTACGTTTTTGTGGATCCAGTTGGTCCTGCCCCTATGGTGGCGTTATATATGCGTGATACAGCGTGTGGTGCCCCAGCCTGCAGTGTCAGGTGCAGTGGGAGCAGTGTTGGGGGCTCCTCTGGGAACGAAGGTGTAGCGGCTATGACTTTCTGTGGCAGGCGAATGTAGAGGAAGCGGTCCATGGTGGTGGGGTGTGTGTTGCACAAAAATGCCTCTGCGCCTTTGAATTGCCCTTGTTGGTACAGGTCTCCTCATGTATTCATCCAGAGCCGAAGGAACATGCGTTTGCAGATGCTTACTTGAATGACAGGTAGGTTAGGCTGGTCACGAAGAGGGAGCAGCGGGGAATAGAGCATGGGTGTCTGGGATCGTTTGGCCATGGCGTGCCATGCATTATTGGTGCATGCGACTGTGGACAATGATCCCCCCGCCGTTTTATTATCTACGCCTAGTAATCCTGCAAGAGAAGCGGATGCCATGAGCCCTTGCTTGACCGCCTGATGAGTCATGAAGGGTTGGGGTACAATCCAATACGCCGCGTACTGCGCCTGAGCACTGAGATAGTAGGGTTCTGTATCAGGTGCTTCGAATCCGCACATGCAAACAGCAGAGTAAGGGTGCTCCATTTGATCTGAGGCTACTTCCCTCCCGATGCTAAGCGGATAAGTTGACTCTTTAGTCTGGTGAAGAAATGGTGGCCGGGTGAGAAGGGGATGTTTATGAACAGGTATTGGAATTTGGGCATAATGATCCTTATCATTAAGGCCACTCGGCCCGCAAGGGAGAGTGGAAGGGCTATCCATCTGGTGATCAAGCTTTCAACCTTGTCAAGTGGCAGGACTTGAGACTTTCCCCAATTTATTGTGATGCTTGAGAAGGCCCCAAATTTTAATATTTCGCGGATCATGGAGTTTAACCCGTCTATAGGGTCACGCACATACAGCGTGATATCATCCGCATAGAGCGAGATTAAGACAGGCCGGGTGGGATAGCGCATATTGTTTGTGGTGCTGTTGCAGCATGGCAGCCAGCGGCTCCATCGCAATCGCAAACAATAGGGGTGAAAGGGGACACCCCTGTTGCATGTACCTGGATATAGCGAAGGGTGTGGACTGTTCCCCATTTAAGACGAGTGAGGCAGTAGGGAGATGGTAGAGTAGTTTAATCCAGTTGAGGAACCCCGGTGGGAATCCCATGTGGGTCAGAACAGAGAATAGGTAGCCACATTCCACGGAGTCGAACGCTTTGGTGGGTCTAAAAAGACTGCATGTTCGTCCTGGTCTATACCATGCATGATAGAAAACAAGGTTTGCAGGTTGTGGGAGGATGACCGACCTGGTATAAATCCTGCTTGGTCTGGTCTGATAAGGTTCTCGATCAGTAGCTTGAGTCTATTAGCCAGCACTTTAGCCAGTATCTTAGGGCCAGATGTAGGTAAGTAACATTTACGGAATCTTAATTACCGAAAATTACCGAATTTTACCGATTCGGTAATTAAGATTCGGTAAATGTGAGGGGTTGGTATGTAGGGAATCCAGATGTTCCCTTTTACAGAATCGGTAAAAGTCGGTATTTACCGATTCGGTAAATACCGAATCGGTAAAGCCTATTGATTCCTATGGGCTTCAAAGCCCATAGGAACCAATAGGCTTTACCGATTCGGTATTTACCGAATCGGTAAATACCGATTCTGACAAGGGTGCAGGGGGTGTCACTTTGACACCCTCTAGCACCCCCAAAAAAGCTTCGGGGCCATGTGGCAGGCATACCTGCCCTAAGGGCAGGTCTGCCTGTCATATGGCACAGGTGTGCATGCACACATGTGCATGCACACCAGAATCGTTATTTTACCATCAAATAGTATTTGATGGTAAAATACCGATTCTGTAATGCTTGTGGGACTCAGAAGAGTCCCACCTACATATCAATTTTACCGAATCGGAAAAAATACCGATTCGGTATTTTACAGAATCGGTAAATTTACCGATCGGTAAATTTACCGATTCTGTAAAATACAGGGCCCTACATCTCAAATTGCATTTACCGGTCGGTAACGGCCGAATTCGGCCGTTACCGACCGGTAAATGCCTACCTTTATCTGGCCCCTAGCATCACAATTTATTATGGACAGTGGCCAGTACGTGTCTGGGGATTTAGAGGCTTTCCCGGGTTTTAAAAGTGAGACCAGCATGGCCTCTCACATTACCGGTGGGAGCGATCCCTCTTAAGCCACCTCTTCGTACAGTGCTTTGAGGAAGGGAGCCAGCGGGTACGTAGATTTTATAAAATTAGATCCGGAGGCCGTCTGAACCCGGTGCCTTCCCACTCCCTATTTGCATTATGGTCTCTCGGATTTCGTCTAATTTGAACTCGTACGCCAGGAAGTCCCTCTGCCGATCGCTTAGCCAGGCCAGTTCAACCTGCTGTAGGTATTGCGGAGTCTCCTCTTGGCAGGTTGCGCAGGATTTGTATAGTGTGTGATAGGGCGTGGTGAAGACTCCCATAATGGCCGGTGTATCCCGGTGTGACAACCCCTCCCCATCGCAAACCACTAAAACGTGATTGGCTGTCTTCGGTGGCCTGATAGTTTCTGCCAGGACTTTGCAGGAGGCTCGCCCTCCCCTTATTTACGCGCTATGTAATATTTTCCGGGGAAATGGCATTCCCTCTCTGCCTCCACTTGGTATTCCATGAGGAGCTCCTGGATTTTGGCTAGGGCGGGCCATTGCGTGTCTCGTCAGTTCTGAGCGGGCGATCTAGGCTGGCTATGGTCTTGCGGATGTCTCTAAGGATGCCTCCTGCTTGGGCTATGCAGTGTCCTCTAACGGTGACCCTTAACGCTTCCCATATTGTGGTCAGGGAGGGGACAGAGTCTGTTGAGTCTAATAAACTCCTCGAGCATTTCTCCCAATTCCGTTTGGAACACCTGGTCAAGGAGCGCTGTAGGTAGAAGGCACCACAGCCTGTCTTTGGGCTGCAAGCCCAGAGGAGTCAGCAACATAAGCACAGGGGAGTGATCAGAGTACGTGCGCATAAGGTGACGAGCGGAGATAGCATGTACTGCCATACCCTGTGTTACAATCCACATGTCTAGTCGAGACCAGTTATTATGTACCGCCAAGTGGGATAAGCCTTCTCGTTGTGTGGGGTAGAGGTGGTGCCAGACATCTACCAGCACATTGTCCGCTACAATTTGCTGGAATTGTCGTTGTGCTTTGCAGAAGTGATGCAGCAGTGGGTGGGAGCGGTCCCATGGAGGGTGCAGTGTTAGGTTGAAGTCGCCTCCCCATATAAGAAGAGTTGAGCCGATATTTACTATGCGCGCCCATAGGGTGATATAATAGTCTTTGTAGGAAGGTGGATATCTGACTATGGTTGCCCCCAACTTTTTGCCTAGTGTTTTGCTGGTTTTCGACATAGTTGGCCTGGGATCCTGCTATCCAGGACCCCAGGCTTCCTGCTCTCTCTGTTAAAACGGACTCCATGTACCCTAGGTACATATCTAATTGGATACTGGGTCACCTTATCAGCCCCAGTACAGTGTACCTTAGGTACCCAGGGCATAGGTGCACTCAGGGCCTACCAGGGGCTGCAGAATGTATTATGCCACCCCTGGCTGGCCATCCAAAACTGACACAACTGGCTGGTAACACAGCTGGGGCAAGGTGGTGTAATCACCCTTTGCTTTAGATATAGTATACCTATATCTAACCCTTAAATGGACACATATACTCCTATAAGTCACTCCTATGGCAGGCCTTAACAATCCTGGAGGCAGAGTGCTTGGAATTATGTGAGATAGTGCTCAAGCATGAGCTTAGCCTATCTGCAGCTTTCGGAACCAAGTTCTTTAGCTGTTTCCATGATAACGCTATAGCATATACTCTTAAGTGCATAATAATCCTTGCGGTTATTGGCTAACTTTGGCATAGCATTATCAAAACATGTAGAGTAAGGTGTCATACGAATTGGAATACTACCCCCTCGCCAGTTCTGGCGATGGGGGTGGCATTCCACCCTTTTAGAGGGACACGACATGTATGTAACTGTGAAACCCGGTTAAAGTTAACCCGAGCCTCAGCATCACAAAATGGATGCTGCCACCACAGACACGAGTCTGACCTCCTGCTGCTGGGAGTCCTTCCAGCGAGGGAGGCCTGGACAAAGGGTTTCCTGCCTTGGGTGGTGCTAGCACCACCCCAGACAGGATTTTGTGTATTGAGGTAGGACAGGCTGAAAGGAATGAGGCATGCCTGGGGCACACAAGGTGTCCCTGTGCATACCCCGGTTCAAACCAGTTGCTGGGGCACTCCAGCCCCAGCTCTGGCGCGAAACCGGACAAAGGATAGGGGGTGTAACCACCCCCCTTCCTGGTCCCACCCATAGGAGGGACCTAGTCACAGTACAGCCCCCTTTAGGAGAATAAAGGTAGGAGCTGCTCCCATTCCAAATTAGATTAATCCTAATTTGAAACTACAAGAAGAACTCTGGACTTCGACGTTCTGCTCCACAGAAGACTGAAGAAATCTCCCTTGTGGTCAAGGAGTGACCACCCTGCACAAGCAGGCACCATCAAGCATCCTAGCGGTTCACTTTGTCGTCCTTCCTGCCGGAACCAGACTTCAGAGCCCAACGAGATCCGGACTTCCAGACCTCTACCTACATCTGCAGCACAGCTGAGATCCGTGGGTGCGACGAGACACGTGGGACCGGCCATCTTGAAGAAACTGCACTTCGCTTCCAGCACGACTTCAGAGGCATCCTCGAGAAAGTGCTTTGGGGATTGAGAAGCCCCCGCCCCGAGCAGCTCCTGCACAGAAGATCAGCCCTCCAGCATCCACGAGACCTGCATGGGGCCCTTTGGCTTGATTGCTGCTTGACGTGTTGTCTGGTCACTTGCCGGCTGGCTAGTGACCTCCTAGACGACGATCCACAAAATCTACACCGCTGGTCTGGTTGCTCCAGACTGGCCCTTGCTTCCCTGCAAAGGAGAAGTACCCCGGACCCTCCTGGTCCGCACCAGACGCCATCTTCCATAACCGCGTGGGTTGCCTTTGCCAAGGCCTGTTGATCCCGAATCCGGATCCGACACCGCTGATAGCGAGAGCCTGCGTGGGACAGCTCGTGCCTCCATCCTGGTCGTCAAAGACACCTCCTGGTCCACGTGGCTGCGGAGACAAGCGTCCACTCTTCACCTGATCGCGACAACAGCACCTGGTTCCTTCCTGGTTCCCCACCGGTCACTGGCTAGTGACTTTGAACACTGTCCCCTCTGCTTTCAGGTCTCCATCTTCCTCGATCCACCCTCGGATCGCACCGAACATCTTCCTCCTGGTCGCCTGCAGCATCTTTCTTCAAGGCTCCATAGACTTCGACGCGGAAACCTGACACACTTTCACACCTATGCACCCGCAGCCCGTGGGTGAGGTAACAAGAGCATTTCGGTGCTCAAGGGTAGATTGACTCTCCTAGTGTCCAGGTATCCTGTCATTTTAGTCCTAACTAGTCGGAACTGTCTTTTACTTACCTTTTCGTAATTTGTAGTGTCCATTGACTTTGTCCCGCATCTCGCATGTGAGTTCACACTCTGCACACATGTCCCGTGGGCCTCCTGCTCCTTACCTAAGGTTAGGGTAGTGTAGTCCCAGCGATCCTACAGCCTCTGGACATCTTCATTTCCTCTATCGATTTCCTTATACCATTTACTTATATGGTTTGTCGTGCCCCTAGGGCACCATTGTAATTTGTGCAACTTAACGTATTTTTCTTAAGAGTCTTGTCATGTGCTTAGCCCTCTGATTTCATAAAGAGTTCAGAGGTGTTTTGTTAGTAATAAATAACTTGTTTATTTTCATAACAACCTGTGTGGTGTCCTTTCATTTGGTATTCAAGGGGTTATATGTGGTAAAACATCTGGCTTCAGATGCCAAAAGAGTTTAGCCTAAGACTGCTCTGTCCATGCTACCATTAGGATAGTTGGTCTATAAGGTTGACTTACAACCAATCACCATAAGGGTTGTTTGGACTGATACAAGGTGATCACTAGAATTAGTGAGCATCATATATCAGGCCAACTTCTCACAGTCTTCATCATCTGTGTTGGGACCATAACTGCAGACAAGCGTGACTGATTCAGACGCCAACCTGCCCCATGTCATACAGTACCTACCTTGCGGAGCAAGTGTAGATCCTTCTTCTGTGTAGGGAACCACTTTTTTAATAAGAATTGCAGTGCCTCTCGAGTATGCTGAATTCGAGGAGAAGTACCTGTGGGAGGCCTATCTAGAGGCATGTTAGGGCTGCTGTGTAGGGAGCGTATGAGTTTCCTGCAGCATGGCTATGCTAGCGCAATGCCTGCCCATGTAAGCCTGTAGAGATGTGTTTTTTTTCTGGGGCTGTCCAGCCCCAGCACGTTCCATGTTAGGAATCCCATGTGTGTCTCTGCTTGGTCTTTTTGACCCTCCCCACCATTACCAAGGGAATGCAAATGTGTAGGAAACACATGCATCTATCTCCGGGTTTGTGTTATCAATATATGGCCAGTTATTCACTGTAAACTTATGCATGCCCATCCAACATCTCACCCACTCCTCCCACATCAGCGATCCCAACTTGCCATGCATGGATCCCCCCGCTTAACCCCTCCCAACATTTCTATAAATACTCTCGCACCTTGTGTCCCTAGTGCCCCGTGAGGGCTTTGTACTATCAGTTCTGCGGTACTGCACAGTAGCAACTATGCTGTGACATATTCACCCAGTCATATAGGCACTATCAATCATGAGATCGGATATTGCTCGGGTCTCAGGGTTTCTGGTGAAATTTTCTTGAAATACCCCCAACGAGTAACAACAAAGGCAACAGCTTAAAAGAACAATTGCAAGTGGTGGAGGGAAGAGGAGCACCCTCAGAGACATTTGCCCCAAGGGGCGTGACTGCGCCCCCTGCTCCTTCGTTCTGGGCAGAAGGGGCCCCCAGAATGTACAGTATGAGTTCGGTCAGGGTTCTCAATGTCCATGTTCAATCAAGCAATAGTTTGTGGGGTCAAACAGTGACAAACATTTAATGTTACCTGCTGCTCTGAGTCCACAGCTGTATCTCCAATGCCCACAGACTAACCTGCAGGGGGCGCACCACAAGAGACTGACCTTTGTTTTCAGTCCTCAAACCGCTGTGCAGAGTTCTCCCTATCGACTGATGTGGGGCGCTCAGCTCTCTATGCAGCCAGCACTGTTTTCTTGAAGAAGTAAGCTGCCTGTTGTGATTTGCTCCATATGTGATGCTTGCCTTCGTAGATGAGCCGGAGTCGTGCGGGATAGAGTATGGACTATTCCACCCCTTCTTGCTGTAGCTTCTTCTTGATAGGCACACATTTCCTATGCGCCTTCTGGACGTTGAGGGTGAAGTGGGGAAATAGCGATACAGTATTGATCTCAAAGACAATGTCTCTCAACTCCCTGGCTTTACGTAGCGCTGTGTCGCGGTCGCGATAGTTAAGCAGTCTCGCAACAATGGGTCCGGACAGTGCCCCAGGAGGGGTTTCGGTGCCAGGGTGCGGGGTGCCCGTTCTACAATTAGGATTCTCGAAAAGATCGCCTGCCCAAAGAATGTGGTAAGCAGCCGCTCTACGTAGTCTTCTAGCCGCCCGGTGTTGGGCGACTCCAAGACGCCAATGATGCGAATATTGTTCCGCCTGGAGCGGGCTTCGATGTCTTTGTTTTTTGCAGCGATCACCTGCAGCAGCTTATCAATGTCTGTGAGCTGTCCAGCCACCTGAGCATGGCCATCATCGAGGGTGGAGATTCGCGCTTATGCCTCTTTGATTCCTCTATCTTGCTTTGCAATCTTTTTAGTAATCTGATCAATTCTTGCGCACATGGAGTTAATTTTTCCCTCAATGGAGGCAAAGCTAGCTTTCATTGTGCTGAGCATCGTCTTAATGTCTACTTCATCCGCGTCTCTGTTCGCCTGGCCCCCGTTGTCTTGCTCCGTCTTGGGCGGCTGTCCTCTGGGCGTCCTGCGGGCTTCAAAGGTGAGCTTAGGCTGTTTACCGTCTGGCTTCCCTATTATGGCAGCCTTCGCATCCGGGGGGGTTGTCAAAGGCTATGGCACTTGTCAGCTGACTGTTGGTGCTGATCAGACCGTTCTCGAATTGTAGGGCCCCTCTGTGGCAGGTGCTGCAGGCACTCGGTGCTCCAAGTGTTATTCGTGTTGAGCTCTCTACGCAAGTCTGGAGTTGCGGTGCCCACAGCAGCCCCTGAGTGGCCTGAGGCGTGCCGTGCGATACCAGGTATGGGTGTTTCGTCAGGCGAGCTCCCTCCGTGTGCCGACTATGTAGACTTTTTAACTCCCCTTTGTGCCGCACAGTCCCAGTTTGCACAGCGTCTGTTTGTGTCTTGCTCACAGGGTGAGGCTTATTGTCCTGCCCCGCTCCGCACGGGGGGGGAAGGGTCAGTATCGCTCATGAGCTCCAGGCCTCTTTCTTGGCGGTGTTGTAAGGCCAGTGCCTGAAGGTGCGTGGTCTACGTATGGGCCACGTCCCCCGGACCCTGAATGGGAGTGTCTCCACAGCCGCTGGTCAGGTGCAGTACAGGGGCTTTTGGGCATAGCAAAGTCTCCAGTCCACCAGCCGATAACGCCACTCCCTCCTGCCACGCCGGTGCCAAGGATCTGAGGAAACCGGCAAGGATTGTTCGAGTCCTGACGTAACAGAGGTATGTGGTGTCAGTTGAGTGGCCCCTCGGTGACTCACTGGGTTGGTACACGGACAGCGGGGCACTTGGGGGGTGTCAGGCCTTATGTGTCAAGCCTTCAGGCCCCCTGCCCCGCACAGGGACGCATGCAACATGTTGGAGGCGCCGTCAATCGCAGCCACACCCGCCCACCTCACAGCCTCATCCAGCAGCATTTGGTGTACCCTCGCTGCCCTGCAATCCGGGCTAGGGTCGATAGGCACCAGCAGGGTGTATCTTCATGGGTGGCTGATCAGGGAGATCACGGCTCACACGCGGGCAGGCACAGCTGCAGGTCCAGATCCCCGCCCCGCTTGTTGGCGCTGCAGGTGGGGAGGCGTCTCCAAAGCTGTCTGCGGCAGCAGTGTCAAGCGTCTGTCACACTGTATGGCTTTCCCCCAGTCGTGCCGATCTGAGGAAACCCGCAAGGATTGTTCGAGTCCTGACGTAACAGAGGTATGTGGTGTCAGTTGAGTGGCCCCTCGGTGACTCACTGTGTTGGTACCCGGACAGCGGGGCACTTGGGGGGTGTCAGGCCTTATGTGTCAAGCCTTCAGGCCCCCTGACCCGCACAGGGATGCATGCAACATGTTGGAGGCGCCGTCAATCGCAGCCACACCCGCCCACCTCACAGCCTCATCCAGCAGCATTTGGTGTACCCTCGCTGCCCTGCAATCCGGGCTAGGGTCGATAGGCACTAGCAGGGTGTATCTTCATGGGTGGCTGATCAGGGAGATCACGGCTCACATCACGGCTCACACGCGGGCAGGCACAGCTGCAGGTCCAGATCCCCGCCCCGCTTGTTGGCGCTGCAGGTGGGGAGGCGTCTCCAAAGCTGTCTGCGGCAGCAGTGTCAAGCGTCTGTCACACTGTATGGCTTTCCCCCAGTCGTGCCGCCTCGCCCAGCCGAGGTGTGCGCCGCAGCTTCATGGTTCTCGTGGCGGGTTGGAGTGGACCCCCTCTGCTGCTTCAGCCCTGCTTGCTGCTTTTCGGCTGGGCCCTCTTCTTCAGCCCGCTGTGTAGGCACCGGCCTTTTCTTTCAATGTTTATTTATTAATTATTTTTTTTGTTTTCCCCCTTTTGTGAGATTGTTCTTTCTTTTATTGTTCTCCGGCCACCAGGTGTCTTGTGGAGAAGGTCAGGGGAGAGAGGATAACCATGGGTGAACGGGCCCGACCCGTGCAGCCGGCAGCTGGGCCTCAACTTACGCGACCTGGCCGGTCGCTCCTCGTAGCTTAGGCCGCAAGTCTCTTCTGCCGCTTATCCCATTTTCTGTGGCTGGTGCCTGCCCTGCAAACAGCCGTTCTGTTGTCACTGACCCTCCACTTCAGTATGGGGAGGCACACAGTGAGATTGCCCAGCAGTCACAGGATTCTTGATGGATTAGGGCTCCGTGGCTGACGGAGCCTCACTAGTGTGCGTCCATCTGGTCCACAAGCCCCCTAGTATCTCAGGCAACAGTATATTTTGCTTCAATATAGGCGCAGGTCCAACAACACCAGCCAGATCCGCTACTCAGGCAATAGTTATATCTTGTATCAATTTTAACGCAGGTCCAATTCTCAACTGTTATATGCTAAAATATGAATTTTACTGCATTTAACATTCACTATTGATCCATTTTTCCTACTTTGGGCATGATCGTTTCCCTGGCATTCTTGGGGAGAGGAGGTGGCCTAACGGCTAGGGCGGTCGACCTCGGAACTGGGAAACCAAGTTCGAGTTTCGCAGGGACGCGCAGCATCCTGTGATTCTGGGCAAATCACGTAATCTCCCCGTGCCTAACAAAAATTAATGTAACGCAAATGGTGCTCATGTAAAGGGCTCTGATACCCGATACCTTCGGGTTAAGTTTACGCTATATAAAACTCTGTTTAAAAAATCACTATATAATTTTGATACTCCGTTACACAGCTTTGGCTGGCTCTGAATCTGGATCTCTGTTATCATATTTGTCTAAGGAATATATTGGGTTTATGTAGGAAGATCCTATTTCCTGTGTCTTAAGATTTAAAGTATAAATATACAGTTTTGTCTGTTTATTGCTTGCATCACTAGGGGTTATCCAGAGGATTAGTAGTGCACACTGCAGCGCAGCCGACCACCTCCTTGCCTTCTGACGGAGCCATCCCAGACAGTTGGCACATAGTTTAGAGTTTACTGATGGGTACAGTGTGAAGTGACTGCACATTTTAGGGCACTGACTTTCTGCAGATTGGTACCTGTATTCAACATAGAATAACTTTCTCACTAACAACTCTGACACTTTTGCGCTGCGGATGGTCTAACTTTGCTACTGAGGTTCTTCAGACTGCGTCCAGGACTGCTCCTGGACCGTTAATCTATTAACCCTACATACACAGTTTTTCACCTCAGTACATTTTGTTATCTGTCTTCTAAACTCAAAGGTTACTTTGGTGATTGAAAAGAACCCAAATTGAATTGGAGATGCATAGGTTTCTTAGCTTAATCTTTATTTCTTGTTCATTTGTAGTCGGGTTTAATAAGTGGAAACAACCTTTCTCATTTTCAGCATGGGGGAACCTTTTGCAGCTTTTGAGATTAATTTGGTGCCTCTGAATCCTATTTAACTCCAGAATGTGGCAGAGTGCTACCTTGAGCTTGAGCTGGGCTTGTCTGCAACAGCTTCGGCCACTCAGCCATCACTCACCTTTGCTTTCTTGATTTCGGGGCCTTCGAAGGTGAGGTCCCCGAAGGCATCAGTTGGCACTTTTTCAATGTGTTTCTCCCGGTTCATTTCTGGTTCAGTGTGGCTGGTGTTCTCATGCAAATGCTGACTCTTGCCATTTTCACAATAACACACCTCCTTCCTGAGGGAAATAAACAGAGCAAGAAGTATGAGGTAGATTTGAGCAGTCAGGCGCAGACTTTCAGAGAAACACTACAGGTCAATATCTACAATAGACATCATTTGATCAAAAGAGAGTTTTTTTCAGTCAATGTAGCCATTTATTCAATGTCAGTGGACTACAGGAGCAAATATACAAAAGGGAATAAAAAAGAAAACAAGTTACTTACCTGTAACTTTGGTTCTCCAGTATTGGTACTTTCATAGATTCCCATGCTTTGTATCATTCCGCCGTCGTCGGAATGGGAGCCTCGGTAAATAGAAAAATACCATAGCAGTAGGTACAAAAGAGAAAGACAGGCCTAGGCCTCATCTCATTTTGTAACACATCCACCTCTTTTTGTAAAAGAGACCAAAAATTGCAACAACCAATCAGAGTAGCCTCACCCCATAGAACCCTCCTGAGAGAGCCTCAGAGACTTAGATTTTCGTAGCCGTTGTGTAATAGAAATCACATCTGCTGAAGGCTGAGCTTTCCCAGGGGAGGCGGGTGGGCGCATGGGAATCTATGAAAGTACCAATACTGGGGAACCAACGTTACAGATAAGTAACTTGTTTTTTTGCCCCAGTATTGGACTTTCATAGATTCCCATGCTTTGTATCAGAGTAGCTAGCAGTAAGCAACAAATGCACATTTTGTTACATGCATATCAGCACATCACAGTATCAGTATTATCATAGATAATCAAAACACATTGTAACAATAGATAGGCAATATTATCCGATACAAAATGTGCAATAAAGGAAGGAGGGATAGAAGGGAAAGCTCACCGCTCACTGGAATAGATTTCTCAGGATTGCTTGTCCAACTGCTGTCTCACTCCTTGTGGAAGAGTCCAAACAGTAGTGTTTCATGAATGAATGGGCACTGCTCCATGTAGCTGCCCTACAAATGTCCTTAATAGGGACACCAGAGAACAGAGCCGTAGATGATGACACTGATCTCGTAGAATGAGCTTTGATCCGTCCCCTCAGCGGCCTCCCTATCGCCTGATGACAGAAATGATTTGTGCTGGCAATCCAACATGATATCCCCTGCTTTGACAGGGGTAAGCCTTTTCTTGGAGTGCTAAAAGCGACAAAAAGTTGCGTAGTCTTCCTGAAATCCTTTGTGCGTTGGAGATAAAATTTCAGGCATCTTTTGACATCCAAAGTGTGGAGAGATCTTTCCGCCAGAGTCGAAGGTCGAGGAAAAAAAGACTTTAGAACAACAGGTTCATTCAAGTGACAATTCGAAGGGACTTTTGGAATAAATTTCGGATTTGTTAAAAAATTAAAGAGTCCTTCTTGAACTGTAAGAAAGGGTCAACAATCGTGAGAGCTTAAAGTTCTCCAACCCTCCTGGCTGATGTAATCACCAGAAGAAAAGCCACCTTCCATGACAAAAATGTAATCTCCGCTTTATGAATAAGTTCAAAAGGAGCCCTCATGAGATGGGTGAGGACCAGGTTGAGTTGCCATAATGGAGGAGGAGGTTTAACCGGAGGAAAACTCCTGAATAGACCTTTCAGGAACTGCTTGATCACTCTTGCGGACCAGAAAGAAGGGCCAGAGGCTGTTCGTCTAAACCTAGAGATCACTACCAGATGCACTTTGATGGAAGAGTGTTGAAGACCTGACCTGGCCAAAGACAACATGTACGGTAAGATCTTATGAGATCCAAAGACAACATGTACGATAAGATCTTATGAGGAGCTGAAGTGAATGGATGAAGATTTTCTTTGTGGCACCATGCACAAAAATGCTTCCAATTTGCTCGATAGGTTCTATTCGTACTTGGGGCTCAAGTCTGAGCTAACATTTTCTTGCAATCCTGAGGGATATCTAAAGATCTTAATTCCCTGTGCTCATGAGCCAAGCTGTCAATTGCAGGGAACTCGGGTCCGGATGCATTACTTGGCCCTGGGACATCGTCAACAGGGATGGATTGGGACGCAGGCGAATTTGTTGATCCTGAGACAGAAGAACAATAGTTACTTACCTGTAAACAGGTGGTTCTCCAGTATTGGTGTCTTTCATAGATTCACATGCCTGAATCATTCCCCGTCGTCGGAGTGGGAGTCCCACGGTATATAAAAAAGTAATAAAATGCCATAATACATATAGCAAATATCAGAAATACCCAACCAGGAAGTAAAGTAGCACCAGCTACAGTAGAAAAAACCTTCACAATCGTGACTATCCTAGTCATTATGTCTTAGTCCAAACTGCAGCCAATCAGGCGACAGCACCCACCAGAATGTTCTCCCCAGAGGATCAGGCTCTCAGATTTTCTCGCACAGGAGTGAAACCCCATAATGCCTGAGTGAGTCTCTGGGGGGAGGTGGGCGGGTTGCATGTGAATCTATGAAAGACACCAATACTGGAGAACCACCTGTTTACAGGTAAGTAACTATTGTTCTTCTCCAGTATTAGGGGTGTGTTTCATAGATTCACATGCCTGAATCAGAATAGTAAGCAGTACTCCTAGCATAACGCTTGTAGACGTCAGAGAATCAAATATATATATATATATTTATATACAGTGTACATGTATAATAGTAATCATCAACATCTGGAATAACGTCTAAAGAGCAAAGAGGAGGAGGTGGAAACAGAGGCTCACCTTATTTGAAAAGATTGCGCAGCACTGCTCTCCCAACCGAAGCATCCGCGTCGTCTGCTGAATCTAGACAGTAGTGTCTAGTAAAGGTGTGTCTGCTAGACCAAGTAGCAGCTCTGCAGATCTGTCGAAGAGGTACACCAGCAAAAAGGGCAGTGGAAGAGCTAACCACCCTTGTAGAATGTGCTCTTGGCAAGGCCTGTAAGGGTCTACCGGCTTGCTGATGACAAAGTCCAATAGTAGAGGAGACCCATCTAGCAATGGTCTGCTTCGAAACTGCACAGCCCTTGCGCTATCGTCCATAAGCCACAAACAGTTGATCTGTCTTGCGGATGGCCGAAGTTCTTGATAAGTAAAACTTAAGACATCTTCTAATGTCTAACGAATGTAGTGCTCTTTCAGCTGGAGACTGTGGGGTTGGAAAGAATGTTTTTAGGACAACCAGCTCATTCAGATGAAAATCCAAAGGCACTTTAGGCATGTACGTTGGATTAGTCCGCAGCACTACTGAGTCCGTGGTGAATTGGATGAAAGGCGCTTTAGATGTAAATGCCTGAATATCGCTAACCCTTCTAGCAGATGCTAAGGCCAGTAACAAAGATACTTTCCATGTCAGAAATTTCAGGCCCACCTTATGGATTGGCTCGAAAGGGTGACGCATGAGCTGAGTTATTACGACAATCAGATGCCATGCAGGAGGAGGTTTCCGGACAGGCGGAAACATACGAAACAATCCCTTGAAAAATTGTTGTATGATCCGTACAGAAAACAAAGAATTTGATCCATCTTGACAAAATCTAGAAATGGCAGCTAGGAAGACTTTAAGAGTAGAATGTGCCAAACCCAATCTGGCCAAATGCAAAAAGAAAGGAAGGATTTGCTCCGGTTTTGCATGAATGGGATGTAGACCATTAGATTGGCACCATGCACAGAAACGCTTCCACTTAAATTTGTAGGTTTTGATCATGGATGGAGCTCTGGCCTTCGCCAGCACCTCCTGGCAATCTTGTGGAATGTTTAGGTGTGCAAATTCCATGTGCTTAGGAGCCAAGCTGACCATATCAGCGAGTTCGGGTCCGGATGGTACACTCTGCCCTGCTGGGTAGAGAGAAGATTCGGAATGCGTGGAAGTTGGATAGGGTTGCATTCCGAGAGAAGGAGTAGCTCGGTGAACCAGTATTGCCTGGGCCATCGTGGAGCAATCAGTATCAACCGGCATGGCTGCTTCTTCATCTTCCTGATGACTTTCGGGATCAGAGGTATCGGTGGAAAAGCGTATGCGAATATTTGATTCCAATTCAGCGAAAGGGCATCCCCACACGAGTCCTTGTGGGGAACCCAGCTTGCAAAGTATGGGCATTTCCTGTTCTGGTATGTCGCAAACAAGTCCAAATCCGGATGCCCCCATATCTGAAAGATGCGGTTTAGAGATGGTAGATGTAGTTCCCACTCGTGAGTGCAGCCCCTGGACCTGCTGAGAGAGTCCGCTAACACATTTGCGATCCCCGGAACATGGACCGCTGACAGATGGATATTGTGAGTCAGGGCCCAACTCCAATCTCTTGTGCTTGTTGCGACAACCGGGCTGATCTTGTGCCGCCCTGCTTGTTCAGATAATGCATGCAGGTGGTGTTGTCTGTCCGAATTAAAACTGTGGCACCTTCTAGAGTCGCTTGAAAGGACTTCAGGGCTAGAAATATGGCGTGCAACTCTAGCCTGTTTATGTGACATCTCATTTGGATCTGGTTCCATTTCCCGCTGACCGTCATGCCTTGGAGGTGTGCACTCCAGCCTGTTGTTGAAGCGTCGGTCGTTACTATGAACCTGGGCACTTCCGTGAGGAAAGAGCATCCCACTTGTATGTTGGATCGGTGGGTCCACCATTGTATCGCTTCTCGCATTCGAGGCGTAATTTGGATGATATCCTCGAAGGATCCCGATACCTGAATCCACTGGCGACTGAGCTCTTCTTGCAAGGGCCTCACCCGAAGACGACAGTTGGGGGTGAGAAGAATGCAGGAAGAAATCATCCCGATGAAGGACTTGAACATGCGCACTGAAACACACTTTTTTAATAACAGTGCCGCAGCCAATCGTTGAATCTTTTCCTGTCTTTCCCTTGAGATGAATACTTGGGCGAGTCGCTCCCAAGAAAGTCTTTCTTGTTGCTGGCCTGAGGTGTGACTTTTCGAAGTTTACTGAGAAACCCAGGCTTTGCATCAGTGACAGAGCTGTTTGAATGTGATCTTGCGCCATGTCGAAAGAACTGGCCTTGATAAGGCAATCGTCCAGATATGGATATATCTGTATCGATTGCAACCGAAGATGGGCAGCCACCGGGGCCAGTATCTTCGTAAACACTCTGGGGGCTGAACGCAGTCCAAATGGAAGAACTTTGAACTGGAAGTACCTGCCAGCCACTGTGAACCTCAGAAACTTCGGATGCCTGGGAAAAATCGGTACGTGGAAGTATGCATCCTGAAGGTCGAGTGTTGCCATAAACTCTCCTGCCGAAAGAAATTGGAGAATTTCTTGAAGTGTTAGCATCCTGAATGTCTTTTGCCTTTTTTAGGAATTTGTTTAGGGCACGCAGGTCGAGGATGGGACGCCATTCTCCCGACTTCTTGCGAATAAGGAAAAATCTTGGGTAGAAGCCTTTTCCTTTCTGATGATGAGGTACCCTTTCTATTGCTCCCTTCCGAATCATGGTGTCGATCTGGGTGAACAGCTCCTTGAGGTGTGCTGGAGGCGGTCCTTTTGGGGGGCAATTTGGGGGAGTTTTTACGAATTCCAAAATGTGACCTCTGGCTACCACGTCCAGAACCCATTTGTCTGTGGTAATTTTGGACCAATTTAAGTAATTTTGGGATATTTTTCCTCCAATTTGGTTCGGGTTGGCAGAAAGTGGTGGCAGGATGCGTACCTCATTTCTTATTGTCTCTTCCTCGATAATTAGATTTTCCTCGAGGTTGAGAGAAATTTCCTTTCCTCTGTCCATATGTTTGCTGCCGATATGGTTGGAATCTTTGGTTTCCCTGGGCAGAAGAATAGGAGCGCTGCTGGTTATAACCTCCTCTATTAGAGAAATTCCCTCTTCCTTTTGCTCCACGAAAGGAAGACTTCCGGTATTGTAGAGTACCCAGCGAACGTGCTGTCTCAGTATCTTTTTTGATGGCCTCCAGAGCATCATCAACATGCTTTCCAAATAAGAATTCTCCATCAAATGCCATGTCTATAATCCTTGTTTGGACCTCCTGCTGAAAGGATGTTGCCTTCAACCATCCTTGCCTCCTGAGAACAGCTGCACCCGCTAGCTGCCGAAATCCAGTGGCAGCAACGTCCACTGCAGCGTCAATTATCAGTTTTCAGTTTTTAACGTCTTTATTTCGATTTTTCATCATAAAAGACACATATATACAAGAAAATTTTACATTAACTACATTAAATACAATCAGAATCATAATGATATAAATATTTAAATACATATAATGAATACATGTGATAACCAGATCAATAAAAAAAAAAAAAAAAAAGAAACGAAGAAAACAAGACAAGTGAAGTTAAGATCTCAATTAAACATATATGTAAAGACGTCAAGAGAAGTAGTAAAATCATTGGAACATATATAAAATTTGCAGATCATCAATACTATTAATTTCATAGACCAAAAGAAGAAAAAAACAGTTTAGGAACATAGTGTACAGGTTGTTTAGATCTTGATTTATGAACTAATTGACTTAGACCTTATCAACCAAGCCCACCCGAGGAATTTCGCCAATCCTATAGTTAGCCATTCAGAAGTATTCGTTTTCAAGGTGTACAATGCTTCACTTCTCACTCGGGTGTTTAGTCTAATACATACAGGTTTCAGCCACTTATTGCGTGGTTCGCAATAGGCAGTACAGACAAATAAAAAATGGCCTAGTGTTTCTTCACAAACGGCACAACAGGGACAGAGACTTGACTCCAGCCTCTGCCAGCCGCTAGTAAAGGCCCTCAAGGGCAACGTGCCCACACGGAACTGATGATATAGTTTCCTATCTAGTGTCTTAAGGATTACATCCCAATACACTTCTTTATTGGGAATTACTTTGTGGAGCAAGAACTGGCCTGTCAAGTTCACTTTCTCAGAAAGTGCTACATGTTCTGTTTTTACCATGGACCAGAACAGACGTTTAAATTCATCCTTAGTAGGAAAGGTTTGGGAGCCCGGCTCTGACCATAACAAAGGTAAGCCCATTTCAACAAGGGTGTTCTTAATTTGCTTTAGCCATGGTATGTTGCCTGCCCCTTGTTGCAGTCTCACATCTTGAAGCTCACGGGCAAACATAGCCAGTTCCGGGGTGGACCATATGCGTCTCCATAGAGCCACCATCCTGTACTGGGCCTGATGCTTAATGGTATGCATGCCCATGTCCATCAAAAGTGGAATAACTGGTGTTGATGGAGGGAGACTAACTAAGTTACGAAGGAATTTATTCTGTATCCTATCCAGGACAGCTAAGTCCACACAGCCCCAAATGTCTGCCCCATACAATATCGCTGAACTGATTTTAGCACTATAGATTTTGAGCGCAGGCAGTACTCTTTTGGTCAAGGAGCGCCGCTGCTCTTTTACTAGGCAACCAGTCAAGCGGGCAAATTTCAGGCAGAGTGCCTCTACTTGCTCTTTCCATTTTAACCTATAATCCAGAGTAACCCCAAGATAGGTCATTACATCAACCTGTTCCAGTCTGGATCCATTCAATAAGATATTGCCCCTCAATGGCTTTTTCTTGGTCAAGACCATAAACTTGGTTTTGTTGATATTAATCTCAAGATCATTCAGATTACAAAAATCCATGAATTTGTTAATTGCAACCTGTAAACCCTTCTGTGTTTTGGCTAATATGAGGGTATCGTCTGCAAAAATTAAAAGGGGGAATTTTGTCCCACCCAGTGAAGGAGCATCAGTGTGGGTGTCAGAAAGGAACTTAACCACCTGATTAATGAAGAGCACAAATAGGGTGGGGGCCAGGACACAGCCCTGCCTCACACCTCGGGTCACAGGGAAGGATTCAGTAACCTGGCCCTGCCGACCCCATCTGACTCTTGCGAAGTTACCCTCATGCATCTTAATGGTAAAATCTAAAAGTGCAGAAGGAACCCCCATCCTTCTTAGTGCAGCCCACATCTTCCCCCTGGGGACCAGATCAAACGCTGATCTGAGATCCACAAATGCAGCGAAGATCTTCCCGTCTCTCAGTAACACAGTTTTCCAATAGATCATGACAAATCTTAAAATCTGGTCAACTGTGCTAATGTGTGCCCTAAACCCAGCCTGCATTGGAGACAAAATATCTGCTTCTATCATCCACGTATGAATTTTCCCCAACAACATTCTGGCTATTACTTTTTGAAGGGCATCGATGAGGCTGATGGGGCGATAATTACCTGCATCAGATCTGTTCCCTTTTTTATGCACTGGCAAAATCTCTGCCCCTTTCCAGGAGTTTGGGACGCCAGTACCCCTAGCTATGGCGTTTGCTAAAATCAATATATACGGGACCCAATGTTTTTGGTCATATTTGAAGAGGTCCGCAGGGATACAATCCATGCCGGGTGCTTTGCCATTCTGCACTTGTTTAAGAGCAGAAATAGCTTCGGATTCGATAAAAACAACGTGATCAGATGAGATCAATTCAGGCTGCACACTGGCATCTTCCCTAATGGTAGTAAGGGAGATCCGTTCCGTGTGGCTGAACTGCGTCTCATAATGTTTGACCCATTGCTCTGCTGGAACGTGGTTTACCGGACAATGTAGTTCCCCCGATTCTCCCCATTTTACAACCTCCCAGAATCTTTGTTGGTTGGATGAGGTACTAGCCTGATATAGATCCAACCAACGCTGGTCATCCCATTTGGTTTTTGCCTCTTTTAATGCCTTCTTATAATTCGCCCTAGCTATCCTTATATCCACACATGATTTGGATTTGATGGCACTTAGCAGAGAGCTATGGGCAATATTACAGGTCTTGTCGTACCATTTAAGCCTAGAATGTGCTTGGGCTTTGTTACCTCCTTCCTTAACAGGTTTGATAAAAAAAGACTTAATTTTATTAAAAAGAGTGTCATGAATTGTCCCAATTTGATCGAGTGGAGTACCAGCCTCAAGTATGGGTTCCATCTGTTTTGTAGCCACTAAGACCTCCATGGCTATCCTGCTGATGGTAGCAGTATTTTCTTGGAGACCAGCCCATTTAACTCTTCTACAATCATTTGCAAGGCCAGCGTCTGCAGTTGCAATGTTTGTAGCGGGGTTCATACAGAAGTCCTCAGATACTAACAATGATATCACCAGGGGATTGTGATCACTTTCACATCTACTGACTACTTCCATATCCACCAACATTTTCCAGAACTCTATCTTAAGTAGAAAATAATCAATACGACTTGAATTCATGGAATTATCAAATGTAACTTTTCCCGTCGGGTCTGATTTGGTCCTACCGTTCACTGCACGTAAGTCCCATTCAAGACAAAAACCCAACCATTGCATGACTGCCTCCGTAACTTTTTTGATAGGGGCGGCAGACAAAGGGGGAATGTTCCAGATCTGATCAATTTCCCCATAACCCCCACTGTCAAGGTTGGGAAATGGTTCGAAGCAACAGTTGAAATCGCCTGCCACCATAACACAACTGTCACTGCTTATGTCATTCAATAGGAAGTCAAGTTCAGCTACCACTCCCGCAGGCTTCCCACCTGGCATCCCTCTGGCATAAATATTTATCAGAAAAAAAACCCGATTATTGTTATCTGTTAATTTCAGTGCCAGGATATCATTACCCAAGGTAGGAAGTTCCGTGATGGTAATGGCTAAGGATTGTCTGATCCAAATGACCAAACCCCCTGATGGGCGGCCCTTCGGTCCTTTGCTGGCTGGTTTATAGTAATTAAGATAGCCAACCCGATGGATAGCTTCTGTTGACCAACTTTCTTGCAAGATGATAACATCATGTAGATCCACAAAAGAACCCCAAGCGGCCTCTGACATTTTCCCCTTCAACCCCACTATGTTCCAAGACAAAACTACAAGGGTGTATGTTGTTTTCTCTGCCATAGAGGCAGGTGGGTTAACGGTGGCCTTAATAATTGTCTGTCTAGGGTTACCTGACAAGGATATTTCCCTGTTATCCCCCCTCTTAGATTTTGCACTAGGTGTAGAGACAACCTCTGCCCTTGAAACACACACATTTATTTGAGAGCAAGTTGGTACTGCACTAACACTCCCAGTATTCAGTTGTTCTACATCAAGTCAATCCACACCTTCTAGACCGGAGAGGGGAGCAAACCGGTTCGCAAGGTGAGGATAGAACATTGGGTAGAGTGGGGTGTCAAAATGAAATCTCCCCCTGGGCCTGTCTCGTCTAGAATGTTGGAACGGAGTGTGGGACCTATTAGCATGTAAAGCTGGATAAAAATAATGCAGTAATAAGGTTTGTACGTCCCCAACTCTACCAAATCTTGCTTCCCTGCCGATGTATTCGGCAACCCAGGGCTCTCTAAAGCTAACCACCACACAGTCCCCCTCAAGGTCTTTCTTACCATAACCTATCCAATCCACCCTCCTAACGTTGAGTATTTCAGGATTTAAATTGGGAGGGAGTGGCCGGTTTTTATTAAGCCAATATGTGACCTTATTATAAAGATCCTTGTGTGTTTCCCTTTTACCTTGTGCGAGTGGAGCCACGCCAGTTAAAACAATTGTATAAGGCACTGACTCTGGTGGAAGGTTCACACACTTTTTCTTTGGGATGGGTTTGGCAATAGGCTGGTGAGTGGTGTTTTGGCCCCTGACTGGTGTTGGATTAATCTGAGCCTGCTGGTTTTTAGTGGGTTTAGGCCTTGCAGGATTATCTGCAGGAGCTATATTTTTGTCAGCGGGTCCTGGTTTTTGCTGGACCTTTGGTTTAGAGACTCCTACTTGTGTGTTATTACCACCCCCTGCTTTATTGTTTGTCACAATCGTGGGCTTCGGATTTGATGGAATTGGAAGGGACAAACCAGCTTTTCCTATGCTGGAGAAAATTCTATCAGAGGTCGCTATATTATCCTTCACCAACAGGTCTAAGGTGTCCATTTTTGCGTTTAACAACCTTGTCCTTTCAAAGAGAGGCAGAAGAAGTGACTTGAGTAGCAACTCAATTTTGGCCAAGAATATTTCTTCTGTAATGCTAATCATAGTCATAGTCTCACCCCCCCCTTGTTGTGTGGAAGCATTAGTGTTAGGTGGCTGTGGAGGCGAAGCTGAGACATTTACCACCCCCTCTATTTGTTCCTCCAAATCTGGTGAGGCAACCCTCTTACGTTTCCCTGGATTCTGAGTCGGAGTCCGTTCTAAAAGAGAGGGAGAGTCCATTAGATCATTACTAATATTAAGTTTTGGAGAGTCAGAAAGACCGGAATTGTCCCCAGTGTGATCTAAACAAATAGTCCCACTGATGAGTAAGTTCTCGTGTGCAGTATTAAAAACAATTTCCTGGTTAGAGTTCGAAATCTCCCCAATATGATTCTCAGGGACAGGTGCCAACATTACATCTACATTGCTATCTGCATTCAACGTAGAGAGTGGAACTGGAGAGACAGCCTCGCTTATTTTACCTAGTGAAGAACGCTTGCCTGTAATAATATCAAGCGAAAGGCGTTTTTCAACTAAGGCGATCTCCTTCTCTAATATGGCAGTCGAACGTTTAAAAAATTGGTCAATTGTACCAGTAAAGGTACCGTTAGAGGTGGAGACCTGAACCTGTCTCTCCTTACCAGATCTTAAGGTCATTTTTACTAATCGTTTTAAGTTACGGCAGGCAGAAACAACCTGAATAAATGGCAATACCTCTCAAGACACAAAGATAATAAAACAATTAATGTTATATAAATATGACCAAGATACAATTTATAAAATAAGACGTCAGGAAGGAAATAATGTTAATAGTAGGGCCCAGCCCAGCCTCCTCCGGCCCCGGACGGCCACAGACGGTCCCGCCCTTGTCCCGGGCTTCTCCCGGCGCCCTCCCGCGCGCTCCCGCGCTGTGACACTTATAACTCCTTTTATGTTGATGGGGAGAGTTTATGGGCGGGGTGGGCGGGGCCAGCAGGGAGAGCAGCCCAGGTGTTGCGAATAGGGCTCGCAGGGACTCCTGGTAAGGCGAGTCCCTGCTTCCAAGCTCGCAGCCCTGCCGGCAGCTCCTCACGCCCAAGATTACAGCTCCTCTCCCAAGGATGGCACAGGCTCCAAGTGCGGCGCTGCGGGACCCGCGTAGCGGGTCCGGCGAGGTCTCTTTCACACACAATGGAGGTCAAAGGGGCAGCAGGACAATACAAACGGCAGCAGGAATGGCCAGAAAACAACAGGCTTGACGATCCCGTGAAGGCAAGTTCCTCTCCCGCTTTTCACTCCGTGGGCGGGTGGGCGGGGCCAGCAGGGAGAGCAGCCCAGGTGTTGCGAATAGGGCTCGCAGGGACTCCTGGTAAGGCGAGTCCCTGCTTCCAAGCTCGCAGCCCTGCCGGCAGCTCCTCACGCCCAAGATTACAGCTCCTCTCCCAAGGATGGCACAAGCTCCAAGTGCGGCGCTGCGGGACCCGCGTAGCGGGTCCGGCGAGGTCTCTTTCACACACAATGGAGGTCAAAGGGGCAGCAGGACAATACAAACGGCAGCAGGAATGGCCAGAAAACAACAGGCTTGACGATCCCGTGAAGGCAAGTTCCTCTCCCGCTTTTCACTCCGTGGGCGGGTGGGCGGGGCCAGCAGGGAGAGCAGCCCAGGTGTTGCGAATAGGGCTCGCAGGGACTCCTGGTAAGGCGAGTCCCTGCTTCCAAGCTCGCAGCCCTGCCGGCAGCTCCTCACGCCCAAGATTACAGCTCCTCTCCCAAGGATGGCACAGGCTCCAAGTGCGGCGCTGCGGGACCCGCGTAGCGGGTCCGGCGAGGTCTCTTTCACACACAATGGAGGTCAAAGGGGCAGCAGGACAATACAAACGGCAGCAGGAATGGCCAGAAAACAACAGGCTTGACGAGCATCAATTATCTCAGAGGAGACACACTCTCCTTCCTGAAGGATCTTCTTCGCCTCAGTTCGATCTGGCTCGGGAAGCTTGTCCATATACAGCGAGATGTCCGACCACATCTGCCTATCGTATCTTCCTAAAATGGCTAGGGAGTTTGCGGCCCTAATGGTCGTAGCTGCAACAGTAGAAACCTTCTTTCCGATAGAATCTAGGCGTCTTCCATCCTAGTCTGGTGGAACAGGGACTTGAGATGTTGGATTAGAAGATCTCTTTTGCGCTGCCTGCGCTACCACAGAGTCTGCTTTAGCTCGTCCGATAAGGCACGCTGGAGAAGAATTTGGCGCCCTATATTTCTTATCTACTCTTGGGAGCACTGCCGGTAAAGAATTTGGCTTGGACATGATCTTTAGTCCTTCCTTCCAGATGAATTCTATAATCGGAATGGTCCAACTCTGTTTCTGTGGTGTAGACTTGAAATCATACAAGAAGCAGTCTTCTTGCTTTGACTCCATGGTTATCATGAACCTCTTTGTTGCTCTATCCATGATCTTGTGGAATGAGGCAATGTCCGCGGGTGGTGACTCAGATGTAGTAGGTTCTGCCGGAGAGGGCGTGTTTGCATTATAATCCTCATACTCCGACGATTCTGACCCATTGTCCAGTTCTCCTTCTTCTTGTTCCTCATGGTCTGAGAACTTTTCCTCCCCTGCCCGAGGAGCTGTAACTTCCGACGCAGCTAATGTTGGACGTCCTTCCTCCAACGTCACAGAAACCACTGGTTGCGTCTGCTTAGTAAGCGGAGTCGCTGTCTTAGGTCTTGGTGTAGATACCTGAGATTCACCAGACTCTGAAGGTGGGAAACGTCTGTAATAGTCACTGAGCATATACTGCAGATTGCGAAACAAATCGTCAGGCATCTGCATGCCAGGAGCAGGCCTGTCTGCATGTGACGTAGGCTCAGTTTCCTCCATCTCTTCCTCTATATCCTCTTGAACTTTAATTCGGAGGTCAGATGGACTTCTAGCTGCTCCAAAATTTTCATCCTCATAGGATCCTTCCTCTTCGGAATCCAAGAGTTTCTCTGGCACTACTAGCGTAGAAGAAATCGTCTCAGTAGTAGCCCTTTTCTTCAACAGTGTAGCTGTAGTTGCAGGTGATGGTAACGGAATCCCTGCTGTCTGCGCTGACCAAACTTGCAAAGTAGTGCAGCTTGAAAGAGGCGGCGTCGATGGTACCTCCGTTTGCTGTTGAAACTGTTGTCTCGTCGACGGTATCGTCGTCGACGGGGTCGTCATCGAGGTCGTCGACGGTAGCTTCGTCGACGTGGTTTTCGTCGTCAACGAGGATCTCTTCGTCGACGAGGTCGTCGACGGTAACATCGTCGACGGGGACGCCGTCGAGGTCGTCGACGGTGGCTCCGTCGACGTGGACTTCGTCGTCGACGAGGATTTCATCGTTGACGTCGAGGACTTCGTCGACGGCACCAACTCCAACCGTCAACATCATAGTCGTAGACGAGGAACTCGTCGACGGTACCTTGGCCGTCGTCGACGGGACAATTGTCGACGACGAGATAGGCCTGATCTGAACATGAACCAGTGTAGGCGATGAAGCTGAAGACATGACAAGAGTAGGCTTTGGAGAGGAGAAAGTCATAGTGCAGGTGGTAGACGTGGCCAAATGAGAGGAAACACCGTCCTTTTTTGACGTTGAAATTGTAAATGGTGGCAACTGAGGAGGCACAGATTTAGAAGATTTCTTGGGAGCTGTAGATTTCCCAGACTTCTTAGAGGGCGTACTATCCCCTTTAGTAGGTGGGAGAGTCTTACTCGAAGTACTAGGCCCAGGAGCATCCTGAGAGGATTGAGCCTTCTTAGCCACCTTCGCCCTTGGAGATGAAACTTCTGTTTCAGCCTTCCTCTTAGTAGAAAGAAATGAAGAACCAGAGGCAAAGCTTCCTACCTCAGACAAAGGGTCCTCCTTGTCCTTGAGTCTGTTAAGCCACAATAGCAGTCGTCCTTCTCTATCCCTGATGGTCTTAGGGTGGAAGGTCCGGCAGATCTTGCACTCTTTTGCCTTATGGTCTGGATAAAGGCAATATAAACATTTTTTGTGGGGATCTTCCTTGAAAAGTCTTTGCTTCCCACAAGAATCACACGCCCTGAACAGGGATTTTGAAGAAGACATCTGTGAAACTTGAAGAAACTAACTGTGTAGAAGAAAAAACTGAGCAGAGCTCAGGGAGACTCCCTTCACATGACGTGCGGTAGAGAATCTGAGAGCCTGAGCCTCTGGGGAGAACATTCTGGTGGGTGCTGTCGCCTGATTGGCTGCAGTTTGGACTAAGACATATTGACTAGGATAGTCACGATTGTGAAGGTTTTTTCAACTGTAGCTGGTGCTACTTTACTTCCTGGTTGGGTATTTCTGATATTTGCTATATGTATTATGGCATTTTATTACTTTTTTATATACCGTGGGACTCCCACTCCGACGACGGGGAATGATTCAGGCATGTGAATCTATGAAAGACACCCCTAATACTGGAGAAGGAGGAGCTCTGTGTACCAAAATTGGCGGGACCAAGCTGGAGCTATTAAAATCATTGTGCAGGGTTCCGTCTTGAGTTTCCTTAGTATTTTTGGAAAGGTGTAAACAAATGCGCCTGACAGGCTATCGAAAGAGCATTCCCCAACAATCTTTGATGGTGATAACCGGTTTGCGTAGAATTGGCACTTCTTGTTTTCTGGAGTCGCGAACAGGTCTATAAGAGGAGTGCCCCAACGAGAGAATATTCCTTTGAGAGTTCTCTGATCCAGTTCCCACTCGTGAGAGATCGACCTTAGGTGGCTCAATGAATCCGCTTCGGTATTGAGGGAACCCGGAAGATGTTCCGCTGAGAGAGATATCTGATGACGAATAGCCCATTCCCAGATCTCCTGAAAGGAGTTTGGATCTCGTTCGGCCTTGCTTGTTTACATAATGCATGGCCGTAGTGTTGTCCGTATGGACCAGGACTGTGGAATTCCGAATTTTTGGAAGAAAAGACTGCAAAGCTAGCCGAATCGCCCGTAGCTCCAGAAGGTTGATAAGGGAGGTGCTTAAATCTTGAGACCAGTGGTCGCTTACTTGCAGATCCTGTAATACCGCCCCCCAGCCCTCTAGAGAGGAGTCTGTGGTCAGACCTAAAGGAGAAGGAGGAATCGTGAAAGAGAGACCTTTAGCAATATTTTCTTTTGTAGTCCACCACTTGATTGCCTTACTCATGATAGGAGTGATCTTTATCCTGTCGTCGAATGATCATTCTGCCTGACGCCATTGCAAGTCTAGTTGCTCTTGCAGGGGGCGCATGTGAAGCCTGCAGTGCGGAATTAAGGCAATGCAAGATGACATCGATCCTAGAAGGGATTTGTATTGACGGACTGAAAGAGTTCGTTTTAGCAGAAAGAATCAGTCTGTTCTGTCTTTCCTCTGAAGGGAAAGCTTTGCAATGAGTTGTATCCAGAATGGCATCCAGAAACCTTGCCGACCTGGATTGAAGAAGGACAGATTTGCTTTTGTTGAGACCCAGACCCAAGTGATTGAAGAGTTGAATACAATCTTCGACTGCCCTTGAGGCTGCTTGAGAAGATGGAGCCTTTATCAGCCAATCCTCCAGGTAGGGAAACACAAGCAGAGACTGCCTTCTGAGGAATGCTGCTACTGGGGCCAATACCTTTGTAAATATCCGCGGCGAAGATCGTAGTCTGAAAGGCAGGACTTTGAACTGAAAGTGGCTCTTGGCTACTGTGAAGCGAAGATACCTACTGTGGGCTGAATGAATGAGAACATGAAAGTATGAGTCCTCGCGATCTAGAGTTGACATATAATCACCAGGATCTAGGAGACGCAAAATATCCTGGAGAGAAACCATCCAAAATGGAGTTTTATGAGATAGGTGTTGAGCTCCCTCAGGTCTAGAATTGGGCGCCACTTTTCTTCTGTTTTGCGAACCAGGAAAAACCTGGAATAGAAACCTTTTCCTCGTTGGGACTGAGGAACCATTTCTATCGCTCATTTGATGAGCAGTTGCTGAGCTTCGAGACGTAGAAGATTCAGATGTTTTGATTCTGTGGCGCGAGGTGCTCTGGATGGTAGAAAATCTTGAAACTCTAGTGTGTGGCCAAATTGTATGATGTTGAGGACCCACCGGTCCGATGTAATGATCTGCCAATTGTGGAGGTATTTTGATATCCTGCCTCCCACTGATGATATTGGAGGGGAGGGGAACAGTAGACAGAGCCTGGAAGCCGCTATTGTCGCTTTGAAGTATCTCTTCACTGAAGACCCTGTCGCCCTCTTGATGATTGACGAGATAAAGACGCAGATTGACCTTGGTGTTGCGAGTATTGTGGCTTGCACGACCGGGAGGATTGTGAATAAGAGGAGTAGCGTTGTTGGTTACCACCTCTGTATGACGAAAAACTTCTCCCTTTAGCACCCCTGAAAGGAACCTTGCGGTATTGCAATGTCCTCAAGGACCTTGCAGTGTCTGTGTCCTTTTTTATGTCTTGAAGGGTATCGTCTATATGCTTGCCAAAAAGCATATCCCCATAATAAGGTAAATCCAGTATCTTATTCTGAACCTCCTGGCGAAACCAGGTAGCCCGAAGCCAGCTCTGACATTTTAAAACTGCTGACGCTGCTAAGGCTCGAAAGGCGGTGGTAGCTATATCCATAGCACAATTTATTACTTCCTAAGAAGAACGTTCTTCTTCCTCAAGGATCTTTTTGGCCTCCCCCTTGGCACTGTCTGGAAGTTGATCCACAAACGGGGATAAATCGCACCACATCTGGCGATCATATCTACCCAAGATTGCAAGAGCATTCGCCGCTCGAACTAGAAGGCCAGAAATTGAGGAGAATCGTTTACCCACATTGTCCAGGCGTCTACCCTCCTTATCTGGTGGTGTTGTAAGGGGCGCCAATGGATTATTAGATTTTCTTTGAGCTGCCTGGGAAGTAACTGAGTCCGGCTTCGGTTGACCTGTCAGGCAAGCGGGACTGCTCTCTGGAGCTTTATATTTCTTCTCCAACCGCGGAAGAACAGGGATGACTGTAGCCAGATTTTGCATCACCTTAATACCTTCAGACCAAACATGCTCCACGATTTGGATTGAACGGATGGACTTCCTGTAAGGTTCCTTGAAATCATAAACAAAACAGTCTGACTGTACGGTCGTAACCGGAAGGCCAAACCTCTTGGACGCTCTCTCCATAAGGTTATGGAAACCTCCGATGTCTGCTGGAGGAGAGTGAACAGGATCCGGCGATGGTGAGACCTGATCTGGAATGACATAGTCGTCCCACTCTTTATCAGGATCCGGGACTTGATGAATAACTTGATCCTCATCAGATGAATCATCATCATGAAGAGCAATGATCTTCTGGTGGCTTTCTCTAGGCTCCGATTCCGGAGGTCGAGACACCTGAGGAATCACTGTAGTTGAAGAAGTGGCAGGAATTGATGGAGGAGGTGACTGCATTTGTTGCTCCAAAGCTTGAGACGGACACCTTTTTTTTTGTAATCCTGTAACATCATTTGCAAATCCGTAATAAGAGAGGAAGGCATTGTCACCATATCCTGATGAGACTGATGTTGAGGTCTATCTTGTTGTTCATAATGGCCTTCCTCAGTATAGTATTCGTCGGAATCTGAGTCCTGATATTTCACTTGAAGTTGGGAAGGGCTATAAGCATCCCCGTAAGAACCATACTCCTCCTCTGAAAGCTCCTCCTCCAAGAGCAAAGTTGGTGACAAGGGTGTAACTCTGCGCGGAGAAGTCATTTCAGGAGTGATCTGCTGCCTTCTTATCGAAATCCGGACTTTTTGAATCGTCGCGACGTCGTCGACGGGCTCGTCGTCGACGGGACCGTCGACGAAGAAAGGGCTGTCGTCGACGAAGGGCTGATCGGCGATGGCTCGTCGTCACTATCATAGCAGCTGTCGTCGACGTCGTCGTGGCCGTCGCCGTTGTCCTCGTCGACGTGGTCGTGGCCCTTGTCTTCGTCGACGCCGACACTATCGTCGGCATCATCGTCATTGACGTCGAAGATGTCATCATCATCTTCGACAACAAGGAGATCGGAACCTGAAGCGTCGACAGAGATAACACAGCAGCCGCCGTCAAAGAAGCTACAGTCGAAGGTCCCGTCGGTTGTTGCAATTTTTTGGTCTCTTTTACAAAAGGAGGTGGATATGTTACAAAATGCGATGAAGCCTAGGCCTGTCTTTCTCTTTTGTACTTACTACTATGGTATTTTTCTATTTACCTAGGCTCCCATTCTGACGACGGGGGAATGATGCAAAGCATGGGAATCTATAAAAGTCCAATACTGGGGCAACAGTAGGTGTTTCTCCTGGACAATCTAATTTAACAAAATTGTATGTAGACCACACAATGTCACCAGGATTATTTAGACGTGCAGAGGACAGTTCCTTCATCAAACTGTACAGAGCCTTGCAAGAAGAGGCAGGATCTAACCCTGGGTGGCCTCAGAGGAGGGGGCTGGGCAGCAAGCAGTGCATCCTCTGGAGTGTAATCTGCTATAGTCATCTGCTAAAATCATTATCAGTGTACTCTGCCAATGCTGTTGTAACAGTCACTGGTAGGAGGAAATCTGGACATTATAAGATTATACACTTCATTTAGTGACCTAATTCATAACGTAAATGTATTGTGTATGTTTCTACTATCTGTAAAACAATAAAACATGGGAAAAGGTTATACAATCATTTTATTAAATATCTTGGAAGCATTTCTACCAGTGCTTCAGATTGTGTGTCAAAAACTAGCAGACGCGCCACAAATCCTTTCACATTTGCTCTAATTATGAATTTGATTATAGCTGCATAAAAAGTTATGGAATTGCTTTTTTCACTGTGTTGCTCGAATATGAATTTATCTTACATAAATGAAGACAAGAGGCATTTAACAAACAGGTACAAGTTGGTTAAATTAAACGCAGCGGACGGGAGAGTATCGAAAGAGGGTCATCTGAAGACAGTCTCAGAGTACAGAGGTTTTGGGCACATATATACATTTTGTGGGTACAATAAAACACTTCAACATTCTTTGAAAAGCATCATAGTCATAAATAACAAGTAAAACCATCTGATAAGGGAACACAGATGGCTCTCAACCTTGGGGAGAGCTAGTGTCAGCCAGTGTGTGTATGTCAAGATATCCGGTGTGGTAAGTGTGTGATCACCCTTTGCAGTGTACATATTAAGTCTTGATTGGCTGACTATTCCTAACTACATGTGGTATCTAACTTTATGGTATTTTCCGAATGCCCACCTTTGGCTAAATGTGTTTTATTGGGGCCAATCTCCTCTGTGCTGCTTGTGGTGTGGCTACCTATCTGTGGGATCGATCAGGGTTTTCCCTGGGTGCGCATTTGTCTTTGGGCTGAGTATAACCCCACATGTGACCTGTCAATCTGTAGACTTGGGTTTGGGTCGTAGGGCCTGTCTGACCACGTATTCCTGACTTGGAGTTGATGTGGAGGGGATCTTTGATGAATCCGACAGCAATGATACAAATTTAAGAGTGTGTGCACACATAACATGGCTGTCATTGATATCATTGTAAAGTTCTCTGGTATTGAAGACATACCTTAGTGCCTTGATGGTATAGCTACACCATAGGAACCGCATTGCTCTTCTACCTGGAAAGACTCCTCTGCTGTTACCTAAACATGCATCCCTATAATATCATTACAAAAGGGGGTGGTGATGGACGGAGCATCTGAACCAATCAAACACTCACACCCAGTCAAAAGATCTGGGTTTGATCCATCACCGTTCTTTAGCCCACTCTGCCACCCCAGTTCAGACATGGCTATATGCAAGTCAGTCTGACCCTGTGCCTCATGGGAACAGTCCTGCCCGAACTGCCAAGCCATGCCTTCCCTGGACCGGAAATAAGCTTTTGAGGACCGGTTACTGGCATTCCAGCCGTCTTCAGCCCGGCTTGCTTGAATCCAGTGGCAAAGTGAGCAAGGGACTCACGTCTGAGCATCCCCTGCCACACTTCTGGCGGCCAAAAGTGGTACAAAAGGGGGTGGTGATGGACGGAGCATCTGAACCAATCAAACACTCAAACCCAGTCAAAAGATCTGGGTTTTATCCATCACCGTTCTTTAGCCCACTCTGCCACCCCAGTTCAGACATGGCTATATGCAAATCAGTCTGACCCTGTGCCTCATGGGAGCAGTCCAGCCCGAACTGCCAAGCCATGCCTTCCCTGGACCGGAAACAAGCTTTCGAGGACCGGTTTCTGGCATTCCAGTCGTCTTCAGCCCGGCTTGCTTGAATCCAGTGGCAAAGTGAGCAACGGACTCACGTCTGAGCATACCCTGCCACACTTATGGCGGCCAAAAGCGGTACAAAAGGGGTGGTGATGGGCGGAGCATCTGAACCAATCAAACACTCAAACCCAGTCAAAAGATCTGGGTTTTATCCATCACCGTTCTTTGGCCCACTCTGCCACGCCAGTACAGACATGGCTATATGCAAATCAGTCTAACCCTGGGCCTCATAGGAACAGTCCAGCCCGAACTGCCAAGCCATGCCTTCCCTGGACCGGAAACAAGCTTCCGAGGACCGGTTTCTGGCATTCCAGCCATCTTCAGCCCGGCTTGCTTGAATCCAGTGGCAAAGTGAGCAAGGGACTCACGTCTGAGCATACCCGGCCACTCTTATGACGGCCAAAAGCGGTACAAAAGGGGGTGGTGATGGACGGAGCATCTGAACCAATCAAACACTCACACCCAGTCAAAAGATCTGGGTTTGATCCATCACCGTTCTTTAGCCCACTCTGCCACCCAGTTCAGACATGGCTATATGCAAATCAGTCTGACCCTGTGCCTCATGGGAACAGTCCAGCCCGAACTGCCAAGCCATGCCTTCCCTGGACCGGAAACAAGCTTCCGAGGACCTGTTTCTGGCATTTCAGCCGTCTTCAGCCAGGCTTGCTTGAATCCAGTGGCAAAGTGAGCAAGGGACTCACGTCTGAGCATACCCTGCCACTCTTATGGCGGCCAAAAGCGGTACAAAAGGGGGTGGTGATGGACGGAGCATCTGAACCAATCAAACACTCACACCCAGTCAAAAGATCTGGGCTTGATCCATCACCGTTCTTTAGCCCACTCTGCCACTCCAGTTCAGACATGGCTATATGCAAATCAGTCTGACCCTGTGCCTCATGGGAACAGTCCAGCCCGAACTGCCAAGTCATGCCTTCCCTGGACCGGAAACAAGCTTCCGAGGACCGGTTTCTGGCATTCCAGCCATCTTCAGCCCGGCTTGCTTGAATCCAGTGGCAAAGTGAGCAAGGGACTCACGTCTGAGCATACCCTGCCACTCTTATGGCAGCCAAAAGCGGTACAAAAGGGGGTGGTGATGGACGGAGCATCTGAACCAATCAAACACTCAAACCCAGTCAAAAGATCTGGGTTTTATCCATCACCGTTCTTTAGCCCACTCTGCCACCCCAGTTCAGACATGGCTATATGCAAATCAGTCTGACCCTGTGCCTCATGGGAGCAGTCCAGCCCGAACTGCCAAGCCATGCCTTCCCTGGACCGGAAACAAGCTTTCGAGGACCGGTTTCTGGCATTCCAGTCGTCTTCAGCCCGGCTTGCTTGAATCCAGTGGCAAAGTGAGCAACGGACTCACGTCTGAGCATACCCTGCCACACTTATGGCGGCCAAAAGCGGTACAAAAGGGGTGGTGATGGGCGGAGCATCTGAACCAATCAAACACTCAAACCCAGTCAAAAGATCTGGGTTTTATCCATCACCGTTCTTTGGCCCACTCTGCCACGCCAGTACAGACATGGCTATATGCAAATCAGTCTAACCCTGGGCCTCATGGGAACAGTCCAGCCCGAACTGCCAAGCCATGCCTTCCCTGGACCGGAAACAAGCTTCCGAGGACCGGTTTCTGGCATTCCAGCCATCTTCAGCCCGGCTTGCTTGAATCCAGTGGCAAAGTGAGCAAGGGACTCACGTCTGAGCATACCCGGCCACTCTTATGACGGCCAAAAGCGGTACAAAAGGGGGTGGTGATGGACGGAGCATCTGAACCAATCAAACACTCACACCCAGTCAAAAGATCTGGGTTTGATCCATCACCGTTCTTTAGCCCACTCTGCCACCCAGTTCAGACATGGCTATATGCAAATCAGTCTGACCCTGTGCCTCATGGGAACAGTTCAGCCCGAACTGCCAAGCCATGCCTTCCCTGGACCGGAAACAAGCTTCCGAGGACCTGTTTCTGGCATTTCAGCCGTCTTCAGCCAGGCTTGCTTGAATCCAGTAGCAAAGTGAGCAAGGGACTCACGTCTGAGCATACCCTGCCACTCTTATGGCGGCCAAAAGCGGTACAAAAGGGGGTGGTGATGGACGGAGCATCTGAACCAATCAAACACTCACACCCAGTCAAAAGATCTGGGCTTGATCCATCACCGTTCTTTAGCCCACTCTGCCACTCCAGTTCAGACATGGCTATATGCAAATCAGTCTGACCCTGTGCCTCATGGGAACAGTCCAGCCCGAACTGCCAAGTCATGCCTTCCCTGGACCGGAAACAAGCTTCCGAGGACCGGTTTCTGGCATTCCAGCCATCTTCAGCCCGGCTTGCTTGAATCCAGTGGCAAAGTGAGCAAGGGACTCACGTCTGAGCATACCCTGCCACTCTTATGGCGGCCAAAAGCGGTACAAAAGGGGGTGGTGATGGACAGAGCATCTGAACCAATCAAACACTCACACCCAGTCAAAAGATCTGGGTTTGATCCATCACCGTTCTTTAGCCCACTCTGCCACTCCAGTTCAGACATGGCTATATGCAAATCAGTCTGACCCTATGCCTCATGGGAACAGTCCAGCCCGAATTGCCAAGCCATGCCTTCCCTGGACGGGAAACAAGCTTCCGAGGACCGGTTTCTGGCATTCCAGCCGTCTTCAGCCCGGCTTGCTTGAATCCAGTGGCAAAGTGAGCAAGGGACTCACGTCTGAGCATACCCTGCCACTCTTATGGCGGCCAAAAGCGGTACAAAAGGGGGTGGTGATGGACGGAGCATCTGAACCAATCAAACACTCACACCCAGTCAAAAGATCTGGGTTTGATCCATCACCGTTCTTTAGCCCACTCTGCCACCCCAGTTCAGACATGGCTATATGCAAATCAGTCTGACCCTGTGCCTCATGGGAACAGTCCAGCCCGAACTGCCAAGCCATGCTTTCCCTGGACCGGAAACAAGCTTCCGAGGACTGGTTTCTGGCATTCCAGCCGTCTTCAGCTTGAATCCAGTGGCAAAGTGAGCAAGGAACTCGCGTCTGAGCATACCCTGCCACTGGACTGTTCCCATGAGGCACAGGGTCAGACTGATTTGCATATAGCCATGTCTGAACTGGGGTGGCAGATTGGGCTAAAGAACTGTGAGGGATTAAACCCAGATCTTTTAACTGGGTGTGAGTGTTTGATTGATTCAGATGCTCCGTCCATCACGACCCCCTTTTGTTCTGCTTGTCACAATTTGATGAGCAGTCAAAAGGTGATCTGATCCTGTGGTGTTCCTCAAAGCAAATAGTGCTAGTGGGAAACAGTACAACCATTTATTTTTCAATGTCACACATAGTTTACTTATTTTATTATTGAGGAGGCCACTAAGGCGCTCCAAATATCCATTGCTTTGCGGATGATGAGCTGAAGACAGTTTGTGCATTATTCCCAACAAAATGGTGAGCTGGGAGAAGATATTATGGACAATGTGGATGCCATTGTCAGATCTGATCCCCTGAGGAATGCCCAACTGGGGTAATACCTCTGGGATTAGAAAATTATCAGCAGATTTAGCATCACAGTGGACACACGGTCCTGCTTCGATCCACGTTGAGAATGTGCAAACTATAACTATGAGGTACCAGTAATCATTACATATTGCAATCATATCAATGTAGTCAATGTGAAGCTCCTTAAACGGTCCTTGTGGTAGGGGTATTGTGGAAGCTATTACCTTAACAGTGGGACTTGGGGAATACTGCTGGCACACCGCACAGGTGTGTATGTACATTGTAATCCTCTCATGTAGGGTGGGGACAAACCAATCCTGGCGTTTTTGGAGCGGCATGTCCCTGGCAGTATGTGAAGGAAGATGTAACTGGTTTAGAGCTATCAGTAACAATGCTTGGGGCATGACAGTCTTTCCTGTTGATATCTATCTATATATTAAATATGTTCCTGTCTTTGTTCATCCTCTGGCTTCCCACAACTGTTTGTCATGCTCTGGGACACTTTCTTTCAGATGGAGGTAAATTGTCTCAGTATAATATCTTGATGCATCCAAAGGGTCCGATAGTGTCGATGTGTCAGTAGCTACCAAAACTGTGGAGTGTGTGTCACTAAAGGGGCGTTTTGCAGCATCTCAGCCAAGTTGTTTCCAAAGGATACAAAATCCCGAGGAATAGTGTGGTTTGAGCGCTTCACCACTGCAACTGCATGTGGCAGTGTTAAGCCTTGTTTCAAGTCCTCCCAGAGGGTGCAGTGCATTACAGAACTTCCATCAGACTTGAGGAATCCACGTCTGCTCTACTGCTAGAGTGCACTGTTGTGGTAACATAGGCTGAATCAGAGTATACTGTTATCGTTTTTTCTTCCCTTTGTTTAAGGGCAGCCACTAAAGCTACTAATTCAGCAGCCTGACAAAGTTATCTGTTCTGTTATCTGTAGTGTGTCTGAAGAGTCATGCTGCATCGCTCTGACCACTGCAGCACATGTTGGTCTTACTCCTGAGTCCTGGTCTATTGTGGAAGACCCTTCTACAAAATGTACAATGTTACCCGGAATGGGGTCTTCTGTTTCTTGGCTACACTGATCTGGAGTATATGTGGCATAGTCATGGACATTATTATCTATGTCTGAAATGGGGTGCGCAAAGTAGGTAGCAGAGATGACTGTGTAGCATTTAACTACCTTCAGGGATAGCAATGATAATAATATTTCATAGCCTGATTCTCTATGTGTTGTCAGTGTAGTTTTGGCTTTGAAATTATTGCAAACATTGCATGTTCAGAATACAGTGTCAGAGGTGCACCCATGACAATGGGGGCACTTTTCTCGACTGCAAAGGCTGCCATAGCTAGCGCTTGTTCACAAGAGAAATGGTCTTTCATGACAGAATCAAGTAGGCCACTAAAATATGCACTTGGCTTGTGGCCTAAAGGATACTTTTGGGTGAGGATAGCTGTCATCACCTGACTATTACAGTGGCAAAAAAGGAAAAACTCGTTATTGTAATCAGTTGTTCCTAACACTGGTGCATTTGTTATCTATTTTAACTTGCTAAATGATTGTTCCATCTCTTTAGTCCATATTATCCTGTCTTTTTCTGTTTTAGCTTCTTTGATATATGCAAACAGTGGTGATATTAAAGTACTGTAATCATACTTCCATTGTCTTACATAAGCCCAGGAACTTCTGCATTCCTTTCACTGTGTCAGGTTCTGTCATCTGGCGGATGGATGCTACTCTTTCGGGCATAACCCGGCGGCCAGAGGCTGACAGCAGTTGTCCCAAGTATTGGACCTCTTCCTGACAGTACTGCAACGTGTCCCTGTCTACCTTGTATCCTTGTTGAGCAAGGGTGCGCAACAGGGACACAGTGTCTTTTCTACACTGTTCTTCTGTAGGACTACAGATCAGTAGGTCATCAAAATACTGCAACACTGTGCTATCACATTGAAATATTGTGAGGTCATTCTTTTTAGGTCTCGCCTGTCGATGCGCATGCGCATCGAGCAAGCGAGACTATGGGGGCTTATCAACTCTTTATCCACACTGCAAGGAATCGTGGCGATTCCTTGCAGTGCCCGTGACTTTTAAGCTCAATGCGCATGCGCATTGAGCTTAAAAGCGCGTGCACGTCCGTCTTTGTTTACCCGCTCCGCCCCCTCCCCTTCCCGCCGTGTCGCATTTCTCCTCCCCCCTCCCCTCTCTTCCCTCCGTCTTGTTACGAGATGTATTTTGCGTAATGGGTTTTGGGCATACATTGAACTGTTGGCAAGGCAATTCCAATGGATTTTAGTTGCACATCGGCACTGATTGTATGCGTCCGCCACTGTCAGCTAAGTTTATTTTTTCTTCAATTGGTTGAAATTCCTTGCTCACATGAGCAGTGCAGCTCTGCCTTTGGAGGTTCGGGGGAACACAACTATTTGATGTCTAGGTTCATGGCTCAGACGGTGTCATTTCAAATCACCAAAAACAAACACACTTCCGTTGGTTTGCTTCTTTCCGCAACCCGCATAAAATTGCATCCAACTACGGTTCCTTTGATCAGAGTTCCTGCTGCTCGCTTGTCTGCATCGAAGCCCAGTTTCTTCATTTCCCGTGCTGCCGAACGAAACGTGTTTAAAACTCCATAAAATCGCCGTGTGGAATTTTCTCACTGACTATAATGTGGAACCGGTGAAGTGGGTCTGGGTGCCGAAGGGACACACTTACTCTCACACACATCAGTTACTCGACGGCTAACTCAAATATGGCGTACAGACATAAGACGAATATTGAAAATGTTGATGTAGTAACTGTTCTAACTGGGCGGTCTGTTGATTATCGAAAGCTCTAAGTTTTCATTAAGGTGTTTTAGTGGAATATAAAGCACTATGGGGATTACTTCTCTATAAGTATAGGATACGATACGCTGAGTTCCCCATTCCAACATGGCTACTCAATTCGTCTTTTGAAGATGCTTTATTTCTTGAGAAATGCAAACCTACTACACTAAGACAAAGAACCCGCCTACTTCCGGCGCGAAATAAAGTGCACCTATGAGTAGAGGCTAACTTATTTTCCGTGATAGTCACCTGGGGGGAACCAATCCTTAGCGACCTTGAGCTTCCGTTTCACAGTCGGTCTGTTTAGGCGGGTGCACAGTCCTTAATGACCTTACAATGGCTGCTTCCACCAACAGCATGTTCTTCAACCCATAGATGCGGGTACTCTGGTTTGCCATTCCTTCTGCAACAGATTCGGATGGAACGTTCCTACCGTCACATACGATGTTATTCTGTTCCTATCATAGCGCAAGCCAGAAATCAGGTTATTAAGTGAAAGCTACAGCGGGACATTTCAAAGCTTGAGGCTTATCGTAGTGTTTTCTGATTGTGTGTCCGTGGCCATTTCGAGTTACCCTCACCCTCTCACCCTCACTCACCCTCAACCCCTCACCCTCACTCACCCTCAACCCCTCACCCTCACCCACCCTCACTCACCCTCAACCCCTCACCCTCAACCCCTCACCCTCAACCCCTCACCCTCACCCTCACTCACCCTCAACCCCTCACTCACCCTCACTCTCACTCATCCTCACTCACCCTCAACCCCTCACACTCACCCTCAACCCCTCACCCTAACTCACCCTCAACCCCTCACCCTAACTCACCCTCACCCTCACTCACCCTCAACCCCTCACTCACCCTCAACCCCTCACCCTCAACATCAACCCCTCACCCACCCTCACTCACCCTCACCCTCACTCACCCTCACTCTCACTCACCCTCAACCCCTCACCCTCAACCCCTCACCCTCAACCCCTCACCCTCACTCACCCTCAACCCCTCACTCACCCTCACTCTCACTCATCCTCACTCACCCTCAACCCCTCACACTCACCCTCAACCCCTCACCCTAACTCACCCTCAACCCCTCACCCTAACTCACCCTCACCCTCACTCACCCTCAACCCCTCACTCACCCTCAACCCCTCACCCTCAACATCAACCCCTCACCCACCCACACCCTCACTCACCCTCACCCTCACTCACCCTCACTCTCACTCACCCTCAACCCCTCACCCTCACTCACCCTAAACCCCTCACTCACCCTCAACCCCTCACCCTCACACAGTGCAATAGGTCTCGGAGCATTTGAGTTAGAGCTTTTAGAAATGTTTATGCCTTTTTTTTTTGTAATTCTTTAGCATTGGCTACAGGAAACAAAAATGCTAAAGATGTACAAAAAAAAACCATAAACAATTCTAAAAGCACTAACTCTAATGCTGCGAGACCTATTGCATTTCCAATGCTTGTTTTATTTTTATTTTTATTTATTTAAGCATTTTCAAGAGCAAAATAGGCAGACATAAGTACAGGCAATATCATGACGAATGTACAGGTTTAGACAGATACAACTAAATAACGAAGCAGGCATTGAGGCTGGAGAAGCACAGTGAGCAATAAATCAGTGCACAAAACATCATAGGCAGTATAATGAAGATAACTATAGTTCGCACATAGCAGCAGTGTACAGTCTTGAGGTGATTCCATAGGGGGGAGAACAGGGCTTACAGAAGCATATATAATGCATAAAGGACTCAGGTAGGGGCCGCATTATCAGTCTGTGAGTTGTCGGACCCATCAATAGGGTGGGAAAGCAGATATGCCGTGAGGGGCCCCAATGATCTTGAGGACGGGAGGCTAGGGGGAACAGTTCAGGCCCGGCTCCAGGAATTTTTGTTTGGGTGGGCCAAGGGCGCATTTGGGTGGGCCACTGCGGGCTCAATGTGTCGCTTCTGGAGGTAGCCTACAAATAAAAAAAAATGTACTCCTGCGTGTGATAGAAGGGGATAACAGATTCAGGGCCCTCCATTATTTTCCAAATCTCTTTCTAATCGTTAACACTCTCAAAAAGTGTTTTGATCCCATGTAAGGTCCTTTTGATGGGCAGAGGAGGTTTCTGAGGTGGGAGTATCAGGCAAGTAACACTACTCAGCCTGCCTCGTTGCCAGCCTTCAGAGAGAATCTCTCTTCATTATTACCTCCATCTGACCCCAGACTCTGCAGTACACTCCCTTCCAGGCCTGATCATCAATTTTCTACAATCTCTCTACCGTGCACCTTAACTCACAGCTAACCTTGGTCCCCAGCCCCATATCAGGGACCACCTGGTTTCATTCTCCATAATCCCACTAAAAAGATTTGTAAAATCACCTTCAAACTGAAAACCCTGAATATAAGAGTAAATATAATTAGCACACACTTTAAACTATGTTACACAGTGGCCCTAATGACCCAACTGCTAATTAAATAAGCAAAAACATTACAGGGTCTATTATAGCGCCGGTGCAAAAGTATTTATTGGTGTCCCACCACTGACCTCTTACTCGATAGACAACTTTACTACCACCCTCCAACAGTGCACTTCATCTCTCCTTAGCCCCTTTCAGTCATGACCTCCTCATCAGACTCCCTCCCTACCTGCCCCCCACCAGTGTCCCTCATCACTCCAAAGCCCCTCCCAATGACCACCTCCTCAGAGTCCCTCCCTACCACCCTCCACCAGTGCCCATCATCACTCCAAGCAACACCCCCTCATGATCTCCTCCTCAGACTCCCTTCCTACCCCTCCACCAGTGCCCCTCATCACTCCAAAGCCCCTCCCCATGACCACCTCCTCAGACTCCCACACAAATACCCTCCACCAGTGCCCCTCATCGCTCCATAACCCCTCCCCCCATTGACCTCCTCCTGAGTCCCTCACTGCCACCCTCCACCAGTGTCCCTCATCGCTCCAAAGCACCTCCCCCATGTCAAGTCAAGTCATAAAATTTGTATAGCGCACTACATACCCAGAGGGTTTCAAGGCGCTAAGGAGGGGAAGGAGGATTACTTGTCAAATATCCACGTTTTAAGTTGTTTTCTGAATGCTAGGTGGTTCTGGGTAAGGCGAAGGTAAGCGGGGAGTGAGTTCCATGTTTTAGCAGCCAGGTAAGAAAAGGATCTGCCTCCCATGGTGGTCTTGTTGATGCGAGGTACAGTGGCGAGGGCTTGGCTGGAAGAACGTAGTTGGCGGGAGGGGGTGTAGAAGGATATTCGTGAGTTGAGGCAATCTGGTCCGATGTTGTAGAGTGATTTGTGTGCGTGGGTAAGCAGTCGGAAAGTGATCCTCTTATTGACGGGTAGCCAGTGGAGGTCTTTAAGGTGAGCAGAGATGTGTTCGTTGCGTGGGATGTCTAATATGATCCTGGCTGAGGCGTTTTGGATTCGTTGGAGTTTCTTCTGGAGTTTTGCGGTAGTACCTGCGTAGAGGGTGTTTCCGTAGTCCAGTCGGCTCGTGACTAGAGCGTGGGTGACTGTTTTCCTTGTTTCGGCGGGGATCCAGCGGAATGTTTTTCTGAGCATGCGAAGACTGTTGAAGCAGGAAGAGGATACGGCGCTGACTTGTCTGTTCATTGAGAGTGAAGAATCCAGGATGATGCCTAGGTTCCGTGCGTGGTCTGTCGGGATGGGTGCCTTTCCGAGGGCTTCCGGCCACCAGGAGTCGTCCCATGCAGAGGGGGAAGTACCTAAGATGAGGACTTCTGTTTTGTCTGAGTTCAGTTTCAGACGGCTTTGTTTCATCCATTCGGCAACTTCTTTCATTCCTTCGTGTAGGTTGGTTTTGGCGGTGTTGGGGTCATTGGTGAGAGAAAGGATCAGTTGAGTGTCGTCCGCGTAGGAGATGATGTTGAGGTTGTGTTGGCGTGCGATGGCCGCGAGGGGGCTCATGTATACGTTGAAGAGTGTGGGACTGAGTGAGGATCCTTGTGGTACGCCGCAGATGACTTCAGAGGCCTCGGACTTGAATGGTGGAAGGCGGACTCTCTGGGTTCTTCCGGTGAGGAACGAGGTGATCCATTCAAGTGCTTTTCCTTGGATACCGATGTTTTTGAGGCGTTGTAAAAGGGTGCTGTGGCAGACTGTGTCGAATGCTGCAGAGAGGTCAAGGAGGATGAGGGCGACTGTGTCTCCATTGTCCAGTAGAGTTCGAATGTCGTCTGTTGCTGCGATGAGGGCGGTCTCCGTGCTGTGTTTTGCTCGGAAGCCAGATTGTGAGGGGTCGAGGGATTTGTTGGCTTCGAGGAAGGCGGCGAGCTGGTTGTTGACAGCTTTCTCGATGACTTTGGCCGGGAATGGAAGAAGCGAGATGGGGCGGTAATTTTTGAGTTCGGTGGGGTCTGCTGTTGGTTTTTTCAGAAGGGCGGTGAGTTCAGCGTGTTTCCAGTCTTCTGGGAAGGTGGCGGAGTTGAAGGAACAGTTGATGACGTCTCGGAGGTGCGGTGCTATGACGGAGTCTGCTTTGTTGAAGATGTGGTGGGGACATGGGTCTGTGGGGGATCCTGAGTGGATGGAATTCATCAGGCGGATGGTGTCCTCAGTGGAGATTGGGTTCCAGTCGTTAAGGGTGTTCACGGGGGGAAGATGATCAGCAAAAGGTGGGGTGAGTTGGAATCCGGGTTGGTTGTCGAAGCTGTTGTGGATGTCTGCAATCTTGTTGTGGAAAAATGAGGCTAGGGAGTTGCAGAGGGTTTGAGAGGGGGTGATGTCGTTGGAGTTGGCTGAGGGATTGGAAAATTCCTTGACGATGTTGAAGAGTTCCTTGCTGTTGTGGGCGTTGTTGTCGAGTCGATCCTTGAATGCTGTTTTCTTGGCTTTTTGGATCAGTTGATGGTGTATGCGAGTGGCGTTTTTGAAGGCGTCCTTGGTGCTAGTGGTTGGGTCTTTTTTCCAGGCCTTTTCAAGGGAGCGGCAGAGTTTCTTGGACTTCTTGAGATCGTCGTTGAACCATGATGCCTTCTTGCTGCCAGGTTTGTTTTGACGTTTTTTCAGTGGTGCTAGGGTGTCAGCGGTGTTGGATAACCATAGGGTGAGGTTGGCGGCGGCTTCGTTGGCGTTAGAAGAGAGGGCTGGGGAGTTTCGGAGGAGCGATGCGGAGATTTGGTCCGTGGTGATTTTGTTCCAGTTTCTTTGCAGGGTAGGTTGGAGGTGGATGTTGGGTTTTGGTTTGTTGTAGGTGAAGTGAACGCAGCTGTGGTCAGTCCAGAGGAGGTCCGTGGTGTGGCTGAAGGAGACATGATTGCTGGATGTGAAGATGGGGTCGAGTGTGTGACCTGCGATGTGAGTGGGGGAAGTGACTAGTTGTTTAAGTCCGAGGTTGGCGAGGTTGTCCAAGAGGGTGGTGGTGTTGCGGTCGTTGATCTTTTCAAGGTGAAAGTTGAGGTCTTCCAGAAGGATGTAGTCTTTGGAGGGGAGCGCGTGTGGAGTGATGAAGTCCGTGATGTCTTCACTGAATTTTGTTCGGGGTCCTGGTGGTCTGTAGAGGAGAGTGCCTCTTAGTGTTGTTTTGGGGTCGATGTGGATCTGGAAGTGAAGGTGTTCGGAGTTGGCGAGGTTGGCGTCAGAGCTGGTTGAGATGCGGATTGATTTCTTGTGGACGATAGCGATTCCTCCTCCTGTGTGGCTGGTGCGGTCTTTGCGAGTGATCTTATAGTCTTCAGGGATGGCAATGGTGATGTCTGGGGCGGAGGAAGCGTTCATCCATGTTTCTGTTAGGAAGGCGATGTCTGGAGAGATGGTATCTAGTAGATTCCATAGGTCAATGGCGTGCCTGTGGACCGATCGGGTGTTGAGAAGGATGCATTGTAGGTGGTCGGGGTCGGGAGACAGTGGTGTGGTCGTAGCGGTGATGATGTCGGTGGCGCTGAATTTGCAGGAGAAGCAGGAGAAAGGTCCATGGGTGTGTCCAGGAGCGGCTTCCCTCATCGGATTCCCTCATTGCCACCCTCCTCCCAGACTCCCCCACTACCACCCTCCACCAGTGCCCCTCATCACTCCGTAGCTCCTCCCCATGACCTCCCCCTCCTCGGATTCCCTCATTGCCATCCTCCAACACTGGCCTTCATCTCTCCGTAGCCTCTTCCCCTCATGACCTCCTCCTCAGACTCCCTCCCTACCACCCTCCACCAGTGCCCCTCAGCGCTCCATAGCCCCTTCCCATTACCTCCTCCTCAGACTCCCTCCCTACCACCCTTCACCAGTGCCCCTCATCACTCCAAAGCTCCTCTGCCTCATGACCTCCTCCTAAGACTCCCTCCCTACCACCCTCCACCAGTGCCCATCACTCCAAAGCAACCCCCCCCTCATGACCGCCTCCTCAGACTCCCCCACTACCACCCTCCACCAGTGCCCCTCATGACCTCCTCCCAGACTCCCCCACTACCACCCTCCACCAGTGCCCCTCATCTCTCCGTAGCTCCTCCCCATGACCTCCCCCTCTTCGGATTCCCTCATTGCCATCCTCTAACACTGGCCTTCATCTCTCCGTAGCCTCTTCCCCTCATGACCTCCTCCTCAGACTCCCTCCCTACTACCCTCCACCAGTGCCCCTCAGCGCTCCATAGCCCCTCTCCATTACCTCCTCCTCAGACTCCCTCCCTACCACCCTTCACCAGTGCCCCTCATCACTCCAAAGCCCCTCTGCCTCATGACCTACTCCTAAGACTCCCTCCCTACCACCCTCCACCAGTGCCCCTCATGCCCTCCTCCTCAGACTCCCTCCCCACCACCCTCCACCAGTGCCCATCCCTCAAAAGCAACCCCCCCTCATGACCGCCTCCTCAGAGTCCCTCCCTACCACCCTCCACCAGTGCCCATCATCACTCCAAGCAACACCCCCTCATGATCTCCTCCTCAGACTCCCTTCCTACCCCTCCACCAGTGCCCCTCATCACTCCAAAGCAACTCCCCCTTATGACCTCCTCCTCAGAATCCCTCCCTACCACCCTCCACCAGTGCCTCTCATCACTCCAAAGCCCCTCCCCCATGACCTCCTCTTCAGACTCCCTCACAAACAACCTCCACCAGTGCCTTCCATCTCTCCGTATCTCCACCCCACATGATGCCCCCTCGGATTCCCTCATTGCCACCCTCCAACAGAGCCCATCATCACTCCATAGCCCCTCTCTCATATGCATTTTATTTCTTGTATAGCGCTACTCGTAGTGTAGGGTATCATTGTACTGTACATCACACACACATTATGCAGACACAATGATTCATAAAAGTATCCAAATCAGCCTATAGGGAATGTCACATAAGCTAATGAAGATTACCAGGTGTAGGAATCACATCTCATCCATGCTGCTGGTGGCAATATGTATTAAGAGGGTTGGGTCTGGAGAACCACAAACACAGGATTTAAAGCATACCCCAGTGGTTGGCTGTACTGATTAGAAATTATAGCTGCCCAAACTCTGTATTGCAACATTAGAATAATGAAATACTGGGAAAATTCGAACTAACTAGCAATACAAAAAAAATCTAATTATACCATTCTGGTTTGTATACACGTCTTTGATCACACTGTCCTATGTATCAGAGGATCTCTGTGACAAAGGCAGTAACCCACTGAGCTATCCACGTTTACTACAGTTCTATTGCATTTAAATACTACAAACCAAAAAAAAGAACGCTCTCCAGCAAGATCAACAATCTCCAAGGTTATTTGGACATTTAGTTGTCGTGCATCCTTGCAGAAACACTCATGAATGCTACCAACGATTTAAACACACGATGTAAAAGAAAATGAAATAAACACGGCGTTCTAAGTATGTCTTTCTCACAGATTTAAAAAACACAATAGCCACACATTCTCTTACCTGCTCCTTATGAACTCTGTCACAGCCGGATCGGGTAAACAAACAGCTCAAGGGGTCATGGAAGGTCAGGAAAACGAAACGGCAAAACAAACTCCTCTTTACCAGCAGAAAATAATTAATTATCCACAAATCCAGTTCCAACGAAAGGCTTTGTCCCCTTCGCAGTGCCCCTAATGTACCTGCACGAGTCGGCGGGGACACAGCCCACCTGCCTAATAGGAGATGCGTGATTGGGGGTGCGAGCCCAGGCCCAATCACGCAACTCCTAAAGAAAGATAACGTTCGAAGAACGTTTTAACTTGCAGTGGCCATATTCTGCTGGCCTTGCTGACGTCACTGCCAGGGCCAAGGGTTATGTTTGGGTGGGCCAGGCTAAAGTTTGGGTGGGCCCGGCCCACCCGGCCCACCCTCTAGAACCGGGCCTGGAACAGTTCAGCAAAGGCGTACATTTGGTCCTGCCAGAATACCATGTCTCGGATCCAATCCTTAAATTTAGGTGCTCTGCCCCGACCCCACCAGCATGCTATGTGCCGTTTGGCTAGAAGGAGACTGAATGAGACGAATTTCCGGTGTTTCACTGCTAGGGCCTCAGTGTATCCAAGGACAGCGAAAAGGGGAGAGTGTGGAAGATGTAACAAGGTAATTTGTTCCAGGGCTTCGAATACAAGGAGCCAATACTCATGCACGGAACTGAAGTCCTAGGCAAGGTGTAGGAAGTGGGCCCCTGAGACCCCACACCGGTCACATCTATCACTGTCTCGCAATTTAAAGCAATGAAGCCTAGCAGGTGTATAGTAAGTGCAATGTAAAATTTTGTAATGGAGAATGCGGAGGACGCAACTGGACGTGCTTTGTTCCGTCTGTTTGCAACAGTAGGTCCACTGCTCATCAGTTATAACCAGTCCCAATTTTACGGATCATTTGTCCCTAGTAGTATTCTGTGTGATACTCTGAGTGTTGTACAGCGTATCATATAGGGAAGAAACCAGGTGATGCGCAGCATCTCTGTATAATATTAGGCGCAGAGGGGTAACTTCCGAGGGCTCCCGAGGGAATGTAGGGGTATGCTCCTTAAGTCCCTTGCGCAAACGAGCATATAAAAAAATGTCCATTGGGGAAGGTGGTTGTGTGGAGAAAAGTTGCTGCAAGGTCCAGAATTTGCCATGAAGGTAGAGATCCCCCAGGTTTTAATACCATATTTAACTTGAGTTTTCTTAAAAACACCTTCCTGAAGAACAGGCATTTTAGGGTGCTATGCCAGGGGAAGCAGGAGTCAGTATAGCATGGGGGCCTGAGTTCTTGTAACAATGTGCTGCCATGCCTTCAAAGTGCTGGTGATTGGGGATGGATTATCGGTGTGCGGTGCAGTAGCCGGTGAATATGGCGCCCTCTAATGGAACGGGATCGGATAACCAGTGTGTGGCGGCCACCTGAGGCATGTATCTCGGGGGTGGAACCAGAAATGGGCATAATGGGCCTGTGCGCAGGTGTAGTAGAGTTCAACATGTGGTATGTCAAACCCCCCTTGCGAGTATGGCCGAGTTAGAACGTCCCATTGTATTCTCGGTTGTTTACCACCCCAGGTGAGGCGCATCAGTTCTGTCCGGAGCATCGTGACAAAGGCTCTACACGGATTATAGGGTATGTTCATACATAAATAAAGGAGTTTAGGAAGAATAACCATTTTGATCAGGGATATGCGCCCTGCAATGGATAGCGGAAGGGCGACCCATTGTGTGACATTGTCCCTTATCCCATCCAGGGCACAACCGTAATTGAGCCACATTAGTTTGTCGCAGTTCGCGGAGACGTATATGCCGAGATATTTTAACCTTTTCAGGGCACCACTCGATGGGAAAGTGCAGTGCAAATTCTGTGACCGAGGAAATAAGGGGTAAATTTGGGACTTAGACCAATTTATATGGATCCTGGATAGTACCCCTAAATCTCACAAACTCGCGAAGCAGCGAGTTAAGATTTATATGGGGCTCCCTGACATATAGCTTGATGTCATCCGCATATAGAGAAATCAGAATATGTCAAAGTGGTCATCGAAGGGCTTTGTCCTGATGGTATTGTCTAATCTTGGCAGCGAGTGGTTCAACCGCGAGGGCGAACAAAAGAGGTGAAAGCGGGCATCCCTGCCAGGTTCTGCAAGAGATGGGAAAGGAAGTTGAAGAATGGCCATTAATAAGGACCTTGGCTTCGAGTTTGGTGTAGAGCAGGCGAACCTAAGATATAAATCTCCGCGGAATGCTTATGTTTTGCAGTATTACTAAAAGGTAGTCCCATTTCACAGAGTCAAACGCCTTTGTGGCGTCAAGAAATACAGCTGCCAAGGGTATCTTTGGGTCTACTGTGCGAAGGGTGGAGAAGAGCGTGCGAAGATTATGTGAAGTCGCCCAGCCGGAAATGAAGCCAGCTTGGTTCGCAAGTACTAATTTGTCCAATAATAAGCTGAGGCGATTAGCTAGGATATTTGCGAGGATTTTAGTATCCGTGTTAACTAAGGATAGGGGTCTGTAAGTGTCACAACAATCCGCTGCTTTACAGGCCTTAAGAAGAGACTAAATCAATGCCAACCTCATGGATGGGGGGGGACAACCGAGCTCCTGCGCCTAATTAACAAGCATTTGCAATTAAATAGGTCTCGCATTTACTCGATTTTGAGCTAGTGCCATTGCAAATAACAATGCCTTTTAGTTTTGTTTTTAAAACATAAATAAAAGGCAGTGTCATTTACAATGCCAATAGCTTAAACTTGCATAAATGCAAGACCTATTGAATTGCAAATGCCTCAAACAATTTCTCACTTTGCTTCTGCGCAAACGGTAGAGAATATTCTCAATAAAGGCTTTGCATTTTTCAAAAGTCCTGGCCATTGCCCTAAAAAGGCTAGCGGCAAGTATACTTTACAGTGACAGGCAAATAATATGCGGGGCCACCAAGGATGCCAAATACATTGGGGCACCAGGGTTGCCACTGGAAGCATCGAATGTGGCCTCCTTACAGGTTGTCAAGCTGGAAAAAATATTTTGCCCAGGGTGCCCGGCAGTAAATCTGGTTTCCTGTGTCCTAACTTTTAAGCAGCTGGCTCAAAGCGCACCGATGACGAAAGAAAACTTAATTCATCCCTGTCCCTACAGAGCAGGGTCAGACCTTTAATGTCAGTGACACTGGCTATTGTGCTCACAACGTCAGATCAGGGACTACTGAATGCATGGCACTGTTCTGCTGAACACAAACCACTCTGGATACTAGTGAGTGCATTTGATATGTTTAAGGGGGAGCCCTATTCAGCAATGTATATTGGAAGTTAATCGCATACAGCTTCGAATTAACAACTGTCTATGACAGACCAAAGCTCAGATGACGGAGGGAGTGGGTTTGGGATCTGTGGCGTAGACACCTTGTCACGGGCCCTAGTCGACGGAAGGAAGGGAGCCATTGACTGATGTTTGAACTGTGAAATACAGCAATATTCTGAGTTCAGTGGGCCCACCGGGCCTCTGTGTCCCGGTGACACTGCTCCTACTGCACCAATGGAAGTTATGCCCTGTTCGAAGTAGCTGCTGTACAGCATGTCACGTGCTGCATAAATATCCAATATCCTGTATGTCGGACCCCTACCGCACACTGGGCAGAGCCTGCCTGGCATGTGATGCTGTTCCTACTGTACCGCCTGGAATGTGGGTTGCCTTAGGAATGTATGGTCAGTATCCAAACAGCCAACGAGACTCAGACAGTTTTTCAGGGATATGCATCACCCTGTGCCTCATATCAACCCCTCCACCTATGTGTGCACGTCCTTACAAGAGACATTGTCACGCATGCTGCACGTTCCCCCAGCTGCGTGCAGCTGAGGAGCCCGGCCACGCAGCAGCTGCTCATCTGGTACGCATTTGCAGACTCTGAAGTAAACCTACATTAAGTGGCAGGAGCACACTGCTTCTCATTCATTCACAAGCGCAGTAAAACGCTCTGTTTTCTTTCACAGAATCCCTAGGGGTGGCTAAAAAGCACCACGTCCAGGGTGAAAAGTGAATCTGACAGCACGTCTCGCTCCCGGGCTCCCAAATATAAACCCACTTCTCTTCTTTCACCCTCACGTGCTTGACTCTCAATTGACTGTATAGAAATACTAAAAAAACATAAAGGATAAAAAAAAAAGGAGTGGGTGACGAACGACACAGACGGCAGGTTGCGGCTCTCAATTGACTGTATGGGAACACTAAAGAACACAAGCATTTGCAATGCAATAGGTCTCTCATTAGGAAAGTTTGAGCTATTGGTATTGTAAATGACAATTTTTTTCTTCATGTGTTGGTTTTGAAAATAGCGAAATGAATAGCTTTTTCATTTACAATGCCAATAGTTTTAACTTAAATGTGACACCTATAGCATTTGTAATGCAATATGTGTTGTATTTAAGTGACAGAGGCCCGAGTCATCCAGGCCTTTTCTGAGCCCAGATTTTCAGGAGCAAAATCAAATTGGAATTATATTTTCTAAGAAAAAAAGTTGTTAGTTTGCTTGTCGAAGACGGCTCTTCTCTGTTACTAAGAAAACGCTTTTTATTATGCATTTGACTTTCCCATGCTTCAAGTGGGGGTGCCAATGTTGAAACTGAAAGTTGATCCAGGTGGCACTGCATTTGGACTAAGTTATTAGACATATTTTCCTTGTTAGTAACAGGATTCGCACTCCAGCCTTGCGGTCTGAAACAGTTTTGTTTTTATTGTTATTAAATGAGACAACATAAACGTGCTTGTCCCCTGGGTCCTTGTTAATAATCCCAAAGTTAGCTGGTGTGATCACTGGCGCCGCTGTGGCTGGGCAGGCAGCCACTGTCTTTTTGTTCCACTTCGGTGTCACTCATAGTCGTTGAAATGTCACTTTATAATTACACTGCAATTATGAAAGTGTCACACACAGCAATCTGAAATATTGGCAGCTATAAGGGAGTTATTGCTGGCAGGGTAGTACTGACATTACGGGGTCACCACTTCCCATGAACTCAAATGTTTAGGAAGTTCTGCCCGTGTTTCCTAGTCGAGCAAGAAGAGATAATGTTGCCAAAGTGTTGTATTCCTACATGATGTCATTCATAGAACTTTTATATGTCATGTAGAATGCTCCTGTGCGTTAGTTCTTCACTACACAAAGGACGGTGGGTTAATCACAGAGCGCTGGTCAGATGTAATAAATAATGCTTTACCACCACTTGTCGAAAACATCAGGTTGAACTTAAAAAAGACATTTTACTAGGGGAACACAATTTATATGTCAATTTAATTTAGTGTATGCAGACCATATTTAAAAGCGAAACATTTGTTCTTTAATCTCAGGAATAAACAGCAGTCTGATAAGGGCCTGTGTGGGCTCATTCTAGCTGTCTCTTGTCCTCATTCGAGACCCTCTGAGCAATAGGCCTCCAGGACAAAAAGGGTTAAGTATAGGTCACCATGTGCTATTTACATTACAACACTTGCTCTCTAAGACTAACACTCCATTAAAGAAAGCATGTTGCATAAGCAGGATGTGGTGCCTCAGTAGATTAATGCATTTTTATCATGAATCTATGTTCGGACTCAAGGTCATGTTTGAATTCCTGAGGGGTTGTCCTGCCCTTTTACCTTAAATGTGTATTGCCTACAATATGTTGCTATGTTTCTATCCATTGCTGGATACGATTGTATGAATTTGTCAGTCCCCCTCCCCCCTCACTTAAATCCCTGCTCCATTCCTTGTATTTCACTTTGTTTCAAGGCCTCATGGTAGCTACACTCAAAAACGTTTCAGTTGTGTAATCTTTCTTTTTGCCTGTCGCTTCTTATACTGTGGAGGCATTAGACACGTCTCCGATAATTTGTAGCCTAAACTGAATTTGGGCATTCAGTAACCCCGCCTGAAAATGAGCTCAGCTGCCTCGATCTGCTGCAGGCAAGGAGGCGTTTATTTTCAGAAGATAGCCAAAGAGCGCGGTGTGGGGGGAGGGGGAGGGGGGGGGAATACACGAACTCTACGGAATATCTAAATATTATACAACGCTTGCCCTATTGTAGCAATTTGAGGTTGAGGGGTATGCCAATTCGTGTAATGTCTAGTTGTCAAAGAATGCAAGAGCTTATTCAGTGCACTTTCCGACAGGTGCGAGGCGCAGCCTAGAATATTACACGTGTGCTCAGTGGCCCCGGAGTCCTAATAATTACCTGTACTGCTTAACAGTCAGGACGTGCGGCGTGCCGGACGGAAAGCCTGGTAGTCGGTCTCCCAGATATGTTTCCAGAGCGCGTTGGTTGAACCTGTGTTGCTCCCGCACAGGTCCGCACTCCATGTCTGCCATCATGACCAGCTACCTATCAGAACAGTAGAGCGAAGTCCAATGCTTCTTTAAAGCACCGTAAACTAACAAGCACGCATGCGCATTTCACCCTCCAGGCCCAGAGCCGTAACCTAAGGAACAAGTAAGGACTCTACAGGAGCAGCATAAGACATTAAGCCAATGCTACCGCCACGAATTGACGGAAATACAGGAAAGACAACATCTGGCGCAGCATCATGTAAAGAGAGACACCATCTTAAAATAGTGGCAGATCAATGCTATTACACAGAAAACGTGTTCAATTAAAGACCGCTTATTCTATCTTATATCCGGGCAACATGGCCACCCTCAAGCTTGCCACCCGGAAACACCACCAGCTGCTCCGCGCCACCAAGAAAACTGCCTTCAAGGACCGGCTGGACAACAACGCACACAACAGCAAGGAACTCTTCAACATCGTGAAAGAGCTCTCCAACCCCAACGCCGGAAACCACGACATCACCCCATCGCAAGAACTCTGCAACTCCCTCGCCTCCTACTTCCACAACAAGATCGCGGACATACACGACAGCTTCAGCACCCAACCGACGAACGCCACGACCGACACGACCGAACCAACGCCCCCCACCACCACCCTCCGCGCCAGGACCCACATCAGCACCGAAGACACCTTCCGCATGATGAACTCCATCCACTCCGGATCGCCGACCGACCCCTGCCCTCACCACATCTTCAACAAAGCCGACGATGTCATCGCACCCCACCTACGGGACATCATCAACACCTCCTTCACCACCGCCACTTTCCCAGAGAGCTGGAAGCATGCCGAACTCAGCGCGCTACTCAAGAAACCAACAGCGGACCCCACCGAACTCAAGAATTACCGTCCCATCTCGCTGCTCCCCTTTCCGGCCAAAGTCATCGAGAAGACCGTCAACAAGCAGTTGGCCGCCTTCCTCGAGACGAATGGATCCCTAGACCCCTCGCAGTCGGGCTTCCGGGCCAACCACAGCACCGAGACCGCCCTCATCGCTGCCACCGATGACATTCGAGCCCTGTTGGACAACGGAGAAACAGCGGCCCTCATCCTCCATGACCTCTCCGCGGCCTTCGACATCGTCTGCCACCGCACCCTAGTGCAGCGCCTCAGCAACGTCGGAATCCAGGAGAAGGCACTAGAATGGATCGTCTCCTTCCTCAACGGTAGGACACAGAGAGTCCGCCTACCACAGTACAAATCAGAGTCCACCGAACTCATCTGCGGCGTACCCCAAGGTTCCTCGCTGAGCCCAACCCTCTTCAACGTCTACATGAGCCCCCTCGCTGCCATCGCACGCCAACACAACCTTAACATCATCTCCTACGCCGACGACACCCAGCTGATCCTCTCCCTGACCAACGACCCCGCCGCCGCCAGAGCCAACCTTCACGAAGGTATGAAAGAGGTAGCCGAGTGGATGTCGACCAGCCGCCTAAAGCTGAACTCGGACAAGACGGAAGTCCTCATCCTGGGATCCTCGCCCTCCGCCTGGGACGACTCCTGGTGGCCCCCCGCCCTGGGCACCGCACCCAAACCGACAGACCACGCACGCAACCTGGGCTTCATCCTGGACTCCTCCCTCTCCATGACCAGGCAAGTCAACGCCATCTCCTCGTCGTGCTTTAACATCCTGCGCATGCTACGGAAGATCTTCCGGTGGATCCCCACCGAGACCAGGAAGACGGTCACCCAGGCCCTCGTCACCAGCCGACTGGACTACGGCAACGCCCTCTACGCCGGAACCACCGCCAAGCTCCAGAAGAGACTCCAGCGGATCCAGAACGCCTCAGCCAGACTCATCCTCGACGTCCCACGACACAGCCACATCTCCAAACACCTGAGAGACCTGCACTGGCTCCCGGTCAACAAGAGAATCACCTTCCGTCTCCTCACCCACGCTCACAAAGCCCTTCACGACCAAGGCCCGAGCTACCTCAACAACCGCATCAACTTCTACGCTCCCAAACGACACCTCCGATCAGCCAATCACGCCCTCGCCGCCGTCCCCCGCATCCGAAGAGCGACGACAGGAGGAAGGTCCTTCTCCTACCTGGCCGCCAAGACATGGAACTCCCTCCCGACCAACCTGCGCCTGACCCAAGACCACCTCGCCTTCAGGAAGAAGCTCAAGACTTGGCTGTTCGAGCAGTAGCAGCCCCCCCCCCTAGCGCCTTGAGACCCTCCGGGTAAGTAGTGCGCTCTACAAATGCCTATGATTGATTGATTGATTGATTCTAACGAAAATACAAAATAATGCTGCGGACTAAACAAAAGAGCTGCACGACGAGTTCATTAATTTTTATATATTTCATTAAGTATTTACAACAGTGTATAATGCACAAATTATGTCTGGAAGCAAGGGTCTATAAGTGTTTTACAACATTAACTGGTAATTCGAAGCCTTCTGGTGAATTCTACATCAAACGATCACCTTATTGTTTTGCTAAAAACACCCGTTAGGTTTAACCCAAACCACAAGCGATCTTCCTCATGGAATGAATCACGATTGGAGTTTTATCAACACATTTATCCTCACGGGTGGAATGTCTATAGCTATTTTCTTTTTGTTTGCAGTGAGATACTTAGGATATATGGGACTCGGTGAACCAAAGTGCACCAAAACGGGCTACATGCGTAATTTGACAGCTTGTATTGGACAACTTCAGATGTATATTCGCCAGAGACTGATCTGCTCGAAATTGCAGGATCTCTGCTTTTTTTGGTGTTCGGCAGTCTGTAAAACATATTCCGTAGTGTTTTTCGAAACACCATTTAATGCATCTGTCCATCCAGTTACATTCTTCACCTGGTTAGTGGTGTGCGCTGCAGGAAACCGATTTCAGCCCACATCCAGCCCATGCCAAAGTGTAAGGCACAATGATCCTCTTACCATTCCCCACCTGCCCTTCAGCCACGATTTCCTGTCTGTGCACGGAGTACATAACATTCCAACCAGCTCCGCCTTACTCGTCCTGTCAGGCACTGGCTTCCTCCTGCGTTTCGCCCTGAAGTTCATTCTGCTGCAGCACCTGCAGCATGTCCCCTGCTGTCTGGTGCATGGCCTGCAGCCCGTCTCTGTCGAGCTCTTGCAGCAGCAGCAGGATGGCACTAACCACGTTATCCCCCTCTCTCTTCCAGGTGCCACTCCCGGTCTGCTTTGGGGACGCAAAAGAAGAGAACTTGTTCCGGGGAAGGGGCTTCATGCCCAGCTGCTCCCTGATCTTGTTGGTCTCCTCTATGCTGAAGTTGAGTTGGTCGCTCTCCGTGTCTGTTGCACCGCGGGCGTCGGATGGCAACCATTGCCCACGCTGGCAGAAGGCGGCAGCAGGAGGTCCCCTTCCTCCTTGGCCTGGGCCAGCTCATCCTCGCCCAAGGCCTAGTTGTCCAGCTTCTGCAGACCGGGCAGGGTCCTCAGGACCGTCATCCGGTATCGGTGGGGGTCCGGGCCGCAGCAGGGGTTCTCCGCCAGCCAAAGCACCCGCAGGCTGGGCAGCCCCTGCAGGTGACAGATCTCACACAGGCTCTGGATGTTGTTCTTTCGCAGATAGAGCTCGGCCAGGTTCTGGTACTGGCTGAGGGGCTGCAGGCTGGCGATCTGGTTGACGCTGAGGGTGATCACCTCGATGTTGGGCATCTCTCGGCAAACTGAGATATCGCTTAACCGGCTGCCCCAGCAGTTCAGTTTCCTCACGCTCTCCAGCTCGCATGCCTTGGCCTGTGACAGCACTAGCTTACGGGTTAGCTTCATCTTCGTGCTCCTTCACTAACATCTAGACGTTATCGAGCAGCGCAGCGCTTACAACCTCTTTAAATGGCCGCCATGTTTATGGAACGCAAAAAGCAGGTTGCCATGCTAGCCCGTATTCCATTTCCGGGGCAAAGTCACGGAAATGAAAACACAATGACATCTAACTCAACAAGCCGTGAGCGTGCAAGCTCCCGAACTTCCGGTTTCGGGATGTGTGTGTGTGTGTGTGTGTGCGTGTGTGTGCTTCCGTGTGGCTGTGTGCGTGCGTGATTGTGATGTGCACGGCTGGGGGGGAGGGGCTGGCTGGCTGGCTGGCTGGGCATGCGCGTCCACGATGTGCAATCGGCGCTCGTGCACCAGTCTAGCTCCCTTGAGGAGCAACTTGATGACAATAGGTCGAGAGAGCTCGACCTAAAAATGAGTTTTTAGAACTGGGAGTAGTTGGGCAATATATACCTAATAAAAATCAATAGGAAGGCCATGTGAGACTGGGGCCTTACCAGATTTCATTTGCATTATCGCCTCGTGAATTTCATAATTCTCAAAGGGTGCAGCAAGAAACTCCAGCTGTGTATCACCAAGCCAACCGAGGGTAATATCCTGCAAGAACGAGGCGAAATCGTGAGTACCATATAGGGCAGCATATAATTCAGTAAAGTTGTGTAGAATGTCCTGGCTGTCCCTATGTCGTACACCAGTAGAATCTTTAATTTCAAGGACGTAATTAGCAAATCTAGGGAGACGGATAGTTTGTGCTAGCTGCCTACCAGGGCGTTCGCCATCGCTGTGCCTGCGCGCGGTATAGTATTTTCCCTGAAAGTGTGCCTCAGAGTCGCCGTCTCTTTATAGTCAGTGAGTTTTTCTATAAAGGAAGCAAGAGATTGGCTTGAGTTATCCCCCCAAAGGTCAGCCTCCAGCTGCTTGAGTTCGCACTCTAGCCTGTGAAGGGTGCCGCGTAGATCACGCAAAACCCCAAAGCTTTTGGCCATGCAAACCCCACGAATCGTGACCTTGAAGGCCTCCCAGACCACACCCACCGAGGAGACTGAGTCAACGTTAACCTGAAAGAAACTAGTGATTTCCTCTACGACCTCAGCCCTAAACACCGCGTCAAGCAAGGCCTCGGGCATGAGTCTCCAGAGTCGAGGAGAGGACTGCAAGCTAGGCGGAGCAATCGTTATAAGCACCGGTGAGTGATCTGAGTAAGTTCTGGCAAGGTGAGTGGCTTGTTTAAGCCAAGAAACAGCCCTCGGGAGACCGCCCAGTAATCCAGACAAGCCCAAGAGGCATGAAGGGCGTTATAGTGGGTGCCCTCTTGCCTATCAGGGTGGACGTGGCGCCAAACATCTGGGAGCCCATGAGCCGCGAGTATTTCCTGTATAGCTGCTTGTGTTTTGGTATAGTGTAATGGGGAAGGGGAAGATCTATCTACGGAATTGAAATCTTCCCCCAGATGATATGAGTTGATCCTACATGTAATATGCGTCCCCACAGTGTAGTATAGAAATCTGGGTCATCAATGTCTGGCCCGTAATAACATACTATCGTGACTGACTCGGTTCCCAGCGTGCCCCAAAGCTCCAGGAGATCCTGCTGTGTACCCCTACAATAAAAGGTGTGTACCATTTTACCAGTATCACTACACCTCTAGAGTACGTGGAGTAGGAGGAGAAGACTTGTTTCATGGCCCATTTACTAGCGAATGTAGGGGAACGGGCAGGGTCCAGGTGGGTTTCCTGCAGCACCACTATGTGTACATGATGCCTGTCCAAATATGTGAGGATTTATGTCGGGAAGGCGTCTAACTTTCCAAATAATTACATTAGGGTGTAAAGGCTCAGCATGAGATGACATGGCAATTTACGTTAAGGATGAAATATGCCCTCTACAAAGAGTTATACAATGCGCATTTCAGTACATCAGTACATATCCTGCTTCTGCCGATTGAAATAGAGAACAGTACAAACAATTATCTCAAACCCATCCACCTCCCCCCCCCCCCAGAGGGGCACCCCAAACGTGCCGGCAGCACCACCTTTACCAAAAACCAATAACACATTGCAACAGTGCAATAGGGAATGAGTCATTGTTCAAGAGATTATTCTTGGGGGAACTCCTGTGTGGAGGTACGCTAATGGGCAATGAGAACCTCCCCCGTTTAAGATGCAAAGGGCCCTCTCCCATGGATCAGGGAGAAAGGGCAGTTGTTCGGGGGGGGGGGGAGGTTTGGGGGTTAACGTGGTTTGTAGGTTAAAATTACACCTACAACCATGGGTTTGTGAACATAAAGTGTGAGCAACAAGTGGAAGATATAGCATACCAGATGAAGAAATAAAGAGGTTATGACATTTACCAATGAAGTTATATATTTGAGAATCACCCAGCTTCAGCGCTTATCTGCAATCAAATAGCAAGATGAAAAGAGTTCTAGCTCGTCATGAGCGGGATATGGTGAGATGACACGCGACTCCGCCTCACGTCCAAGTCTCCCACAGAAAGGGACTGAAGATGCATCAAGTCAAAGTTTCTCCAGGGTGGGGGGAAGAAACACCAACATGATCAGTTATCTCATATAGAAATGGACATCTATAGCCAGGGTTTGGTGTAATTAGTCAGCACTCAGTGATGGAGATTGAGAAAGGCGATCTGGAGAATCCCTTGCAGGAGTGTTCTTCTTGACAGTACGGAGAAATTCATCCACTTGCTGGCCGTTGGTGAAGAAATTAGGCAGGCGGGATATAATAGGGCGTATTCGATCTGTTTGGCTGGAAGGAACTTACAACGGGCCTCCTGCACCGCCATTGTAAAGTCAGGGTATATCGAAAGTTGGTGCCCTCAAATTGTAAGTTTTTGTGATCCCTGGCTAGTTTCAGTGCAGCATCGCGGTCCCTGGAATCTAGGAGGCGGGCAACTATTGGCCGTGGAGTGGCCCAAGGGGCCGGGCAGGGGCCCAGGGATCAATGGGCTCGTTCCACATTAATTGGGAGGAGAAAGCATCTGCTCCATAGGTGGTGTGTAAAAGACGTTCAATGAAGTCCTCCATTCGGCCTGTATTCGCACTTTCAGGGATTCCAGTAACGAGGATAATATTGCGTCGGCTTCAGGCTTCCAAGGCTTCATTTTTTGTTTCATTTATCTTGAGGAGTTTATCCATTTGCGCCACTTGTTGTGTCACCTGAGAAGTAGCATCCTCCGTATCGGAAATGCGCCTCTCTGCCTCCTTAATTTGTTTGTCCACTTTCAGGACTATATAGTCCATGCGGGTATTCATTGAGTCCATTTTCTTTGAGAGGTCAGTCAAACTGTGTTGCATTGCCAAGAGGAGAGATTTGCCCTCCTCCACTGGGGTTGGAGGAGGATTAGAAGATGAAGTGTCAGCCGGTAGGTCTGTTTCTTCACCATTGGAGCTTGTGACAGCTCTCTTTGTGTCAAAAGGAAGCTTAGTTTGACAGCCGTCAGGCTTAACCATTATGAAGGTGCTCTGGAAAGAGATTATCCTGGTGAGGAGAGAAGTAAATGTACTCTTCTACTATAGGGCTGTCACTGGGAGGTCGGCTCAGGAGGGTGTCGCATTGGCCCTGTTATGAGAAAGTCAGAGGGCTACGAGTAGGGAACAGGAACGCCCAGCAATGAACAAGTAATTGCCCTCACTTTCCGGGGAGATGCAAGTATCCCTTGGCTTAAGGACAGTTGATGCAAGGCCCCAGGAGCGGCTGCAGTCACCAGGAGAGGAGAGCAGAGGGTTCTGGCCTTGGCGGCCCGGAGAGAGTAGGCTGCTGAGATGAAGCTGACGCCTGGAATGTCGGCTGATAAGGTTGCAGGTGATATGGAGGCTCCACCAGTTCTGATCGCTATAATAAATGTGGCGCAGCCTGTTCCCACGAAGAATCTCACCCTGATCCTCCGTCTAGGTGCTGTGGGGCTTCCAAGGAGGGGCAGCAGCAGGTCCTGGGGGGGACCCACGGCGTGGCCCCTCGTCAGCAGCGCAAGAGATCTACCCCAGTTTCTCTGCTCGAGGATTATGTCGCCATCATCGTGTAGCCTGCGACAATATCAAAGCTCTGGCCAGCAGATCAAGGGGGATGGCCTCTTCAAAAAGAAGCGCGGTGATACAATCAGGTCTCTGCGCCGAGAAACGACATCCGAGAGTGTGTTAGGCGGATCAGCGTGGTTTCAGTGAGGGCAGGCTGGTTGTGTCTCAGTACATAACGCCAATCCTGCCCCCGACCCTCAGTCACCTGAAGAGTCCAGGTAGAATGGGGAGAGCCAGTCCAGTGTACGGGAGTGGAGGAAGCGCCGGTAAGATCAACGCCTGCTGAGGCAGCAGGGAAGCCGACGTTATGGGTGCTGAACCGGAGGAAGAAGCTCTGCGCCGGTATGCATTTAGGAGAGCTTGCTGCCTCACTGTGATAGGGTCTTGTGTCGAGACTACGGGTGTTGTAAATTAGCATAAATGGGTTAGCGTTAGCAGAAGCCATCTTGCATTTAGAAGTTATCTTATCCGCTTTCTAGAAGCCATTTTAGTTTCTGGAGGCCATCTTGGCTACCATGTGCTGCCATGTGCTCACTATCTGTATTGTCCTACCTTCCTTTTAGCTGCGCCTGAAGTCTGCCTAGTAACAAGATATATTTAGCCTCCTCCACTTCCACGCATGCTCAGAAATGCCTGGTAGAGTCTGCATCTGTTACTGATTAAGTTTTGCATAGGAATGTGTTCATTACGTTCTGAAACTGTTAGATCCTCCCACATGGTTCCATATGTCCTTATTAGGTATTCTTTGTGGGCTCACAGGAGCTAAGACTGCCCCCTTCTATGTATGCTTACTGTGTAAGTCTGAAATGTATATAAGGCGCCTGCCTTCTGACTTGCTCAGACTGCCTCATTCATTTGCCATGGCCTTTGGACGACGCAGCCTCACTTCATGTAATAAACTGTCCTTTGATATTTCAGAATTCTGTGCCAGCCTCTTATTGCTTTTAAAGGACTCCAAGGCTTTTGAATTCCACAATTGGCGACCGTACGAAGGGACTCATCAGAGAGGTGACAATCTGGAGGAGTGATCAACTTGCCAGGAGGCAGAAAACTGCTGAGCAGCATGGGACTGGGGTCTGCAAGAAGGTAGCTGTGCACGGCGCGCCTCTGGTGATTCCTTGTGTCTGCAGCTCGTGTGTGTTTTCTGCCTCTCCTGATCTTTGGTCCTCCTAAGGATGTCACCCCCCCTGACTGAGAACACTTTTGGCGTGAGTATTAAAATGTAACATAAAAAGATAGACTGTTAGATGAGACTTGGCAGTTAGAATTTGGACAGCTTATGTTTGGTAAAAGTAATTTTGCGGCGCCTGTTCTAAGTTTTGAATGCCTTTGTGCATATTTGAATTTGAGATAGACTTGTCTACTTTGAACTACGTTTGATCTTCGAAGAATATGATATGACTATGATTTGATGTGATTTGATTTGATATGTATGTGTTGCAACTCATATAGGCAGGTCATGCGAGGATATTTCCTCAAGCCTTTGATACTAGTGTATATGTTGCACTATCTTTTTGGCATGCCTGCTGTCCTTGGTTAAGCTCACATGTTAAAATGTGTTGCTTTTTGTGAACGGTACCATAATGTGATGTGAAGTAAATGAGCCGGCTTCCCTTAGAAGGGATACCTAAATAGGTTTAGGTGTGAAAACATATTTCTTCCTTGGTGATATTGTATCCCCACAGAATTAAAATATGGCTATAATACATGTAAAAGATCTTTTGTTCTGCGCACTTTTATAAATGGGGGAATGCAGAGCGATTTTTGGTGCTCTGCCAGTCAGAAAACTTGTGAATTGAAACATCATTGCCAAACATTCCTTGTAAATATGACGTACAACTAGCATTTACAATTGGTTTGGTTTAAGATCTGTTTGTGGCTTGTTTTTTGTGTCAGTCCTATGTGTTGATCTGTGGGTTCAATGTGCGTTTAAATGTGGGGTTTTTGTTCCTGTTAGTGTAATTTCTGCTTGTGAATAGCGTTGGCGCGAATTTATGAAACACACGCCTTATGCGCCGTATTGTGTGTCCTGTATGTTTGAAATATTTCTGTTTCTGTGTGAAATGAGCTCAATGCGTGAATGTGGATTTCTTGATGTTTTCAGTATGTTAAGGAAAATGTTGCATTAATTGATATTAGGTGAAAATTAAATAAGAATGCAGTAATTTGCCATGTTACCTGCAAAAATCGCTATATGTTGCTTTTAAATTATAGACTAAACAAAGGCACATATGTGCAAACTGTTGAAATGCTTAAATTAGATAAAGTTAAAATTTACATTCACTAGAACAATGAAAAGGCCTCAAAATTAAATTGTGTGTTCTGTAGGGAAAAAACGAATTTGAAGCCCTCCTTTGCTTACATGCATTTTCATACATGTAAAATGTTAAAGTTTTAGCTAACAGTGAATTTTTGCTACGTTTAAATGTCTTTCGTGTCACACACTTTAAAAAAAAATGTCTGTTTCCTGAAAGCTCCAGGGTCACCTTCGTGCCGGCCATTTCCTGCCTTCCTGCCTTGAGAACGGCAGATGGTGTTTTTTTACAGGCCATAAAACATTGGAATGTTGATTCAGTCAGAGATTAGAAGGTAGTTTAACACGGCCTGAATTTAGCAACTCAGAATAAGTGTTTTAAAGGATTACAAAAGTAAGTTGCATTATTTTGTATTACAGGAAGGCATTTCAATTGGGGTTTTTGATCATCTCCTAAAACGAGTAAAACAAGTAAAAAGAAATAGGGGTATATTTCTGGGTTTGTGGCTCAAATGTCCTCTTTTAAATTTTGGCGCGAAAATCTGCCATGTTTTCAGTAAGGCTTCTGCGTATAGGCTCCTACATGACTGCAAAAGATGCAGTTTGGGTTTTAAAGGTGGTTTTAGCAATTTAGACTGGGTTTGAGAGAAAAAAAAAATAAAGAAATAAGTAAATTCTTAAACATGGGAAAATTATTTGAAAAAAATATGTGTTTTTCAAAATCGTTTTTAGATATTTAGAAAGCTTAATACTCATACTATGACCTCCTAAAATTAAAAATTGATTAAATTAATGTGTGACTGACTAATTAGGATATTTGCATGTTAGGGTTTTACTTGACGCAGGCGTAAAGGCTCATTTTTCTAAGGCATCACATGCCTATGCCTCATGTTTGCTCCTTGCAAACATGTAAAGCACATTCTAAGGATGATTAATATGTAATGCAAGTGTAGGATTTTCAATTTTAAGTGCCCCAAACTCAAAAGTCGATAATAGGTTAACATGGACCTTTTAAAAAGCATTCTAGTCATTTACCATAGCCTTGCAGTGTTTCTGGCTTTCAGAGAATGCATGTTTGTATCTGTTACAAAACGTGTGGGTTGTTATTACTTGAGGTTGTTCTTCGTAGCTCAGTGAGCTACTGTGCTCGGTGTAGAGGTTTCTGTTTAATATCAGGATTGATAATTCAAATTTCGGCAGGGCCTACTCTTTCTTTTATCTTTGTGGAGCTGATAACTGAGTGTAATTGTATAGGCTAGTAGCAAACATTTAAGATAATGCTGGTATGCTATGTTGTTATGTTCTGCAAATTATTCACAGTAAATGTTTTACTAAATGCATTTTATTCCTGAAAGAAGTCATTTATATAACATGTGTTTTTCAACAGGGTTGATCTTGTAGCTTAGAATGAGTGGGGAATGGTTTCTGGTCTTGTAAGTTGAAGGGAGGAAATAGGATATAGGGCCCACACGGTAGGCCTGGCAGAATTTGACCTTAAGGTCAGCGAGAAGGGGGTTTAGGAGTAAGTAAATGAACAGATGGAGCAAGGACTGCTTGGTGAAAAAGCTTCTCTGATTAGCAGAATTTCAAGCTTGCACATTAGATGGGTTACATGAAGGTTTTAGTTTTTGAGTAGTGCATTCTTGACCAGCCCTAAAGAAAGGAAGAAAAAGCAGGCCCTCAGGGGCTTTGGAGAGGGGGGGACCATGAAGGGGCGCAGGCTCCCAGGGCCATGAGGGGCCGCAGGCTCTCAGGGCCTTGAGGGCAGGGGGTCTGAAGGGGCCACATGGACAGGCTGGTGCAAGGGATGCAGTGTGTCTGTGAAAAAGTTTTACAGTCAATATGAAAGTGGGTTAGCATGTTTTACAATAAGGATGGTTGGTTAACAGTTGAGATTTACTTTGTTATGCGCTGTGTTAGTAGCATCTTGCAAAGAGATGGGTTTTATTATGACTTCTTTGAAATGAAATGTTTGTGTGTTTTTTTCATGATTTTGCATTTTTCCCTTCTGAATGGTTCTTGCTGACCCTTGTGTATCACAAGTCACACTGTAAGTTTATTGACCAGTTTGATAGCCAGCAACTGGTGATCACCTGGTCAAAGAGGGGTGTGAGTAAATTGAAAAGCGTAATTTTGGTGTAATTTTCGTTTTTGACAAATTAAGCTGGCCTGGATTCTGGGTTTTGGGTTGCATGCATGCACGCGTTTCTGCTTGATTACAAGTACCATTGTGCTTTGTCTATGCTTTTTGTGCTTACTATATATGCATGTATATTTGATGATAGTGTGATGACATGTTGTTTTGTTTTATTAGCTGCTTTTTGATATTATTACAAATTTGCCTGTGTTGTGAAGAGACATGTATGACGGTATGTGTCGCTCTACACCACGTGGTTAATATCTGCGTTTACACTAAATTTCACAGATATGATATTTGCATACTGTGATCATGAGAATACATTCGCCTCACCAGTGGATGGTACAATTTGACCATAATAGTATTGAAGTAAAATAAAAGAGATATACAGGAAGCCACAATACAGATACTGCCCTTTCTCCCTTAAGGAACAGGCAGGCCTAGATTTATATACATATCCTTGATTGGACCTAAGGATGCAATTATAGATTTGTGGCTCTTGTTAAAAGGTGACCTAACTTTTTCATGTTTTCTACATTTTTCATTTTTTTCCCTTGAAGGAGGCGCTTCTCCCCAGATGTTGCATTGTGTCCAGACTGCAGAGATGTAATAGGAACAACAACATTATGCATAATTCCCTTTTGTCTGACCTGACTAGACTGTTTCTTTCTCTTTAGACTTTTTCTTTAGGCCTATATTTTTGATGCTTTCCAGTCTGACTGTCAGCTTAGTGATAGACTGGTTAACTGATTTAATAATATAATAAGGGAAGTTTCTCATCTCAATAGGAGACACTGTATGTTCATTCTTGAATGTGGGAAAAATGTAATGCCCATTCTAATTAGGTTCTCAGTTCTTTTAGCTGCTGTTTTAATGTTTGATGGACCACATGTGTTCTAATAATGGAAATACTAGGAGTTTGTACTTTTGTTTTTCTCTGTTTTCACATTTTTGATAAATTAGCCATTGTCTGAATGCCCCTGACCATCTCTTATGTGATTTCGTTTTTGAAATGTTTTAGGTAAGGGATTTAGGAACACTTAGATTTTCTCATTTAGGAAAATGTTTACCCATTAGATGATGCCCCTATATGTAAGGACTTCCACTCAGATAAAATGTTTATGTAATTGTCTACCCTTAGATGATAGAAGACATGCTCTCATATGGAAGCACAATTGAAGAGGCTAGAGTCATTGTTTTGCCTTCTATGAGAATGATAGTGTATTTTAGATCATGATAGTATGACCGCTCTCTTGACGATTGTAGGGTAACTGATTGCACTCCCCTTGCTAAATGTTGAATTGTTTTTGTACAACAATTGAAGGAAACTAATAATTGTATCATATCTTCTACATTGATAGGTTCTGCAGGATTCTCCAGAGTCAAAGGGAGAGTGACACCTGCAGAACGAATGACAAAGATGAATTCGAATTCCTATCCTTGACAGCCATAGATAAAAGCAGGAAGTTTTGGTTTATAGTCCCAGCACCCAGTAAGGAATTTGCACGCCATCAATGGTATACCCTAGTTCTTTGTTCACTCTACTGCCCAGCGTTCCACGACAGAAGAAAAGGAGTCTCTTTGGTTTTGCAACAGAATTTAAATTGAAAACAAAAGCAAAAAGGTACCTGTTATGTACTGGCAACCTCTGACAGTGTACAGCCCCTTGAGCCCTTGGCCTAAGTTTTGGCCTGAAGCCCTTGAGTCCTTCGGTCTGTGTCTTGGCCTGAGCCTTGGTCTAAGTTGGCCACACCGTTCCCTTTTTCACCTTTGCTCCAACGAAAAAGAAATGAAATGGAGAATTCGAGATTGGCGAGGGGCACTATCTTATGGTGCCCATGAACGAGCAGCTTGAGCGTCCTCTGACACCGAACAAGGAGTGTTGGAGTTTGAAAGTGCTGCTGACTTGCTAAAGGAGTTTCCTTGACAGTGCTTGGATCTGCACGAGATGCTTTGTGCCCTTGATCACGAAGAGCACGTCATTTGTAGCGCCTGCTGTAGTGTCTGCCGCAGATGAGAGACACTGGTGCACTGCCCTTGTGACAAGACTTTTGACTGAACTATGAGTGTTTGCCAAAAAGGACACTCCAACGGATGCTGAGATACATTTCTATGGAAGGCCTGAAATGATGAGGCCCTTGCAGCGATGGATGAAGAGATTCGATGAGCAATAATAGTCCGCCAGAGGGACTTGGAATTGGACTCTGGGCATAAGTTGTGGTTATAAAGTGATTCCTTAAAGGTTAAAAATACTGGGTGTTGTGGAATTAATTTTTATTGTTTTGCCTGTAGTACTTTAGAGTAGTATTCTTTTAGCACAGGTAGAATAGAAGTTCATTCTCTGTGGAAAAGTGTTCCTATCCAATTTGAGAGCATTGAAGGATTGCATTGCCACCATTTTACATGAGTATATAGTGTTTTCTGAAAGATTTTAGGATTTGCTATTGCTTAGGGTTGTGAAAATGCTAATTTTCTCTGTAATAGTGTTCATTTCCTCCTACTGTTTGTATGTATGCTTATGACCTAATGTCCCGTTCTTTAGTATTCCTGGTCATACTCTTGCTGAAATGTTTAGAATGGAAATGGTTATCTAGCAATGAATTAGGAAATTGACGAAATTATGTTCAAATGAATGAGCACCTGTTTTCCATGTTCCTACTGAGTAATACGAATGTCTTCAGCAAACGCTAAAAGGGCCATCTGTTGTAAATTAGCATAAATGGGTTAGCGTTAGCAGAAGCCATCTTGCATTTAGAAGTTATCTTATCCGCTTTCTAGAAGCCATTTTAGTTTCTGGAGGCCATCTTGGCTACCATGTGCTGCCATGTGCTCACTATCTGTATTGTCCTACCTTCCTTTTAGCTGCGCCTGAAGTCTGCCTAGTAACAAGATATATTTAGCCTCCTCCACTTCCACGCATGCTCAGAAATGCCTGGTAGAGTCTGCATCTGTTACTGATTAAGTTTTGCATAGGAATGTGTTCATTACGTTCTGAAACTGTTAGATCCTCCCACATGGTTCCATATGTCCTTATTAGGTATTCTTTGTGGGCTCACAGGAGCTAAGACTGCCCCCTTCTATGTATGCTTACTGTGTAAGTCTGAAATGTATATAAGGCGCCTGCCTTCTGACTTGCTCAGACTGCCTCATTCATTTGCCATGGCCTTTGGACGACGCAGCCTCACTTCATGTAATAAACTGTCCTTTGATATTTCAGAATTCTGTGCCAGCCTCTTATTGCTTTTAAAGGACTCCAAGGCTTTTGAATTCCACACGGGATCCAGCCCTCTCGCTGCAGGGTCCGCAATGCAGGCAGGAGCAACTTGCAGCTCTGGTGGAAGTTCGCAGTGTAGAGCTCCGGGTAGCGGGGAGAGTCAGAGGCAGAGTGCCAATGCAGGCCACGCGGCCCAGGCGCCCCGTGGGATCCCCGGTCCTCACCTAACCAGAGCAGCCGCCAGAGAGTCTCTGCAGGATTCTGCATCAGCCCCAGGCAAATCTCTCCAGCGCTTATCAGTGTCCGGCGGCAATTTCAGGGGCTGAGTTTACAGCGGCAGGTAGCGGCGGCCATCAGGAGTCCCCACCAATGCAGGGGAGGGTTGTTGTGGCACATTGCCCCAGGATAAATGCTGAATTAGGGAGCCAGCCAAGTGTCTAGAACCTAACAGGCGTGCGGCCATCTTGGTCGTGCGCCACCTAGCACCCCCCATTGTGAAGTCATTCTTGACGGTCCTATTAAAGAGGCTAGGGGACTCGAAGTACCCTTGAGGTATTCAGGAATGGAGGTACTGAGAACCGCAATATAAAAATGCAGTCAAATTGTGGTTGTCTGGATGGAGGGGAGTGCTAAAGAATGCATTCTATAAGTCCATGACTGAAAAGTATTTAGCATCTTGGGGTACACTGGAGAAGATGACAAAAGAGTCAGGTACTACAAGGAATTCTGATACCACTATGTCATTAAGGGGGTACAGGTCTTGCCCTTGGCCTTCTTGACAGGGTAAATTGGAGTGTTGCAATGGGATACACCTGGGTATATAACTCCCTGCTCCACCAGTGCCCACATAACAGATGCAATGCGGTCCTCATTTTATTTAGATTGAGGGCATAGTCTCACTCTTGGTAGTATTGCTACTTCCTTCAGGGTTAGTCTAAATGGTACTGATGTGTGAATGAGGACTACATCATGGGGGCTTTTTGTTCAGAAATTAGAGGGTACCTGCGCAAGGTCATTGTCTTTGATAGGGTTGGAGAAATTTCTTGGTACTGCTGGCCTCATCTCCAGTGTCATGCATAAAGGTATCCTGTCTTGGCAAATAATCTCTGTTCTGGGGTCATCAACAAAAAAACTGGTCATATGATATGTCTCCCACCTGCATGGTGGGATTATGAAAGATGACACATGCCCACATTGCACAGATATGGCCACTTGCCATCAGTGTCCCATAGGCGAGAGACAATGCAAGAGCCTCAATTTCCAGAATAAATTATTTGTCTAATGCTTCAGAATAGGGGCCCTGTCGTCGGAAGAGAAAAATCTTAGGTAATTCAACTAATTTCCCTGTCAATACTGATGTATCTGCTCTGATAGTGTAAACTACTCTATTGAAAGCTAAAAGGCCTGTGGGTCTAGCACTAACCTGGTCACAGCCTAAAAGGTGTGCAACCACAGTAAAAATGTGTGTACAAGATACTCCTGATGTTGAATATATCATAGATTCATCCTCTTCAAAGTGAATAGTCATGTTTAACTTTGCCATTAGATCACATCCTAGCAAGGTAGCTGGGGCATTTGGGGAGAGTAGGAGACAGCTGTTAAAATACCTCACCCCTATTCTATCTCCACAGGATTTGTGACAAGAATCCTCAACACGGCCCCGGAGAACCTGTGTATGTCCATTGATGAATTTGACAATTTGACAATAGGAGCCGCCTCTCAAAGATACAGGACCTAGTGGTGCCAGTGTGTTTGAGAAAGGTGTACTTCTTGTCATTTATGGATACCGTCACGGTGCACTCCTCGTCTGGCTTGTAGGTCACCGATAAGACTGGACACACATGACTACTCTGTATCTATGGTTGAAGCTGCAATTGGCCTTAGGGCTGCAGGAGATATATCACCTCTGGAATCCTGGCAGGTAGTGCCCTTTGTTGGCCATATGTCGCCCTTGTCTGGTTGTTAAGTTTATCTTCCTTTTTGAACCTGCAATCTATAATGAAATGTCCTAGCATCTTGCAATAGTGAAATGTCTTTCCAATAAAATGTGTTTACTCTATTTCCCCCAAACCTTCAATGCCCTCTTCTTCCATTATTCGTGTGATTGCTTCTCTGGGCATACTGGTTGGGCAGCATTTGGGTACCAAGAGAGGGCATACTCAGGGACATTGCAGCTAGCTGAGCGGTGACAGTGGCAATTCTGTTTTCTTGGCCAACTTCTGCTGGATTAATTTGGCTGCTGCTTTCTCTAGTTTAACTTTTTCACTTTTTTCATTTGCTTGTCTCTTCTTACAGAAATGTATTATGTGTGCCTGTATCCCTGCCATGGTTTGGCATCTAAGGCCACTATGTTATCTAGTTTGTCAAGCACTTCAGCAGGTAGACCCCTTTTAACCATGTGATAAAACAGTACTGCATTCTGTCCACTCACGTCCCAACTCTGGATACATTTTTCTCAATTGTTTCCAAACATTTCCCCCACTCGGTTAAATGGTGCCCCATCACATTTTGGATTGGTGAATGTCACATCCTTTACTCCTGCCTTAGTGTCTCGTCTTCTATAAGGAAATCTTAGTAAGCTTTTAATGTCCCCTAATGCAAGAGTAATGACTGCAGTTTGTTTTTCTAAAGGCGCAGGCCATTTCCCAGCCCCTTCAGCAAGCTGTGGCTACTGTTTTTTAAGATTGTCTTTGTCCTTCTGGGGTCATGGTATATACTGAGGCGCTCCAGGCATATAAATCTCAAGGGCAATTGTGTCAGGACTGTAGACCTATGGCCAGTAGGATGACAAGAGTCATACTTAAGAGCATATCTCTGCATTTATATAATATGTCTTGCATATAGGGATAGTCCCAGTAAGGATCCCCTATGCCCTGAGAAAAGCACTTTTCTGTATTTGCCATGTCCCTGGGTTCAAATGAACCCTTTAGCAGCCATGGTGTCATCTGTGATGTTAATCCTTCTGCCCAACATGCTAGGTTGTCAGTAAAAGGGACAACATTATGCCAACCATTTCTCATGTTGGGCTACTATTTCATAGGGCGTCAAATCATTGCCAGTACTCATAGGGAATGCATGTGCCAGATCTTTCCACAGTGTAATATTTCCTGCTATACCAAATGTTCCTTTTCTCCTATATGGGCGTGCATGGGCACCGTGGAATGCTTTTCTTCTCAGTTCCTGTTGCCCTCTTTGTAAAGCTTATCTTGTCCTGACTTATTGCTTTCTTCTTCCTCACCAGCATACTGCGACTGTTCCCTGTTACCATCCTCAAGAAGGGGCATTCTATTTATATGTTCAGTGATGACATCTAATGCCTCCTCTGATCCTTCATAGGATATTTCTGATCCCATATCTTCTTCTTGTAGGATTCTATGTGTCCTCTGGGCATCTTTGTTCATTCATAAGAGCCTCATTAAGTTCACCCACTGTGGAAAATTAATACAGTTTGGTGAACATTATCTACGCCATCTTGCCTTTTTCCGATGCCACACTTTTCTTCATGTACATCCGCCATATTTTAGCCGTTACGATCAGAATCACCCTCACGAAAGACCCCCACGCACCGGTCATTCCCACTCCCACATGCTTTGCGCATAAGCGGCAGCCATTTTGAGCACCATGGCCTCCCTGCCCCTCGCTGATAGCCAGCGCGTCTCTCTCTCTCTCTCTCCTAACCTCGCAAGCATCCCCCGCACGCTGACAACCCCCGCTCTCTCATGCCTTGGGTCATAAACCCCTCTTCAGCGCAGCTCCGCCACAGAATCCCATCCTGTTCCCAGCGCGACACCTCCCTTCATTCCTTTCATGGTCTCAGACCCTTTTGATGCAAACCCCCTTTTTCCTGTGTCCCCGTTTGTCTTCCTTGTTCCCAGGCCGCCACCTGGCCCTGCGGATACTGTTTATTACCCCGTACAGTAGGAAGCTTCCCCTCCCCATCAAAAGACCCTCGAGCCGATCAAAGCCCCCACCCTATGAGATCCGATCAACCCCACGCATTCCGTGAATCGGCGGAATGCCCTGCTGCGCGACACTCATCACCTGTTGTGACCGGGGTGGGGAATTCAACTGTAAATGTATGTGGGAACAGGCCTGAAGGGGAGATTCCGAGGATGTTCTTTCAAATATCAAAGTGTTGCGAGAATGTGTTACGTGTAATAAAGGTCATAAACCCTAGTATAAGAGGCCAGGCCTCAGAGATGTGGTTAGAGCACCTCGTGACGATACTTGCTGTCTGAATTGATGTGTTCTCCTCCGGAGAGAATAAAATCCTCGTTTCCTGCCTTCCAGTCTCCAGCGCCTGCTTCTTCATTGATTAATATTGGTGGGTCATAGAGGCGACACCGCCGGGCAACATAAAAGGGTCTTTGGTTACTGGTTGTCTTTGAACCCCTTTTAACAATTGGCGTCCCAAACGTGGGGCCCATCAGCGACTCGTGGATCCAGTGGGAGAGGTCCTGACGACAGAGTGAACGACTGCAACGATCGGAAGGTACCCTGTCCGATAGACCCTCGTCTGACAGCCGATCATCCGAACTTCACTGGTTCCGAACAGACCTCTCTCGAGTGATCTGCGGTCCTGACTGGGAACCATCAGGAGTGCCACAAGAAGTACGAAGAGAAGAGGACGATCGGGCGCTGGATTCGGAAGACAAGAAACTGTCCATGCGGTCCGGGTAAGGTCGTGTAAACACGACGAATTGCGAAAGTGATTGATAGTTGAAAGTGATTGATAATTGAAAGTGATTGATAATTGATGAGAAAATACTAGTATTACTTTTTGTTAATTTATTTGGAGATTCGCTGTCTGCAAACGGAGAAACAACAGGCTCTCCCTTTATAAACAGTGAAGGATAGGTACGCACCCGTTGGACCTATCTTTCTCCCCCACTGAACAATTGCCCCTCCCCCATTGATTAACTGTTATAGATTGTTTTCTGGAGATTCTCTGTCTGCAAACAGGGAAGAATAGGTCCCCTCTTTGCAGATAGTGAAAGGGTAGGTGACGCGAACCTTTGCGAGCCTACTTATTCTCCCCATTGACCATATTGATTTTTTATTTTTTGACCTAACATTGATTGCTCAAGATTGGTTCATGAGGTATTCACTGCCTGCAAACAACGTAGAATAGAAATATTCTGTCTAGTCTTTGCACGCAGTGATAAGATAGGTAGTGCTGACTATTATCCCATTGTGATCCGTCATGCCTGTCTTCTCCCCACTGGTTAGTAGCCTGTTTAGCCCCGACCGCTTATTAGAGATGAACCATCCGGCTCCGCTGGAAGGCACCCCTAATAAGGACATGTTCATGAAGCATGGATTGATCGCTATAGCCTATAGTGAGCTGTGGCATAAATATACGAAAAGGGATCGAGAAAGTCAGTGGCCACTGAGAGGATCCTTCGATCTTGACAAAATAGAAACGGTAGAAATAGCCCTTCGTAGGAATGAAACAACACCTATTATGCTCGATAGTCTCGGTATGTGGCGCAAAGAAGCCACACGACGAAGGGAAGGCGACGAATTCAGAAAAGGTGAAGGGACACGACGGACAACCCTCCAAACGTCTAGTAGGCAAAGGGAAGGGCCAGCGATGGCACAGTTCCGAGGAGTAGACATGAAAAGGGAACGGTGTAAAGGGATGTGCCGACAGGTCAACCCCGGGACACAACGACCCGAAAGTAATCCCCCGACACTATGCACAGGACGAACAGATTTAAAACAAAACCAATGTGCTTTCTGTAGATGTCTCGGGCACTGGAAAGCCCAATGCCCGACTCTGCAGAGCATAGGTAAGAACGGAGGGTCGACAGAAAGAACAGGCCGACAGAAAGGGAAAAGGCGCGAGATAAAAACCAATCAGACTAGTGCAGACAGGACAGATAGAACCACCCCGTTTGATTATGCTCGATGGCACAGATTTCGTCAGACCAATTTTAACGACATGTTAGAGTTCTGGGACTGATTGCTCTCTGTTGCTCCCCCACTCTGAAAAACAAAAACAATTACAGGCCAGTGTAAACAACCCCCGTTAGAGAAAGGACTCAAGGAAGCCAAAACATCTGTTATATAACTTAGGATTTAATTACGGTAAAGAAAACACACAACCAACGGTAAATAGAATAACTAGTAGAACACTCTCTAAAGCAAACTGTACTAATAGGAGAAATACAAAACATATTACGCTCACTCCGGAAGTCCTCGAAATGTAACAGTTCGATGGTCCCGCCCACCCGAAACACATAGCACGTGTGGGGCGGGGCCTGCCAGTAGCCATGGACCAAAAGAGATCACCGGCGAGAAGGTATCGGAGGCTCCACAAAGCAGGCAATGAAATGGTCTTCCCATACTACCCTTCCAGGGATGGCGTCCCCCGGGACACGAGTAGGGAGGGGACGGATGCAAATGACCCCCTCCCTCGTATCTCCTGGTCCGGCCATCACGAATTCCTCCGTCGAACGGATGCAGGGTGGGCAGGGAGGGAGAGGCGACGCGGACGAGCCTCTCCCGCCTCCGCAGGTAGGAGGCTTCCCTGCCCTGGCCCGGCGCCGATGTCCTCCAGCCGGGCGACGGCCATATACTTGCGCAGCACAGAACTTACAATGTCCGACGCACATATATTTGCGCAGCACAGGACATACAATGTCCGACGCACATATATTTCCGCAGCACAGGACATACAATGTCCGACGGGCATACTTGAACAGCACCGGACGTACAATGGTCCCCCAAGAGTCGGAATCAGGGGTGTAAGGTGGTCATCATGTGCACCCCTGATTCAAAGGGACGGCGTGGGATGCGCCGGGAGAGGGAGGCGGCACAGACGAGCCTCCCTCACCTCCCCAGATGAAGGCTCCACTGCTGCACCCTGGCACCCCGAACCAAAATGTCCTGCTCCAACAGCATGATGTTCTGTCTTTCATCACCACAAGAAGTTTCTTCCACTCCTGATAGATACGACGAAGGGCGGCTGCCGCAGGGTCTCAAAATGGCGTCTGAGGCCCTCGGAAGGCGGGTCTAGGCCGCTGGAGTAACTTTGTCCGAAATTGCAACTCGGGCACTTGCCCACCTGGGCACAAGCCCCCACCATCGACAAACATCCCCTCGACTTTGAAGATTCTACCAAAGTCCCAAGAGCCCTCAGCCCCTTCAGGCCTCCGGTGGGGAACAGCTGCATTGATCACAAATGAAATAACCACGGCACAGCAACAAGATAGCGGTGCTCTCGTGTCTGCATCAGCTTCCGTCTGAACCACCCAGGAACATTATGGGCTAACGAACTCGAGTAAGTTCCGGCTGAACATCAACATGACCTGGTAAGAAAGACTCTACTTCCCTCCCTCTCTTGATTGACGGTCCACACCACCAGCCCCTCTGTTAGCACAGTTTTTTTTGAACTACCGAAAGGGACCCTGGTCCAACCGCCAATCATCGGAGACATTTTTGCCCCTGATGCTACTTCCGGACTAAACCGGCCTTGCCCAAAATGGCGCCGGTATCAATAAGAACTAACGGATGCCTCGTGGTGTTCCTTGGCTAATGAAATTTGATGTACTAAGATTTATATACGAACCTTTGCGCACTTGATGAAAAAGGGAGGAGGGTTCACTTGACGAACATTTGAAAGGGGTCCCGTAAAAATGTTGATTTCAATGAACGATTTATTTTGATATTTATTGTAACTGGTACATAACGTCGCTTATGATGCACGCCCACGGTACACATCTAGGAAATGTGATTACAATGAGCTTGACTGTGTTTCCATTTATGAACTGAAATGCCCCTGATCCCTCATCACGCAATAAAACGTTTTTAGTTACTTGCAAATAATTAATTAGGCCTTTTTAACATGTTCTTGTGCCGCAAAATAACCCCCCTACTGTATGTGCTTCCATCGTCGACATGTCCGGCCAAAATATGATTGCACTCTCGCATTTTACGTACTGAACGATTATGCAAATAAAGGTTTTCCAAACTATGAATAGGCATCACATACTTTTGTAAATGTGGGAATTGGTGGGAGGGCTTTCTCTGTGCGCAACCGTTCTGCTCTTTTTTTTAAGGTTATCTGAAAAATGGTTGTTCGGCCGGGGATTGATGATCGAATCAAAGGTATGATACGCTGCCTCCAAAATATGCGACTAAGCTCAGGAACTAACGTATGAAGAAGGACCTCGACTTCTGAGAATGGGTAAAGTAAAACGGTGTGATTGATAGAACGTTATAAAGGTATGGTGGTCGAAGGTACTAAGGGACAGGGTTGACCGAAGAACTGATATGCCTTAGAACATCACAGCTTCGGGAATGATTTAAGGATCCCGATGGCCAGATACATCTACAAAACTAGGTACCTCGCGCTAGGCACCTCTGATTCCTCTTTTTAGCGTTTCCCTACACACGATCCATAGTGCCACCCTCGAACCCCCCCATGAACCACCTATCACACTGCCCGCCCCCTTGACTTCAGAAACCAAGAACCTAGGGATTATATCCCGAGGAGATAAGTACGAGTATGTGGTAAGTAAAGGACTTTCGTGCCCGTACATTTGATGTGCTCGAATGTTGTTCCCCCTCCCTTTTCCTCCTTTTTTCCCTCTGCAGGTTACATTGGAGTCCCGATTAGGGTATCGTAAGGGATCTGGAGCCGCGTCACGCCCGATGCATGAAAGCGGACTAACGCTGCAAGACGACACAAAAAGACGCCCTACCCAATGTGCGACCTTTTTGTACCTGACCTAATGCTCTCCCGTCCCAAAACTGCATGCTTTCTACATCCTAACACAGACCCGAAACGTCTAACGCTGGGTAACGCACTGAATAGCCCAAACAATACACGGTCATTCTCCATGCCACACGTGTACTATTTGGCCTATTGTTACTCTCTCTCTCTCTCTCTCTCTCTCTCTCTCTCTCTCTCTCTCTCTCTCTCTCTCTCTCTCTCTCTTTCACCCCTCCACACTTTCCCTCTTCCTAGTGACTGGCACCTAATTGGCGAACCTGGTGCACCTCCTGATTGGCCCCAAATACCACAAGTATTTGCACAAATTCGTCCTAAATAAAATTGTATCGATACCACGTTACTACCTCTCCTTTTCTGCTAAATATGGATGAAAATTAAATTGGCCAAAAGGAAAGGGACAGGTAAGACGACTAAGGTCCCCTAAATTTGACCCACAGTCAGGGAACTATTTGTCAGTGGCTTCTATAAAAAAAAAAAATGTGTCTGTGGTAATGCGACCTTCCCCATTCCAAATTGTCTCCATACCCCAAGCAGTAAGAAATGATCGAGACACCCCCGTCTTCCCAAAATGCCCCCAGTTCGGTATCAGCTGCCCTGAACGAGAATCTGAAAAACGCCCCTTGCTCTAATTCGCTGTGTTCCTAATTGTTTTCCATAAGATCCCACCCACCCCAAGGATAAGTTTAATAATTATCGCAAGCCCCCCCGAGTTTTTGTAGTAGCCAGGTTGCGAGAAACTATATAGAAAGTTAGAAAGATGTGTGCAAAGTTAGAATTAGATAACTAAAATAACTTGTTGCAGTAAACCTTGTTGAAAATAGGACGTTTAGCTAAAAGATAGGACGCATTGATGTAATGGAGAGTCGTTTAGCCTATGTTCATCCCTCAGAAGGATGCCTATCAGACTATGGTGAATAGCACGTTGCACTTTTCCATAAGATACAAAGCCCTGAAGACCGGCCTAGCCTTGCAAGACTCGTACTAGGGAAATGGGTCTCTACCAGAAGAACTGACATCTACTGTAATAGACGAATGCAATAAATGGGTACCAGACCTCGTACCACGACAAATGAATGTAATAACCAACAAAACGCCAAAGAATTAGCCACAAAGGGAAGTTGTAGGAAACCCAGCAAACCCATCATCAATTGTTTATACGTTGGTTGCAAATCTCAATGTAGCGGATGTTTACCCCAGTTGCTTGGTGTTGGGAGAGAAATAGGTTTATGTAATTACCTTCTTCTGCAAAATCTCTAAAGACTGTCTTTTCGAACTCATTTAAGGGTACCACTGTCGGAGGAGAAAGAGACCGGATGTGGGAGCACGCGGCCTGACCGCGGATCGTGGAACCCCAGCGACGGAGGCCAAGGCGAGACCACAGCAGTAAGGAGTCGCAGGATGAGGCACTGTTTCAGACAAAGCTAAGGAAAGGGCTGACCTGAAGCCCCTGCTCTATGATCGACGTGTGCCAAAAAAGTCCCCGCTCTCTGAACCTGGTTATGGACCCGCCTGTCTCAAATTCTCCGTCCCCCTGATCTGTTCCCGACTTGGCCCTGCTCCATCCCCTCCTCCTCCGGCCTACCATAAGGACTGTTCACACACACACCTTCCCACCTGAACTTCCAAGTTCCTCCAAACCCTACTGAGCTATCCAGAAAAGGGTATTCCCTGCATCAAAAGGGAGGGAGCTCCGACTAAGTAGACCACGAACTATGTTAATCTCAGAACGGTGACCTAGAACTCCACCAAGGGTCGCCCCTAAAGAGAAGATGAACGAAGTATGTGGTTCTACCCGCTGCTGAACGCCTCGATGATGATGGAAGCAACAGGAAATACCCACCACAGAGACTCAAGAAACAAACAGACCCCACAACTCAAAGACAATTGCACTTTTCATCACAATCCTTTTTCTGCCTCCTAATAACTATGCTCTGGGTTACGGAAGAAAATGCGCCTGCTCCAAAACCGTAACGCATTTCTCCTATGAGGTCTGGCGAAACAAAACAAAATGTACCCCTGCCCGCAGACCTCCAACGACTCAATCCACATGAACATTCCTGTTGACAGAACGAATTGTAATCCAGGTGCTTAACAGTGCCAACAGACGACGACAAAGACACTGAGAACTCTGATTTTTATTTTTTATTATATCTCATTTCTCTCCCAATCACCATTGGACTGACTATGCTCCCGCCGAGTACAAAAAGGACTTACTTATATGATAACTTACCAGTTCCTATTCCGAATGACTATAAGTATCTATGATCTGTACCCAACGCCCTCGCTACATAATTCTAGTCTGATATTGCATTACGATGACTTTTTCTGCAACCAACTTAACGATGAGCCCACCTACTAGATGACGAGATTTTTTCAATGTAATGTTTATAATGTGATGTTTATGTACAGTTCTTTTGCCTAAGTCCCCTCTCCCTTACTTATGACCGCTGCAATAGGTATAGATAGGAAATAGGCCAGCAAGATGTCTTGGAAATGTTAAAGGGAGGACTGTGGAAAATTAATACAGTTTGGTGAACATTATCTACGCCATCTTGCCTTTTTCCGATGCCACACTTTTCGTCATGTACATCCGCCATATTTTAGCCGTTACGATCAGAATCACCCTCACGAAAGACCCCCACGCACCGGTCATTCCCACTCCCACATGCTTTGCGCATAAGCGGCAGCCATTTTGAGCACCATGGCCTCCCTGCCCCTCGCTGATAGCCAGCGCGTCTCTCTCTCTCTCTCTCCTAACCTCGCAAGCATCCCCCGCACGCTGACAACCCCCGCTCTCTCATGCCTTGGGTCATAAACCCCTCTTCAGCGCAGCTCCGCCACAGAATCCCATCCTGTTCCCAGCGCGACACCTCCCTTCATTCCTTTCATGGTCTCAGACCCTTTTGATGCAAACCCCCTTTTTCCTGTGTCCTCGTTTGTCTTCCTTGTTCCCAGGCCGCCACCTGGCCCTGCGGATACTGTTTATTACCCCGTACAGTAGGAAGCTTCCCCTCCCCATCAAAAGACCCTCGAGCCGATCAAAGCCCCCACCCTATGAGATCCGATCAACCCCACGCATTCCGTGAATCGGCGGAATGCCCTGCTGCGCGACACTCATCACCTGTTGTGACCGGGGTGGGGAATTCAACTGTAAATGTATGTGGGAACAGGCCTGAAGGGGAGATTCCGAGGATGTTCTTTCAAATATCAAAGTGTTGCGAGAATGTGTTACGTGTAATAAAGGTCATAAACCCTAGTATAAGAGGCCAGGCCTCAGAGATGTGGTTAGAGCACCTCGTGACGATACTTGCTGTCTGAATTGATGTGTTCTCCTCCGGAGAGAATAAAATCCTCGTTTCCTGCCTTCCAGTCTCCAGCGCCTGCTTCTTCATTGATTAATATTGGTGGGTCATAGAGGCGACACCGCCGGGCAACATAAAAGGGTCTTTGGTTACTGGTTGTCTTTGAACCCCTTTTAACAATATATCTTTCCTAGTGGGGACATCTCATCCTCCAAACAAAGTTTAAATGTGGTGTCCACCTACCCTACATATTTAGTACTGCCCCCATTCAATGTCTTCAGTGGTGTACTAGCCATTCTAGGACATGGAGATATACAATCAATCAATCAGGGGAACTGTAAGCGCGCTACTCACCCGTGAGGGTCTCAAGGCCCGGGGGAGGGGAGGGGACCTGCTCCCTATCAGTCGAAAAGCCTGTATCTTGAGCGTCTTCTTGCAGATGTCCAGGGAGGGGGTGCATCTGATTTTGTTGGTCTGTGAGTGGGTCTTTGAGAGGCGGCATGGGTGTGTGTGTGTGGGTCTGATTGGGTGTGTGAGCAACGGCGTAGGTTTCAGAGTGGGTGCGGTTGAGGTTTTGTGGGTCCGTGAGTGTGTGAATGGGTATGTGAGTGGCTTTGTCGATCTGTGAGTGGTTGTATATTTTTTTCAATTGGGGTCTTCAAATGGGTGGGTGTGTAAGTGCTTGTTTGGGTCTGTGAGTAGGTGAGAGACTGGTTCTCTGAGTGAATATATCAGTGTCTGTATAGGTGTTTGAGTGAGTGTGTGAGGGGCTGTATGGCTGTGTGAGTGGCTTTATGGCTGTGTGAGTGGATGTGTGAATGGTTTTCTGGGTTTCTGCCAAATTTGGTGAAATTCCGTTCAACGGTTTGCACAGTAGTCAGTAGAATCACCTCAACATTGTTCAAACAGCAGCTGAAGTGAGTGACAAACTAGTTTTGAAAATTTTGTGAAGATCCATTAGAAGGCACCAAAGGTATTAGCAAAATAAAAAACGCTATTCCTATGGAGGCTAGGTCCTAACTAGAATTATCTACTGGTGACTGCCAGTAGGCAATATATTGATATATCTTATCTTATATATATGTTACTGCTGCCTTTTGATATGGATCCCTTTGCTTTTAATTGAAACATGACACAGTGCACAAAGAATTATGTTTCACAATGCTTTGAAGGTATTTCACCTGGATTGTGTATTCACTGTGTACATGTAGTGAATCGTGTGGATGCTGGGAGGTGTAGTGTTTTAAAACTACAGGGTGTAGGAAGGTACCTCCTGACTATGGTGGCCCCCAACTTTTTGCCCTGTGTTTTAACTGGTTTACGACATAGTTGGCCTGGGACCCTGCCAATCAGGACCCCAGGCCTACTGCTCTCTCTGTAAAATGGATTCCATGTACCCTAGGTGCATTACCCAATTGGAACTGGGCCACCCTGTCAGACCCTGTAACTCAGGGCATCGGTGTACCCAGGGCCTACCAAGGGCTGAAGCATGTATTATGCCACCCCTGGCTGGCCATCTAAATCTGACACAACTGGCTGCACGGCAGCTGGGGCAACGTGGCGTACTTGCCCGTTGCTTTAGGTATAGTATCCCTATATCTAATCTTAAAATGGACACCCGAGTTCCTATCAGTCACTCCTATGGCAGGCCTTGACAATCCTGAAGGCAGAGTGCATGAAACCGTGTGAATTGGGCTCTGACACGAGCCGAGCCCGGTTGCAGCTTGCGGAACCAAGACCCAATGGCTGTTCCATGATAACGCATATCATGTCGGTAACTTCGGTATCGCGTTATCAAGACATGTCGAGTAAGGTGTCATACGAATCGGGATGCTGCCCCCTCACCAATTCTGGCGACGAGGCTAGCATTCCGCCCTTCGAGAGGGACACGACATGTACGTAACTGTGAACCCCGGTTAAAGTTAACTGAAGCCTCAGCTCCACAAAATGGACGCTGCCACCACAGACACGAGTCTGACCTCCTGATGCTGGGAGTCCTTCCAGCGAGGAGAGCTTGGACAAAGGGTTTCCTGTCAGGGGCGGTGTTCGCACCATCCCAGACAGGGTTTGTGTATTCTGAGTAGGTAGGGCTTTGCAAGAAGGTGACTGCGGAGTGGCACCCTGGTGCTCACTACGCATCTGCCGGCTAGAACCAGTTCCAGGGTCGCGCAGCCCCTGACCTGGGGAAAGTCCGGCAGGGGAGAGGGGTGTAACTACCCCCCTTCCTGGTCCCACCCCTAGGGCAGGACCTAGTCATGTACCCACCCCTTTCTTTAGGATAAAGGCTGGAGCGGGGACCCTTCCAAATTAGATCATCTTTGAATCAAGAACTACTTTCTACGAAAGGACATTCGAGACTCTTCTCAAGATTTCTCCCTTGTGGCTAAGGAGTAGTCACCCTGCATCCGCAGGCACCATCTAAGAACTCTGCGGTTTGCTGCAAGTCCTTCCTCAGGAATCCGACGACCCAGCTCGTCGAGAACCGGCTTCCCTGGCACCTCTGACCTCTACCCACATCGTCAGCTCAGCTGAGATCTGTGGGTGCGACGAGACCTCGAGGGACCGGCCATCCTCAAAACCTGCACGCTTTCTTAATCCAGCACGACCACCGAAGGAATCCTCTGGTGAGTGCTCTGGGGTCCGAGAAGCCCCGACCCTGAGCAGCTCCAGCACCGAAGTGCAGCCTCCCAGCATCTCCACGATCTGCGTGGGGCCCTTCTGCTCGCCGCTCAGCCCGTTGTCCGATCACTAGCCGCTTGCTTGTGACCTTCCTGACGACATCCGACAACCAACGCTGCTGGTCTGGTTGCTCCAGACCGGCCTTTGCTCCCTTTTACGAGAGGAGCACCCCGGACCCTCCCGGTCCACTCAAGACGCCATTTTAGGCCCACCACGTGGCCCTGAAATCTGCCAAGGCTTGTTGCCCCAATCCTGGGCCCAGCGACGCCGACAGCATCAACCTTCGTGGGACAGCTCACACCTCCATCCTGGTCGCCGACAACGCCTCCTGGTCCGTGAGATTGCAGAGCCTAGCGTCGCCCACTCACCTAGTCGAGGTGACGGCCATCCGGTGCCTTCCTGGTACCCTCTGACTACTGGCTAGTAGTACGAACTTGGTCCCCTCTGCTTTCAGGTATCATTGATCTCTGATCCAGGCTTGGATCTCTACGAACTATTCTTCACTGGTCGCCGGCCAGCAACTCCTTCCTTCCGGCTCCTGGCTCGTCAGCGAAGACCCAGACGCCTGTAAGACTTGTGCAGCCGCAGCCCGTGTGGCTAGGTAACTCCGGCATTTCGGTGACCGCATAGCCTCCTTACTTAAGGGTCCTGAGTCCCTCGCTTCCGACTTGCCTTATCGGGGCCGCCTGAGACCACTAAACTTTCCGTGCCCTCGGGCATTTGTATTGATTGTGCACTTGTAGTATTTTCCTAAGAGTTTTGTTCTGTGCTTAGTACCCTGTCCTCATAAAGAGTACAGGGCTGTTGTGATTCTAATAAATATACTGTTTATTTTCATAACACTTGTGTGGTGTCCTTTCACTTGGTGTTCAAGGGGTATGTGATGGTATAACAGCTGGCTTAACACGCCCTCTAGGGTTTAGCCCGAAGACTGCTCGTATCCACGCTACTAGGATAGCTGGTTTAAGGTTGACTTACAACCAATCACCATAAGGGTCGTTTGGACCGATGCATAGTGGTCACTAGAATAGTGAACACTGCATATCGGGCCAACTTCTCACACAGGGCACATTGCAGCCTGCATAAAACACGTGGTTATTATTCTAACGTGTTTTGACCTGTGAGCAAGGCTTGAGACCAAGCAGAAACCAGAAAATGATTTGCATTTTGCACGCTGCCACGGTTATGTGATGAAATAAATCTTTGGGAACTTCGAAATGGCTTCCAAGCTCTCTTTTGTTGAATATATATATATATTGTTACCAGACATATAGAGATAAATGGCAACTTATCAAGAGACTTCGACTATTGCTCTTATTTTTATTTACTGGTCCCGATAATATGCAGTCTAAGATGCAGAAGTTATTTGGCCATGAATTTGTGACTTGAATGATGGCATTATGAGGCAATATGGGAGTAGTAGTCCCCTTGGGGAAAGAGAACGTTCACCGGGAGGCAGGCACTACAGTCAGAATTGGACACACGTGTGTCACATCGCAGCGATCGTATCGGGGCACACATCAAGAACCATTTCCACAGTTTTAACTTACAGGGCATTAACTGTTGGCCCTATTTTGAATAGAGTTAATATCATGGGCCTGAGGAGGTCTCCACGTCATCATGTTTGGGACAATTTCAGCACAGTTTCTAATATTTTAATATTTTAATACTTGCATTTCATTGTATTGCATATGAAGGGCTTTATTCTTCAGGGAGATTGGCGCCAAGTTTTGAATGTGAGGGATGTCCCCCCGAAGGACTAGTATTTTATTTTGGGGGCTCGTTATAACATGCAGTGTGTTCATTTACGCGTCAACATAGACTGGTGTTGTATCATATTACAATGATTTGCAATTTACTGCATTAGTGGTTTTATTTTTACCATGCTATTTTTGTTTCTTAAACCAGGTACATCCTACATATTATGTCAGGAGTGGTTATTCATATTGACGAAAGTTTACAATAATGCATGTTTAAAACATAGGAGTATGTCCTCCATGTCCATTAGTGCCTATAAGGGGGGGGAAGGGATATTTATGCGCACAGGTGCAGGGCGCCAATTAGATTGACAAAGGCTTCTATGAAAGCCGAAATGCGTATCTCTCGCCATGGGGTCGAGTGAGACCTGAGATATTAAGGAAAGCCATACCTTACATCTTCGTGTACGTGCCTTCTTCTTTGTTGGAGTGAGATGGTGTTTATATATATATATATATATATATATATATATATATATATATATATATATATATATATATATATATATATATATATATATATATATATATATATATATATATATATATATGTATGTATATATATATATATATATATATATATATATGTATGTATGTATATATATATATATATATATATATATATATATATATATATATATATATATATATATATATATATATATATATGGATCCAATCCTGATTCATCCGTTCCAAAGCAAACAGGCACCAACTCCGTGGGTTTCTTAATCAAAGGTAATTTATTACAAGAAACAACCAGACGCGTTTGGGCGGACACGTCCGCCTTTTTCACTACATCTGATGTCACCAGAATTGTGCACTTTATATGTAGTAATACATTGAAACCCATTGCATGTGAGGCGAACAACAGTATGACATGTGACATTTGCATAGATATAGAAGGTTCAAAGATTCTCAAAGAAAACATTTTACATTAGTCATGTCAACTTTTTTTAAAACCCATATTTTTCTAAATCATTATTTACAAGGTGTGTAAATGGTACCTTCAATGTATGGCCTTTTGTTAGAGAATTCACCTTCATTCTCTGTGTTTTTGTCTTGTGTATGTGTTTGCATGTGTGTTTCTGAGTACGTGCTCAGATGGACATGAAAGAGGTGTTCTGGCAGGTATAAGTGCTTCCTGCGCATGAGCACTCTGTAAGGACCTGGCATGTTCGTGTCTTTCATTGCCGCTGCGTGCTGCATTGACTCAGTGAGTACGGCTTGTTAAAGCGCTGCTAGCGTCCCTTTTCTGCCTGAATTGCTGCGCTTTATTTGCCGGTTTATTTCCGTGTGTTTAAACTCTAAGTGTCCACTTGTATTATCTGGTGCTGAGGTCATGTTGTACGCCGTAGCCTTTGCGGTACTTGGGAGATGCAATTATTTTTTGTGGTGTTCGGGTTCACATCTGTGTGGTGGTTTGTATTGTTACTAAGGTTAGGGTGTGCGGATTTACAATAGTGGAAACCTTTAGCGATGTCTAATTATATTAAAACAATGTGTCTGAGTTTCGCTAAAGTTCTCGATTCTCGGATACTTTCCCTGACTTTGTCCACGTTAAAGCCATGTGTAGCCTTTAACCTGGGTTGTGCATTACCGCTTAGTGCAGACTAAAAAGTATATTGAGATTGATGATGATTCCACATTTGAGGTGTTGGATAGGGCCCAAGTGGGCCTGCCTAAAATCCTGAACACCGTTTAACATATGTTGTAGCCAGCTCGGTTGCTGTTCCCTATACTATGCTAGGTGTGATTGTGTCTGTCCCTTACTTCATGTTTACTATTGTCTATAGTGGGGACACTGGGAGATCTGTTCATGAGAGAAAGAGTGGTGTTCGTGGATGATCTGTTGGCCTGTCTTTTGACTTTGTCGTTCTTTACGTGAAGTGGGTGTGTGCTGTTTTTTACAAGTGGTTCCGTGTTTTATGTGGGTTAAAATTAATGATGGTGAAGCTAGATGTGTACAGCTGAACGGGTACTCTTGATTGCACGAGGAGGTTTATATGTTGCTCTTGTCTTAACGAGGTTTGAATCACAGATGTGCACTAAGCGCTTCGTCAGCGTTGTGTCCATTGGGTATTTTGCTATTCAGCTGTATGATATACTTTGATTCTAATCTCCTCAAATTCCTCAGCCTGTTGCCTCCTCTAGGATTTGGAGCCACGCTGTCAATTACAAAATACGTGAGCTCCTCTATCCTGCCACTATGTTGTGTATTTATGTGTCTTGCAAACGGGTAGGCTGGATCATCGTTACTGATCGCCCTCAAATGTTGGAGGATCCTGATGTGTACCGGGTGGATGGTACGCCCCACGTACAATTTATTTCGGGTACAACTGAGAACATACACTGCAAAATCAGTATTGCAAGTGTAATGTTCATTGATGGTGTATGGTGTCTGTCTGAAAGGGAAAACTACCTTCTTGGTGTTTACTCCGTGTTTGCATGCCTTGCACTTTGAATACCTGTAAAAACCTGTCTGTGCGTTTAGCCATGATTTGGGTTTGGTCACTGTTGGTGCATAGTTGACTATTTCTTGCCTCATGGATATTGATTTTCTGAAAGTGAGTTGAGGCAGTTTGGCGCATCTTGGTCCTATTGTGGGGTCTGATCTAATAAGAGGCCAGTGTTTGTACAGGATTTTGCGCACGTGGTTGTGGTGTTTGTTGAATCCTGTTATTAGTCTAGGTATGAATGTTGCGGCGGATTGGTGTTCCCTGGTTGTTTTAGGTTTGTTGCTTAATAGTTCTTGTCTACTTAGTTTTTTGCTTTTCTCTCGTGCCTTTCCTAGTGTTTGTTTGTGGTAGCCTCTTTCTTTTAGTCTTCAAAAGAGACTCTTGGCGTTGGTTTTTAAATCTGATTCTAGGCTGGAGTTTCTTTTCATTCTGAGGCATTCCGCATATGGTATGCTCTCTTTTAGACTTTTAGGGTGGAAGCTGGTGGCGTGTAATATGGTAACACCTGCTGTTTCCTTCCTGTGTGTTCTGGATTCTATTTTACCCCTACTTTGGAAGACCTCTAGATCCAAGAATACAATGCTGTCTGTGCTCGTGGAACAGGTGAATTTTAAGTTGAGGCTGTTTTCATTGATTGCTTTTACAAACTCTTGAACACTTTCCTCTGTTCCCCTCCACACCATGAAGATGTCATCTATGTATCTTTTGTAGAGTGCAATGTTGTTGCAGTATATGTGGTTAAGTTGGACCATGAGTACTTGCTCCTCCCACCACCCCATATGCAAATTCGCATAGCTAGGGGCGAAGCAAGTACCCATGGCCGTCCCTTGTGTTTGTTGGTAAAGTAATTTGTCATATGTGAAGGTATTGTTTTCAAGGCACCATTCTGCCATCTGTAGTAGCATCATCGTGTGTTGATGCAGAGTGATGTCTCTACTGCTTAGGTAATGTTTCATGGCATTCAGTCCATCTCTGTGTTTGATACTCGTGTATCGTCTATGTACTTGCTCGGGTTTTCCAGTAGGCTCCCAATTGCCGAAATTATTGGTCTGGGTGGGCATATTATGTCTTTATGTACTTTGGGTATCAGGTACAGTTGTGGTGTAATCGGATAGTCATTTTTAAGGAAAGTGAATTCTGGTTTGGTGATAAGGCCCTTTGTTCTCCAGTCATATAAACTTGCATGGAATCTCTCTTTAGTGTTGGCAATGTTGGTACTGTTGATTCGTATATAACATTGTCTATCTTGGAGTTGTTTCATGACTTCTTGGTTGTACATCTCTACCGGTCATAGGACTATGTTGCCTCCTTTGTCTGCACAGCGGATGACAATGTATTTTTGTTCTTTTATTTTGTCCATTACTTTTCCATATTTGAATCTGTAGTCATGGGAGCCTTTGTTGAAGGGTATACTGCTCTCCAGTGCTAGGACTTTAAGATCATTTGTCACTCTCTCTGCAAATACATCAATGTTATCTTTGGGCATGGGTGGGTAAAAGACTGATTTTGGTTTAAAAGGTGTTTGTTCTGAGGCATAGATCGACAGGTTGGCATGTGCTCCTGCTTGTGTGTTGCTGAGTTCCCCTTCTGCCAGATCTAATTCTACTTCCGTCATGTCTCTCAGGAAGTCCAAATCTGCTACATTTATGAAATGAAATGAAATGAAATGAATGAGACTTATATAGCGCACGACTTACCCTGGGGCATCTCAGCGCTTCCTTAGGGAACCCGTCCTGGTATTCCCCTGTGAGATACCCTGGCAGGGTATCCACAAGGTGAAAGCCAGGCATCCCACCGCGAGGGGCCGTTGTGGAGATTAAGCAAGCTATTGCCCAGAGTCGCAGAGTGTGAACCCGTGAGTCGAGAAGGCACCGAGCGAGAATTAACAAGTCCGTGGAATTTTTGAGCCCAAGACCCGCCGAGGCGGGGAATTGAACCTTGGTCCCGGGCCGAACTCAAGCTCCAGGTCTGCTGCCTCTAACCCCTGAGCCACACTTCTCCACTTATTAGTGCGGTTGTTGCAGTTGGGGTTATCGGAATACTTTGTGGATCCGTAGATTTCACCTTCTGGGTCTCAAAATATTTGTTAAGTTTGAGTTTCCTAGTGAAATGGTAGAGATCTATTCTGGTCCCTGTGTAATTAAAATTTGCTTCTTTGCAAAGCTATAGTCCTAGCTCCAAAGTCTTTAAATCCTCAGGTGTCAAATCCATGTTAGAAAGATTTATCACTGTGTTTTTTGTTGGTACTTCGGGACTTATCTCCTCCTGTTCCGTATGTATGTGGTTTTGGTTCTTTGGGCCATGTCTCCCCCACCATCTGTTTTTCCTCCTTCGGCTCTGGGAGGGTTAGGCTTGTTTGTTGTCTGGTCCTGTCTTTGTGTTCTTGGCCTTAGGCTCTGTAGCCGTTGCATGCGTAAAAAAGCAAATTCCACTGCCGGAGAGGGTACTTGTTTCCGTTGGTTTGTGGCTGTTGCGCTTGCATCATGGTCTGACTCTCCCCCTGAGCTGATTTCTGACTCGCTCAGTACATGCGGATATCCTTGTGTTATGTTTGTGGCGGACAGCTGTTGGCGGTGGATGTTGTCAAATTTCCTTGCAAATGTATATATCCTGCCCTGTAGATAATCATTGCGATCCCTTTGGAATTTTTCAGCCTTTCTTAGTTTTATTGTTGTTTCCAGTTTTTGTACTCTATTTACGTCTTCTTGGTTCAGTAGTTTGCTCAATTCTGCCATGATACAGTCAATTTTAGCAGGTAGTTTTTCCCTGTCTGTACTTGCATATTTTATTAGGATGCGCAGCATGTTTTTCGATGATTCTGCGCTGTTGTATATATATATTCCTATCCCGAAAGTTTCACGATGATTCATCAAGCGGGGACCGAGAAAAAAGGGGGGCCCCCAAGCGCGTTTTCCCCATGCAATTTTCCATAGGACCTTTAGCCGCAGCTACAGCCCGAACTGCTGAAAGGAATTACACCAAATTTGGCAAAAAGGTAATCCTTAGTTCATACCTTTTGCTTAAATGGTGTAAATCTGTTCAGTAGTTCCTCAGAAAATGACAGTTAAAAACATTTATATCTTTATGGCCGCGGAGGATACGCGTACCCTAAGCGCAGCCTAAGTGCACCCTGCTGTGCACAAGCTGTATTTAATTGGCTGGCAACACTCCAAATCAGGAAGTGTTGGCAGCCATCTTGTGCCTCTAAAGAACCGAGGCACAAGAAACCAAAGAAAAAACGTCGCAAAACATTAAAAGGGTGCAGGGTAGAAACACCCTGAAACCATAGGCCTGCTTAGGAGGTCCCACAAGGAACCCAAGGGCCCCCCAAAAACATTTAAAAAAAAAAATCGTCGAGATTCGCGCACCCAGCGCGAATTTCGGCAGAATTCGTTTTTCTTTAAAAAGAAGCGCGGGCTCCCGCGCATGTTTGGTTTTTATCCCCCGGAGGGGCCAAATCCCAGGGGCAATGGAATATATGTAGAGGGAGGCCCAGAGGGGCCCCCCCAGACCCGGGGACAACCATCTCCCGGGGCTTTTTAAAATTTTGTAGGGGGGGCTCTGAGGCCCCCCAGTCCCGGGGACCGCCACCCCTGGTGCTTATTAAAATTGGGTGGGGGGCTCTCAGGCCCCCCAACCCCAGGGACCTCAACCCCCTGGGGCTACTTCAGATTAGGGGTGGGGGGCTCTGGGGTCCCCCAGCCACAGGGACCGCCACCCTCGGGCTTTCGAAAATTATGTAGGGGAGGGCTGTCAGGCTCCCCCAGCCCCAGGAACCGCCACCCCCGGGGCTTATTAAAATTGGGTGGGGGCTCTCAGGCCCCCCAGCCCTGGGGACAACCACCCCCAGGGCTTCTTACAAATGTGAGAGTGGGGCCGCGCAGCCCCCCTCCTGGAGCCTTGTACAGGCCCTGGGGACCACCACCCCCCAGGGACGACAAGTGCAGTGTCCCGGGGTGCCCACCCCCGGGACACTGCTGCGACTCCCACCCTGTCTTTGCAAACTGCTTTGCTATTTGGAAGAGAGAGCAGGAAATCTGCTCTCTCTTCCAAATAGCAAAGCAGATTGCATTTCCACATGGGGAGCAGCATGTTAGCTGCTTCCCATGTGGAAAAACAATGCCAGCGCACACAGGATGCGGGGAGCCGACTGGGACCGGGGAGGGATTGGGGCCCCCCACCCACGGTCCCCAACGGAGTGGGCCATCCCCGGGGGATGAGGTCCCCCGGCCTATTAATGGCCACAGGAGGGGGGCAAGGCAGCCCACCTCACCCAAAAAAAAATAATACAAAAAAGGCCCATGCCCCGGGGGATGGGGTCCCCAGGGCAGATTATGGCTTTAGGAGGGGGGTCACGTGGCCCCCTTCCCAATTTTCAAATAGTTAAAAAAAATTGGGGGCAGGCACTGGGAGATGGGGTTCCCAGGGCCAAAAAATTAGAAAAAGAAGGGGGGCTGCACAGCCCGCCTTCAAAAAATAAAACATATTAAAAAAAAAAAAACGGGATCAATTTCCCCTTGAATACTGGGGGTCCCTGGGGGCCAACTAGCCCACCAGGTACCTCCAGTATGCCTCAGGGAGCTGCGTTGCAGAGAGGTGTTCTGAGGCCACACCCCTTTTTACACCTCTCTGCAATGCAGCTCTTCGGCGCTTACTGAAGGTAGCTGGTGGGCTAGTTTGACCCTAGGGTGGCTCACTGGTTAGAGCAGGCAGACCCTGAAGCAGAGGTCAGACCCGGGATCAGGGTTCAATTCCCGACGCGGCAGGGTCTTGAGCTCAAAATGTCCATGGACTCGATAATTCTCGCTTCGGTGCCTGACCTAATCATGGATTCACACTCTGCAACTCTGGGCATTAAGCTTGCTTAATCTCCACAACGGCCCCCCGCGGCGGGATGCCTGGCTTTCACCTTGGGGACGCCCTGTAGGGGCTATCTCACAGGGAAAAGCCAGGACAGGTTCCCAAGGCAAGCGCGGAGATACCCCTTCGGGGTCGAATCTGGCGCTATATAAGAATATAATAATAATAATAATAATAATAATAATAATAATAATAAGGAACTTTAGGATTGAAGGGGACTTAATCTCTCAACTTAGAATGGTGACAGGATGCGTTTACACAGTGGTGAAGCGAGGGGAGGGGCCTGACGTGATGTGCGCAAACACGCCCTGTGGCGCGTTTTATGTTGGGGAAAAAATTCCACTTCAAAGCTGAGGGACCATGGGGGCCATGTAACACACCAGGTGCTTCCAGGAAGCGCCACTGCGCTGCGTTGCAGAGAGGTGGCGCAGGCTGTGCCCCTTTTTACATCTCTCTGATGCGCAGCTCTGTGGCGCTCACTGGATGTTCTACGAATGATCAAGAGAGACCTCAGTGCTGCATCTTTTAGCCCAGTACTGATCCTGAAAAGTAATTCTAACCATACTTACCAGTAACTTGAATTTCCTTCCATCACCTAACATTGACTGGTTTCACTTGGAAATTCTTCTAAGTGTGGAGTTTTGGTACTTTAAAATGTTCACCTAAAATCATCCGAACAACGAATTCCGATTTACTCCCCTGTTATCAGGAGAGAACCCAGTGCTGCATCTTTTAGCCCAGCACTGAGCCTGAAAAGTAATTCTAACCATACTTACCAGTAACTTGTATTTCCTTCCGTAGGAATCCATTGTCTGCTTTTCACCAGAAAAGTTTCTAAGTGTCTATTTTCACAAGCTAAAAATATTCCTTACAAATCGCCTGTATGACTTAAACGCATTCTTTCAACTGTTTACAGGAGATGCACCATTGCTGGATCCACCACTGAGTAAGAAAAAGTAACAATAACACTACTTACCTGCTAAGTGAATTTCCTCCCATAGGATAACATTGGTGATTCAATGTGTTAACTTTTAAAATACAATAATATTCCTTAAAAATCACTACTGTAACCAAAACGCTTTTACTCAACTGTTTACAGGAGATGTCCAAGGACTGAATCTAGGATCCAGTCCTGTGGTTAGAAAAGTAATCCATAAAGTAACTAATTGCATTTAACTAGAAATTCACATTGAGCTCAATGTTGCATTGTGTTTGAAATTGAGTTGCCCATTGCAACAACTGTAACTACTGTACTTAAAAGTCTATTGCCTATTTGCAAAGTATTTAAACCAAAGTAATTCATTCTGAGAAAGTATATTTTGTAATGTAATGTATAATGTAATTATAATGTTATTTAAAAAATAAAATATCTAAAAATAAATAGTTTAAAAAATGTAGTAAATCAGTATCAAGCTAATAAATATAACAATTACTACATTTAAAAATTGTCATTTACAAAATCTTTGAAATTCAATGAAAAAAACATAGGTTTCAGATATGTTATAGTTAGGAATTAGCATTTAAAAAAACCTTTGAAATTCACTGAAAAAAACATAGGTTTCAGACATGTTATAGTTAGGAATTAGCATTTAAAAAACCTTAGAAATGCACTGAAAAAACCATAGGTGTTAAGGGTGTTATAGTTAGCTGGACATTTCACTCGTACAAAACCATTGTCATGAGTGATGTCACTGACCATGTCATGAGTGATGTAATATATGACGTCCAACTAGCTATAATGTGGGAATTTCAATGGTTTTATGTCAGTAAAATTTCCAGCTAATTATAACTGGTGCGAAACCGTTGGTTTTTTCAGTGAATTTAATAGGTTTTTTAAATGCTAATTCCGAACTATAACTGGTGTGAAACCTGTGGTTTTTTCAGTGAATTTCAAAGGTTTTTTAAATGCTAATTCCTAACTATAACTGGTGTGAAACCTATGGTTTTTTCAGTGAATTTCATAGGTTTTTTAATAGCAAATTTTTATAGCTATGAAATATAATATTTTTTTTTAATGAATCCTATATTGTATATTTATGTAATACTATTTTTTATATGTATATTCTTCATTTTTTTTTTTTGCCCTGTAGCGCTCCCGATGCACGTCCCGGTGAGCGCACCGGTAAGTGCAGTCTTGCGGCGCGCCTCAGGGTGCGTAACGCTGAGCGTCCCGTTAGCGCTATTGCCGCGAACAAAAACATCATCGTGACGTATAGCGTAGCCGCGTCCGCGTGTTACGCACGGCGTAAGCGCACCCACAAGCATCCACGCTCATACCAACGCGCTACGTATGCGCCACCGGGCGCGACCCCGGGCGCGCCACCAGGCGCGCACCGGGGTGCGTAGCGTAAGCGCGTTGGGTCATGTGACCTGAAAATAACACTTTTCATTGGTTCAGAACAGTTTTGGTTTCCAAATGATGAAAGCCCGGCTCATGTGACCTGAAAATAACACTTTTCATTGGTTAGGAACAGTTTGTTTTCCAAATGATGAAAGCCCTCACCTTTTTTTCTCATTCTCACTTTATTCTTTGAGTGAGGAAGACCTGCTTCTATTGATAGAGAAATGGCTACAGTAGCAGCAGCAGCTGGAGCATCTGCACCACCACCACCACCACAAGGACCACCACAACATCACATTGTTGGTGAAGAAGAAGAGGAGGAGGAGGAGGAGGAGAGAAGGCAGTTCCTGCCTGAAGACAATCCCCCATATAAAGCTAAGGAGCACTTTATATGGGAGTTTTTTAAAATCCCAAGGGGTTTCAAAAAAGTTAATGCTGCAAAGGTGACCTGTCTCATCTGTGGCGCTGAACTTTCCAGGGGAAACCCTGCAAAAAAATATTCATTTGGGAATCACACAATGCTACGCCACATGCAACGAAAGCACCCCAATAACTATTCAGCAGCAGAGGTCAGAGAACTGACCAAAAACCCTCCCCAATCTTCTCCGAGCACCTCTAAACAACTCACTCCATCGGTCCTGAAATTAGAGAGATGGTCCCATGCATCCAACGCCAGTTTGGAGACTACAAGATTACTTGTATATTTTGTGGGACTACCATTCATTATGGGGAGCCGAGCATCAAACTTATAAACCGTGCTGGAGACAACCGAAAGAAGCCTTAATTTTTTCCTGTTTTTTTTTTGCTCCCGTTGAGCTGTTTACAATTCCCTGTTTTTTGTTTGTCTCCATAAAAAATAAAATAAAAATATAAAACTGTTCATAAAAGCCAAAAAAAGTATAAAATGTTCCAAAAAACAAAAAAAAATATAAAACAACAAAAAGAAAACAAAAAACAGTTCTTTTTAGAACTACCTCCAATTTATAAAAAAAAGGCAAAATTTTTTTTAAACTCTGTCTTTCTTTTTTCCCCATGGTACGCTCCCCGGTGCGCGTACCGGACGCTCCCCCTGCGCAAATCGAAAAAAAAATTTATGTTTTGACCCGCTGGGCCCTTTTATGGCCCCCACATCAAACCTAGGGGGCAGGGGGGGTCTATCCTGCCCCCTTTTGGTCATTTCCCTCTTTGTTTTTGCCACCTCTTGTGTCTCGATCCTACCGAGACACAAGATGGCGGCCGCTCCGGACTGTTTGGAATGTTTACAGACACTCGAGAGCCAATCAGCTTTCCGCGCGCGAACTCGTAGAATATATATATTTTTTTGAACCTAAATACTCAAAATCCACTGGAGCACATATCTTGAGACATAGCAAAGGCACATCGGGCTACCAGTCCCTACAATTTTGCCAAGTTTGGTGGAAATCCATTCAGCCGTTCGGGCTAAAAGTGAGTCCAACCGCCCTATGGAAATTAACATGGGGAAAACACGTTTTGGGACCCCCCTTTTATCTCGGCCCCCCAAACTTTCAGGGAAGGACCGGAGCGCCGCGAGGCAAATTTGAGGACATTTTCAGGCAGATTCCTCAACCGGCGCCAAAGTTATTCCCAATAGAATGTTGTTTTGAGTGTCCATTTGTTGGTGAATAAAACCTAACGAAACTCCCCCGTGAGTGCCTTTTTTCCGGGAGGGCTGAAGTCCTATGGTACAGATTTGGAGCGGTGATATATATATATATATATATATATATATATATATATATATATATATTCCGCTCCGTGGGGTTGTCCAAAGAGATGAGGACAGGAGTGATGTTTGGGGGCTCATGTTAGAGCCTTTGGAACGAGCAGTAATTTGAAAGTGCATCCATCCAGGATAATATGGACTACATCTCCCACAAGCACTTGCTTGGTTTCATAAAGGGAGATGGTAGACGTCGTGCACTTTACTGCTGGCCCCTGATGAGGAAAATAAATTTCCGAAACGCGTCGGGCCTATTACAAGCACGCAACTGCCCATACCAACTAACGCCTTGGGGAAGGCGCACGCAGGCTCGAGTGCTACCCGTTTCTTGGACAACCCCACGGAGCGGAATATATATATATATATATATATATATATATATATATATATATATATATATATATATAAATATATATCCAGCTCCTTTGGGGATTTGTCCAACAACATGAGTGGCACTCCAGAGCAAACTAGCTTTTCCCCACAGCTTTATTAGGTATGGAAATGAGCGCACAGAGTTAATTCCCAACACCTGACTTACAACATCCGAAGCGTTTCGTTTGCTAACTTCTTCATGGATGATTAAAAGAGTCAGAAAGGTGCATGCTGGGTGTGCTAGTCCCCTCGTTTGGCTTTATCGTTTCCTAAATAGGTTGCACATCGCCGTAGGACTAACAATCACCATTTCTTTCCACAGATGGATGCACCTCCAATTCAGTGCCATTGAAGGCTCCGCATGAGCCCCTCCGCTGGCGCACGTCCTAAATCCAAGTTTGTTCCCCACTTTATCGAGCTCATGTTCTCTACAAGCTCGGTGGCCTCCTTACTCCAGGGGTGGTGCCTGCTCGGTGGCAGGACAGCCGCCTATACATCCAGCTCCTTTGGGGATTTGTCCAACAACATGAGCGGCACTCCAGAGCAGCCAGCTTTTCCCCACAGCTTTATTAGGTATGGAAATACGCGTACAGAGTTAATTCCCAACACCTGACTTACAACATCCACTCCTGGAGTGAGGGGGCCACCGAGCTTGTAGAGAACACGAGCTCGATAAAGTGGGGACTAAACTTGGATTTAGGACGAATCTACTTCATTGTCTAAAGTTAGAAAGAAGGATGCAATAAAATAACATGTAAACACATTTGTTGAGCAGAACCAACCCCTTATAGAAACGGCATGTTCAATTTAAAAATAAGTCTGATGTTTCATACGTTATTGACTAAATAATTGCTTAACTGCAGGAAGTCCATTGTTGGAACATTCAATTCTTAATAAATTAATGTGCAAAATACAGTATTTAAATATAAAACAATTTCTTCAAGGTAATTTGTAATATAAAGCAGGTACATTTTGGAAGTATTTTTTCATACTTAGTAACCAGTCCTGGTGTGAAAAAAGATGCAAAATAAAGTGCCAGTGCTAAGTACTGTTCCTAAAACCTATTTTTCTTTTCTTCTCAAAAATTTTGCCATTATTCATATAGTTAGTATTATGTCAACAATGTTCTTTCAACCATGTTTGTCCTTTCTGGTATCATTTGTTTTGTTCAGTAACTAATAGTATTTTAAAAGATTTGGTACCACAAATCTTATAACTCTGGAGTAAATTGCAAAAAACACATTATATTCTTAGACTCTTTCTAATCAACACATTGTTGGATCTTGATATCTGTATAAATACATATATAAATATGAGTATAAATATAAATATAGTAGCTTGAATTCATGTAAATTGAGTCACATACTTTTCAGATTTTAAATATTAAATACATAAATAGGTATACATAAATATATAAACATCTTAAAAATATACTGTGCAAAATACATAAAATTCACTAAATTCACTACATTTAATATTCATGTTCAAGTATAACATTTTTTGTTGTTTGTTATTCGTCACTTTGGACTTCGGGTTTTATAAGCAGGTGTACATGTCGTCAGTATAGTTCAGCCCACCCAGGGATTTAGAATCCCTTTCAAGGATATACCTTGTCTCTAACCTTCTCAGTTTGGCCTCACTGAGTCGATTAGATAATATATATAGATATGTATGTGTATATATATATATATATATATATATATATATATATATATATATATATAATATATATATATATATATATATATATATATATATATATATATATATATATATATATATATATATATATATCTTACCTCGTTGCATTTTTGTTGTAAAAGGTTATACGTGGTAAAACTTTGCATGGTAATGACTGTGTTGTAAAGGTTGTTTCCCCTGTGATACAGGTATTAACGCAGTACCGGATTATCGTTGCTTATTATATGTACATGGCACCCGAGCTTTCATCTCATTTTAGTGACGTTCTATAGGATGTATAGTTCTGCAAGCGCAGAATGATATTGATCCAGACATTGACTATAAAGTTACAGGATTTTAACTAGAAGGTTGGATCGTAGAAAAGAACAGTTCCCTGAACTGCAATGAACCATGAGACTGAGGCTGTTGAAAAACCAATGACTGAAGCCTTCTCGGCAGTGTGCCATTTCCCCTGGTTTAATTTTGTTTTATTTGGGCTAAGTGAACCTCACTGTCAGTTTTGAGATGTTAAATATTGTAATGTACAAAATAAAAGCTAACCAGGGAACTTAAATGTTTGCCTCAATTTCTTGGATGAACAATATCGTTTGTCCCTTTGCTCCATCTCTCAGTAAGCTTGTAATTTGATATACTAAAGGTAATCAATATAAAAACACCTTAGAATATAGTTTAGGACTTTTCTGGCAAAATGACCTAACCTCTCTGTTGTCAATTTATATATTTCGCGTGCCTGCATATGTGAACACTGAAAAACGCTATTGAATTCTGATGTTTGTATGCATTTCTTGAAAGAAATTCCCTTAATCCCCACTATAAAGTTTTAGCATGCAGTATGTAGCATAGTAAAGAATAATAGTAAAAGCACACTCTGTTCTTTTTCAATTATTGTATGCAACGATTGATCATCATGAAAAGGTTTGAAGGCCACTTCAACAGATGGATGTTGACAATCTTTAAAACGTGACTCAGGCCTTTGTACAAGTCTTAGGGCCATTTGACCTAATGCCCTGCAAGAGGAACCCACTATGTGATGCTATGGGTGTTTTATGGCGCACTAATCACTCATGAGGGTATCCAGGTGCTGTATGGCTGGTGTGTGAGGCCAGCCATGGAGGGCTTGTTCGAAGAGCCACATCAGCTTCTTACGGCAGTGACGAAGAGAGGATTTGGCTCTGATGAGTTGTACGGGTATGTAGGCTGTACCAGGTCATCCTTACCTGGTGTATGTAGCTGGCAATGCAGCGGTCATTTCACTTCTGTGAGATTCTATAGGATGTTTCAGCTGCACAGATGGAGAATAAGATTCTGTAACATGTTTAGCTGCACAAGTGCAGAATGAGATCCTATAGGATGTTTAGTTGCACATGTGCAGAATGAGATTCTATAGGATGTTTGGCTGCACAGGAGCAGAATGAGATTCTATAGGATGTTTAGCTGCACAGGTGCAGAATGAGATTCTATAGGATGTTTAGTTGCACATGTGCAGAATGAGATTCTATAGGATGTTTGGCTGCACAGGAGCAGAATGAGATTCTATAGGATGTTTAGCTGCACAGGTGCAGAATGAGATTCTATAGGATGTTTAGCTGCACGGGTGCAGAATGACATTCTATAGGATGGTTAGCTGCACAGGTGCAGAATGAGATTGTTCCAGACCATACATTGACTATAACGTTATATATTTTATCTGTAAGGTTGAACGGTGAGAAAGAACAGCTCAAGGAGCTACCATGCACAGTGGGACTGAGACTATAGAAGAATTCACATCTGAAGCCGTCTTAGCTTTTTGCCATTGCCCTTGGAGTAATTCGTTTTTTTTATGGGAGATAAGTGAGCCTCATTGTAAGTTTAGAAATGTTAACAATTCTAGTGTGACAACATGAAAAACTATTCAAGAACTTCCATTGCTTTCAGTTCCTTGGCTGAACTATACCACTTGCCCCATTACTTCCTCCCTCAATATGTTGCCTTTGATCTACTAAATGTACTCCATTAAAGCAGCCTGCTTAGCACACCGTGTTGGGCTTTTCTCTCAAGATGAATGTAGTGTATACACTGGTGGCCACACAACACAGCAAATCATGGGACACAGGTTAGAATGCAATGCTTCTTTTATTGTTCTGTAGTGCAGCTCGTTACAGGCATGTCCGTCCTGCTTCCTGTCCTGGTCACTCTGTCCCCTTCCTGTCCATAACCGGATGTGGTGTCCAGTGACCTGGTCACTGCCCTCATGACCCACAGGGTCCTAATGCCGTCCTGTCAGGTCGCCCTATCTGTCGTGTTACTACAATGAACAGTCCTCAATTTAAATATTTGCATTTCTTGAAATTGAAAAACGCTACTTAATACCATTGTTTGTCTATATTTATTAAAAGAGATTACGTTCAGCCCCACTATAAAGTTCTAGAATGCAGTATTTAACATAATGGAAAATAAGAGTGCCAGCAGACTGTTGCTTTTGGAGATGGAAGGGCCGATCTGATCAGACCACTGGAAGAGATGGGTATAGTTAGGCTGGGCTTTCTACAGCTCAATATTGCATTCTAAGTTAGTGTCGTAAATGAGGAAATCAACGCAGGTTTGGTCGTACGTTACCTGTGACCGAAAAGGGCGGGGCTCCTGGTGAGGTGCGTGCATTGCTTCTTTTGGGTGCTTTCTTTCGAGCAGCTCTCAACCTGCAGAAGACAAGAGGAAGAGTTCAGGCCAACGAATGTTCTGCCCATCTGCCGGCTGCTGATTTGTAACTGAGAACTGCCCTCTCGTGACCCCTCATGAGGTCAGAGGGGGCATTTCAGCTAACACCAGGCACTGATCCCAGCAGACCCACAGGGGCGTGGTGGGTTCAGCTCCTGGCACTGCGCTACTCAGACTCCGAGCCCATTCACTGAACGGGTAAACCTGGTAAAATGGGCCTGGGAATTCACTTCTCATGTGACACGTTCAGTTAATACAATCACATTGATTCTAAATGCACCCGTTTTAGTCATTATTGCAGCGATCATTGTACCAATGATCTAATATGTTCACCAGCCTCACACTATTTCCATGTCTAATGTTTTATGATGGTGTTGTGTTTTTAAGTATTACAACAGAGGCGGGTTATCTGTTTTGGTGTGATGAAGCTTCAGATCAGCTAACCGAAACGTTTCACTTGACAACAGGCCACACATGATACAACCACAGCAGGCATCCATTTTTCAAAAATCTCTTTAGTAGAACAGCATGAAATCCACAGAAAAGTAATTCAAATTTTGTATTCTTATGGGGGACTTGCCATATGTGGGTAACGCAACACTAATATACAGTCCTATTAAAACAATAGGAAAGAGGTGCTTGATTTCAATCTCAAAAAACAAGCATTAGCAAACCAACCGGTCCGTCTTCTTGTTAAGGGAAGTGCTTGGTAATAGTTGGACAACTCTGTGTGTGATGCTCCTGGAAATACGGTAATGAAGCAACCTTGGCTACACCAATGCAGAAGCTGCAAGTAGGGACCTTTGTTCAACAGACTGCTTTAGCAGAGTTAAGATTCATCCTCAAGGAACAGGGCTATAACATGGAGTCAAGTCCAAGAACATGCCATCATGACAGCAAAGTAAAACACACTTGGAAGGGTGATGAGGGAGTAGCTTTAGCCTATTGTAAAGACACACAGGATGCACATCCTAAGCAAAAAAGATATCAACCAGATGTGAAAATGTCATCTCCAGTAAAGTAAATACATCAAAATACACACATTGACTGTGAATTACAATACAAGTGTCATGTTGCTTCTGCAATCTGACAAAAGCACAACTGGGGCACATCACCAAAACTCAAAGGCAACACAAATGGGACTATGTAAACATCATCGAAAGACAATGTATTGATGCAATGGCAAATTATCCAGCAAATAAACCATGACCAACCCATGGCAGCCAATTGCTGACCCAAGTCCGCTAATCCCTTACTACTTCTTAGATCGAGGTTTTTAATGCATTACTGGTATGTGGCAATTCACAGTAAGACCCAAGTGAGGTGCTCCAGTGGCCTCCTTACACTTACTTTCTGTGGCATTGAAAGACCTCCAAAAGTCTGTATAATCATTATGTAAGTGTTGACGTAAAACAATGTTGGATGCATTGGGATGTGGCCTAGAGTCAATACCAGTGGCTGAGACTAATTCAAGCATTTCATCTAACACTTTTTTGTATACTTAAGTGTGTCGCCCTAAGTGAGACGGGTATGCCCAGATGTGGGTCCTGTGCACACTGTCACTGAAACCAAGCTGTACCTGGCAAAAGAGTCCACACCTAGGGCAAAATAAGCCTTGGGATGCTTGTGTTCCAGTTCCCGAGAACCTGGCTTGGCAGTTTGGGCTGGACTGTTCCGAATGGAGCAGGGTCAAGATGGATTTGAAAATAGCTGGGTTTAAATTGAGGTGGCATGGTGTGCAGAATATCGATGGATTGGGATGCGGCCTCGAGTGACTACCAGTGGCTGAGATTAATTCAAGCAGTCCATCCATCACTGTTATGAATACTTATAACAACTTTTCTAAGGCTGGCTTTAGAGTTGCAAGAGAAAATTAAGGTCGTTTGTCAAATGTTTTGAAGGACAAGATGGATCATATTAATAATTCCTTTTTGTAATCTGAAGTTAAACAAGTCCATTAAGATGCCTTTGGCAGGGTCATGCTTCATTAAGGTCAGTTGGACCAAATGCCCTAAAGCGCCACCAGAGGAGGGTATAAAATGCGCCAGATTTAAAAATTCTAGACTGGTGGGGGGGGGGGGAGGAAGCACTGAAAAGGTAAATTGTCATTTCCTCTGTGGCTCAGGCAATCTTTTCTCTAGAGAGGAAGTGTGTTGTTTAAGGTGTCTGATATATATTTTTTAAATCAGCAGAATAGTTTGTCATGCCTTGATTCAATGGGTTATTAAGGAAGTGAGCAACCCGGAATACCCTTGAGGGCTTGGGTAATAAAGGTAGAAGGGTAAGAGTGCCTTCAAGGGACTTTATTCAATCTGTGTTTGTAAATTAAAATTATTCAGAAAATAACCAATTGATCGTACTTGCAGTGAATTAATCCTAACAATCAATTTGTGTTATCAACATATAACATATAAACAAAGACACAAGGTGTATACGAAAAAAATGTTTTTATCAAATAATTCATTGAAGAAAATCAGCTTCATATACAGATAATTAGGCAAATAAGATTTTAGGACTGTGGGTACACATAAAAATAAATTTACTAGGTGACTCAACAGAACCTAAAAAACACCTATCCCAAAACACATTGAGTAAAACAAAGAAAGGGATGAGGTGTATTGTCGACGTTTCGGTTTCTTAGCAGTTATTTGATGAAACCATCCTCAGGACTGTTATCAGTTCAAATCTGTATAGAAATATTGTAGTCTGCAAATTAAAAAATATTCACAGTTACAACATAACACTGGCTATATTCGTTACACCCTGGTGACAAAACAATAACATTAAACTATAATGACAAAAGACAACATCATGATATATACAACATACATGTGCAAACATCATAATATATACAACATACATGTGAACATGAGATTCATATTACTAAATACAATGTGAATGCATAAATCATTGATTTAAAAACAAGAGACATTCCATTAGTTTCTATTATCATAACCACAGTACACAAATAATTCTCGTATTATCTCCATGGTTAAGCTAGAGAGATACTAGAACAATTTCAATCCAAATAAAACATTTGAGTTGGGGTGCCTCTAATACATCTTGGTCATTGTATCTACATCAAAGGTCTAGTTGCATCGACTAACTTATCAATATGAAGACTTCATAGCTACTTATATACATTCTGAGCATTACTAATGAGTCATTGAGTTAGAGATGTTATAGATCGGATGTTATATGAAGCCTATTTTAAATTAGTGCAAATATGCATCTATTAGTGTAAAAGTACATGATTTTTGAATACCTGCTTACAGACTTTTGTCGCAGTTGCCCGCAGGGAAATAGTGGGTGAATCACAGTATCCCAATAACCTGACTGGGAATTGAAAATTTTTGTTTTAGGTTTGTGTATTAACAATCAAAAAGGGGGAAGTTTATTTAATTGCCAAGGAACGTACCTATTAATTGTAGAAAACGCTCATCAAAGCTGAGTGTGAAGTCAGAACTCCACTCGCATATGGTTCAGGTATTATATACCGCAAAGTTCATCTGAAAGGGTAATAGTAAATGTTTTCAGGATGTGGTACATTTTTGCAAAGAGAGCCCAATTTGTACTTAAAAATAGGTCTTACCCCATGTATATCAGATAAGGTCTTATCGAGTCTCAAAACTAATCAGGAGACGTAACGACCAGTTGAAGCTTAATTGAGCTTATGAGCAGTCTCAAGTCCTGCAGCGCCTGTTAAAAAGTACAAGAAATGCACGGATGTTTTAACTCTAATGGCGTTATATGAGTTGTGGCAGCCTGTAGAGCGTCAATAATTGCTGAACCGTAATTACCGCGTGGATGTATATACAATCCATATATCGATCTGAAGCATTTGTGCTGCTCAATGAGTGTTTAAAAGAGGCAGCCTGGTTTTTCAGTGCATATATAAAAAGGTGTATGCGCGCTGCTGACTTTTAATCGTTTACTCAAGTGAAGTGTAGTGCAAATGAAAAACAATTCAATGTGCAAGGAATAGGTAAACGGGACAGCATGGCCATGATCAAATCAGGATTAGTCGATAGGAAGAGTTACGGCTATTCCATAATTCTAATAGAAGTGCAGCGTATTCTTAACCCCAATTAGTTTAAGCTACGCGTTCGTATAGTCCTTACCTAGAATTACAGCGAGGTGTCATCAAAAAAGCGTATCATCCGAAATGAAGCCACACGTTGTTATCGCTCGCGCCGGTATTTAAGGGCAAATGTTTGGATATCGAAATGGGACTAAGTATGTCCGCCATGTTGGACTAGTTAATAAACAATAGTACCTATCGTACATGGGTTAAGTCGTCTTAAAAATAGGGGGATTTCATGTACTTACTCATAGAACATCCGTTCTTACAGTTTACAAGGACAATGCAATAAAGTACCAAAAGTTAAAAAAACATTAGTGCATGTTATTGTTACGAATACATATCGGTGTATATGTTTATTGATGCAGTCTTAGATATGTATTGTGCAGAGGCAAATCACATGATGTGGATCTGGGTATAGATCAAGGACCTTACTTATTTGTAATGGAATGACAGACAGCATGGGTTATTAAATGGCTCACGAAAGGCATGCAAGAGCATGCCATTCCGTGGCTGAGTTCAAGCCTCGTTTTACAGTGTCAGTGAGGCAAATCAGTTTACCTTCTCGCAATGTCAATATTTTATTGACATTGTTTTGCCTTTTGTTAGGTTTTACTACTTCCAACACCCACCATGTCATATCAGTCTCTTTATGCCCCAGTCGGAGGTAATGCTCCACTAAGGGAGCAGTTTCCTTTTTACAACGAATGCGTGACTGGTGTTGTAAAATGCGCTTCTTTATGGGTTGGATTGTTTTACCCAAATAATTTAATAGACAGGGGCATTGAATGCAGTAGACCACATTGGTGATATTGCAATTTGAGAAACTTTTATTTGTGAAATTGATGTTATTAATTGTGCAGTTCTTAACTGTCGCAGTGGTAGCACAAGCAGCACAATTATTGCATTTGAAGTGGCCCACTACAGGACTGAGTTGACTCATGTTGTCTACGATGTTAACTACAGAGGGACTGTCATATGCATGGATCAGCCTGTCTTGTAGGTTAGTGCCTCGTTTGAAGGCAAATAGTGGTTTCTGTTTGAATTCAGGAAAGGATTGGATTAGATTCCATTGTTTTGACACAATTTTTTTAATCGCATTTGAATGCGTGCCAAAGGTGGTAACACATACTATGTTGGTTTCATTTGTCCGTTCCTTAACTGTCAGTAGAGCCTCACGATCTTGGTACCAGGCCCTTTTCATTGATTTCCTCAATAGTTTTCCTGGATAACCACGGGAAAATAGTTTGTCTTTTAGCTTTTTTGCTTCCTGGAAGTAATCATCTTTATATGTACAGTTTCGCCGAAGGCGAAGAAACTGTCCAAAGGGTAGACCATCTTTCAACGCTTGTGGGTGATGGCTTGTATATTTAAGTAGCGTATTCCTAGCAGTTTTTTTAGTAAATAGGGTAGTGAAAAGTTGATTGTTCATATCTACCTTGATTGTGATGTCCAGAAATGGCATCTCAGTATTATTGTATTCTAGTGTGAATTGGAGGTTAGTATTTCTGGTATTTAACCAAGCGTGAAATTCTTTCAATTGGTCAACAGTACCCTCCCAAATTAAAAACACGTCATCAATGTAACGCAGCCATTTTAGAATTCTTGATGAAAATGGATTGGAAGGATGCCAGATGTAATCATCCTCAAATTGGGCAACATAGATGTTTGCAATATCTGGGGCAAAAACTGCGCCCATGGCTACCCCTTTCTGCTGTTGGTAAAACGTGTTTTGGTACAGAAAAAAATTCTCACATAGTGGTATTCTTGTACACTCTATCATAAATTCAGTGGGAACAGAGTGGGGTCTTGGTCTCGATTCCAAAAGTTTGTAAAGTAAATCTAAGACTTCGCTCTGTGGAATATTAGTATACAAACTTTCTATGTCCATAGAAGCAAGTATACTGGTTGTTGAATCAAAATTGAATTTCTCGACTTCATTTATTACTGCTGTTGTATCTCTGATGTATGCAGAGCGTTCAACAGCAAATGGCCTTACAAAAAAATCTGCGTATTGTACCAGTGGCTTAAGGACTGAGTTGCACCCCGAAACAATTGGGCGTCCCGGGGGGTTGTTTAAGTCCTTATGCACCTTCGGGAGCATATAGATCACTGGTACAGTAGGTGTTTTGTTAACCAGGAATGAAGCCTCCTTCTCATTAAGCCATCCTTGTAGGAAGGTACATCCTGACTATGGTTGCCCCCAACTTTTTGCCCTGTGTTTTAGCTGGTTTTTGACATAGTCGACCTGGGACCCTGCCAATCAGGACCCCAGGCCTACTGCTCTCTCTTTAAAATGGATTCCATGTACCCTAGGTGCATTTCCAATTGGTACTGGGCCACCTTATCAGACCCTGTAACTCAGGGCATAGGTGTACCCAGGGCTGCCAGGGGCTGCAGCATGTATTATGCCACCCCTTGCTGTTGTTTTACCACACGTATCCTAAGAATATCTTGCTGAAAGATCACATAAGTACTGTTAGTACATATAACTAAGCTTAGAATACTCTGAGTTCTACTGAACCAGCTGTTGCAGCTCCTCAAGGCTTAGCACACCTTGGCTGCAACTCTTAGCAAGGGATCAGTAGGTAAACACATAGTGTAGGTAGGTGCATCACTTACACCACACTAGAATCAGCATGTCAGACAAAGGAGGAAACTCTGAGTATCCCCTTGTGTCAGTGGACCCTCCACAGGTCCTTACTTCAAAATATGCTGCTCTTAGCTTCCATGAGATGAGACAAGTGTGTACTCTCAGGAAACTAAAACAGGGGTCTAACCCCACCACTTCCTTTCTGATTGGTCTCTTAGAGGCTTATGATGCCAGTAGGGCTGGTAACCCAGACCCTTCTAATCCAGAAGGAAGTTTGCCCTCCTTACAGGGACCCTTTGATAGCCAGGAACATCCCCTCCAGGAAGCAGATGATGCTGAGGATGAGGATGATGACCAGTTGTCAGGGGATGAGGCAGATAAGGGACAGGTAGAAGTCAGTAGACTAACCAGGTCCAACTTAAGCAGACATGAGCTTGGTACTGGGGGACCCCTGGGCCCACTCTCAGGTCAGCTTAACATTGGGAATGGACGAGTTAGGTCTCTATCAAGAGGCTCTAACAGATCCTTTCGAACCAATGGCTCTCTCAACTCTTCTCACAGGGGGATGTCTTCCCCTAAGAGGAGAGTGTATGAAGCTGAAGAAAGGGCAATCAAACTGAGGATTGAAAGGGAAGAACTTGCCCTGGCCAAAGAGAGACTTGCCCTTGCTAGAGAGCAAGAATTGTGTGGGCTACAGCCCACTGGTGGCAGCAATAAACCTAGCAATAGGGAAAGGAGTTTTGATACAAAGCACCTGAATAAGATAGTGCCCCCCTTTAAAGAAGGGGATGACATCCACAAATGGATTACTGCTTTGGAAAGAGCCTGCACTGTGCAGGGTGTTCCCCCAAAGTCAGTGGGCAGCTATCTTGTGGCTCTCCTTTGATGGTAAAGGTAGAGATAAGCTCCTCACCACAAGGGTGGAGGATGCTAACAATTACAAAATCTTGAAGAATACACTGGTTGATGGGTTTGGTTTAACCACTGAACAATACAGGATGCTGTTCAGAGACACCCAGAAAACTCAGTCTCAAGATTGGACTGACTTTGTTGATTGTGCCACTAAGGCTTTTGAAGGCTGGCTACTGGGTAGTAAGGTTACTGATTTTAAAGGATTGTATAATCTAATTATGAGGGAGCAAATCTTAAATAATTGTCAGAACCAGCTATTACATCAGCACCTGGTAGACTCTGAGTTGACCTCTCCACAGGAATTGGGTAAGAGGGCAGACAAATGGGTCAGAACCAGGGTTAGGCCTAGAAACCAGGGTGGTGACCAGAAAAAGGAATCAACCAAGCCTCAAGAGAAGGGTGGGGATAAATCCACAGAGAAGACTTCCCAAGGGCCCCAAAACTCCAACAAGGGTGGTGGGTCCCAGAACACTCCTTCAGAACAGAAGAAACCCTATTGCCATACCTGTAAACAGGTGGGTCATTACAAAAGTGATGCCAGTTGCCCTAAAAATGGTAATAAGGGAAATATACCCCCAGGTAATACTCCTAAACCTCCTGTTACCACTATTGGTAATCCCCCAGGTGGTGGGAGTGCCCCCAAGAATGTGGTGAGCATTACTTTGGGCAATCAGGAGGACTATGGCCTAGCCAGGTTCCCTGACCACACTCTTGTCTGTGAGACTGGCATGGGGTTTGCCAACTTCACTACTGGACCCCACATTTTGGGAAAGTATAGACAAGAAGTTTTAGTGAATGGTCAGAAAGTTGAGGCATTCAGAGACACAGGGGCCAGCCTCACCATGGTGAGTGACCATCTGGTCCCCTCTGCTCAACTGACCCCTGGTTTTACTTATCAGGTGACAGACATTCATGGAATGAAGAGAAGGCATCCCATGGCAGTAGTCAAGCTAGGCTGGGGTAATGTCACAGGGCCCATGAGAGTGGCAGTGACAGATAACCTACCTGTCGATTGCTTACTGGGGAATGACCTGGAACTCTCAGCATGGGCTGAGGTGGAACACGAAACTCATTCCAGAATGATAGGCCTATCCAGACAGGTTAGTGGGGCAGTAATAGCTACAGCCCCAGTCCAAGCACCATTCCTCCCTGAAAAGGTTGGAAGGGCAGTGGTAGCCACTGCCCAGGCTCAGACAGACTTTCCAGAGCAGGATAGGAGGGCTGTGACAGTCACAGCCCAAACACAGACTGAGTGCCCTCCTGAAAAGGTTGGCAAGGTTGAAATGGTCTCAGCCTCTACTCAGACAGATAGTGATGTTGTGAAGCCTGAAACAATGGATCACTCCACTCAAACAGAGAGCATTGAGGAGGAAGAAGAGTCTTCCCCCTCCCAGACACTAGGTGAGAGCCAGCCTCCTCAGGGAGCTGACTCTACCCCTGTTGAAGGAACTGCCCCAGAGGTAGTCAGGCCTAGCCTGGCAGAGCCCCTGATGGCAGTGGACCCTTCCCAGGTGGGACCCAGTCTGGAGCAGGTAACCTGCACCTCTCTACCCTGCCTCAGTCAGCCCAGGGCTGAAGAGATCAGGGAGGCCAGTGGTGGACCCAAAAGGGCCCCCTGTCCAAAAGAACCCCTTAATCAGCAGATTAGGATCACTGAAGCTGGTAAACCTAGCCAAGTGAAAATAGAACAGACTCCTGAGGGATCCCCCTTAAAAGTAGTTAGGGAACTCCCACAGCTGGACACTGTTGGGCACAGCCAAACATGGGGCCTAAAAATCCCAGACCTGACCTGTCCCTCCAGTAAGCCAAACAGAGGGACTCAGCCTCCAGCTCTAGGTAGCCAGAGGCTGACCCTGAGAGCTCAGTGCATCTCAGCTAAAGAAAGAAAGGCACACATGATGAATGGTGATTGGAGGAAGTTGAGCCCAAATGTAGAGGAGCCTCACTTCAGTACTCTATCCCAGCATCAGCCTTCTTCTTTCCCAAGACACACCAGAGACAGAGATTCCCTATGGTGGAGACCCTCAGATACCCTTAGGGTGAGGGGTTGCCTAGTGGACCATGACACAGGGGGAAACCAAGCCAGAGCTGGTCCTTCCTTATATGGCCACTTAGGTAATAGAGGCTTACCTGGACAAGGATAGCCGTATCTCCTTTCGTTTGGGGGGGGGGGGGGGTTGTGTAGGAAGGTACATCCTGACTATGGTTGCCCCCAACTTTTTGCCCTGTGTTCTAGCTGGTTTTTGACATAGTCGACCTGGGACCCTGCCAATCAGGACCCCAGGCCTACTGCTCTCTCTTTAAAATGGATTCCATGTACCCTAGGTGCATTTCCAATTGGTACTGGGCCACCTTATCAGACCCTGTAACTCAGGGCATAGGTGTACACAGGGCTGCCAGGGGCTGCAGCATGTATTATGCCACCCCTGGATGGCCTCCTAAATTTGACACAACTAGCTGCATGACAGCTGGGGCAAAGTCGTGTAATCACCCTTTGCTGTAGGTGTAGTATACCTATACCTTACCCTAAAATGGACACACAGATTCCTATCAGTCACTCCTATGGCAGGCCTTGACAATCCTGAAGGCAGAGTGCTTGGAATCGTGTGAGATGGTGCTCTGGCATGAGCTGAGCCTGTCTGCAGCTTGCGGAATAAAGTCCTAATAGCTGTTCCATGATATCGCATACCATATACTCTTAAGTGCATTATAATCCTCGCGGTTAAATGCTAACTTTGGTATTGCTTTATCAAAACATGTCGAGTAAGGTGTCATACAAATTGGAATACTAACCCCTCGCCAATTCTGGCGACGGGGTTAGCATTCCACCCTTCTAGAGGGACACGACATGTACGTACCTGTGAACCCCGGTTAAAGTTAACTAAAGCCTCAGCTCCACAAAATGGATGCTGCCACCACAGACACGAGTCTGACCCCCTGCAGCTGGGAGTCCTTCCAGCGAGGGGAGCCTGGACAAAGGGTTTCCTGTCAGGGGCGGTGCTAGCACCGTCCCAGACATGGTTTTGTGTATCCTGGGTAGGCAGGGCTTTACAGGAAGGTGACTGCTGAGTGGCAACCCGGTGCTCACTACGCATAGGCCGGTCTGAACCAGTTCCAGGGGCACACCAGCCCCTGGCCTGGGGAAGTCCGGCATGGCAGAGGGGTGTAACCACCCCCCTCCTAGTCCCACCCATAGGCAGGACCTAGTCACCGGGTCAGCCCCCTTTTTTAGTATAAAGATGGGAGCGGGCCCCCTGTTCAAATTAGATCATCTTTGGAATCAAGACACGACTTTCTGCGAAAGGACTTCACGATTTCTTCATCAAGATTCTCCCTTGTGGCTAAGGAGTAGTCACCCTGCATCCGCAGGCACCATCCTAAAGAACACTGCGGTCTGCTGCAAGTCCTTCATCACGAATCCGACGACCCAGCTCGACGAGACCCGGCTTCCCTGGCACCTCTGACCTCTACTCACCTCTACAGCCAAGCTGAGAACCGTGAGTGCGACGAGACCTCGAGGGACCGACGATCGCCAAGACTGCACGACATCTTTACTGCAAGCCCACCGTGTCCTCCACGGGTGAGTGCTTTGGGGTCCGAGAAGCTCCGACCCTGCACAGCTTCAGCACCCAAGATCAGCCTCCCTGCATCTCCACGATCTGCGTGGGGCCCTTCTGCTGTTTGCTGTGCACCGCGTTGTTTGGCTACTAGCCGGCTGGCTTGTGGCCTTCTGAACGACGCCCGACGGCATCACTGCTGCTGGTCTGGTTGCTCCAGACTGGCCCTTGCTTCCTTCTTGAAGAGAGGCACCCCGGACCCTCCTGGTCCACTCCAGACGCCATTTTAGGTCCACCGCGTGGGCTTGAATTTGCCAAGGCTTTGTTGCCCAATCCTGGGTCCAGCGACGCCGACAGCTTCTATCTTCGTGGGACAGCTCGATCCTCCTTCCTGGTCGCCGACAACGCCTCCTGGTCCGTGAGATCTCCGAGCACAGCGTCACCCACACGCCTTGTCGAGGTGGCTACCATCCGGTGCCCTCCTGGTGCCCACTGACTACTGGCTAGTAGTCTCGAACTTGGTCCCCTCTGCTTTCAGGTGTCATCTTCCATCGATCCAGGCTTGGATCCACCGAACTTTCTTCACTGGTCGCCTGCCAGCAACTTCTTTCTTCCAGGCTCCTGGTCCGTCAACGAGGATTCCCGACGTCTTTTGAGTCCTATGCAGCTGCAGCCCCTGGGCTAGGTAACTTCGGCATTTCGGTGCCCCAGCATAGTCTCACTATCCAAGGGTCAGAATCTACTTTCGTTTTCTCCCTACCAGGTCGGGTTCGCCCGAGAACACTAACTTTGCAAATTCTAGCTACCATAGACTTTGTCACGCAGCTCGCGTGAGAGTGCACACACTGCACCCGAGTCCCCTGGGTCTCCTAGAAGTAATCTAACGATTCTATAGTCAAGTCCTAGCGATTCCAAAGCCTATTAGTACTGTACTTACCTGCTAGTAATTTCGCATTCCACTTTTCAAGTATATGGTTTTCCGTGCCCCTCGGGCATTTGTATATACTGTGCTAACTTAAGTATTTTTGTAAGAGTTTTGGTTTGTGCTTAGTACCCTGTCCTCATAAAGAGTACAGGGCTGTTGTGATCTTTAATAAATAACTGTTTATTTTCATAACACTTGTGTGGTGTCCTTTCACTTGGTGTTCAAGGGGTATATGTGGTATAACAGCTGGCTTAACACGCCCTCTCGAGTCTTTAGCCTTAGACTGCTCGTATCCACGCTACTAGGATAGCTGGTCTATAAGGTTGACTTACAACCAATCATCAATAAGGGTTGCTGGACTGATACATAGTGTTCACTAGAATAGTGACCACTGCATATCAGGCCACCTTCTCACATTGGTGAGCAGCGGTTGGGATTTGAGCTTGCTGTTGTTTTACCACACGTATCCTAAGAATATCTTGCTGAAAGATCACATAAGTACTGTTAGTACATATAACTAAGCTTAGAATACTCTGAGTTCTACTGAACCAGCTGTTGCAGATCCTCAAGGCTTAGCACACCTTGGCTGCAACTCTTAGCAAGGGATCAGTAGGTAAACACATAGTGTAGGTAGGTGCATCACTTACACCACACTAGAATCAGCATGTCAGACAAAGGAGGAAACTCTGAGTATCCCCTTGTGTCAGTGGACCCTCCACAGGTCCTTACTTCAAAATATGCTGCTCTTAGCTTCCATGAGATGAGACAAGTGTGTACTCTCAGGAAACTAAAACAGGGGTCTAACCCCACCACTTCCTTTCTGATTGGTCTCTTAGAGGCTTATGATGCCAGTAGGGCTGGTAACCCAGACCCTTCTAATCCAGAAGGAAGTTTGCCCTCCTTACAGGGACCCTTTGATAGCCAGGAACATCCCCTCCAGGAAGCAGATGATGCTGAGGATGAGGATGATGACCAGTTGTCAGGGGATGAGGCAGATAAGGGACAGGTAGAAGTCAGTAGACTAACCAGGTCCAACTTAAGCAGACATGAGCTTGGTACTGGGGGACCCCTGGGCCCACTCTCAGGTCAGCTTAACATTGGGAATGGACGAGTTAGGTCTCTATCAAGAGGCTCTAACAGATCCTTTCGAACCAATGGCTCTCTCAACTCTTCTCACAGGGGGATGTCTTCCCCTAAGAGGAGAGTGTATGAAGCTGAAGAAAGGGCAATCAAACTGAGGATTGAAAGGGAAGAACTTGCCCTGGCCAAAGAGAGACTTGCCCTTGCTAGAGAGCAAGAATTGTGTGGGCTACAGCCCACTGGTGGCAGCAATAAACCTAGCAATAGGGAAAGGAGTTTTGATACAAAGCACCCGAATAAGATAGTGCCCCCCTTTAAAGAAGGGGATGACATCCACAAATGGATTACTGCTTTGGAGAGAGCCTGCACTGTGCAGGGTGTTCCCCCAAAGTCAGTGGGCAGCTATCTTGTGGCTCTCCTTTGATGGTAAAGGTAGAGATAAGCTCCTCACCACAAGGGTGGAGGATGCTAACAATTACAAAATCTTGAAGAATACACTGGTTGATGGGTTTGGTTTAACCACTGAACAATACAGGATGCTGTTCAGAGACACCCAGAAAACTCAGTCTCAAGATTGGACTGACTTTGTTGATTGTGCCACTAAGGCTTTTGAAGGCTGGCTACTGGGTAGTAAGGTTACTGATTTTAAAGGATTGTATAATCTAATTATGAGGGAGCAAATCTTAAATAATTGTCAGAACCAGCTATTACATCAGCACCTGGTAGACTCTGAGTTGACCTCTCCACAGGAATTGGGTAAGAGGGCAGACAAATGGGTCAGAACCAGGGTTAGGCCTAGAAACCAGGGTGGTGACCAGAAAAAGGAATCAACCAAGCCTCAAGAGAAGGGTGGGGATAAATCCACAGAGAAGACTTCCCAAGGGCCCCAAAACTCCAACAAGGGTGGTGGGTCCCAGAACACTCCTTCAGAACAGAAGAAACCCTATTGCCATACCTGTAAACAGGTGGGTCATTACAAAAGTGATGCCAGTTGCCCTAAAAATGGTAATAAGGGAAATATACCCCCAGGTAATACTCCTAAACCTCCTGTTACCACTAGTGGTAATCCCCCAGGTGGTGGGAGTGCCCCCAAGAATGTGGTGAGCATTACTTTGGGCAATCAGGAGGACTATGGCCTAGCCAGGTTCCCTGACCACACTCTTGTCTGTGAGACTGGCATGGGGTTTGCCAACTTCACTACTGGACCCCACATTTTGGGAAAGTATAGACAAGAAGTTTTAGTGAATGGTCAGAAAGTTGAGGCATTCAGAGACACAGGGGCCAGCCTCACCATGGTGAGTGACCATCTGGTCCCCTCTGCTCAACTGATCCCTGGTTTTACTTATCAGGTGACAGACATTCATGGAATGAAGAGAAGGCATCCCATGGCAGTAGTCAAGCTAGGCTGGGGTAATGTCACAGGGCCCATGAGAGTGGCAGTGACAGATAACCTACCTGTCGATTGCTTACTGGGGAATGACCTGGAACTCTCAGCATGGGCTGAGGTGGAACACGAAACTCATTCCAGAATGATAGGCCTATCCAGACAGGTTAGTGGGGCAGTAATAGCTACAGCCCCAGTCCAAGCACCATTCCTCCCTGAAAAGGTTGGAAGGGCAGTGGTAGCCACTGCCCAGGCTCAGACAGACTTTCCAGAGCAGGATAGGAGGGCTGTGACAGTCACAGCCCAAACACAGACTGAGTGCCCTCCTGAAAAGGTTGGCAAGGTTGAAATGGTCTCAGCCTCTACTCAGACAGATAGTGAGGTTGTGAAGCCTGAAACAATGGATCACTCCACTCAAACAGAGAGCATTGAGGAGGAAGAAGAGTCTTCCCCCTCCCAGACACTAGGTGAGAGCCAGCCTCCTCAGGGAGCTGACTCTACCCCTGTTGAAGGAACTGCCCCAGAGGTAGTCAGGCCTAGCCTGGCAGAGCCCCTGATGGCAGTGGACCCTTCCCAGGTGGGACACAGTCTGGAGCAGGTAACCTGCACCTTTCTACCCTGCCTCAGTCAGCCCAGGGCTGAAGAGATCAGGGAGGCCAGTGGTGGACCCAAAAGGGCCCCCTGTCCAAAAGAACCCCTTAATCAGCAGATTAGGATCACTGAAGCTGGTAAACCTAGCCAAGTGAAAATAGAACAGACTCCTTAGGGATCCCCCTTAAAAGTAGTTAGGGAACTCCCACAGCTGGACACTGTTGGGCACAGCCAAACATGGGGCCTAAAAATCCCAGACCTGACCTGTCCCTCCAGTAAGCCAAACAGAGGGACTCAGCCTCCAGCTCTAGGTAGCCAGAGGCTGACCCTGAGAGCTCAGTGCATCTCAGCTAAAGAAAGAAAGGCACACATGATGAATGGTGATTGGAGGAAGTTGAGCCCAAATGTAGAGGAGCCTCACTTCAGTACTATATCCCAGCATCAGCCTTCTTCTTTCCCAAGACACACCAGAGACAGAGATTCCCTATGGTGGAGACCCTCAGATACCCTTAGGGTGAGGGGTTGCCTAGTGGACCATGACACAGGGGGAAACCAAGCCAGAGCTGGTCCTTCCTTATATGGCCACTTAGGTAATAGAGGCTTACCTGGACAAGGATAGCCGTATCTCCTTTCGTTTGGGGGGGGGGTTGTGTAGGAAGGTACATCCTGACTATGGTTGCCCTCAACTTTTTGCCCTGTGTTTTAGCTGGTTTTTGACATAGTCGACCTGGGACCCTGCCAATCAGGACCCCAGGCCTACTGCTCTCTCTTTAAAATGGATTCCATGTACCCTAGGTGCATTTCCAATTGGTACTGGGCCACCTTATCAGACCCTGTAACTCAGGGCATAGGTGTACACAGGGCTGCCAGGGGCTGCAGCATGTATTATGCCACCCCTGGCTGGCCTCCTAAATTTGACACAACTAGCTGCATGACAGCTGGGGCAAAGTCGTGTAATCACCCTTTGCTGTAGGTGTAGTATACCTATACCTAACCCTAAAATGGACACACAGATTCCTATCAGTCACTCCTATGGCAGGCCTTGACAATCCTGAAGGCAGAGTGCTTGGAATTGTGTGAGATGGTGCTCTGGCATGAGCTGAGCCTGTCTGCAGCTTGCGGAATAAAGTCCTAATAGCTGTTCCATGATATCGCATACCATATACTCTTAAGTGCATTATAATCCTCGCGGTTAAATGCTAACTTTGGTATTGCTTTATCAAAACATGTCGAGTAAGGTGTCATACAAATTGGAATACTAACCCCTCGCCAATTCTGGCGACGGGGTTAGCATTCCACCCTTCTAGAGGGACACGACATGTATGTACCTGTGAACCCCGGTTAAAGTTAACTAAAGCCTCAGCTCCACAAAATGGATGCTGCCACCACAGACACGAGTCTGACCCCCTGCAGCTGGGAGTCCTTCCAGCGAGGGGAGCCTGGACAAAGGGTTTCCTGTCAGGGGCAGTGCTAGCACCGTCCCAGACATGGTTTTGTGTATCCTGGGTAGGCAGGGCTTTACAGGAAGGTGACTGCTGAGTGGCACCCCGGTGCTCACTACGCATAGGCCGGTCTGAACCAGTTCCAGGGGCACACCAGCCCCTGGCCTGGGGAAGTCCGGCATGGCAGAGGGGTGTAACCACCCCCCTCCTAGTCCCACCCATAGGCAGGACCTAGTCACCGGGTCAGCCCCCTTTTTTAGTATAAAGATGGGAGCGGGCCCCCTGTTCAAATTAGATCATCTTTGGAATCAAGACACGACTTTCTGCGAAAGGACTTCACGATTTCTTCATCAAGATTCTCCCTTGTGGCTAAGGAGTAGTCACCCTGCATCCGCAGGCACCATCCTAAAGAACACTGCGGTCTGCTGCAAGTCCTTCATCACGAATCCGACGACCCAGCTCGACGAGACCCGGCTTCCCTGGCACCTCTGACCTCTACTCACCTCTACAGCCAAGCTGAGAACCGTGAGTGCGACGAGACCTCGAGGGACCGACGATCGCCAAGACTGCACGACATCTTTACTGCAAGCCCACCGTGTCCTCCACGGGTGAGTGCTTTGGGGTCCGAGAAGCCCCGACCCTGCACAGCTCCAGCACCCAAGATCAGCCTCCCTGCATCTCCACGATCTGCGTGGGGCCCTTCTGCTGTTTGCTGTGCACCGCGTTGTTTGGCTACTAGCCGGCTGGCTTGTGGCCTTCTGAACGACGCCCGACGACATCACTGCTGCTGGTCTGGTTGCTCCAGACTGGCCCTTGCTTCCTTCTTGAAGAGAGGCACCCCGGACCCTCCTGGTCCACTCCAGACGCCATTTTAGGTCCACCGCGTGGGCTTGAATTTGCCAAGGCTTTGTTGCCCAATCCTGGGTCCAGCGACGCCGACAGCTTCTATCTTCGTGGGACAGCTCGATCCTCCTTCCTGGTCGCCGACAACGCCTCCTGGTCCGTGAGATCTCCGAGCACAGCGTCACCCACACGCCTTGTCGAGGTGGCTACCATCCGGTGCCCTCCTGGTGCCCACTGACTACTGGCTAGTAGACTCGAACTTGGTCCCCTCTGCTTTCAGGTGTCATCTTCCATCGATCCAGGCTTGGATCCACCAAACTTTCTTCACTGGTCGCCTGCCAGCAACTTCTTTCTTCCAGGCTCCTGGTCCGTCAACGAGGATTCCCGACGTCTTTTGAGTCCTATGCAGCTGCAGCCCCTGGGCTAGGTAACTTCGGCATTTCGGTGCCCCAGCATAGCCTCACTATCCAAGGGTCAGAATCTACTTTCGTTTTCTCCCTACCAGGTCGGGTTCGCCCGAGAACACTAACTTTGCAAATTCTAGCTACCATAGACTTTGTCCCGCATCTCGCGTGAGAGTGCACACACTGCACCCGAGTCCCCTGGGTCTCCTAGAAGTAATCTAACGATTCTATAGTCAAGTCCTAGCGATTCCAAAGCCTATTAGTACTGTACTTACCTGCTAGTAATTTCGCATTCCGCTTTTCAAGTATATAGTTTTCCGTGCCCCTCGGGCATTTGTATATACTGTGCTAACTTAAGTATTTTTGTAAGAGTTTTGGTTTGTGCTTAGTACCCTGTCCTCATAAAGAGTACAGGGCTGTTGTGATCTTTAATAAATAACTGTTTATTTTCATAACACTTGTGTGGTGTCCTTTCACTTGGTGTTCAAGGGGTATATGTGGTATAACAGCTGGCTTAACACGCCCTCTCGAGTCTTTAGCCTTAGACTGCTCGTATCCACGCTACTAGGATAGCTGGTCTATAAGGTTGACTTACAACCAATCATCAATAAGGGTTGCTGGACTGATACATAGTGTTCACTAGAATAGTGACCACTGCATATCAGGCCACCTTCTCACAATCCTCCCTTAAGACCTTTTTGGCTTAAATTTGCAATTTCTATAGTTAGTCTTTTAGTGGGGTCACAAGTAAGTTTTTTGTAATGGGCAGGGACGGAAAGTTGTTTAAGCATTTCATCGTCATATTTTGATTTCTGCCATAAAACTATCCCACCACCCTTATCAGCCGGCTTGAGTAATGCATCTGGCAAATTCTGGAGATTTTGTAGGGCTACCTGTTGTTCTTTAGGTAAGTTGGAGATATATTTACGTGAAGTTTTAAATAGATTTTCTATCTCCAGTAGTGTTGCATTCTCAAAGGTGATGATGTCTTTGTTCACCATGGCATTAGATGGATAAAAAGTGGAGGGATTCCTAAGTCCTGTGTAACCTGGTTTTGGGTCAGATGTATTATTTGAAAAAAAGATTTTCAGTCTGACTGTTCGAAAGAAACGGTACAGTTCCAACTTTGTTTGAAAGAGATCGTTCTTATAAGTTGGCACGAAGCTGAGGCCATTTGAGAGACAGCAGTAATAAAGGAAGTCGAGAAATTCAATTTTGATTCAACAACCAGTATACTTGCTTCTATGGACATAGAAAGTTTGTATACTAATATTCCACAGAGCGAAGTCTTAGATTTACTTTACAAACTTTTGGAATCGAGACCAAGACCCCACTCTGTTCCCACTGAATTTATCATAGAGTGTACAAGAATACCACTATGTGAGAATTTTTTTCTGTACCAAAACACGTTTTACCAACAGCAGACAGGGGTAGCCATGGGCGCAGTTTTTGCCCCAGATATTGCAAACATCTATGTTGCCCAATTTGAGGATGATTACATCTGGCATCCTTCCAATCCATTTTCATCAAGAATTCTAAAATGGCTGCGTTACATTGATGACGTGTTTTTAATTTGGGAGGGTACTGTTGACCAATTGAAAGAATTTCACGCTTGGTTAAATACCAGAAATACTAACCTCCAATTCACACTAGAATACAATAATACTGAGATGCCATTTTTGGACATCACAATCAAGGTAGATATGAACAATCAACTTTTCATTACCCTATTTACTAAAAAAACTGCTAGGAATACGCTACTTACATATACAAGCCATCACCCACAAGCGTTGAAAGATGGTCTACCCTTTGGACAGTTTCTTCGCCTTCGGCGAAACTGTACATATAAAGATGATTACTTCCAGGAAGCAAAAAAGCTAAAAGACAAACTATTTTCCCGTGGTTATCCAGGAAAACTATTGAGGAAATCAATGAAAAGGGCCTGGTACCAAGATCGTGAGGCTCTACTGACAGTTAAGGAACGGACAAATGAAACCAACATAGTATGTGTTACCACCTTTGGCACGCATTCAAATGCGATTAAAAAAATTGTGTCAAAACAATGGAATCTAATCCAATCCTTTCCTGAATTCAAACAGAAACCACTATTTGCCTTCAAACGAGGCACTAACCTACAAGACAGGCTGATCCATGCATATGACAGTCCCTCTGTAGTTAACATCGTAGACAACATGAGGCAACTCAGTCCTGTAGTAGGCCACTTCAAATGCAATAATTGTGCTGCTTGTGCTACCACTGCGACAGTTAAGAACTGCACAATTAATAACATCAAGTTCACGAATAAAAGTTTCTCAAATTGCAATATCACCAAATGTGGTCTACTGCATTCAATGCCCCTGTCTGTTACATTATTTGGGTAAAACAATCCAACCCATAAAGAAGCGCATTTTACAACACCAGTCGCGCATTCGTTGTAAAAAGGAAACTGCTCCCTTACTGGAGCATTACCTCCGACTGGGGCATAAAGAGACTGATATGACATGGTGGGTGTTGGAAGTAGTAAAACCTAACAAAAGGCAAAACAATGTCAATAAAATATTGACATTGCGAGAAGGTAAACTGATTTGCCTCACTGACACTGTAAAACGAGGCTTGAACTCAGCCACGGAATGGCATGCTCTTGCATGCCTTTCGTGAGCCATTTAATAACCCATGCTGTCGGTCATTCCATTACAAATAAGTAAGGTCCTTGATCTATACCCAGATCCACATCATGTGATTTGCCTCTGCACAATACATATCTAAGACTGCATCAATAAACATATACACCGATATGTATTCGTAACAATAACATGCACTAATGTTTTTTTAACTTTTGGTACTTTATTGCATTGTCCCTGTAAACTGTAAGAACGGATGTTCTATGAGTAAGTCCATGAAATCCCCCTATTTTTAAGACGACTTAACCCATGTACGATAGGTACTATTGTTTATTGACTAGTCCAACATGGCGGACATACTTAGTCCCATTTCGATATCCAAACATTTGCCCTTAAATACCGGCGCGAGCGATAACAACGTGTGGCTTCATTTCGGATGATACGCTTTTTTGATGACACCTCGCTGTAATTCTAGGTAAGGACTATACAAACGCGTAGCTTAAACTAATTGGGGTTAAGAATACGCTGCACTTCTATTAGAATTATGGAATAGCCGTAACTCTTCCTATCGACTAATCCTGGTTTGATCATGGCCATGCTGTCCCGTTTACCTATTCCTTGCACATTGAATTGTTTTTCATTTGCACTAGCGCTTCACTTGAGTAAACGATTAAAAGTCAGCAGCGCGCATACACCTTTTTATATATGCACTGAAAAACCAGGCTGCCTCTTTTAAATACTCACTGAGCAGCACAAATGCTTCAGATCGATATATGGATTGTATATACATCCACGCGGTAATTACGGTTCAGCAATTATTGACGCTCTACAGGCTGCCACAACTCATATAACGCCATTAGAGTTAAAACATCCGTGCATTTCTTGTACTTTTTAACAGGCGCTGCAGGACTTGAGACTGCTCATAAGCTCAATTAAGCTTCAACTGGTCGTTACGTCTCAGGATTAGTTTTGAGACTCGATAAGACCTTATCTGATATACATGGGGTAAGACCTATTTTTAAGTACAAATTGGGCTCTCTTTGCAAAAATGTACCACATCCTGAAAACATTTACTATTACCCTTTCAGATGAACTTTGCGGTATATAATACCTGAACCATATGCGAGTGGAGTTCTGACTTCACACTCAGCTTTGATGAGCGTTTTCTACAATTAATAGGTACGTTCCTTGGCAATTAAATAAGCTTCCCCCTTTTAGATTGTTAATACACAAACCTAAAACAAAAATTTTCAATTCCCAGTCAGGTTATTGGGATACTGTGATTCACCCACTATTTCCCTGCGGGCAACTGCGACAGAAGTCTGAAAGCAGGTATTCAAAAATCATGTACTTTTACACTAATAGATGCATATTTGCACTAATTTAAAATAGGCTTCATATGACATCCGAACTATAACATCTCTAACTCAATGACTCATTAGTAATGCTCAGAATGTATATAAGTAGCTATGAAGTCTTCATATTGATAAGTTAGTCGATGCAACTAGACCTTTGATGTAGATACAATGACCAAGATGTATTAGAGGCACCCCAACTCAAATGTTTTATTTGGATTGAAATTGTTCTAGTATCTCTCTAGCTTAACCATGGAGATAATACGAAAATTATTTGTGTACTGTGGTTATGATAATAGAAACTAATGGAATGTCTCTTGTTTTTAAATCAATGATTTATGCATTCACATTGTATTTAGTAATATGAATCTCATGTTCACATGTATGTTGTATATATTATGATGTTTGCACATGTATGTTGTATATATCATGATGTTGTCTTTTGTCATTATAGTTTAATGTTATTGTTTTGTCACCAGGGTGTAACGAATATAGCCAGTGTTATGTTGTAACTGTAAATATTTTTTAATTTGCAGACTACAATATTTCTATACAGATTTGAACTGATAACAGTCCTGAGGATGGTTTCATCAAATAACTGCTAAGAAACCGAAACGTCGACAATACACCTCATCCCTTTCTTTGTTTTACTCAATGTGTTTTGGGATAGGTGTTTTTTAGGTTCTGTTGAGTCACCTAGTAAATTTATTTTTATGTGTACCCACAGTCCTAAAATCTTATTTGCCTAATTATCTGTATATGAAGCTGATTTTCTTCAATGAATTATTTGATAAAAACATTTTTTTCGTATACACCTTGTGTCTTTGTTTATATGTTATATGTTGATAACACAAATTGATTGTTAGGATTAATTCACTGCAAGGACGATCAATTGGTTCTTTTCTGAATAATTTTAATTTACAAACACAGATTGAATAAAGTCCCTTGAAGGCACTCTTACCCTTCTACCTTTATTACCCAAGCCCTCAAGGGTATTCCGGGTTGCTCACTTCCTTAATAATCACTCGTGCACAGACGACTGTCTGGTGTGAGCCGCTTTAACCAGTGGTCAGTTTTCTTTATTTATTATTTTTTTAAGAATTATCATCAATCAATGTCTGAGGCTGAAACCTTAGCCTATACTGATGAGTATATGTTAAAAATTGCGTCTGGTCCTTCCCTTTTAGGGAACAAAGGTCCAGTTACCACCTCACCGTATGAGTCAGATCTAAACCAACTAGAAAGACTCAAAAAGAAACTGTTACGCACAGAACTTCAATCAAAATTTCTAACTGACTGTCTTAACGCCAATATCATACCGGCAGGTTTACAGATTCGTAATGTTCCAATAATATTTGTTGACGACGAAGAATTTAAGATCGGCTTCAGCTTCTCTGCCAACCGATGCTCACGCACCTGGATGGTGTTAAGCATTGAAACTGCTCTTCGCCAAATCTAAAAATTGACAAAAGAAATAGAGGCTTTAGAGAAAAAGATTTCTGGTGACAGTACCATCACCAATAGCAAACTTTTACTTGAAAAAATACAACAAACCATCAAAGAGTTTGAAGAATTCAATTCCCATAAAAAAACTGAAAAACTCCAGAATGACATAAAAAGATACAACAAAGAAAATACCTATCCGTATCTAAGAAAGGACTATTATACATCACAAGGCCCCATCAACCAGCCCTCCAAAAGAGTCACATTCTCTGAAAGTGGATCAGAATCTGGAGGTGACAGATCATTTAATTCCAACTATCGTCATAACGACCAAGAACCCTCAACATCTCATCAATCCCCTTTTTTAGGACAGGGCCAACGAGGCTCCAGGCCCCCAGGGAGACATCAACCACCGAAACGGGGATGGTACCGGAAACAATATACTCCGGGCTTTCGCCAAACCCGGAACCGGTATTACGAATGGTAAATCAAAACCTTACAATTCCCATCTTTAATCTGTCAACTTACAAACTTTCTGAACATGAAATGGCAGTTCTCTCAAATGGCCTCAGCTTCGTGCCAACTTATAAGAACGATCTCTTTCAAACAAAGTTGGAACTGTACCGTTTCTTTCGAACAGTCAGACTGAAATTTTTTTTTTCAAATAATACATCTGACCCAAAACCAGGTTACACAGGACTTAGGAATCCCTCCACTTTTTATCCATCTAATGCCATGGTGAACAAAGACATCATCAACTTTGAGAATGCAACACCACTGGAGATAGAAAATCTATTTAAAACTTCACGTAAATATAACTCCAACTACCCTAAAGAACAACAGGTAGCCCTACAAAATCTCCAGAATTTGCCAGATGCATTACTCAAGCCGGCTGATAAGGGTGGTGGGATAGTTTTATGGCAGAAATCAAAATATGACGATGAAATGCTTAAACAACTTTCCGTCCCTGCCCATTACAAAAAACTTACTTGTGACCCCACTAAAAGACTAACTACAGAAATTGCAAATTTAAGCCAAAAAGGTCTTAAGGGAGGATGGCTTAATGAGAAGGAGGCTTCATTCCTGGTTAACAAAACACCTACTGTACCAGTGATCTATATGCTCCCGAAGGTGCATAAGGACTTAAACAACCCCCCGGGACGCCCAATTGTTTCGGAGTGCAACTCAGTCCTTAAGCCACTGGCACAATACGCAGATTTTTTTGTAAGGCCATTTGCTGTTGAACGCTCTACATACATCAGAGATACAACAGCAGTAATAAATGAAGTCGAGAAATTCAATTTTGATTCAACAACCAGTATACTTGCTTCTATGGACATAGAAAGTTTGTATACTAATATTCCACAGAGCGAAGTCTTAGATTTACTTTACAAACTTTTGGAATCGAGACCAAGACCCCACTCTGTTCCCACTGAATTTATCATAGAGTGTACAAGAATACCACTATGTGAGAATTTTTTTCTGTACCAAAACACGTTTTACCAACAGCAGAAAGGGGTAGCCATGGGCGCAGTTTTTGCCCCAGATATTGCAAACATCTATGTTGCCCAATTTGAGGATGATTACATCTGGCATCCTTCCAATCCATTTTCATCAAGAATTCTAAAATGGCTGCGTTACATTGATGATGTGTTTTTAATTTGGGAGGGTACTGTTGACCAATTGAAAGAATTTCACGCTTGGTTAAATACCAGAAATACTAACCTCCAATTCACACTAGAATACAATAATACTGAGATGCCATTTTTGGACTTCACAATCAAGGTAGATATGAACAATCAACTTTTCACTACCCTATTTACTAAAAAAACTGCTAGGAAAACGCTACTTAAATATTGTAATGGCTGCCTTTTTGGCCCCTTTATGGGGGAGGAATGATGGAGAGTGACTCCAGCCCATCACCCCCATAGTGTAGGGATTAGAATTATAGAGAGGACCCCTATTTTCCATATATTAGAGCATTTTCGTGTCCCTTTCCCTAGAGCAGGGTGTATGAATTTAAGTTAGGGGTTAGATATATGAGTATTAGTCATGATCTGCACATTTGCTAATATGTTAGAATATCTTCTATGGAGTTATGCGTATTGTGGGCTCCGTAGGCCTTAAAACGAGACAGACTCCATCTTGCTTTCTGCCCGGTAGCCTGCGAGGCCTTCTAGGTGAAGTGTAATGTTTTAGTTTCAAGCTGTTGTTCGCTTGGAAAGAACCGGCTCAGGCTGGCCCTTATCGAAGGAATGTATTTTTCTCCACTCCGAAGACACAACTTCAGGCCGGCCGGCTGGGAAAGTGTACTTGGTACGGGGAGGTACAAGAATTTGGTGGGCGGCAGGTTACTGGCCGTAGCTTTCCATGAAGGAACGGGCTTTGATATTAGCGAAGGAGTTAGAGAGAAGTGGGTTAGTTCATAGGCGGCGTTCAGCCGTTAGCATCTCTGCCATTAATTATCTCATGGCGGACAGTCGCCATCTTTGAAGTCCGAGAAAGATTTAAGACCGTAACTCTCTGAGAAAGACTGAAGGAGAACTAGCGCGGAGCGCATTCATACAGAGAGAGAAAGAGACGGTAGCTTATAAACAGCAAGGTTCCGGTGCCCTGGAGGGAAGCAGACGAGGTTGAGCCTAGCGGTGCAGACGTGTACTTGTGACGGCTGGGGTGTGACTGCGAGACGAGCCAGGACACAGAGACAAGGAGGGAACCTAGATGACTGCCGAGTCCCGACTTCATATTAACCAGGTGACCTCCGTCCTTTTCCTAATTAGCGCGCACTCTAATCTTTATCTTTCCTGTGTAGAAATTATTGTTGCATAGTGATGTGATTTGCATGTGGTGTTAATAAATATCCCAATTCTTATAGAATTACCGTGTGCCTTGTGTTCCTGTTTCATCCTGGTAAATGCATCTCCTAGTTGAGCATTATTTATGTGAACGGATGTGAAATCCCGATCAGGTAAATGGTAATCGAATAAAGAGGGAGTGAGTGGACCTTCGATACCAAGAACAGGAGGTACTAGATATAATTCGGAAACCATACTACAAAGTCGTAATTATAGTTTTATCCTGAGTAGATAACTAAGGCATTATCCTATATGAGTGTTCATAGGAATGTGGTCGTCGACGTGTCGTCGGCGTTAATGAGAGCGCTGGGGAGGATACCAGCGTGTAGGGTCTGACAGGATTGTCGACCGGAAGTTACAAATGAGAGCGCTGGGGGGGATACCAGCGTGTAGGGTCTGACAGGATTGTCGACCGGAAGTTATGAATGAGAGCACCAAGTTCTGCAGGCTTGGTGTGTAGCCGCACCGGATTGTGCGCGATTTCTGCCCTGGGGTAGATTGGTCTGGGCCAGAGTGGCCGCGAGACCCCTTGTTGTGAATAAGGTATCATAGAGTGTAAAGATAATTGTATATATGTGTGCCGTTATTCCCCATTTTTAGGTCTGATCTATCCAGTGTAAATATATTCTAAGGAGGGAAGGTGAGTACGTTTTGGCTGGGTCACAGGGGCCCCTGGGGGCTGATCCCATCTAAGCGGAAAATCCGGCCAATACAAATATACAAGCCATCACCCACAAGCGTTGAAAGATGGTCTACCCTTTGGACAGTTTCTTCGCCTTCGGCGAAACTGTACATATAAAGATGATTACTTCCAGGAAGCAAAAAAGCTAAAAGACAAACTATTTTCCCGTGGTTATCCAGGAAAACTATTGAGGAAATCAATGAAAAGGGCCTGGTACCAAGATCGTGAGGCTCTACTGACAATTAAGGAACGGACAAATGAAACCAACATAGTATGTGTTACCACCTTTGGCACGCATTCAAATGCGATTAAAAAAATCGTGTCAAAACAATGGAATCTAATCCAATCCTTTCCTGAATTCAAACAGAAACCACTATTTGCCTTCAAACGAGGCACTAACCTACAAGACAGGCTGATCCATGCATATGACAGTCCCTCTGTAGTTAACATCGTAGACAACATGAGGCAACTCAGTCCTGTAGTAGGCCACTTCAAATGCAATAATTGTGCTGCTTGTGCTACCACTGCGACAGTTAAGAACTGCACAATTAATAACATCAAGTTCACGAATAAAAGTTTCTCAAATTGCAATATCACCAAATGTGGTCTACTGCATTCAATGCCCCTGTCTGTTACATTATTTGGGTAAAACAATCCAACCCATAAAGAAGCGCATTTTACAACACCAGTCGCGCATTCGTTGTAAAAAGGAAACTGCTCCCTTAGTGGAGCATTACCTCCGACTGGGGCATAAAGAGACTGATATGACATGGTGGGTGTTGGAAGTAGTAAAACCTAACAAAAGGCAAAACAATGTCAATAAAATATTGACATTGCGAGAAGGTAAACTGATTTGCCTCACTGACACTGTAAAACGAGGCTTGAACTCAGCCACGGAATGGCATGCTCTTGCATGCCTTTCGTGAGCCATTTAATAACCCATGCTGTCTGTCATTCCATTACAAATAAGTAAGGTCCTTGATCTATACCCAGATCCACATCATGTGATTTGCCTCTGCACAATACATATCTAAGACTGCATCAATAAACGTATACACCGATATGTATTCGTAACAATAACATGCACTAATGTTTTTTTAACTTTTGGTACTTTATTGCATTGTCCCTGTAAACTGTAAGAACGGATGTTCTATGAGTAAGTCCATGAAATCCCCCTATTTTTAAGACGACTTAACCCATGTACGATAGGTACTATTGTTTATTGACTAGTCCAACATGGCGGACATACTTAGTCCCATTTCGATATCCAAACATTTGCCCTTAAATACCGGCGCGAGCGATAACAACGTGTGGCTTCATTTCGGATGATACGCTTTTTTGATGACACCTCGCTGTAATTCTAGGTAAGGACTATACAAACGCGTAGCTTAAACTAATTGGGGTTAAGAATACTCTGCACTTCTATTAGAATTATGGAATAGCCGTAACTCTTCCTATCGACTAATCCTGGTTTGATCATGGCCATGCTGTCCCGTTTACCTATTCCTTGCACATTGAATTGTTTTTCATTTGCACTAGCGCTTCACTTGAGTAAACGATTAAAAGTCAGCAGCGCGCATGCACCTTTTTATATATGCACTGAAAAACCAGGCTGCCTCTTTTAAATACTCACTGAGCAGCACAAATGCTTCAGATCGATATATGGATTGTATATACATCCACGCGGTAATTACGGTTCAGCAATTATTGACGCTCTACAGGCTGCCACAACTCATATAACGCCATTAGAGTTAAAACATCCGTGCATTTCTTGTACTTTTTAACAGGCGCTGCAGGACTTGAGACTGCTCATAAGCTCAATTAAGCTTCAACTGGTCGTTACGTCTCAGGATTAGTTTTGAGACTCGATAAGACCTTATCTGATATACATGGGGTAAGACCTATTTTTAAGTACAAATTGGGCTCTCTTTGCAAAAATGTACCACATCCTGAAAACATTTACTATTACCCTTTCAGATGAACTTTGCGGTATATAATACCTGAACCATATGCGAGTGGAGTTCTGACTTCACACTCAGCTTTGATGAGCGTTTTCTACAATTAATAGGTACGTTCCTTGGCAATTAAATAAGCTTCCCCCTTTTAGATTGTTAATACACAAACCTAAAACAAAAATTTTCAATTCCCAGTCAGGTTATTGGGATACTGTGATTCACCCACTATTTCCCTGCGGGCAACTGCGACAGAAGTCTGAAAGCAGGTATTCAAAAATCATGTACTTTTACACTAATAGATGCATATTTGCACTAATTTAAAATAGGCTTCATATAACATCCGAACTATAACATCTCTAACTCAATGACTCATTAGTAATGCTCAGAATGTATATAAGTAGCTATGAAGTCTTCATATTGATAAGTTAGTCGATGCAACTAGACCTTTGATGTAGATACAATGACCAAGATGTATTAGAGGCACCCCAACTCAAATGTTTTATTTGGATTGAAATTGTTCTAGTATCTCTCTAGCTTAACCATGGAGATAATACGAGAATTATTTGTGTACTGTGGTTATGATAATAGAAACTAATGGAATGTCTCTTGTTTTTAAATCAATGATTTATGCATTCACATTGTATTTAGTAATATGAATCTCATGTTCACATGTATGTTGTATATATTATGATGTTTGCACATGTATGTTGTATATATCATGATGTTGTCTTTTGTCATTATAGTTTAATGTTATTGTTTTGTCACCAGGGTGTAACGAATATAGCCAGTGTTATGTTGTAACTGTAAATATTTTTTAATTTGCAGACTACAATATTTCTATACAGATTTGAACTGATAACAGTCCTGAGGATGGTTTCATCAAATAACTGCTAAGAAACCGAAACGTCGACAATACACCTCATCCCTTTCTTTGTTTTACTCAATGTGTTTTGGGATAGGTGTTTTTTAGGTTCTGTTGAGTCACCTAGTAAATTTATTTTTATGTGTACCCACAGTCCTAAAATCTTATTTGCCTAATTATCTGTATATGAAGCTGATTTTCTTCAATGAATTATTTGATAAAAACATTTTTTTCGTATACACCTTGTGTCTTTGTTTATATGTTATATGTTGATAACACAAATTGATTGTTAGGATTAATTCACTGCAAGGACGATCAATTGGTTCTTTTCTGAATAATTTTAATTTACAAACACAGATTGAATAAAGTCCCTTGAAGGCACTCTTACCCTTCTACCTTTATTACCCAAGCCCTCAAGGGTATTCCGGGTTGCTCACTTCCTTAATAATCACTCGTGCACAGACGACTGTCTGGTGTGAGCCGCTTTAACCAGTTGTCAGTTTTCTTTATTTATTATTTTTTTAAGAATTATCATCAATCAATGTCTGAGGCTGAAACCTTAGCCTATACTGATGAGTATATGTTAAAAATTGCGTCTGGTCCTTCCCTTTTAGGGAACAAAGGTCCAGTTACCACCTCACCGTATGAGTCAGATCTAAACCAACTAGAAAGACTCAAAAAGAAACTGGTACGCACAGAACTTCAATCAAAATTTCTAACTGACTGTCTTAACGCCAATATCATACCGGCAGGTTTACAGATTCGTAATGTTCCAATAATATTTGTTGACGACGAAGAATTTAAGATCGGCTTCAGCTTCTCTGCCAACCGATGCTCACGCACCTGGATGGTGTTAAGCATTGAAACTGCTCTTCGCCAAATCTAAAAATTGACAAAAGAAATAGAGGCTTTAGAGAAAAAGATTTCTGGTGACAGTACCATCACCAATAGCAAACTTTTACTTGAAAAAATACAACAAACCATCAAAGAGTTTGAAGAATTCAATTCCCATAAAAAAACTGAAAAACTCCAGAACGACATAAAAAGATACAACAAAGAAAATACCTATCCGTATCTAAGAAAGGACTATTATACATCACAAGGCCCCATCAACCAGCCCTCCAAAAGAGTCACATTCTCTGAAAGTGGATCAGAATCTGGAGGTGACAGATCATTTAATTCCAACTATCGTCATAACGACCAAGAACCCTCAACATCTCATCAATCCCCTTTTTTAGGACAGGGCCAACGAGGCTCCAGGCCCCCAGGGAGACATCAACCACCGAAACGGGGATGGTACCGGAAACAATATACTCCGGGCTTTCGCCAAACCCGGAACCGGTATTACGAATGGTAAATCAAAACCTTACAATTCCCATCTTTAATCTGTCAACTTACAAACTTTCTGAACATGAAATGGCAGTTCTCTCAAATGGCCTCAGCTTCGTGCCAACTTATAAGAACGATCTCTTTCAAACAAAGTTGGAACTGTACCGTTTCTTTCGAACAGTCAGACTGAAATTTTTTTTTTCAAATAATACATCTGACCCAAAACCAGGTTACACAGGACTTAGGAATCCCTCCACTTTTTATCCATCTAATGCCATGGTGAACAAAGACATCATCAACTTTGAGAATGCAACACCACTGGAGATAGAAAATCTATTTAAAACTTCACGTAAATATAACTCCAACTACCCTAAAGAACAACAGGTAGCCCTACAAAATCTCCAGAATTTGCCAGATGCATTACTCAAGCCGGCTGATAAGGGTGGTGGGATAGTTTTATGGCAGAAATCAAAATATGACGATGAAATGCTTAAACAACTTTCCGTCCCTGCCCATTACAAAAAACTTACTTGTGACCCCACTAAAAGACTAACTACAGAAATTGCAAATTTAAGCCAAAAAGGTCTTAAGGGAGGATGGCTTAATGAGAAGGAGGCTTCATTCCTGGTTAACAAAACACCTACTGTACCAGTGATCTATATGCTCCCGAAGGTGCATAAGGACTTAAACAACCCCCCGGGACGCCCAATTGTTTCGGAGTGCAACTCAGTCCTTAAGCCACTGGCACAATACGCAGATTTTTTTGTAAGGCCATTTGCTGTTGAACGCTCTACATACATCAGAGATACAACAGCAGTAATAAATGAAGTCGAGAAATTCAATTTTGATTCAACAACCAGTATACTTGCTTCTATGGACATAGAAAGTTTGTATACTAATATTCCACAGAGCGAAGTCTTAGATTTACTTTACAAACTTTTGGAATCGAGACCAAGACCCCACTCTGTTCCCACTGAATTTATCATAGAGTGTACAAGAATACCACTATGTGAGAATTTTTTTCTGTACCAAAACACGTTTTACCAACAGCAGAAAGGGGTAGCCATGGGCGCAGTTTTTGCCCCAGATATTGCAAACATCTATGTTGCCCAATTTGAGGATGATTACATCTGGCATCCTTCCAATCCATTTTCATCAAGAATTCTAAAATGGCTGCGTTACATTGATGATGTGTTTTTAATTTGGGAGGGTACTGTTGACCAATTGAAAGAATTTCACGCTTGGTTAAATACCAGAAATACTAACCTCCAATTCACACTAGAATACAATAATACTGAGATGCCATTTTTGGACTTCACAATCAAGGTAGATATGAACAATCAACTTTTCACTACCCTATTTACTAAAAAAACTGCTAGGAAAACGCTACTTAAATATACAAGCCATCACCCACAAGCGTTGAAAGATGGTCTACCCTTTGGACAGTTTCTTCGCCTTCGGCGAAACTGTACATATAAAGATGATTACTTCCAGGAAGCAAAAAAGCTAAAAGACAAACTATTTTCCCGTGGTTATCCAGGAACACTATTGAGGAAATCAATGAAAAGGGCCTGGTACCAAGATCGTGAGGCTCTACTGACAATTAAGGAACGGACAAATGAAACCAACATAGTATGTGTTACCACCTTTGGCACGCATTCAAATGCGATTAAAAAAATCGTGTCAAAACAATGGAATCTAATCCAATCCTTTCCTGAATTCAAACAGAAACCACTATTTGCCTTCAAACGAGGCACTAACCTACAAGACAGGCTGATCCATGCATATGACAGTCCCTCTGTAGTTAACATCGTAGACAACATGAGGCAACTCAGTCCTGTAGTAGGCCACTTCAAATGCAATAATTGTGCTGCTTGTGCTACCACTGCGACAGTTAAGAACTGCACAATTAATAACATCAAGTTCACGAATAAAAGTTTCTCAAATTGCAATATCACCAAATGTGGTCTACTGCATTCAATGCCCCTGTCTGTTACATTATTTGGGTAAAACAATCCAACCCATAAAGAAGCGCATTTTACAACACCAGTCGCGCATTCGTTGTAAAAAGGAAACTGCTCCCTTAGTGGAGCATTACCTCCGACTGGGGCATAAAGAGACTGATATGACATGGTGGGTGTTGGAAGTAGTAAAACCTAACAAAAGGCAAAACAATGTCAATAAAATATTGACATTGCGAGAAGGTAAACTGATTTGCCTCACTGACACTGTAAAACGAGGCTTGAACTCAGCCACGGAATGGCATGCTCTTGCATGCCTTTCGTGAGCCATTTAATAACCCATGCTGTCTGTCATTCCATTACAAATAAGTAAGGTCCTTGATCTATACCCAGATCCACATCATGTGATTTGCCTCTGCACAATACATATCTAAGACTGCATCAATAAACGTATACACCGATATGTATTCGTAACAATAACATGCACTAATGTTTTTTTAACTTTTGGTACTTTATTGCATTGTCCCTGTAAACTGTAAGAACGGATGTTCTATGAGTAAGTCCATGAAATCCCCCTATTTTTAAGACGACTTAACCCATGTACGATAGGTACTATTGTTTATTGACTAGTCCAACATGGCGGACATACTTAGTCCCATTTCGATATCCAAACATTTGCCCTTAAATACCGGCGCGAGCGATAACAATGTGTGGCTTCATTTCGGATGATACGCTTTTTTGATGACACCTCGCTGTAATTCTAGGTAAGGACTATACAAACGCGTAGCTTAAACTAATTGGGGTTAAGAATACGCTGCACTTCTATTAGAATTATGGAATAGCCGTAACTCTTCCTATCGACTAATCCTGGTTTGATCATGGCCATGCTGTCCCGTTTACCTATTCCTTGCACATTGAATTGTTTTTCATTTGCACTAGCGCTTCACTTGAGTAAACGATTAAAAGTCAGCAGCGCGCATGCACCTTTTTATATATGCACTGAAAAACCAGGCTGCCTCTTTTAAATACTCACTGAGCAGCACAAATGCTTCAGATCGATATATGGATTGTATATACATCCACGCGGTAATTACGGTTCAGCAATTATTGACGCTCTACAGGCTGCCACAACTCATATAACGCCATTAGAGTTAAAACATCCGTGCATTTCTTGTACTTTTTAACAGGCGCTGCAGGACTTGAGACTGCTCATAAGCTCAATTAAGCTTCAACTGGTCGTTACGTCTCAGGATTAGTTTTGAGACTCGATAAGACCTTATCTGATATACATGGGGTAAGACCTATTTTTAAGTACAAATTGGGCTCTCTTTGCAAAAATGTACCACATCCTGAAAACATTTACTATTACCCTTTCAGATGAACTTTGCGGTATATAATACCTGAACCATATGCGAGTGGAGTTCTGACTTCACACTCAGCTTTGATGAGCGTTTTCTACAATTAATAGGTACGTTCCTTGGCAATTAAATAAGCTTCCCCCTTTTAGATTGTTAATACACAAACCTAAAACAAAAATTTTCAATTCCCAGTCAGGTTATTGGGATACTGTGATTCACCCACTATTTCCCTGCGGGCAACTGCGACAGAAGTCTGAAAGCAGGTATTCAAAAATCATGTACTTTTACACTAATAGATGCATATTTGCACTAATTTAAAATAGGCTTCATATAACATCCGAACTATAACATCTCTAACTCAATGACTCATTAGTAATGCTCAGAATGTATATAAGTAGCTATGAAGTCTTCATATTGATAAGTTAGTCGATGCAACTAGACCTTTGATGTAGATACAATGACCAAGATGTATTAGAGGCACCCCAACTCAAATGTTTTATTTGGATTGAAATTGTTCTAGTATCTCTCTAGCTTAACCATGGAGATAATACGAGAATTATTTGTGTACTGTGGTTATGATAATAGAAACTAATGGAATGTCTCTTGTTTTTAAATCAATGATTTATGCATTCACATTGTATTTAGTAATATGAATCTCATGTTCACATGTATGTTGTATATATTATGATGTTTGCACATGTATGTTGTATATATCATGATGTTGTCTTTTGTCATTATAGTTTAATGTTATTGTTTTGTCACCAGGGTGTAACGAATATAGCCAGTGTTATGTTGTAACTGTAAATATTTTTTAATTTGCAGACTACAATATTTCTATACAGATTTGAACTGATAACAGTCCTGAGGATGGTTTCATCAAATAACTGCTAAGAAACCGAAACGTCGACAATACACCTCATCCCTTTCTTTGTTTTACTCAATGTGTTTTGGGATAGGTGTTTTTTAGGTTCTGTTGAGTCACCTAGTAAATTTATTTTTATGTGTACCCACAGTCCTAAAATCTTATTTGCCTAATTATCTGTATATGAAGCTGATTTTCTTCAATGAATTATTTGATAAAAACATTTTTTTCGTATACACCTTGTGTCTTTGTTTATATGTTATATGTTGATAACACAAATTGATTGTTAGGATTAATTCACTGCAAGGACGATCAATTGGTTCTTTTCTGAATAATTTTAATTTACAAACACAGATTGAATAAAGTCCCTTGAAGGCACTCTTACCCTTCTACCTTTATTACCCAAGCCCTCAAGGGTATTCCGGGTTGCTCACTTCCTTAATAATCACTCGTGCACAGACGACTGTCTGGTGTGAGCCGCTTTAACCAGTGGTCAGTTTTCTTTATTTATTATTTTTTTAAGAATTATCATCAATCAATGTCTGAGGCTGAAACCTTAGCCTATACTGATGAGTATATGTTAAAAATTGCGTCTGGTCCTTCCCTTTTAGGGAACAAAGGTCCAGTTACCACCTCACCGTATGAGTCAGATCTAAACCAACTAGAAAGACTCAAAAAGAAACTGGTACGCACAGAACTTCAATCAAAATTTCTAACTGACTGTCTTAATGCCAATATCATACCGGCAGGTTTACAGATTCGTAATGTTCCAATAATATTTGTTGACGACGAAGAATTTAAGATCGGCTTCAGCTTCTCTGCCAACCGATGCTCACGCACCTGGATGGTGTTAAGCATTGAAACTGCTCTTCGCCAAATCTAAAAATTGACAAAAGAAATAGAGGCTTTAGAGAAAAAGATTTCTGGTGACATTACCATCACCAATAGCAAACTTTTACTTGAAAAAATACAACAAACCATCAAAGAGTTTGAAGAATTCAATTCCCATAAAAAAACTGAAAAACTCCAGAACGACATAAAAAGATACAACAAAGAAAATACCTATCCGTATCTAAGAAAGGACTATTATACATCACAAGGCCCCATCAACCAGCCCTCCAAAAGAGTCACATTCTCTGAAAGTGGATCAGAATCTGGAGGTGACAGATCATTTAATTCCAACTATCGTCATAACGACCAAGAACCCTCAACATCTCATCAATCCCCTTTTTTAGGACAGGGCCAACGAGGCTCCAGGCCCCCAGGGAGACATCAACCACCGAAACGGGGATGGTACCGGAAACAATATACTCCGGGCTTTCGCCAAACCCGGAACCGGTATTACGAATGGTAAATCAAAACCTTACAATTCCCATCTTTAATCTATCAACTTACAAACTTTCTGAACATGAAATGGCAGTTCTCTCAAATGGCCTCAGCTTTGTGCCAACTTATAAGAACGATCTCTTTCAAACAAAGTTGGAACTGTACCGTTTCTTTCGAACAGTCAGACTGAAAAACTTTTTTTCAAATAATACATCTGACCCAAAACCAGGTTACACAGGACTTAGGAATCCCTCCACTTTTTATCCATCTAATGCCATGGTGAACAAAGACATCATCAACTTTGAGAATGCAACACCACTGGAGATAGAAAATCTATTTAAAACTTCACGTAAATATAACTCCAACTACCCTAAAGAACAACAGGTAGCCCTACAAAATCTCCAGAATTTGCCAGATGCATTACTCAAGCCGGCTGATAAGGGTGGTGGGATAGTTTTATGGCAGAAATCAAAATATGACGATGAAATGCTTAAACAACTTTCCGTCCCTGCCCATTACAAAAAACTTACTTGTGACCCCACTAAAAGACTAACTACAGAAATTGCAAATTTAAGCCAAAAAGGTCTTACGGGAGGATGGCTTAATGAGAAGGAGGCTTCATTCCTGGTTAACAAAACACCTACTGTACCAGTGATCTATATGCTCCCGAAGGTGCATAAGGACTTAAACAACCCCCCGGGACGCCCAATTGTTTCGGAGTGCAACTCAGTCCTTAAGCCACTGGCACAATACGCAGATTTTTTTGTAAGGCCATTTGCTGTTGAACGCTCTACATACATCAGAGATACAACAGCAGTAATAAATGAAGTCGAGAAATTCAATTTTGATTCAACAACCAGTATACTTGCTTCTATGGACATAGAAAGTTTGTATACTAATATTCCACAGAGCGAAGTCTTAGATTTACTTTACAAACTTTTGGAATCGAGACCAAGACCCCACTCTGTTCCCACTGAATTTATCATAGAGTGTACAAGAATACCACTATGTGAGAATTTTTTTCTGTACCAAAACACGTTTTACCAACAGCAGAAAGGGGTAGCCATGGGCGCAGTTTTTGCCCCAGATATTGCAAACATCTATGTTGCCCAATTTGAGGATGATTACATCTGGCATCCTTCCAATCCATTTTCATCAAGAATTCTAAAATGGCTGCGTTACATTGATGATGTGTTTTTAATTTGGGAGGGTACTGTTGACCAATTGAAAGAATTTCACGCTTGGTTAAATACCAGAAATACTAACCTCCAATTCACACTAGAATACAATAATACTGAGATGCCATTTTTGGACTTCACAATCAAGGTAGATATGAACAATCAACTTTTCACTACCCTATTTACTAAAAAAACTGCTAGGAATACGCTACTTAAATATAAAAGCCATCACCCACAAGCGTTGAAAGATGGTCTACCCTTTGGACAGTTTCTTCGCCTTCGGCGAAACTGTACATATAAAGATGATTACTTCCAGGAAGCAAAAAAGCTAAAAGACAAACTATTTTCCCGTGGTTATCCAGGAAAACTATTGAGGAAATCAATGAAAAGGGCCTGGTACCAAGATCGTGAGGCTCTACTGACAGTTAAGGAACGGACAAATGAAACCAACATAGTATGTGTTACCACCTTTGGCACGCATTCAAATGCGATTAAAAAAATCGTGTCAAAACAATGGAATCTAATCCAATCCTTTCCTGAATTCAAACAGAAACCACTATTTGCCTTCAAACGAGGCACTAACCTACAAGACAGGCTGATCCATGCATATGACAGTCCCTCTGTAGTTAACATCGTAGACAACATGAGGCAACTCAGTCCTGTAGTAGGCCACTTCAAATGCAATAATTGTGCTGCTTGTGCTACCACTGCGACAGTTAAGAACTGCACAATTAATAACATCAAGTTCACGAATAAAAGTTTCTCAAATTGCAATACCACCAATGTGGTCTACTGCATTCAATGCCCCTGTCTGTTACATTATTTGGGTAAAACAATCCAACCCATAAAGAAGCGCATTTTACAACACCAGTCGCGCATCCGTTGTAAAAAGGAAACTGCTCCCTTAGTGGAGCATTACCTCCGACTGGGGCATAAAGAGACTGATATGACATGGTGGGTGTTGGAAGTAGTAAAGCCTAACAAAAGGCAAAACAATGTCAATAAAATATTGACATTGCGAGAAGGTAAACTGATTTGCCTCACTGACACTGGCTCTTGCATGCCTTTCGTGAGCCATTTAATAACCCATGCTGTCTGTCATTCCATTACAAATAAGTAAGGTCCTTGATCTATACCCAGATCCACATCATGTGATTTGCCTCTGCACAATACATATCTAAGACTGCATCAATAAACATATACACTGATATGTATTCGTAACAATAACATGCACTAATGTTTTTTTAACTTTTGGTACTTTATTGCATTGTCCCTGTAAACTGTAAGAACGGATGTTCTATGAGTAAGTCCATGAAATCCCCCTATTTTTAAGACGACTTAACCCATGTACGATAGGTACTATTGTTTATTGACTAGTCCAACATGGCGGACATACTTAGTCCCATTTCGATATCCAAACATTTGCCCTTAAATACCGGCGCGAGCGATAACAACGTGTGGCTTCATTTCGGATGATACGCTTTTTTGATGACACCTCGCTGTAATTCTAGGTAAGGACTATACGAACGCGTAGCTTAAACTAATTGGGGTTAAGAATACGCTGCACTTCTATTAGAATTATGGAATAGCCGTAACTCTTCCTATCGACTAATCCTGATTTGATCATGGCCATGCTGTCCCGTTTACCTATTCCTTGCACATTGAATTGTTTTTCATTTGCACTAGCGCTTCACTTGAGTAAACAATTAAAAGTCAGCAGCGCGCATACACCTTTTTATATATGCACTGAAAAACCAGGCTGCCTCTTTTAAATACTCATTGAGCAGCACAAATGCTTCAGATCGATATATGGATTGTATATACATCCACGCGGTAATTACGGTTCAGCAATTATTGACGCTCTACAGGCTGCCACAACTCATATAACGCCATTAGAGTTAAAACATCCGTGCATTTCTTGTACTTTTTAACAGGCGCTGCAGGACTTGAGACTGCTCATAAGCTCAATTAAGCTTCAACTGGTCGTTACGTCTCCTGATTAGTTTTGAGACCCGATAAGACCTTATCTGATATACATGGGGTAAGACCTATTTTTAAGTACAAATTGGGCTCTCTTTGCAAAAATGTACCACATCCTGAAAACATTTACTATTACCCTTTCAGATGAACTTTGCGGTATATAATACCTGAACCATATGCGAGTGGAGTTCTGACTTCACACTCAGCTTTGATGAGCGTTTTCTACAATTAATAGGTACGTTCCTTGGCAATTAAATAAGCTTCCCCCTTTTTGATTGTTAATACACAAACCTAAAACAAAAATTTTCAATTCCCAGTCAGGTTATTGGGATACTGTGATTCACCCACTATTTCCCTGCGGGCAACTGCGACAGAAGTCTGTAAGCAGGTATTCAAAAATCATGTACTTTTACACTAATAGATGCATATTTGCACTAATTTAAAATAGGCTTCATATAACATCCGATCTATAACATCTCTAACTCAATGACTCATTAGTAATGCTCAGAATGTATATAAGTAGCTATGAAGTCTTCATATTGATAAGTTAGTCGATGCAACTAGACCTTTGATGTAGATACAATGACCAAGATGTATTAGAGGCACCCCAACTCAAATGTTTTATTTGGATTGAAATTGTTCTAGTATCTCTCTAGCTTAACCATGGAGATAATACGAGAATTATTTGTGTACTGTGGTTATGACAATAGAAACTAATGGAATGTCTCTTGTTTTTAAATCAATGATTTATGCATTCACATTGTATTTAGTAATATGAATCTCATGTTCACATGTATGTTGTATATATTATGATGTTTGCACATGTATGTTGTATATATCATGATGTTGTCTTTTGTCATTATAGTTTAATGTTATTGTTTTGTCACCAGGGTGTAACGAATATAGCCAGTGTTATGTTGTAACTGTAAATATTTTTTAATTTGCAGACTACAATATTTCTATACAGATTTGAACTGATAACAGTCCTGAGGATGGTTTCATCAAATAACTGCTAAGAAACCGAAACGTCGACAATACACCTCATCCCTTTCTTTGTTTTACTCAATGTGTTTTGGGATAGGTGTTTTTTAGGTTCTGTTGAGTCACCTAGTAAATTTATTTTTATGTGTACCCACAGTCCTAAAATCTTATTTGCCTAATTATCTGTATATGAAGCTGATTTTCTTCAATGAATTATTTGATAAAAACATTTTTTTCGTATACACCTTGTGTCTTTGTTTATATGTTATATGTTGATAACACAAATTGATTGTTAGGATTAATTCACTGCAAGGACAATCAATTGGTTCTTTTCTGAATAATTTTAATTTACAAACCCAGATTGATTCAATGGGGCCCTTCAGGTTCGCCAAAACCATATCGGAGCATGATTTGTTCACTTTAGGGCTGAGGTTTTACAGCTGCCAACCGTAACATTCATGTCATATGGGTCGTTGTAGGATACGATCGTTCCTATGAGGTTTCCAGTGTCAGAACTTTGTCCGTGGCTACAGGAGTAGCTTATCAGCGTTCCAGCCCTTTGTGCCTTCGGTGAGAGGAGGAAACCACCTGCATGGCCGCAGAGGAGGCGAGAGGCGCGGCCCCGGGACTGCGAGGATCAGCGTCCAATACCATCAGCTGTTTCCTCTTCCCGCGTGAGCCGCGCCCCCTCCCAGTGCCACGCCCCCACCAAAGTGTTCTTTACCTCTCGCGGCCCCCGCTTCGCGGGCGCCGCTCGCTTCGAGGTTTCCAGTGTCAGAACTTTGTCCGTGGCTACAGGAGTAGCTTATCAGCGTTCCAGCCCTTTGTGCCTTCAGTGAGAGGAGGAAACCACCTGCGTGGCCGCAGAGGAGGCGAGAGGCGCGGCCTCGGGACTGCGAGGATCAGCGTCCAATACCATCAGCTGTTTCCTCTTCCCGCGTGAGCCGCGCCCCCACCCAGTGCCACGCCCCCACCAAAGTGCTCTTTACCTCACGCGGCCCCCGCTTCGCGGGAGCCGCTCGCTTCGAGGTTTCCAGTGTCAGAACTTTGTCCGTGGCTACAGGAGTAGCTTATCAGCGTTCCAGCCCTTTGTGCCTTCGGTGAGAGGAGGAAACCACCTGCGTGGCCGCAGAGGAGGCGGGAGGCGCGGCCCCGGGACTGCGAGGATCAGAGTCCAATACCATCAGCTGTTTCCTCTTCCCGTGTGAGCCGCGCCCCCTCCCAGTGCCATGCCCCCACCAAAGTGCTCTTTACCTCTCGCGGCCCCCGCTTCGCGGGAGCCGCTCGCTTCGAGGTTTCCAGTGTCAGAACTTTGTCCGTGGCTACAGGAGTAGCTTATCAGCGTTCCAGCCCTTTGTGCCTTCGGTGAGAGGAGGAAACCACCTGCGTGGCCGCAGAGGAGGCGAGAGGCGCGGCCCCGGGACTGCGAGGATCAGCGTCCAATACCATCAGCTGTTTCCTCTTCCCGCGTGAGCCGCGCCCCCTCCCAGTGCCACGCACCCTCTCACTTCGCAGGAACTTAAGCAAGGTCACTAACGCGCATCGCGGGACGCGCGGGTCGCAGCCCGGGGCGAAGCCCAGGCAAAGGGCGGGCCATTGTTGCCCGGTAGAGACCGGACCGGGCCACCCCCCTTGGCTTCTACTGACACTATTGGTACCACTCAGTGCATAGGCCTCCATAAATGTCCACCATGCCCGGTAGAACCAGAAGCAAAAATAAAACAGCGATGGCCGTAGCACAAGTCACCGGGCCTATAGACCAATTTATTTCCCGGGTTAATGAGACAATTGACCATAGCATTATTCTTTTGGAAAAAAGAGTATCTTTGGACCTTATGAATGCCAAACGCTCGTCCGTGGGCCTTCTAGCAACTGCAAGCTCACCCGTCCAGCAACCTCTAACTAATTGCTCCCTTCCCTTACCTTCGACTGTTGCTGACACACACACAGTTCCAAGCGCAATCGACTTATCAGTAACTCAATCAGATTCTGACCCGTCATTAGTTGATCTAGAGGTCACTCCAGACCTAGAAGCCTGTCAATCATCCGAAAAGTCAGAGTTAACTGTAGATAAACATCCCCAAGAATCAAAGGTAGGAGCCATTCCCGTATTGTCAGAATTAGGGAATACAGGTTCTACTAAGAACGCGCTTAAGATTAAGAAAAAGCCAAAAACTAAAATTAGGAACCACAACCTTGTCTCACCTACTCCTAACTCTGCATCAGGCATACCTTGCTGGGTCGAAAATATGGTAATAGATCTAAAATCGGACCTTGAAGCTACAATAGCGGCTCAAATTAAGCCTTTAATGTCCAAAATTGACAGACTGACGCCATTAATAAATTCAAAATGGGCTAATAAGGCAAGTGGGAATGTGCCTACACAGACGCACGGGAAAACAAAAGAAGTGCCTCTGGAAAATACATCTAGTAGTAAGTCTTCGAGAGATCCTTCCACTAAGGCCAAAATCTCATCAGATAACCTAGGAACAGCAACACAGCATCTGATTCAAATGGGGGGTAAATCTGTTGTACCTCCCCCAACCCCTAGTGTTATTGGCCCCACCCCGGAGATGCAAACAACCTCTGGCCCAAAAAAAGTGACCAATCAACTAGCAAAGGGATCTAATGGTTTGGATACTAATTCGACATCAACTTCTTCCTCAAACAAGACTCAGGATTCAAAGACAAGGCCGGCTCGTTTTAAGACAATCAACTTGCCGCCGGAAGTTTCTCCCTTTGTGGTTGTATTGAAGGGTGTACCACCACTGAAGGAGGGAAGAAGAGAAACTTTTGTTGAACTGAGAAACAAGTGTGCCCAGTGGCTTCAGTTGCACAAACCTCTACCCATCCATATGAGTGGTGAAATACTTGCTGTTCGTAGAGGAGAGTGGGTGGGCAGGAACACCAACACCATAGCAGGAGATGTTGGTACTGTTAATTTCAGGGATACAGGGGTAGTGAATTATATATGTAATACACCCAGTAGTGCACCTGCTACTCAAATAAATCCACTTCCCTTGTCTTACTTCTCACCCATGCCCCCAAGACAAAATCCCCCTAGATTCAGCTTCCCAATTAACAGAGGGTATACACATGCTCCACACCATATTACTCATCAGTGGCAGCAACCATGGCAAGGCCCACCTCCTCCATTTGACCCCTTTGTTTCCCAGTTTGTCCACTGGAATAGATTCTGTGCGCTGGATGAGGTAGATTGACTCAATTCTGACGAAGCTTCCTCCATACATTTTGACATTAATAGGGGCGAGGAGGAGGGTTCTTCAGTCACATCTCATCCCTCATGCCCTAATCTCCCAACTGCGGCGGTCACCAGCCTGACCAAGCCAACACCTTTTGCTCTAGATAGGGAATGTGTAGATTCCCATAGCCCTAGCGTTTTTAATGGCACTAGAGGAGAATCCATCAAGGACAAAATAAAAATCCTCAGTTGGAACCTTGCGGGCATCCACAGGAAATTAGGTCTGCCCGAGTGGAGTGATTTGGTTGAAGCACACAAGATCTGTATGTTTCAGGAGACCTGGAGCACTGAACCACTCCACCGGGTTGGGTTTGTCACCTATTTTGTTCCAGCAGAGAAACTCAGGCATGGGATGGGGCGCCCTTCGGGGGGCCTCACTATTTGGGTAAGCATCTCCCTTAACTGCCGAATAACTTCTAAGCAGATAAATAACCCAGATATCCTAGGCATTTCTCTGTCTAATCCCCGTAGAGGTTTGACCCTAGATCTTTACAACGTTTATGCTAGAGGCACTAAAAATGGGTGCACCTCATCTGTAATATCCGATCTTGAGGTGCAACTTAGGGATTATGAAGAAGCTGATCACACCCTAGTAGCAGGTGATTTTAACTGCACCTATGAGCCACTTCCCCTGGATGGAATTTCTGACCTAGGTGAAGAAGATAGCAGATGGGGTATTCCCTCACTCTCCATCCCTCCGATTAAACGTTGGACCCGTAGTGCAGTGCAGCTAAATGCACTGACTTTGGAGTTTGGGCTAAGAGCCACTAATGGCCGTACATCTTCTGACCGGATGGGCGCTCCAACGTTCAACAGGGTTGGTCATACCTCGAGGATTGACTACATTCTGTTGGACTTGAGGCTCTGGAGTTCGGTTGAAGATATGATAATTATACCGACTGTGGAGAGCGACCATAATTCGCTTTCCCTAATCATCACAAATCCCTGGTCTAATGGAGCATTGTTAGCACCACCTAAATGTATACATAGGGTCACTGTCTCCTCCTGTGGAAGACGCTTAAAGTGGAACAAAGTTGCCAGCAACGCTGACAAACTTTCTACTATAGAAGAGGTAATTATAGCCTCACAAGCTGAGATCGACACTATTGATTTAGCCACGGTAGCGGATAGGGGAACACCCATTTTTGAAGCAGCTGTTAAGGCTATAGGGGAAGTTTTTTGGGTAAAGGGTACTACAGGGAAGAATATGTCCCAGAATAAAACCAAGGGGATACATGACTGGTACACCGTAGCATGTAGGAAAGCTAAGACTAGGCTAATTGAGGCCGTTAAGGGTAGGTCCCAACCCCTAATACAGATAGCCAGGAAAGAACACAAGAGAACACTGGGGCTAGCAAAAAAGGAGTGGAAAGAGGCCTATTGGTCTACCCTTAAAGAAGCTAGCTCTAAGAAAGATTCAAAATGTTTTTGGGACACCATAAGAGCTCGAAATAGGCCAGATAGTGACCTGATAACTTGCAACATCCCAAGTCAGGCGTGGGTTAAACACTTTTCAAAGCTCTACACCCGTCAAGATGACCATCTCACTCCTACTGTTTCTTGTGATCCTGATGGGGGGGTGGTGGCTCCAATATTGTTCCCTCCAGTTTGGGACATCCAGCCTAATGACTTTGATTTTACAACTAAGGAAGTGGATTACGCAATAAGCACTACCAGTCCCCAAAAAGCGGCTGGTCCGGACGGTATCCCTGGCGACCTCTTGAAATCTGACATTATGAAGTGGGGGAAACTGATCCACTCCCTACTCGTTGCCATCTGTAGGGGCGCCCCTATCCCCTCTTCGTGGAAAAGGGCGGAGGTGGTCCCTATTTATAAAAAAGGCCCCAGAGACGACCCATCGAATTATAGGCCCATTAGCCTGTTAGATATCAGCCAAAAAGTAGTCGGCAAGGTCCTGCTGGTCAGAATTTTAAACTGGATAGAAGAAAATAAAATCCTTTCTGACTACCAGGCGGGCTGTAGAGTGGGTACCGGGACAATTGAACAAGCTTTTAGACTAATGATGGTGTATTGGAAAGTTGTGGTCATAGGCAAGGGCAGTCTTTATCTCGCGTTCATCGATTTAAAGACTGCCTTCGACCTTGTACCCAGGGAGACCCTATGGAGTGTATTGGCTGATATGGGGTTGTCCCACTACTTGCTATCCCTACTTGTTAGGTTACATGAAAATAGTTTTACCCAGATTAGGTGGGGCCCAGGGGGGGGGGAAAAACAAATAGTATCCCGGTTGAGAGAGGTGTCCGCCAGGGATGTGTGTTAGCTCCCACCCTCTTTTCCCTTTACATCAATGGGGTGGTTGAGCATCTTCGGAAACATCCTTCAGATGAACCATCCCTGGCTGGCGAACGTATACCAACCCTGCTCTTCGCGGACGATACGCTTTTAATCTCTAAAACCCCCATAGGCCTCCAAAGGCTCCTAGACAACTTTCAATCCTTCTGCACCAAACGAGGCCTGGTAATCAACACAAGCAAAACTAAATATCTTGTGCTGAACCCTCCCAAAAAACAAGTCCGCTCTCCTACCCTGAACGCTGAACTTTTGGAGAGGGTAGAGGTCTTCGACTATCTTGGGATACGCCTTTCACACAAAATGGAATGGACCCCACACTTGGACAAAATGCTGTTAACTCATAAGAGGATCACAGGTGCTCTCTTGAAAGAACAACGCTCCTGTATAATAAGACCAATAGCTACAGTCCTCGAGATCTATTCGGCCAAAGGGGTCAGTTCTGCTCTCTATGGGGCCGAACTTTGGGGATCATCCATTACTGACGCTTTACCAAGATCAGAGAGGAAATTTTGTAGAGCGATTATGTCTCTCCCGCAGGGCACTCCTACAATCCCGCTAATGTTGGATTTAGGCTGTCGCCCAATTGATGACCTTGCAACATTCCGTCCACTTTTGCTATGGGCACGCCTGTGGTGTGTGGAGGAACTCAGCAAATATGCGCAAGGCCTAGCAGAAATCATGTCACTACCAGGGTGGCACAAAATTAAATGGTTGAGAGATATGAAGGTGCTGCTAGTAAATGTGGGCCTGAACGAAGCATGGTCGAATAGAACTTCACCCCCGAAGTTAGCTCTTAAGAAACTTTATTGGGACTGGATCCTTCTTCAAAGGAACACTAGTACCACCACGGACAGACTTACGGAGGACTTCCTGAAGTTCAAAGATCAACCTAAACGGGAAGTGTACCTTGACATTATTTAAAAACCTTTCTATAGGGCTTTGTACTTCAAATTCAGAACAGGAACTCTTCCCCTCTATTCTTTTACTTCACGTTGGAAATCTCGTGCACTAACTACAGAGCTTTGCCCAGCATGCCTAGACAAACCAGAGTCATTGGCACATCTCATGTTTGAGTGCAGAGAGTATACAATACCCAGGAGGGTTTGGCTCAAAAACTTATGTCGGCAGCTGGGTACTAGGAGCCACGCGGCTGCAATCAGGATACTAATGTCTGATAGCCGTGCAACCTATGTTTGTGCCCTAGCCAAATTTTTATCATGGGCTTGGTCCATTCGAACCAAAAGGCTAAAATTGACTGTTTAATTCTATTTTAAATTGACTGTTTAAATGAACTGCTTTATGAACTGCTTTGCAAATTTGCAAAATCTAAATGAACTCAAAGGCTAATATTGACTGCTTAATTTCCTTTTAAACTGATTGCCTAATGAACTGTTTTGTAAATTTTTTCTAAATAGGTTAAATCTTTATCGCATGTCCACGTTTGCTTTTAAAATTGTTGCATTGTGATTTCTGTGTTGCTTTTATGATAACTTTTTATCGTAATAAAGCCTTTTTGACTTGACTTGAGGTCATTAATGAGAGTTGCAGAAATCCAAGCTCTCAGAACCTGGCTCAAAATCACGTAATCTTCGTATTTGTCCTGTTTATAGCCCACATTGCAGTTCATATATTAATGTATCTGAGTGCAACTTGTTCAATTATAGACACGTATTGGATTTAGTTTTGTTAGCATACATATGTTGTTTAATATTATTTTTAGTACAATTTCACAGTTCAGCAATTGTTAATATATGTTATTCAAACATTCTAATCCATTGTTCTTTGTTGCACCATGCTACCTCAGTTTGGACACAACCATATTCAAATCAGTCTTGACCTTGCTCCAATAGGAACAGTCCAGCTTGAACTGCCAGGTACCTTCTGAACGGGAAACCAAGCAAGCCAAGAGCGGTTTTGCAATGATTGGATCTCGTCAGTCAAGTGTAGCAGATTTAAGAACTTTACTAAATCAGTCAGTGGTTAAGTAATGGTGACTTCAACAGTATGTTTTACAGTCACCAGCTACTTGGGCAATTGTTCTTGGCCCTGTACAACAAGTGCATCCTGCAATATAGGCAGTTAGTCCATAGGCTATTATTTCTATCAGCATCAGAGCAAGTTAAGATTCATTTTTTTTTGTTTTTTTGTTTTTGTTTTTGGAAGACCTTTATTTCACATTTGTCCATCATCATACAGGGTGCATTGCATGGCCCACAGAGGGGCGAATCAAATAGTCAAGAAACAGAGTGATACGGCATGAATGACAAGCCATTTAGCTGGCAACCCGGGGGTCCAGCGGCGGTATACATGATGGAATCAGCATTGTCATTTGGAGTTGTCCATAATAAATGATCAGTCTAATTTTCTCTTTTTTTTTTTGTAACAACAGTAGAAATGTGTCATTCAGGCAAGCATCGCGGTCGTCGCAGCTTGTTCCCCGGGACCTCACCTAGGTGTGTGTAGAGCTGTATAAGTGCATAGCAATGCGTGGGTCTCGGGGTGGTTGTAGGTATGGCTCGCATTTGCAATGCGATACCGTGCATGACAGTCAGTGTGTGGTATAGCTCACTGAGGCATAAAACTACCGGTGAAGGCTCGCGAGTCCAGGTCGCAGCCCTAAAAGCGATGTCCGCATGTGCGGCAGCAGGGCGTGCACACTAATCCTCAGGTCCCAGGCGCAGCGGTCAGTCAGTGTTAGGACAGGTTCACTTCGCCTTGCCGCGTGTATGTTCACTGCGTGCGCCGGAGCCCTAAGCGTCAGTACCTCTTCGTACTCCAGGTGTAGCATGCGTTTCGTAGTGTGCTGCCACCTAGTGTTCGCTCTATCCTCAGTGTCCATATCGAGAGCTAAGTGTAAGTCTGGTCAGGGAACTTGACCAGCGGTGAAACTATCCCCCACGCGTCATAACGGCAGGGGAGAACTGGGGTCGGGTAATGTATCGCGGTCAGGGAGTGGGTGGAGGGGGGGCATGAAGGAGATCATCGTGTGGTGTAGCGGGGGGGTAAGCAGCCAGAGGGACCAGGGCTAGGAGGACAGAAGCTGTGTGTGGGGGGGTGTGCGGGGGGGAGGGGAGATGGTGCACTTCCGGGCAAGGTCTCGGCATGTGAGTGCGCCCAGCGCGTCTATGAGGCAGGCGGTGGTCGCCTTAGGTCATCTCATGTTCCTGGCAGGCCTCCTGATACGTCTGGAGGAGATCGTCCCAGAGCTGGGCGATGGGGAACTTGCGTAGTCCCGCTGTTTCCTCCCTCAGGAGCACAGCACTTTCCGCTCGTCAGAGCAAGTTAAGATTCAAATTGAGATTGCTCACAAAACCAATCAATTGGAAGTAGTTTGCGCTCACACAACACCCCAAGAAAATCATAGACTTCTAACTATGTGTCTTCCACTTGGTACGGTAGCATGTGGGGAACACAATGTGCAAATATGTATACTACTACTACGCATGACACACTCGATGTTATGTAAGGTGTTAATACAAATACAGAATGAAAATAAAGCTGTATCTGATGTTGATGTAGGAATCAAATTAATGGGTGATTCTTCTATAGATCTTGGTACCATTTGAGGATAAGCATGGTTTTGGCAGTGCTCCAGCTCTTGGCTGCCATAAATTTTCAAGATCGTTGGGGAGAGAATGTGGCCTGACGGCTAGAGCGGTCAACAATGACGCTGGGGAACTAAGTTTGAGTCTCGGCAGGGACACTCTTCATTCTGTTATTCTGGGCAAATCTCTTAATCTACCCGTGCATAACAAAATAAAGGAATGTGTCCGTCTGTAACAAAACTGGTGCTCCTGTAAAGCGCTCTGGTACCTCCTGGTCTAGTGTGCGCTATTTAAAACGCCACAAAAAAAACAACAAAAAAAACCTTCCTAAAATTATTTCTGAAGTATACACCTCTATGGGGTGGAACACCTTAGGTTCTTGAGACACAAAACTGCAACTTGAGACAAACAACAAGCCTGAAGGTTCTGGGAAAGATACGGATGCACTGTAAACAAAGAAAAATCAGAAAGCTAAACACAAAAGCAGGGTTGGATTTTCCTAACAATAGTTGCCCAGTAGAGGTGGATATTACTTGAGGGACCATTATAAAATTAAAAAACGGGAAGGGTAGCAATATCCTGATTAGGCCCGGGTGGTATATTCTGTTCTGCTCACGGAATCTGGGTAATTTCACGTTCCCCGGAGAATGCAGAATTGTCAAAAATTCAGTGTTCCGCGGCTACGCTGAGTTTTTTGCTTGTTCGTGCTTTCAAAATGCGTGTTTGCGAGTTATTTCTCTCCGAGCACGCAAACAGTGTTCGCGAACAGAAAAAAGCATTGCAAACGGGCAAACAAGCAATTTCGCATCTTTTGCGTGCTCGCTGAGATTTTTTACCGTTTCGCGGAGCTTCGTGTAGCGCGACTACGCAAACTCCGCCCATCCCTAATCCTGACAGCCAGTATTCCTTTTCTTTGAGGGACTCCGGGGAGAATAACAGGACAGAAATTATCGGACGGACTGTAAATCGCATAAAGGACGGATATGTGAGGCCAAAAAGGTAAAGAGAACCAGCACATGATGTTGAGGTTAGTGAGAAGAATGAAGAGAAAGATTCAGACTCAAAATCCTATTTCAAGAAAAAGAAAGCAGCTATTGCAGAATAGGAATGATGAGTAGCCTTCTTAAATAAACCCTGTCAGCACTGAAGTGCTTGGCAGTGCACTTTATTGATTGTAATACTTTTTTCTTACATTAGTGATTTCTGAAGATCATAGGTGGGAATGGCAGGGCTAAACACATAGCAAACTAATAGAAGGTATGTTGCCCTTTAGACATTGACTTATGATTCTAGAAAGTTGAATGTAATGTAATCTCTCACTAAAGTAAACTGGCAACAGGAAAAATGGGTGAACACCATCAGGGGAATAACTGTGTTCATTGTACAGGCAGTAAAGTAGAATCTCCTCTTGGGAAAGAACATTTCCACAGTAAAGGACCTTTATCACAAATATTGCCTCAATCAACCGTCACCAATACTTCACCACTCAATATGTATACTCAAATCAGTACCACAGAAGTAAAAATTGCACAGAACTTTGATGACGTGTACACAGACATTATGTCAACTCACAGATCAATACCATAAAATATATTTCAGCAATTGTCAGATAATACTGATACACAATGTTTTAAAAAAAAAACAATATGTGTTATGCAAATGCAAAAAATAACACATAATACCACCCCCCAATACGGTGCAAAAACAATATCCAATCCAAATGGTAAATAATGAAGTAAAAAGGATTAAAAAGGGAGAAAGAAGTAAGATAACAAGCATATATATGTCTATTGTGGTGGTGCCAATCAGCTCAATCATTTAGCGAGATACATTATGTCTCAAAGAATTGGTAATATTAAGCAGATTCTGCAATCAAAATACTTTGACGAGTTTCTGTGGAGTTGACAATTTGTTACCATCTTCTTCAGGACAAAACAAATATTTGCCATCTCTCACAAAATATCAGACTGAACAACATCTAAAAAGCATATGAAAATAACCAATAATTTATAGTAACCAATATATGACACTGGAAATGTAAAGGCATATCATTAAAATTCTATGTCAGGACCGGAGGCTTCGGATTATGGTTAACTTTCTTTACTTCATCAGATAGCAGCCATTTTAAAATTACACCAACAAAACCACATTTCCCGGAAGCCCCGGGAAACTGGTGATAAAAAACAAACAAGGGACAAACATATCCCTAAGTCCAATGTCCAATCACAAGTCCGGATCCATCATACAGACCCTCTTCTGACCGTTTCCCTTCCTCTTTCTTTGCTGCTCGCAGCCATCAGATGAGTGTTTTCTTATTTTCCCTCACTGTTCTGTCAGATTGTAGATCGCAGTCGCGGAGCCGCGGTTTGGGTTCCTGCGACTGTGAGGTATCTTTGTCTGCCTTGGTTTAGTGTGCATTGTTGAAATCCTTGCCATTCGTGGCGTTTGAAGGTTCTTTTTGTCAGTCCCGGGACCGTGTTATGGTCTCAGTCAACCTTTTTCCTCAGTTGTGTGTGTGCGAACAAAAGATTGGGGCATTGTCAGGAAGCGCATTTACCTGTAGTTTTGGCTCGCGGGTCCGCTGGTCGGCCCTACGTGAGACCTGTCTTCCTGTCCCTGTGGCGGAGTGCGGTTTGGAACTCCGACAGCTATGGGCTCTGCGGGGAACGCGTTTTGCATTCATTCTCGCTGATAATGGTGTGCGGAATTGGAAATCCTGTCAGTTTCCACATCCGCCCGCCATTGCCTGTGCCTCCACCAACCCCTTGAGAGTGACGCCCTCATACACGATGGTCTGCAAAACATTTAGCCTGCAATTTGGCTGACGCTCAGAAGGAACGCTCTGAGTAGGTGTGTGTCTGAGTTGAGCGCCCGCAGGATGTATTTTCAAGGCATTCAGTACAGGCCAAAGACTGGCCTGCCTGGACAAGCTCCCAGGTGGGTTCTTTGGGCCTGTCTAGGAGCCTTTGTGTTCTTTTTTTTTTTTAACTAACCTCCTTCAAGCAAGGTTGTGACCCAGGGATGCTCAACCCCGTTATTATTTTTAATTTGGGCTGTGCCCTGGTGAAATTTTAGGTGGTCCCCAGCATTTATAAGACAGACTCAAAGACTACGGAAGTCTAGTTGGCACTAGTACAAACAATATGGAGTTCAGAGATCGGATATCCAACTTTAGTACTCTTAGCGTATCAGAACAGGCCGACATGCAGTGGGACGAGGATCCCCTAGCCCAGCTTCCTTGAGACGACAAATTTTATGGTGCAGTTGATGCGTCGATTTATAGGGCAGTTGAGGAAGTCATGCCCCCCTTGGAAGAACATTTAGCACAACAAATCACGTGTGAATGTGCTAGGTGGTCCCAACCTGCTTCGAATGTCCCAAGCAACTCACAGGGTGAGCAAGGGGAAGATCCCGCTCCAGCCAAGCGTCCCAAGGTGGACGGGGTGGATCAAGACGCTTTTTAGCGCTTGAGAGAATCGTTCCTGGCTCAGAACCAGTCCTGAGCGACTTCCGTAGACCCCACTCCTCCCCACGTGTTGCCTACCCCCACCAGTCCATCACAAAGGGTTGGGATGATACTCAAGGGGACACTAATGAAGAGCCCGGGCCAACCAGACCCTGGCTGCCCATCGGCGAACGCTGGGTCTTCTGAGCCTCAAGGTTCAGGGGCAACTCAGACATGTTGGACCCAGAGTTGATTATTCACCCCAGGTCTTCAGAGGGGACAACCTCCGAGAAGGTGGCCGGCTACGTGGCTAGTCGGATTCGAACTCCCATGGGCAAAGAAGCCCGTAGCCGCCTCTGGTCGGAATGTCTGCGGCCCTCCCTAGTTGGGAAGGTTGCACAAACCCCAGAATTGGACCTGAGAATGGTTACATTTTTGGCCAAGTTCATCAAAGACCCCAAGAAAGGTATAGACAGGTCCTAGAGAGCGTGCCAGGACAAACTTCTGGATGCCCCAGTCCCTCTCACCATGATACTGGACATGGTCAAAGATGCAAGGTCTCAGGGACCCTTATAACCCCGGAAGCTCCTTGTGTTGGGCACAATGAGCTGTAGTATTCTTAGGGAACGCCAATTGTGCGCTCTCAACGGAGCAGCGAGGATCCTTTCTCATCAAGGTGGATTCAAAGCTTGGAGAACTAACCGACACCGAGGAGGGGGAGGTGGCCCAGGAAGGTTTGTTCTGTGAGTCTTTTTTTTAAGGAGTTCGGCAAATTTGTGAACATTTGATAAGCCTAAGTCCTCGATCAAGAAGGTGTTCTATTCCCCGGTTTTCTGTGGGGCCCGTCGAGGCAGGGGTTGCTCGACCGGCCAGGCCCTCCAGAACTTCACGGGGCAAGGCTCCAGGCAAGGGCAATTTCAAACTCAGGCCCATTTTAATAACTTCTACCACCCCCGTGAACGAAGATCGAGAGGTCGAGGTTTCAGGGGTGGAGACAGCACCTCTAACACCGGTAAGTGTTTCTACCGCAACTCTGGTGCGAGTGGGTAGCTTACTGGATACATTTGTGAGTGTGTGGAAAACAGTCACAAATAATGCTTGGGTGTTGCAAACGGTGCAAGGGTTTCAAATAGAATTTTGCGTAAACGCCAGTAAAGCAGTTTACCCCAGACCTATCCAATTCTCCAGCCAAGAGGTGGAGTTGATCGATGTGGAAGTGTCCGCCATTTTAGAAAAAGGGGCTAAATGGGGTGCACCTCATTGCATCCACAAGGTTTTATAAGCAACATGTTTTTAGTGGACAAGACAGATGGAGGGAAACGACCGGTCTGGAATTTGTGCGAATTCAACGGATGGCTCATTTATCACCATTTCAAAATGGAGCGAATTCACCTCTTAAGGGACGTTTTTCACCCAGCGGATTGGATGGTCCAATTGGATTTAAAAGATGCCTACTTGGCAATCCCTATTTTTCCACCACAAAGGAAATTCCTTCCGTTTCTCTGGCGCTAACAAGTGTACCAATTCACCACTCTTCCTTTCAGGCTCTCCTCTGCTCCTTGGTGCTTCACGAAGGTGCTGAGGCCGGTCATGGAGTAACCTTGAGCACGGGGAACTCGTCTCATTGTGTACTTAGACAACATGCTTCTCTTGGCACAAGACCCACAAGTGTTACAGGATTAGTTACAACAGGCAGTCAATCTTCTGGAAAGTCTGGGTTTTGTAATAAATACCAAACAATCACTGTTGGTACCAGCTCAGAAGGTAACCTTCTTGGGTTTCATGACAGATTGTATTGTGGCAACTCTCAGCCTTCCTTCGTGGTAGATGCCCAAGATCCGCCACGAGTTGCGTTGAACGTGGACCAAAGAGAGACTCCCGCTTCAACAAAACGCTCACATAGTGGGGCTTCTGTCGGCCTCCATCCAGGCAACATATCCAGGCCCGTTGCACTACCGAGCCTTGCAACGTCTGAAAGCGAAGCATTTGCAAAGGGACTTCCTTATTCCCATACAGTTTCCCTGTCCGAGCAGGCACAGGAGGAGATTAGTTGGTGGCTCTCTCATGTGGAAGCTTGGAATGGGCAAGCAATGTTCAGCTCGGCCCCAGACTTGGTTATCGAGTCAAATGCCAGCAAGTCAGGGTGGGGCGCCAGGTGTTGAGATTTATCCACAGGAGAATCATGGTCTCCACAGGAACAAGCTCTGCATATCAGTTGCCTAGAGTTGTTGGCGGGGTCCTTCGCCGTGCGGTGTTGGACCAAGGACGGAGTTCAGTCGTGTGTCCTGTTAAAAATTGATAATATCTCTGCAGTCTGGTTTATAAACCACCTGGGGCGGCACCTGATCGAAGGTACTTTCGGATCTTGCAACAAACCAATAGCAGTTTTTCGGAATCAGCAAATTTTGGTGACCGCAGAATATCTTCCCAGTCGGGAGAATCAGGCAGATTGGCACTCACGTCACTTCAGAGATTCCAGTCTGTGGAAGTTCCATCCAGACGTTTTTTCAATGGTGCAGGGCCTTTGGGTAACTTTTTCAGTGGATCTTTTGGCCTCTAGGCTGAGCCATCAGGTTCCCCGATTTTTCAGCTGAAGGCCAAATCCGTTGGCAGTGGCCACAGATGCTTTCCTGCAGGATTGGACCCAGGAACTAGCTGATGCGTTCCTGCCTTTTGCGATGATCATGCGGGCGTTGGTCCAGATCAGGCGGCAACAAGCGCAGTTGGTTCTCATCACACCGATTTAGAGGTCGCAGGTTTGGTTTCCAGTTCTACTGGAATTTTCTTGGTATTTTCCAATTTGACTCCCCACTTTCCAGAATTGTTTCTCAATCTGAATCAGGGTCTACATCAGATGGTGCTCAGCAGATCCCTGTGTCTCATGGCATGGAGGATTACAGGAGTAGATGGTCAATCCCAGGCCTTTCGGAGTTTGCTGAGAGCCTCTTGTCCAAGGCCTGGGCTGATAGTACAGTCAAGATATATCGATCAGCCTAGCGGTAATGGAGTCGTTTGTGTGTGTGATGGGGTTGCGATCCAGTGGGCACAGATGTAGTACAAGTTTTGAACTTCCTGGCGAGCTTAGCCCATCAGGGTTTAGCCTACCGTCGGTGAACACCTTTCGGTCCGCCATTTCAGCATGTACAAGGGGCACCTGTTGGGGAGCATGCTTTTGTTTGTCGGCTTCTCAGGACACTCAGGCTGTCATTGCCTCCTGAGCCGAGGTACTCGGAATTGTGGGGTGTCAATAGGCCACATGCAAGAAATGTAAGAAAAAGGGTCATGTATCAAAGTGTTGTCGCAACAGCAACATAAAAAAGAAAGTTCAAAATGTGGTGTGTAAAGAAGAATGTGATGTAGAGGAAATAGTTTAAAAAATTTATGAGGGAAAAAAATGTGGACCCTTTGATATTGTACCCATTGAGAATATTCCTGTGTGAATGCTGTTTGACTCTGGAGCGAAAATCACACTAATCCCCAGGGAGATGTATGACAAACACTTGAGAGCCAAAGTGATGCGACACAAGCCTGGCATCAAACCTAAAGGCTATGGGGGTGAACCTATCAGTTATCTGGATACTTCAATGGTAGTATGAATTCTAAGAGTAGAGTCATTACAGGGAACATCTATGTTTCTGAGAGAGGAAACTATTTAATGAGTTGGATACACCAAAAAAGATCTCAGAGTTATCTTAGATTCCAATGAAATTCCAGCAGGAAAGTTGAAACAGGAGGAGTTGTGTTGTGAGCAATAAGATCAGGTACAATTAGATAGGCCTGGTTGTGAATATGAATTCCCAGAAGTATTCAATGAACAATTGGGTTGTTTGAAATGGTATACCTATAGGAGGATGCTGTGCCTGTTGTTAGTAAGGTTAGAGGTGTTCCATCAAGATAAAGGAGACAATTAAAGAGGAGCTTGACAAGCTCTTAAAAGGTGGCATCATCACAGAAGTTGAAGCCACTGAGTGGCTGGCTCCGGTGGTCATGGCTCATAAGGCCGATGGGGAGTCCAGGCTCTGCATAGATCTAAGGGAACTATATAGGTGTGTCATAGTGATCACTATCCCTTGCTCAATATTTCAGAAATGTTGTCTTTGTTAGAGGGGGCCAGGTTTTTCTCTTCCATTGATTTGACATTGGCATATCATCAGGTAAGACGGCATCCTGATTCACAGGACTTAACGGCGTCCATAACACCATTTGGTACTTTCACATTTCTTAGGATGCCATTTGGGCTAATTTCTGCCACAATAGACTTCTAGGGAATGATTGAGCAAATTTTCAAAGATGTCAAAGGAATAAAAATGTATCCAAATGACATACTTGTGTTTGGAAGCAACTTGGAGAGCATGACAACAGAGTCAGAATGGTCTTGGGCAAATTAAGAGAGACTGGGTTGACTCTTAAAGCAAATAAGTGTAAGTTCAATCTCACTGAGAATGATTATTTAGTTCACAAAATTACTGGCTCAGGCATAGAACCAAAAACAGAGTTGGTGGGCTTGATTAGTGAAATTGCCAGCCCAATTAGAAAAAAGGAAGTAGTCAAATTTATAGGAATGTCTGAATACGATGCCAAATTTACAACCAACTTTGCTGATAAAACACACAACATGAGAGACTGTTGTTAAAAATAGGTAAGTGATTTGCATGGAATCCTGAGTGTGAGAAGGAGTTGTTTTTGTCAAGAGTTTATTATCTAAAGCCAGCTCGCTGAGGAGTTTTGAGCCACATCAGGAAATCATTGTCATCATGACAGATGCCAGTTTCACAGGTTTGGGAGGTGTTATGATGCAAGAACAGAGAGGTGCAGAAAGAAGGATTCTGTTTGTATTCAGAAGTTTAAGAGGAGCAGAATTCAACTATTCCGTAGAGGAGAAAGAAGCGTTGGGAAAATTCTGGGCTTTGAGGAAACCACGCAAGTTCTTGTGGGGTTGCAATGCTATAATTAAAACCAATCACAAGCCATTAAGAGAGATTTTTGAAAAGAAAGGGCTAGACAATATATCCTCTAGGATACGGAAGTTGGTCATAGCTCTTCAAGAATTTGACTTTCATGTAGTGTATGTTCCAGGTGTGAAGAACAACCTAGCGGATTGTTGTTCACATTTGTTCAACAAAGAACATACATTAGAAGAAGCGAATGAAGAGGAGTTGGGTGAATTTGATGATTAGCTGGTTTGTATTGATAATGAGGGTATATTAAAGGAGGATAAATGGATTAGCAAGCTGGGGAAAGATGAAAAGCTTCAAGCTGTTTGGCGAGGCATTGAAAGTGATTGGAGCAAACATTCCAAGGTGGATGAATTTCTGTTCATTTCTTTTGGTTAAGAGATGAATTGGCAAGTCAGGACACTGTTGATGAGGGATACTAGATTGATTCCTCCAGCTAGTTTGAGAATACAATTGGTTGACTTTGCTGATGAAAGTCATTCGGGAATTTCCAAGACCAAAAAAATACTTAGGCAAATGTACTGGTGGTCTGGGATGGACATTTGTGTTGAGAGAAGTGTAAGAGAGTGTGTAGAGTGTGGCAAAAGTCATTAGATCTTAAAACCCGGGGTACAACCCATGACGTTAAGGAAGCTAACCAAAGAAGCATGGGATGAAGTAGCAATAGACATTTTGGGTTCAATCAAACAAACCAGCTTGGATAAATATGTGATAGTACCTCTGGATGTGTATTCTGAGTGGCCAGAGGTTAAAATTACCAATTTTCTAGAAACCAGGGAGATCATAGCATTTTTACACGGTATCTTTGAAAAGGAAGGTTTTCCATCAACCTTGTTATCTGACAACGGGGTCCTGTTTACCTCTAAGGAAATGAACACGTTTTTGGATGACAGAGGTGTATGTGACAAAAGGTCTGCTGTATATCACCCAGAAATTAATGGCATAGTTGAAAGGTTCAACCGAGTACTCAAGGAGGCCATTCAGAGGGTTTTGTCTAACCAAAGGTGCCGATATACTGAAACTCTAAACAAAATTAAAGGTTACAGATTTTCTTCCCATTCCCTGATGGGGAGGGCTCCTTTTGAATTGTTTAAAAAAATGAAGGAATATACCATGTTGTGTCCCTCTAGAACGTTAGAGATATCACAAGGTTTGTGGCATATAAAAGATGACAGAGAAAGAATTGAGACCGAAGTGAAGAAAATGTGCAAAAGAGGTTTGATACAATAAAGGCTGTAAAAGAAACGGTTGCGAGAGGAGGGGATATGGTCAGAAATCCTCCCAAGGGCAATGTCTCTGAAGGATCAAAGTTCCAGTTACCTTTGAAAGTCATCAAAGTCTTTAAAAATGCTATCAGAATGGAAGACCACAGAGTATGGAATCTAAACAGAGTTGCAAAGCTTTCTGATCCTCTTTCTAATTTTTTAAGTAAGGTGGCATAACAGACTGTGAAAACAGTGTGAGGGTGAAGGTTAAGAGTAAGAAAAGCAGTGTTATGCAACAAGTTACACAAAGGAATTTAGAAGACTATATTTTGAAATAAGTAACTGTGTCCTCTATCATTTATTTTGTAAATTGCATTTCTTTTATGCTGTGTTTACGTTTATATTCCTACTGTTGTTATTGGGAGGGAGATGTTTGGTATCCTGTGCTTATGTCCTTAAGCCATTGTAAGGTTCTAGGAAAGAACGATTTGTACCTGTGACAGAATCCTGTGTGTCCAAGCTCCATGTCTGCAACGTATGGTTTCAAAAGAAGAATGTTGGGTTGAACTGGAGCTGGGATTAGCAGGCTGAGGTGTAAGAACCAACTTAACCTCTTCCACGCTGATGACGAGCTGGGCTCGTCATGGCGTAGCCTCCTCGCACGCTGATGACGAGCCCAGCTCGTCACGTAACATGCGCTTTTAAAAATCTCAGCATACGAGCAGAATTCCGCTAGCGCGCATGAGGTTAAATAAAGGATACCTGAAGTTACCCATTGAGCATTGGAGCAATCTTTACACTGGGTATATTGTGTCATTTTCATATGCCATGCCTATAACACTAATTGCAATACTGTGCTTACTGCACGTGCTCCTTAATGGTCCCAGACCTCCTCCCCGCACATATTCCTTGTGCCCGATAGGTAAGGTGGGTAGGCTATATATCCAATTTTGTCATTAGCAACACAAAGCATTATTGATGCCACCCGGGTTTAACCTGGAGCTCTACTACGAAAGGTGTATTTAAATCCTACCTCACTCTCTTCTGGACTGATCTACACTCATCAACTTAAAGTGTGTCACTCACTAATCACAGTTTGTTTTAGTGTTCAAAAGACATTTGGAAGGATAGCTTCACTGCGGCATTTGACTCCATAGGTAGCCGCATGCTACGCTACCTGTTCTGGCCTGCCTCATTTCTTTAAATGACGTGAGAGTGTCCACTCAATGGCATCAGGCACCGAAATGGCCACGTGTTTGCAGGGCAGTGTGAGTGCAAGAAGTTCCCAGCTCATATTTAGCGATATCTGGCTAAACGTATCTGCAAGGTATAGGGATCCCCATGTCAGGCGTATCCGCCAGAGTATAAGGCAATAACCCCCTCATCATAACATTACCTCACATACTTATAATAGGAAGACGCAAATATGCGTTCAGCGACAAGCTGTCCCAGTTTCTGCACCATCAGGTAAATATCCTTGCATTGATTGGATACTCAACACGTGGTATCTCATAGAGCGCGCGGTCTCACCGTTCGGGTTAAGACTGCTCCATCCAGCATGTACTTCAAACCACCTGATATCCCATCATGCGTGATGTTATCTTATATGTAAGCATTGACTTCCCATTATGCGCATACTGGAGTGTCTGTCGGGATCTATATGAGGCCTCAACATGTCAAATAGATTATATTCTGGACATTTAGAAATGTAGCGCAGGAACTTAGGCCACTAACTTTTATCTCAATGTTTGCAATGTGGTTAGAACTTCATGTGTTCAATTCCAATTGTTGTTTAATATAAAACTGTATTAAGAAATCTGAAAAAATAAGAATGCTGTTTAAGAAACAAATGCCTCAGATATTGCAGACACGTTTGCGAAATGGGTCATGGGCAGTAGCACATATGGAACGCGTGGTGGAAGCAACTATAATTCCTTAGTCTCTTAAGCAACTGGTGGTTACTCAAAATAAAAAGCACATAGAGGTTGGAACACTGGATACATACATAAAAACGCTGTACAGGGGTTATGATGTACAAGTACACATTTAGAGCTTGAGGGGGACATATTGCACAAAATGCAAGCCATATTTTGGTCTCAGTTGTCACACACCTATGGCATTTACACAGTGGTAGAAGTGGGCGGGATCGGAAAGGCACGGAGTGCCCCTACTTTTTAAATTTAACACAGTCCGTTCCCCTACTTCTGTATTTTAAAAATGCGTCCCAGGACGGCAGGAATAGTCCGAATTAAAAAAATATTGCGTGATTGTCCAGCCCTGTGTGTTGCACATTAAGGAGGGCGTCTGCAGTTGCCATGACCTCCTCCCCTTCCCTCTGTGTCTTGGTGAAGGGGCCTGCAAAGCAACACTGTAGGAGCAATCAGTCAGCACACGAAAACAGCAACCTTTGGTGTCCCTGCTGCTATAGTGTGATTTACACCTCATTTAGTTACAGCTTGGGATTGGAAAGGCGGGCAGTCGGGCATGGGGCTATGGGCCGGTGCTACAGGGGCACCTATGAGCCTCTGTAAACTGGTACAATATTCCTACTGTCTTCGCCAGGCCCCTGTAATGAGGCGCCGACATCCCGGCCTCTCTCCTGACCCTCTGTAATTTGAGGCTGGGAGCTTGGTGTTGATCTGGCCTTCAGGGCATTCTGGCCTTGGCCCCTTGCTTCGTGGGGCCTGCCTGTCCAGTAGCAGTGTCATCCCCTGCCGGGCCAGGTTAGGGCGGGACAATGGGGAGGGTGTGAATAGGCAGTGGTCTTCACAGCGGAGGATGAAAGGAGAGGTGATTTTATGGCCATTGTCCATTCTCACCTCAGTCTATGGCGGGCTGGCAGGGGGTAAGAGAAGCGGCCTCCCAAGAGGCCAGGTGTTGTCACCTCAGCCCAGTGTCTTTTAGGCCTTGTTGCTGGGTGCAGGGCTTAAATGACTGGATCCTGAATCGCCGCACAAAACGTGTGCCTAGAAATGTGCACAAAGCACTGAGTGGAACAGTGTCAGTGCTGTAAACTAGCATTTAAAACAATAGATAAGTGAACACTTCAGTACAGGCAGATGGCAGAGAGACATAAAGCAAGTGCACAAGTGGTAAAACCAGATGGGCCCCTGATTAAAGGAGTAACTGACTAAAGCAGAATTAAACTATTATAACACGAACTGAGCATCACCTGCAAATTGTGAGCTCCTGTAAAACCAGCTTCTTAGATCTAATTATCAGAGGCTCCTTTGCTGTCAGACAGAAAGGATGTTATGCAGCTACATAAAGAGGTTTCTGAGCCAGTGTGTTTTAGAAGATATTTGATGCACACAAAAGAGGGGTGTTCCTTACTTTGTGGGAGTTGCCTGCGAAAGGTCTGTGCAATTTGCACTTCGTAAAAAGTGGGCTACAGTTTCTTTTTAGTTTATTGTTATTTGTTTAGGATTGCGGGTCTCAGGGACGTGCAGGCATCTTTGCTTCATGCACAAGCACAAGCACTTTTAACACGTGCTGCCTGCTTTGGGGCCACTGTAATTATGCAGTAATGGAGGACAAAATGATGTTGCAGTTTTGGCTAAATTATGCAGCAAAGAAAGGCTGCAGCGTAATGTGAGGTATATTTTCTGATACTTTATTATTTTGACTTTTTTACACATCCTACAGTCTCTGCACAGCTTTTGCCTCAATAATACCGGTTTAACAAGTGCAGCAGTGAGAACGGTGACAAGTCAACGTTTGTAAATGGCTTTCTACTTCACAGCAACACAAGTCACTTGTTTTGTTCCATTTGAGCTACATACAATTTTTAAATGAAAACCATCAGATTATGCGCCCGATAATGTATTATGGCGGAGCAATAATTTTGTGGAAAACATTTCCAATTTGGATATTTTGCCATTCATGTTTGACCATCCTCATGCAGTCTCTGTTGGGTGGTATTTCTAGACACCTACAGTGCTTTTGGAGAGACAAAGGGTGAAAGTGTCTAATAGTGATTGCAGAGGATAGTAGTTTCAAGGGGAGAAAATAATTGATTGAGATAATCTGAGACCTATTTCTGCCTCTACCACTGTTTGAGTCTCATAATTTCAAAATTGAGGCATTTGCAATTCTATGTCAGGACCGGAGGCTTCAGATTATGCTTTTCTCTCTTCGCTGTTTATTAACACAACATCGCACAGCAGCCAGAAAAGCATCAAACTTGAAATTTTTGTAGTATTCCCAACACAGGAATATCAGAAAACATCGTAATAACATTGTTTAATAACTACAAGTCCCATGAGATCAACATTAGGCAGTCCTTCTTTAGTGTCCATAAATCCCAATATAAGGCGTCCAACCAACGAACTCCTCCTCTTTCTTCGCTGCTTCGCAGCCAGTTGTGCTATTTTCCCTCTCTTGCACATTTTGTGTTTGTTGAGGTTTTTGTGTTTTCTCTTATTCTATTTGCATTGACTGTTGCCTTGGGGGTCTGTGGGTTTTTTTCCCTTCCAGAGCCCCTTCCATCGCGGGGACTCCTTCGCCCCTTACGCGATGTCCCCGTGCATTCCGCGGTGTTGAGTCGCCGCTAGAGGGCGCCGTTGCGTCTCGCCTGCCCGCGCGCAGCTTTCGACTCACTGATTGGAGCCGCGCTGGGGAGTCGACATCGCAGGTGCCCTGCTGCCGCCTAACCCTGACGCCCTCTTGGGTTGTACTGTCCTGTGCTTGAACGCCCCGGTGGGGTCTGTACTAGTGGTTGTAACCACGTTGCCGCCTGCGGGCGATCTTTCAGCACCTTTTCTACATCAGCTTCCGCTGGGGTGTTCCCCGCTCGAGCGCGCTGGGAGGCGGTGCGACCCGGTCTCTGGAGAGAGGGTCGGCGCGCTGTGAAGGCTGGGGCTGCCTTTTGATTGCCCGGTTCCACCGGCCTACAACCCTTGCTAACCTTCGGTTGGCCCACACGTGGCTGTCTGTGCACGCCATCGGAACCCTCAGTTTCCAATTCCTTCTCTACTGCGTGGTGGACGCCATGGCTGAGGGGTACTAGGTCGAGGAGGAGGAGTCTCACCAGTACCTCCAAGACGACGAGTTCTATGCGGCTGTGGACCAGTCAATTTACCGGTGCGTGCAGGAAATCGTGGGGCCTATGGAGGACAGACTTTCGGTCCGCATTGTCGTGGAATGTGCCAAGTTGGCACCGGCTCTAGGGGGGTTCCCCGCCAATGACCCTAGCGAGCCTCCGGCGGCCAAGAAGCCACGTGGGGACGCAGGTCCCTGTGGTTCACAAGGTGTGGACAAGGACGCCTTCGAGCGCCTACGCGACGCTTTCCTGGCTAAGGCGTCCGGGTCGGCTTCCGAGGCGCCTCCGCCTCAGACCCCTTCAATGCCGGCGGACGTTGTCCCGGCCTCCCCGGGGGGTGTTTCCCCCGCGGATACAGACGACGACGACGAGGACTCCGTGCGGTCATGGCGACCGGCATCCAATTCAACGGAGTTGCCCAAAGACACTTCAGGCATGCTGGGCCCGGACGAAATCATGCACCCGCGGTCGGCCGCTTGGGCGCCTGGTGACAAGGTGGCGCAGTTTGTAGCGGGCCGCCTCCGCAAGCCCTTGGAGAAGGAGGCGCGCAGCTGTTTGAGGGGCGAATGTCCCCGCCCGACTTTGGATGGGAAGGTGGCCATGACGCCGGAGCTCGATGGGAAAATGGCCACCTTCATGGCGAAGTTCGCCAAGGACCCCCGGAAGGGGATCGACCGTTCCTGGCGCTCCTGCCAGGACAAGCTCTTGGACACCATTGGCCCCCTCACCAAGATTCTCGATATGGCCGAGGAAGCCAAGGAGTCGGGCAGCGCCATTTGCCCGGAAGTACTGTCCAACTGGGTGCAGCGGGCTGTTATCTTCCTGGGGAATGCCAACTGTGCCCTTTCGACCGAACGGCGTCGGTCGCTGCTGATAAAACTGGATCCCAAGTTGGGCGACTTGGCTTCGTCGGAAGCTGGCGCTGTTGCCCAAGGAGGGCTCTTTGGCGAGCCACTCATAAAAGAACTGGGGAAGTTTGTTTCCACCTTCACCTCCCTGGACAAGGCCCAGTCAACCATCAAGCAGGTCTTCCACCAGCGTTTTTCCCGGGGGGCCGGTCGTGGTAGGGGCCTCACGATCGGCCGTGGTGGTCAGCAACAGCCCGGAAAAGGGCATGGCTCCGGCAGAGGAGGCTACAACTCTTCCGCGAATTACAAGAACTTTTACCCCACCAGAGCTCAGCGTTTCAGAGGACGCGGAAACTTCCGGAACGACTCCGGCAGCAACAATTCACACGGTGAGTGCTATCCCTGCGGATCAGGTTGTTATTGGGGGGAGGTTGGCGTGTTTCCCCCAGGCGTGGGAGGCTATTACAGCGGACGCATGGGTCCTTCAGCATAGAGTTTTACGACCAGCCGTGCCAGGTAGAGCCTCCTCGGCCCATAACGTTTTCTCAATCGGACGCGCTCTTGATCGACGAAGAAGTCTCGGCACTGCTGCGCAAAGGGGCTATTTGTCGAACAGCGCGCCACCCCCGGGGTTTCCTGAGCAATATTTTCCTTGTGGAAAGGACCAGTCATCAACCTAAAGGAGTTCAATGGCTGGGTGGTGTACAACCACTTCAAGATGGAGGGCATCCATCTTTTGAGGGACGTTTTGCTCCCGAACGACTGGATGGTCAGTCTGGACCTCAAGGATGCGTATCTGGTGGCTCCGATTTACCCCCCGCATCGTTGTTTCCTTCAGTTTCGCTGGAAGGATATGGTGTTCGAGTTCAAGGCCCTTCCGTTCGGTCTTTCCTCGGACCCTTGGTGCTTTACAAAAATTCTGCACCCGGCCATCGAAACCCTGCGGAGCCAGGGGATTCGGCTGATCGTCTATCTGGTCTATCTGGACGACATCTTGCTGTTGGGCCAGGACCTGGGCAAGTTGTCCGCTCATCTGTCTCAGACAATCTCCCTGTTACAAGGTCTGGGGTTTATTGTCAACAGAGAGAAGTCGGTTTTCACACCCGCCCAGCAAATGGTGTTCCTGGGCTTTGTGGTGGACTCGGTGAAATCGACACTCAGTTTGCCGTCCAGGAAGATGGCCAAAATCAAGCATGTGCTTCGGCAAACTATCTCCAAATCGCACACCTCCCTCCGGCAGGTGGCCAGAGTAGTAGGCCTTCTCTCATCGTCCATTCAGGCGATATTCCCAGGCCCTCTTCACTATCGGGCTCTTCAGCGACTGAAAGCGCATCATTTGCGCAGAGGGCTCTCTTACGACCGCTTGATTCCCCTGTCGGTGGAGATCAAAGAGGAAATGTCTTGGTGGCTCGCCCACATGGAAGCGTGGAACGGCCGTGCGATTTTCGGGTCCGTTCCGGACTTGGTGATCGAGTCCGACGCCAGCAGGTCTGGCTGGGGCGCCCGCTGCGGGGATTTCTCCACAGGCGGCGCTTGGTCGTCCGACGAACAGCGACTTCACATCAACTGCTTGGAACTACTAGCAGGTTCGTTCGCCGTCCGTTGCTGGACGAGGGACTCAGTGAAGTCTTTCGTCCTTCTGCGGATGGACAACGTATCAGCGGTTCGGTATGTGAACCACTTAGGGGTCCGCGATCAAGAGCCCTTGCGGACCTGGCGAAAGACTTTTGGGATTATTGTCTCGCCCATCAAGTCTCGGTTACGGCAGAATACCTGCCGGGTCGGGCCGATCAGGTGGTGGATTGGCACTCGAGGTATCTCCGAGACTCCAGCCTGTGGAAGCTGGATGTTCAAGTGTTCCGCTGGCTGGCGGCATGCTGGGGACCGTTTTCCATAGACCTGTTTGCGTCCCGTCTGGACTTCCAGCTCCCGAGGTTCTTAAGCTGGAGACCGGACCACTTGGCGGAGGCGACGGATGCGTTCCTCCAAGACTGGAGTCAGGAACGGGCGTTTGCCTTCCCGCCTTTCTCCATGATAGTGCGGGCCGCGGTCTAGATTCGCCGTCAGATGGCGGACGTGGTGATGGTGACGCCCGTGTGGAGGTCGCAAGTGTGGTTTCCAGTTCTTCTGGAACTTTTCTGGGATTCTCCAATCCTACTCCCCCGGCTTCCTCGTCTTCTCCTCAATCCAGACGGGGTCCCTCACCATCTCCTCCAGGGTTCTCTCCGCCTCATGGCATGGAGGCTTTCAGGCGATGTTGGTCGCTCCCTGGCCTTTCGAACTCAGCTCAGCACTTTTTGTCCAAGGCCTGGGCAGGCAGCACTGCCAAGAGGTATAGATCGGCTTCGACCAGGTGGGTTCGTTGGTGTCTTCGACGGGATTTGGATCCCATGGTCGCAGGCCTCGTTCCTATCCTGAATTTTCTTGCAGAACTCTCTACTGCCGGCTTAGCATACCGGACGATTAATACGATTCGTTCTGCCATATCAGCGGCTCATGTGCAGCTGGATGGAGTGGCGGTCGGGGAGCACCCCCTGGTATGCCGACTCCTTAGGGGAGTGCGTCTGGCTTTACCGCCGGAGCCACGGTATTCCGTCCTGTGGGATGTCAATGTGGTGTTGAACCTTTTTCTTTCCTGGCAGCCTAACAAGTATCTTTCCTTAAAAGAACTGTCAGCTAAACTGGCGATGCTCCTGTGCTTAGTGTCTTGTCGCAGGGTGTCTGATGTGCGTGCCCTGGATGTCACGGCGAGAGCGTTCTCCCCGGTTGGGGTGACCTTTACCGTGGGCCGACGCACGAAATCGGCTACGAGGTCTATTTCCTATCCGGCATTTGCAGATGCTCCTAAGTTGTGTGTGGTACAGTGTTTGAAAACCTATGAGGATGTCACAACGGAACTTCGCCCTCCGGGCGAGCGGCAGTTACTGATTGCGCTGCGCAAACCGCACAAGGCTGTCTCTTCCCCCACTATAGCCCGGTGGGTGCGTTGGGTGATGCAGGAAGCTGGTGTTGATACGAGGCAGTTCGGAGCTCACTCAGCAAGAGGGGCCATGGCCTCTAAAGCATTTGCCCTTGGGGCACGATTGGAAGACCTCATGCGCACTGGTCTTCGGATCCACCTTCCAAAGGTTCTATTTTAAGCCAGTGGAGGATATTGCTAGTTTGGTGGTGGACAATCTTTAAACAAGTATAATCTGAAGCCTCCGGTCCAGACATAGAATCGAAATTTGCCTAGCGTAGTAACGGTAAGTTTCAATTCTATTAAGGACACGGAGGCGAGGATTATCCCGCCCATACCTCCTGCGGAGATCCCGCCTGTACTGGAGTAAGTAATCCGTTTTTCCGACTTGCAGTATGGTTACTGTTTCGTGGGTTGCATGTCGATTGACTTGATTCTCTGCTTTTTTGATTTGCCTTCAAGTTTAGCGGGTATGGCTTAGCTCACGCTGTTCTTTTTTCCGCCAGGGAATGATGGTGCGAAACGAGATGCTTGAGACTTTGGCCTGACTCGCCACGAAGAAAGAGGAGGAGTTCGTTGGTTGGACGCCTTATATTGGGATTTATGGACACTAAAGAAGGACTGCCTAATGTTGATCTCATGGGACTTGTAGTTATTAAACAATGTTATTACGATGTTTTCTGATATTCCTGTGTTGGGAATACTAAAAAAATTTCAAGTTTGATGCTTTTCTGGCTGCTGTGCGATGTTGTGTTAATAAACAGCGAAGAGAGAAAAGCATAATCCTCGCCTCCGTGTCCTTAATAGAATTGAAACTTACCGTTACTACGCTAGGCAAATTTCGATTCTCATTGCTAACTAACTTGTGTAGTAATTACACAAACTACTAATATAATAATTGTATCTCATTCATCGGATAATGCTAAACGCATCTGCAAAACCAACAAGTCTGGGTTGTTTTAGGTGTATATATTCATTTTGAGTGCTATTTCTAGATACAATAACAGGAAACCAGAAGGCATCTAATGCTGGCTGTGAGAAGGTGGCCTGATGTGCAGTGCTCACTATTCTAGTGAACACTATGTATCATCTTTATGAGGACAGGGTACTAAGCACAAACCACAACTCTTACAAAAATACTTAAGTTAGCACAGTATATACAAATGCCCGAGGGGCACGGAAAACCATATACTTGAAAAGTGGAATGCGAAATTACTAGCAGGTAAGTACAGTACTAATAGGCTTTGGAATCGCTAGGATTTGACTATAGAATCGTTAGATTACTTCTAGGAGACCCAGGGGACTCGGGTGCAGTGTGTGCACTCTCACGCGAGATGCGGGACAAAGTCTATGGTAGCTAGGAATCGCAAAGTTAGTGTTCTCGGGCGAACCCGACCTGGTAGGAAGAAAACGAAAGTGGATTCTGACCCTTGGATACTGAGGCTATGCTGGGACACCGAAATGCCGAAGTTACCTAGCCCAGGGGCTGCAGCTGCATAGGACTCAAAGGACGTCAGGAATCCTCGTTGACGGACCAGGAGCCTGGAAGAAAGAAGTTGCTGGCAGGCGACAAGTGAAGAAAGTTTGGTGGATCCAAGCCTGGATCGATGGAAGATGACACCTGAAAGCAGAGGGGACCAAGTTCGAGACTACTAGCCAGTAGTCAGTGGGCACCAGGAGGGCACCGGATGGTAGCCACCTCGACAAGGTGAGTGGGTGACGCTGTGCTCGGAGATCTCACGGACCAGGAGGCGTTGTCGGCGACCAGGATGGAGGATCGAGCTGTCCCACGAAGATAGAAGCTGTCGGCGTCGCTGGACACAGGATTGGGCAACAAAGCCTTGGCAAATTCAAGCCCACGCGGTGGACCTACAATGGCGTCTGGAGTGGACCAGGAGGGTCCGGGGTGCCTCTCTTAAAGAAGGAAGCAAGGGCCAGTCTGGAGCAACCAGACCAGCAGCAGTGATGTCGTCGGGCGTCGTTCAGAAGGCCACAAGCCAGCCGGCTAGTAGCCAAACAACGCGGTGCACAGCAAACAGCAGAAGGGCCCCACGCAGATCGTGGAGATGCAGGGAGGCTGATCTTGGGTGCTGGAGCTGCGCAGGGTTGGGGCTTCTCGGACCCCAAAGCACTCACCAGTGGAAGACTCGGTGGGCTTGTTATGCAGAAGTCGTGCAGTCTTGGCGATCGTCGGTCCCTCGAGGTCTCGTCCCACTCACGGTTCTCAGCTTTGCTGTAGAGGTGAGTAGAGGTCAGAGGTGCCAGGGAAGCCGGGTCTCGCCGAGCTGGGTCGTCGGATTCGTGAAGAAGGACTTGCAGCAGACCGCAGTGTTCTGAGGATGGTGCCCGCTTGATGCAGGGTGACTACTCCTTAACCACAAGGGAGAATCTTGAAGAAGAAATCTTGATGTCCTTTCGCAGAAAGTCGTGTCTTGATTCCAAAGATGATCTAATTTGAACAGGGGGCCCGCTCCCATCTTTATACTGAAAAAGGGGGCTGACCCGGTGACTAGGTCCTGCCTATGGGTGGGACTAGGAGGGGGGTGGTTACACCCCTCTGCCATGCCGGACTTCCCCAGGCCAGGGGCTGGTGTGCCCCTGGAACTGGTTCAGACCGGCCTATGTGTAGTGAGCACCGGGGTGCCACTCAGCAGTCACCTTCCTGAAAAGCCCTGCCTACCCAGGATACACAAAACCATGTCTGGGACGGTGCTAGCACCGCCCCGGACAGGAAACCCTTTGTCCAGGCCTCCCTCGCTGGAAGGACTCCCAGCAGCAGGAGGTCAGACTCGTGTCTGTGGTGGCAGCATCCATTTTGTGGAGCTGAGGCTTCAGTTAACTTTAACCGGGGTTCACAGTTACATACATGTCGTGTCCCTCTAGAAGGGTGGAATGCTAACCCCGTCGCCAGAATTGGCGAGGGGTTAGTATTCCAATTCGTATGACACCTTACTCGACATGTTTTGATAAAGCAATACCAAAGTTAGCATTTAACCGCGAGGATTATAATGCACTTAATAGTATATGGTATGCGTTATCATGGAACAGCTATTAGGACTTGGTTCCGCAAGCTGCAGACAGGCTCAGCTCATGCCAGAGCACCATCTCACACGATTCCAAGCACTCTGCCTTCAGGATTGTCAAGGCCTGCCATAGGAGTGACTGATAGGAATCTGTGTGTCCATTTTAGGGTTAGGTATAGGTATACTACACCTACAGCAAAGGGTGATTACACGACTTTGCCCCAGCTGTCATGCAGCCAGTTGTGTCAAATTTAGGAGGCCAGCCAGGGGTGGCATAATACATGCTGCAGCCCCTGGCAGCCCTGGGTACACCTATGCCCTGAGTTACAGGGTCTGATAAGGTGGCCCAGTACCAATTGGTAAATGCACCTAGGGTACATGTCGTAATTTAGAAAGAGAACAGCCAGGCTGTGGGTCTGATTGGCAGGCCCACAGCCAGAGAAAGTCGTAAACCAGTGAAACAAAAGCAAAAAATCTGGGTGATCATAGGATTGCAGACCCTACTCTCCTACATGACCCCCCCCAAACTTTGGGACAATAAGCTAACCTTGACCAGGTGAGTTCTTGTTCTAAGTGGAAATATCTGGAGAGCCCATCGGCATTGCCATGATCAGTACCAGGTCTATGTTCCACTGTAAAGTCCATCCCCTGTAGGGAAATGGACCACCTAAGCAGTTTGGGGTTTTCACCCTTCATCTGATTTAGCCACAAGAGGGGCTTATGGTCGGTCTGAATCTTGAAGTGAGTGCCAAACAAGTATGGCCTCAGCTTCTTCAGGGCCCAAACCACAGCAAAGGCCTCCCTCTCAATAGCTGACCAATTCTTCTCTCTGGGGGTCAGCCTTCTGCTTATAAAAGCAATGGGCTGGTCTTGACCATCAAAATTCAGTTGAGAAAGAACAGCTCCCACACCCAACTCAGAAGCATCTGTTTGGACAATGAATGGTTTGGAGTAGTCTGGACTCTTAAGGATAGGTGCTGTGCACATGGCCTGCTTTAGGTCATCGAATGCTTTTTGACAGCCTGCTGTCCACTGAACCTTTTTTGGCATTTTCTTACTTGTCAGTTCATTTAATGGTGTCACAATGGAACCATAGTTCCTGACAAACTTTCTGTAGTATCCAGTCAGGCCCAAGAAAGCTCGAACCTGAGTCTGGGTGGTTGGAGGAGCCCAGTCCCTGATTGACTGTATTTTGCTCTCCAGTGGCTGAACCTGGCCTCCACCTACAAGGTGGCCCAGGTATACAACCTGTGTCTGCCCTATCTGGCACTTGGTGGCCTTGATAGTGAGGCCTGCTGCTTGCAGAGCCTCTAACACTTTCCTCAGGTGGACCAGGTGATCCTCCCAGGTGGAGCTAAAGACAGCAATATCATCTAGATATGCTGCACAGAAGTCATCCAGCCCAGTAAGGACTTGATTCACCAACCTTTGGAAGGTGGTAGGTGCATTTTTCAGACCAAAGGGCTTTACCACAAATTGATAATGCCCACCAGGGGTTGTAAATGCTGTCTTGGGCTTGGCATCCTCAGCTAACCTGATTTGCCAATACCCAGCTGTTAAGTCAAATGTGCTTAAGTAGTTGGCAGAAGCCAATCTATCTATAAGCTCATCTGCCCTTGGTATTGGGTGGGCATCAGTCTTAGTGACTGCATTGAGACCCCTGTAGTCTATGCAAAACCTCATCTCTCTCTTACCACCCTGGGTGTGAGGCTTTGGCACTAGAACTACTGGACTAGCCCAAGGGCTATCTGAGGGTTCAATGACTCCCAACTCCAACATTTTCTGCACTTCAGTTTTTAAGCAGTCTCTAACATGATCAGGCTGCCTGTAGATTTTACTCTTAACTGGCAGGCTGTCACCAGTGTCAACCTCATGGGTGCACCAAGTGGTCTGACTGGGTGTCAGAGAGAACATATGTCTGAAAGACTGAAGAACCTGTTTACAGTCTTTCTGTTGATGTTCAGAGAGGCTGCCACAAAAGACAACACCATCTACTGACCCATCATCAGGATTCTGAGTGAGCAGGTCTGGGAGAGGGTCACTCTCTTCCTCCTGTCCCTCATCTATGGCCATGAGCAAGCTCATGTCCTTCCTGTCGACATATGCTTTGAGCCTGTTGACATGGAGTACCCTGTGGGGACTCCTGGGAGTTCCAAGGTCCACCAGGTAGGTGACCTCTCCCTTTTGCTCAAGAATTGTGTGGGGCCCAGACCATTTGTCTTTGAGTGCTGCTGGGGCCACTGGCTCCAACACCCACACCTTCTGTCCAGGCTGGTAAACAGTCAGGACAGCCTTTTGGTCATGCCAAGCTTTTTGAAGTTCTTGACTGGCCTTAAGGTTTTCAGATGCCTTCTCCATATACTCAGCCGTCCTGGAGTGGAGACCAAGTACATAGTCCACTATGCTGGTTGCAGGCTTTTTGAGAGGTCTCTCCCATCCTTCCTTCACCAAACACAGGGGGCCTCTCACAGGATGCCCATACAAAAGTTCAAAAGGGCTGTAGCCAACCCCCTTTTGTGGGACCTCGCTGTAAGCAAACAGAAGGCAGGGAATCAGGACATCCCATCTACGCCTGAGCTTTTCAGGTAGTCCATGAATCATCCCTTTTAGGGTCCTGTTGAACCTTTCAACAAGCCCATTGCATTGTGGATGATAGGGTGTAGTGAATTTGTAATTGACACCACATTCCTTCCACATAGCAGTTAAGTAGCTTGACATGAAGTTTGCACCTCTGTCAGAGACAACCTCCTTAGGGAAGCCCACTCTGGAGAACACTCCAACTAGGGCCCTTGCCACCACAGGTGCTGTGGTGGTCCTAAGTGGAATAGCTTCAGGATACCTGGTGGCATGATCCACTACCACCAGTATAAACTTGTGCCCTGATGCTGTCTGGGGTTCCATTGGACCAACAATGTCAATCCCCACTCTTTCAAAGGGCACCCCCACCACAGGTATTGGTATAAGGGGGGCCTTTGTTGTGCCACCTGACTTACCACTGGCTTGGCAAGTGACACAGGAGCGACAAAACTCCTTGGTATCCTCATTCATGTGAGGCCAGTGAAAGTGTGAGACAAGCCTGTCCCAAGTCTTTGTCTGGCCTAAGTGACCTGCTAAGGGAATCTCATGGGCCAAGGTAAGTAGGAAACCTCTCTGAGACAAGGGTACAACCAGCCTCCTGGTCATGCCAGGCTTGGGGTCTCTTGACTCAGTGTACAGGAGTCCATCTTCCCAGTATACCTTGTGGGTACCTGTGGCGTTCCCAGCAGCCTCAGCAGCAGCCTGCTGTCTGAGGGGTTCAAGAGAAGGGCAGCTTAACTGGTCCTTCCCCAGGTCTTCCCTTGAGGGTCCCCCTGAACCCAAGAATTCAACTTGATCAAGTTCAAACTCTCTGGGCTCAGTTTCCCTCAATTCCTGTAGGTCAGCCTCCTCTGAGACTTGATCCTCAACCTGGGGCAAGGGGGAAGGCACAGCCTTAACCCTACTGCTCTTCTTCTTGGGAGGTGTTTGGTCCATTGTCCCAGGATCCAGCACCTGTTCAGTGGGGCATTTCCTGACCTGTGACCTGGTCACAGCAAACACATGTGCTGGCAAGCCTAACATTTCCATGTGAGTCCTCTGCTCCACTTCTGACCATTGTGATGACTCCAAATCATTGCCCAACAAACAATCCACTGGGAGGTCTGAACTAACTACAACCTTCTTTTGGCCAGTTACCCCTCCCCAGGAGAAAGCTACAATTGCCATACTGTGATTGGTAGTGACATTGCTTGCATTGGTCACCAGGAATTCTGTACCTGGCATGATCTGTCCAGGGTCCACAAAGTTAGGTGTCACCATTGTGACACTGGCACAAGTGTCCCTAAAGGCCTGAGCCATTTTTCCATTAATGAAAGGTGTCTGTCTGTATTTGCCCAAAGTATTGGGACTTATGTCAGGGGACATATCCATATCCCCTGTACTGACAAGGACAGCCTGAGTGAGTGTACCAACTAAGTTGTCACACCCCTCAGAACCCAGGGTTAACCCTACTAAACCCTTGGGAGGTGCACTACCACTGCTGGCTGTACTAGGGGGCACAGGTGCCTTAGGGGCTGCAGTGGCAGGAGTCTGCCCTCCTCCTTTCTTGGTGCACTCACTAAACCAGTGAGTTTTACTTTTGCAGTATTGGCACCACCTTTTGGATTGGCATTCTTTCTTCTTTTGGGGAGCCTGACCCCCACCCTCTTTGGGTTGTTGGGGACCTGTCGAAGACTTCTGGTCATTTTGTTCCCCCTTAGAATCTTTACCCTTCTGGTCTGCTTTCTTCTGACCACCTTGATTCTGGCCCTGGTTCTGTTTAACTCTTGTTCTAACCCATCTGTCTGCCTTCTTTCCCAATTCTTGGGGAGAGGTCAGATCTGAGTCAACAAGATGCTGATGCAACAACTGGTTCTGACAATTGTTTAAAATTTGTTCTCTCATCATCAAATTATACAATCCTTTATAATCAGTAACCTTACTGCCCAGCAACCAGCCCTCAAAAGCCTTAGTGGCACAATCTACAAAGTCAGACCAATCTTGAGACTGAGTTTTCTGGGTATCCCTGAACAGCACCCTGTACTGCTCAGTGGTTAGGCCAAACCCTTCAACCAGTGTATTCTTCAAGACTTGGTAATTGTTAGGATCCTCTACCCTTGTGGTGAGGAGCTTGTCTCTTCCTTTACCTTCAAAGGAGAGCCACAAGATAGCTGCCCCCTGAGTCTGGGGAACACCTTGCACAGTGCAGGCCCTCTCCAAAGCAGTAATCCATTTGTGGATGTCATCCCCTTGTTTAAAGGGGGGCACTATCTTACCAAGGTGTTTTGTATCAAAACTCCTTTCCCTATTGCTAGGTACAATGCTGCCACCAGTGGGGACTACCCCACTTAACTGTTGCTCTCTAGCAAAGGCAAGCCTCTCTTTGGCCAGGGCAAGTTCTTCCCTTTCAATCCTCAGATTGGCTGCCCTTTCTTTAGCTTCATACACTCTCCTCTGAAGGGGTTTGACTTCCCTCTTTGAGAAGAGTTGTGAGAGCCATTGGTTTGAAGGGATCTGCCAGAGCCTCTTGACAGAGATCTGGCTCGTCCATTCCCAATGTTAAGCTGACCTGATAGTGGCCCCAGGGGTCCCCCAGTACCACTGTCATGTTTGCTTAAGTTGGACCTGGTTAGTCTAACGACTTCTACCTGTCCCTTGTCTGCCTCATCCCCAGAGGGATCCTCATCCTCATCCTCATCCCCATTTTTGTTCTCAATGGAGAGGTGGATTAGGTCAGGGTCTCCTCTGGTTCCCTCAAGGGGAGGCATGGCTCCTTCTGGATTAGAAGGGCTAAGAAGTCTCTCAGCCTTTCTGGCATCATAAGTCTCTAGGAGACCAATCAGAAAGGAGGTGGTGGGGTTAGCCCCTTGCTTAATCTTCCTAGAGGTACATACTTGTCGTAACTCATGGAAGCTAAGCACAGTATATCTTGAAGGCATGACCTGTGGAGGGTCAACTGACACAAGGGGAGACTCAGTGTTTCCTCCTTTGTCCGACATACTGTTTCTAGTGTGGTGTAAGTGATGCACCTACCTACACTATGTGTTTACCTACTGATCCCTTGCTAAGAGTTGCAGCCAAGGTGTGCTAAGCCTTGAGGAGCTGCAACAGCTGGTTCAGTAGAACTCAGAGTATTCTAAGCTTAGTTATATGTACTAACAGTACTTATGTGATCTTTCAACAAGATATTCTTAGGATACGTGTGGTAAAACAACAGCAAGCTCAAATCCCAACCGCTGCTCACCAATGTGAGAAGGTGGCCTGATGTGCAGTGCTCACTATTCTAGTGAACACTATGTATCAGTCCAGCAACCCTTATTGATGATTGGTTGTAAGTCAACCTTATAGACCAGCTATCCTAGTAGCGTGGATACGAGCAGTCTAAGGCTAAAGACTCGAGAGGGCGTGTTAAGCCAGCTGTTATACCACACATATACCCCTTGAATACCAAGTGAAAGGACACCACACAAGTGTTATGAAAATAAACAGTTATTTATTAAGAATCACAACAGCCTTGTACTCTTTATGAGGACAGGGTACTAAGCACAAACCACAACTCTTACAAAAATACTTAAGTTAGCACAGTATATACAAATGCCCGAGGGGCACGGAAAACCATATACTTGAAAAGTGGAATGCGAAATTACTAGCAGGTAAGTACAGTACTAATAGGCTTTGGAATCGCTAGGATTTGACTATAGAATCGTTAGATTACTTCTAGGAGACCCAGGGGACTCGGGTGCAGTGTGTGCACTCTCACGCGAGATGCGGGACAAAGTCTATGGTAGCTAGGAATCGCAAAGTTAGTGTTCTCGGGCGAACCCGACCTGGTAGGAAGAAAACGAAAGTGGATTCTGACCCTTGGATACTGAGGCTATGCTGGGACACCGAAATGCCAAAGTTACCTAGCCCAGGGGCTGCAGCTGCATAGGACTCAAAGGACCTCGGGAATCCTCGTTGACGGACCAGGAGCCTGGAAGAAAGAAGTTGCTGGCAGGCGACCAGTGAAGAAAGTTCGGTGGATCCAAGCCTGGATCGATGGAAGATGACACCTGAAAGCAGAGGGGACCAAGTTCGAGACTACTAGCCAGTAGTCAGTGGACACCAGGAGGGCACCGGATGGTAGCCACCTCGACAAGGTGAGTGGGTGACGCTGTGCTCGGAGATCTCACGGACCAGGAGGCGTTGTCGGTGACCAGGATGGAGGATCGAGCTGTCCCACGAAGATAGAAGCTGTCGGCGTCGCTGGACCCAGGATTGGGCAACAAAGCCTTGGCAAATTCAAGCCCACGCGGTGGACCTAAAATGGCGTCTGGAGTGGACCAGGAGGGTCCGGGGTGCCTCTCTTAAAGAAGGAAGCAAGGGCCAGTCTGGAGCAACCAGACCAGCAGCAGTGATGTCGTCGGGCGTCGTTCAGAAGGCCACAAGCCAGCCGGCTAGTAGCCAAACAACGCGGTGCACAGCAAACAGCAGAAGGGCCCCACGCAGATCGTGGAGATGCAGGGAGGCTGATCTTGGGTGCTGGAGCTGCGCAGGGTTGGGGCTTCTCGGACCCCAAAGCACTCACCAGTGGAAGACTCGGTGGGCTTGTTATGCAGAAGTCGTGCAGTCTTGGCGATCGTCGGTCCCTCGAGGTCTCGTCGCACTCACGGTTCTCAGCTTTGCTGTAGAGGTGAGTAGAGGTCAGAGGTGCCAGGGAAGCCGGGTCTCGTCGAGCTGGGTCGTCGGATTCGTGAAGAAGGACTTGCAGCAGACCGCAGTGTTCTGAGGATGGTGCCCGCTTGATGCAGGGTGACTACTCCTTAGCCACAAGGGAGAATCTTGAAGAAGAAATCTTGATGTCCTTTCGCAGAAAGTCGTGTCTTGATTCCAAAGATGATCTAATTTGAACAGGGGGCCCGCTCCCATCTTTATACTAAAAAAAGGGGGCTGACCCAGTGACTAGGTCCTGCCTATGGGTGGGACTAGGAGGGGGGTGGTTACACCCCTCTGCCATGCCGGACTTCCCCAGGCCAGGGGCTGGTGTGCCCTTGGAACTGGTTCAGACCGGCCTATGCGTAGTGAGCACCGGGGTGCCACTCAGCAGTCACCTTCCTGAAAAGCCCTGCCTACCCAGGATACACAAAACCATGTCTGGGACGGTGCTAGCACCGCCCCGGACAGGAAACCCTTTGTCCAGGCCTCCCTCGCTGGAAGGACTCCCAGCAGCAGGAGGTCAGACTCGTGTCTGTGGTGGCAGCATCCATTTTGTGGAGCTGAGGCTTCAGTTAACTTTAACCGGGGTTCACAGTTACATACATGTCGTGTCCCTCTAGAAGGGTGGAATGCTAACCCCGTCGCCAGAATTGGCGAGGGGTTAGTATTCCAATTCGTATGACACCTTACTCGACATGTTTTGATAAAGCAATACCAAAGTTAGCATTTAACCGCGAGGATTATAATGCACTTAAGAGTATATGGTATGCGTTATCATGGAACAGCTATTAGTACTTGGTTCCGCAAGCTGCAGACAGGCTCAGCTCATGCCAGAGCACCATCTCACACGATTCCAAGCACTCTGCCTTCAGGATTGTCAAGGCCTGCCATAGGAGTGACTGATAGGAATCTGTGTGTCCATTTTAGGGTTAGGTATAGGTATACTACACCTACAGCAAAGGGTGATTACACGACTTTGCCCCAGCTGTCATGCAGCCAGTTGTGTCAAATTTAGGAGGCCAGCCAGGGGTGGCATAATACATGCTGCAGCCCCTGGCAGCCCTGGGTACACCTATACCCTGAGTTACAGGGTCTGATAAGGTGGCCCAGTACCAATTGGTAAATGCACCTAGGGTACATGTCGTAATTTAGAAAGAGAACAGCCAGGCTGTGGGTCTGATTGGCAGGCCCACAGCCAGAGAAAGTCGTAAACCAGTGAAACAAAAGCAAAAAATCTGGGTGATCATAGGATTGCAGACCCTACTCTCCTACACTGGCTTCATTACATGTTGCGTGAAGCACGTAAAAAATATAGGACTACAATTTTGCATTGACCGAGGGGCACTAAATGATGTACTCAACAGTGCTCCCCAACATGTGGGCCTCCTGTCATAGAATTTAAACCCAAATTTTATGTTCAGAAATGGTTAGGAAAAGGGAGAAGTGCTGATGAAAGAACCCGCATGGCTCGGAGACAAACGGCACCTGATTCCTCTTATAAGCGTATTTGGGACATTCTGTGATTGAAAGCGTATCCCACATTGTAAATGTATTTTAATGTCATTAACTAATATAATAAACCTCAAATAAATGTGTATCCATTGCTTGTGGATGCCAAACATACTAAAATCAGTATGTTTTGCTCTTTTTAGCCTCACCTCTGACTCCGCCCACTGACCCAATCCTCGGGAAATTTCCGCCCCCTGATGCTCCACCCACAGTTCCCCTACTTTTTTCCCCCACTTCGACCACTGCATTTACAGAGAATGATTGGCCTCCATCGTTTATAAGGGATGACCATCGAGGTGAGGAGGTAATATTGCAACATTTTCCTCTTTATCTTGTTAGAAAGCAAGACACATCTACACACACGTGGGCTTTAAAGCAGGCTCCACCTTTTTATACAAACCAAGCAGGGATGGTTAAAGGCTTAAGTTCAATACCCATTAAAGCCAAAAAACAAGCACAATACATTGTCATGCACTGATGGTATCTAAAATACAAATGTTAACTTTACTGAACACCTGGATAGGGTGGACAAAATTATGACATTCTCATCCCATCATCTGTATGAAATAAATATAAACCAATTGCATATGTTAATGTGAATTTTCTTGAATATTACTTTTCCTGTGAGGGTAAGCATTTAGCACCTGGCTTTCTACAGAAGTGTGTTACTTTACAGCCTCCAAATCGGCTCACAAAGTTGCAAGCCATGATGGAGTTTTTAACTTTGAAAGAGCTTATTTCCTACATTATGCTGAACAAAGTAATACTTAATGTTAGAAATGGGGTCTCTAGTTATCAGTGGTTTGAACCTTGTCCAAGCAGGGATCCTCACTCTAGCCGGGGTGAAGGGATTACACAGTTAAAATAACTCCTGCTCACCCCCTTGGGAGCTTGGCAAAAGCAGACAAGCCTATTTCAAAGGCAATGTATAAAGCAGTTGTACATATAGACACAATAACATAGTAAAAACATTGTATTGTCATTGCATTTATATACTGCTTACTACCCCTGACGAGGGGTAGAAGCGCTTTTCCGGCGAGTAGCACGCTACTCTGGAATCCATAAAGGACTAGTGGTGAATAAGTATATTGAAATATTATATTAATTTGAGTGGTAGATGTGTTAGTCTGTTATTTGGTTTGAAAAGGATAGTGGAGGGACAGAAGAGGGAAAGGCTTAGATTTTTGTTTTGGAGCTCATAGCAGTAGGAGGCTTGGGATGAATAAATGGGAGCTGGAGGGAGAAGAGTCATAGGGAAGGGTTTAGAAAGCCTTGTTTTGGGAGATCGGAATAGTAAAAGAGGTATGAGATGATTCAAAAAGGGGTAGAGTCGGGAAAAGTCAAGAAAGGTTTATTTTAGGGATCGTAGTAGTGGTATGGGGTTTGGGATGAATGAGAGAGTGGAAGTAGAGGATATATTGATAGAGGTATAGGGTGAGTAATAGGGTAGTGCATTGGAAAGAGAAGTAGAAAGAAGTTTGAGACTGGTCAGAGACTTAAGGTAGAGGGTATATTGAGAGCGGTATAGGGTGAGAAAAGGGAAGTGCATTGGATATTACTGATTAGAAGAAAAATAATAAATATGTAGATCCGTAAGTACATGACAGGTGTATAGATGCATAAAGGAAGGTGGTATATGCGGATTAAAGATTCATTAAATGAACTCCAGCTTTCAAGTGTTATTGTACTTTAAATTAATTTCATTAATTGTTTTTGTAATTCAATAGTGAAGCAATTGTAGATAAATAGTTATGATAACAAATTACTTATTTTTGCAGTCACTTATATACATGTTAAAACAGAATAATGTACCCATCAGTAATATGTACATTTGTTAAGCAGAACAAAGGAATATCTGTATTTAAAAAAAAAACATAATTATTCTACACGTTTATACAAAGCAATAGACAGATATAGGTACATATCTATATTACAAGTAAATCTTTATATACAGATGGATATGCTGTATATTTCTGTTTGGGTATGGTGATTATGTAGGGAAGAAACCATTTTTGAGTAGGTTTCTGAGGATAAGGTGTTTATTCGTGAATCTTATGTTGGGGGGGTAAAGAGTTCCACAGATGGATGCTTGAACAGAGAAGGATGTACCACCTGTAGGAGAGTAGGGTCTGCAATCCTATGATCACCCGGGTTTTTTGCTTTTGTTTCACTGGTTTACGACTTTCTCTGGCTGTGGGCCTGCCAATCAGACCCACAGCCTAGCTGTTCTCTCGCTAAATTGACATGTGTACCTTAGGTGCATTACCCAATTGGAACTGGGCCACCTTGTCAGACCCTGTAACTCAGGGCATTGGTGTACCCAGGGCCTACCAGGAGCCGAAGCATGTATTATGCCACCCCTGGATGGCCATCTAAATCTGACACAACTGGCTGCACGACAGCTGGGGCAAGGTGGCGTACTCGCCCTTTGCTTTAGATATAGTATACCTATATCTAACCCTAAAATGGACACCCGAATTCCTATCAGTCACTCACCAGAGGATCCCTCGGCGGTCGTGCTAGTTTAAGAAATCGTGCAGGTTTTAAGAAATCGTGGCCAGTCCCTCGAGGTCTCGTCGCACCCACGGATCTCAGCTGAGCTGACGATGTGGGTAGAGGTCAGAGGTGCCAGGGAAGCCGGTTCTCGTCGAGCTGGGCAGTCGGATTCCTGAGGAAGGACGTGCAGCAAACCGCAGAGTTCTTAGATGGTGCCTGCGGATGCAGGGTGACTACTCCTTAGCCACAAGGGAGAAATCTTGAGAAGAGTCGAGAGTTCCTTTCCTAGAAAGTATTCTTGATTCAAAGATGATCTAATTTGGAAGGGTCCCCGCTCCTGCCTTTATCCTAAAGAAAGGGGTGGGTACGTGTCTAGGTCCTGCCCTAGGGGTGGGACCAGGAAGGGGGGTGGTTACACCCCTCTCCCATGCTGGACTTTCCCCAGGTCAGGGGCTGGGGTGCCCCTGGAACTGGTTCTAGCCGGCAGATGCGTAGTGAGCACCGGGGTGCCACTCCGCAGTCACCTTCCTGTAAGGCCCTGCCTACCCAGGATACACAAAACCCTGTCTGGGATGGAGCGAGCACCGCCCCGGACAGGAAACCCTTTGTCCAAGCTCTCCTCGCTGGAAGGACTCCCAGCAGCAGGAGGTCAGACTCGTGTCTGTGGTGGCAGCATCCATTTTGTGGAGCTGAGGCTTCAGTTAACTTTAACCGGAGTTCACAGTTACGTACATGTCGGGTCCCTCTAGAAGGGCGGAATGCTAACCCCGTCGCCAGCATTGGTGAGGGGTCAGTATCCCGATTCGTATGACACCTTACTCGACATGTCTTGATAACGCGATACTGAAGTTAGCGATATCGTACGCGTTATCATGGAACAGCCATTGGGTCTTGGTTCCGCAAGCTGCAACCGGGCTTGGCTCGTGCCAGAGCCCAATTCACACGATTCCACGCACTCTGCCTTCAGGATTGTCAAGGCCTGCCATGGGAGTGACTGATAGGAATTTGGGTGTCCATTTTAGGGTTAGATATAGGTATACTATATCTAAAGCAATGGGCGAGTACGCCACCTTGCCCCAGCTGTCGTGCAGCCAGTTGTGTCAGATTTAGATGGCCATCCAGGGGTGGCATAATACATGCTTCGGCTCCTGGTAGGCCCTGGGTACACCGATGCCCTGAGTTACAGGGTCTGACAAGGTGGCCCAGTTCCAATTGGGTAATGCACCTAAGGTACACATGTCAATTTAGCGAGAGAACAGCTAGGCTGTGGGTCTGATTGGCAGGCCCACAGCCAGGGAAAGTCGTAAACCAGTGAAACAAAAGCAAAAAATCTGGGTGATCATAGGATGGCAGACCCTACTCTCCTACATGACCCCCCCCCCAAACGTTGGGACAATAAACTAACCTTGACCAGGTGAGTCTTCTTGTTCTAAGTGGAAATACCTGGAGAGCCCATCTGCATTGCCATGATCAGTGCCAGGTCTATGCTCCACTGTGAAGTCCATCCCCTGTAGGGAAATGGACCACCTAAGCAGTTTGGGGTTTTCACCCTTCATCTGATTTAGCCATAAGAGGGGCTTATGGTCGGTCTGAATCTTGAAATGAATGCCAAACAAGTATGGCCTCAGTTTCCTCAGGGCCCAAACCACAGCAAAGGCCTCCCTCTCAATAGCTGACCAATTTTTCTCTCTGGGGGTCAGCCGTCTGCTTATAAAAGCAATGGGCTGGTCATTACCATCAAAATTCAGTTGAGATAGAACAGCTCCCACACCCAACTCAGAAGCATCTGTGTGGACAATGAATTGTTTGGAGTAGTCTGGACTCTTGAGGATAGGTGCCGTGCACATGGCCTGTTTTAGGTCATCGAATGCTTTTTGACAGCCAGCTGCCCACTGAACCTTTTTTGGCATTTTCTTACTTGTCAGTTCATTAAGTGGAGTCACAATCGATCCATAATTTCTGACAAACTTTCGGTAGTAACCAGTCAGGCCCAAGAAAGCTCGAACCTGAGTCTGGGTGGTTGGAGGAGCCCAGTCCCTGATTGACTGTATTTTGCTCTCCAGTGGTTGAACTTGTCCTCCATCTACAAGGTGGCCCAAGTACACAACCTGTGTCTGCCCTATCTGGCACTTGGTGGCCTTGATAGTGAGACCTGCTGCTTGCAGAGCCTCTAACACTTTCCTCAGGTGGACCAGGTGATCCTCCCAGGTGGAGCTAAAGAAAGCAATATCGTCAAGATACGCCGCACAGAAGTCATCCAGCCCAGTGAGAACGTGATTCACCAACCCTTGGAAGGTGGCAGGTGCATTTTTCAAACCAAAGGGCATTACCACAAATTGATAATGCCCACCAGGGGTAGAAAATGCTGTCTTAGGCTTGGCGTCCTCATCTAACCTGATTTGCCAATACCCAGCTGTCAGGTCAAACGTACTTAAGTAGTTGGCAGAAGCCAATCTATCTATAAGCTCATCTGCCCTTGATATTGGGTGGGCATCAGTCTTAGTGACTGCATTGAGACCCCTGTAGTCTACGCAGGACCTCATCTCTTTCTTACCACCCGGGGTGTGAGGCTTCGGCACCAGAACTACGGGACTAGCCCAAGGGCTATCCGAGGGTTCAATGACTCCCAACTCCAACATTTTCTGCACTTCAGTTTTGATGCAGTCTCTAACGTGATCGGGCTGCCTGTAGATTTTACTCTTGACGGGCAAGCTGTCACCAGTGTCAACCTCATGGGTACACCAATTGGTCTGACTGGGTGTTAGAGAGAACATATGTCGGAAAGATTGAAGAACCTGTTTACAATCCTCCTGTTGATGTTCAGAGAGGCTGCCACAAAAGACAACACCGTCTACTGATCCATCGTCAGGATTCTGAGTGAGCAGGTCTGGGAGAGGGTCACTCTCTTCCTCCTGTCCCTCATCTATGGCCATGAGCAAGCTCATGTCCGTCCTGTCGACATATGCTTTGAGCCGGTTAACATGGAGCACCCTGTGGGGGCTCCGGGGAGTGCCAAGGTCCACCAGGTAGGTGACCTCTCCCTTTTGCTGAAGAATCGTGTGGGGCCCAGACCATTTGTCTTTGAGTGCTGCTGGGGCCACTGGCTCCAACACCCACACCTTCTGTCCAGGCTGGTAAACAGTCAGGACAGCCTTTTGGTCATGCCAAGCTTTTTGGAGTTCTTGGCTGGCCTTAAGGTTTTCAGATGTCTTTTCCATGTACTCAGCCATCCGAGAGCGGAGACCGAGCACATAGTCCACTATGTTGGTTGCAGGCTTTTTGAGAGGTCTCTCCCATCCTTCCTTCACCAAGCACAGGGGTCCTCTTACAGGATGCCCGTACAAAAGTTCAAAGGGGCTGTAGCCAACCCCCTTCTGTGGGACTTCTCTATAAGCGAATAAAAGGCAGGGAATCAGGACGTCCCATCTATGCCGGAGCTTTTCAGGTAGTCCATGAATCATCCCTTTTAGGGTCCTGTTGAACCGTTCAACAAGCCCATTGCATTGTGGATGATAGGGTGTAGTGAACTTGTAGTTGACACCACATTCCTTCCACATAGCAGTCACGTAGCTCGACATGAAGTTTGCACCTCTGTCGGAGACAACCTCCATAGGGAAGCCCACTCTGGAGAACACTCCAACTAGGGCTCTTGCCACAACAGGTGCTGTAGTGGTCCTAAGGGGAATAGCTTCAGGATACCTGGTGGCATGATCCACTACCACCAGTATAAACTTGTGCCCTGATGCTGTTGGGGGTTCCATTGGACCGACAATGTCAATCCCCACTCGTTCAAAGGGCACCCCCACCACAGGCATTGGTATAAGGGGGGCCTTTGTTGTGCCACCTGACTTACCACTGGCTTGGCAAGTGACACAGGAGCGACAAAACTCCTTGGTATCCTCGTTCATGTGAGGCCAGTGAAAGTGTGAGACAAGCCTGTCCCACGTCTTCGTCTGGCCTAAGTGTCCTGCTAAGGGAATCTCATGGGCCAAGGTAAGAAGGAAACCACGCTGAGACAAGGGGATAACCAGCCTCCTGGTCATGCCAGGCTTGGGGTCTCTTGCCTCAGTGTACAGGAGTCCATCCTCCCAGTATACCTTGTGGGTACCTGTGGCGTTCCCAGCAGCCTCAGCAGCAGCCTGCTGTCTGAGGGATTCAAGGGAAGGACAGTCTAACTGGTCCTTCCCCAGGTCTTCTCGTGAGGGTCCCCCTGAGCCCAGAAACTCAACTTGATCAAGTTCGAGTTCTTTAGGTTCAGTTTCCCGCAATTCCTGGAGGTCAGCCTCCTCTGAGACTTGATCCTCGACCTGGGGCAAGGGGGAAGGCGATGCCTTAACCCGACTGCTCTTCTTCTTGGGAGGTGTCTGGTCCATTGCTCCAGGATCCAGCACTGGTTCAGTGGGGCATCTTCTGACCTGTGACCTAGTCACAGCAAGCACATGTGCTGGCAAGCCTAACATCTCCATGTGAGTCCGGTGCTCCACTTCTGACCATTGTGATGACTCCAAATCATTGCCCAACAAACAATCCACTGGGAGTTCTGAACTAACAAAACAAACATTGGGGGAGGGCTAAAGGGACGTTTAAAGACCGGTGCCTAAGTAATGTCCCCAAAGACAAGAATAATACACAAAGTACTTAGGGGTCTAGAAACTGAAATCAAACAAGGGATTTCTCATTATATACCATATGTCTAATTAGTACTTGAGGTATATAAGTGTTAACAGACCGAATCGCCAAAAAATGAAACACCTGCAATTGTGAGTCACCCCAGAGGTGTTGGATTCCCATCAAAGTCTTATAAGATCAATAATATCATTTGGAAATCTCTTGCGGGTTTTGCGTCTCTAGAGCATTGAGATCGCAAGCATACCCTTTCGGATGGTTCGGGGTAGCGACCACAAACATACAGGTATCACAAATGATGTTGATTCAAAGTGGGAATAGTGCAGTGCAAAAAGAAATATGTGGTGATTTAAAATAGGATAGGGAACTAACAAGAAAATTTTTTAATGAGCGTTGGCCCCTTCCTGGTTAAAAACAAGAACAGACTGGTGAAACTATCGCATTGATAACAAATATCTGCGAAGAGACCAACATGTTTCAGCCTGGGAGGGAATGACCTCGGCTTTCTTCAGGGTCTCTGTTCTGGATGGTGCTACTGCCAGTGTGAGTGTATTAAAGTGTGAAAAAATATACAAAAAAACACACAAGTGAGAATAGCCAGAAAAGGATATATTGTTCCTTCTTCTGTTCGTACTCCTCTTCGGAAGCTGGTACACAGTTACTGTAATGGGGAAACAAACATACAAGTGAAAACACTTTCAGCAAAACTGGTCTGATTCTTACCAACCACAGTGTCGGGGAACCTGGTCGAATTGTGAAACTCACCCAATGCTTCCGGGGAGTGGACCTCACCTCTTCCTGGACCTGGCTCAGGATGTGGGAGACCCCGCTCTACGGGAACAGAAACCGACCTCATGGTTATGGTTATGGAGAGATCAAATGGATCTACTCACAATCATACTGCATGAAGTCAAAAGTGTACTGGACGTAGAGTTTATTGTCATACACCGTGGCGCACTCTCTTATCAGTGCCCCTCTAGATTCCCACCCGCCAAGAGTCAAAGCAGACTCGAGGGATGTTGTATTGACTATGCTGTTAAAAGGTATCGAACGTGGTTCACCAGGAGTAGGGCCCACGTCTTACCTGTCCGTCGTTGTCTCGAGCAGTGACTGAGTCAGGGGGAGGCCCTGAGCAAAGTGCGTCATTCTTACTTGAGTGGATGGAGTAAGAGTTCCCAGCCAATCAGTTCGAGACAAACGACGTAATCTCATAATGAGGCTAGAACTACTCAGTGACGTCATGCTCAACACTCGGGTAGTTCTATTGATATGCAAAGGCCCCCAAGATGGTATAGGGATGAATTGTATATGCCTGGGCGGATTAGGAAAGACTGAACCAGGGAATGTCGTCATTCAGTCCGTGTTGATCAGTGCCAAGTTTGTACACCCATCTTTGTTCTTTGCGGAAAAGGAAATTCGACACATCACTTATGTGGGTAGGGATGTGTGGTTTTTCAAGGACATGCCAGCGGAAATCATTTTCACTGTGGTTGTGCTCGATGAAATGTTTAGTCAATTTCGAGATGTCTTTCTTGCAGCGAAAAGTGCTCTTATGTTCCTGCATTCTCACTCTGACCTTCCTGGTGGTCATGCCAACATATCGTGCATTACAAGTGCATGTGAGGAGGTAGATGAGGTTGTTACTATTGCAATTAGAAAATTGCCTCAGCTCCCAGGGTCGGTCTGTTCCGATATCCACGCTGGTGGTCTTGGAAGTGAGAGGACAGACCGAACAGTTTCCACAGGGGTGGTGGCCTGTAACTGGTGGGAGGTCCCATAGGGTGCCCACTTCTCTCTTGGCATTGGTCTTGGGGCGGGTGTGCACCAAACAATCTCTTAAGTTTTTCGAGCGTTTGAACGCAAAGAGGGGGAATTCTAGTTGGTCCTTACCACTGTTTAGAATTCGCCAATGCTTCTTAATAATTCTCTGAACCTTGTTGGATTTAGTATTGAAAGTGCTCACAAGGGTGAGACGTTCTGTGGGTGGTTTAACAGGTTTCGGTTCGAGTAACGCAGCCCGATGGTTGTTGGCTGCTCTTTTCAAAGAGCGATTCACCAGTTTACTGGGGTAATGTCGTGACTTAAGCTGTTTGGACAGTGAATCAGCATGACGTTCAAAACTTTCAGTAGTGGAGCAGTTCCTCCGAACTCTCAGAAATTGCCCAAATGGCAGGTTGTCTCTTAGGGCTTTAGGATGTTGACTCTCATAGAGTAAGAGAGAGTTGCGTGCCATGGGTTTGCGATAAAGTTCGCTCTGTAGGCCGTTGGCTGTACAATAGATAGAGAGATCAAGAAAAGCTATTCTCTCTTTGCTTATTTCTATGGTAAAGCGAAGGTAGTCATTCTGACGATTGAGCCATTCGTGGAATTGGAGAATGGACTCATGTGACCCTCTCCACACTAGCAGGACGTCGTCTATATATCTCTTCCACCAGATGATAGACGAGAGGTGTGGGTTGTGTTCATGGAGTACCATAGTTTGTTCGAACTTGTGAACATACAGGTTCGCCAGGGACGGCGCAAAAATACTGCCCATGCTGGTCCCTGAGATCTGGTGGTATATTTGATCCTCGAACATGAAGAAGTTTTCTTTCATTGCTATGGTAGCAAGTGACATGATAAAAGGTACAGGGGTGATGGAGTCTATCTCAGATTCCTCAAGGATGGTACGAACAGTGTCAAGGGTGGCATCTTGTGGGATCGATGTGTACAATGACTCGATGTCTAATGAGACAAGGTAGTCAGTCTCTGGGTGGAAGTCAATCTCCGGAATTAGCCGTAGCACATCTGTGGTGTCCTTCAGATAGGTTGGCATGGTGTGCACCAGGGGTTTAAGGAAATGGTCTGCAAAAGCAGAAAGAGGTTCCAACAAGGATCCTTGCCCTGAGATTATAGGTCTGCCCGGGGGGGGTCTTTGAGGTTTGTGTACCTTTGGGAGGGTGTAGAAATATGGCATAGTGGGATTCTTAGCTTGTAGGAACTGAGCCTCTAGATTAGTAATCCACCACTCTGCCAGGGCTTCCTCAGTAAGATTTTTGATTTGGTTCATCAACCTGGGAGTGGGATCACTGGTCAGGGGTTCATACGCGGTGCGAATGCCCAGTTGACGTGAGCATTCCATTCTGTAGGTGTCTATGTCTTGCACCACGATGGAACCCCCTTTATCTGCGGGCTTCACAATTATCGTGTCATCTTGGCACAGGGAGTTAAGTGCCTTCCTTTCAGCTGCAGATAAATTATTGTAGCCTGAGCGGGATGAATATTGAATTTGATCAATGTCATTTTTCACAGCTAACTCGAAAGCGAGAAGCTGGGGGGGTGCGGTGTGCGCGGGTGGAAGGAAGGTAGATTTGTTTCTGAGACCTGTGTTGTTATCAGGTTGTGAACCTCAGCCAACGTACTCTCACTGATCAGGAAGAAGCAGTCCTCAACAAAGGCCTGGGCTTTGTAACCACCAATGAGGGAGACCCATTTCTGCTCCAAATCGAGCTAGCCCAGTTTTTCCGGAAACTCAGGCTTCATTACTTTTTCAAACCCAAAGAGGGTGATGACAGGTGCACAGAACCTGATAACAACACAGGTCTCAGAAACAAATCTACCTTCCTTCCACCCGCGCACACCGCACCCCCCCAGCTTCTCGCTTTCGAGTTAGCTGTGAAAAATGACATTGATCAAATTCAATATTCATCCCGCTCAGGCTACAATAATTTATCTGCAGCTGAAAGGAAGGCACTTAACTCCCTGTGCCAAGATGACACGATAATTGTGAAGCCCGCAGATAAAGGGGGTTCCATCGTGGTGCAAGACATAGACACCTACAGAATGGAATGCTCACGTCAACTGGGCATTCGCACCGCGTATGAACCCCTGACCAGTGATCCCACTCCCAGGTTGATGAACCAAATCAAAAATCTTACTGAGGAAGCCCTGGCAGAGGGGTGGATTACTAATCTAGAGGCTCAGTTCCTACAAGCTAAGAATCCCACTATGCCATATTTCTACACCCTCCCAAAGGTACACAAACCTCAAAGACCCCCCCCGGGCAGACCTATAATCTCAGGGCAAGGATCCTTGTAGGAACCTCTTTCTGCTTTTGCAGACCATTTCCTTAAACCCCTGGTGCACACCATGCCAACCTATCTGAAGGACACCACAGATGTGCTACGGCTAATTCCGGAGATTGACTTCCACCCAGAGACTGACTACCTTGTCTCATTAGACATCGAGTCATTGTACACATCGATCCCACAAGATGCCACCCTTGACACTGTTCGTACCATCCTTGAGGAATCTGAGATAGACTCCATCACCCCTGTACCTTTTATCATGTCACTTGCTACCATAGCAATGAAAGAAAACTTCTTCATGTTCGAGGATCAAATATACCACCAGATCTCAGGGACCAGCATGGGCAGTATTTTTGCGCCGTCCCTGGCGAACCTGTATGTTCACAAGTTCGAACAAACTATGGTACTCCATGAACACAACCCACACCTCTCGTCTATCATCTGGTGGAAGAGATATATAGACGACGTCCTGCTAGTGTGGAGAGGGTCACATGAGTCCATTCTCCAATTCCACGAATGGCTCAATCGTCAGAATGACTACCTTCGCTTTACCATAGAAATAAGCAAAGAGAGAATAGCTTTTCTTGATCTCTCTATCTATTGTACAGCCAACGGCCTACAGAGCGAACTTTATCGCAAACCCATGGCACGCAACTCTCTCTTACTCTATGAGAGTCAACATCCTAAAGCCCTAAGAGACAACCTGCCATTTGGGCAATTTCTGAGAGTTCGGAGGAACTGCTCCACTACTGAAAGTTTTGAACGTCATGCTGATTCACTGTCCAAACAGCTTAAGTCACGACATTACCCCAGTAAACTGGTGAATCGCTCTTTGAAAAGAGCAGCCAACAACCATCGGGCTGCGTTACTCGAACCGAAACCTGTTAAACCACCCACAGAACGTCTCACCCTTGTGAGCACTTTCAATACTAAATCCAACAAGGTTCAGAGAATTATTAAGAAGCATTGGCGAATTCTAAACAGTGGTAAGGACCAACTAGAATTCCCCCTCTTTGCGTTCAAACGCTCGAAAAACTTAAGAGATTGTTTGGTGCACACCCGCCCCAAGACCAATGCCAAGAGAGAAGTGGGCACCCTATGGGACCTCCCACCAGTTACAGGCCACCACCCCTGTGGAAACTGTTCGGTCTGTCCTCTCACTTCCAAGACCACCAGCGTGGATATCGGAACAGACCGACCCTGGGAGCTGAGGCAATTTTCTAATTGCAATAGTAACAACCTCATCTACCTCCTCACATGCACTTGTAATGCACGATATGTTGGCATGACCACCAGGAAGGTCAGAGTGAGAATGCAGGAACATAAGAGCACTTTTCGCTGCAAGAAAGACATCTCGAAATTGACTAAACATTTCATCGAGCACAACCACAGTGAAAATGATTTCCGCTGGCATGTCCTTGAAAAACCACACATCCCTACCCACATAAGTGATGTGTCGAATTTCCTTTTCCGCAAAGAACAAAGATGGGTGTACAAACTTGGCACTGATCAACACGGACTGAATGACGACATTCCCTGGTTCAGTCTTTCCTAATCCGCCCAGGCATATACAATTCATCCCTATACCATCTTGGGGGCCTTTGCATATCAATAGAACTACCCGAGTGTTGAGCATGACGTCACTGAGTAGTTCTAGCCTCATTATGAGATTACGTCGTTTGTCTCGAACTGATTGGCTGGGAACTCTTACTCCATCCACTCAAGTAAGAATGACGCACTTTGCTCAGGGCCTCCCCCTGACTCAGTCACTGCTCGAGACAACGACGGACAGGTAAGACGTGGGCCCTACTCCTGGTGAACCACGTTCGATACCTTTTAACAGCATAGTCAATACAACATCCCTCGAGTCTGCTTTGACTCTTGGCGGGTGGGAATCTAGAGGGGCACTGATAAGAGAGTGCGCCACGGTGTATGACAATAAACTCTACGTCCAGTACACTTTTGACTTCATGCAGTATGATTGTGAGTAGATCCATTTGATCTCTCCATAACCATAACCATGAGGTCGGTTTCTGTTCCCGTAGAGCGGGGTCTCCCACATCCTGAGCCAGGTCCAGGAAGAGGTGAGGTCCACTCCCCGGAAGCATTGGGTGAGTTTCACAATTCGACCAGGTTCCCCGACACTGTGGTTGGTAAGAATCAGACCAGTTTTGCTGAAAGTGTTTTCACTTGTATGTTTGTTTCCCCATTACAGTAACTGTGTACCAGCTTCCGAAGAGGAGTACGAACAGAAGAAGGAACAATATATCCTTTTCTGGCTATTCTCACTTGTGTGTTTTTTTGTATATTTTTTCACACTTTAATACACTCACACTGGCAGTAGCACCATCCAGAACAGAGACCCTGAAGAAAGCCGAGGTCATTCCCTCCCAGGCTGAAACATGTTGGTCTCTTCGCAGATATTTGTTATCAATGCGATAGTTTCACCAGTCTGTTCTTGTTTTTAACCAGGAAGGGGCCAACGCTCATTAAAAAATTTTCTTGTTAGTTCCCTATCCTATTTTAAATCACCACATATTTCTTTTTGCACTGCACTATTCCCACTTTGAATCAACATCATTTGTGATACCTGTATGTTTGTGGTCGCTACCCCGAACCATCCGAAAGGGTATGCTTGCGATCTCAATGCTCTAGAGACGCAAAACCCGCAAGAGATTTCCAAATGATATTATTGATCTTATAAGACTTTGATGGGAATCCAACACCTCTGGGGTGACTCACAATTGCAGGTGTTTCATTTTTTGGCGATTCGGTCTGTTAACACTTATATACCTCAAGTACTAATTAGACATATGGTATATAATGAGAAATCCCTTGTTTGATTTCAGTTTCTAGACCCCTAAGTACTTTGTGTATTATTCTTGTCTTTGGGGACATTACTTAGGCACCGGTCTTTAAACGTCCCTTTAGCCCTCCCCCAATGTTTGTTTTGTTATGACCTTGAGCAGCGTGCAGCTGCGGGCTATATTGAGTGCTCACATTATTCGAGAGCATACCTATTCTATGCATTAGAATAGCACAAATTTGTCATACACCGGCGCTTTTCTTTACAGTGCTCTCTCAGCTCCGACCCACACTACTACCATGGAAGAACGCCATGGCCTAGCCTATGATGACGCTATGTACAAATCAATACTCGACAACATGCCAAGCATCCTAGACACTCTCCCCACACCCTCGGTAAACAAGACTGACGATTGGACCAAACTATTAGCCATGAAAAAATCACATTCCCGCACACAGACTCACGGGATCATCATGGCCGAATACATGAGAGCTAGCTGTGCACCATCAGGGCTGATAGTAACCAATGCCCCTCGTCTATTTCTTACTGATAAGAAGTTTTTGGGTGACTGGTCTTTGATAGCTTGGCGCTGCACCCGTGACTGGCTTATTTTGATAATCAGCACAGCCAAACGGGTAGCAGACGCCATACTAATAGAGATTCAGGTCCTGGAAGGACAGATTAAAACTGCAGTCACGGCTAACTTTAAGAAAAATAAAGACGAGACCGACAAAACCAACAAAGAATTTGCTGAGTCGATACTACAAACTAAACTTGAGAAATTCAAGAAAGACTTAGCTAATTTCAAACTAGAAAAGGTGTATCCCTACACCAGCGATAATTACAAAGCCCCAGACTTTTCCAAGAGTGGGAGAAGATATGGTTCCAACTACTCTGGATCCAGCTCTGATACAGGCAGTGACTCAGACTCCACTAACCAGCCACCTAATGCGGGCCCTAATCGGGGTAGAGGGGGCGGGAGATATCAAAACCAGAGGGGCCAATACAACATGCCCAATCAACCATGGTGGCCACCAGGACCCTGGGGCTTTCCCGGCACCTTCCAACCACCCATGGCCCCGTTTCAAGGTTTCGCTAACTTTCATAATCAGCCTTTTTTAGCGCGTGGCCCCAGACGGTCACGGGGCAAAAGAAGACCGACCCAGGGACAACCACAGGTCCAATGGGAGGACACTACAGGCCCACACGCAGGAACCAGGAGCCACACCAGGAGGGGGGCCCAGGAATAACTGATACCAACAGTGAGAGCTTAGTTGTGAACCTCAGCCAACGTACTCTCACTGATCAGGAAGAAGCAGTCCTCAACAAAGGCCTGGGCTTTGTAACCACCAATGAGGGAGACCCATTTCTGCTCCAAATCGAGCTAGCCCAGTTTTTCCGGAAACTCAGGCTTCATTACTTTTTCAAACCCAAAGAGGGTGATGACAGGTGCACAGAACCTGATAACAACACAGGTCTCAGGAACAAATCTACCTTCCTTCCACCCGCGCACACCGCACCCCCCCAGCTTCTCGCTTTCGAGTTAGCTGTGAAAAATGACATTGATCAAATTCAATATTCATCCCGCTCAGGCTACAATAATTTATCTGCAGCTGAAAGGAAGGCACTTAACTCCCTGTGCCAAGATGACACGATAATTGTGAAGCCCGCAGATAAAGGGGGTTCCATCGTGGTGCAAGACATAGACACCTACAGAATGGAATGCTCACGTCAACTGGGCATTCGCACCGCGTATGAACCCCTGACCAGTGATCCCACTCCCAGGTTGATGAACCAAATCAAAAATCTTACTGAGGAAGCCCTGGCAGAGGGGTGGATTACTAATCTAGAGGCTCAGTTCCTACAAGCTAAGAATCCCACTATGCCATATTTCTACACCCTCCCAAAGGTACACAAACCTCAAAGACCCCCCCCGGGCAGACCTATAATCTCAGGGCAAGGATCCTTGTTGGAACCTCTTTCTGCTTTTGCAGACCATTTCCTTAAACCCCTGGTGCACACCATGCCAACCTATCTGAAGGACACCACAGATGTGCTACGGCTAATTCCGGAGATTGACTTCCACCCAGAGACTGACTACCTTGTCTCATTAGACATCGAGTCATTGTACACATCGATCCCACAAGATGCCACCCTTGACACTGTTCGTACCATCCTTGAGGAATCTGAGATAGACTCCATCACCCCTGTACCTTTTATCATGTCACTTGCTACCATAGCAATGAAAGAAAACTTCTTCATGTTCGAGGATCAAATATACCACCAGATCTCAGGGACCAGCATGGGCAGTATTTTTGCGCCGTCCCTGGCGAACCTGTATGTTCACAAGTTCGAACAAACTATGGTACTCCATGAACACAACCCACACCTCTCGTCTATCATCTGGTGGAAGAGATATATAGACGACGTCCTGCTAGTGTGGAGAGGGTCACATGAGTCCATTCTCCAATTCCACGAATGGCTCAATCGTCAGAATGACTACCTTCGCTTTACCATAGAAATAAGCAAAGAGAGAATAGCTTTTCTTGATCTCTCTATCTATTGTACAGCCAACGGCCTACAGAGCGAACTTTATCGCAAACCCATGGCACGCAACTCTCTCTTACTCTATGAGAGTCAACATCCTAAAGCCCTAAGAGACAACCTGCCATTTGGGCAATTTCTGAGAGTTCGGAGGAACTGCTCCACTACTGAAAGTTTTGAACGTCATGCTGATTCACTGTCCAAACAGCTTAAGTCACGACATTACCCCAGTAAACTGGTGAATCTCTCTTTGAAAAGAGCAGCCAACAACCATCGGGCTGCGTTACTCGAACCGAAACCTGTTAAACCACCCACAGAACGTCTCACCCTTGTGAGCACTTTCAATACTAAATCCAACAAGGTTCAGAGAATTATTAAGAAGCATTGGCGAATTCTAAACAGTGGTAAGGACCAACTAGAATTCCCCCTCTTTGCGTTCAAACGCTCGAAAAACTTAAGAGATTGTTTGGTGCACACCCGCCCCAAGACCAATGCCAAGAGAGAAGTGGGCACCCTATGGGACCTCCCACCAGTTACAGGCCACCACCCCTGTGGAAACTGTTCGGTCTGTCCTCTCACTTCCAAGACCACCAGCGTGGATATCGGAACAGACCGACCCTGGGAGCTGAGGCAATTTTCTAATTGCAATAGTAACAACCTCATCTACCTCCTCACATGCACTTGTAATGCACGATATGTTGGCATGACCACCAGGAAGGTCAGAGTGAGAATGCAGGAACATAAGAGCACTTTTCGCTGCAAGAAAGACATCTCGAAATTGACTAAACATTTCATCGAGCACAACCACAGTGAAAATGATTTCCGCTGGCATGTCCTTGAAAAACCACACATCCCTACCCACATAAGTGATGTGTCGAATTTCCTTTTCCGCAAAGAACAAAGATGGGTGTACAAACTTGGCACTGATCAACACGGACTGAATGACGACATTCCCTGGTTCAGTCTTTCCTAATCCGCCCAGGCATATACAATTCATCCCTATACCATCTTGGGGGCCTTTGCATATCAATAGAACTACCCGAGTGTTGAGCATGACGTCACTGAGTAGTTCTAGCCTCATTATGAGATTACGTCGTTTGTCTCGAACTGATTGGCTGGGAACTCTTACTCCATCCACTCAAGTAAGAATGACGCACTTTGCTCAGGGCCTCCCCCTGACTCAGTCACTGCTCGAGACAACGACGGACAGGTAAGACGTGGGCCCTACTCCTGGTGAACCACGTTCGATACCTTTTAACAGCATAGTCAATACAACATCCCTCGAGTCTGCTTTGACTCTTGGCGGGTGGGAATCTAGAGGGGCACTGATAAGAGAGTGCGCCACGGTGTATGACAATAAACTCTACGTCCAGTACACTTTTGACTTCATGCAGTATGATTGTGAGTAGATCCATTTGATCTCTCCATAACCATAACCATGAGGTCGGTTTCTGTTCCCGTAGAGCGGGGTCTCCCACATCCTGAGCCAGGTCCAGGAAGAGGTGAGGTCCACTCCCCGGAAGCATTGGGTGAGTTTCACAATTCGACCAGGTTCCCCGACACTGTGGTTGGTAAGAATCAGACCAGTTTTGCTGAAAGTGTTTTCACTTGTATGTTTGTTTCCCCATTACAGTAACTGTGTACCAGCTTCCGAAGAGGAGTACGAACAGAAGAAGGAACAATATATCCTTTTCTGGCTATTCTCACTTGTGTGTTTTTTTGTATATTTTTTCACACTTTAATACACTCACACTGGCAGTAGCACCATCCAGAACAGAGACCCTGAAGAAAGCCGAGGTCATTCCCTCCCAGGCTGAAACATGTTGGTCTCTTCGCAGATATTTGTTATCAATGCGATAGTTTCACCAGTCTGTTCTTGTTTTTAACCAGGAAGGGGCCAACGCTCATTAAAAAATTTTCTTGTTAGTTCCCTATCCTATTTTAAATCACCACATATTTCTTTTTGCACTGCACTATTCCCACTTTGAATCAACATCATTTGTGATACCTGTATGTTTGTGGTCGCTACCCCGAACCATCCGAAAGGGTATGCTTGCGATCTCAATGCTCTAGAGACGCAAAACCCGCAAGAGATTTCCAAATGATATTATTGATCTTATAAGACTTTGATGGGAATCCAACACCTCTGGGGTGACTCACAATTGCAGGTGTTTCATTTTTTGGCGATTCGGTCTGTTAACACTTATATACCTCAAGTACTAATTAGACACATGGTATATAATGAGAAATCCCTTGTTTGATTTCAGTTTCTAGACCCCTAAGTACTTTGTGTATTAGTTCTGAACTAACAACAACCTTTTTCTGGCCATTTACCCCTCCCCAGGAGAAAGAAACAATCACCATACTATGACTGGTAGTGACGTTGCTGGCATTGGTCACCAGGAAATCTGTACCTGGCATGATCTGTCCAGGGTCCACAAAGTTAGGCGTCACCATGGTGACACTGGCACAAGTGTCCCTATAGGCCTGAGCCATTCTTCCATTTATTAAAGGCGTCTGTCGGTATTTGCCCAAGGTATTGGGACTGACATCAGGGGACATATCCACATCCCCTGTACAGACAAGGACAGCCTGAGTGAGTATGCCAACTAGGTTGTCACACCCCTCAGAACCCAAGGTTAACCCAACTAGTCCCTTGGGAGGTCCACTACTACTGCTGGCTGTACTAGGGGACAGAGGTGTCTTAGGGGCTGCAGTAGCAAGAGTCTGCCCTCCTTTCTTGGTGCACTCACTAAACCAGTGAGTTTTACTTTTACAGTATTGGCACCACCTTTTCGATTGGCCTTCTTGATTCTTCTTTTTCTGGGAAGCCTGACCCCCCCCCCCCTCTTTGGGTTGTTGGGGACCTGTCGAAGACTTCTGGTCATTTTGTTCCCCTTTCGAATCTTTACCCTTCTGGTCTGCTTTCTTCTGACCACCCTGGTTCTGGCCCTGGTTTTGCTTAACCCTTGTTCTGACCCATCTGTCTGCCTTCTTTCCCAATTCTTGGGGAGAGGTCAGATCCGAGTCGACAAGGTGCTGATGCAACAACTGGTTCTGACAATTGTTTAAAATCTGTTCTCGCATGATCAAATTATACAATCCTGTGTAATCAGTAACCTTACTGCCCAGCAACCAGCCCTCCAAAACCTTAGTGGCACAATCGACGAAATCAGACCAGTCCTGAGACTGAGTTTTCTGGGTTTTCCTGAACAGCAACCTGTACTGCTCAGTGGTTAGTCCGAACCCATCAATCAGTGTGTTCTTCAGGACCTGGTAATCGTTAGCGTCCTCAGCTCTAGTAGTGAGGAGCTTATCTCTACCTTTAACTTCAAAGGAGAGCCACAAGATAGCTGCCCACTGACTTTGGGGGACGCACTGAACAGTGCAGGCCCTCTCCAAAGCAGTAATCCATTTGTGGATGTCATCCCCTTGCTTAAAGGGGGGCACTATCTTACTCAGGTGTCTAGTGTCTAAACTCCTGTTTTCCCGTGGGGGAATGCTGCCACCAGTGGGATTTGTCCCACTCAATACTTGCTCTCTAGCAAAGGCGAGTCTCTCTTTGGCCAGGGCAAGTTATTCCCTTTCGATCCTCAGATTGACTTCCCGCACTTTAGCTTCGTACACTCTCCTCTGAGGGGATGTCATCCCTCTTTGAGAAGAGCCTCGAGAGCCATTGGTTCGAACGGATCTATTAGAGCCTCTCGACAGAGACCTAACTCGTCCATTCCCAATGTTAAGCTGGCCTGAGAGGGGCCCCAGGGGTCTCCTAGTACCATTCTCGTGCCGGCTTAAGTTGTCCCTAGTTAGCTGGCTAACCACTACTGGACCTTTGTCTGCCTCGTCCTCAGATGGCTCCAGATCCTCATCCTCCTCTTCACCTTCTGCGGAGAGATGGATAAGGTCGGGGTCACCTAAGGTTCCCTCGAGGGGGGGCATATTCCCTTCTGGATGAGAAGGGTCTGTGTTACCAGCCCTCCTAGCATCATAAGTCTCCAAGAGACCAATCAGAAACGGAATGGTAGGGTTTGCACCCTGTTTTAGTTTCCGAGATGTACAGATTTGTCGCATCTCTTGGAAGCTAAGTGCAGCATATCTGGAAGTGACCTGTGGAAGGTCGACTGACACAAGGGGAGACTCAGTGTTTCCTCCTTTGTCTGACATGCTGCTTCTAGTGTGGTGTAAGTGATGCACCTACCTACACTATATGTTTACCTACTGATCCCTTGCTAAGAGTTGCAGCCAAGGTGTGCTAAGCCTTGAGGAGCTACAACAGCTGGTTCAGTAGAACTCAGAATATTCTAAGCTAAGTTATATGTACCTGGAGTACTTATGCGATCTTTCACAAGATATTCTTAGGATACGCTTGGTAAAACAACAGCAAGCTCAAATCCCACCGCTGCCACCAATGTGAGAAGTTGGTCTGATATGCAGTGCTCGCTATTCTAGTGATCACTATGCATCAGTCCAAACGACCCTTATGGTGATTGGTTGTAAGTCAACCTTAGACCAGCTATCCTAGTAGCGTGGATACGAGCAGTCTTCGGGCTAAACTCTAGAGGGCGCGTTAAGCCAGCTGTTATACCATCACATACCCCTTGAACACCACGTGAAAGGACACCACACAAGTGTTATGAAAATAAACAGTGTATTTATTAGAATCACAACAGCCCTGTACTCTTTATGAGGACAGGGTACTAAGCACACAACAAAACTCTTAAGAAAATACTTCAAGTGCAGAATCAATACAAGTGCCCGAGGGCACGGAAAGTTTAGTGTTCTCGGGCGAACCCGATAAGGTAAGTCGGAAGCGATAGGGACTCGGGACCCTTAAATAAGGAGGCTATGCGGGCACCGAAATGCCGAAGTTACCTAGCCCAGGGGCTGCAGCTGCACAAGTCTTTTCAGACGTCGGGAAACCTCGCTGATGAACCAGGAGCCGTAAGGAAGGAGTTGCTGGCCGGTGACCAGTGGAGATAGTTCGTAGAGATCCAAGCCTGGATCAGAGATGGATGACACCTGAAAGCAGAGGGGACCAAGTTCATAACTACTAGCCAGTAGTCAGAGGGTACCAGGAGGGCACCGGATGATCGTCACCTCGACTAGGTGAGTGGGCGACGCTAGGCAATGCAGTCTCACGGACCAGGAGGCGTTGTCGGCGACCAGGCACTTGTGTGGTGTCCTTTCACGTGGTGTTCAAGGGGTATGTGATGGTATAACAGCTGGCTTAACGCGCCCTCTAGAGTTTAGCCCGAAGTCTGCTCGTATCCACGCTACTAGGATAGCTGGTCTAAGGTTGACTTACAACCAATCACCATAAGGGTCGTTTGGACTGATGCATAGTGATCACTAGAATAGTGAGCACTGCATATCAGACCAACTTCTCACACCACCCATGTTTTTTTCTTGTACTTTGGGATTTTGAGGCGAGGTGTCACTCTAGAGCAGACGTTCCTTTGTTGACTGTGTTTGGTGATTTTGTTCCTGATGAAGATAGGTCCTGTTCCATGTTTTGCTTTGTGGGTGATACAAAGCAGCTTGAATTTGTCTCTTCTGGCAAACGGCAACCAATGCAGGGCTTTCAAGACAGGGGATATGTGGTCTTGTGGTTTTACATGTGAGTAGTCCGGCAGCTGAGTTCTGAATCTGCTGTAGTCTTTTCATGCTTGTTAAAGGTGATCTGTGGTAGAGGTTATTGGAATAATCGAGTTTTGACAGAACAAGGGAGATAGTAGCCTGGATCTTGTGTGGAAATCCCAAATGGGGGAAGATTTGTCGCAGAGTTTTTATAGTAACAAAGCTTGATCCTGCTAGTTTGTCCACTTGGGAATTTATTGAAATCTTGTAGTCAGTGTCATTCCGAGGTTTCTTACTTCCTTCAATACTTTAGGCGGTGATCTTAGGTCACCAGGCCATGGTATGAGCGGGTCAGGAAACATCACTCTTTACGAAGGCTTGAAAACGAAAAGCCTTTCTTTCGAGAGCGAAACCACAACAACGTAAATATCACACAAGTCATCACCACATCAGGCATTACAACATCGTAATTACAACGCCAGACAATAAAATGCCAGGAATTACAACAACGTTGTTGTAAAACCAGTGGTTATGCTGAATGGCATTACAACGCCTTGCAATAACATGCAAGGCATTAAAACAAAATAAGGCACATGCATAATGTAATGCTCTTGGGCAGGCATGCCAATTTCGTTGTCCCAGCAATTTTAAAGCATTTATAAAAAAGTAAAGATAACTCCGGTGATTATTGTTCTTTTGAAGAGAGACCGGAGCATTATCTGGAATTGTAAGTTGTGACTAATCGTAGCGCAGAGGGGTATTAAGCCAGCTGCAAAGAACGTGTCGCATTCAGATCACAAAGTGCATAAATAGGTCAATAGGTGACCTATTAACTGTCAGCAAAGAGCTGCATGCAAACTGCAAGGAATATATTAGAGCAACATGTTTTTTTGCCTAGTCTTTCCATATTCCAATATTGCAAAAAGGTCTCATTTGGGTATAAATCAATTCTTTTGAATAAAGAAAACCCCTAACAATGGTGTTATTCTATATTCTGTGACTTCTACACCTTGTAGGCAACTTTTTTTGTGTGACATTTCCTATACACTGATTTACACATTTTGTATTGTCTCCATGCAATGTATGTGTGATGTAAAGTGTTCTGACACCTTAAACTGCTACGAGTGGTGCTTTAAAACTAAAGGAATCTAAGAGAAAGTGGTTATGGACATTTGGAGAGCTTTGTCAAATGCTGGTAGTAGGGTAATCTGTGGTGAGGTGGTCATTGGGGGAGGGGCACCAACAAATGTTGTCACACAGGGCGCCACCAGTAGTAAAGCCAGCCATGTTAGTGTGTATAGCATTAATAAACTTTTAACAGACATTCCATGTAAAGTTCTTCTATTTGCCATCATTTTGTGTGGATATTTTTGTGGAGAGTGAGATTCTAGACCTCTAGTGATATTAGTGATATTCATGCTCACTCACTCCACTTGCTACCCTCTCCCACTTCCAGGAGGGGGTTTATGCCATACCACTTTCAAAGTCGACCAACCACCACTGCATGCAGGCCATAGCATATTCAAAAAACACCTGCAAAAGTGGTCTTGTTTTCTTTGCAGCACATCCTGTCCCACAGGCCCCTTACCTCATGGACCCACCCCTCCGGTCTCACTGCACACCAGAGGCAGTTCCTCCGCAAAGGTGATTAATTTTAGAGACACGTTGTGAGATGGTTAAGAGTCTAGGGATTTATTGATACTTGTACTAAAATGAATACCCGTTTATTTCTCTGATTTTTTTTTAAATGAATGTAAGTGATTATTATTTAAAAAGTATTAAAGAGGGACAATTATTTTGGGGTGGGTTCTCTGAAGTAAAATGGGTTTTTGACTACGGAAGTGCATTAATATCCAGGTACTAGTTTTAATACCCAAGCATTATTCTGAAATTATTTTTTTCTCTTAGAAGTTTTCTTAAAAAAACTGTAAATTTGTATAATTAAAAAAAACATTTGTTTTATTGGAGTAGACATATATTTTTATGAACAGGATGCTAGAGGAATTAGGGGTTTAGGGTGGGAAGTATATTACTACGTGAGTACTTACTTAAATACCTGGGCATTAATCAGAAATTTTATATGACGTGGAATTTAGAAATCAAGTAATTTATTGAAAACACTTGCTATAATAACACTTTATATCCTTATGTTTAGAGACTGTGTGGCAGAGGATAAAAGGGGTTTGGATGGGAGAGTGTGTTAATACTCAGGTGCTAATGTAAATATCTAGGTTTTGTTCAGAAAATTGATATGCAAGGAATTTAGAAATAAAGAGAGTGGTTAAATGTTAATGAAAAGGAAACACTTGCTAGACCCTTATTTTTTGAGGTGGGGAAGTATATTAATACTCAGGTACATATTTTTGTACCTGCATAATAATTCATTATTTTTGGGAATTTAAAACTAGAATTAAAGTAAGAGCTAAAAACGTTTTTAAATAATGGAAACACTTGCAATAAAGTTTGAGACGTTTGTTTTTAGGAGCAGGATGCCAAAGGGAAAAGGGGCTGAATATAGGGAAGGGTATTAATACAGGGGTAGTCATTTAAATACCTATTTATTACCAAAGATTTAAAAATTAAGCCACTTTTAATCTATGAATCACACTGTCGTAAACCATGTTCTGAGTCGGGATACTTGAGGAAAGAGGTATGTTGGATGGTTACAAATAATAACAATTTCCTTTTTAAATTACCTAAATGATTACTTTGGGAGTCTATAAATTTAAAGTTAAAAACAGCAAAACAAAATACACGTTTCCACAATTAAATGTAAATGTAAGTGGTTCTTATATAGCGTATACTGCCACCCTACGGGTATCCTGGCGCTCAGACTGAAGTAAGTGGCCATCATGTAAGTGAACCAAAGAAAAAAGAAAATTGAAGAAGAGGGATCACGCCTTGGGGAATAGCCAGGTTTCAGGCTCTTTCTGAACTCGATTAAAGAGTTGATTTGTCTAATATCCTGCGGTAACTCATTCCAAAGATGGGCAGCAACCACACTGAAAGCCCTCCCTCCCATCCTAGAATGCTTGAATCTAGGAATTGCCAGCAAGCTTGCACTAGAAGAGCGAAGCTGCCTCTTGGGATGGTACCAGGTGAAAGATTCCTGTAGTGGGACTGAGCCCAGATCATGTACCACTCTGTGCACCATACAGACTGATTTAAAGTGGACCCTTTCCTTAATAGGCAGCCAATGGAGATCTCTCAGGGCAAGAGTAGAAGAAGATCTACGTTGCCTATTAAACACCAATTTTGCTGCTGCCCACTGGATCCTCTGCAGCCCCTGCAAGATATATTGTGGTGCTCCCAAGTAAAGGGAGTTGCAGTAGTCCAGTCTGCTCAACACTGTGCTTCTCACTATGAGAGTGCGCAAGTCCTTGGGAAGAATTGTGAGTATCTGGCGCAACATGCGCATCAAGGAGAAGCACACACTGGCGGTCTTGTTTGCCTGCGACTCCATTTGGAGGTTATTATCTATAAGAACCCCCAAATTATGCACTGTGCTAACGGGGGCCAGAGGTTCCTCCTCAGGGGTAAGCCTAAACTCCAATGGCATGTGTTTAGGTATCTTAGCAGAAGAGAAGTACAGCACCTCCGTTTTCCCCAATTAAACTGCAAGGAGTTTCTTCGAAGCCAACCTGCAGTCTGACGCATACACTCCTGAAATGTCTCTATGGAAACTGCTTGTATTCCTTCCAGGGAAAACGCCAGTTGCGTATCGTCCGCATAGTTGACCAGGTCAACCCCGAACGATTTAATGATGGGAAGCAGAGGCTGCAGATGGGGCTAATCGCAGAGCCCAGTGGTACCCCATAGGCCACTGAGGATTTGCAAGAGGAAAACAGCACCAACGTTACCACCTGCTGTCGTCCTACCAGATAAAACCGCAACCATTGCAGAGCCCGTCCCTTCAACCCAATCTTCTCCAATCTTTCCACTAAGATTGCATGGCTCACCGTGTCGAATGCGGCCGACATATCGAGAAGTACTAAAACAGTGACATTCCCATTGTCGGCCCGCATGCGTAGATTATCCATCATGGTGGCCAATGCAGGCTCAGTCCCATGACCCGGCCGGAACCCAAATTGGTCCTTATCCAGCAGTTTATTATCCTCCAGGAAACAAGATAAAGTCTTGCTTACAGCCTTTTCCATGATTTTAATCGGAAATGGCAGAAGATTGGTCTAAAACTTGCTGGGGATGTTGGGTCCAATGAGGGCTTCTTGATCAAGGGTGTCACTACAGCCTGCTTCCATCCCTCCGGAACTATGCCTTCTTCTAAGGACTGTTTGCATATCTGGCGCAGCCAGGGAAAGGTGGCGTGGCCAAAAGTCTTCCAGACTTTGTGAGGGAGAGGATCAAGGGGAGAACCCGAGGACACACTATGCACCAGGTTGTTGAAAGAAATGTCAGTAAGAATCTGAAAAATTATCCAGAGTAGCTATCTGCCACAGGTCCTCCACCGCCGTCTGTACAGAATTATCCTCGTCGCCATTATCATTGGTATGGAAAGCGCCAACAATTTTAGCAACTTTATCTGTGAAATAAGAGGCAATCTCCTCGCACAATGTCTTCGATGCCACCACTTTATTACGCAAACAGGTAGGAGCAGAAAGATCCTTAACAATCTTAAATAATGCTTTTGTACCATTGGGTGCTTGTGAGATGGAGTTAGCATAGAAGTTAGCCTTAGACTTTAAGATATGCTCCTTGTATTTAGTCTGCGCTAGTCTCAATTCTTGCTTGTCTAGCTCTAGGTACTTCCTTCTCCATTTTCTCTCTGCCTTCTTGCAAGTAAGGAGTAGTTGTTTAAGTTCATTATCATACCAGGGTGCTGTAATTTTATTTCTATTTTTTAGCTTCTTTACCGGGATTAACTGATCCAAAACGTCAGTTATGTAGTTGTAGTAGGTGTTGTAGTTCTGCTCTACTGTAGCGGTAGGGGCAAAAAAATTGCGTTGGGGGGTTAACTGGATATTATCCTTTCCTAATTTTGCCCACTCCCTTCCTCTCTGGTAAGTCGCTGAGCATTTAGAATTATCCACTGGACAGGGTAACATAATATTAAAATGAATTAAATAATGATCCGTCCAATTTTGTGGTCTTATGTTAAGCACTTCAGTTTCAGATTGCCTAGCGAACAGGAGGTCAAGAATGTGTCCCCCCCCTTATTAGTGGGGTGTTTCAACAATTGTTGAAGGCCGAGATTCGCACATGCATGCTTCAGATCCATCAAATGGCTGCTCAACTTCCCATTCTCCCTCAGAATAAAATCTCCCAATATAATCATTCTGGAGTGTACAAAAGTTAAATTAGTGATTGTATCTAAAAAAGTTTGGTGTTGAGTAGCACACCCAGGGGGTCTATAGCAAACCATTCCAGTAAGAAGACTACCTCTGGTTTCCTGCAACAGGAACCCCAGAAGTTCTATCCCCATCACCAATTTCCAGGGTTACAAAATTCAATTCATCCCTAAAGATCACTCTCACCCCTCCTCCTCTACCCGCTAGTCTTGGGCTATGCAACATTTTATAGCCAGCAGGACAACTATAGTAATATAAAAATAGAACTATAATAACTTATCCTTTCCATACAACTATATGTACAAGATTAAGTACATTTTCAAAAGATCATCAACTTTTGGCATGAAAGACACATGCTTTTCAAGTAAAAATTTTTTATTGACTAATACATTTGTAGAAGTAAAAACTAAAATGTTATTTAATTTAATGAAGGAACACTATCATTTAAAGTGAACATTTTATGTACAATACTTGAACAATATTTAAAAATTTCATTTCAAACAAGAACAGTTACATCGCATAAATTGATAAATAATAGGATTTTTCAAACATAAGAAACATGCCTATACATTTTATATACTTCAAAAGGGGATGCTTTCAGCATGAAATGGAAGGCAAACAACAGTAGTGGTAGAGTAGAAAGGGTTTAGGCACATAATTATAGTACAATCCTGTCTATCTTTACTGTAATATATAGAGCGATTGTTTTTTTTGCGTGGTAGTCCGGCGGTAGTCCGGCTGGTGGAGATCTTCTGAAGAAACGTTCACGCCCATTTAAAAAGGTATGTTTCTCCACAACTTAGCTCAACATTAAATTATTTGTTTTTAAACATTCTACATGGGTAACTGATGTGCTTTCCCTGCATGTATCTTTTAGAGGCTTCCTGATTAATAGAACGGAACCCCACCATTTGAATATTTAGTGGAGTAAATTATTGGATTTGATCTACGCCTTATCCTTTCTGGTAAGGGTTTACACCAGATGCTTCCACTAAGCAATTAGGTTATTTTAAATGGAAGTTATACGTTGACTAAAAGAATTGCCCCTCTCGTTTGCAGATTTCATTGACTGAAGCTTTTGCTTTGGTAAGCTATACTTCGGGTAATAATTGCTTGCGTTAATTCAAATCTGATAGAACACACCTGACTACTTCCTCTTAAATTAATTTTATAGGCTGTCCACTCACCCCCCCCCCCCCCCCCATCCAAAGTCCTGCAGAAGACCCGTTCTGTCGCACACCAAATCTGTGCTGTTTCCAAGGTCGAAACGTTGATATCTATCATTACATATGTCTACACAGTTCTCTTGACCATGAATGGATTTGTGAATGGGTCTTGCATTACATGTGAAAAATTAGGACAGGACACAAATTCAAAAAATACTCTTTTTATTTTTATGTCATTTACATTTGTCATGTATATAGTGTACTCTTTCTTTCACTATTCATTGTATGTCACTTTATCACCTTAGTCACTTGTTGTCTTGTTGCAATTCATGTGTATCTGTGACAGCCGTTATTATTTAGTACGTTTTTTAAATATAAGGGTAAATTAACTTTATTTGTGAATTTCATCTTTCGGTGTGTTCTTCCTTTCCAAAATATGTGTTCATGTGTCACAAATAAGGTATTGTGAGACACCCTTTCATCTGAGGTAAATACAGTGTGCACTGTAATTGTACTACCCAACATAACCAATCGTTCTAAACACTAATAATACCTAGGTTCTGAGGGACACCGGGTCGCCCCATTATTTCTAAAGCTATCTTTACTGTAAGGCAGAAGTGCGGAGGTATTGAGCTTGTCAGTGTGTTATAAAAATATGTGAATTAAGTCATAACCTAAAAGTAACATCCCATGCATGTTGTAGCAGTTCACCCTCACAACTGAGTTAAATGACTTTCTTTACAATGCAAATACTCATGAACTAAAAATAATATAAAGGAGATGTAAATTACAAAAACAATTTAAATCAGAATTTGGTTTAAATTTCTTTTTTTTTTTAAATTCATTGTGGGGGAATTTGAAAACAGACAAGTAATCTACTGGTAAGGGTATTAGTGTTAATATTGTAGGATGTATGCAAGACTCTCCAGGTAGTCTGAAGCCACCATCAACAAAAACGGTTGTAATCTGGCCAATATTTGTTCAGACATTTCCTTGCTTTTTTAAAATATGTGGATTCAGGCTACCTGTGAGTCATTGCACAATTCTAATTTCTTGAAAACTCTGTTCCTTCTACAGAATTTCCAAGAAATGGTACAGGTTGGGATGATGTTTGCCAATTGCTTTGTTGAAGGAATTGTGCCATCACTCAAAGGCATTGATAGATTTTACGGCACCTTCTAAACAGGTTGTGTAGCAGTTCCACCATTCAATTGCGAATTTTGGCTCCATCCTGCGGCCTGACCCCCGCAGAGAGCCAATCCAGGTGTCCTCAAAGTAATTTAGCACGGGTGGCAATTTTTCTTCATTTTGGATAAAATATTCAGATTCAGAAATTACAATATATTACAACACAGCACAATAAATGGTGCAGCTCCCCGCAGTGGCTCACCTGAATTGTTATCTGTAAATTGTACCAAATTGGATTGTAATATATTTTGGAGCCATTGCTTTCAGCTTCCACACTGTACATAGTATTTCACTCTCACTACTTGCGCCGTTCACGCTGAGGTAATATGAATTTTAGGTCAATTGTGTTCCCTATCGTAGACCCCAACGGCTCCATGTACCTGCTTCTAGTACATGTAAGTTCCCTCTACAACCAGCTATGAAGACGCAAATACATTTGCGTCCAACGTTAACATGTCCTCTTTCAGATCCACCATGAATGGGTCCGATATTCAGTTCCTAAGTGTGCCTTGCCAACGTCTTTACATGGTGCACTTTCACGTTTGGCCTTGTTTTCTGCCATTCAAGCTTTCTCCTGCCTTCTGCCTCTGGGAACTGCAGCCTGAACCTGCATCTGTATCCATGACCTCCCACTCACTCCTTGCACGGCTAGCGGTGCCTGGCTCAGCCTGCCGGCCTGCCAAGACTGTATTCAGCCTTCAAGTTATCTGTTCCGCTCCTCGAAAAAATACATTCCTGTCTAGTAGTTTAGGTAAACATCCTTCCCAGCTGCAGAGCAAAGGGCCCGGCCTTTCTGTCTCCATGCAAGTAATTCATAGCCTCCGTTACCATGGTAGGCCCATGGCCCCCTGCTTTACACGTAGACACGCAGTTGCATATACACGCACTAGCAGTCAGTATAGAATAGCCTCTGCCCAAGAGACCTTTCCTTCTAGATAATACAGTTCCTCAAACACCAGATATTAGATATGATTTGGGATTAGGTTGTTCTGACACTCCAGACTTCTGTCTCCACATGTAGGGCTAAATGTCAAGTCCCCTTCACCCTCCAGTTACACGTCAATCATACGTCATGCTGCTGCGCGCGCATCTCTGCCACATGTTCTTGCTGACTCTGCAGGATCCTTCTAGGGATCCACCCACTTATGACACCTTTCTGTGACGTTTTCTAGCACACACCTCTGTGTACGCCCTAGTGCACGCCTCCTGTTACGTATTTCTGTTCTTATCTCGTTTTCTCTCAGCTGTTACGCCTTCTGCATTCAATGTACTGTATGAAATGACTATATATACGATTTCTTGTTAATAAATCATTGTACATGTCCATTGCAATTCCCACCCTGAACCCTCGTGGCGATGGGTCATGCTACCATTGGTTCGAACCAATTCCTTTTTAAGGAATAAAACCCCACTTTAAACCTCAGATACCACGGATTCTGCCTCTTCATTTTGACTGAGTTATTCTTATTGAACTTTACCGCATAAATTCCGTATAGGTAATTAAAATTTACCACATAATTTGGCGCCCGAACAGGGACCCCTCCCCCACCTTACGCGCCGGCGGTGCGTTGCAGGCCCGGTCCCCTGCCACAGCGCTGACGGACAACTACGCGTACCCGCAGGATTTCCTGTATCTCCCTCAGGCCAACGGAGGTGACTGAGGCTGCGATCGACACCCAGACGAGGTGGTGAGGAGTGTGGAGGATCCCGACCAGAGCCTAGCTGAGAGAGCAAAGTCCGAGGTATCCGGAGGCCCACCAGTTCCGAAGTTCCGAAGTGCTTACGTCACGAGTCGAGTCCAGTCGAGTCCAGTCCAGTGTCAAGTTTCCGAGGCCTTCTGTTCCGTGCTTCCCGGTGAGTACCGTTGCTGGGGACGCATCTAGACGAGCGCATTAATTTGTGCCGGTCAAGACGGGTTTGGGTACGCAGACCCGGTCTGCACTGTTTTAGCGGTGTATCTGTACTGTTTAGCAGTACATCCAGTATGCAATTAACTAGTTTTATTCTAATTGTTATTGTTCGTTCTGAAATGTTTTAGTATGTTTTAAATGTCGTGGTATGAGTGATTGTTCGATCTGCATTATTGTGTTTACTGTATTAGTTGTGTCCAAATTCGAGTAAGTATCAAGCCCAGAGTAGCACGACTTAAACATGCCGCTGTTCTCCAAACTAAGACAGATAGGAACTAGAAAAGGGATTCTGGAAGAAGCAGTGCCCGTTCCACCTAGGGACACTCCAGGGCACTTTATGTACCACAAGCACGGCCTAGACGCTGTATTATATCTCGATTTGTGGGTAGATTATACTAAAGATTTAGCAGAGAATCAAAGATGGCCCGCTGCAGGGACAGGGGATGCCGAGTGCATCATGAGAGTAGAGGAAGCGTTATGGAAAAAGAAAGCCAGACAGTCACAGAAAGACGCCATTGAACTATGGCGTAAAGAATCGCATAGGCGCACAGAGAAAGCACTCAGAAAAGCAGAGAAACATAAAGAGGATTCAGACAAGGCCCAAGAAAATGCATTAGTTGAGGAGGGGATACGAGTAAAAACAGAACAAGTAGACCGACAACGAAACGTTCTTATGAATGGTATGTATCCTTTGCTGGCCGAGGGTTTACCTAAGGCCACCCCGGAAATACCGAAGGATCTGCCCCCTCCCTTGCTCCCAACTAAAGTACATCACAAGACCACAAAGGACATATTCCTTTCTTCCTATCTAGACGACATAGCCCCCGCATATACAAATCCACATGCTCAACCACTACCTCTACCCGTTGATGGTACTCCACCCGAGATCATCTACTCCCACCTCCGCAACGAACTCCTCCTCCCGTTCCACCCCCTGCACCTGTTCCCCCAACCCTTCCTGCACCTGTTCTTCCGATCACTAACCCATTCAATCCTTTTGGTCCTGGCACCTCGGGAGGTGCAATAGGTTTTCAAACACCGCCACCAGCACTCCGATTGACTTATAGGGATCTAGCGCAACACCGTACACCTAAATCAGCCGATTATGACATACTTAAAGAACGTCTCTCGGACTGTAGATATGATCCAGTACCCGGTAAAAATGACGACAGATTAATGCTCGCATCAGTACGACTAAGACGGGTTACCAACTTTTTATTGACACTGCCCGGAATGGTTGACCATCTAGACAGAATATATCATTTTGTTCAAACAGGGGAAGGCCCTGAAAGTATTGGCCAGGCCATGGCTCACCAGAAAGTTGACACTCAAGCCAAGATATTACGGTTTTTCATAAACTGCCTAATAAGAGAACAAGATAGGCCGGGTGTAGACCCGGAAGAAATGAAAGCACTTAATAGATGGGGTCAGAACATAGCAGACGGGAACCATGATAAACAGAGTTGTATAAAAAACATGTACCAAAGAATCAGAAGTGCAGTAATAAAAATACATGAAAAAAGACAGTTAGAACCAGAAATAGAATCAGACAAGTTCGAATCCTCAGGGGAGGAGGATGCACCAGAAACGGCAACAGGACAATCACAATTACCAGCTAGAGAAATGATAGCATATGTAGGTAAAGGAAGACCCTATAATAATTCAATGCGTCCGGTACGTCCGGAAAGTAAAAGAATCTTTCAAGTTGCCATGTCAAATCCAAAGAACCCCGAACATCTATTTCAGGCCGCTGATAGAATACTTCAGGAACGAATGGGGTACCATGTACTCAATTCCATGGATGAACAAGAACTAGCCAGGTCAGCCGTACAATGGACTGACGATCCTGATAAATATAGTGATGATGGTTTAGTGCAGACCTTTTTAAACCTTTCCCCTGATGAACACAAATTAGCTGGCATATATATGGTTCAGCATCTCATTACGTTATTCAAAAGCCAACATTCTGATCCAGGTCCCTTACCTGATATATTGATAGAACTACTCTCGCCACAATGGAGAGGTCTAGGTACTGACTTGATTAAAGTAATTCTAGAACATCGACACAGGTATAATACTTTCCTGAATACACGGTTTGTTCCAGCTCCACCCGTAGACAGAAAAATGTATTACATAGACAGACAGAACCCCTTGCGAGAAGTGCATCCAGTCCAGAATGCTGATAATTCCTTTAGACGCGTGTTTGTGTACACGCCCATAACGAAAATGGAACTGTTAGAAATGAAGAAATTAGTGCCCTGTCACGATAAAGACCCAGCAGGTTTGCACCGCGAAATCAAAGACATGTTACTCATGGGGGATTACACCTACCCCGACATTATGAAAATATTGAAAGTATTAATGCCTTCCGGTATTTACGAGAAACTCAAAGAAAAGGATTGGGGGGTAGGAGACCAAAAGATAGATTGGGCTGCATTAGAAGACGAAGAAAAGACTCGTACCCCAGGCCTAGGGCTTGGGGACAAATCAAAAGCATTACCAGGATTGTTAGTGCAAGTATTGCCACGTTTATTAGCAACTAAAAAGGAGGACTGGGATGCAATCTCAGCCTGTAAACAGAAACCCGATGAAGACACTAGCGATTTTTATTCCCGATTTGAGAAATGTTTTGGTATTAATAGTGGCCTGAAAGCAAGTAGCGAGTCATATCCACATCTTTTCGTAACGAAGCTAGTAGAAAATTCCCTGCCTCAAGTTAAGAATCGTGTACAGAAAGTCGAGAGCACATGGCAAGCAAATACACCTTCACAAATGTTACAAATGTTACAGTATCACCAGAATTAGAGAAGAACACGAACACGAACAGAGACGCATGAAAGACACGAAAATGAAAATGTTAGTTGCTCAGTCAGTTCCAGCTGACGGTCAGAAAAAGGGCACTACACAGTCAAATAATTCACCAGCTCCTGTTAAAGGGACATGCAACTATTGCAAACAGCCAGGTCACTATATAAACGATTGTGCAGTTTTGAAACACAATATACTTACTGGAAAAACTAAAGAGAGACCGCGTCCTCCTAGACAGGACCAGGTCCAACAACAAGTACCACAGAATATTCAGCCTATGCAAGCCTCACAACAGACAGGACAGACAGTAGCAGTGCCACAACCCCAACCGATTGCTGCAACTCAACATGCATCACAGCAAATGTACCAGTATGCCCAGACTGATTATCCCGACTATCAGCGATACACATGAAACAGCCTAGAGAGGGAAGTTGGCTTGCCTCTCATTGAGGTTCCTGTAGATCAAGAGGGTCCTTATGTACACAGTCAAGTATTAGGGAAAGACAGAAAGTTTTTAATCGATACAGGGGCAAGCCGAACGACAATAAGTCATGACGAGGTCCCAGGGGCACCCCTCTCAGGCTCACAGAATGTTTCCCTTGGTTTTTCAGGAAAGCCTATTATTAATGAAGTATCGCAACCACTTCCCCTTGCAGTTGGTCCATTGACACGTACTACAGATTTACTGCTCACAAAGTCATGTCCAGAAAACTTGTTAGGTATCAAGACTCTGAAAGCTCTAGGAGCTGTTATTTGCTGTTCTCCGGAAGGAGTACGGTTGTTTCTACGTGACTTTAAAGGTCATTATGTGTTGAGAGATATTGACCCCCGATTACAGAATGTACCTGCACATTTATGGGCGCAAGGCCCCACTGATGTAGGTTGTGTGCACATTACACCGTATCGAGTCACACTCAAGCCAGGTGTTGTTTTACCACGAATTCGACAATACAAGTTACCCCCCGATGCTGTAGTGGCTTTACTGAAAATCATTGAAGAGCTCATTGCACAAGGAGTGATTGTAGAGACCAACTCGAATTTATGTAATTCCCCTATCATTCCAATTCTTAAACGTACAGATCCCAATGCACCACCAGTTTACCGATTAGTTATTGACTTGCGCGAATTGAATAAATGTATTGTACCACAGTACCCTGTGGTCCCAGATATCTCATCTCTATTGACAGCCATTGATTCTGAAGCAACGTTCTTTACCGTTATTGATCTTAAGAACGCCTTCTTTAGTGTCCCAATTGATCCGGAAAGCCAATACCTTTTCGGATTCTGTTTAAATGGACGAAGCTTCAAATTTGCACGCGCACCTCAAGGATTCACAGAAAGCCCCAGCATCTATAGCCAAGCACTGAAAAGACAACTTGACAGTATACACATGCCTGAAAACACTGCCCTACTCCAGTATGTCGATGATCTACTGATCACCGCCCGAAGTGAACCTGAATGTGAACTAGCGTCACTGACGGTTTTACATTTCCTGGCTGACAAGGGGCACAAGGTATCCCCTTCGAAGCTGCAATTCTGTGTTCAGCAAGTTGTGTACTTAGGCCACTTGCTGTCCAAATGGGGGAGACAGCTAACGCCCGATCGCATCCAGTTAATTGCAGGTATGCTACCACCCAAGACACAAAAGGAGGTGCGGGCTTTTATAGGCCTCACTTCTTACTGCAGACAATGGATCCCTCCGTATGCATTTCTAGCAAAGCCACTCATTCAGTTAACAACTCAGGAGGCAGCGTCTTCGACTGTCCTCCCTTGGACTCAGGAACATACACAAGCTTTTGACGACTTAAAGAAAGCCTTATGTCAAGCACCAGTTTTAGCAACACCATGCTACAGTAAGCCTTTTACACTTTTTGTCACAGAACGTGAAGGTACTGCATTGTCGGTACTCACGCAGGATCACGCAGGTTCACACAAACCGTGTGCTTACTTCTCTAGTACATTGGATCCAGTAGCCCAGGCTCTGCCTGCGTGCTTGAAATCAGTTGCAGCGACAGCTCTAGCAATCAGACAAAGTGATTCAATAGTGTTAGGACATCCATTGACAGTACAAGTTCCACACTCCGTGGAAGTTCTTTTAAATCGGACACAGACTCAACACTTGACTATAGCAAGATTGACAGGTTATGAATTGACATTATTTCAGCCACACATAGAGATTAGACATTGTAATACATTGAATCCTGCTACACTTTTGCCATTAACTGAAACAGACCCATTGGCACATGATTGCATTGAAGTCATTACTATCACGACGAAACCCAGACAAGACTTGACAGACACTCCATTACCAGATCCAGACCTGACACTTTATGTGGATGGTTCATGCATGAGAACAAGTACAGGTGAATTAGTGGCCGCCTACGCAGTCACAACAGAAACTGAAGTCATAGAAACAAATTGTATTGACATTCTTTCAGCACAAGCAGCAGAGCTCATCGCTCTGACACAAGCCTGTATTCAAGCCGAGAACAAGAGAGTTAACATATACACAGATTCCCGTTATGCATTCGGAGTTGTTCACGACTTCGGTGTCCTCTGGCGAGAGAGAGGTTTTTTGACTTCTCACGGTGCCAAAATTCAACACGGTCCCCTCATTCAAACTCTATTAGATGCAATACATCTGCCTACAGCGATATCCATCATGAAGTATAAGGCACATACAAAGGTTACAGATACTATTTCCCAGGGTAATGACCTGGCAGACCGAACCGCAAAACATACAGCTCAGAATCAGATTCACACCACTGACCTGACAAAGACAATAGTCGCGACACCGACACATTGCATGACAGTTAAGGATCCCGCCCTAGATGTAATTGACATACAGACACATGCTACACCAGATGAAATCAAGAAATGGATTGAACTAGGAGGGACCCAGACAGATCAAGGATGGATGACGAAGGGAAAATCTACATGGTTTCTCCCCGACTCTATGGTTCAAGTTATCATTAATACCGTACACAGTCCAGCACATTTAGGAGAAAAAGCCATGTTAGACAGTATTCAACATCTCTGGTTTAATAAACACTTACGAGCAGCAGCCAAACAGAAAGTGCGTACTTGCATGATTTGTTGTCAGTTCAACCCAGGTAAAGGCGTTCCCGTAGAGCAAGGTGGTTTTCATCCTCCCGATCACCCTTTTGAAGTCCTCCAGATGGATTATATTCAGATGGAACGTTGTCGAGGTTTCAAATATGTCCTCGTAGTTGTTTGTGCACTCTCCCGTTGGACAGAAGCATATCCAGTCCCAGATTACACTGCTCCGACCACTGCCAAGCAGCTGGTTCGTGAATTCTTCCCCCGATATGGTTTGCCCCGTGTTGTGTACTCAGACAACGGTCAGCCATTCTCGTCCGAGCTCATGAAGCAGGTATCACTCCTGCTAGGCTACCAGTGGAAGTTCCACTGTGTCCGACATCCTGAAGCAGCAGGTCTCGTAGAGAGACACAATCAGACCCTGAAAACTCGTCTTGCGAAAATCTGTAAAGAGAAGGGTGTCGACTGGATCGTAGCTTTGCCAGTCGCCCTTTTTTATATGAGAATGGTCGCACATTCCAGAACAGGGCTATCCCCGTATGAGGTGGTCTTTGGTAGACCACCGAATATGTGGGGGACGCCTTTGCCAAGAAAGATCACTGATGTCGATTGTAATATGTTGACAGATTACCTTGCCTCCTTGATGTCTGCACTACAATCATGTCGTTCACAGGTCGCTGCAGCCTTTCCCGACAACACCGAGGTGAAACCGCATGACGTGGTTCCAGGTGATATCGTCCTTGTAAGAAATTTCGACAGGAAAAGTCCGCTGGAGCCCAGGTGGCAGGCGCCGAAGTTGGTTCTTCTCACGACGAGGACTGCAATCAAGGTGGAGGGCCGAAAAGGCTGGCTACACTCAAGTCACGTGAAGAAATTTCGTGCATTGCCAGAGACTGACTCCCCCTCCCCCTCTAAGGACTGTCCAGATTCTAGTGACTCTAAACTTCCCCTGATAGAGAAAACTCCACAGCAGGAGTATAAAGAAAAATTGAGGTCTAGCAAGTCAGACAGTTTAATTGTTTAAGTCCTCCCCTAGGTGAATCGGTTAGACGTGTTTTCTGACATGTATCCCCTAGACCCCAACAGAGAGAGAGATAGACAGAAACAGCTCAAGAAACGTGAATATTGCAAATCTCTCCGCAGCCACTGTATTGTGACTTTATTGATTATGTTTTTTCTGAGCCTTATGATTATTGCTGCAAGTGTGCTTCTCCACATATACTATCCTATATTCAAGCGTGAACTTTCTTCCTTCAACGTCACTGCCGAGCATTCTTTTAGTGAACTGCCCCCACACGAGTTGTCTTACAGACTTGCGCTGCGCAACAATACATTCATTAGTATGTTACATCATTCCCATCAGACCAGCAATGCTACTAATTGTTGGATATGTGGCCGACTCCCTCCCTATCAGAAATACAAGGGAGTTCTGCCTCTTTTTCCGTACCCGTTCACACACAATGGGTCCTGTGGGGCATGGTTTAGTTTGATTAATGCCTTGGATTCAGACTCCGTAGTTTACCAGGGTAACTGGGTATGGGGAAACCTGAACGTCGTTTTGCATAAAGTCTGTTTCCCTGACAAGGAGGGTCTCCCCAAAAGGACAGGAACTGATCTAGAAAATGAAGTATATGGATTAGGTAACTTTACACTTAACCTCATGATTCTCAGTGTTGAATCCGAAACAGTACCAGTCTTGCCCGCCATGTCCGTACTTCCAGTCAAAGGTGAATTATTTGTCAGGAAAAATGGTTCAGTACACCTGGGTCATAGTAGATGTACTACTGTGATCGAATTCAGTGATAAGGGCAAGTCTACCTTCAAAGCTTCACGTCATTCCTACTTCATTTGTGGTCATACCGCATATATACGCTTACCTCTAGATTGGGATGGCACCTGTTATATTGCATTCCTTCTGCCACCTGTTTTCCTAGCCCCTCCTGATTATCATAGAAACACCCATCTAGTACATAATAGACCCCAGAGAGATCTCCCGATTGTCGACTATACTGAAACGGCATGGGAGCAATACACAGATTTCAATAAAGGTTTCTTTCCCTACCTAGGTGCTGTCTTTAATAGTAAACTGATACGAAAATTAACTAGAACCCTTGAAGCTGTAGTGAATGAAACTACTTCTGCCCTAGGTAACTTAACAGAGGAGCAGTCAGCTATGCGGATTGTTGTCCTTCAAAATCGTCTCGTCCTTGACGTCATCCTGGCCGATAGGGGCGGAGCCTGTAAGGTCATCGGGTCGAGCTGCTGTGTTTTCATTCCAGAAAACGCGCCATCAGTATATAGAGCCATAACTCGCCTTCATAAAATTGCAATCTGATACATCAGAATCCAGGCACCTGGACTTGGTCCGGTTGGTTCTGGACAACGTTGTCAGCCTGGGGATGGAAAATCCTATCCTTCCTAGGTATTGGCCTTCTCATAGTATTCAGTTGTTGCCTATGTCTGCAATGTGGGCCAGCGATTTGCGGTTTGTGCGCCACATCATGTATTCCTCATTCAAGTCCTCATTCAAAACGCCATAAGAAGAAAGAAGAGCAAATGATGTTACATGAACAGATTGATAGATTAATGAGGATTGATATATCATGAAGGGTCCGTAGGGGACAAGGAGGGAATGAGGTAATATGAATTTTAGGTCAATTGTGTCCCCTATCGTAGACCCCAACGGCTCCATGTACCTGCTTCTAGTACATGTAAGTTCCCTCCACAACCAGCTATGAAGACGCAAATACATTTGCGTCCAACGTTAACATGTCCTCTTTCAGATCCACCATGAATGGGTCCGATATTCAGTTCCTAAGTGTGCCTTGCCAACGTCTTTACATGGTGCACTTTCACGTTTTTCTGGCCCTGGCGAGTTGGGCCTTGTTTTCTGCCATTCAAGCTTTCTCCTGCCTTCTGCCTCTGGGAACTGCAGCCTGAACCTGCATCTGTATCCATGACCTTTCACTCACTCCTTGCGCGGCTAGCGGTGCCTGGCTCAGCCTGCCGGCCTGCCAAGACTGTATTCAGCCTTCAAGTTATCTGTTCCGCTCCTCGAAAAAATACATTCCTGTCTAGTAGTTTAGGTAAACATCCTTCCCAGCTGCAGAGCAAAGGGCCCGGCCTTTCTGTCTCCATGCAAGTAATTCATAGCCTCCGTTACCATGGTAGGCCCATGGCCCCCTGCTTTACACGTAGACACGCAGTTGCATATACACGCACTAGCAGTCAGTATAGAATAGCCTCTGCCCAAGAGACCTTTCCTTCTAGATAATACAGTTCCTCAAACACCAGATATTAGATATGATTTGGGATTAGGTTGTTCTGACACTCCAGACTTCTGTCTCCACATGTAGGGCTAAATGTCAAGTCCCCTTCACCCTCCAGTTACACGTCAATCATACGTCATGCTGCTGCGCGCGCATCTCTGCCACATGTTCTTGCTGACTCTGCAGGATCCTTCTAGGGATCCACCCACTTATGACACCTTTCTGTGACGTTTTCTAGCACACACCTCCGTGTACGCCCTAGTGCACGCCTCCTGTTACGTATTTCTGTTCTTATCTCGTTTTCTCTCAGCTGTTACGCCTTCTGCATTCAATGTACTGTATGAAATGACTATATATACGATTTCTTGTTAATAAATCATTGTACATGTCCATTGCAATTCCCACCCTGAACCCTCGTGGCGATGGGTCATGCTACCATTGGTTCGAACCAATTCCTTTTTAAGGAATAAAACCCCACTTTAAACCTCAGATACCACGGATTCTGCCTCTTCATTTTGACTGAGTTATTCTTATTGAACTTTACCGCATAAATTCCGTATAGGTAATTAAAATTTACCACAACGCTGTCCACAATTGTCACTTGCGTCGCCACTTATGTCACATGCACATACCGAGCACCAAGTGCAATTCGGGTTGTTTCTCAATTCACCTTTATACAGTGCTTCTATAACTGTATTCCCTATCTGTGTTTAAATACATGATGCGACTAGCATGGTCTAAAAACTAATTGAGTCTCCTTTTGCTTTGCAAATAATGCCTTTGGCATACATGTTTAACTGTCTATACATTGATACCTTTTGGGATATTGTTTGTTCGCTTTATCCTTCTACCCTGATCCTAACCTGGTTTATGGGTCATACTCCTGTAGTATCTTACTATCTGCATAGTTATAGCACATGAGGTGAAATTGATTGATCAGTGCTGGTAATGACTTCATGTAGATGTTGAAAAGTATGGGTGTGATGATAGAGCCTTGAGGAACCCCTGCTTTTGTGAAGTGAAGTTTGGACGAGAAACGGAGGGTATGGATGACATTAGTTCTGTCGCGAAGGTAGGATGTGAACCAGTCTACAACAGTCCCCTCTATGCAAGCTTATTGGAGTCTTTGTATCAGACTGCCATAGTCAACCATGTCGAAGGCAGCCGAGAGGTCCAAGAGAAGTAGTGCAGAAGTTGCAGTCAACTGTGATCTTCAGGTCATCACAGATTGTAAGGAAGGCAGATTCTGTGCCTCTTCCTGGACGGAATCCTGTTTGGAAGTATGAAAGTGTGGCATTATCTTCAATGAATTGTGACATGTAGGCGAATGCTGCTCTTTCTATCATTTTGTCCAGGAAAGATACATTTGTAATTAGTCTGTAGTTGTCAGGGTTGAGCGGACCCAAGTTTATTTTCTTCTGTAATGGGTGTATGTATGACTTTTTGAGTTCTTTTGGAAATATTTGAGTAGTTAAGGAATTGTTGAGGATTCTTCTTACTGAAGTAGCGGCAGAGGTTGTTAGAAGAAATGTCGTGAAGGTTTGCAATGGATATGGGCCAAAAGGGCTGCCGGCAGGCCTGCATGCTTTGACTAGGTCCATAAATTCATTATGTGAACAGCTGCGGCCCATGCAGGTAAGAGTGAGGGTGGTGGGGCCGGGTAGGGGGGTTCCCTTGTGGTCGTCAGTCGCAATCCCCTCCTACCCTGCCCAATCACCTAACCGCTCTTACCTGCACGGGCCACGGCTGCGTGTTAAATGTGTTGGGAGGAGTGGAGAGGCTGGGTTAGAGCATTCTTGGATTGTTATTTTAGAGAGGGGTCAGTGGTGGTGCTTTTTCTTAGTTTTTAACCCCTTCGCTGCTAGGCCTACCACACCCCGGTGCTTAACCTTTTCTTGGCTATTTGGGGTAGTTCGCGTTAGGCCCTGTAACTTCTTGACCACATAAGATTTTGTCATTTTACTGGGACATAGCATATTTTTGCTATTTTTTGCGCTTTCAACCTTCTTCCAGTTAATGGTAGAAATGGGTATGAAAGCAATAATGGATACTGGAAAGCTATACATTTTAGAAAAGTAGACACAATTCTGAAATTCAGCAAGGGGTCATTTGTGAGGATACTTCAAGGTTTCTTTATGGAAACTAACAGTTAAAAATAGGAACCATTGAAAATTAGTTGAAATAAACACCCATTTGTGCCACCGTTTTCACCTGTAACTTCTTCTAACTATGACAGATGTTTGAAAGCAATATACCGTTATAACGCTGGACCTTTCTGGTTATGGGGATATAAAGGACTTGTAGGTTCCCCAAGAACCCGACGATCCCAGAGCCAATAACTGAGCAGCGTCTGGCAATGTTTTTTTACTATGTACCAGGTATATAGCAATTAATTTGGGAAAATATATGCATTGAAAAATCAGGATGAAAGACACCTATGTATTTCTGAAATTGGAACAAAATATAGAGTTTAGAAACAGTAGCTATTTGCACATTTCCGAAATTGTGAGTACCCATACTAGCATGAGAATTATAGGACATTTTTCAAAGTGACTTCTTTTTTATACACAGTCTTTCATTTGGAAGGCAGAAATGCATCAAAAGTCAATAGGTAATAACAGTTGCTCTACAATTCTGTGTTACCCTAAGTCTCCCGATAAAAATTGTACCCTGTGTTGGTAGGCCTAGTGCCCGCGACAGGAGAGTCTCATAATTAATCACAGTTGACTAGGGAGTGCAGATATTTAGATACTCATCCAGAAGGTCAAGACCAAGGTCAAGATTTATCCTGTGCCTCAAAAGGTGTCTTTTTGCTCCTCCAGAGTAGGTACCTTCATCTATTTCAGTGCTGATGCTAGACAGATGGAGCTAGTGCTACATAGAAAGAATGCAGCACTGTGCCGGGTCTTGAAGCACTTGATAATTTCAAAAATTCTCCTTCCTTCCTTCCAAATTGACCCTAACCCCTACACCTGAGAATATAGATCACAAATGGGGGTTTCGGTTTCATTCCTGCTTTTTGTTGTTTTTCGGGTATGAATGGCAGAGTGTTTTGCGGATGAATGCAAAGCTGTGTAAAATTAAATACGGTTATTGCATATAGTTATTGCATATAGTGGAGAAGTGTGGCTCACCGGTTAGAGGAGGCAGACCCGGATGCAGAGGTCAGACCCGGGACCAGGGTTCAATCCCTGACGCGGTAGGGTCCTGAGCTCAAAATGTCCACGGACTCGATAATTCTCGCCTCGGTGCCTACTCGAATCATGGGTTCACACTCTGCAACTCTGGGCAATAGCTTGCTTAATCTCCACTACAGCCCCACCGCGATTGGATGCCTGGCTTTCACCTTGGGGATTCCCAGTAGGGGTTATCTCGCAGGGAAAAGCCAGGACGGGTTCCCAAAGCAAGCGCCTTGAGACCTTACGGTGAAAGGCGCTATATAAGAACGTATGATTTATGATTTACGATTGCAGTTTTCACTCCTAAAGAGGTACCATTAACATCTTCAGCTGAGATGTTTGCTCTCCAAACAACACATTCTGCAATGCAAATGCAGTGACTTTTACACATGCAATTTTCAACAAATGTTCTAGATTAAGTGTACTGTGTTCCATGCCTTGAACACAACTGTCACTATCCATGTTTCTAAAGTATTTGGATCTGGGTTATTAACTGGCTTTAAAACTATATTTGGATACTGCCCTTTCTATTTTTGGTTCTCTGTTTTCAAAACATTTTGGTGGGATATGAACTACTCTTGTGGGGTGCACATTTTAAACTTTGAAGAAATACATCAGTATGCATGGAAACACACTATATCCAATTGAATTTCAATGCCACAAAGCTATAACATAATATCTTGGAGAACAACTGCTTGCTAACTGACTGCACACTGGATTCTATGTATTCGCAAACTTCAACCTCCTCGATGAAATAATATTTTTCAACGTTTGAATTTTTTCAAACTGTCACCCTAAACATTCTTTTGGAATAACAAGCTGTACTTCTTATTCATTGCTGGGAAGTAACTCTACTGATCAGATAGCGCCAAGAGTTCCCCAACGCAATGTCAATGCCCACTGTCAAAGTTGCTGAATCCGATTCTCAATCTGCACTTTGTAGTATGTTTCATCGTAATAACAAAGAATACCACACAAATAAGTTGAAGATCATAGTTAATGTAGTATGGCTAGCAATTTGAGGACAGTTTGTATGGAGGTCCACAACTTATAGAAAATTGAAAGTGGTGCATAAATAATAAATGTAATTTATAACTTTATCTTTACAATTTCTAATGTTTGTGTGTGGGTTTCTATAGAAAGAGTAAGGTATATATTTAAGTTAAAAGGCAAAATGTCCAAGCTTCGACTCCAAGTTCCCGCACCTGCTCTCCAAAGGCAATGCCGTATGGATGATTGGGATATCTGCCTGTGCTTTTCCGCCTCTCCCACTCATTTCAATGGTAGTTTGGAAGCTCAGGCAATCATCTCTCAAACTCATTCTCATAGCTCCCACAAGGGAGTGTCAATCTTGGTTCACCACCCTGTTAGAGCTCTCAGTAGTTCCACACCAAAAGCTGCATCTGAATTCCAGTCTCCTCACTCAGAGCCATGGAGAAATCAGACATCCTAATCCCAAGGAACTCAACCTGGCAATTTGGCTTCTGCAGTCATAGAGTTTGGTTATTTACAATTACCACCAGACTATATGAATATCCTAAACGAGGCTAGGAGACCTACTACTAGGGGGCGTTAGGCAACAAAGTGGAAAGTTTTGTTATATACTGTAAAAATTACATCAATCCCCTTGATACTTCAGTTCGTTTAGCAGTGGTAGCTGCATACTTACAAAGCAGACAACACGTATCTCTATTCAGAGTACCATTGATTACAGCCTTTATGGAAGGACTAAAGAGAGTACTTCCATCAAGAGTGCCACCTGCACCAGTATGGAACTTCAACATAGTCCTTACAAGGCTAATGGGTCCACCTTTTGAACCAATGCACAGGTGTCCATTACAATTTCACTCATGGAAAGTTGCTTATTTTATTCCAATCACTGCTCTAAGGAGAGCTGGGGAACTCCAGGCACTAACTATCCAAGAGCCTTTCTTTCAAATTCATAAAGAGAAAGTGGTTCTTCGAACCAATCCCAAATTTCTACCTAAAGTGGTTTCTGCTTTTCACATCAATTGGTTGAGCTACCTGTGATCTTTCCTCAACATGATTCTGTAGCAGAACGAGCACTACACACACTAGATGTTAGAAGAGCTCCACTTTATTATGTAGAAAGGACAAAAGATGTTCGTAAGACAAACCAGCTTTTTAGGTCTCCCCTACGCAGCGCTTGCGCTTCTAGTTGAGACATGCAGTATATACTTATGTTAGTGGCTTTTTAAATAGTTGTTTTCATTTGTTCTCCAGTGTGCCTTTCAAAGTTTCTGTACTTGGTATGGGTATATAGTGTTTTAAGTCCCTCCTTTTGGGCTCTTAGCCACACCTATGGCTATTGGACCCTTAACTTGTATTAAGGGCGTTGTTTTGGTTTGCAGTTTTTGTTGGACTTCATTTTAAGCATGTGATGTTGATGGAGTGTAGAAGGTTTCTGGTTCTGGCTATTGTGTGCCAGACCCATATATTTTGCCAGCTGTTGTGATGTTTATAAAGGGTAGAAGGTTACAGCCCTAGCTGATCGGGTGTTGTTTTAAAAGCAAGCAATTTAGCGACAGAAAGACAAGGGCCCCGCATGCCTTTAAACCTGTAATCAGACACTCGTTTTCCGACGCATCCAGCGCGCCTCCCACTTACTATCAAGCAGCCCCAAGCTGTGTATAAGTGGCTTTATTTATTACCATTCCAGAACTGAACTGTTTATTTTTTTTTGTACGCCCCAACAACGCATTCAATGCGCCTGCCGCCCGCCAGCAAGCAGCCCCCAGCCGTGTAAGAGTGGCAGGGAGAGGACGTAAATTGTTTGGTACAGCTGCCAGAGGCAAGTAGGCTTTGTATTTAGATGCCCTCTGCCACCCGGCATGGGCACACATAGGGCTTTTTAAACACTGATAAAGCTGCCTGCCGCTTACTAGCAAGCAGCCCCCAGCAATGTATGAGTGGCTTTATTTATTAGCCTGTTAGACGTGAACTGCGTGCTTTTTTTCCTGTACGGCCCCCACCGACGCAAGCAACACGCCTGACCCCACCAACACAAACACTGCTAAAGCTGCCTGACACTTACTAGCAAGCAGCCCCCAGCCGTGTATGAGTGGCTTTATTGATTACCCTCCCTGACCTGAACTGTGTGCTTTGTTTTGCTGTACAGCCCCACCAACGCATTCAGCGCGCCTGCCGCTAATTAGCAAGCAGCCCCCAGCCGTGTATGAGTGGCTTTATTGATTATCCTCCCTGACCTGAACTGTGTGCTTTGTTTCACTGTACGTCCCCACCGACGCATTCAGCATGCCTACAGCTTATTAGCAAGCAGCCCCCAGTCATGTATGAGTGGCTTTATTTATTAGCCTGTTAGACGTGAATTGTGTGCTTTATTTTCCTGTACGACCCCCACCGATGCATCCTGCACGCCTGCCGCCCACAAACACAAGCACTGCTAAATCTGCCTGCCACTTACTAGCAGGTATATAAGAAACGGTTAACCCAATTAGTCAAAGGGACCTGGGTAGTTGAGTATTAGAAATAGAGGGGTCCCAGACTGGGAATAGATTTAGATTCATAGAAAACGTCACTTTCAAAATTAATGAATATACAAGAAACATATCTCAGTGGCATTGTTGTTTTTATTCACAACATACCCAAAACCTACTATTGGTTATAGCAGTATTTAATCAATTACATTCATTGGTTAATTATACTTTGTTTTGTGCCCACACCCGCAACAGGGAGGGGGAGTGGGGAAGTGCTGGTGTTGTGAAGGAAATCTGTGATTGCGTGCAGAAAAACTTAATTTCATTAAAACAAGCAGAGATAGAATTGCATTTCATTCTATTATACAATCATACAATTATTTCCAATGGCTCCCTTTCCAGGGACCACATTAAGCTGCTTCACTAAGTCAGAGAGAATCACATGAAAGACAGTCTTCTGATGTGGCTGGATTAATCCCGCTTTGGGCCAGAAGCTGGTATTGTGGTAGGTATAGTCAACGTTTCGACCCTTGAGATAGTAGGGACAGTACCCCTTACGGAGCGGGTTTTCATCAGGACGAGGGATGGGGTGGGCAGGGTTCCTAGGAACGATTAAAAACAGGATTTAGATGAGGAGGGGTTCGAAAGAATCCCCATCACTATTTACGATTGGACGCCCAATTGGGATTATTTAGATAAATTGAGAAACAGAGGGTTATAAATTTAAACTTAATGCTATTGCCCTAATTATGAGGCCGACATGGATTAATTCAGATTAAAACGAGGTCTAGTACTGGAGAAAAATTACCTTAAAGTTAATTCTCGGACATGACATCAAAGTGTGGAAGCGGAGGGTCCTGCAATATAAATGCAACATTTGTAGCTACCACTCGGAGGTTGCACGATGGGCTGAGTGGGTAAAGAAGTAAAACAGGCTTACCTCGCGCTCAATTGAAAACAGCTTCGGTAGAGAATGGGAGCACCCACAGGTAAACGGGTCTTCCGGTAGACGCTAAAAAGTAAAATTGGGCATTGTTTGGGTTCACTGGGCTATCTTACTATGTAACATATCAACCGGGCAGCGGGGCAGTTTGGCTCACCTTAGGATCGAATCGCGATGCGTCAAAAAGAGTTTCTCTCGAGAAAAGACAGCATCAATCATTGCATTCGCGTGTGCGTTATAAGCTTCCCTGACGCGTTGGAAGAGGGGGCGTGTCCCATGGACATGATGGACAGACTAGGATGTTGTGGGATGATAAGGTGCTTTTGGGTTAGGATCCCTGATACGAGTATAGAATAACTTAAAAGCCCATCATGCAAAATAGAAACCTTACTATCAATTTTGTCACACATTGTAGCATGGTTGTACATCAAATGCGAAATATAACAAGACATAAATTTAAAGTGAATTTTTTCTCTTTCCATAGTAAATGCGCTCGAAACATAACGCACTTGCCTAACAGGGTAGTGTAGGTTATAATCGGCCATAAATTTAGGACATTATACAACATATTCAGTGCACGTACCAGTGAAAGGTCGTGAAGACTGAAGAATCAAAGAGATTCCATAGCATTGGTTTGAAAGACAGTAGAATAGGAAAAATAGATTTGGATCATAGAGTGGCTAATTGGGAAAAATTGTTCTCTGCAACATTGAGGCCGTTCTGGACCGAATCGAAAAATGAAATCCATTTCAACTCTGACGTTGAGAATTGTTGTGATGTCACCTCCTCTTGGACCCAATGTCACGTGTTCTAGAATGATCCATCTCAGACTTTCAGGAGTGTGGCTCTTGGTCCCACAGTGTTCTACCAACGGTGCCCCGGTAACTTTGCATCTGATGCGACTACAATGTTGCAGGAAACGTACTTTGGCCTTTTGTTGTGTCTGACCCACATAGATCATATCACATGGGAAGATTATGCAGTATATAACGTTCGCAGTGTTACAGTTGGTTTGGGATTTGAGTGTTATACAGTGATGTTTGAGCACAAATTCTTTGGTTTGAATGGTGGAGGGGCAAGCTTTGCACTTCCCACATTTATAATGTCCCACAATATGTGCCAGATTCCAGATGGATGTTATGGTTGGAGATGTAGGGGTCTCAAGAAATGAAGATACCACATGGTCCCTAATGCTCCTGGCTTTTTTAAAGGAATGCATAGGGAGATTGTTATTGCCTAGATCCTCGACTACCAAAGGCCAATGCTTGTTGATAGTCTTTTTTATAGCATTGCTCTTTTGTGTTGTATGTGGTCACACATATTAATCGTTCCTCTCCCATTGATGGCCGGGCTATGGGTTCCAGAAGTGCTTCCCGATGGTTGAACCATGCTCGTTTTCTCGCCTTTTTAGTGAGCCTTTTGGGATATCCTCGTTCTATTAGGCGATCCATAAGATTTGCTGATTCCACCATATAATCTTCTTTCATAGAACAATTTCTCCTAATCCCTAAAAATTGAACAAAAGGTAAATTGTCCCGTAGGCCCCTCGGGTGGTGGCTGCAATATTGGAGCAGAGAGTTGCGTTCCGCTGGTTTTCTGAATAAGGTTGTGTGTAGTTTGTCGTTCTCCGCTATAATCGTCAAATCCAGAAAGTCTATCCTTTTCTTGTCAAATTGTATCGTGAATTGGATGTCGGGAGACTTTTAGTTAAGCCATGAATGGAATGTGTTAATTTCAGATTCACACCCAGACCAAATCAGCAGGATATCATCAATGTAACGCATCCAAAGGTGGATGCTGGACTTGAAAGGATTAGAGTCATTGAAAATGAATGTGTTCTCAAACATGGACATAAATATTTTGGCCAGATCTGGGGCAAAAGCTGCCCCCATGGCTACTCCCTTGGTTTGTAAGTAGAAACAATTCTGGAAAATGAAAAAGTTCCTCATCATTGCAATTTTGAGAAGAAGGATGATGAATTTGGTGGGGACACGAACTTGTGCTTCACGTTGATCAAGCGCCATTTCCATTGCAGCCAAGGCCTCTTCCTGTGGGATACTCGTGTAGAGCGAAACAATGTCGCAGGTGGCCAAGAGATCCTTTTCTGATTTAAATGGTCTCCCCTCTACAATAATGATAGTATGGGTAGTGTCACACAGATATGTTTTGTTTTTTTCGGCAAGGGGTTTGAGAAAAAAGTCAATATAGCGGCACAAGGGCTCCAGGAGAGAACCGCAACCTGACACGATCGGGCGGCCTGGAGGTTTCTGCAGATTCTTATGGACCTTCGGTAAGGTGTAAATAGTGGACAGGCGAGGGTTCTTTTGGTTTAGATATTTGTATTCTGATTCTGATAAGAAACCCTGGTCAAGGCCTTCCTTAGTCACTCTTTCAATCTCTAATGCAAGTTCTTTCGATGGATCTCCAGCCAGTTTCCTGTAACTAATACCATTGTTCTATTGTCTCCAAATTTCTTCCTTGTATTTGATTGCATCTTGTATGACGATGGCACCGCCTTTGTCTGCCTGCTTGATTACCACGTCTTTATTGTTTTTTAGAGAAAACAGAGCCATCCTTTCAGTTTTTTTGATGTTAAATTTGATGTAGGTTCTCTCATTCAGGATTTTTTTAACATCGCTGGTTACAATGCTTTCATAGGCCAGGATCCTCTGAGTCACTGTGTGTCTGGGAGGAACGAAGGTGGAGGGTATTTTTAGACCTGTGGCTGATGACTTGAGCTGTGCAGGTCTATCTCTGAAGAAATATCTTAACCTTATCTTCCTGAAGAATCTATGAAGTTCAGTCAAAATGTTGAATTCATTCGGCAAAGCTGTTGGAACGTACAATAGGCCTTTGCTTAGTACATTATTTTCTTCATTTTTTAGGGTGTAGGATGAAAGGTTGATCACCGGGCTCACAGTGGGTCTCACCATCTGTAGTTTTTACGTCGGGTGGATCTCTCTCCGTGTTGCTCTGGGGGGAAGCATACTTCCTTCACACCTCTCCCTCTCCTGTTGCCTTCCCATTCGATTGGAGGACCCTGGTGGCCCCGGTTTGTACCTCTGTTCCAATTGTTGCCGCGGCCCCTTGGTGGTCTCCATGTGCCTTGTCCTAAAAAAGAATTAGATTGATAAGGGGGGCGATTTGGGTCCTGGTATCCGTAGGATGTGCTCGGGCCTTTATGTTCTGTGTCTTCTCCGGAGCTGTAGGATGAGTCGGAGAAGGTTGTAAAAGGTCATCTTCCTGTGGCGCCCCTGTATCCCCGGTTCGTGAAACGTCCCTGTCGATTCTGTCGATAGTAATATTCCTGTATGGCACAATTGCTTGTGGTTCCGAGGTTCCAGAGAGTAAGGATGGGTGGCCACTCGTTTAGTGTCGCAGCGGATAAACTCTGGAACTCCCTGCCACTCCCTTTGAGAAGTCAAAGGGACTACTTCCCGTTTAGGAAAGCCCTAAAAACGCATCTCTTCCCTAGGGATGTCTGAGCAGTGGAAGTGTTGTTGACCGGATCTCAAGCGCCAGGATGCCCTTGGGGCGACAGGACCGCGCTATACAAGTACACCTACAATACAATACAATACAGTAGATAGGGGTACGTTTTTTTCTTGTCGTAGAGGTGTAGATCGCGACCAAGTTTCTCTAATTTCCTTTTGATGGTGGTGGTTTCAAAATCATGTAGGGTTGCTACTAGTTTGGTCAATGCTTCTATTGAGTTAGTTAGGGTATTATCGACTGAGATTTCAGCCTTAAGGTCGGTTATTTGCTTAGTAAGAATAGTGACCTGTTCCGCCGCCGTCTCAATCCCCAGCACCATCCAGTGCCGAGAACAGTTATTTGCGACAAAGCTAAAACCTTCCCTAAATTTAGGAATATCCACAAAAATGGCATGTTCAATTTTGATCTGTAGACCCACAGGTATTATATTTGATTGTAAGCATTGAGCAAGGAAATGGCCGTGTAGGCGAGTTCTAATCAGTTTCTTTTCAAGACGTTCTAGCTGGGTCACCTTGTCGTTGAGTATAATGTCAATGACCGGAGTGTTGGAGGAAAGGAAATTATTTGCAGGGTCATGTAATAGTTGCTGGATATAATCCTCTGTATACGTTAGGACTTCTTTATCTACCATGGTGGGTAGATATAAGAGAGTTCTCTGGATTTGACGATTATAGCGGAGAACGACAAACTACACACGACCTTATTCAGAAAACCAGTGGAACGCAACTCTCTGCTCCAATATTGCAGCCACCACCCGAGGGGCCTACGGTACAATTTACCTTTTGGTCAATTTTTAAGGATTAGGAGAAATTGTTCTATGAAAGAAGATTATATGGTGGAATCAGCAAATCTTATGGATCGCCTGATAGAACAAGGATATCCCAAAAGGCTCACTAAAAAAGGCGAAAAAACAAGCATGGTTCAACCATCGGGAAGCACTTCTGGAACCCATAGCCCAGCCATCAATGGGAGAGGAACGATTAATATGTGTGACCACATACAACACAAAGAGCAATGCTATAAAAAAGACTATCAACAAGCATTGGCCTTTGGTAGTCGAGGATCTAGGCAATAACAATATCCCTATGCATTCCTTTAAAAAAGCCAGGAGCATTAGGGACCATGTGGTCGCTTCATTTCTTGAGACCCCTACATCTCCAACCATAACATCCATCTGGAATCTGGCACCCATTGTGGGACATTATAAATGTGGGAAGTGCAAAGCTTGCCCCTCCACCATTCAAACCAAAGAATTTGTGCTCAAACATCACTGTATAACACTCAAATTCCAAACCAACTATAACACTGCGAACGTTATCTACTGCATAATCTGCCCATGTGATATGATCTATGTGGGTCAGACACAACAAAAGGCCAAAGTACGTTTCCTGTAACATTGTAGTCGCATCAGATGCAAAGTTACCGGGGCACTGTTTGTAGAACACTGTGAGACCAAGAGCCAGTCTCCTGAAAGTCTGAGATGGATCATTCTAGAACACGTGACATTGGGTCCAAGAGGAGGTGACATCACAACAATTCTCAACGTCAGAGAGTTGAAATGGATTTCATTTTTCGATTCGGTCCAGAACGGCCTCAATGATGCAGAGAACAATTTTTCCCAATTAGCCACTCTATGATCCAAATCTATTTTTCCTATTCTACTGTCTTTCAAACCAATGTATGGTATCTCTTTGATTCTTCAGTCTTCACGACCTTTCACTGGTAAGTGCACTGAATATGTTGTATAATGTCCTAAATTTATGGCCGATTATAACCTACACTACCCTGTGAGGCAAGTGCGTTATGTTTCGAGGGCATTTACTATGGAAAGAGAAAAAATTCACTTTAAATTTATGTCTTGTTATATTTCGCATTTGATGTACAACCATGCTACAATGTGTGACAAAATTGATAGTAAGTTTTTATTTTGCATGATGGGCTTTTAAGTTATTCTATACTCGTATCAGGGATACTAACCCAAAAGCGCCTTATCATCCCACAACATCCTAGTCTGTCCATCATGTCCATGATGACATGGGACACGCCCCCTCTTCCAACGTATCAGGGAAGCATATAACGCACACGCAAATGCAATGATCGATGCTGTCTTTTCTAGAGAGAAACCCTTTTTGACGCATCGCGATTCGATCCTAAGGTGAGCCAAACTACCCCGGTGCCCGGTTGATATGTTACATAGTAAGATAGCCCCATGAACCTAAACAATGCCCAATTTTACTTTTTAGCGTCTACCGGAAGACCCGTTTACCTGTGGGTGCTCCTATTCTCTACCGACGCTGTTTTCAATTGAGCGCGAGGTAAACCTGTTTTACTTCGTTACCCACTCAGACCATCGGGCAACCTCCCGAGTGGTAGCTACAAATGATGCATTTATATTGCAGGACCCTCCGCTTCCACACTTTGATGTCATGTCCGGGAATTAACTTTAAGGTAATTTTTCTCCAGTACTAGACCTCGTTTTAATCTGAATGAATCCATGTCGGCCTCATAATTAGGGCAATAGCATTAAGTTTACATTCATAATCCTCTGTTTCTCAACTTATCCTAATACGCCCAATTGGGCGTCCAATCGTAAATAGTGATGGGGATTCTTTCGAACCCCTCCTCATCTAAATACTGTTTTTAATCGTTCCTAGGAACCCTGCCCACCCCATCCCTCATCCTGATGAAGACCCGCTCCGTAAGGGGTACTGTCCCTCCTATCTCAAGGGTCGAAACGTAGACTATACCTACAACAATACCAGCTTCTGGCCCAAAGTGGGATTAATCCAGCCACATCAGAAGACTGTCTTTCATGTGATTCTCTCTGACTTATTGAAACAGCTTAATGTGCCCCCTGGAAAGGGAGCCATTGGAAATAATTTTATGATTGTATAATAGAATGAAATGCAATTCTATCTCTGCTTGTTTTAATGAATTGAAGTTTTTCTGCACTCAATCACAGATTTCCTTCACAACACCAGCACTTCCCCACTCCCCCTCCCTGTTGCGCGCGTGGGCACAAAACAAAGTATAATTAACCAATGAATGTAATTGATTGAATACTGTTATAACCAATAGTAGGTTGTGGGTATGTTGTGAATAAAAACAACCATACCACTATATATTTCTTGTATATTCATTAATTTTGAAAGTGAAGTTTTCTATGAATCTAAATCTATTCCCAGTCTGGAACCCCTCTATCTCTAATATGCCACTTACTAGCAAGCAGCCCCCAGCTGTGTATGAGTGGCTTTATTGATTACCCTCCCTGACCTGAACTGTGGACCCGATTCACAGAATGAACTTAAGACTAAATCCTAAACTTCCTACTATTTTGGTATTCCCGGAATGCACTTACTACTTTTGGCATTCACAGAATGAACTTACTACTTTCAGTATTCACAGAATGACTTACTACTTTCAGTATTCACAGAATGAACATACTACTTTCGGTATTCACAGAATAGACTTAAGACTACTAACATTACGTCTGCTCCCGGGCCGTAATTTCCGCTTCCGGGCCGTAACTTACGGCACTGCGGCGGACTTTACGAATCCGGCCCGCAATTTCCGGCTCTGCGCCGTAATTTCCGATTCCGGGCTGGAAGATACGAATTATGGCAGCTGTTCATGTTAGCCAAGGATAAACACCTGTCCAAGTGCCTATCATCCCCCACCATGGATCAGCTGACACACTGCAGCCAATCCTAGCCCTGCAGCATGTATTAATGCAGAGAAGACACAAAGAAACCCTTTCAGGATGTCACTGAATGTGTTTGTAGCACTGACCCTTGCCATGCGGCAAAACTACTTGAGGAGGAGGAGGAGGAGGAGGAGAGCAGAGAGGATCTTCAGACAGAGGATCAACCTATTTGGAATGACCAGCCAAGATGTAAGGGCCAGGTACAGTTTCCCACCAGAAGTCATCTTGGATATGGTATGTGAGTGAGAGCAGGAACTTGAATCTGTGACCTGCTGTTCACATGCAATACCAGCATATCTCAAGATCCTTTCTGCTCTCCACTTCTTTGCCACTGGGTCTTTCCAAAGGGTCTCCAGTGACCATGTGGTCATTTCCCAGGCAAGCCAGTCGCGATGCCTGCATCAAGTACTGAGATGCATCACTGCTAGAGCCCCCAACCATATACAAATGCCTAATACACTGGCCATGAGACAAAGTGCAGCAAGAAATGTGTATCTCCTTGCACAATTCCGTGTGCTGGGTACAATTGATTGCACCCATGTGGCCCTTCAGCCACCCCGACACATTGCACACATCTTCTGCAACAAACACAGATGGCATTCCATCAATGTGCAAGCTGTCTGTGATGCCAGTGGGAGGTTCATCAATGTGCATGCAGTGTTGCCAGGCAGTACCCATGACAGCTTCATATTCTGCATGTCACCTCTTGCCCGACGGATGGCTGCTGGAGAATTTGGCAACATGTGGCTACTGGGTAAGTAGTAAGCACTAAAAATAAATGATATGTGTCATTGAAATGTCTGAATGCCCCCCAATACTAACCATTTTACAATAAGAATCATGGCCCAACAGACACTGCATGTGCTAACGTATAGATCACGTTCTGTGCAAGTCAAGATGCAAAAAATAAAATAAGCGCAGGGTCAATGAAAGGGACTCCTGCTGGTAAAAATCTAGCGTGATTCATGATGTTAGAGGAACCCTGTTTTGTTGAAATTAGCATTTATAATGCGGCGCACCATGGAACAAGACTAGACAGATGTGTGACGCATCTACTGCCATAAAGGTAACGCACTGCTGGAGTGATGTCGCAAGTGCGACACAGCTCAAGCAAGGTTCGCAGTGACCCTATGCCTACCATGCTACATCAATCCTTACGCCTGCTTCAAGCAGGCGCAGGGTTGTGACGCAGCATGTCCATAAAAGTGACTGAGAGAAATCTTGTAGATTTCACTCAGCCACTTTTAGGAGGTGTTCCTGCGCCGGGACGCCCCCCGCGCCCGATCGCCCAACTGTGGCGAAAGGCTTTACAATGTGACACATCTCCCAGATGCGTCACGTTGAAAATACCCCACAGCATGGCACTGGCTTTGCGCTGCCTCTGCACCACAAAAGTGACGCAACTGTGGCGGAAATGTGGCATACGGGGCTTGTAAATCTGTCCCCATTTGTCTGTGATATATCCACACTGCTCCACTCCAATGTTATGTAACACATCACACATCTCTGATAATGAGCACTCCATATGGACTACATGTACCATAATGCAAAGTAGGAGAAAATGAAACTGTGGTTTGATGTTGTGTCAGACCCCCCCACTCCCCGTCCGTGCAGAAATGTCACAGAATTGTCTGTTCCCCCTTTTCTTACATATTCATGATTCTCATCTGCATTGTCATTTCTGTTTTATCTACAACAGAATAGCAGGATGGCAATGGATTTGATTACTGATTGTGGATGGATCAGGATGAATACAAAATGGCTGCCAACTACTTCCTGTGATGTATTTCCTGTCTCCCACTTCCTGTATAACATTGCCTGTATGACAATAATATCTGTTAAAAAAAAAACATTGCCTGTATGAAATTATGTGTTCCGGTTCATTTTCGGAGGTTACAGCCCAAAAATGTAATTTCCGGTTTTGCGGCATAGTGCGCGTGCGCGGATACGATGCACCGGATCCAGAAACTATGTTTTTGGGCCGTAATATCCCCCAAAAAAACGGAACACATCATACAGGCAATGTTATACAGGAAGTGGGAGACAGGAAATACATCACAGGTAGTAGTTGGCAGCCATTTTGTATTCATTCTGAGTCATCCTCTATCACTGATCAGATCCTCAGACATCCTGCTGCTCTCATTACACTTATTCCCCAAAATGGCTGAGGAGTATGAAGAGAGAGCACCCCCTTTCACAGAAAGGGAATTGGACATATTGGTAGAGGGGGTGCTGGGCAAATTTCCTCAGCTATATGTGGACCCTGAGTACCAGCCGAGCACTGCAGCCTGGGCCAGGCTATGGGCCAACATAGGCGAGCGCTGCAGTACAGTGGGAGTATGCACCAGGAGTGCTAGGTCATGCCGCAAGCGCTGGGAAGTCCTAAAGCGCTGTTCCCGCCACAAGGCTACAGAGCAGGTGGGCTAGTCTTCCCAGCACCATGTGCATCATCCTCGCCTCACCCCACTGTACAGGAGGGTCCTGCGAGCAGCTTGGCCGACTCTCCATGCTCAGCTGGAGGAGCATGAGCAGCAGGAACCTAGTAAGTGCATCATATGCAATATGTGTCTGGGAGTATGATGTGAGTAAAACAGTGCTGTACCATTGTGTGTCCCATGCCTCCATTCACCAATTCCGTGTCCATGCAGCAGTCACCAAGATTAAAAAGGCACACTGTGGCATATGGACTGAACAGGGCAGAGTGCATTTTGGGAGTTGTAGTTACTTCATGACATCTGGGTAAATGAGCCACACTTGTGCATTCATATTGAATCAGCTCTGCCAGCACAACTACCATTGCACCAAGGAAATCATAACTGATGTGTGCATTGGATGAGCAATGGTGCAGACACTGTCCAGTGTGTGCATGGCAGGCCAAAGGGTATTGGATTCTGTGACTTTCATAGCATTTGTAAAGTTTGGGTTCCAATTGAGACAGATCATCATGTGCCATTGAGTCAAGGCAGACTTTGGGATCCTTGCATCACTCTTAAGTGTTCCTAAATGTGCAAGGCGTGTCCACTGACAGATGCCTCACCCTCAGTGGCCTGTATGACATTTCACATGTACAGGTAGCTGTCACAACCACCCACCACTGTTCACCAGTGTACTGCATTACCTCTTAAGTCAACAAAGCCAATATGTGGCACTGGATTGTCCGATGATGTGTGGGGACGGCAAAAGGCTAGACTCACAATATAGCTAGAGAAGTACCCCAGATCCAATGTGGATGTGTGACCTATATTCGGCATTGATCTTGTCCCATACAATGCTACAAAGCAGATGACACTTGTCCAGATGTTTATTAGCTGCAACTCCATCTCAATGGCCAACTCAATTAAATCTGGACTCTTCATGTTCTCCTTTGGTGGACTGGTTTTGGAACTGGCACATGTAGCAGTGACAGGACACACAGATCACAAGCATGCCAAGGTTGAGGGTTGGCCAATACAGTTGCGTAAGCCACAAAAATACACGAGATGTCCATGTCAGACTCAATTCAGTAAATGACAGTGTACATACATGTAATGTAAGTTCATAAATACTGAGGGGCAGATTTACAAGCCCCTTGCGTCTCTTTTACACAGCTGTTGCATCACTTTTGTGACGCAGCGGCGGCGCAAAGCCAGCACCATGCTGTGGGGAAATTACAACGTGACGCATCTGGGAGATGCGTCACGTTGTAAAGCCCTGCGCCACATGTAGGCGTTCTGGCGCAAGAACGCCTCCTAAAAGTGGCGGAGTGAAATCTACAAGATTTCACTCAGTCACTTTTAGGGCCATGCTGCGTCAAAACCCTGCGCCTGCTTGACGCAGGCGTAAGGATTGATGCAGCATGTTAGAGATAGGGCACCCCCGAGCCTTGCTGGAGCTGCGTTGCACTTGCGATGCAACTCCAGCAATGTGCCGCATTTCCACTGGGGAAGCGTCACGCATCTGCCCATCCAAGGACCACGGTGCGCCGCATTTACAATGCGGCGCATCAGTGGTGACGCACAGGTGGGCAGATGCGTCACCACTCTTCTGACACATCTCTGCTGATTAGCAGAGATGCGTCAGAAGTTGTAAATCTGCAACTGACAACTGTAGAGTGTGATCAGAGGAAAACAAAATCTGACCTTGCCTCATCTATGTATGTGTCTCGTCCTGCATGAAACAACCACCACATCAGGATTTTGCTTACTCCTCAGCAGGCACGGCTGGTGATACAGAAGACCTGCAGGAACAAGTCCGGAGAAGGAGGCCATCAGTTCGCCGGCGGCTACAAGTTCTTTCCACCAGTGAGGAAGAAGAGGAGGAGGGACCCTCAACATCTGGAGGCAAGGGGATTGCGCCCACCCGGAATGAAGAAGAACAGCACTCTGATGCTACGTCCCGGGTGGAGGCTGTGGACATTGTAGGTGGGGGGGAAGGACCCGACACCTCTGACCATGATGTGGTGGAGAGCCACTCTCCCACACACTTCACCAGTGGCTCTGGAAGAGGTGTCCCCGGGCAGGCCAACATTCCATCTGGGCCTGTCCTCAGCCCCTCCCTACCTACAGAGTCCCTCATGCCATCAGGGACTCCAGCGGCATCATACTACAAGTGTGTCTAGAGATATGCACGATGCGAGCGGACATTCTAAGATCTCTGGACAACCTAGCCACCATCGTCAGTTCCCTGGCCACAGCCATGGCGTCTCTTGTCTCCCAAATCCCTTCCCATACCACTGTTAATGTCTCCCCCTGTCTGATGCCCCAAACTGTTTCCCCCCATACTCCTTGTGTGTCACGATCCCGTGTGGTACCTGTTCCTGCGCCAGCCAGCCGTGTGTCTGCATCAGACACTGAGGATCTGGACATTGTGGTCCTGGAGGATGACCAGAAGGACACTTGACTGTTATGACTGAGACTTTGTTGTGGACAAAGATTTCATTTTCCCCTTTTAAATAGACTGGTTTCCCTAACGCTCTCTGAAGTATTATATTTTATTTGCCCCACCCCAACCCAAGTTCCCTTCTCCTTCTGCATTAAGATCATCATTTGATTTCCTTTCTCCCTTCGAAACGGAAGGTTATTTTCTGTTCTTACATAAAACATTTTAAGGAATTCTACTTAGTTTAACTTGTTTGACTCCATTTTGAATGTCTGTTTCCAAATATGGACACATATTTTGTGAGTCATATGCTATGCACATAATAGCTTGTTGCAATGATGGGTTACACTTGTAACTGTGTCTCTCTCACACACACATACACATGCTAACATCGTTAGGAAAAGATACACAACAGATTCTTACTTTTGTAGGTCTTTATTTTCACTATACATATAAGGACCCCAAGACAATTTGACCACATGAATGTCACTGGCGATCGTTCTTGCGACTCTGCAATTTTGGGGGTGATAATCGCTGTGAGGGGTCAGGTTGAGCTTGTCGCCTACGTGTAGGGGGTGTTGTACAGGCTGATCTACAAGTGCAGGTGCAGATGGTGTCTGCACGTTTGATGTTTGTGCCTGGACAAGGGCTGGTTGTGCAGGTGGTGGAAGTGACTGTACAGAGGTTGGTGGTGGTTGTACAGGTAGTGGGAGTGACTGTACAGAGGTTGGTGGTGGTTGTGCAGGTGGTGGGAGTGACTGTACTGAGGTTGATGGTGGTTGTGCAGGTGGTGGGAGTGACTGTACTGAGGTGGTTGGTGGTTGTGCAGGTGGTGGGAGTGACTGTACAGAGGTTGGTGGCTGTTGTGCAGTTGGTGGGGGTGGTGGGGGTGGTGGGTGTGCCTGTTCAGGGTGCCGGTGTGTTTGTGTACCTTTGCTGTGGTGCTGTGCAGTTGGTGGTACAGGTGTGTGGATGTGCTGTTCTGCAGGCAGATATGATGGCTCCCCTCCCTGCGTTGGCCGTGAAGGGACACTTTGGATCACTCTCACCATGCCCGCCATCATCTTCATGGCCAAGGCATGGTGTCTTGCACTCTCTTCCCTTTGGATGGATATCAGATCTGTCATATTCCTGGACATGTCCTGCCAAGTTTTATCCATCCTATCCAAAGCTTGGCTCACCCTGTCCACCGCTTGAGGGAATTGGACCATGTCCTGCACGGACCCAGACATGTCTGAGAGGGTAGCCCCTATGGCAAGAATGTCCTGCCTCATATCTGCCTGCTGTTGGAAGAAGTCCTGCTCCTACTGGCCACCATCGCCAGGTGCAGGCCCCCTCTGTAGATGTCTGCCATGGATGTGATGAGCAGGTCCAACAACGGGGGAGGGGGGCAGTCGGAAGCCTGTGGGCAGGAGAATGGTGCACAGGGGATACCTGCACCACAACAGGGCTGGTACTTCCCACAGATTGGGGAGAGAATGGCAGGGATGTACCAGAGCGGGTAGGGAAACCACCATGTCAGCCCTGGACGTGAGGGCTGTGAGGAAGTGATGTCTGTGTTGTGATGCGTGTGAGCTGTGGCTGGTTTGCTCTATGCTGGGATTTGGGGGAGGCTGACGAACGTTGCTTGGCAGAGGATGTGATGCTGTGTTATCAGAACCGTCATCCACTGAGTGGACGGATATGTCATCATCATCATCCCCAAAGTCAACGTCCTCATGATCTTCCTCCTCCTCTTGAGCATGACTTGCTGCTGACATGACTGATTGGAGGATCAGGGGATTCTCCCCTCTGATTCCCCGTTGATACCTGGTGGTAGGTCTGTCATCCTCTCCCTCAGCATCATCTGGAACACAGAGGTTGCAACCGTATTAGTGATTGACCTGGTATTACATGGGGTGCAACACCAGGGTTGTATTAACTGTACTTTGCATTAGCAGATGAGGAACATGTGACCTAGTTAGAGTACCACCACAGATGACTGCTCACACCATAGCACTGAGGTGTTACACATAATACTAGCAAACTCACCAGCTCCAGCCACAACTTTCTGTCGCTTCGCGTTCCCCCTGGTATATCCTGCTGAACCTGTCTCCTCATAGACGTTGTAGACATAGCTGTAGAGGGTAAAGACAGCATTCTCAATGATCTGCATCACCAATTGACAGACAGGCACATGTGACACTCCTGATTTGTATTTGGCTTTGTAAACAACAACTGTTGATTCCATGCAGAAGGGGATCTTGATCTCTGTCATGGCTTAGTAATCTAAGCTAGTGACACACCTCATGCCAGAATTACCTGAAGAACAAGTCCGCGAGGGCTTCACTGCTGCAGCCAGGATGTCAAGCCTCCCCCGGGATGTTGTCCGCTGCAGTGGTATCATCCTGTCAGCAGCTGTGATGAGACATATATGTCCATATTTTAGTACAACAGATTGTAGCTATGAGCCAATATGTCATTCTCAATACCCATTTGCGGATGTTATGTTATGTTATGTTATGTTACTATAGTTTTATATAGCGCAAATCACCACTGGTCTCTAAGCGCTTTTAAAGAAAGGAACACAACAAATAGCCACCGGTAGGCCGCCCACGACCCCACTGGCGATTTAAAGTAAAGATGTTGTCTTTTTGAACAAGTGGGTCTTTAACGCCTTTCTGAAGGGCAATAGCACTGGCTCCCCTTGCAAGGTTGCAGGTAACTCGTTCCAGATTTGAGGAAGGAGGACCGACAGATTTAAGATTAAATCTCAGTGGGGTTAATTTACAAGCTTTGGAGGAGCGCAAGGCTCTGCCCGGGATGTACTTTCTCAGGCGGTCTTTAAAATATTTGGGAGCCTCTCCATAGATGGCTTTATGGGCTATACAGAGACCCTTGAATTGTACTCGGTGTTCGATGGACAACCAGTGCAATTTCTGTAGAATGGGAGTTGCTCGTGTTCTCCTCGGTAGGGAGAAAATCAGCCTGGCCGCATTATTCTGAACCACCTGCAATTTCCTAAGGAGCTTCCGAGGGAGACCCAGATAAAGAGCGTTTCCATACCGGATAATCCAGGACAATGTGTAGCATGTTTACCTCATGGACGTTTCATGTGGGCACCTGCTCACAAGCAGCATTTACGAGCAGTTACCTCCATGCAGCACTGACATCATTAAGATGACACCTCAACTGACAAACTTGTATGAGAAGGTTACAGAAATTTCAAGGAAGGGGATAAGTGACCCGGACTCCTCCGCATCACACTGATTTCACCTTTACCATTAATACTAACATTTTTCATGAGTGTAATGTCTGTTGACAAGTAGGAAAGGAGTTCCTTTGAGATGTTCAGTAGTCAGGGACATGATGTTGCTCATTTGTGCTTCATTATCCATAAGGTCACCAAGCTCATTTTTTTATGTGGTAACACAGATTTCTTATGTCCATCCTTTGAGTGTCCTCTGTTACCATACTCTATTTCCAACATCATGGTACTACTTAGATGACAACGGATGGTGTCTTGTACAGCAGACATCCAAACCTCATATGTCAAACACTCACCTATACATGTACATACGGTAGAAGAGGAGGCAAGCAGAAAACAACATTTGGTTATGATGACACATTGCAGATGAGGTGAGAAGCTTTGAGGCTTCCCGTCTGCACTGGATTATCGTGTTGATCTTCAGCTAAGTCATTTTGCAGGTGTAACTGCATGAAGATTCACCTTAGCAGTCCCTACACCCATCTAAAAGGTACACAACTGTCATTAGTGTGTGCCTCAGCCATGCCAATTTCATTTTGATTTAACTATGCATATTTTGATAGGGATTTATCCTATCAGTGAATTTGCAAGCCTGTTGTGTTTTGGTCAGTTCATATGACACATTCTATTGTATGTCCATTCTGCACTCACTTGGCGTACATTTTGTGTCAGCCTCTTATTTGCCACCAGGGTCTGATCTGCCATGTGTTCAAATGCCATATGTGAGCATATTGTGATGCAGGACAACAGTGTTGTACAACACATACAACATACGGTGGAGGTGAAAGGCCCAATTAATGAGCATTCTGCCAGATTTATTCTACGGTAGACTTACCTTGGCCCAGCACCTGAGCAGTGTGTGGTCCCTGAACAGATGTCACGTCCAACCTTGTAGCATAAGTCAGTGTGTATGTTTGATTCTGGGAGGACCGCATTGTACCTATAAGGAAAAGTGTGTTTTGCAACTTTACATTTCTGCTGCCACATGTGATGCAATCAATTTCTGACACAAAAGAGGAGCACAAGCAGTTGTGGGCACCACCGTTGCAGAAGTGTGTCATACATAATGTCATGAGTGATCACACATATGACTTAGAACGGCCCTACTACCTAGATGCAACCTATTACATGCCTATGAATCCAGAAGTAAAGTCCACTATCGTGTTTTATTGTTGCCCAACAAATAATCCATCCAATGTAAGCAGTACATGACCAGCTGTGTGGACTGTGCAATTTAATGTATATTGGAAAGATTTGAAGTTGGACAGTGGATGCATTATCAATACTACTGAGACTGGTATCTCTCTGCTTGTTCATCATCACTATATCTGTGCAAAGAGGATTTCTTGATTGGGTCTACAGACACTTTAACAATATAGTGGGCACACCCTTTTGACTGTTTGTGGCACTCGATTACAGGATTGGATTCCCCGTTCTGGGACTGCTGGTGAAATACATATTATGTACCACAATTACAAAGGTATGATGAGCCAAGACATGTTATATTTCGTCTTTCGCTGTTCACAAATGTCATATGGTAAAGGTGAATGTCCATTGACAACTCCAATTGTAATGAAGCAATTTTTGCATCTCTGGTTGACTTTCATAGGTGGGCACTATTTGTCCCTCTGTCGTCTCCTGACAATGTATGCAATTTGACCTTCTCCTGGCCAGTTTGACTTACCAGTTGGTGAGGTTGTAATGCCTTCCACTGTATGTTGTCGATTCCTCCCAGTAGATGCGGTGACCTCTGCTACTGCAGTTGTCTGTGCTCTAGCTGGATGTGTCAATGGTGAGAAGAGAGAAAAGTAACCAAATCGGAAATGTGCTTGTGGAACTTTTCAGGAATTTTCCCATATCTTCTGCGTGCTAACAGTGTTGTGAAGTACTGCCGCAGACGGGGCAGGTAGGAGCAGTGGTGTGTTGTGGATATAATGGCGTGGCAGAGTGGGAAATGGACGAGAGAATATGTGTATGACATATTTTGATCTGATGATTCTCTCACCTTCTGCTTTGTGATTTAGGCTGGCACAGGGTGATGTACTTCTTGGAGAATCAGTGGCAGGTTTACAAACCCCTTGAAAAAGATTTACACTGCTGTTGCCTCACTTCTGTGACACAGCGGTGGTGTACAACAGACGACACATTTTGAATTATTCGCAACGTGACGCATTTATGGTGAAACATCACGTTGTGAGAGCCTGCGCAACATTGAACCTGTGTCAGCTTTGATGTCGGCAGGGTGGGCATTCCTTTGGGATATGCCGCGTAAAAGTGATGGAGTGTAATCTACAAGATTTCACAGAGTCACTTTTCAGAGGCTGCTGCGACGCAACCATACGCCTTCTTGAAGCCGACGTAAGGAGTGGCGCAACACGTTAGATATGGGCGGTCCATGGACATTGTTGGAGTTGCATCGAACTTGCGACACGACTCCAGCAAAGCACCCTCCTAAACCCCATCAGATGCGACACACATCTGTTTATCCCTGCACCACAGTGCACTGCTATGTAAATATTAAGCATGGGCGAATTTTGCGAATCTGGCGTTCACGAATTTTGCGAATTTGCGAACTCGCAATCCGCAAAATCCGCGAACTCTCGCGGATTTGCAGATTTTTTTTTTGTGTTCGCAAGGATTTTTGCTAGTTTGCGAGGATTTTGTACCAGTTCGCAATTGCGAACTTACATGTCAGCTCGCAACGGTCGCGATTATGTTGTTTCTACGTCTGGTTCATCATCACAGGTTCCCAGCACCCTCTGTTTCACCCCTGCCACCCTCTGTTTCACCCATGCCACCCTCTGGTACATCAATGCCACCCTCTGGTTCATCATCACTGTAGATTATGGGGGGAAAAAGCAACCACACCTGCCCTGCTTCAACTGACATGAATTAATTTGGGGTTGATTTATTAATGTGTCACTGTTTTAAAATTCCAGTCTGGCACCTGCTTCCTTATCTGTAATTTGCTTTCTGTTGCAGTGCAATTTTTTTTTCCAGGACTTTTGTGGCCTACTTGTAGCTATTCTATGAGCCTGCTGTGAGGGTCAGAGCAGGGTCATACAATTGTTGCAACTAGCAACTGAACTGGGAATTTGCGGATTTTTTTTTGTTTGTGTTCGCAAGGATTTCTGCCAGTTCGCGAGGGTTTTGTACCAGTTCGCAATTGCGAACTTACATGTCGGCTCGCAACGGTCGCGATTATGTTGTTTCTACGTCTGGTTCATCATCACAGGTTCCCAGCACCCTCTGTTTCACCCCTGCCACCCTCTGTTTCACCCATGCCACCCTCTGGTACATCAATGCCACCCTCTGGTTCATCATCACTGTAGATTATGGGGGGGAAAAGCAAGCACACCTGCCCTGCTTCAACTGACATGAATTAATTTGGGGTTGATTAATTAATGTGTCACTGTTTTAAAATTCCAGTCTGGCACCTGCTTCCTTATCTGTAATTTGCTTTCTGTTGCAGTGCAATTTTTTTTTCCAGGAACTTTGTGGCCTACTTGTAGCTATTCTATGAACCTGCTGTGAGGGTCAGAGCAGGGTCATACAATTGTTGCAACTAGCAACTGAACTCTGGAGGGGCCCCAGTCAGGAAGCACTACAGGGAATGGTTACTAATGATGAGTTTGAACTTTTGCACCTGCTGAATGCTTTCACTTTTGAAAAACTCGTTTTTCTGCAGAACAGCATTACAGCAACTGTAATGCCCCAAACAAGCTTACTTGTGAAAGTTGATTTCTAATCCAAAAGTGATCCAAAGAAAGTCAAAAGGCCTCAAATCCAAAAAAGTGCAGGCAAATGTCAACCTGAGGAGTTATTCTGATAAAAATCATCATTTTCAGAAGGTCTATGCTGCTTGCTAGTGAATTTCTTGTGCAAAATTGCAATTTTTGTAATTTCTCGAGTGCGAGATTGTTGCTGCCCGCCGCACCTACATGTTCGCAATTGCGAACTTACACCGCACGCTGCAAAATTGTATCACCAAGAAAAAAAAATCCACTGCGTGCGAATTTGCGGATTTTCGGTAAATTCGCGCGCGTTCGCGGATTGCAAATTTACCGAAAATCCGCAAAATCCGCGAGCGTAACGTATTTTCCACCCATGCTTAGTAAATATGACGCATCCGTGGTTGCGCAAGGGTTGAATTGCATGTCACATTGGTACTGGCACTTCCCTGCTAATATTTGTCAATTGCTACTTAGCAGGGTTGTGTATGTACGGCAGCAGCACTGTGCCCATGTTTTCATGAGGAGGGGAGGGATTAGCCAATTCTAATGCTAAGGATTCTGGGACTTGTGGTGCTACATTCAGAGGGTGACACATGAGTCTCAGTTTGACAATACTTTTATATACACTTTGGACAAGTTCCTTACTCACAATGATAGTGCAACACTACCATCTTTTCATGAACTTTTTCATTTCATTCCACTTACCTGGTACCACGTAGCGGACGTCACTGACAGGCAGCCCATGGACCAAGTGGAGGTGTATTGTTGTGAGGAAAGCCTCCTCCAGTGGGGTGAGACAGATGCGTGGTCCTGGGTATGCAGCAGGGAGGATCCTGCTTAATTCAAATCTGGAGTACTTCTCCTTCACCCTCTGCCTTTCATCCCGCCACTTTTTCTTGATGTCCTGTGCTGTGTGCCTCTCCTCCCCAAATGCTGAGACATCAGTGGCTAATTGCTGCCATAGGGCTGCCTTCTGTGTCCCCCTGGTGCAGTAGGGTGGGAGTCCATATAGGCGTTTGTGGTGCCTGACTATGAACTCCACAAGCATGGTGGTCTCCTCTGCAGTGAAGTTCCTCTTTCTCCTCATTGCTTCCATTTTTCTATGGCAATCTGAGCGTTGTAGACACAAACTCTCTGTGGCCAAACCTGTTCCTTCAATCTGTGCTGCTTTTATGTGTTTTGTGGTGCTGGTCAATTAGTGTTAATTGGCTTCAGCTAGAGCGTGGTGGGGGATGGTAGGCACTGGCAACATTCATCATGGCAAAATGGAGCTATTGGCTGTGATTGGCTGCAGTGTGTCAGCTGATCAATGGTGGGGGATGGTAATCACTTGGACAGGTGTTTACCCTTGGCTAACATGGCCAACTGCCATAATTCGTATCTTCTGGCCCGAAATCGGAAATTCCGTCCAGGAATCGGAAATTACTGTCTGGATACGGAAATTCCAGCGCAGAGCCAGACATTGCGGGCCGGATTCGGAAAGTCCACCGCAGTGCCGTAGTTACTGCCCGGAAGCGGAAATTACGGCCCGGGAGCGGACGTAAAGTTAGTAGTCCTAAATCTATTCTGTGAATACCAAAAGTAGTAAATTCATTCTGTGAATACCGAAAGTAGTACGTTCATTCTGTGAATACCGAAAGTAGTAAGTTAATTCTGTGAATACCGAAAGTAGTACGTTCATTCTGTGAATGCCAAAAGTAGTAAGTGCATTCTGTGAATACTAAAATAGTAGTAAGTTTAGGATTTAGTCTTAAGTTCATTCTGTGAATCGGGCCCTGTTTGCTTTGTTTTGCTGTACGGCCCCACCGACGCATCCAGTGCGCCTGCCAGCCACCAGCATGCAGTCCCCAGCCGGTTATGAGCGGCAGGGAGAGAACAAAATTATTTGGTACCGCTGCCAGAGGCAAGTAGGCGCTGTATTTAGAGGCCCTCTACCACCCGGCACGGGCACGCATAGGTCATTGTAAAACTGCTGAAAAAGGGAACGGGGCAAAAAGCGCTATGGACTCCGGATCAAGGATACCACCAAATGAGCCGCAGCAATTCCACCATTTAGGTACAGTAATAAAATTATATCTTGCGCATATTGATTCCACCCAGCTATATTTTGCAGTAATGTTGCCCTTATGTCTTTGAATAATTCTTTAATCAGATTGTTTTTAATATTGTTTTTCTTTGATTTAATTATTTAGGTGATGTGTGGGTGTCGCTTACAAACACTTTGCATAAAAATATGTTATTTTAGGCAACATCCATAATTTTTTTTATTTTTTATGTAAATACTTCCTAACACATAAACATAGCGCTGCTCCACTGTTTATAGGCACATGGGCCTCCTCCACCCTATAATATCACTAGTGCTTTCTGGGCTTTCCTTACAACACCTCTTACCTGTTTTAAATGCAGTAAAGTGCATAGGTTTGAACAGTGTTTTGGATCAGTTCATGATTTTTTGTGCTTTAATCAGTGGCTCTGTACACTATACTTATGCCGGTGCCATTAAGACTCTCCATAGGGCCCTAGAGCCTACACTACACTAAGGGAAGTATAACTCTCTGCCACCCTACAACAACACCAGTATATTTGTAGCTTTATTTATGGAACCTTGTACTTATTGTCAACGCACTAAAGGGCCTAGATCACCTAGGAAGAACGTGTGCTGTATGCACACATTTTATATTTTCTCTTTTTCCCCATGCAACTGAGATTATCTGCTGTTGAGGGAAACTTTGACCTAGTTCACATTTTATTTTCCAAAATTACTCTGTGACGGGGATAAAATGGTTGCACCACCTACTCACATTGTTTCTTTTTAGCCATCACATCTGCATTAAACTTTTTGGGTTATTGTGCCTGCTGCGGCCCGGGTGGTGCCATCATCGAGAGCATCTGAGAAAGGTACAAGAGGCGAGGTAGTACCGTCATTTTCACTGCCGTTACCTTCCCAAACCATGCCAGTCTGAGTTGTGACCAGGCGTCCAGCGCTTTGGTTGTATGTTCCAACAGTAAGGAGTAATTCAGGGACACCGTCTTGGCTAGAGTCCGCGCAACATTGAACCCTAGGTATGCTACATCCGTGAGCGCCCAGTGGAATGTGAAGTCCCGTTGCAATGCCACTACCTCCTCTTAGGGAACGGAAAGGTTCAGGATCTGCAATTTTGCGACATTTATCTTAAAGCCTGATATGTCCCCAAAGGCCGTAAATTCATTCAGCAAAGTCCGGAGGGACCTCCGCGGCTGGGTAAGTGAAAGGATCACGTTGTCCGCATACAAGCTTAGTTTATGCACATCCGCCCCGAATTTGAGGCCTACCACACTAGGATTTGCCCGGATTCGCTGTGCAAAAGGCTCCATATAGAGCGCAAATAAAAGTGGGGACAGGGGGCAACCCTACTGTGTACCCCGGGCAATAGAAAAGGGGGCCAACCTGCAGCCATTAACCCAAACAAAGGCCCTGGAGAAGGAGTATTGGCACCGCATCCACCGAAAAAGTTGGCACAGAGCCCGTACACGTGCAGGACCACGAACAGATACTCCCAGCTAACGCGGTCGAAGGCCTTTTCTGCGTCTATATACATAAGAAAGGTCGGTTTCCCGGAGCGGTGAATACCATCGACCAGGTGCAACAATCTTTTGGAATTGTCTCCCCCTTGTCTGAGGGAATGAAACCAGACTGATCGGGTCGACCAAATCCGCCATTAGGGGGATAAGGCGCAACGCCAAAATACCTGCGAATAATTTTGCATCAACGTTAAGAAGAAGAATGGGTTGGTAGGACACACACAAGCGTGCCTCTTTCCCAGGCTTCAAAATAACTGAAATTGCAGCCTCTGACATCGAGGGCATCACCTCTCCCGTGTCAAGAGAAGAGTTAAACAGCTGGGTCAGGAAGGGAGCCATCCAGGCCCGTGATTTGGTTACTTTCAGCCTGGAGATAGCTGAAATCACCTCTTCAATGCGAATTACTGAGTTTAGGTCTTCTGAGACAGATTTAGGGAGCAAAGTTATATTGCAAGTATCCAAATACGTTGTTGGATCCAATGGGGGTGGGTTTTGTTCCGTATAAAGTAGGTGATAAAATCTGCTGAATGTGTCAACAATTTGATCGTCTGCAGTCTGATCTACGCCACACTGATCCCACCCTGACTGGATTAAGGACGCCTGTGTCTGAACTCGTAACCTTTGGGTCAACATCTTCCCACATTTATCGCGGCTAAGGAAAAATTAATTACGCAACCGGAGAAGGGCGTGCTCTGCTCTATCTACGTCCAGATGTTTTAGCATTCGTCTGTGATTTTCCAGATCTCGCCCAGTTCGCCCACCTCCCTCTCCAACTCTGTGCGCTTGTCTCTGCGCATGGTATTGTATGTTGCCGCTATTGCTATAAACTCGACCAGCACCACCAGTTTCAGAGCGGACCCATCATCATTCTCCTGAAAATATTGCACTATAGTGTTGCACAACCGCTGAATCACCGCCTCAGAGTGATGCAAGCTGTTGCTCAGTCTCCATCCGGGGGGGAGGGGGAGTGTTTATGATAGGGACGCGGGCAGAAGGACAGAAATAAGGGCATGGTCAGATAGAGAGCGCGGAGCAATCTCCGAAGAGTGTAGGCTATGCATGAGAGTTGTAGTTGTCAGGAAGTGATCTAGGAACACATAGGATTTATATGCCGCAGAGAAATGTGTATAGTCTTGTTCACCTGGATGCTGCGCCCGCCACATATCATGCGAGGATAGAGCCCCAGTCTGATGTGATCGCTGCCCTGACCTGTCAAGCTCCGCGTTAATTACAAGATTGAAATCGCCCCCCACTAGAACCGCCGCATCCGGAGAGGTGAGGACTTCTGATAAGGCAGATTTCAGGAAGGGTTCTTGCTTCTCGTTAGGGGCGTATAGAGTGCCTAACGCAAGGTATGATTCCCCCCATTGCACCCTGAAGGTCAACAGCCTGCCCTTTATCTCTGTCACAGTTGAGAACACTTTACACGGGCAGCGTGCACTCACTAAGGTAGCCACTCCATTCTTTTTGGACGGTCCAGCGGACCAGAATTGCTGCGGGAAGCGCCTATCTCGCATGCGTGCAGTGTCATTGGATAGAAGATGAGTCTCCTGGAGGAGGCAGATATCACTATCAGAATTTTCTAGGAGGGAGAGCACCGCTTCGCGCTTCACAGGGTAATTTAGCCCCCGAACATTCACACTTACCATCTTCAAATCTCTACCCATTAGGCCACCAGAAGGACACTATGCAAATTGGCAATCCCCATCTGATTGACAAGTGAACTTCGCATGAAGCCTTGCATTGCCCTGGCACGTACACTTCTTACCTAAGAACTGATGCGGAGGCCCCAAAAAAACCCCCAAACAAACCCCGCCCCAAGCAAATAGCAAACACTGCAAAACCAAAAGGAAAAGCCAACAAGAAAAACATGACCATTGTTCGTCATAATAGTGAAAGTCTAGGGGATCGTGGCTGCAACCAATGGCCAGTTCGAAAAGGTCATCAAGTAACCACGAGAACGCCAGAGGACGGCCAGATCACTGAGCCGAGCAGCCTCATCGGTCCCCCCGGCGCCTCTCGCAGCACACCTAACCTGTCCAACAACAAGTAATGTCATGGGGGGGTAGCAGGGCTCACTGCAGTTTGCGACAGGGAGGACAGCACCGCTTCCTTCTCTTTCTCTTGTGCAGACAGGTACCCTGCACACCCCCGGGGGCTCAGCTGCACGCTTCAAGGGTGGATGGCTCCAAGGATCGGCGCTATTACAAAGTGGTAATTCGGCGGCGCCGGAGGGAAACAGACTAGTGTCCTACCACGCTGCCATCTTGGCCACGCCCCTTGTTTTCGTTTTTAAAACATAAACAGAAGGCATTGTCATGACAATCTCTTAAACTTGCGTAAATGTGAGACCTATTGCATTGCAAATGCTTGTTTTATGAATTTGTACATATTTTTTTTTTAATGAAATTACAGTGCACTACACCAGTGGTTCCCAAACTTTTGACTCCTGAGGACCCCCACTGAAGCACTACTGGAAGCCAGGGACCCCAAGAAATTTGTACAATTTCAATTTCTTTTTAAAAACGCCTTTTGAAGCAGAGGCAATTACAAGAGGGAGACAGCCTGAATTGGGTTTATTGGCATGGACATGTATGCATACAGCAGTGTATTATTTTGTGGTACAAGTCTCCTGCTCTCAGCCATAGCAGCAACTCTACATTCTCATTCCAGAGCCTTGGAGTGGTGACCCTTCTTTACAGCAACAGGTTGAATGATTGTGAGTTATTAGCATTTTTACCTATTCACAGTTTAAGAAGGTCTAAAATATTATACAATTATGAAGCATTTTATAATAAAGACATGCACCAAGGAGCAACAAATATTGTGAAAATTCTAACAAGATAGTGCACAAAGCGATGAGTCCAGTATACAGAGCAAATTCAAGGTCTATATTAGGAGTTCATCATGGAAGTGCAAGACATGGCAGGAAGGTATCTGGACAGGAGAGATATGTTTTCAGCGAGATCATGGAACAATGCTATGCCAATTACCATAAACCCCTGTTAGACATAAGACATAAGACAGCAGAACAACATTTTACCACCAAGGGATAAGCAGTGCAGTTAAGGCATATTTCAGGGAGGCCTCGTGTGGCACCTGACATGACCCTTTCCTGTTAGGATGCCCACTGCCCCCACAGAATAAGAGCTTGATATGTCTGAATATGAAAGCTTGACAGAACACATAATTCACCCAAGGGCTTGTAGATAGTGAGCAATCAGACAGCAGAACGAAAATCCTACTCCTGATCCTGGCTGCATCTATTTTTACCTGCCGGTCAAGTAACGGTAACCTATACACATGTGCCTTTCAACGCTTAATTGCTTTTATTGTATTGCTTGTATTTTCATTGTTGTGTGTGTGACTGCTGTTGCCTGTCTTCCTCGCTGCCTGTACGTGGTCCGTGCCCCTTTTTCTTCCCTCTGTTCCCCTCGCTGTCCCCGTGCTCTCTCTGCCCAGTCTTTCCTTCTTTACTCCTCGCTGCCCCGTGTCTCTGCCCGGTTTTCCCTTCTGTTCCTCTCGCTGCCCCCTTGCCTCTCTGCCCGTTCTGCCTTCTGTTCTTAGCTGCCCCTGTATTTCTGTAGTCTGTATTTTGCCTCTGTGCAACTCGTTTTTTTTGCCCGTCTGCCCTCTGTGCCACTCCTTTTTCCCCTCGTTTTTGTGCCCCTTTTGCCTTCTGTTCCACCCATTTTTTTATGCCCTTCTGCCTTCTGTTCCATTTGTTTTTACCTCATTTTTTGTGCCTTTCTGCCCTCTGTGCCACTCGTTTTTTGTGCCTTTCTGCCCTCTGTTCCACTCGTTTTTTGTGCCTTTCTGCCCTCTGTGCCACTTGTTTTTCCCCTCATTTTTTGTGCCTTTCTGCCTTCTGTTCCACTTGTTTTTCCCTAGTTTTTTGTGCCTTTCTGCCCTCTGTTCCACTAGTTTTTTGTGCCTTTCTGCCCACTATGCCACTCGATATTCCCTCTTTTTTTTTGGCCTTTCTGCCCTCGGTTCCACTTGTTTTTCTCTTGTTTTTTGTGCCTTTCTGCCCTCTGTTCCACTAGTTTTTCCCTCGTTTTTTGTACCTTTCTGCCCTCTGTTCCACTAGTTTTTTGTGCCTTTCTGCCCACTATGCCACTCGATTTTCCCTCTTTTTTTTGGCCTTTCTGCCCTCGGTTCCACTTGTTTTTCCCTCGTTTTTTGTGCCTTTCTGTCCTCTGTTCCACTAGTTTTTCCCTCGTTTTTTGTACCTTTCTGCCCTCTGTGCCACTAGTTTTTCCCTCATTTTTCGTGCCTTTCTGCCCTCTGTTCCACTCATTTTTCCCTCGTTTTTTGTGCCCCTTTTGCCTTCTGTTCCACTCGTTTTTGTGCCCTTCTGCCTTCTGTTCCACTCCATTTTCCCTCGTTTTGTGCCTTTCTGCCCTCTGTTCCACTTGTTTTTTGTGCCTTTCTGCCCTCTGTGCCACTCGTTTTTCCCTTGTTTTTTGTGCCTTTCTGCCCTCTGTTCCACTCGTTTTTCCCTCATTTTTGTGCCCCTTTTGCCTTCTGTTCCGCTCGTGTTTCCCTTGTTTTTTGTGTCTTTCTGCCCTCTGTTCCACTCGTTATTCCCTCGTTTTTGTGCCTTTCTGCCCTCTGTGCCACTTGTTTTACCCTCATTTTTTGTGCCTTTCTGCCCTCTGTTCCACTTGTTTTTTGTGCCTTTCTGCCCTCTGTTCCACTTGTTTTTACCTAGTTTTTTGTGCCCTTCTGCCCTCTGTTCCACTTGTTTTATGTGCCTTTCTGCCCTCTGTTCCACTCGTTTTTTGTGCCTTTCTGCCCTTTGTTCAGAAAAGGGGGTGGTGATGGACAGAGTACCTGAATTAAGCAGAACACTCCTACCCAGTCAACAGATCCGGGCTTGATCCATCACCGTTTTTTAGCTCACTGCACCATCCTAGCTCAGAACCTGGTTACATGCAAATTAGTCTGTTCCTGGCCCAGTGCATCATGGGAACAGGGCAGACCAAACTACCAAGCCAATTCTTTTACTGGAAAGGAAACAAGCTTCTGAGGACCGGTTTCTGGCATTACAGCCGTCTTCGGCCCGGCTTGCTTGAATCCTGATGGTGCAGTGAGCAAGGGACTCATGTCTGAGCATACCCTTCCACGCTTATGGTGGACAAACGATTCAGAAAAGGGGGTGGTGATGGACAGAGTATCTGAATTAAGCAGAACACTCCTACCCAGTCAACAGATCCGGGCTTGATCCATCACTGTTTTTAAGCTCACTGCACCATCTCAGCTCAGAACCTGGCTACATGCAAATTAGTCTGTCCCTGGCCCAGTGCATCATGGGAACAGGGCAGACCAAACTACCAAGCCAATTCTTTTACTGGAAAGGAAACAAGCTTCCGGGGACCGGTTTCTGGCATTACAGCCGTCTTCGGCCCGGCTTGCTTGAATCCTGATGGTGCAGTGAGCAAGGGACACATGTCTGAGCATACCCTTCCACGCTTATGGTGGACAAAACGATTCAGAAAAGGGGGTGGTCCAACAAGAAGCGATCCTGGCTAGGGCGGAAATAGGGGCGTTGTTTATGGGTAAAATCGCGGCTAAGTGGGCAGCAGCAAGAGAGAAGACATATGAGTGCAGTGACAGTATTGGACATCACTTAGCTGTTAGGACGAGACAACAAACTACCTCTAATGAAATCCACAAAATTAGACTCTCTTCAGGCACTGAGGTCACTGATCCTAGCTGTATTCGGCATGAGTTCCAGGAGTTTTATGCTAAGCTATATAAGGAAGAAAACTGCTGCATGACCGATGTTCTAGATAGGGAGATCCTTGAATATCTTAGCGAGATTGAATTAAACAAGCTTAGCCTAGAAGAATGCAAACTACTAGACCTCACCCCTACATGGGAAGAAATCCTGGATGCCCTCAAAAGCCTCCCTGACGGAAAAGCTTCCGGCCCTGATGGCATTCCCGTCGAATTTTTTAAAATCTTTGCCAGCCAAATTAAGGCCATATTCTCAGAGGTAATTACCTCCATCTTCAGCGGCGCCTCACCTCCAGTCTCCTGGTCTAGTGCTAGAATATCTATGTTTCCAAAAAAGGATAAATCTCCATTAGATATGAGCTCCTACAGACCAATAACCCTCATCAACTGTGACTCTAAAATTTTCTCCAAGGTATTAGCCTCCAGAATATCTCGAGTAGTGCAACCCCTTGTTTCAAAATGGCAACATGGTTTTATACCTAAGAAAGGGACCACTGAACATATCCGGAGAGTTATTACTCTGTTTGAGGCCGCTCAAGTCGCTGGAGATCCGATGTCATTAATATTACTCGACGCCGAAAAGGCTTTTGACCGGGTCTCATGGCGATTTCTTTGGAGAGTAATGGACAGCATGGGGTTCGGGGGCAGGTTCATGCAGGCGACGCAGGCACTTTATCACAACCCAACCGCTAGCGTCGTCATAAATGGACATCTGACGGAGCCCTTTAAAATCTCACGAGGCACCAGGCAGGGCTGCCCCTGCTCCCCATTACTGTTCGCTCTCTACCTAGACCCCCTTATCAAACAAATAGAGAAAAATCACAAAATTTTCCTGTAACATATTTTCAAAACAGTTGTAAAATCTTGGCCTATGCGGATGATCTCGCCATTACCACTCCAGACCCTGCCAACTCTACACAGGCACTAGAAAGGGAGGCCCACAAATTCGGGATATTATCTGGGTATGCCCTAAATAAAAGCAAAACACAGATACTAGTAAATAATAAAATCATCTGGGCTGATGCCAGAGTGGTACTAAAGGCCAAATACCTGGGCGTACTAGTATCACCTAGACTGGAGGAAATAGTTGCAGCTAATCTGGCTCCCCTTGCTGTTCAGACAAAGAAGGCATTAAAACAAATAGATAATCTACATCTAACTCTGGTTGGCAGGTGCAACGTCATTAAAATGACTTACTTTCCTAAGTTACTTTATTTTTTCCGCTGTATCCCTCTTTAGTTTAGCAAAAAAGATTTACTTAAATTCCAACAAATTTTTACCCAGTTCATTTGGTCATACGCTCAACCCAGACGTGCATTAAAACATCTTACCTTACCGAAAGACAGAGGGGGATGAGCTTTTCCCAACATTATCCTATACTACTGGCAGGGGTGTGGAATTTTATGAAATATGTACTTGTCCATGGGACAAGTAGCTTCATAAATCTACATGTCCTGTAACAAAATCCACTTGTCCCTTTGGTGCCATGTAGTGCGCCGTCAAATAATGGCTGCAATCTCTTTATAGAAGAGCTCTGATAATAGCCTTTCTGGTTATGTCAGGCTATTACTATAGAAAGATTTGAATTTTGGAGTTTTTCACCAGCTCTTCTGTAATCTTTTCCCATACTGAGAAAGGTCGGCAATTTACCCCTGACAATGGCAGAAGTAAAGTTTCTTCCATGGCTGGGAAAAATGTGGTTGGAGAAAAAGTGAACTTGTAAACAGTCAACAGATTTCCGCTGGGGCATATTCATATTTGCTCATGCTAAGATGCAATTCACAAAGATTTTCTAGGACTACGGTTTCCTGGCCTACTTAAGGAAATTCATGTGAATTCATGAAAAACGTAGATCTGCATGAATACAAAGTCATATATCATGGGTGCCCTTTGTGACTTTAACATCTGAGCCCCTAATTAAATCTGAGTTAACCAAGACTTTGTGCTTTTTTTAAAATGCTATCTCTTCCTATCTGTGAGCTGGCTTCATTGTGTGCTCTTTTATAAAGTAGTTTTGTTCAGTGCCAGGAATTTCTATGGCAATATGGCCTTTATGAGACCAAATACCAACGGTCTAGTAAGACCACGCTGGCATACAGCAGCACGCCTACCTGATAATCCCAAGGTAGAGAAACGAGCATAGTGTAGGCCAAGTGAGTAACCAGAAAATTAAAATACCCACCACGTTGATCCAAAGTTCTTATGACACCAAGCAAGCAAAAAATTAATTGGAATCCTCGCCAGAATAACTCTCTTGTCTCTTCCATCTGAGCATCTATCCATTCATCCTTTAACACACTGATATCTAGCATTTCACCTTTACATTGGCCCCCATTCAGTCTTTTATCCATTAGCCTTTCACCAAACTGTTCGTCCGTCAGTCCATCCGCTCATCCATTTCCAAACCTACCCATCCATCTCCAAACCTATCCATTTCAACCATCCATCCATCTGCTCATCCATACACCCTCCCTTTCACTCATCTATCCACCCTCCCTTTCACTCATCCTTCCACCCACTCTTCAACCCATCCATCAATCCATCCTTCCACTCATCCATCCATTTATCCTTTACACTCATCCATCCTTTCGCTCTCTAATCCTTAAACCCTGTAACCCATCCATCCATCCATCCATCCATCCATCCATCCAGCCACACTTTCACTCACTCATCCTTTCACCCACATCCATTCATCGTTTCACAATTACGAATCTTTGTCTGCCGAGCTGCAGACAGAAGAGGCCCATCAAGAGCTCCGCCTCTACTGTAGCTGAAAAGTGTGGTGTTCATGAAGCCCCTGTTCAAAGCTATCCTGCCATCTCCAAACCTATTGACCCAACTGATCAATCCAGCCTTCCTTTCACTCATCCATCCATCCTTTCACTCTACACATCCTCCTCTTCACTCCTATTCATCCATCCTTCCACTCATCCATCCACCCATCTATCCTCCTTTTCACTCATCTATCCACCTATCCTTTCACTTCCTCCATTTATGCTTTTGCTCGTCCATCCACCCTTTCACCCGTATATCTTCCGTTTCGCTCATATATCCATCCACCCATCACTAATTCCTCCATCCACCTTTAGACTCAACTGTCCACCTATCCATCCATCAACCCTTCGACCCAGCCACCCACCCATCCATCCATCCCCGCCCACTCAGCCATCTATCCACCATTTCCACTCAGCCATCTATCCACCATTCCCACTCAGCCATCTATCCCCGCCCACTCAGCCATCTATTCATCTACTCTCTCACCACTTAATCCACCCTTTCAATAAACCGTCCATCCTTTCACTCATCAATCCACTTTCAAACCATCCACTCACCCATCCCTTCATTCACCCTTGCACTTATCCTACCATTCTTTCAAACATCCATCCTTACATCCATTCACTCATTCATCCATGTATCTTCCCTTTCACTACACTTTCATTCATCCATATATCCATCCAGCCTTTCACTCATTCATCCATATATTTATCCATTCACCCTTACACTCAATGTATGCATCTATCATCCACTCTTGCACATATTCATCCATGCATCTATACATCCACCCTTTCACTTATTTATACATGCACCTATCCATCCACCCTTTCACTTATTCATACATGCATCTATCCATCCACTCTTTCATACATGCACCTATCCATCCACCCTTTCACTCATTCATTCATGCATCTAAACATCCACCCTTTCACTCCATTCATTCATCCAACTATCCATCCAGCCTCACTTATTCATCCATGCATCTATCTATTCACCCTTTCACTCATTAATGTATTCATCTATCATCCACTCTTCCATGTATTCATCCATGTATCTATACATCCACCCGTTCACTTATTCATATATGCATCTATCCATCCACCCTTTCACTATTCATCCATGCATCTATTCATCCACCCATTCACTCACTTTCCCACCCACCCTTTCAAGTCTATTATGGGTCTTTGTCTGCGGACCTGCAGACTGAAGAGGCCCATCAAAAACTCTACAGCTGCTGTAGTTGCTACAGCGGTGTATTCACAATGCCCCTGGTGCAGGCACAAAGTGAGATGAGAGGCCTAGTGCAAGAGCAGAATTGGGGGTGGCCTTCGGCCTGCATGAAAGCCCCTGGGGAAACTGATCAGCTTTAATGTAAGCCCTCGATAAAGTAAGATCTGAGAGACCAAGGGGAGCGGGTGAGGGATGTCAGAGTGCAGCGGAGGGTGGAGTGGTTCAGGCACCGGGTGTAACATAAGGTGTACAGAAAACACAAAGTGCCAAGGATGGGGTGCATAAGAAGGGAAATCAAATTGAGTTGAAGATGAGCAGGGATATTGGAGCCCTATGAGGCCCAGGAGTGGAGCACAGAATACAAGGCAGGGGTCATACAGTTCAAGTCAGAGCAAGAGGCCAAGAGGCACAAAAAGCAGCCTCTTACTTGTCATTGCTGGCGCTGCGAGTGTACTGGGGCTGCAGAAGCTCGATGTGTGTCTCATGCTTAAAGATAATAAACGGACCAGGGGAGAACCTGGAAGCCACATGAGCTTATCCAGCTGGCTCAAACTTTGAGCTCTGCTTTATCATTTTATTGTTCTGCTCTGGGGAAATTAAAATGCAGGCCCCAGTTTTGCATTGACCTTTTCACTGCCAATAAACTGATCAGAGCAACTTATCTACTGGCTGTGACCAACAGGGTTGAACAGTTGTGTATCTTATTACTATAAAACTGTCTACTTGTCCTTTGGACAAAATGCAAATTAAAGCCTCTAGCCCTCCTAAGAAATCTAGATGTCTCGGGCGTCGGGAGATAGGAATTCCCCACCCCTGTACTGGGCGGCAGCCCTTCAATACAGTTCAGTGCTATTAAGAGAATTCTCCTTTGGAGCTGAACCGTCACTGCCCTCACCCTTCCGGTCCTTGCTAGGGGAACAACACTGGGGCTGTTTAGCCCGAGAAACAGCCTATGGATATTACAATTGCGTTAAATTTAAGACGCTAATGAATTCTTATAAAGTTTTTCGCCATGTCCGGAAAACTTTTGGAATGGGTAGATATAACTATTATTCCCCTATAATCAATAACAACAACCTACCTGCTATATTTAGTTCATCTTATCTATCCGAATGGCATAGAGCAGGGATAATAAAATTAGGGGACCTTATAACAACTAGGGGGATTGAGACCTTCTCAACCTTGCAGACTAGATTTAAATTAAAAAGTCAAGACCTATTTAAATACACGGCTATTTATGATTACCTTGCCAGGAAAGTGGGAGGAGCCAACGGATTTGCTGAGGTTAAGCTTATGAACACTCTCCGGAATATCACCTCTGCTCGTATTGAAAGTATTTACCAATTAATAAATAAGGAAACCCCTGATGATTTAGAAACTATTGCTTCCAAATGGCATACTAAACTTGATTCCCATCAAAGTATATTTTTCAACTCCCTGTGTCTATCAAAGCAAATCCTTATTTCTGCCAAATTACAAGCACAACATTTTAAAACTATATTTTTTTTGTATATGACACCTAGCAAAATCATTAAATGGGGATCTGGGAGAGTAACATTATGCCCACGCTGCTCTGAGATAGGGGCACATTCTATACACATATTTGCAACATGCCCAACTATCAATTCCACCCTACTCAGAATACAGAACTTACTGTGTGAAATACCAAAAAAATCAATCCTCCTAAACCCTACAACTATTCTTTTGGGAACCTAATCTGACTCCTTAAGAATAAAAGAAGAAGGGTTGATTTTTGTTGCAATGGCAGTATGGAGGATATGTATTTCTTCCGGTTGGTTAGACTCAGAGTCCCCCTCCTACGCACAATGGTTGGCTAGATTAGTTGGCACATATCATCTTGAAAAATCTGTATATGCTAAGAAAGGACGAAGGAAAAGGAAGATGGGTATTGAAGTTTGGGGGGCATTCTCCAAATGTATTGATCAACAAGGGCAAGGGGATCTAGAGATATAGCAGGGTCACTAAAATTCTACAAAACTTTCTTTCTTTTTTTTAGGCATATTCTCTTGTCACACTTTCGAATTTTGTCCTATTTTCCTTATCTTTCTCTATATGTACCTGTGCCATTGGCTTGTAATGAAGGTGTAAGGTGGGAGATGGGTGGGGGAGGGTCATGAATTCTCTTTATTTTGTAACTTTGTTAAGACTCCGTTGTTGTGAAAATCAATAAAAATAAATTTTAAAAAAAAGGATTCAAGCAAGCCGGGCCGAAGACGGCTGGAATGCCAGAAAGCGGTCCCCGGAAGCTTGTTTCCTTCCCAGTATAAGAATTGGCTTGGTAGTTTGGTCTGCCCTGTTCCCATGATGCACTGGGCCAGGGACAGACTAATTTGCATGTAGCCAGGTTCTGAGCTGGGATGGTGCAGTGAGCTAAAAAACGGTGATGGATCAAGCCCTGATCTGTTGACTGGGTATGAGTGTTCTGTTTAATTCAGATACTCTGTCCATCACCACCCCCTTTTCTGAATCGTTTTGTCCACCATAAGCATGGAAGGGTATACTCAGATGTCAATCCCTTGCACATTGCACCATCAGGATTCAAGCAAGCCGGGCCGAAGACGGCTGTAATGCCAGAAACCGGTCCCCGGAAGCTTGTTTCCGTCCCAGTATAGGAATTGGCTTGGTAGTTTGGTCTGCCCTGTTCCCATGATGCACTGGGCCAGGGACAGACTAATTTGCATGTAGCCAGGTTCTGAGCTGGGATGGTGCAGTGAGCTAAACAACGGTGATGGATCAAGCCCTGATCTGTTGACTGGGTACGAGTGTTCTGTTTAATTCAGATACTCTGTCCATCACCACCCCCTTTTCTGAATCTTTCTGCCCTTTGTGCCACTCGTTTTCCCCTCGTTTTTTGTGCCTTTCTACCCTCTGTGCTACTCGTTTTTCCCTCGTTTTTTGTGCCTTCCTGCTCTCTGTACCACTCGTTTTCCCCTAATTTTTTGTGCCTTTCTGCCCTCTGTTCCACTCATTTTTTGTGCCTTTCTGCCCTCTGTGCCACTCGTTTTTCGCTCGTTTTTTGTGCATTTCTTCCCTCTGTTTCACTAGTTTTTCCCTCGTTTTTCATGCCTTTCTGCCCTCTGTGCCACTCGTTTTACCCTCATTTTTTGTGCCTTCCTGCCCTCTGTTCCACTAGTTTTTCCCTCGTTTTTCATGCCTTTCTGCCCTCTGTTCCACTTGTTTTTTGTGCCTTACTGCCCTCTGTGCCACTCGATTTTCCCTCGTTTTTTGTGCCTTTCTGCCCTCGGTTCCACTCGTTTTCCCCTCATTTTTTGTGCCTTTCTGCCCTCTGTTCCACTCGTTTTTTGTGCCTTTCTGGCCTCCGTGCCTCTCGTTTTCCCCTCGTTTTCCCCTCGTTTTTCATGCCTTTCTGCCCTCTGTTCCACTCGTTTTTCCCTCGTTTTTTGTGCACCTTTTGCCTTCTGTTCCACTCGTTTTTCCTAGTTTTTGTGCCTTTCTGCCCTCTGTGCCACTCGTTTTTTTGCCTTTCTGCCCTCTGTTCCAATCGTTTTTCCCTCGTTTTTTTGTGCCTTTCTGCCCTCTGTTCCACTCGTTTTTTCCTTGTTTTTTGTGCCTTTCTGCCCTCCGTGACACTCATTTTTCCCTCGTTTTTTGTGCCTTTCTGCCCTCCTTTTACACTCGTTTTTTGTGCCTTTTTGCCCTCTGTTCCACTCGTTTTTTGTGCCTCTCTGCCCTCTGTGCCACTCGTTTTTCCCTCATTTTTAGCGCCTTTCTGCATTCTGTTCCACTCGTTATCCCTCATTTTTTGTGCCCTTCTGCCCTCTGTTCTACTTGTTTTTTATGCCTTTATGCCCTCAGTTCCAATCATTTTTTGTGCTTTTCTGCCCTTTGTGCCACTCGATTTTCCCTCATTTTTTGTGCCTTTCTGCCCTTGGTTCCACTCGTTTTTCCCTCGTTTTTTGTGCTTTTCTGCCCTTTGATCCACTCGTTTTTTGTGTCTTTCTGCCCTCTGTTCCACTTTTTTTTGTACCTTTCTGCCCTTCGTGCCCCTCGTTTTTCCCTCATTTTTCGTGCCTTTCTGCCCTCTGTTCCACTCGTTTTTCCCTCATTTTTTGTGCACCTTTTGCCTTCTGTTCCACTCATTTTTCCATAGTTTTTGTACCTTTCTGCCCTCTGTTCCACTCATTTTTTTTGCCTTTCTGCCCTCTGTTCCAATCGTTTTTCACTCGTTTTTTGTGCCTTTCTGCCCTCTGTTCCACTCGTTTGTTCCTCGTTTTTTGTGCCTTTCTGCCCTCTGTCCCACTCATTTTTCCCTTGTTTTTTGTGCCTTTCTGCCCTCCTGTTACACTCCTTTTTTGTGCCTTTTTGCCCTCTGTTCCACTCGTTTTTTATGACTTTCTGCCCTCTGTGCCACTCGTTTTTCCCTCATTTTTTAGCGCCTTTCTGCCTTCTGTTCCAGTCATTATCCCTCATTTTTCGTGCCCTTCTGCCCTCTGTTCTACTCGTTTTTTATGCCTTTATGCCCTCAGTTCCAATCATTTTTTGTGCTTTTCTGCCCTTTGTGCCACTTGTTTATCCCTCATTTTTTGTGCCTTTCTGCCCTCTGTGCCACTCGATATTCCCTCATTTTTTGTGCATTTCTGCCCTCGGTTCCACTCGTTTTCCCTCGTTTTTTGTGCTTTTCTGCCCTTTGATCCACCCGTTTTTTGTGTCTTTCTGCACTCTGTTCCACTTGTTTTTTGTGCCTTCTGCCCTTCGTGACCCTCGTTTTTCCCTCATTTTTCGTGCCTTTCTGCCCTCTGTTCCACTCGTTTTTCCCTCGTTTTTTGTGCACCTTTTGCCTTCTCTTCCACTAATTTTTCCCTAGTTTTTGTACCTTTCTGCCCTCTGTTCCACTCATTTTTCTGCCTTTCTGCCCTCTGTTCCAATCGTTTTTCACTCGTTTTTTGTGCCTTTCTGCCTTTTTTCCCACTCATTTTTACCTAATTTTTTGTGCCTTTCTGCCCTCTGTGCCACTCGTTTTTCCCTCGTTTTTTGTGCCTTTCTGCCCTCCTGTTACACTAGTTTTTTGTGCCTTTTTGCCCTCTGTTCCACTTGTTTTTTGTGCCTTTCTGCCTTCTGTGCCACTCGTTTTTCCCTGATTTTTTGTGCCTTTCTGCCCTCTGTTCCACTCGAATTTCCCTGATTTTTTGTGCCCTTCTGCCCTCTGTTCCACTCGTTTTTTATGCCTTTCTGCCCTCCGTTCCACTCATTTTTTGTGCTTTTCTGCCCTCTGTGCCACTCGTTTATCCCTCATTTTTTGTGCCTTTCTGCCCACTGTTCCACTCGTTTTTCCCTTGTTTTTTGTGCCTTTCTGCCCTCTGTGCCATTTGTTTGTCCCTCGTTTTTTGTGCCTTCCTGCCCTCTGTTCCATTCAATTTTCCCTCGTTTTTTGTGCCCTTCTGCCCTCTGTTCCACTCGTTTTTTTGTGCCTTTCTACCCTCCGTTCCACTCGTTTTTTTGTCCTTTCTGCCCTCTGTGCCACTCGTTTTTCCCTCATTTATTGTGCCTTTCTGCCCTCTGTTCCACTCGTTTTTCCCTCGTTTTTTGTGCATTTCTGCCCTCTGTGCCATTTGTTTGTCCCTCGTTTTTTGTGCCTTCCTGCCCTCTGTTCCACTCGTTTTTCCCTCATTTTTTGTGCCCTTCTGCCCTCTGTTCCACTCGTTTTTCCCTCGTTTTTTGTGCCCTTCTGCCCTCTGTTCCACTCGTTTTGTGCCCTTCTGTGCCACTCGTTTTTTCCTTGTATTTGTGCCCCTTTTGCCTTCTGTTCCACTTGTTTCCCCAGCTGCTGTGCCCCTGCGTCCCCACCCCCTGACTGCCCATTTGCTGCCCCCGCCTTTCTATTGTATTGTTGTGGTCTCGCCGCCGCTGCGCCAACATTTTTCATTTCATTTTTCACTACGGCGACAGGCACTCGAGTCCTGCGGGCCCCCTGAGAATGTCTCACGGACCCCTGGTGGTCCGCGGACCACAGTTTAGGAAACGCTGCACTACACTATATTTCCCCTTAAAACGCAGAACACATACTAAGTGCGACATTAAAACTATATTTTCCCATCTGAAATTGGATGTGCAAAACATAGTTTTGGCAACACTTTAGGGCCAGATTACGACTTTGGCAGTGCAGGCCGGGTCTGCTCGCCGCCAAAGCCGTGGTCAGACCACATGCCAAATTAGGAGTTTTCTTCTGTCTGGCAGGCTGGTTTTTGACATTCCCACTGCAGTGCCTCTAAAAGTGGGAACCGCAATGGGAACGCCAAAAACAGTTTGTGCACGGCATGGATTTCTCTGGGAATACTAACTATAATAAAGTGGCTACTTTATAGTTAGGTGTAAATGTCAGTTAAAACATACCATTTTAAACAAACAAAATCAATTAAATTCACCAGTTATAGGTATCTCAATTCATTAGAATTGGCCCTAAAGTAACCATAAATCACACCTGCCATGCTCAGTTTTGTTATCAAAAATGTCTCTTCAAATGTTGCAGAGATTTTATCAATGATGTCATAGAGCATGTCATGGGTGATGTAACGTGTAAGGTCATAAACTGTGTTTTTGTGGGAAAGTGCTAGTGCCCTTTTATGTTTATGGACAATACATAATAGTCCATTGTCCGCTATGTGTGACAATATTTTCTGTGTGTGGCGTTTAGTGTGTAAAGTGAGAGGGCTTGGGTGATATTGAGGTTCGGCTCTTTAACTAATTTGAGGGGGAAAACGAATTTGCCAGGATTTTTCAGGAAGGGAAAGATAGGAGAGGAACTCTGATTGGGAATAGGTGATATCTTTCTACTAGGGAAGGATGGAGTAACACCGCAATGCATTGTGTATATTTTGCAATAGTTCATCTGAGAACAGACCAATATTCAGGGTCTAATTGAAAAGAATAAGATGTTGAGGAGGCTGAAAACAAGTGAAGGATATTGATGCAGTAATGAGGAAGTGACAAATGCAGGAGGCAAAATAACCCCTCAGGCTCAATGTGGAGGTTGAGGTTGAGAAAAGATAAGGCCAGAAGGACACAAGCTGAGATATGAGAGGTGACCACTGAGTGTAGGCTACCATACTGTGGCAGAATTGTGAGATTGTCTACCCCAGTTATGGGATTAGCCAAGTCTGTCTCTATTGAAAGAAACTTGTGACTCCTTACTTCTTCCGTGAACGCCTTATGCTTGTTCCTGAACCACATGGCCTTTGTGCTGCAGGACTACTCTGATTCCGCTCCTTCAGAGATCACTCATCCTGCAAAAATGGGTAAAGAGATTTTTAGCAAAGGCTGTTCAGTTACAGGTGAAACACAGTTATCAATTCTTCAGTACAGAGACATCCTCAGGGAAGAAATGTATCTTTGATTCAGTTATCAAAACTAATACTGTGTGGCGGGTCTAAGGGAAGTTTATAGACCAGCCTAGGTTACAATCCCCAATAATACTATTTAGTACACGAAAACCTAGGGGTCTTTAGAAGAGGAAAAAAGGGAACCTCTATTGAAGGGTAACGATAGCTTACAAGTCCATTGAGTACCAGGGCTAACTAGCTACTAATTTAGGCATTCAAACAGTGCACACAGAACGAAATAGAGATTGTGGGTGAAACCAGTAAACAAACATAGGATTCCCATCAAAGTCTTGTTCTGATCAATACTATCATCTGGTCACCCTTCGGGAATGGTGTGTCGCTTGATCATTGAGACGTTTCTACCAACCACCGGTCGGAGTTGGGTTCTGACCCACAATCACTCCAGGACCATGTAGATAATAAGGTATGATGGGAAACGGTGCAGTGCAAAAACCAAAAAAGTTATTGAAGTGGTGAGTTAAAATAGGATAGAGGACAAAAGGGAAATTTTTAATGGAACATTCAGAGCCCTGTTAGCCTCTTCCAAGTCATGCCTGTGGTAAGCAGATAAGCCTTCATGACGCTGAGCCATTTTAGTCTTTATTTCGGTGGCCTGAGGCTCCTGAAACTGTTGCAGGGATTCTGCACATACACAGAAATATGCGAAGGAATACGAGACCTCAGTGTATAAGGGCTAAGCCATACTACCGCCTCAGTACACACAATCCCAGGACCGGCTAGCTATAGTGACTCACTCGCTCTACTAAACAATCTTGAAGATACAAATAATTAGACACCCCAGAACACAACACTCTCAACTCTCTCATGAATCGCAGTAACAAGACGTACCCTTTCGCTCACTCTGTCGTACTTCACAGAGACACTGTTATAGTTTAAAATGTTTATTTTAACAATTGTTCTCTATAATGCAGTATACGCGCAACCACAAGCAGCAAAATGCATAAACCTTAAACAGTTAGCATTGTTGCAAGTCCATATTATATAAATGGAGATGTCATCTTATATTGACATTGGATAAAGGACTTGTTGGACCTAAAGATGTCAGGTCACCTAGGGTAGCCTGGCCTAAGGTAAGACAGTCACTAATAGAGGCACATGTGTGAAGGTTGCATACCACCAGCAGTAACTCACAGCAATTCCACTCATAAAGAAACACTGCACCAACTTTTGTATGAAAATACGTGTTGCTTTATAAAAATATTACTTTGTTCTCTTCTCTATTATTTATCCTTAGTTAACACAGGGTGAAGTTATCAATTTCTACAAAGCTGCAAGGATATCTCCCATTTCAACTTTTCCAGCATAAAAGTACATTACATTGGTTCTCAGGGGGCAGTGTCTGCACACCTTACAAGCTCAGCTAGACTTGGACCCTCTAATAGAGGTTATTACCATTTCCCTCCAATTTGTTCACCTAAACGTTCTGGCCCACTTATCTAAACTGACCAGAGTCTAAAATGAGGGTTTTACCACCATACACAGTCTCACAGGATTAACTTGGCTACTTCTCTTTTCTTCCGGACCTTTTGTCCCTCTGGTTGCTCAATTAATGCCAGTACTTGTTATCTTTAGAACCCGACTGAAATAGTCAAGCATCCCGCCCTTTCCAGCCTGAGAGGACAGCCCTGCTCACTCGGAACTGATTACATTAGTCCGTTGGACTCCATGCTGATGGCGACAATTTAAAGGGCTGCCAGTCACTTCTCCCCCTCACCCCTGTTTCTGGCTTACTGTTGAGGCCCGCTCAGGCTTTGGGGCCCCAATCGCCACCTCACCGCCTTACCGGTACATTTAGCTCACGTCCCGGTCAGTCCTGAGAACACCAACGTCGTTCAGCCCCTGATCGGACGTGTTGTGTCGGCTCCGGCTTCTGCGCCTCAGATCTCCGACAGCCTGCGGCGTTGCAGCTCTACCACACGTCTTCCGTGTTCTGTCAGGCCCCCGGACCGCCCTCACTACAGGCGTCAGAGGGGGCGTGTGTTCACGCCGGCCGGCCTCCTTCTTCCTCTTCCGGATTCACTCCGGACGTCTCCTGCGGCACCCGAGACCTTCCACAGCCCCGCTACCCTGCTGGATTCAACTCCGGTTCTCGTCACGGAGTCTACAATGAAGGGGGGGAGGGGCTCCGGTCACCACAGATGCTGGGAAAACGGCGGTCTGCCACTAACGGCAAGTTACCTCCAGAGTCCGCGCTTGTCTCACCAGCCCTAGAGAGATGGGGACCGCCTTCACTACGCGGCCAGTTCACTCGGCGTCACGGCGCCAGGCACTTGGTTCTGGCCCCCAATCAGGACAACCCCACTACCCCTGATGAAGCGAAGTGACACCACAGGTATGAGGGGGGGGGGGCTCGGTTGAAACGCCTGATGAGTCCTCCTTTTCTCTCAGTTCTCTTGGCTTCCGATAAAGGCACACAGGAGTCCCTCTCCTTTAATCTGCACCAGGGCCCCTTTCCTCACTGGGCAGTGGATGGAGCTTCACTCCAGTACAACCTCCCTCGCCCACTCTTTCCTCTGGGACCGGGTAAGAACAGGTGCCCAGGGTCTCCAGGATTTCCTCAGGCAGGGTCAGGTCAGCAACTACAAGGGGAGAAGGGTGGTGAACCAGTAAGGAGCGTCCCTAAAATGGGAGGTCAACCCTCTGATGATCCTACCCCGCCTTATGCTACAGCCTTAACTCCAGCCAGCCTACTCTGAAAGACAAAATGGCTGCCCAGCATTCCGCCTTATATAGGCTGACCCTCAGAGGTCCAGAAGGGACCAGAAGGTTCTGGAATGCCCTATTCTATCCTATGGGTCAGATCTCAGGTGTGACAGTTGTGACAGTTGAAAACCACCATTTTGTAGATCTGAATAAATTCCTGTCAGGAAAGGCACCTAGGCCTAAGGTGAAACTATGAGGGCAAAAGAGCATCTATCCCCCAGGCCATCACCATAAAAATCTAGTGGACACAAAAAGATGAGAAGGGTATGAGGGGCAAAAAGGGGACAAAATAAATAAATAATAGGAGGGGCTACGCACAAGGCCAGACAGGTCTAACACGCGTCCCCCCCAGCTGAAAGTGGGGAGAGCTACCCGACCCCTTGGGAGTCCTCATCAATAAAGCGGAAATACCTAGAGAGACCGTCTGCATTGGCGTGGTCCACTCCAGGCCGGTGTTCCACCCGGAAGTCCATTTCCTGTAGGGAGATGGACCATCTCAGCAACTTGGGATTCTCCTCCTTCATCTGCATCAGCCAACAAAGGGGTCGGTGGTCAGTCTGAACCAGGAAGTGCGAGCCAAACAGGTATGGCCGCAGCTTCTTCAGAGCCCACACCACCACGAAAGCTTCCCTCTCAATTGCACTCCACTTCTGTTCCCGGGGAAGCAGTCTCCTGGATAGGAAAACTACAGGCTGATCCAGACCCTCTTCATTCAGTTGCGATAACACTGCCCCAATGCCATGTTCTGATGCATCTGTCTGGACAATGAACTCCTTGGAGAAGTCTGGGGCCCTCAGGACCGGTGCTGCACACATTGCCTGCTTCAACTTTTCAAAGGCGTGCTGACAAGCCTCCGTCCAAACTACCCGTCGAGGTTGTTTCTTTGAGGTGAGCTCTGTGAGAGGCGCTACAATAGTGCCATACCCCTTCACAAAGCGACGGTAGTAGCCTGTGAGGCCCAGGAAAGCTCGGACCTCAGTCTGGGTCTTGGGGGGTTCCCAGGCCATGATTGCCTCAATCTTTGCCTGAAGGGGCTGCACTGTCCCCCTACCCACCAAGTGTCCAAGGTACACAACCGACCCCTGCCCAATCTGACATTTGCTGGCCTTGATTGTCAATCCAGCTTGCTTCAGGGCCTGGAGAACTTCTTGCAAATGTTGCAAATGGTCCTCCCAACTGCTACTGAAGACAGCAATGTCATCCAGATAAGCAGCGGAGAAACCCTCCATTCCAGAGAGGACCTGATTCACCAGCCGCTGAAAAGTGGCAGGGGCATTTTTGAGCCAAAAGGGCATCACACAAAATTGGAAGTGTCCCTCAGGCGTGGAGAAGGCTGACCTTTCCTTTGCTCCTTCTGTCAGGGAGATCTGCCAATACCCTGAAGTGAGGTCAAAGGAACTAAGATATTGGGCAGCTCCCAGCCGGTCAATTAATTCATACGCCCTAGGGATCAGATGAGCATCAGTTTTTGTAACTGAGTTCAATCCCCGGTAATCCACACAGAACCTCAGTTCTGGAGTGGTGCCTGGTGGAGCGGCTTTAGGCACTAGAACCACCGGACTGGACCAGGGACTGCTGGAAGGTTCTATAACTCCTAGCTCTAGCATCTTGGTAACCTCACCATGAAAGCTAGACTTCACCTTGTCGGACAGCCGGTAGGTCTTTGACTTCACTGGTGGGCTGTCCCCTGTGTCCACATCATGGGTGCACAGGTGAGTCCTTCCCGGGACAAGGGAGAATAACGTAGAGTACTGCTCCAGTATCTGGCAACAGTCCTCCGGCTGTTCAGGAGTTAGGGTTGGAGAGAGAATCACTCCCTCCACTGACCCATCCTTTTCTTGAGACGAGAACAAGTCTGGGAGAGGTTCGCTTTCCGCTGCCTCTCCCCCATCAGTCACCATCATTAAGATGACCTCGGGCCTCTCATGGTGGGGTTTGAATCGGTTAGCATGTAGCACCCGTAGGGGCTGTCGAGGGGTCTTAAGGTCCACCAGGTAGGTGGCCTTACCCTTCTTTTCCAACACCTCAAAGGGGCCTGTCCAGCGATCCTGGAGGGCACTTAGCTCTCCAGGCTCCATCACCCACACTTTCTGGCCAGGCTCCAACTCCACCGGGTGAGCGTTGGGGTCATACCACTCCTTCATTACTGCCTGGCTGGCCTCCAAGTTGTCAGAAGCTTGCTTCCACAACTTTGCCATTTGGCTCCTGAAGGCCAGCATGTAGCTCACCACATCCTGGGGGGGTTTCCTGGGAGATTTTTCCCATCCATCCTTCACCAGGCTGAGAGGACCGCGTACATGGTGCCCATACAGAAGCTCAAAGGGGCTGAAGCCCACTCCCTTCTGTGGCACTTCCCTGTAGGAAAATAGCAAACAGGGTAGGAGGACGTCCCACTTCCTCCGCAGGCTTTCAGGCAGACTTCTGATCATGCCCTTCAAGGTCTTGTTGAACCTTTCTACCAGTCCATTTGACTGGGGGTAATAGGGAGTGGTGAACCGGTAGGTCACTCCACACTCCTTCCACATTGCCCGCATGTATGCTGACATAAAGTTGGTCCCCCTGTCGGACACAACTTCTTTGGGGAAACCCACTCGGGTAAAGATCCCCATTAGGGCTCTAGGCACCACAGGTGCAGTGACAGTCCTCAGAGGAATTGCCTCTGGGTACCGTGTGGCATGATCCACCAGAACCAGGATAAACCTGTGACCAGCTGTTGTTGGTGGATCCAATGGCCCTACGATGTCGATGCCCAGTGCCCACCCTTTCAAAGGGGGTGCTAACGACAGGAAGTGGTTCCAGGGGAGCTTTCAGCTTCACCCCTGTCTTCCCACTGGCCTGGCAGGATACACATGTCCGACAGTAGGTGTTGGACGCCACTTTCATCTGAGGCCAGTAAAAGTGGGGGACAAGCCGAGCAAAGGTCTTGTCCTGACCTAAGTGTCCTGCCAAGGGTATTGCATGAGCCAATTCCAGCAGAAAGGCTCGGTATCGTTGCGGGACTACCAAGGCCCTTGATGAACCAGGTAAGGGTACCTTGGGTTTACTGTAGAGGAGTCCATCCTCCCAGTAAATGTGGTAGTGTCCCGCAACGTCCCCTGCTGCCTGGGCTTCAGCCTGTCGCCTCAGTCCCTCAAGGGTAGGGCACTCCTTCTGGCCCTCACAGAACTCTTCTCTGGTAGGTCCTCCCTCCACATGCCACTCAGCAGGGATGGGTAGGTCCTCCAGAGAGACTACTTCCCCCTCCATGGACTCCTGGTCCACCACCGCAGGTGGCCGATCTGTCACATGGGATATGGAAGCCGAAGAAGGCTTCTCCTGTCTTCGGGTCTGTCCCTTTTTGGCAGCGGGTTGGGCCATTGTTCCAGGCTCCAACCCAGGCGAACTCCCTCTCCGGGCAGTCGCAGACCTTGTGTTTGCACAGGCCCAGTCAGGTGTACCCAGCATCGCTGAATGCATCCGGTATTCCACCTCTCTCCAAGCATTGTGCTCCATGCCATTCCCCAGCAGACAATCAACTGGCACGGCAGGGCTTACGGCAACTCTAAGTGAACCTGCAACCCCTTCCCACTCAAAGGGAACCTCGGCCACTGGGTAGTGGCCCATTCTGCCATCAGCCATCGCGGCGGGGTAGAGTACATTAGGAATCACCTGCTCTGGAGACACTAGTTGACTTCTCACCATAGTCATATTGGCTCCTGTATCTCTCAGAGCCTCCCATCTCTGGCCATTGATGGTGATCCATTGCCCATACTCAGCAGTATTTGGGGGCACCTGGATCTTAGGAACCATCTCCCGTTCTCCCAGGGACACTAAGGTGACACCCGCCCACTCACCCCCCTTATCTAAGGGCAACTCCTCCCAGAGCGCTACACTAACTACTCCCGGGGCTTTTCCTCCGGTGGGAGGGGGTGGTCTCTTTGGGCATCTGACATCTCCCTTATAATGTCCAACACCACCACACTCGAAGCAGTGGACAACCCTTGGCTGCTGGCTTTGGCCAGGATGAGGGTTTCTGGGCGGGTTAGCCTTAGGGGTAAAACCTGTTCCCTTTCCCTGGAAATTGTTTTGGGGACCTTTAGAGAACTCCTGCTTTTTATCTCCCCCCTCCTTCTTCTGAGGGACGCCCTGTCCGGCCTTTTGGGAATCCCCTCCAGTCCCCTTTGAGGACACCCGGGTACTTGCCCAGATGTCCGCCTCCTCTGCAAGCTTCCGGGGGTTGGTCAGCTTGCTGTCCACCAGGTGTTGGCGCAGCTCGGGAAAACATATCTCGAGTAGATGCTCTTTCAAAAAAAGATCATACAACCCCTCATAATCCTTCACCTCACTGCCCTGTACCCAGCCCTCCAATGCCTTCCTCGCATAATCCAGGAAATCCACCCAGTTCTGGGTGCTTAACTTGTGGCTCCCCCTGAACTTCTGGCGATACTTCTCCGGGGTTAGCCCAAACTTTCTAATCAATGCTAGCTTCATGGTGGGGTAGTTGGTCTGCTCCTCCGGTTCTAAGGCTAACAAGCTGTCCCGACCAGTAGAAGGCATATACTTGTACAACCCACCCCCCCAGTGCTTTTCCTGGATCCCATGGGCCCTTAAGGAGACCTCATAGGCAGCCAGCCATTTGGCTATATCGTCCCCCTGACTATAGCTGGCCACTATATCCTTAGGCAGGTAGGGTCTGGACTCCCTGGTTGGTTCTCTAGATTCGCTGCCACCATTTGGAGTAGAAGAGGGTCCTAATTGCAAGGCCTGGAGATCTAACTCTTTTAGTTTGAATTCATGAGCCATCCTCTGCTCCTCCCTCTCCTGTTCTATCCTGGCCAATTCCCATTTCAGTTGCCTCTTTTCCCTCCTGTCTGTGAGTTCCGCTTCAGTCAAGCTTCCTCCGGAGACACTACTGCCCCTCCTAGAGTAGGTCATTGGTCCTGGGAGTAGGTTTTCCACCTCTGGTTGGAACAATCCCTCTACCCCTATGACCGTGTCCCGGTCCGTCCCCTCATCCTCCTCCTTCCCTTCTCTATGTGCTTCCACCCAAGCCCTCAAACTGGTCTGGAGTTCCCCCTTCGTGGCACCACGCTTAAAGAACACCACCATTTGTTGACAGAAATCCTTTAGCTGGGCCACAGAATACTTGTCCAGTTCTTCAAGTGCAAATTCCATTTTGCTTAGGGCAATCTTAAGGTCACGCACACAAAAAGAGTACAAGGGCCAACGGAAGCTACCTCCACCCACCACCAGGAATAAATTTGGAAAAAGCAAAAGTAAAAATTAGGAAGTCCGCCAGGAGAAAACTCCAGGTGTAGGTTAGTGGATTACCCTTAGTTACTGCAAAATAGTTGCAATCACAGTTTTTTATCCCACCGCTAGACACCAATTTGTTGGACCTAAAGATGTCAGGTCACCTAGGGTAGCCTGGCCTAAGGTAAGAGGCACATGTGTGAAGGTTGCATACCACCCAGCAGTAACTCACAGCAATTCCACTCAAAAAGAAACACTACACCAACTTTTGTATGAAAATACGTGTTGCTTTATAAAAATATTACTTTGTTCTCTTCTCTATTATTTATCCTTAGTTAACACAGGTCAGTACAATACATTCAGACAGTGAAGTTATCAATTTCTACAAAGCTGCAAGGATATCTCACATTTCAACTTTTCAAGCATAAAAGTACATTACATTGGTTCTCAGGGGGCAGTGTCTGCACACCTTACAAGCTCAGCTAGACTTGGACCCTCTAATAGAGGTTATTACCATTTCCCTCCAATTTGTTCACCTAAACGTTCTGGCCCACTTATCTAAACTGACCAGAGTCTAAAATGAGGGTTTTACCACCATATACAGTCTCACAGGATTAACTTGGCTACTTCTCTTTTCTTCCGGACCTTTTGTCCTTCTAGTTGCTCAATTAATGCCAGTACTTGTTATCTTTAGAACCCGACTGAAATAGTCAAGCATCCCGCCCTTTCCAGCCTGAGAGGACAGCCCTGCTCACTCGGAACTGATTACATTAGTCCGTTAGACTCCATGCTGATGGCGACAATTTACAGGGCTGCCAGTCACTTCTCCCCCTCACCTCTTTTTCTGGCTTACTGTTGAGGCCCGCTCAGGCTTTGGGGCCCCAATCGCCACCTCACCGCCTTACCGGTACATTTAGCTCACGTCCCGGTCAGTCCTGAGAACACCAACGTCGTTCAGCCCCTGATCGGACGTGCTGCGTCAGCTCCGGAATCTGCGCCTCAGATCTCTGACAGCCTGCGGCGTTGCAGCTCTACCACACGTCTCCCGTGTTCCGTCAGGCCCCCGGACCGCCCTCACTACAGGCGTCAGAGGGTGCGTGTGTTCACGCCGGCCGGCCTCCTTCTTCCTCTTCCGGATTCACTCCGGACGTCTTCTGCGGCACCCGAGACCTTCCACAGCCCCGCTACCCTGCTGGATTCAACTCCAGTTCTCGTCACGGAGTCTACAATGAAGGGCGGGGGAGGGGCTCCGGTCACCACAGATGCTGGGAAAACGGAGGTCTGCCACTAACGGCAGGTTACCTCCAGAGTCCGCGCTTGTCTCACCAGCCCTAGAGAGATGGGGCCCACCTTCACTACACGGCCAGTTCACTCGGCGTCACGGCGCCAGGCACTCGGTTCTGGCCCCCGATCAGGACAACCCCACTACCCCTGATGAAACGAAGTGACACCACAGGTACGAGGGGGGAGGGCTCTGTTGAAACGTCTGATGAGTCCTCCTTTTCTCTCAGTTCTCTTGGCTTCCGATAAAGGCACACAGGAGTCCCTCTCCTTTAATCTGCACCAGGGCCCCTTTCCTCACTGGGCAGTGGATGGAGCTTCACTCCAGTACAACCTCCCTCGCCCACTCTTTCCTCTGGGACCGGGTGAGAACAGGTGCCCAGGGTCTCCAGGATTTCCTCAGGCAGGGTCAGGTCAGCAACTACAAGGGGAGAAGGGTGGTGAACCAGTAAGGAGCGTCCCTAAAATGGGAGGTCAACCCTCTGATGATCCTACCCCCGCCTTATGCTACAGCCTTAACTCCAGCCAGCCTACTCTGAAAGACAAAATGGCTGCCCAGCATTCCGCCTTATATAGGCTGACCCTCAGAGGTCCAGAAGGGACCAGAAGGTTCTGGAATGCCCTATTCTATCCTATGGGTCAGATCTCAGGTGTGACAGTTGTGACAGTGGAAAGCCACCATTTTGTAGATCTGAATAAATTCCTGTCAGGAAAGGCACCTAGGCCTAAGGTGAAACTATGAGGGCAAAAGAGCATCTATCCCCCAGGCCATCACCATAAAAATCTAGTGGACACAAAAAGATGAGAAGGGTATGAGGGGCAAAAAGGGGACAAAATAAATAAATAATAGGAGGGGCTACGCACAAGGCCAGACAGGTCTAACAGGACTATAAGGCCTAACCACCCTCCCCTTTGCAAGAAGAAGTATTATTATATAATAGAAAATCTCTGGGCTTTGTCAGCAGACCTCATACCTTAGTGCCTAGATGGTATATCTACATCACAGGAATCGCATGGCTCTTCTCCCTAGATAGGTCCCTCTCCAAGTGTGTGTTAAACCAACATGCATCCCCATAATTTCAAAGCACGTGTTTTCCAGCAGCCGCAGCTGTGTTAGCATGTTTTGTCTAGTTGCTAAAGACTGACCAGAACAGAATAACAAGGGGCATTGTTTATCGACCTTGCTCACCTTGTTCAGACTAAACTCCAGGAACAGACCGAGAACGCACAAAGCAGACGGTTCTCATGTGAAAGGCATATACAGGGACTTGCAAAATAAAGTCATGTAGTAACGTGCGCAAAAGAAGCATCATGGCAGCAGGGCTCATCCTAGCTTAGCGATGTCAACAATGACCCTATCGGTCATTTGACACCCTTCCCTTGGCCAGGTCATAGTATATAGATAAAAGACTTAAACAGAGTCCAAAGATGAGTCTAGTAGTGTTTGAGAGAAAAAAAATCATTTTTTTTTGTTGAAAACGTGACTAATACGGATTTGGAAAATCCATCAAATTTCGTGAACTTACGAATGCAATTTGTTCCAAAAGGTCATCCCTTTCGTTCGTAGCAAAAAGGGATGCCATCCAGTTAAACAGTTCGAAGGAACACATGTGTTCCTCGTAATCCGATGCTTCCAAGAGCAACTTGCTTGATATTCGATGAAATTTTGCTGTAAGAGGCGCTGTGCAGCCATACAGATGTTCCACTCAGCCAACTCAAAGTTAGTCCATAACTCACGCTAAGCGTCACTAATGGCAAGCATCCAAAAAGTTGTTGCATTCGGTCACGGTAGAGTTGCAATTGGCCAGGTCTGTGCAGTACCACAAGATGGGCAGCCATTGCATAACAGGAGCAGAAGTATTACCACCCGCCAGCGCTAGAATTAAGGGCAACCCTCCTGAGGCGCTGGAAAAAATAGAATGGATAAAGTCCAGTAAAACTACAAAAATCGTCTGAAAAGAGGTCACAAGTTTAAAAAAAAGAATCCAGGCCTTCTGTGTCAGTCGCATCCAATATTTGATGTATCAGTTCCCCAAAATGGAGTGGGAGATTTCTATTCAGGAGTGACTGAATCTCACTAGATGTTCTCGCCACCTGCAATTCAAAGGTCTCTCGAGCCGAAGTGAGAGCCACTTCCTGATGAAACAATAGTGCTTTGAGTCTGCTTACTTTATTGAAATCTGTTTTCAAAGCCTGAATGGAAGGCCAAAGAGAACTATTAACAATCCCATGCGGGGTGAAAAAAGCACATTGCTACAACAAATACCATGTTGTGAAACTGTTACTGTGTAAGCCACAGCAGTCATGGTTATTCAAAGTAAGATAACTGCCATTTGAAAGCAATGTGAGTGTGGGAAGTATTGCTGGGACAGTTGTACCTTTCAAAAAACAAGCTAGATTAGTGGTGGCCACCTTACAAGCACAGTGCAATTTGACCTGTGTGCAAACTGGCGAATGTCCTACTGTGGAATCACACTCCTGCCCTGTTGGGAAGACTTCCTTACCTTCCTGTTGACATCAGTATATGAAAGTCAAGGACATAAATCATGAAGAAACGCATTACCCAGGGGTTCAAAGCGGCCTATCCGGAAGTGTTTCATGCAAGATTTAAACTGAAATAGCAAGAATGGCAGAGAAATAACGCCATGAATTAACCATACAGCCGAATCAATCTCTGCTGCAGAAAATGGTAAATGCTCTAATTGTTCAATGTGCAAAAATCTGTATGTAGCGACTTTCATGGACATGAACCGTTGTTTATCAGTCAAGCTAAATGGCATAAACAATACAGAAGCGTTCAAATATTCCAATGGTACTTTTTACCTTTTGAAAGTTTGCAACACCCGTGCAAATTGCATCACAAATCATAATTGATTTTACCCATGGTAAAACACAGAAACATCACTTTGAACAATACCAATGACTGACTAAACAATATTATCTAACATGAAAATACTGGAAGACAATGTATTGATGCTATTGTCGCCAACTGCAAGAACTTTCTCCAAATTTGCTTTGTCAATTTGGTGCAGACGGAACGCTGCCTCCATCTGCGAGAGTTTCCATAATTCATTATACGCCTCATAGATAAATCTTTTTGACCTTGGTGATTTAGGACAAAAGACAAAAGAGACAGGTGTTGTTTGTTTTACTGACAACAGTGTACAGTGTTCCAACCATTGCTGACACAATTTCCCCACTGAGTAAGTGGTGACTGAATGTGAATGTGGGAAACATGGATCCGGTATAGTTTGTGTGAAACCGGTCATTGCATTATGAAAATGCAGTTGACAGGCATTGGCATTGGTGGGCCACAACAACCATCCTGAAAAGTGAACATCATAGAAATTTAAACTGCCATTTTGAAACAGTACTTATAGTTCGTCGATTGTATGATCGGTGTGTTTACGCCAATTATCATACTCCGCCACTAAGGGAATGGATGGAATATTCAAATCTTGGGCTGTAACCAAACCAATGCAAGTAGTTTGGTGCACTGTGTCATTTAAAAATAATATTTGATTTGGAATGAGACAAGCACAATGCAAAGCTTCGGCTCCCTGTACCTGCCAAGCTTTGGTACCCCAAATCGATTTCAAATCAATGGTTTCTTTCCAGTGTTCATAGCCCCGTAAGGCTAATTCAGTTCTAAATGAATTTGAATAAAGCTACTTTGTGTGTGTCAACATAAATTTAGATTGAGAGAGCAATTCCAATTTAAAGAAATAGGACTCTGGCTTGGACGTGTTCTAATCAGTAAAATAGGTGAACTTATTCTGAAGTGTTTTGGAACTTCCCCTGAGGGGAGTGGGACAATGTTCCCACAGAGTAAAATTAAAAACAGTTCAAAACATGTTTGTTTTATGCAAAGAATTATGACCTTGAAGTTGATAACAGAATAAATCAGTATAATTGGCAGGATTTAAATACAAATCTTCAGCATTAAAAGCAGCATAATACTTTAAAAAGGAAAACAAATGTACTGCCTGAATCAATCATAAAAATTTGTATAGCGCGCTACTCACCCGTAAGGGTCTCAAGGCGCTGAGTGGGGGGATGGGGGGGGGGGTTGCTACTGCTCGAACAGCCGGGTCTTGAGTAATTTCCTGAAGGAGAGGTGATCCTCGGTCAGCCGTAGGTGACTGGGGAGGGAGTTCCATTTCTTGGCTGCCAGGTAGGAGAAGGATCTTCCACCGACGGTGGATTTCCGAATTCTTGGGACGGAGGCGAGGGCGAGGCTGGCGGATCGGAGCTGGCGGGTGGGTGGGTGTGTAGTAGGTGAGGCAGCTGTTGAGGCACTTCGGGCCCAAGTCGTGGAGAGCCTTATGTGCGTGGGTGAGGAGTCTGAACGTGATCCTCTTGTTGACGGGGAGCCAGTGCAGGTCTTTCAGGTGGGCGGAGATGTGGCTGCAGCGCGGGATGTCCAGGATGAGTCGTGCTGAGGCGTTTTGGATGCGCTGGAGTTTTTTCTGGAGTTTGGCCATGGTTCCAACGTAGAGGGTGTTTCCATAGTCCAGACGGCTGGTGACGAGGGCCTGGGTGACCGTCTTCCTGGTTTCGGTGGGGATCCATCGGAAGATCTTTCGGAGCATGCGCAGGGTGTTGAAGCAGGATGATGAGACTGCGTTCACTTGCTTAGTCATCGCGAGGGAGGAGTCCAGGATGACGCCCAGGTTGCGTACGTGGTCCGTTGGTTTTGGTGCACTGCCCAGGGCAGGCGGCCACCAGGAGTCGTCCCAGGCGGAGGGCGATGATCCCAGGATGAGGACTTCCGTCTTCTCTGAGTTCAATTTCAGGTGGCTGTTCTTCATCCATTCAGCGACGTCTTTCATCCCTTCGTGCAGGCTGGTTCTGGCCGAGGCGGGGTCGTTGGTGAGGGAGAGGATCAGCTGGGTGTCGTCGGCGTAGGAGATTATGTTGAGTTTGTGTTTGCGTGCGATGGCTGCGAGAGGGCTCATGTAGACGTTGAAGAGGGTTGGAGAGAGCCTTGTGTGCGTGGGTGAGGAGTCTGAACGTGATCCTCTTGTTGACAGGGAGCCAGTGCAGGTCTTTCAGGTGGGCGGAGATGTGGCTGCGGCGCGGGATGTCCGGGATGAGTCGTGCTGAGGCGTTTTGGATGCGCTGGAGTTTTTTCTGGAGTTTGGCCATGGTTCCAGCGTAGAGGGTGTTTCCATAGTCCAGACGGCTGGTGACGAGGACCTGGGTGACCGTCTTCCTAGTTGGGAGTTGGTTCAGTGGTTGGGTGCGTGGTAGCTGCACTGAAGCTGTTGTGTATATCCGCGATCCTGCGGTGGAAGAACGAGGCGAGTGAGTCGCAGAGGTCTTGCGAGGGGGTGATGTCGTTGCTTCCGGCGCTAGGGTTGGAGAGCTCTTTGACGATGCTGAAGAGTTCCTTGCTATTGTGGCCTTTGTTGTCCAGTCGTTCTGTGAATGCTGTCTTCTTGGTGGTGCGGATCAGCTGGTGGTGTTTGCGGGTGGCGTGCTTGAGGGCAGTCATGTTGTCTGTGGTCTGGTCGTGACGCCAGGCTTTCTCGAGGGTGCGGTAGTTCTTCTTGGAGATCTTGAGTTCCTCGGTGAACCAGGAGGTTTTCTTGCTGCCGGGTCTGCTGGGTGGGTTCTTCAGTGGTGCAAGGTCATTTGTGCAGTTGGCGAGCCACTGTGTGAGGTTGCTGGATGCTTCGTTAGGGTCCGTTGTGCTGGTGGGGGGTTCTGGCGAAGGGAGGTGGTGAGCTGCTCGGTGATGATCTTGCTCCAGCTCCTGCGAGGAATCTGTTGTGGGTGGTGATGTGTCGTTGTTCTTCTGAAGCTGAAGTGGATGCAGCTGTGGTCAGTCCAGTGGAGTCTGGTGGAATGGCTGAAGGAGATGTGCTTGCTGGAGGAGAAGACGGGGTCAAGCGTGTGGCCGGTGTAGTGGGTGGGGGTGTTCACCAGTTGCTTGAGTCCGAGGTTGGCGAGGTTGTCCAGCAGGGTGGTGGTGTTGCTGTCCTTGTTGCTCTCCAAGTGGAAGTTGAGGTCCCCTAGGAGGATGTAGTCTGTGGAGGTGAGGGCATGTGGACTGACGAAGTCTGCGATGTCTTCGCTGAATTGTGTCCGTGGTCCCGGGGGTCTGTAGATGAGGGTGCCTCTGATGGTGGTCTTGGGATCGGTGTGTATCTGGAAGTGGAGTTGTTCAGCGGCGGTGAAGGTGTCGTCGGGGTTGGTCGTGATGTGGATGGTGTCCTTGTGTACGATGGCGATGCCTCCTCCAGTCTGATTTGCACGGTCCTTCCGGGTGATCTTGTATCCGTCCGGGATGGCTATGGCGATGTCGGGCGCTGAGGAAGCGTTCATCCAGGTTTCTGTGAGGAAGGCGACGTCCGATGATGTAGTGTGACGGGCGTAGACGGGCTTGCCTTTGGCGCGCCTTTGGTGCGCCCGCTGCGCGTGACTGCTGCGCGGCCTCCATATAAGGCGAAGTGGGAGGGAGGAGCAGCTGGGAGGCGGGAGCGGGCGGCCAATGGGGACACGGAAATAAAAGGGGGCGGGCCCTCGTGGGAGCAGCGGCGGGAAGCGGGGAGCGGGGGGATCACAACAGGGGAATAATACCGGCAGAATCGCTGAGCCTACTGACAAAAGGAAACCCAACGAATCAAAACACTACTGTGAAATAGAAATGAAATACGAATGAAGGCACAGATGGGGGAGGTAAAAAACGAAATACAATGAAGGCACAGAAGGGGGAAACACAAACGAATACAATGAGGCACAGATGGGGCAGCAGCGGAAGGGAGAGTGAGCAGCAGCGAGGGGGCGCCTACAGCTGGAAGGCCGTGCGGCGTGGAGGTGTCCTGAGGTCGGGACACACTCACCTGCGCTGCGCGGGCTCCATATAAGGCCAAGTGGGAGGAGCAGCTGGAAGGCGGGAGGGGGCGGCCAACGGGGACACGGAAATAAAAGGGGGCGGGCCGCGAGGGAGCAGCGGCGGGAAGCGGGGAGCGGGGGGTCACAACAGGGGAACAATATCTGGGGAATCGCTGAGCCTACTGACAAAAGGAAACCCAACGAATCAAAACACTACTGTGAAACAGAAATGAAATACGAATGAAGGCACAGATGGGGGAGGTAAAAAACGAAATGCAATGAAGGCACAGAAGGGGGAAACACAAACGAATACAATGAGGCACAGATGGGGGCAGCAGCGGAAGGGAGAGCGAGCAGCAGCGAGGGGGCGCCTACAGCTGGAGGGCCGTGCGGCGTGGGGGTGTCCTGAGGTCGGAATGTATGTCCTGTGTTACCACATCTCCTAAGGAAATGCGAATGTATGTCCTGTGTTACCACATCTCCTAAGGAAATGCGAAACACGTATGGAATGTTGAGGACTGCTGTCGGACCATGGTTTTCGAATGCAACTTAAATAATGATTGTACTTGCTGTAACACTGCTGCATGGAAACGCTGCTCGTTTGTACTTCTTGCACATTTAAAAAAATGTAATAGCAAAATTTGCACAATTGTTTTTACTTCCTGACTTTGCTGCTCAAAACTGTTGTGATTTTCCCTGAACGCACTCCTGCACTTTAAAAAACTTATAACATCACTCACCACTTTGGTGAGACTCGTGCTGTGTCTGCCCCCGACCGCCATCTTGGGTGAGGGACCAGGGCTTGAGACGCTCCCAAGACGCCATCTTGGGTAGCATGCTAGTGTTACTGTGGCATTCAGCAAATTCTATTTAAGGGCTCAGGAGGCAGGCGTGCCACTTTGTACTTGCTGTAACGCTGCTGCATGGAAACGCTGCTCGTTTGTACTTCTTGCACATTTTAAAAATTTTAATAGCGAAATTTGCACATTTGTTTTTACTTCCTGACTTTGCTGCTCAAAACTGTTGTGATTTTCCCTGACCGCACTCCTGCACTTTAAAAAACTTATAACATCACTCACCACTTTGGTGAGACTCGCGCTGTGTCTGCCCCCGACCGCCATCTTGGCTGAGGGACCAGGGCCTTGAGACGCTCCCAAGACGCCATCTTGGGTAGCGTGCTAGTGTTACTGTGGCATTCACCACATCCTACTTAAACACCTCTGAATGCAGACGCGCAGCGGTTGCGCTCAGCGTGCGCGCCCATGGCGCCCCGGAGGTGCGCTAGAGGTAAGCCAGTCTACACCCGTCCACGCCAGGACGGGCCTAGGGTCTACCGATTCTGCCCCGGCCTCAGCTGTCTCTGCTCACCATGGTATTGCTACCACTTATACTGGGGAGGAGATAAAACGGCTTAGATGCCTTCCATCAGCACAGTGCACTACCTGTACATTGGCGACTCATAATTTCAACTGCACTCATAGTGGCTTCTCCATGGGACGGATGTCTATGTGCAACCAAATGAAACTATCTTATAAACGGGGTAAACCTAGGGGCAGAACAAGGGGGTTTTAAATCTCCTCTCTCCTGCCCCACACTCCAGTTCTGGAGTATAAATTGTAGGTCACTTCCGAAACACAAGAATAATATTCATGACTTTTTAGTTGACGAAAAACCTGATGCAGCGTTTCTTACGGAAACCTGGCTTCATGAGAGCTCAGGGCCAGATATTGCCATGGCTATTCCCGACGACTACATAATGGTTAGGAAGGTCAGAGACATTGGTAAAGGAGTTGGTATTGTGATAATTTTTAAATCAACTTATAGAGGAGAGGTGTGGCTCACTGGTTAGAGGCGGCAGACCCGAGTGCAGAGAACGGCCCGGGACCAGGGTTCGATTCCCGACGCGGCAGGGTCTTGGACCAGGATCAGCGGACTGATAATTCTCGCATCGGTGCCTACTCCGACCAGGGATCACACTCGGCAACTCTGGGCATTAGCTTGCCTCATCTCCACAACGGCCCCACACAAACGCCGGGGATGCCTGGTTTCACCTTGGAGACCCCCAGGAGGGACAATCTCACAGGGAAAGCCAGGACGGGTTCCCCAGCGGTCTATAGCGCTACGAGGCCTCCGGGTAGCAGTGCGCTTTACAAGACACAACAATTTACAATTTACAATTTACATGTACCTTTGATGCCTTCCCTTTGCTCGGATGTGAAGCTGGACATTTCAAGCTTGCTATTAGCCCCAAGTTTACTCTATCAGGTCTTCTGATTTACCGTCCTCCTGGGAATTCCAATGCCTGGACGATGTCCTTTGCTGACACAATTGCTCCTCTATCCTTGAAGGCTGCCAATTTTACCATCCTTGGCGACCTAAACCTTCATTTGGATGATGCTCAATGTAGTGTTAGTAAACTGTTTTTATCCGAGCTAGAAGCTCTTAACATTTTGTTACGCAATTCAGGACCAACACACTCTGCAGGGCATTTATTGGACCCTGTTCTCTCTAATCTCCCATTTGAATGTTCTCCCTCCGCCCGTCCCCTGGAATGGTCGGACCACTATGCCGTACATTTTGCCTTACCCCGGACTAAAACCCTGACTAATGACAATAGCAGTAAGGATGTGCTCATACGTCGGTGGAGCAAGCTCGACATAACCGACTTTAATATGCATCAGATGGATAACCTTCCAAATACTGATACGTCTTCATCCGTGTTGAACACTGAAGTATCCAAATGGTTGTGCACTGCTGTCGACGAACTCCTCCCCTTAATATCTAAGAACTCCGCACTTCATCGACCTCATGCACATGGTTTTCTGACGATCTAAAGCGCATGAGATCCAACTGTAAGACATTTGAAAGGAAATGGAGACGCTCTTACTCCGCTTCCCGTAAAGTGGCCTATAAGGAAGCCCTTAGAGACTACTATAATCAATGTAAAATGGCCAGAGCCGCCTATGTTGCTAATACGGTTACCAACGCCCAAAATTGTCGTCGCACTCTTTTCTCTGTTGTGAAAAAATGAACAGGAGCGGACTTGGCACCGGCTTCCCCTGCCCTAGACGAGACTCAAGGCAATTGAATTGCAGAAAATTTTAAAGCAAAAGTAGAACGTATCTACGACTCACTGAGACCCTCTACATCTGATGATGCGCTGCTGCTAGAGCCAGCACTGACCCCAGATTATCTGCCTTCCCCAACGGCTAAACTTACAAATTGGTCACCCTTCGACAATGCTTCCTTTTCTTCCTGCCTGAATAGCATTAAATCTGGATCCCCACGTGATCCCATACCGTCCAAAATTTCAAAACAACTTGGTCTTGGTCCACGCCGCGTGCTAAAGCAACTTCTCAATTCCTCACTATCTGAGTCACATGTCCCACAGGAGTGGAAGCATGCTATGATTGTTCCTCTACTGAAAAAGGCTGGAGCTGATGTTGCCAACTTGTCAAACTTCAGACCAATTTTGCTGCTTCCCGTTCTTTCAAAGATCCTGGCATATTAATACACAATTAACCCATCTTGTTGAGAGCTCGGGATTTTTACATCCGTCCCAGTCAGGCTTTAGAGCACATCATTCGACCGAAACCACACTTCTAGGAGTTACTGAGAGTCTGCGACACAGTGTCGATCGAGGAGAGACATCCGCTCTTATACTTCTTGATCTGAGCGCGGCGTTCGACACTGTGTCTCATTCCATTCTCCATGCGACTCTTCGGTCCCTAGGAGTGGAGGGCGCTGCTCTAGCCTGGATAGCCTCTTTTTTAAGAGGTCGCACTTTTCAGGTCTTCTCTGCCTCTGCCTCCTCTATAATTTGTCCATCGGCGTACGGCATTCCCCAGGGGTCTATACTTAGTCCTTAATTATTTAATATTTATGTGAGACCCCTGGCCACTATTGTGGAGGAAGCCAGTCTCACTTTATACTCCTACCCCGACGATACACAAATTATTTTTTCTCTCTCTAACAAAGAGTGCAACCATACCTCTGCTTTGAAAGAAGGTCTGACTCGAGTCTCCGATTGGATGAAGACCGAGGTTGTCATATTGGGCAAGGGTAAGGATCTTTGGGGCCCCCACCATTGGCCCAAGGACATGGGATCTACCCCTCAGCCCGCCACTGTAGAACGCAATCTCGGGTTCCTCGTCGATGACAAACTCACAATGAGACAGCAGGCTGTGAAGGTGGTTTCCATTTGTCTTGCCACTTTGAGATGGCTTCAAAAAATCCTGTGGATGTTGCCCCCACCACACAAAGAACCGTAGTCCAGGCGTTGGTTGTTTCACGCCTGGATTATGGCAACGTCCTTTACCTTGGAGCCGACCTGACAACCATAAAAAAAACTCCAGGTTGTTCAGAATGCGGCTGCCCGGCTCCTCCGCAATGTTCCCAGGAGAACTACCGCCTCTCTTGCACTCTGTGACCTTCACTGGCTCAAAATCCAGAGCCGAATTAAATTCAAAGCCCTCTGTCACGTTTTCAAAATCAAACAAGGCTCAGCCCCCAAATACCTTTAGGGCCTCATCCAGGCCTATAAGCCAAGCCGAACTCTGCGATCCTCAGGGAATAGTGATTTTTCCGTTCCCAGATTTAGGATTGCAAAAATGGGAGGCCGCTCTTTTGCCCATCTGGGTCCTAAATTCTGGAATGCTCTTCCTGTGACCCTGAAGATGGAAAGCAATCTCTTTCGTTTCCGCAAGGGACTTAAAACTTGGCTTTTTCAGCAGTGAATAGAAGTTTCTTATCAGTAAAATTAGCATGCAAGTTCTTCTTCTTTAGTCTGTCCCTGAGCGCCGGGAAACCCACTGCGGGTAGCTGCGCGCTTTATAAGTTTAAATAAATAAATAAAATTATATCTGGAGAAACAACAAAATCATACCTCCCGAAGGGTTGAAAGGCAAAACAATAGACCTGGTGCACGAGGGCCACCTAGGGAGAAGCCTTACAAAAACTAGACTTAGGGAAGATTATTGGTTTCCTAACATGGACTCTATGGTCGAAACCAAAGTCAAGAACTGCACTGTTTGTGCCAATAGTAACAAAACAAAATACACCCAGGAGGCACCTCTATCCCTGGTTTCCATTCCGAACAAACCATGGGAAAAACTGGAACTGGACATCATCAGTCCGATCAATACAAGAGGTGTCATCAAAAGATTTGCCTTTGTTCCAACTAATTGTCACTCAGGCTGGGTTGTCATCAAAATGGTGAAACAAATCACAACTGAATCCCTTATCAATTTCCTGCGAGATACGTTTGCAACAGAAGGCATTCCGTCCACCCTGGTCACAGACAATGGAGTTCAGCTCACCTCGTCAGACATGACCAACTTCCTGACTGGTTGAGCCATTTCCCACCTTAAAACTGCTCTGTACTGCCCTCGGGCCAACGGCCTAGTCCAAAGAGTAAACAGAAAGGTGAACGAGAACATACAACTAGCTTGCATCAACCTGTTGAACGTGCTCTACAAGATGTGCTCTGGGCATATCACACGACTCCCAACCTGATCACGGGTATCTTCCCTTTCTCGTCACTCAGAAGAAGAAAATGCAGTACTAAATTCTTCCCCAACTGGATCAGGGGAGAAGTGACAGTGCACTCTTATGACAATGTTAAATCCAGAATAGCTTCTCACCAAGCCAAGTACAAAGATCAGTATGATTACAAGCACGGAGCCAAACCCCAAAGGTGGGTCGTAGGAGTCTGGGTGGCTGTGAAAAAACCCACACTCGCGGGGATCACAAATCCAAGTTCTATGAACCCAAAAGAATAGTTGAGATGAAAAACAACACAGTAGTCCTTGAGAATGGGCAGAACTGGAACATGTACTGCCTAGCGAAGAGCCCAAGCCCAGAGGTCATTCCTCACGCTAGCTCGCAGACTTCTGTGGCCCCGGAGAAGTGACAACTCACTAAAGGAGCTGAATCTGAAGACCCATAGTTTCAACAAAATGGCATAAAGACTTCGTGATGGAATAACTTCAACCTTGATTTTTCTGTTGCTTTTTAGGGGGGGAGATGTGTTATCATCTCTTTTATTCTCTAGGTTTACAAATGTGGGACTCTTTGGAAACCTTGTTCTTGGTTTTCCCTGTGTCCCCCGCCCCCTCCTCTTTTTACTCTCTTGGTACATTCCTTCTGTAAAGCCAGAGGCTGCCTTGGAATGTTGACAAGAGCAGCCTGACTGGCAGAGTTTTAAGTGTGCTGTGCCCTGTACTCAACCTACCTGTGATGGCAGAGTGGAGGCCGTAATAAAAGAATTCCTCACTTACCTGTTTCCAGTCGACTTTGTAGCAAGGTGCATAATGATCCATGACCACTACAGTATCAACATTGTCCCCTACACTAGTCTGGACATTAACATTTTCAACTGGAAGTGTTTTTAAGATAATTCTCCCCTCAGAGCCTAGATTGTATAAAAGAAGAGCTTTTTTTAGAGTTGAATATTTCCCTATCAATAGCCTCTCAGTAGGATTCACAACGTTTGTTACTCTTTCTAGGAGGTTATCTGAGTGAGGGGGTTGCTGCCACTCTGTTAAAAACTGGGGCACAAAGTACAATTTGCACACAAATCCAGTAATTTGCGTAATGTACCCTGGAAACTGGTACAGACTACTTGCACAGTAACGAAGGGCGTGCCTGTCACCGATAATGCAGGGGCAATGATAATCACTGATGTGCCTGTCACCGTAATTCAATCAATCAATCAGGGGTTCGTATAGCACGGCTACTCACCCATGAGGGTCTCAAGATGCTGCAGTGCAAGTTTACTAGCTAAAAATGGTCTGCTGAGAAGTGAGACCGTTCAAACATTGACGCCATGTTGCACTCGCGCAGCGTGTCTTTCGAAGGTGAGTGGAGCAAGTTATTACAGTCACCGATGAGCACATGGAGGCCACAGGGCAATTCACACACGCAACCAATGCACCGGGTGATGTGTGGGAAAAACGCCAGTCCTGCTGGTGTTGCTCTGATCTCAGAAGGATGCATGCTCCACACTGGGCAGTGAGTTGCACACGCCAGGCACAGCATCTGATGGAGCGAGGTGGCAAACACAAAATTTTGTATACCCCTCATGAAGTCAATGTCCCATAACAATAATGTTTACTAATTGCATGTTTTGTGAAAATAATCAACCATAGAGTAAGATGCACACGTTATTTCAATATTATTTTTATTATTATACACGGGGAATACTAATACTGCTTAAATGTCGCAATAATACTAGCTAATATGTAATGTTATTGTGTTGTGAACGAATGTGCCACTTAAATATTAAATAAAATGCTATTTAAATGTGCTTTTGTACATGTTTTGTGAAAAGAGAAGGTCGATTATGTAAGTATAAAACGCATTTGTGTGGCTTATTTGCTAGGTAACGACTAATGGGAAACATTAGCATGGTGGGAGATAAACAGAATGGGTTTCAATGCAATCACTAAAGTGAATTTGTGTTTGTTTCTATAATAGTTCCAAAATGAGGCCTCTGAGGCCTATATGAAAATGGCTGGCTGGGTGAACTGTGAGCAAGAGCTGGACAGCGCAGGCGCGTCAAAACCTGCAAGTCAGAGTGAACTGTTTGTGCTCGAGAGAAGTTCAAGGCTGCCTAGCCCGGAACCTAGGATGTGTGCCAAGCATGAACTATGTAATGCTCAGAGCCTGGGAAGAAAAGTTGATGTTTCGAATGCAAAGAAGTGCCTAGGCCAAAGACTGTCCCAAACAATGCCCCATTATTTTTCCGCTGACATGTTATAAAATTATTGTCGTAATGGTGAGAGGATGCTCACCCACCCTGAATTGACCAATCGGAGTTTTGAATGAGTAGTGTAAGTTACATTTTAGATAGATTAAGCTTGAGAAATAAGGTATAAAAACCCCCTGGATTTGCAAGGTTGGGGTTGCTTTTTCCATTTCTATCGGAGATGCTGACCGATTCCTGGATGTAAGAACTCTTATGTTTTTTCCTATTTGTTGTTTTGCAGGATTTTAAGTATAAGATGAGGGTGTTAGTTAGGGATGCTAGGGAAGAATGAATTTGGAACTATCTGTTCTTTGCTAAACTTTAACTGAATTCTAAAATAAAGCAATTTTCTTGAGCTCTAAATAAAATGATAATTTTGAAATAAAGTTCATATTGCTGAATAAAGATTTTGACTAATGCATAAATGTCAGACATAATAAAGTTCTGCTTTTAATAAAATTGGGAAATGGAATCTTAAAAGCTGGTCTTGTGATTTTCCTACACCTAATTTTCTTTCTAGCAGATCCATTGCAATTATGGTGGTGTGTCTGAATAAATTAATGTTATAATGAAACCATGGTAAATGTTTAAATATTACAGGTATAAATAATAAATAGATTGAATAGGTTTAGACGCTCCCCCAAATGTTACAGCATTTCTCCATTGCGATTCACCAGAAGCATTGAAGCCAAGTGTAAGTGAACAGAGTAAACGTGCAGTTTTATGGGCCCCACTGGCGCATGTGAGTGTTTAAGGTTGCAGGGAAATGGTGAGTGATGATTAGAAATAATTTCTGGAGTCACGCTGTAGCAGTTATTACTTGGTAGCAGAGTAGTGGTTGCTAAGGAAATTAGCTAGGGTTATGTATAAAGTGCTATATACAATTTGATGTATAGAATTATGAACTAACATCTGTTGAGTTTGTATTACGTTATATGTAGTTTTGAAAAGGCTTCCAAGTGTTGGGTGAAGCCAGTGCCTCTGTCTGCAGACGGAGGAAGTGTGGCAAGGTAAAGTCGCACAGTGAATTAGTCTGTTTCAAAGAAGTAGTATTGTCATATACTGCGGTGGTATTGTTGTATATCACGGTTTAGGGACCTTAGGTGTGAAAGGATTTTATTTTATTTTAAAATATATTTTTATTGCAGAGTTAGAAACCACAGAATACAATTAGTCAGCCAGTTCACTCGTGACGTCCCCCCGGTCAATAGTAAAACACAGGTTGTACACAGCCATTCAGCCCGCATCCCGGAGGCCGGGCGGCATAATACTCCACTCAATAGGAAAACATCACAGTGCACGTCCCATAGGGACCATGGTTGATATGTCGTTTTACGTATCTGCTTTTACCCCCCCACCCTCAACATCGCTCCCGTCAGCCATCCCCGTGGTGATCAGCGGTACCGCCCATGCCGGGGCCTGCCCCGAGCGCTGTAGGTATATCATGCCTGGCCGCTCCCCCCAGCCATTCCTCGCTCCGCACAGTACCCTACCATCCTATTAGATTCAAGGTGCCCAAGCGGGCAACCATCTATCTGGCTTCCGACCCACCCCAAACTCCCATCAACCAACCACCCCGAAGCCACCCCCCCTGGCAACTGCTAAAGGTGTCTGCCTCGGTCCGACGTGTTGGATGGATCCACTACAGTGCGGATTATGATTCTATTTGTGTTCGCCCCGCAGTGTCCGCTGGCCTAATTCCCACCGTCCTCATCCTCCACCAAAGAATCACGCAAAGCCTGCACCACTAACTCCCATGCACGCGCCGCATCCAATGCCCTCTCATTCCCAATCTTGACAGCCTGCTTCATCCGGAGCACACTCTCGCAGTCAGACCACCGCAGCAGTTCATTCTTCCATCTACGCAGTGAGGGTCCCCCCCTGGACTTCCAATGCCACGATATTTCCCTTTGCGTCAGTATCAGACCCAGATCAATGAATTTGCTCGTCACCTTGGTGTGTTTGGTGTGCGGGAACCAGAGCAACAGGCATGCTGCATATCGAATTCCACCTCCCTGTCAGTCACTTCGTTCAGGAGGTCCCCCACCTCCGCCCAGTAGGCCTCCAAGTGCGAGCACCCCCAGAACAGATGGTCCATGTCCGCTCCCGGAGACGAACACCGTGGGCATCGGGCATCCGGTACCTGAAAGTACCGCTGTATTTTCTCAGGGGTTAAGTAGGCCCTATGAAGCACGTAGAAATGCACTTGCTGGAAGCGCGCATTTCTCGTGCCTTTCCAAGTGCGCCGCAAGATGTGGCCCCATGCCGTGTCCGGTATGGGCCGGCCCACACTCTCCTCCCATTTAGCCTTGAGCCCCTGGAGCGGTTCCAGTCCCTCATTCAGCATCCTATTATGGAGGCATGTCACAGCTTTGAACGAACCCGCCGCCATTACCACATACTGGCACGCCATAGTCGTTGTCGGTTCCATGAGCCCCCCTTTCCAGTGCTTCTGTATAGCAGCCACCACCGCCGCGTGCAGGAAGAACCCCCCGTCGGGCAGCCCAAACTGTTCCCGAAGCGCTTCGAACGGTGCTAAAGCCCCATCTATGTATAGGTCGCCCACTACCTGTAGGCCCGCCTCCTCCCAGTCCAGCAATGGGGACCAATCTCCCCCGTGCGGCAAGGCCGTCAGCATGCCGATCGGAATCTCCGGTGCATAAGGCCGCTTAGCCTTCGCTCTCCGAAGGCTCCTCTGCCAGCACAACCGGAGTGTCCGTTCCTCCATAGTGAGGCCCCGCAACTCGAGCCTCTGTTGCATAATAATATAGGACAGCACATGGCGTTGTATCCCCCGGTCCCGGTCCTCCTCCGGACCCCTAAACACCCTAGCCACGTTCTGCGTGAGGACCTGTAACTGGGCCGCTAAATAATACAGCTCGAAATCGGGCACAGCCATGCCCCCTTCTATCTTGGGGCGAAGTAGCGTGTTCAGCGCCACTCTACGGCGACCATGCCCCCATAGGAAGCCTATAATCATTGTCCTCAGGTCTCTAAAGATCCCCTGAGGAATCCAGACAGGCAACGTCCGGAAGTAGTAGAGGAAGCGAGGGAGCGCCACCATTTTTAAAAGTGCGATCCTACCCAGAACCGTCAGCGGGAGGGTCGACCAGAAGGACAGGCTGCCCCTCAGTGCCCGGACACATCGGCCAATGTTGCCCTCCAATAGGTCCGCAGTCGCGTGGTAGATGCGGACTCCCAGATAGGTGAAACAAGATGGCTCCCAGACCACACCCAGATCGCGACCAGGGTTGGGCGACCCCGCTCTTAGCGGGAACACACAGGTCTTCGCCCAATTGACCTTAAGGCCCGATAGCCGGCCAAACTCCGACAGCAGGTCCATCGCTCCGTCCAAGGCTCGCGCAGTGTCGTCGAGGTACAGGAGCAGGTCATCCGCATACAACGATATATAATGCCACTGCCTGCCGCTGGCTATCCCCGCATACCTGTCACCCGACCTCGCATGGACCGCCAAAGGCTCCATCGCCAGAGCAAACAATAGGGGGGACAAGGAGCACCCCTGTCGCGTGCCTCTACCCACGGATATGCCGCAGACACCAGACCGCCCAAGCGCACCCTCGCCGTCGCCGAGGCATATAAGACCCTCGTCCACCGGCGGAACCCCTCTCCCATGCCAAACCTCTCTAGCACTCCATCCAGGAAAGACCATTCTAAACTATCTAAGGCCTTCTCGATGCCCACGGACAGGACCGCCAGAGCTCCTTCCCCGTCCAAGATGGCGTCCATTATTCCCACCAGGCGGCGAATATTCAGCACTGTGCTCCTCGTAGGTATAAACCCGGCCTGATCCCTGTGCACCAAGCCCGTCATGTGTGGGGCCAGCCTGGTGGCTAGGATTCGGCTCAGAATCTTGTAATCCACCGTCAGCATGGATAGCGGGCGATAGGACCTTACATCCGTTGCATCCCTGCCAGGCTTTAGGAGCATATAAGCACAAAAGGGTGGTTGGGCCCAATGGGAGGGAGGGTAGGTAGGGCCTCACTGAAATACAAAAAAATATTCACCTATGCCTCCAGTCTCTGAGTTAAGCAACACTTTGTTGTGGATAAACAATAGTTTATTAGTTTACCCTTGACATTGATTTATGTCTTTGACTTATACTTTAGTTAGCAACAATTCTTTTCATTGTTTCTTAAACGACAGACAGAGATCACCATCAACCTCATATCCAGCCATATAAAATACATACAGTGGTTTATGCATATATACAGTGCAAAAATAAAGTTAATAAACACAATCAAACACAATTAAGGAAGAATATTCAGAAACATAACATGGACAAAGATTGTCATAAACACAAATTGGAGAAAAAACAGTTCACAAGAACCGATCACAATTGGGAAGCAAGCGAGAGTAGGCAGTTTTTTTCTAAAAGTACTACTCCCTACTCATCTCAAGCATAATCAATATGGACTATTCACGAGAAAAAGCTTGATTTGTGCAAAAGTCGTGTAATCTCTTAGTGATAGTGAAAATGCCGACACGTTTCAAATCCTGGGGATTGTTTGCAGGATTTTCATCAGGGCGCTGTGATTGTGGTCCATGGGGAACTATTTGTGGGGAAAGGAAAGAACGATTTTAGTGGAGTTGTTGCCTCTAGCCATTTATGACAGAAACGGGCACGGGTGGACTTGCGGGTTACCTTATCATTCAGGTGCCATGGGTCCTGGTGGACTTGAAGGATCGTCTATGCCACGTGTAGTTTGGGCTGCAACAGAGCACACCGTGTAAGAGTCATACGGTAAAGGGAAATTTGTTGAATGGCGGTGAACTACAGGTAAGTGAAACAATACCTTTAGATGAAGCCGTCCTTCGGCGGGGGTGCCGGAAGCGGAGCTATAAATTCTCCATGCTAGCGTAGTGAATCTGGAATTTTAAAAGGAGGGTTTGGGTGAGTCAATGTGGCCGTGGCCGCATTTGAAAAAAGAAATGAGTGTACCGCCAGGGAACTTACTTGTTTGCGGGAGCGCATTGGCAGGCTCGCCGGTAATGGAAACTTTTTTCGATGTGGATCTACGAGGCAAGGAGGGAAAGGGTATTAATTATCTTAAGGGATGCAAAAGGCATTCTGTCATATGGACGGGTTGCGGTGCTTGAATCTTACCGTGCGGTGGCACGAAGGGCTCTGTTGTTTGACCTTGCTTGGAACCGGCACACTGTTAGTGTTTGCGGCTGTTCTGCGCCGAGCCGAGTTCCAATAGCAAAAAACCATGTGATGTCAGCTCGTCCAATGCCCACGGACAGGACCGCCGGAGCTCCTTCCCCGTCCAAGATGGCGTCCATTATTCCCACCAGGCGGCGAATATTCAGCGCCGTGCTCCTCGTAGGTGTAAACCCGGCCTGATCCCTGTGCACCAAGCCCGTCATGTGTGGGGCCAGCCTGGTGGCTAGGATTCGGCTCAGAATCTTGTAATCCACCGTCAGCATGGATAGCGGGCGATAGGACCTTACATCCGTTGCATCCCTGCCAGGCTTTAGGAGCGGCACAATCAAGGCCTCTCGCATGGACCCAGGCAGTCCCCCGGCCTCAAAAGCTTCCGTATACACCACCAGAAGCCTGGGAGCCAAGCTGTCGACATACTGTTGATAAAATGCAATCAGCAATCCGTCCACCCCGGACGTTTTATTACGGGCCATATGTTTGATGGCCACCCGTATTTCAGTGAGCGTGATCGGGCCACCCAGCTCCTTCGCGTCCTCTTCGTCCAGGACCGGAAGCTGCCTCTCCCCCAGATAGTCTGCGATGTCCTGATCCCCTACTCCCAGCTGACTCTGGTATAAATCCTCATAGTACACCCTGAAACATTCCAACACCGCTGCCTGGGAGTACACCATCTCCCCCGCGCATTAATAATGCTGAGGACCGGGCAGCCCCTAAGTTCCGGGTTAGCTAGTCTGGCCAAGAGGGTGCCCACCTTGTCCCTTTCCGCATGTGCTCTGATGATATACTGCCTGTAGTCATAACACCTCAATCGTTCTGTCTCGGTGGCAACCACTTCCTTCGCTTCCAATAACTGGGTCTGCAAGTCCGGCCTAGCCGGCCTGCGGCGCTCCAAGTCCCTCAAAGTCTCTTCCGCTTTCATGAGCGCATTCAACACAGTCGTGCGAGCATTCGAAAACCTACCCAAACACACCCCTCTCACCACCACTTTCATTGCATCCCATTCAACGGACCTACTCGTGGCCGTGCCCTCATTCACACCGAAATAGCTATCAATGCCTTGCTGGACCGCGTCGCTGAACACAGAATCCTCCAGCGTCTCCGGCCGAAGCCGCCATGTTGGTATCGCCGAGCGCTCCCGCTGCCACTGAATGTGTACCAATAGGGGGTTATGATCCGAGATGGTCCTAGCCAGGTACTCCGTATGAGAAATCAATGGGGCTAGGGACCCACCGCAGAGCACCAAATCTATCCTGACATGCAGATCGTGGAGAGCAGAGTAGAAGGAATAATCCCTGGCGTCTCTGTGCTGCTCCCGCCAGACATCCAGCAACCCCCATCTATCCTGCCAATCCTTCCTGTGCATGGCCAACCTGCGTACCGGGGAGTCCACCAGGGGGGGATGGGACCTATCCAGAGCCACATCCGTGATCGAATTGAAGTCCCCCCCTAGCACTATCGGGCCCGCCAGGAAAGAGGCCAAGGACCCCGAGAGGCCATCAAAATATCGAGCCTGATCAGTGTTCGGCGCATACACACAGCAGAGAACCACATCCCTTCCATACAACCTCCCCTCCACCGCCACGAACCGGCCATCAGGGTCCACCACTTGATTCAGCACTTGAAAGGGTATCCCCGCCCTCACCCAGATCAACACCCCCCTGGCATACGCTGAGTAAGTGGTGCCAAACACCTGGCCCCGCCATCTTTTTTGCAATGCAGCGCACTCTTTTTTGGTGAGATGAGTCTCCTGTAGCATAGCGATCTGAACCCCCCTACGCACCAGGTATGCATGAACTTTGTGACGTTTCACCATAGTTCGCAGCCCCCGGACATTCCACGTCAGGCATTTCAAATTAGGTAATGTCCCCATTCCAACATCGAACAGTCCGATTCAAATAACAAAGGTCCATAACCCCCCCAATGCAGTTGCCCCCCCAAACACACCCGGAACAGAAAAACTCCCCAAACCCCACTCCCCAGGACAGAGCACACGAACCCAATGTCAGCCCCCATCCAAACCTTGAACCAACTTCCCACACCCTTACCCTGTGGTCTCCACCACAGTATGCCTTAAGGGCCCAAGGGGGGTGAGTTACCGCCGACCCCAGCTAGCTGAGCCCGCGCCCCGCACCTTCATCCCCTACTAAGCACTCAGCCCCCCTACCCGGCAACCCGCTCTTCACCAACAGGATACCACCCTACCATGAAGTCTCGATCAAGTCCCAAAACAGTCTCAGCCGCAAAATATCCCATCCGATGTCTGTGGGGTCACTATCGGCCCCTTCGAGCTTTCTGCCTCTGAGAGATCTTCTCCCGTCCTGCTGCCTTCTCCGCCTGAGTCCGATTCTGCCAGTTCACTAGTCTGTTGCGACCCCGTAATGGCCGCCGTCGCTGCGAGCGCATCCCTCTTCTCCGCAGCCATTTGAGCCTCCCGTTTCTCCCGCTGGCGCCTGTTGCGGGACCTGATGCGCTGCGATTGCCTAATCCGGGGCGGCTTAGGCTGATCTCGCCTACTTTTATGCGACCTGTCCGTCCCCGCTCTATACGACTCCAGCCATTGCCAAACTTCGTCCGGAGTCTGAAAAAAGTGCGTAGTGCCATCCAGTATGATCCGCAACTTGGCCGGATAGAGCAAGGAATATTGGATGCCTTCCTCCCGGAGCTCCTTCTTCACGGCTAGGAACGATGCCCTGTTCTTCTGGACCGCTTGGGTGTAGTCCGGGAAAATCGTGACCTTACTGTTCTCCACCTCATATGGGCCCGACATCCTAGCTCGCTGGATGAGGAGATCTCGGTCCTTGTAGTGGAGGAGCCGCACCACCATCGGTCGGGGGGGGCGGCCAAGCCCCGGCGGGCGAGCTGGTACCCGGTGGGCTCGCTCCAGAGTGAAGAAAGGAGTAAGCCCCTCCGGCGCCACCACTGTGCGGAACCAGTTCTCCATGTAGGCCGCCGCATCCTCCCCCTCAATCCGTTCCGGCAGGCCTACGACCCGCACGTTGTTCCGTCTGTTGCGGCCTTCGGCATCCTCCGCCCGTCGTTCCAGCGAGTCCAACCTGGCCAATATATCCGTGATCTTGTGTTCCGAGGTCACCACCGACGGCTTCAGGTCCAGCAACAGTTGGTCATGGTCCTTGACCCTGTCCACCAGCTTCGCGTGGTCCGCTCGTAGCAGCCCCAGGCCCGTGGCCACTTGGGCGATGTCTTGGTGCAGCGCCTCCTTGGTCGAGGTGATCGCATCGAGTATGGCATCCAAACGTCGGTTCAGCCGCTGCTCCTGATCCAACTCCGGCGAGGGAATCTCGCCCATCCGAGTCGATGTCGCCGGGTCCCCCTCAGCGCGCTCCTCGGCCATCAGCCCTCCGGTCGCCGCCATTCCAGGGTGCTGCGTCACAGGCCCAGGTGCCCGTCTAGTGTCTGCGCTCGTAGCTCAGTGCCAGCTCCCCGGCTCCGGGCAGTGTCCAACGTCGCCGCCTATGCCCTCAGGATCAATGACCAGCTTGGCGATCCCTGTTCAGCTGACCCCCACAGAAGCCTGAGGGGGGAAGGATAAATCTCGGGACGGCGGCCAGCGAGGTCCCCAAGGTCTGGGCGGGGCGAGTCAGCGTCCCCTAGTCTCTGGGTACAGCACCGTTGATCCTAGTGCCTCGATCTATCGATTGCAGGATCTCCTGCCAGTCGGCGACAACTCGGCTCAGAACTGAGGTCCGAGGCCGCCCGACCTCTCCGCCGCCATTTTCTTCTCACTCTCGGCAACACCTCGGCCGCCTCCTCAACTCGCTCTCCTCGGGGCCAGCAGTCCCCCAGCAACTCTCCGATCGTGGCCGGCTGTCCCCCTACACTTCAGAGGGCAGGAGCGTCGACTCCGGGTCGCCCAGGGTACCGAAAACAGGAGAATTAGCGGGATTCCGCGCGGAGCTGCGAGCTCACGCCGCCATCCGGATCGGCGCCCAAACCACGCCCCCGTGTGAAAGGATAAATGTATAGGGAGGACAGTCTATGAAATTTCAGCCTTCAAGAATAGGGATCCTTTTGAGCATCCTGATTAAAACTTACTGCTGGTAGAGTAGTAGGACTCAACCCGAGCTTGATTGAAGGGTAGAAGGAGCGGTGTCTCTTTTTGCTAACAGTAGAGGAGTTCTGTGGTGGGTTAGATGGACGCGCTGCCTACTGGTAAACAGAGTTCATGTATCTATTAATAGGGATTTCTGTAGGAACGTGTGTAAATGTAATTGCAATACGCGTTCAAGTGAAACTCTGGGAATGTAAATGGACAACAATCCAGAGCACACTTTGTGTATCCAATCAGGTATCAAACTTCAAACGGTCAAATGATTAAAGTGATGGGATAGATCATACACGCATAAGTCTTTCAAAATGTATTTTATTGTTCAACAGTGTTCTTTCTTCAGAATCACTGTATATGTCACTCTAGCCTACACGTGTTTCATCACAGCATGTGGCTGTGAATCTTCAGGGCTAAAAGAAAAATAAATAATAAACAAAAAGAAACAATCCAAAACAACATGTAATATGTGTGGAGGGTGGGGACACCAGTGAAGTGGAAACCAAAAAAGATGGGGGTGGGAAAAGGAGTCAAAAAGTGACTTTAGGTGAGAAAACTCACAGGTAGTTCAAAACAACGGGTCTTTATAATTGGCGCGTGAAATAGGTTGTGTGTGGTGACATACGGCCGCTGTACTTTAAACAATGTAAGAGATTCCTAAGTTAATCATAAGCATATAAATTGTGGCGTGCGGTGACTTTACACGGTTAAGTATTGACCCTAAGGTGGTCCAAGCTTTAATAAATCAATCGTAATACCCTATCTCAAGCCTCAAAAGTGAAAAACGGTTGCATTAGGTAGCGTTACGACAATAGCTTCTAAATTTCAAAACATTAATATGACGAGAATACATTAGGCATACGAGTGTGTAGAATTTTGAGGAAATAAATCTGAATATAACGCTGTTTAACTAATCCAAAAATCGTACCCTCTTATCTTGGCATGACAAACTCTAGTTCATGGAAGGGACAAGTATCCATAGATACATAAATGTGAAAAACTAGAGATCAAGAAATTACGTCTAACCCTAATCAGGAATCTACAAGTATTTAAACTAAACATGCTAATCCTCCGAACTAACTCTCCGTTTGAAAAAGGCACATTTGCGTATTTGATTCTGTCATAACTCAAGAATCAAACTGTAATACATCCAGTCATAATCTCTGGTAAAAGCTGGTTTAAATCGTATTAGTTATCACCACGTATGCCGCAACACCTCAATGCCACTCCTCATTATTCTAAAGACCACGTAAATGCTTCATGACAAAGTAAACCTAAGTTGAAATAATCACTTCTACCTGGGTTAAAACATCATTACAACAGAACCCCACCAATCAAATGCAATTGTGGATGTCCTAACTTAGTTAGACGGTCTAAATAAAAAAACCAAAAAAATGACTAAAGGGCCAAAAACGCACGCACTCTATGTTTGGAGAGAAAAATTGGCTAAACGTTCTACGATGCAAGATAGAACGCGCATTCCGGAGAAATAGTTTAAGAGAAAAATGGAGAAAGGGGGTTAATATGTGGACAATTACCTGATCTGAGTGATCAAGGCGCGTTATCTGTTGGTTGAGGAAAAGGAAAGTAATCAATACAAATAATGGGGGCCGGTGTCAGAAAAAGAAAACAAAACAAACTATGATGGAAAAAACTGGAATTAAGAAAAGGACTCACCGGGAGACCGGTGATAATTCCGTCCCGGTCCTAATCGGGATTTTTGCGTTTGGTTGGAGGACGGTACCGTAAGTAATCGGTTACCGTTTCGTCAAAATAGGGGATCGTGTGTAACAAAACACACAGCGTCGGTACTTTAAGGCTACATAAACAAAAGAAGGCAAAATATTAAGGAGGAAAAATTGGGTCGGTGAAAAAATGTAACGCAAGGCAAACATCTAAAGGGAGACCGATTCTCAGGCTTACCTGTTAGCCCGAGGGTTGAGCCGAATGCAGCTCCTGTTTCCGGATGCGGGAACAGACACCACGAGGTTCACGCCCCTAAAATAGGGTAGTTGCCACAAAAAGACTAGACCGCTCAGGGTGATTGACAGTGGGTAAGAATAGAAGAGTTACTAAGTGACTAGGCAGAATCACCCACAAATAGTACAAAGTACCGAAGTATAAGTAAGGGACGCCAAAAAAACGCGAAAAAACGTGAAAGAAGCACCGGGTAAAAAAATATAAAGCTGATAGTAAGACTCCAAGGGAAATTAAAAAAAATTTTTATTAAAAGGGGAAGAAGTTTTTTGAAAGCAGTTAGGAACGGTACAAAGTATTACTCAGGAACTGCGTTTGGTCTCATGAGTACTGTAATGGTAAGGTGTACTGTCAAAAATAGAGCCCGTAAAAGCGTAACACCAACACAATTATATAGTAATCCCTAAAACTTAATCATGTGGTGAGAAACATAAACCATAAAATGATACGGTTTGTTCCAAATGGGGTAAAGATGAAATGAAACGGTTCACTTATGCAACTAGCATGGAACAAGCTCTATAGGAAGATCGATTCATTGAGTAAATGATTTCGAGTTTCAAAAGCGACCCGAAAAATACAAAGGAAAAAAGATCCATTTCAATACTATATAAGGTTTTATCATTCTCCATCGGAAGATTGATCCATAAGTAAATGATATAGAGTTTAAAAAAAGACCCGAGAAATACAAAAGGAACTATGATCCATTCCTCAACTATATAGGGTTTTATCATTCTTATACCTGTGATAGGCCAAAGAAATGTGGAAAACAACTCCCAGCCGGGAGGAGAAGGAAAATATTGTACTCAATGTCTTGGACAGATATATAACCCGAATCATTAATGGGTACAATTGGTGACACTGTTCCTACTAATTCAATCAACTTTTATATCCACATAGTTATTCATAAGAATACAGTTTAGAATAGTTCATATAGACTGTAAACATTCTACGTAAATTCAAATCCGCACAATACTTGTATATTGCTCATTGTTATATTTACCACTGCATATTAACATCATGTGCAGTAGTGATGTCTTATAACTGTTAGTCCTAGCATCTTAGTAGTCATTCACCTAGAAAGAAATGTAATTCATCATCTGTGTTTTGGCCTCTGTTGGTCGAATCCAGACGCATGATCCATAATGCCTCCTGCCTTCTGAGGCGAAGTTCCCTGTTACCACCTCTTATAGAGGGCTGTACCACATCAATGCCATAGAAAGTAAATGACTTATTATCGCCTTGTGCAGGACAAGAGGCCATATGTATGGCCATGGGATAACGTGGGTCCTTAGTGGCATAAGCTCTAGCATGTTCTCTGATGCGTTCCTTAAGTGCCCTGATCGTACTTCCCACATATCTGCTTTTACAAGCGCATTCAATGATATATACAGTGTATTTTGTGTTACAGTTAATGTTGGTGTTAATTGTATACTGTTTCGATCTGTGATCCTGAAATGTTTTGACTCCATGTTTGGCCCACCTGCACATCGGACACATGCCGCATTTGAAAAAACCTTTGGACTTCTGAGTTAGCCAGTCACAATTTCTTGTCGCTTTGGGCACAGTAGGACTTAGCCTATTCTTCAGATTTCTCCCTTTACGAAAAGTAATTTGAGGATGATTGCCAATAGCCTCAGTCAAAGTTCTGTCCGCACTAAGGATGCCCCAATGTTTCTGGAAACTTTTTCGTATTACAGGACTCAGTTCATTAAAGTCTGTCACAAGTCTCACTGGTTGTTTTCTGATATCAGTTTTTGGGCGTCTGGCTGCCAATGTTGATTCTCTGCTGGTTTTAGTGATCTTTTGGCCAGCTTTGGAAATGATTTGAGGATTATAACCTCTGTTGAAGAACCTGGACTGCATGTCTTGTAAGCAAGTTTCAAATTCCTGATCTTCACTACAGTTTCGCCTGGCTCGTATGAATTCTCCATATGGGATTCCATTTTTTTGAAGATCAGGATGACAACTTTTGTTGTGAAGTATTGAGTTACATGCTGTTTCTTTGCGGAACAATCTACTATGTAGGATACCATCCTTGACGTATAGTTCTAGGTCTAAAAAGGACACACTTGTAGAGCTAATGTGTGTGGTGAAGCGCATGTTCATATCATTGTCATTCAAGTATACACAGAATTCTTCAAGTGTAGTGTTAGATCCTGACCAGATTAAGAGACAATCGTCTATGTAGCGACCCCAATAGACAATATTATCAATCCATTTACTGCCCTTGATGCTCCAGATCATGTTAGCCTCCAGAGCACCCATATATATGTTGGCAAAAGAAGGAGAAAACCTTGAGCCCATGGCCACTCCTCTAATTTGTCTGTACCATTTTCTGTCAAAAACAAAGAAATTCTGGTTTAAAATGATCTCCATCATCGTTATCAGCATCTTCGTGTGTTCAAGTAGAGTAATTGGTCTGGTGTTCAAAGCTTTTGTGACCGCCTGTAATCCAAGTTCTGGTTCAATGGAAGTATAGAGCGAGACAACATCCAGGGTTGCCATAATCAGACCTGGTTGCCATGAGATGTCCGTTAAGATACTAAGAATGTGTTTCGAATCTTGAATATAGGATGGCAGATTTTTTACCAGTGGACTCAGAAATGTGTCAACATACTGGGAGAGTCTCTCAGTTGGACCCCCGATCCCAGATACGATTGGTCTACCAGGGGGAAAAGGTGCGGTTTTATGAACCTTAGGTAGTGTATAGAGCCATGGATAGGAAGGGCGTGTAACCTTGAGAAACATGTATTCAGCATCATTAATCAGACATGACTCTTTCCATTCTCTTAGATGGTTGTTGATCAATATTGTAACCGGGCCCATGGGATTATTAGGAATGGTTTCATAACAGGAATTGTCCGAGAGTTGAGAAAAGATTTCTGTGTTGTAGTCCACCTTGTTCATGACAACTACGTTACCTCCTTTATCAGCTTCACGGATGATAATGTCCTGGTTGTCACTCAGAGTTTTTAGCGCTATTCTCTCTTCTCTAGTTAGATTGTCATTAATCCTGGGACTACGTTTGGCGATTTTGTTCTCGTGCTTGTTAATGTCCTCCAAAACGAGTTTATAGAAGGTGTCAATTGCGTTGCCGCTCGGAAGTGTTGGTGTCCATTTGGATTTGTTTTTTAGGCCACTGTCTATTGTGTCATCAGTCTTCAGTTCTAAGTTTGTTAATAGGTCATTAAATGAATTTGGTGGGTCATCAAAGTCCGTGATTGACAGTAAGAGGTGTGATGCTAAGACCTCTTGGATACTGATAGGGTTAGTAGTAGTCTCTTCTAGGTCATCATGAACAGTTGTATGTTCTATTGGGGTGCCCCAGAAATGTTTTTTGAGTTTGAGTCCTCTGATATACTTGAACAAATCGATTTTCATCCTACATGGATCGCCTTGGTCCATAGGATTGAAGCTAAGGCCTTTGCTCAATAATGAGATCATATCCTTGTCCAGGTTCATAGATGAAAGGTTAATCACCTGTACATCCTGACCAATTGAATTCATCACTTCTTGGTGCCTGACCTCAGTTTCTCTCTGTAGTCGTCTTTGTCCTCCTCTCTGGCCTCTGCGGGTTTTACGTGTGTTGGGTTTACTCTGGTTCGGCTGGTAATTTTCATTGTCCTGACTTCCCGAGAAAAAGCACTGCTGGTTCCGGAGGTTGTTGGCATCACTCTTGGATCTTGATTGGCGGTTGCGTTATCTTCAGGTTCGCTCTCCGTTTCCGGAACACTGCTAAGAGAGGTGTTGCTTGAGGATATATTAGATGCACCAGTTTTGGCACTTTGTTGGTTGTTAGTTGCTTGTTGGTTGTTAGGAGGTTTGCGTGTTTGTTGGTCATATTTCTTGGCAAAAGTAAAAACTCTTCCTTCACGGTAGTCTGCTTCATCTCTTCGTATCTGTCTTGCCTTACGGTCTTTAAGATCATTTTGATGTTTGGTCAAGATGTCTTCAAGAATTTTATAGTTTTTCTCAGTTGCATCCTTGAGATTGAGAGCTTCTATCTCCTTCTCTAGTTCCACAATTTCTGCCTGTAATTTGGTTACTTTTCGGTCTGCATTTTCTATTAAAATTCTCATTAGGTTGGTCGAATTCATGGTTACTGATTCCTCCCATTTGTTCAGGAGGTCGTCGTCGAGATCATCAAAGGTTGGAAAGGTCTGTGATCGAAGACCTCTCGGGATTCTTTGTACCCTTAGATATTGTTTCAGAGTTGCGCCGTCCCACCAGCGCGAGTTCTCTGTTTTTTTAAGTCGTTCCAGTTTAAGAAATTTTTGTTTCAGGCTGGTTCCCGTTTGCTGATTTCCACTTGTCCTGGTGGTAGCTGGATGAGTGCCTTTGGAGAGATTTTCAAACATCTCGGAGGCGATCTTATCCCTATCCATTGTGAATCTAATAGTAATTGGGTTGAAACCGTAGTGGCTGCCTTCCTGAGTCAAGAATATATAAATAGTCACGGAACAGGTTTTTAAGTATTCAGGAAAATGGCGCTCAGCTTGTCACGGTAAGTATAAAAGTCTCGCGATATAAAATTAGGTGCTTCTTGGCAGAGGAAAACCTTAACCTCTGTGAGAGAAGAGGTTCAGAGACCTCTCTCTAATGTAAATGGACAACAATCCAGAGCACACTTTGTGTATCCAATCAGGTATCAAACTTCAAACGGTCAAATGATTAAAGTGATGGGATAGATCATACACGCATAAGTCTTTCAAAATGTATTTTATTGTTCAACAGTGTTCTTTCTTCAGAATCACTGTATATGTCACTCTAGCCTACACGTGTTTCATCACAGCATGTGGCTGTGAATCTTCAGGGCTGTTGAACAATAAAATACATTTTGAAAGACTTATGCGTGTATGATCTATCCCATCACTTTAATCATTTGACCGTTTGAAGTTTGATACCTGATTGGATACACAAAGTGTGCTCTGGATTGTTGTCCATTTACATTAGAGAGAGGTCTCTGAACCTCTTCTCTCACAGAGGTTAAGGTTTTCCTCTGCCAAGAAGCACCTAATTTTATATCGCGAGACTTTTATACTTACCGTGACAAGCTGAGCGCCATTTTCCTGAATACTTAAAAACCTGTTCCGTGACTATTTATATATTCTTGACTCAGGAAGGCAGCCACTACGGTTTCAACCCAATTACTATTAGATTCACAATGGATAGGGATAAGATCGCCTCCGAGATGTTTGAAAATCTCTCCAAAGGCACTCATCCAGCTACCACCAGGACAAGTGGAAATCAGCAAACGGGAACCAGCCTGAAACAAAAATTTCTTAAACTGGAACGACTTAAAAAAACAGAGAACTCGCGCTGGTGGGACGGCGCAACTCTGAAACAATATCTAAGGGTACAAAGAATCCCGAGAGGTCTTCGATCACAGACCTTTCCAACCTTTGATGATCTCGACGACGACCTCCTGAACAAATGGGAGGAATCAGTAACCATGAATTCGACCAACCTAATGAGAATTTTAATAGAAAATGCAGACCGAAAAGTAACCAAATTACAGGCAGAAATTGTGGAACTAGAGAAGGAGATAGAAGCTCTCAATCTCAAGGATGCAACTGAGAAAAACTATAAAATTCTTGAAGACATCTTGACCAAACATCAAAATGATCTTAAAGACCGTAAGGCAAGACAGATACGAAGAGATGAAGCAGACTACCGTGAAGGAAGAGTTTTTACTTTTGCCAAGAAATATGACCAACAAACACGCAAACCTCCTAACAACCAACAAGCAACTAACAACCAACAAAGTGCCAAAACTGGTGCATCTAATATATCCTCAAGCAACACCTCTCTTAGCAGTGTTCCGGAAACGGAGAGCGAACCTGAAGATAACGCAACCGCCAATCAAGATCCAAGAGTGATGCCAACAACCTCCGGAACCAGCAGTGCTTTTTCTCGGGAAGTCAGGACAATGAAAATTACCAGCCGAACCAGAGTAAACCCAACACACGTAAAACCCGCAGAGGCCAGAGAGGAGGACAAAGACGACTACAGAGAGAAACTGAGGTCAGGCACCAAGAAGTGATGAATTCAATTGGTCAGGATGTACAGGTGATTAACCTTTCATCTATGAACCTGGACAAGGATATGATCTCATTATTGAGCAAAGGCCTTAGCTTCAATCCTATGGACCAAGGCGATCCATGTAGGATGAAAATCGATTTGTTCAAGTATATCAGAGGACTCAAACTCAAAAAACATTTCTGGGGCACCCCAATAGAACATACAACTGTTCATGATGACCTAGAAGAGACTACTACTAACCCTATCAGTATCCAAGAGGTCTTAGCATCACACCTCTTACTGTCAATCACGGACTTTGATGACCCACCAAATTCATTTAATGACCTATTAACAAACTTAGAACTGAAGACTGATGACACAATAGACAGTGGCCTAAAAAACAAATCCAAATGGACACCAACACTTCCGAGCGGCAACGCAATTGACACCTTCTATAAACTCGTTTTGGAGGACATTAACAAGCACGAGAACAAAATCGCCAAACGTAGTCCCAGGATTAATGACAATCTAACTAGAGAAGAGAGAATAGCGCTAAAAACTCTGAGTGACAACCAGGACATTATCATCCGTGAAGCTGATAAAGGAGGTAACGTAGTTGTCATGAACAAGGTGGACTACAACACAGAAATCTTTTCTCAACTCTCGGACAATTCCTGTTATGAAACCATTCCTAATAATCCCATGGGCCCGGTTACAATATTGATCAACAACCATCTAAGAGAATGGAAAGAGTCATGTCTGATTAATGATGCTGAATACATGTTTCTCAAGGTTACACGCCCTTCCTATCCATGGCTCTATACACTACCTAAGGTTCATAAAACCGCACCTTTTCCCCCTGGTAGACCAATCGTATCTGGGATCGGGGGTCCAACTGAGAGACTCTCCCAGTATGTTGACACATTTCTGAGTCCACTGGTAAAAAATCTGCCATCCTATATTCAAGATTCGAAACACATTCTTAGTATCTTAACGGACATCTCATGGCAACCAGGTCTGATTATGGCAACCCTGGATGTTGTCTCGCTCTATACTTCCATTGAACCAGAACTTGGATTACAGGCGGTCACAAAAGCTTTGAACACCAGACCAATTACTCTACTTGAACACACGAAGATGCTGATAACGATGATGGAGATCATTTTAAACCAGAATTTCTTTGTTTTTGACAGAAAATGGTACAGACAAATTAGAGGAGTGGCCATGGGCTCAAGGTTTTCTCCTTCTTTTGCCAACATATATATGGGTGCTCTGGAGGCTAACATGATCTGGAGCATCAAGGGCAGTAAATGGATTGATAATATTGTCTATTGGGGTCGCTACATAGACGATTGTCTCTTAATCTGGTCAGGATCTAACACTACACTTGAAGAATTCTGTGTATACTTGAATGACAATGATATGAACATGCGCTTCACCACACACATTAGCTCTACAAGTGTGTCCTTTTTAGACCTAGAACTATACGTCAAGGATGGTATCCTACATAGTAGATTGTTCCGCAAAGAAACAGCATGTAACTCAATACTTCACAACAAAAGTTGTCATCCTGATCTTCAAAAAAATGGAATCCCATATGGAGAATTCATACGAGCCAGGCGAAACTGTAGTGAAGATCAGGAATTTGAAACTTGCTTACAAGACATGCAGTCCAGGTTCTTCAACAGAGGTTATAATCCTCAAATCATTTCCAAAGCTGGCCAAAAGATCACTAAAACCAGCAGAGAATCAACATTGGCAGCCAGACGCCCAAAAACTGATATCAGAAAACAACCAGTGAGACTTGTGACAGACTTTAATGAACTGAGTCCTGTAATACGAAAAAGTTTCCAGAAACATTGGGGCATCCTTAGTGCGGACAGAACTTTGACTGAGGCTATTGGCAATCATCCTCAAATTACTTTTCGTAAAGGGAGAAATCTGAAGAATAGGCTAAGTCCTACTGTGCCCAAAGCGACAAGAAATTGTGACTGGCTAACTCAGAAGTCCAAAGGTTTTTTCAAATGCGGCATGTGTCCGATGTGCAGGTGGGCCAAACATGGAGTCAAAACATTTCAGGATCACAGATCGAAACAGTATACAATTAACACCAACATTAACTGTAACACAAAATACACTGTATATATCATTGAATGCGCTTGTAAAAGCAGATATGTGGGAAGTACGATCAGGGCACTTAAGGAACGCATCAGAGAACATGCTAGAGCTTATGCCACTAAGGACCCACGTTATCCCATGGCCATACATATGGCCTCTTGTCCTGCACAAGGCGATAATAAGTCATTTACTTTCTATGGCATTGATGTGGTACAGCCCTCTATAAGAGGTGGTAACAGGGAACTTCGCCTCAGAAGGCAGGAGGCATTATGGATCATGCGTCTGGATTCGACCAACAGAGGCCAAAACACAGATGATGAATTACATTTCTTTCTAGGTGAATGACTACTAAGATGCTAGGACTAACAGTTATAAGACATCACTACTGCACATGATGTTAATATGCAGTGGTAAATATAACAATGAGCAATATACAAGTATTGTGCGGATTTGAATTTACGTAGAATGTTTACAGTCTATATGAACTATTCTAAACTGTATTCTTATGAATAACTATGTGGATATAAAAGTTGATTGAATTAGTAGGAACAGTGTCACCAATTGTACCCATTAATGATTCGGGTTATATATCTGTCCAAGACATTGAGTACAATATTTTCCTTCTCCTCCCGGCTGGGAGTTGTTTTCCACATTTCTTTGGCCTATCACAGGTATAAGAATGATAAAACCCTATATAGTTGAGGAATGGATCATAGTTCCTTTTGTATTTCTCGGGTCTTTTTTTAAACTCTATATCATTTACTTATGGATCAATCTTCCGATGGAGAATGATAAAACCTTATATAGTATTGAAATGGATCTTTTTTCCTTTGTATTTTTCGGGTCGCTTTTGAAACTCGAAATCATTTACTCAATGAATCGATCTTCCTATAGAGCTTGTTCCATGCTAGTTGCATAAGTGAACCGTTTCATTTCATCTTTACCCCATTTGGAACAAACCGTATCATTTTATGGTTTATGTTTCTCACCACATGATTAAGTTTTAGGGATTACTATATAATTGTGTTGGTGTTACGCTTTTACGGGCTCTATTTTTGACAGTACACCTTACCATTACAGTACTCATGAGACCAAACGCAGTTCCTGAGTAATACTTTGTACCGTTCCTAACTGCTTTCAAAAAACTTCTTCCCCTTTTAATAAAAAATTTTTTTAATTTCCCTTGGAGTCTTACTATCAGCTTTATATTTTTTTACCCGGTGCTTCTTTCACGTTTTTTCGCGTTTTTTTGGCGTCCCTTACTTATACTTCGGTACTTTGTACTATTTGTGGGTGATTCTGCCTAGTCACTTAGTAACTCTTCTATTCTTACCCACTGTCAATCACCCTGAGCGGTCTAGTCTTTTTGTGGCAACTACCCTATTTTAGGGGCGTGAACCTCGTGGTGTCTGTTCCCGCATCCGGAAACAGGAGCTGCATTCGGCTCAACCCTCGGGCTAACAGGTAAGCCTGAGAATCGGTCTCCCTTTAGATGTTTGCCTTGCGTTACATTTTTTCACCGACCCAATTTTTCCTCCTTAATATTTTGCCTTCTTTTGTTTATGTAGCCTTAAAGTACCGACGCTGTGTGTTTTGTTACACACGATCCCCTATTTTGACGAAACGGTAACCGATTACTTACGGTACCGTCCTCCAACCAAACGCAAAAATCCCGATTAGGACCGGGACGGAATTATCACCGGTCTCCCGGTGAGTCCTTTTCTTAATTCCAGTTTTTTCCATCATAGTTTGTTTTGTTTTCTTTTTCTGACACCGGCCCCCATTATTTGTATTGATTACTTTCCTTTTCCTCAACCAACAGATAACGCGCCTTGATCACTCAGATCAGGTAATTGTCCACATATTAACCCCCTTTCTCCATTTTTCTCTTAAACTATTTCTCCGGAATGCGCGTTCTATCTTGCATCGTAGAACGTTTAGCCAATTTTTCTCTCCAAACATAGAGTGCGTGCGTTTTTGGCCCTTTAGTCATTTTTTTGGTTTTTTTATTTAGACCGTCTAACTAAGTTAGGACATCCACAATTGCATTTGATTGGTGGGGTTCTGTTGTAATGATGTTTTAACCCAGGTAGAAGTGATTATTTCAACTTAGGTTTACTTTGTCATGAAGCATTTACGTGGTCTTTAGAATAATGAGGAGTGGCATTGAGGTGTTGCGGCATACGTGGTGATAACTAATACGATTTAAACCAGCTTTTACCAGAGATTATGACTGGATGTATTACAGTTTGATTCTTGAGTTATGACAGAATCAAATACGCAAATGTGCCTTTTTCAAACGGAGAGTTAGTTCGGAGGATTAGCATGTTTAGTTTAAATACTTGTAGATTCCTGATTAGGGTTAGACGTAATTTCTTGATCTCTAGTTTTTCACATTTATGTATCTATGGATACTTGTCCCTTCCATGAACTAGAGTTTGTCATGCCAAGATAAGAGGGTACGATTTTTGGATTAGTTAAACAGCGTTATATTCAGATTTATTTCCTCAAAATTCTACACACTCGTATGCCTAATGTATTCTCGTCATATTAATGTTTTGAAATTTAGAAGCTATTGTCGTAACGCTACCTAATGCAACCGTTTTTCACTTTTGAGGCTTGAGATAGGGTATTACGATTGATTTATTAAAGCTTGGACCACCTTAGGGTCAATACTTAACCGTGTAAAGTCACCGCACGCCACAATTTATATGCTTATGATTAACTTAGGAATCTCTTACATTGTTTAAAGTACAGCGGCCGTATGTCACCACACACAACCTATTTCACGCGCCAATTATAAAGACCCGTTGTTTTGAACTACCTGTGAGTTTTCTCACCTAAAGTCACTTTTTGACTCCTTTTCCCACCCCCATCTTTTTTGGTTTCCACTTCACTGGTGTCCCCACCCTCCACACATATTACATGTTGTTTTGGATTGTTTCTTTTTGTTTATTATTTATTTTTCTTTTAGCCCTGAAGATTCACAGCCACATGCTGTGATGAAACACGTGTAGGCTAGAGTGACATATACAGTGATTCTGAAGAAAGAACACTGTTGAACAATAAAATACATTTTGAAAGACTTATGCGTGTATGATCTATCCCATCACTTTAATCATTTGACCGTTTGAAGTTTGATACCTGATTGGATACACAAAGTGTGCTCTGGATTGTTGTCCATTTACATTAGAGAGAGGTCTCTGAACCTCTTCTCTCACAGAGGTTAAGGTTTTCCTCTGCCAAGAAGCACCTAATTTTATATCGCGAGACTTTTATACTTACCGTGACAAGCTGAGCGCCATTTTCCTGAATACTTAAAAACCTGTTCCGTGACTATTTATAAACTCTGGGAATGTATCTAAGGAGGTGAAAAAGATCTCTGTATGCGCTTTCCTAGAGAAGCGAGTTCGTTATTGCCTGACAGAAGGGTAAAGCCAGTAGTGTTGCTTTATCAGCGAGTCTAAAAAATTCTGAGGAGATAAGCGTCGTCTACTCCGGTTACAGAATATTTGTGAGATTGAACATTCTATCACTTTATTAATGAAATAGATTAGTGGAACTGTTATGTGTAAGTTACTAACTGATTTTGTAAAATATCTTGCAAATACGGCTTTCTGAAAAAACCCTGTAAAGGAGGGGTCAGTCGGCGCTGCAGAAGCCGGAGCGCTGGTGACGTCAAAAGTGTCGCGCTGGGATTGGTCTGCGTGACCAAGACAGAGTAGAGCTGATTGGTTCATCACAGAAAGCTGTAAAAGCTATTGGTTAAGCACTATAGTTATGCATCGAGTTCTTACTAGTGCATTAGTGCGAATCGCGCTGTGATAGGTTGGTGTTACGGAATCAGCAACAGAATAGCACGCGATCTTTTGAGAGTAGGGAAAGTTTATTGAAAACGTCATATTATTATTACTAGCAGCCCGTCCCGACCTTGTCCGGGAGCAACAGGCTTCCCTGACCCCCGCCCACCCCGACATTGTCCAGCAGCCTGGGCCCCCACCCGGCCCGTCCCCGCCTGCCCCGACATGGGTCGCCTTACCTCAGCCGCCGCTCCTCCCGCCTGTCCGCTGCTCGCACCGCTGCTGGCCTGTCCGCTGCTCCTTACGTCACCGCTCCTCCCCCGCGCCATGTCCGCCGCTCCCTTACCTCAGCCGCCGCTCCTCCAGCCTGTCCGCTGCTCGCACCGCCGCTGGCCTGTCCGCTGCTCCTCACGTCACCGCTCCTCCCCCGCGCCATGTCTGCCGCTCCTCATCGCGTTCCTGGACGCCGCTCCTCCCCGCGCTCCTGACTTGAGCACGCACGTCGCGGCCGGCGCTACTTCGGAGGGACTACTTTTTTTTTTACTGTACATTTTTTAATTACCGTTTGTTTTTTACATTTATATAGCCTATAACCATCTACACACCCTGACGATTACAACGGTGTATGGGGTGTGTGGATTGGCGCTGTGGTTCCCGAGTTTACCCGCCTCAAAGGCTGAAAGTTCTTCCTTTATTATAGTAGTATAGATGACGATGACTAGAAGAAGCCTTCATGGTTTAAAAGACTGAAAAATGTGTTTGTAAAAGACAAAGAGGTAGTTACACGAGAGGGAAAAATACTTCCTTCACCGAAAACACCTGCTTCTTACATGTTGTCGAAATATGGATATCATACATGTGTTTGGTTGGATAATTGGATACAGTATACCAAGGATGATGGTGTGTTAGCCTTTCCAGAAGGAGGATCGTTTGATGTGGCAATTCTGAGGAATTTGAGAGACAAAATGATAAAACTTGAACCGAGACCTAGACCAACTCAGTTTGAAGCATTGGTTGAGTGGGAAGATGAGATGCATGAAATGGAAAGCGAAAGATTGAGCAGGCATCCTAGACCAAGAGGTAGAGGTAAAGATTTGTGGAGAGAGACCCATGAGACAAGGATGCGAAGATGGAGGGACAGTAACATGTGCGATGGCATGTATCCGGTCAGATTAGTAGAAGAATATGAGGGACGAAAAAGTGTAGAGAAGAAGAAGAATATTGACTTAGGGAATCAAGGCTATGGTGACAGTGAATCAGAGGATGCTATGTTAGAGGAAATATTAAATAGAAGACCGCCACCATATCAACCAAGTTCTTTACGGACTACTCCAAATGCCCCAATGATAGAAGAAAAAGTTAATGAAACATCAGAACAGCCTTCAAATTTTAGAGATTTTCCTGAAAGAGTAGAAACGAGATATGTCCCGAGTAACCCAATAGGAGAAGCTAGAATTACAGGTACCCCTGTACGAAGAAATGATTTACACAGGATTGCCTAAGCCCAGAAAGACAAAACAATAAGCAGCAAAGTATGTCTGAATGTGAACGATCTGCACATGAAGTGGTTCAGAATCTAACTAGAAATATGGAAGCCGTAACTGTCCCAGTAACGATAGGACCTGTGATACCAGTATTTGATGATCAGAAAATAAGAGAACCAAGACTAACAATTCCATTACAACAAAGCCTGCAGAGAGCAAGAGAAAGTAATTATCCAGATTTATCAGAAATAAGGCAGAATACAAGTGTAAATCCACCAAAATTAACTTTAAATAAAAATTTGACATGTGGATTCCTGACAGGAGCAGAATCTGACTTTGCAACTCCAGAGAGAAGTACAGACAAAATAGATTTAACACAAACGCCTAGAGATCCATTAGACAGAGAATTGAGTGAATGGATTAAAACGCTAAAATTAAAAGAGCAGGAATCAAAAGTGCTGGATGTGGCCAAATTAAAAGTAGATATGGAGGAATTAATAATTGGAACGATTGGGACAGATAGATAAAAAAATTACCAGGATGATGGGCTCATGTTTCTATGTAAAAGTATAACATGGAGAGCTAAGACAATGTATGATCAGTTTGAATAAGTGGCAAGTGAATATGGAATAGAGTTTGCAAAAATAAAATCCTTGCAGAAAACTTAGAGTGGATTTTGCAGAAAGAGACATTGAGAACATGAATACTGCTGGAATTCAGATAAAAGATTTAATAGTGCTATTGCGAAAATGGGGTGATGTAGGTAAATGGCGAGTCAAGTGGGCAAAGAAGAAAGAGGAGAATAGTGATAAATCAACATTAGCTTTTGCAGTTAGAGAAAAAGAAAAAATGGTACCTGAATTCCCTATGAGAGATGTTCCTGGAGGAGGATATGTACATGTTCCTTGGAGCAGACAAGATATATTATCATTTACAAATGATTTCCCTAGATTAAGAGAAAAACCAGTAGAATGGTACCGACAAGTTGACAGATTTGTAAAGGTATCAAAGGTATTGGGGATTGATGTAGAAGGATTTTTTTACATAGTGGTGCCAGCAGATTTGTGGACAGAATGTAAAATATCTGTGGATTGGCAAAGAGAGGAGTATCCTAGAGATGAGAAAACAGGAGCTCCATCACCGGGTGTGATGAGAAAGTTTGAACAAGTGATAGTGTGGTTAAAAAACAAAATACCTCCAAAAGAGACTGGGTAAAGATAGATAGGACTACCCAGGAGCTGAAAGAAACTGCGCATTCTTTTTTATGAAAGGTTGTTGTTAGTTTTCAAATAGTTTAGTGGTTATGAGGAATTAAGTGAAAAAGACAAGAACCATTTCGTGTATAGATTTATATATGGATTAAGACCAGAAATTTCAGATATGATTAGACGTAGCATGATGGATTGGCAATCGAGTTCAGTAGATAAGGTATTGAGACAAGCAAAATACTATAGTGAAGAGATTGATGCAAAACAAAAGAAATTAAAAGAGAAAGCTATGTGGGCACAAGTGAAAGTAGCAGAACAACAAGTGGCACAAATGGAGGGCAAGAATGTAGGGGATCAAAGTGGGTTTAAAGGCAAACCTAAATTGTTAGGGAACAATGATGAAATGAAAAAGAAAATGCCATGTTTTAATTGCGGCAAGTTAGGGCATTGGAAACGAGAGTGTAAATGTCCGCCTAGAGTTAATGGGGACCATACATCATTGAATTCACAGGTGCAGTTTGAGGTAAATCAACAGCAGTCAGAGCAACAGCAGATAGCAAATCAGCAAAGTCAGGTGCCACAACCGCCACTGCCAAATAGTGGAGATGAACAGAGTGTCTGAATTAAGCAGACCACTCTTACCCAGACCATCAGGGCTTGATCCATCACTGTTTTTTAGCTCACTGCACCATCCCAGCTCAGAACCTGGCTACATGCAAATTAGTCTGTCCCTGGCCCAGTGCATCATGGGAACAGGGCAGACCAAACTACCAAGCCAATTCTTATACTGGGAAGGAAACAAGCTTCTGGGGGACCGGTTTCTGTCATTTCAGCCGTCTTCGGCCCGGCTTGCTTGAATCCTGATGGTGCAGTGAGCAAGGGACTCATGTCTGAGTATACCCTTCCACGCTTATGGTGGACAAAATGATTCAGAAAAGGGGGTGGTGATGAACAGAGTGTCTGAATTAAGCAGACCACTCTTACCCAGTCCAAAGATCAGGGCTTGATCCATCACCGTTTTTTAGCTCACTGCACCATCCCAGCTCAGAACCTGGCTACATGCAAATTAGTCTGTCCCTGGCCCAGTGCATCATCAATCAATCAATCAATCAAAGACATTTGTAGAGCGCACTACTTACCCGTAGGGTATCAAGGCGCTGGGGGGAGGGGGGTGCCGTTACTGCTCGAACAGCCAGGTCTTCAGCTTCTTCCTGAAGGAGAGGTGGTCTTGGGTCAGGCGCAGGTCGGTCGGGAGGGAGTTCCAGGTCTTGGCGGCCAGGTAGGAGAAGGACCTTCCTCCTGTTGTCGCTCTTCGGATGCGGGGGACGGCGGCGAGGGCGTGGTTGGCTGATCGGAGGTGGCGTTTGGGAGCGTAGAAGTTGATTCGGTTGTTGAGGTAGCTCGGGCCTTGGTCATGTAGGGCTTTGTGTGCGTGGGTGAGGAGGCGGAAGGTGATTCTTTTGTTGACGGGGAGCCAATGCAGGTCTCTCAGATGTCCGGAGATGTGGCTGGTTCGTGGGATGTCGAGGATGAGTCTGGCTGAGGCGTTCTGGATCCGCTGGAGTCTCTTCTGGAGCTTGGCGGTGGTACCCGCGTAGAGGGCGTTGCCGTAGTCCAGTCGGCTGGTGACGAGGGCCTGGGTGACGGTCTTCCTGGTCTCGGTGGGGATCCACCAGAAGATCTTTCGTAGCATGCGTAGGATTTTGAAGCATGCCGAGGAGACGTTGTTGACTTGCCTGGTCATGGAGAGGGAGGAGTCCAGGATGAATCCCAGGTTGCGTGCGTGGTCTGTCGGTTTGGGTGCGGTGCCCAGGGCTGGAGGCCACCAGGAGTCGTCCCAGGCGGAGGGGGAAGAGCCCAGGATGAGGACCTCCGGGGTCCAGGAACAGGGCAGACCAAACTACCAAGCCAATTCTTATACTGGGAAGGAAACAAGCTTCCGGGGGACCGGTTTCTGGCATTTCAGCCGTCTTCGGCCCGGCTTGCTTGAATCCTGATGGTGCAGTGAGCAAAGGACTCATGTCTGAGTATACCCTTCCACTCTTATGGTGGACAAAATGATTCAGAAAAGGGGGTGGTGATGAACAGAGTGTCTGAATTAAGCAGACCACTCTTACCCAGTCCAAAGATCAGGGCTTGATCCATCACCGTTTTTTAGCTCACTGCACCATCCCAGCTCAGAACCTGGCTACATGCAAATTAGTCTGTCCCTGGCCCAGTGCATCATGGGAACAGGGCAGACCAAACTACCAAGCCAATTCTTACACTGGGAAGGAAACAAGCTTCCAGGGGACCGGTTTCTGGCATTTCAGCCGTCTTCGGCCCGGCTTGGTTGAATCCTGATGGTGCAGTGAACAAGGGACTCATGTCTGAGTATACCCTTCCACGCTTATGGTGGACAAAATGATTCAGAAAAGGGGATGGTGATGAACAGAGTGTCTGAATTAAGCAGACCACTCTTACAGTCCAAAGATCAGGGCTTGATCCATCACTGTTTTTTTGCTCACTGCACCATCCCAGCTCAGAACCTGGCTACATGCAAATTAGTCTGTCCCTGGCCCAATGCATCATGGGAACAGGGCAGACCAAACTACCAAGCCAATTCTTATACTGGGTAGGAAACAAGCTTCCGGGGGACCGGTTTCTGGCATTTCAGCCGTCTTCGGCCTGGCTTGCTTGAATCCTGATGGTGCAGTGAGCAAGGAACTCATGTCTGAGTATACCCTTCCAATGCTCAGAGCCTGGGAAGAAAACTTGATGTTTTGAATGCAAAGAAGCGCCTAGGCCAAAGACTGTCCTAAACAATGCCCCATTATTTTTCCACTGACATGTTATAAAATTAATGTCGTAATGGTGAGAGGATGCTCACCCAGCCTGAATTGACCAATCAGAGTTTTGAATGAGTAGTGTAAGTTACATTTTAGATAGATTAAGCTTGAGAAATAAGGTATAAAAACCCCTGGATTTGTAAGGTTGGGGTCGCTTTTTCCATTTCTATCGGAGATGCTGACCGATTCCTAGATGTAAGAACTCTTATGTTTTTTCCTATTTGTTGTTTTGCAGGATTCTAAGTATAAGATGAGGGTGTTAGTTAGGGATGCTAGGGAAGAATAATTTTGGAACTATCTGTTCTTTGCTAAACTTTAACTGAATTCTAAAATAAAGCAATTTTCTTGAGCTCTAAATAAAATGATCATTTTGAAATAAAGTTAATATTGCTGAATAAAGATTTTGACTAATGCATAAATATCAGACATAATAAAGTTTTGCTTTTAATAAAATTGGGAAATGGAATCTTAAAAGCTGGTCTTGTGAATTTCTTACGCCTAATTTTCTTTCTAGCAGATCCATTGCCATTATGGTGGTGTGTCTGAATAAATTAATGTTATAATGAAACCATGGTAAATGTTTAAATATTACAGGCATAAATAATAAATAGATTGAATAGGTTTAGACGCTCCACCAAATGTTACAGCATTTCTCCATTGCGATTCACCAGAAGCCTTGAAGCCAAGTGTAAGTGAACAGAGTAAATGCGCAGTGTTATGGGCCCCACTGGTGCATGTTTTGAGTGTTTAAAGGTTTCAGGGAAGTGGTGAGTGATGACTAGAAATAATTTCTGGAGTCGCGCTGTAGCACACCCACCTGACACTCCGGTACATGGAGAAATGACAGTCCAGAAACTATGTGTATCGCCAGGCACGGTCCAGGAACAGTGCGCCGATAACGCAGCACCAAGAATGGGGATGTTGGGACCAACAGTGGATCGTCACCACTGAAAAGAAGCTCAAGCAGACCCTCCAGGATATCGCGATTTGCAAAAAAATCGCGAAATCGGCCGAACGCCGCAAATCCCGCGATATTTGCCCAAACGCCCGCGAAATCCGCCGTTTTGCCAGCCATTCCAGGATTTCGAGGGATTTAGAGCCCTCTCCGCCTCCCACCATTATATTGTGAGGGCGCAGAGCCCTCCACAGTCCGGTGCCTGGTGTCCAGGCCTTACCTCCAGGTGTGATGTACACGCACTCGAGCTCCAATTCGTACATCAGCGTGCCCTTGTACTTCAGGTTGGGGTCGGGTGCCGTGTCTTTTGAGAGTGGTTGGTGCCGTGCCGACACCTGCTGAACAAAGGCGCCCAGCATTTTGAACTTCGGAAACACCAATGAACGCTTCTGTTCGTCTACAGTGGTCCAAGGTTCATTGCATGCCCCCAGTCTCCTCGGGCAGCAGTCACAGGTGTGCCTCCTCTACTGTTGCGCAGTAAATTAAAGTGCTGCCCCTCGTGTTGTGTGACTTTGAAGTTTGCTAGTGGTGATCTGGCTGCTGTCCCCACTCCCGAAGCAATGTGTGCTCTGAGGCCTCTTGGTGTCTCCTCCGCCAGTGCAGACGTAATCTGCCAGGGCTATCCCTGCCCCGCCACTTCCTTTCCTCAGTTTTACATGGAAAACTTCTACTGAAGTGAGGGGAGACGCGCGCTGCCCGCCTGTCATCTGGGCCCTTCAGTAAGTCATGCCGGGCTCTGCTTTTCGTATCGCGCCGAACACTTGTTTGTGTTTCATAATCACACAGGTTCGGCTGTTTAATAACCCCTTTTGTTTGAAGAGCCAATCTTCCAAATTGTAAAATGTGTTAAATAAAAACTGGCAGGGCGAATCCTGACCAATGGAAACCTCGCTAGTGAGTGGATATTTTTCTAGACAACACAACAGGTGGTGTTTGTATTATCTTGGATAAGACTTGTGTGTTTGCACATGTTCTCTTTTTTGTTCTGTTAACGTACTTGGAATTAAGAACTCCTCTGACGTTATGGACATTGTTCAGACCCTCCAGGATATCGCCTAATTTATTGAGTGTGCATGTACTGTGGGGGCCATTAACTGCACTTTTGTCGCACTATTTATTTCATCACTGGGTGATTTGCACAGGCTTCACCACATTATATGTTACGTGTTGTCTATGTTTTATGGTCATAGGTTGTGTTGAGTGGAATTTATTATTTTTTACCCCTCCTTTATGCTCCGCCCTGAGTGTGGCTACACCAGGGCGTATTGTAAGCAGGCCCTATAATGAAGCATGTCACATACTTCACTATGTGAGTGAGGGCAGGTTTTTCCAATTTATGGATTTGCCTTAGTTTGTCTTGTGGCTTTTGTTGTGTACTCTACACCCCTCTTTGTGTGTGCACATGTACTGTGGGGGCCTGCAGTTGTAAATTAACTCAAACAGTAAGATATCTGTGTTTGTTGTCGAAAAAACCCAAAAATAAAATGCCGCTAAATTCCCAGATTTGTGCCGCTAAATTTCCTGATTAGTGCCGCTAAATTTACTAGTTCATGCCGCTATATCCTGGGGGGTCTGCTCAAGGCACCAGGTAAGGAAGGGTTTGACTTTATTAAAGCTGTCGTCTCAAAACCCCTGGCAGCAACTGCCATCAGAGCCCTCACCCACAACATTCACCCAGGAACCTGGAATTCATCCCACCCCTTCTGAGTACTAGCGTGCGCCTCATCAGTTAGTCTAACACCTAATGTGTGGTACATGGCTGGGCTGCCTCAGGGACCAAGATATGGCCTTCAAACCCCAGGCAGGTTAAAGGTTTCACTTATGAGGTGGGTGGAATTCATTTCCCATAAGTGTTTGCCACCTATGGATACAGATGGTATCTGACCGAGCTCTCATTCACACCTGGTCCACTCACAGTTACACTCAAAAACCTTTCCCTGTAATCTGCTGCAGCAAAAGGCTGTACATGTCCTTAAGACTGAAGACAGCTCACCTTCAATGTCTGGTAAGCGGCTGCTACCGGCAGGAGCTTCTTGTTCTGGTGAGTGTCCCTGAGCTGGCAGGTGGTGGCGGCGCTGACGTCGGGTGAGCTGGCGGCAAGCACGAGCGCTCTACGCTTACTGGCCGTGCGCCCCACGCGCACCGCCTCGCGGCAGGCACGCGCAGCACCGTGGCAGTCAAGCGCCGCACGCGGAGCAGCACCTTGTGGCAGTCACGCGCCCCACTACGGTGACCGCAAGTCAGCGTCCAAAGAAGGTGAGCGGCGTAGGAGAAGATACATAGACATAGACGGGGGACTGCGGCCACCATCCGAAGGGCGGCCCCGAGTAGCAAGAGTCAATCAGAGCGCCGGCCAGGTTCAAACCGCCACAGTTAACAGTTAACGGCAGAGGAGTAAGCAAGCGGTCTTTATTGGTGGTGTCAAGCATTGGAAATTATACAAATAATTAGGGACGCCTTGTAATGTTTTTGTGCATTTCCACTTGAACTCAACTGTCTTACCCGGAATGACTTAGACAGTTGACTTATGTTTTTTTTCTTCTTCATGTGATATTGTGAAGTGTGTGTTTTAAAACTGCCCCTCAGTCGACAGCCATGGCTATTCTCCTTTCTTTCCAGACGTAGGTGCTGGTTACATTTTGAAAGTGCTTTTTGCTTTTGGTATTTTAGGGCTACAGATTACTAATTGAACGAATAAAGCTGTCTTGCATAATCTTCCTCGTGCACATTCCTTAGTCTTGCCCTAGCTGGATGTAACCTATGTGTGCTTCAGCCTCACTCTCCTGATGCTTGCCCGATGTGGAGTGTCAGTGACTAACTGTTCAATCAGGTATCTAGGCCACTTTTTTAATCTCTGGTGCTTTACAGCAATTTTAAGATCCCCTTAGTTTCTCGTTACTCAAATAGGTGTAATTTCTGATAATTATATGTTTCCCTGGTCTTCGTGGCTTGATTTTGCTTGCGATAAAGTGTCACTCATAGTCGTTGAAATGTCACTCATAGTTACACTTAAATCATGAAAATGTCACACATAGCAATCTGAGACCTTGGCAGCTATGCTTGTTCAACCTAAAAAATGTAAGCAAATTTGTTAAGAGACTCAAACGCACACAACAGGAACCTTTGATCCATACTTGCCAACATTTTAGAGCAGGCAAGTGGGAAATTTTAAAAAAATTGGTACGGAGAATGTATGTTGCCAATTGAGACTGAAGCAGATGCAATCTGGCTGAATTGCTCTATTGGCATGTAGATGGCAGACTATTGCATTTTTGGCAATTTAGTAACAGCGCAAACAAAAACAGAGTTACAAACTCTTTTTTGTGTGTGCACTATGCAAAGCTGCCAAAAATTAAATGTTGTGGTCTGTCACACCCTTTAATCTCCTCCTCCAAGAATTAAAGGGCAAATGTTCTGGCCCAGTATATATATTTCCGAGCTCAAGCTGCCTTGTTTCCAGCAGATCATGATTTAGCAATCTGAATCGGAGTTCTGCATGCAGGAATCAGGAGGCGGAAGACTAGCCTTGAAATCGGTAGTCTCCCTCCGGAATCGGAAGAGTTGGATAGTTTGCTTGATCACACCGGAAACATCAAAGACACCAACGACAGGGGAAGGAAAAAAACAAGAGACGCAAATACACACACACCAGGGGCCAAGGCTTTACATAGCAGAGTCCTTGCAGTGCAGATGACCAGCTGTGAGGCGCTATACTAATAAAATGAAATGCGCACAATTGCAACACATGAAAGGAGGTACCATGCTTATAAAAGAAAGGAACTAGATTTACAGGTCTATTTTCAATATCGCTGGAATTCCAAAAGCAGGAGCAGCAGCTGTGCGAAGAAGAGAAGGTGAGCCTTCCCATTCCGCCATACATAAACAAAAGGAACAAGCAGGTACAGGCACCAAAGTGGAACACAAGCAAACATTCACACGAGCAGGAAACAAATAAAGAAAAAAAAGTCCCCAAAATGAGCAAACTAACAATCAGTGTAAAGATACAATACTTGGTCGATGCTCCGTGGGAGAAAAGGAAAGACAAAAGGAGGGAGAAAGAAGGTGGATTGACCACTAGAAGGTAAGGTTTTTTAAGGACGCTGAAACGATCAAATGAACAGCAGTGGGCAGGCTTTAAGCTCACAAAGAAGTACATACTAATGTATGTAGAATAGGTCTCGAAAGCTTGACCTAAAAAGGGGAGTTTAAGGCTTGGCAAGTAGTTTTTAAATGACAAGTTGAAGTGGCAGTAAACTGAGTACACAGGCCTGGCAGTGACAGGCCTGACAGGTTTGAAAGGTTACTTCTGTGAGTGGCACAACCAGTACTGCAGCCCACTAGTAGCATTTAACTTACTGGCCCTGGACGTGTAGTATACCACTTTACAAGTGACTTATTAGTAACTTAAATATGTCAATCATGTATACACCTATTACACAAGTTTAGGAAAGAAGCACATGCACTTTAGCACTGATTAGCAATGGTAAAGTGCTCAGAGGCCCAAAACCAGCAAAATCAAAGTCTGAAAAACAGGAGAAGGAAGGCAACATGTTTGGGGTAACCCTGCACAAAGGGCCATTGCCAACACAGTTTCCTTGGAGGTATACAAGTTGGAGGAGGACCTGGGGGCACCCATTCTAACAAATCATGCCATCATAGCCTGTATGACTGGCCTGCCTAAGTTGTGGCATTCGGCTATTATTGTTTCCATGTTCAAAAAAGGGAATAGGGCTTCTCCCTACTGCATTAGGACCATATATCTTTTGGACTCCTCTGTGAAAATCATCAACAGGGTTATTCTTAATAGAATCATGTTGTCGGTCACTGATACACATAATTTCTGATGTTCAAAATGGGTTCAGTATGGTTTGGGCACTCAAGAGTATTGCCTAAGCCTATACCTTTTAACCAACAAATATACTTCAGCTAAAGGGGCCCTGAACTGGCTTGCGCTTTTGATAGTGTGGTCCGTTCCAATTTATGGGAAGTCCTTGTGTCTATGAGGCTTGACTCTGGTTTGGTGCCCATTTTACGTGCTCCCCATTTCGATATCAGTACCTCTGTCAGATATGGGCCGAATAGTGTGTGAACTGAGAGTTTTGGTCTGAGTCGGAGTTTTGGTGCTCTTTATGGCCATTTCTATTTCTCCTGTACATCAAAGGCCTGGACGCAGCTCTGGCAGATGGGAGCAGGGACATGGCAACCGTGAATGGCCGGTATGTCCCTATTCTTTTATATGCAGAATATGCTGTTTTAATGTCCAAAAATCCGAAATGTCTTCAGCTTTTGTAGGATTCCTTTGTTGGTTTTATGGATGTTGTAATTGTATTGTATTGTATTGTTCTGGGTCTGAACACAAATCTCGCCAAAACATTTGTAATGCCCTGCTGTACAAGGAATTTAAAATTGCATTGTTTTGCCCTGCAGGGGGTACCTTTAGGAAGAATCAATGAATTACCATATTTGGCAGTCACTTTGACTCGTGAGGGTCTTGAGCTCCACCCCTGCAACAGAGATGTTTCACGTTTTGTAACTCCGCAGGTTATCTGCTTAGTCTGGCTTCAAAAACAAGCAATGAGCCCCTAGGGGTTATTGTTGAAAAATATAAAATGAAGTGTATGCCCTCCCTTTCCTTAAGTTCCGGTCTGTGGGTGTACAAAACTGTTAAACTGCAGGAAGAAGAGAACAGCGAATGTAGGTGTATCCTTGGGGTGAGACAAGGGTCGTCAACATACGCTGTTCATGAGCAACTCGGTCTACCATATGTTTCCTACGCTATGAATGTGGCCCGCATGATGTTATGGTTTTCCATCTGGCACAAGCCGGAGGCCTCCCTAAATAGGGAAATAATCATGGATTGTCTTGTATGTGATATGGGGCCTTCACATTCCATGACTTAGGTATATCAAAGATGTGAGCAATAAATAGATGGACCCAACATCTTTTTCTCGCCTGGCGATATCACTTTCAGCGACCTTAGGAGAAGGAAAGATTAGTGGTCCGAGCTGAGAAAGCCTGCTCACAGAGAGTATCTGCTGGCCCAAACCACCACTGGTCTGGAGCCTTACCTGGCCATGGTTTCAAAAGGCAGGCATAGGTCCTTTGAAACAAAATTAGACAGGGCCAGATTAGATGGCAGCTTTCCTTCCCATTAGGCCAGTTTGACCCAAATGGAATTCTGCTTTCCCATGTTATGAGCGCTCATATGTGTAGGTGTGGCCACCTTTCTTAAGAATGCGCTATGGCACAGGCACGTTTTATTGTTTTAACTAGTCGAATCCCCCTGTCATGTTTGAATGTGTCTCGGATTAGTTTATTGACTTAATTGCTGAGGGTATTATTTGTAATTCATCGTATATTTGTTATGTTGGGTTGTTATTAAGCAACATTTTGCTGTCTTATCTGGAGCTGGATGTAATTGACTATGACCCTGGATGCATTTTGCATGGTTTTGACCTTATATACTGCGCTTTGCACTTTCCTGGACGGTCTATATTGCTAGTGAATTGCATTTATAATTGATTTTTCCTATGATCTATCTGTTTTTATCACCTCATGTATTTTTGTGTGTTTTTATCTGTTTATGCTTTCATGGTTTGCTTTTATGAACTGAATAAAGATAATGAATGAAAGATGTCATTTAATTTTTTAGAAGAGAAATATATATATATCAGTGTGGTCACAAAGAGTACATCATTAAATTAGTCGTGTATTTACATTTAGATTTTCTGTCTGCAATTTAAGACATCTCTAGAACACCTCCTTACTTCAAAATGTAAAATCTGATTGAACGACTTCTCTTTTTCTTGCTTTGTAGTCCTTTGTAGTGCTCGGTTTGACATGTCATACATTACAATACCTCCAATTTAGGTGGTAGACTCCACATTCTTTAAGGTAGAAATATGTAATTTACCTTTCATTTGCTCCAAACATTCTTGACTCTAATGCAAGCTGATGGTGGAATCAGATTCATAATTGCCAGCACTACTGATTTAGGCAATGGGATCTTGCTTTTGTGGCACTCCTCCCACCTATAGAGTTAACTGGGCCATCTTAAAGCTTCTTAGGTCATGATAGGATGCAGCATTTTCTGAACAACACCACTGAAAAGTATATGAACAAGACAGTTCCCAACTAATAGATGCTTCATAAAGCTCAGAAGTCAATCAGCTGCTTGATCAAAGTAAGTTCAGCCATGGAAGGACCAGACGGTGGAGCTCGAATCAGGCATGAAAACAACAATAAATCTTTCAAGCTCACACAGTTCAAAAGTAACTAGAAAAAATCCATATGCATTGCTGCATTGCTGCACAGGGCAGGTCAATCCATGATATGCAATAGAGATGTTTGTCTGGGTAACCAAACCAGTCTTTCCATTTCCCGGGAAAATGTCTTCTGTAAAAATCAATACTTCATTTCCACCTGAAGTCTAAAAAATTATCAATGAAAGTAAGCAATATTTTTGAGGTTCAGACACCCTGAGCATTGTTCACAAATGTAACTTACACTTTTCAATAAAAAGAAATATAAAAAAAATGTAACTTACACTTTTGAGTAGGTTTACACTTTTGAGTAAGTTTGCTACTTTTCAGTCTTAAAATAAAAACAATAGGAAGTAATGGTAAATGAAATGCATTATTTAAAATAGTTAAAAATACGAATACATATGAACTACTGTTAAAACAATAAATATAAAAAGTACCTGTACATTATGTGATTATAAACTATTTAATAACCTATTTTTAATTTAAAACATCATGTACCATTACATCTTATTAAAAATAATTACATTGATTTTAGTTCATTCTGTGCATAATTTTTTTATAATTATTTATAATGCACATTAGAAAAATCTTCAGGTAGGGATTTAATATTTTTCATTCAAACTTAAAAAATAATTTTAAGGTATCATCTGAATTGGAAACATACTGCAAAAAGCAGGAAGTCAATGTTCCAACCCGACGCTGCTATCACAAGCTACTGGCTCCTCAATAATCCTCCAACCACAGCTGATTCTGAAACCTAGCTTCCCAAAAGATATGTTAGTTTCCTTTTGTTGCGGCGTTCAGCGCTGTGCACCCCATTTGTCCTCCAGTCCATATCATCGTCATATCTAGTACTCCATTCAAAATATGAATGAATACAAAAATGTCATCTTATACTTCAGCAAAAACAAACACAAATAGGGATGACACAAATATAGCCATAAAAGTGTATATCAAAACACAAACTATTATCTACCATATAAATATATAGAAAATATTTAAAAAATATAAACACAATATTGACTAAAATAATAAAAAAAGAAAAAAGAGTGTCTTAAATTTTAAGCTTGATATTCTTTAATTAAAATAATATAAAAAATAATAGGCATGGCCTGCGGACATATGAGCATAGCGTCTGCCAGATGACCTCAGCGTGCAGGCCTCCTTACGAGGAGCTCATAGACAAGTTGGTGGCCCATGTATGCTCTCAGTTGAGGAGCTCCTAGCCCCCAGGAGGTGTGGTGAGCAGGTTGAGGGAGTTGCCAAGGCTTGAGATTGGCATGGGGGTGAAGGACACAAGCAAGATCTTCCTGAACATGCCTGTGCGCCTCCCAAGACCGTCTTTCAAGCAATTCTCTCCCTGAAAGAATAGAGAGGCCGTCTGCAGACGCCTGTGCAACAGATGCAGGCCACAGATCACCTGATAGCCTTGTATGTGCCCACACTGTGATGCACATGGAGGCCCTCCTTCACAGAGCAGCAACCGAACATCTTGTGTAGGAGGCCTAGTTTGAACTGAGGACTTGGGTACTGCTCAATCCACACAATTTCCAGACCTTTTGAGGGCCAGCCCTGAACACTGCTTCTGGCATCTTTTTTGAAGTGGCTCTCCCAGACCAGAGTGCAGTGCTGCTGATACAATCCTCAGAACCCCGGGACCTAAGCACTCTATAGGGTCATCACTTACCAGCCTTCTCCCAAGGCACTTATGAGAAGGGAATCGAAGCAACCAAAACGGCTCAGTGAATGCGGGGGGTGGGGGGGGGGGCTGATAGAACCATTCATCATTGGGCAACCACTGTTTCTGACCCTTGCCAAATCCTCAGCGTCACCGAGGGACAGCGCAGGCATTACTTCAATGAAAGGCGATGGTGGGAACCCAATTACCAAGGAAGACCTACAGGCATGTATAATAATCTGCACACTAAAATTTCGAATATGGTGACTACCCAACACCAAACCTGATGGCAGGCTTCTCCGACATAACAAAAGAACTTCAAGCCCTAGGGGAACAGGTGTCCACTAACGAGGATGACTCTGATACCAAAATGGAGGATGACATCTGACATCTGTGGGAGAAATGCTCTGATCTGGAGGATTGGTTGCGTCAAAACAATATACGCAGCCGTAATAATCAGGAAACAGAAGACAGGGATGATGTAGTCCATTTCTTTAGGGGCCTCTTCAGACATGTTCTCAAAGAAAAGCCTTTATTTGACATTCCAATTGTCCAAGCCCACAGAGTGGGAGCCCCTAGACCTGTGTCTCGGACGAGTCTGAGATACATTATCCCAAAAGTGGGTTCCTCACAGGTGAACGGAAAGACAGAATAATGCATGAAGCGAGAAAATGAGACCATCTCATCAACCAGGACCAAAACATAGACTTGTATCAAACTACCTTGAACAAGTGGCACACAGCAGCCCTGGTGGCAGTGGAAATGCACAGGCAACATATTTGTTACCGATGGACATTCGCATTTCCCTCCTAGTTTCAGCTTGAAGTAGTAAACCCATGTGGTGCACACTTTGGAGGAGGCTCAGGAAATCCAGGGCCCATCCTTGGATCATTGATTGTCCCCGATAAAGGAAGAGGACAACCTGAGATGGAAGCCAAGAGATAAATGGGAGAAACCCAAACCACCACTCCCAACAAATCGGAAGTGATATAAAGCGAATTTGCAGACACTGTAGTATTGAACTATGCCATGGATATTTTCCTTGGAATAGCTTCTGAAATTCACCAACTGTTGTGGAGAATTACTTTACGGCCCTAGAGAGGCCCTAGCAGACAGAAACAGATTACAATGTGACTCATCTTTGCAATAGGGATATATCTGATCCCTACCCTTAGCAGGAGGATGTTGGGGGGATGACTGTGGACAATTGTCTGCCAGAGTGATCAGAGATGGTGTTACAGTAGCCATAACCTCATAGATGAGAATGTGCACACTGCAAGACAGGTTCAGAGTATATTCGGGCACCGTTGGATCCACTTACATTACTGGGAACATGGTCAGAGTAGTCTTGTGGAGCATAAACAGGCTGAACTGCCCATTAAGCGCTGCAAAATGTGAAGGAAGATGAGGGAGGCACATCCCGATATCCTGTGCCTACAAGAAACAAACCTGGAAACCGCTGACACCCACCTGATGAAACACAGGCTCTAGCCCATGCAACAGTTTGCAGCCACTGCAGAAAGGAAAAGAGGAAACTGATTGGGAACCATAGGAACTCCCAGGTACCAAGGGTAAATAGGAACTTTAAAGAGGGCTGTTACATTTACTTAGTGAGGAAGCACTAAGGTCTCCCCTGCAACAGCCTCAAAAGCAGGGACAGGAACAATTCCTTGCCCACGTCTTGACCTTGCTTGGAGATTGAGACCTGTCTAGCTTTGTGTGGGTCGGTGACTTCAATCTAGCCCCTGTTACCTTCTTGGATAGCCACCCATAACACCACTATCTACTTAGCACAGTGCCACTAACCCTGTTCGGGAGATAAAGGAGCTGGGCCTGGTAGACCTATGTCGCAGCAAGCACCCAAATGACACAGAATCCATGTTCCTCAGGTCTTACTTGCATATTGATTTAATACGGGGTACTTTAGATGTGTTGGAGGATACCAGCTCTGTCTGACCACGCCTTAATTCGAAGGGAACATAGGAGATGATTGAAATATAAAGCCTGTTAAGACTCAAGGTTAGACCAGTCTCATTTGAAGAGCAAACCAATGAGATCAGCTCATCGATCAGCCAGTATTTTCAGATAAACAACTCTACAAAGACATCCCCAAACACAGGGTGGAATGTTTTCAAGACGATTATGGATAGGTGAGGCAGTGGCAGCACCTCCGCTAAGGCGGAGGAGCATTGCCTCACTGGTCACAAGCAGTGTAAAAGAGAAAAATAAAATTATAATAGCGCTTAAAGTGCTAGTCGAACTGGAGCTCGAATTGGAGCAGAGAAGAGAGGCTGGGATCAAGGAGAGCCAGTACCGGCAGCGGGAACAATACTGACAGCAGCACAGACATCACCTAAAGCCTGCGAAGGAGCAGTAGCACTCTGCCAGTTAGCAGCAGACATGGTGAGGAGTAGTGGAGGGGGTTGAGTGGCAGAGGCGACACAGGTGTCAGTGGCGGTGTGCAGTAGTAAAGGCAGCCACTGTCTGGAGAGGAGTTTGGAGTGGTGTGCGGAGGGGGTGTTTGGGATAGGTTAGCCCAATTTGTTAACCATCACCACACGTAATCACTGAATACCACGCAAGTCAACGCCTCTTAAGGTCCCAGTGTGCAGGTCCCAAAGGGCAGTGAAAAGCCTTGGAAAAGCCTTGGTATCAAGCCGGCCAGAACAATGAGGTCGGGGAGGACACGAAGGAACCCCCGCAGACCACGAAACGGAAATCCGAAACGGAAGCACCCACTAGCCCCTCCAAAGATATCGTAGCCAATTCTCCCACTACCTCACTAATACCACCAATCTACTCAATTTTTGGCTCAATGAAGCCAATGGAAAATTCACATTTGTGAAAGATCCTGTAACAACAATATACTCAATGCCAGTATCCACAAATGGAATACAAAAACCGATGACCCCGAGCAAGGCATATACAGAGTCAACTGTTCCACAGTCACACAAGCCCTGTGTAAACGTCACTTCAGTAAAGGGCATTGGAATAGTTGAATTAGGCAAATGCACACATGTAGCTCAGGGAAATAATAAGCACAAGATACAAATACAAGCTCAAATATACACGGAACACACGGAAAACAGACTCGGCCCAAGAAAAAATGAACCACACAATGTCGTCAGGTGTCAGAGTGGATAATGGACAGCCCTAGCGAAAAAACCTTTGGAAGAGAGCATACCAAACATATGGCTTCAAAGGACCACAATGATACCCATTCCATCAGCCCCATTAACAAACTATATAAATCGAGATCCACCAAGGGCCAGTAACCCACCGGTCATTGGTGATGAGGAAGGAAGTAAAAAAGCTAACAAGACAGACGCCGCTTATAAGGAACAACTAAATAACCACTCGACCCCAAGACTGGACTCATGTCTAAATCAAATAAAGCGAAAATCCAGCGAAGACAGTGAGGGGTGTAATCCCTGGTCGGACTCCCAAATCTTTTTGGACAAGAACACAAGCAAAATGTTTTGTAATGCAAAACAAGATAAGCAAACAAGTGTAACTGGTTCCAAGCAAACAAAATTACACAATAAGTCTGTAGGTCCTACAACAGAGGTACAAGGAGAAATATCATGCGAACAGCACTGAAACAATCTACCAATTCAGGAGCTAGTAAACAATAACTTAATTGAGATATCTAGTGGGTCAAATCAGGACGTAGAAACCCAAGAACGTTCAGCTTTGCTCAACTGCCCTGAAGTTGTGCGCCGTCAAGAGCCATCAATAATAGAAATGTATAGCTTGTCAGTATTAAGTGAACCATCATCTGGAAAAGGATCATTACACAAAGGCCTTCCGCATAAACAAAATGAGGACTACCGAACTCCATCGGCTCTTGATGAACACTTATACAGCAAACTTTCATCAAACTTTACTAAAGCAAACGCATGCCAGCAAGCGGGAATGCATGGTCTCAACCAAAACCTGGAATCCATAACTAATTTAAACAGTGCACTGGGTAACATTTTGGAAACCTCGATTAAAACTTTGAACATGCAGTCAGACAAACTGGATATTCAAATTCACTTAGTGAGTACAATAGCTGAACATATATCCAGTATAAACAAAAAACTGGATACTATAGGTCATTTGTTTGACATTTCTCAGGAATGGTCTCGCCCCTGGACTCAGGTCCCAAATTGCACCTGTAGCCCAATACTGGACAAGCTAAAGGACCTGCCATTCATACTCAAAGACATCCTACAGGAATGCAAGTATGCAAACCAAGGCGCCAATAGTACATTAAATGAAAGAGACCTCATCGCCCAACAAAAAGACGCACTCAAAGAAGTATTAGGAAATCGAGTAAAGAGAAAGTTAGATCTGACAACACTAGTAGTACAACAAACAATAGATAAAGAGCTGAAACAAAACATGTCAATAAAAATAAAAACTGACGAACTACAGGAAGAGCAAAATGTTACAGGGATAAACCCAGGAGCCCGGAACAGCATCAGCCATGAACCATCAGAAAAAGAACAGCTCGAACAGCACAGTGAAAAATATTTGAACATCAAACAACACCTAACTAAAAGGCAGAAAAAACGTGCGAGGAAAAACAGAAACCAACTATCAAATTGTATGCCTGCAACCAAGCAGGCCCAGGTCAACTTCCCGATCTTTAACTGCCCAAAACCACTAGCTAAAATTAAAGTTGGCAATGAAGAGGGGTCACATCTGTTATCAATAACACCAAAACCCCGGGGCAGCCTCCGGAAGCATAGCTCTAAAGTAGAAGAGCAACAGCTCACCGTCAAAGAGGAACGTTGTAACAACCAAGCCCAAATAAAAAGATCAAGAACATCTACAGCATTAGAGGAGATCGCCTATGTAGCAAGCACAGATACAGATGACCCAAATAAGGACAAAAATGCAATCCTAGCCAGGGAGTGCTAAGGACGAGCTAAATATTAATGGGAAAAAACTACGACAAAAAACCCGGGCTATGCAGCAAGGAACTAACCATCAAAAAATGAAACAAGAGCACAGTAGAGCTGAGTCTAACAAGCACAGTTGCCAAAGGGTAATGACCAAAGGTGTCTATAATAAACATAAAGTTACTCTAAGCCCTGCCACAACTATGACCATCAACACTACCTCAAAAAGGGATAAAACCAACACAAGACAGGTCTCAGCAAAAGTTGACAAGAGTAAGGAAGACCGACTACAAGTAAAGATTATTACAGAACAGCATGACCAACATCAAAGCATAGGACCTGAAAAGGTGACCACCATTAACGATCGTAGGCCTAATATAGAACCAGGCGGACAAAAAAGACCAATTGATACAGCAAAAACCAAGGCAAGCATGCTACCAGAGCGACTAGGGAACGATGACCACAGAGAACTCGGCTGCATTGTAATATGTATGGCATAAAACCAATAATAACTGGAAGGTTACTTTTTATACCTAATTACAAAATGCAAGGCACACAAGATTATCTAAACCGAGGAAACATCTTACACCTGACATCGGCCATCCCGAGCCTCAACCACATAACATCTGCAGACTTACTGACAATTGAATTTATCAATCTTGGGAACAACGCAGCCAAGGAACGCACCCTTACAACTTGGAGGAGCGAGGAAACAGTTAAGCAGCTACTCAATGACACCACGAAATTTTAAGAGTGGGGGATCTCGCTTAAAGAGGAGGCAACAACAGGATATCCCTCGCCCCTGTTGAGAAAGCGCTCCAAAGAAGATCATACCGGGGTAAGTCGACATACATACTCCGTACTGCATGGTGCCAGGGGTGCAGAATTTTCTAAAACTGAGCAACAGAACAGACAAATGCTAGGCCCAAATAAAGACTGAATTAACAGCGGGGCGTGCAACACCGGACGAGGCATAGTAAAAGTCCTTTCCTGGAACATCACCGGTGCTAAAGAAATCCTAAACAACAGGAAAATGGACACTTGGGACACCTATGACATCATCGCCCTGCAGGAAACATGGCTAACAGAGCCAATTGACGTTCCAGGTAGAATCAGTCTTCATGTTAGTGCAACTCGCACTCTGCGCCATGGTCGAGCGAAGGGGGTTCTGTCGGTCTACATAAATACCGCATTAAAGATCAAGGCCTCCCAATTGGCCGCTTCCACGGCAGATATGCAAATAATTGAATTTGAGAATGTATCCCAGTCTGGCATTGGAACCATAATTCTAATCAACATATATGCCCACCCTAAACGAAGGTAAAAATGGAGCTATTCAAATACATCAACAATGTAATATCTGGTTTCCGTTTTGATCAACCAACATGGGAGATAATCCTCATGGGCGATTTCAACGCTAACCTTATTCAGCTCCCAAAAGAGGAGGACAATATCGTCGCTGCCAACGAATTCTGGGCAGTTGAAACACAGGAGATCCCGCCCGCCAAGAAGACCAATCAAGTGGGAAGACAGCTGATGTGGGCCCTGGAAAACCCTGGGTTGCGAGTACTCAATGGAAGAATCAAACAGGACAAACCCCCTTCTAACACCTATATAGGCCCCTGAGCAAGTTCAATTCTGGATTATACCATCGTCTCGCTCCCTCTGTTGGGGTTAATTAAAAACTTCCAAATTCTATGCTCCGCATATAGTGACCATTCAATGCAACATATCAAAATCAATCTGGCACCATCCAAACACTTAAAAGCCCGATCGTTAGCTGGGGAAATATCAACAATCAACCTGAAGAGAGTAAGGTGGACGAGCAAATCGCTACTGTAAATAGCACAGGAGGCAAAGCACTTACTCCAAACAATAACCAACGAAAATGAACTGTGTGCAGAAACATGGACAGCCTTTTCAAACAAACTACCAAAGACCGGAGCCAATCTGAGCGAGAAGTTCAACCAAAAGACACACGGTAAGCCCAGCAAGGCCATACTGTCCTTAAGAAGTTGCCTTGCGGAAGTTAACGAGGCAAGCTAAGGGTCACAGTTCAAATTTGTGTGTTTGGCAAACAATCCGATTAATAAGAAAACATTACAAGAAACAAATCTGGATTGAAAAAACCCCCAGAGTTACTGACTTTTGGACCAAATTGCTATACAACATAAAGAAATCTGATACCAAAGCATTCTGGTCACAGGTAAATGCATTAAATAGATCAGCACAAAAAATTAACACGACCTGTGTTACGGAACAGGCATGGGTCAAACACCTACTTGATACATTTTCAGTAAGCCCACTGACGTCGCCCACAATAACAGCCCACAATCCATTAAACGTAGTGCACTCGAAGACCTCCGTCTTTGCACAATTAAACAATCTGAGTAGCATTCAGCAACGTGGAGACAAAACATCCAGTTCATATGCGGAAATAGAAATACTACAAATAATCAAGAGAAGCAGGCAAGATAGTGCACCAGGACCGAATGGTGTCCCTCAGGCTATCTTCAAGGAGGACCCCCAATATTTGGCATGCAAGTTAAACAACTTATTAAAGTCAATAAGTAATACAAGTCCGCTTCCAGAAAGCTGGAGAGGGGCGATTATAAATCCCATCTACAAAGGAGGAGACCGCAAAAACAATCAATCAATCAATCAATCAAAACACTTATATAGAGCGCTACTCACCCGGAAGGGTCTCAAGGCGCTTGGGGAAGGGGGGCCGCTACTGCTCGAACAGCCAGGTCTTGAGTTGTCTCCTGAAGGCGAGGTGGTCGTGGGTCAGCCGAACGTGGATGGGGAGTGAGTTCCATGTCTTGGCCGCCAGGTAGGAGAAGGATCTGCCTCCGGCGGTGGCTCTTCGGATGCGTGGTACGGCGGCGAGGGCGAGGCTAGCGGTTCGTAGCTGGCGGGTAGGCGTGTGGAAGGTCAGGCGGTCGTTGAGGTACGTGGGGCCCAGGTCGTGGAGAGACTTGTGTGCGTGGGTGAGGAATCTGAACGTGATCCTCTTGTTGACGGGGAGCCAGTGCAGGTTCCTCAGGTGGCTGGAGATGTGGCTGCGTCGAGGGATGTCCAGGATGAGTCGGGCGGAGGCGTTCTGGATTCGTTGCAGTCTTTTCTGTAGCTTGGCTGTGGTTACAGCGTAGAGGGTGTTTCCGTAGTCCAGCCGGCTGGTGACGAGGGCCTGGGTGACCGTCTTCCTGGTTTCGATCAGGATCCATCGGAAGATTTTGCGGAGCATGCGGAGGGTGTGAAAGCATGAAGAGGAGACGGTGTTGACTTGTCTGGTCATCGAGAGGGAGGAGTCCAGGATGAAGCCCAGGTTGCGTGCATGGTCTGTCGGCTTGGGGGCGATGCCCAGGGCTGGGGGCCACCAGGAGTCGTCCCAGGCAGAGGGTGATGGTCCAAGGATGAGGACTTCCGTCTTCTCTGAGTTCAGTTTCAAGCGGCTGTTCTTCATCCACTCGGCGACGTCTTTCATCCCTTCGTGGAGGCTGGTTCTGGCGGTGTCGAGGTCTTTGGTGAGGGAGAGGATCAGCTGTGTGTCATCGGCGTAGGAGATGATGTTGAGGTTGTGTTGGCGTGCGATGGCTGCGAGAGGTCTCATGTAGACGTTGAAGAGGGTGGGGCTGAGTGATGATCCTTGCGGGACGCCGCAGATGACTTCGGTGGCTTCGGAACGAAACGGGGGGAGGCGGACTCTCTGTGTTCTTCCAGCGAGGAACAAGATGATCCACTTCAATGCCTTCTCTTGGATGCATGTGTTGCTGAGGCGTTGGACTAGGGTGCGGTGGCAGACAGTGTTGAACGCGGCGAAGAGGTCCAGGAGGATGAGTGCCGCTGTTTCCCCGTTGTCGTGAAGGGCTCGGATGTCGTCGGTGGCTGCGATGAGGGCGGTCTTGGTGCTGTGGTTGGCTCTGAAACCGTACTGCGAGGGGTCGAGGGATCCATTCGTCTCGAGGAAGGCGGCAAGCTGTCTGTTGGCGATCTTCTCGATGACTTTGGCAGGAAAAGGGAGGAGCGAGATGGGGCCGAAGTTTTTGAGGTCGGTGGGGTCCGCTGTTGGTTTCTTTAGTAGGGCGCTGAGCTCGGCATGCTTCCAGCTCTCCGGAAAGGTGGCAGTGTCGAAGGAGGTGTTGATGACGTCTCGGAGTTGGGGTGCGATGGTGGAGTCGGCCTTGTTGTAGACGTGGTGGGGGCAGGGGTCAGTCGGAGAACCGGAGTGGATGGTATTCATCGTGCGGGCTGTGTCTTCGGTGGTCACTGCGGTCCAGGTGCGGAGGGTCGTGGTGGGGTGCGTTGGTTCGACGGTTGGGTGCGAGGATGGTGTGCCGAAGCTGTTGTGGATATCGGCAATCTTGCGGTGGAAGAACGAGGCGAGGGAGTCGCAGAGGTCTTGTGAGGGAGTGATGTCGTTGTTGCCTGTGCTGGGGTTGGAGAACTCCTTGACGATGCTGAAGAGTTCCTTGCTGTCGTGGGCGATGTTGTCCAGTCGCTCCTTCAGTGATTTCTTCTTGGTTGTGCGGATGAGCTGGTGGTGCTTGCGGGTCGCGTGTTTGAGGGCGGTCATGTTGTCAGTGGTCCGGTCGAGTAGCCAGGCTTTCTCGAGGGTGCGGCAGGTCTTTTTGGAGTCCTTGAGTTCGTCGGTGAACCAGGGGGCCTTCTTGCCTCTGGGTTTGCTGGGAGGGTTCTTCAGTGGTGCGAGGTCGTCGGCGCAGGTTGTCAGCCAATGCGTGAAGTTGCGGGCAGCTTCGTTAGAGTCCGGTCCAGCAAATTACCGTCTGATAGCACTTATCGATGCCGAAGCAAAATACTATGCATCCCTTGTGTTGATTGACCTTATAAAATGGTCTGAAGTTATTAAGAAGATACCGGTAAACCAGTCAGTGTTTCGCAGGGGCACCAGCACCATGGTCAAGCATTGTACTCCTGCTTTGTTGACTTTAAGGCGAGTCAGCCGTCAATTACTCTGGTCCAAATTAAAGCAGCCGGGCCTGCGGGATACAATTCTAAATCCTATAATGAACTTATACACAGACACCTGGATGCAGGTAAAGATCGCCAATGGGCAACGGCTAACAAGGAAGATCAGTACACATAACGGATTGAAACAAGGCTGCGTATTGGACCCCCATCTCTTTAATCTGTTTATGGAAGACCTAACCACAAGGCTGGACGGGATTAACGCCCACCCGCCGCGGCTAGGAACCCTACGGCTGACACATCTTTCCTATGCCGATGACGTCGTGCTCCTTAGTCAGACAAAAATAGGTCTGCAACGCCTCCTGCATGAATTGGCTGAATACACAAGGCTGAACCTTCTTGAAGTAAATAGCCAAAAAACAAAGATCATGATAACCCGTCAACGCAAAGCACCACCACTTTTTGTCATAGACAACAAGAGACTGGAAGTAGTGGATAGCTATAAGTACTTAGGAATACAACTGGACAGACGCCTTAACTTCTCCTTGCACTTCGATGTTATCAAAAAAAAGGGAATAGCCTTGTTACATGCATTCAACAGTATTTCCAAGCAGCTAAAAGGCCCTCTGTTCAATCCACTTCTGACAGTCATCAAAGCCAAGCTACTTCCTACTACAGCCTATGGCAGTGTGTTACATCATGGCAGAAGTGCACAGCTTTTAGACAAAATTCAAACTAGAGTCTATAAGCGGGTATTCAGTTTTGTTATAGCAAACCAAACTTCCGGTATCATCATTCAAGCAAGTAGTCAAAAAGGCGGCAAACAGGCACTCGCTGATCAACGACAAGTCAATCTTTAGTCACCGTGCGCATGCCTGGATGATAATTCAATCATACAACATGCCCAAACCCGCAGTCTATCTCGGGTTTTCGTTTTCCTCATATGTCAAACTGAAATACCTCAGCTTAAGGATGGGTAACCTGCCAACAAATGCAGATCAACCGGATTGGAGAAAACCAGACTCCAAGGAGTGGGATTTATGGGGGGCCGCAAAACAAGACTTCATCCACCTACTTGGCATCTGCCCTGCACTGGACCAGGAACAACAGCGCTGGTTAAAGGCGAAATATAATGAACATGGAATACGTACCTGTCGCTCCACCATCATACAAGTCATGTGTACAGTGGACCCACAATTAATCTGCAGATCAGTCAAGTTTGTTTTGAAGTTCGAGAACAAAAGAGATGTCACTGTAAAGAGCTGTTAAAAATTCTGATCACGCTGTAACATAAAGAAGCAATAAGAACTCTGTAGTTCAGTAATATTTTCCTAAAAATTGACCTCACATGTACTCTATCAATGTTTCTTAAATCTAAATCTTGCACGCATATTGACCAATTTTAAATTGATGTATTTTTACTTTTGTAATGGTTTGTACTAACTATACAATAAAAGTTACTATTACATTATACCCTTATCATTGAAGTAACTGGACCATTTATTACAGAGGCTGAATGTGAACTGGGCAGAACTCTTGTATATTAATTTATAAATCTTGGAGGCTACATATCCACCTGATTGGATATGCTTGACGGCAGAGAAAAAGGAGTGGAATCCAAATGGCCCTGTTTAGAAATTCTTGTCTAGAGCTTCAGAAAATCATAAAAATCCCAGACCCAACTGAGTTCTCTATTTGAGTGGTCAGTTGTCAAGACTGAATGCCACTGGATATATATGGGTGTGATAGTGATAGATGGGCCCCATGGCCGATCTCATAGCTCCCTAGTCATGCAATACCCCTGGTCTGTAACTGTTTGGACATAATTAGACCAACCATAAACATATGTGATTCCCTCATGAGGAACCAAAGCTTGAACCATGTTTCCATGCCCCTTTACCCTATTGTCTGGCAACTAAGACTTCTCTTCAGGTATAGAGGGAACCACCTTTGCAAAATGGTTAAATGCAGGGTGCAGAATGCTTCGTGACATTAGCCAAGGGGCAGGGGACATTAAAGACTAAAGTCAGTGTAAATAGACTATCACTTGCATGAAATAGATTGAATACACTACTTTCAATTAATGCACTAGGGTCTCTGTCCATTAAATAAACTAGGGGCCACTAGAGCCTTAACAAAGTGGTAGAAACTATTTATGACATATGACTTTCTCAAAGTGCTTATTTTTTCTGGATGCATCTGAGGAAATAGAAATTTTTAGGTAATCAATGTGTCCCCCACTCGCACCCTATCCATGCACCCATGTTCCATGTATGTTGTGTAATTCCTTTCCCGTGCCTGCCATGAAGACGCATATGCATTTGCGTCCAACGTCAACATGTCAGTTATTCAGTCCTCCAAGAAAACCACGGTAATTTGGCTTTTAGGCCTATGGTGCCAACGTCTTTACATGGTATATTTACAACAAGGGGTGGTGAGGGACAGAGTCTCTGAATTAAGCAGAAAGCTCTCACCCAGTCAAGAGATCAGGGCTAGATCCAACACCGTTTTTTAGCTCACTGCACCATCCCAGTTTCAGAACCTGGCTGTATGCAAATTAGTCTGTTCCTGTCCCAGTGCATGATGGGAACAGGGCAAACCAAACTACAAAAGCCAATTCTTACACTGGGAAGGAAACAAGCTCCCGGGGACCGGTTTCTGGCATTACAGCCGTCTTCGGCCCGGTTTGCTTGAATCCTGATGGTGCAATGAGCAAGGGTCTCACATCTGAGAATACCCTTCCACGCTTAGGGTGGACAAAAATATTTACAACAAGGGGTGGTGAGGGACAGAGTCTCTGAATTAAGCAGAAAGCTCTCACCCAGTCAAGAGATCAGGGCTAGATCCAACACCGTTTTTTAGCTCACTGCACCATTCCAGTTTCAGAACCTGGCTGTATGCAAATTAGTCTGTTCCTGTCCCAGTGCATGATGGGAACAGGGCAAACCAAACTACAAAAGCCAATTCTTACACTGGGAAGGAAACAAGCTCCCGGGGACCGGTTTCTGGCATTACAGCCGTCTTCGGCCCGGTTTGCTTGAATCCTGATGGTGCAATGAGCAAGGGTCTCACATCTGAGAATACCCTTCCACGCTTAGGGTGGACAAAAATATTTACAATAAGGGGTGGTGAGGGACAGAGTCTCTGAATTAAGCAGAAAGCTCTCACCCAGTCAAGAGATCAGGGCTAGATCCAACGCCGTTTTTTAGCTCACTGCACCATCCCAGTTTCAGAACCTGGCTGTATGCAAATTAGTCTGTTCCTGTCCCAGTGCATGATGGGAACAGGGCAAACGAAACTACAAAAGCCAATTCTTACACTGGGAAGGAAACAAGCTCCCGGGGACCGGTTTCTGGCATTACAGCCGTCTTCGGCCCGGTTTGCTTGAATCCTGATGGTGCAATGAGCAAGGGTCTCACATCTGAGAATACCCTTCCACGCTTAGGGTGGACAAAAATATTTACAACAAGGGGTGGTGAGGGACAGAGTCTCTGAATTAAGCAGAAAGCTCTCACCCAGTCAAGAGATCAGGGCTAGATCCAACACCGTTTTTTTAGCTCACTGCACCATCCCAGTTTCAGAACCTGGCTGTATGCAAATTAGTCTGTTCCTGTCCCAGTGCATGATGGGAACAGGGCAAACCAAACTACAAAAGCCAATTCTTACACTGGGAAGGAAACAAGCTCCCGGGGACCGGTTTCTGGCATTACAGCCGTCTTCGGCCCGGTTTGCTTGAATCCTGATGGTGCAATGAGCAAGGGTCTCACATCTGAGAATACCCTTCCACGCTTAGGGTGGACAAAAATATTTACAACAAGGGGTGGTGAGGGACAGAGTCTCTGAATTAAGCAGAAAGCTCTCACCCAGTCAAGAGATCAGGGCTAGATCCAACACCGTTTTTTAGCTCACTGCACCATCCCAGTTTCAGAACCTGGCTGTATGCAAATTAGTCTGTTCCTGTCCCAGTGCATGATGGGAACAGGGCAAACCAAACTACAAAAGCCAATTCTTACACTGGGAAGGAAACAAGCTCCCGGGGACCGGTTTCTGGCATTACAGCCGTCTTCGGCCCGGTTTGCTTGAATCCTGATGGTGCAATGAGCAAGGGTCTCACATCTGAGAATACCCTTCCACGCTTAGGGTGGACAGAAATATTTACAACAAGGGGTGGTGAGGGACAGAGTCTCTGAATTAAGCAGAAAGCTCTCACCCAGTCAAGAGATCAGGGCTAGATCCAACACCGTTTTTTAGCTCACTGCACCATCCCAGTTTCAGAACCTGGCTGTATGCAAATTAGTCTGTTCCTGTCCCAGTGCATGATGGGAACAGGGCAAACCAAACTACAAAAGCCAATTCTTACACTGGGAAGGAAACAAGCTCCCGGGGACCGGTTTCTGGCATTACAGCCGTCTTCGGCCCGGTTTGCTTGAATCCTGATGGTGCAATGAGCAAGGGTCTCACATCTGAGAATACCCTTCCACGCTTAGGGTGGACAAAAATATTTACAACAAGGGGTGGTGAGGGACAGAGTCTCTGAATTAAGCAGAAAGCTCTCACCCTTTCTCACTGCTCCATCAGGATTCAAGCAAGCCGGGCCGAAGAGGCTGAAATGCCAGAAACCGGTCCCCGGTAGCTTGTCTCCTTTCTGGTAAAGAATTGGCTTGGTAGTTTAGTCTGCCCTGTTCCCATGATGCACTGGGCCAGGGACAGACTGATTTGCATATAGCCAGGTTCTGAGCTGGGTTGGGGCAGTGAGATAAATAACGGTGATGGATCAAGCCCTGATCTTTGGACAGGGTAAGAGTGGTCTGCTCAATTCAGACACTCTGTTCATCACCACCCCCTTTTGTAAATCGATTTTGGCCACTATAGGTGTGGCAGGGTATACTCAGACATGAGTCCCTTTCTCACTGCTCCATCAGGATTCAAGCAAGCTGGGCCGAAGAGGCTGAAATGCCAGAAACCGGTCCCCGGTAGCTTGTCTCCTTTCTGGTAAAGAATTGGCTTGGTAGTTTAGTCTGCCCTGTTCCCATGATGCACTGGGCCAGGGACAGACTGATTTGCATATAGCCAGGTTCTGAGCTGGGTTGGGGCAGTGAGATAAATAACGGTGATGGATCAAGCCCTGATCTTTGGACTGGGTAAGAGTGGTCTGCTCAATTCAGACACTCTGTTCATCACCACCCCCTTTTGTAAATCGATTTTGGCCACTATAGGTGTGGCAGGGTATACTCAGACATGAGTCCCTTTCTCACTGCTCCATCAGGATTCAAGCAAGCCGGGCCGAAGAGGCTGAAATGCCAGAAACCGGTCCCCGGTAGCTTGTCTCCTTTCTGGTAAAGAATTGGCTTGGTAGTTTAGTCTGCCCTGTTCCCATGATGCACTGGGCCAGGGACAGACTGATTTGCATATAGCCAGGTTCTGAGCTGGGTTGGGGCAGTGAGATAAATAACGGTGATGGATCAAGCCCTGATCTTTGGACTGGGTAAGAGTGGTCTGCTCAATTCAGACACTCTGTTCATCACCACCCCCTTTTGTAAATCGATTTTGGCCACTATAGGTGTGGCAGGGTATACTCAGACATGAGTCCCTTTCTCACTGCTCCATCAGGATTCAAGCAAGCCGGGCCGAAGAGGCTGAAATGCCAGAAACCGGTCCCCGGTAGCTTGTCTCCTTTCTGGTAAAGAATTGGCTTGGTAGTTTAGTCTGCCCTGTTCCCATGATGCACTGGGCCAGGGACAGACTGATTTGCATATAGCCAGGTTCTGAGCTGGGTTGGGGCAGTGAGATAAATAACGGTGATGGATCAAGCCCTGATCTTTGGACTGGGTAAGAGTGGTCTGCTCAATTCAGACACTCTGTTCATCACCACCCCCTTTTGTAAATCGATTTTGGCCACTATAGGTGTGGCAGGGTATACTCAGACATGAGTCCCTTTCTCACTGCTCCATCAGGATTCAAGCAAGCCGGGCCGAAGAGGCTGAAATGCCAGAAACCGGTCCCCGGTAGCTTGTCCCCTTTCTGGTAAAGAATTGGCTTGGTAGTTTAGTCTGCCCTGTTCCCATGATGCACTGGGCCAGGGACAGACTGATTTGCATATAGCCAGGTTCTGAGCTGGGTTGGGGCAGTGAGATAAATAACGGTGATGGATCAAGCCCTGATCTTTGGACTGGGTAAGAGTGGTCTGCTCAATTCAGACACTCTGTTCATCACCACCCCCTTTTGTAAATCGATTTTGGCCACTATAGGTGTGGCAGGGTATACTCAGACATGAGTCCCTTTCTCACTGCTCCATCAGGATTCAAGCAAGCCGGGCCGAAGAGGCTGAAATGCCAGAAACCGGTCCCCGGTAGCTTGTCTCCTTTCTGGTAAAGAATTGGCTTGGTAGTTTAGTCTGCCCTGTTCCCATGATGCACTGGGCCAGGGACAGACTGATTTGCATATAGCCAGGTTCTGAGCTGGGTTGGGGCAGTGAGATAAATAACGGTGATGGATCAAGCCCTGATCTTTGGACTGGGTAAGAGTGGTCTGCTCAATTCAGACACTCTGTTCATCACCACCCCCTTTTGTAAATCGATTTTGGCCACTATAGGTGTGGCAGGGTATACTCAGACATGAGTCCCTTTCTCACTGCTCCATCAGGATTCAAGCAAGCCGGGCCGAAGAGGCTGAAATGCCAGAAACCGGTCCCCGGTAGCTTGTCTCCTTTCTGGTAAAGAATTGGCTTGGTAGTTTAGTCTGCCCTGTTCCCATGATGCACTGGGCCAGGGACAGACTGATTTGCATATAGCCAGGTTCTGAGCTGGGTTGGGGCAGTGAGATAAATAACGGTGATGGATCAAGCCCTGATCTTTGGACTGGGTAAGAGTGGTCTGCTCAATTCAGACACTCTGTTCATCACCACCCCCTTTTGTAAATCGATTTTGGCCACTATAGGTGTGGCAGGGTATACTCAGACATGAGTCCCTTTCTCACTGCTCCATCAGGATTCAAGCAAGCCGGGCCGAAGAGGCTGAAATGCCAGAAACCGGTCCCCGGTAGCTTGTCTCCTTTCTGGTAAAGAATTGGCTTGGTAGTTTAGTCTGCCCTGTTCCCATGATGCACTGGGCCAGGGACAGACTGATTTGCATATAGCCAGGTTCTGAGCTGGGTTGGGGCAGTGAGATAAATAACGGTGATGGATCAAGCCCTGATCTTTGGCCTGGGTAAGAGTGGTCTGCTCAATTCAGACACTCTGTTCATCACCACCCCCTTTTGTAAATCGATTTTGGCCACTATAGGTGTGGCAGGGTATACTCAGACATGAGTCCCTTTCTCACTGCTCCATCAGGATTCAAGCAAGCCGGGCCGAAGAGGCTGAAATGCCAGAAACCGGTCCCCGGTAGCTTGTCTCCTTTCTGGTAAAGATTTGGCTTGGTAGTTTAGTCTGCCCTGTTCCCATGATGCACTGGGCCAGGGACAGACTGATTTGCATATAGCCAGGTTCTGAGCTGGGTTGGGGCAGTGAGATAAATAACGGTGATGGATCAAGCCCTGATCTTTGGACTGGGTAAGAGTGGTCTGCTCAATTCAGACACTCTGTTCATCACCACCCCCCTTTTGTAAATCGATTTTGGCCACTATAGGTGTGGCAGGGTATACTCAGACATGAGTCCCTTTCTCACTGCTCCATCAGGATTCAAGCAAGCCGGGCCGAAGAGGCTGAAATGCCAGAAACCGGTCCCCTGTAGCTTGTCTCCTTTCTGGTAAAGAATTGGCTTGGTAGTTTAGTCTGCCCTGTTCCCATGATGCACTGGGCCAGGGACAGACTGATTTGCATATAGCCAGGTTCTGAGCTGGGTTGGGGCAGTGAGATAAATAACGGTGATGGATCAAGCCCTGATCTTTGGACTGGGTAAGAGTGGTCTGCTCAATTCAGACACTCTGTTCATCACCACCCCCTTTTGTAAATCAACGTCTTTACATGGTGCACTTTTAAATAACGCGAAGCACACGTTTTCCACGTTTTTCTGGCTCAGTCGAGCCAGGCCCCTAATTGAGGCTCCGAGTCTCTTCTGTCTCTGAAAGCTGCAGTTTAGGTATGCATCCCTGACCTCTACCTTACTTCCTGCCCAGCGAGCGGTGCCCGGCTCGGCCTGGCCTGCCTGCCAAGACAGTATTTTGCCTACAGTTATCTGCTCAGCCTCCGCAAAAACACATTCCAGTCTAGTGAAATAGGTAAACATGTTTCCGGCTGCAGAGCAAAGGGCCCGGTTTTCCTGTCCTCTTGTGATTTACAGAACCCGTTACCATGGTAGGCCCATGGCCCCCGCGCATTGCACCAAGACACGTATGCACACACTAGCATTCAGTATTGAACGGCCTCTGCCCGAGAGACCTTTTCCTTCAGACAACACATCCTCCAAACATAAGATACCAGATATGCTATAGGTGCAGGTCGTTCTGACATCCCAGACACCAAGACTCTTCTACTAGACCTAAAGTCAAGTCCCCCAGCTCTCCCCAGTTACACATCTATACTAGGCATGAGCGAATTTTGCGGATCTCGCGTTCGCGAATTTTGCGGATTTGCGGATTTGCAATCCGCAAAATCCGCGAATTCCCGCGAATTTGCGGATTTTTTTTTTTTTTTGTGTTCGCACGTGTTTCTGCCAGTTCGCGAGGGTTTTGTACACTTTCGCAAATTGCGAACTTACCTGTCGGGTCGCAAGTTTCGCGAACTTGTTGTTTCTACGTGTCCAGCCTGTTTGGGACACTCTTCTTCATCACTGCCACTCTCTGTCACCACTGCCACTCTCTGACTACTCATGCCACCCTCTGGCCCACCCATGCCACCCTCTGTTTCATCACCACACCCTCTGGTTGTCCAGTGTACATTATTTTCGGCAAAGCAAAGCACACCTTCCCTGCCTCAAGTGACCTGAATTAATTTGGGGCTGATTAATGTGTCACAGAATATTTTTTTAGCTGGCACCTGCTTCCTTAGTGCGCCCTGATTAGTGATCTTTTGCACTTGCTAAGTGCTTTCATTGTTGCAAAATTAGTTACAACACCTGCCCTGCCCCAACTGACAATAATGAATTAGGGGCTGATTAATGGATTTTAACTTCCAGCCTGGCTCCTGCTTGTCTCCCTTAGCTGTAATTCAGGACCTTTGTGGCATATGTGTAACTATTCTGAGGTTCAGAGCAGGGTCACATAATAGTTTCAACTGGCAACTGAACTCTGGAGGGGCCCCTCAGGAAGCACTACAGGAAATGGCTACTAATGATGAGCCTGAACTTTTGAACCTGGTAAGTAGTTACTTTCAGTTTTGCTAAGATCGTATTTCTGCAATTTTGCACTTATTCGCGGGGCGCGAAATCACGCGAACTCACGCGAACAGTGCGAGCAGTGCGAGCAAAATCCGCTGCTCGCGGATTTGCGGATTTTGCGGGAGATTCGCAAATCTCGCGGATTGCGGATTTCCCGAAAATCCGCAAAATCCGCGAGCGGAACGGATTTTCCGCCCACCCCTAGTCTATACCACGTCATGCTCAGTTGCGCACGCACACAGGGTAAAGGTTTCTGCTGACCCTGCAGAATTTCTCTATGCATCCACCCACCTATGACACTTCTGTGACGTTTCTAATATACGCCTACGTGTACGCCCCTCTTACACGCCTTCTTTTACGCCCATGTGTCCTTATCTCTCTCTTTTCACTTGTTACGCCTACTGTATTCATTTCAATTATACAGTTTTACTATATATAATGTGTGATGTTAATAAAATGTTGAATATCCCTTCCTGAACCTTAGTGGTGATGGAACCCGATGTCCAGTTTCTCGAGATACTTAATTAAAGCCCGTATGACTCAGATACCACGGACTCTGCCTCTCATTTATTGAGCTATCCTTTATTTTCATTTAATGTATAGAAAAATAGTCCCGGTAATTTTATTTACCACATAATCTGGCGCCCGAATAAGGACCCCTCCCCTTCATCACGCGCCGGCGATGTAACGCAGGCCCCTGACCCCTTCTACAGCCGTGACGGACTCCTGTGCACACCTGCGGGTTTTCCTGCTATCTCCCTCAGGCCCACGGAGGAGACGGAGACTGCGGTCCGGCATCCAGACGAGGCGGTGAGGAATGCGGAGAGTCCCGACCAGAGCCCAAGCCGAGAGAGCAAGGTCCGAGGTATCCGGAGGCCCACCTGTTCCGAAGCGCATGGGTAGCAGTAGTAGCAGCCAGACGCCGTAGCAGTCCAGTCCAGTCCAGTATCAAGTTTCCGAGGCCTTCAGTTTTGCTTCCCGGTGAGTACCGTTGTTGGGAACGCATCTAGACGGGTTCATTAGTTTGTGCCCGGTCAAGACGGGTCTGGGTACACAGACCCGGTCCAGACGTGTTCACTTAGGTGAATACGGTATGACGTGTCTCTTTATGGGACCGGTATGTCTGTACTGTTTTAGCAGTGCATCTAGTGATCCAGTATTCTAGTATTGTTTCTCGAGATTTTCAGAATTTATGTTTTTCTATGTACCAGGTAGTATCTGTCTGAAATGTTCTAAATGTGTTTAATGTCGTGGTATGAATGATTGTTTGCTATACATTACTGTGTTTATTGTGTTCACGTTCAAGTAAGTTCAAATATGCCGCTGTTTTCGAAATTACGTCAGATAGGAACTAGGAAAGGGATACTCGAAGAAGCAGTTCCCGTCCCGCCTAGGGACACTCCAGGTCATTTTATGTACCAAAACATGGCTTAGATGCCATACTGTACTTAGACTTATGGGTTGATTATACCAAGGATCTGGAAGAGAAATATAGATGGCAAGGCTCAGGGACATGGGATGCTGAATGCATCATGAGAGTAGAGGAAGCACTATGGAAAAAGAAAGCCAGACAATACCAGAAAGATGCTATAGAATTGTGGCGTAAAGAAGCGCATAGAAGAACAGAGAAAGAAATTAGGAAAGCAGAGAAAAGTAGAGAAGAATCTGAAAAAGCTAGAGAAAAAGAACTACTAGAAGAAGGTGAACGAGTTAGAGCAGAACAATTAGACAGACAAAGAAATGCCCTTATGAAAGGCATGTACCCCCTTCTCGCCGAGGGCCTACCCAAGGCGACCCCGGAAGTACCCAGTAATTTGCCGCCACCATTGGTCCCGACTAAACTCCGTCATAAACAGACCGCAGCGGATATTTTCCTTTCTTCCTACTTAGATGACACTGTCCCAGAATATGCAAACAGAACTCCTCCTCCAAATATTCATCCTCACAACCCTGTTCAGGACACGATTCCCCCCACTGTCTCTCCTGCCACTGCTACTGCCACTGGTCCTGGCAATGCTTTTAATGCACCTGCAACCCAGGGCCCACCTGCATTACCTACACCTAGCTTACCAGCTACATTACCACCAACGACAGCACGGCCAGTAATAGTTGATGATCCCGCTTCAGGGGGAGCGGTAGGAGGTCTCCCTGTCACACCGCCTCAAGTAAAACGAACAACATTAAGAGAAGCAGCATTACAACGCACACCAAAAGTAACTACATAAGCAGCCCTTAAACAGTACCTTACAGATTGTAGATATGATCCAGTACCAGGCGAAGACCAGATGATATTATATTCAATACGTATACGACGTGTTACAAACTATTTGACTATTTTACCAGACATGAAAGAACATCTAGACAACATATATCACTTTATTAGAACAGGGGAGAGACCAGACAGTATTCACGAGGCCATGGCACACAGAAAGGTGGAGACTCAAGGTATGATCCTACAGTTTTTGATAAATTGTTTGATTAGGGAACAAGACCAGCCAGGTAAAGACAAAGAAGAGATGAAGGTCCTGATAAAATGGAGTGACAACATAGCTGATGGAAAACATAGTAAACAAGGTTGTATAGAATCCATGTATAGAAAGATTCGTAAAGAAATTCTAGACATACACGCAAGGGAGAAAGCCGCGAAAGAAGCCGAGAAAGCGGAGGATGAAGTCTCAGAAGACGATGATATAGAAACTGCGAGTGCAGATAGAATAGCGTATGTAGGTAGGGCGAACCCCTTTGACAGACCCATACGCCCAGAATGCAAGAAACTTTTTCTTTCTCCCATACCAGAACAATGTTCTCTTGAGCATCTATTCCAAGCCACCGATAAAGTACTGAAACAACGAATAGGTTACAGTGAACTTAGTACCATGCAGGAACAAGAACTGGCCCGGTCGGCAGTCCAATGGGCTGGTAATACTAGCGTATATAAAGATGACATAGTAGCGCAAACATTTTTGAATCTTTCCCCAGACGAACAGCAACTAGCTGGTATGTACATGATTCAACATCTCATTACACTGTATGAAAGTAAGCATTCTGATCCAGGTCCCTTATATAATATATAGGAAGAGTTACTCCTAAAGAGATGGAGAGGCCTAGGTACCGATTTAATTAATATCATTCTAGAACAACGACAAAAAATACAGAACTTTCCTGACTCCACATTTCGTTCCCGTTCCACCCCCAGTACGGAAAACTTTTTACATAGACAGACAGAATCCCTTACGAGAAGTTCATCCCGTCCGGAAGACAGACGGTACACTTGAACGAGTATTTGTCTACACCCCCTTAACTAAAATGGAATTATTGGAAATTAAAAAATTAGTGCCCTGTCATGATAAAGATCCAGCAGGGTTCTACCGTGAATTAAAAGACATGCTCCGTATGGGGAAGTATACATATCCCGATATCCTTAAAATGTTAAAGGTTCTGTTGCCTGCAGGGATTTACGAAAAACTTAAAGAAAAAGAATGGGAGGTGGGGGAGAAAAAGATTGATTGGGCAGAATTAGAAAATGAAGAAAATACGCAAATCCCTGGTACTGGTCTTGGGGATAAAGCTAAAGGATTACCAGAATTATTAGTACAGGTCCTGCCGAGGTATTGACAACTAAAAAGGAAGACTGGGATGCTATCTCAGCCTGCAAACAGAAACAAGACGAAGACACTAGTGATTTTTATTCCAGATTCGAGAAATGTTTCATTATTAATAGCGGCCTCAAGACAAGTAGTGAATCAAACCCACATCTTTTTGTGACCAAATTAGTAGAGAATTCCTTACCACAGGTTAAAAATAGAGTACTGAAAGTTGAGAGTACATGGCAAGCTAATACCCCTTCCCAAATGTTACAAATGTTACAGTACCACCAGAATCGAATTAGAGAGGAACACGAACATGAACAGAGACGTATGAAAGACACGAAAATGAAAGTACTAGTTGCCCAGTCTGTCCCAGCTGATGGTCAGAAGGGGGGTACGACACAGACTAGTCATCCTGCAGCTCCTGTTAAAGGGAATTGCAATTATTGTAAACAGCCAGGTCACTATATAAACGAATGTGCCGTTCTAAAATACAATATCGCTACAGGCAGGACGAAAGAAAGACCGCGTCCACCTAGACAAGAACAAGTTCCGCAAAATATTCCGAAGAACACGCAACATCCACAGAACACACAACAGACAGTAGCAGTACCCCAACCCCAACCCATTGCTGCCACGCAACATGTTACACAGCAAATGTACCAGTATGCTCAGTCAGATTACCCCGATTATCAACAGTATTCATGAAACAGCCTAGAGAGGGAGGTTGGCTTGCCCCTTATCGAGGTTCCTGTAGATCAAGAGGGTCCCTATGTACATAGTCAGGTATTAGGGAAAGAAAATTTTTGATTGACACAGGGGCGAGCAGCACTACCATCAGTCATGACGAGGTTCCAGTGGCACCCCTCTCAGGCTCACATAATGTTTCCCTGGGATTTTCAGGAAAGCCTATTGTTAACGAAGTGTCAAAGCCAGTTTCCCTAGAAGTTGGCCCATTATCTCGTACTACAGACTTGTTACTTACGAAATCATGTCCTGAAAACTTGTTTGGTATTAAAACATTGAAAGCACTAGGAGCAGTGATTTGTTGTTCTCCGGAAGGAGTGAGATTGTTTTTACGTGATTTTAAAGGACATTATGTGTTAAGAGATTTTGATCCACGATTGCAGAATGTACCACAGCATTTATGGGCACAAGGTCCAACTGATGTAGGTTGCATGCATATTACACCTTATCGTGTTACTCTCAAACAAGGAGTTGTACTGCCTCGAATCCGACAATACAAGTTGCCGCCTGAGGCTGTAGCAGCCTTACTGAAAATTATTGACGAGCTCATTGCTCAAGGAGTGATTGTAGAAACTGACTCCAATGTATGTAATTCTCCAATTATCCCGATTCTTAAAGAACTGACCCAAATGCACCACCGGTCTACAGACTGGTGATCGACCTTCGAGAATTAAACAAATGCATAATACCCCAGTACCCAGTGGTCCCAGACATTTCTTCTCTACTGACTGCCATTGATTCCGAAGCAGCGTTCTTTACTGTAATCGATCTCAAGAACGCCTTCTTTAGTGTCCCCATTCATCCGGAAAGCCAGTACCTTCTCGGATTCTGTTTAAATGGCCGAAGCTTCAAATTTGCACGTGCACCTCAAGGGTTCACAGAAAGCCCTAGTATTTACAGCCAAGCACTGAAACGACAACTAGACTGTATTCACATGCCTACTGACACTGCCCTGCTCCAGTATGTTGATGATCTATTGATCACAGCACGAACTGAACGAGATTGCGAACGTGCATCACTGACAGTCTTGTATTTTCTGGCCGAAAAGGGGCATAAAGTGTCCCCTTCGAAGCAACAATTCTGTGCCCAGCAAGTGGTTTACCTTGGACACTTGCTGCCCAAGAGGGGTAGGCAGTTGACACCTGATCGCATCCAGTTAATTGCACATATTCCACAGCCCAAGACACAAAAGGAAGTACGGGCCTTCATTGGCCTCACTTCTTACTGCAGACAATGGATTCCTCAGTATGCATATCTAGCCAAGCCACTCATACAGTTGAAAACACAGGAGGCAGCGACTTCGACTGTCCTCCCTTGGACTCAGGAACATACACAAGCTTTTGATGAATTGAAGAAAGCTTTATGTCAAGCACCTGTTTTAGCGACACCATGTTACAGCAAACCTTTTACACTTTTTGTCACAGAACGCGATGGCACAGCATTATCTGTTCTCACACAAGATCAAGCAGGAAAACACAAGCCTTGTGCTTATTTTTCTAGTACATTGGATCCAGTAGCCCAGGCTCTGCCTGCGTGCCTTAAATCAGTTGCAGCAACAGCTCTAGCTATCAGACAAAGCTATTCCATAGTGTTAGGACATCCCTTGACACTACAGGTTCCACACTCCGTGGAAGTTCTCCTAAACAGGACACAGACTCAACACTTGACCATAGCACGACTGACAGGATATGAGCTGACACTGTTTCAACCACACATAGAGATCAGACGTTGCAACATACTGAACCCTGCTACACTGTTACCCTCTATCACAGCAGATCCTACGCCACATGACTGTGTGGACGTCATCAATACCGTAACAAAGCCAAGACAAGACTTGACAGACATTGCATTACCTGACCCAGACCTGACACTTTATGTGGATGGTTCATGTATGAGAACAAGTACAGGAGAGTTAGTGGCCGCATATGCAGTGACCACTGAAACTGAATTCATAGAAACACATCGTATTGACACACTGTCTGCTCAAGCAGCAGAGCTCATCGCTCTGACCCAAGCCTGCATACGAGCCAAGAACATGAAAGTAAACATATACACGGATTCACAGTACGCATTCGGAGTCGTTCACGACTTCGGCGTTCTCTGGCAAGAGAGAGGTTTTCTGACCTCCCACGGAGCCAAGATACAACATGGTCCCCTCATTCAAGCTCTGTTAGAAGCAATACATTTCCCTACAGCTATAGCCATCATGAAGTGCAAAGCGCATACTAAAGTCACCGACACTATTTCCCAGGGTAACGACCTGGCAGATCGAACAGCCAAGCTTACAGCTCAGACTCAAACAGACATTGCATGACAGTCAGGGATCCCACACAAGATGTACTCGACATACAGTCACATGCCACTCCAGACGAAATAAAGAAATGGACGGAACAAGGAGGGGTCCAGACAGATCAGGGATGGATGACGAAGGGAAAAGCCACATGGTTTCTCCCCGACTCTATGGTTCAAGTCATCATTAATACAGCACATAGTCCAGCACACTTAGGAGAGAAAGCTATGTTAGACAGCATCCAGAATATTTGGTTCAACAAGCATTTACGTGCAGCAGCAAAACAGAAAGTACGTACCTGTATGATCTGTTGTCAGTTCAATCCAGGCAAAGGCATTCCCGTGGAACAAGGTGGATTTCATCCTCCTGACCATCCTTTTGAAGTCCTCCAGATGGATTATATCCAGATGGACAGATGCCGAGGATTTAAGTATGTCCTCGTAGTTGTATGTGCCCTTTCCAGATGGACAGAAGCGTACCCAGTCCCAGATTACACTGCTGTAACCACTGCCAAACAGTTGGTCCGTGAATTCTTCCCGCGATACGGCTTGCCCCGTGTCGTATACTCAGATAATGGACAGCCATTCTCGTCCGAACTCATGAAACAGGTATCACTCCTGTTAGGATACCAGTGGAAATTCCACTGCGTAAGACACCCCGAAGCAGCTGGTCTCGTTGAGAGACATAATCAGACTCTGAAAACCAGGTTAGCGAAGGTCTGTGCAGAAAAAGGTGTAGATTGGATGGTAGCCCTGCCGATTGCCCTCTTTTACATGCGTATGGTAGCCCATTCCAGAACCGGACTGTCTCCTTATGAGATTGTTTTCGGTCGTCCCCCCAACATGTGGAGTACGCCTATGCCGCGTAGAATCACAGATGTTGACAGTAATATGCTGACAGATTACCTGGCTTCCTTGATGTCTGCACTACTCTCTTGTCGTTCACAGGTCGCGGCTGCCTTCCCGGACAACACCCAGGTGAAACCGCATGAAATCGTTCTGGGTAACCTGGTCTTGGTCCGCAACTTTGACCGCTCAAGCCCTCTGGAGCCCAGGTGGAAGGAACCGAAACTGGTGTTGATGACCACGAGGACCGCTGTGAAGATTGAGGGAAGAAAAGGGTGGCTCCACTCCAGCCACATCAAGCGATTTCATGGACTGTGTCCAAAGACATTTCCCAAGGACTGCCCCGATACTGACTCTAAACTCCTTCTGTTAGAGAAAACTCCGCAACAGGAGTACAAATCTAAACTAAGGTCTAGTAAGTCAGACAGCGTTTAATTGTTTAAGTCCCCCTCGGGTGAAGCGGTTAGACAGGTTTTTGACATGTATAAGATAGACCCAAATAGTCAGAGAGATAGGCGAATCGAAAAGAGAGAAAAATATTGCAAAAACCTGCACAGCAGATGCGTCATTACTTTAATTTTTATGTTTGTTCTGAGTATATCAATTGTATGCATAAGTTTAATGCTACATGTTTTCTTTCCTCCTCTTGGTTCCCATGTACATACTTCCTCTAATGACACTGTAGAGCACACTTTCAGTGACCTGCCCCCTCACGAGCTGTCCTATCGATTAGCAATGCGCAACAATACTTTTATCCGTATGTTACACCATTCTCACCAGACCAGCAATGTCACGAATTGCTGGGTATGTGGCCGACTCCCTCCCTATCAGAAATACAAGGGAGCTCTGCCCCTCTTTCCTTATCCGTTTACACATAATGGTTCGTGCGGAGCATGGCTTACTTTAATGTCCTCATTAGGCAGTAAGTCCGAGGTTTTCCAAGGCACTTGGATATGGGGAAACCTGAGTACAGTTATGAATAAAGCATGTTTCCCAGACAAGGAAGGTCTTCCCCAAAGGACAGGGACCGATCTAGAAAATGAAGTGTATGGATTAGGAAATTTTACACTTAACCTCATGATTCTGAACGTTCAGTCCGAGACTAATTCGGACTTGCCGTTTATAACAGTTTTACCAGTGAAAGGTGAATTATGCGTCAGAAAGAATGGTTCAGTACATCTAGGACACAGTGATTGTAATACTGTAGTCGAATTCAGTGATAAAGGAAAGTCTACTTTCAAAGCTTCCCGCCATTCTTATTTTATATGTGGTCAGACAGCCTATGTACATCTGCCATTAGATTGGGATGGAACATGTTATATTGCATTCCTATTGCCACCTGTTTTTCTAGCCCCTTCCGATTATCATCGAAATTCACACCTTGTGCATGTAAGACATAAGAGAGACCTTCCTCCTGTTATCGATTATTCTGAGTCAGCATGGGATCAGTATAAGGATTATATTTAAGGATACTTCTGGTTCATAGGTCCCGTCCAAAATAGTAAGATAATACGAAGATTGACCAGAACCCTTGAGGCAGTAGTGAACGAAACTACTTTTGCTTTAGGTAACCTGACCGAAGAACAGTCTGCTATGAGACTCGTTGTTCTTCAAAACCGCCTTGTACTTGACGTCATCCTGGCCGATAGGGGTGGAGCTTGTAGAGTGATCGGATCTAGTTGTTGTGTGTTTATTCCTAATAACGCACCGTCAGTATATAAAGCAATAACAAAGCTTCATAACATAGCTCACCAGATGCACCAGAATCCTGACTCTTGGACTTGGTCCGGTTGGCTCTGGGGTGTGATAGCCGCCTGGGGATGGAAAGTACCGTCATTCCTAGGGCTAATACTGCTTATAGTATTCAGTTGTTGTCTCTGTCTGCAATGTGGGCCAGCGATTTGCGGCTTGTGCGCCACAGCTTGTATTCCCCATCCAAGTTCACGTTCCCGTTCCAGAATGAAAAAAGACGAGCAAATGATGCTATACGAACAGATAGATAGTCTCATGAAAATAGACATATCCTAAAGGGTGTAGTAGGGGCCAAGGAGGGAATGAGGAAATAGAAATTTTTAGGTAATCAATGTGTCCCCCACTCGCACCCTATCCATGCACCCATGTTCCATGTATGTCGTGTAATTCCTTTCCCGTGCCTGCCATGAAGACGCATATGCATTTGCGTCCAACGTCAACATGTCAGTTATTCAGTCCTCCAAGAAAACCACGTTAATTTGGCTTTTAGGCCTATGGTGCCAACGTCTTTACATGGTGCACTTTTAAATAACGCGAAGCACACGTTTTCCACGTTTTTCTGGCTCAGTCGAGCCAGGCCCTTAATTGAGGCTCCGAGTCTCTTCCGTCTCTGAAAGCTGCAGTTTAGGTATGCATCCCTGACCTCTACCTTACTTCCTGCCCAGCGAGCGGTGCCCGGCTCGGCCTGGCCTGCCTGCCAAGACAGTATTTTGCCTACAGTTATCTGCTCAGCCTCCGCAAAAACACATTCCAGTCTAGTGAAATAGGTAAACATGTTTCCGGCTGCAGAGCAAAGGGCCCGGTTTTCCTGTCCTCTTGTGATTTACAGAACCCGTTACCATGGTAGGCCCATGGCCCCCGCGCATTGCACCAAGACACGTATGCACGCACTAGCATTCAGTATTGAACGGCCTCTGCCCGAGAGACCTTTTCCTTCAGACAACACATCCTCCAAACATAAGATACCAGATATGCTATAGGTGCAGGTCATTCTGACATCCCAGACACCAAGACTCTTCTACTAGAGCTAAAGTCAAGTCCCCCAGCTCTCCCCAGTTACACGTCTATACCACGTCATGCTCAGTTGCGCACGCACACAGGGTAAAGGTTTCTGCTGACCCTGCAGAATTTCTCTATGCATCCACCCACCTATGACACTTCTGTGACGTTTCCAATATACGCCTATGTGTACGCCCCTCTTACACGCCTTCTTTTACGCCCATGTGTCCTTATCTCTCTCTTTTCACTTGTTACGCCTACTGTATTCATTTCAATTATACAGTTTTACTATATATAATGTGTGATGTTAATAAAATGTTGAATATCCCTTCCTGAACCTTAGTGGTGATGGAACCTGATGTCCAGTTTCTCGAGATACTTAATTAAAGCCCGTATAACTCAGATACCACGGACTCTGCCTCTCATTTATTGAGCTATCCTTTATTTTCATTTAATGTATAGAAAAATTGTCCCGGTAATTTTATTTACCACATCCACATTTACCACATCATAGGATTGCATCATACCCTGTGTGGTTTGGTAAATCCAGAGTAACTCAAGACTTAGCTCTCAACATGGGCTGCAGCTTCATCGGCACAGCAGCATTCTTCATGGTGGCTCCACCCAGCATACAGAGTCGCTGGCATCCAACATAAACATGGGCAAAGACCTGATTGATGCTGCAAGGTTCACCGCTCACTTCATGGCAGCGGTGGTCACCGACCTTCCCCTGCACATGGGCAATGACCCAATTGGATAAGTAGCTGTCTTCTCTCACCTCTCTACAAGGATTCAATCACCAGCATCTGCTTCTGGAGCTTGCTCCTTCCAAGACCCTCCTCACACGGATCACTGGTCTTGGCAAGCAGGCAGGCACTGGTGCTTCAGACTCCAGGGGCAGGTGGTCTCTGACACACTGAGTTTTGCCCCTCTCACCTAGCTTTGATATTGGTGGGACTTGGCCCCCTGTCCTGGTCACAGGCAGAAGAATTGCAAGGCTTCTATCCTCGCGTAGCCCAACTTGCTACTTGGTTCATGACACTTTTGGGCCTCATGCTCAACCTTCTAACAGTCCATTTCCAGACACCAGATGTGATATAGAGTCTGAGTCGCTTAAGTTTATGTTAGGGGCTGCTTCCTTTTGAAGTGCCCTCTCATCTGGCCTGCCCTTTTTCCAGAAAGCAGTCTGTCACAGCAGGAGCAACTCCAAATCTGATAGCCCCATAACAAATGCTATTGGAGTAACTAGAGGTTCACACCTGGATGTCAGCCACTGTGATAGGTGTATCAAAAGATTACCCAAACCCTCACCCTACTCTTTATGATTCTCTTATGAGCCCCATCTCCTTCCTGAGATGTGACCCGTCCCAGTAACCTCTCTCTGAATCAAAGACCACCTTTTGCAGTGTACTGAAGAGCCCTGCTCTACCTTCCTCCAGTGTGTCCCACCCAGCTCACAGGAATCCAGCAATCCTTAAATGTGTCTGTGGTGATTCCTAAACTTCCTCTTGTTCCTCCAGTTAGCCCTTGGTTTCCCAAAATGGAACCCAGAGTCTTCCATGTATTGTTCCATTAACAGGCCCACATACAACCAGCACATGCCTACAGCATACATGCATTACACAGCACTACTTCACTCATGCATTGTACATATCTAACCAGAGAATTTAGGCAACAACGTGTGGCCAAGTGAAACTATTAATATCATATCATAGATATTAAACCAAATAATTTGCAGCATTTGCAAACCGTCTTAGGCTGCGCAAGTCTAGCGTCTGACTTGAGCACCAGTTACCCCAGCAACCGGGCCCCATGTGACTACGCCCCGCCCATCCCCGACAAACACGGAAGTATACTTTAGCATCGCGGTAGAGCCCGTGCCTCACTCCAACGGAGCTCCCAACCGAACCGCTGCTAGGCTAACCAGCCACACTTCCTGATGCCACAAGTAAGTCCAAATATCTCCCGACCCGATTAGTCTGGTTCGATGGAACCGTATAGACCCTTTCACTTCCCTACCACTTTCCGTTCTAGATGGTGGTTACACGGTAAATCAGCGTGCTTCGAGTAAGAATGTTTTCCCTATCTGTTCGCATGTGTATGACTGCTTGTGCTGCCCGTATGCTAGTGTTGCGAGTGTTTGTTTTTAACTAGATCTTAAGTAATCAGTACTTAAGATCTTTTTTTGCGCCGCATTATGTTATTTTACTTTATTTTCAATCACTTTTCATATATGATATGTATAAAGGAGAGCTATGAAATGAATGTAGATACCAATATATAATAAGAGACATAAAGAAAAAGTCAAAACGCAAGACAGCACATAGTCAATAAAAGGGACTTATGTGTTAAAAATAACAAGTGTAATTTATGGTGTCAGAGGTATCCTTTGTGTTGTAATAGTGTTACCGATTCCAGCCTCTGAAGTCCTTAATTGAATCAACCCCCCACATATACCAAAACTTCGTGTAGACACCTGTCTACGAGGGAAGTACCTGAATTAATTTCAGACAAAACAGGAGAAATCATTTTCTCTTACAGTGGGAGATTAACCCTCCCACTTCAAACCCCTATATATTGGTATCATCCCTGTGAAAAAGCCCGAAATCAGTCTACACATAAGCGCCTCCATATGATCACGTACCCTAACTCCCATACCCACTGGTGATCCTCTTAACCAAACCTATCCTTAAATGGGTGAGCCAAAAACACTCAGCATCAGAGAAGAGGACATCGAAGCCCTACTCAGAAGACCATCGACATTGAACCCAGGAAACACAGCAATTAACTCTAGCCAAACAGCAGAGTTAGAAAAAATAACTCGCCTTAAGAAAAAACAAATTCGCACTTCACTGCACGGGGAAGTACTACTTGAACATCTGAGGGCAGGCACTACGCCTGTTGGTCTCCAAGTTAAAAACGTGCCTGTAATTTTCACCGAAGATCCAGAATACCTACAAGGATTCAGCCACATTGGCACAAAGTGTTCCAGAGACTGGATGTTTCATTCCATCAAAACAGCTGAAAGGCTCGGTCTGAAAGAACAAGAATTGATTAAAGAATTGAAAGAAGCTTTCCGAAACAATCAAGCCGTAGAAAACGCCCAAGCCCTACTTGCAAAATTAGAGAAAGAAAATCAAATCTTCCAAAAAACCACCGAGGATATAAAAAGACAAAAGCTTCAAAAAGATATCCTAAATTACTCAGAAAAGAAAACGTACCCATATCTAGAAAAAGACTTTTACAAGCAACCACAAAATACAGGGGCATTAAGGACATACGGCGGAAGAAGCCGTAGACAGTTCGTTACTTTTTCAGACGCTTCATCATTATCTGATAACCTAAGTGACACTGAACTACCCCCCAACAACAGAAACGACCAACAACGCCAATTCTACCAACAGGCACCTTTTTTAGACAGAGGTACAGGCCGTGCCAGGGGCCGCCCAAGGGGGAACAGATAGTTCAACCGACGACCCAATCAATTCCAAGGAGAAATCACGACAAGACGGAACACTTACAGATGGTAGGCAACAGTGATGGAGCGATATTTAATCTATCTAACCACACTCTATCAACCCATGAGATCAATGCCCTAAACAAGGGCTTATCCTTTGTGCCCGCGGTCAAACCAGACCTATGCCAGTCTAAATTGGAGCTAATTCAATTGTTCCGCAAGATGCGCCTAAAAATATTCTTCCAAAACCAAGAGATGACGACCTCTCGCAATTATTCAGGGTTAAAAAATGTATCCACATTCTTCCCTCAAACCAACATGATGCCAATAGAACTTCTAACGTTCGAAAAAAACGTAATGCGAGATATGGATAATCTCGACAACAAAAAGAAGTACTACACCAAATGGAACTTACAAAAGGAAGAAAAACAAGCTCTGGACAAACTGAAGGAAAACAGCAACCTTATAATAAAGCCGGCCGACAAAGGCGGCGGAATCGTGATTCTACCACGCGACATGTATGAAACTGAGGTATTAAGACAACTAGCGGACGAAAGATATTATCGGAAAACAAAAGAAGATTGGAACAAGAACATAAAAGAAAAACTGACCAAACTTAAAGATCTGGGAGAAGAGGAAGGATGGCTATCCAAAAAAGAGGGAGACTATCTTATAAACCAAACACCAAGAACACCGATACTATATGTTCTCCCCAAGGTTCACAAAGACCCAAGAAATCCGCCAGGACGCCCCATTATTTCGGGAGTCAACTCAATACTAGAGCGGCCAGCAAAATAGGTAGATACGTTTTTAAACCTCTGGTGAGCTCTACGTCAAGTTACATCAAAGACACCACGCAAGCAATAAACTTTCTTGAAAAACATCCATTTGATGAGGAGTGTGAAATACTGGTAACTATGGATATAGTCAGCCTTTATTCGAACATTCCCCAAGAAGAAGGCCTAGAAGCATTAGAATTCTTCCTAGAAACAAGAGAAAGACCACACAATGTCCCATCCAATTTCCTGCTTAAACTAGCAGAAATATGCCTCAAGTACAACTTCTTCACCTTCAATAATTTACAGTATTTACAAACAATGGGAACCGCGATGGGTTGTCCTTTCGCGCCGCAGATGGCGATTATGTACATGGCGCTATATGAAGAACAGTGGATCTACAACAACAACCCCTACGACGCCCATATTAAAATATGGCGTCGTTACATAGATGACGTTTTCATGCTATGGAGAGGAAGTGAGGAACAATTACATGAATTTGCAACCTGGCTGAACGATAGGAACCCGAACATCAAATTTACAATATCCCACAACAAAAGAGAAATTAACTTCTTGGACCTAATGATAAAACAAGAAAACTGTGAAATCTACACATCGCTATATACGAAGGAAACTGATAGAAACACTTTCCTCCATTTTAATAGCTTTCATCAACGCAATTTGAGAGAAAACCTGCCATTAAGCCAGTTCTTCAGACTCAGGAGAAACTGCTCCAAAAAAGAAGATTATTTCTTCAATGCCAAAGAGCTCTCAAGAAAGCTGGAAGAAAGAAAGTACCCAAAGAAGCTACTAAAGCGAGCTATGAAAAGGGCCTGGTTCTCCCCACGGGAGTCTCTCCTCACCCCAAAAGCAAGAAACAAAGAAACACCCTTGGTATGTGTCACGACGTTCTCCGGGGCCACTAATGACATCCAGAAAATTGTTCGCAAGAACTGGAACACAGTAAAGGGCCTGGAACACTTTGAAAGTGCACCAATATTTGCCCTAAAGAGAAACAATAACATTAGAAACATGCTGGTGAGAGCAGACACCTATATGCCAAGACAAGAGATGTCCCTCAGGTCCATGTTGAGCCTACCACCTATCCGAGGCCATCGCAAATGTGGCAACTGCGTATCGTGTGACAGCACCTTAGAAGGAACAAAGTTTGAATATGGAAACAAATATATTCTCCATGAAGAATTTACCAACTGCAATACGCACAACGTCATATATGGCATTATATGCCCATGCGCTATGGCATACATTGGAAAAACAAGCCAACCTGTCAAAGCCTGAATCTCACAACACCGCTCAAGAATTCGACGCAAGACCCCCAATGCACCAATGGTAACACACTGCTCGGAGAAGGGCCACAGACCAGAAGATTTAAAATGGACAGTGTTGAGACACATTACAGGAAAAAACAGGGAAAACACCCTTTCGAGATTGGAAGCAAAAACTATACTATACCTGGGAACAATGAACAATGGACAAGGAGTTCATTTTAGTTGGTGATTTTAACGTTCACGCTGAAATTCCAGATTGTAATGAGGCGCAAACACTATTAACAGATCTATCCTCTCTGGGTCTATTATTGAGAAATAGTGGACCTACTCATCGAGCAGGCCACACTTTGGATTTAGTGTTCGCTAATGTCCAGCTTGCATCATGCCCACCCGCCACTCAGGTGACCTGGACTGACCACTTCATTGTGGAATTTACCACCCCTTTTCAGGCACCCAATCTGTCCCACTCTAACACCCTACCCGGTACCCGGAGACAGTGGCATAAAGTTACCCCTTCTACTTTTAAAGAGAAATTCATCCCTCCTAGTTTTCTACCTTCGGACAATATTGATACTGCCCTTGCTAAATTCGAAGGAGAAACTAGGAAAGTCATCGACAAAATTGCTCCTGTAAAGACTTTTAAATCTAAGCCTGGGAAAAAACATGAAGTTTGGTTTTCTGATCACTTGAGAACCTTGAAACAAGGGGCTAGAAAATTGGAAAAGAGATGGAGAACCTCGCATCTTGTGGAGGATAAGGAAAAATATTGGTGTGCTCTATCTTCATATCACAAAGAAATCCGTGGTGCTAGGAAATCTTACATTGCATCCCAAATACAAGAGGCCGGAAACTCTCCAAGAGTTCTCTTTCTGATCTTACAGACTTTTGTCAAACCTCAAGCTTGCGAAGCCCCTGATATGACTTCTCAACAACTGTGTGAAGACACTTCATGTTTCTTCACTAATAAGATCAACACAATTTATGAAAAAATTATCTTGACCAACCAAGCCTCATTGACCACTACAGAATCTCCCTTTGATCCTGTAGAATGCACACCGGCTACACATTCCCTGGATGTCTTTCCCCCGATATCCTTGAAAGGAACATCGGATCTTTTAAAACAAATTAAAAGCGGTAGTCCTGAGGATACTATACCTGCCAAACTAATGCCCACACTTAATGAACTTCTATGTCCAACGATCTGTGAACTGGTAAATATTTCACTCATCTCAGGTGCTGTCCCCAAAAATTGGAAAAGGGCGCTTGTCAGACCCATAAGGAAGAATACTGCCCTATTGTGGTCTGACCTGACGAATCTTAGGCCCATTTCCCTGTTACCTTTTGTGGGAAAAATTATAGAGAAACATGTTAACCACCACCTATCAGCACATGTGGAACTGGAAAAAGCCCTGGATGAATCCCAATCGGGTTTCCGCCCCAAGTACAGTACAGAATCCACTCTCTTGTCTGTTACTGATGATCTCCATGCCTACCAGGACAAGGGCCTTTCAGTCATCCTGGTGCTATTAGATCTATCAGCAGCGTTCGACACCGTGTCTCATACCATCCTGACGCAACGGTTGTCGAACGCTGGCATCCAGAACAAGGCTCTTGACTGGCTAAAGAGTTTTCTGACCGGCCGCACCCAGAGAGTCACCATGGGTGCATACCGCTCAGTGGAAACAGAGATATCTAAAGGGGTGCCACAGGGCTCATGCTTGAGCCCTACTCTCTTTAATATCTATGTGGCACCCCTGGCAGGAGTTTTGCGTAGATATGGCTTTATTCCCATATCTTACGCTGATGACACACAGCTCCTGTTCCCCTTCAAAACTCTCACCACTGAGGTCAGAAACTCCTTTTTGACAGGCATGAAAGAGGTGGCAAAATGGATGGCTACAAACTACCTCCAATGCAATGTCACCAAGACTGAGATCATGTTATTTGGAGACGCGAAAATACTCTGGACTCCCGAATGGTGGCCGTCGGAGCTTGGAGCAGTCCCTGAACCTAAACAGGTTGTGAAGAATCTGGGAGTCAGACTCGATCATGACCTGTCATTTAAACAGCACACCAATTACATATCAGGGATCTGCTTCCACACCATTGGACTTCTCCGTAAGGTCTTCCCGCTTTTACCCGACGCAGTAAGGAAAACGCTTGTTCAAGCGTTGATCCTCAGTCGGATTGACTATTGTAACGGTTTACTTTTATCAGCCAATGAGGGTGTGTTGGATAAGCTGCAGGTGATCCAGAACACGGCGGCTCGCCTAGTTCTGAATGCCCCTCCGAGAACTGCTTCTAAACCTCTCCTGAACCGCCTACACTGGCTTCCAATACGACAGAGGGTCAAATTTAAAATATGTTGTTTGATCCACAAATGTCTAAACTCAGAGGGACCTATCTATCTGGAACGGAAATTCACTCCTTATGCTCCAGTACGGTCTCTTAGATCTAGTAGTAATCTCCTTCTGGTGGTCCCCCACATAAAAAAAGTAAGACATGGAGGCAGAGCCTTGTCTGTTACTGGCCCTAAGGGTATAGAGACAAAATATCGACTCCAAAATATCGACTGGACATAATATCGAGTTTTAAATATCGACTGGACAAAATATCGACTGGACATAATATCGACTACAAAAATATCGTTTTTCAGGTAAGTGAAGTAATATCGACTGTATAAAATATAGATAGGCAAAATATCGATTTTTTAATAATATATAATATTTTATAGTCTATTTTTATGTAATAATATGTGTGAATAGTGTGTATTAATGTTATTAAATATTTTATTACATGAATTTTGTTTTGATAATAATTGCGTAATGTAATTCTGTAGCGGGTTGTGGGTTTATAGGGGAATAGGGTGGGAAGTAATTTAATAATAATTAATTAATTAATATATGTTTGTTAAAATTTGTAATTAATAATTAATTGATAATTAATTAATATTAATTAGTTAATTAATTAATATAATTTTGAATATATTTTGTATTAGTAAATAATTGTTAATTAATTAATTGTAATTAGTTAATTACATTAATTAGAGTACATTTTTTATATATTTAATTTTGTGTTATTTTTAAGTAATTAATTTTTATAAAATAATATTAATTATTAAAATAATTACTTTATTGTTATTGTTAATTAATAATTAATTGGTAATTAAATAATATTGATAAATTTTGGGTAAAGGGGTATTTTTAGGGTTTAGGGTCAGTTTTCAGTTCATGGGTAAAGGGGTATTTTTAGGGTTCAGGGTCAGTTTTCAGGTCATGGGTAAAGGGGTATTTTTAGGGTTCAGGGTCAGTTTTCAGGCCATGGGTAAAGGGGTATTTTTAGGGTTCAGGGTCAGTTTTCAGGCCATGGGTAAAGGGGTCTTTTTAGGGTTCAGGGTCAGTTTTCAGGCCATGGGTAAAGGGGTATTTTTAGGGTTCAGGGTCAGTTTTCAGGTCATGGGTAAAGGGGTCTTTTTAGGGTTCAGGGTCAGTTTTCAGGCCATGGGTAAAGGGGTATTTTTAGGGTTCAGGGTCAGTTTTCAGGCCATGGGTAAAGGGGTATTTTTAGGGTTCAGGGTCAGTTTTCAGGTCATGGGTAAAGGGGTATTTTTAGGGTTCAGGGTCAGTTTTGGGTTTTTGGGTAAAGGGGTATTTTTAGGGTTCAGGGTTAACAAATAAGATTTTAAAAAATTATTTTTATTATTTTCATTTATTATTTTATTATTATAATTTAATTTAAGTCGTTTTAAGTATATTTTAGTAATTAAAATTTAATATTAATTTAATTTAACACTGTTTTTAATAAAGTCGATATTTTTTACATCTATATTTTTGTTAACGATATTTTGTACTCGATATTTTTGTACTTACCTGTTTGTAGATACAAACTCGATATTTTGACTGTCGATATTTTGTCCACGATATTTTGGCAAGTCGATATTTTGTCAGTCGATATTATTTCAGTGATCCGCCCTAAGTTGTGGAACAAGTTACCTTTGGCATTAAGGCAATGTAAAGAACATCTGACTTTCCGCAAACTTTTAAAAACAGCTCTTTTTAAAAATGAAGTCTAACTCATCCCCTCACTGTTAATATGCTGCTGATCCCTGGTCAAAAGCGCAGAGATACTCCTGTAGGAGTGATTCTAGCGCTATATAAACTTATAAATAAATAAAATAAATAAATAAATGGACTAAATGAAATGTCGGAGCTTGCTAACTATAACTAATAAAATCAACATCCCTACACACTTCACCCCCTTATAAAATGGAGAACATCAGCTGTATTCCACGAGCGAGACAATCCCCTTTAAAAAAGATTCATAAAAAAGGATTCATAACTTCAGATCCCCACCGCAGTGACACCTAATCGAGAGAAGTCAAATCACATCCAGTCACCTAGCAACCACGGCAAAACAACCAAGCACGCACCACGTGATCCTGACCAATCCCCATGCAGCTAACTGGAGCCAATCAAACTCCATCTACCTCCGGAAAAACAAACCACAGCGGAGCGGCGCACGCAGATGCATATCGAGCCGGAAGCAAGAAAGAAACTAACCGCGGAACGAGAAGAAAACCTAGAAGGTATGAACTCAGATCGGTCACAAAACCGAGTTCCGCCCTCTCAAAATAGAGCGCAACGCGAGCACAGGTCTTTTTGAACACAAACCGCGCCCTTACAAAACAGAGCACAACGCGAGCACAGGCTGTGTTGAGCACCAGCGCCACAGAAAACACACGAGCGCCAACGCCAAGGGATTCTCGGACAAATTGTACAAGCCTTCCACAAACCGTAAAAGGGGTGATTTAACAGAGATGAAGAATAAGATAGGATAAGAGCCCGAACACTACAGATCTTCACGCAGATAGCACTAGCGCCACCAGATAGCACCTAAGCTTCAGCGCTACTGTGGTTTTTTATGAACTTCAAAGGGGTTGACCAGCCCCTAAATCACCACAGAAAGTATGGTCACAGTAAACAGTCCCCATGAGACACGTCACTTTAAGAGCAAGACTACATCAGTCACTCACTGAGTCAGGGAACTTCAGGCATCATAGTGAAATACAAAAACCAACGTGCCTATTTTTTCCTTTCCCCATGCAGAACAGACGTTGATATTTGCAACAGAGACACAGAGTTGGGAGAACTGAACCCATCACTATGGATTAAGAAAACTAAGGGTACGTGATCATAAAGCTCCATAAGCACATTCAGTTGGTTCTAAGTTAAGCGCATACACATACTGAAAACATATTATTACAATTTTCAGGTGACGTCCTACAGCCCAAGCACACAGCCCTGAAGAAGACCGCACACGGAATATTTACCTTGTCCTAACCTTAAGACGGTCGAAACGCGTTGGCATCTAATAGTGGATTGGAGATATTGATGCTCTCTTGACCTTATTCACATGAGGAACACTGGACAATAGAACAATCTTCCAGCAGAGCACCATTGTATATAGTAATACCCTCCTACACTACCTAGGACCAGTAACACAGCTTTTAACTGAGGGACTAAATATCTAATCTCCCCAGTTAGCGAACTCCTGACTATATTAAGTAGGACCTATTGAATACTATTATTGCTTCTTGGAATGATCAGAACTAACTAAATGAACATGCACATAATGAAATAATTAGTAGCATGTACAGTGTATATATGTTTTGTGTATAGTTGAATGTACTGTGAATTTAAATGTATTTTGTCTTTTAATAGCAATATATGATATGTATAAAGGAGAGCTATGAAATGAATGTAGATACCAATATATAATAAGAGACATAAAGAAAAAGTCAAAACGCAAGACAGCACATAGTCAATAAAAGGGACTTATGTGTTAAAAATAACAAGTGTAATTTATGGTGTCAGAGGTATCCTTTGTGTTGTAATAGTTATTTTCAATCACGGCACGCTCCAATACTGGGGCTCAGACACAGATAATGTTTATTCTTCATGAGACGTACCCACTCATGTTCCTTGCACTCACGGGTACAGCAGCAATCGTATTTCAGCGACTCACGATACTACATAGGTCCAAATGTGGCATAACATCCTGATGGCAGTAAACGTGTGTGTCTTTCACAAACAGCACGCAAGCCTGCTTCAGTCACGATTGCTCCAGTCCCGAAAATGGGCATAAATAGCCCCACACAGTGCACAATGCACAACTCTTTGTATGTTTGCACTGGATTACTTCGCCCTCACTGCACTCTTTCTCGTCCCTTTTTTCCACAGGTTTTTTCCCGAAACTACACGGAGAAAATCACCGTTTTGTGATTTCACTAACACTACTAGGCGAGGGCACGATACACTTTAGCGTGTGTAGACCACCCAGCCTTTGTTACACTGGTCCTGAAGAAAACCTCTATAGTCACACAAAGGTTGAAACATGTAGACCTATCCTTTTAACTCTTCTTACGTCTAATTTCTGACACCACAGCCTACCTATAAAGTCAAAGGTGCCACATTTAAATATATTTGTATATATATATTTTTATACTGGTTGTCCAACCACTCCAGAATAAAGTCTTCGAGTGGGTAGTATTGAGACAACTTTTAATCACATTTTCTTACTCATATCACATATAAACAAAAATAACCAGCTACACTGTAATCAGGTGTCGCAGCACACCTGGATGGCATTTGGCTATCCGGGTGGGACCCCGATGATGAAGCAAGTCACCGACCAGGTTGGTGAGTGAGGGGTCTTCTAAGGACAAAGGATTGTCCCAAATTGGGTCGCAGGGCTTGCACCTCAATACTGTACTAATTTTACAGGTATTTAGTACCCTCAGTGGTTACTCCATCATTTGTTTAATTATTGAATCCAAGGGGACCAGGAGTTCCTACTAGACCCCTAAGGTCAAACCACCCTTTCTCTCCTAATTGTTTACAAAAGTACTGCTTTGCTCAGGAAATATATCCGTAGGTGTGCCTGTCACCTAAAGGGCAGGTGAACTGCGTAGAAACTGACTTTATCTTCCACTTAAGATGGCTGCCAGGAGCGTCCACGTGTGACGTGGTGATGAGGTCAGGCTTGCTTGACCTAAACTTCAAATCGGTCGCAAGATGGCCACTAAACATCAACGCGATGACGAAGGCGGAGTCGTCATGTCACAGGAATAATCTTTTACCACCCCAACGCTGCTGTAAAATCAGGATTGCCCAAAAGCCACATTCTGGAGGGCACCAGCAACGTGGAGTGCAGCAACAGGACCCGTCGTCTAAGGTGTTCCAAGAAACGGGCAAAAACTACATGGAGGGAAGAGCCACCTGGTTGAAGATCAACACCAAAAATGTCTTAATGCAGTCAGTGGGCCAGCGCAGGAAAGATCGTCGTCAAATGTTAGTTTCATTCAAGGTGAGTTTATTCCAACATGCGTGACCAATGGCGCGGCGTTCTATCCACTAGGGGCCCGATGTAGGTAAAATTGATTTACCGATTTTCAATTACCGAATTTTACCTGTTAGACGGACCGGGAGGGTCGGCCGAGGAGAGAGGGAGAGGTCTCCGGGGAGAACCGTCTCCAGCGATCGTACAGACAAGTAACTTCCCCCCCACTGACGTACACCACACAAGGATAAGGTTCAACGTTACTTTATAGGCAATTCTTTAAGTACGGTGAAATGGTACAAGGAGGTCTGGACTCCGGGGTCCCCTCTAGTTTAGTCTCTAGGTTGGGTAAGGGGGTAGCGGGACAGTCTCGTTACCAATCTGGTGGAGATGGTGGTAGATGAAATAGCTCACAATCCTCGAGCTCGGCGTTCTAGATGATCGGGCCGCGGCGGAGCCAGCAGGTCCCGATGAAGATGGAGGTTACAAACGGTCCGCGGCCACGCCAGCAGGTCCCGACGACGATGAAGGCTTCAGAAGGTTGCGGCAGCGCCAGCAGGCAGGACGATGATGAAAGTTTCAGAAGGTTGCGGCAGCGCCAGCAGGCAGGACGATAGTTCGGAAGGCAGGGCTACGGCAGCGCCAGTAGTCCGTCAAGGATGAGTTCTTCACTGCGTCTCTCGACTCCAGGATACAACTGCCTTCCTGCTCTGGAGCTGCCCCAGTTATAGGTCTGGCGCCCTTTGATGTCCGGACCCTCGCACTTGGAGGTCGGGAGGTCCGGGATGAGGGAGTCCAGACACCCAGCAGGGGGGTGGAGCCAGCGCCTGGGGGAGCTGGGGGCGATCGGCACTTGGCGGGGGAGAGCCATCGACACCTCTCTCTCCCATTGACCTGCCAAGTAGTCCGCTCACCTCCTGGGTGGATGGTGGTGCCGGGATGTCGGGGCCTGGCCAGGCCCAGGGTTAGGGTCGATCGGAGGCCACGCGGCCTCGTGGTGCTGTGTCCAAGATGGCGCCCAGGCCGGGCGAGAGGGCCGGTAGGGAATCGGGCCCATGAGGTGGAGATGTTCAGGGGCAGGGGTCCCATAGGAGACGGGAAACGGGTAGTGGTTGCGTGTAACACCTGAGGAGCCGGGCTTGGGCCTGGTCGTGCGGGGAGGGAGCAAGCCCTTCATGTGGCCTGTCCAACATGCGTCCCCCCCAGCTGAAGGCGGGGAGAGTCACCCATCCTCTTGGGGACTCTCCTCGTCAAGGCGGAAAAAGCGTGACAGGCCATCTGCGTTGGCGTGGTCTTGCCCAGGCCGATGTTCCACGGTGAAGTCCATCCCCTGCAGGGAGATGGACCAACGTAGTAGCTTCGGGTTTTCCCCCCGCATCTGCATTAGCCACTGCAGGGGCCGGTGATCGGTCTGTACCCGAAAGTGGGTGCCGAAGAGATAGGGCCGGAGCTTTTTGAGGGCCCACACCACGGCGAAGGCCTCCCTCTCAATGGTGCTCCAGCGTTGTTCTCGGGCCAGGAGTCGCCTACTGATGAAAGCCACTGGCTGGTCAAGTCCTTCGGGGTTCAACTGGGAAAGGACTGCCCCAATGCCATGGTCGGAGGCATCCGTCTGGACGATAAATTCCCGACTGTAGTCGGGGGCCTGGAGCACAGGGGCGGAGCACATGGCGGCCTTCAGCTTCTCGAAGGCCGCTTGACAGTCTGGGGTCCAGTTGACCTTCTTTGGTTGGTTTTTGGATGTGAGTTCCGTGAGGGGCCCCACAATGCTGCCATAGTCTCGCACGAACCGCCGGTAGTAGCCTGTGAGTCCCAAAAAGGCGCGGACCTCGGTCTGGGTGATGGGGGGCTGCCAAGACTGGATGGCAGCGATCTTGAGTTGCAGAGGGGCCACCAGACCGCTTCCCACCTGGTGCCCGAGATAGGTCACGGACCCCTGGCCAATTTGGCATTTGCTGGCCTTGATCGTGAGGCCAGCTCGTTGGAGGGCCTGTAGCACCTCTCGGAGGTGGTGGAGGTGGTCGGACCAGTGGTGGCTGTACACAGCGATATCGTCCAGGTAGGCGGCGCTGAATTCTTCAAGCCCCGCCAGGACCTGGTTAACTAGCCGCTGAAACGTTGCTGGGGCATTCTTCATGCCGAATGGCATGACCTTGAAGTGATAGTGGCCATCAGGGGTGGAGAATGCAGATCGTTCTTGGGCCCGGGGTGTGAGACCGATCTGCCAGTAGCCCGCTGTCAGGTCGAAGATACTGAGGTAGCGGGCAGCTCCCATGCGGTCGATTAGTTCATCTGCCCGGGGGATGGGATGTGCGTTGGTTCTGGTGACCGCATTCAAGCCCCGGTAGTCGACGCAGAACCGGAGTTCCGGCGTGGCGCCGGGGGCGGCCGCTTTGGGGACCAGTACTACTGGGCTGGCCCAGGGGCTGTCGGAGGGCTCGATGACCCCTAGCGTGAGCATCCTGGCCACCTCCTCTTGGATGCAGGCCCGTACCCGATCTGGTACGCGGTAGGCCCGGTGGCGGATAGGGGGACTGTCCCCAGTGTCCACATCGTGTACGCACCAGGGGGTGACCCCTGGGGTGAGGGAGAACAGGGTGGCGAACTGTAGCAGGAGGTCTCGGCATCCTTGGCGCTGTTCCATGGTGAGGGCCTCCGAGAGTCGGACCCCGTCCACGGAGCCGTCCTTCTCCCGAGTCCGTAGGAGGTCAGGGAGGGGTTCGGAGTCCTCCTCGGTTCCATTGTCTGTTGCCATCAGGAGGCTGAGTTCTGAACGCACAAAATGGGGTTTCAGCCTGTTAGCGTGGAGGACCCGGAGAGGGTTCCGTGAAGATTCCATATCAATGAGATAGGTGACAGGGCTCTTGCGCTCAATTACTTTGAAGGGCCCCGTCCACTTGTCTTGCAGGGCGCATGGCTCGGTGGGGGACATTACCCACACCTGCTGTCCGGGTTCAAATTCGATGGAGGAGGCATTTTGATCGTACCACCTTTTCATGTCTTCCTGACTGGCCTCCAAGTTCGCCTTTGCCATCTCTCTGAATCGTCGGGTCTGGTTGCTGAGGGTTAGGAGGTACTTGAAAACGTCTGGAGGGTTCTTTAGTGAGGGCATCTCCCAGCCTTCTTTGACTAGGCTGAGCGGCCCGCGAACCGGGTGCCCATACAAGAGTTCAAACGGGCTGAAGCCGAGGGACTTCTGGGGAACTTCTCGGTAGGCAAAGAGGAGGCACGGCAGTAGCACATCCCACTGGCGACGGAGGGGCTCTTCCAACGCCCCAATCATCCCTTTGAGCATGCGGTTGAACCGCTCAACGAGTCCGTTTCCTTGAGGGTGATAGGGGGTCGTGAATCGGTAGGTGACCCCACACTGTTGCCAGAGGGACTTCATGTATTTTGAAATAAAGTTTGTGCCTCGGTCGCTGACGACTTCCCGGGGGAAGCCCACACGGGAGAAGATCCCCATCAGGGCCCGACCGACTACCGGGGCTGTCACAGTTCGCAGGGGGACAGCCTCAGGGTAGCGGGTGGCGTGGTCCACCAGTACCAGGATGAACCGATGTCCTTGTGCTGTACGGGGGTCTAGGGGCCCCACAATGTCTATTCCCACCCTCTCGAACGGGGTGGTGACCACTGGAAAAGGTTGCAGGGGGGCTTTCAGCTTGCGGCCGCTCTTCCCACTGGCTTGGCACGTGGGGCAAGATCGGCAGTGCTGGAGTACATCGTTCCTCATCTTGGGCCAGAAAAAGTGGGTGACCAGGCGACTGTAGGTTTTATCCTGACCCAGGGGGCCAGCCAGGGGGACATCATGGGCCAGGTTTAGCAAGAAGTCTCTAAAGCGGAGGGGCACCACTAGCACTCGACTGGCCCCTAACTCTGCGATTCTCTGTTCGCTGTACAACAGGTCATTGTCCCAATAGACCCAATGGGTTCCGGAAGTATCCCCTGCGCTCTGAGCGAGGGCTTGTTGGCGGAGTCCCTCGAGGGAGGGACAGGTCTTCTGTTCTTGGCGAAACTGTTCCTGGGTGGGCCCCCCTTCTTGACGCCACTGATCCAGGCCGGGAAGGTCCTGAGGCTGAACGAGGCCCTCGGGAGTTTGTTCTGGGGGGACGGCCCGGTCGGTGTCTTCCACTGGAGCGACCGGGGGAGGGGGTGCCGGCCATTCAGGTTCTTCGGGTCGGGGGATGGCACGGGCGGCCATGGACCGGGTGGTTACGCACGCCCAGTCCGGGATGCCCAACATCCCCAGGTGCTCTCTCCTTTCTACGGCGGCCCACGGGGAACTCTCAAGGTCATTCCCCAGGAGACAGTCTACGGGGGCGTCATCTCGGACCGTCACTTTCAACATGCCGGAGACTCCTCCCCACTCGAAGGGGACGCAGGCCATCCGACATAGACTCCCTGAATTGTCGGCTGAACGGACAGGGCAGAGAATGTTCGGCAGGATCTGTTCCGGGGTCACCAGGTGACAGCGGACGGCTGTTACACTGGCCCCGGTGTCACGTAGGGCTTCAGCCCGGCGTCCATTAATGTTCACCCATTGACTGTACTTCCGGGTGTTGGCGGGTAGGGGGACCCGCGGGACCATGTCTCTTCCCCCTAGGCATGCTAGAACCATGGCGGCTGGTTCCCATTCTTGGTGTTCTTGCTCATATTCCTCATGTTCTTCGGAGATTTGTTCTTCCCCCAGGGCGGCGGCAGCCATCTGGCGGGGTCTCGGAGTCTGGCTCTGTGGACAATTTGGGGCGTTTGCGTAGTGGCCGACTCGCTGGCATCGGTGACACGTGACATTGGCTCTGTATCCCGGCCGCGCCGGGGTGTTGCCCCGGTTGGCCGGGGGTGGGGTGCTGGTAGCGGGGGCGGCCGGAGTGTTGTCTCTTCCTCGTCCTTGGCCCCCACCTCCACCTCGGGGACGGTGCTGACCGTGGTGGTTCCGGTTCTGTTCATAGGACCCATTTCGGCCCACTCGGGTGATTTCCCACCGGTCAGCCTCGGCAGCGAGCTGCCGTGGATCAGTCAGTTTACTATCTAGGAGGTGTTGCCTGAGCTCGATGAAGCAGTTGTTTGATAGATGCTCCCATACCATGAGATTGAAGAGTTGTTCGTAAGTCGTTACGTTGCTTCCCTTGATCCAACCCTCGAAGGCCCGGCTGAAATAGTTCACGTATTCCACCCAAGTCGTACCCGGGATCCGGGTGCAGTCTCGGAACCTCTGGCGGTACATTTCGGGTGTGAGCCCATAGCGGGTGAGGAGGGCAGCTTTCATGTGGTCATAGGAGGTCATCAGATGGTCTGGGAGCTGTAGCAGGGCATCGCGGCCCTCATTGAGGAATCTCCCCCATAGACCGGCTCCCCAGTCGCTTCGATCGATCCGGTGGGAGGTCATAGCGATCTCGTAGGCCTTGAACCATTGCTGTATGTCGTCCTCTCGAAAATATTCTCGAACGACATCCTTGGGGATGTGCACCTTTTTTTCTGTTGCCCCTGGGGTGCGCGGTTGCTCGGGCACCCCTAATTCTTTGGTCTGCTTGCGTAAGTCTATCTCAGCTAGTTTGCGCTCATGTTCATACGCCAGTCTCTTCTCCTCGAGCTCTCTTTGTCTCTGTTTCTCTTCCCGTTCTTCTCGGAGCCGCAGATGTTCCAGGTTCAGTTTTTGTTCGGCTAACTTGAGTTCGCCATCCATTTTGAGCCGGGCCATTTCTAGTTCATGTAGTCGGGTTCTTTCTCGTTCTTGGATCTCGTCTTGCGAGAGACCCGTTCTTCGCTCCTCGGGAGCCGCAGTGTCTTTTTCTGCTGCTGCGACATTTTGGTCCGGGGGTCTGACGGCCCCGGTTTCTGCCCAAGACTCAATGGCGTGCTTGAAATCGTCTTTAGTACTTAGACCGGTGGTAGCGATACCTAGTTCAATGCAGAATTGTTTCAACTCACGATGGCTGTATTCTTCCAATTTCTCTATCTGGAATTTCTCGGTGGATCCGCTTTCTTTGGTTGTCATTGTGATTTCGTCGTGGGGTGAGCTACTCTCTGTACGATTATGCGGTGATTCGGATCGCGCCGCTGGACACCAATGTTAGACGGACCGGGAGGGTCGGCCGAGGAGAGAGGGAGAGGTCTCCGGGGAGAACCGTCTCCAGCGATCGTACAGACAAGTAACTTCCCCCCCACAGACGTACACCACACAAGGATAAGGTTCAACGTTACTTTATAGGCAATTCTTTAAGTACGGTGAAATGGTACAAGGAGGTCTGGACTCCGGGGTCCCCTCTAGTTTAGTCTCTTGGTTGGGTAAGGGGGTAGCGGGACAGTCTCGTTACCAATCTGGTGGAGATGGTGGTAGATGAAATAGCTCACAATCCTCGAGCTCGGCGTTCTAGATGATCGGGCCGCGGCGGAGCCAGCAGGTCCCGATGAAGATGGAGGTTACAAACGGTCCGCGGGCACGCCAGCAGGTCCCGACGACGATGAAGGCTTCAGAAGGTTGCGGCAGCGCCAGCAGGCAGGACGATGATGAAAGTTTCAGAAGGTTGCGGCAGCGCCAGCAGGCAGGACGATAGTTCGGAAGGCAGGGCTACGGCAGCGCCAGTAGTCCGTCAAGGATGAGTTCTTCACTGCGTCTCTCGACTCCAGGATACAACTGCCTTCCTGCTCTGGAGCTGCCCCAGTTATAGGTCTGGCGCCCTTTGATGTCCGGACCCTCGCACTTGGAGGTCGGGAGGTCCGGGATGAGGGAGTCCAGACACCCAGCAGGGGGGTGGAGCCAGCACCTGGGGGAGCTGGGGGCGATCGGCACTTGGCGGGGGAGAGCCATCGACACCTCTCTCTCCCATTGACCTGCCAAGTAGTCCGCTCACCTCCTGGGTGGATGGTGGTGCCGGGATGTCGGGGCCTGGCCAGGCCCAGGGTTAGGGTCGATCGGAGGCCACGCGGCCTCGTGGTGCTGTGTCCAAGATGGCGCCCAGGCCGGGCGAGAGGGCCGGTAGGGAATCGGGCCCATGAGGTGGAGATGTTCAGGGGCAGGGGTCCCATAGGAGACGGGAAACGGGTAGTGGTTGCGTGTAACACCTGAGGAGCCGGGCTTGGGCCTGGTCGTGCGGGGAGGGAGCAAGCCCTTCATGTGGCCTGTCCAACATTACCGATTTGGTAATTGAAAATCGGTAAATCAATGTGGTGGACATGTAGGTATTTCCAGATGTGCAAATACCGAATCTGTCACATTCGGTATTTACCGATTCTGTAAATACAGAATCGGTATTTCCCATTGATTCCTATGAGCTTCAAAGCCAAATTTTGCACCTCTGGCACCTCTGGCACCCCACAAATAGGCATGTGCGCCATGTGGCACACAGACATGCCCTAAGGGCATGTCTGTCTGTCACATGGCTAGGTGTGCATGCACACATGTGCATGCACACCTGAAATCGGTATTTTACCACACAATAGGATTGTGTGGTAAAATTCCGATTTTGTAGGGCCTTTGGGACTCAGAAGAGTCCCACCTACATCAGAGATTTACCGAATCGGTAAAAAATACCGATTCGGTATTTTACCGATTCTGTAAAATTGTGCCCCTACATGCCAAATCATGCATACCGGTCGGTAACGGCCGAAAATACCGATTTTCGGCCGTTACCGACCGACCTACATCTGGCCCTAGGATCCTAGCAGATTACCTGCTCTAACAGGAACCGCAAGAACACTTGTGCCATGAACAAAGGCAAGAATCAAATATACACAAGACATATTAATATGACATGCATGCTGAGTGAGCCCACTGAGCACAAGGGCATTAAATAAACGCACGCATGGAGCTTACGATTTCATTACAGCAAAGTTCTGTGAAACTCTGAGAAGTGACACAGAGCAGAGATGTTTTTCTCTCGAGCGCTTGTGGGAAAAACTTGCAAGCTAGACCTCCTGCCGGTGAGAATTCTCAATGCAGGTTGTCGGGGCAGGTCGCAACTGCTTGCATTGAGAAATCTATTACCCTGGTTGAGGAAGCTGTCGCTCCAGTAGAATGTCTACCTGAGCTGTAAAAAAAGCTGCTTTACAAAAAGGGGGTGGTGATGAACAGAGTGTCTGAGTTAAACAGACCACTCTTACCCAGTCCAAAGATCAGGGCTTGATCCATCACCGTTATTTATCTCACTGCCCCATCCCAGCTCAGAACCTGGCTATATGCAAATCAGTCTGTCCCTGGCCCAGTGCATCATGGGAACAGGGCAGACTAAACTACCAAGCCAATTCTTCACCAGAAAGGAGACAAGCTACCGGGGACCGGTTTCTGGCATTTCAGCCTTCTTCGGCCCGGCTTGCTTGAATCCTGATGGAGCAGTGAGAAAGGGACTCATGTCTGAGTATACCCTGCCACACCTATAGTGGCCAAAAACGATTTTGTAGTTTGGTTTGCCCTGTTCCCATCATGCACTGGGACAGGAACAGACTAATTTGCATACAGCCAGGTTCTGAAACTGGGATGGTGCAGTGAGCTAAAAAACGGTGTTGGATCTAGCCCTGATCTCTTGACTGGGTGAGAGCTTTCTGCTTAATTCAGAGACTCTGTCCCTCACCACCCCTTGTTGTAAATATTTTTGTCCACCCTAAGCGTGGAAGGGTATTCTCAGATGTGAGACCCTTGCTCATTGCACCATCAGGATTCAAGCAAACCGGGCCGAAGACGGCTGTAATGCCAGAAACCGGTCCCCGGGAGCTTGTTTCCTTCCCAGTGTAAGAATTGGCTTTTGTAGTTTGGTTTGCCCTGTTCCCATCATGCACTGGGACAGGAACAGACTAATTTGCATACAGCCAGGTTCTGAAACTGGGATGGTGCAGTGAGCTAAAAAACGGTGTTGGATCTAGCCCTGATCTCTTGACTGGGTGAGAGCTTTCTGCTTAATTCAGAGACTCTGTCCCTCACCACCCCTTGTTGTAAGTAAAAAAAGCTGCAGCGCCCTCTGGTGCAACGTGTAGTGCCATTTGCGCTGCTTTTACAGCTGCGATAAAAAAATCAGTGCGAGCAGCTCGGATTAACAGACTTCGCAGCTGGCGGAACTACAGGATCGTGGTGGAGTTTTTCCAGCACTGCGTGGTGTTCCTCAAAGTAAAACTCTGCCCAGGCCTTGTTATGACCACTTCTTCATCTGCTGTCTTTACTCTTCTTGTGTAAGTTGCATGGATCCACTGTGGACTTCCAGCAACCTTACAGAAGCCACACGATTTAGTGTGGCCCTTTCCATCTTTGTTCCAGACAGCTCTTGCAGAAGTGGCGTACTTCTTAATTAGGATCCAGTCACCTGGTTGCAGTTTGTGACACTGAGGGGCTTATTTACAAGCCCCTTGCACACCTGATGTGTCACTTTTAATATGGGAAAAAGTGACGTACCTGCGGCACAAGGGGCTTGTAAATAAGCCCCTGATTTTGTTTTGTCAATGTGGTTGCCAAAGTAACAAGATGAGAGACAGAGTCACCACATCAACCAGACCTTTGCATTAATCCAATACGATATTATCAGGTATCCATACAAGTGCTGCTGAGGGGACATATGGGGTTCGCATAGCTCTGCCCATCAGGACTTCAAGGGGCGAAGGGCCAGTCTTTTTCTTTGCAGTACTTCTGATGCTCATCAGTATGAGAGTATCAGGCCATTAAGGATTTGTCAAGGCACACACTTTGGCAAGTTTAGACTTCATGGTGTCCTTTATGTTCCTAAAAAAGCAGATGCTTGTGGTCATTAACCACAGTGAAACTTTTGTTCAATTTGCAGATCAGTACACAACAATTTTAAGACCTAATTTTAAAAAAGAGTTCCTTGGTCTGTTTCAATAGAAGTAGGCAATCCAAACCATGGTATTAACTCTCATATTAAGAGAGGAGTATATATATTACACAGTGGTGGTTGCAACCAATTTGGCAGAAAGGTAGATTGTTACCTAGAAAGCATGCTTTTTGTGATTTGGTGTTAATTCCTTCAGTAGTTTTGAAGTAATTAAGCTTCAGAATGAATAGATATCTTGACCGTTGGGCTGAAATAAAAAATTCAAGACTTTTTGATTTGCTGACAGGGCTTTTTCTGGGCTCTGATTGGCTGTCAGCAACAAGTAAAGAAAAGTTGTGGTGGGCATTACAAAAAAATTGCTGTGGGTGTCTGTGGGGTGGATGGCCACTCACAGGGTTACAAGGCCAGATCATGAGCCCAACTCCATGCTGCCACCTGCATAAAGCTAGGTGCTGCAGGGCTTTGGCCGCCCCCTGGGGGGTTGGAATGATAATAAAGGGAGGGATGCACACTTTTGTGCTACACTCCATCTACCACCGAAAAAAGAACTGCCAGTTGACCACTGTTAATTGCCGTGCTACCCTAGTTTCTATCAATATTTTTTGCCATAATCAATGAACCCAGAAGCACAAGAAAAATACACTGTAATTTGTTTGACAACAGAACATAAGAAAATGCTGCTTATTCTAATAGGTTTCTCTGCACCATGTAAGAGCCATCCAGTTATTTGGACTGTTCTGTGTGAGACGGAAGAGGCAGGGTGGGTGTATGATATGTTACATGATTTTGAATTTTTAAGATTTTTAATCTTGTGTTTTTGTTTGAGATATTCATCATGACACGTTTCATGTTCACTACTCCAGAACATTCATTGCTTTTTCTCCGTAAAAAGCTGTTAAGATTTTGTACCCTTGCTTTTATGTAGTAATCTAATTACTTCTACTTTGTAAATGCACGAACAATAAGTAAATACATTAATTATACACCGGGCATTGTAAACCTTAATGACTGTAAAATAATAATAGCAAATGCAGGCAAACTCTCAATAAGGCACTTTCTGATGTCGGTCATTCTGCCAGGAGTTTGGTAGCCATTTCAGTCTGTGTTTGAAAGTGGTCTTCAGTGGGTGCCAGGAATTTCCGCAGTAATCATTAAAATAACAACACATTAATTTGACAAAAATAAAGCGTTCAAAACTAGGGAAAACAAGTTTTTATGACCACCATCTCAATATTATAAAAGCACAAATCATAATCCAGCCAGTACAAAAACACATGCTATTATCTTCTTGTTAGCAATTCATTTATTAAAGAACAATTGTACATAAATGTCCACCAAATTAAATATTTAAGTTCCTGAGTATATCATGACGCCAGAAAGATTGGTCACTGAATAAAGTAAAATGTTTCAAATTGAAAGGTCTGCAGTTTTAAAAGCTAAGTCATACACCAGATACATTTTTCCATGGTCCATAAACAGGATTAATCCATTGTATCATTTTTGTTTTTTGTGTGTTACAAAATGAAGCAACATAAACTGTGGCACCAGTGGTGAACAGGTAAGAGAATGATTGTGCTTAGTTTTTGTTGTTCTTTCATGAAAGTTAATGGAAAAAATGCATTTCTCTTTTTTTTTTTAAATGTTGAAACTGGGGCTAAGATGGAGGCGAAATATATCCATTTTCATCACATAAATAGCATAGACTGCAATAGAAATGTTTTTTTAAGTTACTGTTATTCATGGACAAAAATGGATTTAAGTAAACGTGTATGCATTAAATATTTATTTGGAGTTAATATAAATATTTTGCATATGTTTAGCTGTGGTTTCATTTTTCAGTTCCACTCTCAGGTATATCAACTAGAGCAAAATGTGTTTCTTCAGTTCCATATTGCACAAAGATAGTGCAAAATAGTTTTGAACTTTTTGCCACCAGTACACCTTTCTGTTCTATGGCCCAAAATGTGCAGCACTATGGAAGTAGTAAATAGAAAAGAAAAAGCAGTCAGAAAGGAAAATGTTACTTATCCAGTAAGCATCTGTCTGTTCATAGCTTGCAGTGCTATAGATTCATCTGCTCTGCATACTCCTGCCATCTAGTATTTGAGATGTTTGCAGGTTGTTTTTCATTATAGATGTCTTTCTAGTAAAGCTATGTGACATGGGGCATCCCTTAGTGAACAATGCCCATGAGCAACAACTCCATCTTAGACTGTTTTTCTCACGTGGGTGAGAGTGTGTAGGGAGTGTTGAGTGAGTGAACAAGGGTGCACTAAAGATTTGGTTCAGTGTCAGCTAGGTAATAAAGAAGAGATCTGCCTTCAACACGAATTTCTGGGCAGGAGGGTGGGCGCATGTGAATCTACAGCACAACATGCCACAAACAGATGCTTACATTGTAAGTAACATTTTCCGCTCATAGCATGTGTGACTGTAGACACCCATGCCACACATAGAGTGTAAAAGAGTATCCTCCATAAGCAGTGACTAGAGTGTGGAAGATGAAGTTGTCTGGAACAAGGTCCTCAAGACTGCCTGGCCAACCATAGCCTGCTAGTGCATTAAAAGTACAACACAGTAGTTTTTGGTAAAGGTGTGTGGTATTGACCAGGTGCCAGCTTTGTAGATGTTAGCATCTAACAAAGAAAGTCTAAAAGTCATAGTTTACCATTTCTTATGGGTGGAGTTTGCCCTGGGTGGCACTAGTAGAACATGTTTGGCTTTTTGGTAGCAGGTTTGGATGCACTTGACTTCCATATTGCAATACTTGCTTTCGAGATGGGTGGCCTTTGTGAGGCTTTGCTAAGGCAACAAAGAGCTGGTTAGATTTGCCCGGGGATTGATCCTGCTGATGTAATTCATAACTGTTCTTTCAATATCTAATGAGTGTAAGCTGTTTCTGCAATGATGAAGACTGGGAGCTCCAGGTCTGGTTATGGTGGAAGAGTGATACTATTTTTTGTATACATTTCGGATTGTTTTTGAGAACAAACATATCTTTGTGAACCAGAATGCAGTTCACTAAGGCACCCGTGGGAAGTAATTGCCATCAGGGAGGCCACTTTCCATGAAACTAACTTTAGGGACGTGAGTGTAAAGGTGCAAACGGTGGACCTTTGTATTTCCTGAGGACCAGATTAAGCCTCCACACAGGGGCAGAATGCATTCTGGGAGTTATAACTGTCTTAAGACCCTCCATTAAATCCTTGTTTACCGGAATCCTAAAAAGCGTGAATGTTCCTTGTTTTTCATGGATGCTGCAACCGCAGCTGGGTGTAGGTGCATTGATGTGTAGGTGAGGTCTGACTTCTGCAGATGTAAAATGTAGCAGATAATGTCCTGGGTGTTAGGCTTTAGTGGGTTCAGGTCTTTGGAAATGCAGTAGTGGATACACCTTTTCCACTTTGCTGCATAGCAGCGCTGTGTAGTGAGCCTACATGCTTCCGATAGCATGATCATGTCTTTCTGGGGAGGGGCCAGGTTTGCTAGGTTGAGCGGTTTTGGGCCTGTATGTCTGATCTTGCCTTTTGCCTGCGTGAGAAGGTCTGGTCTGAGGTGGAACTTCTTACAGGTGCTGACAGATACGCCTGCCAAGGTGGAAGCCACCAGGATAGGTGTCAGGGATGTTTGTCTCATATTCCTGACCGTGTACAGGAAAAGTGGGAGAGGAGCAAAAAGGCAGGCAAAGATGCCTGGCCTATTCACCCACACTCCATCAAATATTCAGGGTTTTTTAAAGTGCACTCGTCTCCCATGACGGCCCCAATGTGCTGGGGGGTGGGGCAGTTCTGGATCAGTCAAAGAGCCAGGTCTTGATGTCTTTCCTGAACTTGTGTAGGGTTGGGAAGCATCTGATGTTCACAGGGAGCTTGTTCCAGGTCTTGGGTGCGATGTAGGAGAAACCTCCACAGCCTGCTCTGTTTCTGCGGATTCGAGGGACCAGTGCCATGGCGAGGTCGGTGGAGCGGAGGTTCCTCTTGTGTACGTGGAAGGAGACTCTCTCGTTGAGGTATTTGGGTCCGATGTTGTTGAGGGATTTGTAGGTGTGGATGAGGAGCTTGAAGGTGACCCTCTTTTTGACTGGGAGCCAGTGGAGGTCTTATAGGTGTTGGGTCAAATGCTTTTGACGTAATGTTTAGAGGATGAGTCTTGCTGACTACATTATCTATGGACTGTTGGTCCCTGGAAGTGAAGATTGGGCATTTTCTGATTTTGAGGGTGGTCAACATGTCTATTTGCTGGGTATCCCAATGCTGGAAATATCTTTGTAAAACATTACAGGTGGCTTTCCCCTCTCATAAACCTGATGCATTCAGCTGAGCAGGTCTGCAAAGTTGTTGTCCAACCTCAGAAGGTGTCCCGCTTCAAGGTGTATTCCATAGCAGATCACCCAATGCCAAATCACTTGTACTAGTTATGAAAACGTGGATAGTATGTGCTGCCCTGCTTCTATAGGTAGTACGTTGCGGTTATGTTGTCTGTCTTGATGAGAACTTTTGCACCTTTTTTGCTATTTTTTGGAGAGGCACCTGTGCCTCATTTTCAAGAATACAGAGATGACTTGTGCTGAAGAAATGGCTGTGGGGGGAGTGTTGTGAGAAGATGTGAGAAGATCTAGGTAAAGCCGTGGGAAACCACTGCTAAAACTCACTTGTCTAATGTGATTTCTTTCCAGTGAGAGGAAATCTTGTATGCTCTCCCTGTTAGGTGGCGTGTGATTGAGGGAGAGGTTGGTCAAGTCACTGCTTAGACGTGAATGCTTTACTGGACCCACCTCTGCCCTTGCCCCTGCTGTTACTCTTGTCTGTACCCCCTATATAATCCATAGGCCTGTTGTTGGAAAATTCCCTGTTGTCTCAAGTAAGACTGCAGCTAGGCGGGTCTAGTGGGCTTGGTTCCTCTCCTGGGTTGATACTTGATAATGGAGCCTCCAGCCGCTGAACTTTGTAGGGTTGCCATAGACTTTGCAATCTTCATATCCTTCTTTACTTTGGCAAGCAGCTTGTTAACCTGGGAGCCAAAGAGATACTGCCCATTAAATGGGAGATTGAGGAGATGCTGCTGGACATCAGGTTCAAACCTGGAGATGCAAAGCCAAGTGTAGTGTCTAAGGAGAATGCTAGTATTGATGCCTCTAGAAGATGTGTCCACGGCGTTGAGTGCACAACAAATGTTGATGTTCCATATGGTGTTATATATGGTCTTGCCCTCTGAGAAAGTGTTTTATTGCCCCCTCCCACTGCAACTGTCATAATGGGAGAAAAGGCTAACAGAATTGCTTATGCACCATGAGTGGCTGCCCCTAAAGCTAACCTCTTACCCACTGCATCAATATTTGTTCTTTATCAGCCAGAAGTGCATCATCTTACGCTTGGATTGAGGCTCTGTTTGCTGCCAGTATGCAAGAAGGCCCTGGCTTTTGATATAAATAGCATTACTAGGGTTACAAGGGGATGGTTTGTATTGCCTCTCCACCCTAGGTGTTACCACCCTAGCTTTAACGGGGCAGGTTTGAGCATGCCCTTAAGCATGGGTAAGAACTGCATGAAGCGTTTAGACTTGGTGAGAATTTCCACATTAAGTCCTCTTCCTCCGGAATGACTAGCCTGCCAAATTTGGAAATGACCACGGGTTCAGGACTCATCTCTGTATATTGAAAGGAACTGCTGTCACAGTGGTCCCTTTCAATGTTTCAAGAATGTTTCTGGATGGTCTCCATTGGTTTGGGCAGCCATCCACCAAACTTTTGGAAAGTTTTGTTTTTCATAAATAAACTCACAAAGCGTGAATTTGTTTCTGAAAAAGAAGAAACTAATGACCACAACAACCTAAAGGCCATCATTGTTTTTTCCTGTTCCTGGCCAGCAGGTTTTTCCTGGTGGTGATGGACAGGTAAAAAATACATTATTCTATAAACCCCAAATACGGCGGACAGTGTAATGTCCTCCCTCAAATAATCCGTACTCTGGATGTCGGAGGAAGTATTCTCTAGACTGAGACAATGGGATCTCTACCGATAAATACTTAATCTCGGCACATCTCAAAATAGGGCAGGCAGACAGAAGGTTTTGTGGGCAAGTGACTTTTGTGTTTGCAACGGAGTACCCTGTCTGCCAAACTCTAATTAACACACATTTGGGAGTGACTTACCAACAGTTCCTAATGGAATCTGGAACAGCATAAAACAAAATAAATAATAGTGCACTTAAATCAAAATGGAGTGCAGACCCCAGGGACAAAGATTCACCCATGCAAGTGCATCCCGACTGGAATTCTGCAGATTAAAAAAACCAGGGGAAGCAGCTCTACTCTTGGGTAAAACAGGAGCACTCTTCTGCCACCTTCTCTGCGTGCAACAAAAGAGCAAATAGCGGTCTGATGTGATACACAAGTGCACACAACACCATCCATCATTTGCACATGGAAAAAAAATGTAAGAAGATAAAACATAACTGTGTAGCAAAGAAATCTCTCATTTGTTTTTACACCCACCGTAAAATGAGCCTGGTCTGGTTTCTCAGTGGACTAATGCATCCACTACAGTGGCATGTGTTCGACCTCATGGTCACAGGTTCAAATCCCTGCAGGTCCACTCAGCCTTTCATCCATATGAGGACAATAAAATGAATACCATTGAGTTGGGTAACAATGAACATCTGTTATTCATCGCCAAGATACCTCTGGGTGAATGTGCGCTTTACAAATACACGTTATGTTATTACTCCCAAAATGTAAACAAACATCTCCATGCTTCCTCTGAAATTAATACTCAATTGTCCACCAATCCTAATTTCACAATTAATAAAAAAAATGTCATTTGGAACAAGCGAACTGAAAAAAATGTATTTTCCTCTTTTTATGTTTTACACTGCATAGGTAAATGTTCAAGTTACCTGCAAAGCCGAAGGTAAGAAAACACAGCTTACTGCCTCAAAGACTGCCCAGTCCAAAGACTTTACAGAGGAAAATAACTCCGCTAATGTGAGGTCTGTTCAGAGTGATTGTATCTCACTGCACGGATGTAAACATTTCTACCCTGGGTTCCTTTAAATAGCTATGTTAGAACTATATGACATAAATTACCATTGTTTAGGGACATGTAGTGGGGGTGTTGAAAGTGCTACAGATCATCTTCCCAACTCTTACTTTGAACTTTACTTGAGCTTTAGCATGTGGCGGGGTCAGGAGTCATCCACTGGGGGCGGGCTGGGGAGCAGCAAATCGCTAGGAAGCAGGTGTTTACAATGATGTGGTGGTAAAATCCGAAAGCCCTTTTGTTTACTTAATGTAACACAATAGAGTTTCAACGCCTTTTTCACAAAGCCTGAGCATACGCATTTTGTTTCAGTGATAGCATGTGCACTGATTAGCATGGAGACTCCAGAGCAGCCTCTATGTCCTTCTCTTGATTAGCATGGACACTCTAGAGCGGCCTCTATGTCCTTCTCTTGATTTGCATGGACACTCTAGAGCGGAGCGGCCTCTATGTCCTTCTCTTGATTAGCATGGACACTCTAGAGCGGCCTCTATGTCCTTCTCTTGATTAGCATGGACACTCTAGAGCGGCCTCTATGTCCTTCTCTTGATTAGCATGGAGACTCCAGAGCAGCCTCTATGTCCTTCTCTTGATTAGCATGGACACTCTAGAGCGGCCTCTATGTCCTTCTCTTGATAAGTATAGCGACTCCAGCGCAGATTATATGTCCTTAGAATGATTAGCATGGAGACTCCAGAGCAGCCTCTATGTCCTTCTCTTGATTAGCATGGACACTCTAGAGCGGCCTCTATGTCCTTCTCTTGATTAGCATGGAGACTCCAGAGCAGCCTCTATGTCCTTCTCTTGATTAGCATGGACACTCTAGAGCGGCCTCTATGTCCTTCTCTTGATTAGCATGGAGACTCCAGAGCAGCCTCTTTGTCCTTCTCTTGATTAGCATGGACACTCTAGAGCGGCCTCTATGTCCTTCTCTTGATTAGCATGGAGACTCCAGAGCAGCCTCTGTGTCCTTCTCTTGATTAGGATGGACACTCTAGAGCGGCCTCTATGTCCTTCTCTTGATTAGCATGGAGACTCCAGAGCAGCCTCTGTGTCCTTCTCTTGATTAGGATTGACACTCTAGAGCGGCCTCTATGCCCTTCTCTTGATTAGCATGGACACTCTAGAGCGGCCTCTATGTCCTTCTCTTGATAAGTATAGCGACTCCAGCGCAGATTATATGTCCTTAGAATGATTAGCAAGGGGACTCCATAGCAGCCTCTATGTTCTTCGCCTGATTGGCATTGAGACTCCAGAGCAGCTTCCATGTTGTTTGTTTGCTTAGCATTGAGACTCCAGAGCAACCTAATGAGCACTGAGATTCAAGAGCAGTTTCTATGTCCTTAGCCTGATTAGCATGGAGACACCAGAACAGCTTGATTTGCATGAAGGCCCCCGAGCAGCTGCTATGTGATTTGTTTGATTAGCATGGAGACTCCAGGGCAGCTGCTATGTCTTTTGCTCCATTAGCATGGGGACTCCAGAGCAAGTTCTATATCCTTTAATTGATTAGCATGGAGACTCCAGTGCAGCTTGATTTGCATGGAGACAACCGAGCAGCTGCTATGTCCTTTGTTTGATTAGCATGGAGACTCCAGGGCAGTTGCTATGTCCTTTGCATCATTAGCATGGAAACTCCACAGTAGCCTGCTCAGTGCCCACCCTCATCCTTTGCAGGAAGATGCAGTAGAAGACCACATGTTGGATGCAGAAGCGATTTGTTAGGTATCAATGGGAATGTGAGCTTTGTAGGAGCGTCACATCCCCTGCTGGGTGTGACATGACCAGGGCCTACCATGGCTCTTCCATCTTGCACAGAGGAGATCTTCTTATATCCCCTCCCCTCACCGCAGAGATGGTTAGGTAGTGACCTAACTCAGCAGTCCAGAGGTGCAAGTCTTATTAATGTTTGCTTGGCACGCGATGAGAACCCTGGTGAAGTCCATCAAGTAAGAGACATGAAGATCACAACCATGAAAATAGATAAGGTAAGCAACGAGACGCATGGCTGTGTGGGGACTTCGTCTAAGCTTACGATATATCACAGCATTGGAATGATGGAATATCAGTCCCCATCAGCGATGATTAGAACAGTAGAGATCACCGCGCCAGGGCCTTTGGCCAGATTTCAGGAATCATTTCACAGTAAGTGCTTGTGAATAAAAATAGAAAGATAAGGTTTAGGGAATGAATTAGGGGTGGTTGTAATACTGAAGGGCTCGATCTTTCAGAGCCTGGTCCATGGACGGAGATGCCCTTGAAGAGATACTGGACATATATCGCCTAAAGTCCAGCCATGACAAGTTGTCTGAAGCGTTCTGAGCCTAGATCAGTAGTGAGCATCAAAGCTCTCTGCCACACTCTGCAGGATATCCTTCATGTTCGCGAAGAGGGGGATTTTGTGATCCACGATCTGCCAGCGGATGGAAACAGTGGGCCCAACGTCAAGAAGATTCTGCAAGAGAGAGAGAGGGAGAAAGTTAAAATCGAATACAGGACCTGTTTTGCTTGACCAGGACAAACTACTTTTTTAATGAAGTACGAAATTTTCAATAAGTTAAATAGTCCCTGACAACAGCTGTACAGTAAAGTCAACTGAATCAAACTCATTTATCTCTCATTGGGACACCCAATTACCACAGAGCACACACAGCCATGACTCATGTAAACCAGTACACCAGGTACTTCTTCTTTACAAATTGCCACTGATGGCACATTTGTGATTCCTGTGAATATTGAATAATAAGGAAACTCTTAAATGTATCAAATTTTCAAAAAACATTCAAAGAACAAAAATTGAAAACAATTTTAAAATAAAATAATAATTCTCTTTATAGCATTGATCATAGCAATTGGTTTGTGTGATCTTGTTGCAAATGGATGATTGAAAGGTGATCAGTATTGGCATTTCTCTTAGTACTTTTAGAAAGTGGGCATCTTTTGCCATTCTGTGCCTCTGCCTGCCTGTGAAATCCTTGTCGGTAGGAGTTGGGCAATTTGTGCATTCACTCTAGACAGTCACACAAACGGAGCTGAGGTGTATCCTGCATATCCTAATGGCCCATCACCAGGCTGATGTGTCTTCCTGAGCTAGAATGGTGGGAGGCGTTGCCATTGACACCTGAATAGGGACGTGCCTGTCCTCACCCAAAGCTGTCTCCACCCCCCTGTAGTATGTCTGGAGCCAGGTCAGGGAAATGCATAGTCTTGTGCACTATAGAGACTTTTCTTTGAAGTTTGCCTGCTTCAAAGGCAGAAATTGGTATAAGTACTGAAATCATAACTTAAGAAATCTTCTGGGCCAAGGGGACATTCTGCCAAGTAGACGAGCTGGAGAAGCAGTCAGGAGGGACTACCACTTTGCTGTGTGCTTTGCTGTGTTGGCATGCTGTTTGCTGCTTTTGTCTTGGGCAGTGAAAGGACTGGACTTTGCTTTCTACATTCTGCTTGGCAAGATTCTCGAAGGGATTGTGTGAGCTTGACTCCTCTTAACCCCTTCGGGGCTAATGACGAGCTGGGCTCGTCATGGCGCTTACCTGCCGTGCGCTGATGACAAGGCCAGCTCGTCATCAGCCCCACCCTTGGGGGAAGCGCTGGCGCTCCCACCGAGGGTCTCCGATCTCGGTTGTTTTGCTGGGGGCGGCAGCGGAAGAGCTTCCGCTGCCGCCCCTGCCCCCCCATTGGAATCTCTGATGACGTCAGCGCGCACGGCGTGCGCTGACATCATCAGGGATTCCCTGCGCTCGGGAAGCCATTTGCTTCCTGCGCGTCCAGCATCAAGGTGGGTTTCTCATGTCTGGCGGGGGTTTGGGGCAGCGAAGAGGCATCAGGGGAGAGGAAAGAGATTTTCCTCTCCTCTGATGTCTCTTTGCAGGGCATTTCTGCCTCACGATCGCGCACAGCGTCGCGATTGTGCGGCGGAAATGCCCCCACTAGCACCAGGGATTGTTTATTTAGCTTTTCGGAAGCGACCCCTTGGGCAAGGGTCGCTTCCAGGTGGGCAACAATATAATTTTCGATTTTCTGCCCCCCCTGGGGGCAAATCGGCCCGTTTTTTCATCCGTTTTTCCCCCAGGGGTAGCAGAAAATTCCCACTAGCACCAGGGTTGATTTTTGGAGCCAAGATGGCGGTCATGAATTTTGTTTACGTTTTTCTGTCCCCCCTTGGGGCAAATCGACCCGTTTTTTTTGCCGTTTTGCCCCCAGTGGGGACAGAAAATGCCCACTAGCACCAGGAATTTTGTTTTTAGCTTTTAGGAAGCGACCCCTTGTGCAAGGGTCGCTTCCAGGTGGCCTCATATTTACTTTTTGTTTTTCTGCCCCCCCGGGGGCAAATCGGCCTGTTTTTCGGCCTTTTTTCCCCCAGGGGGGGGCAGAAATTTCCCACTAGCACCAGGGATTTTTGTTGGGGCAATGTGTTTGTTTTGGGAAGCGACCCCTTGGGTAAGGGTCGCTTCCAGGTGGCCATGATTGTGTTTTTGTTTTTCTGTCCACCCTGGGGGCAAATTGGCCCGTTTTGTTTTGCCGTTTTGCTCCCAGGGGGGGCAGGAAATGCCCACTAGCACCAGGGAATTTAAATTTTGTTTTTAGGAAGCGACCCTTGGGCAAGGAGTAGTGCTTGGCTGGCGGTGTGTGCGGAGTGGCGCTTGGCTTGCAGTGTGTGTGGAGTGCTGTTTGGCTGGTGGTGTGTGTGGAGTGGCGCTTGGCTGGATGGTGTGCGTGCAGTGGTACTTGGCTGTCTGTGCACGGAGTGCTGCTTTGCTGGCGGTGTGTGTGGAGTGGTGCTTGGCTGGATGGTGTGCGTGGAGTGGTGCTTGGCTGGCAGTGAGTGGCGCTTGGCTTGTGGTGTGCGTGGAGTGGTGCTTGGCTGGCGGTGTGTGTGGAGTGGTACTTGGCTGTCGGTGTGCGCTGAGTGGCGTTTGGCTGGCGGTGTTTGCGGAGTGGCGCTTGGCTGGTGGTGTGCGTAGAGTGCTAGTTTGCTGTCTGTGCATGGAGTGCTGCTTTGCTGGCGGTGTGTGTGGAGTGGCGCTTGGCTGGTGGTGTGTGTGGAGTGGTAACTGGCTGTCTGTGCACGGAGTGGTGCTTGGCTGGTGGTGTTTGCGGAGTGGCACTTGGCTGGTGGTGTGCGTGGAGTGCTACTTTGCTGTCTGTGCATGGAGTGCTGCTTGGCTGGTGGTGTGTGTGGAGTGGCGCTTGGCTGGTGGTGTGCGTGGAGTGCTACTTTGCTGTCTGTGCACAGAGTGCTGCTTGGCTGGCGGTGTGTGTGTAGTGGCGCTTGGTTGGTGGTGTGCGTGGAGTGCTACTTTGCTGTCTGTGCACGGAGTGCTGCTTGGCTGGCGGTGTGTGGGGAGTGGTACTTGGCTGGTGGTGTGCGTGGAGTGCTACTTTGCTGTCTGTGCACGGAGTGCTGCTTGGCTGGCGGTGTGTGTGGAGTGGCGCTTGGCTGGTGGTGTGCGTGGAGTGCTACTTTGCTGTCTGTGCATGGAGTGCTGCTTGGCTGGCGGTGTGTGGAGAGTGGTACTTGGCTGGATGGTGTGCGTGGAGCGGTGCTTGGCTGGCGGTGAGTGGCGCTTGGCTTGCGGTGTGCATGGAGTGGTGCTTGGCTGGCGGTGTGTGTGGAGTGGTACTTGGCTGTCGGTGTGCGCTGAGTGGTGTTTGGCTGGTGGTGTGCGTGGAGGGGGACTTGGCTATCTATGCACGGATGGGTGCTTGGCTGGCGGTGTGTGTGGAGTGGCACTTGGCTGGTGGTGTGTGTGGAGTGGCACTTGGCTGGTGGTGTGCCTGGAGTGCTACTTTGCTGTCTGTTCACGGAGTGCTGCTTGGCTGGCGGTGTGTGTGGAGTGGCGCTTGGCTGGTGGTGTGCGTGGAGTGGTACTTGGTTGTCTGTGCACGGAGTGGTGTTTGGCTGGCGGTGTGTGGGGAGTGGTACTTGGCTGGATGGTGTGCGTGGAGCAGTGCTTGGCTGGCGGTGAGTGGCGCTTGGCTTGCGGTGTGCGTGGAGTGGTGCTTGGCTGGCGGTGTGTCTGGAGGGGTACTTGGCTTTCGGTGTGCGCTGAGTGGTGTTTGGCTGGCGGTGTGCGTGAAGGGGTACTTGGCTATCTATGCCCGGAGTGGTGCTTGGCTGGTGGTGTGTGTGGAGTGGCGCTTGGCTGGTGGTGTGCGTGGAGTGGTACTTGGCTGTCCGTGTGCGCTGAGTGGTGTTTGGCTGGCGGTGTGCATGGTCTGGTGCTTGGATGGTGGTGTGGGTGGACTGGCACTCGGCTGGCGGTGTGTGAGTAGTTACTTTCTGTTGGTCACTACACACACAGCTAGTTGAGTGACACTCTACGCAGTCCATCATTTTCTGTAGTTGCTGTGTCAGATATGTGGGCGTGTGAAAGTGATGGGCCCTTGAATGGCGCTGGCGGCTGGCGCTGTAAATGTGTTGTATGTGTCACACGTACAAAAGGTGTATGAATGTCCCTACTGCCCCTGTGTGATGGGGGTACTGGTAGGAGCAAAAGACTGACTGGCACCAAAGGGGTCAGGCAGAAAAAAAAGAAATTCTAAAAATTAACCAGTGTCTTGATGTTAAACCTCATCTAATCCCAATTGGTATAAGCCCTATTTGATGGCCCATCTGGCCGAATTTCAATTTGGGGGGAAAATTTGTGTGTTGTTGTTTTAATTGTTATATTGTTTGTGAAATGTGGTATTAATTTATTTTTCTTCTCTATTTTTGTCTTGTCCCAGGCTTTTGCTGTTTGGATTGTTGTAGGTTGTGTGTCTGTTTGCAGCTTGTGTAGTTGCTTGTGCTTGGTAAGTGAATGTATTTTGTACTACTTTCCCTTGATGTTTGTCTTTTTGAAAAAGGTTGTACTTCTAGCAGTTTGTGTGGCTCTGTGTTTTTTTTCTTTTTCTTTTTCAGCATTAGTGTTTGATGTGCACTTTGTTTTCTAATCTGTCATTTCTTTTTTTTCTTTCTAGTGGGATATCATTTCTTTTTGCTGTGTCTCAACAGAGTAGGTGCTGGTCAGTGTAGCTATATTTGGTAAGAGTGAAATTGTTTTGGATTGTATTTATCTTTTTGTGAAAGCCTTACCTTGTTTACTTCTTACTTTGCACAGTGTAGGTTGTTGTTCATTTGTGTGTGCTGTCTACTTGCTTTGTAAGGATAATGGCTAGTCGCAGGATTACTGCTCAGCAGGTTCTTGGTTTGCTTTTTGAGTCTTCCTCTGACCATGGTTCAGAGAGTGAGTCCGATTCGGACTCCCAGGTGGCAGTAGAAGATTCTGGCAGTGAGTTTTCTCTTCGCATGGAATCATCATCATCGGATGATGAATCTTCTTCTTGTGCTGATGAAGGGCCTATGGTAGTGGAGGACATTGAGATGCCGGTAGTGGGCCTAGAGGCACCTGTGCTGCTGCCTAGGGGCGCAAGGTTTCCTTTCTTTTTACGTCGGCAAGAGGCATGTGGGCTGGAGCCTGCGCCCAAAAGGCTTCACATTGCTGTGGTGCGGAAAGAGGCATCCGGTGCTTTTCGTCTTCCTGCTGGTGTAGTGCAGCAAGAGGCATCTGGGGCTGTTAGGCTTCCCATTGGTGTAGAGCGGCAAGAGGCATCTTAAGCCCTATGCTAGAGCAATCCGGTGGACTCCCACGAATGTTGAAGAGATGAAGAAGTTTTTGGGATTAACTTTTTTGATGGGCTTGCTAAGGAAGCCATCAATGACTTCATATTGGTCCAGTAGTCCCTTGATGGCAACAGCTATATTTCCAGCAGTCATGAGTCATGATCGGTATATGCTGCTTCTTCGGATGATGCATTTTGTGGATAATAGTTTTGCGTTGCCACGTGATCACCCAGATTGTGACCATTTGTTTAAAATTCGGCCTGTCCTTGATCACTTTGTTGATCGTTTTCCTGAGATCTTTGCACCTGATAAAGAAATTGCAGTGGATGAGTCTTTGGTGTTGTTCAAGGGCCGCTTGGTTTTTAGGCAATACATTTCTAGTAAGAGGGCACGCTATGGAATCAAACTGTATATGCTGTGTGACAGTGAGACTGGATACGTTTACAATTTCAGGGTGTACACTGGTAAGGAGTCCAGCATTAACCCTCCTGGTTGTCCTGCTACTTTTGGAGTGACTGAGAAGATTGTGTTTGAACTAGGTAGAGGATTATTTAACAAAGGCCATCATTTATATGTAGATAACTTCTACACTGGTGTACGGTTGTTCAAGGAATTGGCCAAAGTGGGCACTGTTGCTTGTGGCACAATGCGCAGTAACCGTAAAGGTTTCCCAAAGGAACTTGTTTGCAAAAGGCTTGAGCGGGGACAGTCAACGGCATTGCGAAGTGGGGAGCTTCTAGCTGTGAAATTTTCAGACAAGAGAGATGTGTACATGCTGACTACTATCCACAATGAAAGTACAGAACCTGTGCCTGTTTGGGGTCAGGGTGCTGAAGTGCGCAAACCTGTGTGCATTTTAGCTTACAATAAGTTCATGGGTGGTGTTGACAGAGTAGATCAGAGGTTGGAACCTTATGCTGCTCTTCGAAAGACTTACGTTTGGTACAAGAAGTTGGCTATCCATCTGTTCCACTTGGCATCCTTTAATGCTTTTGTTGTGTACCAGAAGTCTAGTCCTGAGGCGAAGATGCCTTTTGTTAAGTTTCAGGAGTCTATAATAGGCAGCCTTGTACTTGTGCAGCAGGCAAGTGTTCCTAGATTTGGAGTGGTGGAGGAAGTGGCTAGATTGAAAGATCTGAACAAAATTGGGTAGGGGGAGGGCCTATAGGGAGTTTAAAGACCTAGCAGTGGCATGTTCCCTTACAAACTGAAAAAACATAGTATGTCACCGGGTCTACACAAAAAATGTGGTACTATAAAAAGTATGTGAGTAAACTTACATCTAAATGATTGTAAGATTAGGTAGGCACCTTGTGAACCCTAACAGGGTACCCATCAGTCACCACTCGGAACCGCCCTTCATCATTTGGGATTCCTGTATTACCGTATGTTAGGAACAGCAAGGGTTACACAGTGGAGGTGATGTTGAGCCTCTAATGAACCTAATGCTGTCCTATATGGTAAGAGTCTCACAGGCTGTTCTTAAGCTGGAAAAGAGAGGGTGACTGGGTGTGCAGTGCATGAAGTGGAAGTGATAAGTGAAACTAAAATTGGGTGAGGGAGCAAAGAATACCTTTATTCCACATTTTGCTCGCTCCTCCAATGTTAAAAAGCAGTGGGGTAAATTAAACAAATATTTACCCAGATGTATTGGTCAACATGTTTCTTCAAATAATTGGACCACAGAGTCCGTTGCATTCATCAGGACCATTTTAAACAAAAGCTACTGCAATAATGTGAAATGAAAAAAGTGACTATAAGTATTAATCTGCAACCTGAATAGAGATCACCTGGATCCTTTAGGTGTCGTCTGATTTCGCAGTCGTTATGTGTCACTGGTGAAAAAACAAACATAACAAAGAATAGTAACCACATTGATTTTGTAAGTAATTAGAATGTGTTCAGTACATATATAACCACACAAAATTTTTTTTGTCAAAAAAGCCTCTTTTAGCTTGTTATTTTTAAATCACATGAAGGTATCTAATAGTCTTTCATGGCAGGGTACTTTATCTTACCATTGTAGACAAAGTAGGAGGCTGCGCCTCGCCTGGCAACGGCTCAGGATACGAGGGAAGCACCGCTCTGAAAAGGGGGAGGAAGCAAAGAACAAGGAATGTCACTGCTCCCTTTGTCTGAATACAGGGTACGAACTAGCAAAGCGGCCAAAGCCAGAACCAAAGTACAATGAGTATCGTGAATGAATGGCACCTAAACGCTGTGTCCATATGCCTTCTGTAGCACAGTGCCGTTTATTTACATTGGGTGCAGTAAAGTGTTAAATGCTGCACACCCGGTGCGCCATCGCGCCCTGCATCGACAGCCTTCTAGCCGGCGAGTGAACAAATGGCACCCACGCGCTGTGTCCGTATGCCTTCTACAGCGCAGTGCCGTTCGTTTACATAGAGTGCAGTGGAGTTTTAAGTGCTGCACACACGAAGCACCATTGCGACCTGTACCAGAAGACTGCTAGCGTGCGAGTGAACACCTCTCTAAGAGTTGTGCTCACAGTACAATAGGCAAGTAAAGCGGTACGAGATTGGTGGTATTAGGAGTAAAAGGATGCCATTAGCTTGCCATTAGCTTGAAATGCTCACCTGTCCGTCGGTACCTCGCCGCCTTCCTCTGAGCCGATGGGGAGGTAACGAGGCACCGCGGACATACTGGTTAAAAGCATTCCAGAGATTGGTCCGGTTACGATCACATGGTATCGGCGGACCAATCAGAGCGCGTCTGTTGTCAGTATCTAAATAAGACAGTACGCGCGCCGTGATAGGAGGCGGAGAGTCACATGGGCAGACTCTTAATCTCTATCGAGTAGTTTCAATGTTAGAGCCCTCGTTACTATGGGAACATTAGTTGTTTATAGACAGAAGCTGCCGATCTTTATTATCCAGAGAAACACTGGGACAAAATCCTCTGCATTCATATCAAAAAATTACCCAGATATTTTATAAGATTCATATGCATCGCAGAGGCTCTTCTTAGATGTCTAGCCCTGAGGTACCTTTACCATAGTAAGGCTGTAGTAGCACAGCTAACTAGAATGTTTTAAATGAGGTCTTGGGATACTCAGTCAGAATTTTTCAGAAAAGAATTTTGAGTGACTTTTTGTGTGACGAATCACTTCCTCGAGAAACATCATGAACCTACTGCATTTGTATGGACCGTTCTTGAACAGCCATATATCCCACCACATGTAACAGCCCACACCATTTTTCTTATGCGCAAAGAACAAAAGTGGGTGTTTAAGCTGGGAACTAACAGGAGTGGACTTAATGATGAGATCCCTTGGTCCACTCTATAACTGGGCACTCATATATAGACATTGATCAGAGACGCCTCAAGCTGTCTATTTATGAAGAATGCCTTAAAATTTACTGATAACACTGTCACACAAAAAGTCACTCAAAATTCTTTTCTGAAAAATTCTGACTGAGTATCCCAAGACCTCATTTAAAACATTCTAGTTAGCTGTGCTACTACAGCCTTACTATGGTTTTAGAACATATCCACGTATCGAGGTTAGTCAAAGGTACCTCAGGGCTAGACATCTAAGAAGAGCCTCTGCGATGCATATAAATCTTATAAAATATCTGGGTAATTTTTTGATATGAATGCAGAGGATTTTGTCCCCGTGTTTCTCTGGATAATAAAGATCGGCAGCTTCTGTCTATAAACAACTAATGTTCCCATAGTAACGAGGGCTCTAACATTGAAACTACTCGATAGAGAATAAGAGTCTGCCCATGTGACTCTCCGCCTCCTATCACGGCTCGCGTACTGTCTTATTTAGACACTGACAACAGACGCGCTCTGATTGGTCCGCCGATACCATGTGATCGTAACCGGACCAATCTCTGGAATGCTTTTAACCAGTATGTCCGCGGTGCCTCGTTACCTCCCCATCGGCTCAGAGGAAGGCGGCGAGGTACCGACGGACAGGTGAGCATTTCAAGCTAATGGCAAGCTAATGGCATCCTTTTACTCCTAATACCACCAATCTCGTACCGCTTTACTTGCCTATTGTACTGTGAGCACAACTCTTAGAGAGGTGTTCACTCGCACGCTAGCAGTCTTCTGGTACAGGTCGCAATGGTGCTTCGTGTGTACAGCACTTAAAACTCCACTGCACTCTATGTAAACGAACGGCACTGCGCTGTAGAAGGCATACGGACACAGCGCGTGGGTGCCATTTGTTCACTCGCCGGCTAGAAGGCTGTCGATGCAGGGCGCGATGGCGCACCGGGTGTGCAGCATTTACCACTTTACTGCACCCAATGTAAATAAACGGCACTGTGCTACAGAAGGCATATGGACACAGCGTTTAGGTGCCATTCATTCACGATACTCATTGTACTTTGGTTCTGGCTTTGGCCGCTTTGCTAGTCCGTACCCTGTATTCAGACAAAGGGAGCAGTGACATTCCTTGTTCTTTGCTTCCTCCCCCTTTTCAGAGCGGTGCTTCCCTCGTGTCCTGAGCCGTTGCCAGGCGAGGCGCAGCCTCCTACTTTGTCTACAATGGTAAGATAAAGTACCCTGCCATGAAAGACTATTAGATACCTTCATGTGATTTAAAAATAACAAGCTAAAAAAGGCTTTTTTGACAAAAAGAATTTTGTGTGGTTATATATGTACTGAACACATTCTAATTTCTTACAAAATCAATGTGGTTACTATTCTTTGTTATGTTTGTTTTTTCACCAGTGACACATAACGACTGCGAAATCAGACGACACCTAAAGGATCCAGGTCATCCCTATTCAGGTCGCAGATTAATACTTATAGTCACTTTTTTCATTTCACATTATTGCAGTAGCTTTTGTTTAAAATGGTCCTGATGAATGCAACGGACTCTGTGGTCCAATTATTTGCAGAAACATGTTGACCAATACATCTGGGTAAATATTTGTTTAATTTACCCCACTGCTTTTTAACATTGGAGGAGCGAGCAAAATGTGGAATAAAGGTATTCTTTGCTCCCTCACCCAATTTTAGTTTCACTTATCACTTCCACTTCATGCACTGCACACCCAGTCACCCTCTCTTTTCCAGCTTAAGAACAGCCTGTGAGACTCTTACCATATAGGACAGCATTAGGTTCATTAGAGGCTCAACATCACCTCCACTGTGTAACCCTTGCTGTTCCTAACATACGGTAATACAGGAATCCCAAATGATGAAGGGCGGTTCCGAGTGGTGACTGATGGGTACCCTGTTAGGGTTCACAAGGTGCCTACCTAATCTTACAATCATTTAGATGTAAGTTTACTCACATACTTTTTATAGTACCACATTTTTTGTGTAGACCCGGTGACATACTATGTTTTTTCAGTTTTTTTAGATTGAAAGATCGCCACTTTCCTGAATCTATTCCTTCCACTACCGCAGGAGAATTTCCGACTAGAAGATGCAGAGTCTGTTGGCGAAGAGGCGTGCGGAAGGAGTCTCGTATATACTGTCCTGACTGTCCTTCTAAGCCTGGATTGTGTCTGTCAGCTTGTTTTAGATCGTACCACACGAAAACGAAGTTTTGGGAGTTTTAATGAGCTGTAAAGTGAATTGCCTGGTCTGTAATCTGTAAAAAAAAAATGGTTTGTTTCAAGGTTTGGCATTAGTGCAATGTGTTTAGTTTTACAATTTGTGTTAGCTGTTTTGTAGGTATTTCCATTTGTTTAGTGTTATTTTGAAAAGAAGAATTCTAAATGTGATTGTGGTGTGTGCCGGCTGGTGCTTGGATGGCGGTGTGCGTGGAATGGTGCTTGGCTGGAGGTGTGTGTGGACTGGTGCCTCCCTGGCAGAGTGCATGGTTTGGTGTTTTGTGGGTGGTGCGTGTGGATTTTTGTTTGGCAGGCGGAGTGCATGGTTAGGTGCTTGGCTGGCGGTGTGAGGGGATGGTGCTTGGCTGGTGGAGTGCAAGGATTGGTGCTTGGCTGGTGGTGTGTGTGCACTGGTGGTTGGCTGGCGGGCTGCGTGGACTGGTGCTTGGCTGGTGGTGTGTGTGTGTGGAGTGGTGCTTGGCTGGTGGTGTGTGTGGAGTGGTGCTTGGCTGGCGGTGTGTGTGGAGTGGTACTTGGCTGTCGGTGTGCACTGAGTGGTGTTTGGCTGGCGGTGTGCGTGGAGGGGTACTTGGCTGTCTGTGCACGGAGTGGTGCTTGGCTGGCGGTGTGTGTGGAGTGGCGCTTGGCTTGCGGTGTGCGTGGAGTGGTGCTTGGCTGGCAGTGTGTGGAGTGGTACTTGGCTGTCTGTGCACGGAGAAGTGCTTGGCTGGCGGTGTGTGTGGAGTGGCGCTTGGCTGGATGGTGTGCGCTGAGTGGTGTTTGGCTGGCGGTGTGCATGGTCTGGTGCTTGGATGGTGGCGTGGGTGGACTGGCGCTCGGCTGGCGGTGTGTGAGTACTAACTTTCTGTTGGTCACTACACACACTGCTAGTTGAGTGACACTCTACGCAGTCCATCATTTTGTGTAGTTGCTGTGGCAGATACGTGGGCGTGTGAAAGTGATGGGCCCTTGAATGGCGCGGTCTGCTGGTGTGAGTGTTGTAATGTGATGGGTCCGCGGCTGGCGGTGTGAATGTTTAGTATGTGTCACACGTATGAAAAATGTATGAATGGCCTGTAAAGAGGTTGGTGCCTTGACGTGGCTTTATATATATATATTTATTTGCTTGTTAAGCGCGGCTGCCACCCAAAGGGTATCCTGGCGCTGAGACTGCGTCTGTCCTGCAGGCATGCTACTAATTACATTGCTCTAGGGAACAAAAAGGTCTTAAGATCCTTTTTAAAAGGGATGAAATCTTGTCTACACCTCAGTGTCAACGGGAGGGTGTTCCAGAGAGTGGCGGCCGTAAAGCTAAAAGCACGCCCACCCATCTTCACTCTATTGATCCTGGGGACCGACACCAGAAATGCGGAGGAGGATCTGAGGGGTCTGGCAGCGCAATACCAGGAGAAAAGGTTTTGGAGCGGTATCGGCCCCTGTCCATGCAAGGCCCTAAAGACGAGACAGAGTGCCTTGAAGGAGATTCTCTCTTGGATGGGTAACCAATGGAGCTAATGCGCCAGAGGAAGAGGCAGATCGAGGAAGGGATAGGGCCAATTTCGCCGCTATATTTTGGATCCTCTGAAGCTTTAGAATCAAGGTTTCTGGTGCTCCAAGAAGTAGTGCGTTGCAGTAATCTAATCGACTAAGAATAGAAATGCGCACTACCTCTGCCCTTGCCTCTTTGGGGAGAAGCGGTAGGATCTTGCGTAGGGCATGAAGTACGCCCATACAGCCCGCTACGGTTCTGTTCACAGAGGCCTCAAGCTGCAGATTGGATTCAAGCAGAACTCCCAAATTGCGGGCCGACTCAGCAGCCTCTACCGTACCTGGAATAGATGTAGGCCAAAAATCGTCCGGAAGCGGACGAGGGGTACGGTCTAAGGAGCAATGGAGAACCTCCGTTTTTGATCCATTAAATTGAAGCGAGTTGGCTCGCAGCCACTCTGCTGTGGCCGCCATGCAGCAGTGGAAGGTGTCTCTCAATATTGCCCTGGTACCCTCAAATGAAAAAATGAATTGAGTGTCATCGGCATAATTGATGACAGATATGCCGAATGACTTTATCAGGGCAACCAGAGGTCGCAAGTACAGATTAAACAGGATCGGGCTGATCGCCGACCCCTGGGGGACACCCTGACCCACTTGCTGCATGGCAGAGCGAAAAGGTGGTAATGCCACTGCCTTCTGTCTGTCACTGAGATAAGATGTTATCCATCTCAAGGCCAGGCCAGTTACTCCTGTGCTCCGGAGACGGTCCAGTAGTACTGCATGGTCCACCGTGTCGAACGCGGCATGTCAAGCAGCACTAAAAATGCTGACTTGCCCATGTCGACACGCGCTCGTAGATCGTCCAGCACGGTGACCAAAGCAGCCTCCGTGCTGTGAGCTGGCCTAAAGCCAAACTGTGAAGTATCCAGGCAGGAGTTCTTTTCCAGAAAGCTGGTTAGTTGTTTCGTGACCCACTTCTCCACAACCTTTATTATAAAAGGCAGAAGCGAAATAGGCCTGTAATTGGCCGGGCTTGAAGGGTCCAAGGAGGCCTTCTTCAGCAATGGAGTAACAATTGCCCTCTTCCAGCTATCTGGAACTACTGCTGTGCTCAGTGACTGGCAGCAAATGGCGTGGAGCGGTGGAAACAGCTCAGTTTGGAAAGCCTTCCAGATCTTGTGGGGCATAGGATCAAGTGGTGATCCTGAGGACACACCGTTCGCCAGAAGGCAGAATTCCTCCAGGCAAGGACTAGGAAAACAGGACAGCTGGGTCTCCGCGGGAGGAGGTTCTGCGAGGAGGGGCAGAAAAGATGTAGGCTGACCAGAGATCTGAAGTCCACTCAGAATTTTCTTAATCTTCTCCTCAAACGCAGAGGCCACAGCGTCACACAATTTCTGGGAGGCGGGGATAGCCGGAGCAGTACAAGATGGATTGGCTAGGTTGTTGACCACTTTAAACACTGCCTGCGATTTGTTAGGGGCCTTGGCCAACGTGTCTGCCAAAAATTGAGCCGTAGCCTTCTTCAGCTACATCTTATATTCCTGCAAGGTCGCTTTATATGCTACCTTGTCTGCCTCCCTATAGTCTCTCCTCCAAAGTCGTTCCGCCTGTTTACAGCGAAGTTTGTGCTGTCCAAGATCCTCAGTGAACCAGGCATTAGTTCTTCTGGGTCTGTCCCTCACTTTCCTTAAAGGAGCCAATTGGTCCAGCGATGTCACAATCTGCTGGCAAAGGACCTGATAGCTTTTATCCACCCCGTCCTTCACTGTAAATGGCCTGGGCAGCAGGATGGGTCTAGTGTGATGTTTCAGAAGACGAGACCATTGCCTACTAATCTTAGTGGCACCTGGGTCGCCTATCCTTAGTGAACCAGGCAGAGAGATAGACAGTGGAACTAGTGCGTGATCAGTCCAGCATTGCTCCATGACCTCTCCCACTACGACTAGATCTTTGTCGGCAAATACAAGGTCTAGAGTATGCCCTTTAACGTGGGTAGGTGCTGAAACCAACTGTGCAAGTTGTATGTTGCTACATGCTTGGCATAGTTCTCTATATGCCAGATCTTGAGGGCCAGAAGGCCAGAGGTTAAAATCACCTAACACTAGTAATCTAGTATGGGAGTTTGAGAGGTCGTAGATAAGATCAATCAATGGCTGAATGGCCGTGGTGGTTGAGGCGGGAGGCCTATAGCATAATAGTCCTGTTACCAGAGTACCACTTTGGGCCGTGATAGAAAAGCCCATGGTCTCAAATCCCAGTACATCCTTCACCTCCAACTGAATGAAGGAGATTGAATCTCTAAATATGTAACCTATACCGCCCCCCCTGCCAGTTGTTCGAGGGGAGTGTTTTATAAGATAACCCGGAGGGCAGGCCCACCCAAGTTCCACAGCATAGTCAGACTTAGTCCAAGTTTCAGTTACGAAAAGGACATCTAGATGTAAAGAGTCTATCAGAAGAGCAATTTCCGCATGATGTTTTACCAGAGATCGCACATTCAGTAGACCACAAAAAAGGACTAAGGAAGGAGTGAAGATCATAGAACAGTTCTTACCCCCATTGGTGTCCGACTGGTGATCTTGAGAATCTGCAGGAGGGTCCAACGTCCGATAAGTGGCCGAGGTAAACTCACCGGGCGCGCCCGGGACGCGAACGGGCGCAAACGGGCTTACCTCTGGCGCACCTCCGGCGCGCACCCGCTGCGCGTCATCGCTGCGCTCCGACCGTCTACCCATAATTTGTAGCCCTACACGTGGGAGGAGTGTGAGGGGAGGAACTAGTCCCCAACAAAGATGGCGCCCGTAAATCGGCTGCCACGAAGCCCTCTCAAAGATGGCGGCGGCAAAAGCCCCCCGGTCTCGGTCCCTAGCTGCCCTGATTCCTGCAAGTGCAGGGTGAAGAATCACATTTAACGTGCAAGAAAGATCTCGCTAGCGCTCAAAGCTAAAAGTACAGGGTACACAGCGCAAGAATAAAATGCAGCGCAAATAATGTATTTAAATAGCAACTAAAGATTTTAAAATATAGCAGCAGCCAGCGCACTGCAAACAGCTGTGAGTCAGTGGTTCAGTTTATCATACTTTCAATTTTACGCAGTGTATTTCATTTTTGTGAAATAACTTGCAAATAAAATTGTATGTACTGAATCATCACTCATCCTCGTGCCAAATCCAACCAATATGTGTGTGTGCTTGCGGTTTAGATGGCTGTCCAGTAATATATATTTTTTTTTTCTCTTTCAGAAGTAGGGTGTACCTTGTCCCTTTTTGTGAATGTTGTAATGTGTTGCTTTTCCTTCTGGATGGTGTCAATGGTCTGGTGTGCATCAGGTATGAAAGGTGCGTGAATGGCCTGTAAAACGGTTGGTGCCTTGTCGTGGCTTTACAGCTCACGAGTTGCGAGTCACTGGTTCGGTTTTCATGCATTTATTTATTGACAGAGCATTTAATTTTGATGAAATATCTTGTTAATAAAATAATATGTACTAAACCATCATTCGCCCTCTTGCCAAATCCAACCTGTATGTGTGTGTTGTTGAGGAACAGGTAGCCATGCTTGAATGTTTGACTTTTGAGTAAGTCTGTTAAGGTGTACATTATAGCTAGAATTAACTTACTAAATTTAGATATTATTGATAAACCATGGGAGTATATGGTCATGTCTTTCTGGTGTATTCTATTTTTTTTTATCCACAATCTCCTGCAAACTTGAAAATGTCTGTCACAATTGCCATGCAATAGTGTTCCAAGAATTGTACGCTCTCAAATTGAAAATTTAAATCTTTCAAAACAATTTCGGTTTTGCAAGGGGGTTCCCATGACTTTTTGGCCCAGGGGTCGGCGGGCATCTTTGGAAACTACCAAACCCAAACAGTTCTGAAAACTAGACACCCGGGGGAGTCCAGGGAGGTATGGCATGCGTGGGTCCCCCAATGTTTTCCTACCCAGAAATCCCTGCAAACCATAAATTTAGGTTAAAAAAACAGTTTTCCATACATTTTTGTGTGGTATCTCCGTGTCGGCACAAATGTCCTACCACCAAGCGTTCCCCTTGTTCTCCTGAGTAAAATGATACCTCACTTGTGTGGGTGGGCCAAAGGCCTGTGACTAAGGCAGGGGGGCTTAACTTGTAAACTTGAATACTACTTTTTTCAAAATTCATTTTTGGCCTGTTCTGCTTTGGAGCACCCACACAAGTGAGGCCTCCTTTTACTCGGGAGAACAAGGGGAACGCTGGGTGGTAGGACATTTTTGCCGGCACGGAGATCCCACGCAAAAAAGTTTGGAAAAGTGACATTTCTACCTAATTTTAAGGTTTGCAAGGAGTTCTGGGTAGGAAAACATTGGGGGACCCACGCATGCCATACCTCCCTGGACTCCCCCGGGTGTCTACTTTTCAGAACTGTTTGGGTTTTGTACTTTCCAAAGAATACCACCGAGCCCCGGGCCAAAAACTCAGGTGCCCCCCCCCCCCAAATCAAGGTTGTTTTGCAATTGGGTATTGTAAATTCACCACCGTGCGATTTGTACCATTTCCTGTTTCAGCCACTATGCCTACCCACGCAAGTGAGGTACCATTTTTATCGGGAGACCTGGGGGAACGCTGGGTGGGAGGAAATTTGTGTGAGCCCAGTGACGCCACGCTTTCCCACACGAAAAAAGTGAGAAAACTGATTTTTTCAGCAAAAATTGATTATTGCAAGGGATTCTGGGTAAAGGAACGTTGGAGGATCCGCGGACGCCATACCTGCTTGGAAGCCCCCGGGTGTCTACTTTTCAGAAATGTGTGGGTTTGGAAGGTTTCCCTAGATGGCCGTCTAGCACGGGGCCAAAAACTCAGGTGCCCCCCACCCCCCCCCAAAATCAAGGTTGTTTTGCAATTGGGTATTGTAAATTCACCACCGTGCGATTTGTACCATTTCCTGTTTCAGCCACTATGCCTACCCACGCAAGTGAGGTACCATTTTTATCGGGAGACCTGGGGGAACGCTGGGTGGGTGGAAATTTGTTGATCCACGCAGATTCCAGAACTTTCCACCACAGAAATATGAGGAAAATGTGTTTTTTTTGTTACATTTTTAGATTTGCAAGGGATTCTGGGTAACAAAACCTGGGGGTAGGCAGACGAGTCACCCCATCCTGCATTCCCCTGGGTATCTGGTTTTCAAAAATGTATAGGTTTGCTAGGTTTCCCTAGGTGCTGGCAGAGCTAGGGCGGAAAAACAAAAGGTAGTCTTTTTGTACAAAAAGTGCAAGATTTCACTGGGAAATTGAGGTGCGACCATGTTGCGTTTTGCGCTGTTTCATGTCGCAGCCACTAAGCCTACCCACGCAAGTCAGGTACCATTTTTTTCAGGAAACCTGGGGGAACGCTGGGTGGGTGGAAATTTGTTGATCCACGCAGATTCCAGAACTTTCCACCACAGAAATGTGAGGAAAATGTGTTTTTTTTCAAATTCTTAGCTTTGCAAGGGATTCTGGGTAACAAAACCTGGTGGTAGGCAGTCGAGTCACCCCATCTTGTATTCCCCTGGGTGCCTACTTTTTAAAAATGTATAGGTTTGCTAGGTTTCCCTAGGTGCTGGCAGAGCTAGGGCGCAAAAACAAAAGGTAGTCTTTTTGTCCAAAAAGTGCAAGATTTCACTGTAAAATTGAGGTGCGACCATGTTGCATTTTGTGCTGTTTCATGTCGCAGCCACTATGCCTACCCACGCAAGTGAGGTATCATTTTTTTGGGGAGACCTGGGGGAATGCTGGGTGGGTGGAAATTTGTTGATCCAAGCAGATTCCAGAACTTTCCACCCCAGAAATGTGAGGAAAATGTGTTTTTTTGGTCAAAATCTTAGCTTTGCAAGGTATTCTGGGTAACAAAACCTCGGGGTAGGCAGACGAGTCACCCCATACTGAATTCCCCTGGGTATCTGGTTTTCAAAAATGTATAGGTTTGCTAGGTTTCCCTAGGTGCTGGCAGAGCTAGGGCGGAAAAACAAAAGGTAGTCTTTTTGTACAAAAAGTGCAAGATTTCACTGGGAAATTGAGGTGCGACCATGTTGCGTTTTGCGCTGTTTCATGTCGCAGCCACTAAGCCTACCCACGCAAGTGAGGTACCATTTTTTTCAGGAAACCTGGGGGAACGCTGGGTGGGTGGAAATTTGTTGATCCACGCAGATTCCAGAACTTTCCACCACAGAAATGTGAGGAAAATGTGTTTTTTTTCAAATTCTTAGCTTTGCAAGGGATTCTGGGTAACAAAACCTGGTGGTAGGCAGTCGAGTCACCCCATCTTGTATTCCCCTGGGTGCCTACTATTTAAAAATGTATAGGTTTGCTAGGTTTCCCTAGGTGCTGGCAGAGCTATGGCACAAAAACAAAAGGTAGTCTTTTTGTCCAAAAAGTGCAAGATTTCACTGTAAAATTGAGGTGCGACCATGTTGCGTTTTGTGCTGTTTCATGTCGCAGCCACTATGCCTACCCACGCAAGTGAGGTATCATTTTTTTTGGGAGACCTGGGGGAACGCTGGGTGGGTGGAAATTTGTTGATCCATGCAGATTCCAGAACTTTCCACCACAGAAATGTGAGGTAAATGTGGTTTTTGTTGTCAAATTTTTAGGTTTTCAAGGGATTCTGGGTAACAAAACCTGGTGGTAGGCAGACGAGTCACCCCATCCTAAATTCCCCTGGGTGTCTACTTTTCAAAAATGTATAGGTTTGCTAGGTTTCCCGTAGGTGATGGCAGAGCTAGGGCGCAAAAACAAAAGGTAGTCTTTTTGTCCAAAAAGTGCAAGATTTCACTGTAAAATTGAGGTGCGACCATGTTGCGTTTTGCGCTGTTTCATGTCGCAGCCACTATGCCTACCCACGCAAGTGAGGTACCATTTTTTTCGGGAGACCTGGGGGAACGCTGGGTGGGTAGATATTTGTTGATCCACGCAGATTCCAGAACTTTCCACCACAGAAATGTGAGGAAAATGTGTTTTTTATGTCAAAATCTTAGCTTTGCAAGGTATTCTGGGTAACAAAACCTGGGGGTAGGCAGACGAGTCACCCCATCCTGAATTTCCCTGGGTGTCTAGTTTTCAAAAATGTATAGGTTTGCTAGGTTTCCCTAGGTGCTGACAGAGCTAGGGCGCAAAAACAAAAGGTAGTCTTTTTGTCCAAAAAGTGCAAGTTTTCACTGGGAAATTGAGGTGCGACCATGTTGCGTTTTGCGCTGTTTCATGTCGCAGCCACTAAGCCTACCCACGCAAGTGAGGTACCATTCTTTTCGGGACACCTGGGGGAACGCTGGGTGGGTGGAAATTTGTTGATCCACGCAGATTCCAGAACTTTCCACCACAGAAATGTGAGGTAAATGTGTTTTTTTTGTCAAATGTTTAGGTTTGCAAGGGATTCTGGGTAACAAAACCTGGGGGTAGGCAGACGAGTCACTCCATCCTGAATTCCCCTGCGTATCTGGTTTTCAAAAATGTATAGGTTTGCTAGGTTTCCCTAGGTGCTGGCAGAGCTAGGGCGGAAAAACAAAAGGTAGCCTTTTTGTACAAAAAGTGCAAGATTTCACTGGGAAATTGAGGTGCGACCATGTTGCGTTTTGCGCTGTTTCATGTCGCAGCCACTAAGCCTCCCCACGCAAGTGAGGTACCATTTTTTTCAGGAAACCTGGGGGAACGCTGGGTGGGTGGAAATTTGTTGATCCACGCAGATTCCAGAACTTTCCACCACAGAAATGTGAGGTAAATGTGTTTTTTTTGTCAAATTTGTAGGTTTGCACGGGATTCTGGGTAACAAAACCTGGGGGTAGGCAGACGAGTCACCCCATCCTGAATTCCCCTGGGTGTCTAGTTTTCAAAAATGTATTGGTTTGCTAGGTTTTTCCTAGGTGCTGGCAGAGCTAGGGCGCAAAAACAAAAGGTAGTCTTTTTGTCCAAAAAGTGCAAGATTTCTCTGGGAAATTGAGGTGCGACCATGTTGCGTTTTGCGCTGTTTCATGTCGCAGCCACTATGCTTACCAACGCAAGTGAGGTACCATTTTTTTCGGGAGACCTTGGGGAAGGCTGGGTGGGTGGAACTTTGTTGATCCACGCAGATTCCAGAACTTTCCACCACAGAAATGTGAAGAATATGTGTTTTTTTGTCAAATTCTTAGCTTTGCAAGGGATTCTTGGTAACAAAACCTGGTGGTAGGCAGTCGAGTCACCCCATCCTGAATTCCCCTGCGTGTCTACTTTTTTCAAAAATGTATAGGTTTGCTAGGTTTCCCTAGGTGCTGGCAGAGCTAGGGCTCAAAAACAAAAGGTAGTCTCTTTGTCCAAAGAGCGCAAGATTTCACTGGGAAATTGAGGTGCTACCACGTTGCGTTTTGCGCTGTTTTGTGTCGCAGCCACTATGCCTACCCACACAAGTGAGGTACCATTTTTTTGGGGTGCTCTGGGGGAACGCTGGGTGGGTGGAAATGTGTTGATCCACGCAGATTCCAGAACTTTTTACCACAGAAATGTGAGGGAAATGTGTTTTTTTGTCAAATTTTTAGGTTTGCAAGGGATTCTGGGTAACAAAACCTGGAGGTAGGCAGACTAGTCACCCCATCCTGAATTTCCCTGGGTGTCTAGTTTTCAAAAATGTATTGGTTTGCTAGGTTTCCCTAGGTGATGGCAGAGCTAGGGCGCACAAACAAAAGGTAGTCTTTTTGTCCAAAAAGCGCCAAATTTCACTGGGAAATTGAGGTGTGACCATGTTGCGTTTTGCGCAGTTTCATGGCGCATCCACTATGCCTACCAACGCAAGTGAGGTACCATTTGTTTCGGGAGACCTTGGGAAATGCTGGGTGGGTGGAAATTTGTTGATCCACGCAGATTCCAGAACTTTCCACCACAGAAATGTGAAGAAAATTTGTTTTTTTTGTCAAATTCTTAGATTTGAAGGGATTCTGGGTAACAAAACCTGGTGGTAGGCAGTTGAGTCACCCCTTCCTGAATTCCCCTGGGTGTCTACTTCTCAAAAATGTATAGGTTTGCTAGGTTTCCCTAGGTGCTGGCAGAGCTAGGGCTAAAAACAAAAGGTAGTCTCTTTGTCCAAAGAGCGCAAGATTTCACTGGGAAATTGAAGTGCTACCACGTTGTGTTTTGCGCTATTTCGTGTCGCAGCCACTATGCCTACCCACACAAGTGAGGTACCATTTGTTTCGGGAGACCTGGGGGAACGCTGGGTGGGTGGAAATTTGTTGATCCACGCAGATTCCAGAACTTTCCACCACAGAAATGTGAGGAAAATTTGTTTTTTTTGTCAAATTATTAGCTTTGCAAGGGAATCTGGGTAACAAAACCTGGTGGTAGGCAGTCGAGTCATCCCATCCTGAATTCCCCTGGGTGTCTAGTTTTCAAAAATGTATAGGTTTGCTACGTTTCCTTAGGTGCTGGCAGAGCTAGGGCGCAAAAACAAAAGGTAGTCTCTTTGTCCAAAGAGCACAAGATTTCCCTGGGAATTGAGGTGCGACCACATTGCATTTTGCGCTGTTTTGTGTCGCAGCCACTATGCCTACCCACGCAAGTGAGGTACCATTCTTTTTGGGAGACCTGGGGGAACGCTGGGTGAGTGGAAATTTGTTGATCCACACAGATTCCAGGACTTTCCACCACAGAAATGTGAGGAAAATGTGTTTTTTTTGTCAAATTCTTAGCTTTGCAAGGGTTTCTGGGTAACAAAACCTGGTGGTAGGCAGTCGAGTCACCCCATTCTGAATTCCCCTGGGTGTCTAGTTTTCAAAAATGTAAAGGTTTACTAGGTTTCCTTAGGTGCTGGCAGAGCTAGGGCTCAAAAACAAAAGGTAGTCTCTTTGTCCAAAGAGCGCAAGATTTCACTGGGAAATTGAGGTGCGACCACGTTGCGTTTTGCGCTGTTTCGTGTCGCAGCCACTATGCCTACCCATGCAAGTGAGGTACCATTTTTTACGGAAGACCTGGGGGAACGCTGGGTGGGTGGAAATTTGTTGATCCACGCAGATTCCTGAACTTTCCACCACAGAAATGTGAGGAAAATGGGTTTTTTTTGTCAAATTCTTAGCTTTGCAAGGGTTTCTGGGTAACAAAACCTGGTGGTAGGCAGTCGAGTCACCCCATCCCAAATTCCCCTGGGTGTCTACTTTTCAAAAATGTATAGGTTTGCCAGGTTTCTCTAGGTGCCGGCAGATCCAGGGTGCAAAAACTACAGGTAGGCACTTTGCCAAAAAAGGGTCAATTTGTAACTGCAAAATTTAGGTGTGACCACGTTGCATTTTGCGCCGTTTCCTGTCACAGGCACAAGGCCGACCCACACAAGTGAGGTACCGTTTTTATCGGGAGACTTGGGGTAATACAGATTTGTAAATCAACTGTTATTATCAATAGAGCTTTCATGCATTTCTCCCTTTCAATGAAAGACATTGTGTAAAAAAAAAATATTTTTGAAAAATGACCAATAATTCTCATGCTAGTATGAGTATTCCCAATTTTGAAAATTAGCAATTATATACCATTTCTGAACTCTATAATTTGTACCCAATTCAGAAATACATAGGTGTCTTTCATACAGATTTTTCGATTTATACATTTTCCAAGACCATTGCAAGTTGCTGCTCAGTTTTTGGATCTGGGTTCGTCGGGTTCTTGGTAAAACTACAAGTCCTATATATCCCCACAACCAGGAAGGTCTAACGGATGTAACGTTATATTGCTTTCCAAGAGCTGTCAAAATTAGAATAAGTTATAGGTGAAAACGTTGAGACAAAAGGCTGTTTTTTTCAACAAATCTTCAATTATTCCAATATTTAACTGTTAGTTTCTGTAAAGAAATCTTCATGGATTTAGACAAATGACCCCTTTCTGAATTCAGAATTTTGTCTACTTTTCGGGGATGTACAGCTTTCCAGGATCCATTATTGCTTTCAAACTCATTTCTACCATTAACTGGAAAGAGGTGGAAAGCTCTAAAAATAGCAAAAGCAGGCTATGTCCCAGAAAAATGCCAAAACTGTGTGAAAAATGTCGGTTCTCTGACAAAAGACTGTCATTCCCTAAAAGCTGAGAAAATGGAGATTTCAGCCCCACAAACCCTTTTTTGATAACATTTTCAGGGAAAAACCCAGAGGCTTTCATTTGCAGCCCGTTTTTCCCATTTTTCTGAAAAAAACAAAAAAATCACTATATTTTGGTTAATTTCTGGGACCCCTCCAAGGGAATCCACAAACCCTGGGCGCCTTTAGAATCCACATGATGTTGGAAGAAAGGGACGCAAATTTGGCGTGGATACCTTATGTGGTCAAAAAGTTACAAGGGCCTAAGCGCGCACTATCACAAAACGCCAAAAAAAGCCTTAGCACAGGAGGGGGAAAAGGCCTAGCAGCGAAGGTGTTAAGAAGTCTCAGGGCAGTCAAAGACTTAAGCTGCAGTCCCTGAACTCCTCTGCTGGGAGTTTTGACCTGACAAGTGATGCCAATTCCAGTTCTGAGCCCTTGAAGGTGGCTTTTGCTCCAAAGAACCAAAAAAATCCACGCCTGTTTTTCCTGACACAGCACTGCTGTGCAGTTGAAAATCCAACTCCCTCCCTGCAGTGCAGCTAATGAATTGATGCAGTGCCTGTCGTGCAGTTAAAAGAGCGCCGCAGCCCGAGCACTGTGTCACCTACACCTGTGGTGCCTGCTCCAACTCTGATGCAAGCCCTTCTGAGTGGCGGAAGAAATTAACACATCACCTGCCCTACATCTGGAAAATCTATGCAGCCCCTGTTTCGCCGCCACTGCGTTCTGCATTGACGTGGCACAGCAATAAGGCATCAAAGACGCATGTCTGGATTTCAACACATCACTTCCCCTCATAGTAAACAACCAACGCATTACCTCCCTGACAGTAAGGAATGAATGCATCACCTCCCCTGTATTGCAGTAAGGAGCCGATGCATCACGTCCCCTGGCAGTAAGGTACCGACGCACCCCCATCCCCGGAGTAAGGAACCGACGCATCAATTTGATTTTCCGGCGCCTCACCTACCCCATGTCTGTTTTTGTCTTTGATAGTGACGCATCCCAGGTACTTTGTGCTAAAAGTGATGCACCCATGAACTGAACTGTTTTGAACATTTTAAAAGTGATATCTCTACTTGTGTATGTTGGATCTTTGTAGTTTTTGTCTTGTTTAATTTAGATAAATATTAGATATTTTTCTAAACTGGTATGGTGTCCATTTGTAGTGTTTTCACTGTGTTACTGTTTGTGTTTGTACAAATGCTTTACATATTGCCTCTGAGATAAGTATGACTGCTTGTGCCAGGCTCCCAAGGGGGTGAGCAAGGGTTAATCCCCTTTCCCCAATTATAATAAGGGCCCCTACTTGGATAGGGTGTAAACCCCTGCCTACTAGAGACCCCCATTTCTAACAGTCTTTTACATTATTCAAAACATAAATAAATGGTGCAGTCAGGGACAAAACATTATTTTGAAATGTATCATGCTACATACAAGCCTCAATAAACATGTTCATTTTAATTTTTTTGGGTTTTCTATAGTGCGAACACGACCCTGAATAGGATATCAGAGCGCTTTACAATACAGAGCAGAGTAAGTATACAATACAGATCAGAGTAAGTATAAAAACATGTTGGCAAGGTTTGGCAGATAACAAAAGTGATAATACAGATGAATTGCTTGGTGCAGAGGGAACAAGTTCAAGTACGAGACAATCATAAAAGCGAGGGTGTCATCAGGGAAAAATAAACGGTGAGGATTGTTAAGGAGTTAAGGGAGGAATTTGCTCATCAGGAATGATTTGGCTTCCCTTTTGAATAATGGTGTTGAGGAGATTTTTCTGATGAACTGAGGTAGTGAGTTCCATATTCTTGGTGCAGCTCCGGAGAATGCTCTGTCAAAAGTTTTCTTCTTGCTGAAGCGTGAAGGTTTCAGAAGTAGATTGTTGGAGCTCCTAGAGTGTCTGATTCCTCCAGATATAGTACGTTTCTGGGATAAGTATTGGGGGGCATTGTAGAGTAACGCTTTATGAGTGAAGCAGGCCATCTTTAGGTGAATTCTAGCTTCGTAGGGTAGCCAGTTGAGAGCCTTTAGGTGTGGCGAGATATGGTCAAATTTCCTAGATCCTGTTAGGAGTCTTGCTGCTGCGTTGAGACAGGCTTTTAAAGGGGCTGTTGAGATTTTAGGAAGCCCCGAGAGGGTAGTAAATATGTAGTGTCGAGGTCAGGGTTCCTAATAAATGGTTTCATTTTTCTGAGATAGCTGAGGTGAAAGCGGGAATTTTTAGCCAACAGGTTGATGTGTGTTTGCATATTAAGGTTCTTATCCTGTGTGATTCCAAGCGATTTGTTGTAGTCTGAATTGGAGTGCAATTTAGAGCAGTGATCAACTTAGTCCACTCCTTTATCACCAGAGGGTTTTTTCGAGGGTAGATTAATAGAAATTCCATTTTTTGCAAGTTTAGCTTGAGGAAGTTGGTTGTTAGCCAGCGGATGGTCTTTTCAAGAGCTTGATTCATCATCTTGATCTCTTCAATGGAAGTGACCTTTATGTACAGTTGAGGGTTTTCCGCGTTCATGTGGAAGGAGATATTCTCCTGCTGTAGTAGTTCGGTTAGTGGCTAGACATAGAGGTTGAATAGCATGGCAAATAAAGTTGAGCCTTGTGGTAATCCTAGTAGATTAGGGGAAGAGGGTGAGAGATTTTTATTCACCAGGAAGGTTTGCGTTTTGTTTTCCAGAAAGGATTTGAATCATTGAAGGACTGTGCCAGATAGTCCCATCCTGTTTTCCAGTCTTTATAGAATTTTGTTGTGATTGACAGTGTTGAAAGCTGATGAGAGGTCAACCAGGACTAGTAGGCACGTTTGATTATGGTCAAGAGTGAGTATGGCATCGTCGACAATATGAAGAATTGCTGTTTCTGTGCTATGACCAGGTCTGAAACCCGATTGGCAGTCGTTCAATTGTTTGAAATTTGTGATGTGTTGGTTTAATTGTTCCTGAACACATTTTTCCACGATCTTGCCTAGCATGGAAATTATTTTGGGTATAGGTCGGAAGTTATTAGGGTTATAGGGGTTTTCAGTTGTTTTTTTTAGGATAGAGTTGACTTGACCAATTTTTAGGGAATCCGGGATATGACCTTGTGAAAGCGAAGCATTGATGATTTTGGTCCATAGAGGGGAGATGATATGGTAGATGTGGGGTAGGCAGTTTGAGGGGAGAGGGTCATTGAAATAGTTATTGCGTTTGATGGTTGCTTAAGTTTTAGAAATATCACTTACATCATAAAGTTTGAAAGTAGACCTGTGAGAGTTATTTTTAGGTAAAGATAGATCAAGTTGGATAGGATTTTCGACTTGTGAGTTCATTAGGGTAGCTGAGTTGATTGCTCCCGTCCTGAGCTCATGAAGGAGGGAGGTGGTTTTAGCTGTGTAGACTGAAGGGAATTCTTCACTACTTAGCTGCGATTTCGAGTTCATGAGTGTGGTTTTGGCCAATTTGCTCGATTGTTGTTTTAGCATTTCGAAGAGTTTCTTTGGTCTATTTTTGGCATTGTCTAGTTCCAATCTGAAGAAGTCTATTTTTGATTGTAGAATACTTTTGTTATAGGAGTTTCTAGATTTTCTTAGGAGTTTGAGTTGGAGGGAGGAGGAACGCTGTCTCCTTTTCTTTTCAGTTAGTCTCAGTTTACGTCTCTCTTCGTTCAGGGTGCTGTTAAACCATGGGTATTTGTCTTTGACCTCTATTCTATTGAGTTTTGGGGGGGGAACTTGTATTGATCAGTGAGGTCACTGACGTCTGACATGTTATTGGGAGGAGTGAGTACTTTCTCTCAGTGGGAAGCTAGATTGTTCCGTTGAGGTTTTTTGTGTCTCTTATCGAGTGTCTGGGCATGAATTGCTGCAATTAGGTTTTCTTTTATGCGGAAGGAATTTGGAAGATGATAATGTGATGGTCTGACCGGTCACATGGGGTGATTGAGATAGATTTAACCATTTTTTCTTCAGAGATGACCCAGTCAAGTGTATGAAATTAAAAAAAATCTAAAAGGGCAATGGGACAAGCTAGAAATGATTTGATCCTATATTTAGGGTCACATGGTACAAAAAGAAACAAATTGTGTGGAGTTAGTTGGGTTCCAAAACCGCCACAATTTCTTGCCACTCTCGGTCGTGCCCCTTCTTCAAGCAGTAGTTATACCCCTGCATATTAATTCACTTATACCATGTGAAATTTTAGCACTCATAACAACACTTATGACATCTCAAATGACATGATCTGTGAGAACACAGTGAAAGGTAGAGTGGTAAGTTATTGTTAATGTAGTGTTGAGAGTGAGGTGACAAGACTATGCATAGAGGTGCGCCATTTACAGTAATTTGAAATTGGTGCGTAGATTCTAAATGAAAGTTTTAACTACAACTTTAGAATTTCTAATGTTTGTCTGGTTTAAGTTGTGTTGATGTATATACAGAATACATCAAGTTTTCCTAACTATAGCAAGGGCCACTGGAATCATGCAGCAGGAGAGGTACAAATTGTGTGGCAGGGTTTAGTAAGTTACGCAGCACAAAAACACAAATTATGCGCCATTATGTGGCACATTTTGTGATGGTTTTACTTCATTGTTTTGTCATTTTTTCTCTTGTTAACAATGAGCATTAGTTGTATCTCATTCATGCCAGTTTAACACTTAAATATAGCAATAAGCTACAGAAAGGCGACCAGTCAACTTTTGCAAAGGGCCTTTCACCGTGCTGCAACACACGTCACTGCATTTTGACTAACTTTTGAACAGTTTGAGCTAGAAACTATTTTTTTGTTGCTAAAATCTGCAGATTATGTGGCAGATGATGGATTATGTGGCAAATGCCGCAAATCTTGGGTATAGCGCAGCAGCCGCTCAATTGCATAATTTAAGTGGCTCTGACTATAGCAAAGGTTAAATGTTTATATTTTTAATTGATATATATATATCTATACATAGATGGATAGATAGACAGACAGATAGATATTCACTGAAAAATCAAAGGTTACAGGGACATTGTTGTGAGGCATATATTTCACTCATACAAGACCTTTGAAATTCAGCTGTTATAGTTACCTTATGACATCTCAAATTACATCACTGATGGCATCATCGACAGAAGCACCCAGGCCCAGAATCAAATCTCATTTTTTCCAGGAAGAATCCATAGTTTTGCCAAAAATGTCTACTCAACTGGAGAACTTTCATTTGGTTAATTAATACAATTAGTAAGTGCTACCTCGTTGGGTGAATTTCTTGTGCATATTCTACATCCCAGCTGCGTAGGGGACCACAAGGTGTGCATGTCATTTCGGCAAAGTGATTGTTTTTCGATTGTCTTCATCCAAAATTATGTGATAACGCAAATCCTCATCAATAGTAGATAAAAAGAATACAAAGAGGTGAATCTCCACTAAACAGGGGTACTTCCCCTTAACTAAATGAAGTAAGTGGCTCTTTGTTTGGTGGAGATGTCCTCGTATTCCTCTGCATCATGAACCCGTCACCAAAATCGGAGGGTAATGCGCTCGAAAGCATTTTGGAAAACTTCTCATCAACATGGGAAAAGGCGGAAAGACCCTTACATTCTACTAAGGAAAACAGTGCGCAGCCATACGGGCGGAGCTTCCAGATGATTTTGGGCATGTGCACACGTAGGTCAATTAAAAGAGCCTAACCAATTACAATCTACCCCGTTAGGTGCTCTGCTACAGTCCTGATAAAGACCCCTTCCTAAGGCTGGACTCACCTAGTTTAATCATTTGGGGTCAAAATGTTGACATACACGCACAAGTACAAGCAAGGACAATTGTGAAAAAGATGTTTGGTGTCCATGTTGAGCTATGTACATTTGGAACATGTGTCCGATTGTTTAGGGCGGATTGAGACCACAATGTTTATGTGATGAACACATGTCAGACCACTTACTCCGTGTCCACAATCCTCACAAACCCTCAAAGACCACCCACTCCCTTCCTTCCCATACCTCTACCCTGAGCACCACATTGTAAATATTTGTGCATACTGATGAATATCTCATTAAAATTGATGCAAGAAATAGCACAATAAATCTGAGATTGTATCTTCAGGAATGATTTCATTTTGGATGTGATTTACTATGTTTATTTACTATTGTCCCATGCTACCTGACCACTTTCCATTGTACTGGACTGCTTTGAAAGCTAGCTCCTTTTAAACTGAAATAATATGCAAATTTGACTTTGGATTAAAAGGTACTTCCAAATTCCGTATTATTACATGTCAGTCACCCCTAAGTGTCACTGTTGAATTTATCATAACAAATAAAGAATTATAGAGCTTTCTTTTCCGGGAGCCAAAATCCAGCCTTCTAGGAGCCTTTCCATCTGGTCAGCCTTCAACAGGCTTGGACAAACTACTTTGATGAGGTGATAAGTGGCCTGCATTGAGACAGAGGTTATCTGCTTTGGGGAGTTCTGCAGCTGCAGAGAACAGGCCAGGAAGGTGGCTGGTTGGAACAAATTGGGCTTCAAAGAGAGCAGGACAGTAAGGAATGCTAGCCAGGCCTACCCCCTCTTCCTATACCCCCCAGCCAGATGGTAGCCCCAGGAATGGAATTTGCAGGACTCCTGGTAGGGTAGTGTTAAGGGAAATTAGTAACCCTGGGCGTAGTTTGTGTAGTAGTGCTGCGCATAGCTACGCGAAGTGCTCTTCGCACTAAGCGAGCTACGCGTAGCACTACACCAACTGCATAGTGCTGTACGGAATGCTGTTCGCAATGATTGCACAGTGCCAGATGCTTGTCCACACTGTGCAATTATTGCAAACAGCATCTTACACAGTGCAAGCGGTCGGTTTTCTGCCGCTCGAGTAGATTTGTACTCGAGTGGCAGTTTCCTCAACGCAGACTGTTAGTTTCTCATCACGAGCGGTCACAAGCATACGCGACCACTCGCAATGAGAAACCTGACCTCCCCACGTTGAGAATCTCATTGGGAGGTTTATTTTCCATGTTCGCGATCGGCAACTTGATGTTGCTGATCGCAAACGAGGAAAAAGTCTTGCCGGGATGTCATTTTGCTTGCTCGCGGTCGCAACTAGACGTTGAGGACCACGAGCAAGCAAAAAATTACTGCTACGCTGCGCGTTTTTGCACTGTGCTAGGTGCATTTCACATAGTGCATAGTTGCGCAAACTACGCAAGCATAGCGTAGCTTTCTGCCCTGGCCTAGAAATGAGCCACACCAGTACGTTAGCGTAGCCAGTTTTATTCCCAAGGAGAGAAGTTCTCTATCTTGAATTTTAAAGTACAGGGCTTTAAGGGGCCAAGAATATGCCACACTTTGAAGGAAAGTGTCATACTGGGTGGTATCTTGTACCCTACTGGTCAGGGGTACCCCCCAACTTGTTGACACAGTAAAGTAAATAAATGTGTGAGAGCTGCATAGCAACTTAGATCTGCTGCCTAAAACTACAAGGAGAAGGACTGCCCTGCTATAACCCTGGTCTGCACCCCAATTAATTGTACTCTGAAGAATGGCTCCTGCTGCACACTTGGAACTACAGTCCTGAGGATTTTGCCTTGTTTCAAAAAGGATGATGATGTGGACTCCTTGAAAGCAACAGGTTAACAGAGCTCCCGTACACCACTTCCCCTAAGAAGTCCCCAGCCTGGAGTACGCCAGTAGACTTCAAAGGATCTGGCCAGGTGCACTGTGGGAATTGTAGTCCCAAACTTCCAAGGACCATCCCAGAGTGTTTAAGTCTTTGGATTTTGTTTTGGACACTTTTAACCCTCAAGAGTAACTTCAGGAAGAAGTTCGGAGGTTTAGGGCAAATTTTGGAAAAAGCTCCATAAGGTGACTGACCTGTCAATGAGAGTCGGGCCGTCGCAATCGAACCACAAGCCAGGCTAGATTTCAGGTTCATTCCCCTGAAAGCTCCGGAGCTTAAGACTTCCAGGATTTCATTGAGGCCTCGCACTGAGCCAAGATGCCATTGTTTTAAAAAAAACATTTTATTAGACCAAGACTCCATTGTTGACTCCAAATTCCGGCCTGAAGAGGAGCCTCGCTCAATGACTAGAGTAAATCCTCCATAAAAGTTTTAAAGTGCGAGGATAACATTTTAACTGGGGCCTCCAGCTTAGTGTATTCAACTAGGGCCCTTTTATGGTTAGCCTCAACCTTTGACTTTGATATAATATCAGGGCAGGGGATTTCATTATCCATTGCTGTTTAGTTCATTGCGCAGTCAGCAGCCCATCACCTACTCCTCCTCCTCCTGCCTGCCTGACCATGCACAGAAACTGCAAGAATCTTGCGGTCCCCTGCCTTGACCTAGGCACATTATGGCCCATGAGCAGGGGTTGATTTATGGATTCGTACTGGGGTGAGCATTACATAGATATGTAGGATCTATGGTATCACGACCAGGGATTGGGTATAACAGGACTTTAGATACCAATCCTAATTCGGGCATATGGAACATATTTTTTGGTCCTGAAGAAATGCTAGGGATCCAATACTGGACCAACATATCGAGAACCATGTTGACCTGAATAGTGAAACCACACTTGGTAGTGGCGTATCATAACTTTGTGCACACTACCGCATCTTAGTTTTTAACCTTACCAAAAGGTCACTGAATAAAATGTGATCTCCTGTAGGTAATTTTAAGATCACACTTTACACATTATACCCCACACACCTGCATGCGCCGTCGTGGCTGATACAAGAAAAGATCTCCGACAAAGAGCCCTCTTGCTTGGCCGGTGGGGCATTGCAGCACCGGCCCCACAAGGAGAAAAACGCCCAATGATGCAGCATGACACCCACATGGGTGTGTGAGGGCAACACTTCCAAACAAGGAAGATCCCCCTGAAACCATATATTCTGACCACACCTTTTCTTTGTTTTCTATACCCTCTCCACATAGGAACAAGTACCCACACTGATTAGACATTTAAACTGACACAGCCATCACATTTCCAAATACAATGATTAAAAAGGAGTAACATATCTACTTTTCAAACAGTGACTGAAGACAGTTGCACATGTGCTAGTCATGTCAAGGATTGATACTGGCAATGCCATTCTGGCAGGTCTTCCAACAAATGTGGTGGCGCATTTCAAAACGATACCGGACTCCACCACACGGCTCGTCCCAGAGTCAAAGAATTTCAACTACAACTCCCAATCCTGAGAGATCTACATTAGTTTCCATTAGAGGTTTGAATAAAATGTAAAATCAGTAATCACCACCAGGTAACCCAAGACAATTAAAAGATCTACTGGGAGTCTTAGGTGGCACAAGAGATTCCAAGAGCAAAATCTCTCAGCAGTTGAGGATACCCAAAGTCTGAATGACTCAAGCCCAAACAATCATTCTTTAGGGCAACTGCGACCACGTGAAACTCTCTACCAATCCACTTAAGATCTTCTCCAACATTTTGACATTCTGAAAAGGGCCAAATATGTGGTAAACCAGAAGAGGAGGAAATGATGCTAAAGTTCATTTAGGTGGTGAATTTCAAACAGAAAAGACTCAAAACAAATACAGCCCCACACTATGAATGGTAATGTGATGTACCACTCATCCCTCCTGCTCTCTGTTCTTGTAGGTTCTGCGAGGATCTTTTCTGTCTTTTCCCTCTGCGTTGTTTCTCCCATGCCTTCCTTCAAGCAGTTCTCTCCTGATTTTTGGACTCTCTCCATGCAGCACCCTTGATAACCCTGCCTTTCTATATCTTTCCGCTTCCGAACACAACAAGCATGTGCAGCACTGTGGAAGCAGGAACAATGGTATGAAAGTATGGTATTTGAAAACCCTCCCCCCTCTTTACATACACATTGGTGGGCTTGTCTCCAGATCCCCTTAGTGAAGACAAAAGCTATACTAAGGCATCAGGACTGATTAGATGGAACTAGGGCAAGGTTTGTTAACCAGATTGTTTCCAACTGGCAGATTATCATGAGCTTCACAATAGTTCTTACCAATGTCAGCAGATCCAGCTGTTCTGGGGATTCAAAGTGTACGTTGACTGCACGTGTTTCCACCCACGCATTGTCTGTGTTCCTCGGGTCATCCAGGTAACCAATGTACACCTGCAAGTGTCAAATCAATAAAGTCTGGTTTTACTGAGGCAAAATCATTGCTATCAACTGTCCATATGGACATTTACTACTTATCTCCCATTCCTGACTCCCACACTTTTTGTCTGTAACCTCTTCCTTCTAATGACAGTGCAGCTTTTTCTGCATCCAGTCTGCATACATCACCTCTGTGCTCTTAATGTTGCCTCCACAATGTGATATGTATTTACTGATCAATTTTGCCTGCCCTCATCTAATCCTATGCTCCTTTTTCAGCATCCTGTCTACTTCTATGACCTACTATACCCTTAATATTGCATCCGGCATGCTTCTATCTTATCTTTAGTGCCGAACCCTGTGTCTTTCACTTGTACCATGTGATCTCCTATTGCACCATTTTAGTTTTGTTTTCCATGGATCATTTTATTGGCATTTACAAGCAAACACAAAATCACAGTCACTTTATCATGAGTTACACACATTTTTCATCTTAACAGCAATCATAGAAGAGCAGCCAGGCACAATCAACCCACTCTCGCAATACAGCTCTTCTGGGACTTCCACCCTGACTTGGATTTGAAGTCAAATGAAGCACAATACCCCTGTATTCACCAATATTTGCAAGTGCTTCTGTGTGCACCCCTCACACGGTAGATCAGCATTTCTAAGCAGTACATTGATCCATCCCTTGTCCCCAAATCTCCAGTGAAGAGGGCCCCACAGCACACAAGTTCTTGCATTTGTCACTTTTAGTAGTGACATACCCAATGCAAAGCAGTGCAGTTTTACAATGGTTGTATGTCTCCATCAAGACTTATGTGTAATTTTTGGCCCTCACTAATCTGCACCCCAATACCTCTTCCATTGTATGGTAAATCAGTGTCAGAAAAGGCCTAATTTTACCACAGTGACATCTTGTGTTGTAGTCTTCTCTTTGACATTTGCAATCCTAGGCATACTTTGGAGTCTCTCTGACCAAATCTCCAGAGCCTTACTTTGGTGAGTTAGGTCCAAGGTGGATTTTCTACGTGAATAAGTCTAAAAAGCAACACAGTGGCCGACTCTTGTGGAGCCATCCTTCTTCCTGCCATTCATCATTTGTCAGTTTACCAACATCTCTCTCTTAAGCTTGAGGTAGCTTATCAATGGTATCTGGTCTTCTGATAAGCAACACTCAGTACATTTAGGGGATCTTCACTCCTTTCACATCCTCTTTATTATCTTCCTTTAAAGTGGATTGAGGATGCTCTTTGAGGTCTGTTATGTATGAAGTGATAACAACACAGTTGGAGATATCAGAAGAATTGACTCTTGTAAAGTTCATATTCTTCCTTCATGTCAAAAAAAGGATGCACATCAGCTCCCTCAGTCGAGAAATCTCAATTGTAGCTTATCCACAGTAGCAGCCCTGCATTGCGAACATAATTTTGAGCCTCTTTCCCACCCAAAATAAAGTCTCTTTAGTTAAATTATTGTTACATTCAAAGTCTTGTTCCACACTTTGAGCAGAGGGAGAGGGGATTTAGACTTGCCCCATAAAGTAGTTGTCGGATCAGGGCACCTTTCATAGCCCACTTAAGAGTTGTAAAAGCTTGGTCTATCTGTATATCCTGACACTACTCAATATGATTAGGTATAATGCTCTACATTATAGCCTGATATCCACAGCCCCAATTCCCCTGTCATATTGGGACGTAAAAAATCTTGTGAGAGCTATTCTAAGATCACTGAAACCACACAGAAAGCTATAAAAACTAAGCAAGAAGTTACTTCCCTCAAAAAAAGTTGTACAGGATCACAAATGGGAAATTCTGGAGCAAGTAGAGTATGTGCAACAGAAATATAATTTTACATTATGGCCGGAGGCAGGAGGGCCAAAGCACTTTCTATTTGCATTTGATTTTTTTTTGGGCCAAATGATAGCCATATCTGCGGTCACACACATTCCAAAGTACTTAAATCCCTCCTTAGCAAGCGATGGGCCAAGCACCCATCCAGGTTACCATGGTTTTATGCCTACCAAATTTAACCAAGGCTTGGCATTATTAATCTACAGACTTGTACATTTGCCTACTATATGGAGGATCCGGAGAACTTTGGGCAGACAATCACATCATCTGAATATAAGGGGACTTTGTAGGACCCAGAGAAGGTAATCTCTTCTGATTCTTCTCCGCCAGTGGTTCAGTTAAGATAGCATCTAGGGTGTTTAGTGGGCAGCCCTCGTTAGTGCCTCTCTTTAGAGGAAAGAGGTCAGACACTTTGCCACACACCTTGACCCTTGTGGATAGACTAGTACATAGTAGCTGCCACCGCTGGTCAGTGGGAGATGAGCATGTGTGCTTGGCCGGCGGTCTCAGGTCAGCCAAACACACATGCGCACTTCAGTTGCACCAACCTGGCTGTATTGAACAGCCAGGCTGGAGAAACAGCGCAGACTCCCTGTCCTGAGAGGTGCGTCAAAGCAGCTTGCTTAGGCCAGTGCCCGCACTGCTCTCATTTGTGAGAACAGTGTGGGATTGCATTGCACAGGAAGTCTCCGAAGCTTGCTCAGGGGCTGCTGGGACCTAGGAAGCATCGGAGAACTGAGGTGCGAGGCGGTAGAAGCAGCATCAGATACTTTTTTTTTTAAACCAGCGGTCACCCCCCAGCTCTTCCTACTCCCGCGCTCTCCGCTAACCCATCTCGCTCCTCCCACACCCCCTCCACCCAAACCACTCCTGTTTAAATGCTTAGCCCGCCACTGCTCTGTTACTTTTCAGTCAAACTGGCATTTCCCAGGGAACCTTTTTCTCTTTGTCTAGATGCGAAGCTTCAGCATTTGACATTTTGTGGGGTAGCTAAAGGTATACTTGCAGAAAACAACAATCATGAACAATATTGTAGTTTAAGACTCATTCAAGATTTCCCTTGTAAAACCTGCTTAGATGGTCCACCTGTTGATTTTGGTCACATGGTAAGTAGACTGCATGTAAAGACAGATCTCAGGTTAGAGACAATGGCAAATCTTCTTTACCTCAAAACATACATGTCGGGATCTAGTATTGCCCTCTTTGTTTACTGCATTGTTTTGGTATTGTCTGTTTGAACCAAAATCCTGTCTGTTATCAGAGCAAGTCGGAAAGCCTTGACAACCAGAGGGACCATCCTGACCGCCAGGAAGTGTATGTGATACAATGCCGTCTTCATCAACTAGAGTCCTCGTTTGATAGTCTACCCAGACAGGCACACCAGCCCATCAGAAATAAGCAGAGTTTGGACAGGAAGGTTCAGAAAGAAAGGATTGTCTTGTAAAAGGTTCTTCCTCTTGCAACAGCGCAATATGGACTGCTTTACTGGTGGGGATAAGAGACACTGGAAGTCATTTGTCCTCCCACTGGGTCCATTGATCTTCCAGACACTGCCGCAGTGGTCTCACGTGAAGACTTCTAGTCGTAACAATGAATCAGCGACAGGGCAGGGGCGTAAGACATGGATGTATATTAGGTACCTTTCTTTTTGCCTTATACATCAGTGGCACAGACAACTTCTTGTCTGCTAGAGTGTTATATATGCAGACAATGATGTGTTAATGGCCCACACTGGCAATGCATTACAGTATCTTCTGGATAGTTTTGTGTCTTTTATGGAGGGCCTAAGTCTTAAAGATATTATGGGCAAAACATATTAAGTATTTCCATTGCTAATTTATGATTGTTGCCATTGTTGAGGCAGGCTTCCATATCAAATATACCTGCAAGGTGCTTTGCATGGTGTGACCTTTGACAAACGAAGATGGAGGGTTTTTTACTTTGCAAACTTTCTTCCATGAACACAATAGTTATGTGTTTTACAATGTGAGCTCCCTGACAAATACAATAGGGGGTCTGCATTACATGCTGGCTATTGGGTGGTGTGTGGCGTTCTAAGCTTCCTCCTGTGAGCTGTCCAGGCAAGGACAGAGGCAAGACCCGGAGTAGAGGCACTAAGGAGTCAGGATGTGGATGGGGGTTCGGAGGCCATTTGCAATGGTGTAAAGAGAGTTCAGTCTAATCCAAAAATAAGGCTGGGCACCAGAGGTAAAAGACTCCAATTGTTACAGTTGCAGCCAACTAACCCCTGGCTACCCTGGAAACCTCCTCCATGAGCTGTGGAAATTTGGTAGGGATCAATGTTAGCATTTAGCTGAAGCCATCTTGTTTCCGACAACCATTTTGTCTGCCATGTGCTCGCCGTGTGCGCTTTTCTTCTTCTCTGTAGTTTGCCCTTGTGCATTGCTCAAAGGACTGGCTATACTTAGCCTCTGCTACCCTGCACATGCTCAGTTGAGCTTGTAGCTGCCCGTGCACCTGTTTAGGTCTGTTACAGTCAGGATGTTTCTACTAAAGTCAGCAAATGTTAGCTCTTCCTTCTTTGTTGACTGTGCATTTCAGTATGACCATCTATATATGTAACTCTCACATGTGTGCTTGTGCCGCCTTCTTTTGAGCCCCTGGGTGGGTATAAAAGGCCCATGGTTCTTCTACTCATTGTACTACTTCATACACTACCGAAGGGTGTTGTGTGAATGTAGATCCACCTCATAAGATTTAATAAATATCTCTTTTGACATTTCAGTTTCTGTGCTAACTTCTATTTACTGGTCTGAGGACTTGTGTGCAGAGAAGGATGAACCCTTAGCACTGGTAGGCCTGGCTGAGGCCTAACTCTGCAGAGCCACTGAGCACATTCCCACATAACTTCAACGGTACATCCAGTGCCCCAGAAGCAACCAAACCTGCTACCGCCCATCTCCCCAGTGCACGCTGCGGCAGCACAAGTTGCATAGCTGCATGCAGGTCTCTGTTTCAAAAGCATCAACAACGCCCCATGCAGTGAGTGCATTAACAGAGCCAGTACAACATGGCATGACGTGGTGTGTATTGAGTACTTATGGGATGGCCACTGTCTCCTAGCTCAATGATGTGGCTGCATACACATGCATGTAAAAACCTAACATTGGAGCCAGACTGATCCCTGCCTCTCCCCAAGCAGTGATTATGATATCTGTCAGGCTACCCACAGAGCTACCATCCCTCCATCCCCGTGCCCATGGTAGCAGTGCATAGGGGCTATGCTGGTTTACCTATCACTCAAGCTGCTGTTCTGTCCATGCACTGGTATGTGCTCTTTGCCACATGCAATTTAGAAAAGGGGGTGGTGATGAACAGAGTGTCTGAGTTAAACAGACCACTCTTACCCAGTCCAAAGATCAGGGCTTGATCCATCACCGTTATTTATCTAACTGCCCCATCCCAGCTCAGAACCTGGCTATATGCAAATCAGTCTGTCCCTGGCCCAGTGCATCATGGGAACAGGGCAGACTAAACTACCAAGCCAATTCTTCACCAGAAAGGAGACAAGCTACCGGGGACCGGTTTCTGGCATTTCAGCCTTCTTCGGCCCGGCTTGCTTGAATCCTGATGGAGCAGTGAGAAAGGAACTCATGTCTGAGCATACCCTGCCACACCTACAGTGGCCAAAAACGATTTAGAAAAGGGGGTGGCGATGAACAGAGTGTCTGAGTTAAACAGACCACTCTTACCCAGTCCAAAGATCAGGGCTTGATCCATCACCGTTATTTATCTCACTGCCCCATCCCAGCTCAGAACCTGGCTATATGCAAATCAGTCTGTCCCTGGCCCAGTGCATCATGGGAACAGGGCAGACTAAACTACCAAGCCAATTCTTCACCAGAAAGGAGACAAGCTACCGGGGACCGGTTTCTGGCATTTCAGCCTTCTTCGGCCCGGCTTGCTTGAATCCTGATGGAGCAGTGAGAAAGGGACTCATGTCTGAGCATACCCTGCCACACCTATAGTGGCCAAAAACGATTTAGAAAAGGGGGTGGTGATGAACAGAGTGTCTGAGTTAAACAGACCACTCTTACCCAGTCCAAAGATCAGGGCTTGATCCATCACCGTTATTTATCTCACTGCCCCATCCCAGCTCAGAACCTGGCTATATGCAAATCAGTCTGTCCCTGGCCCAGTGCATCATGGGAACAGGGCAGACTAAACTACCAAGCCAATTCTTCACCAGAAAGGAGACAAGCTACTGGGGACCGGTTTCTGGCATTTCAGCCTTCTTCGGCCCGGCTTGCTTGAATCCTGATGGAGCAGTGAGAAAGGGACTCATGTCTGAGCATACCCTGCCACACCTATAGTGGCCAAAAACGATTTAGAAAAGGGGGTGGTGATGAACAGAGTGTCTGAGTTAAACAGACCACTCTTACCCAGTCCAAAGATCAGGGCTTGATCCATCACCGTTATTTATCTCACTGCCCCATCCCAGCTCAGAACCTGGCTATATGCAAATCAGTCTGTCCCTGGCCTAGTGCATCATGGGAACAGGGCAGACTAAACTACCAAGCCAATTCTTCACCAGAAAGGAGACAAGCTACCGGGGACCGGTTTCTGGCATTTCAGCCTTCTTCGGCCCGGCTTGCTTGAATCCTGATGGAGCAGTGAGAAAGGGACTCATGTCTGAGCATACCCTGCCACACCTATAGTGGCCAAAAACGATTTAGAAAAGGGGGTGGTGATGAACAGAGTGTCTGAGTTAAACAGACCACTCTTACCCAGTCCAAAGATCAGGGCTTGATCCATCACCGTTATTTATCTCACTGCCCCATCCCAGCTCAGAACCTGGCAATATGCAAATCCGTCTGTCCCTGGCCCAGTGCATCATGGGAACAGGGCAGACTAAACTACCAAGCCAATTCTTCACCAGAAAGGAGACAAGCTACCGGGGACCGGTTTCTGGCATTTCAGCCTTCTTCGGCCCGGCTTGCTTGAATCCTGATGGAGCAGTGAGAAAGGGACTCATGTCTGAGCATACCCTGCCACACCTATAGTGGCCAAAAACGATTTAGAAAAGGGGGTGGTGATGAACAGAGTGTCTGAGTTAAACAGACCACTCTTACCCAGTCCAAAGATCAGGGCTTGATCCATCACCGTTATGTATCTCACTGCTCCATCCCAGCTCAGAACCTGGCTATATGCAAATCAGTCTGTCCCTGGCCCAGTGCATCATGGGAACAGGGCAGACTAAACTACCAAGCCAATTCTTCACCAGAAAGGAGACAAGCTACCGGGGACCGGTTTCTGGCATTTCAGCCTTCTTCGGCCCGGCTTGCTTGAATCCTGATGGAGCAGTGAGAAAGGGACTCATGTCTGAGCATACCCTGCCACACCTATAGTGGCCAAAAACGATTTAGAAAAGGGGGTGGTGATGAACAGAGTGTCTGAGTTAAACAGACCACTCTTACCCAGTCCAAAGATCAGGGCTTGATCCATCACCGTTATTTTTCTCACTGCCCCATCCCAGCTCAGAACCTGGCTATATGCAAATCAGTCTGTCCCTGGCCCAGTGCATCATGGGAACAGGGCAGACTAAACTACCAAGCCAATTCTTCACCAGAAAGGAGACAAGCTACCGGGGACCGGTTTCTGGCATTTCAGCCTTCTTCGGCCCCGCTTGCTTGAATCCTGATGGAGCAGTGAGAAAGGGACTCATGTCTGAGCATACCCTGCCACACCTATAGTGGCCAAAAACGATTTAGAAAAGGGGGTGGTGATGAACAGAGTGTCTGAGTTAAACAGACCACTCTTACCCAGTCCAAAGATCAGGGCTTGATCCATCACCGTTATTTATCTCACTGCCCCATCCCAGCTCAGAACCTGGCTATATGCAAATCAGTCTGTCCCTGGCCCAGTGCATCATGGGAACAGGGCAAACTAAACTACCAAGCCAATTCTTCACCAGAAAGGAGACAAGCTACTGGGGACCGGTTTCTGGCATTTCAGCCTTCTTCGGCCCGGCTTGCTTGAATCCTGATGGAGCAGTGAGAAAGGGACTCATGTCTGAGCATACCCTGCCACACCTATAGTGGCCAAAAACGATTTAGAAAAGGGGGTGGTGATGAACAGAGTGTCTGAGTTAAACAGACCACTCTTACCCAGTCCAAAGATCAGGGCTTGATCCATCACCGTTATTTATCTCACTGCCCCATCCCAGCTCAGAACCTGGCTATATGCAAATCAGTCTGTCCCTGGCCTAGTGCATCATGGGAACAGGGCAGACTAAACTACCAAGCCAATTCTTCACCAGAAAGGAGACAAGCTATCGGGGACCGGTTTCTGGCATTTCAGCCTTCTTCGGCCCGGCTTGCTTGAATCCTGATAGAGCAGTGAGAAAGGGACTCATGTCTGAGCATACCCTGCACACCTATAGTGGCCAAAAACGATTTAGAAAAGGGGGTGGTGATGAACAGAGTGTCTGAGTTAAACAGACCACTCTTACCCAGTCCAAAGATCGGGGCTTGATCCATCACCGTTATTTATCTCACTGCCCCATCCCAGCTCAGAACCTGGCAATATGCAAATCAGTCTGTCCCTGGCCCAGTGCATCATGGGAACAGGGCAGACTAAACTACCAAGCCAATTCTTCACCAGAAAGGAGACAAGCTACCGGGGACCGGTTTCTGGCATTTCAGCCTTCTTCGGCCCGGCTTGCTTGAATCCTGATGGAGCAGTGAGAAAGGGACTCATGTCTGAGCATACCCTGCCACACCTATAGTGGCCAAAAACGATTTAGAAAAGGGGGTGGTGATGAACAGAGTGTCTGAGTTAAACAGACCACTCTTACCCAGTCCAAAGATCAGGGCTTGATCCATCACCGTTATTTATCTCACTGCCCCATCCCAGCTCAGAACCTGGCTATATGCAAATCAGTCTGTCCCTGGACCAGTGCATCATGGGAACAGGGCAGACTAAACTACCAAGCCAATTCTTCACCAGAAAGGAGACAAGCTACCGGGGACCGGTTTCTGGCATTTCAGCCTTCTTCGGCCCGGCTTGCTTGAATCCTGATGGAGCAGTGAGAAAGGGACTCATGTCTGAGCATACCCTGCCACACCTATAGTGGCCAAAAACGATTTAGAAAACGGGGTGGTGATGAACAGAGTGTCTGAGTTAAACAGACCACTCTTACCCAGTCCAAAGATCAGGGCTTGATCCATCACCGTTATTTTTCTCACTGCCCCATCCCAGCTCAGAACCTGGCTATATGCAAATCAGTCTGTCCCTGGCCCAGTGCATCATGGGAACAGGGCAGACTAAACTACCAAGCCAATTCTTCACCAGAAAGGAGACAAGCTACCGGGGACCGGTTTCTGGCATTTCAGCCTTCTTCGGCCCGGCTTGCTTGAATCCTGATGGAGCAGTGAGAAAGGGACTCATGTCTGAGCATACCCTGCCACACCTATAGTGGCCAAAAACGATTTAGAAAAGGGGGTGGTGATGAACAGAGTGTCTGAGTTAAACAGACCACTCTTACCCAGTCCAAAGATCAGGGCTTGATCCATCACCGTTATTTATCTCACTGCCCCATCCCAGCTCAGAACCTGGCAATATGCAAATCAGTCTGTCCCTGGCCCAGTGCATCATGGGAACTGGGCAGACTAAACTACCAAGCCAATTCTTCACCAGAAAGGAGACAAGCTACCGGGGACCGGTTTCTGGCATTTCAGCCTTCTTCGGCCCGGCTTGCTTGAATCCTGATGGAGCAGTGAGAAAGGGACTCATGTCTGAGCATACCCTGCCACACCTATAGTGGCCAAAAACGATTTAGAAAAGGGGGTGGTGATGAACAGAGTGTCTGAGTTAAACAGACCACTCTTACCCAGTCCAAAGATCAGGGCTTGATCCATCACCGTTATTTATCTCACTGCCCCATCCCAGCTCAGAACCTGGCTATATGCAAATCAGTCTGTCCCTGGCCCAGTGCATCATGGGAACAGGGCAGACTAAACTACCAAGCCAATTCTTCACCAGAAAGGAGACAAGCTACCGGGGACCGGTTTCTGGCATTTCAGCCTTCTTCGGCCCGGCTTGCTTGAATCCTGATGGAGCAGTGAGAAAGGGACTCATGTCTGAGCATACCCTGCCACACCTATAGTGGCCAAAAACGATTTAGAAAAGGGGGTGGTGATGAACAGAGTGTCTGAGTTAAACAGACCACTCTTACCCAGTCCAAAGATCAGGGCTTGATCCATCACCGTTATTTATCTCACTGCCCCATCCCAGCTCAGAACCTGGCAATATGCAAATCAGTCTGTCCCTGGCCCAGTGCATCATGGGAACAGGGCAGACTAAACTGCCAAGCCAATTCTTCACCAGAAAGGAGACAAGCTACCGGGGACCGGTTTCTGGCATTTCAGCCTTCTTCGGCCCGGCTTACTTGAATCCTGATGGAGCAGTGAGAAAGGGACTCATGTCTGAGCATACCCTGCCACACCTACAGTGGCCAAAAACGATTTAGAAAAGGGGGTGGTGATGAACAGAGTGTCTGAGTTAAACAGACCACTCTTACCCAGTCCAAAGATCAGGGCTTGATCCATCACCGTTATTTATCTCACTGCCCCATCCCAGCTCAGAACCTGGCGATATGCAAATCAGTCTGTCCCTGGCCCAGTGCATCATGGGAACAGGGCAGACTAAACTACCAAGCCAATTCTTCACCAGAAAGGAGACAAGCTACCGGGGACCGGTTTCTGGCATTTCAGCCTTCTTCGGCCCGGCTTGCTTGAATCCTGATGGAGCAGTGAGAAAGGGACTCATGTCTGAGCATACCCTGCCACACCTATAGTGGCCAAAAACGATTTAGAAAAGGGGGTGGTGATGAACAGAGTGTCTGAGTTAAACAGACCACTCTTACCCAGTCCAAAGATCAGGGCTTGATCCATCACCGTTATTTATCTCACTGCCCCATCCCAGCTCAGAACCTGGCTATATGCAAATCAGTCTGTCCCTGGCCCAGTGCATCATGGGAACAGGGCAGACTAAACTACCAAGCCAATTCTTCACCAGAAAGGAGACAAGCTACCGGGGACCGGTTTCTGGCATTTCAGCCTTCTTCTGCCCGGCTTGCTTGAATCCTGATGGAGCAGTGAGAAAGGGACTCATGTCTGAGCATACCCTGCCACACCTATAGTGGCCAAAAACGATTTAGAAAAGGGGGTGGTGATGAACAGAGTGTCTGAGTTAAACAGACCACTCTTACCCAGTCCAAAGATCAGGGCTTGATCCATCACCGTTATTTATCTCACTGCCCCATCCCAGCTCAGAACCTGGCTATATGCAAATCAGTCTGTCCCTGGCCCAGTGCATCATGGGAACAGGGCAGACTAAACTACCAAGCCAATTCTTCACCAGAAAGGAGACAAGCTACCGGGGACCGGTTTCTGGCATTTCAGCCTTCTTCGGCCCGGCTTTCTTGAATCCTGATGGAGCAGTGAGAAAGGGACTCATGTCTGAGCATAACCTGCCACACCTATAGTGGCCAAAAACGATTTAGAAAAGGGGGTGGTGATGAACAGAGTGTCTGAGTTAAACAGACCACTCTTACCCAGTCCAAAGATCAGGGCTTGATCCATCACCGTTATTTATCTCACTGCCCCATCCCAGCTCAGAACCTGGCTATATGCAAATCAGTCTGTCCCTGGCCCAGTGCATCATGGGAACAGGGCAGACTAAACTACCAAGCCAATTCTTCACCAGAAAGGAGACAAGCTACCGGGGACCGGTTTCTGGCATTTCAGCCTTCTTCGGCCCGGCTTACTTGAATCCTGATGGAGCAGTGAGAAAGGGACTCATGTCTGAGCATACCCTGCCACACCTACAGTGGCCAAAAACGATTTAGAAAAGGGGGTGGTGATGAACAGAGTGTCTGAGTTAAACAGACCACTCTTACCCAGTCCAAAGATCAGGGCTTGATCCATCACCGTTATTTATCTCACTGCCCCATCCCAGCTCAGAACCTGGCGATATGCAAATCAGTCTGTCCCTGGCCCAGTGCATCATGGGAACAGGGCAGACTAAACTACCAAGCCAATTCTTCACCAGAAAGGAGACAAGCTACCGGGGACCGGTTTCTGGCATTTCAGCCTTCTTCGGCCCGGCTTGCTTGAATCCTGATGGAGCAGTGAGAAAGGGACTCATGTCTGAGCATACCCTGCCACACCTATAGTGGCCAAAAACGATTTAGAAAAGGGGGTGGTGATGAACAGAGTGTCTGAGTTAAACAGACCACTCTTACCCAGTCCAAAGATCAGGGCTTGATCCATCACCGTTATTTATCTCACTGCCCCATCCCAGCTCAGAACCTGGCAATATGCAAATCAGTCTGTCCCTGGCCCAGTGCATCATGGGAACAGGGCAGACTAAACTACCAAGCCAATTCTTCACCAGAAAGGAGACAAGCTACCGGGGACCGGTTTCTGGCATTTCAGCCTTCTTCGGCCCGGCTTACTTGAATCCTGATGGAGCAGTGAGAAAGGGACTCATGTCTGAGCATACCCTGCCACACCTACAGTGGCCAAAAACGATTTAGAAAAGGGGGTGGTGATGAACAGAGTGTCTGAGTTAAACAGACCACTCTTACCCAGTCCAAAGATCAGGGCTTGATCCATCACCGTTATTTATCTCACTGCCCCATCCCAGCTCAGAACCTGGCGATATGCAAATCAGTCTGTCCCTGGCCCAGTGCATCATGGGAACAGGGCAGACTAAACTACCAAGCCAATTCTTCACCAGAAAGGAGACAAGCTACCGGGGACCGGTTTCTGGCATTTCAGCCTTCTTTGGCCCGGCTTGCTTGAATCCTGATGGAGCAGTGAGAAAGGGACTCATGTCTGAGCATACCCTGCCACACCTATAGTGGCCAAAAACGATTTAGAAAAGGGAGTGGTGATGAACAGAGTGTCTGAGTTAAACAGACCACTCTTACCCAGTCCAAAGATCAGGGCTTGATCCATCACCGTTATTTATCTCACTGCCCCATCCCAGCTCAGAACCTGGCTATATGCAAATCAGTCTGTCCCTGGCCCAGTGCATCATGGGAACAGGGCAGACTAAACTACCAAGCCAATTCTTCACCAGAAAGGAGACAAGCTACCGGGGACCGGTTTCTGGCATTTCAGCCTTCTTCGGCCCGGCTTGCTTGAATCCTGATGGAGCAGTGAGAAAGGGACTCATGTCTGAGCATACCCTGCCACACCTATAGTGGCCAAAAACGATTTAGAAAAGGGGGTGGTGATGAACAGAGTGTCTGAGTTAAACAGACCACTCTTACCCAGTCCAAAGATCAGGGCTTGATCCATCACCGTTATTTATCTCACTGCCCCATCCCAGCTCAGAACCTGGCTATATGCAAATCAGTCTGTCCCTGGCCCAGTTCATCATGGGAACAGGGCAGACTAAACTACCAAGCCAATTCTTCACCAGAAAGGAGACAAGCTACCGGGGACCGTTTCTTGGCATTTCAGCCTTCTTCGGCCCGGCTTGCTTGAATCCTGATGGAGCAGTGAGAAAGGGACTCATGTCTGAGCATACCCTGCCACACCTATAGTGGCCAAAAATGATTTAGAAAAGGGGGTGGTGATGAACAGAGTGTCTGAGTTAAACAGACCACTCTTACCCAGTCCAAAGATCAGGGCTTGATCCATCACCGTTATTTATCTCACTGCCCCATCCCAGCTCAGAACCTGGCTATATGCAAATCAGTCTGTCCCTGGCCCAGTGCATCATGGGAACAGGGCAGACTAAACTACCAAGCCAATTCTTCACCAGAAAGGAGACAAGCTACCGGGGACCGGTTTCTGGCATTTCAGCCTTCTTCGGCCCGGCTTGCTTGAATCCTGATGGAGCAGTGAGAAAGGGACTCATGTCTGAGCATACCCTGCCACACCTATAGTGGCCAAAAACGATTTAGAAAAGGGGTGGTGATGAACAGAGTGTCTGAGTTAAACAGACCACTCTTACCCAGTCCAAAGATCAGGGCTTGATCCATCACCGTTATTTATCTCACTGCCCCATCCCACATGCAAAGTATAATGAACCTGCCTGATGGTGAAATAGCTACTTCAATAATTCACAGTACCCCAAATGCACCCTGTTTGTGCAAGTCACTTTGATGCACGAACTCGTTTTGTATATGTGCTCAATGTGGAGCATGAGTGGCTTTGGGTTTGGTGCAGGGCGGCCGATGCAGACTAGTTCAGAGCTGCTCCTTTTATGCTGGAGGGCGAATGTGTGAGAGCACCAAGCAAGCAGGAGGTGCCAAGATTCTGTCACTGATGTAACTGTGGCTTGGTGGTGCCACTCAATACAACCTGTTCCATACATGGTGGAGGGCAGGGCCAGCCTGACAGTGGTCACTAGCCAAGGACTCTCAAAAGTAAATAAATGGACAGCATGGCTCATTAATGCCCACCCTCATTAGGAAAACCATTGAGGGTCCCAAGTGGAGGAACTGGAATCTGGCTAGGAAATATTACAGCTGTGTTCAGAAGAAGGGGCCATCCAAGGCCTTGTCAGGGGTGGTAAGTGCTATAGAAATGGAATTTAAATTTAAATACAAGGGGGAGGGGTAAAGCCTGATGCTAGAAAAGCATAATTCCTAAATACTGATAAAACTTTCACATCCCTTACTTGCTAGCAACCACATACCACCAGGAGCACTCTCATATCCCTCTTAGAGTCGCAGTCACACACTCCAGGGGAAAATCTTACTCTCTTCCATTTCTAGGAGACTCTCTTTCCAAAGCTCTCCAATACGAATCACAGTAGCAGTCACACACCACGAAAAGCACCCTCACACCCCTCACAGGGGAGATCACAAGCCAGGCTAATGGTGTGCACCTGTTACAACGCATTTTTTACAACGCACTACTGTTACAACGCATCCATTACAACGCGGATACTGTTACAACTCATGTTTTTACAACGCATTTTTCTACAACGCAGGTACCTTTACAACGCATACCATTACAACGTAAGTATTGGTAAGTATATAGTTATTTTTTAAATGTTATATGTTTGGGGTAAAGGGGTATTTTTAGGGGTTAGGGTCAGTTTTGGGTTTTTGGGTAAAGGGGTATTTTTAGGGTTCAGGGTCAGTTTTCAGTTTTTGGGTAAAGGGGTATTTTTAGGGTTTAGGGTCAGTTTTCAGTTTTTGGGTAAAGGGGTATTTATAGGGTTCAGGGTCAGTTTTCAGTTTTTGGGTAAAGGGGTATTTTTAGGGTTCAGGGTCAGTTTTCAGTTTTTGGGTAAAGGGGTATTTTTAGGGTTCAGGGTCAGTTTTCAGTTTTTGGGTAAAGGGTAAAGGGGTATTTTTAGGGTTTAGGGTCAGTTTTCAGTTTTTGGGTAAAGGGGTATTTTTAGGGTTCAGGGTCAGTTTTCAGTTTTTGGGTAAAGGGGTATTTTTAGGGTTCAGGGTCAGTTTTCAGTTTTTGGGTAAAGGGGTATTTTTAGGGTTCAGGGTCAGTTTTCAGTTTTTGGGTAAAGGGGTATTTTTAGGGTTCAGGGTCAGTTTTCAGTTTTTGGGTAAAGGGGTATTTTTAGGGTTCAGGGTCAGTTTTCAGTTTTTGGGTAAAGGGGTATTTTTAGGGTTCAGGGTCAGTTTTCAGTTTTTGGGTAAAGGGGTATTTTTAGGGTTCAGGGTCAGTTTTTAGTTTTTGGGTAAAGGGGTATTTTTAGGGTTCAGGGTCAGTTTTCAGTTTTTGGGTAAAGGGGTATTTTTAGGGTTCAGGGTCAGTTTTCAGTTTTTGGGTAAAGGGGTATTTTTAGGGTTCAGGGTCAGTTTTCAGTTTTTGGGTAAAGGGGTATTTTTAGGGTTCAGGGTCAGTTTTTAGTTTTTGGGTAAAGGGGTATTTTTAGGGTTCAGGGTCAGTTTTCAGTTTTTGGGTAAAGGGGTATTTTTAGGGTTCAGGGTCAGTTTTCAGTTTTTGGGTAAAGGGGTATTTTTAGGGTTCAGGGTCAGTTTTCAGTTTTTGGGGTACAGGGTAAAAATAAATTAAATTTAATTTTAAATTAAATTATTTAATAGTAAATAAATTAAATTAAATTACATTGCATTATTTTTGGGGTTGAGGGTCAGTTTTGAGTTTTTGGGGTACAGGGGTACAGGGTAAAAATAAAGTTATATTTTTTTTAATTTTCAATAATTAATTTAAATTATATTTCATAAAATTACTTTAATTTATTTTTGGGGTTTAGGGTCAGTTTTCAGTTTCTGGGGTACAGGGGTACATGGTAAAAATAAAGTAATATTAATTTAAATTTAAAATAATTAACGGAAATTAAATTATTTAAAATTACATTAAATTATATTTTTAAAATTAAGTTACTATTATATTATTAATATTAACATATACTTACCAATACTTACGTTGTAATGGTCTGCGTTGTAAAGGTACCTGCGTTGTAAAAAAATGCGTTGTAAATACATGCGTTGTTACAGTATCCGCGTTGTAAAAACCGCGTTGTAACGGTATGCGGAGTAAAAGTCCGCGTTGTAACATCATATATCCACAGGCTAATGCATGATGAGAATGAGTCAAAGCAGGATTGTCAGATCTCCCTGGCCTCAGGAAGCCGAGGTAGCCACAGTCAACACCAGTAAAAAGCTTGGCCTTGTACTCTCAGCTGTATGCGGGACACGCATATCTGTGCCAAGGCTTGTTAGGTTTGGTTGGATAATTAATTTTGTTTCTCTTTGAGTGTTTAAAAGATGTTAATTTGAAGTGGGACTTTACTTTGTACCATGCAAAGTTGTCCATAACTCTTATATACTTCATCACAGAATTAAAATTATGTTTAAATAAAAACATTTACATGCAAGATTAGAAACATAATACAATTGTCCTGCAATGTTGCACAGTTGTGCACATTAGATTAATGTGTATAAGGTATATGGACACTTAGTCGCCTGCGTGTTTTAAGAGAAACATATGTAACAAAATGTGAATTGTACGTGCTGACCTCTGTTCCTTTTTCTAACAGAGCCTCAAGCGCTTTCCAGAATCCCTTCTTCAGGATCTCTTTCAGTTTGGATGGTAGTTTCTCACCTGGCCCAAGTGTGCCCTGAAACAGAGGATAATATGATTGAACTGGGTTCTAAAACACGTATTAACTTGGCCACTTATGAAGAGATGAAGAGGGTAGAGCAGACACGACAGACAGAATATGAAAATGCCCCTGAGGGAAGAGTATGGGTCTAAAGACAAGGCAAATTGCAACAAGAGACATATAAATGGCTGTCAATTATCTGGATTGGCAATACGGAACGCAACATGTGTCCCATGCATGGCCAGTGTATAACATCATTATTCTATATTATCAACAAAGTGCCACCTCACTTTCAGCCCTGGCTAACCCACCCTTTACATTATCACCTGCAACACAAGACTTTTTACGATTTGTATCACCTTCTAGTCTGAGGGCTGACAAGGGCATAAGCAGACATCCCCATCTTCCTTGGATGAAGAAGGGACCAATGGTAAGGGAGAAGGAAGGATTAGTTACTTACCTGTAATCCTAGTTCTCCTCCAGCATAATCTTCATTTTTGGCATAAGCACTGAATTGACCTGCCTGAGCCAAAGTACAGGAACTGTTTTGGGAAATCCTAGGAAAGGCTATATTGTAAAAGGATTGGCTGTTTACTTAAACAAATAATTTTAAAAAAAGAATGTCAATAGAAATAATCTAGTGCCCTGAAAACTCTTTCACTAACTTTTTTTAAAGGAAGGCTGAGCAAAAATAGGGACCATATAGCCTAATATGCAGAAACCTACACAGCAGGGAAAACTGTGCTGCTGCATTGAATGTTATGTTAAATAGTTTTATAGAGCCCGCTTTTACCCAGAAATGGGCATCTTGGTGCTATCAGCAAGAACTCTCAAAATTGTCAATAATATGAATACAAAAGCAAACCCATCTTTTAAGGGGCACCCACCCGCTGGCTGAAGGAGAAAAAACAGGGTTTTAGATCCTTTCTCAATTTCAAAAGGTTTGGCTGAGCTCATGAATGATTCGGCAATAGATTCCACCATTTTGCTGCCATATAGGAAAACCTTCTTCCTCGCCAGTGAACTTTCTTTATTCTGGGTATTTGTACTTTGTTAGCTATACTAGATCATAAAGTAAGTAGGGGAATGTACCAGTGAAATATTTCTTGCAAACAGAGTGGACCGTCATGATGTAGACCCTTATGCGCCCAGCAAAGATCTTTGAACTGGATCCGCTCCCTAAATGGAATCCAATGAAGTTCCCAAATGGATTTATAAACTGAGCAGAATTTTAGTAACTTTAACAGAATTTTCACAGCCGCATTTTGCAGAGTCCAAAGTTTATTAAGAAGAAGTGCTTGACATCCTACAAATAGTGTTTCACAATAATCAATCCTTGATAATACCAAGGTAATGATTACTGTTTTTCTACATTCTAATGGTAAGAATGGTTAGATCTTTTTTTTTTTTTCAACATGAAAAAGTAGGAGGAGGTCTCCTTGTTTGAATGTTGTATGAAGGTTAATCTGTTGTCAAAAATGACACCAAGATTCCTCATCTTCTGGACTAGAGTTGGCAGCAATCTCAAAATTAGATGCCTACTATGTGGAATTCCAAAAAGCACTGTGATTGACAAACGCTAACACCTCCGTTTCATCAGAGTTAAGCTTACGAGAGTTCAGTTGCATTCACTGCACAATACTATTCATGCATGTGCTGAACTGCAAGGCTACTCTTTCTCGATTAGATGAAATTGCTACTCCTAACTGTATGTCGTCAGCATAAGAAAAGATCGAGAAACCATGTGCTACAATTAGCTGAATAAGAGGGGTGATGTTGGCATTAAAAAGAGTTGGACTTCAGGAGGATCCTTGCGAGACCCGACAGCGAAGTTTAAAAGGAGTGGAGGTACATCCTTCAGCATCATTATGGAGAAGTGTGGCTCAGGGGTTAGAGGCAGCAGACCCGGAAGCTGAGATCAGCCCTGGACCAGGGTTCAATTCCCCGCCTCGGCGGGTCTTGGGCTAAAAAATTCCACGGACTCGATAATTCTCGCTCCGGTGCCTTCTCGACTCACGGGTTCACACTCTGCGACTCTGGGCAATAGCTAGCTTAATCTCCACAACGGCTCCTCGTGGCGGGATGCCTGGCTTTCACCTTGTGGATACCCTGCCGGGGTTATCTCACAGAGGAATACCAGGACGGGTTCCCTAAGCAAGCGCCGGGAAACCCACTGCGGGTAGCTGTGCGCTATACAAGCTCAAACACATTTACATTTACATTACTTGCTGTCTATTGGTATGAAAGGATAAAATCAATTTCAGAGCCTCTCCTTTTATGCCTATTTTCTCAAGGCGATTGATTAATGCGAGGTGATCCACTGTGTCGAAAGGGGCCGATAGGTCTAATAAAATCAAGACCACATACTCTCCCGCATCAACAATGGATCTGATCTTTTCTGTAGCTGCCAGGAGAGCTGACTCTGTGCTGTGTCCAGGCCTAAAACCATGGTGTGGAATCATAAAAGATTTTTGGAATCTATAAAGGAGATTGCCTCTTTATTCATCGCTTTCTCCAATATTTTTGCCGGTAATGGTAATCAAGAAATAGGCCTATAATTTCTCACCTCAGAGGAGATCATAGATGCTTTTTTAATTAAGGGTAAGAGAGATGCTTTCTTCCATGTTGTCGGGAAATAGCTTGAATCCAATATATTGTTTATGATACTAGTGAGGTGAGCAGTGACTGTATCTGAGACAGGATAGAGTACCTCTGGGGAACAGGGATCAGACGGAGATCCTGACTTAATGGTTATTTAAAGAGAAAGCGTTTGTTCGAACGAGACCAGAACCGGGGCAGGGGCAAAGCAATTATAGTTCAACATATCAGTATCCTTGATAGTACCTGGAATATGACCTTGACCAATAAGTTGACCTTGGAAATCCTGAAAGATTGTGTTAAATGTGTTAAAGAAAAAGAGAAGATAAGTGCATCACCAGTATCCCATCGGATACTGTAGATGTCAGATGAGCTAGGTCGAAGGCGAAGGGTCATAGTAAATTTGACAATATTATCCATTTGCCTTTTCTCTGGGAGGAGTATGGGCTGCTTAAGACTATATTAAAGACTCCTCTTGACAAGAACAAAGATTACAGGTAAGTAACTATTCCTTCTACATAGGGGATCTTCATAAAAAATTACAAGCACTGAATAGAATAGCAAGTCCATCAATACAAAAGCAGAGAAAAAATAATTGCAAAGTCAAAAAATCAACCACAGAATGTAACCAAAAAGATTCTGCAAAGAGGCTCGTCTCACTTGGGCATCAGCCCTGGATTCTGTAGCAAGACAGTAATATCCTGTGAAAAAGTATAGAGAGTTCCACTTGGCAGTTTTACATATGCTCGTATTGGAAATGTTTCTCAGCAACGTTGCAGTAGCAGCTCTGCCTGTAGTGGAGTGACCTGGGAAGGATGTATTAGCTTTGCTTTAACAAAGGATAATACAGGAAACAATACACCTTGAAATTGATTGCTTCGAGTGTGCTTAAGGGGCCATAATTTACATAATTTACAAACAGGTGGTCAGCTGCGTAATGTCTTTGGTCTTATCTAAATAACATTTTGAAAGCCTTTTAATGTCCAAAGATTTTAAGGCCCTCTCCATTGGACAAGGGTTCTGGAACAAAGTTGAAAGGGAAATTGTCTGATTAACATGGACATTAAATACCACCTTGGGAAGGAAACGTGGGTGAGTCTCCATCTGTACTTTGTAATTATGGAACATTGTACATGGTTTCTTACATCAGAGTCACTGTCCCTAAAGACGAATGTCATAGCTACTAGAAAAGCTGTCTTTCAGGAAAGATTCTGTGGGGTGAATTTATGAATGAGTTTAAGCGGGGGACACGATAGTTTACTTAAAACTATATTCTTTTTCTAAGGAGAAGATTTCCTTAAGAGTATGCCTAGGCAGAGTTAGCAGAGTTCTGCTATGTGGGTCTCCTCGAAGTACCGAAAAAACTCTACCGCGCTCCACAGAGTTCTGTGAGCAGCAGACTATGGTAAGTCGTGCTGCTCATGCTGATTTTTAGCGCCAGGAGTTTGTCCTATGCTGTAAAATCACAAAAGGGTGCTGCTTATTTCTGCCACTCGCGGCAGCTTCCTCATCGCGAGCGGCAGGTTTCTCAACACGAGCAGTAGCAACCAGCCGTGACTGCCCGCATTGAGAAATCTCACTTGGAAGTTGTCTAGCGTATGATTTTGGTTGCTTACCAACCTAATGTTGGCGAGACGTGCAAGAGAAAAAACTCCACTCCGCTTTGCTAAGTTTTTTGGACCTCTGCACCGAGCACAGAGTGGGTAAGACTCTTCAAACTCCACCGGTGTAGCAGAATTCATCTCCCATCCCTACATAAGAGAGGATAAACCTTAAGATGTTCTACAAAAAAACTTTAAGAAAGTGATTTTGAATAAGTTGTTTGTAAAGGGTATTTTCTGTAAGAGGTTATGGCTGATAAATGACCCCTTATTGAGGAAAACTGCAACCCAGTTATCCCTAGGTCAAAATGGGATGGAAGTACCACTTCCTCATGACATCTAAAATGGTCAAGTTTATTCCTCTGGAATCATATGCAGAACCTCTGCACTTGAAGCAATAGGATGTTCTACGGAAGGGAGCCTTGCTTCTCTCAACATTTTCATGTTATGAGGAAGTTTTAAGTGGCCATACTCCAAGAGTTAAAGAGACAAGTTTCTAACTTCCACAGTGGAAAGATAGGGTGTAGAATTTTGCTCCCGAACCTGAATAGGAGATCTGGTCTATACAGCAGTCTCCGTTGTGGTCCTTCCAATAGGAGTAGAACCTTGGTGTACCACATTGGTTGGTGCCACTGTGGGGCAATGTGAATCAGTCACTCCTTGTCTTTCTAGGCAGAGAAAGTGCCAGAGACGCACGAGAGGTGGTGAAGGAAGAGGTGACCTTCCATGTTTAGATGATTTAGTGGAAGTGGAAGAATAGTCACCTCTGGGGATATCTCTCTGGTAAGAGAGTATGTCCTGGAGTAACTGGAGTCAGGCATACGTGGAACTCTTTTTCAACTTGCGGTCCTAGTCTGTAGAAAAATGAAATGATCTGCTTAGAGAGGAATCACCCAACATTGTGTGTCTCCTTAGTGTTGATACAGTCTCTGACAACAACATCCTTGCCCTCGGTGTTCACTCGCCCCATCCCAAAGTTGACCTATGTCTCTGGAGTCCACAAGAACCATGCTCTTTTTGTTCTTTTGTTTTTGACCCCATGGTGTTCCTTGGAAGTGGCAGAGAGAGCAGAGGGTAGAGGGGCACGTTCTCCGTGTCCCTTTAATCTGTCAAATGTTTTGTCTCAGTGACATAGGTCCTCTTGAAGGCTGTGCTGACTTATCCTCTCACTGTCCTTTCCTGATGGGTACGTTCTGTCAGAACTTATTGGAATCAGGAAGATGAGATTCAGCAAGGCACTCAATACAGAGTTAATGTACTTTAAAAAAGGTTCGTGAAGGAAAGTATGTCGTTGTCGCCATGGGTATCTAGTCATACTTTCAACTTGCAGCAGTTGGATCAATTTGAAGCACAACAGTGGAGGTGGCAGTGATACAGTCTGTTTGGGCATGCCTCATAATAATGCCACTGCTGTACTCCAGTCCAGGAGCATGCTGTTCACTCTCTTGTGAGACTCTGCCAGGCAGTCCCTCAGTTTCAGTGCCAGCTGCTTTTGTTCTCCCTGGTAGTCAGTTCCATCTGACGGCCTGACTCTCTCTTCTCAGGCAGGTTAGCTTCCAGATGCTTCGGGACAGGGAGAGGTTCTTCCAGAATCAGATTCCAGGTAATGTTCACTCACCACTTGGAAGCTGGCTGACAGCAGACACCAAGTCTGGTTCCACAGCAGTCCTCTGGGTATTCCACTGAGCACCCCATTTCTTAGTCAAAGAGTAGTTTGAATGGTAACAACATATGGGTCAATAGCTTCTCCAGAACACAGGGTATGCATATTCTTTGCCTGCACTTCCAGAACAGATTTGAGTCAGTTCTTCTTTCATGTGTCCTCTCCAGGTTGTCTTCCAATCACAACCTTTGAATAGAATAGGAATGTTCCTCACAGCAGGGTTATCTCCATGTTTGAACACCAATAACAGAAGCACACAGAGGTGTGAGCAATCAGCTCCTGGTTGTGAACAGCAACAATTAACATTGTTCAGGAAGCAAGACTGGTCTCAACGAAAGGACCCTTCTCACTCTGAACAACAGAGACTACAGTTCATCCTCTCACTCCCATCTACCAAAGGGCAGCAAATGGCCTCATCAAATTTCTAAGCACGGTCATCTTTTCTCTTGCTTCAGTGTCAGGGCCTCCTCCATCAAGCAACAGGAATGTCAGCAATACACGGCACAATCTGGGAAGGCAACCTCACCTCCATCACTCTGCTTCACTTACACTGGCTAGGCATGCACCACGCAGGCAAACACACAAAGCAGTCTCATGTTCACATTAGCACTTGGGTTAGCGCGTAGCCACAAACACGAGAACCTCGTGTCACCGTGGAACAGATAAAACAGTCTAATCAGAGCAACAAGTTCATTGTGTCTGATGCGCGCTCAAAAGTAATTTAAGAGACAAGGAGCCTCTGATTTTGGCATGGTTCTTATGATGAATGCAAACACAATATAAAAGGCAAAAGTGTTTCCAATAGTGTGTTTCATCTATCTGAGAACGCAGCACCCTCTAAGCATCTGTTGGTTCACACAAGCTCACCCAATCAGTGGAATGGCTTGAGATCCCAAGACCTTCCTCAGAAATGATAATGTACTAAATGTATCAAACATAGTTTGAATGGACAAAGATGGCGACCTGTCTATCCCTGACTCATGCCATGATCATGGAATATCTTATAGCAAAGAAATGGAAACTCATTGAAATGAATACACCTAGAAGCAAAGATGAACTTCTCTACCACTTCAACTAATGATCTCCAAAGACAGAACAGAAGTGGCTTGCTGTGTAAGCCTCTACTTTAGATCTGGTGTCTTCGTCAGCTGCAGATAGTATTAGTTCCCTCTAGCACAGATGTCCTTCTCCGCCATCTTTGTGAGCCTTACCCCTGGCAGACCCCAGCGCTCCGCTCCGACACGTTTCACCACCAGTACCTCAAGCACCTTCTTCATGTCCTTTCTGCTAATGGAGCCATTGGTGTTTTTCTTCCAGCTGTAATGAGAAGGAAAGCAGTCAGCATGTCCGAGAGCAGGTGTTAACATCTGCAAAATGAATTCTATTACTTGGAGTCACTGCCAACACATCAATCACTTGTCAATATTTCAAGTATTTGCAAGGCATCTCCACATCAGACCAGCCTCACATTCACCATGGATTTGGTCTCTTGCCTAGAGTAAAAGCTCTAAAACCAAAAACAGCCATTTGCAATAACATCTCACCATGGAAACCCACCTTTGATAAATCTGGCACAGATGGATAAAGGATCTGAAGAACTGAGAAAGGGATTTATTTAGAGTCAAGTGATCAAGAGATGAAACTACTGATGGAATAAGTACACGGTACTCTTCATAACAGTATTGTACAGGGCATAACATGCCTCTTACAGTGCTCCATAGCAGAATAATTCTCAATCACCAATGAAGCCTTGTCAAAGAGGGGGACTGAGAAGATCTCACAACTTACCGTGTCAGCACTGGGTGAAGACAATGGTTCGGTCCATACCACCTTAGGCTTCCGACTCCTCTTAATCCTGTGCGTCCCATTGGATTCCTTTGTAGGAGACAGAGGCAAGTCACAAGGTTGGCATGACCAAGAATATGGTGAATGTGAGATTGACAGCATTGGATGATTGTTGACAGTAGTTTATTAAACCTCAACTCACATCCCAAGTCTGATCCGAGAATCGACCATACAACAGCTATCAAATGCTTCATAGTACAATAGCAACATTCTAAGTTAGTTTCCCTTCAAAGGTTATTACTTTTATAACACATCTTAACAACCCTCTTACATATAACCTTCCAATAAATTTAAAAATACCTCCATTTTCAGAACTGAGAGAAAAAACATATTTATGAATATCCTCTTAAATCCATTACCTCAAAAACCCTTCTCTCCCAAAGTAAATGGCCTTCTTACATCCACTCTGTCACCCCAAAACAACTCTCTTATAAGAATCCAAACCTCAGCTCTGGCATAATTTCTCACTCACCGCCGACAGCACCAATCTGTGAGCAATTTCATTTATAAACTGTATTCGATCTTTTGTAAACAGATCGATAAAAATACGTACAATCGGTTACGAAACAATTAAAATATAACCAATAAAAACTATTTCATAAAAACAAGCCCATCTTAATCGAGATTCAGGCAATTTCCATAAAAGTTAAAAAACAGTAAACAAAAAAACGTTTCACATGATTTAATATTGGAGCGCATATTTCCTTTTCCTCATGCATGCCCAAAGGAAACATGCTACTGCAAAACAGATAAATTCGGGAGCAATTTTAAAAAATACAGTGCAACTCGTCATTGGCTAAAATGATGTCTCTTTAAAATTGGAACAATAAAATGTTTTCTTTCTTGGGCATACATACTACAGAAGAATATCAAGTACAACTCATTTTGTGTCGACTTAGAGTCGCAAGGGCACATTAATAGGTCAGAGTGCCTGAAACTTCTGCCTGGGTACCCCAGCATTAATTGGATCAAATTTTAACGGAATCTCGTTAGGATAAACTTATGGTGTGAGAATGGTTATGGGACCTCTGCCAGATATGCAAACTCACCCTCCGCAATTGGGGGAGTTAGATGATACATCCGCTCCATCTGCGCACCAAAGTTCTTCTCTGTATGGACGTATTGGGCCCTTGCCTTGTAAGGGAGCGATTTCAATTGCGAAGCATCCACAATTAACAGACGCTAATGAGAGGGCCACTTGGGCTTCACATCTTGATGAGATCTGAGCACTGACTTACAGAGCCTCATCACCTGATCCCAGTGGCTACAGTCTCTTCCCTGTAAAATGTCTAAGGGAGGATCCAACTGAGAAGAGCACTTGCTATCAGTATAAAAATGTAAGGAGAAAGCGGACAGGAACATGCACTTAAAACAGCAGTGGCCCGGGGGGCGTGGCTTGCGTGTCGCCTAAGATGGCGGCATAGAGACGAGGGTCCGGCGCCGACATCCGCTGTTTTTGATTTTTTTAGCAGCACTACCTGCGGGCTTCAGCTGCACACCGTCGCTTTGGGGATTTGAGGATGAGGTGAGCCCAGCGCCCTCAATTTTACATCTCTTGGCTGCTTTTTGACCCTGAATTTCAGCGCGACTCGGATACCCCGATCCCGGCCGCCATTTTGTTTTTCCTTTCACGCGATTTTCTCCAGAGGCGCAATGATGTCTCCTTTATTTACTTGTCCAGCATCATTATGCGTATGACTTTTCTTTCACTTTCTATCTACATTGGGCAATATATTATGTCTTTTACTGCTCCTTGGAATTTCCACATTTTTTCTCCTTAAATATGCTGTCTCAACCAGGCTTGCCGTCATTTTGACTGTTTTCTTTTCAAGCTTCACATTTTTTCCCCTTTTGACCAACTGCACATTTATGGATTGAATTTTTGTGGTTTGCACAACTGATAATCAGTGCTTTTTGTTCCTACATGGGAAAACTACGTAACTTAAAGCTCTCTAGCAATAACAAGTTATCTGCTTGCTCGGATTCCGACTCTACATTACAGGATATGGAAGATACCTCCATGTCGAAATCTGAAATGCTACCTGGTCCAACTTCTAAGTCTCATAATGGTAGTAAACTTCCAACAACCTCAGCATCAACTAAAGGTCTGAAGAAAGACCCTCCTTCACCGGGTACTGCTTCATCCTCTTCCTCTATGGATCTCATTTTGGAGGAGATACGATCTCTCAAGCTGTTCATGGAAATGACCACTAAAACCCTACAGACTATGCATGATAAATGGTCATCCCTAGACTCTCGTGTTTTGATTATAGAGCAATCGACTGAGTCTCTTCAAGCATCCTGTTCTCGTATCTCATCCATGGAGGCTAACCTACTTCAACTTAAAAGGCAGGCAGAAGATTTGGAAAATAGAAATCGCAGAAACAACCTACGCCTTTATGGTCTTCCCGAACTTTCGGAGGGGGCAAACCCTACGGCTTTTTTCCAATCCTTTCTCCCAAAAGTTCTGGATTCACCTGCTTTGTCCTCCATTATCATTCAAAGAGCACATCTTCTTGGTCCCAAGATTTCTACCAAACCTCGAGGTGTTATTATGTTGTTTTTACAATATATGGATCTTCTACAGGTTCTTTCAGCCGCCAAAGCCAAGAAGCAAATTATGTGGGAAGGTCATCGTCTTTTCCTGTCACAAGATGTAGCTAAATCCACAGCCGACCGTCGGAAGAAATTTCTGGATATGCGTCCACAATTGCGAGCTCTCAATGCCAGAAATGGTCTGCTTCATCCTTGTCTTTTCAAAGTTACTTACAAGGACAAGACTACCACGTTTAAAGATCTTGTAGCTCTACAAGAATTCCTTCGCCACCATGGAGCAGATGTTATGGACACTTCTAGAAATGTTTAATTAGACCTTATAATAATTTGGTCTTGTCTGTTCTGTTCATGTTTCGTCTGTCCTGTTCTGACTGTCGATCTATTTTACCCTTTATTGTTATCCCTTGTTAGTAATGTCCTGATTCCATATTTCCTCTTTTTGTATTATATTTTTCCTTTTTCTTTCTTTTTTACAGATGTCTCATTCCTCTTCCCTCTCCCGGTGTGTCACATTGTTTTTGTAATTTTTTGGGAGTTTTTTATGGCGGAGGTCTGGTGTTTGCTCTCGTTGTTGCCGCCGTCGTTTCTCATTTGCTCTCGTAAGTATGTTTTTCAGTCATCTGTTTTGGACCTGTAATGTCTTCTTTTTCTTTATCTCTTTCTATTCTTTATTCATTTCATCAATATTTCTTCTTCCTTCTCTTCTTCATCTTCATCTTTGTTTTTCTTCTGCCTCTCTTTTTTCTTTTCTTTTCCTTCTCTCACTTTACCCCTCGGCTCCTTTTTCTTTATTCTTGCATTTTTTTATCTACAATTAATCTTTGCTGTACTAGTAAGCTAACTACTGCTTATATTTTTTCTTTGACTCACCTTCTGGGCTACTACTTCGAATGTTAAAGGTTTAAATAACCCAATTAAAAGGCAACGGGTGTTATCCCATCTCGCCAGACTTAGAACTGATGTTGCCCTCCTTCAAGAATCCCATCTCTCAGAGATCGAAGCTTTGAAACTCAAACGTTGTTGGGAGGGACATGTATTTATTTCTCCTGCTGCGGGTAAGGAAAATGGAGTTGTGATTTTGTTCCATAAAAAATTAAATGCTTCTACAGTCTCTCATGAATGCGATGCTGATGTCATTGGCTAATTGTTAAATTACTTATAGATAAGATTCCTCATGTTATATTCGATGTTTATGCTCCCACTGGAGTTGATAAATCCTTTTGGCCTTCCATGTCTGATAAGTTGGTAACACTTAATGATGAATATGTTATTTTAGGTGGTGACAGCAACCAAATTTAGGATCCCATCCTCGACAGACATTCCAAGGTTACATTTTCACCATCCAGAATGCACTCCCAATTCACCACTTCTATCCATCATAATGCGCTAGTAGATATCTGGAGATTATGTCATCCTGACCTTAGAGAATACAGTTTCTACTGTCCTTCCCATCACTCACAATCCCGCATTGACTATATTTTTCTTAGCAAATCTTTAGCTCAGCATGCTGTCCACTCTGACATTGGCTCCATTTTAATTTCAGATCATGCTCCTGTTCTTGTTGATATTGATCTCATCCCCTTTTCCCCTCACTCCAGCAGATGGAGATTGAATAATTCTTTATTCCTCTACCCCATTTTTTGTACAAAATCTACTGCTTTTGCCACTGATTTTTTTCTGATTAATCATACTCCTAATACCTCCTATGTTATGGTGTGGGAGTCCTTCAAACAGCTTCTAGAGGTTTTATCATTAATTTTGTGTCACAGAAGAAAAAGCTCATGGAAGCTAAATCTACTCCGCTTCTTATTAAAATCAAACAACTCGAACACGCTTACCATTCCTCTAATACTGAATCCTCTCTCAAAGATCTCATTGAAGCCAAATTTTAATTCAATAAGCTCACCACAGACGCTGCCTCCAATTTTTTATTAAAATGTAATTCACGTTATTATGGCGGTCAGCATAAAATGGGGAAATTGCTTGCCAATTATTTGAAAATACGGAAAGAACAAACGAAAATTGAATCCATTAAGAATTCTTCCGGGGCCTCTCTATTCAAAGACAAAGATATTCTAAATGAATTTGTCCATTTTTACAAAACACTTTACACTTTGGAAACCATCCCTACTACAGCTAACCTTCTTTACTATTTTCAATCTATTCCTTCACCTCCTTCTGATCATGTGGATTTTGGGGCTCTGGAATTTGATATCTCACTCGCAGAAATCTCTCATGCTGTCTCAGCGTTACGTCGCAGGAAAGCCCAGGGTCCTGACGGCTTCACTATTGAATTTTACAGTCATTTCGCTTCACTTCTTTTACAAAAACGTTTACTTTTATTTCAATCTTTTCTTGACACGGGTTTGTCGAGTGGAAAGTTTCAACAGGCCTTGATATGTTTAATTCCTAAGGATAAGGATCACTCATTATGTAAAAACTACCACCCCATTTCCTTGGTCAATACAGATTACAAGATTCTGGCCAAGATTTTGGCTCTTAAAATAGATCCTCTTTTACCTAATTTAATCGGTCCTGAACAATCGGGTTTTGTTAAGGGCCGTCTTTCTTCCGACGACTCAGGTGTCTTTTTCGACATTCTAAATAAGGCATCCTCTCTAAACCTTCCTCTGGCTGCTATTTCTCTAGACGCTGAGAAAGCTTTTGACAGGATTAGTTGGGATTTCATGTTTCAGGCTCTTAAATGGGCAGGTTTTCCACCCAAATTAATTTCTATTATCTCCTTACTCTATTCTGGCCCTCAAGCATCAATTTTTGTTAACGGTATGGTTTCAGACTATTTTGCTCTCCAAAGAGGTGTTCGACAAGGCTGTCCACTGTCTCCTCTATTATTTGTTCTAGCTCTGGAACCCTTTCTTGCCAAGATTCGACAGGATGATACCATTTCCGGTTTTCCTTTTGGCTTCCAGCAAGTTAAACTTTCGATTTATGCTGATGACATTATTTTCTATTGTTCAGACCCGCTTTCTTCTCTTCCTTCCTTTCTTCAACAAGTCTCTTTCTTTTCCGATGTTTCTGGTTACCGTCTTAATGCCAACAAATGTGAAATTCTGACTCTAAATCCTCTCTGCCAAAGACACCTCTTTGAACATTCTGGTTTTTCATGGCAACCATCCAAAATTAAATACTTAGACGTTTGGTTTGCTCCCCTTTTGTCTAACACTCTTAAAATACATTTTTATTGTGTATCTAAGAAATTGAATGCTGCCATTACCCGTTGGAACCCTCTCTTTTTATCTTGGTGGGGACGTCTCAGCTCAATAAAAATGATGTTATCACCTCTTATACGGTATACCATTTCCATGATTCCTATTCATATCCCTGATTATTATTTTAAGAAGATCCTTTCTACATTACTAACATTTTTATGGAAGGTAAACGCTCTCGTATTGCTCTTGCTTCCTTGAGGAAGGACAAAGCTAATGCTGGAGTCAGTTTCCCTGATTTTAAAGCTTATCATCATGCATTATCCCTGAAACAGGCATCCCGTTGGCTCTCATCTGATCTCCCTTTTTAGCCTCCTCTTTGGCTAAAAATAGAACCTCATTTATTTCTCCCTTTGATTTCCATGAAATCCTATCTTTTACATCTATTTTGACTTGTTTCCGCAATCCTATTATTTCTCACTCTCGTAAGCTCCTTCTCCCTTTTTTGTTCTCTTCTTACCCCTCTCTCTCTTCGACACATGTACAGCCTATTTGGTATAATAAACAACTCAAACTCCGTAATCGCTCTATTTTCTGGAAGACTTAGCATTCCCAAGGCTTGCAATGGATTTCTCACCTCCTCTTTCACAATTAACCTCTACCCTTTTCGGAGCTCCAATCTCAATTCTCTTTACCTCCTAGTTCTCGTTCACAATATAATTTGCTATACCCCATTCTTATTCAATATCTTCAGTCTCTACCAAATTCTAATGATATCCCTAATATTTATCAATCCATATCCTTTGCATTAGATTCCTCTCTCCCAGCATCATTTCTTTATAAATCTTTTCAACTTTCCCCAGACAGACCCAAGACTAAGATTGAACTAGCTTGGGAAAAGGACCTTTCACAAGATTGGTTGGTTCCCTTTTGGGATAAGATTTGGTCTAAACTTCATAAAACCTCTAGAGCTGCCAATACCACCCAAACCCTTTATTTCATTTACAATCGGCCTTTGTTTACCCCATTAGTTTTATCTATTTTCACCAGACACTTCCTCTACTTGCTGGTCTTGCTCCTGTCCCTCTGCAGACTTGAAACATATGTTATTTGATTGTCCTCCCATACTCCAGTTTTGGAAACTGGTTTCATTCCAAATCCAAAAGATTTTTCAGTTTCACATCCCCTTTTCCCCTACTCACATTTTTCTAGGTTCTCTCTCTCCTACTTTCCCCCAATCCTCACAACACTACATACTTATGGATCCCTTGATAGCTATTGCCTTTCACCTTATTACCTCTAATTGGAAACAAGCTAATAACGTTTCATTTTGCTCTTGGTGAAATGTGGTTTGTTTTCCTCACCGACTTGATACTAATTATGTTTCCCCCATTTCCCTGGAAATTAAAAGAGATCTCCTTTGGCTTCCTTTGGTAAATTACTTTTCCTCATTTGCCCCCTCAGTCACCACCTCCCATTCTAGATCTGTTGAAGTACGAAAACCACCTTGATTCTCCCATTGCCTTTTATCAATTTTACTCATTGATTGTTCTTTTTTTTTTTATATCTTTATTTGGTTTTTTACAACAAACATGCATTTTGTCTCCCTCCTCCCCCCTCCGGGACAGGCAATATTGATATGAATTTAGAAGATGATAAGAAAAACAATATTTTTGTAATAGGAGGAAAGAAATGGAAGCTAGTAATTCATAAGAGAAACAAAGAGAAAAAAAACATTGAGAGTTTGTGCTCTTCAATTAAAGTATAGCAAGTTATTTAAACATGATTTAGATATACAGATACTTCGATTTTCTGATATATAAGCTGTAGTGTAGCTAAGTGCTATTTTGGCGTTGAGACCATTCCCTTAGAGGAAGCCAAATTTGGAACCCTTTTATCCGTCGCTTCCTGCCTTTTGTCTTGTAAATAGCCATCTCTAAATTATATATGGATAGCAGTCTTGTAAACCATTGTTGGAATGATGGGGCGATGGGGTCAAGCCAGGCAGAGGCTATGCAGATTCTTAAAACAGCCATTGCTATAAAAATTAATTTGTGCCCAATTATTGGATTAGTCAGATTCTTTATACCCAACATAACTGTTTCATCGGGGAGGGTGATTGCTGCATTTAAAACTGATGATAAAAAGCGTTCAATACTTAATTTCAAAGATGTTAAGCAGTCACACGCAGAGAATATATGTAAACAATCAGCACTTGGTAAATTGCATCTAAAACAACATGTACCTCTCCCCCATTTGACTATTTTGTCCGGGGTATAGTACATAAAAAAGCATATTTTGTAAAATTGAGTCTGTAATTTTGTTGACATTAGAACAGATTGTGAGTGATCATATGCAAGTTTAAATACTTCTGATGTGATATTAAGTTTGTTCTGCCATTTTTGTGTAATTTTCTATAAATCATCCGGAAAGTGAGACAGTAAAAGAGCATACATCCCCCCAATCCTGATTTTTTTCCTGGGGTTACTTAATATATTAGCAATATCAATCTCACAAGATAGTTTATTTTCTCTATTATGTTGCAATATAAAGTCTCTTATTTGAAGATACTTGAAAAAGTCTCTCCATTCCAGGTGATATTTTTCTCGTAAATCCTCAGAGGAGTATAACCCTCCTGAGGAGATCATACATCATATGTGGGTAATTCCCGCAGCCTTCCATCTGTTCATGCATACCCCGTTAAATATTTCAGGTAGAACATCGTTATTTTTAAGAGGGGAGTAGAAAGATATACGTCCTATACCAAGTAGTTTTCTCACAGCTTTCCATACTTTGAAAGATCCTAGCAGTGATTTTAACCTGACTTTTTTGTGGTAGCTGTCAAAAAGGTGTCTCCATAGACAGCCCGTACTTTTGTGACCCAGGATTAGTTGATAAATAGACGGGCAGCTGTTGCCCAATGGTGTTTGTATCCCATCGAGATGAAAGAGCTCATGGCTATATAACAAGACTGTTGCCCAATAGTATACCTTTAAGCTCGGGAGGGCGAGTCCTCCTTTTTCTTTTGGGAGCGTCAAAGATTTATAAGCACGTCGAGGTCGGGTGTAAGACCAAAGAAAGCTTGAGAAAGCACGCTCCATTGTTTTAAACCAGTGATTTGAAATTTCCAGATTTATAGCTCTAAACATGTACAGGATTTTTGGGAAGTAGACCATTTTGAGTGCGTTTACCCGACCGATCAGCGATAGATGTAAATTATTAATACGGCGGAGGTCTTTTTGCATTGTATCTACTAAAGGCTTTAGATTTAAGCCCACTAGGTTTTCCAGTTTGGATGTGATAGTTATCCCTAGATAAGTAGCTTTATCTGTTACTCGGGAGTCTCTCAGGTCACACTTGTTATTTAATATGATTTGTGTCTTTCCTTGGTTCAAAGCATAGCCTGCGAGTTTCCCAAAGGTTTTTGCCTCTGTTTCAATAATAGACATGGCCGAATTTGGATCAGCAGTCACTATGGCGATGTCATCGGCATAAGCTAATATTTTTGTTAAATAACCTTGTGTTGAGATGGGAGCTATGCCCCCGTTGCATTCCAATCGTCGGATAAAAGGATCTATGTAGATTACGAATAGCAACGGGGAACAGGGGCATCCCTGCCTAGTGCCTCTTGTAATTGTCAGTTCTTTGGTGAGGTTGCCATTAACCATGACCGAGGCAAGGGGGTTGATATACAATTTCTGGACAGCCCCTATAAATCCTTTTTTAAATCCCACCCGGGACATTGCCTGCCACAGGAATGGCCAGGAGACCCTATCAAATGCTTTCTCGGCATCGAGAAGTATTAGTGCCATTGGGTCTCCTGCCACCTCAGTTTTGTCTAACAAGCTGATCACTCGTCGAGTGTGATTTGTGCTTTCCCTCCCGGGGACAAAGCCATGCTGGGATTCAGATATGATTTTATGGATAATAGGTGAGATACGGTTAGCTAATATTTTAGAGTAAATCTTTGAATCAACATTTATTAGGGTGATAGGGCGATATGATCCCATTAAGTCAGTTGTTTTTTGTTTTTTGGGAAAGATGACAATTTTTGCCCTGGACCACGAAATGGGAGGTTGCCCTCCTCTAAATATGTGTGTACATAGATCTAATAATATATTTTTAAGTTGGTCCAGGAATACGGTATAGAATTCCAGAGGGATAGCGTCTAACCCGGCTGCTTTCCCCCGGGGAAGATCCTTCACAGTTTTTATGACTTCTTCTAAGTTAGGGGCTACCTCCAAGTTTCCTTGATCAGCTGCATTAAGTTTGTTAAAATGATCAATTTCAAGGTATTCATTAATCTTTCCAAGTTCTACTTCAAGCTCTTCCTTATATAAAGTGCTATAAAAGCGCCAAAATGCTTCTCTGATCTTTTCAGGGTCGGATATCCTGCCCTCTACTGGGTCCTGTATCTCCCTTATGATGTTCTGAGATGTCTGCTGTCTCATCCGTATAGCCAACTGATGGCCGACTAGCTCATTAATCTCATATACTTTTTCACGGTGGGCAGTAGCTTTTTGCACCGCTTTGGTAGTATAAATACTTGTAATTGCTGCTTTGGCGATTGCCACCTGGTTTTGAACATTAGTTATTTCTTCTATAGTAGAAGGATCTCTTGTTATAATTATCAGGTTTTCCTCAGCCCCCCTTAGTGCTTCTTGTAGTGCATTTAGTGATTCTCTTGCTTTCTTATTAGATCTTAGAGAATATTGGATTGTTTCTCCCCTAATTCCTGCTTTCAAGGCATCCCACACATAGTCTACTGTTGTGCTCCCTTTGTTATCTTTCAAAAAATTGGTAATCCAGATTCTCATGTGTTTACAATATTCAGTTTCAAGTAGCAAGGATCTCTCAAAGGTCCAAATTCTTTGTTCCTGGTGTGTAAGGGCTAAATCTACTGAATATAACAGAGGATTATGGTCTGAGAGTACCCGGGGTAATTTTTTTAAAACTGACGTGGATCTTAATGAATTGGAGATTAAAAAGTAATCTAGCCTTGCGTGTGTATGGTGAGGGTTTGAGAAAAATGTGTACCCTGGATCATTGGGGTTGGATGATTGCCACCCATCCACGAGTCCGTGTGTCAGACATAGCTGCTTAAAAGCCCTGAATACTTTTGGTTTTTGACCACGCTACTGCCAGTCATTCCCAGTTGACCAATCGTGAGAAAGATTTATGTTGAAATCCCCACAGATTATTAGTGGTAGGGGCCAGTGAGTAAGTTCGTTTGATATTTGATGTATAGCTGAGGGATCATCCGTGTTATTCCCATAAATAGAGCAGATAGTTATTGGCTGGGATTTTCCAGGTTTATATTCTGTGATCACCCATCTCCCGTGTTTGTCCCGCTTAGTTTTAGTGAAGTGATTCCCTGCTCCTGAACCTTTTGCTAAAATCGCTCCCCCTCTAACCCGAGCACCTTGTGTGGTTGCACCTATCACATTATATCCCAATGATTTTAGCATATGCGACTGAGAACCCTCAATATGAGTCTCTTGTAGGCAGACTATAGTAGCCCCTATAGACTGCAATCCGACTGTTACCAGTTGCCTTTTTTCACATCATTTAATCCACATATATTAAGTGATAGAATTTTAACACCCCCATTTTATCATTCTAAGTGTTTCTATGTACCCTTTTGAAGAGAAAGCCATAGAAATGGCTAGAAGTTTCTTTTTTATTGCAAACTGAAGAGATATGCCTGCCCAGACCCTGGTTCCCCCCCCCACCCTTTCCCCCCTCAACCCCCCACCATCTTTGAAGGTTACCTGGCTCCGAGCGAGCCAGGGGTGTGACATCCGGCGTTCAGGACCCGGTGAACATTGATTGTTCTTTATTGTTGTTTTGAACATATTGCATAATTGTTTCAGTTTTTTCAATATTGTTATGCCTGCGCTGTTTTCTCTATATGCACAATTTTGATTGCATTTCTCATTTATTCATATATGCTTTGTAATTCCTTAATTTTATTTTTATTGAATAACCTGTTCGCTTTATTATCTTACCTGATTCTTCATTTCCATTCTGTTTTTGTGTTCTTTAATAAACTCAAACTTAAAATAAAAAAAACAGCAGTGGCCCTAGGGAACCCGGAGGAGAGAGCGAAGAATCCAAAGCAGGAAACGATGACAAGTCAAAGAAAGTGACAACGCATTTGTTAACAAAGTGGCTAAATATGGCACTGACTGTGCAGTTATAAGACTGCTATGTGAAGGGAACAAGTGTGGGTATAGAAGGCAAATGACTCTCAGTGGTACCGGGTGAGCACTAGGCCTATTAGTGTCCACAATGGCATTCTTGCAAGTATCTGTCTGCCACGCTTTGCCAATGGTTGTCCATTTTGAAAATGGGTTGATCGTACTACATACTCCTAAGAGAAGTAACTTTCCCCAATATCTGCCTCCCTATTGACTTATGGGAAATCTTGGTTGTGTAAGGTTATGGAGTAGGTTGGCCCCAAATAATTAGCTCTCTTGGCTTAACGCCTTATCCTAGGGTGGAGAAATTATGCCTACTTTAAAGAGAGTAGTGACAGACCTACCAAGTCCTCACCCCTAGGATGCAGCAGAACCCATTGGGATCAGGGAGTATGTGTTACAGTAGGGAGCTGGAGACTAAGCGAAAAGACTGTAGGGCAATTTGTAATTCAGTTTCTATCATGCAGGCGGCACAAAAAGCATTTAGACTCCCCAGAACACAATGTACCGCTCTGCTTGACAGAGAAGGACCAGAATTGATACCTTCAGCAAGAGGGTTTCCTATATGGCAGCTTTGTCTATTAGAGCAGCCAACTCTTTGACAATTTTGGGCAGTAATGGACGCCAAATGTGGTCGTACATAGCACCATGTCTGGATTTCTTATCAGAAGACAGAAAACAGGAAGGGAGGGCAATATTGCATAAAAGGGGACAGGCATCTGCATTGCTCATTGGCTCAAAGATGGAAGTCATTAATCTAGGCTTTTGACAACTAGTCGAAGAAGAAGTACTAGGAAGGTAAGGTGGGCTAAAGACAACCTTTTTTTAGACTTCAGGTACAGAATAACATTTTAGACATCTCCTTTAGCAGAGAGTCATTATTTGTGAAGCTCTTTGATGATGTGCTGCAAAGTGTCAGAGAAGACAAAGTCACAGCCATGTCTCTCAGCACCTTACAGTAGAGACGGCCTTACCACTTTCATAGAGATTGAGACAGAACTCATTAGTCTTATAGATACCCTTCATACCAACCACAGTGGAATTAGCACTAACACTTTGGATCACATAAACAGCAGCTATATGGGCCGCCACGAGCCCAGACTTCCAGCAAGCCTCCATCCAAACACAGGGCACATGATACAATCATTGGTGATTGCCTGACACTGGCTGCCCTGCCCACACATCCTCAGGAGTTCTGGCCCCGTAGGCTGCAGAATCTCAGTTTCCTACAATGACTGGGCAAATATTACAACAGACATTAGATGTCATCCAATACAGAGGTACCTTGGTGTTCCTTCAGTGCTTTTCTCCAAACCCTCCATCCAAGGTCAAGCACAGATATTCGCTTCTACTGAAAACCGGGAGTCTCATCAAGCTATAGATTGGACCTATTGAGCCAATCCTGACAGAACATCAAAGAGTAGGGTTATACTAAAAAAAATCTTGTTAAATAAGACATTGAATCCCATTCTAGACGTATGCCTTTTTCAGAGTGGTGACCTCAAAGAGGTGTTGCAGATACTCATGAAAGATGAGTATATGGCATCACTAGATCTCAAAGATGCACACGTTCATATAGGACAAACATGAAACATTCCTCAGATACCTATATCAAGTCTGTGTACTTCTTTCTGGCCTTAGATTAACACCCAGAGGATTTACGAAATGTATGCCACCAGACGCAGCTCATCTTCGAAGCTTAGGGCACGAGATGTTGCTGTACTAGGACAACTGGTTGGTCAAAAGTTCATCTATACATTCCATTAGAAACTCTGTCAGAGCCTATATCAAGCTCTTCAACAAGTTAGGACCCGCATCAAGTATGGACAGATTATTAATGCAACCATCATGATTAGTCCAGGCTCTCAGATATGAGTAAGGAAAAGGTATATCCTTCGCAGGACAGAGAAGCTTCTCGCCAGGCATTAACAAAACAACCACCAAACCAATGCCAAGTCAAACTACCCTTTCAGAAATAATGGCACGTCAAGCAGCTTGCTAAAAAGTTTTCTCAGCATGATGCCTTCCTGTATATGCTTAGTCCAGCTGTGTAGATTGGGAATGTGCTTAATTAAAGAAGAGTTGTACAAGCAATGGGCTTAGGTAACATTCGCTTTCAGTGGCCGTGTTATAGCCATGTCCAGAGTGAAAGAAGCCATTCCATGGTCGATGTCTGCAAAATAACATATGGGAACAGGCCTGTCATTTCTCCCTCCGCAGTCACACTTTGTAATACCTTAGATGCTTTGTTGCAAGGATGGGTTGCCAACTTCAAGAATGCAAAAAATCTAAGCAAGTGGTGCTTGATCCACATAAGAGAAGAAACCCCATATAAATGTGCTATAGTTGACATCTGTCAAGGAAGCCTTGCAGTCGCTTCTTCCTCACACCACATGAATGTTTTACGTAAACCACCAGGGAGGCACAAGATTCCAGGTTCTAGGTGCAGGAGCCTTTGGTACCGGGCCATCCAACAGCATATGTTTGCCCAGAGGTGGAAAATGATCCGGCAGAGTATCTCAGGAGAATGATGCAAGATTGCAAAAAGTCGGAGCTGAACAACGGTGTTCAAAGAACCTATTCAGTTAAGGGGGGAAACCAAAGATTACATTACTATGCAAATAAACAAGAAAGGTGTATGATCCAAGCAGGCCCCTACAGGCTGGATCAGGGAGGAATTCATTGTTTTCATGGTTAGGATATTTGCATAATCATTTACCCCTCTTCCTCCTATTCACAGAGAGATTGTCAAAATGAAGCAAGAGCCTTGCAGGAAGGTATTGATTACTCCAACATGAGTGAGACCACTATAGTTTACAGACCTTCTACTTCTAGGGGAGTAACCTCCTATTACACTGTGGTCACAGCCAGACCTCCTTTAATAAAATTCAAAGCAGCACAGCAACCACATGTGGTGTATTACATTGTGCTGTGTGAGACAACAGGACAACACCACATTTAAATAAATATGGTGCTGCTCTGCTGTCTTCCAAGCCCTGCTGCACAGATTTAGGCTGTCCGGTCCGCACCAATTAGTGCAAAAGTGTCTCCGTCAAGTCTAACAATTTTCTTTCTACTTGAAGGGTATCCTTCCAGTACAAGACACTTTGCTTAGACTAACATTTTTCATACTTTCTAAGTGTTCTGTACAGTGCAGTACATTTGCAAAGTCGGAAACGTATGGAGAAATAAAACCATTTATTCAAAACGGTGTTACCTTTCATAGGCACCCCCTTGATGCATAGTAATGTAAATCCCTGCCCTAGAAAGTACATTTTAAATAAACATTTTGAGACAATTTCTGTCACTTTTGTGACACAAATCTCCAAGTGCCAAAAACAGATCCTACATCAACACCCAGGAGGTTTAGTATTTTTGGTATGGCTTCTGAATTCAATGAATTACAAATCTTAGACACCCCAGAGGACTGCAGAAATATCCTAGCACAAGCCAGAGCAATCTGTTCCAGTAAATCCTACTCATAAAAATGGAAGAGGTTCTCTGGTTTGTGCTCTTTCAAAGATCTACATCCATACATAATTCAACCCATTTAAATATCACCCTTATTTTTAGAGCTGGCTCACTTAACACTGAAATACACTTCTATTAATGTTCACCGTGCTGAGAAATCAGGATATAGAAAATCTCCAGGACAACTATCATTATGGTCACAAAGAGTTATCTAAGAATTTTTCAAGAGTCTCCTAGGAGCTTTTCCACTGTCTGAAACCCTCCACTGAAGAGAGAGCTCAACACAGCCTTCTCCCAGCCAATGAGAAGTCCATTGAGCCAATTCCCAAAGTACCTATAGAAAACCTCAAACAGAAATCAGCTCTATTATTGGCTATCACTTCAACAAGGAGAGTCAGTGAGATTCAGGAATTTACAATTACAAACCTTACCTGCAGTTATCCAAAGATAAGGTCATTTTCTGGAACTATCCACAATGTTGACCCAAGGTCTCTGCAGATTTTCACCTCAGCAAGCCCATAGTCCTTGAGACTTTTTTTCAAAAAACTATTGTGATGCAGCACAAAGAGCGTTAATTTCACTGGATGTGTGAAGATGTCTCAAATGTCTCAAATTCTGTCTGGACAGAACTAAACAGTTCCGAATATCTAACCAATTACTAGTCTTGTTCTCCAACCCATGTAAAGTTTAACCATGATAACATCTGGGAATTACCAGATGGTGGCAGAAACAGTTGCTTTCTGCCATACAAAAGTGGGGAGAAAGCTTATTAAGCTGAGTGGACTCTCATCTCATTGTCTGGGTTTCAGGCCTTTTTGAGAGAGGTGAATGTGTTGTGGCATTGTTTTTGGGCCTTTCGGGCAGGCAGTGACTTCTATTGCTATTGTAAAGTTACTGTAGGTCTCCAACGTCCATGACCGGAGATGATTCAAACATGTGACTCTATGAACGATCCAACGCAGGAGAAGGTATTTAGAAGGTAATCTAAATTCATTTTTGAGTGTTCGATTATTAGATGCCTCCCACACCACCCCTCAACCACTCTATTTGAAGAGCCCAACTTTAGGCATTTGCAGGAATACTATGCCCTAAAGCTATCTTCTTTCAGGAGTGACATGAATCTGGGGTTCTCAGCTAATGGGGCTTTTTTTTACCTCAGATGATTTTGTTTTAATGTGAAGTGGATTTGTTGTAACCGTAAGCAGCTATTTGTCCAGAGGAGTCGGATGATCAGCAGCTACTAGCAGTCCAGGCAGGAAGTTGAAGGAAGGAAGATGTAATGCCCAGGTTCAATCCAGGCAGGCGACAGACTCTGTGCATCAGGGCTGATGCGGGCCAGCTGTGGAGGATTGTGGAGCCCCAAAGGATGTGTTGTAAATTACTCTTGTTTGCAGGCGTGCTTACGTCTACAAGCTCATGATCCTTTCTGAAGCCATCAATTCTTTGAGATCATTGTGCTTGGTCATTCCTTTTCATCCACTGGTCTTCTCAAATGTCATACATATTCTGCTTCCGCCTACCACAGCATACAGCCTTGGCCATGCTTGGACTTGGCTGCAGTGACCTGCTGGCCGTGTGAGCTCTTAATTAACGTATAACTTGTTCCTTATTGTAGTATCCTCTCATTTTTGTCAAATGACATGCAAGCAATGCTAATGAGGAAGACCAGATGAGTAAGCAGTTCATTACTGCAGCTGTGCATGATGATGGGTGTGGGCAAAGTGTTGACAAAATGTTATGCAGAGAAATGTGTCACTACCACTTTTCCACTGGTGGGACAGAATTCAAGAGCTTTAGGGGCTTGAATTCAGTGCTGCCAAATTCAGCCACCATCCTAGCTGTGAGTAGTATCTTGCAGAGTCCATGCCTCCCACCACTCCCTACAACTTTACCTCTGCACACATACAGCCATAGTCTTGGCTTAGTTTTCAAGTTCTTTCTTTCCCAATGGTGTCTCCCATGATTCAGACAATGCTCACACAGGGTAGTCAATCCTTCACTGTGTAATGTTAAAATTCTCACATGAGACAGACAGTACTTATAGAGGGTACCCTGGGCTTCACTGTTTAATATTGAATGTCTGACATGAGACAATTATTGCTCATATTGGGCACGCAATCCTTCACTGCGTAATTTTGAAGCTCTCGAAAGAGCAAACAGTGCTCATACAAGGCACCCAAACCTTCACTGTGCAATGTTGAAACTCTTGCATGAGATGGACAGCACTCATAGGGGTATACAAAACTTGACTGTGTACTGGTGTACAAGTGACAGAGACCACTCATAGGAGTAGCTGTTCCTTCACTGTGTAATGATGAATCTCTCACAAATGGCATACAATACCTGCAGCAGATGTCCATCCTTCACTATGCAATGACTCAGTAGTTACAGACCAGATTCCCAACAGACATCTATCTTTTAGCCTGAAAGCTTGAGCATTCACATTAGACAGTGCTTGTAGCAAAGTAGGATATACTTTCACGGTTACCCCCACTTCTTCCTGGTACCATTCTGTTTTCTGACTGGTCTGGTTGGGATCCTGCTAATCAGGACCCCGTCACTGTGCTCTCTCCCTAAATTTGACTATTGAAAATACTTTGGTACCTTCCTAATTGCCTACCGGTGTACCCTGATAAGTCCCTAGTTTATGGTACTAAGGTACCCAGGGCTTAGGTACACCGGGGTTCTTCCATGGGAAGCAGCATGTAATATGCCACCTGTGAGAGAACACCCAAACTGTGACTACAGGCCTGCCATTGCAGCCTGTGTAAGCTGGTGCTAGCACCACTCACCACACATATACGTTTCCTTATATCTGAGGTCACAGCACTTAAAACCTATAAGTCACCCCTAAGGCAGGCCTTTCAATCCTGAAGGCAGGGTGCTGAGTTATAAGTGTGATGGTGCCCTGCATGAGCAAGACACCCCCTACAAACCCTGGAGTCGGGTTTCCAGGCTTTGTAAATGCGGTCAGCCATTTTATACATATAGTGGGCATCAAGTCAATTACGAGATAACTATGTATTGGCTGCACTGAAAGCGGTCATACTTGGTATCAAACATGCTGGAATCCTACTCCAGCACTGATTCCAGTGTTGAATGCAGGATTCCATGTACTGAGGGCTCCCCTAGGGAACCCCCCTGTATTCCCGGTAGAAGTCTTTCAGGATCTAACAGCAAGCTAGTGCTGCTGCCGACCACAGACACAATTCTGCCCCCCTGCTGCTGAGCTGAGCTCTAGTGGGGGAAGGTAGGATAATAGGTTTCCTGTTGCATGGAGGTGTGACCACCTCCTAGAAAGGACTTAGTGTATTGGACTGGGGGAAGCTATTGCCAGCACCACCAGACTGCTTTGAAGGGCATAGTTGGTGCACTCCATGCATACTACAGTTTGAGCTAGCTCAGTAAGCCATTGGCTCCCGCTCTGGCATGAAACTGGACAAAGCACATGAGAGCATCCTCCCCTCTGTCCAGCCCCTCCTCTGGGATGGACCCCTGATTCATCCCAAACTTTCCTTAGGGTACTTAAGGGATTACCTGTGGGTGGCTCTTCAGATTCGTTGTGGGGCAAGATTCAGATCCGAAACCACTTCCACTTAAATTGTCAAGGCACCTTAGACTTCGATGGACTTCGTCTGGAACCGAGACTGCAACAAGGTAGACTCCTGCAGCTTCTGGTCTTCTCTTTCTGCCAGTCTTCTGCGTTGTCTGTGCCTGTGATTCATCCAGGTTCCTCTCGAGGCCTGAGGGCATCAAAGACACCCGAAGTGATCTCCCTTGGAGGGAAGGAGTCACTCCCATGCCTCTGTAGGCACCGCAACCAAGCTGCTTCTGAGGTACCACAGACTCAGAAAGGCTCAGCAACACATGTGGAAGTTCTGCATCTCCATCGAGGCCAGCACTATCTTCTCAGTAAGCTTCAGGTCTATATTCCTTGTTGGAACACCTGGAACAGAACCCCTGTACATAGCATCGGCTTGCTGTTGCCAACTCTTGTTGACTCTGTCCTCCAGAGATCTTCGGGCTACAAGAAGTTCCAGCCTCCAGGATCTCTTCCTGACAAGATCTTCATCCTCACCACATCCCATGCACCGTGGTCCTGCAACCTTGGTGAGCTGTTCGAGGTCCTCTTGTGACTCCTGGGCCTTCGGTGTGTGTTGTTCCTTTTGAGGGTCTTGTCTGGCTTCAGTGGTCTCTCCTGCTTCCTCGGGGACTGCTCTGCCTCTCCTGCCTCTGGTGAGTGCCCTAGCCCTTGCTGGTCACGGCACTGCACATGTTTGTTTACCAAGTGTGTTGCTGCTGCCAAGGCTTGTTAGTGCTCCTGCTGGACACTGACCCCCTAGTTCTCAACTTCCGATGTGTGAAAGCTTGTCAACAGCTACTGGTCTTCCACAGCATTGCTTGGTCCTCACAGCTGCAGCAACAATGTCACTGTCAACTCTCCTGCATCTTCCGTCATCGATGGTCATTACTCTTCCGTGCCTCCTGGTCACCTCTGAGTGGCATGGACTCTGTACCCTCTGCTTGCAGGTACTTCCCTCCAAGAATCCATTCTTGGATTCCACAGGACTCTTTCACCTTCTTCGCCAGCGGCATCTTCACTGGAGTCTTCCATTGTGGTCTACGGGGGTTTCCAATGTCACTTCGCACCTACACACCTGGCTTCCCTGGTGTAGGTATGCTGCTTCCTGGGGTATCCATGGATGGGGAGACTCTTGAACCTGCCATCTTCCCCGGGGTTTCTTCAAGGTCCACTGGGAAGGGCCCTTCCTCTTCAAAACTGCAACTGCGACTTCCCCGTTGACTTGCATTGAGTACGGGGCTGTATTTCCTCTCTGCACACAGCCTCAGTGGGGTTTCTGGGTACTTACCTTGGATGGTTCCTTGGCTCCTGAGCACTCCTGAGTCTCCTGGGACCAGTCTCGACTTCAGTCGCAGTTCGCATTCCACTACTTTAGTATGTGGTTTGGTCTCCCCATGGAGACCACTGTGTATTTGTGCGTACCTGTTTCCTTTTGAAATGTTGTGTATATCGTGTTGATATCTCTGGGTAGGAAATATACCAATGTGTTAGTGAATGAGTATAATGAATATAACTATTTTTACAATTACACTCTATGGTTCTGTTTCGTTTAACCTACACTATCTGATTAGTTCTGGTAAAAACAAGCTGCTTTACACTCCTTCTGGACTAAGCCTGAAGACTGCTCTCCACAGGTACAACTTAGAGAGCTTTCTATGGCTGTCTAAGACCACTAAAATCTCCTTAAGGGTTGTCGGGATTAGTGCAGGGTGCTTCACTTAAATAAGTGTATACCATATACTAAGCCAGCCTTCTACAGTACTCATAGTAAAGGTCCGACCATCTCTGGACAATGTATGGGCATCACAACTAGCAGGCATTAGTATTAGGGGCTACCTCACCTTTCTCTGTTAGTGCAAACCATGACCACCAGACACAAAATTACACAACTCAAAGAAGATGTCCTCTATTCCTTTGGTATTGCCTGAGCACTCACAACACATATTGTACTCACAATGGAAGACCATCTTTCACAGTGTACTTCCCACATGCGCTCTCAAGGTTGATAAGTTTTGTTTTGGAATTGTATTCTCTTTTGGGTTCGGAGCCAGAAGTCCTGTTGAAGAGAGAAAGACAGTCAGCCATGAATTTCTTGCAAGAAAAGAGGCTGCGAGGAGAGAGAGAAACAGGTGAAGAACAAGACGAACTCTACAGTTTATAAGACAACATTTAAGGAGGATTACAGCATTACACAGACACTGTCACATCCACATACACACACACACACACACAAAACGCAGGCCTGTCACTTATTAAACATGAGCTGTAGGGGCATAGTTTGCATGTCAAAGTAAAAAAAGAGCAACATTGAACAGCCCGTTTATGCATCAAGGTGGTTCAATATATCTGGTGGTAATTCTCCAATGTCTTTCCTAATTACTTAAAAGTATGTATGTGTGTGTGTGTGAGTGTGTGTGTGTGGGTGTTTATGATCGTGTTAGTGTGTGCGTATGCACGTGCGAATGTGAGTGTCTGTGTGTGGGTGTGAATGTGAGTGTGTGAATGCGAGTGTCTGTGGGCCCTATTCACAGAACTAACTTAAGACAAAATCCTAAACTTATTACTTTTGGTATTCACAGAAGGTTTTTAGTAGTAGTAAAGTTAGGCTTTTGTCTTAAGTTTGACTTAAGACAAACTTAAGACAAACTTAAGACAGACTTAAGACAGACTTAAGACAAACTTAAGACAGACTTAAGACAGACTTAAGTTAGGATTTTGTCTTAAGTTTGTCTTAAGTCTGTCTTAAGTCTGTCTTAAGTTTGTCTTAAGTTTGTCTTAAGTCAAACTTAAGACAAAATCCTAACTGTGTGAATGCAATGCGAGTGTGTGAATGTGTGTGCGTGTGAATGCAAGTATCTGTGTGCGTGTGTGTGGGTGTGTATGGGTGTGTGTATATGTGTGTGTGTGAATGTGTGTGTCTGCATGCAAGACTGACATTAATTCAAGTATTTTTAAACAAACACTCTTCATTTGGGATTATTAGTTGTGAAGTATAAATGTTGTTACAGGTCTCACAGTCAATCAAACCCTTTTACCCATTGCTAGGCTGGATCTCCCAACCAAGTGCATAGTGGGTTTCATGTCCCTGTACCAGTCTTAAATGTCGCCTCTATGAAGGTATGGTCGCCCAAGAATGGGACAGAGCATGTTAATTTTGAGATGACAACAGTAATGCTAAGGCGCAAGAAATCATCTAGAATGCAGGCCCGGCTCAAAGCCCCTGTCGTCCGTGAATATCTGTGTGATGAAACAGAAATCAGGGAAGAAACAGGGAAGGGAGTGAGAGGGAGAGGTCCAGGGCGAGATTCACTCTGCAAGTGTTCATCTGTTTCAAAGGATGAGAATATCGACCTCCAGAAACGGAGGTTGCGTGTTCTCTTTCCTTGCCCCTGTCTCATAGAATAAAATGCCTCCCAATCTCTGCACTATTCTGGAACACAGCTGTTTTCGGAAGAAGCTAAAGACCTGGCTATTTGCATATTAGACCATCTTGTTTCTCTTGTCAAAGCCATCTGCAAGCGCCATGAGACTCCTCAGATGTGATTTGTGCGCAATACAAATGTTCTTGACTTGACTTGACTTGAGGATGGCAGCACTCTGCCTGGATGTTACAGCAATAGGTACATCTGATCAGCTGGACGACAGAGGGCATATGATAGGCACAATCACACCAGCTGAGCAACAACAACAAATAACAACTGAAACAAGTCTTAACGGGTCCAGCAGCTGATGCTGATGAGCCATGAACTGACCTGGAATGTGGAGAAGACCTCTCTCTGGACGCTGCTGAATACACAGGTAAGACACAACAAACACACAGGACAAGAGACAGCACCAAAAACTATACAATGGAGAGTAAGGAACTATCAGTAACTGAGAGGACTGGCAGTGGGAACAGTGAAAGGAAGTAAAAGGGATGCAACTTTAGCAAGGATTGGAAACTCAAAATAACCCTGCCACATAGTGCAAGGCACAGCAACAAGTTCCTAGGGAGTATAAATAAGGCCCTATTTCTCTCTGGTCCGGAAGTGGCCCAATCCCAGGAAGTGAGTGGGTGTGGGCCACAGAGAGTTGGCAGCCCTGCCAGTCAGTGCTTCCATCGACCCCTTCTATAGCACCTTCATCCCCGCCTGTTGAACATCTAGCCTGAATCCTGATATCATGTGCTGGTCACCTGCATAGCAATAGGCAGGCTTCCCCTACTACAATGCTCAAGAACACACAATATTTATACCAATAACAACCAATAACAACGCATATGCAAAGGAAGATATGATGCTGTAGTGAAAAGTGTGTCATTGGTAATGTCAAGGTTAGGACCTAATGCAATGACACTGGAGATGCCATCTGTCACATATGTCCTGCCCTGCGGCACTTTTTTTAAAAAAAACAATTTTTATTACGTCAATATGATGCTACCTGCTACATTTTAAAATACAGATATTTCTTTGACTTTTAAAATATACATTCTACAATAAAAAAAAGAGAAATAAAAAATAATAATAAGTCCCCAACACTCGCCCTCCCAACGCATCTGTAGCAAGTCGCTGTACAGTTCGACCCCTGTACCACAATCCTACCCAATTAACCCAGTAGAGAGCAGAATCTCTCTCAGAGACAGGTTCCAAGTAGAGGCCTCTATAAACAGGCCGTTCTCTTCCAGATCTTAGGGTGCTTTGTCGGAAAACCCGGGGCTTTAAAAATAGGAACCTCCAGACCCATATTAAAATCCAGACCATTTTCCCATGCAGACAACAAGGGCGGGCTCTCTGCCTTCCACTTTCGTGCAATGCCTCGCTTGGCTAATGTAAGGCACAAGGTCATCAGGTGGCGCTTGTAGATATTTTCCCCCACCCCCTCTAATATATGCTGCTGCACCAATGTATCCGACAAGGGAAGCTCCCAACCCAAAACTTCTGCAAGGCAGGCCAATACCCCCGCCAGAACTTCACAATCGGGATACACTGCAGACCGTATGAAATAGAGTACCATCCTTCCGTCCACATTGCAGGCAAACCGGGCACGCCACCAGGTCTGCCTTCCATAGTCTGACACGAGTATAATAAACCCGGTGTAGGAATTTGAATTGGATCAACCGGTGGCGCGTTCCTGTCGCCGCCTCCCGGGGGGGAGGCCAGCGCCTCTGTCCAGTCATCCCCTTCCAAGGGCCAAAGGTCCCCCTCCCATGTTGCCCTAAGTTTATCCAGTGTAGTGGGGCTATTCATCACCAGAGTCTGGTACATCTTGGAAATGTGATGGTCTTGTAAGTCACCCATAAACAATTTAGCTTCAATGGGACTTAACTCGGGGAGGGACTCCAAGCCTGCAACACTGGGAAGAAGGGTGTGCCTAAGCTGAAGATATTTATAAAATTGCATTTTTGGCATCTGGAATTCGTGCTGAAGATCCTGAAAAGACTTCAGGACCATGACTCGCATCACGTCACCCAGGGTAGAGATTCCAATATTGGCCCATTCCTGAAGGCCCCCTATGCCAGCGTATTGCAGCAATCTTCCATTGAGCCAAAGTGGGTTCTCTTTAGTCAACTTGCCCCACCACCCCATCTTTCGTAGCGCCTGTCTCCACACCTGAAACAGTACCCGAGTAGCGGATGGAAGGGCATTACGACCTGATGCTGAGTACAGAATAGTGTGGAGCGTGTTGGACCCCATCTACCTCCTTTCCACCATATATGCAGGGTCAGACCTGTCTCCGTACCACCAATCATTTAATATCAACAGCTGCGAGGCCATGTAATAGGGGTGATCATCCGAGGTGGCCAACCCCCCACAGTAGGTTGACTGAAAACATGTCCGCAGCGCCACTCTGGATGCCTTTCCAGCCCAAAGAAACTACACTAAGGCCGTGTTAACTAGGCAAAACCACGAAGGGGGGGGACAGGAAAAGGGTATTTCTGTAATTGGTAGATCAGTTGCAGTAGCAAAACCATCTTAAACATGGCTGAGCGACCAGGGAGAGAGAGGGGCATATGAGACCAGGCCCTCAGCTCATCTCGTACCAGCTACCAGAACGGCAGAATGTTACATTCCCAGGACACCCTCGATGAGTCCTACAGAAAAACCTCCAAGTTCTTTACGCCCACTGTAGTCACCTGCACCGCAGAATTATTAATATTATTATTTTTATGTTTCTTATATAGCGCCTGAATCGACCCCCGAAGGGGTATCTTCGCGCTTGCCTTGGGAACCCGTCCTGGCTTTTCCCTGTGAGATAGCTCTACAGGGCATCCCCAAGGTGAAAGCCAGGCATCCCGCCGCGGGGGCCGTTGTGGAGATTAAGCAAGCTTAATGCCCATAGTTGCAGAGTGTGAACCCATGATTAGGTCAGGCACTGAAGCGAGAATTATCGAGTCCATGGACATTTGAGCTCAAGACCCTGCCACGTCGGGAATTGAACCCTGGTCCCGGGTCTGACCTCTGCTTCAGGGTCTGCCTGCTCTAACCAGTGACCAAGCACCAAGTGCCACTCGTTCCCCTGGTATCCACAGAATAGATTTACCCGGAATAATAAACAACCCGGATGATTCCCCAAATATTTCCATAATACGAAGCAACTTTGGTCCCGTTCTATTAATGTCCGTCAGAAAAAAAACATTGTCAGCATATGATGCAATACAGTCCGATAATCCCTGGGCATCAATCCGCACCCATGCCGCCAACGGCTCCATCGCCAGGGCAAATAGAAAATGGGACAGCGGGCACCCCTGCCGGGAACCCCGGGTAATAGGGAAGGTAAAGGAGACTGGCCCCGCGACACGGACTGACGCTGTGATGTCCGTATACAGTAACTTTAAATAGGACAAGAAGCGTGGACCCATATTCAAGTGATCTAAAAGGGAAAATAAATATTTCCAACTAAGGGAATCGAACGCCCTGTCCATATCCGCCAGCAGGAGTGCAACTGGCACACCCAGCCCCCAAATAGTATCTATGGCAATATGCGCCCAACGAATATTATGCTGCGTTGCCTTCTGGGGCATAAAACCAGCCTAGTCCGAGTGGACCAACGAGGCAATATGGTAGTGGAGGTGATTGCTTGCCTCTTTAGTTCATTTAGGGATCCACTTGTGGGAGTCCTTATGTTTTTAAACTATATCTTTAAATATAATAGAAATGACAACACCAGGCAAAGAGACCCTGTACCTGCAAAGCATACATGCATGTTCAGTGGTCTGGGGGCTCCAAGACTCCGTGTCCACAAGCAGCAGGACAGTCCTGCAGTTGGAGAGTGGTAGTGTGAGGGGTATCTGCTAAGAGTGATATTTTGAACATGGTGGGTGTTTGTAGATGTATGCTGTGGTTCTGAAAATCACTTGAATGCTACCTTCTGATGCCTTCATTTTAGATCATTTACAAGCCATCCACATCTAACTACACATGTCATTTTGAAGCCCTGTCTACTCACTGTTTCAGAAAATATTGTTTTCCTCTGTCCCTAAATGTGTCTTTTGGCTAATGGTTTCCAGTAGTTCAAGGTCTGTGTCCTGAATCCTGTTTCTCATCAGCGGTCCTGAAAGAGTGCTGCGGCCATGCACTGTGGTAGCTATGCATGTGCATAGCATGGTCACCACAGAGCATGTATAATGGCCATGCTTGACAAGGTCAAAGAGTCCATATCTCCTGCCGGAACTCATGCCCATAGTTCCCAAAGAGCCATCAGATATGCACTGGGGTACTGAACACATGGCAGTGCCCTTGCGCATCTCGTGCTTAGTAACCATGACCCAGTACCTGCAGTAATGGTATTCGACATGCCCTTCGGGTACTGACTGCAGGACATAGCCTTCAGTTACCCGATTCCAGCGTACCATATGTCGGCAGACCCCACAATCGGAAGGAAAACGATGTACATCGCCTAGATTAACCACACCCCGCCGTCTTGATAACGAGCGGCTTTGCAGAACCCCGCAGAAAACCCAATGGGCGAAATTTAAAGATTGACCATATCCCGGCGCCCAGATAACGAGCAGTATTGCAGACCCCCGCGGAAAACCCTATGGGTGTAATCTAAAGACGGCCAGCATAATCAGAAACAGCAAGACCGTGACTTACAAGACCCCGGTCTACAGCACACGTAGTCTAAAGGTCCCTGATGCAATCCTCTTTATCCATTCTCCATGCCTGGAATTATCATATTCTGTGAAGCCGAGTGACCATCCACATAAGCCCAAAATAAGTGAGGCGCCCTCCGAATTCACTAAAGACCCACGGAGCAGAATCAACCAATAAGCCATCAAGGTCTACATACAAGCACCCTGCCATTCCATCCCTTTCCTGTCACCTCTCTGTGTGAAAACCTTCCACATCCACCGCTTCAGGTCCACTTGGATACTCACATGGCTCCCTGATGAAGGCCCCCAGCCGAAACGCGCGTAGATGTCATATTTAGCCATGTTTTTATATATAATGTGCTGAAACAACCATTTCTCTCCATCCTTGAGTATAAATGAACCATCTTAAGATATGTATAAAATGTAACAATATGTGTATATATATGTAGACTGACTAATCACATGTATAGGGGAGAGAGGCACATGATTACCATTCTTTATTAATTGTGTAAAACAAATAATTTTTTCATGTTTTTTACCATACTGTCAATTGAATAAAATAAAAGTCATAATTTTGTATCACACCTCTCTACTGGTCCTTTCAGTCAATTGTCCGCCCTGCCCTTCTTTTCAAACCAGTTCCTAATTACCTTTCTTCCACACACTATACTTATCCCGAATTAGGAACTCTAGTCGGGGATACCCTCTTTTTCTTACACAAACATAGCCTTCAGTTACACCATGTGGTGAGTGCTTGTGTTTTTAGTAAATACAAGCCATGCATTAGCCTGACAGAACCTTCAGCCAAACCATGTGCTGGGTAGCTGTGCTTTTAGTGAATACAAGCCACATGTTTTATCATGCCATCCTGATGCTGGGAGCAGGGTGAGGCCTTTGGGTGTGCTCAGTACCCATCACATGTGCCCAGCAGTATCCAAAGGGCCTGGTCTTTGATCTTCAATCATGGGTAGCAGCCTCTGTGTGTGCAGTATAGCCTCAGTATCAATGCCTCTAGTACCAAAAGAGCACTGCTTTCAGTCAGTGTTTTTGTATTCTGATTTCCAAACTGGCCATGTCAATATGTAAAAAGAAAAACACTTCCTCATAACCAATCTGCATGACATTTTACAATCAAACTTAAGTAAACACATGTTGCTTTTGGAAAGTTTTTATACAATTGTGAAATGGTGCAGAAGTTATAAGCATTCGAAAATGCTCTGTTTGTGGTCTTCTTGGAGCATCTTTACTTAATAGTACATATTGGCGTAGGAACATACATATCTTTAAGCCACAGTCTGTGGCAGTAAATACTGATAGAAGTACCAGTCCATATTGATATTACATGCAGAGTTTGGATTCCTATAATCCAGGCTTCTCAAACCAGTAGATGATACTCAACCACTGATACTGAGCCACTGATGATACTCAACCACTGATACTGAGCACTGATGATACTCAACCACTGATACCGAGCCACTGATGATACTCAACCACTGATACTGAGCCACTGATGATACTCAACCACTGATATTGAGCCACTGATGATACTCAACCGCTGATACTGAGCCACAGAAGATACTCAACCACTGATACTGAGCACTGATGATACTCAACCACTGATACTGAGCCACAGAAGATACTCAACCACTGATACTGAGCCACTGATTATACTCAACCACTGATACTGAGCCGTTGATGATACTCAACCACTGATACTGAGCCACTGATGACACTCAACCACTGATACTGAGCCACTGATGATACTCAACCACTGATACTGAGCACTGATGATACTCAACCGCTGATACTGAGCCACAGAAGATACGCAACTACTGATACTGAGCACTGATGATACTCAACCACTGATACTGAGCCACAGAAGATACTCAACCACTGATACTGAGCCACTGATTATACTCCACCACTGATACTGAGCCGTTGATGATACTCAACCACTGATACTGAGCCACTGATGACACTCAACCACTGATTCTGAGCCACTGATGATACACAACCAGTGATACTGAGCCACTGAAGATACTCAACAACTGATACCGTGCCACTGATGATACACAGCCACTGATTCTGAGTCACTGATGATACTTAACCACTCATGATAATGAGCCGGTGATGATACTCAACCAGTAATGATACTGAGCCTATGATGATACTCAACCAGTAATGATACTGAGTTGGTGATGATACTCATTCAGTAATGATACTAGGCCGTTGATGATACTCAGTCACTGATACTGAGACACTGATGAAACTTGAGCACTAACGATACTTAACCACTGATGATACTCAACCAGTATTGATACTGAGCCGGTGATGATACTTAACCACTCATGATACTGAGCCGGTGATGATATTCAAACAGTAATGATTCTGAGCAGGTGGTGATACTCAACCACTGATACTGAGCCACTGATGATACTCAACCAGTGATACTGTGCCACTGATAATACTCAACCACTGATACTGAGACACTGAAGATACTCAACCACTGATACTGAGCCGGTGATGATACTCAACCAGTAAATTTACTGAGCCGGCGTTGATACTCAACCAGTAATGATACTGAGCCGGTGATGATACTTAACCAGTAATGATACTGAGCCGTTGATAAAACTCAACCACTGATACTGAGCAGTAGATGATACTCAACCACTGAAACTGAGCCACTGATGATACTCAACCACTGATACTGAGCCACTGAGGATACTTCACCACTAATATTAAGCCACTCATGATACTCAACCGCTGATACTAAGCCACTGATGATACTCAACCGCTGATACTGAGCCACTGATGATGCTTAACCGCTGATACTAAGCCACTGATGATACTCAACTGCTGATACTGAGCACTGATGATACTCAACCACTGATACTGAGCCACTGAAGATACTCAACTGCTGATACTGAGCCACTGATAATGCTCAACCGATGATACTGAGTTACTGATGATACTCAACCACTGATAGTGAGCCACTGATGATACTCAACCACTGATACTGAGCCACTGATGATTCTCAACCACTGAAACTGAGCACTGATGATAGTCAACCACTGATACTGAGACATTGAAGATACTCAACCACTGATACTGAGCGACTGATGATACTCAACCACTGATACTGAGCCACTGATAATACTTAACCACTCATGATACTGAGCCGTTGATCATACTCAACCAGTAATGATACTGAGCCATTGATGATACTCAACCAGTAATGATACTGAGCTGGAGATGATACTTAACCAGTAATGATACTGAGCCATTGATAAAACTCAACCACTGATACTGAGCCACTGATGATACTCAACCGCTGATACTAAGCCACTGATGATACTCAACTGCTGATACTGAGCACTGATGATACTCAACCACTGATACTGAGCCACTGAAGATACTCAACTGCTGATACTGAGCCACTGATAATGCTCAACCGATGATACTGAGTTACTGATGATACTCAACCACTGATAGTGAGCCACTGATGATACTCAACCACTGATACTGAGCCACTGATGATTCTCAACCACTGAAACTGAGCACTGATGATAGTCAACCACTGATACTGAGACATTGAAGATACTCAACCACTGATACTGAGCGACTGATGATACTCAACCACTGATACTGAGCCACTGATAATACTTAACCACTCATGATACTGAGCCGGTGATCATACTCAACCAGTAATGATACTGAGCCATTGATGATACTCAACCAGTAATGATACTGAGCTGGAGATGATACTTAACCAGTAATGATACTGAGCCATTGATAAAACTCAACCACTGATACTGAGCCAGTGATGATACTCAACCAGTAATGATACTGGGCCGTTGATGATACTCAACCACTGATACTGAGCCACTGATGATACTCAACCAGTATTGATACTGAGTCGGTGATGATACTCAACAAGTAATGATACTGAGTTGGCGATGATACTGAACCAGTAATGATACTGAGCCGGTGATGATACTCAACCAGTAATGATACTAATCTGTTGATAAAACTCAACCATTGATACTGAGCCAGTGATGATACTAAACCAGTAATGATACTGAGCAGTTTATGATACTCAACCACTGATACTGAGCCAATGATGATACTCAACCAGTAATGATACTGAGCTGTTGATGATACTCAACCACTGATACTGAGCTGGTGATGATACTCAACCAGTAATGATACAGAGCTATTGATGATACTCAACCACTGATACTGAGCCACTGATGATACTCAACCACTCATGATACTGAGCCACTGATGACACTTGACCACTAATGATACTTAGCCACCGATGATATTTAACCAGTATTGATACTGAGCCGGTGATGATACTTAACCACTCATGATACTGGGCCTGTGATGATACTCAACCAGTAATGATTCTGAGCCGTTGATGATACTGAGCCGTTGATAAAACTCGACCACTGATACTGAGCCAGGGATGATACTCACCCAGTAATGATACTGGGCCGTTGATGATACTCAACCAATGATACTGAGCCACTGATGATACTCAACGCCTCATGATACTGAGCCGCTGATGACACTTGACCACTAATGATACTTAGTCACTGATGATATTCAACCAGTATTGATACTGAGCCGGTGATGATACTTAACCACTCATGATACTGAGCCGGTGATGATACTCAACCAGTAATGATTCTGAGCCGGTGATAATACTCAACCAGTTATGATACTGAGCCACAGATGATACTCAACCACTAATGATACTGAGCCAGTGATGATACTTAACCCCTAATGATACTTTGATAGCTGGTGATGATACTTACCCACTCATGCTACTGAGCAACTCATAATAGTTAACATCTAATCATACTGAGCTACTAATCATGCTTAACTGCTCATAATGCTGAGCCGGTCATGATACTTAATCATTGTTAATACTGGGCCACTGATGATAGTTAACCACTAATGATACAGAGCAAGTCAATGATAGTTCTTAACCACTAATGATACTGAGCCACTGATGATACTTAACCATTGTTAATACTGGGCCACCGATGATAGTTAACCACAAATGATACAGAGCGAGTCAATGATAGTTCTTAACCACTAATGATACTGAGCCACTGATGATACTTAACTACTCATGATACTGAGCCGGTGACGATACTTAACCACTGTTAATACTGGGCCACTGATGATAGTTAACCACTAAAGATACAGAATGACTCAATGATAGTTCTTAACCACTAATGATACTGAGCCACTGATCATACTTAACCACTATTAGTACCGAGTCACTGATTATACTTAACCACTATTCCTAATGAGCCAGTGATGATACTTAACCAACAATACTGAGTCAGTAATTCTAATGAACCACTAATAACAGTGAGCCGGTGACGATACTTAACCACTGTTAATACTGGGCCACTGATGATAGTTAACCACTAAAGATACAGAATGACTCGATGATAGTTCTTAACCACTAATGATACTGAGCCACTGATCATACTTAACCACTATTAGTACCGAGTCACTGATTATACTTAACCACTATTCCTAATGAGCCAGTGATGATACTTAACCAACAATAGTGAGTCAGTAATTCTAATGAACCACTAATAACAGTGAGCCACTGATGATACTTTGACGTAAAGTCCCTATAGCCGGACTCCATCTTGAGCCAGCCAAGACTCAATTTTCTATATTTTGCAGAATCATTGACACGTCTTCCTTGGACGCAGATGTCATCCGTGCTTATCTTTCCAAGATCCTGTGAAAGGGTCAAGTCACTCGCACAATGACATCAGTAAAAACACCTGAACGGACATCAGTCTGGGACAAATGTCTTGTTATCTCTATTTTAAGGTCAGGCATGAACATAAACAGTGTAGTTTGAATGTATGTGTTTTTTTACCTTATTTGTTTATAAGAATGCGACTGAGTTTAGCATATTGATGCCCACAGTTCATGTCAGACAGTGCTACTGTTATAGCAAAAGTTCTCATCTCAGATAAGAAACAGTATAGAAGGGCTGCTCTCTCTTGACTCCTGGTCAGGAGAGTTCCTTCACTCTTAAGATACTGCCAGGAGAGACCTTGTCTGCAAGAGCACCGGGATGCTGCTGCACCGTGCTTTATGCTGATTCTGAGTCAAGTCCAGGAATCGAGGAGATGACGCAACGTGTGTTAGCCTTTCGCAGGTTACATGGCCTCCATGACTTCTGATAACCACAGCGTTTTGCTGTAAACAGGTATGCAGTGCGTTGATTCTCTCTAAGGAACTCCGGATACAAGCTATGCTACTCCATGCTCTCCCAGTGTAGCGCACAGAAGTGGGTTCTAGGGTGTTAGGTTCTTACATGACAAATTTAACTATGCTAGAAATGTTCATTTTTATTCTTGTTGTTTTGCACCATCCATTTGTGATGTTTAAACATATTCTGTGTTGTTATTTTAGGAAAGGACAAACAATAGAAAAGAGAGAAAGGAAGAATGGAAGATGAAGCAACCAAGACCTGCCTATGACGTGGGGAACTGAAGGTAACAGACAAGACGAACCTTCGATTCGACACTTACTCTGCCCACGGGTTGTAAGTTCCTCGCCCCTCTCTCTCTGCGATGAGGAAAGGAGGGTTATAGACCGGGAAGTCCACCTGTGAGGAACAAAAACCACATTATTACAGCATGAGCCCCCACACAGGCATAAACACACACACACACTCTCTCCCAAACAGACACGCACGCTCTCACACACAGAACAATACATACAAACACATCTCGAGTATTTTTCTATCTCTGTGTACATCCATCTTTCCTTCTAACAGGGTTCTTTCATGGTTGCCCACCTTCCCTCTGCCTTTCTTTTCCTCATTCTGTTCTCCTCTCTTTCTCTCTTCTGTCGCTTGTTGTCCTCTCTCTCTCCTCCAGCCCTACCACCCTCCCTGTTTCTCATTCGCTTTCATGTTCGACCTTCGCCCCTCCTTCTTCTCCACAGATTCCCTCGTTCTGCTCTCCTCTTCCTCTCCGTAATGGTATGTTACTGCTCTCCCTACTTTCCATCCCGTGAACTTGTCCACATAGTGCCAATATCGGCAACCCCCCGCTTAGCAGTAATAGGTAAAGCTGCGCAAAATAATCAGTCCACACAAATTTTGTTCGAAAACAGTTTGCTGGATGTTTATTTAATACGAGAAGTATACCAATGTGGTGGGTTAACTTACAGGCGATCCAAGGGCAGGCAGTGGTGACTGACCTAAGCTGCCCTGCCCTTCTGATGAGCCTAACTGCTCAATGGCCAATGCAATTGGTCCTACCATTTATGCAGGGATTATCTCCTTTAAATACCATGGACCACCAGTCTATAACAGTACTCATGCCTTTTTAGGGGCAGAGCGTTGTAAGTCAAGGCCCCGGTTGCTCACGCTTACAAGTGCCCAAAGGACTAGCAGGCGTGCCAACATTTTCATCCAGGGTCCTGCCATAAAGACTCCTGGGGTTTGGCATAAGGCACGCCTATTGTGCTCCTGAAAGGGGACCCCTATGTTCCAATCAGCCTCCAGATCACCCTGTAACTCCAACAATGCCCAGGATATGGCGCTGTCATATCTGCCCCCCCAAATTTCACTGCTTGTCTTACTCCATATCTATGAGGCAATTCAAAGCCACGCAAAGTAGATATGGCTGAGAGGTTTGAACCACTGGAGCTTCAGAAAAAGTCATGTGCCCCCCTGAAAAGCTAAACTCATTTGGTCCGGGGGTAAAGGGAAAATAAACCAGAAATAATTAACAACCTCCCACGTGACCTTAAATACTTTAATACTTGCTAATATATAGCATAGCAATGGGTCATTGACTCATGATTTCTAAACACAAGGATATAAGTTTCATAAAAAACTTTTTTTAAATGTTATTTTATTTCATTGTTCACTTATTTAAAAGCAATCACATAACAATCTTAGTTTATATAGTCACATTATGTTTAAACACTGTTATTTCTTTGCAATACGTCAACAAGTTTCAATAGTAAATTGTCTTATAATGATCACAATCTATGCAGAAAACTCATAATCCATACACAAATTCTTTAGGTCTTTCTTCTCAATAAATGAACATAGATTTTACTAACCATTTTTTTTTACCCCACACTGACACCTGATTCACATATTCAACACTCATATCACTGACACATACCACACACATTCATACTCCCCAGTACAGCATCACATACCCAGATGGAAACAATCGGGGTGGAAACATCAACCCTCAGATGCTATGCTGATGGCTGAGGCATCATACTCTCAGGCCGACGTACGTTTCAATGGACATGACACATTGTCTCCATCTTCATCAGGAGCTATTGTTTTTTTATTATTATGTTTTCTTTTGCAGGTGAACCGTGGGGATTCTGTTGCTTCTTGCTGTGATATAGTTACACTCCCGCCGGAGAAATAACGGCCCCTAAGCCCTTGCCCCTTGGGGTATCTGCCGTCAAAAACTAATTTTAATCTCTGTGCGCATCCTGCTCCTCCCTACGTGCGCATCTAGGAGCAGCAGGAAGTCCCACGCCACATGATTTGATATAAAGTCCATTGACGAAACAAACTGATATTGCCAGAGAGACCTAGGTTCCAGGACATCTCAATATACTATTGACAAAGGTTATCTATATCAAAGAAAAGTGAAACAATAAGATAGCGGTGTGCTCCCCCTTCCATACATGTAAGCCCCTGGGGTATGCACCCGAACGGAATTGCGAGTATAAAAGAGACCTTTTGTAAACAGACATGGTGCCACCCCCAAGCCAGGCGGAAAATCGTCAATCCTTAAAGCATGTTTTAAATTCAGTAAGAACATTGAAAAGTACTTCATGAACATTGTAATAGTGCACAAGTGCATATAAATGATAGCGCTGTGGCGCAAACATAATTTATTCACTTAATATTTAAGCAGATTCTACCTTGTCAGTATGCAAATGTTAGTGGTGCATTGTGGGAGTATGAGTAGCTCTAAGAAAATGGGGGAGGTTCTGTAGACCGCAGGTGATTACAGTTTGCACTAAGTGAGGAATGCACGGAGGGAGGAGTGAAAACCACGCTTTAAAATCGGGTGGTTGCAAGAGAGATCACCTTGCTCTAAGCGGGAGGGAGTAACAGCCTGATTCATCAAGCCGAAATGTGCTCGCCAAGGGCCAGTCTGGCCCTTTGCGAACGCTGTTTTTGCATTTGGGATTCATCATCCCAATTGCAAAAATCGGTAATAGCGATTTCGCTATTTTGCGGGAATTACATTTAAGGAATCTCTATTTGAGATTCCTTAAATGCAATTCATCATCCATTTTAAAATTGCGAATTCGCAATTTCGGCCCGCTATTTACCGCAAGGTCAAACCTCGTGGTAAATAGCGAAAACTTAGAAAAATGCTTTTAAAAGCATTTTTCTAAGTTGCATGTTGCACACACACATGTCCTTTGGACATGTGTGTGAGTAACACCTGTTCGTATTTACTTTTAAGGGGTGCTACAAGGTGTCCTTTGGACACCCCTGGCACCCTTTAAATCGCTATCTTATTTGCGATTAGCAAATTGCTTATCGCAAATAAGGAATTTTCCCCATTCATTCCTATGGGCCTTTTGGCCCATAGGAATGAATGGCGAGTTATTCCTTATTTGCGATTAGCAATTTGCTAATCGCAAATAAGGAATACTCCCAATTCATTCCTATGGGCCTTTTGGCCCATAGGAATGAATGGGGAGTTATTCCTTATTTGCGATTAGCAATTTGCTAATCGCAAATAAGGAATATGTAGGAATCGCTTTTGTTTTTGAGATTCCTACATGAATGCCGTTTTGCGAGTCTGGAATAGCGATTCCTTATGATTCGCTATTTCAAACTCGCAAAACGGCACTATGATAAATCAGGCTGTATGTTATTTCGTTGGCAGCAGGTGAGCTGTTAAATGTTGGAAGAGTGATTTGGATCGGGAATAAGAGGAAAATGTAGATTCAGGGTGGGAGTGTGGAGCAAATAGATAACAAAAGTTGGTTTTGTAAACATAGGGCGGGTAATTCATGAAAGTAGTAATGTGTTAATTCATGTTATTATAGATGAGAAGTTCGAGGTGCAATTGCTTGCTTGCAGCTTCATTGAGAGTTATTTTGACAAAATGAATTTTGACAAAAATAATGATGCATATAATCGTATGGTTTATTACTGGCAGATGGATTCTTCAAAAGCTGTTGTACTTGAAAGAAGACCATGGGTCAAGTATAATTATCATGTAGGTTTAATTGGGTTTCGTTAAGAGTTCAGATTAACAGCCTGATTCATGATCGGGCCGTTTTGCGAGGCTCAAATAGCGAATCATAAGGAATCGCTATTTGAGACTCGCAAAACGGTAATCATGTAGGAATCGCAATATTAATTGCGATTCCCACTGATTCCTTATTTGCGATTAGCTAATTGCTAATCGCAAATAAGGAATAACTCCCCATGCATTCCTATGGGCCAAAAGGCCCATAGGAATGCATGGGGAGTATTCCTTATTTGCGATTAGCAATTAGCTAATCGCAAATAAGATAGCGATTTAAAAGGTGCCAGGGGTGTCCAAAGGACACCCTGTAGCACCCCTTAAATGCAAATTGAAACAGGTGTTGCGCACACACATGTCCAAAGGACATGTGTGTGTGCAACATGCAACTTAGAAAAATGCTTTTAAAAGCATTTTTCTAAGTTTTTGCTATTTACCGAGAGGTCTGACCTCTCGGTAAATAGCGGCCCAAAATTGCATTTTCGCATTTTTCAAATGCTTCATGAATTGCATTTAAGGAATCTCAAATAGAGATTCCTTAAATGTAATTCCTCGCAATTTAGCGATTTAGCAATTACCGATTTTTGCATTTGGGATGCTGAATCCCAAATGCAAAAATCGCACTCGCAAAGGGCCGGATTCTCAGAATCCGGCCCTTTGCGAGCCGATTTGGCCTTCATGAATAAGGCTGTAAGTTGTTAAATAAAGAAGAATATAAATATAACCCCACCAGGAGTGGCCTCCCTGCCACTCAGCCTGCCTGCCATCAACTGCCACCCCACCTAAGCCAGGCCCACAGGATTCTACAATGACATCAGACATTCCAAGAGCCACACCAGCTGAGTAGCAGGGAAAACACAAAGCTAAGTATTACAAAAGCATTTTTTGTACTTTCAGTTACCCCTGAGGAAAGGCCCAAAGGCCTGAAATGCATTGTTAATGTTAAGCTACATTTGTAAAGCGCACTGACACCGGAGGTTTCCTGGCGCTGAGATTGAAAATGGGGCAGGAGAAAGGGCTAGTGAGAGTTTGAAAAGAGCCAGGTCTTTAAGCCTTTTCTGAAGCTCAGCAAGGTGTCAGAGGTTTTAATGTGTAGGGGGATGGAGTTCCACAGCTTGGGTGCCAGGGAGCTGAATCACCGGCCACCCAATTTTTTTAGCTTGAACACTGGGGAGGTGAGAAGATGAAGGTGAGCAGAGCGGAGATTGCGGGTCGGGCGGTGGGGATTGATGAGGGATTTCAGAAAGGTCGGGCATTTGGTATGCTGTGCTTTGTAGGTTATGCATCCGATCTTGAAGGCGGCCCTTTGCTCAATGGGAAGCCAGTGCAGCTTGGCCAGGAGAGGTCTAGCAGATTGCCATTTAGGGACTTTACAAATAAGCCTTGCAGCCTGGTTCTGCACCATCTGGAGGCGGTGGAGCAGGGACCTGGAGAGGCCCCAGTAAAGGGCGTTGGAAAAGTCGAGGCGGGAAAGAACGAGGGAGATGACAATTTGCACCAAGGCCTCGTGAGAGAGCAGATGAGAAATTTTCCGGATTTTGCGAAGCTGAAACATACTAGCAGAGATAATGGCTCCGACATGAGTTTTCAGGGAGAGATCTTTATCAATGGTGACACCCAGACTTTTTACTGAACTCGATGGAGTAGGGGCAGTGCCCAGTTCAGCTGGCCAGAATTGGGGTCCCCAGTGGGCAGAGCTAGAACAAGGCAGGAGGAGTTCTGTTTTTTCAGGATTTAGTTTTAGTTGATTAGACATCATCCATTGTTGGATGTGCAGCATTACAGCCTGGAAATTGGATGTCGCATCCGGGGTGTCTAAGGGAAAGATGATCTGCATATCATCTGCATAGTTGAGGACGGTGCAGTTCCAGTTGCTAAGTGACTGAATTAGCGGACGAAGATACAGATTGAAAAGTAGAGGTGAAAGGGAGGATCCCTGAGGGACTCCACAGGTGGTGGGTACCTGGGTTGCAGTGAAGGGGCCTAGGTGGACTGTTTGCACTCTGCCAGAAAGGAAGGACTTAATCCAATCCTGTGCAGGGCCCTGGATGCCAGCTTGTCCGACACGGTGGAGTAAGATGTCATGATCCACCGTGTCGAACGCGGCCGAGAGGTCCAGAAGGATTAGTGCCTGGGGGGACCCTCTATCGGCATTCTCCCGAAGAGTATCAAAGACTTTTACAATGACTGCCTCGGTAGAATGGGCTGGCCTGAAACCTGCCTGGTTAGGTTCCAGGAAGCCAGAGCTCTCAATGAACACTGACAGACAGGTTGTGACATGGGCCTCCAATAGTTTAGAAGAATAGGGTAAGAGGGAGATAGGCCTATAATTGGCTGGATTGGCAGGGTCTGCTCCGGCTTTTTTTAGAAGGGGAACCAGTATGGCCTGTTTGAACACGGAGGGGACCGTGCCAGTACTGAGGGAGGTGTTTAAGAGAGGGAGAATACTGTCTGGTAGAGCTGAGAAGATTGCTCTGAGGACCGAGGGGGGGCAACAGTCCTCGGGAGAACCAGATTTGATGCGGGTTGTAAGCTCAGTAAGAGTGCTAGAAGTGATAGCTGGGAACTGAGTGAAGACAGATGAGTTGAGGGGGGAGGAATCAGGGCAACTAGGGGGAATAGACGAGGAGATGGCGTTCTTGATGTCAGCGATTTTCTGAACGAAATAGGTGTTGAGCGCAATACAAGTATCTAGAGTGGGAGCCTGAGTGGGAAGAATTCTCTGGTCAGAGGAGAAGTCATTCATGATTTTAAAAATTTCTTTAGATTTGTTAGAGGCTGAGTTGATTCTTTCGGAGATATGTGAGGCCTTAGCTTTTATGATAGCACTTTTATATTCGTTACGGGCTGACACATACTCTGCGCGGCTCTCTGTGGAGTAACCCCGTCTCCATTTGCGTTCGAGGAGGCGCAGCTTTGATTTAAGGGTTTTTAATTCCTCAGAAAACCAGCGGTGGGAGTTGCCACACCTCGTGTGAGCGAAGCTGGTAAGAGGGGCGAATTTGTCGCTGGCCGCTCGCAACCAGGTGGAGATTGCGCCCTCCATAGAGTCGGTACCGGAAGACGGGTCGATGGTAGGGCAGGTGTTGGATGCAAAGTCGAGGAAGCCCTGGGCATCATAGGCATTCCATTTGCGGCATTGTCCTCCAGGAAGAATAGGGGCCTTAAAGCTCCCTTTGATAGTGATGGTAACCTCTATCAGATAGTGATCTGACCAGAGACAGGGGGAGACGTTGGGCCGAGACAAGGCGAGGTTATGGGTCCATACATGGTCTAAAATGTGGCCTTTGGAGTGCGTCGGTGAGGTGATGTGCTGGATAAGATTCAAGCTGGTCAGTGTTTCAAACAGCTCCATAGCATGAGGCCCTGCAAGATCACTGTCGTACCAATAGTTAAAATCCCCAAATATGGCGATTCTAGAATTATGCGTGAGCAGGTCAGCTACCTGTTCACTCAAAGAGAGAGGAAAAGATGGCATTGGCAGAGGGGGACGGTAGAGTAGTACTAGTGCAAGTGCACCACCAGTAGTTTCCAGTGTAATGACTATATTGTCGGTCCCAGGTAGAGTAAGTGAAGCAGAAGTGAGAAATCTAAACTCTTTGCGGATAATAGCCGCTACTCCACCTCCAGAACGATTCAAAGGGCGGTTGACATTAAGAATATAGTAATCTGGAGGGAGGGCAGCTAGGATATCAGGATGGGAATCTGGGGTAAGCCAAGTTTCGGTGAGTAGTAATACATCAGGTCTATCCGTGGTAAGCAGAAGGAATAAGTCGAGCTGATGTTTCACCATGGAGCGAGTGTTTAAATAGAGTACTCGGAGGTGGGTGTCAGAACTGAGCACCCGTGAGTGTGATGTGGGATGGGGGTGACCGGTACTATGGTCAGGTCGGGTATAAGGACGGGGGGGATGTTTAGAAATCTCGAGGAACGCTGCGCGTTCGGCCGCATCTGGTGGGACCGGAGGAGTGGGAAACTGTAGTTCCCTGAGTGCAGATGCGGAGTAGGTGATGAGTTGGCCAGGGGTCCTGGCCCCTGGGCCCGGGCGGGCGCGGACGGGCGAAGACGGGCTTGCCTTTGGCGCGCCTTCGGCGCGCCGCCGGCGCGCCCGCTGCGCCCGTCCGCTGCGCCTCCGGGGGATAGACTCCATTTATGTAGTGGCCGGGGGCGGGAGGGTGGGAGGGGCCTAGCGCTGAACTGGTGTCCCTGTCCCAGCTCCTCACGCAAGATGGTGACCCTCCAGGCAGCGTCCAATCGGCTGCTGGGGGTAGAGTCAGGCAACAGCTGCTGGTTCTAGCCGTCCTGAAGTATCCAGCAGGTTCCGATTTTGGGGAGCTAATGAACAGCTAAGGCGGCGAAATTACAAGCGCTAATCAGGGGCACAATAATCAGTGACTCAGACAGAAAATGCACGCAGTTTAAAAAATCGGCGAAAATAAAAACAGCACAATGATTAATTCTGCAGTCCCGGCTTTCCGCCTCAGGACGAATTTTTAAGCACTCCTGCACAACAATTAACAATCAATTGGAGTGAGGGGAGCAAAGCTTTTTGTAGTGGCCGGGGGCGGGAGGGTGGGAGGGGCCTAGCGCTGAACTGGTGTCCCTGTCCCAGCTCCTCACGCAAGATGGTGACCCTCCAGGCAGCGTCCAATCGGCTGCTGGGGGTAGAGTCAGGCAACAGCTGCTGGTTCTAGCCGTCCTGAAGTATCCAGCAGGTTCCGATTTTGGGGAGCTAATGAACAGCTAAGGCGGCGAAATTACAAGCGCTAATCAGGGGCACAATAATCAGTGACTCACACAGAAAATGCACGCAGTTTAAAAAATCGGCGAAAATAAAAACAGCACAATGATTAATTCTGCAGTCCCGGCTTTCCGCCTCAGGACGAATTTTTAAGCACTCCTGCACAACAATTAACAATCAATTGGAGTGAGGGGAGCAAAGCTTTTTGTAGTGGCCGGGGGCGGGAGGGTGGGAGGGGCCTAGCGCTGAACTGGTGTCCCTGTCCCAGCTCCTCACGCAAGATGGTGACCCTCCAGGCAGCGTCCAATCGGCTGCTGGGGGTAGAGTCAGGCAACAGCTGCTGGTTCTAGCCGTCCTGAAGTATCCAGCAGGTTCCGATTTTGGGGAGCTAATGAACAGCTAAGGCGGCGAAATTACAAGCGCTAATCAGGGGCACAATAATCAGTGACTCAGACAGAAAATGCACGCAGTTTAAAAAATCGGCGAAAATAAAAACAGCACAATGATTAATTCTGCAGTCCCGGCTTTCCGCCTCAGGACGAATTTTTAAGCACTTCTGCACAACAATTAACAATCAATTGGAGTGAGGGGAGCAAAGCTTTTTGTAGTGGCCGGGGGCGGGAGGGTGGGAGGGGCCTAGCGCTCAACTGGTGTCCCTGTCCCAGCTCCTCACGCAAGATGGTGACCCTCCAGGCAGCGTCCAATCGGCTGCTGGGGGTAGAGTCAGGCAACAGCTGCTGGTTCTAGCCGTCCTGAAGTATCCAGCAGGTTCTGATTTTGGGGAGCTAATGAACAGCTAAGGCGGCGAAATTACAAGCGCTAATCAGGGGCACAATAATCAGTGACTCAGACAGAAAATGCACGCAGTTTAAAAAATCGGCGAAAATAAAAACAGCACAATGATTAATTCTGCAGTCCCGGCTTTCAGCCTCAGGACGAATTTTTAAGCACTCCTGCACAACAATTAACAATCAATTGGAGTGAGGGGAGCAAAGCTTTTTGTAGTGGCCGGGGGCGGGAGGGTGGGAGGGGCCTAGCGCTCAACTGGTGTCCCTGTCCCAGCTCCTCACGCAAGATGGTGACCCTCCAGGCAGCGTCCAATCGGCTGCTGGGGGTAGAGTCAGGCAACAGCTGCTGGTTCTAGCCGTCCTGAAGCATTGGGTTATGAATGAAAACTGCTTTGAAATGGATTTTGGCTTCAGTAGGTGTTTTTGTCAAGAGGTTCGGATGGCCCAACATTAACATAAGAAACATTGGAAAATTGAGTTGCCTGGTTTGAGGATGGAAAGAATGATTAATGTGGAAAAGACAAAGGAATATAAGCAAAAGTCAAATTCAGTAATTGTGCAAAAGTTAACTAATGGATGCAGATGCAATCAAACTATGCTGTGCCACGGGTCGGAACTGAAGTGAGGTTCCGTGACAATTGTAAGTGGTGTTTTCGACTCGCACGAATATGGTCGAGTCTGGTATCTATGAACCGCAAATGACGAGTTTAGTAAGTGTGCGCAGTTTCGCTGTGCTAACTTAAACCGTTCGTTTGTTATGTGGGTTTTTCATCTGTACCCACGGGTTCCATCTTAGATACGGCATCCATTTTGTCTCTTGCCCTCAAGTAGCCAGCGAACGGACGCTGTCCGCTTCGCGACCCTGGGACTCCCAGGATAGTTGCGGAAGACACATGTTCTTTGTAAGTGTCTTTATGACGAGGGGGATGATACTGTAAGGCAGATGGCCCCGCTCGAGGCTCATCTTGCCGTGCCGGTTTATTGTCTCAGCCGTGCATCTCATTAGGCACGTCCCTTTGATGCCTGTATCTCGTGTTTCCTGATACCTCCCCTTTTACACCCTTTCCGATCTCCCCACTGTCTCCGTCTTCCTCTGCACCTGTCCTTGTTCCTATTTCGATCTGCTTTACTGCCGATTGGAATGCACTAATGTTGGGAAGATGGGTTTTTACAGTTGGGAACCGCCAAATGTTTCCGCACTTATGTTCCGGACCTTGTGTGTATCAAAGTGACCAAAGCGACCCCTCTGGGGGATAATTATGGGAACCGGGTTGTAAACCTTTGCGTATCATGTTGTCCTATGGGTAAATTCTGTATAAAAGGAGCGATCCACAGAACCAATTTGAAGCAGTCTCCCCAAGTTGCACGTGTTGTACTTGTCGTGACTTCTGTGTTCCCTGCAGTAAATAAACCTTGAATCTTTGACGCCGAAGGAAGTGTCCCGTGTCTCTGTCATTCGTACGCCGGAGCAGGTTACCCACGAAGGTTTCAGGTGTTGTGCCCTGGCACCGCTGGGTCTTAAAGAACCCAGTCCTTCAGTTGGCGCCCAACGTGGGGCTGCATCAGTGGTACCGGTCCAAGCCCGACGATCGTGAGGAACTTCGTGTGAAATCTCGGAGGGAAGGTGCACTCCGCTTCATCGATCCTGTTGTCGAAACAAGTGGCCCGAAGACTTTTCCCGCGAAGATTCCCGCCTCCTGACGGCTGCGAGGGACTGCTGCCCTGACTGTAGACCTGTTTTGGCGCCTGGCGTAGACCTTGGTATAGCGAGACGATTGACGGGCCTTCCTGGTGACGCCATCGATCTTTGAGTTAAGTATTTGTGGGTCGCTCCCAGAGTTCTTGGTTGTTGACACTTTAGCGAGTGTTTTTGTTGTTGACGCTGTGTGAGTGTTTTTGTCGGTGACACTTTGCTAGCGTACTTTGTTGTGTTATTTGACGACTGCAGCCGCCAAAAACCGAGGGTTTTTGCTCTTTGCTGGGACTTGGTAAATCCCGTAACCCTTGAAGTTTGTGAAACTCGGCTAGTGTGCAAGATGCCTGGTCGTAGTACTTTGTTCAGTTGTTTCAGACCTTGTGGTATGGATTCCCGACTGGAGGACTCGTGTCCGATACCTCCGGTTGGAACTCCGACTTATGAACTGTACAGTAAACATGGGCTAGGCCCGATTACTTTTAATGATTATTGGATTCGTTATACAAAGAAGGACGGTGTCCTTAGTTGGCCACCTCATGGTAGCTTTGAGACCCCGATCCTAGATAACCTAGAGGCTAAATTGTTCGAGAAAAAGTCAAGGCCGGCCATGTTTGATGCCTTTCGGTTGTGGCGTAAAGAAGCCCGACAGAAAGAAATCAGACAGACTAAACGAAATCAGAGAGATAATGTTGCTACTATTGTAAAGAAAGCAGAGCAATTTCAGCATGATAAGGAGGTTAAGGAAAAGGAAGTGTTTGATAGATTACAGCGTATGACTATAGATAGATGCTATCCTACTTTGCCTACGGAGTCGGAAAAGAAGGAAGAGGTAGTTGAGGATCCTTTAATGTCCTATCTAATGAAGTCGCCACCTCCATATGTACAGGGTACCACAGCCCCTGTGATTCCCCCTGTACCTGTTCCTGCACCTATTCTTCCTTTGCCTGTTCCTCAACCTGCACCCGTTCTGCCAACTGTTCCTGCTCCTTTGGCTGTTGCTATTTCTACTGCTCCTCCGCTTCCACATACTCCTGCTCCTGCTACTGCTCCTGCTCTGTTAACTCCTGCTGTTGCTTCTGTTTCTACTCCTTCATTTGTTAGTCCTGTGTCCTATACTTCTCCCTCTACTCGTAGTCGTAATTCTCCTCTTGCGGCTAGTTTCTTTCATTCGCTCGGACCTGTTCTTGGGTCCGCTGGTTCAGATGGTCCTCAGAGACGTAGTCAGCTTCCTGGTAACAGGGAACGCGCTTCGCTATATAATATGGCGATGGGTTGGATGACGCATCCTCTTAGAAATCCACCACGTGTCGTACTCGCTACGTTTTGTCAATTCAATATTCCAACCCAAAGATTTGTGTTCGAGGAAATGTGTAAGGTTCTTCGTGATCAGATATCGGCCGACGCACCTGACGAGGTGCTGACCGCTTTGTCTGATTTACAACTTCAGTTTTCGGCTGGACTGATAGTGGATACCAATGTTCGCCGTGCTGTCGAACGGTTGCTATCTTTCCGTCCCACTCCCATACCTCAAGCCTTGTTTGTTGAGGATATTGAGAGACAGCCAGATGAGTCTGGTCAATTTCCTATGCGCGAAGTTCCACCAGTATGGATGCCAGCTGATCCTAATGCTCAACCTCCGACATTGGCACATTTCCAGAGAGTGTGGATACATCTCCCATGGAAACGCTCAGAAGTGTTACAGGTGAAGCAATCTTTGCCTGACCCTCGCAAAAATCCTGCGGGGTATTATAAGGAATTATCGCAGCTTGTAGATGCAACGGTAATGAATCTTGCCGACATTGACATGCTGTTTGGTAATGTTGTACCGCAACCGGTATGGGCTAAGATTCGTCAGGAAAACCATCCGAATGAATTAGGTGGTGCTTGGGCTGCCATTGTTGCGGCCGATACGCGACAAGTTGGTGGGGCTAAGCCTGAACAACTGATTACTGATCTTCCTCAAAGAATAATAACGTTAATGAAAACTCTCATGCCAGCTATGAGAGTAAATTGGGACAAATTGTCAGCTTGTAAACAGAAAAAGGATGAGAGTGTCTCCGACTTCTTCACGAGGTTCGAGGAGGCATTCATTGATCATAGTGGTCAGGATATGAGCACTGAGGGTGGTCAAAGGTTGTTCGTAGATAAATTTGTGTCGAACTTATTGCCCGATTTGAGCAATAAATTAAAGAATTCGGAAAGTGCATGGGCCGTTTCTACTTCAGCTCAAATATTGGCTACGGCACAATATTATGAGAACAGAGAGAAAGAAGAAAACGACCGTGCTGATAAGAAGACGAAAGAGCTTAAAACTAAAGTGTTGCTTCAGCAAGCGTATCCTCCACGTTAGAATCAGAATAATTCGCAACAAAATAGATCACAGCCGCAATCGAACCGATCACAATCTCGTAATGACTCCTCTTCCCAAAGATCTTCGTTAGGGTACAATCAATGTGCTTATTGTAGACAGGAGGGTCATATCAAATTCAATTGTCCTGTTCTAAATGAACGTAATAGTGGTAATTCATCTAGAGGAGGTCGTGGTGGTTCACAGCAGGCACCACGTGGTAGAGGTCGTGGTGCTCAGAATGATCGCTCAGATAACTCATCAAATTTTGATAATTGTTTTGATCAACGTGGATCGTCGCAAGGACGATCTGCGCAATACAATGTGGACGATTATTACGTCGATCAGGGAACTGACGATAGTAATTACTAGGACAGCCATAGACAAGGAGAGGGAGTGGTATCAGTTCCGGTTGATCAGAGAGGGCCTTACGTCGCAGTTGCTACATCGGGCGTCGTTGAGCCTTTTCTGTTGGACACTGGTGCAGCGAAAAGTTCCATTAAGCATTCGAAACTCCCTGGCGCACCTTTGTCTGGCTTAACAAATGTTTCCGTTGGATTCTCTGGCGCCCCCGTTAGCAATCCAGTTTCGCGCCCTTTGCCCCTTACAATTGGGCCTCGTGTACTAGAAGCTCCGTTGATTTTAACCACGGGTTGTGGTGAAAATCTTTTGGGCCTGGATTTGCTTAAACGTTTGTATGCAACTTTGTATTGTTCCCCTGCGGGTGTAAAGCTTACGTTGGGAGAGAGAGTTGTCTCTCCCATGTATTTGTCTCTCGATAAGCTTCCACCGGAATTGAGTTCTCTTCCTGCGTCTTTGTGGGCAACAGGTCCCAATGATGTGGGCCTGCTTGATATCTCACCTTATGTTGTTCAGTTGAAATCCAATGTGCGATTGCCACGTATTCCCCAGTATCGTATCTCTCTTGACGGTGAACGAGCGCTGTTAGCGATCATTTATGATTTGATCGAGAAAGACGTTATTGAGGAAACACGGGGAAACGTGTGCAACAGCCCTGTACTGCCCATTCTAAAACGTACTGATCTTTCGAAACCACCTGTTTATCGTTTTGTTATCGATTTGCAAGAGGTCAATAAAATTGTGATTCCTCAGTTCCCCGTTGTGCCTGACATCACGGCACTACTGACTCTGATTCCAGCTTCTGCATCGTGGTTTTCGGTGATTGATTTGAAGAATGCGTTCTTCAGCATCCCGATTGCGGAAGAGAGCAGAGACCTTTTCGGTTTCTCTCTTGGTGGACGTAGCTTCCGGTTTAAACGCGCTCCTCAGGGCTACTGTGAAAGTCCATCGATTTACAGTCAAGCCTTGAAGGGTCAACTGGATGCGTTTACGTTGCCGGCTGGTGCGGCCTTAATCCAATACGTCGATGACCTATTGGTAGCTGCAGATACTCAGGACATTTGCAAAATTGCTACGGTATCGCTGCTGCAACATCTCTGCGAGTTAAATCACAAGGTGTCACCTTCTAAACTCCAATATTGTTGTCAAGAAGTAACCTATCTAGGTCACTTATTGTCAAAGGAGGGAAGACGGTTGACCCCAGAGAGAATTGCAGCAATTGCGCGAATGGCTGTGCCAACAACCCAAAGAGATGTGCGTGCCTTTCTAGGTATTACGTCTTACTGCAGGCAATGGATTCCTAATTTTTCATTGCTAGCGAAACCATTAGTGGCTCTTACGCGCAAGGATGTTTCGACTCCTTTACCATGGACGGAAGAATGTCAGAAAAGTTTTTCTGAATTACGTGATTCATTGTGTTCGGCTCCTGTGTTAGGTACTCCTGACTATAGCAAGCCGTTTACATTATATGTTCACGAGAGGGAAGGTTGTGCGTTGAGTGTTTTAACGCAACCTTTTGGTGGTAAGCAACGTCCATGTGCATATTTTTCCTCGACCTTGGACCCGGTAGCTAGAGCATTGCCGAGTTGTTTACGAGCAACGGCGGCAGCCGCGGTCTCCATCCGACAATCAGCAGGATTGGTCATGGATAATATGCTTACGGTGATGGTTCCGCATGCAGTCGACACTCTTTTGAATCGTACGAAAACTCAGCACTTGACGAGTGCGAGGTTGTCTGGGTACGAGTTGACGCTGTTGGCAAGCCACATTCAAATAAAACGTTGTAATGTTCTGAACCCGGCAACTTTGTTACCAATTAGCTCAGAGTCAGATGAAATAACAGAACACGATTGTTATTTGAGGACAGAGGAGGAAACTAAAGGTCGAGTGGACCTTAAAAACACCCCATTGGAAGACCCAGATGGTACACTGTATGTGGATGGTTCATGTTTCAAGTTGCGGAATGGTGATGTGACTACTGCATATGCTGTTGTAACGTTGAATACTGTTGTTGAGACTGCGAGACTAAATCAGAATTCTGCCCAAGCTGCAGAGCTGATTGCTCTCACTAGAGCGTGTGTGTTAGCGAAAGGGAAACGTGTGAATGTGTTTACCGACAGCCAATATGCCTTTGGCGTCGCACATAGTTTTGGACGGTTGTGGAGAGAGAGAGGTTTTCTAACATCGCATGGTACGAAGATTCAGCATGGCCAGCTTGTGAATGATCTTTTGGATGCACTTACGTTGCCTAAGCAAGTGGCGATTGTCAAATGTAGTGCGCATCGTAAGGTGACGGATGATGTGGGTCGTGGTAATGCGTTTGCGGATGAAACTGCTAAGGAGACTGCCCGGAACCTTAGCACTCGAATGTATGTGACGAGTTCGGTTAGGTGGCCTACAGAATCGAGTATGTGTGAGGACACTATCGAGAGTGTGAAAGCAATTCAGAATGAGGCCACCGAGACTGAAAAGGCGAAGTGGAAAGAAAGTACGGGAAAGTTGGATGCGAGTGGTTGTTGGATTGATTTATCGTATCAGAAAAGATGGATGTTGCCTGATGCGTATGTGCTGGCTGTTGTGACTATGGCGCATGGGTTAGCACATATTAGTGCGAAAGGTATTTGTAAGTTGTTGTCCCCTGTGTGGAAGAATGATGGTATTACGAAATGTGCTGAACGATTGGTCAAGAATTGTATGGTATGTATGTTGTACAATCCTGGTAAGGGAACCCCAACTCCTCTTGGTAGTTTTGCTCCCCCTTCATGTCCCTTTGAGGTGATTCAATTGGACTTCATCCATATGGAGCGATGCAATAACCTGAAGTACGTTTTAGTTGTGGTTTGCGCATTCTCCCGATGGATCGAGGCCTATCCACTCAAAGACAATACTGCTTTGTCTACTGCGAAAATCCTACTGAAGGAATACTTTCCTCGGTACGGAATGCCTAGAATCGTGTGGTCAGATAACGGAAGTGAGTTTGTGGGGAGTGTGATGAAGAGTGTGTGTAAGGGCCTTGGAATTAATCAGAAATTCCATAGTGCCAACCATCCCCAGTCAGCTGGTTTGGTTGAAGGGTACAATGGCACCCTTAAACTAAAACTAGCAAAGATTCAGGCTACGACTGGTCTCTCGTGGCCTGACGCTTTACCCTTAGCATTACTGTCAACAAGGGCAACTGTACACTCCCGAGTAGGGCTCAGTCCCTATGAAATATTGTTTGGTCGTCCTGCCAATGTTTGGGGGGTCCCTAGACCGGGTGCCTTTTGTGATCTTGAGTATCCAATGTTGATCGATTATCTTCATGACTTGACTGCTAAACTGAGGTTAATTCACCAACAGGTTCACGAAGCATTGCCGACGCAGACGGAGGGTCCAGGCCACCAGCTCCAGCCCGGAGATTGGGTGGTGACGCGAAACTTTTTGCGCAAGAACAATTTGGATCCCAGGTTCACTGGACCCTACCAGGTCCTCCTTGCCACGAGAACTGCAGTTCGTCTTGAGGGACGGAAAAATTGGGTGCATGCCACCCATACCAAGAAAGTCCCTATCCCGTTGCCAGCAGACTCGTGGGTGAGGAAAGGCATTGCATCAACTGAAACCGAAGGATTGCCGGCGTTTGTACCTTTCAGCGACGCACAACCTGTCGGAGAATCCTCAGTGCAGCAGAAAGACACTGTTGAACATTTGTCAGCAAAAGACTCAAGACCAGAATATTCAGCTGATCAACAGGACGTGGTCCCTTCAACGGATCCTTTGTTTGACGAACAGACACGTCCTGGGAAAACCCGATACTTTTTGCGATCTAGCACCAGAGACTAATAAAAGATCCTGTTCTGTCCCGTGACAATTGCATTATCCCGTTTTCCACGATCAGTTTGAACATTTGTATCATTGTGATTATTTTTGTATATATTCATTGAGTTTCGTTCCTTATACTTTTTGCTTCCACAGCTGAGAAACATTGTTTTCGCATGTATATTTGTGAAATAAAGACCGTAGGGCCGCGCGCGTACTTCCTTCTGGTTAGTAGGTCTTGACGCTAGGTTAAAGACCGTCGGTTCCTGGGAACTCCTAGGGATTGACTGCTGCTACACAGAACGAAGTGCGTCAAGAAACGTTGCGGACGCTCATAGGGAATGGCATTTTCGAAGCTGACGGATTTGGAAGGAGCTCAAGCACATAGATTCAAGCTGCAGCAACTCAGTCGTACCAAATGTTTTATATTCCAAATATTCGTATTGTTTTTGACTGTTTCTGCATTATTGCCGGGTGGGGTGTATTACACGATGTCTTACTTCTTACCCTCTGCTAAACCTACTCCTACCCCTGACCCTAAACTTACCTCCACTGCTTCTCCTAATTCTTTTCATATCTTACCTGAACACGAGCAGGCTAGACGTGCAGAATTCCGCAACAATTCCTTTATTCAGCTCCTCCATCAGCATCAGTTAGTGGTTAACACTACTAATTGTTGGGTGTGTGGGTTGATGCCACATACTACGGATAAGGGAATTCCATATCTGGTGTTACCGTATAGTTCCCAAGGGTCCGCTCGAGCATTTCAAACAATGTTTTGAAGCGCACTGGGTTTCCACCCCATTCGAGAACCACGTTCCCCCTACTCTGGTCCTACCTCGTACCAAAAACCTTTGTCTATAGCAATAGAGGATTTAGATAGCGATATCTATGATCCCTCGCTTATTCCTGAAGAAGAGGTACAAGCCTATAGGGTCCTAAGTAGAGGCGAATATAGTGTGTTCACTAGTGAAAAGCAGCTTAAAAGCTCGCCTCCGATATGGGTCGTACCCCACATTGGTAATTTTTGTCTAATAGGTCGTGGCCGAAGATCGAAAGCCCGACTTGGAGAGAGTGCTTGCACTGAAAATTACATTCTGCCGATGGTCTCGTCCCCTGTGTTCCTGGCTGCCAAGGGTACCTACTTTATCTGTCATGATCGTGCGTATGCATGGTTGCCCTCTGACTTCATGGGCTCATGTTTTATCGCAAACTTGTTGCCTCCGACGTTCACTGTAGATGCAGATTATCACAAGACTAGAGTTGTGAGAGGCGTAATTAGCGAAGAGGATACTGCCGGTCAAGAGGCGGGAGACTTTTTCAAGGGTTTCCTCCCGTTTTGGGGACCTATGGTTAATAGTAGGAACCTGAGACAGTTGACTCGAGTGGTAGAATCGACAGCTAATATTACTGCCAGTGCCCTTGGTAATATCACCACTGAACTTCAGGCGGATAGACTTATGACGTTACAAAACCGTATGGTTTTAGACGTGATCTTAGCAGATCGAGGTGGGGTATGCAAGGTGATCCATTCGAGCTGCTGTATTTTCATTCCTGATAACGCTCCGACTGTCTATCAAGCCATCTCGAAGTTGCATAAGATCTCCGAATCCATACACGTGGATGTAGGGGATTGGACGCTACTTGGATGGTTTTGGGGCCTAATGTCGACTTGGGGTTGGAAGATTCTGATGATCATCGGAGTCGTTGTGGTGTTCCTGTTCACGTGTTGCCTTTGTGTGCAGTGCGGTCCTGCCTTATGTGGCCTCTGTGCTACAACGTGTATGAGACAGCCACCTGTTACCAAGGGGACTCGGTTGGACAGAGCTATGCTACAGCAACATCTCGATGGTCTGATGAATATCGAATATGATTCCGACTAGTGCTTGCCTACATGAGGGCAAAAGGAGCGTCTGAGGTTCCGTGACAATTGTAAGTGGTGTTTTCGACTCGCACGAATATGGTCGAGTCTGGTATCTATGAACCGCAAATGACGAGTTTAGTAAGTGTGCGCAGTTTCGCTGTGCTAACTTAAACCGTTCGTTTGTTATGTGGGTTTTTCATCTGTACCCACGGGTTCCATCTTAGATACGGCATCCATTTTGTCTCTTGCCCTCAAGTAGCCAGCGAACGGACGCTGTCCGCTTCGCGACCCTGGGACTCCCAGGATAGTTGCGGAAGACACATGTTCTTTGTAAGTGTCTTTATGACGAGGGGGATGATACTGTAAGGCAGATGGCCCCGCTCGAGGCTCATCTTGCCGTGCCGGTTTATTGTCTCAGCCGTGCATCTCATTAGGCACGTCCCTTTGATGCCTGTATCTCGTGTTTCCTGATACCTCCCCTTTTACACCCTTTCCGATCTCCCCACTGTCTCCGTCTTCCTCTGCACCTGTCCTTGTTCCTATTTCGATCTGTTTTACTGCCGATTGGAATGCACTAATGTTGGGAAGATGGGTTTTTACAGTTGGGAACCGCCAAATGTTTCCGCACTTATGTTCCGGACCTTGTGTGTATCAAAGTGACCAGAGCGACCCCTCTGGGGGATAATTATGGGAACCGGGTTGTAAACCTTTGCGTATCATGTTGTCCTATGGGTAAATTCTGTATAAAAGGAGCGATCCACAGAACCAATTTGAAGCAGTCTCCCCAAGTTGCACGTGTTGTACTTGTCGTGACTTCTGTGTTCCCTGCAGTAAATAAACCTTGAATCTTTGACGCCGAAGGAAGTGTCCCGTGTCTCTGTCATTCGTACGCCGGAGCAGGTTACCCACGAAGGTTTCAGGTGTTGTGCCCTGGCACCGCTGGGTCTTAAAGAACCCAGTCCTTCAGAAGGTTGTTCCATCAAGTTGTTGTTTAAACAATAAGATAGCACATACTGTTAGCCCGTAAATCGGAATGATCTGAACGTATTGCACCGATTTGTGAAATCAGAGATCCACACATACAATAAAAAGGATGCGCACAGAGATAAAATTAGTTTTTGACGGCAGATACCCCAAGGGCTTAGGGGGCGTTATTTCTCCGGCGGGAGTGTAACTATATCACAGCAAGAAGCAACAGAATCCCCACGGTTCACCTGCAAAAGAAAAAATAAGAATACAAAAACAATAGCTCCTGATGACCTGAGAGTTTGATGCCTCAGCCATCAGCATAGCATCTGAGGGTTGATGTTTCTACCCCGAGTTGTTTCCATCTGTGTATGCGATGCTGTACTGGGGAGTATGAATATGTGTAGTATGTGTCAGTGATATGGGTGTTGAATATGTGAATGAGGTGTCAGTGTGGGGTAGACATTTTTGGATAGTAAAATCTATGTTAGTTTCTCGAGAAGAAAGAACTAAAGAATTTGTGTACGGATTATGAGTTTTCTGCACAGATTGTGATCATTATAAGACAATGTACTATTGAAACTTGTTGACATATTGCAAAGAAATAACAGTGTTTAAAAATAATGTGACAATATAAACCAAGATTGTTATGTGATTGTTTTTAAATAAGTGAACAATGAAATAAAACAAAATTTAAAAAAGTATTTTTATGAAACTCATATCCTTGTGTGGAGAAATCATGAGTCAATGACCAGTTGCTATGCTATATATTAGCAAGTATTAAAGTATTTTTAGGTCACATATGAGGTTGTTCATTATTTCTGGTGCAAGCCTCTCATACATAAGCCCCTAAGTACATACCTGTGCTGTGTATGTGGAGTTGTGTTACATGCTAATGCTCATTTAAAAACTGGTGTAAAACAGTGTTTGGACCCCTGGGTGCTCATCTCTGGGCTTATTGCCAGGTCAGCTCCTCACCTGCCATGGCACCAATTCATCTGGGACTGGGAAGCGATTCACGTTGGAGCCGGGGTACATCAGCTGGCGGGAATTGACGTGGTATTCAGATTTGGAGTTCTCAGATTTGCTCCCAGAAGTTGGATCCTCAGCTTCAATGGACCTCAAATTTACTGCAAGAAAGAAAGACATTGCTAGACCCCCAAATCCATAAAGCACATGTAGCCAAGGGGTTTTAAACAAGCATTGGCAAAACCAACCAGCTTGTCAAGCGGTTGCAGTGGTTACATATATTTGTATTTTGTACTGCACGCATACGGCACCAAAATAAAAAGAAGGAAGAAAAACAGACATGCCTAAGCACAGGGTCTGTGGGCTCACAGTACAAATCTGATATATAAATACATTAACCATCAAATAATTTTAACAGAACAGTAGGGGTATAAAAGCATTACCGGACACTTCACTGTCTGCTCAATATCTCCTGCCCTACAGCTTCTCTGCTACTGACTGACCTACCTGTCTCTTCCTCCTAGGCCTACAGGTCACACTGAAACCCTGCCTGGCCTGCAGGACCAACACCGCAGCTTAGCACATCTCAAAACCCTCTTTGTTCACATTTAACCCACAAAAAGGTGAACACACTTTTTTTATCCAAACCAAATCAAAGTTCTCTCACCCAGGAAAGCATGGTATAAAGCATGTTATTTCTGATCGAAGCACGTCTCCTTGGTGAATGTGTCTTCCATGGTGCACTTCGAATTGAAGTTGAGACAAAATCAAACAGAAGTGCACTGTGCACTGTAAATCATTCAAATAGTAGCACGACTTTAGATCCAAGCGCCCCACTGTGAGATCCTCATCTCTTAAAGCATGAGAAAGAGCCTCAAATGTAATTTACTAAATAATTTACCATGGGAGACTGAATACCAAGTATTATGTTCCTGAAATAAGTCACCTCTGTATGGATTTAGAGGAAACAGTACATAAGGCCAAGCTACATCTTGATGTTGCGTAGGCTTGTTCTCAGCCTTGAACACCTGAAGCTGTCCAGTTGACCACTCAGAAGTGGGCTGGATCAGAGGCTGTGGCCTCAGGCCTTCCTCTCAGCCACTTAGACGAGGGCAGGACCCGTCTCCTTCCTGAGTTCTCCAGAACAAGGCCCAAGGTCAGGCTACCGAGGCTGGACATCCACACTCCCCATTCTCCAGGGCCCTGTTGGGCGTCCTCTCCACCACTAGCCGCTCATGCACCTGTTTTTGATGTGGCTTGGTGATACGGTAATGATGTGACCCTATGTACGCTGCCTGTGCTTGCTATGTTATGTATTTGAAAACAAATAAAGAAAAGAAAAGGAAGAGGTGTGGACTCAGCTCCAGGGTATTGGCTCTCGAGCTAAGACATTTCACGGGCACATGTACAAGGTAATCATGCAGTGCGGCGCTGCGACAAATTTAGCAGCACCCCGCTGTGTCATTTAGAAAATGCAGGGATGAGAAATATTTACAAGAATACGGCACACCCCTAGCTTTTCCCTAGCTCTGAAAATAGCTGACTAGACTAACACAGACTCTCTTGCACCATAGTGCAAAGGTGACTGTGTGCAAGGATGATTGTTTATGTGCAGGAAGGTGTCCATTCCTGCGAATAAACAATCAATAATGGCGATTTGGTAGTTGTATGTGTGTTGCATTATGCAAGACAGAAAGAAGTAACAAGTCAACATTATTTAATTATTGTTTTTGTGCAGGAAGGGATACCTTCCCGCACAAAAATATTCCTTAACGGCATTTGTCTCTTTCTATAAATAAAAACGAGGAGAAATAATAGTATTTATCGTCATTGCGCCAATCTAACACCTGATTTTGCATAGCGTTAGTTTTTGGCGCTGTCTCAGATTTACACATCTTTGTAAATCTGAGACACCATGAAAAAGAAATGGTTGTTGCAGTGAAACGCCCACAGCAACACCCATCCCAAGCCCTTTTCACGCAGATACCTGCGTGAAAGGGTACCATATTTACAACACGGCATAACGCCATGTGAAGTGGCTTAATGCCGCCTTGTAAATATGGTGCAGGGCTTTGCACCACTGTTGAAAAAAGTGGCCCTCCGGTGGCGTAAACCCCTTGTACATATGCCCCCTCCTCCAATAGAAATAGAGGCGGTGTGGTGCCCATTCCAGGGCATTGGCTCTCGCCCTAAGGAAAAGGTGGAGGAGACCTCACTGCTTCAGAGTATTGGCCTTTGTGATAAGACAAGCCCTACAAGAAAGAAGCATTGGCAAAGCTAATAGGTCTCCCCTTTGGGCCAGCTACCAGCTTTAGCAGCAGGATGGAAGAAGGTAAAAGTGGGGCAGATGAAGCTGGATAGCAAGACGGTTCAAATAAGTGCTCTGAAATGGCCAGTGCTGGCCACTTCATAGTGCTTTTTCCTTCTGACAGTTTGGAGGGGGAGAATAAACAGTTGTGGGGAGAAGAAACAAGAATGGGAGGGTGAGTTGGAGGGGGAAGAAACAGGATGGGTTAGATGGGGGAGAAGAAACAGGATGGTGTAAAAACCGGAGGAGGCAGGAGTAGTTTAAAGAAGGATTTATGTCAAGTTAAATCCTAGGACCCACTGGAGCACAGAGCAAAGGGTCTAAATCAGATCAGCTCCAACCGCTTCTCTGATTTAGAACACAGCTCACAAAACATTCCTCATTACATAGGTAACACTCTACAAATAAACAATTCCAGAAGTGACATGTTAAAACTCCAACATAGAAGGAGAAGAAGGATATTACCACATGTATCCTTTTACAGAAAACAAAATAAAGTAAAAACAAAAGAAAACAAAAGAAAAGAAAAACAAATGAAAGAAAGATTAATCCAAAACATAGTCATCAAATTTCTTAGGCAACCTAACACATCTCTTGGGAGTAACATGAGAATCTAGAACAGAAGAACTAGAAACAGCATCATCAATAGGAACAGGTGAATCCAAAATAGGATCAGGTAATGGACTAGGACATGAGTCATATGAGTCCTCAGGTAATGGACTAGGACACGAATCACAAGAGTCATCAAACCAGACATCATCCTCACCATCTCCCCTTTTATCCCAAAACAATTCTTGGCTAGGTTTTAGAACAACCAAAGAACTTTTACACCACCACCCTCTGCCCTTGAGAAAAACAGAGGAATCAGAAACTTGTTCTACCATGAAGGGCTTACTGAACCTGGATAAACCTTTGGGTGTGTGAGAGGGATTAACAATCCTAACCCAATCACCGACATTTATTATCTTGCTCTTACAATGATGAAAATCATCATGATAAGATTTTCCAGAGTGCCGTGCAGAGGTGATGTTATCTCTAGCTTTAGAGATAGAAGACTCAAAACTTCCAGACAAACAGCTCTTGTTCATTAATTGAGGTAAAAATGAAGATTTAGCTTGTCTGCCTCTCATAAGATAAAAAGGAGAAACCCCCGTACAGGAATTAGGAGTGAGATTATAACTCCAAATTTTGTCTTTTAAAAAGTCAAAAACGTCCAAATTACTCTCCAAAGCAGCTTGGATCCCCTCCTTAAAAAATCTGTTGGCCCTCTCAACCTGACCATTAGAACGTGGACTATAAAGAGGAGCCCTCTTGGCAGACACTCCAAACTTTTTAAGAAACATTCCCATTTTACTTGAGATGAACTGAACTCCATTGTCAGACCTAATGGAAATGGGTGCCCCTTCAATTCTGAAAACATTGTCCAGAAAACTAATGACAACATCAGTATGATGTAAATATATAATTTACCGTCTTAATTTCTATGCAGGTAAGTACTTAATCAATAATAACTCAAATCGGAAAGAAAAAACCAGAGTCCGTGGTGTTAGAGTTCTTAGGGGTTTTATTCCTCAAAAAGGAATGGTCAAGACCAGAATATCATGTTCTTCCCACCGCAGGGGTGGAAGAAGGGATAGAGCGCTACATTTTATTGACAGCACATAGCTTATATACTTAATTCATGTCATAGAAAACAGTACAGTAGGCGTAACAGCTGAGAGAAGACAAGATAACAGTTTCCACGTGTTACTAGTACGTAATCAGAAGGCGTGGACTAGGCGTGAACTGGAGGTGTGTGCTAGAAACGTCACAGGTAGGTGCCACTAGGGGGTGGCACTAAACAGAAATGTTGCAATGTCAGCAGAAATCGGAAGCTTGGATGCGCGCGCAGCTGCATGACGTGTGATTGACGTGAAACTGGAGGGTGCAGGGGACTTGACATTTACACTGACGGAAAGAGACAGAAGTCTGGCATGTCAGATCAACTTGTACTTCTATCATATCTGATATCTGATGTTTGGGAACCATATTATCTGGACGGAAAGGTCTCTGGGGCAGAAGCTATTCTATACTGACTGTGAGTGCGTGTATAAGCGCCTAAGTGTCTGCATGAGAAGCGTGGGGCATGGGGCCTTCCATGGGAGCATGGTAACAGAGGCTGTGAATTACTTGCACGGAGACAGGTCGGCCCTTTGGCCCCGTAGCTGAGGGGGATGTTTACTGAAGCTAGTAGGCAGGAATGTATTTTCGAGGAGCGGAACAGATAACTCGAAGGTTATAGTCAGTCTTGGCAGGCAGCAGGCTGAGCTGAGCGCGGTGGGCCGCGCTGGAAGTAAGTCAGAGTTCACTGGTACAGAGGCAGCCTGGGCTGAGGCTTTTAGAGTCAGAAGCCAGGGAAAAGGCTCGATGGCAGAAATTCAGGGCCTACCTTGCCAGAGCTGAAAAACATATAAGGTACACTACAAAAAGACGTTGGCATAGCATACTTAGGAACGGACTATTTAATCCATTCAGGGTGGATCTGAAAGAGGACATGTTAACGTTGGACGCAAATGTATTTGCGTCTTCATAGCTGACACAGGAGGGAAGTTACATGCACTTTAAGCTGGTACATAGAGACGGTGGGGTACGCGCTAGGGAACACGACTTGACCAAAAATTTATATTTCCTCATTCCCTCCTTGTTCCCTACGGACCCTTCATGATATATCGATCCTCATGAATCGATCAGTTTGTTCCTGTAACATCATTTGCTCTTCTTTCTTTCTTTTACGTTTTGAGAGAAAACTGGAATGTTCAATACAAGATGTGGCACACAGTCCACAAATCGCTGGCCCGCACTGCAGGCACAGGCAGCAACTGAATACTAGGACTAGGCCAATGCCTAGGAAGGATAGGATCTTCCATCCCCAAGCGGTTAACGTTGTCCAGAACCAACCGGACCAAGTCCAGGTGCCTGGATTCTGGTGTATCTGATTTGCAATTTTATGGAGACGTGTAATAGCTTGATATACAGATGGTGCATTTTGTGGAATGAAAACACAGCAACTTGACCCGATGACCTTACAAGCTCCACCTCTATCTGCCAAGATGACGTCAATAACAAGACGATTCTGAAGGACAACAACCCGCATGGCGGACTGCTCTTCTGTTAAGTTACCTAGGGCGGAGGCAGTTTCATTCACTACTGCTTCAAGTGTTCTAGGTAATCTACGTATTAGTTTACTATTTTGAACAGGTCCTAAAAAGAAAAAGAATCCTTTGTTAAAATCGGTATACTGTTCCCATGCCGTTTCTGTGTAGTCGACAAGTGGGATGTCTCTTCTGGGTCTATTCTTTACTAGATTTGTATTTCTGTGGTAATCAGGAGGAGCTAGGAAAACAGGTGGCAGAAGGAATGCAATGTAACAGGTACCATCCCAATCTGGAGGTAGGCGTATGTATGCGGTATGACCACAAACAAAATAAGAATGACTGATAGCTTTAAAGGACGATTTACCATGATCACTGAATTCGACCACAGTAGTGCATTTACTATGACCTAAGTGTACTGAACCTTTCTTCCTGATACATAATTCACCAGTGACTGGTAATACTGACATAACGGGTAGAACTGGTGCGGCTTCGGATTCAACAGTAAGAATCATAAGGCTAATTGTGTAATTACCTAATCCATATACTTCATTTTCTAGATCAGTTCCTATTCTAGTGGGGAGTCCCTCCTTATCAGGGTAACAGACGTCGAGCAGGACCAAGTTCAGGTTTCCCCAAACCCAGCCCCCGTCGAAAACAGCAATATCAGGATCTAAGGAATTAATTATTTTAAACCATGCACCACAGGAGCCATTGTGAGTGAACGGGTACGGAAAGAGAAGCAGAGCTCCCTTGTAATTCTGGTAGGGAGGGAGTCGGCCACATATCCAGCAGTCTGTAGCATTGTTAGTCTGATGGGAATGGTGTAGCATACTAATGAATGTGTTGTTGCGCAGCGCAAGTCTGTAGGAGAGTTCGTGTGGAGGTAACTCGCTAAAAGTGTGTTCAGCAGAGACATTGTAAGCAGATTGTTCACGCTTGAAAATAGGGTAGTAGATAGGGAGAAGTATACTTGCAACTATTATCAGAAGACTTAGAAAAAACATTATTAACAATGTCACTATACAGTGACTACGCAGTGATTTACAGTATGTACGTTTCTTGAATTCTCTCTCTCTCTCTCTATCTCGATCTAGGGGATACATGTCAGAAACTATTTAACCGATTCACCTAGGGGAGGACTTAAACAATTAAACTGTCTGACTTGCTAGATCGGAGCTTGAGTCTGTACTCCTCTTGGGGAGTTTTCTCTCGTTCGGAAGTTTTAAAGTCACTGGGCTCGATACAGTCTTTGGAAGGGGTGGATGAGCCTGGGTCGGATTTCAGTGCATTACACAGCTTAACATGGCTCATGTGGACCCACCCCTTTCTGCCCTCAACCTTCACTGCTGTCCTCGTAGTAAGTAGAACGGTCTTCGGCGATTTCCAGCGGGGCTCCAACGGACTTTTCCGGTCGAAGTTCCTTATGAGGATCAGATCACCTGGACGGACATCATGTGGCTTTACATCAGTGTTGTCAGGGAAGGCTGCGGCAACCTGTGAACGACATGATTGGAGTGCAGACATCAAGGAGGCAAGGTAATCTGTCAACATATTGCAATCAACATCAGTAATTTTCTTAGGAATGGGCGTCCCCCACATATTCGGTGGTCTACCAAAGACCACTTCGTACGGGGATAGTCCTGATCTCGAATGGGCAACCATCCTCATATAGAACAGTGCCACTGGCAGGGCGACTATCCAGTCGACCCCTTTCTCTTTACATATTTTAGCAAGTCGTGTCTTTAATGTCTGATTATGCCTCTCTACAAGGCCTGCGGCTTCGGGATGTCGGACACAATGGAATTTCCACTGGTATCCTAGCAATAAAGAAACTTCTTTCATTAATTCGGATGAGAATGGCTGACCGTTATCTGAGTACACGACACGAGGCAAGCCGTACCGTGGGAAGAATTCACGAACCAACTGCCTGGCAGTGGTCGGAGCAGTGTAATCTGGGACTGGGTATGCTTCGGTCCAACGGGACAGAGCACAAACAATTACGAGAACATATTTAAATCCTCGACAACGGTCCATCTGGATATAATCCATCTGGAGGACTTCAAAAGGGTGATCGGGAGGATGAAATCCACCTTGCTCTACAGGGACGCTTTTACCTGGATTGAACTGACAACAGATCATGCAAGTACGCACTTTCTGTTTTGCTGCTGCTCGTAAGTGTTTATTGTTCCAAAGATTTTGTAAACTGTCTAACATCGCTTTTTCTCCTAGATGTGCTGGACTATGTGCTGTATTAATCATGACTTGAACCATAGAGTCAGGGAGAAACCATGTAGATTTTCCCTTTGTCACCCATCCTTGATCTGTTTGGATCCCTCCTTGTTCAATCCATTTCTTTATTTCTTCTGGAGTAGCATGTGTCTGAATATCGATAACATCTAGTGTGGGATCCCTAACTGTCATACAGTTTGCCGGTCCTATTGTCTTTGGCATGTCAGTTGTCTGAGTGTGAGTCGATGCTGTATGTTTTGCTGTCTGGTCTGCCAGGTCGTTACCCTGGGAAACAGAATCTGTGACTTTAGTATGTGCTTTACACTTCATGACTGATATTCCTGAAGGCAGATGTATTGCTTCTAACAGTGCTTGAATGAGGGGACCATGTTGGATCTTGGCACCATGAGAGGTCAGAAAACCTCGTTCTTGCCATAACATGCCGAAGTCGTGTACAACTCCGAACGCATAACGGGAATCAGTGTATATGTTGACATTTCTGTTCTTGGCTAGTATACAGGCTCGGGTCAGAGCAATAAGCTCTGCTGCTTGAGCGGACAGTGTGTCAATACGATGTGTTTCTTTAACTTCAGTTTCAGTGGTCACTGCATACGCGGCCACTAATTCTCCTGTGTTTGTTCGCATACATGAACCATCCACATAAAGTGTCAGGTCTGGATTTGTCAAAGGAACATCTGTTAAGTCTCGTCGGGGCTTTGTTACTGCATTAATGACTTCTATACAATCATGCGGGCTGGATCTGTCATAATTGTAGGTAACAGTGTTGCGGGGTTCAGAATGCTGCAGCGTCTGATTTCTATGTGTGGCTGGAATAGCGTTAATTCGTAACCTGTCAGTCGTGCTATAGTCAAGTGTTGAGTCTGAGTTCTGTTTAAAAGAACCTCTACAGAATGTGGAACTTGTACTGTTAACTGATGTCCTAAAACAATTGAATCGCTCTGTCTTATTGCTAACGCTGTTGCTGCTACTGACTTTAAGCACGCAGGGAGTGCCTGGGCTACTGAGTCCAATGTACTTGAAAAATAAGCGCAAGGCTTATGTGAACCTGCTTGATCTTGAGTGAGGACAGACAATGCTGTACCATCATGTTCTGTAACAAAAAGTGTAAACGGTTTGCTGTAGCATGGTGTCGCTAAAACTGGTGCTTGACATAATGCTTTCTTTAATTCCTCAAAGGCTTGTGTATGTTCCTGAGTCCAAGGGAGGGCAGTCGAAGTTGCTGCCTCCTGCGTCGTTAACTGGATGAGTGGTTTAGCCAGAAATGCATATTGAGGAATCCATTGTCTGCAGTACGAGGTGAGGCCTATAAAGGCCCGCACTTCCTTTTGTGTCTGGGGTCGTGGCATATTTACAATTAACTGAATGCGATCGGGAGTGAGCTGTCTCCCCACTTTGGACAGCAAGTGACCCAAGTACACAACTTGCTGAACACAGAATTGTAGCTTCGAAGGAGACACCTTGTGTCCCTTGTCTGCCAGGAAATGTAAAACTGTCAGTGATGCTTGTTCACATTCGGGCTCACTTCGTGCGGTGATCAGCAGATCATCGACGTATTGCAGTAAAGCGGTGTTAACTGGCATTTGAATACAATCTAGTTGTCTTTTCAGTGCTTGACTATAGATGCTGGGGCTTTCTGTGAATCCTTGAGGTGCGCGGGAAAATTTGAAGCTTCGTCCATTTAAACTGAATCCGAAGAGATATTGGCTTTCTGGATCAATAGGTACACTGAAGAAAGCGTTCTTGAGATCAATTACAGTAAAGAACGTTGCTTCTGAATCAATAGCAGTCAATAGGGAAGAGATATCGGGGACCACAGGGTACTGTGGTACAATACATTTATTCAGTTCTCGAAGATCAATCACCAGCCGATATACTGGCGGTGCATTGGGGTCGGTACGTTTAAGAATTGGAATGATAGGTGAATTACAGATATTGGAGTCGGTCTCTACGACCACTCCTTGTGCTATGAGCTCTTCAATGATTTCCAGTAAAGCCACTACAGCATCGGGTGGTAACTTGTATTGTCTGATTCGTGGTAGTACAACTCCTGTCTTGAGTGTAACACGGTATGGGGTGATATGCATACAACCTACATCAGTTGGGCCTTTTGCCCACAGGTGATCTGGTACATTTTTTAATCTGACATCGAATTCTCGCAACACATAATGACCCTTGAAATCCCGTAGAAAGAGTCTAACTTCCTCCGGGGAACAGCAGATTATAGCTCCTAGAGCCTTCAATGTTTTAATTCCTAACAGATTTTCTGGGCATGATTTCGTAAGTAACAAGTCTGTAACTCGTGATAATGGACCCACAGCCAAGGGTACCGGTTCTGATACTTCATTTACAATGGGTTGTCCTGAAAAACCAAGGGAAACATTCTGTGAGCCTGAGAGGGGTGCCCCTGGGACTTCATTATGACTGATTGTGGTGCGGCTTGCCCCTGTGTCAATTAAAAACTTTCTGTCTTTTCCCAATACTTGACTGTGTACATAAGGACCTTCTTGATCTACAGGAATTTCAATAAGAGGCAAGCCAAATTCCCTCTCTAGGCTGTTTCATGTGTATCGTTGATACTCAGGGTAAGCAGATTGGGCATACTGGTACATCTGTTGAGAAACTTGTTGAGTCGTGGCAGTGGGCTGTGGTACCGCTACTGTCTGTGCTGTATGCGATGAAGCATGCGTAGGCTGTGTATTCTGCATGGGCTGTACATTCTGTGAAGTCTGTTGCTGAACCTGATCTTGTCTAGGTGGATGCGGTCTCTCTTTAGTTTTACCTGTTGCTATGTTATGTTTCAGAACTGGACATTCATGTACGTAGTGACCTGGCTGCTTGCAATAGTTGCATGTCCCTTTAACGGGACCTGCGGCGTGACCTGTCTGGTTCGTACCCTTTCTGTTTCCGTCGGTATGGACCGACTGGGCTACTAACATTTTCATTTTCGTGTCTTTCATACGTTTCTGTTCCTGTTCCTGTTCTTCTCTAATTCTATTCTGATGGTATTGTAACATTTGTAACATCTGGGATGGCGTATTTGCTTGCCATGTACTCTCAACCTTGTATACACGATTCTTGACTGCTAACAGGGAATTCTCAACTAACTTTGATACAAAAAGATGCGGGTATGATTCGCTACTTGGTTTAAGACCACTATTAATAATAAAACATTTCTCGAATCTTGAATAAAAGTCACTAGTATCTTCCTCGGGTTTCTGTTTACATGCTGAGATTGCATCCCAGTCTTCTTTTCTAGTTGCCAATAATCTTGGCAGAACCTGTACTATTAAACCTGGTAATGCTTTAGTTTTGTCCCCAAGGCCTACCCCTGGGACACGTTTATTCTCTTCGTCTTCTATTTCTGCCCATACAATCTTTTTCTCTCCCACCTCCCATTCCTTTTCCTTTAGTTTCTCGTAGATGCCAGTGGGCAGCAGTACCTTTAACATTTTCATGATATCATCATATGTGTAATCCCCCATCAGTAACATGTCTTTAAGCTCTCTGTGAAAACCTGCAGGGTCTTTATCATGGCTCGGGACTAGTTTCTTCATTTCTAACAGTTCTAACTTGGTCAGTGGCGTGTGTACATATACACGTTTCAAGAGATTGTCCGCACCCATAACTGGGTGTACTTCTCGTAAGGGGTTCTGACTTTCAATGCCACTCAGGCATTGCATGTGATACGTTTTCCTTTCTGGGGGCGGGGCAGGAACATATTCAGAGCTTATGAAAGTGTTATATCTATGTCGCTGTTCTAGAATTATTTGTATTAACTTGGTACTTAAACCTCTCCATCTATCCATGAGCAGTGCTTCTAATGTTTCGTGTAAGGGACCTGGATCAGAATGTTGGTTTCTGTATTTCGTAAGGAGGTGCTGAATCATGTATACACCTGCTAGTTTCTGTTCGTCTGGGGAGAGGTTCAGAAATGTCTGCGCTAATGTATCATCATTATACATATCCGGATTTTCAGCCCATAATATGGCTGACCGGGCTAGTTCTTGTTCATCCATCGAATTGAGTATGTGGTACCCCACTCGGTCTCGGAGTCTTTTATCAGTCTCCTGGAACTGGTGTTCAGAAGAATTCGGGTTTGTTAAGGCAGAGAGGAAAACTCTCTTGCTTTCCGGACGGATACCTTTCCTAAGGTAAGTTCCCTTACCTACATACGCTATAGTATCTGTAGTCTTTTCTGGTTCTTCAAGTTCTTCTTCCTCCTCGGAGGAAGCCTTTTCTTTCTCTTTTTGGTGTATCTCTATTACTGCCTTTCTAATTTTCTTGTACATACTGGCTATGCAAGTTCCCCTATCGTGTTTTCCTACAGATATATTTTGACCCCACTTGTTTAGTGCATCTAATTCACTCTGATCTGTCCCAGGCCTGTCTCGTTCTCTTATTAGGCAATTTATGAAAAAACGTAGTATCTGTGCTTGAACGTCAACTTTCTGTTTCTCCATGGCCTCCTGAATACTGTCAGGGTCTTTCCCCGTCTGAACAAACTCATATATTCTATCTAGGCGCTCCTTCATTCTTACATAGCAGAGCAGGAAATCAGTAGCAGATCTTAACCGTAGTGATGCCATCATCATTACATTGTCTTTACCGGGTACTGGATCATATCTGCAAACTGAAAGGTTTTCCTTGAATACATCAAGGCTGGGAGACTTGAACGTAAAAGGGCTCCGCAAGTCCCTGAGCTGTAACCTGCGTGTCAATGGCGGGGTGTGTAGACCCCCGGTCGCACCCCCTGAGGCGGAAGCTTGGGCATCTTCTCTCGGCGGAGTCTGTATCTGAACTGGAACTTGTCTTTTAGTAGGATCAGGTAGAAGTGGTTTCGGTAGATCAACTTTAAGTGCGGGAAGTGGTGGAGGTGGAGGAACAGGAGCTTTCTGTTGTGGTACTGGCGGAATTTGATCTTGGGGCGGGTTACCACCCCCGTCCCTGTCGTTTGGCAGGGCGCGGACAGGCAGATTGGTGTAAGCGGGTGCTACATCCTCTAGATAGGAATTCAGGAATATGTCTTTAGTAGTCTTATGCATTACTTTAGTTGGAACTAATGGTGGCGGTAGATTTTTCGGTATTTCAGAAATGGCCTCAGGCGAACCCTCAGCCGCGAGATACATACCGTTCACGAGGTTATTTCGTGCGCGGTCTACTTGCTCTGTTTTTACTCGGATCCCCTCGGTAACTAACTCGTTTTCTTGGGCCTTTTCTGATTCTTTAAGTCTGTCTTCTCTACGTAGTGCTTTTTCAGCACGCTTATGCGATTCCTTACGCCAAAACTCTATGGCGTCTTTCTGAGATTGTCTGGCTTTCTTTTTCCATAGTACTTCCTCCACCTTCATGATGCACTCAGCATCCCATGTTCCGTTAACAGGCCATCTGTGTCTTTCGTCTAGGTGCTTAGTATAGTCGGCCCATAACTCTAGAAATAATATGGCGTCTATGCCATGCTTGTGGTACATGAAGTTTCCTGGAGTGTCCCTAGGGGGATAGGAATTGCTTCCTCTAGTATCCCTTTCCTAGTTCCTATCTGCTTTAATTTATCGAAAAACGGCATCTTGTTTACTTAATACTGAATGCTCAATCCTTATTACTTAATACTGAATACAGCTAGCTATACAAGAACACAACAATGCACATTTAAAAACGGTCACATTCATACCACGACATTAATCACATGAAAAGACATTTTTGAAACATATATGACTACCCCCTATACTAGATGTACTGCTAAACAGTACAGATACACTGGTAAACAGTGCAGAACTTCAGAATACTAGATATACTGCTAAACAGTACAGATACACTGTCTAAAAAACAGTGCAGACCAGACTTGTGTACCCAAACCCGTCTAGATACGTCCCAGCAATGGTACTCACCGGGAAGCACGGAAACAGAAGGCCTCGGAAAACTCGACTGGACTGGACTCGACTTCGGAAAACTTCGGAAAACTTCGGAAAACTTCGGAAAACTGGTGGGCCTCTTGACACCTCGGACCTTGCTTCTTTCGGCTAGGCTCTGGTCGGGATCCTCCGCACTCCTCACCGCCTCGTCTGGGTACTGATCGCAGTCTTCGTCACCTCCGTGGGCCAGAGGGAGATGCAGGAAATCCTGCCGGTACGCGTAGTTTCCTTCTAACTGATGGCAGGGGACAGAGCTTGCAACGCACCAACCGGCGCGTGAGGTGGGGGGCGGGGTCCCTGTTCGGGCGCCAAAATGATGTAAATATATAATTTACCGTCTTAATTTCTATGCAGGTAAGTACTTAATCAATAATAACTCAAATCGGAAAGAAAAAACCAGAGTCCGTGGTGTTAGAGTTCTTAGGGGTTTTATTCCTCAAAAAGGAATGGTCAAGACCAGAATATCATGTTCTTCCCACCGCAGGGGTGGAAGAAGGGATAGAGCGCTACATTTTATTGACAGCACATAGCTTATATACTTAATTCATGTCATAGAAAACAGTACAGTAGGCGTAACAGCTGAGAGAAGACAAGATAACAGTTTCCACGTGTTACTAGTACGTAATCAGAAGGCGTGGACTAGGCGTGAACTGGAGGTGTGTGCTAGAAACGTCACAGGTAGGTGCCACTAGGGGGTGGCACTAAACAGAAATGTTGCAATGTCAGCAGAAATCGGAAGCTTGGATGCGCGCGCAGCTGCATGACGTGTGATTGACGTGAAACTGGAGGGTGCAGGGGACTTGACATTTACACTGACGGAAAGAGACAGAAGTCTGGCATGTCAGATCAACTTGTACTTCTATCATATCTGATATCTGATGTTTGGGAACCATATTATCTGGACGGAAAGGTCTCTGGGGCAGAAGCTATTCTATACTGACTGTGAGTGCGTGTATAAGCGCCTAAGTGTCTGCATGAGAAGCGTGGGGCATGGGGCCTTCCATGGGAGCATGGTAACAGAGGCTGTGAATTACTTGCACGGAGACAGGTCGGCCCTTTGGCCCCGTAGCTGAGGGGGATGTTTACTGAAGCTAGTAGGCAGGAATGTATTTTCGAGGAGCGGAACAGATAACTCGAAGGTTATAGTCAGTCTTGGCAGGCAGCAGGCTGAGCTGAGCGCCGTGGGCCGCGCTGGAAGTAAGTCAGAGTTCACTGGTACAGAGGCAGCCTGGGCTGAGGCTTTTAGAGTCAGAAGCCAGGGAAAAGGCTCGATGGCAGAAATTCAGGGCCTACCTTGCCAGAGCTGAAAAACATGTAAGGTACACTACAAAAAGACGTTGGCATAGCATACTTAGGAACGGACTATTTAATCCATTCAGGGTGGATCTGAAAGAGGACATGTTAACGTTGGACGCAAATGTATTTGAGTCTTCACAGCTGACACAGGAGGGAAGTTACATGCACTTTAAGCTGGTACATAGAGACGGTGGGGTACGCGCTAGGGAACACGACTTGACCAAAAATTTATATTTCCTCAAGTACTAGGATGCTCAACAAAAGAATAATGTAACCACTTAGAAAAATCATCAACGAGAACAATCAAAAACCTATTCTCCCAGCCAAGACAATCATAGGGTCCAGAAAAGTCAATCGAAAGCCTTTCCCATGGACCAGTAGGAGCCTCACAAACTGACAAAGGTTCAGTAGACACCTTCCAATGCTTGTCAGACCTGACACACACGACACAGTTGTTGATAAACTTCTCAACAGAGGTATCCAATCCAGGCCACCAATAGTGAGACTTAAGTATCCTCTTTGTACCAGAAACATCAGGATGTCCAGAATGTGCCAACCTGACAATCTTTTCCCTAAGGGTACCAGGTGGAACAAATAATTCATTCCTCAACAAAATACAATTTTCAATTGACAACTCATTTGCCACTTGTGCAAAACTCCTTAAAGGAGATTCAATATTTTTAATGGAGGGCCATCCATTAACAACATAAGACTTGACCTTAGCTAACAAATTATCTTTACAAGCATGATCATTCCATTACAGCACATCAATGCCAAAATTGCTAGACTCCACAGCATCCACAGCAGCTACCACACACTCATGCTGATCAGTGACTCCATCATCAGAATCACAAAGTGGAGGTAACCTAGATAAACAGTCAGCAGCAAAATTCTCACCACCAGGAATGTGCTGAATCTCAAAATTAAATTCCTGCAGTCTTGCAACCAAGCGAACCAACCTGGAGGAAGTGCTACCACTCCTCACGCCATCCATCATATAGACTAACGGTTTATGGTCCGTCACCAAAACAAAAGGCCTACCCCACAAACAAATCTTCAACTTCTTCACTGCCCACACACAGGCAAGAGCCTCCTTTTCTATAGTGCTATAATGAACCTCAGCACCTCTAACAGCCCTTGAAAAAAATGAAATAACTCTCTCCTTGCCATCAACCATCTGCGTAAAAACAGCTCCCACACCAATTGCGCTAGCATCAACAGTTACAAAAAACTTCCCCTCAGGATCAAAAGTTTTAAGACCCGGGGCATTGGCGATAAATTTGATGACACCCTGAAAAGCAGAATCATGGACATCAGTCCAAATGAATCTAGCACCTTTTTTAAGTAATTGTCTAAGAGGCTCGACAACCAAAGCATATCCTTTAACAAATTTAGCGTAGTATTCTCCTAACCCAAGAAAGGAATGTAAAGCATCCTTGTTCTGAGGCTTGCTGGCAATTTCAAGATTACTAATAATATCCTTTTTAGGAAAAATCCCTTTCTGAGTGATTTTATGACCCAAATAGTCAATTTCTTTAACAAGAAATGTACATTTCTCCTTGCTCACAGTCATGCCTTTGCTGCTAAGGATTTTTAAGACAGTTTCCAAAGTGACATTGTGTTCATCAATAGACTTTGCAAAAATTAAAATGTTGTCTTGAAAAGACTGGACACCTTCCACACCATGGAACAAATTTTCAATTAATTTCTGGAAAACGCTGGCAGCCGATGCCAGGCCAAAAGGCATCCTCAAGAATCTAAATAACCCAAACAGAGTTATAAACGCGGTTAGATCTTTAGAATCCTGATCCAGAGTGACTTGATGGTACGCTGCCTTTAAATCAATAATTGAAAAAAAAATTGCTCCATTTACAGCAGCCAACATTTCCTGTATTCTGGGCAAAGGATATGTTTATACTACAATGTTTTTATTGAGAGATCGAAGATCTACACACAGCCTAATCTCTTGATTCTTTTTAAGGGCAATAACGATAGCCGAAACCCATTCTGAGCTATCTGTAGGTTCTATGATACCTTGAGAACAGAGACCATCCAAATGCGACTTAAGCTTGCCTCTCACACCCAAAGGTACCATGCGAACTTTATGTTGTACGGGTAAAGCTCCTTTTTTAAGTTTGATCCTGTGTGAAAAGCCTTTGACCTCACCCACAACATCTTCAAAGACACTCTTATACTTATTGAGACTAGGAGAAATAGGCTAATCTAAAGAAATACTGTTAACAGGCATTTCTCTCAACTGAATAGGATGATCAGAACCAGGGCATAAATTAATGCCAATCTTACCAAGATCATACCATCCAACAATGTTCTGCCCATCAATTGCAACATAAATTTTGGTAAAAATGACACGGGACTCAAATTTTAGCGAATCTTCAAAGAAGCCTAGCATTTTGATCTTAAAATTACCAAAAGCTTTAGGATTGATATCAGATTTGGCCAGTTTGACACCTTTCCATTTCTCATAAAAGAAAACATCTGATAAAATGGTCACAGGCGAACCGGAGTCAGCCATAGCTTCAAAGGCAATTTTCCCAACATGAACTATCCCTAAGGGAGATTTAAAGGGAAGGGAAACACTATTTATGTGACTATCAAAGGAATCATCATAAATAGTAATGACCAAATTCTCCAAATCATCATGAACACAAGAAACACTGGTAACAGCGGAGTCAGATCTACCACCCTTCCTTTGAATCCTACAAGAAGATGCAAGATGGCCAATCTTACCATACTTAGTACATTTTCTCTTGAGGGCAGGACAATCTGGAGAATTCGCCAAATGTGCCTTTGAGCCACACCTAAAACAGCTTAACATTCTACCAGTCTGAAAATTACTCTTACTACGCATTTGAACAGCACAAACAGAGGTGTCATTAGTACTCTTATTTTCACTAGCAGCAATGACCTTAGAAGACTAAATAGATCTTTCAATCCCTTTGGCCAAATCAATTACTTCTGCCAAGGTAGGATTGCGACAAGCTAAAAGTCGTTCTTGTACTTTTTTAGCTGCACAATTAAAAACAAATTGATCCCTTAGAGCAGTATCAACATAGGCACCAAATTCGCAGTTTGCAGCTAATACCCTCAGAGCCGCTATATAATCCTCAACGGATTCATCTGCTAGCTGTTTCCTCTTATGAAAAGAATGTCTTTCAATCATAACGTTAGGCTCATCTTCAAATTTTTTTCAAGTCAACAACAGCTTCAACGAAAACATTTCACCCATCACCTCCATCAGCTGGTGGTGCAATAGGTATAAGGTTCTTGAAAATCTCAATAGCAGCTGTGCCTAAATAACTGAAAAGAATGGTTTTCTTCCTTTCCGCAGAAAACTTAGTGCCATCAATAGCAACAATATAATTTTCAAAAGTGTCAAACCATTTTTTCCACCTTAACTTCGGTTTTCCTGGTATTTGTAAAAATATAGATAGTTGATTGCAGATTTGAGATGAAGCCATTTCAATCACCTATATAAATAACCAGTGAAACTGAAAATATTATAAATGCAGGACACAATAGCAAACGAATAACAATGTACTTCTCAGAACAAATGAAGTGTGCACATCACTGAAGTAAATAAGAAAGTGCACTTGTCAAAATAAATAAAGTGTGCACATCACTGAAGTAAATAACAATATGCACTTCTCAAAGCAAATAAAGTGTGCACATCACTGAGAATAAGAGGTAAAGTGTGCACATCACTGAAGTAAATATAGTGTGCACATCACCAAAGTAAATATAGTGTTGAAGAAGGAATCAGCTTACCACACCTTCAGTTTCCGATATTGAGAATAAATATTTTCAAGTAAAAGTGAACGAATCACTGAATTCGCAAGAAATTCCCATGAAATTGAGTTTAAACAGCCAGTTGTAGCTTAACAGGCGTCGGAATAAATTTGCTGCCAAGACTGCACAGTAAGCGCTGACGCCGCTAGTACAGAACAGGTGATCGTCGGAAATCAAGTTCAAAATGGCCGTGAGCTTGCGTGCTACGTTGCGTTCCAAATGCGTTTCAGCAATTGGAAAAAAAAACTTAAAATGGCCGTGACATTGCGTGCTCTAGGCGCTACATTTCAAGGAAGGAATGCGTTCCAGAAGTCCGTTGTAAATGACGGACGTCATCAGTCTGGAAACGATGATGAACGCAGGCAGACCAATTGACAGAGGGACACCTCTGCAAAAGCAACTCGAAGTGTTCAAATTATTTAAAATTACAGTACCTTGGAAGTCCAGAGAGAACACAACTGTCAACGCACAAGTGTCAAAAGCCTCACGAACTGCTCCAGAAGAGGATCACATGTCGGTTCGTTTCTTTAAAATAATTTAAATTAAAATTTAAAAGACGCTTAGCATCGCAGTGGGTCCAATTATGTCCTCGTCGCCATTGTAAAAAGCGGAGGAGGCAGGAGTAGTTTAAAGAAGGATTTATTTCAAGTTAAATCCTAGGACCCACTGGAGCACAGAGCAAAGCGTCTAAATCAGATCAGCTCCAACCGCTTCTCTGATTCAAAACACAGCTCACAAAACATTACCCATTACATAGGTAACACTCTACAAATAAACAGTACCAGAAGTGACATGTTAAAACTCCAACATAGAAAGAGAAGAAGGATATTACCACAGATGGGTTGGGGGGAGGGGAGCAGAAACTGGTGCAGTGAGGGAAGAAAAAAAGGGAGGGAGTGATGAGAAGTTTGAAAAAAAGCTGTGAAGTTGCTAGCGCTCACAGCGTCATAGCCCTTTTTTAAAATGAAGAAATAGTACCTGAATCACAACGTATGCAGTGGATGGCCAGCAGAGGGACACTAATCAAACTTAATTAATTTGTGCTTGGTCCATGTACCTCAAAAAGAAAAAAAAGTGACACATGGCAAGCACTGCCCAGTTAAAAGGCAGCAAAGAAGAATGGCAATGATGCCAACAAATGGTAAGCAATGGGCGGGAGCAAAGAAGAGTGATGATGATGCCAACGAATGGTAAGCAATGCCCAGGTTCCAAGCCCAATATTGAACACATAAGTCTTGCAAGCGGAAGCGCTTTCGCTAGCACGCGCTCACACATGATTGACCTAAAAATAAGGAAAGGTGTTCGCTTGTTCGGGGCATTGGCTCTAGCTGTAATGCAGGCCCTCTACTGAGCAAGGTCATTGGCATTTGCGGTAAGACATACCCTCTGATAGGAAAGGAGGAAGTACTGTCATTTCTCCAGGGCATTGGCTCTCGTTGTAAGGCAAACCCTCAAATAGAAAACAATAAGGTATGGGTAATTCTTCCGGCATTGTCTCTCTGATAAGACAAGCCTCCAATTGAAAATGATGTGGTGTGGTTAATTCTTCAGGGCATTGCCTCTATGGTAAGACAGGCGCTCTCAAATAGAAATGTATGAAGTATGGTTAATTCTCCAGGGCATTGGCACTCGTGTTAAGACAAGTCCTCTAATTGAAAATTACGAGGTATGGTCAATTGTTCAGGGCATTGGGTCCTGCAGTAAGACAGGCTCTATAATAGAAAAATAGGAAGTGTGTCCTGTGCTCCAGGGTATGAAATCCTTCAAGAATGACAGACCCTGTGATAGAAAAGGAGGCGGTCCGGTCGCTGCTACGGGGCCTTGGCTCTCACAGTAAGACAGGCCCTCTGATAGAGAAGGAGGAGGCAGCATCCTTTATAAAGAAGGCTGAGCCCTTGCTAAGCCCACCCTCAGACACAGTGGAGCCGCTTCACAGAACTAATCTGAGATAAAATCCTAAACATACTACTTTTGGTATTCACAGAAAGCATTTAGTAGGAGTCCTAACTTTACTACTACTAAATGCCTTTTGTGAATACCAAAAGTAGTAAGTTTAGGATTTTATCTCAGATTAGTTCTGTGAATCAGCCCCAGAGAGTCTGATTCTTCATTATAAAGTCTGGGTCATTTTACAGTCCCTTTGATAGTTCAGCTTCTACCATCAGACAGTAGCTCTGGATTCAGTGGGCGCTTCACTGACTCAATATTTACTCTTGCTGGCATTGATTCTTGCTGGCAATATATATTTTTGCGTGGACAACCTGATGGTCATCCCAAACCTAGGATTTAATGGGTTATTTTCATATTCCGAGTTTGGAACAACTGTTCCCCTAGACCCCTCATGTCAGAAGGCAAACCCTACCCTGGTTCTCTTCTCCTTCCTACCTACCCTGCTGGAGGTTCAGTCAGGTCTCTTCAGCATTTAATGGCGCCCTGAAGCCTCTGACACAGCATCAACCTTGCCTTCGCCCTGGGGCTTCCTTCCAATAACTTGACCAATGTGCATCCTAAGGACCAGATCAGAGATTAGGATTTTTCTATCATTAAATCAGCTCCATTATTTACCTCGATACTCTGACTGATATTGGTTTTATATACATGGGGTGCGGGAGGCTGACATTTACAATTTACTTCTGCATTTATCGATGCCCAGTTTGGGATCGCCACATAAACTTGCTACCTGCCTTGGTACGGAGTTCACATATCAGCTGCTTTCAATGGGGCCGATTCACAGAACTAATCTGAGACAAAATCCTAAACTTACTACTTCTGTCATTCACAGAAGGCACGTACGACTTTCGGTATTCACAGAAGGCATTTAGGAGTACTAAAGTTAGGGGGCCCGATTCACAGAACTAACTTAAGACAAAATCCTAAACTTACTACTTTTGGTATTCACAGAAGGCATTTAGTAGTAGTAAAGTCAGGATTTTGTCTTAAATTTGACTTAAGGTAGACTTAAGACAGACTTAAGACAAAATCCTAACTTTACTACTACTAAATGCCTTCTGTGAATACCAAAAGTAGTACGTTTAGGATTTTATCTTAAGTTAGTTCTGTGAATCGGGCCCCACATTCTTAACTTTACTACTCCTAAACAGACAAAAAACCTAACTTAATGAATTTCGGAATTTACAGAAGGCATTTAGGAGTAGTAAAGTTAGGAATCCTAATTTTAGTACTCCTAAATGCCTTCTGTGAATACCGAAAGTCGTAAGTGCCTTCTGTGAATACCAGAAGTAGTAAGTTTAGGATTTTGTCTCAGATTAGTTCTGTGAATCGGCCCCAGTGAGTTCAGGTGAGCGGCAGGAGGCTTCGCCCCTGTAGACTCACCGATCACACCCCTTTCTGCTGCTGTGATGTTGCTGGTAGATGCTGCTGCTGCGGATCTAGGAGCACCTGGAGCCAAACAAACCTTTTGATGGTCTTTGGGCGGGTTTTCATCCCGCCCCACTGCGGTACATAATTTCTTCATGTTTTCTCAGAATGAATGTTATTTTCTGTTCTAGACAACCCAGGGAAGGTCTCTGATGCTGACAGGGCCTCTACCCTAGTTTTACCTAGTTTATCAGTAACATCAAACAGTGCTGAATGCTACATCCAGTTTGACAGAGAGGCGGGTCAGGAGAGGGGAGGCACCGTCCATTAGCAGCTCTCATACTTTGGTACAGATTGGTGCTGGCTGTTCAACCCCTTCAACCACCGAAAGAACCATACTGTGGTTTTCGCGCTTCCATAGGCTGTTGTTCAGATGCTGAGCCCCCTGTTTAGCTCATCGAGTCATCAGGCTCTCACCGCTGCATGTATCTCCAAGACATAAATATAATTCTCCAATGGCCGGGAAACCTGGGGACATTCACTACCAAGATCCAGTGATGTGCCGTGTGAGTTCATGATTGGATGGACAGTGACTGGCTGAACCTAAACATGAGTAAAACTGAGGTTACGATCATCATGGTCATCCGCAGCTGCCCTACATTGATGAGGAACCATATTTTCACCTGATGAGCTGGGTGATTGTCCTAAACTGAGCTCTGTGATGAACATTTATGGAGCCACAGTGCATGCTGTGCTTTCACAAGCTCAACAGGTCCCTTTGTATGTTCAGAGTGTCGTTGTAAGGTAATACCTTATGATGCATCGTCGCTTGCCTCACCCCTGGTGGCTGTATTTTAATGGTCACTACATTTGTTGCATGGAACAGGACTTAGGGAATGTCTCCTATGTAGGTATTCATGTATTCCTGTGTCATTGGACAAGGGGTCCCAGCCATTCACTCGCACAACACCTCCTTTTAACTCACTCCATTGGTTATCTGTGCCATCCAGGGTGACAATCAAAGCTCTTCGTGTGGTGCACTGTGCCCTCGCTGAGGGCACCACGCTGTTTATCAGAGCATCCTGCAGCAATGCACACTTTTCACGCCCTGTGCTGCTATGATCAGGGATCTTCCCTTCGTCGACCCTTTAGAAGGTAGCGTGAAAGGGACTGCGCCTCCTCAAAGCTTCCTACCTGGTTCTGTATTCGCTGCAACAGACAGTTCATTTGCATATTACTCGCGTCCAGTTTGGACCGGTTGTAAAGACATTCATCTTCTGCCTGTGGTAAACAAGTTACCTGTTTGCTCTGCTCTCAGGTGTGGCACTTGTCTCTTGTCGTAGAGATCATTAGAGTGCAAGCGCTTCACCAAGACACAACTGCCCTCTCTACGAGGCAGAGTGTCTGAGAGCTATGTGGCCTGGAAGGAGAAGCCACCGGGGGTTCTGAAGATTACAGGTGCTAGTGGAGGTGAAGACCCTTCCTTTGACAGCAGCGGTCAGACTCTTTATGCAGGAATTGAGAAGACGCCACTGGTTTCAAAGAAGATCCCTTGGTTAACCAGCCCACCTGGTAGAAGGATGACCCATGTAGATCCACAGAGAGTGACAGCTGAGATTACACAATGCCCCCTGTGGTCCGGCCATTTCTCCCTCTGAAGCTTTACCTTGGAGAGAAACAACCCTTAATGCCCTTTGCAAATTCAAAGGATTTTGAAATTGCATTTTCTGCTGTAGCCATATTTAATCACTTCCACCTATTTGACATTTTGCACTGAACAGCAAGATTGTGCCTTCTGTGATTTACATAAGGGAGGTTATAAGTATTCGCGTCTACTGAATCCTCACAAATTTGGATGGTCTGTTCCTAAATATGTCCGCCAGCCAGAGATGAGATGAGCCTGACCATGCACATGCAGAGGAGATGCTAGTCGCGACTGGTAGAACACGTCTTCTTAGAAGGCTGATGTGACCTCTCCCTGATCATCCTATCTGCCATTCTAATCTCTCTTATTCAATATTTAAACGTACAAACCATTTCTGCATTCAAACAGTATTACCACTATGGTAGAAAATGAAGCTGCACTTTTAAGGTCTGTTTCCCCAAAGTGTTTCTCCATACATTCTCAGATTTGGATGTGGACAAGGTCATATTTGGGGGAGCTGGAACACTGCCCTGCTTGGCTTTCATTGAACCCTTGTGTGACCTACACAGAGTCATAGTCTATGACAGCAGCCCTCTACTTTACCAAACCAACATATCATGAGTCAGCCATCTTTACTCAAGACAGGAGCCCTCTCAATTACAACCAACATAACTTGAGCAGCCCTTGCTTACCAAAGCCTGACAGCAGCTGTCTTCTTTTAACCAACCTGACTTATGCAAGAGAGGTGCCCTCCCCTTTACACCCCCACCTTCTCCATACATACTTATGACAGGAGCCCTCTCAATGTCAACCAACATAACTTGAGCAGTCCGTGCAGCCGTCTTCTTTACCCAACCTGGCTTATGCAAGAGAGGCGCCCTCCCTTCTTCACCCTCGTACATACCCATGACAGGAGCGCTCTCAATGACAACCAACATAACTTGAGCAGCTTGTGCAGCCGTCTTCTTTACCCAACCTGGCTTATGCAAGAGAGGTGCCCTCCCTTCTTCACCCTGGTACATACCCATGACAGGAGCCTTTTCCTTGGATGCAAATCCCTTCTCCATCAAGGACTTCATGATCCAGCTCAAGGCCACTGTGGACTGGAACACCTGCAACAACAAAAATCAATACAAAATCATTATTTTTTTAGCATCCACGCTGGACAAAAAAAAACATCCGCTAATTGGACAAGAGTAATGAACGAGCATAATCTTGAGGGATCGAATGGGAACGGAACAGACAGGTAGGGATAGACAATACTATCAGCAGGACTGGTCACAAGTGAAGCATATAAACTCATATGGTTAGTGAGTTTCCATTTTTTTTATCCCTTTTCATTGTTAAATTACATTATGTTCTGATTGTGTTTTTATTTATTTATCTCTTTCCATTGTTAAATTACATTATTTTCTATGTACCCAGCCTTTCAGAATTCTTACACGAATGCGCATTATCTTGGGGAATCACACTGTAGATTGCCTATACTTGGAATCAGGCAGCAGCAGACCAGACCATTCCTGAGGTTTTGAGGGCAATGTTCTCGCTATCAGTTGCTCTTTGGGTATTTGGCAAGGGGTGACACTGTTTCTTGTGTGTGATATAAGATTTAAAGAGACCATTGTAATTCAACTATGTTCAAGCTGAGCTGGTAAGTGTGCAGCCTCCCCCAACTGTTCCTAAACTATTTGATATTGCAATGTTGTCCAAGAGTTACTTTTACTGTTTATTCTTTCTATTTTATTCTTGAGTCCGATTCATGTAACTTTATTGCAGAAAATTCTTTTGTAATGATATGCATCTAATATTGTGAACTGTGTATTGACACCCTTATTCTCTCAATAAAACTTTTCTGAACTTAAAAAAAGTGTGCAGCCTAACCTCAATATGTCAAACTGAACTAGACATGTACAAAAAAGTGATGGACTGAATGCTTGACTGGTAAGTACTCAGTGCTACATCCCAGGCCATCATTATCTTGCACACCATGCCACCTCAGTTTGGACCCAGCCATAGGGAGATCAGTCTTGACCCTCCTCTCATGTGAACAGTCCAGCCCAAACTGCCATGCCAATTTCTCTCTGTACCAGAACACAAGCAACCCTGGAGGACCAGTTTCATCCTAGTCATGGGCTTATTAGTCAGGTATAGATTGGTTCCAGTGACACCGTGTGCACGGGACCCACGTCTGGGCATACCCTTTCCACTTAGAGCACCTCATTAAAATATAGAAAGAAAAGGATGGATATACTTTAGTGTGACTTCAATATGGCAGCAAAATAGTAGGGACTACACAGACTAAGGACAATGTAATGTCCCACAAAATTGTCTTTCCTGATATTATGTTCTTTACTTGTAAACCATGATTACATTGTACGACTGCAACCTGTAGGCTACTGAGCTTTCTACACCGCATTCCAAGCTCTCATTATCCAATTTTTTATTAGAATACTATTTAAATATATAAATGAATTCTTTACTTGCAACATTTGAACAATGTATTTCTGATTTCCTATAAAGAACTCAAAAACCACTAAAGGCCTCAAATTCACCTAAACATTCTACGCTACTGTTTACTGTGATTTAAGAAACATTTCCAGTGTTGATTGTTTCGTTCGCCGTAGTATGCCACATATCAGTAGACAAGGTATATTCCTAACAATAAAACCTATTGATAAAAACAAAAAGGTGCTTACAGAAAAAAAGGAAAGCTATTTACCTTTTGTAACGCTATTTCTGGTGGAAACATAATTTCCCCACAGATTTATCACCTTCTGAACATTCCTTACGGGCTTCAGAGGGGGACAGGAAACTTTTGTCCTAGCAAGAACTCACCTACTCTGCCCGGCACAGCAGATTTTGATACAGAGAACCGTCGGTCTCCCTTGGAGAGTATACATCAGAACCCTTCGGCTTGCCCTGTGGCAATCCACAAGGGTCTTCTCTGAGTCCCGCCCTCCTTAATTTTATTTATTTATAAAGTTTTATATAACGCAAACAAGATCCCGAGGGTTCGGCCAGGTTAATTCGCTCCATCAAATTTTCTACAAGTTCCTATGCAGATGATAAACAAATAGTGGCATCAATTTCAAGTGACGTCGAAGACACCACCAAACGCTTCAACTGCATGAGCGAAGTGGTCAGATGGATGACAGAAAACTGCTCAAGTTGAATTCAGAGAAAACTGAGGTCCTCTTTTTGGGGAAAGGGACCCCAATCTGGAACACGTCTTGGTGTCCCCAACATCTGGGCCCCCTCCCCCGGCCAGCCCATAAAGTCAGGAACCTAGGAGTAATCTTCAATGTGCATTTTAAATTATCAGATTAACAAGCTCACCTCCTCCTGCTTTGCTATTAAGAAAGGTTCTCCCACTCATTCCGTTTGAGCTTCAGAATCCGATGATCATTGCCCTGGTGCTGTCCAGGTTAGATTACTGTAATTCTCTTTATATGGGCAGCCATCAACAATCTCTGAATGCATTGCAACTTTTACAGAACGCAGCAGCTTATCTCTTAATTTGAATTCTATCTGAGGTACTTCATTTTTATCTCAGAAGGTTGCTAATTCAGAGTTGAGATGTCTTTCCAAGACTCTCGCTGGCATTGGCAGATGTGAGATATGACGGTAGCTTTTTGCCTCGTTGGGGTTAGGAGAGGGTTTTTTTATCAATGGAGGAATGGATGCCTTTTTCCAAACATTGGGAAACTGTCCCTGTAAGAATGATAAGTTGGTATGGGGGACTGTAACCGCACCTGCTACCTCTTTGTGAATTTTCAGGGGACAGGGATCAGAAGGATTCCCAGGCTTGATGATTTCAATTAGTTTAGTCACTTTGTTTTCCTTAAGAAGAGAAAATTCCCTGAGCTGACTCTTCCTGGTTCCTAAAGGTTCTGATTTGAATGCAGCAGGAAAGATATTGCGTCTAGAGTCGAATTCGTAGTACACCTCCTCTACTTTAGTTTGGAAGAATTTTGCCAGATCATCGTATAGGGATTGACTCGGAGTAATGGACTCGGTGATCTTAGGGCTGGAGAGAGTTTTACATAAACATGAATGCAGGGGTGAGCATCAGAGGCTGAGGGCTTTAGAAGGAGTGGTTTGCCCGGCTAAACATTCATGCGCACTTTCCCTGTTCTCCCTCATGGGGTTGAGGCTTCTGTGAAAAAGAGATTGGAGGATGCCATTTTGTTCGATTTGAGAATTCTTATATGTGCACAAGGGGAGGTAGACTGCAGGGCACTTTGCATCTGTAAAACGCAATGAAGGTGGCAAGGGGGATGCCTAAGGGAAGGCAGAGTGACAGGACCAATTGATGAAATGCATGGCACAGATGAACACAAGGCTGCAGTACCAACAGCTTCTCTTGGATGAAGATAGAGCAATGTGGATAGACTTGCAGCACTGGGATTATTAGCAATGGAACAAAGCGGGTAATGATAGTTCTGGAGGATACATAACGTTCCTCTCCTTATGAATATCTTTTTAAGCACCAAACCAGTGCTTAATTTGTGCCGGAGGTTTCTGGTGTTCAGAAGGGGCACTTAATTGTCAACACCGCACATATGACAGCTGCCACATGATGGCGCTGTTTGTGTAATTAAGAGATGAGCAGGACAACATTTATTTATTAATTTAATATACGTTAAAAATAACTAGTACCACCCGCACAAGCCATTCTTATAGCTTTGAGTGTCTCGAACAGTCTGATTTGTCATACTGGTAGCAGTCTGATGGTTAGCAGTTGTAGTAGTTGTTGGTGGGCACTCCTTCTGCCTGCTGGCTGCCCAGCAGTGGAACATACTTCCTTTGAGTCTCCGGATGGAGGCCCGAGAGGACACCTTCAGGAAAAATTTGAAAACGCATCTCTTTCCCCCGGGATAGTTAGGATTGGCTAGGTTAGGCTGTAGCAATCTCTGCAGTTGCACTGCAGCGCAGGGACACACTGGCCGAGTGTAACCACGTTATGCCTATTTTTATTAATATTATAATAGGTACAATCACTGGCAGCGCTGGCCGTGGCAATGGTTGGTGCAAACTGCAGTGGTCTCCTGACAAAGGCCCAGGCACTTACTGTTTTTACAAATTAAGCACTGCCCCAAACTGAAGCTTTTTGCCATCAGTAGCTCTCCAGCGCCACCATGTGACAGCATGCAGTGTCAGCTGTGACTTCACCCGCCAGATGTGCTCCATCAAGGTATGCTGAGAGGAAGTCAGCATGTAACAGCAAAAGCAGTGAGTACAAGGACATGTCATGTGTGCATACCATACACTCTTATCAGACATAGCACTAGTAATAGGTTTCCACCAAAAATATTGCTACAGAAGATAACTTTTTCTTCTGACAGATACAGACTTCAACAGACCCTTCACTTTATTAATGACCCCTAAAGCAATAACTCCCTGGGAGGAGGGACTAAGTTGTGATGATTAACCAAGGAAGGGATGCTGCACAACTCTGGCACAGTACCTGTCACTCAGGTTTGTGCTGAGGTCATACTGTTTGATAAACATACTTAAGAATGATCCAATGGATGCCTTGCAGATGTCAGCCACCAGATTGCTTCCAGTGAGAGCCACGGAAGCAACCATCTGAGTGGTCATAAAATGCCCTCCAGAGGGTATGTTTTGTCCAAGGTGTAGCAGGTGTATCCTGATGGAAAGGACGACACAGGAAGAAATAGTGTGCTTGGCCTCTGCTCTGTCCTTCTTAGCTTCAGAGAAGCTACAAAGAGCGAATCATCAACTCTCTCCTGTCGAGGGACACAGCTCATCTGGGGTCGAGTCTCTGAAGCTGCTCCTCCTTAGTGGCATGTGGAGGATGGAAAGGAGATGAAATGGTAATGGACTATCCCATGTGAAAGGCAGACACCACCCTATGTAATAGCAATGTAGGCAAACATGAGAGGCGGACAGATTGAGAGGGCCTGAAGTTATCTGAGTCTACAGTCCAAAGTTAATATCACTGTCAGTACAGACTTGAAAGTGAGAAGCCAAACCAGGCAATGGGTGGTATGGGATGCCATTAGGAAAGTCAATACATGATTCAAATCCCACTGAGGATCAAGGATTAGGGTGGAAGATACACACAGAGTAGATATTTTAGAAAGGACACCTAGTGATGCTCTATACAAGGATCACTGGTCAGGGAGAGACAGAATGGGGTAGACGGCAGCCAAATAACCTTCAATTCTAGCCACTGCCAGGCCTTGGTGGACAAGAGATAGCGGAAATCACAGGAACACTTGAAAAGAAAAGCATTTATGCCTTTTGACTCGAACCACTGAGCAAATGTACTCCATCTACCAGCATAAATAGATTTCTTAGCTGATTTCCTTGTAGTGTAGTCAAGATTACATCCACAACTTCATCTGGACTGCAGAAGAGTGATCGCTGGCACCGGTCAATGTCAATTCATGAAGCAGCAGCCTTCAGGGCTTGAGGTGGAGAACCTGACCATCCTGTTGCAAGCATGTCCACTATGTGTACGGCAGGAAGAATAGGCAGAAAGTTGTGGGCTGACAGATTGGCATACGAGATCTCCCTGCCACAAGACCAGCTGAGTTCAATCCTAGTGCTCCTTCTTCAGACTTTTTGACAGAAGCAGCATCAGTGGAAACACATACAAGGGATGATTCAGAGGACTATGTATGAACACAACTTAGTTCACTTCCTGTTCTGGGCGAAGGTGAAGAAATCCACATTTGGGTACCTCAATCTGGAGAAGATCACCTCCCTTACTTTGGATTGTAGTTCACACATGTAGATTTGCAGTATGAGGAACAGAGCACACCCACTCTCACGATGAAGGAACCTGGAAGGTGAGCTGCTACAGGGAGAGTTCCCCGTCAGTGCACCCATTTTCACAGGCAAATTGCCTCCCAACTCAGGATCCACGATCACACGCGACCCTGTCTGTTGATATGAATGAAAGGTGGTGGTCTTGTCTAACTGAATCTGAATGGTTATTGCCTTAATGGAATATCAAACAAGCGCATAATCTCCCCACAAACAGACCTCACCAAGAGACTAAAACAGGCTGGACATTCTGGCTTGATGGGCATTTGCTCACATCTGAAATGTTTCTTTAAATAAGCCCACACATTTTCAATGTTTAAGTCTCTCTCTACATAGGGCTGTCAAGTGCTCCATAGCATGTCTGTTCCAGAATTTGGTCCATCACACCAGGATTTGGATTGCTCCTTGTGTTTCAAATGTTTGTGATACAGTGAGTCTTGCAGCAAGCATTTCCTGTGTAATCAATTTGCTCTGTAGAAACGAGACAGGTTATAATCTTTCATCACCCGTGTAATTTATAAGGTAGAGTAGTTGATCCAACTAGAAATTTTTCTCCAAAATCTCTTTGATCAGCTCCTGTATTTCCCTCTGGAAGATCACCACCCCTGGGTAAGTCCAGCCCAGATGTTTCAGCCTCCTCCTCTGTCCAGTGATGGGGAGTAGGATAGCAGTGATCTTAAGGGAGGCTTGCTGTGCACCTGTGTGGGAGCCATATCAGGACATTTAGGGGACTGAGATGTTTATCTGCCACCAGGATCTGAACCTGGTTTCCCAGTGCCACAGTCACCAGCTCAAGCCGTAGGCCACATCTATCCCCCCTCTCAGATGGCTGTGGGCCATAGACCACTCCAGCAAGATGGCTAACCACAAGAAGTCTCTTATTATGGTGCTTATCCCCTGAAAAATACAGGGCATACATAGAGTCTCAGGCTCAGTACAGCAGCAGGCTGTGAGCGGCCCAAACCTTCTCAGACAGCCAAGGTCCAGCCTACGAAGCAGTCATTAAAAACACCCTCTAGATCACATTGAATCAGTCACTGAGGGGAAAAGCAAGCTGCATAAAGCAAGACTGTCGTAGTTGAGTATTTTTGTGCTATGACTGCATAACCCAGCTACTTATCATGCCTGGAATATGCTGGGAGGGCTACATAAAACCTAACTTTGCCCAACCTGCCAGGAGAGTTTTTTCCCTCACTAATTAGAAAACGTATTGCCAATTTGTGCGGGTACTTGCACAATCTGGCAACACTGTGTAGTATATAGGTCCTCAGCGGTGGGACCTGATGATGTCAGGCACACACTGATGCATGCACTCTGGTGAGCAGGGGTGGTTGCTGTTGCCATTAAATGGGACTATTAGGTGTAGGGCTGCTAAGCTTGTTGCTTCAATGGAAGCAGGCGTGTTATCACAAGACATGAGAGGCCGTCATTAGCACGGATCTGAAGCCCAGATGACCAACAACCTGCTGTAACTCATCCAGGCTAATATCTCTAATGAACTTTGAGTCTAAGATCCTAGTCAAGATTTGCCAACCAGGTTGATCACAATATAAGCCACTTATACAATGCCCTAGAAATGCCAGCCAGGCTCAAAGATCCCCTTTCTATCCTCCTAACAGACTTTGAGACTAAGTGAAAGCCTTTGACAAGTCAGACTGGGAAGATCAGTTTCATATCCTTGCCATATGAACACGGGCCCTACGTGCAATACATACTTCCATCTGCTGTATAAAGACCTTGACTCAACGACTCTATTACCGTTGGATGTGGGCACTCCAGAGCATTGCCTTCTCTCACTTCTGCTTTTCTTGTTTGCTATTGATCTACTGCCACACAGGCTGAGCCAGAATAAAGGTATTAACAGCATGCAATGGGCCCAAGGGTTCGAACAACACCTGCTGCTTTTGCAGACTATCTTTTCATAGACTTGAGTCAATCAGGTTGACTGGCTGGACAGATATTGGACAACAGTGGGCATCCCTGTAGGGCTAAGCGTGAAAAGGATAACACCTACTCAATTGCTCTTAAATAGAACTGGGGATGCCGGATAATGGCCCGCATGCCCTGTTCTACCAGTGAACTCTGTGCGTTCATAGGCTGGAGCAAGCATTAGATCCCAGATGCTGGAGAGCACCCTCTCTGGTGGCCACTGCTGTTGCACTGATGGCTCCCTAGAGACTTGTACATTCTGCACTGCTTCAGTGATTAACATCACTGTTGAGAGCATTCCTCTGGAACAATGGGATTTATAATGCCTACCACAGCCCACCAGAGTGGTTGCAGCATTGTGGAAATCTACCACTAAATACTTGGGATCTGACAACACACTGACCAATGAAGCGCCCACCTGGGACATCGATATATTGGCTCTAGTCGGGAAACACGGGGGATTCCATGGCTGGAATAAAATTGGTATAAGCAAACTGGGCGATTAAGAGTGAAAAAATGGGAATCCTATAGACATCTACGTGTTAGACATGCCCCGTTGGATCAGGTTCCGAGAGCAGCTAAGACAGAGGAGGTCTGCTCATTAGAAGATAGACTCATCGCTGATTCCCTTCATAAAAAAAGGTTTTTTGTTATTATATCAGAAGCTTGTTAGCAGTTCCCCCAATACACTTGTACAGCTGAGAACCAATTTGGGGTAGGATATTCAAGAGGAGTATCTGAAGAAGCAATGAGATCTCCTAGAGAGGTAGCAATTTCGGCGGGATTCTGGTTTTTTCCAGTTGCTAATTCTCCACAGATCTTGTAAACCAGTAGCCCTCCCTCTTCGGAATATGGGAAAACAGAACCAGTCATGTGTATGAGAGGTTGTGGCCAAAAGGTCAAGCATGATCCAGAAATGCTAGAGTTTTGTAGGAAGACCTCAGCACAGCGGCTACTGAAGGAAATGGTGAATTAGAACACAGACATAAATTCTGATGCAACTGGGTGGGCAGACGCTGTCCTTTGGTGGGAAAGTAAGTGGCCAGTGGAGATGCGTGCTGTTAGCAGGAGAATAATTAGACACATTTCGCTTTTTTGTAGTTTTCCATTCCATTTCCATACCATTTCCGGTGGTATTTTTTCCAGAGTACGGAGTCGACAGACAGGAGAGTAGTTTGAAAACCGAGTAATTACTAAGGACACAAAAGTACTGAGATTACTGAGATTATCAGCATTAAAGTACAAGATAATGTTTAGGGCACAAATGAAGACTTCAACTGTTAACAATTTGTCTTCTTCACATAGTGGGTGACCTCTCTTGGTTGGCACCAACAACAGAGAAAGGTTAGAGGCTTTGAGAAAAAAACCTCCCCTTCATCTAAAGGGACGGTGGGCAGTCACAGGAGGCACAAATGTGTAAGTGGCAGCTGAGCAGTCAGGGCCCACTCCTGCACACAGCGCTAGATTAACAACAGACAATCTGAACATTGTGGCTGTTACTAAGTCATGTACTGCCTTTTGAAACATTGAGCACATACACCGGACCTCAGGAAATTATGTTTGCCATATTTGAGTAGGCTTTGTAGAAAGTGTTTAAGGTTTTATTAAGAACTAGCAGCCCGTCCCGACGTTGTCCGGGTATGAATTGCTGCCGGCCAGTATTATATTGTTTTGTAGGATTTCGTTTTGATAGCATTTCTGATCTGTGACAGGCCTGTGAAACGCTCCGATTAACAGTGCACTGCTGATGCACTTAAGAGTGCTCGTTCAATAGTGTGTGAACTCGAGTTTCCCTACTTTATTTTTCCATGCAATATTATATGGCGCGAACTCGACAAAATGGCATGAGCACAATTTACATTACAGAAGAACACATTCATTTGTGATAGGCAGGGGGAGACAAAGCGATTTGCCTGGAATCACAGGATGTTGAGCTGATGCCGAGATTCGAACGTAGCCCCTCAGCTCTAAAGTTCGCAATTCTAGAACTTGTGGCGGGAGGTGTGTCTAAAAGTGCATGTCGGTGCTGGCCATCAATGAGAGAGACCTGTTCATTTTTCAAATGGGTGGTGAAAAAATATGAGTATGTTGCTGGAGATGTGGGCCGCCGTGCCACCAATGCACTTACCGGGGGAGGGTAAACACCCATTATTCAGCAACTTTCTTTCCTCATACCATCACTCTGCATACTTTCATTACGAAAGTACCATGACTCCGCAATGCCATTATAACGCATGGCATTACATTTTATATGCTTTTACCACGCATAAATTTACAACGAAATTCGTTGTAAATGCATGAATGGTAAAAGCATGTTTTTTTTATGTTTGGATAGGGTAAGTATGGGTATAGTGGTATATGTTTTGGGGTACTGAGGTATATGTTTTTGGGTGTTTGAGTATTTTAAGGGTTCAGATATAGTTTTGGGATATGGGGTACAGGGGTAGTTTTAGGGTTTAGGGATAGTATGGGTTTTGGGGTGCGGGGGTATTTTTAGGGTTCAGGGCTAGGTTTGGGTTTTGGGGTATAGGGGTATTTTTAGGGTTCAGGGGTAGGTTTGGGTTTTGGGGTACAGGGATATTTTTAGGGTTCAGGGCTAGGTTTGGGTTTTGGGGTACAGGGGTATTTTAGGGTTTAAGGGTAGGTTTGGGGTACAGGGTTATTTTTAGGGTTCAGGGCTAGGTTTGGGTTTTGGGGTACAGTGGTATTTTTAGGGTTCAGGGGTAGGTTTGTGTTTTGGAGTACATGGGAATTTAAAGGGTTCAGGGCTAGGTTTGGGTTTTGGGTGTACATCGGTATTTTAGGGTTCAGGAGTAGTTTTTAGTTTTGGGGTACAGTGGTATTTTTAGGGTTCAGGGCTAGGTTTGGGTTTTGGGGTACAAGGGTATTTTTAGGGTTCAGGGGTAGGTTTGGGTTTTGAGGTACAGGGGTATTTATAGGGTTCAGGGGTAGGTTTGGGTTTTGGGGAACAGGTATATTTTTAGAGTTTAGGGATAGGTTTGGGTTTTGGGGTACAGGGTATATTTATAGGGTTAAGATGGGTTAGTGTTTAAGGGTGTTGGGGTATTTTAAGGAGTAAGGGTGGGTTATGATTATGGGGTGCAGGGGTATTTAAAGGGAGCAGGGTGGGATTAGCACACGATATGAGATATGGCATGAAGGGCGGAACGTACCACACGCCCCCAGCGTTTGTCACTCCCCCAGCACAGGCCCACAGCACAACGCAGACACACCCGCAAGGGACTACTTTGCTGGCACGGTTCTTTTACCTTTTAAATGTATATGGTGGGCGTCTGCATAGCCTATGTCCTTCTGCTGCAACTGCCCTTTCCAACGCTGTATTGGGTGTTGTGATTGGTGCTGTGGTTCCTGAGATTACCCGCCTCAAAGGTTTGGGCTCTCTCTTTATTATATTAGTATGGATGATGTAAACAGTCACTTCTGAACTATTTATTGTTAGAAATGGAAGTTGGCTAAGGTATGCACGCAGGTCAGGCAGGAATCACCACTCTAGTCAGGGGAAGCTAGATACATACTAAAAGATAACCTGTGCCCCACCTCTGGTAGCTTGGCACAAACAGTCAGGCTTATCTAAAGAGGCAATGTGTAAAGTATTTGTGTAACATACACACACACGCAGTAACACAATGAATAGATCACAAAATTAATCACACTGGGTTAAAAATATAGATTATATATTTTTGAATAAAACAAGATCAACATTGCAAAAATCCAATAGGAAGATTGGAGTTATGAATTTTTAAAGACTGAACCAAAAACAGTGCTTAGAAGTCATTTGTTACTTGAGGTTGTGGTAAACTAGGGTAAATCCAGAGTTCAGGCAGACCACGATGAATACAGTTCCAAACAGGTCCAACTGAAGTTTTACCTACTCACGTTGAGCCAGGAGTCCCGTTTTGCGGGGAGATAGTCGCCGGGAGCAAGTAGAGCATAACTAGCAGTAATCCTGTGGGCGCGAAGAGTAAGCTAGGTGTTGCGGATAACAGATGGGGTTTTGCGGAAGCGGGCAGCAATGCTTGCTGTGCGAGGAGACAATCTTGTTGTGGCTCAAGCTGATCCTTCGAGCGAGCGGCGCAGTTCTAGAGCGACTAGGCCCATATGTGGTCGGGAAGAGCCCAAGAGCTTAACTTAAGGAGCCCAAAGACCACTTACCAGGGCCCAGGACTGTAGAGGCACCTCTTGGGAGTCAGGATCAAGTTGAAGATGGGTCCAGGAGCTGTAGGAGATGAGTTGGAAATCTTTTGTGTCCCTGAGTCCTCAGAAGAACAAGAGCCAGCAATCCCTTGGAGCACACTTAGAGGGAAAGGAGAGTCCAGCTCTTCTTTCAACAGAGTCAGAGAGCAACAGGCAGCAGGGAAACAAACAGAAAAGCAGGCCTACCAGATCAGTAGTCCAGTTGAGTCCTTTAAGCACCACAGCAGTCCTCTTTCTTACAGAGTTTCTGTTCCAGATTCAAACTTGTCTAATTTGATGGAGTCAGAGACCCAGTACTTATACCCAAAAGTGCCTTTGATGTAGAGGTGACTTCATAGCAGCTCTCTAAAGTGCAAAAGTTCCCCTTTCAGCCCAGTTCGGTCTGCCAGTCTATCTATGGGGGATGAATCAGCCTTTTATGTTGGACAGGATTCAACCTATTCAAGTGAAGTGTTAGCTCTCACTTCCATCCTGCCCAGACAAGGCCAACAGGATGCAGATGTATGTAGATGGGTACTCAGACACACCGATCTTTCCTGTGTGGTGGCTGTTTAGAGGGAATGCAAAAATTGTAGCTGCCCCAAATCCCAGACGTTTATTGAAGACAGGCTGCAAGGCACACAGAGTATTAAGAGCAGAGAAATGCCCTCTTTTGGGAATATCAAAAATAGCAATACCATTCAAAACATATTCAACATGAAAAAGCTATCCCTCATCAGTCAGGAATTCCAGCTTAAAAGTGTGTAAGGGGAAGGCAAGTGTTCACGGTATGCATGAGTGACATTTCTATGTTTCCACTGTGTGTATGAGTGACATTTAAGTCTATTATGTGCGACACTTTGAGTGACAAATACTAAGAGCAGTTAACAAGAAAACGTATATGGGACAACACAGTATATCTTTCATATTTTGCGGTACCTGGATTACCAACTCCTACTTGATAAACAACAGTTTTGTGTGTATTTGCTTTTAAATGTGCATCTTTCGTCCAAAGGTAGGCCGGCTCTCATGAAGTTGGATTCAGTGACATTCTTCATCTGCACATTCTGAACTCCACTTAAACCTCTGTTGTTTTGGTCACCCAAACTCACAGAGAAAAGCAATGCCCTGTTGGCTTTAAATAATAGACCACATGTCTATGTTGTATGAAAAACAGTACTTGAGAAAAGTACTAACCGCACAAAAGGATGTATATGTAAATGTGTTAAGATCTGCAGAAGCTGAATAGACCTGTCTTGCACTCTTCACTCCTTCCCCATTACTTCCAGGGGAATGAAAATACTGACATAGATAGAAAAACTGCTAACATTGAAAGAGCGCACTCAGAATAGTACTCATTTCTTAATGACTCCGGCAATAGTAAAAATGAATGAGCGACCGCCACGCATACAGTTGAAATAACTAAGCGCAGGGCTGCCCAAGTTACTTCAATGTCAGTGTTAGACCGCCATTTCTGTTTATTGAAATGTGATGGAGGGGCTCCCTGTGTACAAATAAAAACATCACAGGTTCGGAGTGTGATGGAACAACCAATTGTCTGTACTGCATTCTCCTCCTTTGTTACAAGATGGCCACCCCACCCTCTTGCAGGGTCATGGGCTGCGCTCTTGCAGGGGCCTGGCCCGCCAGCAGAACTACTCGAAACCTGATGTCAGGCCCAGATGAGGACTGATAAAAAAAAACACCATCCTGCAGCCAGCACGAGGGTCGTGTGCAGTGGGACAGAAGGTGCCAGTTTGAGCAAACCTACCAAGGACTGCATTCTCATGACTGGCTGGAGGAGAGTGCAGAAAGGACAAAAGACAAAACTGCCACCTCCATGTCCACTACCCAGCTGGACTTCTCCTCTCCTGTGTCACCACTTGCAGGCTCGGGCTGCTAACTTCAAATGATATATTTATTAATGTTCATAATATAAATTACATTCCAGTCAAGAATCACTCAGACCTGAGCAGAGAAAGTGCTAAAAAGCATAATAAGAGGAGTGAGCCAATTCCGGAAATCGAGTAAAAGTAATCCAGAATAGGTGTGGTCAGATCCGGACCAAAAGGAGGTACTATTGGCCACCTGAGGTGCGTCAGCTGACAAGTAAGGAAGAGAAGTCTCAGACTGATGACTGACCAATAACATTCCAATATGGCTGCCTTATTTGCTCCTCCAGTGCAGGGGTTCGTGGGAGACCCTCCTTTGTTTTCATGAATCGGCAAGGGAGACCATTTTGGAGAAGGTATGTAACGAGACTGAAGACATGTAAGAAAGCATATTCCAATAAATAGAGGTGCCCATATGAGTAGTAGAGGAGAAACAGCACCAGAATCTTTTAGGTGATTCCAGTCATGGCACGAATGTCATTACTGGAGGTCCCAAATAATTAAGTATGGAAGTATGTGGTGAGTTGCCATATCCAAGATGGCCGCCAGAGATTGATACAGCAATCCTCTTTCTATTTCCATAGACCATTACTCAGGTAGGAAATGAAGGTTTTATTAGCCCTATTCAAGAAGGCCACCATAAATCGAGAATACACTATTCCCCTTTCTATTTTTATAGCAATTTTGAATCATGCAGATTGGGAGAGTGTTGGGTAGTCCTTTTTAGGTCTCGGCCTGATCCAGCGCATGCGCTGACCTGGCCGAGACATTTAGTAGGCTGCTTGGGAAAGTGCTACTTTCCCGGAGACCAGCTTACTATCGCGGGCACAAGCACACGCGCGACCTTCACAGCACCATTTTGTTGCATGCGCGTCTGCACAACTCGCGTTTAAAAAAAAAATGCATTTCTTTGTGGCCCGGCTGCGCGGAAAATACAGACCTATCTGCATGCATTTCCTGTTATTTACTTCACTGCTTGTTTTCCTTGTCTTTTCTGGTACAGGGATATGTTGACATTTTCAGCATGAGAGAGAAGTTTGTATTGCGCATGGTACAATGTTTGGTCTTCCCATCGCATTCTCAGTCTGGGTGAACTGTAGTGTAGATGTGGTTTGTGAAGTTTAGTGTAACAGCAGAATGCGCATGAGCAGGTCTTTTGCAGCAGTCCCAAGGTAAACCCAGCCTTCAGGTTTTCAACACTCACCTATTGCTGAGTCACGGACGCTGCACCAGACGCAGTGACGTACCATTATGACACAGGTGCTGTTATCAGTATACCTCAATGTGATAAAGAGGATGACCGGGCGCCATTACAGTCCTGCCCTGCAGTCAGATCTGTCAACACAGGATGAATGTTTGCAATTTAAGGGATGAAAAGATGTCTGCAAAAACCGGAATTGAAAGGCGTGAGGATAGCCTGGGAAATAAGTGTGTCTTTGTTGATAAGCTGTCATATCAGGGATGTCTCCGGCTCGGGTCCATTATGGAGAGGCACTAATGCCCAGCGCCGCTTTCGCCACGGGAAGCGCTGCATTGTAGACCGCAGCACGGCACCTGTCAGCTCAAAGAACGTCACTTCCTGTTAAAAGTGGGAAGTGATCCATACTGTAGACAGATACCGGGGGGGGTGTCATGACGCATGCAAACAGCAAAGGTCTCATTGCCCCATCTGTTTATGAGCAGAATTCGCCAGCATGACTGCCTGAGGGGTTCACTTGTTTTCTCTGCGAGGACACTGCATTGAATTAATTGTCCTTCATGCAGAGGTCTGCCGTAACATCTGTATAGTGAGGTAAAACCTTATCTGGGACAGAATTATAAAATGGTTGACTGAACCACACGCATTGTGCCAATTCAAATGCCCTCGGGGATCATGTGTTATAGGGAATCGGATATCCGAGAGAGGAGCGTGGTCTGAGGAGAGACGGCACTGACTGGTAGACAGGAAGCATCAGTTGACGGAAGAATGTATTGTCCCTGCCTGAATTGCTTAATAGGCCGCCAACCTGTTTCACCAGCTGTGTTACATATAACACAATATAGCCGAAAGAGAACAAATTCCAGTCTTTAGGAGAGAAAGACACACACACAATCACCCTCCGCGGTCCCTCCTTCACCTTGTTTTTTCATTTTGTTTTGCCTTTGCAGGCAAACTAATTGGTCCAATGCAATGCAGGTTTCCAAACTGAGGCACTGTTTTAAGCAGCTGAAGGAGTCCGGGCAGACACCATCTGAGCCACCATTAGCTGTTTACATTAGGAGGCAGCAAAATGGGTCTCCTTTGTATTAACCCCCAGGGTTTACACCGAAATCTCTTCAACTCCTCAAGTCTACCCTTCTGTGCAGCAATTCGGAAATAACCCAAAACTTGTTTGCTACTTCTGTGTTTGCAGACACTTCCCTCACTTTACATCCACCTCCATCTCCCTCACCCTATAACAGATCGCCCTTGCCCCCATATCAGTTTTACTTGACCTATGATATATAACCCCCCAACCTATGTGAACTTAATTAGGCATTGTTCTAAGCCAGTGGTATTAACTGTTTCATGTAAAATGCTAAATCATCACTATTGTCCTACACTGCGGTAACGGACGGTTGAGCTAAGTTCACCTGTCTGAGCTGCAGCCCTGCACGGCCCTGCTGCTGGTTCTTCTTTCTTAGAGGCGCGAGGAAGCGCCACCAGCAAAGGTAACAGAGGGATTTCCGCTTCTGACTGGTGGAGGCATTGGCGTAATGAAATGTGAGAGGGCAACTGTGCAAAAAACATGGAGCCCCCCTCTCACTCCAGACCCAGCAGGAAGCTCTCAGGTTAGGGGCACGCCTCCTGTGCAACAGTGCCGAGGAGGACCCTAGAACTCTCCCCCCACCCCCTGCACTGCATGGGTTTTTGCTAAGCCACTGAGTGGAGGACAATTTCCGCTTCTGACGGACAGAGGCCGTTCATAGACTGTATAATGACAAGAATGGTTGCTTAGCTCCGAGTAAACCAACATCTTCCCCTCTTATTGACCTAAATTCTATAGCAGGACCGGAGGCTTCTGATTATGCTGTCTCAATTTCTTTACTGAACTCACAGCAGCCAATGAAAGTAAAACTACATAAAGTAAAAACATCAATACCCATGAGGCTTTGAACCACGCCTCCATTCTCACAGCCAATGACTGCATCACAAAGTAAACAAAATAGAGAGGCACCATGCTGGCTTCCTCTTTCATTGCTGCTCCGCAGCCCAGATAAGTGTCTCTCTATTTTGCACTTTCGGTGTTTTATTACTGCATTATTGTATGGTTATCAGTGATTGCTTATGATTGCTTATTTTATTACGATATAGCAGCGTTTTTCTGTGCCCTTGGGCGTGTGTTTGTGCCTTGCAACGCGACTGTTTTTCCTTACCGGAGCGCTGCTCCGTCCTTTGCTGCCGCTTATTTCCCATTCTTTCCGAGCGCGTTTTGCGCTCTAGGCCGTGCCCCACACTCACATTACTGCTGCTGACGGTGCTCTGCTGGCTTAGATCGTGGCTCGTGATCGGAGGGGTTGCCCCCCCACGGGGAGTGAGACACACACAGAGCCCGGCCGGGCCTCCAGTCTCCGGTGCTCGCGGGAGTCCTTGTGCACGCGCAGCCCCTGCTAATTGCCAGATCGACGCCCTGCTACAGGCTGAACCGGGGAGACCTACGCAGCAGGCCAGGAGTCAGTGAGAGCTATTTTGGGCAGTTAAGGTAGTGTTTTTTATCTGCGAGCCTCAGGCATTAATCCTTGGCATTAACTCTTGACTTTCCAGGGCTCCTGGAAAAAAAAAATTTGGGTGCCCCTATTCTGCCTGCAGCTAGGGGTTACATCACTCCATTAGTCCTAGAGTGGGACTGGCATTACTAGTAGGTTTTAGTATTGTTTTTTCCTGGCTCCTGGGCCCCGGCATTACTCCCAACCGACACCCTACGCAATTTGCTATTTGATATTTGCTTCCCTTAGGGGACTTTTTGATTGGAATCTTTGTATTCTGTTAAGATTATGGCAGATTGTGAATTCTACCAGGAGGAGGTTGCTGCGTGTGAAGAGCAGGGTGATGATGAGTACTATGATGAAGAGTCCATGGAGGACATTATTGATAAAAAGTTGGATGCTTAGTTAGATAAGGCCCTTTCTTCCGCCCTATTGCCAATAACAAAAAAGTTGGAACTTCTGGTCCCCCCTGGCCCTTCCATTCCTCCCACAGGATCTCCCTCGATCCCTGCTCACCTCATTCCTGCAGAACACCCAGGTTTATCAGGGCCCCATGCACATACACATTCAAAGCTGTGCAAGTCCAAGGAGCGCTCCAAAGATGGCGCCACTGCCCCCCCCCTGTAGTCCTCTCCTATTCCTGTTCATGATAACACTACAGATACCGACACTGACACTGACTCGTCCCATGACTCTAGACCTCGCAAGTGCGCTAAAAAGCGCAAGCACGCTTCTTCCCCTGTACAACCTTCGCCCTTCATGTTTGATCCCTCAGACATTGTACACCCTAGGTCCTCTGACTGGGCCCCCCCCCCTGCTGTTGCAGAATACATGGAAACTCACCTTTGCAAGGGTTTTAATAAAGAGGTTAGAGCTCGTCTGAAATCAGAATGCCCATGACCAGACTTGGCTCACAAGGTAGCCCTCACTCCGGACATAGACTCTGCTATGACCACCTTCTTCAAAAAGTATAAAAAAGACCCTTAGAAGGGGATTGATCGTGCCCTCTGGGCGTGCCAAGATAAGGTTCTTTAGCAAAAATTCTGTAGTTGGCCCTCCAAGCACAGGAGACAGGGGCCGCTATTCACCCAGAAGTCCTGGCTGGAAGGTCGCAAAGGGCGATTTGCATGTTGGGTAACTCTAACTGCGCTTTGGCCTGTGAACGGTGCTAATCCGTATTGCTTAGGAATGATCCACAATTGGTGGAGTTGGCCTCGTCTGAACCAGGCCCTTTGGCTGAAGGGCTACTTTTTGGCGACAGGTTTGTGAAGGACATTGCCAAATTCGTAAGCACCTTTCCTTCCCTCGATAAATCTCAGGCTTCCCTTAAAAGAATGCTCCATCAGGTCTCTGGTAGGGCCAGCCGTGGCAGAGGATGCTCAACTGGCCACTACACCAACCCAAGTCCTCAGAGAGGCTTCGCCCCCAGACGCAGAGGTTACACCCAGGAGTCAGAGCAGGCCGGCTTGTACCCCTCCAGATCTCATGGCTACAATGGTCGATTCAACAGGGGTGTCAATCGTGGATACAAAAACTTCAACTCCCAGTCGTCTGGTAAGTCCTATATGTCCGTTGATTCCCCGGAGGGGCAGATTGTTGTATTTTGTGGTCAATTGGGCAAGTCTCACCACAGATGTGTGGGTTCTTCAGACAGTTCAGGGTTATCAGATAGAACTTGTGGACTTCCCCTGTCAGGTGTTTCCCCCTTGTCCTCTCCTTTTTTCCCTTCAAGAACAGATTTTCATAGAATCAGAACTAGAAGAGCTTTTGGCTAAATGGGCTATTGTCGTAGGACCCTTCATCCCCGAAGGATTTTGCAACAATGTCTTTTTGGTTCAGAAGAAGGGAGGAGGTCAACGTCTAGTCTTGAACTTAAGAGATTTCAACCCTTATGTAGTCTACAGGCATTTCAAGATGGAGGGCATCTATCTTCTGAGAGATCTCCTGTAGGAGCAGGACTGGATGGTCCGGCTGGACCTGAACGATGCCTATCTTACAGTATCCGTTTGCCCCTCACATCAAAAATTCTTGCAGTTTTAATGGAAAGGGCAGTTTTACCGATACCGCACTCTCCCCTTTGGTCTGTCCTCGGACTCTTGGGTCTTCACCAAACTCCTGAGACCAGTGGTTTCCGGCCTTCGGGAAATGGGTGTGTGCCTCATTGTGTACTTAGACAACATGTTAATCCTGGTGCAAGATCAAGCTCTTCTCCTCACACACTTAGAGTGGATGATGTCCCTGTTACAGGACTTGTCTTCATCATCAACATCAAGAAGTCAATGATCATCCCGAGTTATCAGATAGAATTTCTGGGTTTCCTAATAAATTCAGTTTCTGCCCAACTTCTCCTTCCCTTGAGCAAGATCAGGTCTATCAGGAGGGAAATCAAATCCACTCTGTCCAAGCCACTGATTTCTCTGAGAGTTCTGGTGAGAATTGTGGGCCTGTTGGTGTCATCGATCCAAGCTATTTTCCCGGGCCCCTTGCACTACTGGGCCCTTCAAAGACTCAAGATTTATTACATTCAGAGAAAATTTCACTACGACCACCTCGTTCCCTTATCCCCGGAAGCTCGAGAGGAGCTTCATTGGTGTCACATGACAGCCTGGAACGGGTAAACAATCTTTGGCACAGCCCCGGATGTGGTTGTCGAGTCCTATGCCAGCCGGTGGGGCTGGGGCGCTCGATGTGGAGACTTTGCCACAGGCGGACGGTGGTCCGCAGACGAGTTAAAGTTGCACATAAACTGCTTCGAACTACTGGCCGTCTCCTTTGCGATCAGGTCAATCTCAGCTCTGAAGAGTAATTGTTGCATCCTTCTCCAGATGGACGATGTGTCAGCGGTGAGATATATCAACTGCCTAGGGGGAGAGAAGTCCCGTATGTTGGTCAACAGAGTGAAGGAGTTCTGGCATTGTCGCCTGGACCACAAGATCACGGTGATAGCGGAATACCTTCCGGGGAAGCTTAATCAGGTAGCGGATTGGAACTCCAGGTTCCTCAGATACTACAGCGATTGGAGACTTCACCCCCCTCTGTTTGCCCAGATCATGAGTATGCGAGGCCCCTGCAAAATAAATCTATTTTCCTCACACCTCAATGCCCAGCTCCCCTTATTCTTCAGTTGGAGACTGGATCCGATGGCAATGGGAACGGATGCGTTCCTTTACCATTGGGGGCAACAGAGGAACTTTGCGTTTCCTCCGTTCGCCTTTATCCCGAGAGTGGCGGCCTTTGTCCGTCGGCAGACGGCTTCAATAGTGTTGGTGACACCTTTGTGGAAGACTCAGTCGCAGTTTTCCACACTATTGGATTTGTCTGTGGATCTTCTGTTTCAACTTACGATATTCCCGACGGTATAGAGACAAAATATCGACTCCAAAATATCGACTGGACATAATATCGAGTTTTAAATATCGACTGGACAAAATATCGACTGGACATAATATCGACTACAAAAATATCGTTTTTCAGGTAAGTGAAGTAATATCGACTGTATAAAATATAGATAGCAAAAATATCGATTTTTTAATAATATATAATATTTTATAGTCTATTTTTATGTAATAATATGTGTGAATAGTGTGTATTAATGTTATTAAATATTTTATTACATGAATTTTGTTTTGATAATAATTGCGTAATGTAATTCTGTAGCGGGTTGTGGGTTTATAGGGGAATAGGGTGGGAAGTAATTTAATAATAATTAATTAATTAATATATGTTTGTTAAAATTTTTAATTAATAATTAATTGATAATTAATTAATATTAATTAGTTAATTAATTAATATAATTTTGAATATATTTTGTATTAGTAAATAATTGTTAATTAATTAATTGTAATTAGTTAATTACATTAATTAGAGTACATTTTTTATATATTTAATTTTGTGTTATTTTTAAGTAATTAATTTTTATAAAATAATATTAATTATTAAAATAATTACACCTAATGTTCTAATATATTTACTTTATTGTTATTGTTAATTAATGATTAATTGGTAATTAAATAATATTGATAAATTTTGGGTAAAGGGGTATTTTTAGGGTTTAGGGTCAGTTTTCAGTTCATGGGTAAAGGGGTATTTTTAGGGTTCAGGGTCAGTTTTCAGGCCATGGGTAAAGGGGTATTTTTAGGGTTCAGGGTCAGTTTTCAGGCCATGGGTAAAGGGGTATTTTTAGGGTTCAGGGTCAGTTTTCAGGCCATGGGTAAAGGGGTATTTTTAGGGTTCAGGGTCAGTTTTCAGGCCATGGGTAAAGGGGTATTTTTAGGGTTCAGGGTCAGTTTTCAGGCCATGGGTAAAGGGGTATTTTTAGGGTTCAGGGTCAGTTTTCAGGTCATGGGTAAAGGGGTCTTTTTAGGGTTCAGGGTCAGTTTTCAGGCCATGGGTAAAGGGGTATTTTTAGGGTTCAGGGTCAGTTTTCAGGCCATGGGTAAAGGGGTATTTTTAGGGTTCAGGGTCAGTTTTCAGGTCATGGGTAAAGGGGTATTTTTAGGGGTTCAGGGTCAGTTTTGGGTTTTTGGGTAAAGGGGTATTTTTAGGGTTCAGGGTTAACAAATAAGATTTAAAAAAATTATTTTTATTATTTTCATTTATTATTTTATTATTATAATTTAATTTAAGTCGTTTAAAGTATATTTTAGTAATTAAAATTTAATATTAATTTAATTTAACACTGTTTTTAATAAAGTCGATATTTTTTACATCTATATTTTTGTTAACGATATTTTGTACTCGATATTTTTGTACTTACCTGTTTGTAGATACAAACTCGATATTTTGACTGTCGATATTTTGTCCACGATATTTTGGCAAGTCGATATTTTGTCAGTCGATATTATTTCAGTGATCCATTCCCGACACTTCTCCAGGATCCAGTGGGAGCCTGACACCCACTGGTCCTGCAGAACCAACTAACTCTGATGGTGTGGATGCTCTCAGGCGACATGAGAGCATTGCAGTCCTTTCAAAGGCAGCTGCCGGCTTTATAAAACAAGCTTGGGCTCCATCCACCCGAAAGCGAAATTCAGCTTCCTGAAATAGATGGGTGGGTTGGTGCCTTCAATGGCAGGTGGATCCCCTGGGATCAGATATGACTGAGATTTTAAATTTCCTCTCTGAGTGTGCAGAATCAGGCCTGGCATACAGATCAGTAAGCAACTTCAGGTCCGCTATCTCAGCAGGTCACGATCATGTGGATGGTAAACCCATGGGGATGCATCCTCTGGTTTGTAAATTGCTTAACGGTGTTTGTGTGGCTAATCCACCCCGTCCCAGGTATTCGACCTTATGGGATGTTTCCAAAGTCCTTTCCCTTCTGGAATCCTGGCCTACTTATGCTGAGCTTTCTCTCAAAACAGTTATCTGCCAAGCTCACCATGTTGCTATGTCTCATCTCATGTCGCAGAGTGTCTGATGTACGAGCTTTAGATCTTGCTGGCAGAATGTTTTCTCCACAGGGTGTTTCTTTCGTGATCACGAGACAGACAAAGACTATGTCACGTTCAGTGGAGTATCCTTCTTTCCCTCATAATAATAAGTTATGTGTCTTACAATGTTTGAAATGTTATGAAGAGCGTACTCTTGCACTCAGGTCAACCCGTGGGGTCAATTGTTAATTTCAGTTCAAAAACCTTTGAAGCCAGTCTCTGCTGCCACCTTAGCTAGGTGGGTCTGATGGGTGATGTCAAAAGCAGGTATTAATATTTCTGTATACGGTGCTCATTCTGTGGGAGAAACTATGGCCTCCAAGGCGCATCTGTTGGGATCTCATTTGGAAGACATCCTAAAAGCAGCTGACTGGTCTACAGACTCTCTGTTTAAAGTTTTCTATTACAAGCTTATTCTCATGTTTCTGATGTTGTTATTGATGAGCTTGGAACCAGCATAACCAGAAGCCTCCGGTCCTGCTATTGATATATGGATAGATGTGGCCTGATTACTGTGTTAAGTTAGCATGAGCTTTTTATTAGTTTAAACACCATTTTTCCTTTCTGCTGCTTTTTGCACATGACACACATCTGCTGCTTTAGCTTTGAGCCTAGTAAAATGTTTTCGGTTCATACGAGAATAATATGTTGTTACACTGATATCAGCCTTGCTTGGCGTGCTGTGTCTGTACAGTGAGTGCTGAAACCTTCAAGGAAATCTCACCACAGTAGTTGTTATGAGCACTGATCTTCCCACGTCCCTAGACACAACATACATGCAGCTGCAGCCAAGTTCTGGCTTTAGGCGCTTTTTATATTGCTTTGTACAAGAGCATACCAACACACTTGATGGTGCTTCGCATGCAGAGAGCTGGTTGCTGATGATGTGATCCCCTACCACTAGGATCTTGAGGTATGGGGCCGCTCTGCTAAAACCCACAAGAGACCTTCTTAGATATAATATAATATACTAGCTAGGGAGGGTGAGAATTAGGTTTGGTTAAACCCTATTCATTTTAGCATAATACTATGCTTGCATCGTTTGTGTTCTATGGACTAGTGACTATGCTGATTACTTTGTTTCTTATAATATGTTTGCTTGTAATAGCTAAGATACTGCGCTTGAGAACACGGCATTAGTGAATAAACATTTCAAATATGCACGTGTCCTCTTTTACTCCTTGTTCTGGACTGAAATGATGGTATAACGAAAGAGTATTCATGTGTTCCATGTTACCTGAGGTGTACTAAGTTCATGTTCTGGCTTGTCTAAGCATTGGGAGTTTATGATGACCAATGAGACACTGATTGCTAGTCTGGTAGGGGATTTTTGGGTACTAAGGTGAGTTTTGGGACTTTCTAATTCACTGAAGTTCCAAGCCTCTATGCACAGTTCTGTCTGAGCACGGAATCCCTGCGACATGGCGCCCAATCGTTGGTGGTCTTATAGCGTGATACTTGAGTAGTACATCATTCAGTCCTTAACACCTTCACTATTGTTTCCGGTTAACGGTGGTGTCGGACAAACCTACCTATTTTAGTATAGGTCTTTTCAAGCTTGAATCTTTCTAAACGGTTTCCTTGAATTGCTAACCAGTTGTGCTACAGGGTTGACTTTGTACCTTTTTCTTTCTGTGTCACTATGGCCGCGGTGGACATTCCAGAGCATAGTCGCATTGCGGTGCGCAATCATTTGCAAAATTATAATGTTCCCGTGGATGGCATGGCAGTAATTATGGTGGTGAGTGAAGAGGTGGCTTACCCTTATGAAATATTTTATTCGTGGGTGACCTTCCCGGCTGTGGATGGAACTTCAGGTGTCTTCCATACGTACACTCCCACTGCTGTGCCGAATGAGTATACTCCGTATAGGGCACAAGAAATTCCTATTGATACTTGGCAGCACCGCGTTTGGTTTAATGGCGCCCTACCCCATTCATTATCAGCTCCGAGGTTAGGTCCTTTGTCCAATCCAGGCGCAACTTGGCCTGTCTCGGCTGGATTTACACCTCATCCTCAGCACGGGGCATGTCCCATGGCTGAGATTAGACGGCTACATGTAGTCGCAATTAGCGTGATTAGGTCGTTAGTGCACTACATCACCCGCAATCTCTCGGGCGGGGCCCCGGGAGGTGCGGCGCTTCCTGCCGAACAGGGCAGTATGAAGCTCAGTCCTGTTATGGTCAACGCTGTGATGGGCAGGCGTCCCAAGGAACAGGATGATTTTCCTTTCTGGCTTGCCGAGAAGTTTGACCAGCTGGAAGCAGTATTTCCTAACAAGTCTCCTGGTGAGAAACACAGGATTCTGACAATTAGCTTACCAAAGGATTTGACCCCCGAAATCGGTGACTGTGAGACCTGGGGTAAAACATTTGCGGCGGTCTACGCGAGGTGTTACGGCACTCCGTCTATGACTGTCCTGACGACGGTCCTTAAACGTATTCAGGATGACCACGGACCCGAGGCTGCGGTTGAATTGGGTATGCGCCTCTGTGGCTCCTTTGATGTGGTTTCCGATCTCATACTTGCTAATGTCAAGGGGGATGCGGTGAACTTTCAGGTTGCCAATGCTTTGCAGGCGGTTCCCGATGCCGATAAACCCCGACAGTTGGCGAAAATTATTGTGGCGGCTTTTAAAACCGTGGGCCGCAATAGTAGGGGCCTCAAGCCTTTTTCTACTAAAGAGAAAAAGCAACCCCAAGGGCAGAAGTCGGAAAGCGACGACCAGCCCAAGTCCAAAAAACAAAATTGGCCTAAAAAACAGAAACAGGGAAAACAACAGCAACAGCAGAAACAGGAGTCTCGTCCTGTGTCTCCATTGCCTGCGCCCACAGAACGTGTTTATGGCTTGCGCGATGATAAAGTAACCTGATCGTTTTCAGGTTCCTGACCAACGCTCTCCTCGTTCTTTTCAGGATACATCGGCCCTTTCGACCGGTGGTGGAGGAGGCGGCAGGGGTCGGGGTGGCCAACAAGGACGTGACCAGCGCCGCCCGAAAGACGGCAAAGGCAAGCAGGACGATTCTTCACCAAAGAGACCCCAGTTTCAGAAGAAGAAAGTCGCTGCTTTAACAGCACACAGATATGCCACAGATAGTGAGAACCCAGCTTCGGAATCAGACATGGGCTCTGACCTTGCTGGACAGCGCAGCAGAGATTACCATAGTTCGAGAGGCTCTGCGTCCACTACTGAAGGTGACAGCGACTGACCGTTATGTAGTTGTTGAGACAGCTGACACTAGAGTAGCTCCCCCTGACAGGATCTATGAAATTGTCTTATTCATTTAGGGTGACAATTAACGCACTATAGAAGGGGTATTTTGGGAGAATCTTACGACTACCTATGACATTTTGTTAGCGGAGGCTGACTAGCCCCCACCTTTTGTGCTCGCAGCTTCGAGAGGGGAGGAGGTAATCCTCCCTAGTTTCGCGCACACAGTCTCGAAGGAGCATGCGCTGAATTTTGCAGAAGAGTGGGTGGGATACATTTTCCCCACACCACGAAATTCCTTTACGGTCTATGCCACAACCTCAACCTCAATATCCCATAAAGCATGAAGCAAAGGCTTCCGTTGTGGAAATCCTTGAACAACTAGAATATCAGGTGTTATTGAAACTTGTGTGCCACCTATGAATAACCCTCTTTTAACTGTAACCAAGCCTGACGGTTCATATCGTTTGGTATTAGATTACCGGCATTTAAACTCGCATTGCCGTACTTGTGCAGTACAGAATACTCACGGCTCTGCTTTAGTGGATAGTCTCGTGTGTAAGCGGTTTAAAACCACGCTTGACATTTCCAACGGTTTTTATGCCCACCATTTGGATGGTCTTAGTTCCCAATGGACCTCCTTTACTTGCGGCAGTGTCTAAAAACATTTCAAACGTTTACCGATGGGCTACAAGAATAGTCCTGGAGTGTTTGCTGCCCGCATAGTCTCTCTCTTTGAGAGGGTTGACCCAGATGCTTGTTCATATGTGGATGACATTTATCTCACGGATGACGAACTGTGGGAGCATCTGTGTCGCGTTGACCGCTTAATTTGTAGCTTTGCGGACTTCGGTTACAAATTCAACTTTGCAAAATCGCACATTGCGGAGTACACTGTGTTGTTCCTGGGCTACGAGCTCAATAATGAAGGTTGAGGATTGGCTCCTCACTTCTTGGAGAAATGCTCACAATTGCGCGCTCCGACAACTCTGAAAAAATTACAGTCTTTGCTGGGATTTTTAAATTTCGGGCAGACTTACATACCTGAATATGCCCAGCGTATCAAGCCTTTGTATGCTTTGATACAACCAAATTTTACAAAATCAAACTGGCTGCCTGAGCACTCAGCTATACTGCAATCTTTGCAGGCTAATCTGCTCGCTTCTAAATACTTATTTACTCGTGATAATCACACCAACCTGGTGATAAGAATCATCCCTGAGACGGTGGGTTTCACTTACCTTACTTTTAATGAGGGAGATACAGTACCTATTGCTTACAAGTCACATGTGTACACTTCGGCTGAAATGGGATTTTCCACTGTGGAGAAAGTTTTGATGGCTGTGCAGATGGCGATTCTTAAGGAACGCGCTCTGTCACAGGGAAAACGCATGTTGGTAGTTACCCCGTGTCCTGCTTTGGAGGCAGTTACGAAAGCCAGTGTACCGAATTCTAAAGCTTTGCACCCTCGGCGGATACAATGGGCTGCGTCATTGACGTCTCCGGATGTCACGTTCATTTTTGACGCCTCCTTATGGTCGCAGGAGTTTTTGCAATAAGAGTTTGTTTATCCTGCACCTTTGGCTATGCAACCTTTGGAGGATTTCTATTGCATCATATACACTGATGGTTCGGCGCAGGTTGCGCATGGTTCTAAACACGCCTACGTTTCCGCATGCGCCATTGTTGTAGGTGCAATGGTGAACGATGAGTTCAAGTCCAGAGTCGTGCACACGCAGACTCTAGGGGACTGCACCGCACAATTAGCAGAGCTCTGTGCTCTGATGCTTGCATTGGAGTACGCTGATCCTAGTGTGACAACACTAATTGTAAGTGATTCTTACTACTGTGTCCAGTCTTACAATGAAAACTTGTTCTTTTGGATTCAGAATGATTTTCGTGATTCCAAAGGTAACACAATAAAACATAAAATGATCTGGGTCCGAGTGGCTGAGCTTAAAGCGCAGTTGCCACTCGTGTTTGTAATTCATACTCTCGGTCACCAGCGCGTGGGAGTCCACGCTGTTGGCAACTCGCTTGCTGATGAAGCAGCGAAATCAGTGGTATCGACATATTTGGTTGCAGCAGTCACACGGTCCAAAAGTAAGATTGATAATGATATCTTGGCGGCTATTGCTGCCACTGAGAAGGGAGATAAATATCCTACGGGGTTCCCTTCAAAGTACACATACCACTTAAGTCGCGATAAGGTTCCTTATGTGAAAATTCCGGAAGTTGGGGAGAGGTTGATTCCCAACTCTGATCGCAGACATACATTGATCACAGCGGCCCATGAAGGGGTTGCGTCTGCGCATGCGGGCGTTTCTGCTACTGTGTCTCAGTTACAACAACGTTTTTGGTGGCGGCGACTGTACAAACAGACGCGTGACTATGTCCTTCAATGTGACATTTGCCAGCAGATTAAGCCTTCAACTGCTACGCGTCCACCCCAAACACAGGTGTTCATTTCTAATAAACCGTTTGGTTGTGTTTATTAAGATCACTGCGTTCCTTTTTCTTCTGATACTGCGTACAAGTACATCTTGGTGGCAGTTGATTCATGCACACGCTTTGTTTGGGTCTGGCCTCATCGCAGCGCTGATTCACGGACTGTCATCAGGGATTTGCGTGTCTTTGTAGGGATTTTTGCATGTGGTACCTTCCATTCGGATCAGGGTTCTGCTTTCGCCTCTAAGGCGTATAGGGATGCCATGGCTTCGATGGGGGTCCAAGTCAAGTTTTCGTCTCCATACCGACCTGAGGGTAATAGTGTTGTGGAACGAATGAACCGTGACTTAAAGCAATCACTGACAGCTTGAGTTATAGGCACTGGCAGAAACTGGTTGGCCCATCTTAATAGCGTGCAGCGTGCCCTTAATAATCTTCCTAAAAGGTCTCTGGGTGGGCGGACCCCATACGAAATGCTCTTTGGTATAAAGATGTATGTCCCGGACCTTGACCGTCTAGACGCGGTCGGCTCAGCTGTCTCCTTTGACATAGATGAACATTGCAATGTTTTACAGACTCTACAAGAGACCAGAGATAGTCTCGCAAAGGAACACTTGCCCTCCACCTCGGATGATGGCTTGCAGATCCCGGTAGTTGGCTGGCTACCCCTAGTTGGAGAACTGGTTAGGGAGAAGATCGATAACAAAAAGGAATTTGGTCCCTCGTACCGTGCTCCGGTTCCCGTGCTTGGAGTGAAGGGCACAAGAACAGTAATTTTACCACCGCTTCCAGGTCGTAAAGAGAACAGGTATATCTCCATTGACAATGTCAAAATACACAAAGTGGCCGATTCTTCTTAGCATGACACCGGCAGTCTCATGTCCTTCGATGGTGAGAAATTCTGTTTTGGCCACTGCTTCGGATTGTGAACCAGAGGTGGTCCCCAAGATGCCTGCAGTTTCCAGTCTTTTATTGGGTGCTTTTCCTGGTGCTCACCTTGATGATACAGATTACACCTATCCATCTGACTTGTCGATGCCTGATTTGCAAACTCGTTTAGCCACAGAATCCAGATTTTCATTTGACACTGTTTCACGTACATCAGAGAAGCCCACAAGGTTGAGCGCCTATGCGACTTTGTTTAAAAAACATTTTTTGATACCCCCTTGGACTTACATTTGGCTGGGGCTTTTTGCTCTGTATATTTTTATGTCAATTGGTTTTGTGTTTTATTTTTTTAGATTTGTCAATGGACATTATGTCGAGGAGAGAACATGCATTAAACATCTGAATGGAACTTTAGCTCCACACTCCTCATCACATTCAGCACACAGATTGAAGAGGGACTTGACCTTTGTTAACATCACCGCGTGGCCTGTCCTGGATGGAATAGTCTGGAATGCAGTTAAATTTCAAATCCATGGCCCGACTGAAGTTGTTAATGTTCCTATTGTACTTAGAGTTAATATTGGGGATGTGGTTCAACTAAATATATGTTCTGATGATTGGGAAGTTTGGGCCTTAGAGGCTTTGTTTGCTGATTTGACATATTATGCTGCCATTGATGCTGAAGATTTATATTTAGAATCTGCTAATTATGGTGATTTGTTTTGTTACCAACATTTTGGCAATCACTACTTGCACAAAACTAATTCTAGGAGGGGTACTGTGAATTATACCCAGTGGGAACATTGCCCAGCTCCTTTGAGAGGCAGCTCAGACACATTTTTGAAAAAGTATACATATTTTACCGATTTTAATCAGTCCAATCCCGCGTCATTTTATTTTAAAATGACAGACAAATCCAATTCCAAAGTTAGACTTACTGATACTAAGTTACTGTATTCGAAGTCCTTTCTAGACCAACTGGCTGTTGGTGGCTACGAGTTGTGGAAGGAAACTATTGACCTTAAATCGGTTTGGGGTTCTAAGAGTTGGCAGGTACAAGGCGGTGCACAGACAAAATATCGACTCCAAAATATGGAATGGACAAAATATCGAGTAAAAAATATCGACAATAATAAAATATCGATAACAAAAATATTGTTGGTCAAAATATCGAATAAAATAATGATAAAAAAATATCGAGTACAAAAATATAGACACAAAACAATTGACAAGACAAAATATCTATAAATAGTCAAAGTAAAATTTTTTGATAATATGTAGAAAAAAGGATAAAAAAAAAAATTATTTATTAATAGTAATATAAATTGTAGTTAATGTTTAGGAGCGGGATGTTGGGTTAATAGGGGATAAGGGTGGGGAGTAATTTAATAATAATTAATTAATTAATATATGTTTGTAAATATTTTGAATTAATAATTAATTGGTAATTAATTAATATTAATTTGATAATATGTAGAAAAAAGGTTAACATTTTTTTTAAATTTATTAATAGTAATATAAATTGTAGTTAATGTTTAGGAGCGGGATGTTGGGTTAATAGGGGATAAGGGTGGGGAGTAATTTAATAATAATTAATTAATTAATATATGTTTGTAAATATTTTGAATTAATAAATAATTGGTAATTAATTAATATTAATTTGTTAATTAATTAATATAATTTTGTACATATTTTTAATTAGTAATTAATTGGTGATTAAATAATATTAATTAGTTAATTACATTATTTAGAGTAATTTATTTATATATATATAATTTTTAGTTATTGTTAATTAATTAATTGTGAAAAAATATTATTAATTATTAAATTAAATTAATTACAGCTAATATATTTACTTTATTGTTATTGTTAATTAATACTTAATTGGTAAATAAATAATATTAATTAATTTTGGGTAAAGGAGTATTTTTAGGGTTCAGGGTCAGTTTTCAGTTTTTGGGTAAAGGGGTATTTTTAGGGTTCAGGGTCAGTTTTCAGTTTTTGGGTAAAGGGGTATTTTTAGGGTTCAGGGTCTGTTTTCAGTTTTTGGGTAAAAGGGTATTTTTATGGTTCAGGGTCAGTTTTCAGTTTTTGGGTAAAGGGGTATTTTTAGGGTTCAGGGTCAGTTTTGTGTTTTTGGGTAAAGGGGTATTTTTAGGGTTTAGGGTCAGTTTTCAGTTTTTGGGTAAAGGGTTATTTTTTGGGTTCAGGGTCAGTTTTCCCTACTGTTGCACCCACTGGAGTGGGAATAGTAATTTTAACCCCTACGCTATACAACGCTTTCCCTACGCTTGCACTCTTTGGAGTGGGAATAGTATTTTTTACACTTCTGGTATCATACGGTAATTTAATAGTATTTTATTTAATTATAGTATGTTACTATATATATATGTTTTAACAAATAAGATTGTAAAAAATTATTTTTATTATTTTCATTTATTATTTAATTCTTATAAGTTAATTTAAGTATTTTTAAGTATATTTTAGTAATTAAATTTAAATATTAATTTAATTTAACACTGTTTTTAATAAAGTCGATATTTTTTACAACTATATTATTGTAAACGATATTTTGTACTCGATATTTTTGTACTTACCTGTTTGTAGATACAAACCCGATATTTTGACTGTCGATATTTTGTCCACGATATTTTTGCAAGTCGATATTTTGTCCCTCGATATTATTTCAGTGATCCGTACAAGGCACTGAGGCTTTGCACTGTGCATGTCTCATCCCAAATCATATGTTGTTTTTGAATTCTACTATCTCACAGACAACATGCTTTGGATTGGCTACTTCTAAAAAATTTAATTCTCCTTCCTTCCCAGATTTGGAGGAATATTCAGGTTGGGAAAATTCGACTACATTTTCAAATAAGGAGTTGCAAACCCTTTTGCTGAATTCATCATTTACCATCTCTAGTTTGGATCCCAAGGGTTGGTTAATGTGGCACCGGAGTGCAGACTCGTGCCAGCATCGTTTTTTGGGCCTAGCTGAGGGTTTTACACAAGTCAGAGTAGATCCCCGTTTTGAGAGTGACCATTCTGTTACCACTTATTCTGTAGGCAAATTATGTCAGAATTGGCTCAAGCACTCTACATTGGAGTCAGTTAAATTGCATTTATCTAACCTGACCAACGAGGTTGACTTGAATGATTTCATAAAGGGCCCGGCTAACGGTAGATCTAAAAGATGGATTTATTCCATTTATAATGAACTCTGGAAAACATCACAGATTAATGCGGCTACCCGCCTTAGGGCTATTGACCAAGCTAATTTAGAAAAAGTGCTTGCAGTTGTGGACAACAGCATTAATACCCCTTCCTCCCCAATGTACACATTAGATAATATTGTTTCATCTGTTGTTGAAATTGTACATGATGAGGTGTCTGTTTTGTACCATGGTCAAAATCAATTGCGTTCTGTTATGCAGTTTGTGTGGACCTTACAGACGCTGAAAAATGGTAAAGTGCCTTGGACCTGTGTTAATGTCACATCTCTGTTTGCACCTTTTAATTGACTGAAAAGCAACGTTTGCTTTCCATGAGAGATGCTTCTTTTTCAATGTTACACATTGAACGCTTGGAGTCTTTGCCCTTTTCAGTGGCAGAGGCCACGGCTGCAACGTGGCTAATCCAAGGATTGATTACTTTACCTTTCGCGCTTTTCCAGTTTTCAAATTGCATGAAGCCTGGTCGCTCCCTTTTACTTATAGATGCCTTAGAGATGGGAAAGAGGTATATCTGAATGGAGATGAGTGTACAGAAACACCAGATCACTCGTTGATGTGTCGGCACATCCAATTGCATGGTTCATGCAACCAGAACCGCCGTGATTTAGCATGTGTTTTAAAAGGTACACCGGTGCCTGCTATAGTCCCGAATTTTACCTTATTAGTTAACGGGAGTTATTTACTTTTAAACAATGAGGATTGTTGTGGGTTATTGAAAGGCATAGCTTACGTTGTAACAGTCAGTGAGCGTGTCGTTTGCTGTAAGAATGTGCTTTATCCACCCCGCATGGGAACCTGGATGTTTCCATCTGGCCGAGAATTCCGGCCTTTAAGTCAGAGTTCAATAAGATGAGCAGAATAAGAGTCTTATTGTCACAAAGAAAAGTTGCCCTGACATCTGCTCGCGAAACATTTGTCCTTCACATAGCTAACACCCGCACAGAAGTGCATGCCTTATTAAATACTGACCTTCCTTTACATTTTGGTGAGCTGATTCACACAATCTTTAACGCATCCTCCACTTCGGGGCTGGCTCATTTTTTTAAAGTAGTAAGCGGTGGCTTAGTGACTTCTTTCCAGAAAATATTTGGAGTCATTCCTGCTTTCCTTCACTCAATATTCTCTGGTCTATTTGGTGGACTTCCTGTTTTGCTGGCACTGGCTGCTGGTTTTGTGTTGCTGTTTTGTTTATTGCAAAATGGATGTCCGTCCTGTCTTCGCAAACGAGCGGGAGCAGTTGGCACTGTTTCGCAACAGGATGCTTGAATACTATGGTGTGCTGCCACTTGCCACTTTGAGTGCATCATATGGATTATCGTTTCGATTTTCCTATTTCACCTTTGTCCAGCCTGTATTTCATTGCCTGAGCTGTGATTTCATGTGGGCCCTGGATTTGTGTCTCTGCAATTTGGTGTCTCCTGAAGTGGATTATGATCATCTCATGAGTCCCTTAGTTGCTCATGAATTGCTTTGTTCTGATGGAGGGATTATGGCCTTTGCAGCGATGCATGGAGTTCTAGGTCGTTGGAATATATTCGCAGCAGCGCAAGATTTCTTGGCACATAGCTTCATTGAGAACCCACCGAGTTGTCCTCTGATGGTACTAGAGGCTCCGGTAATTGAAGAGCATGTATGTTCTTTCTCTCTATTAAATTGGATGGCTGAGTTGTTTTGGGATGATAACAGTGACTTCCTTTTGGAAGCGGTTGCTGCTTATTTCGCCTACTCAGTTTTAGGCTGACTCCTATTGAAGCCATTGTTGCCATGATTTTTTCTTCTCACAAAATTTTTCCAAAATTCTTGTGGACATTTTTTAAATAACAGACCTATTGGCTTTGCTAACAGTGGACATTACAATGTCATGCTGGTGAGATTTTGGATTTTTATACGGACAACATTTTTTTTCCTCACCTACTCGATTTTGAACTGAGCGTTTTATTGAACTCTGCTTTCAACAATTGAGTGCCTTTTCTTATCTTATCTTATCTTATCTTATCTGATACGTGCTTGGATCAAGGGAGGGTGATATATGGATAGATGTAGCCTGATTACTGTGTTAAGTTAGCATGAGCTTTTTATGAGTTTAAACGCCATTTTTCCTTTCTGCTGCTTTTTGCACATGACACACATCTGCTGCTTTAGCTTTAAGCCTAGTAAAATGTTTTCGGTTCATACGAGAATAATATGTTGTTACACTGATATCAGCCTTGCTTGGCGAGCTGTGTCTGTACAGTGAGTGCTGAAACCTTCAAGGAAATCTCACCACAGTAGTTGTTATGAGCACTGATCTTCGCACGTCCCTAGACATAACATACATGAAGCTGCAGCCAAGTTCTGGCTTTAGGTGCATTTTATATTGCTTTGCACAAGAGCATACCAACACCCTTGATGGTGCTTCGCATGCAGAGAGCTGGTTGCTGATGATGTGATCCCGTACCACTAGGATCTTGAGGTATGGGGCCGCTCTGCTAAAACCTACAAGAGACCTTCTTAGATTTAATATAATATACTAGCTAGGGAGGGTGAGAATTAGGTTTGGTTAAACCCTATTCATTTTAGCATAATACTATGCTTGCACCGTTTGTGTTCTTTGGACTAGTGACTATGCTGATTACTTTGTTTCTTATAATATGTTTGCTTGTATTAGCTAAGATACTGCGCTTGAGAACACGGCATTAGTGAATAAACATTTCAAATATGCACGTGTCCTCTTTTACTCCTTGTTCTGGACTGAAATGATGGTATAACGAAAGAGTATTCATGTGTTCCACGTTACCTGAGGTCTACTAAGTTCATGTTCTGGTTTGTCTAAGCATTGGGAGTTTATGATGACCAATGAGACACTGATTTCTAGCCTGGTAGGGAATTTTTGGGTACTAAGGTGAGTTTTGGGACATCCTAATTCACTGAGGTTCCAAGCCTCTATGCACAGTTCTGTCTGAGCATTGAATCCCTGCGACACTATAAAATACAAAATGTTCCAGCTATCGCGACAAGAATTTTAGGTTTATTTATTTCAACTGTTAAGTTGTTTGATGGTCATGTTCATAACAGTATTAGATGCCCAACCTATGAGACGTGAATTTGTGGGTTCCCTTTCTCAATCTTGTTTCTGTTCTTGGAAATGATTCCAACAAGAACTGACTGTTTACTCCGGTAGGAGACGGATCATCCTCGTGAGAGAAGCGGATGACCTCGAGATCTGTGGATTATTTTCTCCATTGAGAATGATGAAAGGAATTGTTTACCTCTCCTTTGAGAGTTTGAGACTTTGGTTCATACTTATGGAGTGAGTTCGCGCAAAAAAAGAGGAAGCCAGCATGGTGCCTCTCTAATTTGTATACTTTGTGATGCAGTCATTGGTTGTGATAAAGGAGGCGTGGTTCAAAACCTCATGGGTATTGATGTTTTTACTTTATGTAGTTTTACTTTCATTGGCTGCTGTGAGTTCAGTAAAGAAATTGAGACAGCATAATCCTCGCCTCCGTGTCCTTAATAGAATCTAAAATTCTTGTCGCAATAGCTGGAAAATTTTGTATTCTTACATTTTCGTCCATCATTCAAACAGCTGAAAACATTTTTGTTTCATATTTTGCAGCGCTTGTTATATACATGAGTTTGGTAATGGTAACTATTACTTCTGTTTATAGCCAATGCGCTTGCCCCAATTAGTAACTTGTTATTGCATTGTAACTCAGATGAGTTAGTTAGCTGTAAAACGCCTCAATCATGCAGCAACACGAAGAGAGTCAATAATAGTAGCAAGGAGCAGCAGATGAGCTGGCACTGTAGGAACGTGTCCGCTACTCCGTCTGTATTACTATATTGTTTTCTGTTCTGAAATCCTATTCTCCTAAGGGCTGTGTGCCCAGGGCAGAGCGCAGGAGGAAGCTACCAAGTCTGTTAGCGTCACAAACGGAGATAAGATTTGAGTGCCTCGGTTCTATTAATTAAAACATTAGTGGCTGGAGGTACTTTCCCTCCATGGATGTGTTGCCTGCAACACCATTCACATAAGTCTTGTCACTGGAGAGGCTTGAAGAGGAGTAGCATAAAGCATTTCAGCTTCATGTAAAGTGGTTAAACCATAGAGCCGCCTTGTAAGGGTTGGAGGAAAATCAGTCGCAGGAAAAAAAACAAGCATTGGCATAGCCAATAGGTCTCGCTTTTGGGACCTTATAAGTATTTAGTTATGCAGCACAATATCCTTGGTGCAACAACATCAACAGCTGCATGGCTAAACACTTATTAGGTCCCAAAGGCGAGACCTATTGGCCATGCCAATGCTTGTTCTTTTAGTTTGAAAACAAAAAAGGAGATGCCATTTTAAATGCTGGAAGTTCCCAGAACTGAGGGAGGGGAGCAGCTTGTTAAAGACATGGTTCACAGTTATGAGGCAGAAATTCTTTCCCTCATCAAACCACAGAGCAGAGGCTTCCTTACACACTCAAAGTGCCTCAGAGACTCACTCAAGTGATTTAAAAAGCAAGCATGCAGCGCGCATAGCAGGGAGAGCTTCCTTTCTCCTCCCATTGCAAAACTTATGCTGAGCGCACAGTGCCTGATCCGTGTGATCAGTGCTGTGTCAATTTCCTGGGATTTTAGACCCAGGGCAAAATTACAATCAGCTGGGATTCCCAAAAGCAAGATAACAATAGTGGAGGCAGTGCAGCGCCGTGAGCCTCTTTCAAACTTCCCGGGTCTGGCAGTGAGAGGTGTGAGTGGGCGAATCAAGCGCTGTGCATCTGGTGCGCTTGATCTGCGTCAGCTTCCTTCCTCTTCCCCCGTTTTCTCACACACCGCTCATCAGCAGTTATGGTGGGGGCTGAGGAACGCTGTGAGTGGCACCCGGAACTCTCCTCTGCTTTCCGTGCCTGGCGCTGTGGTTCGAAATCCACCACTGTGAGCAGAAGCAGGAGCTCTCTACCCCTTCCGAGGTCCGGCGCTACTGCAAGAGGTGAGCAGTCCTCAGCCGATGCGATAGGGTCGAGAAGGCGTAAGCTGATCAAACTCCAGTGTAGGGCAGAACATATATCTGTCCAAACATACTCATTTTAGCAACATTAGAATAATGAAAGACTGGGGAAGTTCTAACTATATCACAAAACAAAAAAAGGGAAGTTCTAACTATACCATTCATGTTTGTAGGTAGCTCTTAGATGACAGTTCATAGGTCACTGTCCTATGATACGATTGTAACTTCTGAACTGCAAGTAACACATGGGTCTCTGTGACAAACACAGTAACCCACTGAGCTATCCAGATACAATACAGTTCATCTGCATTTAAAAACTACTAACAGACAATTGATTGCTCTCCAGAAGGATCATTAATCACCAGCGTTATCTGGGCATTTTGTATTGTCTTATTGCTGTCCTGCATCGGCCATGATAAAGAAAAAAACTTTAAATGAGGCTCACACGAAGTATGTGTCCTGCTGGGCCTGTGCATATTTTAAAAAGAAAAAAATGTAGTAACAGATTCTCTTACCTGCTCCATTAGTCAAACTTTGTGTCACAGTCTGATGTGATAAGCCACTGCAGGGGTTAGGAAAGGTGACTAAGAATAAACAAACTTATTTTCGCCTGAGCTGCATAGAAAAAGAAATATCAACGCAGCAGGACAATAGGCAAAGGTTACCAAAGGTTACCAGTGTCAAAGAAAGGATTTGTCACCTTTCGCTGTGCCGAGATGAAGGGGTGAAAAAAGTAAACAAAGCCTCGTTAACATGTTATTGGTCTTTAGAGACCTGTGAAGTACTGGGGTGATGGGTTGTGATAATCTCTAAATCTGTCTGTGTGTGTGCGCCGGGAAAGCTGTCTCGGCCGGGTTTACACACACGACCTGCGCGTTGCCCGCCTGCCTTCAGCCCTCACTACTGAGGGCCAAGGCTCCTGTTTGGGTGGGCCAGGCTCATATTTGGGTGGGCCTGGCCCACCTGGCCCACCCGCTAGAACCGGGCCTGGGTGGAGGTGCTCCACAAAGCTGTCCTCTAGGCAAAACTGATATTTTTACTCCTTAGAGTGATATCCTGCCTCTGGAGCTCACTTCTGGAGCTCCTTCACCTCCGGCGGCCATACTGCTTAATACGGTAACTCAGGCAGTCAGTAAACATGACCCCTGCCTCTGCAGCGAAGCCTCTGTGCCACCTCTCGGGTCTCCCAAAGGTCGCGCATGATGAGGCATGCACGCACCAAACTGGGAGCACAGACAGCAGTGCAGCAAACAATCATAACTGCTGCTCGCTGCTGCACTCAGACAGACAGTCAGTTCCCGTCGGCAAATGGACACACTCTTGTTATATGACTACATGTCATGTCATGTGATGTTGCCGTGAGTGAGTCCCAGCAGCCAGCAGCATTGAACAGATAATGAATGCAGTCAGTGCAGCTGAGCCACCAGGCCGGCAACGACCCACTGCCATGACTGAACTTCAACAACTGTAACAGGCAGCTGCACAGTATGCAGTCAGTGCAGTGCACTCTGCCAGAATAGCATGATCCGTGCTGCTTGCTTGAGTGGGGGCTCCCATCTCACTTGTATCTGCCTCAGCGCCGGTGATATCAGGAGGCACTTTAAATGTACGGCTTATGCATTTTAGTGCGATGATGCGGACCACCACACTAAAATGCGTTGGTGTAACCCTGATGCGTAGTACTTGGCAGGGCTGGAATTCCCAAAGCTCACCTATGAAAGGAGCAGGACTCATAATAGTAAAACAAATTGAGCTGTTTGTCATTACCAGGACGTGCAACACAAACAAGTACATGTCCTACTTTTAACTTACATAGCACCCTGCCTTTAGGGCTACCCATGGCCTACCTTAGGAGTGACATATATGTAGTAAAAGGAGAGTTTAAGGCTTGGCAAGTGGGTTGAAGTGCCAAGTCAAAATGGCAGTAAACTGCACACCCAGGCTCTGCTGTGGCAGGCCTGAGACATGTTCAAAGGGCTACTTGTGGAGGTGGCATAATCAGTGCCGCTGCCCACTAGTAGCATATAATATACAGGCCCTGGGAATGTGTTATACCACTTTACATGGACTTGCAAGTAAATTAAATATGTCAACCAGGTATACACCATCCACACACATGCTTAGAAAAGAAGCACATGCACTTTAGCATTGATTGGCAGGGGTAAAGGCCCAGAGTCCAGTGGCCAACAAAAACGTTCTGCAAAAAAAGGAGGAGGAAGGCCAAAAATGTGGGTTGACCCATCAGAAAGGGCCATTTTCCAACACTTATTAAATTCAGTTTTCCCTCAGACACAGTGAGAGGAGCACTGACATTCACTGGTTAAAGTGCTACCGATTTAGGACTTGGACACCAGACAGTTTACACAAAACTCTGATCCTTGTCCACTGGTGCATACCATTTTCTTACACAGTTAATACATGCACATTTGACACTTGTTTAAATATAGGGTGCAAACTGCATAGCAGGTGTTGATGTGAGTCATAAACCAGTGCAAAAAAGGACATTATTAGTTCAACTCATCCCTCTCTATGAACATTTCAAGATATATTGATAAATATGAAATACAAGCACGGCACATCACCTGTTCCTCCAGCTGCACCAGCCTCTGCTCCATCATCCTGCTCTGCTTCTCTTGTTCAAACTCCAACAGTGTGACTACTGTATCAACCCTAGACAGGGAGAAGAGGGAATGAGTAATCAGCACCTCAGGCAAAACATGAGACCAAAGAGAAAGAGGACAAAGAGTGTAAGAGTAAGCAGTGTCATGACAACTCCGGCAACCAAATATAAAAGGTCCAGGGTAGTAGTAAGCGAAGCCATACGCACCTAAAGTGAAGGAAGAAGGAAAGATCAACCAGTGTCAATCACTCTACTTTTGAGGCTAAAGCCTCAGTGCAGTCAGCCTGAAAGCCATGGGTACAGGAATCAAAAGGGATGAACAGGATGTAGACGGGATGAGGAAGACGCAATGGGGGAGCTCAGAGTATTAGATGCGCGCTGTAAGTGCCAACCAAGGACAGAGCAAGTGGCTCTGTTTGCATACCCAGAGTCGCCACTAATGGATGAATGCTCTCTATCAATGGAAATCCTACTGATTCAGCCTCTCCGGAAACCCACTGAGTTGGGACCGTCAATTTCATTGGACAGTGAACTATAGGAGTGAGCGAGCAGCTTCCAGTTGCACTCCCGGGCATGAACTCTCACTCGGGTGATCTGATCCCTTGTTCCTGTGTGATTGAGGGTACAGGGGTTAAAACAGGAATCTAACGTTCTAAAGTCAGAGCAGTACCCCAAAAGGGGCTCCAGCCCCTGGTATGTACCAGAAATAAGGTAGACACATTTAAAGGACTCAGAATAGGGCACAGAGGGGAGAATAGTGCAAGTGCTGTTCAGCAGAGGGTACCTTTCACACGGATAGGGTAGCAGATTAGAAAAATCAAACACCAATACTTTGCCCGATCAATAAAAGGCATTCATGAATTGCCTGAGGAAGCCCTCGAATGCTGACATGAAACCTAAGTAAGGGGCCCTAAAGATACCTTGGAGAAGCTAAAATACCAGGTATGTTAAATGAAGACTAAAATACGAACCTGTACCCCAACTGCCAAACCTCTCACTTACTTTCTCGCCCAGGTCACTGAAAATAAGCCCTAGGAAGATAGTGCAGAGAATCTCCCAGATATAATACTCCTACCTTCTCACCAGGTGACGAAACCCTTTGGCACTTCCAAATATAGACGCTACGCACAACCAGACAGATAACGCATTCTGAGGTAGTGCAGCCTAATGTTGAGAGAACCTCCCAGGTGACTGTCAGGGAGATGGTGTGAGCTTCGACTCATTGCCTCAGAGCCTCTAAACTAACAGCACAGGAACCAGCACTGCCATCATTTCGCAGTACTGTATGGTGGTTGTGTTGTCTATCATGACTTGGGCTGGCCTGCCCGTGATCAAAGGCAGAAAAGCTTTGAGGGCCAGCACACGACTCTGCCACATAGACTCTGCCAGACTAATGTGGTACCACTGCTCCATCGATGGCCAGAGAGCCTTGATCCTATATCGTCTAGTCCCCCCCACAGACCAGAGGTGAGGTGTCCTTCACATCTATAAGCTCTAGCTGGAAAAAAGGAGAACCGTCACCTGCACGGCAGGATGGATAAGCCATCCTTTAGATGGTCTGAGACTTGAGTTTGCGTTCCTAAGCTAGTGATGTAGATATGGTAATCCATGTAGTGCAACATGTGACTAGGTGCCTTGATTATCAACACAATATTTGTGAATAATGATGGGATGAAGTAAGGCCGAAGGGTAAGACAATGAATTAAAAATGTTGAGATTGCACCATAATATGGAGGCACATGAACATATGCACGCTGCCAATCAAACCACACCACCCAGTCATCCAGATTCATGGCTAACAGGATCTGGGACAGCATCATCTTTTTGAACTTCTCAATCATGAACAATGCATTCTACAGTCTGAGGTCTAAGATGAGCCCCAGTTCCCTGTCCTTCTTGTGGACCAAGAAGTATCAGTAATAACACCTACACCCTTCTCTGCCTCGGTTACCACCTCAATTGCATGTTAACAAGCAACCGATCTACATCTCAGGTGAGAGCATCAGTATGATCTACCAATGTTTTGGCAAACAATGTGGGAACGTGGGAAACGGTACTCATGAAGGGACGGGTGTTACCAAACTGACCAGTATGATGAATTTGTGCACCTGCTGCAAAGACAATATGGCAGTGTGAGGGTTTACTAAAGTGTCTTGGCTGTTGCATATGCTTGGCGACCTTATTCCTAACCTTAATCAGTTGCTGGACAGGCTCTGAGGGTTGCCTTTGGCAGTAGGTGAGGACCCTCTAGTATCCTTGAAATTTCCAACACTGCTGGTGGAACTGAAGCATCATGGGAAGTATCCCCTGAAAACCTGGGAGCACTCATCCAAACGTGGCTTCAGATCACAGCACTAGTCCCCATGAGTCCTCACTAGTCCTCAAAATATACTGGCTGTCATGTACAGAACAGGCAAAAGAGATCTGGAAGTGCCACAACACTATTACATTAATTTTGAATTGAAACTTTAATTAATAAAACTATATATTCATTTAAAATTAAAATATTATTCTGCAGTTAAAAAAAATAAATTACCACATAAATAAAAACAATAATATCCATACACAATTGTTAAAAAGTGGTGCATAGAATTAATATAAATTAATATCATTCTTGTTTTAATCATTAGTTTTTTTTTAAAATTCAAAATAGATTATTGAAATATCTTAAAATTAAGTAATAAATATGCACTATCTTTATATATGTTTTACATTTATTTCTATTTATATCTATTTTAAATAATGTAATATAATTTAACAATATTTCCTACGTATTTAGTCCCTACCTCCATTGTTTTCTATTTGTAGTGCTGGACATACTACTGCTTTTTTATTACAAGTAACTTTCACAGTTTGGGATTACCAAAAATTCATATTTTTTTTCTTAAGTGTAAACTTACTCAAAAGTGTAAGTTACCTTTGTGAGTCAGGCCTTAGATATTTAAAATTTGACATGTGGTCATTTGGCAGCAATGTCTGCTCAATAAACTGCATAAACTACATTTATCACGAGCAAGGCACCACCAAAAATCTACCTTACGACAATACACACTGTGCTGAAGCAATCTATTTAAGTGAAGTGGAATGCTAACATACACATGCTTTGATAGGTGTGCAATGAAACTATACAGAACTGTATTTGTGAAACTAAAATTGGAAGTGGTCAGGACCCAATCTAAACATACAGATGAGGACGAGACCCTCATAGGCTGTGGTGGGTCTGTGACCCCTCTGACCTGATACTCCTCACTCTGTGGGAGCACCGGGTTCTGGATCCATTGCATTCAGAAAACTGTGAAAGGAGGTGAGAGGTGGCACTAGCCCGTCTGCCTCTCCTGACCATGACCCTGACAGATGAGGAATGGGTGAGGAGGCAAAGTCTCGCCCTAATTCTCCGAAGCCATCTACGAGAACCAATGCCAACCTTCTGCAGCTGTGTGGTCCAGACTATCTCCCCCAGCAAGTTGTGAACACAATAAAAAGCGACCATTGTAACTGTTCTCTCATCCCTCATTGCAGAGCCCAACTCCTTCCCCACTAACTGTCCCTTTACTCACATTGTAGAAATATTTAAGTCTCCGTGGGTCACTGCCTAATTCTAGTACCTACTGCAGGGTGGGTAAGGCACCCTCAATCCTGGCAGAGGCCTTCTGCAACAGTGCAGGAAGGCTGGGACTCATCTCATTTTGTACAGAAGTACTTCACGCAATTAATGCTTACAATAACAATGCAGTTTTAAGTAAAGAGCCTCTGGTGCTCAAACTAACTGTGCTAATGGAGGCTCAGGCTGCTGTTAGCACACAGGCGCTGTGCAAAACTATGCTATCACGAAGCACACAACGCAGCCTATGACGTCCAGGTCTGCCACAGAAAGAAGAGCGTTTTTTGTTTTGCTAATAACATTGGGTCCATCTAACGAATCTTAACCCACCCTAGCTGCTTCAAGGACATTTTTGGGGTGATCTATAATACAGGGGCTGAGAAAAAGGAGTGTCCCAGAATGCATTTTCCCCATACAAGTTCCCATAGGAATTTGAGACAGTGATACAAAACATTTGAGCAGAATTACAACAAAATTGGTGGAAACCTAGATCTTAACTCAATGAGCGTAGTTTTGTTTGATTTGGTGTAAATCCATTGAGCCGCTTTTGAGAAATTGTTTAAAAAAAAGGAAACTTATGGAGGGTCAGTGAGAGTGTGAACAAAACAGAGGAAACTGAAAACAGAGGTGGCTGAATTATAAATAACTGCATACTCTTTGTCGTCTTTGGCTGACCAGCTTGACGCCAGGGTTAAGGATATGGAAGGATGGATGCGGAGATGTAACCTAAATTTTGGGGGTCTCCCAGAGGGGGTTGAGGGACGCCAAACAAACAATTCTTGGAATCCTGGATAAAAGACTCCCAGATCTCTTGTAGTGCTTCATAGTTAAAAGAGCACACAAAGTGCTTGTTCCGCACCCTCCCCCAGGAGTTCTGCCTAGAGCACTCGCCGCCAACATCCTAGACTATACAGACAGGGACATTATCCTGCAATGACTCAGGGAGCTTCCTGAAGTCACATATGAGGGGGACAATTATTGTGATCTTCCCACACTATCCTCAGAGGTTACAATGCCTCATGCATTTTTGAGATGATTGAACCAAAAATCTGAGTTATGGCAATAAGGTTTATGCTCCTTATCACCACACAACACTGTCTTCTCCATATGGGAAGGCACATTTATTCACAGCTTGGTAACCAATCTGGGCATGACCGTAGGTGGATGCGTGCACCAGATCCCGTAGCCTCAATCCTGAGGCCCTCACCTCTAGTTGACCATTGCCTTGCTCGTGTCGATCTGGTTCTTGATTCAGACAGAGGATTCTTAATGGTGCAGGTTCGGGTGGAGGGTAGTAACCTTTCTTCCTGCACAATGACACAATTCAGGGTTTTGGCAGGTGGCTCACAAAGCCAGAGAGGCCTCTTTCTGGACAAAGCTCCAAACATATAAAGCTAAAAAAGGTTTGCTCGGTTAGGGCAGCTGGAGTGATTGTTTTCTTCTCCCTTGATTTCAGGTTTCCATAGGGGTTGGGGATGTCTCATTGATACTCCTGTGTTTTTTCTCTCGAGCTCTCTTAGATGGGAAGTTATTTAGTGCACTTTTTACAGCTACACTTCGTGTTGAAGGGGGCATTCATTTTTGGAAGCTCTATGAATGGTCACAAGCTGATCACAGTCACTGGGCAGTGTTTGCCTTACGTGAGGGATTAGGGGCATTTTTTGGGTTTACGTATTTTTTTTTACTCAGACGTCCACAACGCAGCAAAACGTGCCATTGGGTATCCCACATTGTAACCTGGGTAGGCATTCGCGGTCTTATCATGATCTACCCTGTTATAGGCAAGGGAGTGGCGTCATAGTCTCTTCCACAGAATAGTTTTTATACACATGGGCAAACGTTACAAAATACTGACATGGAATGTCAGAGCCCTTAATACTTACACACATACAGTGCCCTCCTTCCTAAAACATAATAAACTTGACAAAGTCTGTAGGCAGGAGATCCATCTCACTTATTCAGAGGCACTCAAACAGACAAAGAAATGGTGCAAACAACTCCACTCATCTATGTATTTGGCCTATGCCAGGGGGGAGTCTATTTGGGTGGGACCTGGAGGTCCCTTCAAACTGAATTACTCGGAGCCAGATATTGAGGAGTGTTATCTCCTGCTCCTATGGCACGTTAGGCGAGAGGGTAATCAGCATACTTAATGTTTATGTCCCTAATGCAGATGTTCAGCTGTTTTATTCCCAGATGTAGGACCTCCTTGCTGACTATGAGCACACTCCAATTATATGCATGCAAGATTTTAATTGCATCCTGGATGGTATGCTAGACAGATTCCTGGAAATCCAGCGATATTCATGCATTTACGCCAATGGGGACTTAACCTGACAATCCACCTCCCATTGAAGAAACAGGTAAGTCATGCCTTTAGCAGGTAAAGTGAACAGGGTTTTTGTAGACAGGAAGTAGTGGCGCTCAGCTAGTATTTACGTAAAGTATTAGGGTGGAAACAATTTGTTATGGTGCTGACAGGGAAGGGGAGACCCTCGAACTCCTTAATCTGTGAAGGAGAATCCAAGCACAAATACATATAGCAACAAACCCGCGCACTCATACAATACATAGTGTAGACGTGATTCGAAAGCAAATGGAACCAATCCAACGTTGATGTTTTTTTCTTTCTTTACTCTGTCATCAAACAAAAAACACGCAGCCAGCCGACACGTGTTTCATCAGGGAAATAGTGTTCTCCGACTCTTCAGGGCTCTGTGGCTGAATCCAAAGTCAGTGACATCCAAAAGCTGGTGATAATTCCAACCTGGTAGGATATGATAAGTCTTGGCAAAACTGTAACTTTTCTAGAATAAAAGTGCGAGCTATTAATTCATAGTGTAGGTCCTGATGCCAGTACGGGTAGAAGAAGGGAAATCCTCCCAACTGTCACTATTACGTGAAAATAATTAATATTCAACCCCCGATCAATCCCGGTAATGCACGTGTGCGTGCTTTCTGATACTTTCACTCCGATGAAGTTCTGGCGTCCTGGCGTCGGAAGTGCCTGAACCCTAGAAAAACCAGGTGGTTCCTTTTCTATGTTTTACAATAAAGTCAATTATAGACCAGGGAACAGGCATCGGAGGGCTGATGCATTATCCAGAAAAAAGGGAAAACATCAGACTATCAACAGACCCCATGCATTTTATTCACAGAGCAATTAATCTGACACATAAAAATGATTTTTAGAACATCTTTTACAAACCTATCGAAAGTTTAATGAGAAAACAATGTCAAGTCAAGTCAAGAGATACTTTATTGGTCCACTAAAAGCCATGAAAGCAAACATTTGATAAAAAATACAGGAATAAAAAGATCCCTCATAAACAATTAGAAAACCAAATCTCACAAGTCAATAAGCTAAAAACCGACAGTACACACAAATACAATGTGTATCACAAAAGAAAAACACAGGATGAACTATTATGGCACAACAAAAGAATATTAATCTCTGATCTTGATAGCCAACATAGGAGATTATAGAGAGGGCTTGATTCCCCTATAGCTGGACATCCAGAGATTAGGGAGACATGAGATCTGATTACCCATCACTTCTAAAGGACTTAGACTGCTGTGTTAAACTGTGTTCAGTGTGTGCACAGGCCAAAATGTCTAGAATGAGTTCAGTAAATCTTTATTTCGAAGAATAAAAAATCCTCATAAAAATACATTGCATAGTAAAAATTTCATTAAATTACATTACTGAACATTTTGATAAAATACAATTAAAAGTGTAGGGAGGCGAGGATACACTTCATGAGCAGAGATAATTATTTAGAACGATTAGTTAATTTCTTGTGTTTCTCAATCCTACGGCTACTTTAAAAAAACTTAAAATGGCACATAAGGTATGAATATCACTGGCTTTCTGTAAGAAAAATAGTGCAGCTCTTGCATGGCGAAATTTCTGTTTTCTAAGGATGTCAACCTGAAATAAACGCCTAGGATTTCTAAAAAATGGTCATAAAAGTACAAAATGAAGGGTGCCTAGAATGAAAACCGGGGGAGTCCTACACTCTCTTCCTACCCTCAACATCCAGGTCCCACATTTTGATGGATTTTCTCACAGATTTACTTCAGTCAGAAGTGACATTTTTGCTTCTAGTTTTAGCTAACAATTTTTCTAAGAGGGACCATTTCATTCCTCTTGATAAGAAGCCCACTGCTCCTTCTTTAGACATTACTTTTCTGAGGGAAGTAGTAAAGTTACATGGATTACCTTCTGGTATAGCCGATAGGGGTCCCAGTTTATTGTCAAAATCTGGAGGTCTTATTTGAGACTGCGGTGATATACTACATGTCAACAAGCTAATATCAACAATCTGATGGGCACACTGAGAGGCAGAATCTGGAGTTCACCCTCACACTTGGCCACCAACATTTGGTCATATTACCGTTTTATCACAGCAGACTCCCATACAGGTAATACGTAAAGTGCAAAAAAGCTTATTTACAACATTTCGCCCCTCGTTCCACCTACACGGTTGGGGAAAGGATTTTGTTATCCATGGATTACCTCTCATTTCTGGGGGTGTATTCTAAGTTTTTTCCCAATTTGTCAGTCTGGTTCCTATTCTTAAGTTAATTGGTACAGCAGCAGTCAGGTTAGTCCTTCCTGGTCACTGGAAAATTCCTAAGGCTTTCAATGTGTTTAACTTCAAGATAGCCCATTCGGCTACTCCTTCACGCCTCCCCTTGCTCTGGTGGCTGGAACATCCAAATATGAGCAAGTTGCCATTTTGAGCTCCCAGTAGTGCCGGTTTCTACTATAATATTTGGTAACTTGGAAAGGGTATGTGCCGTCTGACAGTATATGGGAACCAGCTTCATTTGTCCCTCAATTGGTATCCAAGTTTCATGAGAAAATCCCATCCAAACCTAAACCCCATGGAGAACGGGGTTCGTGGGAGGTGAGTTGATGATGTCAGGTCACAAAACACTTTAGAACATAGAAAAATGGGAACTTGGAAGAGATGGCTCGGAGGACTGTGGAAACTACACATTCATACACGTTAAATCATATTTCCCAGACTCACAGGCACAGCCCAAGCCAATAGAGGACCAACTAAGTTAAGGTAAAAAGTGGCAAACTAGGTATCCAGGCCAAGCCTTTATAGAGTTCTCATGTCTGGCAACAGAGGTTTTTGAGATCATCTGTTACTCACTTTAGTTCGCCCTGGCTTGTCCTGCCGCCTTTGTTGTTTTTCACATTTTGGGTCCCTTCGGTCCTGTAGTGTCCATATCTTTAGCTAGTGGTTGCCTGATTTGTTACCCTCTTTTGAGTCTGTCTCCTTGCCCAGGGCTCCTCTTTCCCAGTGCAACAGTGACTTTCAGTCTTCAGCCCCTGAGCGGGACTCACAGTACGCCGGGGCTAGCAACGGGAAAGTCTTGAACGTGGTTACCTTTTGGTATACCTTCTTGTTTTTTTCTGAACACCAGGCTGCAGGAGACTGTCTCTCTCTGTCTCTCTCTCTCTCTCTCTCTCTCTCTCTCTCTCTCTCTCACGCTCTCAATTGTTGCCTTCTTTTCTAGTGTGGGCCACCCTTCATTAACACCCTTGACCTTATTTAGGGGGTTGAGTCGGGGGAGATAGAGGCATTGGAATTGCCAACCACAGTCTTACATTATTGTGTCAATCACACTCAGACAGCAACCAGCCCCATCCTAATCAGCCTTAGTCTTGTTCCAATAAGCAGCTTCTATGGCAGGCAGTGGAGAATATGAGTGAGTGAGCAAGCGAGTCAAAGAGTGAAGAGTGAAAGAGTGAGAGAGTGAAGCCTTATTCAGACTACCATATTTAGATGAGTGCCCTTGAGAGTTAGAAGTGAGACATACCTATCACCATCAGAATTTGAGGGATTTGAGAGAGACACTTACTTGTCTGAGGTATCTCTTATTTTCATGTCTGAGCTTTGATTTTGCTCTTCTCGTTGGTTAAGGACATAGTTTTCCTTCATATATTCCTCCCAGGATAAGAGAGTCGCTGTCTCATTATCATCCAACCGACGCACTGTCACAAAAATTACAGATAAATCAGAAAAAGTGCATGCAAGATTCATCAATATCCATACATACCTCAAATAGCAGATTACATTAGTGGAACCTCACATATAATTGTACATCTTACAACACCTTCTAAAAGTTTCACATGTTGACAATATACCCTGCACATACTGACACCATTTATCAATATTTTTAGTAGCCATTTTTGATCATATGTAGGAGAAAGTGTAGTGTCTGATATGTTCAACTAGCTGTTATGTAACCTTGAGCAACCTTGCCCACTCTCTAGGCCTCTACAGAACCACAGACTCAAGGGTACTTGATGGTGAGCCAACCTCTGAAGCAGGAGGTCCTCTCCAGGTACTCTGTCCTATGAACATTACGAGTCTATCAAATATCATCCAGCAAACTCAAAAGAGGAAGGTGGGATTCTGATTCACAAATTAAACTTAGACCAAAAGTCTAAGGGCCCGATTCACAGAACTAACTTAAGACAAAATCCCAAACTTACATTTTGGTATTCACAGAAGGCACTTACTAATTTTGGTACTCACAGAAGGCACCTACTCATTTCGGTATTCACAGAAGTTAGGAGTCCTAACTTTAGGACTCCTAAATGCCTTCTGTGAATACTGAAAGTCTTAAAGTTAAAGATTTTTCTCAGTTTAAGAGTAGAAAAGTTCGTTTTGAACTAGAAAGTAAATAAAAAAATATATTCTGCAAAGATTTGCATCACTTCAGTGACGCAAACACAATGCAAAAGGTTTGTACGTCTGGATGTAGGAAGCTGGCTCTGTATATACCCTACCAAAGTAAGATATTATGTCCAGTGGAACCCCAAAGGTAGGCAGAGGTAAAAGTAGATAAAACCTTACTCTCTATTTGTGGTAGCTTGGTCGAGCAGCAAGGCAGTATCAGAAGACAGTGTTAAGCATTTGATGTACACACTCAATCAGCAAATGATATCACACCCTCAAAGACTGTACCTAAGACCAATTAGTTTTGTATACAAATATTCTTTTAGTTATTTTATTTTCTACAACCAAGCAAGCCTGGCAGAGGTAAGTAATAAATAATTTACAGTAGTAATGTAGTTCGTCAACAGATTGAATGGCAATTGTATATACACTTTGGTTTGATTACAGTTGAGTTACTGGTAATGCAATGCTTTTGATAATCCTGTACATGCTTTTTAGTAGAATGTCAAGTAGATTACTTCACAGATCACTTTTCTTACACAGTGCAATACACCTAGATACTGCACTGGGACATTTCCTGTAAACAGTTAAGTAAAAGTCTTTTGGTTATTTAGTTACAGTTTTAAAGGTTTTCATAGATTATCCAACTCCACAATTAGAAACTTTTTATAAAAAAAAGCAGTCAATGTTGTCCTATGGAGGAAAACAGGGTTATCGGTTAGCAGGTAAATACTTTGTTGTTGAAGTTGGTATTCTGGGTTAGGTTCAGGGGTCCGCAGGGTCAAGGTTGCACTCTTGTTACACCCTCAGCAGCACTAGGATGGCTCGGTGCAGAGTGTTGAGGCCCAATGTTATCCAATGAGGGATAGGGGGACTCTGGTTGGTGGCTGCTGACGAGCAGGCCACTGGGTTGTGGGAGCAAAGCTCCTTGACTTGCACATGGGGTCCAAGCCAGCACAAAAGGTGCACCCTCGGCGGCACTGGGGTGGCCGGGTGCAGATTGCTGTTTTGGTGTCAGGTGCCCTGTAGCTTTCTATAGGTAGTCTCCGGTTTGCAAACACACTGCAGGCTCGGGAACAAAGGTCTTCTGGGTGCGACCAGCACTTGGAGAGGTAATTTGGGATGCTGAGGGTTGGTTAGGCACCTCTCTTTAAGATGCCCTCTGTGTGCATTTTTCATTAAATACCACACTCGCATCAGTGTGGGTTTAGTGTGCTGAGAAGTTCGATACCAAACTTCTCAGTTTTCTGTGTAGCCAATATGGAGCTGTAGAGTTCGTAATGACATTCTCACAGCACCATATACTCTTAATAGTAGCACTGCACTTACAATGTATAATAATGGACTTAGACACTGTAGGGAAGAGGGCTCATGCACCTGTACCCTCACCACTGGTAGACAGCTCCCAGCTAGAGGGGTGGCTTATCTATGCCAGGCAGTGGGTTGTAGGCATGGCACACAGGGATCTGTGCCATGTCAATGCTTCAGTTTGTTATGCACCAGGACACGCAACCTGCAAAGTCAGTGTGTGAGTGTACAGTTACAGGGCTTCTAAGGGTGACACAATAAGTGCTGCAGTCCTTAGAGGTCTTCCCTGGCCACAGTGCCCTGGTTACCCGTGGTACCATTTACAGGGGCTGACTTGTGTCCAAAGATGCCAATTGGGTTTTGTTTTCAATGCAGTTTTAGGGAAAAAACATAGGCCCTGGGTACCAGATGGGCAGGAACCCAGGGCACACTCAGTCAATGCACATCAGCAGTTCAGCAAAAAGTGGGGGTAACCATGCAGAAAGGGGGATCATTCTCACCCCCCCAACAACAGAGGGTGAGACTAACCTTTCCCTAGAGAGTCTTCATTTTCTAAGTGGAAGAACCTGGAAAATCCATCTGCATTCGCATGGGCAGCCCCAGGTCTGTGTTCCACTACAAAGTCCATTCCCTGTAAGGAGATAGACCACCTCGACAGTTTACAATGTTCCCCTTTCATCTGCATTAGCCATCTGAGAGGTCTGTGATCAGTTTGAACTAGGAAGTGAGTACCAAACAAGGACCATCTTAGTTTCTTCAGGGGCCAAACCACAGCAAAGGCCTCCCTCTCAATGGCACTCCATCGTTGCTCCTTGGGGAGAAGCCTTCTGCTTATAAAAGTAACAGGTTGGTCTTGGCCTTCCTCATTGATCTGGAATAGGACCGCTCATATCTCTAGCTCAGAGGCATCAGTCTACACAATTAACTGCTTGGCATAGTCTGGAGTTTTGAGAATTGGTGCTGAGCACATTGCTTCTTTCAGGGTGTCAAACGCCTTTTGACAGCTAACTGTCCAGTTTACATTTTTGGGCATCTGCTTGGAGGTAATTTCTGTGAGGTGAGTCACAATGTACCCATTTCCCTTCACAATCCTCCTGTAGTCCCCAGTAAAGCCAAGGAATGCCCTGACTTGGGTCTGGGTTGTTGGCGCTACCCAGTCCAGAATAGCTTGGGTCTTGGGCTGTAAGGGTTTCACTTGACCTCCACCAACAAGGTGGCCCAAGTACACCACAGTTCCCTGCCCTATCTGGCTTTTGGATGCCTTGATAATTAGGCCTGCAGTTTGCAGGGCATTTAAAACCTCCCTGAGGTGGATCAGGTGAGCCTGCCAGGTGGAATTATAGACAGCAATATCATCTAGATAAGCTACACTAAAGGACTCCAATCCAGCAAGGACTTGATTCGCCAACCTTTGGAAGGTGGCAGAGGCATTCTTTAAACCAAAGGGCATAACAGTAAACTGATAATGCCCATCAGGTGTGGAGAATGCTGTCTTTCATTTGCTCCTGGTTCCATGCCAATCTGCCAGTGCCCTGCAGTTAAGTCAAAGGTACTTAGAAATTTGGCTGCATCTAGTTTGTCTATCAGCTCATCTGCTCTTGGGATAGGGTGGGCATCTGTCTTGGTGACAGAGTTGAGCCCTCCATAGTCCGCACAAAAACAAATTTCTCTCTTTCCACCCTGTGAATGAGTTTGGGCACTAGGACCACTGGACTGGCCCAGAGGGTTCAATAACCCCTAACTCCAGCATCTTGTTGACTTCAGCTCTGATGCTTTCCTTGATTTGATCAGACTGGTGATCGATTTTGTTTTTGACAGGTGAACTGTTACCAGTGTCCACATCATGGGTAACCCAGTTTGTCAGACCAGGGGTCAAGGAAAAGAGCTTTGCATACTGCTGCAAGACTTTCTTGCAATCAGTCTGCTGTTGGGAAGTGAGGGTGTCTGAAAAGATTACTCCATCCATTGACCTATATTTGGGGCTGCAAGAGAGGAGATCAGGGAGAGGTCACTCTCTGTCTCCTGATCCTTATCAGTTACCATAAGCATGGTGATGTCAGCTCTATCATGGTTAAGCTTAAGGCAGTACAGATGGATCACCATTTTGGGTGTCCTACTTGTGCCTAGGTCAACCAAGTAGGTGACCTCACTTTTCCTTTCTAAGATGGGGTAAGGGCCACTCCACCTGTCCTGGAGAGCCCTTGGTGCCACTGGCTCGAAAACCCACACCTGTTGCCCTGGTTGAAATTGTACCAGTGCAGCTTTTTGGTCATATCAGTGCTTCGAAAGCTCCAGGCTCGCCTCAAGATTCTTGGATGCTTTTTCCATGTACTCAACCATTCTGGACCTTAGGCCAAGCACATAGTCCAAAATTTCTTTTTTTGGTAATTGGAGACTCTTCTCCCAACCCTCTTTTACAAGACAGAGTGGTCCCATGACATTATGGACATACAGAAGTTCAAAGGGGTAAACCCTACCCCCTTCCAAGGCACCTCTCTGCAGGCAAAAAGCAAGCATGGTAAGAGGACATCCCGCATCCTTATGAGTTTTTCAGAGAGCCCCATAATCATGCCTTTCAATGTCTTGTTGAACATCTTAACAAGAACATTGGTTTGTGGGTGATAGAGTGTAGTAAACTTGTACGGCACTCCATGCTCTTTGCACATGTGTTTTAGTTAAGCAGACATGAAGTTGGAGCCTCTGCCTGAAACCACCACCTTAGGAAACCCAAACCTGGGGAAGACACCAAAAGGCGCATTGGCTACTGCAGGAGCTGTGGTATCCCTAAGGGGAATTGCCTCAGGATACCTAGTGGCATGATCCACTACCACTAGAATGAATTTGTTTCCTGATGCCGTGGGAGGTTCAAGTGGAGCCACCATATCCACACCTACCCATTCAAAGGGAATACCAACCACAGGGAGTGGTATCTAAGGGGCCTGTGGGTGTCCACCTTTTTTGCCACTGGCTTGACAGGTGACACAGGAGCTGACAAACTCCTTTACTTTCTGAGACATCTGAGGCCAGGTTTTGGTTTGGCCCAGATGTCCAGCTAGGGGGATGTCATGAGCTAAAGTTATTGAGGACTCCCTTTACTTCTGAGGCACTATCACTCTCCTTGTGGCTCCAGGGATCGGGTCTTTGGCCTCAGTGTACAGTAGTCCCTCCTCCCGATAAACTCTGTTGGTACCACTAACATCTCCTTTTTCCTAAGTAGCAGCTTGCTGCCTAAGGTTTTCAAGAGTTGGACAGTCCTTCTGTCAAAGGCACAGCTCTTCCCTAGAGGGTCCCCCTGGGCCCAAGAGTTCAACCTGGTAAGGGTCAAGCTCCATGGGCTCAGTTCCCTCTGGGGGTGTCCAAGTCCTCTCCCTGAGGAGAGGGGTCCTGGTCCTTTTGCTGTACAGAAGTTGGTTTCCCAGTCTTTCCTCTTGGAAGTTTGGGCCATACTTCCAGACTACAATAGTCACCCTATTTTCTGCTCTTTAATCTTGTTTTCACACACACCATCTAAGGAATAGCCAGCATTGCTGCACTGGTTTTCAATTCTACGTCAGCCCATGCTGAGGTTTCCAGGTGATTATCAAGCACACATGCAGCTGGAAGCTTTGGAGAGACCACTACATGTTTCAGGCCAGTAAACCACCCCATTCTAATGTCACCATAGTCATTACATGGTTAGTGGTAACACTGTCAGCATTGGTGACTGGGTAGGTTCTCCCAATCAGGTATTGCTCAGGGGATACCAGTGTATCTTTCACCATAGTGACACTGGCACCTGTATCCCTCAGAGCTTCTATCTTAGTTCCATTAATCCAAGGGCTTTGCAAATAATTCTTTAAGTTTGGTGACTACACAGCTAAAGTGGCAAACTCAACTTCCCCTTCTGAAACTAGAACTGCTTTAGTGTGCAATCCTATTTGCTCTTGGCACACTGCTTATCCTATCTGGAGACTGGCTACTCCAGGAGTAGCTGTAGTAGGACTAGTAGCATCTCCAATTAAGTGTTCCAACTTTCTACAGTTGTTACAACAGGCTTTTGCAGGGACAAAGTTCTTTCCCCTGTGCTTAGTAGTATATTGGTAGGAGTTTTGGGACCCACCCCTTGTGCAGGTTTTTGAGGTCCTTTTAAAACTCAGGCTTTTTATCTTGGGGATTCTCACCACCTTTCCCCTGGGGAGGTTTGAAACCCCTTTCTTTTGGTCACACCCTATGGTTGTTTTTGTCACCCTTGTCTTGACCCAATGGTCTGTCTTCTTTCCCAATTCTTGGAGAGAAATTAGACCTTGGTCTTACGAATTCTGATGTAACGTTTCATTAGTAAAATTACTTAAAATATGATCAGACTGTGCACCTGGATTCACAGCTAACCAATTTTCACCACTTTTTTTTCTAAACCAAAAATATTAAAATATGTTTCTTGACTATAGAACAGATGAGAAATTCTGATGAAGAAACCCCCCTCAGGAAGAAGAAAACTTGTTGGTTGATTTGGATTGTTCCTGTGTATTGGCGTATGTTGTGTTCGAGAAGGTGAAATCTACAGGCATGGTCTAGGTGTGCTGGTTGTTTGTTTGTGCCTTAAAATATAAAGTTAGACGACTACTGACTAACACCTAGGAGATCACTGTTTTTTATTGGGGGGTGGCGGTAGTGCCGAAGCTCTCGTTCTTCTGGCATGTCAGCTGATTTTGACCATGGTATCATGCTGGCCTGACTACTGGTATCAATAGATCCCCCTCAGCAGGTTCAGCTCTTTCGACCTGAGCATCCCAGAGGATATCTACCCCCCTTTTATTTCTGCAGCTCACACAGAGCTGCTGAATTCCCCACTGGTCACTCACCTCTGGCTAAGATTACCCAATCTCACAGTCCCCACTTGTTCTTGTTCATGAATGCTAATGACTCAAACCCTCCTCTATTTTGGAATAAAATGGTCATCAGAGGCAACCTTTAGACAATGCATGATGGAGGTCAGAGATGGATGGGTAGTGACTTGCTCAAGCTTAGTTGATACATATAAAGGTCCGGTGGCCCGGGGAACAGCTGACCAATTGGCGTGTCATTTCAGACTTTAATCAGAAGGACTGTCCTCTGTCTGTAAGAATCATTAACAATCTGGGCTACAACACCGATGTAGATTAAATGTGTTCACTTTCACACCAAGCTACTAAAGTCATGCCGTTCCATATACTTACCTGCTATGTAAAAACTCTGATGCAACAGTAACATACATTTCTTTTTGGGAAATATTAGCCCTACAACACAGTTGTTAGGAAGCAGGCTGTTTGCTGGTTTACCCTTACTTTGTTGCGCTCATTTTGAGTAGTAGGTACTGGTGTAACAGCTCTGAAATGCCCTGAGCCCTGCTAAACCAGACTTGGTACATGTGTTCTGAACCTTAAAATGATGCATGTTTGATTGACTTGTGCTATATTGGCATTGCCTAATTTACTTATAAAGTCCCTATCATGTGGATCCATGGATACCCATGGCGTGTAAGTTAGAGTATCACCCCAGGGACTGCAGCACTGGTTGTGCCACCATGAGTGGGACAAGGTAAAACTTGACTCTGACTTTGCCAATGCAGACTGGAAAGGCAATTTTAAACTGCTAACATGTACTTTTACATGTTCCAGCAGTAAAAATACTAAATCATCCTTTTTATTATGGAAAGGCTAGTAACCTCATTGGCAAGTACAGAATTACAGAATGAACTTCAGCACCACTAACTCCTGAATAGAACTACTAGAGTTGGTACATTAAGGTATCACAATTATCAGTGTATTAAATCAGATTTAGCGGTTAAATGTAATGTAATGCCACTTTAGTTGTCCAAAGTTTTTAATGACTGATTAATGTCATACTCAGAATCTGTCCTACCAACAGATATCTGCCCTAGTGGGGGGTTGCACAGAACAGGAGACAATAGGGAAAGGAGGTGTCACCTCCCTCCTGCAGGAAGCCACAGGGGTTTTGGCCTAAAAGGTGAGCTTCAAAGCTGAATCCTCCTTTGAAGGGCAAACAGGAAACACTTGGGAGAGGGGCTACTCTACTGTTTAGGCAGACAGGCTGGCACTAGGGACAGGGAAGAAGAAGCCAGTTGTCAAATCGGTTTCACCAGGGGCTAGTACGCCCTTGGTAGCCACACCTCTGACTTGGGCTAGGGAGCTCCAAACCAGTGGTTAATTTGTGAAAACATAAGTGCTGGCACTCTCGTTAGCAGGCAACTTGCACCAGCCAATTGCTCTTATTTGAGCCACCTATAACAAAACCAACTACTAACCATGAAAACCTACATGTGGAGAGAGGATGTGGCGTAATGAGCAGAGTAGTCAACTTTAGAACTGGGGAACCAGGTTCGAGTCTCTGAAGTAGGCTCAACATCCTGTGATTCTCGCCAAATAACTTAATATCTCCATGCCTACCAAACATGAATGTGTTCTTAACCGGTGCTCATGAAAAGCTCTCCAATATGTATGGGTCGAGTTTGTGCTGTAAGCACCAGAGTTGAGGATTAACTGCAGGTGCTGAGCACTGAAAACCACCAGCTCAAATTAAGCACTGTTCCACACACTGAGAGAGGGGTTCTGCCATATTGGAAGTGGGCAGTATGGTGCATCCTAAGAGGCCCAAATGCCACACTTCACAGAAAGTGCTCCTCTGGTGGGAAGAAACCCGGTACCCCATTGGCTACAAACTGTACCCTTCCCTGAGGGCATTTTCTGTATATGAATAGGGCATCCCTGGCACCCAGAACTCAGATCTCGACTGGAGTGTAAAAGGGACCGAAGAAAATTTGCCCTGCTGCAGTGTGGAATCACCAAAGAGAGACGGTACAGGTGTGGAGTGCATCTCCTCAACCTGGTGGCTTGCAAAGGAGGGGGACTGTGACTGCTTTGTCTTGCTCTAGTAGAAGTCATCTCCAGAGTCCAGCCAAAGCCAAGCAACTCCAAGGGCCAGCTGACTGGCCTCCTTTTCTCACCCCAGAGGCACAACAGCAGAAGAAGACTGCTAGTGAAAGTTGGTAGCCCAAAGTCTCCAACCTCCTGCCAACCGCTGCTATGCAACACCAGGGACCAGGACCCAACACATAAAGTTGCACCCGAGTTCGCTGAGCCAGGAGTGCAGCTGGAACCTCCAGAGGACAAGTTATTGACCCAGAAAGGACAGGCCTGTGACTGTGATACTGAGCGAGAGGTAGTCCAGTGGTGAATGGACCTCTGCCAGCACTGAGAGGAATTCGAGGGACTTGGCCCTTGTGACCAGGACCACCTCGCCCCCTCTACGGACCGAGCTGTAGTCACAGCAAGACCTCCACTGACCACATCGGATTCACAGCATCCTTTGAGAATCTTCACCATCCTTCATCCCTTGCATCAGGACCACTTCCATAGGAAAGCCCCGCAAAGGATAAAAGAGCATGAAATGGACTCAAAACAGCTTCACCTGTTGGGGTGACTGTTTCTGAGGATCTTACTGGTCCCTTTCACTGGCTCCCTACTGGAGTTGGTTACTTATAGTGACTCTAAGTGACCAATTTACAGCTAGCCTATATTTTAAAGTTTTAAATTTATTCGATTTGTCAATGCTTGTTCGTGGGTGAGTGAAATGCCTTGATTTAATAATCTTGTGAATTCTATATCTCTGGAGCACTCCTGTGGATCTTTTTCGATACAGAGTCTGAAAATATATAACACTACTATTTCTAAAAAATTGGTGTCAGGTTTCTTTAGTGTCTTGATGATTTCTTCATCAACTGTTTTGGTACTGTTTAAATGCTTTACACCTGTTCCCTTGAGTACACCTCACTGCTCAGAGCCACGGCCATCCAGCACTGAGCTCAAGGCTTGACAAACGAAGCCCAAGGCTCCTAAAGAGGTTGTTGAGTATATTACACGGTGAGGTCGCACGCCTAACCACACAATACACCCCATTTCGTCACAATAGCTAAATGTGGGTTCCTGGTATGGAACTGTGGAAGGATAAAAATCATCCAGTCAAATTATGGAAAAGAAGCTGTGGTCGTCTAGGAAGGGGCAACTAAGTGAAGAGGAAGGAGAGGAAGCCACCAAATAAGATGCACGCAACTGACACTGAGAAGAAAGATAACCAATGAAAACCAATGGCTGACCCAAACCCACTGTAAGAGCTGATATAATACACAGTTGAAAGGAGCATGTAGGTGAGTCCTAAAATACCAGTCAAATCTGTATTATTTCCTGCTTATGTTTCAGTGCATTCTTAGCCCCATCTCTATGAGACAATGGCCCTATCCCTGGAATTGTGATTAGGAGAGACATCTACCATGTTCGTTGTTTGGCCACACTCTTAAACCTTTCTTTCATCAGAAACATATGTAGGGATATTGGGATCTAATCTAGAACAGGGTGCAGGCCCCCCTTCCTTTAGAGCCCTAAAGTGAGATCCTGTCTAAGTATGGGAAGGAACAACCTAAATAACTACCGACCAATTTCCAAAATCCCCAACTCTGGCTAAACTCCGAGAAAAATGTGTTCTCAGCCAGTTAGACAACCACATCACCAATTTCCACCTGCTCAATTCATTCTAATCTATGACCCACATAGTAGATGATGTACTAAAAATCCTAGACCAGAACGAAACCTGCCTACTTATCCTGCTTGACTTATCTTCGGCCTTTGACACCGTCAAACATGATAATCTGCTAGACCTCTTGAAATACAGAATGGGCTTATCAGGGTCAGTAGGAAATTGATTTACCTCTTTCCTCCTAAATAGATCCCAATGTTTCAAGGTCAACCAATCTCTGTCCATGGCCGTCTCAGTCACATTGGGAGTCCCGCAGAGATCCTCTCTCACACCCACACTGTTCAACCTATTCATGGAGCCGCTCACTGAGATCCTCAACTCGTCAAATATCCACTTTCACATGTACGCAGACGACACGCGACTATATTTAAAGATAAACTCTCCAAATGACATCAAATCTTTCAATCTAGCTCTACAAAAAACTTAGTAATGGTTGACTGAAAACCACCTAAAACTAAACACCCTCAAAACTGAATTTTTACTACTCGCTAAATCTAACCAAGCAGCCACCATACAAGAATGGCTTAAACAACTTACAGCGCTCAACTGCCAACCTCTTATAATCAATTCAGCAAAATCACTGGGAGTAACTCTCTACAGTAACCTAAACATGCAAAAACACATCAGTGCCGCAGCAAAAGGAGCAAAGTTTCAGGTGAACACCCTGAGAAAATGAAAACCCTTCCTCCCAGTAAATGACTTCAAACTGGCAGACCAAGCATCAGTAATTCCTAGACTAGAATACGGTAGTGCAACTCTCTGTGGACTCCCAAGATCTACTACTGCCTATCTAAGGACATCACTCAACTCAGCGGCCAGGTTCATCACAGGTTCCAAAAGAAATTGGTACATTTCCCTAACTTCAAAGGGCTCAATTGGCTACCCTTCAAAGCAAGAATTCAATAAAAAATCGCCTGCATGATGCACGAAGCCCTACAGATACCTCAAGGTATCTGGCCCAGAAACTGGAGCTCTCGTGTGGAAACGGATCCTCCAGGCGCGCCAGCAACCTTCTTCTGAAGCCTCAAAGATTTGCCAAGAAGAAAACATATAACCGCGCCTTCTCTGGAATTGCTCCAAGGAATTGGAATGCACTGCCCCCAGAAACCAGACTGAATCCCTCAACTGCCTCCTTCAAAAAAGAAAATCTCTTCTCATGACGAAATTCACTTGAACATTGTATCGGACTCTTAGAACAACCAGCGGTAACATAAGACATAACTTTGAAATACAATGTTTCTTTTGTACATTGTCTCTTTTGTTTAACTACCTTACTTGTAAAGCACTCTGATACCCACAAGTGTCATGTTCGCGCTATATAAAACCTTCAAAATAAATAAATAAAATAAACAGGGAGATGCAGGAAGGAATCTGGCGCCATAAAGGCTTTGAGGAATAGGCAGTGGAGAAGGGATCACACCTAACATACATAGGAGGTAGGCAACAGATCATTCATGTCACTGCTAGGGACAAGCACAGTTCACTCACTGAGGAGCTTCTTGGCACGGACTGGTCTCCTCAACATAACATTATTGACCAAGAAGTAGAGGAGGCTGAAGAGGATGAAGGGAGGCGGGGCTGGAGGCCGGTTGCTGTACTCCTCAATCAGGTCGTGTCGCTGAAACTTCCAGATCTGATCAGTGTGATCTTGTACTTCAGAGAAGGTGTAGCTGGAAGTAAAGATAGCAATGAAAAGGTTAGATGAAGGTATGCGCTCTAAAAAGAACAAATCCATGAAAATAAGGATGAGAATCGTACTAAATCAGTGAATTGGGAGAGCAAGCACTCACGGTGAGGAAGAGTTAAGAGGACAGGCAGGAATAAGGAGAGAGAAAATAACTGACAGAAAAACTAAGAAAGGAAGCAATCTGAAGAGCTACAGAGCAACGCTGCAACCTATCCTAATATGAATGTATGGACCTAAACCTGAGGAATGCAAGAAGGCAGACCTTTACATTAGGGTGGGTATACCATGTTAAATAGGGCTAGTTGAAGCTTTGCAACTTATTCTGGTAAGAGCTGATCAGGTTTATATACGGACAACGACAAGCAGCTCCGAGGGAGCAGAGAACAAGCTAGGAAATGGCTGCTTGTGATAATGATTTTCAATAGAAGTCATGCAAGCCATTTCTTTTTCTGTCAGCTTTCTTTTAGAGAAGCTTGGAAATCTCTAGTTACAGGGCCTACTGTTGTAAATGGCATCTTTTGTTTAGAGGCTTTGGCACAGGCTGTTCTAAGAATCCTATTGTGCAGCCATACCTTACTTTGTCTAACACTCAGGGGTCAGATATAAATTGTTTCCAAGCAGGGTAATAAGCCGGAACCTTTCCTTCCATCATATTTGGAGGTGTGGGGATTGGGCTGCCCAAGAAGTGATGCTCATCTAATTGTGTCCTGCCAATTGCTGGAAGACAGGCCCTTCTTTGTTGTCTTCCCCCAGATTATCATCCAGTGTAGTGACGGGTGGACTTGATAGCTTTCCCTGGACAGGCGAAAAGTACTGGATGACCCTGAAATGGTAAAGTCCTCTTTTTATACAATCTTCAAGTGTAAAAGAGTAGTCCTGCCTAGGATACTCAGTGGTTTGGCTTCTTCCAGAGGAGGTTGATTCCAGATGAATGGATGTATACCATCTCTTTACCCCCACCCAAAATGTGGTAAAGCGTGTTCCAGATTTCTGGGTCTTATATTGGTAGCTGATGGGTCATTGTTGTGCATTGGAGATCAATCAATCAATCAATCAATCAAAGAGAGTTTATAAAGCGCCTGGTTACACTAACTAGTGTGTCCCCGCGTTGCGGTCAGAAAGAAAGGTACAGAGCGGATGCGAAGAATGGTCCAGTGAAGCCAACGGGATAAAGTGTTTTACTCCTGGAAAAGCCAAGTTTTCAGCCTTTTTCTGAAGATGTTCTCTGACTGTTCATACGGAGGTCAAAGGGGAGAGCGTTCCATTGCTTTGCGGCCAAATAGCAGAAAGAACGGCCTCCCATTCTCGTTCTTTTTATCACTGGAACTTTCACCAGTCCAGCGCCCTGGGAGCGCAAGGCTCTAGTAGGCGTATATAGGGAACCAGTAGGTTGTGCAAGTACCCTGGGCCTTTCCTCAACAGAATACGTTGGCTAATACACATAGTTTTAAATATAATTTTGTCCCTTATAGGGAGCCAATGGAGGATAGTTTGCCCAGATGTTCCACCCTATTGTAGATGGGAGAGGGATGTAGAGATGTGGGCAGTACCCGAAGAAGTGGACTTTGTAGCAGCATTCACTAGAGTAGTAGATACCTAAGGAAAGGACCCATCATGGACGAAATGTCTGTGTGCATGCAGATTGAAAAAAGGGGAGAGCACTGCCACACTTTCTGGACTAGATATGAGGGACGACAAGTATAGAGGGCAAGTACATACATAATATACTCCTCAACACATGAATAGATTCCTAGTACGTGTAGTGTGTTTAATTTTATTACAGAGAATATATTGCAGAAGAGTAACAATGTGCATGAAGAAATTCGTCGATCACAACTACCTAGTTTTGTATATGCATTAAAGACCTACTGTTGCGAGTAATTTACATATGGCACATTAATATCAAATAGGTGCATGGTTGGATGTCATGTGCAAATAAGATGTACATAATTCATCTTGGCTAACTTCTTGGCTTGTTGCACTTCAAAAACCTGTTGCATGATCAGCAGTATTGTGAAATTTTTACATTAAAGTAGACAAAACCAATAAAAAAAGATTAGGAAGGACCATTAACACTAATGGTGTCAGTGCCAGGGAGAATATACATAGGTATTGCCTTGACTTTGTCATAATTGGAATATTTTGTCATGTTACGTGGATCTGCAAGATCAATACAATAAGAAGGGACACAATAGAGAATAAAATACTGAATTGGACCTTGTAGACACTTGAAAAGAGAGACAAATGGAGCAGCGGTTCGAGGAAAAGAGCAGCAGAATGGAAACAGAAGAAAAACAGTGAGCAAGAATGACAGAGAGTGAATATGTGTGTTTGTACAGAAGAGATAGGTAAAGATCTGAAGCGCGACAGACACAGTGCGAGTACAGTGAAATGAGAATGAAAAAAGAAAGCTAACAAAGAGCTAAAGGGAAGCAGAAGAGAGATAAAAGAAGGAAGACTAAGGTGGCCTGACTCACCTGAACATGGCAATCAGCAGGTTTAGGAGAAGAATGTTGGCAAACAGCAGGTACAGACAGAGTAGGACAATCGTCAGCCACTCAGGAAAGAGGGGAACTCCATCCAGGGTTTGAGCACATTTCGGTTGAGATGCGACTGACCCATCTGCGGTGCATGTGCTGTTATTAAAGTTTAATTCTGTGACAATAGTAAAGACAAAGGATTCCCATTCTCAGCCCTTCACGTGGCAGTAAGCATTTTAAATTCAAAAGGTTGCAAACATCATGAAACGGTATACCAACAGGCAATTAACATAAACAGTAGCAAAGAGCATGAAGGTTTGCTGAAGTTGTGGATAGAATATCAGTCAGAGCAGTACACACAATCAAGATAGGATACTTAAAATTACTAAATACAAACGTTCACTAAGCAGTGACAGCCACACTAGCTCACATGCAGAGGACTGAATCGTCCTATCCAACAACAATCTTGTCTTGGGCCATTGAACTTTCAGGATCTCATGCCACGTGGGACAAAAGGAAGACATGTCCATGTAGTCACACATTCGTCAAGTCTGTCATGTCACATGTGGTGCTTATTTGCCCGTCCTACTCCCCTTTTACCTTGATATCCTGAAAGTTATGCTTTTTATATTGTATGTGATATATTGTCCCAATCCAATAGCCATTAGGTTGACTGACACTACTAGATGGAATTGCACCGGGCATATTGATCTCGTAGTCCTGATGAAAGCCCTGGACCCTACGGCCTGTAATGTTGAGGGCTAAAACATGTTGACTTTTGAGTAGGGTGTAGGAATATTATCTCCATAAGCCCCACTTTATGGTTTTTAATCATACCCGGGGCACCAAAAATAAAAGGTGTTCCAGGGTATTTTTATTGCAAAGTGCCCAGGAGCACATTATAGAAAATGCTCCTTGGAATAGGGTGTGTGAGGATCTACATAGTAAACAATTAAGATAGTGAATTTGTGAAGATTTAGACCAGAATAGTATAAAAATAGGACACTATTTGGTAATGATTGATTGATGGTGGAAGGACATACTCTTTGGTACATCTCATAAACTCCTCGAGATCATAGACACTGGGGCACGTAGTTGTCCCAGTTCTAACTGTATAAAGCAATGTCATCTAGGTAGGTGGTACTGAAGCCATCCATTCTAGAGAGGACTAGGGTGACCAACATTTAGAAGAAGGGAGGAGCATTCTTTAACCCCAAAAGCATCACTTTAATCTGGAAGTACCTGGTGTAGAGATTGCTGAACTCTCCAGTGAAAATACTGTTAGGGTAATCGGCCTGTACTCTAAAGTTAAATCAAAAGTACTTAGAAACCTTGCGTCCCCAATTCGACAATGAGCTCAACAACCCTAGGTATGAGATAGGGTCAGTCTTCGTGGCTGCAATCAGCCTCCTGTAGTCTATACAAAACTTCAATTGAAGTCCCCCCTTCTGATCCAAGGAATGTTGGAGGGTTCGATCAAACCTAGGTCCAACATCTGAGAGATCTCTCTCTTGCTGCTGGTCGTCACCTTGTTTGACATCCTGTATTGTTTTTATTTTAACAGACATACTCTCATCTGTTATGGATACACCAAGCGGTGAGCCCAGGTGTCAGCACACACAGACACACAAACCACCCCTGCAACTGCAACTGATTACAGTCTCTCTGTTTTTTCATCACTGAGCCATCCTTCTCATGGTGTGACAAGAGATCTGGAAAGGGCTTCTTCTACTCCTCTTCTCCACCCCTAGTCAGAAGGAACATAGTCATTTCTGGCCTGTCATAGTTGCCATTTATCCTGTTGACTCACAGGACCCTAAAAGGGTCCCTTCGGGTCTTAAAATGCACATTGTAAGTCACCTCCCTTTTCTCTCACCACGTAGGTCCACATCCTCTGTTTAGAGCAATCGTATTCCAGCATCAAAACTGTCTGAGCAGGCTGTAACTCCACCAAAGTTACCTTCTGATTATACCACTGTTTATCAGTTTTGGACTTGCCACCAGATTTTGGTTAACTTTCCTCAATCACTGGGCCACAATAGACCCCAAGGTCAGCAAATAATTTGTCACTTCTTGAGAAGGTTATTGAGTTGACTCACCCCTGTCTCTGAAAAAACTCAGAGGTACCAGGACAGGGTGCCCAAACAAAAGTTCAAATTTACTGAACACTACTCTCTTCTGTGCCCATTCCTGTAGGAAAACAACAGAGATTGGTGCAAAATGCCCCACTTACTCCAGGTTCTTTCATCAGGGTTTGATTATCCTTTTAGCAAGCCCATTTTTCTGGGGTGGCATTGCTTGTAAATAACCCCTGCTGACATGAAACTTGACACCATGTCGAAAAAACCTCCTTAGGAAACCGCCATATGGGTCGCGACCACAAAGGCGGCATCAGGATTCCTGGTGGTGTGATCAACTACCACAAGAATAACCCTGTCTCCTGAGGTTGTAGGGTTCTGGAACCAACAATCTACCCTTTCAAAGTGTCTCTACTCCAAGAAAGATCCAGAGAGAGCCTTAGACATTTGTCCTGACGTGCCGCTGACTTAAAGGCATGAAAATGGAAAGATGGAAGAGTGGCAGAATGTATCTAGCTTCTGGTTCATCATGGGCCAATAAATGTGGTTGACCAACCTGTCATAGGTTTTGGCTTTTCCAAGGTGTCCTGTCAAAGGGATACCATCACTCTACCCGACCCAGGCTCTGCAATCTTAGGCTCACCATGGACGAATCTACCCACAAGTAGATTAGGCGATTTCCAGTAGTGGCCCCATTCTTCTGTACCTCAACTTGTTGCCAAAGACATTTGAGATTGCTTCTACTTTTTATAAGTCAGACAGAGGTGGTTCTTATGCAGCTTGGCACCCGTCTAGCTCAGGCAGGCCTCCCAGCACAGACACCTCTTCCCCTGTAAGCCAAGCTTATCCCCTCAGTGTTAAACTCTTCATGGACCATGAGAATTTCTGGGATTGGTTGCCATGACCGTTTTCTTTTGTGCAGGCACTTGGTCCGAAATTTCGGTCCCTATGACTCCCCTGACACACTAGTCTAACGGATCCCTGATGAAATATCGATCACAAAAACACCGACCAACAAAAATATCGCCCCAAAAATATCGTATACAAAAATATCGTCATCATATACTTAAACAATGATTTCCACAAATTGCGATATTTAATTATTGTAAAAAAAAACTATTGTTAACAATTATATCGACTACAAACATATAGACCACAAAAATATCGAAAATACTTAAAATAAAAAGAAACACAACAAAAATATTGACAACACTATTATAGACTTACAAATACCCTAATAACTTATACCAAAAATATCGACAATATTATTCAACATTAAGGGGCTGATTCCGATTCGGGAAAAACCGATCCGAATAGTCGTTCGGAGCGTTTTTCCCATACGAATCGTACCCTGCAACGTCCCCCGTACGTACGACGCAGTACGATTCGTACTAGGAGCTGTACTCCGTACGAGTCGTACAGAGACTGTACGACTCTAATCTCCGTACGATTCTCCCTCGGAACCCGTTGTACGCGACATCTGTATGGTTCGCGGCTGGTTTTTACGACCCAGCAAGTACGATACGTGTCGGGTACGCACCGTACAACCCTTTTTCTACGGGAGCTGAAAACAGCCGTAAAAACAGAGTTCGTGCCTAACAGGTACGCAACGGCCCCCCCGGGTACGGTGCGTACCCCCCATGATCGCAGGGGTATGCACTGTACCTCTGCAATCATGGGGTGTACGAGCCGTACCCCATGTACGATGGGTGTATGAGCCGTACCCCATGTACGATGGGTGTACGAGCCGTACTCCATATACGATGGGTGTATGAGCCGTACCCCATGTACAATGGGTACACCCATCGTACATGGGGTATGGCTCGTACACCCATCGTACATGGGGTACGGCTCGTACACCCATCGTATATGGGATACGGCTCGTACACCCATCGTACATGGGGTACGGCTCGTACACCCATCGTATATGGGGTACGGCTCGTACACCCATCGTACATGGGGTACGGCTCGTACACCCCATGATCGCAGTTGTACGCACCGTACCCCTGCGATCATGGGGTGTATGGACCGTACGGTGTGTATGTGTTTGTGTGCTTTTCCGTACGACTTGCCCTTACCTGACGCGGACCGTACGAATCGCGTCCTCATACCCCGGTCCGGATCGTACTCGTCGGGTAGTACGGCACGTGTACGAGTCGTACGGCATGTGTATGAGTCGTACGGTTCACGGTTTCAGCCTTGCAAAACGTACGGATCGCGACCATTCGGACGGATTCACGGAATACGGATCGTACTACTCGACTCGGATGGACGGGTACGATTCGTACGGAGAATGTTCCGGATGCAAATCGTACGTTTTTTTTCCCGAATCGGAATCGACCCCTTAATAAAAGCTCCTCTCAACTATGTAACAATTTAAATAATAAAAACATTTATCTAAATATTAAACATATATAAATATAGCATGTACTTAAAATCCATATAAATAAATTATTTATACACCAATAAATATAAATACTTAATAATTAAAATATACTCAATAAAACATATTTATTAACATACATTGCATATACAAACATTTTTTAAATGAAAATATACATTTAATCTTAAAACACCTACAAAACATATTTAAGTATATACCACTACCAACCAATAAATTTAAAGTACAACATCATTAACCAATTAAAATGCAGAACTACTTAACTAACAACTATAAAAACAATTACCTAAGTAACTAAAATTACTGTTTTTCGGCTAAACACGAAGGAAGACTGTTACTTTGCTGAAGAGAAAGAGAAAAAAGCCTACAACAACTACTACAACAGATAATACAACAACACAAGTAAGAAAAATCCTATTTAATTGACTATTAAATACTCAACAACCTTAGTTTAACTCCCTAAAGTATATAAATGCTCTTTTTTTAATTAAAACAAATTTTCCTAACAGCAACAGCAAAAAGAATAATCTACAAAAACGAATTTCTACCTTATCTATGCCTTCATAGAAACGTAACTAATAAGTAATAAAGTAGCAACTATAAGTAAAAATGAAGTAACATTGTCTACGTTTAAAAAAAATACAAATATAATACTCAACTAATAAAAATATTTTTCATTACAGCTTCAACAAACTGCACCTACCAAACAACATCAACCCTAATAAAATCTTCTACTAGAAAAAGTAAGCATACTTATAGCTTAAATAGATATTAACAAAAGAGAAATAACAAAGTGTCAAACAATATTATTAATTAAAACTATTTCCTACCACAACTACAGGAATTACAACAGGGAAACTGCAATAAAAAGAATAAAACCATCAACAAAACAGAAAGAACAATATTGTAAGTATTATTTTTAAATTACTAATTAAAGATAGACATTTTAATATAACTATTGCATATTTACCAAAAACACATATATATACACCCTAGAAATGGCTGAAGGAGCTACTTTTATCACATAACAAAAAGGAAAACTAATGATCAGCTACATGGGGTATACCTACACACAAGAAAGAGTAAAAGATAACAAAACACATTGGAAATGTAGCAAATACCATTCAACAGCATGTTATGGTAAAGCTACAACTGTAGATAACAATGTTTTAAATGTAAGAGAGCATAACCACCCACCCAATGTGACCAAAGTAGAAGTAAGGGAAGCTTTTGAAAAAATTAGAGAAGCAAGTACAGGCTTCCAACAAACAAGCACTAAAATTTTGAAAAATGTATTAACAAAAGTACCTGAACACGTAACAGGACAGTTGCCCTCAGTCCCCAACCTCAAAGGATTAATAGCTAAAACTAAAAGAGCATCCGATCCAACTCCACCCCCACCCCAAACCTTTCAAGAAATAGAAATAATACCAGAATATACTATTACACATAAAGAAGACAAATTCTTGATGTATGACAACAAAAGCCATGATAAAAGAATTCTGATTTTTGCAACAAATAACAACTTGCCAAAACTTAAAAATTGTGAAACATGGATGATGGACGGAACATTTAAAGTGTGTCCAAAACCATTTTACCAACTTTATACCATTCATGGTGAATATCAAGAAACTAATATCCCCTTAATTTATAGATTGCTGCCAAATAAAACAAACCCCACCTACATAGAACTATTAACAACAATCAAAGAATTGACAGATGATTTCTATCCTCAAAGAATTATAATAGACTTTGAAATAGCTATGATACAAGCTATACTAAAAATATACCCACACACTTCCATACAAGGATGTTATTACCACTTTAATCAAAGTATATGGAGACACCTCAAAAAATCTACCTTAAGTATAGACAAATGACTACAATATATTAATTGAAAGTCCTTTCTTCCGCACTAATGAAAAATAAATTAACTCCCTTGTTAGATTATTTCGAAGACACCTGGGTTGGAGGATTGCACTGTTCAGGTCACCGTAGTCAACCAAATGTATACGCTAGCACTTTTGCACAAAAAGCCAAAATCAATAACGAGGTAAATGTAAATTGATACTTGTACAGCGCACTACTCACCCGCAAGGGTCTCAAGGCGCTTGTACGAATACCGCTGTGGAACCCATCCTGGCTTTCCCTGTGAGGTGTCCACTCCTGGGCTCCCCCAAGGTGGAGGCCAGGCATCCTTAGCGTTGTGGGGGCCATTGTGGAGATTAAGCAAGCTATTGCCCAGAGTTGCAGAGTGGGACTCCATGATTGGAATAGGCACCGAGGCGAGAATTATCAGGTCCATGGAATTTTGAGCCCAAGACCCGCCAAGGCGGGGAATTGAACCCTGGTCCCGGGCCAGACCTCTGCATCAGGGTCTGCCACTCTAACCATTGAGCCACACTTCTCCATAACGCCTTTCAAGCCACAATAGGGAGAGGACAACCAACACTGCACAAACTTATCCAATCAATAAAAAAAGAACAACGCTACCAAGAGCTAAGAATTGAACAATCTTTATCAAAAATAGGACCAAAACTAAGCAAACAAACAATAAATATGTATGAATACCTCCAACAAAAAACACGAATGTATCCAGGTATCCATTGCCTAGAATACATAGACCTAATAGCAAAATCCATCCTTTAATGAAATACAAGTAACAAACAGTAAAAACATGTAAAACACAGAATAAAAATAACTTATTTTTTATATTAGTTGAATTATGTCATGTAATGTCAGATATAAATTAATATCACATGACATAATATAACTAATAAAAAAATTAAATTCACAAATAACCATCACCCACCCAAACAAAAGAATAAAAAAAACTTACGGTTCTGTAGCTGTGGAATATCCTCGAAATAGATGATTGAAAAACCAATCCAAGGGAAAAACAATCCACATAGTAATGACAAACCCCAAAAAATGGAAAAATCCAACTGTATAAAAAAAATCCAACGTAGCAATCCTCTCGATAATGAAACCATTAAAAACCTGAAAATATTTCACTATAAAAAAATGCACCAAAATCCCGAAAAATAAGGAAATGTATATAAACTTGTTCAAAAACAAGTAACTACAATTTCCTTTATTTAAAAAAAAAGAACAATTCCGTCCGTTCACCAAATCCGGGGCCTGTAAATAAATTACAAACAACACTCACCCATAACAAATGATAAACCCACAAATATTAACAACATATAAAACTTATAAACACACATAAAAAATTAGTAAGCGCAAACATTAGATAGTGAACAAACGACGCTATCACTAACCTACGTAAATTACACGTAAATTTTACAAAAACAGTTAAATAACAATCTTACTAACACATATACACTACCACTAACTAAACAACACCTTAAAACTAACTTAAAAGTAATTAAAATCAAACTTACAGTAGCAAACAAGAAGCAGCTCTCAACAGCGAGGTTCCGTCTTCAGAAATGACCCAAGCAACGATGTCTAAAAAGTTAACTAAGAAAAACACAAATGGCAGCATAATGAAAACAAAAATAGGCCTAAATCCCCATAGAAAAGAATGGAAACAAATAAAAAAAAAGATAAATGTCTTAAAAAATATTTTTATTTTTAAAATGTAGAAAATAAACATATTAATATTGTAAAATTTACATAAATTTGTATATGTTAAAAAATATATAATAACAAAATGTATGTATATTACAAAATATGTTTATAACATTAAGCTCCTACTTCTAGCGCTAGTGCCTTGATTTATTTTAAACTTGCCCTTCGTGTTTTATTTTCGTTTTCTGTGTGCTTGAGGGAATTTGGGGGAGAGCGCTTGGAAGGGAATTTTGGGGGGAGTGACTGAATTTTGTGTTACTTTTTCGGCGGCTCTGTGAGGGTTACTGTTAATATTTTATGCTGCATCTACCTTGCGCTGTAGTGTTCCTGTTAGGGGCTCATCTCCCTTCTGCCTCCCTCTCTCTACTCTGGACGCCAATTCCGGCCGGGTAGCCGCCATCTTGGACCTGACTCGCGCTATCGCGGTCAGCGGTCCAGTTGTTGTTCGATTCCACCGGCTCTGGTAACTCCCTATTTCAATGTGCCTTGGCCGCACGCGCAGCGGGCGCGCGAATGGCGCGCCTAAGGCAAGCCCTTCTGTGCCCGTCAGCGCTAAGGCAGGGCTCAGGGCGAGCCATGCTGCCGGTTTGAATTCCATTTGCTACATTGATTCGCGCATTCAGTATTCCAGTTCGGCAATTAGGTCCTTGCAAAACCCACGCTGTGCCATCGATCCTACGTCTTCCGCTGACCCGGTGAGTACTCTGGTTTGTCCAGAGTGTGGCTTTCTTCCTACCTTTCAGCTTCGGTCAGAGGTTCGGTGCATAAATTCTCACCCTCCGGCCAGCTTTAAAGCTTGCATCATTAACTCCAGATCTCTCAAACGCCACCGCACTGACATCGCCGATTTGATCTTGAACTCGGATCTTGATCTCCTATTTCCTACAGAGACTTGGTTGGATGCTTTTTCCAATCCTATAGTTACTCTGGCCACCCCCCCTGGGTATAAAATACATCGCATTGACCGCCCACTGGGAAGAGGGGGTGGTGTTGCTATACTATATAGAGATTGCTGGGTATTCCAGGGGGAAGCTCCCACTAATTGGGTGGGTTGTGAGGCTCTGGATTTTAGCCTGCAATTGACGCCCCACTTCACCTTGAGCGGCTCTTTACTCTATCGCCCACCAGGCCCTGCGGGCGCCTTTTTGGACTCCTGCGGTGACACCTTAGCAGAGAGAGTCCTAAGGTTTTCTAACTTTCTTTTGTTAGGCGACCTTGTGCGGCTCGGCTGTTAGCCGACCTAGCCAACACGGTCAGTCTGGAAGTTAATACTCTGATCAACCGATCGCTTCGCGAGGCATACGTCCCGCTTGCTTGGAAGCAGGCCCTTTTACTTCCATTACTTAAGAAGCCCACCCTGGACCCCTCGCTTCCCGGTAATTACAGACCCATTTCGCGTTTGCCTAGTCTGGCCGAGGTCTGTGAAAAGGCGGTCACCTTGCAGTTAACCAACTACGTGACGATGTTGGGCGCGCTACATCCTGCGCAATCGGGGTTCCGGGCCGCCCACAGTACAGAGTCGGCGCTGTTGGAGGTGGCTGTGTCTATCAGGGACTGTTTGGATGAGCAGCTCTGGTGATGCTGGATCTCTCTGCGGCATTCGACACAGTTCCCCACTCCCTCCTCCTGGATCGACTTACTGACATCGGCATTGCAGGTTCAGCGTGGAGCTGGCTGCAATCCTTTTTGGAGGATAGGTCACAGCAAGTCTGGCTCTCTCCGTTTGCCTCATCCCCCTCCCCTCTCTCCACTGGTGTCCCTCAGGGCTGCTCCCTTAGCCCCCTTTTGTTTAACATCTTTGTGACTCCCCTGGTTTATCTGGCGGAGTCACTGGGGGCTAGGGTAATGGCCTACGCGGATGACACGCAGATATTGTTTACCTGGAGAAGGGGCGAGGACTCGGTCGACACGGCTCAGCGCTGTCTTTCTGCGGTGTTTCGCTAGTTGGCCAATGCACAACTTAAGTGCAATGAGGAAAAGTCGGAGGTGCTCCTGTTTGGAGCTTTTCCTGCGGGTTTTCGATTCAGACTGCGGCCTACTGACTTTCCACCTCGACTATCAGACAAGGGCCTTGCAAAAAACTTTGGTGTCTGGTTTGAGGAAAATTTGAATTTCGCGACACATTTCAAAAAACTGATAGGGACTTGTTTTGGCATACTTAAAACCTTGCGTAAATTCCTCCCCCTTCTCCCAGATGAGGCTAAAGAAACTATAGTCCGAGCATTGATCCTCCCAGCTGGACTACTCCAACGCGCTTTTAGTGGGATGTCCAGGCTATCTGATAAAAAATTACAGGTAGTCCAAAATGCGGCTGCGCGCCTCCTACGTGGTCTTTCTTCCAGGCAGAGTGTGCGGGTCCTTCTCCGCCACCTTCACTGGCTCCCTGTCGAGGCCCGTTTGAAATTTAAAATGCTGGTGATTGTCCACCGGGCCTTGTATGATTTGGGCCCACTATATCTACAGAAGCGCTTTTCTTTTCATGTTCCTTCTCGGACATTGCGGTCTTCGGACCAACTTCTTATTCAGAACCTGCGCTTTTTACGCCAGAGGCTTGGGGGCTTCTCTTTCACCCGTAAGGCTGGTTTAGCTTGGAATGAGCTTCCTCTTGCCCTTAGGAGGATTGCGTATCCGGCTGTCTTCAAAAAGAACCTAAAAACATTACTATTTTAAGCTTATTTTTATGTTCAGTTGGTGGTGGGGGTTTAGGGTAGCAGCGCCGGGATACTCTGAGTAGCTGAGCGCTTTAAAAATGCAGCATAACATAACATAACATAACATAACATAACATAACATAACATAACATAACATAACATAACAAAACTTTTTCTTTACTTATAATATACAAATGTTAAAAAATGTATATATGTACTTTCGCAAATCCAAACAATTTGTAAATTATTTAACATATTAAATTGTATTGAAATTAAATAAAATGTAATATGCTAATCAATAAAACATTCTGTTTAATAATGTACAATGTATATATAACAACTACTGCAATGTCATACATCATTAAACAAATGTAAAAAAAGTTCATGAAAAAAGAAGAAATATTTTCATTTCTAAAAATAAACAACATAATGAAGACGGTATATTCATGACAAAATTATACTATGTTACTTTATAATGATACATGCATTTCAAATAAATAATAAAACGTTACAAAAATGTGTAATTTGTTTGTATATATATGTTATTAAATATAATTTGTTAAAAAGTTCAAAATACTTACACAAGATTCAAATAAAATATTTCAAACAATAACAAGTTGTATTTCTTTACAATTTTTTAATTAAAAATGTATTAAATAATCATAATTCACTATTATAAGTCCAAATACAATTAAAGTGAAAAAAACACTATATAGAAAAATAAAAAAATACTATTCTAATTCAAAATCCAATATAAATCACTGCAAATGCTATACAGTAAACCATAATAATTTACTATTCTAACTCCAAACCCAACTTAACTCAGGGAAAGTGCTGGACAGTAAACCATACTAATTTACTATTCTAACTCCAAGGCCAACATAACTCAGGGAAAGTGCTGGACAGTAAACCAAAATAATTTACTATCAAACCATATAAAATTGTATTTTTAAAAATTCACAATTAAAATTACAACTTTTAATAATTTGAAAAATTCTAATTATTTAATTTTCAAAACATTGTTACATAACATTTTAAAATTACTACCCAGCCTTATCACCTATAAATACAACATCCCAACAATAAATTATAAACACATTTTAGAAATATATAACATAATTTCATGAAATTGAAAAATTCTAATTTCATATTTAAATTTTCGAAAAGTAAAATTTTAAACTTTTAATTTTCTAAATTTCTATAAATTTTAACAGAACATTTTTAAATTATTAACCACCCTTATCCCGTATAAATACAACAACACACTCCTTTAATATATACAAATTTTAATTATATATACAATAATATCATTAGATTTAGAAAGTAAAATGTCAATTTTAAAATTTCGAATTATAAATTATTTTTAATTAAAAAATTTTAATTTTTGAACAATTTCAAAAAAACACAACCCGCTCCTTAAAATTAAAATAAAAAAATAATTACAAAATAACATATAATAATCACATAAAAACATTAAAAATATGAAAAACATAACATAAATACTCAACAACTAAAAAAATTAAACCATTAAAAATATAATATCGGTATAAAATACATCAATATTTATTTCAACTATATTTACTACATAGATATTTAAAACATCGAAATTTTACAAAGACGATATTCTTACCTCGATATTTAATCTTGTTGATATTTCCCCATCGATATTCCTGCTGTACACCAGTCTAACCCCTGTGGTCAGAAGCACCCACTAAGGCAAACCCAAAATCTCAACATGTGATTTCAGAAAACTTCCTTCCTGGCACAATGCTCCAAATCATTGCCCAGCGGACAATCTACAGGTACTTTCCTGCGATCATTGACCCCACCGTACTCCTGTGGCACCATCGCCACAGGATTGTAGCTGACCTGATTGTCCGCATTTACTACACACTTCCACATATTACGTAGGCTCTGCTTATGTTTAAGGATGACCACTGCCTGTACTTTTAAATGTTCCCAAGCATGTAAGCTATGCATTCAACTCCAGCTTCACCATCGAAGCTAGGGTGACCTCTATGTAAACATCGATTACCACTGCACCAGTTTCCACCTAATGCAGTACATTTATCATTCCCTGTGGACTGCCCGATGGAGGAAGGGGGGACTTTTTAGGATGAGCAGAGTCCAAATTACTTGTAATTAACAAGGCCCATTTATTTTCAATAAACAGAGGGAGCTGGTTATCGCAGAACACAATAACTAAATCCAATACACATATTTGTAAGTTACTTACCTTCATTAATGTCTTATCTGGTTGAGACTCTATCTGGCTGCAGATTCCTTACCATAGAATTATCCCAAGACATCAGACTGGATCTGGAATTTTTTTGCATCCCTGTGTGTGGGTAGGTGGTGCTGTTCTACTCCCCGTGGCATCATCGGTGGCGTCCGCACTGGAAGTGTCTTGTGCCACCCCAGCACGCTAACATCAGTTTCTTATTGCACCTTTCCATGCCAGGAGCACAAAGCCACAAAGAACACTAACCACCGGTGTTTAAAACTAGGGCCCTGAAACGGGAACAGGCATGTACCTAGAAACTTGTTCGCAGAGCGGCAAGGATGGGTGGGTTGTTAAGGAATCTGCAGCTAGATACGGTCTCTACCAGATATGACACCAGAGGCAGATGAGGTGCGGGCCCGTCACCAACATTTGTCAGTGACAGGCGCCACAGGGCTTGAAGGCTGCCTTTCTGTCACACTTCAGTACAGATTGACCCACCTGTAGTTCCAGACACGGAGGGAGCGAGGCAGATGCTGAATTCACTCCTCCCTAGGAACGGTACTCCAAGTGAGTGATTCAAATAACACACCACCCGGACTACCCCACCCAGGGAAGGGGAAAAATGGAGAAATAAAAATATAAAGGACTGGCAGCCAGAAATCATCTACAGCACAGAAGGATAAAGGAACCCTCTCTTCAGGGCTAGGATCTGTGTACTGATAGAAGCTGCCACAAACACCCAATCATACCAGGTGTAGAAAAAATAAAGTAATAAAAATAGGACAAAAAATGTACCAGCAGTACTTCAAAGTTTGTAGATTAATTGTCTAAACAGAAAGCCAAAAAAATAACGCAGAGGGCTGTACACCTCTCAGCTGCTGGTGCCTTGAGGGAAGAGAAAATACCTTAAAGGTTCAATGTCAGTCCTTACAGCAAGCACTTGCCTCCGTAATGTTCAGAAAAGATAAATCCGAAAATGCCTTTCAGCAAGGTTGAGGCTTCATGAAAATAAACACAATCCAGGAACCGTTTATCCAAGGAAAAGTCACGGTTTCACGATAAACAAAAGAAGAAATCCGGAAGCGTGAGAATGCGCTCTCAGCGCGACTCGCACAGCGCGAGTCTACCAGCTCCAGGACTGCACCACAGGTCAAAGGTGAGGAACGCCGCGGACCTCGGCAGGCGTCTCCTCCGATTTCTAGCGCGGCTCGCACAGCGCGAGTCTTCCTGCTTCAGGACGGCAAAAGGCACACAGGTGAGAGGCACCGCGTTCCTTGCAGGCGTCTCTTCTGAATCTCAGCGCAGCTTGCACAGCGCGGAGAAAGATGAAAACAAAGTCAGGGACACCGCCCTCGAAATGTTCTGAACTATCCAAGCTTAAATCCAAATCCACCAGAATACTCCACGGAACTCGAAGAAGGCTAACACTCCAGGTGACAAGCACCGAGTGTACAGGAAGTAAGGTAGTTATAGGAAAGGGAGGGGGAAAACACAGGACAGACACAAAAAACGGACACACCCACAGGCATTCTGGGACATGAAGTCCAGGTCAACCATACCTAACCCGTGACAGAACCCCCTCGTAAGGACCGACGTCTCGGCGGGCCACCAGGTTTGGTAGGATGCCTTGCGTGAAAACGCCGTAGAAGCCCAGGACAGTGCAGATTGGCACAAGGTTCCCAGGAGCGCTCCTCGGGACCATACCCTTTCCAATCTATCAGATACTGTAGAACACCCCTCACTCTCCTAGAGTCCAACACAGCCCGCACTTCATACTCCTCCTCCCCATCTATATCTAGGGGCTGGGGTCTCAAGGATGGTCTAGTGCCTCGCACATATGGCTTCAGTAGCGAAACATGGAACACCGGGTGGATGTGCCAGGAGGAAGGAAGTTGCAACTTCATGGCCACTGGATTAATCACCTCGAGAATGGGATACGGACCTACATACTTAGGCTGCAACCGTGTGTTCCCCTTAAACTTCAAGTACCTAGTGCTTAGCCATACTTTGTCTCCAGGAGAGTATACCGGTTCAGGAGTTCTTTTCCTATCTGCCTGTACTTTGTCATGATTTCTGGCCGCCTCCAGGCACTCCCTGGCCTTCTGCCCTACCGACACAAGATGAGCGTGGTGTTCCTGAACAGTAGGGTGAGCGGAGGGACTAGGATTTTCAAAGGGCAGACAATTGGGATGATACCCCTGAACACAGAAAAACGGTGAACAACCCAGTGAGGAATGAGTAGCATTGTTATAAGCGAACTCCGCCATCCACAACAATGTTCTCCACTCCTCTCCCTGCTGGAGAGTGTAACACCGCAAATATTGCTCAAGGGTTTGGTTTAACCTCTCGGTTTTACCATCTGTCTGCGGGTGATAGCTTGTGGACAATCTCGCATCGATTTTCATAATGTCACACAACGCTTTCCAGAATCTGGAGGTGAATTGTGTACCTCTGTCAGTAATGAGAACAGAGGGGACACCATGTAATCTGACTACATTCTGTAAGAAGATGGTAGCTAGTTCTCCTGATGTGGGTAACTTAGTTAAGGCAATGAAATGACCCATCTTTGTTAGATGATCAATTACCACCAATATGGTATTGTTGCCGAGACTGAGAGGCATCTCTACAATGAAATCCATTGACACAGTGTGCCATGGGGCCGGAGGAATAGGTATGGGACGTAACAGTCCACTGCTTCGCTGGTGGGTGGCCTTCCCCTGGATACAGATAGGACACCTAGCTATGTATTCTTCGATGTCCTTTCGAAGGGTTTCCCACCAAAAATGTCTTAACGTGGTCTGGTACGTTTTCTGGACTCCCATATGTCCGCTCAAAGATGAGTCATGGGTCCATTGTAATGCTTGATTCCTTAACTCATTCACAGGAAGGTATAGTCTTTTATCTCTGAAGAGTAAACCGTCTTTCACAGTTCTTTGCAAAGGCTCTTTGGCTATCCAGGTCTGCATGTCCATGACCGCCGTCTTCTCTTCCACTTCTTTCAGGAATGCTGAAGGACATGTGATCGCCGAGGCCGAAGGCAAAAAGGTCGCCTTATTCAAAATGACAGGCGGATCTTCTGTCTCTGTGGTATGTTCCTGCATAACAGAAGCAGGTCTAGAAAGGGCATCTGCTTTCCCATTTTGGGGGCCAGGACGGTATTTAATAACGAAGTCGTAATCCGAAAAGAATAAAGACCATCGTAATTGTCTTGGGGTTAATGCCTTTGCACTTTTTAGGAAAAGGAGGTTCCGGTGATCTGTGTACATTTCTACAGTGTGTCTGGCTCCTAACAAGTGGTGGCGCCATTCCTCGCATGCCCTCTTAATGGCCAGCAGTTCCTTGTCCGTAATACTGTAGTTGATTTCACTAGGAGTCATTTTCCGAGAGAAATATGCCACAGGATGCAGTTGGCCAGTCTCGGGGTGTCTCTGTGACAATATTCCACCTAAGGCGTAGTACGAGGCGTCGGTTTCCATCACAAAGGGCTGACTGGCATCGGGATGTCGAAGGATGGGGGCTGTTACGAAGCGGTGTTTTAGGTCTTGAAAGGCCACGTCAGCTGCCTCCGTCCACCTGAAGGCCACTCCTTTCTTCAACAGCTGGGTTAAAGGCTGTATTATTCCCGAAAAGTTCTTAATGAATCGCCTGTAGAAGTTTGCGAATCCCAGGAAACTCTGCAGGGACTTCACCGAAGAAGGAGGTTTCCATTGAAGTATGGCTTGTATCTTCTTTTGGTCCATTTGTAGCCCCATCGGACCGATAACATACCCTAGGAATTCCACTTCGGTTGCATGGAAGAAACACTTCTCTAATTTCGCATACAACTCATGCTGCTGCAATCGTTCCAACACTTCAGTCACATGTTGGACATGGTCTTCACGTGAGGCCGAATAAATCAAAATGTCGTCAATATAAACGATGCACGACACATCAAGTAAACCCCTCAGCACCTCATCCATAAAATATTGAAATGCTGCAGGGGCGTTACACAAGCCGAAGGGCATCACCTGATACTCATAGAGCCCATATTTTGTGCGAAACGCAGTTTTCCACTCATCCCCTCTGCGTACTCTCACTAAGTGATATGCTCCCCGCAAGTCCAATTTGGTGAATATTTTTGCATCCTTCAACTGGTCCAAAAGGACTGGAATGAGAGGGAGGGGATATCTGTTCTTTCTGGTAACTCTATTGAGAGCCCTGTAGTCGATACAGGTTCGCAATCCTCCCTCCCTCTTCGGGATAAAGAACAGTGGCGAGGAAGCAGGGGATGTAGAAGGACGAATAAAACCTGACTGAAGCATTTTGTGCAGATACTGTTGAAGATAGGTGTTTTCAGCCTCAGTGAGGGCGTATATTCGGCTACAAGGGATATTGGCTCCTGGTTCTAGATCTATGACACAGTCGTATTCTCTGTGTGGAGGTAGTTTGCTGGCTTCTTTTTCACTGAAGACATCACGAAACTTCTGGTAAGCCTCAGGGAGAGTTGTGATGGCGTTGACTTCCAAGCTTCTTCCTCCGCTAGCTAGGGCACTAGCAGGCGTTTCTGCGTTACCATCCTCGCACATGTGAAGAATGGAGCAATGCTCTGCACAATACTGCGAACTGAGAGAAACGGTTCGATCTGCCCATTTCACAACAGGGTCATGTTTGGTCAGCCAGGGCATTCCTAAGATCATTTTGAACTGGGGAGCATCAATAATATCAAAGGAAATGTACTCATAATGATTTTGTCCTATTTGCATGACCAACTGTCTCGTATGGTAGCATACTGGCCCTGATGTCAAATCGGATCCATCCACAGCCTTTACAGCTTCGGGAGTATCTTTTTGGATGCGTGGTACCCCAATACTTGATGCATATTGTTGGTCAATGAAATTGCCCGTAGCTCCTGAATCCAGCATAGCGTGTACCATTACGGGCATCATTTCTGGCCATTTAATGGTGACACACAAGTTCATGTGCGGTACAGAAGGTTGCATGGTGTTGGCCACGGCATGATAGACCTCTTTTTCTTGGTCTGGGCTCAAACAAGGGGTCTCTGGCTTGCTTGAGCATTCTCGTTTCCCGACAAGGAGAGAGGATAATCAACTGCAGGTACATTTCGTGTTGTTTTTGTCTTGGCTTTGCAGTCTTTGATGAAATGCCCCGCCTTACCACAGTACATACAAAGTTTTTGATTGCGTCTCCGGGTTCTTTCTTCTGAACTTAAGGGGCCTCTTACCCCTCCTATTTGCATTGGTTCAGTTGTATCGGGAGTCGTGGCACCCTCTGTCACTGTTTTGGGTTTGGACAAAGGGAATCTCAATTCGTAGCGATGTTTGTCGCCTTTCCGTTCTTGCAATCGGTGATCCAACTGAACTGTGAGGTCAATGAGCTCCTCACATGAGGACGGCATATTCACCACCTGAGCCAGGACATCCTTTAATTCCCCTCTCAATCCCTGATAGAACAAGGAAACTCTTTTGGCAGGAGGCCAGTCAGTCTCGACAACAAGACGATTGAAGTTTGTTATATACGTTAACAAATCCTGTGACCCTTGTTTTAGTGTGATAAGCTCTCTGTCTAAGGATAGCATATGGGCCTTTCGGTCAAACAACTTGCGCATCTCTTCGCAGAACTCATCATATTTAGCTAGGACTGGATCATTCCTATCAATAAGAGGGAACGACCAGGTGGCTGCGTTGCCGCCTAAGTAAGATAACATGAAGGCGGTCTTGGAATAGTCGTCAGGAAAGACAGCGGGTTTACACATAAAGTGTAATTTGCACTGCCCTAAAAATGTACCAAATTTTTTAGGATCTCCTAAAAACCTCTCAGGGGGAGCTAGAGGTAACTGCACTGGTTGGATAACTTGTATGGTGGAAGGGCCTTGTGTCCCCTGAGCTAGGAGGGAAGAGGTTTGAGAGGGAGGCTGTAGGGTTGCGGGCCTGATATATGGGGCGCCTTTAGAACTGGAGGGGCTAGTCCTAGTTAAACTTGATAGTTCACCTCGTAATTGACTAACCTCGTTCCTCATTTCCTGATTCTCTCCTCTGAATGTATCCACTTCCAGTCTCAATGCTGTTAGGGATTCCAACAGGGTAGTCAAGACCGTATTGGTATCCATCGCTCAGGCCGTTTTGAATACTTGGGCTTGTCACTCTGTCACACTTCAGTACAGATTGACCCACCTGTAGTTCCAGACACGGCGGGAGCGAGGCAGATGCTGAATTCACTCCTCCCTAGGAACGGTACTCCAAGTGAGTGATTCAAATAACACACCACCCGGACTACCCCACCCAGGGAAGGGGAAAAATGGAGAAATAAAAATATAAAGGACTGGCAGCCAGAAATCATCTACAGCACAGAAGGATAAAGGAACCCTCTCTTCAGGGCTAGGATCTGTGTACTGATAGAAGCTGCCACAAACACCCAATCATACCAGGTGTAGAAAAAATAAAGTAATAAAAATAGGACAAAAAATGTACCAGCAGTACTTCAAAGTTTGTAGATTAATTGTCTAAACAGAAAGCCAAAAAAATAACGCAGAGGGCTGTACACCTCTCAGCTGCTGGTGCCTTGAGGGAAGAGAAAATACCTTAAAGGTTCAATGTCAGTCCTTACAGCAAGCACTTGCCTCCGTAATGTTCAGAAAAGATAAATCCGAAAATGCCTTTCAGCAAGGTTGAGGCTTCATGAAAATAAACACAATCCAGGAACCGTTTATCCAAGGAAAAGTCACGGTTTCACGATAAACAAAAGAAGAAATCCGGAAGCGTGAGAATGCGCTCTCAGCGCGACTCGCACAGCGCGAGTCTACCAGCTCCAGGACTGCACCACAGGTCAAAGGTGAGGAACGCCGCGGACCTCAGCAGGCGTCTCCTCCGATTTCTAGCGCGGCTCGCACAGCGCGAGTCTTCCTGCTTCAGGACGGCAAAAGGCACACAGGTGAGAGGCACCGCGTTCCTTGCAGGCGTCTCTTCTGAATCTCAGCGCAGCTTGCACAGCGCGGAGAAAGATGAAAACAAAGTCAGGGACACCGCCCTCGAAATGTTCTGAACTATCCAAGCTTAAATCCAAATCCACCAGAATACTCCACGGAACTCGAAGAAGGCTAACACTCCAGGTGACAAGCACCGAGTGTACAGGAAGTAAGGTAGTTATAGGAAAGGGAGGGGGAAAACACAGGACAGACACAAAAAACGGACACACCCACAGGCATTCTGGGACATGAAGTCCAGGTCAACCATACCTAACCCGTGACACTTTCTAGTGGACATCCCTGTCACACTAGAAGACAAGTCTCACAAAACTTCGACAACAAAAGGAAAAAGGCAGTCAAAAAGTGACGGGAGTAGCTCTCTCGGGCTCTGAGCTGACTGGCATGGAAAGGAAAGAACTGATTTCAGCGCACTGGGGTGACGCCTATGAAGGCATCATGCACGTCGCTTTCAGCATGGACAATGCCACCTACCGGCGCGCAGTGGTATTGTTCCCAAAATATATCCAGATCTAGTCTGATGCCTGGGGATAATTGTGAGGTAAGGAATCTGCGGCTAGAAGTGTGCACATATATATTTATCAGGTTATATATATATATGCACACACATACATACATATGTATATATAATATATATCTATCTACATATACATACATACATATAAATGTATATACACACACTCATATATATACCCGTGATCAAGCCTTCGGCTGAAGGCGAAACGCGTTGGGCTAGTGACGAATGAGCGAAAAATAAAGCTGTTGGTTTAAGCTTTACATCTGCCTGCATGTGTGCCTCCTTACCCCCGGTGCTGGGCCGGACCTATGAGCATATATATATGTTATTCTTCATTCATTTGTTGGCATGAACTCTATGTTGAGTTATACAAAATGGTCTCTATATTTTAAAAATGCATTTATGCAGGGTATGCATCTTTATGTGCCATAATTTCTAATAATTTATACTGTGGTTTGTGCATATTATTGCTTTTACTAATAGCAAACATGTACTGCTTTACAAAATCATGTTGCTTAATTGCAAACTAAGGCGCATTAAGTCTGTTGTTAGTGTTAGTAGGCCACATGACCTTGTGGGAGGCGGCTAGGAGGCGGAGCAAATTGCACTTTAAATATCACCAAATGTAGCTACTCCTTGCATGTGAACAAGGGCTGCATAGCCCAAATTGCGTCATGGTTGGTTGCACCAGAAAAATCTGCAAATAAAATCAGTTACCTGAAGTTTGTGGTCTGTCTCCTGCTTCGCCGGTTCTAAGAGATTGGAGGCTAATATTTCCTAATACCGTAAGCCTATTGCGTATCAAACCTCAAAAGGATACTGTGGTTTTCTCACTGATAAAATTTAAACTGTTGCTATCACAAGATTGTACCTATTAAAACTTAAATATATGTTTCTTAGAGTGACTGCAGGGTCGCCACATAGACTGTTCTAAGAATCATGTCAGGTTAGACTTTGCGTCATTGATCCTTTCTCACTGGCACCGATCGAGGTGTAACACATAAGTGACATGACAGCTATTTGAACATTGCACAAGGGAGCAGGGGTTCCATACACATCATCACATGTAAATTGAAGAACTTGTCCTGTCCCAGGGCGCACCCATATAAATTTCCTCAGACACAATAAGTATCAGAGCTCCCATCCTACGTAAAGGTCTACATTAAGGGGCTCATCAGGATCGCGGTTTTCCGGCATCCTCCGGGCCGGCGGAAGCCACCGCCGGCCTGGAGGATGCGGGAAAACCACTGCTGAGCCTCAAAAGACCCACCGCCATATTAGGATGGCGGTGGGTCTTGAAATCTGTCCGCAGCTTTTCCGCCGCGGTCGCCTTCCGACCGCGGCGGAAAAGCTTTAACATGGCTGGCGGTGTCTATCAGACACCGCCAGCCATATTATGATGGTGTAAAATGTATGCTTTTCCGCCGTGGAAAAGCATACGGACCTTCACTTCGGGGGCCTGTTGCGGGCCCCCTGGGTGAAGGGGGGTGGGGGATGCACAGGGGGGGTACCTATGGTAACCACCTGCATTTGCGTGAACAAAGCAGCAGGCACCGCGCGGTGCCTGCCGCTTTGTGCATGCAAATGCACAGCTTACATTTTTAACATTGCGGTGGGTGCTGCTTCAAGCAGCACCCGCCGCAATGTTAAATGTTACAGGATGTGACCGCCAGGGTGGCGGTCACATCCTAATTTAGACGGAGGGACCACCGCTGCCCCTGCGGACGGTCCCTCCTACTCTATGGTGGCGCACGGACTCAGGTCCGTCCGCCATCATAATCCGCCCCTAAATGTGTGAATAAATGTAAATGTTAGCAGCTGAGCTACCAATGGTGGGTGTCTTTCTTTGCACAATGCCACCCTTCACATGAACACTTGCTTGGTTATTACTCCTCAATTCCCACAATTCCTTCTCATTTCACACAGACGTGCCACCCTGAGAAGCTACAAACATCAGCCCAAAGCACTCCTGGCTCATCACAAGTTCCTCTGTGTGGGGGTGATGATGACTCTGCTCAGCTAGGTCCAGGGTTATCATCATTTTACATGAGCAGTGATGATCTCAAGAGGACAAAAACACCACTGCAGATGTCCCAGGGGTGTGCTGGAATGGCAGAATGTGAGCTTGAAACACATATGGCACGTGAAATAAACACAACATGTCTCCTTACTGTCCACATCCGAAGGTAGCTGCCCAAAGAGGGTCAGGTAAGGCTGATATATCACATTGCGGAAGATCCAGTTCAACCGCTCCTCATTTTGTATCATGATGGCCTGCTTGGAGACTCCAAATGACACCACCCACACAGACAACAGGAACAGGAAGAAGAAGATGTCCTTGATCTGGAATGAGAATGGGAAATGAGGTCCTGTGAACACTTTAGCCAAGATATCCCACTCTTCTCTCAAGCCTGTGTTAACCTCTCCTGCAGGCGCGTTTGCTAGTGTTTACATCAGCGGTGCAGAACTCACTCTTCCTGACTGTTGGTCCTCAGCTCATTTGGAGAGTGCTGCTGACAGAGCCTACTCCAGTTCCATCACCAGCATACCCCGACAGCTCGATAGGGCACGGGATGTCAGAGGTGAGCCCTAGCACTTCCCACCGGCTCCTCCACTAGGGCGGAGGAGCGTCGCAGTACTGCTTTCTCGCAGTGAGAGTAGGCAAAGCAAAAAATGGTAATAACTTTTAGTTATTACCATTTTATGTTTGCTTTGCGCATTGTGGGCGGGCGGGCGCGCTGTGCAGGAGTGGTTTGCCCACTCCTGAGTGCACAAAGACTGTTTGGCCGGCTCTCTCGGACTGCCCAAACAAGACATGCGCACCCTGCATGGAGAACATGCCCCCCCCCCACTAGCCCCTGGCTGGGCGCCGTCCTGACCAATCACAATGCTGCACTGTAGCATTGTGGTTGGCTGAGGAGAGGGATCCTGGCTGCTTGGATGCTTGCTCCCTGTTCCTTTTAATGTTTTTTCTTCCCCGTGACACCTCCAGGATTCGCCCTCCTCCCGCCATGACACACCTGCAAATTCCCCCCACCCCTCGGACCCTCCGCTCTCCCACCCACACCACCCACGAGTCATGCCGGCCGCTACTGACTAAAGTCACAGGTAGGATGGCTTTTTTGAGTGTGTCACCACCAGGTTAAACTTTGACGGGTGACAGTAAAAACAATTAAGGACCCACCCACTATAGGGGAAAACTCCCATTGTGTAGGGGCATTAGTTTTACTCTTTTCATAAAACTGTCTCCAGCTGTGGGGGTTTGTCTTTGGAAAAAGTAAAGCTTGGTAAAGTTTAAGTGACGGCTCCCCTGCTTGACGGAGGCTCCCAGCAAACCTTTTCAAGATTGACAGGCAAGGCGGCTCCAGACATTGCTTAGAGTTGTCCCAGGAGCTGAAGGACAACTCTGCATGTGCCTCGGGATGGGAGGGGCAATGTCAGGATCCGCCCCTACACGTCATCATCATCATCATCGCATTTGCAGAGTCTAAACAAGCATTTGCAATGCAATAGGTGTCGCATTTGCCAAATTTAGAGCTATTGGCATTGTAAATTTTGACGTTTTTAATAATGTGTTAGTTTTGAAAATAGTTAAATAAATGGCTTTGTTATTAATAATAATAATGCTAATCTGTTATCAATTTGTATTGTTAATGAGAATGAACTGCTATGTACCGACTGCGTGAACACGTTTTGCACTGGAAAGTGAATCAGGAAAAAAACTCCCCACAAATGTTAGTAAATCTGTCTCAAAGGGTATATTTACAAGAACTAACGCCTCAGCATCAGAATGCTAGCGCCTGCCGCAAATACCCTAACAATGCCATGGATGCGCTGTATTTACAATACTGGGCTCTATGGCGCAAAGATTCATGGATACGTCAGAAATTCCAACACATATGTTGGCACTAAAGTGATGCATTGCTGGAGTTAGTCGTAAGACTGATGCAACTTCAGTAATGCGTCAGAACACAGAGGCGAGTCCCATGGGCCCAATTCAAAGAACTATCTGAAGACAAAATCCTAAACTTACTACTATTTACTAATTTTGGTATTCACAGAGGGCACTTACTCATCAATAAGTAAGTGTCTTCTGTGAATACCAAAATGGTAGTAAGTTTAGGATTTTGTTTTAAGTTAGTTCTGTCAATCCTTACGCCTGGCTTGAGAAGGTGTAGGGATTTTGACCAGATCAAGTTGTAGAGTGACGTAGTGAAAAGTTGTAAATTCCAATGTGCCATTTCTACATGGCTTTTAAAGTGGGAATGCAGGTATAATGTGGTGCTGGCCTTTACAAAGTGACGCTTTGGGCCCAATGCGTCAGTTTGTGAATATGGAGCAGTGTGGAGCACTGATTGTGCTGCTGGTCAAACAAAATGAATCCTGCAGTGTCGCTCGCTCCTTGTAAATATGCCCCGTAGTATGTAAAAGACCAGGTTTAAGATTTTAGAACCACTGTCCAAGATTATACTACTTATTGCTTTAGTGGACACTTTAATAAACTGGTTGGCCGTATTGTTGATTTTTGAGTTAGTTGCATAAACTGAAAGTTTTAGAAAAGCAAGGCACCTAACTAAAGGGTGTTATGTAACGTGTGCTTTAATGTTGCCTGTGACTACTCCTCCATGGTTCTGTATTTAAAGGGAGCCAATTTTATGTGGTTATTTTTCATAGTTGTAATTTTATTGTGAGTGATTCTTATTCAATACCAGTAACTTGTCTACCTACCTGCTTACAGTACTGCAAGTTATGTTACATAAGGGGTACAGCATGCAATCTACCAGTGCTAAGGAGGGTGGCATTTGTTCAAAGAAGCTTAGGATCAGGTTCCTGCTTAGCCTCTCCCTCTGTAGTTTTCCTCCACAGGTTTTCACCATGCAGTGTCACTCTCACATTGTGGATTTTCTCACTTCTCTGCGTTCTTGTGCGGTCATTGGTGGCTAACTCTTGTAGGGATAGTCTATGTCTAACTATTGCTGCCTTCCTTGAGGCTTTTAAGGGACAGAGGGCACTTTCTGCTGGATTTTATGTTATAGGAAAAAGAGTGTGAAGTGTTTGCACCTTCTTTCACACTGTTACACTATTAGTGCAAGAGTTAGGTTGTAGTATTTCATGTGACTTTAGTAGGCAGCAGTTAGGTGTGATTTCAATGGGTCCTGCCCAAAACGCGGATTCGCTATACATTAACTAGTCTTTCGCACAGTGCAGTACAGCACAGTTTTGCTACAGCGCTTGTGTCAATACTAGTGGCAGAGTGATGATCAACTGAGGACCAGGGCTTCTCACCATCCTCTGCATCATGATGATCTTGGGCCCGAGGACTTTGCTGACAGTGAAGATGCACATGAGGCGGAGGCAGAACACGATGAAGTCCAAAGCGAGAATGACCCTTCCAGCGTAGAGTGAGACTGTGATGCATCTGCAAACAGGAAGAGAAGAACAGCAGTCAGGACCATTGCAAAGAGGTCTGGGGCACACAGGATAACATGAACCGGTTAATAGGACCATTATAAGGTATCGGAGACTGGTGTATGAGTGTGCGACAAAATAGCCCCCATGTCGAAAGTGCATCCCGGCCAGGCTGAGGCATGGAGTCTACTAAGCATGATGTGTGTTTATATATGTGAGTGTGAGTGAAAGACTGAAAATGTGTCAAATACTGAGGGGTGCTAACACCTATTATCTTCATACTACCAGACAGAGTCACAAAACGATCTTCACACATCCATGCTCCCTTTCCCAACACCCCTGCAGTGCATGATGCCTCCCGGACAATGTACAACACACGTCAATGACAATAATACTTCAAAGGTCCAACACACCAATGCCTGGAACCTTGATGTTTGTGGGTAGACCTGTTTGTGTCTGTGTGTGTGTGTTTACAACTAAAGCAAAGGCACACCATGAAAGATTCCATCACAAACCAACACAGCAACAAATTATGTCACTGAGAGAATTGTTCTTGACAAATAAGGTGTTGACACTACCAGGAAAGGAGAAGAGGATGCTTTAATTCTGCTTATTTTTTAAATACCAGGTGCCAGAATGCATTCTGAGTTTTCATGGTTGTGCCACAACAGCAAGCAGGACAGGGAGTGTGTTGAGCTCTAAGGTGGAGATCATAACATTCAACAGTACCAGGGAATACAGGGTCTGCTGAGTTCCTGTGCTCAGTCATCAGCGGGGTCTGTCAGTCCCTCCAGTGTCCTAGTGGCATGTTGGGTTAACAAAAGACTTGCCTTCTGCAATCTCCATAATTTCCATGTGTGTCATTGTGGCACTGTGGCTCTTGCAGATGAGCACATGCTGATGCCACAGTGTGTGACCATGCATGCACTGGTGACAGTGACCTGGTGAGGTGAGGTGTGGAGGGGACAGTGCACCATGACAGGTTGCTTTGACATCACACATAGGCCTAGCCAGAAAAGGCAATGGCCTAGAGGCAGTGCCATGCTATGCCACATAGATGGCCTTTGTGATGCCTAAGGCCACAACATACCAACAACAGCGAAGAATATCATGCCCAAGGGGACGTAGCTGCTAAGTAAACACAAGGCAAGGGCTGCGGATGCTACTGGCATCAAGCACATTAATGTAAGCATGTGGAGGCAATTTTAACATGCAAACCTGACCAAAGTGTTTTTTGTTTAATGTGGACACAGTGCAAAGACAGTTTGCTGAATAAACATCCTGGTTCTGCAGAGACGATGTCACATGTTGACTGCCACCAGCAGAAGTTGGCAATTCATCATTACCTGCATCAAAAGCATTGAAGGTACCACCTTACAACAGGCACACCTGCTACCATCTGTGGGTGCCAAAGAGGAGCTACTGCAGTATGAGAGATGCAGACACAATACACACATTACCAGCAATGTGCCTGGCACAGTTAGATTTGGAATTTAAATCTCTCATCAGCCCATCTATGAAAATTCAAATTAACTTTATTGCTTCTTTAATTATTTTTTTTGTAAACAAAAAATGAAAGAGTAGAAATGCTACTTTGCCTTTTCCTATTAACACAACTGCCGTGGGTTATGCCTTTGGTGTTGCCTACTTTACTGCAGTAACACCCTTTAGTTTGCATGCTAGATTGGTAGCTAAACACTGCACCTTATCTAGAACATGGCATTCCCTTTGTCCAGGGCTAGATTCGGCATGTACCCAATTACTAGCACAGTCAATCAAACAAGGCTAGGTAACATGTGGATTTCTGATTTATGGACAACGGTGTCCCCCATAGACTCTTGTGGGCTCCTGATGTAAGAGACAACTGCTGAGAGGCATGGTCCTCTTCTTGCTGGCCTCAGCTTGGTGGAATCTCTTGCCTGTCTCTACACAGTCGTGAGTTGATCATTCAGCAAAAAGCTAATAAAACCCTCCTTGTAGCAATTAGGTCTGTAGAGCAGATGAAGACAAGGTCCTATATTTTCTTCACAACTACATGACATGACTGCACAAAATAGCCCCATTTTTAATGACAAGATCACATGTGAATTTCACAACAAATTACACATTCAGTCCGTCAAAGGTAATCCTCCATCCCAGTGGTCTGGAGAACAAACCGCTTGGGATATGGGATCCAGGAAAAAGAAAATCTGTCATCTTGTCAGTCAAACCTCCAATAACAGTCTCTGGTAAAGCTTTCTTCAAGCATTTGTGTCAGAGCCTAATTTGGGAGGCAATAAGACTATCTGAGTAAGTGTTAGATGGGCGGGCACCTTTCAGACAAAGGGTTCTTTGCATAGGACTGTAAATTGCTAGCTGTAGATGTAGTGTTGTATGGTCATGTGCAAGGAGCCTTGAATGGTGGAGTGGTGTGCCTCACTGGTTAGAGGCGGCAGACCCGGAAGCAGAGGTCGGCCCGGGACCAGGGTTCGATTCCCGACGCGGCAGGGTCTTGGGCCATGGTCAGTGGACTCGATAATTCTCGCCTCGGTGCCTACTCTAAACATGGGTCCCACTCAGCAACTCTGGGCAATAGCTTGCTTAATCTCAACTAACGGCCCCATCAGCGCCGGGGATGCTTGTCTTCACCTTGGAGATGCCCAGGAGGGACCATCTCACAGGGAAAGCCAGGATGGGTTCCCCAGCGGTATACAGCGCCGGGACGCCCCTTTGCTGGGGCAGCTGTGCGCTTTACAAGTATACGACATTTAACATTTATTCCTCAGCGGACTCCTTGCAAAGTTACACAATTGGTTGGGAGGTTCTTGGGTGTGTCTGGCTGATGTAAATACAGTTTACGACGTAATGCTTTAAGTTAACGGTTGCATGCCGAAGAATAAAGACGTTTGTTACAGTGCTCCATGTGTGGTGTGGTCATATACTTGTTCCAGAGCTGGGGAGGACGCAACAACTGGTGACGAGTAGGAGATATGTGCCCCGAAGAAATAAGACTGCTCTCCCTGAGAGTTTGCCATGGTCCAGCAAACTGCTCATGTGTGCCACGTGCACCCCAAAAAACTGTTTATCGTTGGCTTATGTGGAGTCAAAGCCCCGCTCTAGCTCTTAAAAGGCCCTTAAAGAAGGTGAAGGGCCCTACAGAGAAGCACAGTCAGAAAGCCAGACACAAGCTTACTTGTAAGGCCAAAATAAGAGATACTGGGCCCGATTCCCAGAACTAACTTAAGACAAAATCCTAAACTTACTACCATTTTAGGATTCACAGAAGGTACTTACTCATTTTGGTATTCACAGAAGGCCCTTACTCATTTCGATATTCACAGAAGTTAGGAGTCCTAACTTTAGGCCTCCTAAATTCCTTCTGTGAATAACGAAAGTCTTAATGTTAGGATTTTTCTCAGTTTAGCAGTCCTAAAATTAGGAGTCCTAATTTACTGAGCCACCGTCCATACAAAGCAGAAACACTAAAGCAGCACCAACAATGTTCGAAGAAGGACTAAAGGTAGTGATAGCCAGGTGCAAAGTAATGATAAAGGCAACAGCAACCAGGTACAATGCACAAAGTTGAGAGCGGTGATGATTTATGCAAGAGGCCAAACCGTTATCAACTGTTAAGAAAGAAAATGGCACAGTACGACATCAACTCGGGAGTTATGACCCATATGTAAGCATAGGGCTGATGCATTTCTGAAATCTCCACCAGCACTCAACAGAATCAAAAAGCAGAATAATGGCGTCAGATGGACTGCATGGATTGAAACGTTTGATGACTTCATAGATGCGCTAGAAGAAGCAGACGACAAAAGAATCATCAAATACTTTAAGAACCTTGCAGGTGATGGCGTGAAAGAAGTGATAAAGAAAATGCCATAAGCTCATACAATCAAATCAAAGAAACGTAAGAAGCCAAGTTCAATCCAATGCAAATGTCGACTATGAAAGGAATATTTTCAACTAGGAAAGAAAAGCAAGTTGGTGAAATGATGGATGAGTCTATTGAAAGACTTGATGCCCTCATCAAGCGCTGCAAGTTCAGTGTATTTGACAAAGAAGAAGCCAAGCATCTCAAAGTCATCAATGGCTGCATTTCCGATTTGTTCAGATGCCGCATGCTAAGAGAGACACCAAGTCTAGAAAAGGTACTCATGGCTGCGAGAGCTGAGTAACATACAGATCAACAGGCTGTTGAGATGGAGGTTGGAACAGACCAGAACGAATCAACATTGATCACGAAAAGTAAGCAGAAACACGAAGTAGAGAACCATAATACGATATCTCCGAAGAAAAGGAAATTGTGTTTCTGATGTGGATTCCAATTTCCACACGAAAGTAAATGTCCCACCTTTGGACAGATGTTCAAGGGCTGTGGGAAAGAAAACCATTTCATAACGGTCTGCAAAGTTAAAGAGAAACTGGATGGCAGAAAGTTCCAAAAGCATTCTAGCCATGCCCACAAGGCTAAACTGCGACATCCATTGAGGCAAGTAGAGACTAGATGAAGTTGACCGCCATCAAATTCATATTCCAAAGGAGACTTCAACATCACTATAGAGTGACAGTGAAGAAGATGGATGTGCAATAGTGATGTTTGCTGCAGAGTGACGAGCACACGTAGGATTGGATGCTTGCAAAGTAGAACACAAGCCAAAGCGACCAAACCAAACCAATTTAGACATTGCCCCAAGATCACTCTAAAGGTGAATGGCTGCCCTACAACTTTCATTATAGACAGCGGTGCATTGATTATTATCATACTGGCACAAAAATACAACAAACTGTCTCCAGTACCACTTCTAACGCCATGAAAAACAAAGGTGTTCACATGAAATGCTTCTACCCCTTTGCAAAGTCAAGGGTCATTCGTAGAGACCATGCAGTATAAGAAAAAGACAGTACAAACAACAATTCATGTCCTCCAAGGTACTTCGCCAAGTGTATGTCTACTCAGTTTCAGCACTGCTGCTAACATGAGACTGATATTCATCAACTGCAACCTCAATGCACATTCTGAAATAGTAAGTTGATTCCCATTGTTGTTTCATAGACTCTGGAAACTCAAGGCAATGAAGGTGAAACTACACATTAATGAGGAAATTCATCCTGTTGCTCAGCAGCATCGTCGGATTGCTTTTCATTTACAGGAGGCCATTGAGAAAGAACTAGAAACATTATTAAAACATGACATCATTTAGCACTCTACTGGTCTAATGCCTTGGGTTTCACTCATTGTGGTGGTGCCAAAGAAGGACAGTGTGGGTGCTAGTGCATTTGTGTTGATATGTGCCAAGCCAACAAAGAAATTGAGAGAGAAAGACATCCAGGACCACACATAGAAGACATGATTACAGAGCTGAACAGCGCTAAAGTCTTCTCCTGTCTTGATTTGAACAAAGGATACCATCAACTCGAGCTGGACGAGAACTGTAGGTACATTACTTCTTTTTCAACTCATGTTGGCTTGTTCAGATACAAAACGCTCAGCACGAAAGGAGCCTAACAAAGCTCTCACACAGGTCTCACTTCAAATGAAAAAAACTGTGAGTTACACGAGACCAAACTAAAATTCTTTGGCCATATTTTCCCTGAAAGGGGAATGACGCCTGGCCCTGTAAAAGAACAAGCATTACGATCCACTTGTCCCCCACAAGATGTAACCATGCTGCAATCCTTCTTAGAAGTAAACAAAAACAAATGGCCGGGCAGGTTGAATTATCAGAACAATATACCACCTAGTGAAATCAGTTGCTAGGTTGGACAACCATTTGTGTTGAGTTAATTCTTATTTTATAAAACTTTTTGAGGAGTTTTTTGACATCAAAACACCACACACTATTTACACAAATACATAAATACATTCAATACACTGAAATGAACATGTCAAACAAAGTAATTTAACAAAAGAATTGTCACATAAATAGTCACATAGACAACTGTACTATGCCTCAATTAGATAATTTGTTGAGGCACCAGTCCTGAATGATAATAAACACCATGTCATGAGTGATGTAATATGTGACGTCATCAGCAGTGCATTACACGCGCAAGTTATAGTGAGTCCAACTAACTATAACGTGGAATTTCAATGGTTTTATGTCAGTAAAATTTCCTGCTAACTGTAACTGGTGTGAAACCTATGGTTTTTTCAGTGAATTTAATAGGTTTTTTAAATGCTAATTCCTAACTATAACTGGTGTGAAACCTATAGTTTTTTCAGTGAATATATATATATATATATATATATATATATATATATTCAAACACAATCAGCCTCATGCAGCCAAAAATGGAGAGCACACAGGTATCCTTCCGATTATGTTTTATTGAAGACCCCTCACCCACCCGAGAGACGCGTTTCGCCTTGCGGCTCCGTCAGTGTTGGTTTGTTGTGTGTCAAGAACAGCCATTTCTACTCTCAGTGCATTTTTAGACTCTCATAAACATAGAAGCTGGCTCATTGCACAAGTTACGAATGCAGCAGCCATCTTAAAACATGTGTTATTCAATATGCATTAGAGAGGAAAGGCTTCAGAATAAAGTGCTTTCGTGCTAATTATAAAAAAGAAAAGACATATTTACAACAAACAATAAAGTGCAACATTACTGTATGGGACAGTTAAAAATCTGGTAATAATAAACAGTTAATAATGATTGTCGACACACATTTTTTTAACATTTAAGTGTATGAATACACCTTATACTAATTCAAACATGTTGGGAAGGGTCCCTTTATAAGGTTTACAATATAAGTTCATAAACCTATGTTAAAAAAATTATTTTTAAAGTGACCCATCTGTGTTGCCTGACGTGTGTTTTTACAACAATGTCCCTTAACAATAAAAAAAATTATATATATATATATATATATATATAGTCACTGAAAAACCATAAGTTTCACACCAGTTATAGTTAGCTGGAAATTTTACTGACATAAAACCAATGAAATTCAACGTTATAATTAGTTGGACTCACTATAACTTGCGCGCCTGCAATGCACTGCTGATGACGTCACATATTACATCACTCATGACATGGTCAGTGACATCACTCATGACATCAATGATGACACCATCCAGTGAATGTGTGTCTTTCTAAAAAATAAATATGTTTTATATATGTATTTGTAAAGGACGATGGAAGAGCAAATGGTTAAATATGTGTGTAAATGGATGTTTTTTTTAAAATAATTGATTGGTTAACTGGCTTATTAAGTGTATCTTAGTGAATACATATATTTGCGAGTAACTTTTAAATATTTTAATATATGTATTCGTGTTTTACTTTGTGTATAAGTGGCTGCATGTGTTGGTGACTGACTCACTGTTTGTATGTGTTTTGAAGACGGCATATGTGCAGCACTGTATGGGTGGATGAGTGTGTATATATGTGTGTGTTAGTGAGTGAATGACTGTCTCACTAGTGTTTTTACCAGTAACGGCATATGTTTTAATCTAGTATATGTGAGTATTGATATATATAAGTGAGTATATGTGAGAGTGAGAGATTGTAAGAGTTCCTGTTTAAATAAGTATGTGTTTCTATAAGTGATTGTTCAAGAGAGTAAGTATGTGTAAGTTTCCTTAGAAGTAAAGTGTTAGTGTGTGTATAGCTATATATGCAAATAAATGGATGTTCAATAGTTTTTTTGCATGTGTAAATATGTGTGTGAGTAACTTTTGGATGACTGTCGGTGTGTAACAGGATGTAGAGGTCTATCACTACATATGATGAGTGAATATATGTATGAGTGACTATATTGAACTGTTGGAGAATGAGTGGATGTGTATTAGATGGTGGTATTACTGATTTTGTTGTTGTAACTGGTATGGGTATCTCCACTTTTTTGAAAATGTTAGTTACTATTTTTGAATATGTGTTTCAAGGGTTACTTTACAGTGAAAGGTGGTCTGTCACTCTGTCACAAGGATGGTGTCATCAGTGATGTCATGAGTGATGTCACTGACCATGTCATGAGTGATGTAATATGTGACGTCATCAGCAGTGCATTGCAGGCGCGCAAGTTATAGTGAGTCCAACTAACTATAATGTTGAATTTCATTGGTTTTATGTCAGTAAACTTTCCAGCTAACTATAACTGGTGTGAAACCTATGGTTTTTTCAGTGAATTTAATAGGTTTTTTTAAATGCTAATTCCTAACTATAACTGGTCTGAAACCTATGGTTTTTTCAGTGAATTTCATAGGTTTTTTAAATGCTAATTCTTAACTATAACTGGTGTGAAACCTATGGTTTTTTCAGTGAATTTCATAGGTTTTTAAAATGCTAATTCCTAACTATAACTGGTCTGAAACCTATGGTTTTTTCAGTGAATTTCATAGGTTTTTTTAATGCTAATTCCTAACTATAATTCTCCCTTTATAAGTAAGACTGTTAGCGCTCTAGTTGTTCTTTAGAACACTCTGGTACATTCTGTCATTGGGCTACAGTTGGGCTACATCTGGCTGATATTTGGGCTACATTTGTTTTTTTTTGTCTCTGGTGGCCATCTTTGGGCTACATTGGGCTACATTGGGCTACATTTGGGCTACATTTGGGCTCTAACATATATATAGCCCAATGTAGCACAATATATATTTTTTTCAAAGTTAATTTTCGTAAAAACCACTTGAGAATAGGGCTACCAGTCCCTACAATTTTTCCCAATTTTTTTTAAAAAAAAATTTATTTTATTTTTTGTGCTTTGGAGCGTTCCCGGTGCGCGCCCCGGGGAGCGCCCCGAAAAGTGTACTTTTATAAAGGGCCCCGGGGCGCGCTCCGGGAAGCGTCCTGTAAGCGCCAATATCGCGAAAGAAAACATGATCGTGACGTATCGCGTAGCCGCGTCCGCGTGATACGCACGGCGTAAGCGCACCCGGAAGCACTCGAGCGAATACGATCGCGCAACGTAAACATCCGACGCGCTTACGTGACGCGACCCGGGGCCCGCCCCGGGGCGCGTAGCGTAAGCGCGTCGGGTCATGTGACCTGAAAATAACAATTTTTATTGGTTCATAACAGTTTTGGTTTCATAATGATTAAGCCCCTGGTCATGTGACCTGAAAATAACACTTTTCATTGGTTCAATAAATTTTTTTTTCAAAAGGATGAAAGACCCCACCTTTTTTCCTTATTCTGACTTTGTCCTTTGACTTAGGAAGACCTGTTTGTAGCTCTCTCTACCTTTTTGCTCAATATAATGGCTTCAGTAGTAGCAGCAGCTGGTGCATCTGCACCACCACCACCACAACCACCAAAAGAACCTCCTCAAGATATCATTGGTGGTCTTCAAGAAGAGGAAGAGGAGGAGGAGGAGGAGGGGAGTTCAAGATGGCTGGAAGAACACAATACCCCATACCAGCCAAGACCACACATTATTTGGGAGTTATTTTCTCTCCCAGAGGGGAAGAAAAAAGTAAATGCACCCAAGGTCAGTTGCAAAATCTGTGGCATGGAACTTTCCAGGGGAAACCCAAATAAAAAATATTCATTTGGGAACCACACAATGATACGCCACATGCAGCACAAACATCCTATAAACTATTCTGCTGCAGAGATGAGGGAACTGGCCAGTAACCATCCCCGATCAACAAGAACCAGCTCAAAAAGGAAGCAACCCACTGCGTCTGCACCAGAGGAAAGTGAGACGATGTTGTGCATTCAGCCCCGATTTGCAGATTTCAGAATTATCTGTAAATATTGTGGGAAGACCATCTCCTACGGAGAACAGAGCGTAAAGCTCGTCGTCCTTGCTGGGGACAACCATAAATGCCCCAATCAACCCTAATTTTTCTTTTCTTTTTGTTTTTTGCTCCAGTTGAGCCATTTTCAATTCCCTGTTTTTTCGTTTTTCCCCATGAAAAATACAAAAAAAATCTAAAACTGTTCAGAAAATCCAAAATAAGTACAAAATATCCAAAAAAACAATATAAAAAATATAAAACAACAAAAAGAAGAAAAAAACAGTTCTTTTAGAACTACCTCCAATTTCTAAAAAAAGGCTATATTTTTTAAAAACTCTATCATTCATTTTTCCCCATGGTAGGCTCCCCGGTCCGCTCCCGGGTGCGCTTACCGGGCACTCCCCCCAAGCCAAACAACAACAACAAAAAAATGTTTTGCCCCGGGGCCCTTTTAAAGCCCCCACATCAAACCTAGGGGGTCAGGGGGGTCTACCCTGCCCCCTTATGGTCATTTCCCCCTTTGCTTTGGCCACCTCTTGTGTCTCAATACTACTGAGACACAAGATGGCGGCCGCTCGGGACTGTTTCGAATGTTTACAGACACCCAAGAGCCAATCAGATTTCCGTGCACACCTCGCGTGTCGCGCCCGGGGCGCTGCCATAAATATATATATTTTTTTTAACCTAAATTACTCAAAATCCACTGGAGCACATATCTTGAGACATAGCAAAGGCACATCGGGCTACCAGTCCCTACAATTTTGCCAAGTGTGGTGTAAATCCATTCAGCCGTTCGGGCTAAAAGTCAGGTCGACCGCTCTATGGAAATTAACACGGGGAAAACGCATTTTGGGTCCCCCCTTTTATCTCAGACCCCGCTTGACGAATCCCCCCCAAACTTTCAGGGAAGGACCGGAGCTCGAAGAGGCCATTTTGAGGAAATTTTCAGGCAGATTCGTCAACCGGCGCCAAAGTTATTCCAAATAGAATTTTGAGATTTAAAATGGAAAAAAATCCTAACTACAACTACCTACTGGCGACCGCCAGTAGGTATATATATATATATATATATATATATATATATATATATATATATATATATATATATATATATATATATATATATATATATGTATATATATTACCTACTGGCTATCGCCAGTAGGTATATATAGTTAGGATTTTTTCCCTATGGGATTTCTGAAAATTCTATGTCTAATAACTTTGGCGTTTGTGGACGGAATCGGCTGAAATTTTCAGGAAAATGGCACATTTTGTTTCTGAGCAGCCCCTGAAAATTTGGTGGGGTTTCGTCAAGGGGTGGCTGAGAAAAAAGGGGGGTCCCAAAACGCGTTTTTCCCATGTTAATTTCCATAGGGCCTTTGGCCTCACTTTTAGCTCGAACGGCTGAATGGATTTGCACAAAACTTGGCAAAATTGTAGGGACTGTTAGCCCGATGTGCCTTTGCTAGGTCTCAATATATGTGCTTCAGTGGATTTTGAGAAATTAACGTTTAAATCAAGATATATATCTGTAACAGCGCTCCGGGCAGCGATCCGGTCCGCTTACTTTTCGCTTATCGGAACTTTGCGCGCAGAAAGCTGATTGGCTCTCCGGTGTCTGTCAACATTCTAAACAGTCCGGAGCGGCCGCCATCTTGTCTCTCGGTAGGATCGAGAGAGAAGAAGAGGTGAAAAACGAAAGGGGAATTTATGAAAGGGGGCAAGGTATCCCCCTCTTGACCCCCTAGTAATGTTGTTGGGGTTATTAAAGGGTCCCGTGGGGAAAATAAAAAAAAAATGATTTTTCACGGTAGAAGCGCTTCACAGGCCGCGAACTGGGCCGCAAACTGGTAGCGAAACGGGAATTCGCCATTTTGTGCTTCGTTAATTAAATTACTAGGTATAAGTGGGTGCGGGAGACGTATCCTAATCCCCTATGTTTCCTGAGGGTGGCTGAGGAGGCTGATATATGTTGATACATCTCTTCCAGCGGCTGTGCGTGAGCTTTTTTTTTTTTTTGCTGCGTGACAGTCCGGAGCGGCCGCCATCTTGTCTCTCGGTAGGATCGAGAGAGAAGAAAAGGTGAAAAACTAAGGGGGAATTTAATGAAAGGGGGCAAGGTATCCCCCTCTTGACCCCTTAGGAATGTTGTTGGGGTTATTAAAGGGTCCCGTGGGGAAAATAAAAAAAAAAGATTTTTCACGGTAGAAGCGCTTCACGGGCCGCGAACTGGGCCGCAAACTGGTAGCGAAACGGGAATTCGCCATTTTGTGCTTCGTTAATTAAAGTACTAGGTATAAGGGGGTGCGGGAGACGTATCCTAATCCCCTATGTTTCCTGAGGGTGGCTGAGGAGGCTGATATATGTTGATACATCTCTTCCAGCGGCTGCGCCATCTTGCCTTTTTTCCAATGCCACAATTTTGTCGTGCACGGCAGCCATTTTAGATGCCAGGCTGGTCCCAGGCTATCACCTAACCCTGCGGATGTAGTTTATGGCCCCAGCTGTAGAGAATTCAGACATGCCAATCCTCCCGATTCAGGCGTGTGACTACTGATTTCAGTGCTAGTCTCCCGCCTCCCGATTTCTGCAAGCAAAAACCCGGGGGCATATTACGAACAACTAGCGATAATTTTTGTCTCTAACTTGTTTAGAGACAAAAATTATCGCCGTACATTGGCGATTTTTATCGCAGATAAACCTTGCTATTATCGCAGAAAAGTCAGCGATATTCATGTATTATCGAGCAAATGCTCTTAGCCATGTTATCCACCTCCCATTGGATAACATGGCTAAGAACTGCTCAGGGCAGGTGTTAGATTTTGGAGATATTCGCGCTTAGCGCGAATATCTCCAAAAGTTGGTAATAGAAGGTAGCGATGTTAGGGACTGTTTCCAGTCGCTAACATCTTGGCACGCCACTTTGCATGTCATTAGTGATAAGTATCACTGACATGCAAAGCGGGGCCCAAGATGGTCGCTATCTCCTTTTAGCTGTCACTAACTGGTGTTAGCGACAGCTTGGTAATAGGGAGATAATTTTATCTCCGCTTTCAAGGCTTTTAAAGCCAAAAAAGCGGAGATAAACCCCCTTGATAATATGCCCCACGATTCCTTGGGGGTTTCAGCTGACAGGGCTTGGTATTGTGTTACATGGTAATTTTTCCAGGAAACGTCAGAGGGTCGATGCAGGGGTTCTAGAAGAGGTGATAAACCATTTAAGCCTCATGAACAAGCGCATGGTCTTTTAAAGATTTGTGAAGTACTCGGAGCGGCGGTGTGTGTGTTTCCTCTTTCAGGAGCGGGCGGGGGGGCACTGCCAGCAACTTGCCAGGTCAGGTAGTGTTCAACACGTGCATCACCCTTTCTCTGCTTGCTATTGCGCTCCATGCTTCGGAAAGGTAAGAAAAAGAACGTGCATTTGAGTTTGAAATGTCCGATCCTGCAGCAGCACACTTCCAAAGCCCACACATGACAATAACCCGATTCAAGGCCCCATTCACCCGTTTTTAAAAAAATAGATAACACTCCAACAAAGTAAGGTTATAAAACTTTATTAACTATTAACTTTAACGAACGGAACAAAAACTAAAAACATTTAAACATTTTTCAACACAAAAAGCAACAATGGTTAGAAGCTGTCTTTTGTGCGAATAGTCCCAAGGCAGCACAACGTGCAGAGTTCTGGACGGCACCCAGGTGATGTCGCCTGGGTGCCGCACTGGTTTAGGGATCCTACAATGCAGCACAGAAAAACAGCGTGGGGCGTCCCGGGTGGTGCGGGGGGAGGCCTCGTCAGTAGCGGTCTGTGTCCAGTGTCACATGGCTGATACAACATGTACGACAGGCACCCAGGTGATGTCCAGTAAACTGCCGCACTGGTTTTGGTATCCTACAATGCTGCTCCGAAAATTGGCGTGCGGCGGCCCGGGGGGGGGGTGTGGGGGAGGCGGCGTGAACGGGCCTCCCCAGGTGGCGGCCATCTAGCTGAGTTGCGCCCGCTCTTGCGGCTACAGCGTCTCGCTCACCATGTTGTTGAGTTGCTCCCACTCTTGCAGTGCAGCGATAGGCGGCTGCCACATGGCTCTTAAAATGGCGGACGGCTCCTCGGTTTTGGGCCTGGTCCACTGAAATGGCCCTGGGACACTTTGGAACTCGGACGCTTGCCTGCTAGGGCTTGGGCTCCATTCTCGAAAAGCGTCCCCTCAGCCGTGAAGATTGTACAAAAGTCTTGGGGGCCCCCGACTCCCGCAGGCTTCCGGTGGGGAGCGGCTGCCATGATTGCTCGCGGAATGACCACGACGGAGCCACGAGATGGTGGTGCTCTCATGCTGACGCCAGCTTCAGTCTGAATGATCCAGAAACAAGGTGGGGCTTTCATCGTTTGGGAAAAAAAAATGTTCTAAACCAATGAAAAGTGTTATTTTTAGGTCATATGACCAAGCCTTCCATCTTTAGGAAACCAAAAGTAAAATGAACCAATGAAAAGTTTTATAAACAAGTCACATGACCTGTTATGCGGCATAGGGCTACAAAAAGCGTAGAAAATCCGTTGGCACGTGAGGCGGCGTCAGTAGCGGACCGATGTGCGAATAGGCCGAAGGCAGCACAACGGGCCGAGATCCGGATGGTACCGAGGTGGTGTCCAGCAAATTGCCGCACTGGTGTGGCCATCCTACAATGCTGCGCCGAAAGACGGCGTGTCCAGCTGAGTTGCGGTCACTGTTGCGGTACAGTGACTCGAACGCGCCGAGATCCGGATGGCACCGAGGTGGTGTCCAGCAAATTGCCGCACTGGTGTGGCCATCCTACAATGCTGCGCCGAAAGATGGCGTGTCCAGCTGAGTTGCGGTCACTGTTGCGGTACAGTGACTCGAACGCGCCGAGATCCGGATGGCACCGAGGTGGTGTCTAGCAAATTGCCGCACTGGTGTGGCCATCCTACAATGCTGCGCCGAAAGACGGCGTGTCCAGCTGAGTTGCGGTCACTGTTGCGGTACAGTGACTCGAACGCGCCGAGATCCGGATGGCACCGAGGTGGTTTCCAGCAAATTGCCGCACTGGTGTGGCCATCCTACAATGCTGCGCCGAAAGACGGCGTGTCCAGCTGAGTTGCGGTCACTGTTGCGGTACAGTGAGTCGAACGCGCCGAGATCTGGATGGCCCCGATGTTGTGTCCAGCAAGTTGCCGCACTGGTGTGGCCATCCTACAATGCTGCGCCGAAAGACGGCGTGTCCAGCTGAATTGCGGTCACTGTTGCGGTACAGTGACTCGAACGCGCCGAGATCCGGATGGCACCGAGGTGGTGTCCAGCAAATTGCCGCACTGGTGTGGCCATCCTACAATGCTGCGCCGAAAGACGGCGTGTCCAGCTGAGTTGCGGTCACTGTTGTGGTACAGTGAGTCGAACGCGCCGAGATCTGGATGGCCCCGATGTTGTGTCCAGCAAGTTGCCGCACTGGTGTGGCCATCCTACAATGCTGCGCCGAAAGTCGGCGTGGGGTGCCCCGTTGGCTTATGAGGTGATGTCAGTAGTGGACCGATGTGTGAATAGGTCGGAACCAGCACAAGGCGCCAAGATCCGAATGGCAAGTCCTGGATGTTGAGTGCCTCAGTTGAGAGTTCTGAGCAGTGCTTGTAAGACTGTCTGAAGCTTATTTGCACCTGCTGCAGCTTCACTAGGTCCGGCGGAACTTTTTTCCTTTTCCTTTCTGCTTCTTTTCCTACAATCCGTTTCATCTGAAGACACGACCAGGTCCCTGAATGTGTGCAGGGGGACGCTATTGATTGAATGAAAATGGCGGCTTGACACAAAGCTGACTCAAGCGTTACTGTTGGTGCTATACAGACAAAAATTGGTTTTCAGTTTGTACATTCTTCAGGTTTTTTTTTCCATCCAAGTCTGATTGAGAGTTTGTAGAAAAATGGCTTCAGATTTTCCACATACTACTCTTCAACATTCTTCCTAAATGTAACAATGTGAAACTCACTAGGAGAACGGCTGTTTCTGTTTCCTTTCAAAATGCTGCCAACAATATTTTCTGAATGGAAGACACCATCTTGTAGCATAAAGGGCCGAAAGGGGTTCTGGTCTGGCCGATGGTTGGTGGAGACATTTTGACTATATCTTGGACCTGCCCGGCCTCGCCCAAAATGGCGCCGGTATAAATGGGACTCGTAACTCCTTGCCCGCAAATGTATATCTAGAAAATGTTATTGTAAGTGGCCCTGTTCTATTTTAATTACAAAATGTATGTCCACTGATTCCGCAACTGTTAGACACCTTAGTTCTTGCAACCTAATGGCCCGCTCGTTACGTTCCTCTACAGTGTAAATGTCTCCTCATCATATACGATTTCAGTTTGCTCCGTGGCCGGCCCACGTGGTTATAGGCCCGTATTTGTATACTGACATTTTCACAATAAAGGTTTTTAAAACAAAACACGGTAGTAGTATTTACATTGGTAAAGTTTTTACTTTTAGTCACTGTTTTCGAATCAGTAAAAGGCAAGTGAAATAAAGCAGTCCAATTACATGACGGATAAAATGTATAATATGTAGGAACGCAGTAAAGATAAATGGTCAAGGGCAGTTGTGTTTTTCATGTCTGCAACAGAAAGTGATCGATAAGAATCTGATAATCAGGCGTATCGGCGACTAAGACAGCAGGCCGAATCTCTTTTACTCAACGGCTCCGTCATGGAAGGAAGAAACGCCCTTTTTCTCGAAAAAGGAATATATTTTACTTGCAAGACAGTTGTAAATTTTCCGGGAAAGTACATTAGCCTGGAATATTATAACATATGTTTGAAAAAAAAATATTGTTCGAAAATAATAAAAAGCGTAATTTTTAGGTCATATGACCAAGCTTTTCATCATTAAATTAACAAAAGTAAAATGAACCAATGAAAAGTTTTATTAACAAGTCACATGACCTGTTATGCTTACGTTACGCGCTGCGCGCCGCGCCTCGGATCACTTCCGGGTGCGCTAACGCGGCGTGTCATAAAACGCATTACGCGACAACGTAGGTCAAGAATATAGTCTAAATGTGTCCACCAACCAGCGTTCAGAACACAACCCCTTTCAGCAGTCCAAAAAGTTCTGTTAAATGACAACAGAGGGGACAGGCAACAAGAACCATCAGTCAAAGAGGGGAGGGCAAGTTCTTCTCTTCCGGGTCATGTTGGGGCGCTACCGGAACTGATCGAATTGGTAGTCTATAGTGTTTCTGGATGTTTCAGACTAAAGCTGGCGTCAGCATGAGACCACTACCATCTCGTAGCTCCGTCGTGGCCATTCCACGAGCAATCATGGCAGCCGCTCCCCACCAGAAGCTTGCGGGAGTCGGAGGCCCCCAAGACTTTTGTACAATCTTCACGGCTGAGGGGACGCTTTTCGAGAATGGAGCCCAAGCCCTAGCAGGCAAGCGTCCGAGTTTCAAAGTGTCCCAGGGCCATTTCAGTGGACCAGGCCCAAAACCGAGGAGCCGTCCGCCATTTTAAGAGCCATGTGGCAGCCGCCTATCGCTGCACTGCAAGAGTGGGAGCAACTCAACAACATGGTGAGCGAGACGCTGTAGTCGCAAGAGCGGGCGGTAAACAGCTGAATGGCGGAAGAGGCACAGTGTAGCAAAAGCGGGCGGAATGGCAACTAAAACGATGAAGGGGCGCCCCACTACAGCTTGTCTTCAGGTCAAACGGATTGTGGGACAAGGTCCAGAATTGAAGAGTCATCAAAAGGCAAAAAGTTCCGCCGGACCCCGGGAGCCGGCCGCCTATGTCGGGGGCGATCTCAGGCTACACCAGTGCTATAAGACTTGGGGAGGGTGTCGGAGCCAAGCGTCTTCTCCGAGTCCATGGCCATCACACCGCCCCTTAGGGGCCTCCGTCAAGCTGTTTAGGAAGGTAACATATCACATTGTTTTCTAATGCAGTCAGGTCCACAAACGACACTCACTTACTTTGAGAATAGTGAAGCTGCAGTAGGTGGAAATAAGCTTCAGACAGTGTTACAAGCACTGCTCAGAACTCTTAACTATGGCACCCAACATCCAGAACTTATGCTATTTGAGAATGGCAGTGACATCGAAGCATCTCAGGGACCAAAACCATTAACGTACTTTCACGTATGAAAATCTTACTTGGGGAGGGGGCAGGAGCGAAGCGCCCCCTCCCAGTCAGCGCCACCACACCGTATGTTGAAAATCTGAAGCCATCGTTCTACAAAGTCAACCAAACTTGGATTGAAAAATCTAGAAAAATGTACAAACTGAAAACCAGTTTTGGTCTGCATAGCATCAGTAGCAACGCTTGAGTCAGCTTTGTGTCAAGCCGCCATTTTGATTCAACAAAGCACAGGCATTGAAAAAGGCTGAAATTCAGAACTCTAAACTATGGCACCCAACATCCAGGAGCTTGCCATCCGGATCTTGGAGCCTTGTGCTGCTTTCGATCTATTCACACATCGGTCCACTACTGACATCATCTTATAAACCAACGTTATGTAAATAGTTTTTTAATAAAATGTTTTACCCTGTTTCTTTGCTGGTGTGTTGTCTATATTTTTAATATTTGCATAGGGTTTGTCGTTATTTTGTGCGGGATGGGTGATGGAGCCGAGCTGTCTTGCAGCCTTCATGGTGTGGAGCTCAGTTCATCTCACTATTTTCGTATTTCTCATGAAGGGTTGTTCCTAATATTTCTATTTTAGCAAGGTCAAAAAGAGATCCAATTAGTGGCCTACTGATTTTGCTCGATTACTTTTATTTTTTTACACGATTTTTCACTATCTGCAAAGACTAAACAGAGTATTGCGACTTTGTGCTTGTTTGTAAATAGAGAATGATCCAAAGAGAACCAATTCTAAAACAGTAAATGCTTGGACAACAATCAATCAAATGGAGAGACAAGGAGGCACGACGGATTACAACGGGGGTAAAGGCCTGCGTTAACTACCCTTCAGTATCTGCAAAGAGAGAGTACTACTAAGACAAAAGAGGGGAGGGGGGGGGTGCAGCGTTCAAAGCACATCAGCGTGCATAAATACGAAAATGTTTTTATCTATCACGTACTTGACATTTTAAAGCTTTTCATATTTGCTATTAAAAAACCAATGAAATTCACAGAAAAAACCATAGGTTATAGTGGATATATAGTTAGGAATTTGCATTTACAAAACCTTGAAAATTCAATGAAAAAACCATTGGTTTTAGGCCATATATAGTTAGGAATTAGCATTTACAAAACCTTATTTTACTCGCATAAAACCATTGAAATTCCATATATAGTTAGAAGCGCTAACTATATATCGCGCACCCGCAATCCACTGCTGATGATGTCACATATTACATCATTCATGACATGGTCAGTGACATCACTGATGACATCACTGATGACATCTCAAATGACATCACTGATGACATCACTGATGACAACTCAAATGACATCACTGATGACATCTAAAATGACATCACTGATGACATCACTGATGACAACTCAAATGACATCACTGATGACATCTCATTTGTCATCACTGATCACATCACTCATGTGATAATACAATGAACCTCTTCAGACTCTAATATAACCTTACATACACTCAGTATAAACAGACACTCACAGACTGTCACTCATCCATGGAGTTACTCACACACCTAGTCAGTCATGCAAAGAATCAATCACACCTCCATTTCCTCAACTATACAGTTATACACATCTTACTTATTCAAACATATAATAACACATATTTACTCTCTTATATAATCCCTGATACAAGCTCACAGTGATCGATACAGCCACTCACACATTCACTGGCTCTTATGTTCAGTTATTTATATATCTCAACTCTCACATGTATTGTGTTTTACATACGTACTTACTTGCACATGTAGCAATGAGAAATCCATTCACTCACCAACACACCCATGCACAGTCAACCGCCCATATAGCTGTTTCCACATGCACTCTTGAACTCATACTCCTAGTGAATCAACTGCTTACACATCCATGCACAGAGTCACGCACCTCCCAGCCACCCACACACACACTCAGCCTCCCATTCAAATACTTGGGAAACCAATCAATAACCCATATGGCCACTCTTATAGCTACTGATCAACACATGCAGCAGCTTACACAACAACAAACATACTGATGCACAAATTAATACAGTTTAGTCACTAACCCATGCACTCAGTGACACACATTTAATCACTCTTTCATACAGTCAGTCATGCACCTACTAAATTCTTCATCCAGACACTTATACATCCACTCATTCTTCAATATGTAAAACATATTTAAACTTTACAGACACATACAATCACTGGATGTTGTGATCAGTGATGTCATCAGTGATGTCATTTGAGATGTCATCAGTGATGTCATCAGTGATGTAACTGACCATGTCATGAATGATGTAATATGTGACATCATCAGCAGTGGATTGCGGGTGCGCGATATATAGTTAGCGCTTCTAACTATATATGGAATTTCAATGGTTTTATGCGAGTAAAATAAGGTTTTGTAAATGCTAATTCCTAACTATATATGGCCTAAAACTAATGGTTTTTTCATTGAATATATATATATATATATATATTTTCTGTTGGAGGGGTAGAGGGTCTGTAATAAACACTTTGGAAATCGGAGACCTGCGTGCTTTCCTTTCTTAACATCGTAATGGATGCTAATGTGTTTGAAATATATATATATATATATATATAATGTCCCCACAGAGCCCAAAGCTCCAAGGACGCTACTCCTCAGAAGACGGTTTAAGCAAACCTTTTATTTCAAACAGATGCTGGCATTTCCAAATTGATTTCTTTCCCAACGCGTTTCGAAGCAAACGTGCTCCTTCATCATGGGGGGAAGGCTGGCAAAACCGGAAGGCACACAACTCAAATTTCCGCAATCTGCAAGTGCTCCCAGGTGAGCAGCATGCCGGTAGTTGTAGTGTCCATTGATTCCTCACAGTGAGGTCCGTAATTTTGTCATATATATATATATACACATATATATATATATATATACACATATATATATATATATATATGAGGTAAATGGCACTCCTTAGGCAACTCTCAGCATTCAGCCGATCAGAAGATCACAGGAACCAGCAAGACCCGTAGTTTGGTGCAAATATTTTATTTTAGTATTTTAGCCCGCACCAGTCCGCCATGACGCGTTTCGGCTAGAGATAGCCTTGATCACATGATCTATATATACCTACTGGCGGTCGCCAGTAGGTATATATAGTTAGGATTTTTTCCCTATGGGATTTCTGAAAATTCTATGTCTAATAACTTTGGCGTTTGTGGGCGGAATCGGTTGAAATTTTCAGGAAAATGGCACATTTTGTTTCTGAGCAGCTCCAGGAAATTTGGGGGGGGTCGTCAAGGGGGGGTTGAGAAAAAAGGGGGGTCCCAAAACGCGTTTTTAACATTGAGTTTTCCATAGGGCGGTTGGACTCACTTTTAGCTCGAACGGCTGAATGGATTTGCACGAAACTTGGCAAAATTGTAGGGACTGTTAGGCCGATGTGCCTTTGCTAGGTCTCAATATATGTGCTCCAGTGGATTTTGAGAAATTAACGTTTAAATCAAGATATATATCTGTAACAGCGCTCCGGGCAGCGATCTGGTTCGCGTACTTTTCGCGTAACGGAACTTTGCGCACGGAAAGCTGATTGGCTCTTCGGTGTCTGTCAACATTCTAAACAGTCCGGTGCGGCCGCCATCTTGTCTCTCGGTAGGATCGAGAGATAAGAGGAGGCCAAAACAAAGGGGGAAATTTCCATAAAGGGGCATAGTAGATCCTCCCTGACCCCCTAGGTTTTATGTGGAGGTTTTAAAAGGGCCCAGCAGGGTTCAAAAAAAATTTTTCTTTTTTTTTTTTTCACGATGAGCGCCTAGTACGCGAACCGGAAAGCGTTCTAGGCAGCGTACTATAAGGATAATAGAATGATATACTTTTCAAAGACTAAATGTTAATTGTTTGTTGTTTTGTTTGTTGTTTTTGTTTTTTTTTTGTTTTCTTTTTTTTTAATTTTTATTTTTATTTTTATTGTTTTTCATAATTTATTAAACTTTCTAACATTTCAGTGTCTGAAATGTCATTATTTTCTTGAAATATTGTTTGCAAGCTGTGAGGTTGTAAAATGTCCTCATTTGCAAGGAGGGCATCTACTGCTTGGACACATTGCAGCAGTTCATTATCCATGCTTTGATCCATAAATTCCATGTCAATTTGTTCAATCAATTCCTGGCTGCTCTCTTGCAGGTCCATTTCAAAAGAAACTTGGTTTTCGCCTTCCATTTTGCCTGAAATTTGGATTAAAACAATATATATTAGTAGAGATAGGGCACTGTTGGGATTAATTTTAGATAGTCATTTTTTATCAGTGAATTTATCTTTTGGCAGTGTATAGTATCAGAGTGGAAATAGGACTATAAAAAAGTGTATGTGATTTAACCAAGACAAGTCTAACTCCATTCATAACTATAACAGAGGGATAGTGTATATCTAGCAGAAAAAGTCTACTATATTAAGTTATAGTGTACAATATACTTCAGTTTTAAAAATAACAACTTACCTTTACAAACAAGTTGAAGAGTTTAGTGATAATTCAATTGTAATGTACAACAAGAAGTAGCAGTCAAAATGGCTGTGTTTCCTTCTCTTCCTTTATATATATTCAAGTATATAACCAATCAAATGTCAGGTAATAAAAGTAGAAAATGAAAGTAACATTTTCATTGGTTGTCAATTCCAACACTTCAGATGTGTTTTGTGAAGTAATTTACCTCACGGTACTTGGAGAGGTCTACAGGCTAAATGGCTAAATTAAATTTCAATCAAATTTGTGAGAATGAAAGGGATTGTTATGTAGTATGAGCTAATTTATATTTGGTGAGAGTGTCTCTAGTCGTTTTTCTATAAATTACTTTCCCACCTTTTTTTTGGACCGCTTCCCGGAAAGCGGTCCGGTCCGCGAACTAGGAGCGTAACGGGAGTCCACCATTTTGTGTTTCGGTCGAATCAAGGTATAAAATGGAGGGTAAATAATGTTCTGAATGGGTAGAAGGGGGCATGGTACAAGTAGTTTGCCCCCCTACGTTTTCTGAGGGTGGCTGAGGAGGACTATATGTGCGAAGAAAAAACTTTTTTTTTGAAATTTTGCGCGGTTAGCTTCCAGTTCGCGTACCGGATAGCGCTCTTTGAGCGTAGTTTGTTGAAAATTACAGAAAAAAGTTAGAAGAAAAATAATAAAAGTGTGTGATCAGATGAAGGGTAGCTCTGAGAAGAGCTTTTGGGTTTATGGTACATTTAGGTACTTATAAGTAGGTACCAATGCACAGTTTTAAATTCAGAATGAAAATTCTGTTGCCCTCATCTGAGAAGTGAACTCCATCTCCTCTGTAGATATCTTGCATGTAGTAACGCAAGTTATTGTTGTACAGAGAGCCCATTCCATGGTCTCTCATGAAAGCTGAAACAGATTTGTTTACATGCTTCCTCGCTTTCTCAATTTGTGGAGAAAATTGGTTGGACCACCTCCATTTCTGTCTTTGGCATATATTGGAATATACCAAAGCAGTTTGAGGAAAAAGTGCCATTAATTGCTCAAAGGTGTCCTTTAAAAGCATTTCCAGACCTACCCCTGTCAAAGTGCCCAAATCAATACCTCCACAGTGCACTATTAACAGGTCAGGTTTTGGCAAATGCATAAAGGTTTTCACCAATGGTATCAATTGGTGACATTTTAATCCTCTTTGGCCCAACCACTTAATTTCCACATCCTGTAAATTGAGGTTGTGTAAATTTCTGTTCTCAGCATACCTTTGAGCCCAGTGGATGTAACTATGTCCAACAATCCAGACCTTAAACATGGTGGGAGAAGGTTGTTCTGCAGTCAGATGAAGTGTGGTAATGAAAGGGCAGTTGAAACAGTAGGAGTTTGTAAAGAAAAAAAACTGTGGATTTCCAATGCTAATGAATCATTAGCAGTGATTGGTGCATTTCCATTTCTGAAAACAGAAAGTTAGGGTGCATGGATGTGTTCTTTGAAAGATGTAATTTGAATGGTCAAGGAAGAAACATTTAATGAAAGATTGCACTGGATACGCAGGTGCACTGAGAGTTCAGAGTTCAATTGAAACATTGTTGTGTGAATTTGCAAACATGAGAGGTCTTCCAGGAGGTGGTTGCTATGGAAAAAAGGCAGAGAGGGCAGAGGGGGGAAGGGTTTTGATTTGAAAAAAGTGAGGGAAGAGTTATGATTGGCTAATATGAGAGATATGTGAAATGAATATCTGTTTTTCTGTGCTTTCAATAGCTGCAGCCTCTGGAGTGCATCGTTTTTCTTCCGCTGAAGACAATTTGGTGTATTTCTGAGACTGTTTTCAAAACTCAAAAAGTATTTGCTAAGGTGAGAAAAGATTTATTTATTTTAGAGAGAGAATAGTATGAATTAAGGAGAAAATGATGAAGAAAGCTGTGTTTTTAAACTGTGGCTTTGTCTGTAGTGATATAGAAATAGATTTTGTTACTTTGAGAAATTGTAATTGCATATTCGGTGTAGCATTCTGGCATGCAGTAACACAAGTTATTGTGGTACATGGAGCCCATTCCATGGTCTGTTATGTAAGCTGAAACAGATATGTTGTTTTTAAAAACGAATTTAGAAATCAATTACATTTCTGGATATGTACTGCTAGAGCTTCATAGGTTGTTTTGGGCCATATTTATAAGGCATTTGAGTGTCTATTATGCTATTTTACGTTCTTCATGGTGCAAATTTCTTGTAAATACGCTGCCACTTGTGCTTTGCAAATTTAGATTTTGATTATGGGAGTTACATAGCCATGTTAATAATGTCCAAACAATGGTGGTAGGGCATTCAAGAAAACGCTTTCCTGTGTCTCTAGGACATTTTCAGTCCTTTCCTCTTGAAAACAGGTATACAATTGATTTATATGCTGTGTTTAAAAACGAATTTTGAAATCAATTACATTTCTGGATATGTACTGTTAGAGCTTCATAGGTTGTTTGGGGTCATATTTAGAATGCATTTTAGTGTCTTTGATGTTATGTTTACCTTTTTAAATGGAAAGTGTTCTTCATGGGGCAAGTGTCTTGTAAATACGCTCCCACTTGCGCTTGGCAAATTTAGATTTTGATTATGGGAGTTACCTAGCCATGTTAATAGTGTCCCAAAAATGGTGCTAGGGCATTCCAGAAAACACTTTCATGTGTCTCAAGGACATTTTCAGTCATTTCTTCATGAATGCAGGTATACAATTGATTTATATGCTGTGTTTAAAAACAAATTTTGAAATCAATTACATTTCTGGATATGTACTGTTAGAGCTTCATAGGTTGGTTTGGGCCATATGTATAAGGCATTTGAGTGTCTTTGATGTTATGTTTTCCTTTTAAAATGGATAGGGTTCCTCATGGGGCCCTGAGCAGTTCATAGCCATGTTATTTAATGGGAAGTGGATAACATGGCTAAGAGCATTTGCTGGAAAATGCATGAATATCGCTGACTGTTCAGCGATATTCATGCATTGCGGCCGTTTTTTTTTGCATTTGCGAGCAGTTCTTAGCCATGTTATCCAATGGAAGGTGGATAACATGGCTAAGAGCATTTGCTGGAAAATGCATGAATATCGCTGACTGTTCAGAGATATTCATGCATTGCGGCCGTTTTTTTTTGCATTTGCAAGCAGTTCTTAGCCATGTTATCCAATGGAAGGTGGATAACATGGCTAAGAGCATTTGCTGGAAAATGCATGAATATCGCTGACTTTTCAGCGATATTCTTGCATTGTGGTTTACCTTTTTAAATGGAAAGTGTTCTTCATGGGGCAAGTGTCTTGTAAATACGCTCCCACTTGCGCTTGGCAAATTTAGATTTTGATTATGGGAGTTACCTAGCCATGTTAATAGTGTCCCAAAAATGGTGCTAGGGCATTCCAGAAAACACTTTCATGTGTCTCAAGGACATTTTCAGTCATTTCTTCATGAATGCAGGTATACAATTGATTTATATGCTGTGTTTAAAAACGAATTTTGAAATCAATTACATTTCTGGATATGTACTGTTAGAGCTTCATAGGTTGTTTTGGGCCATATTTATAAGGCATTTGAGTGTCTTTGATGTTATGTTTTCCTTTTAAAATGGATAGGGTTCCTCATGGGGCCCTGAGCAGTTCATAGCCATGTTATTTAATGGGAAGTGGATAACATGGCTAAGAGCATTTGCTGGAAAATGCATGAATATCGCTGACGGTTCAGCGATATTCATGCATTGCGGCCGTTTTTTTTTGCATTTGCGAGCAGTTCTTAGCCATGTTATCCAATGGAAGGTGGATAACATGGCTAAGAGCATTTGCTGGAAAATGCATGAATATCGCTGACTGTTCAGCGATATTCATGCATTGCGGCCGTTTTTTTTTTTGCATTTGCGAGCAGTTCTTAGCCATGTTATCCAATGGAAGGTGGATAACATGGCTAAGAGCATTTGCTGGAAAATGCATGAATATCGCTGACTTTTCAGCGATATTCTTGCATTGTGGCCGTTTTTTTTTGCATTTGCGAGCAGTTCTTAGCCATGTTATTCAATGGAAGGTGGATAACATGGCTAAGAGCATTTGCTGGATAATGCATGAATATCGCTGACTTTTCAGCGATATTCATGCATTGCGGCCGTTTTTTATCGCATTTGTGATAAACCTTGCTAATAGCAATGTTTATCTGGGCCTAAACAAACCTTTAGATAGGCTACATCTTATCGTCATCCTGAATTAATCATTTAAAATATTAGGGAGAGATTTATGATTGTTCTATGCCTGTTTTGTACCATTGAGTGTCATTTTTGTGATGCAGTGCTGGTGCAAAAGATTTGCTATGTTAAATAATTAGTAGGGCATTAAGTTTTAGATGACTGTTATTCATTTACTGTTTGGTAATAGTGGTTAATAACATTTTTTAATACATTTTTCCACAGATTCAACTGCAGATTCTTTCATAGTTTGGAAAATGCCTACAAAAAATAGAATTAGAAAGGCGAGAAAACGTCAAAGACAGCAGGATGATGTTTTATTGCAGCAGTCCTCTTCCCCAAATACTTGTCAAAACACCAAGAAAGGTCCGGGTAAGAGCACGAAATCATTCTTAAGAAATATTTGTCATAAAAAAAGTATTTCTCCAAAAAATGTTTCAGTCCTCAAAAAGAAAAGCAATTTAAATGGAAAGGAGAGACCCATCAAAAATGTTACTGGTAGAGGAAGAGATAACTCTGTGCATGATAGTAGAAGGAAACAACAGTTTAGGGACATTCGACATCGAATGTTCCGTAATAGGATAATAGTTAATTTATTGAAAAATATTAAAAAAAAAGGCCAACAGAAAGCGGCATTTTATAAGAAGAAGAAAAATGTAGAGAAAATTATTGATCATGCTTTTGAAATTAAGCGAAAGTTGTTTATTTTGGTAATCAATAGAATTAGGAAACTAAGCAAGGTAATTTCTGATTTCAAAACTAAAAGTAGATGGAAGAGAGTAGTAAATCGTACTAACTTTTGTGAAGTTTTTTCCGGAGAATGGATGCATAGTTCTAGTTGTGAGGCATTTTTTAATGAGGAGAGTTATTTTCAGGATAATGATTTGGTGTTTGCAGTTGACACCAGTGGTCAAGCTTATGAAGTGAAGGATGGTTGTCCAGTTGAAAAAGAACAACTTGTGACAACAGAGACAGAAGAGGCGCTAAGTGATGAGGTTTTAGGAAGACGTCCTAAGGGTCCTGTGTACATTTGGAAGTGTAGTTCTATTTGCAGTGTGCGACAGGTTTCCATCAATTTGCTTTGTGATTTTATACGGACATTTAATAAGAAAAGTTTGAAGCAGAAAATGAAGTTGTTGCAAGATTTAGATCCTTGCAGAGTGAGACAAATGACAGGTTTGCGTGGTCATTCACTGGCTTGTCTTTCCAGGAGAGTATGCCAGAGTGTTTTTCATCATTTCAGGATGCTAGCAGTGCATCATAATAAAGTGAGAAAATTAGTGAGAATGTTGTATTATGCTAAGAGTCCAGCAATTATGCTTAAACAATTATGTGCTGCTCTTTTGCATGGTTCTGAAATAGATGTGAAGAATATTTGTGAAGAAATTGAGTTTTGTTACTTTGGTAGTAGAGATGAGAATGTTCAAATTGACCCAGAAGTAGAGGGTTATGTTGAAGATAATATACAGGTTTCTAGTTTAGATAATTTTCAGAAGGAAATTGCCACGTTTCAGATGAAATCAAGTGAGAGGCCTAATTTCACTTGTGTATGTTGTCGACGCACTTATTATAAGAATCAGACTAAGTTAGTGGATTTATATGCAAAAACTGAAAGGGAAAATAATAGTGAATGGAAGGATTTTGCCACATACTTGATGGTAGAAAATTGTTTTGATTTGGGAGTGGATCAACGTGTGTGTACTTATTGTTGTAATAAATTAAATCAAAACCAGATGCCTGCTAGGGCAGTTCATAATAATCTGGAATTGGTTGAGATACCTTCAGAATTGAAGGATTTAAATACTTATGAATCTATTTTGATTCAAAGTATCCATCCCTTTCAGGCTATTGTAAGAATGGAGCCCAAGACAGGGAAGTTGCCTCCAGCAGATTTACAGAGAGGATTAAAGGGAAGAGTTGTTTATTTGCCTCTAGATTTGAACAAAAACATTTACACAATTGGAGTTGAGAAAGTGGAAGAGGAACCTCTGGTTATCTTGGTTAATGGGGTTCCGACAAAGAATAAGAAAATATGGCAAGATTTAGTGGATGTTAGGAAAGTGAAAAATGCAACTTTGTATTTGAAGAAAAATAATAAGTACTATAAGAATGTATATGTTGCAGAAGAGGAAGTAAGTGATGAAGAGGATAGCGTTTTGTGTGCTGGCCAAATTGAGAAAGTAGAGGTGTCTAATAGTGAAGAAATATATGAACATTATAGTGTTCATCCTTTGCATTCCAAGGAAGTCATGGGGAATGCTATTGAGTTGTTTCAAATGAAACAAGCCAAAGGGAGTCCCATTAGTGTTTGGGAGGAAAGTTTGGAAGCTCGGTGTTTCCCACAGCTATTTCCCACAGGTCAAGGAGGAAGATATGATGAGCGACCTCGTCAAATTCCTGCGTCTGAATACCGGACTTTACGATTGTATGCAGAAGATGCTAGGTTTCGTCAATGCATTCCCTATTTGTTTCATCTCCTGTTTGAAAGCGATCTGTCTGGACTGTCATATGCAGTGAACCACATCTTAAAAAGTGGTATACAGATGCGAAACATCTCGGCAAGTGACTTTATGCATAAAGTCAATGTCCAAGACAGTATTTTGGATTCTCACTTAATTAATCTCATGGCGTGTCAGCGTGGTACTAATGAGTACTGGTACCGTCGTCATGGTGATTTAAAATGTATGTTGAGGAACTTAGGAACTCCGACATGGTTCCTCACTCTGAGCTGTGCCGAGTATGACTGGGAAGACTTACTTGAATTTCTACGAGAGGCAAATGGAAATATTGAAAACATTGAATTCAAGACACCTGGAGAACTGTGTTCTTTGGATCCAGTGAATGTATGCAGGTACTTCAATCATAGATTTGAAGCTATGATGTCTTTCATCACAAATAAAAAGAATCCACCTCTTGGAGAGGTGTTGGATTTCTTCTGGAGAAAGGAGTACCAAGCAAGAGGTGCCCCTCATATACATATGTTGTTGTGGATCAAGGATGCACCTAAATTTGGAACAGATCCAGATGACTTAGTGATGAATTTCATAGAACAGTATTCTACGTGTGCTGTTCCAAACGCAACGGAGAAGAAAAGCCTAAGAGAACAAGTTCTACGTTTCCAAAGCCATCGTTGTGGAAAGTACTGTCGTCGTAAATTCAGAAACAAGGACAAGTTCTACACCAAATGTCGTTTCAACTTTCCACGACCGGTGATTTCTAAAGGAAGAGTGAACAGTTTGATGTCCTCGCTGCGACATAATGTGACGAGGAAATCACCCAAGAATACATACAATTTGAAAAGGAACGAAGAGTCCAAGTACATCAATGACTACAACCCAGTGATTTTGTCCATGTGGAATGCTAACATGGATATACAGTTTGTGGCTGACAACTGTATGGCTGTGGCTCGGTATGTGACATCTTACATCACCAAAAAAGAAAAGACAGAACTGAAGGATATGTGGGAGGACATTTCCCATGAAAAGAGCCTCAGCAAGAAGTTGTACAGTTTCAGTCTGAAGATGTTGTCGCATCGAGAAATCGGAGCTTACGAATGTTCTGACCGCTTGTCTTCAGCAAGTCTCTATGCCAAATCCAGGAGTATCGTTTGGGCAAGTCTTGGTCTTGCTGCAACGCGAAATCGAGTTCTAAAACCTGTCCGGGAAATTGAGTATTTGGCGGAAAAGGAGCCAAACAGTACCGACATTTTGAAGACCAACATGTTGGATACATATTATCCAAATCGAAGCAGTCACCTTGAGAATGTTTGTCTATATGAGGTTCTACAAAATTATATATTCAAGAGGAACATCAAAGAAGATATTGAGAAAGGAGTGTATGCTGTAATTGGAAGTGAGGGATGTCTGGTCAAGCAAAGAAAATGCCAATTAGTAAACCATCGAAAATTGAGTGGCGAATCTCCAGAAAAAAAGGAGTTTTTCTATTTAGCACTTTTGCAACTTTTCAAGCCTTGGCGTGCAGAAGAGGAACTGCTTGGAGATTTCCTCTGTTACGAAGACTCTTTCAATGCAGCCAAGGAGTCCATAGAATGTCCTGCTTTTCCTAAATATCAAGAAATGCTTACTTTGGAAATTGAGCAGGAAGCAACGATTGCAGCCGAGATTGCCAGAGACAGTTCTCAGGACAGTCAGAGTTCTGTTTCATTAAGTCAAGATCCACTTGGAGGACCTATTATCGAAAATGAAGCTGCCACTGCTATGAATGAAGTAGAAAGAGCCATGGCACATGCTCAGGAGGATTCAGTTAACTTAGAAGACTTGGAAAAATAACTCAACGTTGAGCAGAGAAAAATATATGATGAAGTTACCAAGGAAATTGAGCACGGATTAAGTCATGAGAAGAACGAGTGCTCATGTACATCGTTGAAGCCTGTCCGACTGTACGTGAGTGGAGAAGCGGGAACTGGAAAAAGTTTCTTCATTAAAGCAATTTCTTGTTATTTGCAGGAAAGGACTGAGTCATCGTTGTCTTGTGTTGTCACCGCTCCTACTGGACTGGCAGCACATAACATTAAAGGTATTACTTTGCATCGTCTACTGATACTGCCGGTGGAGCATGACAACAAATTACAATACAACAAGTTATCTGGGGATGCTTGCTGTGAAGTTTCAAGAGTCTTGAGGAAAATGAAACTACTTATCATTGACGAAGTAAGCATGGTTTCCAATGTCATGCTTGCCTTTGTGCATTTGAGAATGCAAGAAGTACTTAAAACTGAATATGATGTGTTATTTGGTGGCAAACACATCATTGTTTTCGGAGATCTTCTGCAGCTGACACCAGTAAAAGGTCAACCTGTGTTCAAAATACTCACGCATGAAGATACCAGGAAGTGCCTAGGGAGCATTGGCAACGTCAATATATGGTTAAACTTCAATTATGCTGAACTGCATGAAAATATGCGTCAGGCAAAGGATGAAGATTACAAGAATATTCTACAAGATATTAGAATTGGAAAAGTGACTGAGCATGGGAAAGAAGCTTTAAATGCACGATTACTGACAAATTTATATCCCAAACAAGAGATTGTGCCTGAGAATATTTTTCAGAAAATTACTGAGAAGAAATCCGGGATATGTTTGATGCCAACTCTTGCAGAATGTGCCATTTTCAACAACAAAATGTTGAATTTAGAAAAGCAAGAGATTGTGAAACTTGAAGCTATCGACAAATTAGAGCATATGGGATCAACAATTATTTTGTCAGACAATTTGAAATCAAAATTGGATTCATTAGAGAAGACTATATCTAAAACAGCGGGTTTTGAAAAGACTTTGAATGTGTGTTTAAATTGCCGAATCATTTTGAGAAGGAATTTACATGTAGAAAGAGGTCTGGTAAATGGATCAATGGGTAATGTTGTTGATTTTGAGAAATACAGAAATAGAGATGGAATAGAATTTTTAAGAATTAAATTTGATGGCATTGAGGAAGTACAGCAAATTGGTCGTTGTTCTGCTAGGTTTTTGCTTGTTAAAGACTTATATGTTCGCCGTAAACAGTTTCCTGTTTGCTTGGCATATGCGGTGACAATCCATAAATCACAAGGTTTAAGTGTAGACTGTGCATTGGTGAATATTGGCAGTTCTGTGTTCAAGGAGGGTATGGCATATGTGGCATTGTCACGAGTTAGAACTTTATCGGGATTGTACTTGATTGACTGTGATGTCACAAACACTTGTGCAGATCTAGATTGTGTTAAGGAATACAATAGGTTAAGAAGAGAGTATGCGCCACATTTGCCTCAATATCCTTTGTTTGAGAAACGTGTGGTAGGCCGGAAACGTAGAAATATCAGTAATAGTAGGGAGGTTGTTGCAAAAAGACTAAAAGTCAATGAACCGAAAATTGTTAGCAGAAAGAAAGTGGATTCTGTTGAAGATGTTGTCGGTTTTCAATTTGAAAACAGTTCTGGTGTCAACTGCTATGCAAATGTAGTGGTTAATGTTCTCTTTTCACTAGAGAGTTTAAGAGAACAGATTCTGTTGAATTCAGAACAAATTTTATGCTGTTTGTTGAATTCTGTTTTCGAGAAATGTAGCACTGATCGAACAAAAGTAGAAAGTGTGTCTGAAGTTCGTTATCTGTTAGATGAATGTTCAGGTCAAACAGACTTCTCTGAAAATAATCAGCAAGATTGTCAGGAGTTTTTAATGTATATGCTTGATGTATTGCAAGATGAGGGTGTAGATGTAGATCACCTGTTTGGGCTTTCTTATCAATGGCAGCATGACTGCGAGAACTGTATGGTATCAAGTACTACTAGTGTAGACTCAGAAAGATTTATATATTTAACTTTGCCAGACAGTAAATCAGTGTCCTTTAATAAGCTAGTAAATGCAGCGGATCACAACATGGAGTGTAGCCAATGTAAATGTGATATGATGTCAACATTATTTATACGTAGATATGGCCAGTAAGTCATTTTAATGATCCAACGATGTAGGCCTGATGGATCAAAATTGTCAACTTTAATAAAAAAATTTGTGGCTTCTCAGCTGTCAATATCAGGGAGGACTTTTGTAACTGTAGCAATTATCTATCACGATGGTCCATCAACAACATCAGGACATTATACAGCTTACTTAAAGTCTGGAAACGGCTGGTCATTCTGTAATGATTCCGCTGTAACTTTCAAAAAAAAATTGCCGTTTGACCTTAAAAATTCTTACCTGGTGTTTTTAAAACCAAAATTTTAAGTAGAGGGAATGTAAGTCTGCAATGCTGTCTAGATTAAAAATCCAACTATATAAACTTGATGCAAGTAAGTCTGCTTCATAGTAAGCAGTATCAGTGTCATAGGAAAAGGAGAACATGAGTGACAAAGAAGAGTAAGTTATTAGTAGTCCAGGATTGTGAAAATAATCTCAAATGTTTTCTTTTTGAAAGTTGCAAAAATAGAAAATGTCGGGATTTGATTGGAAGAATAACAAGACTTGCGAATCGCGGCAACATGATTTGGCCTAGTGGAAACATGTGATAGAATGAGAGAAGTCTTTTTTTCTATGTAACATATTTTTCGTATCGATGGAGGTTTTCTTTCAGAAAGTGGCGGGCTGAAAATATTTATAGCACAACAGAGTGGACGCTGTACATAGGAGATCCTTCGACTTTATTGAAAGTAAGTTAATTTTAAGGAGTTTTGAAATCAGATTTCTTAGCTTGTATGGGTTTTTTAAACACAGTCATTTTGATTGTGTTTTTTTTCCCCGCTGTTACATGATGAATACCTTCAAGTCACTGATTTAAGTGAAATTTGATACATTCTGAGAACAGCAAAAATAAACAATTTAACATGTATAATTAATGTTATGCTTTTTGTACTTATGATATACATTTAGAAATGTGAGGTAGATATGGAGAAGCTGAGTCTTCTGTAAGTGTCAATTTTAATGCTTACAGTGCTGTACTTCTGGGTACTGTTTTTTTTTAAAAAAAAGAAATAGGCTTCACCTCAAAGAAAGCTCTTGAAAGCACACATCTTATTTGCATCCTATAACAATCATTTAAAATGTTTGACACAATTTTATGATGGTTTTACATCTCTTTTGCGCTGTTATTGCATCACTATTGTGAGACATAAGCAATGCAAAAGAAGCATCATGTTTCAAAATAGGCCTCATTTGTGAGCAGTTCTTAGCCATGTTCTCTTGTAATTACTCCTTTTTTTTAAAAAAAAAAAAATTTGGGGTTAGCTCCCGGTTCGCGTACCGGAGAGCTAACCGGAAAGCGAAAAAAAAAAAAACAGCTTGCCAGAGTGTTACACTTTCTAGCAATTTTTGTAAAAAGGGGAGGTAGTTCTGAAAAGAACTTTTTTTTTTTACTTTTTTGAACATTATTTCATTTTTTTGGATTTTTTGAACACTTTTTTGTTTTTTTTGTTGTTTTTTTAAAGGGAATGAACAGAAAGAGGTATTGAAAATGGCTCAACAGGAGCAAAAAAAAAAATTTAAAATTCTTGCATTTGGAACATTGGTGTTTCTCGAAAGCCAGATTAATCAATTTCACACTCATGTTAGCGCATGAAATTAGTGTTCCACAATACAAGCATGTCAGCTTTAGATGCACAAAATTTTTTTGTATGTTGGGCACTGTTTCGTTCGCCTCGGCCACTGACAGAGACAGATCAGAAGATGTTGAAGGCACCGAAGTTGGGAGGTTTTGTTGCAGTTCACGCATCTCTCCACGACTGTAGTTCAGTGGATGCCACCTCTGCATATGTCGGTGCATTGTGTGATTTCCAAAGCTGTATTTTTTATTTGTTCCTCGGGATAATTTTTTTTTGCAGATAAGGCACTTAGCATATCGTGCATTGACTTTTTTTTCTCCAGAAGGAATGCTAAAAAATTGCCATATAAAGCTTTCTTGCCGATGAGATACCCGGGGTAACTCTTGGACAAATTGTGGTCCCTCTTCTTCCTCTCCGTCTTCTTCTTCCTCTTCCTCCTCTATGTTTCCAATAAATTGTGGAGGGGGTCCTCTCTTCCTATTAGGAGATGGGGGTGGTGGTGGTGGGGGTGCAGAAGCTGAAGCTACTATTGAAGCCATCACAGAAAAAAATCAGGTCTTCCTTTCACAAAGTTGAAAGTCAGAGTGAGAAAAAAGGTGGGGGCTTTCATCATTTGGGAAAAGAAATAGTTCTCAACCAATGAAAAGTGTTATTTTTAGGTCACATGACCTAGTTTTACATCATTAGGAAACCGAAAGTGAAATGAACCAATGAAAACTTTAATAAACAAGTCACATGACCTGTTCCGCTCACGTTACGCGGAGCGCGCCGCGCCTCGGATCGCTTCCGGTTCGCGGTCCGGAGCACTTCCGGGAGCGCTAACGCGGCGCGTCATAAGACGCATTACGCGACAACGTGATACGTCGCGCTTCCGCGACGCGTCACAGATGCGCTAACGAAACGTTTACCGGTTCGCGTACTAGATCGCGGCATCAAGATGAGCTAACGGAAAGCTTCCCGGTTCGCTTACCGGAAGCGTAGAAAAAAAATATTAAAAAAAAAATTATCAATAGACATCTAAAATATATTTTTGGATTTAAAGAAGAATACATTTTACAGCTACAAATGTTAGCTTTTAAAAAACCAATGAAATTCACAGAAAAAACCATAAGTTATAGACCATATATAGTTAGGAATTTGCATTTACAAAACCTTGAAAATTCACTGAAAAAACCATAGGTTATAAACCATATATAGTTAGGGATTAGCATTTACAAAACCTTATTTTACTCGCATAAAACCATTAAAATTCCATATATAGTTAGATGCGCTAACTATATATCGCGCACCCGCAATCCACTGCTGATGATGTCACATATTACATCATTCATGACATGGTCAGTGACATCACTGATGACATCACTGATGACATCTCAAATGACATCACTGATGACATCTCAAATGACATCACTGATGACATCTCAAATGACATCACTGATGACATCACTGACAACTCAAATGACATCACTGACAACATCACACATGACATCATTCATGTGTTAATACGATGAACCTCTACAGACTCTGATATAACCTTAGATACACTCAGTGAAAACAGACACTCACAGATTGTCACTCATCCATGGAGTTACTCATACACCTAGACAGTCATGCAAAGAATCAATCACACCTCCAATTCCTCAACTATACAGTTATACACACCTTACTTATTGAAACATATTCTAACACATATTTACTCTCTTATACAATCACTGATACAAGTTTTCAATGATCCATGCAGCCACTCACACATTCACTGGCTCTTAAACACAGTAATTTATATATGTCAACTCTCGCATGTACTGTGTTTTACATATGTACTTACTTTGACATGTAGCATTGAGATATCCAATCACTCACCAATACACTCATGCACACATTCAACCACCCATACAGCTGTTTCCACATGCAGTTTTGAACCCATACATCTAGTGAATCAGCTGTTCACACATCTATGCACAGAGTCACACACCTCCCAGCCACTCACACACATACTCAGTCTCCCATACAAATACTTGGGCAACCAATCAATAATCCATATAGTTACTCATATAGTTACTGATCAACACATGCAGCAGTTTACAGAACAACAGATATAATGATGCACAAATTAATACAGTTTAATCACTAACCCATGCACTCAGTGAGACACATTTAATCACTCCCTCATACAATCAGTCATGCACCTACTAAATCCTTCATCCAGACACTTATACATCCACTCATTCTTCAATATGTAAGACATATTTTAACTTTACAGAAACAGACAGCCACTGGATGATGTCATCAGTGATGTCATCAGTGATGTCACTGACCATGTCATGAATGATGTAATATGTGACATCATCAGCAGTGGATTGCGGGTGCGCGATATATAGTTAGCGCATCTAACTATATATGGAATTTCAATGGTTTTATGCGAGTAAAATAAGGTTTTGTAAATGCTAATCCCTAACTATATATGGTTTATAACCTATGGTTTTTTCAGTGAATTTTCAAGGTTTTGTAAATGCAAATTCCTAACTATATATGGTCTATAACCTATGGTTTTTTCTGTGAATATATATATGTATATATCTTGTGTATTTGAATATTGTGCATTTGGCATCTGGGAAAGCCTTTTTGTTAGAGAGCATTGTGTAACATAAAACCCCAAGCCTTATTCTAAGAGAGAGTCCTTGCATTTTGTAAAATATAACCCTTTTCTAAAGGTGTTGTTTGTTTTGTGTTAAAGTCTTTTGCTGCTCTGGGTGTTGAGCCATCATGTGGGAGCTGTATTTTCTGATAGGTGCAAGCAAGACACCTGTTCATCCCAGCACAACATTTAATGTCTACAAACCAGCTAATCCTATGGATGAGGCCTTTGAAGGTCTTGTAGAATCTTACAACAAGCCCATTTGCTTGAAGGGGATTGGGTGTAGAGAACATGTAGGTTACCCCACATTCAATCCACATGGACTTCATGTATGGTGACAGGAAGCTAGTACCCCTGTCGGACACTACTTGCTTGGAAAACCCCATTCGGATAAAAGTCCCTATTAGAGCCCTAGCCATTGCAGGTGCAGTCCTAGATCTCAGAAGTATGGCATCTGCGTATCTAGTGGCATGGTCAGGCAAATTTAAGATAAATCTGTTGCCTTAGACAGTTGTAAGGTCCAAGGGCCCAACAGAAGTGGGTGACTAGTCTGACAATGCTCCTGCCCTTCCTCAGATGTTCTGCCAGCTGGATATTATTAGCTGGTACCAGTACAAAGGCTCTGCAGCACTGGGGGACTGCCAGCGCACAAATTGCTCCAGGCTCAGGAACCTTAGGTTGTTATATAGAAATTCATTCTCCCAATAGATCAATTGATCTACAGAGGTGTCACCAGCTGCCTGGGACTCAGCTTGCCACCTCAAGCCCTCCAGAGATGGTCACTCCTTCTGTGTTGTACAGATTTCCTCCCTGGTGAGTCCACCCTCAAATTGTCCTCCAGCAAGCTCAGGCAGGTCTCCCAGAGAAGCACTATACTCGCCGATAGGCTCCAGGGCAGTGTCCTCAGGTATCCTTTCTGTCATGAAGCTGATGCCTGATGGAATGTCTTTGGCTGTGACTTGAAACTGATGCCTGATTTCCCCATTTTTGACTGCCAGAGATCTGGGCTCCCCTTCCAGTTGTGTTGCTGATGACATAGATAACGCCTAAGCACTATAGTGACTTCTGGAATCAGTTCCAAGAAGGAGGAAAAAGCCCATGGGCAAAAAACCTCCATAATGACTTCAAGATGGTGGGGATGGTCTTCAGGCTACAAATCTGGGAAGAGGGGAACTTCAGGGAAACAATAGGATCCTAAAGGAAGGACTGGAGCGCTAGAACACACCACAGGAGACTTGGAAGCATTGTGAGGAAGGATTGAAGAGCTCTTCCTCCTTCTAGCCTGGCTGATGAGGGGTGATACCAATAACCGGTCCCAGGAAGCTCTTTACAGGTCCAAGGAAGACCTGGCTTGGCAGTTCAGGCTGGACTGTTATCATGAAGATCAGGGTCAATACTGAAAGGGAGGACCTCTCTGCACTTCAAAGACCGTCTTTGAAGTCTCCCCCACTTCAAAGGCACCACTGGGTATAAGAACTGAACTTCTGACCCTCTCAAATGAGTACACTTCTGGACATGTGGATACTCTGCCAGGAAGAAGGACGGCTGTGAGGCTGAAGGACTACCACTCTGTTGGACTGTTGCTTTGGAAAAACTGCTTTTCTGCTGTTCTGATATGCCTACTGCCCTCTCTGTCTGGGTTAGCACGACTGGACCTACACCACTTGAGCCTAAGGTGATTCCAAGGGCTTGCCTCCTGTTCTGCAGCCTCAGGGACATCAAAGACTGCCTACAACTCTCCAACCAGCAAATGGACTCTGCACTCTGTGAGTTCAATCCTGCCAAGTGTTGCCAATCCAGTTCTGGACCCTTGGAAGTGGGTTTCCTGTGCAGCAGCATAAATATCCACTCATTGTTGACTTTGCGCTGGTCGGAACAAACACATTCCCTTTGAATCTGATGCATTACCGGTTCGAGGACATCAAATCACCAAACGCTCAGCTTGACAATGAGACAACTTTACCCTCTCCAAAGGGATTGAAGGTGAGTGGGACAAGTTATTCAATCTAAAAAAGAAGTCCCTCCGAACTGAAGCACATGCAACATTTATGTTAGACTATCTAAAAGCTGGGGTGATCCCCATTGGTCTTAGAGTTAGGAACATTCCTGGACTATTTATTGAACTGCGCCACTTCCTTGAACAATGGGCACTAATCTCGAACAGATGCTCGAGAGATTATATAATGTTAATCATAGAAATGGCTCATGAGGTTCTTGCCAGTTTAGCTAAGGAAATTGAAGAATTGGAGGAAAAACTAAAAAAAGAGAATCCGGTTGATATGGGCCTTAAGAAACTAGAAGAAATTAGCTTAGAGGTCAACTCCTTCGCTTAGTATCTTATGAAACGGAAAATGGACAAATTTAGGAAGGATATACGGCTTTTTTCTCAGGAAAAGGCTTATCCCTATCTGACCCCACAATTTTATACCAACTCTGAGGGGGGAGATCGATACCAAGGGAACATGAGAGCAGGGAACAGACGAGTTCAAACTTTCTCCGACACGACAGATTCTGATGGTGAAAACAATGCTCACTATGATCCCAATTACAACACAGGGTTTCAACAACGCTCTGAGCAGTCTGACAGATCTAATGGTCAGGATAATTTTTTAGCCAACCGCCGAGGGAATACCAGATCGAGTCCGGACCCAATATTAGCAAGGCCCGGGCCGTCCTCAGAGGTATATCCAGACCCGAAACACGCAATACTGGAGGAGGTGAACAAAATCCCAGCATTCAATCTGTCAGACGCTCCTATATCCAAGGAGTCTTTGGCTCTGCTTTCCCACGGGCTCTTGTTTGTTCCATCTACCAAACTTAACCGATTCGAACTGATCAGAGACATACATGCCTTCTTTAGGAAAATCCGCCTAAAAAAGTTTTTCTCTACTAGACCTTCTCTTGTAGATCTTGAAAATACATCTGGTCTGAAACCTTCATCAGATTTCACACTGAGCCTCGATGTCCTTGGACCCGAGGTCGGTGTTTTTGAGAAGGCAGTCATGAACAAACTTGTTAATACACTAAAGTTTGTTCCATTTCCAGGGTATAACCTTCCTATGGAAGAAAATGTGGCCCTCAAACAACTCCGTGACAACCATGACTGGACAATTAAACCGTGCGACAAATGTGGGGGGATTGTGGTGTTTAACACATCTTCATATGTGGAGAAGATGAACAATCTTTTATCTTCTGACACCCATTATAACCACATCATGAGATGCCCAGAGATTGATTTAAAAAGACGCATCCTCTGTCTAGTGACTGAAGCTGTAGAGGAAAGCCTCATTAGTACAAAGGAGGCAGTATTTCTAACCCCCTCCTTCACTAGAATGCCCATTATTTATGGGCTTCCGAAAGTTCACAAAAATCAAACTGATCCTCCGATGCGTCCGATTGTTTCAACCATTGGCTCCGCCACGGAACCCCTATCTAAATACGTTGACCAATTCCTGAAACCACTTGTCTGCCAACTCAGGTCTTATATTAAAGACACTGGCGATTTCATCTCTAAGATAGAAGAACTTTCGTTTGACCCGGATTCTGAATTTCTGGTCACGATGGACGTGGAATCGCTATATTCAAATATTCCGCAGGAAGGGGCTCTTCTTGTCATTGAAGAAATTCTAAATCGACAGCCTGATCTCCCCAATGCCCCTGTCATTCGTCAAGTCAAGTCAAGTCAGAGAATTTATATAGCGCACTACATACCCAGAGGGTCTCAAGGCGCTTAGACAGGGGAGGAGGATTACTTGTCAAATATCCACGTTTTAAGTTGCTTTCTGAATGCTAGGTGGTTCTGGGTAAGGCGAAGGTAAGCGGGGAGTGAGTTCCATGTTTTAGCAGCCAGGTATGAGAAGGATCTGCCTCCCATGGTGGTCTTGTTGATGCGAGGTACAGTGGTGAGGGCTTGGTTGGAAGAACGTAGTTGGCGGGAGGGGGTGTAGAAGGACAGTCGTGAGTTGAGGCAATCTGGTCCGATGTCGTAGAGTGATTTGTGTGCGTGGGTTAGCAGTCGGAAAGTGATCCTCTTATTGACGGGTAGCCAGTGTAGGTCTTTAAGGTGACCGGAGATGTGTTCGTTGCGTGGGATGTCTAATATGATCCTGGCTGAGGCGTTTTGGATTCGTTGGAGTTTCTTCTGGAGTTTAGCAGTAGTGCCTGCGTAGAGGGTGTTTCCGTAGTCCAGTCGGCTCGTGACCAGAGCATGGGTGACTGTTTTCCTTGTTTCGGTGGGGATCCAGCGAAATGTTTTTCTGAGCATGCGAAGAATGTTGAAGCAGGAAGAGGATACGGCGCTGACTTGTCTGTTCATTGAGAGTGAAGAATCCAGGATGACGCCTAGGTTCCGTGCGTGGTCTGTCGGGATGGGTGCTTTTCCGAGGGCTTCCGGCCACCAGGAGTCGTCCCATGCAGAGGGGGATGTCCCTAAGATGAGGACTTCTGTTTTGTCTGAGTTCAGTTTCAGACGACTTTGTTTCATCCATTCGGCAACTTCTTTCATTCCTTCGTGTAGGTTAGTTTTGGCGGTGCTGGGGTCATTGGTGAGAGAAAGGATTCGTTGAGTGTCATCCGCATAAGAGATGATGTTGAGGTTGTGTTGGCGGACGATGGCCGCGAGGGGGCTCATGTATACGTTGAAGAGGGTGGGGCTGAGTGAGGATCTTTGTGGTACGCCACAGATGACTTCAGTGGCCTCGGACTTGAATGGTGGTAGGCGGACTCTCTGGGTTCTTCCGGTGAGGAACGAGGTGATCCATTCAAGTGCTTTTCCTTGGATTCCGATGTTATTGAGGCGTTGTAAAAGGGTGCTATGGCAGACTGTGTCGAATGCTGCAGAGAGGTCGAGGAGGATGAGGGAGACTGTGTCTCCATTGTCCAGTAGAGTTCGAATGTCGTCTGTTGCTGCGATGAGGGCAGTCTCAGTGCTGTGTTTTGCTCGGAAGCCAGATTGTGAGGAGTCGAGGGATTTGTTGGCTTCGAGGAAGGCGGCGAGCTAGTTTCTCAAAGTAGTGTTGGGAGAAAACTACTTCGAGTTCAACAGACAATACTTTCATCAGGTTAAGGGGGTGAGCATGGGGGCCTCATGTGCCCCTAGTGTGGCCTGTTTATACATGGGCCACTTTAAAGAAAAAAACATTTACAATGAGATTGCCCCATTCAATGAGAATGTCCGTGCCTGGTTGCGCTTCATTGATGATATCTTTTTCATCTGGAGCGGGGACCAGGCAACACTCAATGAATTCATTAGCTGGATTAACTTGGCTGACGCTAACATTCGTTTCTCTGCAAAAATCAGCAGTGAAAAAGTTGAGTTCCTCGACGTGTGGGTTGAACATCTTGACAAACAACTTTATGTATCTTTGTATACTAAGCCCACCGCAAAGAACACACTATTGGAGTATGGTAGTTTCCACCCACGAAGCCAACGTGATTCTATCCCATTCAGTCAATTTCTCAGATTAAGGAGAAATTGCTCTCAAATTAGAGATTTTTTGTTTCAAGCTGACCTTTTAAAGGTCAATCTGGCAGCACGGGGATATCCACATCGCCTGATCCGTGACTCATTCAAGCGTGCAAGGTACTTTAATAGAGACAGCATGTTTCAGAAACAAAATCGCGAGAAACAGGATCAGTTGGTATGTATTACCAGACATTCTACGATTGACAATAAATTGCGGCAAGTGATCAACTCTAATTGGCACATTTTAAATACCAGTGACCCAGAAAACCAACTGAATAAACCAATTTTTGCTTTTCGTCGGAACAAAAATCTCCGTAACCATCTAGTTCAGGGTCCAGTGCAACCACAAAAAGCACCTAAACAAATGGGTATATTCGGGCTACCCCTTGTTAAGGGTAACCATCGCTGCGGGACATGCCAGGCGTGCCCCCATGCCATCACAGGTAATAACCTGAAGATTGGTAAGCACAACATTCAGCACAACATTCAACTGAAGAGTATGAGTAACTGCCGAACCACCAACACAATTTATGTCATCATATGCCCCTGTGGACGGCCCTACGTTGGCGAAACAGGACGTGAGTGCCGAACCCGGATTGGGGAACATAAGTCAAATATTCGAAATCAGAAAAGTGGGGCTCCACTTGTGGCACATTGGACCATGGCCAAACATTCAGAGAATGATCTCAAATGGTCCATTCTTGAAAAGATTCGGAACATCCCTGGCAAGGATGCCACACTGCTGAGAAAAAAACGTGAGGTGTACTGGATCTTTTTTCTTGATTCTGTCAATATGGGTTTGAACGAGTGCTGCCCATGGGAGAACGCTATCTTGTAGGGATTTTCCTATCTGTTTAAAACCATGAATATGGTTATTCTATGCTGCTGTGATCGGTGCGATTTATATTTGTCCTTATGCTTATGTGCACCCTCGCATATATCTGACACCTGGGTGCTCTTTAATTTGCTCCTTTCCAGGTCGGATCTTTTGGATGGATTTTCCATAAAAAAACCCGTGATAGGCCCGGGCCGCTATGTTATCCTTATTTCACTGGATTGGGTGGATCTGTCCCGTTATCGCTGATTGCTTTAAGTTTTCCATCTTTGGTAGGGTGACCAGACGTCCCCGTTTTCCCAGGACGGTCCCCGTTTTTGGAGAAGTGTCCCCGTGTCCCGACACTTTTCTCCAAGTGACTCAAATGTCCCCGTTTTCAACCAGTGTCCCAGGTAAACACAGAAATGTCCCTGTTTTTCATTGTTCCAGTTGAGCATGCGCGTGCATGCTCTCTTTGCACTGGCATTTGCTAGCCTGTGATGTTTTATTGATTTTTGGCAAATATATGCTGTAGTCCTTACAAGTGTAAATGTAATAAGAAGAACTAATGCTGCTGTGTAAAGGAGAGGGGTGCCAATAAAATACCTCAGATTTGTTGTCTGTAATGCTTCATCTCGGTCTGTGGACGGAGGTGTCGTCGTTGTCCCTTTTCTATGTCTATGACAGCTGTCAACTAATTCTATTGCAGGACAGGATGCTCCGATTATGCTTAGTCTCATTTCTTTATTGAAATGCTCAGCAGCCAAGTAAAAACCACATTACCCAGAAACACTTGGGTAATAACCATAGAGTCTTGTTAGTATAAATAGCTGTACAGACAATCCCACTTCCTCTTTCTTTGCTGCTCCGCAGCCAGTTAAGTGCTTCTTACCTTATTATTGTTATTTGCCTTGCACTTTGTATTGCTTAAGCGGCGACTGTTTAGTTTATCTGCCGCTTTGTTTTCCGCGCGTATTGCGCTTCTTGCGCTTGCCTTCGCCATTCCGTTCGCGTTGCGTTTCGGTGGCGGCGCGGTTGGGTGCGAGGCATCTCCGCCCTGAAGTCGGGCGCTTTGTGCCTGAGTTCTTTATTTTGTGGAGTGGTCTATTGGGGTCAGAGCTGCCTCGCGCTGCTTGCGCGAGCTGCTCTCCTTCCTGTTCAGGCGGCCGGTTTAACGCGCATGCGCGTTTGATATTTCCGGCGCTCCGTGTTGTTTTCCTCACCGGAGCTTCTCAGAAGGTCGTCCCCTGCGACGTACATGCCCACGAGCCTCCAGGATTGACCCTGTCGACGCCGGTGTCTAGAAAAGGACGCTGGTTGTAAAATTTTGCATAGGCCTTGCCTAGGGTGGTATTTTTTGATGCAGTGAGCCTTCCCTCCACTCTCTATACTTATTTCGCCTGTATTCTCTACAGCTTTGGCTTGCTGTGAGGGTTTTTCACCCCCCTAAATTGAGCCTTTGGCTTGTTTATACTTGCATTCCTCATTGGTGGGCATATCTTTTCACATCCACTGTGAACCATGAGTGAATATTTTTATGACGATGAGGAGGAATTTGATGAAGAGGCTCCAGACTCCATGGAGCAACATTTGGTGGAAGCTCTGGACCGGGGTGTCCAGCACTCGATGAATAGAGCACTAGTGCGTGCTATCACGCCTCTCAAGAGGCATCTGACAAAATATGCAGAACAGCAGGGTTGGGTCCCTGCAGCTAAGAAGTCGTCATCTTCTCCTGCCAACCCTCATTCTTCTGTCTTCAAGAAATTGGCCCTGTCCTTGTCCTCTGCCAAGTCGGACGTAGTTCATGAAGAAGGAGAAAGCGATGAACTACAGTCTTCGTCTTCCTCAGACCCCGCTCCTCCCCCTCCCAAGAAGAAGAAATGCAAGGAGCATTTTGTTGATGCGTCTTCAACTCCGCCAGTTCTGACTTTTGAGCCGGAGGACATCATACACCCCCAGTCCACGGCTTGGCTTCCTTCACAGGCTGTGACGGAGTACGTCCAGCAGCACATTCGCCAACCCTTTGAGAAGGAGGTACGTGCCCGTCTCCGGTCTGAGTGCCCGCGACCGGACTTGGCGGATCATCTGGCGGAGACTCCTGAGGTTGATCCTACTATGTTAACGTACCTCCGCAAATTTGCGAAAGACCCCAAAAAGGGTCTGGATAGGTCCTGGCGGGCTTGCCAGGATAAGGTGTTAGATCTTCTGGGTCCCCTCACCAAAATGTTGGATCTTGGTTTCCTGGCTAAAAGTACTAAACGGATGGTGGATCCGGATGAACTGATTAATTGGGCTCAACGCGCCATTTGCCAGTTGGGTAATGCCAACTGTGCGCTCTCGGCTGAGAGACGCAGATCCATTTTGCTGAAGCTTGATCCTAAGTTGCAAGAATTGGCTACCTCTGAGTCGGGTCCTGCGGCTCAGGGTCTTCTTTTTGGGCAACCATTTTTGAAGGAGCTGACCAATTTTGTAAATACATTCAGCGGCCTGGATAAGGCTCAAGCGTCTCTCCGCCGGACCCTTCGTCCGGTTTTCAACAGGGCCGGTAGAAGTAGAGGACGTTCCTCCGGCCGTGGTCAGCAACAGTCCTCCCAGAAGGGGTACCAGTCCCAGAAAGGACAGCAGGACTCGGGTTATACCCCTCGTTCAAACTTTTACCCCTCAAGAAAGGGACGTGGCCAGTTCAAAAAAGGACGTGCAGGAGGGTCCGCCGGCGGCTACCACGACTCCGCCACTTCAGGTGAGCATTCTTCCTGCATGCAGTGTTGTTCTGGGGGGCAGGATTCGCCATTTCCTAGAGAACTGGCGATCAATCTCCAGCGATGCATGGGTGCTGGAGACGGTTCAGGGTTTCAAACTGGAATTTTATCATCCTGTGCGTCAGTCCCGTCTTCCCTTTCCTCTCCATTTCTCAAACCAAAGTCGAGAGTTCATCACAGAGGAACTCAGGTCTCTGGAAGCCAAGGGGGCGATTGTGCCGATGGTGCGCCACCCTCAGGGCTTTGTCAGCTCAATCTTCCTTGTGGAGAAGAAGGGAGGGGGTGCGAGGTTGGTCCTCAATCTGAAGGACTTCAATGCGGGAGTGGTTTACCGCCACTTCAAGATGGAGGGAATCCATCTATTGAGGGATCTACTGAGGGAACGGGATTGGATGGCCCGTCTAGATCTCAAGGATGCATACCTCTCGGTTCCGATTTTTCCGTCCCATTGCCGCTTTCTACAATTCCAGTGGCTGGGGACGTGGTATCAGTATCAGGTTCTCCCGTTCGGCCTTTCGTCAGCACCGTGGTGCTTCACGAAACTGTTACGTCCGGTCGTGGAATCTCTCCGCAGTCGGGGAGTGCGCTTGATCATTTATTTGGACGACATCCTCCTGTTGGCAGATTGTCCGATAACACTGATGTCTCACCTGGCGTGGACTGTAGACCTGCTCCAGTCTCTGGGGTTTTTGGTGAATGTTCCCAAGTCTGTACTTCAACCTACTCAGGTAATAGATTTCTTGGGCTTTCAAATCAATTCCCTTTCTTGTCAACTTCTGCTACCTCGTCAGAAGGTTCGTTACATCAAACGGGAATTGAAGTCTGTTGTGTCGAATCCGACTGTGTCGTTGAGATCTTTAGCTCGAGTTGTAGGACTTTTAGCGTCCTCTCTGCAGGCGATATTTCCGGCCCCACTGCATTACCGGGCGTTGCAATGTTTGAAGATCCAGCATCTTCAGAGGGGCCTTCGCTATTCCGATCGCATCCCTCTGTCGGAAGAGGCGAAGTCGGAGATGACGTGGTGGTTGCATCACATGGAGGCCTGGAACGGCAGGGCCCTCTTCGGATCCTCTCCGGAAATAGTGATCGAGTCGGATGCCAGTCAATGGGGCTGGGGAGCCCGTTGCGGTCAGGTCTCCACAGGGGGGCGTTGGTCCCCCCAGGAACGCTGTCTCCACATCAATTGTCTGGAGTTGCTGGCAGGATCGTTCGCGATCAAATGTCTGTCTCCGCTTCAGTCCCGCTGCTGTATACTTCTCCGAATGGACAATGTATCAGCAGTTCGTTATATCAACAAGCTCGGGGGGACTCGTTCGAGGTTGTTGGCGGAAATCGCCAAGGAGTTTTGGCATTACTGTCTGCACAACGGGATCACTGTTATTGCGGAGTACCTTCCGGGTTGTCGCAATGTGGTGGCGGATTGGAATTCCAGGTACCTGAAGGATTTCAGCGACTGGAGACTCCATCCGCGGGTATTTCGACAACTTATACGGACCTGGGGCCCTTGTCAGATCGACCTCTTTGCGTCCCGGCTCAATGCACAACTTCCCCGGTTCTTCAGCTGGAGACCGGACCCGGAGGCTCTGGCGACGGATGCATTCCTTCAACCGTGGCCGACCTCCCTATGTTATGCGTTTCCCCCGTTTATGATGATCCCCAGGGTTCTGGCTTATGTGAAACGTTTTCAGGCGGAGCTGATTCTGATCACTCCTCTGTGGCGAGCTCAGCCTTGGTTCCCTGTTCTATTGGAGATGACTTGCGCGTTGCCATTTCTTCTGCCTCAGAAGCGGAATCTCCTGTTAGATCCGCTTCAGAATCCGCATCCCCTAGTTCAGTCAGGCTCTCTCCTTCTCCTGGCGTGGCGAATTTCGGGGAACGGTGGGCTGTGTCAGGCCTTTCTTCGGACGCTACCAAACTCCTCAGCAACGCCTGGGCACCAAATACCCACAAGCGTTACAGAGGTTCCTGGAACCGTTGGAGTGACTGGTGTGCTCAACGGCAAGCTGATCCAACATCTGCAGATGTTTCTTTAATTGTCAATTTTCTGGCCTCCCTATATTCGGCCTCGGGTCTAGCGTACCGTACTATTAATAATTTCCGCTCTGCTATTTCGGCAGGTCATGTTCCGATTGACGGTAAGCCTGTGGGGGAGCACCCTTTAGTGTCTAAGGTCCTTAAGGGCGTCCGTATGACTGTTCCTCCACGTCCCAAATATGTGGCTTTATGGGACGTCTCGGTTGTTTTGAGGTTTCTGGAAGCCTGGCCGGTCAATTCCTTGCTTTCTCGCAAGCAACTTTCGGCCAAGCTTACAATGTTGTTCTGTTTGCTTTCTTGCAAGAGAATTTCTGACGTTCACGCATTGGACCTTGCTGGTCGGAGTTTTACTCCTGAAGGGGTTACATTTCGCCTTTCCCGGCGTACCAAGACTGATACTGAGGTTATCTCTTTCCCTTCTTTTCCGGCACGCCCCAATCTTTGCGTGGTCCAATGCCTCAAGGCTTATGAGGTGAGTACTTCTCTTATTCGATCTGATATGCAGGGTCAACTGTTCATTGCATTGCTGAAGCCTTTCCGCCCTGTTACTACAGCTACTTTGGCTCGCTGGGTACGGTGGCTTATGGGAGAGGCAGGGATTGATATTTCTGTTTTTGGAGCTCATTCTGCTCGTGGTGCCATGGCCTCTAAGGCTTTTTCACTGGGGGTCACATTGGGGGACCTTATGAAAGCTGCTGATTGGTCAACAGATTCAGTGTTTAAGACTTTTTACTTTAAGCCTGTGCCTACGGTTGCATCTGTGGTGTTGGACGAGCTTTGAACAAGCATAATCGGAGCCTCCTGTCCTGCAATAGAATTCAAAATTTGCAAACATTCGTGACAAGAATTTTCAATTCTATTAAGGACTAGGAGGCGAGGATTATCCCACCCATAGATTATACATTGTATTACTGAGGATTGATTTGCATTGTTGTTTCAACTGTATATTTTGCATTGTCTTCTTTTCCCACCCTTACTTCGAGTTATGTATGATGTTTGGGATGGCTATTACGACTTTGTGTCTTTTTCAGGTTCTGATCCCAAGTGATGCACCTCCGGTTCCTCGTAGGAGCGCCTGTTTTCTTCTCTAAAGAAGTCTCCTGGTTTTTCTGCCTTCGGCTGTTTGGGATGTCTCCCTTCGTTGCCTTTGATGAACTGTTCTTGGATATTACATTGACTTTTGGATTGTTTGCTGTTTTCCTGGATTCTCCTCACCAAAGAAAGAGGAAGTGGGATTGTCTGTACAGCTATTTATACTAACAAGACTCTATGGTTATTACCCAAGTGTTTCTGGGTAATGTGGTTTTTACTTGGCTGCTGAGCATTTCAATAAAGAAATGAGACTAAGCATAATCCTCGCCTCCTAGTCCTTAATAGAATTGAAAATTCTTGTCACGAATGTTTGCAAATTTTGAATCCTACTTTTATGTGAATCGTTACTGCAAACCGTAGTCCTACTTCTATGTCTATGACCTGTCCCCGTTTTTTGTTTTGAGAATCTGGTCACCCTAATCTTTGGGCCCTGCTCTGGCCCCTAATGAGGCTCTCTCCCTTTAAAACCTCAATCGTCCTCCGGGTCCGATCCGGGTTTTCATTTGTGTGCTCCTCATTAGCTCGAGCCCGCCCCTGATCAGTAAGGAAACCCGACCCGGGTTTTCATTTGTGTGCTCCTCATTAGCTCGAGCCCGCCCTTGATCATTAAGGAAAGAAAGAGAAGGAGGGAAGGGAGGTGTGTCCTCCCCATGCTTTAAAAACCGCGGGAACCCGGCTTAGATTTCCTGAACGCCCGGACTGCTGTGATTGCCGCCGGAGGACCCGAGAAGAGAATCACTGACCCGTATCTCGGAGGTAAGCTCTTTAAACTTTTGAGGTTCCCAGCCCTAATTCCAGCCTGTTGGCTTTGGTTCTTGTACACAAGGTATCTTTTCCTGGCCGTTTGTTTTAAAATCGAAATCGCTGACCCAGCCTTGTATGCACCACAATCGTGGATTGGCTGATAGAGGAAATGCAAATAACTGCTGGCTCTTACGGAATACGGTGTTATAATGTAACACCTCAGTCCCCAGAAACGCCTTTGATTTTAATTATATACGGTGTCAGAATGTAGCGTTTCAGTCATCCAAAACGCCCGAGATGTAATTTTGTTTTAGACATCAGTTTCGGCATACTTATATCATCTCCTGCTCTCTCTATGTTTAAAGCCCCGAGCCTACTAATAGATCCGTCTTGGCTGGACAATTACCAGGCCTTTGAGCCATGAAAATCAATTTCTGGGAAGAAGCGGTTTAGAACAGAAATATCTCGCCTGAATAGTAAGTTTTAAAGCACGTTTGTTTACGTGAGGTTTAGACATCTTTATGAAGAACTTTCGCTACCACTATTAACTCTCCCTCATATTTTGTTTACAGGTTATCTGTTGCTCAAGTTTTGCTTTAAAAAAATGGGCATTTACAACACTTTGGCGGAGTAAACAAGCAACTGCTACTATTTAAGATCCTTAAGTAAGTCTTAATTTAAAAGTAAGGAGTGTTACGACACGCCCCCTTGACAGAAATTTTAGAAACTGACGGAAAAAAAATGTCTTCCCTGTCTCCTAATAGAGTCCATCCTGATTCAGTTTTTTCATTCTATCTAACCGGCCTGAACCTCCTGGAGAAACGGGAGTGGCACCTTGCTCTCACGTTGTGGATCTAAGGTATATGTTATCATAGCTCTACATTACTTAGACCAGAAAAACGCCTCCAATAACCCCATTGATAGATTCCTGTGAGGGCTAATTACAAGAGCTCCTATTGTTGTCCCAAGCTTTCTCTCCTGTACATGGTGTGCAATGTCTTTTTGATATATATATATATATATATATATATATATTTTTTTTTTTTTACATTTTGTATTGTTTGACTAGCGTTTGTTTGTCTTCCTCAAGGGATTCCTTTGCTTCATGACCCTTTTGGGCTAATAATTAATCACAGTGTGATAAGGCCTTTATTAAGTTGCACACTTCTTTGAGCTCGCTGCACGCACTCTGTGAACTGAACCTTATCTGCCTAGAATACGACTGTTACAAGAAGGACAATATATAAACTTGACTTGGTCTCAAAACTAATTATTTTATCACGGACATAACAGTGTTAGCCTCTTCAAAGACCCGTGTATGTAACTGTATTTTAGAAAATGAAGTGAAAAGAGAATATAATTGTGTATGTCGATTCTAAAAATTGTCTCTTTTGTTCATCACAGAGTGACCACGGCTGTAAAACTGTACTGTTCCCCCCTTTTTCTCCCCCTCGTATACATGCCCTGAGGAAGGTGCCGCCGTAGATCGGGCTTGGCACCGAAACGCGCGTCGGCGTGGTGACCATCTTTCCTGCCTACACCATCTGGCATCTCCCCAGCAAGTTGCTGAGAGGATACCGCAGAATTACCTCAGTGTATTTGTGTGCGATGGGTTTTGAGGTTTTTGTATTTTGTCAATTGAATGAATGGATTGAATGTGTTAGTTGATCTCAGTGGAAAGAGTCTGTGTTTTAAAATGAAAGATGAGAGGGTGCATAGGGGATATGTATTTATGTATATTGTGATTCCATCACTGTGCTCTGCATTTATTTGAAGGATGATGTTTTTACATGTTTCTGAAATCAAATTTATATTTTGAAAAATGAAAATAAAACTATATATATATTCTGAAGCTGTGTTGAGAATTTGATTGTGGTGACCGTGGCCGTCAGTGAGCTCACAGTTGTGTTGTTTGACTATTGTGGGACTCTTTATGAGCCCTTAAACTAAAATATATAGGGCAGACCTCTCTTCTTTGAATTTGGATTTATTTATCCCCTGCCAGTCTGCCCTACATCTATTCCAGGGGGCCCCGTCTTATATTTAGTGACAATGAGACAACGCCTGCCTCACAAGCGTCTTCCAACTGCGTAACTTGGAACCAATGCATCCCCTACAATACTAAGGATTTCCACCACCTCCAACCGATCCTCAAATCTTGTTCCTTGCCGTCTACATTTCCTCTGTGGAGATACTGTTTGCAACGGGCCCTGAGTGGTTCCTGTATCCGACCTGCGCTCTATCGCGTTCGGCCTGACTTTTCAGATTTGACCCGGTCCAGCATCACTAGATCGCCCCGTTGGCATTTTATGCTTCTAAGCACTAGATTTCGAAATATTCTTTAAAAATGTAGAACTTCGGTTCTACGTATTCGATTTTTGTCATTTTCATCTTGTTTTGCTCGATAAATTAAGCTCTATTTTACTAACCAGGTGTGGTTTATTTTTGTGAGATATTTTCACTGTTTAACTATAGTAAGTGCTGCACAAATACTTTACACATTGCCTCTTGTGTTAAACCTGCTTGCTCTGTGCCAAGCTACCAGAGGGTGAGCACAGGTGAATTTATGGTGTGCAACTGACTTACTCTGAGTAGGATTGTGGTCCCTACTTAGACAGGGTACATACTTCTGCCAGCCACAGACCCAACAGGAAGACACACTGAATTTATAAATAGCACCTGCTATGAATTATAATCTGAAAAAGGATAGGAGTACCATGTTTGACATTTTAGATCATAAAATACCTCTATTGCCCTGATGACAATTTTAAACTGTGGGACACTGCACAAAGACTAAGGGCCTGATTCACAGAATGAACTTAAGACTAAATCCTAAACTTACTACTATTTGGTATTCACAGAATGGACTTACTACTTTCGGGATTCACAAAGTGAACTTACTACTTTCGGGATTCATAGAATGAACTTACTACTTTCAGTATTCACAGAATAGATTTAAGACTACTAACTTTACGTCCGCACTCAGGCCGGAAATGCCGGCCCGGAGGCGGAGTTTCCGGCCTGGAGGCTGAGCTTCTGGGTTGGGGCGGAGCTTGTGGCCTGGAGGCGGGGCTTGCGGCTTGGAGGCGGAGCTTCCAGCTCGGAGGGGGGTATTTAGATATGGCTGAAATCTCCACCTCTGGGCCGGAAGCTCCACCTCCAAGCCACAAGCTCCGCCTCCAGGCCGTGATCTCCACCCTCAAGCCACAAGCTCCGCCTCCAGGCCGTAATCTCCACCCTCAAGCCGTAAGCTCCGCCTCCGGGCCGGAATTTCCGGCCCGAGTGCGGACGTAAAGTTAGTAGTCTTAAATCTATTCTGTGAATACCGAAAGTAGTAAGTTCATTCTGTGAATCCTGAAAGTAGTAAGTTCACTCTGTGAATCCCAAAAGTAGTAAGTGCATTCTGTGAATACCAAATAGTAGTAAGTTTAGGATTTCGTCTCAAGTTCATTCTGTGAATCGGGCCCTAATTCCGCAAGCATTAACCAGTACCCATTACCCTAGGCCTTCTTGCATCCCACTCTTGATGCACCAAGGCCTAGCCATACCCATGACCACAGATGCTGTACAGAACTCTGCTGCTGTTTGGCTAGGATCGCCCTGTGCAAATAAAATACGCACTTTTGCACACCACATTTAGACCAGGCTTGTGAGATGCACTGCTGGAGAAGCTGTGTGCGGTGTGTCTTCAGTTTGCCAATGGCTGACATAGGAAAAGGTTGCTTGTAAAGTGTAATCATGTTGCCCCTGAAATGAACTGTCAAGCACCTTGGCTGTTTGGCACTCGCTACCCCAGCAACATTTCTCTGAAAAACATTGTTACCCTGCAGAGAGTTCAGACCATGCTATAAAACGTATCCCAAAATAAAATCAATGTACAATAAAGGTCAATGAACCCAGAGTGATACCGACCTGCAGGTAAGGCCAGCAGCAAAGAGAATAATCGCCACAACATCCACCATGTTCCAGAACTCGCTGATGTACATTCTGCCTTTAGCCACAAATGTCATGCCTTCGTTGTCGTAGAAGAGCTACCAAAAACAAGAACAAGGTTTTTTAATGCTTTGACGACAGTGGCATTCAAATCAGTATGGGCCTGATTCAGATCTTGGTGGACAGATTACTCCGACACAACGGTGGTGGAAATCCTGCCGACGGAAATATAATTACCATTATATCCAATGGGATTGGTATTTCTGCAGATGAGACGGAGTAACCCGTTTGCCAAGATCTAAAGCAGGCCCTATGTCACTTTGTAAACCTGGACCTTCCTTTGCTGTGTAGAGCGCTCTGACGGCACTGTGGTATGTTATGTGTATCTGTTAAGTGCACTATCACCTGCGAGGGTATCCTGGCACTGGTCCACAATACGCAGAGCTGCTTAAAAACAAATAAATTGCTGCTCATACACTTCATGAAAACAATGCTAAGCATCACATCCGACCAATGTGCCTACAACTTCCAGGCAAGACCACGCCAGATGCAGGAAGTCAAAGCACTATGCATTCCGATTCAAGAAAATATTGTGAAAATATATCCCTAAGGAATCAAATACTTTAGTGGGAACTAGAAAGACAGTTGCAGCGGCGGTAGTGGGGTCCAGGTCGTTAATTTAATACGATTAATGCATATAGGTTGTGGGAAGTAGAGCAGCCTTGGATGAATTTAGACTAGTCTGGTCTGACCAGGAATGGTAGCAGAAGGATAGGATGATTGGCAATGAGTTTGGCAAATATTTTGGCATCACAATTAATAAGGGAGAGTGGTTGGTAGGACCCACATATATGAGGAGACCTACTGGGTTCAGTAAGGTAATTATGAAGGCTTCTCTCATGAATGGCGGTAATATTTTATGTATGAATGCTTGTTTATATATTTCCAGTAAAACAAGGCCCAGAATGTCTCTGTATCTTTTGTAGAAATCAGCCAGGAAGCCGTAGGGTATCCGGAGATCTTCCAGTCTGCAGGCCCATTATTGTGGTCTGGATTTTGTCAAGTTCAAACTGTTGTGGCAAAAATGTCCTGTGTTTACTGCGCAGCCAAGCTAAAGTGGTATATTTGACCCTGCTACTTGCGTGGGGGGTTAGGGTGTTGTGAGTAGTATAGTATCCAGTGAATGTGGCTATAATGTGGTCAACATTTTGGTGGCATTCCCCTGTTATGTCTTCGATCTCCATGATTTCAAGTGTGGCCCGGGGACGCTTTAACAAGAGCGCTTGTTCCATGGTTATTTACCTTCACTATACGAGTGTGCTTTGGCATATTTTCCCAAATATATGCTCCTCCTCTGCCACCCTTGGCATACTCTGAAAGTAAATGCGGGATATGTACTTCTGCTCATATGGTCTTGGGGCTCCCCAGTTTGTCCTCCTGGGTTTTGACCTTGCATTCTAATCTGTCAAGGTGTTATTTGAGTGATATATGTACTCCATACTGCTCTTCAATGCAAGGCGCTCTCGGTATTGCCCTAAATACGTCCCAGACAGTGCCCCAGTGATCCACCGTGCCAATGTTATGCTTTAAGTATTCAAAGATACCCTCACACGCCTTCTCAGAGAAAACCTGCTCCATCAGGAGATCTGGGTTGAGCTGCCATTGTCCCCCTTAATGGCAAGTACTCGATCAGGCAAAGTTTCATCAGGACACGCAAGTGGTCAAATCTATAGGGGGAGCCAGAGGGCTGGCTTGAGCTCTCACTCTATTTAACTCAAGAGGGGGCTGGGGTGCCAAGTGAAATAGCCAATAGTGTTCAAATACAAATGTAAGTTGAGTAATTCCCAGCCGAATCCGCTGAGCAGGTCTAATCTGCATCCAGATGATGAGGGACGAGCAACAGAGGATGGCTAGGGCAAGCAGTCAGAGTGGTGTCCTAGTGGGATTAATGCAGTATGTCTGTCAGTCTGAATCACTTAGTGTGGGTAAGCAGGGTGACTTGTCATTCTGCTGTTTGCTCTAGGCGCTCCTTCTATTGTGCTTCTTGAGATAGTTTGCTGTGTGGTTTGGAATATGTCCTGTTTCCCTCCATGTGTGATCTTTAACCAGGCTGGATATAGCGTAGCAAAAAGAAAAATATCTCTGATCAGCTGTTGTTTAATCGGTGCATATTTCTGAGGTGCTTCTTGCACAGCAAGTGTAAAATACAGGAAGAGCAATATGTTGTGTCTATTAAATTATCATTCACACTGTTCCTGTCGCTGGTGAATTGCTGTATCTAAGTCACAGAAATTGAGATGGTATGCTATGCCAGGGCTCAGGGGGAATACTTGCCGCCAAAGTCCTGTGTACTCTTTCCACTATCTGTAGTATTGAGAATGCCTCATAGCCAAAATACGTGGTCAGCCTGCGCTCTACGTATTCTTCCATTTTCCCTGTGTTAGCCGTTTCTGGGACTCCAAGGATGCAGAATTGTTTCAGCAGGAGCAGGACTCTTGAGTTTCATTTTTGGCTCCAATCACTTGGAGAACATTTTTCATGGTGTGGCTGGTATCACTGTGCTTCTTCAAGCCATCATCTGATTGGGAAATTCTCAGTTCCGCTTCTTTCAGGCATCCATCATTTTGGTCAATATTTTGTGTTATTGTGTACATATGGGTATTGAGGGTGTCTATCTTCTGGTCAATAGATAGCAGGCTGCCCTGCATTGTCCAGAGTAGGACTGCATGTCACCCTCACCCTCCTTTCATGTTGAGGCATGGTCCAGGGCTCCGTTATCGCCCCGGCCCCTTAGGGCCACACTTTGCATTGAACTTTGCCACAATATGTATGTCTGATCGGGGTGCCTCTTTCCCAATTTCTTTTGGTCCTCTTGTTTTAGTACATGGTTGTAGAGATCACCAGCTGTCACTCTTGGCTGTGTGTGTCATACTCATACAGTGTTTCTGGAGTGATGATGTGGCCCGCCTTCCCCTCCTACCCAACCAGGCACAGCGCAGAACAGCCAGAGAGGCTTAAGCAGGCGATGCTGTTTGTAATGAATCACAGCCGGATAGGGCAGCCACCCATGTGCCCACTGGTTCGTGTGAGTAGTGGCTCACAATCCGTTCCTCTGGGCGCTCAGTGTTATTTTAAAAGGTATGGAGGGAACACCCCTCTCCTAGAGTCGGTCTGCCACACCACCGCTTTCGGTAGAGCACTGTTGTGTGCTGATAGGGGGCTCCCAGAGAAATATTCCCTGGGTGTGATCCAAAGAACCAGCTTTATTTTGCAGCAGCCTTTCTCTGTCCACTCTCTGCAAACCTCCATGGAGGTTCCGACTGCCTCACCCCTTGCGCTGTCCTGGTGCCATGCTGTTCAGCAGGGGAGACACAAACAGGTCTCACTGGCCACAGGGGATCATTACTAGTAGCCATGGGGTAATCTCTGCAGTCATGCGAGGGCCCTCCGGTCCTGCTCAGCAGGAAGCTCATTGTGGTGCCTGTTGGGTGTGGGAAGAGCAGTCCATCGTTGACAGTAGGCAGCATTGGCTACTATGTTTTTTACTGCACTGCCAGGAGCCTTGTATTGCCGCATTGTTAAAGCTTCAGAAACGCGTCCTGGCAGAACGTTCACTCAGTACAAGCCAAGCACAGCATGCTGCATCTATATCCAGCTGCTTGGGCTGCTTCAGTCACACCTGCTGGGGCTCTCCTCCACCAGCAATTTCTCCCGAACTCAACTCCTCCGGCTACCACTGGTGCTGTGTTCTGTGGTGCAGTCACGTCTGGGCACTACTCCTTGGGCCTGGACCAGGCAGCGAGGGCTCTTTCCACAATCCACTGTTATAGTTCCGGAACCTCAATCGTAGAGCCATACAACCCACAGAGTGCCAGTGGCTGTTCTTTGCTCAAGGCTGTTTTCCGCTGCTAATATGCGGTGATAAACATAGTGGGTCTGTTACCTTGTCACATCTAGTGGGAGGGGTGCTATCTATAAGGCTAGATGAGGAAGAAGAGGGCAGAGATTATTTGTCCACAAATGAAGGACCTAGCTACAGTGGGGCCCTTTTGCGCTCTGTTTCTCTGGTGCTGCCCCATTGACATAAAACTTTAACACCCTTTGGGAAGGCAAGGCAAGGAAAGGCAAGGGAAGGGAAGAAGGAAGGATGACATGGATGGAGGAAAAATGCAAAAAGGGAAGGAAGGAAGACAGAAAGGAATGGAGGCAAAAAGAAAGGAAGAAAGGAAAAAGGGAAGAAAAAAGGAAAGAAGGAAAGAAAAAACAGAAAGAAGGAAAGAAAGAAAGAAAAGGGAAAAAGGAAGGTAGCAAAAAGGAAAGAATGAAAGAAAGAAGGCAAAAAAGAAGGTAAGAAAGAAAGAAAAAGGCAAAAATGAATGAAGCATAATGGAAAGAATGAAAGAAAGAATACAAAAACGAAAGAGGGAAAGAAGATAGAAAGAAAGAATGAAAAAATAAAGAAGGCAAGAATGAAGGCAAAAAGAAGGCAAAAATGAAACAAAGAAGGAAAGAAAAAAGCAAAGAAGGTAAAAAATAGGAAAAATAAGAAACAAAGAAGGCAAAAATGAAGAAAAGAAGGAAAGAAAGTTGGCAAAAAGGCAGGAAAAAAGGAGGGAAAAGCAAAAAAGAAAGATGGAAGGAAGATAAAAGACAATGCAAAAAGAAGGAAAAAGGAACAAAGAAATGGAAAATGGAAAGAAGGGAAAAAGAAGGAAAAGAGGAAGCAAAAAGGGAAGAGGCAAAAAAGAAAGAAGGGAATAATGAAAGGAGGCAAAGAAGTAATAAAAAAAAAGAAGATGGAAAGAAGGTTCACAGTATAAAACAGTGGATGCTTAAACCCAATGTACACCCACCTTCATTTAAATAACATTATTGCAAGTGCCCTGCGAATGAAACACAATGAAGTTTGGTTTTCTTCCTGGATAAAGTTCAGTAAAGAACCACTGGTGAAACCGAGGGCAGGAACACAATATTTTATGCTGTGAAATAGCAGCCTTCATGTAAACAAAGGCCTCGCCAAGGATTTTACAACAGCATTGGCGGCGGCAGGAACTGATAAAGTTGGAATGTGCCCTGTGGCTCCATGAAGAGTGGGTAGAAAGCAGCATGCTATCACAAAGATAACACTAAAGTAATAATGTGAAAACAAAATCACTGACACTGAAGGAACTAGCTTGTGAGTGGATGTGCTCATTGTGAAAATCAAAATATAATTACTCAAAGTGAAATTACCAGTTGGTTAAGTAGGCTGACCCACTGCCCTATGCTGTATGCTGTAGTGGGAAGAACCAAAATGTGAATGACACAATAACAGTCCAATCGATGAAGAGAGCTGGCTGAAAAGTCCCTTAAACTAAGTAGATTATACATATTATTTTAGTAAAATCAAAAGGTCTTTGTTGACACCAGACATAACAAGGCTCTCTGGCTCAACTCATGCAGGTTTTTTCATTTGCCAAACACTCAGCTATCTGCAACAGCGTCCCCCGACCCCTTCACAGTGAAATAACTTGCAGCCAGCAGAGTACTGGCCTTGGTGTGTTTCGGGGCTTCCTCACCTGCCGCACTTCCTCACAGAGTAAGCTGAAGATCCAGACGTAGAGCAGGTACTCTCTCCAGGAAGGGGTAGTCTGGAAATCTATTGTGAGGACATAGGCGAAGAGCCAGAGGAAGCCGATGTAGGAGACCACGTTGGCATAGAAGACCACCACCGGGGCAGTGAAGAAGCCAGTCAGGCGCTGCAAGCAGGTCAGTTTCCGCGACTCCTTCCACCTGTTGGAGATGAGAGGTACACAGCAGTGTGGTGAGTTCACAGTGATGCTCCTTACTTTGTTCTAGAAGAGTCAACACAGCTGGCCCTACTCTCTCACAATCCCACCCTACACCAAACATAGTCTAGTTCAGAAAGAAAGCACAGCTATGAAGCCTCCTAACCACTCCTGAGAGCTTAGTGAAGTTGGCTCACATTCACTCTACGTGAACATAGGGTAGAAACAAGGGTAGTCAAGTAGGAAAGATAGGGCAGACACGCAGGGCCCGATTCACAGAACTAACTTAAGACAAAATCCTAAACTTACTACTTTTGGTATTCACAGAACTTAGGATTTTGTCTAAGTTTTCCTTAAGACAAACTTAAGACAGACTTAGTACAAAGTTAAGACAGACTTAAGACACACAAAAGACAGACTTAAGACAGACTTAAGTTAAAATTTTGTCTTAAGTCTGTCTTAAGTCTGTCTTAAGTCTGTCTTAAGTTTGTCTTAAGTCTGTCTTAAGACTGTCTTAAGTCGGTCTTAAGTCTGTCTTAGGTTTGCTTAAGTCTGTTTTAGGTTTGTTTTAAGTCTGTCTTAAGTTTGTCTTAAGACAGACTTAAGACAAAATCCTAACTTCTGTGAATACCAAAAGTAGTAAGTTTTGGATTTTGTCTTAAGTTAGTTCTGTGAATCGGCTCGCAGTGCTCCAGCACTGAGTGCAACAGGAAACTAAGGGCCCGATTCACAGAATTAACTTAAGCCTCAATCCTAAACTTACTACTATTTTGGTATTCACAGAATGCACTTACTACTTTTAGCATTCACAGAATGTACTTACTACTTTTGGTATTCACAGAATGAACTTACTACTTTTGGTATTCACAGAAGTTAGGATTTTGTCTTAAGTTTGTCTTAAGACAAACTTAAGACAGACTTAAGAGAAACTTAAGACAGACTTAAGACAGACTTAAGTGAGGATTGTGTCTTAAGTCTGTCTTAAGTCTGTCTTAAGTTTGTCTTACGTCTGTCTTAAGTCTGTTTTAAGTTTGTCTTTAGAGAAACTTAAGACAAAATCCTACCTTCTGTTAATACCAAAAGTAGTAAGTTTAGGATTTTGTCTTAAGTTCATTCTGTGAATCGGGCCCTAAGAGAGCAAGGGGCACCTGATAGGCACTCCTTCAGCACTGGGTGCCGGGGAAATAGAACAGCTCTGCTCCTGCAGTACGTGCAAGGGGCAGTCAGGGCGCAAGGAGGAGCTGGAAGGTGCTGCTGCAGCTCTGAGTACAGTGGAACCCGACAGGTACCGCTGAAGCACTTCATGGATAGGAACCTAATGAGCACAAAGAGGAAGCAGACAAGTGCTGCTGCTGTGGTAAGTGCAAGGGGCAGTGAGGGCGCAAGGAGGAGCTGGAAGGGGCTGCTGCGGCTCTAACTGCAGAGGAACCAGACAGGCAGCGCTGAAACACTTCATGCACCGGAACATAAAAGTATGGGCGAATTTTGTGAATCACCGGTTAGCGAATTCGCGCGAAATCGTAAAAAAATCCGCGAATGTGCAGATATTCCAGCGAAATTGCGGATTGTTTTGCAATTTGCACCATCCTTAACTGGAGTACTTTCTACTGGCTAATCAGTAAGTGCTACCTCGTTGGGTACATGTATCCTGCTCTTCCTACACTACAGCTGCGTAAAGGCCCAGAAGAGTGGCAGGTCACCACGTGTGTCTGTGACTTTGCCACTGCGCCCATAGGCGCCGAGGTCCCTCCAGTAAGCTGTCCATCACAGTGGGGGAAAGGGCGGGAAGAGGTTGCATAGCCTAGTGTGTGTGGGGTTGGGCTTCTGTGCGAGTTCACATGCCTCTTGTTTATAAAGGGTCAGAGTCCGATCAGAGCAGCAGATTAGGAGAAAGCAGTAAGTGCTACCTTGTTGGGTAAATCTATCCTGCTTTTCCTACACTACAGCTGCGTAAAGGCCCAGAAGAGTGGCAAGTCACCACGTGTGTCTGTGACTTTGCCACCGCGCCCATAGGCGCCGAGGTCCCTCTGGTGAGCTGTCCATCACAGTGGTGGAAAGGGCGGGAAGAGGTTGCATAGCCTAGTGTGTGAGGGGCCGGGCTTCTGTGCGAGTTCACATGCCTCTTGTTCATAAAGGGTCAGAGTCCGATCAGAGCAGCAGATTAGGAGAAAGCAGTAAGTGCTACCTTGTTGGGTAAATCTATCCTGCTTTTCCTACACTACAGCTGCGTAAAGGCACAGAAGAGTGGCAACTCACCACTTGTGTCTGTGACTTTGCCACCACGCCCATAGGCGCCGAGGTTCCATAGTCTAGTTCAGAAAGAAAGCACAGCTATGAAGCCTCCTAACCACTCCTGAGAGCTTAGTGAAGTTGGCTCACATTCACTCTACGTGAACATATGGTAGAAACAAGGGTAGTCAAGTAGAAAAGACAGGGCAGACACGCAGGGCCCGATTCACAAAACTAACTTAAGACAAAATCCTAAACTTACTACTTTTGGTATTCACAGAACTTAAGATTTTGTCTTAAGTTTTCCTTAAGACAAACTTAAGACAGACTTAGTACAAAGTTAAGACAGACTTAAGACACACAAAAGACAGACTTAAGACAGACTTAAGTTAAAATGTTGTCTTAAGTCTGTCTTAAGTCTGTCTTAAGTTTGTCTTAAGTCTGTTTTAGGTTTGTCTTAAGTCTGTCTTAAGTCTGTCTTAAGTCTGTTTTAAGTTTGTCTTAAGAGAAACTTAAGACAAAATCCTACCTTCTGTTAATACCAAAAGTAGTAAGTTTAGGATTTTGTCTTAAGTTAGTTCTGTGAATCGGCTCGCAGTGCTCCAGCACTGAGTGCAACAGGAAACTAAGGGCCCGATTCACAGAATTAACTTAAGCCTCAATCCTAAACTTACTACTATTTTGGTATTCACAGAATGCACTTACTACTTTTGGCATTCACAGAATGTACTTACTACTTTTGGTATTCACAGAATGAACGTACTACTTTTGGTATTCACAGAAGTTAGGATTTTGTCTTAAGTTTGTCTTAAGACAAACTTAAGACAGACTTAAGACAAACTTAAGACAGACTTAAGACAGACTTAAGTGAGGATTGTGTCTTAAGTCTGTCTTAAGACTGTCTTAAGTCTGTCTTAAGTTTGTCTTAAGTCTGTCTTAAGTCTGTCTTAAGTCTGTTTTAAGTTTGTCTTAAGAGAAACTTAAGACAAAATCCTACCTTCTGTTAATACCAAAAGTAGTAAGTTTAGGATTTTGTCTTAAGTTCATTCTGTGAATCGGGCCCTAAGAGAGCAAGGGGCACCTGATAGGCACTCCTTCAGCACTGGGTGCCGGGGAAATAGAACAGCTCTGCTCCTGCAGTACGTGCAAGGGGCAGTGAGGGCGCAAGGAGGAGCTGGAAGGTGCTGCTGCAGCTCTGAGTACAGTGGAACCCGACAGGTACCGCTGAAGCACTTCATGGATAGGAACCTAATGAGCACAAAGAGGAAGCAGACAAGTGCCGCTGTTGTGGTAAGTGCAAGGGGCAGTGAGGGCGCAAGGAGGAGCTGGAAGGGGCTGCTGCGGCTCTAACTGCATAGGAACCAGACAGGCAGCGCTGAAACACTTCATGCACAGGAACATAAAAGTATGGGCGAATTTTGCGAATCACCGGTTAGCGAATTCGCGCGAAATCGTAAAAAAATCCGCGAATGTGCAGATATTCCAGCGAAATTGTGGATTTTTTTGCAATTTGCACCATCCTTAACTGGAGTACTTTCTACTGGCTAATCAGTAAGTGCTACCTCGTTGGGTACATGTATCCTGCTCTTCCTACACTACAGCTGCGTAAAGGTCCAGAAGAGTGGCAGGTCACCACGTGTGTCTGTGACTTTGCCACTGCGCCCATAGGCGCCGAGGTCCCTCCTGTAAGCTGTCCATCACAGTGGGGGAAAGGGCGGGAAGAGGTTGCATAGCCTAGTGTGTGTGGGGCTGGGCTTCTGTGCGAGTTCACATGCCTCTTGTTTATAAAGGGTCAGAGTCCGATCAGAGCAGCAGATTAGGAGAAAGCAGTAAGTGCTACCTTGTTGGGTAAATCTATCCTGCTTTTCCTACACCACAGCTGCGTAAAGGCCCAGAAGAGTGGCAAGACACCACATGTGTCTGTGACTTTGCCACCGCGCCCATAGGGGCCGAGGTCCCTCTGGTGAGCTGTCCATCACAGTGGTGGAAAGGGCGGGAAGAGGTTGCATAGCCTAGTGTGTGAGGGGCCGGGCTTCTGTGCGAGTTCACATGCCTCTTGTTCATAAAGGGTCAGAGTCCGATCTGAGCAGCAGATTAGGAGAAAGCAGTAAGTGCTACCTCGTTAGGTAAATCAATCCTGCTTTTCATACATTACAGCTGCGTAAAGGCCCAGAAGAGTGGCAATTACCACGTGTGTCTGTGACTTTGCCACCGCGCCCATAGGCGCCGAGGTCCCTCGAGTGAGCTGTCCATCACAGTGGGGGAAAGGGCGGGAAGAGGTTGCATAGCCTAGTGTGTGATGGGCTGGACTTCTGTGCGAGTTCACATGCCTCTCGTTTATCAAGGGTCAGAGACCGAAGTACAAGAGGATTGCACTCGAGAAACTCGTGGATGCCTAGACCCCCATCACGGATTACAGCTAATTGTAGATGGTAGATCTGGGGGGAAAGCAAATCTGCCTAGCATCGACCGTGCTCACTAGATTCTTGGGCTGATTATAATGCGATACTGAATTTGAGTTTCAACTCGGGCACCTGCTTTATTTATCTGTAAGTGCTTCCTGCTGAGGTTTAATTTTAGTGACAGGAGCCTCGTTGCCTAATTGTAACTATTCTCTGACCCTGATTCGAGGGTCAGAGCAGGGTCAGAGAATAGTTGCAAGTAGGCAACAAGGCGCCGCTCAGGAAGCACTTACAGGGTTACAGCAGGTGCCCAAGTTGAAGTGAATTTCTTTGTAACCATTTTGTAAATGGTTAAAAAGAAATTAGCTTCAACTTGGGCACCTGCTTTAACCCTGTACGTGCTTTCTGAGAAAAATGTGTCCCGCTCGCTGATTCGTGGATTTTGGCGCGATTTTGCGCGATTCATGGATCGCAAAATTGCGGAAAATCCGCAAAATGAGTGAGCGGAACGAATTTTACGCCCATGCTTAAATGAGCACAAAGAGGAAGCAGACTATTGCTGCGGCTGCGGTAAGTGCAAGGGGCAGTGAGGGCGCAAGAAGGAGCTGGAAGGAGCCACTGCGGCTCTGACTGAAGAGGAACCAGATGGGCACTGCTGAAGCATTTCATGCACAGGAACATAATGAGCACAAAGAAAAAGCAGACAAGTGCTGCTGCTGCGGTAAGTGCAAGGGGGAGTGAGGGTGCAAGAAGGAGCTGGAAGTTGCCGCTGCGGCTCTGACTGCAGAGGAATGAGACGGGCACCGCTGAAGCACTTCATGTAAAGGAACATAATGAGCACAAAGAGGAAGCAGACAAGTGCTGCTGCTGCTGCGGTAAGTGCAAGGGGCAGTGAGGGCGCAAGGAGGAGCTGGAAGGAGCTGCTGCGTCTTGACTGAAGAGGAACCCGACGGGCACTGCTGAAGCACTTCATTCACAGCAACATAATGAGCAAAAAGAGGAAGCAGACAAGTGCTGCGGCTGCGGTAAGTGAAGGGGCAGTGAGAGCTCAAGGAGGAGCTGGAAGGAGTCACTGCGGCTCTGACTGAAGAGAAACCTGACGGGCACCGCTGAAGCACTTCAGGCAAAGGAACATAACGAGGACAAAGAGGAAGCAGACAAGTGCTGCTGCTGCGGTAAGTGCAAGGGGCAGTGAGGGCGCAAGGAGGAGCTGGAAGGCACCGCTGCGGCTCTGAGTGCAGTGGAACCCGACAGGCAGCACTGAAGCACTTCATGCACAGGAACATAATGAGCACAAAGAAGAAGAGGACAAGTGCTGCTGCTGCAGTAAGTGCAAGGGGCAGTGAGGGCTCAAGGAGGAGCTGGAAGGTGCTGCTGCGGCTCTGACTGCAGAGGAACCAGACAAGCATCGCTGAAGCACTTCATGCAAAGGATCATAATGAGCACAAAGAGGAAGCAGACAAGTGCTGCTGCTGCGGTAAGTGCAAGGGGCAGTGACGGCTCAAAGAGGAGTTGGTAGGCGCTGCTGCCGCTCTGACTGCAGAGGAACCAGACGGGCACCGCTGAAGCACTTCATGCAAAGGAACATAATGAGCACAAAGAGGAAGAGGACAAGTGCTGCTCCTGCGGTAAGTGCAAGGGGCAGTGAGGGCTCAAGGAGGAGCTGCTGCGGCACTGCTTCGGCTCTGACTGCAGAGGAACCAGACGGGCACCGCTGAAGCACTTCATCCAAAGGAACATAATGAGCACAAAGAGGAAGCAGACAAGTGCTGCTGCTGCGGTAAGTGCAAGGGGTAGTGAGGGCTCAAGGAGGAGCTGGAAGGCATCGCTGCGGCTCTGAGTGCAGTGGAACCCGACAGGCAGCGCTGAAGCACTTCATGCAAAGGAAGATAATGAGCACAAAGAGGAAGCAGACAAGTGCTGCGGCTGCCGTAAGTGCAAGGGACAGTGAGGGCTCAAGGAGGAGCTGGAAGGCGCTGCTGCGGCTCTGACTGCAGAGGAACCAGACGGGCACCACTGAAGCACTTCATGCAAAGGAACATAATGAGCACAAAGAGGAAGCAGACATGTGCTGCTGCTGCAGTAAGTGCAAGGGGCAGTGAGGGCTCAAGGAGGAGCTGGAAGGCGCTGAGGAACCAGACGGGCACCGCTGAAGCACTTCATGCAAAGGAACATAATGAGCACAAAGAGGAAGCAGACAAGTGCCGCTGCTGCGGTAAGTGCAAGGGGCAGTGAGGGCTCAAGAAGGAGCTGTAAAGCGCTGCTGCGGCTCTGACTGCAGAGGAACCAGACGGGCACCACTGAAGCACTTCATGCAAAGGAACATAATGAGCACAAAGAGGAAGCACACAAGTGCTGCTGCAGTGGTAAGTGCAAGGGGCAGTGAGGGCTCAAGGAGGAGCTGGAAGGCGCTACTGTGTCTCTGACTGCAGAAGAAAGAAACGGGCACCGCTGAAGCACTTCATGCAAAGGAACATAATGAGCACAAATAGGAAGCAGACTAGTGCTGCTGCTGTGGTAAGTGCAAGGGGCAGTGAGGGCTCAAGGAGGAGCTGGAAGGCCCTGCTGCGGCTCTGACTGCAGAGGAACCAGATGGGCACTGCTGAAGCACTTCATGCACAGGAATATAATGAGCACAAAGAGAAAGCAGACAAGTGCTGCTGCTGCGGTAAGTGCAAGGGGCAGTGAGGGCGCAAGGAGGAGCTGGAAGGAGCTGCTGCGTCTTGACTGAAGAGGAACCCGACGGGCACTGCTGAAGCACTTCATTCACAGCAACATAATGAGCAAAAAGAGAAAGCAGACAAGTGCTGCGGCTGCGGTAAGTGAAGGGGCAGTGAGAGCTCAAGGAGGAGCTGGAAGGAGTCACTGCGGCTCTGACTGAAGAGAAACCCGACGGGCAGCGCTGAAGCACTTCAGGGAAAAGGAACATAACGAGGACAAAGAGGAAGCAGACAAGTGCTGTGGCTGCGGTAAATGCAAGGGGCAGTGAGGGCGCAAGGAGGAGCTGGAAGGCACCGCTGCGGCTCTGAGTGCAGTGGAACCCGACAGGCAGCACTGAAGCACTTCATGCACAGGAACATAATGAGCACAAAGAAGAAGAGGACAAGTGCTGCTGCTGCAGTAAGTGCAAGGGGCAGAGAGGGCTTAAGGAGGAGCTGGAAGGTGCTGCTGCGGCTCTGACTGCAGAGGAACCAGACAAGCATCGCTGAAGCACTTCATGCAAAGGATCATAATGAGCACAAAGAGGAAGCAGACAAGTGCTGCTGCTGCGGTAAGTGCAAGGGGCAGTGAGGGCTCAAGGAGGAGCTGGAAGGTGCTGCTGCGGCTCTGACTGCAGAGGAACCAGACGGGCACCGCTGAAGCACTTCATGCAAAGGAACATAATGAGCACAAAGAGGACGAGGACAAGTGCTGCTCCTGCGGTAAGTGCAAGGGGCAGTGAGGGCTCAAGGAGGAGCTGCTGCGGCACTGATGCGGCTCTGACTGCAGAGGAACCAGACGGGCACCGCTGAAGCACTTCATCCAAAGGAACATAATGAGCACAAAGAGGAAGCAGACAAGTGCTGCTGCTGCAGTAAGTGCAAGGGGTAGTGAGGGCGCAAGGAGGAGCTGGAAGGCACCTCTGCGGCTCTGAGTGCAGTGGAACCCGACAGGCAGCGCTGAAGCACTTCATGCAAAGGAAGATAATGAGCACAAAGAGGAAGCAGACAAGTGCTGCGGCTGCGGTAAGTGCAAGGGGCAGTGAGGGCGCAAGGAGGAGCTGGAAGGAGCCGCTGCGGCTCTGACTGCAGAGGAACGAGACGGGCACCGCTGAAGCACTTCATGCACAGGAACATAATGAGCACAAAGAGGAAGCAGACATGTGCTGCTGCTGCAGTAAGTGCAAGGGGCAGTGAGGGCTCAAGGAGGAGCTGGAAGGCGCTGAGGAACCAGACGAGCACCGCTGAAGCACTTCATGCAAAGGAACATAATGAGCACAAAGAGGAAGCAGACAAGTGCCGCTGCTGCGGTAAGTGCAAGGGGCAGTGAGGGCTCAAGAAGGAGCTGTAAAGCGCTGCTGCGGCTCTGACTGCAGAGGAACCAGACGGGCAACACTGAAGCACTTCATGCAAAGGAACATAATGAGCACAAAGAGGAAGCACACAAGTGCTGCTGCAGCGGTAAGTGCAAGGGGCAGTGAGGGCTCAAGGAGGAGCTGGAAGGCGCTACTGTGTCTCTGACTGCAGAAGAAAGAAACGGGCACCGCTGAAGCACTTCATGCAAAGGAACATAATGAGCACAAAGAGGAAGCACACAAGTGCTGCTGCTGTGGTAAGTGCAAGGGGCAGTGAGGGCTCTAGGAGGAGCTGGAAGGCCCTGCTGCGGCTCTGACTGCAGAGGAACCAGATGGGCACTGCTGAAGCACTTCATGCATAGGAATATAATGAGCACAAAGAGAAAGCAGACAAGTGCTGCTGCTGCGGTAAGTGCAAGGGGCAGTGAGGGCGCAAGGAGGAGCTGGAAGGAGCTGCTGCGGCTCTGACTGCAGAGGAACCAGACGGGCACCGCTGAAGCACTTCATGCAAAGGAACATAATGAGCACAAAGAGGAAGCAGACAAGTGCTGCTGCTGCGGTAAGTGCAAGGGGCAGTGAGGGCTCAATGAGGAGTTGGAAGGCGCTGCTGTGTCTATGACTGCAGAGGAACGAGACGGGCACCGCTGAAGCACTTCATGCACAGGAACATAATGAGCACAAAGAGGAAGCAGACAAGTGCCGCTGCTGCAGTAAGTGCAAGGGGCAGTGAGGGCTCAAGGAGGAGCTGGAAGGCGCTGAGGAACCAGACGAGCACCGCTGAAGCACTTCATGCAAAGGAACATAGCGCAAGGAAATATTGTGCAGGGATTGCTCCTACTGCAGTAACTGGACAATGGCAGTGAACTTACAGGTGCAGACAGGCATTAGTCCTGTGGGGGCACTGCGAAAGCGCAGAAGAGAGGGAGAAGATGCAGAGTGCTACAGTGAGTGCAGGAGAAGGCACTGATAGGGCAGATCAGTGAAAACCTGATTCTGAATTAATAAAATGTGTGATAAAACATTATGAACAATTCTGCACTAAAATGAAAATGCTGCTCTTGACAGAAGTGAATTTTCCTGTGCTTGGCTAAACTAGGCCTATTTTCCATCTTGGATTTTAAAGCAGCCATAATGTTTGTTATAATTTCTCATTCTGGCAAGACATGTAACCAAAATCCCCACTGATGCTCTGTACTGACATGCTGTTCCCAAAGAACTACGGAGGAAGCTTCTGCTACATTCAAGGCCCTTCATGCCCGTATCATTGTTTATAAGACTTCCATGGTTTGTGTGACTAGATTAGTGCTGCCACCTCAAATGAAGTTAGTTAGAATAGGGCACATTAATTTTCATTTAGGGGCTGGTGCTAGACCCTAAATGAAAATTAATGTGCCCTATTCTAACTAACTTCATTTGAGGTGGCAGCACTAATCTAGTCACACAAACCATGGAAGTCTTATAAACAATGATACGGGCATGAAGGGCCTTGAATGTAGCAGAAGCTTCCTCAGTTTATGGCTGTGTTTTTGATGACCCCGAATTATTACTGTTTTTATCAAATGAACTAGCTCATTGGCCGGTACCCATGGTTATTTGTGGTGATTTTAATATTAACCTCCCAACAAATTGGTCTTCTGGCCATAACTTCAACTATCAAGGAAGGAAACCTAAAACTTTCAAAGCCTTGGAATTACTTTGTAATACTCATGGGTTAGCAGATTGCTGGGAGATAAAACATCCTTATAACCCAGGCTATACTTTCTTTTCTCATCCTCATCAAAAACTAGCCAGACTGGATTACTTTTTTGTTTCACACACCATTGTATCTAGCTGCTCAATAGATCGGTTACCAAGGGTTCTTTCTGACCACAATCCTTTACTTATGTGCATGAATATGGAGACGATACAATCAGATCGTAGCTTGTGGACCTTTGAAAGATCTTTATTGCACAACGAAAAATACTGTATACATATGGAGAATTGGATCTCAGAATTTTTAAAGTTTAATGAGGGTAGTGCCCCTTTGGATGTGGTCTGGGACGCATTGAAAGCAGGTATAAGGGGCGAAACTCTTAGATTTTCCATCAACAATAATAAAGAAGAAAAACTAAAGCTGTTAAACTTACAGGAAGACTTATTAAGAAGGGAAGAAGCCCTTGCTAGAGCGGTGCAATGTGGAGTCAATGTAGAAAGGGCAGTACGAGAGGTAGCGATTGGAAGGAATCTAATATCTGAAATATATATCACCAAAGCAATCAGTAAAGCAGTAGTGAACAGGGAAAAAACCTACGAACTGAGTGAGCGGGTGGGTCATCAATTAGCTATTCGTATTAGACAACAGAATTCAGAAAATATGATTAAAGCATTTAGAGATCCTGTCCATGGATTAACTCATGACCCTAAAGAAATCAGAGAAGCTTTTAAGCGTTATTACTCGGATCTCTATACTGAGATAGGTAATAGCCAGGTCAGTATTGATGAATATCTGGAATTGACTACACGCCCCCGTTTATCTCAATCGGATCAAGATATTCTCTCAGTCATTCCGGATTGGATAGAAATTCTACTCTCAATGAATAGTCTTCCGTCGGGTAAAGCAACAGGCCTTGATGGAATCCCTACCGAATTCTATGTCAGATTTAGCAACAAACTGAAAGATATTCTTACTAACTTAATGATTCATATCTTTCAAGGTGGACGCTCTCCGGCATCCTGGGCCAGGGCGAAAATTATTGTCTTTGCCAAAAAAAATAAGGATCCTACGGAACTTGGTGCATATCGACCAATCACATTAATCAACAACGATTCCAAAATATATTCTAAATTATTAGCCTGTAGATTGTCACCTTTAATCCATAAAATTGTATCCGTTAGACAACACGGATTTGTACCAGGGAGATCAACCACAGACCATATTCAGAGGGTGATCACGCTTTTCGACATGGCTGAAGTGGCAGGAGACCCTATGGCCTTGATATTGCTAGATGCCGAAAAAGCATTCGATAGGGTCTCCTGGCAGTATCTATGGACAGCCATGTCGAAAAGTGGGATTGGAGACCAGTTTATTAAAGCTGTTCAGGCGATGTATACAACTCCAGAGGCAGTGGTAATGGTTAATGGGGATTTATCAGATGCCGTCAATGTGACGAGAGGTACGAGGCAGGGCTGTCCCTGCTCCCCATTATTATTTGCCATCTTTATTGATCCATTTATTTCAAGGCTAGAATCAAACCACTTAATACAACCCAGGAAAACAGCCAATGGTGAAACAAAGACCTTGGCTTTTGCAGATGACATTGCAATAGTCTCTGCCGATCCAGAGGAAACACTAAAACAAATGGAAGAAGAAGCGAAAAAGTTTGGCGATATATCAGGGTATAAATTGAACGAAACCAAAACCCAGATTGTAATCAATAGTCAAATCAATTTTTCTGACGACAGGGTGGTAGAGAATGCATTGTATCTTGGTGTCAATATCACCTCCAATCTAAACAATTTAGTAAGTCTCAATTTGAACCCACTTCTTAAAAAGACTGAGAAAAGTTTAAATAGCCTGCATAACTTATATTTATCTATCATAGGAAGATGTAATCTTATTAAAATGCTATTCCTTCCGAAATTTCTATACCTTTTTCGGACCATCTGTTTAAATTTCGACCCATCAATATTTAAAGATATGGATAATATATTCTCTCGTTTTATCTGGGGATATGGAAGAACACGTAGAGCTCAAAAATATATTATCCTACCAAGGGAAAGAGGGGGTCTGGCGCTTCCCAACCTTAAAATCTATTGGTGGGCAACCATCCTTAAATACAGTAGAGCTCTCTTAACCCCCAGGCAAGAGTCCAATATAGATATGTTAGTCCCAACCCCACAGGAACTCATTCTAGGCAGAGAGACAAGTGATCATTTGTGGAGGTTAACATATGACTGCCATTTCAAAAAGGTCCGCTTTAAAACACTTAAAGGTATTTATATTGTTTGGAACCATGTGCGAAAACTCTTGGGACTCGGTAGGTTCTCCCACTATACCACCCTAGTTAGAAATTCCAATCTCCCTGAGATCTTTACAGATTATTGTATGCCACGATGGGTAAGATCGGGAATCACACAGATTGGCTCGTTATATGACAGTACGGGCTTCTGCTCATTCGAATCCCTAAAAACTAAATTTGGGCTAGAATCGCGTGACTTTTTTAAATATTTGCAAGTTAGGGATTTTATTGCTAAAAAAGGGGGTGGCAGTAGGGCCATGAATAAAATTCCAGCAATCGAAACAGTGGTGCGCACTAATAGTGTTAAAATTGGTGAAATTTATAAAGATTTAGTTGTAAGTCTCCCAGATGATTTAGACAAGCATATCCATTATTGGCAAAACAAATTAGAATTAACAGAACCCCTTACGCGAAATGCTCTAGAAATCTCAAATTGCTTATTAATGTCAACCAAACTTCAAGCCCAATTTTACAAGACGTTTTTTCAACTTTATTATACACCAGCTAGAATATCCAAATGGAGTACCGGTAAAGGCACATTATGTCCTCGATGTGCTCAGCCCAAAGCAGATTTGGTACACATGTTAGCTACATGTCAAACCCTAAATACTATCAGACAAGATATATCAACGTTTCTGTCAGGAATATTTGAGAGTAATATTGAGATCACCACTGCGGAAATTATACTGGGGGTGGATAGGAACGTTAGATCCGCCAACATGCAGGGATTACTGTTTATCTCAATGGCGGTACTTCGAATCTGCTTAACATCTGCATGGTTGGACCTGTACCCGCCTACATTCCAGCAATGGCGGGCACGATTCCTTGCTACCTACAGCCTGGAAATAGCCATATACAAACATAAGGGCCTTAAAAAGAAAAAAAAAGGGTTAGAAATATGGTATCCCGTTACACAATGGATCGAGAGATCAGACTCGTAATGCTGATTAATTGCGTGTATAGGAAAGGATTTTCTTCATATGGTTTTGCACTTATCTGTTGTGTGTCTCGCTTAATATTTGCATAACGCCTAATTTAAAATATTTCTGTTTATATTCATTGCCTGTTTGTGTGGGGTTGTTTTTATAATTGGGTGGGATGGGTGGGAAAGAATGATCAAAAATTATCAATAAAGAATTGTTAAAAAAAAAAAATAGGGGCTGGTGCTAGAATGGTTGATGTTGCATAAGTCTGTAGTCTGATTAGTTAGTTATTTGCTACATTTGCTTATCCGATTTTCACTGTGTGATTTCCATTGACTTCCACTGTAGATTTATGTATTTTGGAGATGGGTCTTCTGTATCATCTTGTGTCATGATTTGTACTGTGATGTCCCTGACTTTGTGTCATATCCTTTGCCACATTGGACTGTGCCTTAAGCAAATTCTTCATATTCATTTGACACAAGTTAACTAATTATTATTTTGCCTTCTGTATTGCATCTTGAATTTATTTAATAAACCTTCAAGGTTTGTATTTTACTACCAACTCCAGAGGAGTTATTCTCTTGAAAATGCTATTTATTTCACCTTTGTGTAGGCCCAGGGGTGCACCCTCATCTCTGACTCATCTCCCAGGCAGCAGAGCAGACACTCCACTTGTTCCCCAATGCACAAAATCAGGTATCGAACCTCTGGGTGGGGTTCACCCACACACTCTACATAGCGCTTACTGCACTGGCAGATGACCCTTCCCCACCCATCATGCCGCCGCTTGCCCCACCAGCATCCATACCTCCGTGGTGTCTCTGCCATCCATCCGCGAACTGATGGGCCCCATCACTACAAACCAGCAGTGGAAATCATGAGTGGGGCGGCTCAACAACTGCTTCCGCTTCACAATGGAGACTGACAGGGCAGAAAAGTGGTCCCTGTTGCTGCACTTCAGTGGGTAGGAGGTCTACACACTCCCAAGGAAGCGGAAAGACGGCAACTACAACTACGACGTTGTTGTGGCAGCACTCAATGGCCATTTTGATCCTTAGCTAAACCCAAATTACGATCAGTTTAAGCCCTGGCAGGTCCACTAGGACAATGACAAAACCATTGACAGATTCCACACATAGCTCGGAGCCCTTGACAGCAGGTGTGCCAATGATGATCAGTCAAAGCTGGTTCAAGGGTGACACTTTTCTGCCTTGAGAGGCCCGGTACTACACCACCAGGCAACAAGATGGAGGACATTTTTATCCTGGCAACATCATATGAACTCTCCAATTGCCACACTGATGAGCTGAAGTTATCCCTGGGAAAGGGTTTCAAGACCGCAGCCACACCCAAGCCCAGCTTGATAAAACCTGCCCGGCCGCAGCACCCAACCTAGAGTCAATGCCGCAGCTCTGGATTAGATCTCTACGTTCCCAACAGCGGCCCGGCAAAAGAAAAAGAGTGCTCCCCCAATGCAAAATTCAACCATTTTGCCAGAGTGTTGCAGAGTAGTGACAAAGAACGAAAACTTCAGGCAAGCATGCACCTTAAACCAACATCATGGTAACTAACACTCAAAGACAGACAATCCAACAGTGCAACACCAAGGCCACCCACCACAAAGGAAAGGGGATCTTCATGATCTCCTACAGAGGGTTACAGAAGTAAGGTAGATGGCCCTCTCCCACATGCACCATCACAGTGGAAGGAAAATCTATCAGGCCCTAATTGACACAGGGTCCTTGGTCAATGTCATGAACATACACCAAAACCAGGAGATGAAATCTAGGTCACCCCTTCAGTACACTAGCATAAAAACCTATGCATATGGAGGATAATAACTACTTTCTGTGGCCAGGGTGATAGAAGTGACAGCTTGAAACAAGGACACTCAGAAACAGGTTTGTTTCCAAGTTACAACAGAAGACGATGGCACTCTCATTAGCTGCCACTCTGTGGAGGACCTGAGTCTTGTCTTCTTTGCCAGGCAACCACATGGTACCCAAGCACAGGAAATCTTGAAAGACATTCCCCAGTTGTAAAATGTCCATTAAACAAGCTACACATCTACCATGCTGTATAGCCCACTGCACTCTGGCACAGATGGGTGACATTCCACCTCAGCCCTCTGGTGAAGAAGGAGCTCCCAAAGCTGGAGCAATTGGGAGTCATTGATAAGGTATCTGGAGCCGGCCCTCGGGTCTCTCCTGTGGTGATTGTACTAAAGCCGAAACAACCTGGTGCCATTGAGTTATGTGAGGATATTAGACTCTCTAACAAGGGAATCTGAAGGGAACGGATTTGATGCCAATAATGGTTGACATTAAAGCCAATTTGAATAGTAATTAATGGTCCTCAAAGCTGGACTTGAAGGCTGGGCATTATTAGTTGAAAACTGACCTAGACAGCCATCAGACATTTTATCGCAACATTCTGCACCCACCTAGGATTTCCCAGATATTGGCGATTGAACTTCGTGACATCCTTGACAGCGGAAGAGTTCCAAAATGCCATCAAGGAGAAATTGTCTGGCTCTGAAGGCATGATTAACATAAGCAACAATATCTTGATTTACTCTACAATAGAGGAACACCTCTGTCACCTTCGCGCCAAGTCCGCTATGCTGGCAGAGTACGGGCTTGTGCTGTACCATCAGAATTCTTTTCTTTTTTATATCTACCATAGAATTTTTGGGATACAGTTTCTCAAAAGATGGTATAAAGGTGTACCACTACAAGGCAGTCACCATTCAGAATGCTCTAGTGTCCTAGAACCTGACGGAGGTAAGGGGTTTCCTGGGCATGGCCATGCACTGTATGAGGTTTGTGTCAAACCTGGCCATGCTGTTTGCCAGTACCTCCCAACAACTGCTGCCCTGGTTCAAAAAGTGGGCTATGTGGTTGCAACTCTACAACTTCACTGTTGTCTAATGCCCACGGGCAGAAAACTCAGCTGACTTCCTGTTGGGTCACCCTCCGTCCCGGTGCTGAAGAGGTGCAGAGACCATGAGCAAGAGGAGGTATTTGTCAAATGCATTGCCCAGGATGTCTGCTCAAAGGCTATGACTCTCAAAGAAGTCCAAGTGGTAAAAGGCGAGAAGGCCTGTTTACCAAAGGCCATGCAGTGTCTGGGATACCATCTGTAGAAAATTACTGAGAAATTGGTCATGACACAACGTTTGAGAGTTCAAGACAAGCTGTTAATGTGAGCTCAGTTGCACAGATGCTTAAAGCTCAATGGCTGGTGGTGCCCAGTCGCTATGGAGTTGCACTATTGGGCAGGCACGCCAGGGACACCAAGGGGCTCCAAGATGAAAGGGAGGCTCAGAGACAAGGTCTGGTTCCTAAGCATGGACAATGCCATTGACAAAAGGATCTGAGTCTGCCACTCATGGTAGAACGCAGGAGGAGGGGCGCATCCAGTGCCGGTCATCACCGAGAACCCAGGCCTGAGCTCATGGACCCATATCAGTGCGGATTTAGGGAGCTTCCCAGATGGTCGAGTGACCTAGGTACTGGTGGACAGTTCATCTAAATACCCAGTCATCGAGGTAACACCCTCAACATCGTTTCACAGTGTGAGGTGTATCTTCAAAAATGTATTCAACACGTTTGGCCTCCAGATGGAAAGAAAGACTGGCAATGATCCCCCTTTTCAGGGGGTCAGGCTCTGGGAATACCTCGAGGCGCTGGGCATTCAACAGCGAAGGTCACTCCACAATGGCTGCAGGCTACCAGTGAAGGGGAAAGGTTCATGTGCACCTTAATCAAGGCCCTCCGAGTCAGTGCAGACCAAGGTGACAACCTTAAGTGGGGAAAGCACCATTTTCTGGGGCCTATTGGCACACACCCCCACAGTGCAACGTTATGTGCCCTCATTGTTCTAATGTTCCTGCGACTTGTCCATGACAGTAGCCTGGCCAAGCCCACATTGCAACTTGCTGCGTAAGACATTGATGGTCACTGCAGACAACAGTCATGCCAGTCAGCCGCAACAGGCGGAGCCACTATCGCTCTGAGTTGGATACTATGCCCTTAATAGGGACTGGCATCCAGGCTGGAAATTGCGTACACCTCATGAAAGAACTGCAGCGAATACTGGAAGTGCAGGGCACCAGGGTGACTGCAATGCGAGGGGTGGAAGGAGCACTAGGAGCGTTTCCTGGTTCAAGAAAGTGACATGGCCTCAGGCCCAGACTCAAGAAGAACAAGGAGACCCGATGGAGAGTTGGGACCTGAGAATCGACCTCCCAGAGCCGACCGGTGACAGTCTGAGCCGCAGTCACACCACACCGAGTGGGGAAAGGGCACCTGAGCCAGAACTTCAGCTGAAAACAACAACAGCCCAGAAGGGTGCACCCAAGGCAGCCAGGAGGGTCACGTGGTAGGCCTTCCAAGAGGCCAGAGGTACAAAATACAGCCCAACCTGGCTCCTAGACAATCCTTCATGGATTATGTGTGTGCATTCGGACTGCTGCATGAACGCACGTCCAGAAGCAGGCATGCCTGCCAACCAACATGGGAAGGCATGTAGATTGCCCCACGAACTCCATTACCAGTGATTTGGTGGCATATTTACAATGACGTGACAGAGTGTTGTGTTAGGCTTCCTGGCTTATCGCCGCACTCCACCACTTCAGAAACACAGGGCTGCACCACATTTATAATATTATGGTGCAGCCTTGCATTTTCTCCTGCTCTGGCGCTAAACTTACCGGCCTAGCGCCAATGCAGGCTTCCTTGCACCATAGTGCAAGGGTGTCTGCGTTGATGGGACGATTGTTTATGTGCAGGAAGGTCTCCCTTCCTGCACATAAACAATCTTTGAATGATGTTTTGTAACTTATATGTGTGTTGCTTAATGCAGCACCCAGAAGTTGCAAAATGTCATTTCTTTTTTTGATTGTTTATGTGCAGGAAGGGGGGCCCTTTTCTAGTCTTTGGCCTGTCCAGTCTGGTCCCTCTCCAGTCTTTGGCCAGTCCTCTCTCCTGCCCTTCCTCAGGCTCAGCCCTGCCTTATTTAGGTATTTTCCAATCCTGGCCCTACCCTCTCCTGGCACTTTGCCAAAGTAGGTCTACCCCCTCTCCAAACCCTTAGCAGACTTGAACCACCCCGCACCTGTTCGCACCTTCAGTCAAAAGTACCTAATCTTAGAAATGCCACTTTATTGGGTCTTTGAAAGTGACGTAACATGCAACTAATTCACAGCAGTGACTTAAACGGATAACTTTCTATATATTATATATGTGAAAAAGATGATACCGGTACCTATAAGCGGCTTCCAACTCATCTTTTAGAATTAATTTCTTTTTACCCTCAATGATCCTTAGTTTGCTTTGGTGACTGGGTGCATAGGTGCTGGAAGTAGGGGTGCACAGGCTTCTAAAGCACCCCCAAAACAACAATGCTGGAATTCAGACGGTGAATGAGTAAAAACATGCCTTTAAAATGTCAGATCCGCATGCGGATAGTTTACTTTTCTTTCTCTGAGTGCAAAGTGAGAGGATTTTGTAATGTGAACTATGGGCCTGCTTTAGAGTTTGAAAGAACACATTATGTATGGCAGTGTGCTTTACTCCCGCCTTAAAAGAGGCCCACCATCTGCCTAATTTAGAGATGATCACCAGCCCAGCCGACATGTCATACATTTTCAGGTACCACTGTCATAATTAAGTTGTAGGGCAGATTTTCAATTTCTTTAATCAAAAACAAAATCCAGTGAAATAAAAATAGCCTTGACCCTGTCGCCATGGGAGTTTTGCTTGGGGGACATTTTTCAGTTTTCACTGCCCCTTACCGCCAGGTTTTGCCCAATCTAACTGGGGCAGATTGACAAACGGAAAAACGTTTTGGGCCGTCGGAGCAGTATGTTCGTGGCGGAGACGGAGTAAACATTGCCATACTCAAGATCTGAATGAGGTGGACGGACCTTCAGTGTGGCAGAGAGGACATTCCAACATCGTTGCAACCGAGTACCCCCTCTAACACACTCTAAGTTGCCTCTATTGATAATCTTGCTGAGTGTGAAAGGAAAGTCTGTAGAATGTAAAAAAACTATTCTAACACACAGCAAAAGTTGAACTGTACAAATATTTCAAAATATATCAGCACTTAGGAAAGCACAAATTAAGCACTTTCTTTAGTAATTCTGAAGTGTGATGGAAACAAATATTTGAGTATTATCCAAAGAAACTAAGACACTTTACTTGGTGATGTGCAAATGATAAGGATTCACTTGAGCCTGATTGCGAGACATTATCATTTGTGCACCGGATAGTGTTATCAGTGAAACTACACAAATGTGCAAATTGTGGAGTAATTTCAATGGAAATGTGCTGTCTGTAAATGTCAGTTACAGAGTAAATGACAGTGTGCTACCACACCATGCTATAATGATATATTTTTGACAGTGTGCTACCACACCATGCTATAGTGATATATTTGTGGTAGTGTGCTACCACACCATGCTATAGTGATATATTTGTGGTAGTGTGCTACCACACCATGCTATAGTGATATATTTGTGGCAGTGTGCTACCACACCATGCTTTAGTGATATATTTGTGGTAGTGTGCTACCACACCATGCTATAGTGATATATTTGTGGTAGTGTGCTACCACATCATGCTATAGTGATATATTCGTGATTGTGCTACCACACCATGCTATAGTGATATATGTGTGGTAGTGTGCTACCACACCATGCTATAGTGATATATTTGTGGTAGTGTGCTACCACACCATGCTATAGTGATATATTTGTGATTGTGCTACCACACCATGCTATAGTGATATATTGGTGGTAGTGTGCTACCACACCATGGTATAGCAATATATTTGTGGCAGTGTGCTACCAAAGCATGCTATAGTGATATATTTGTGACAGTGTGCTACCACACCATGCTATAGTGATATTTCTGTGGTAGTGTGCTACCACACCATGCTATAGTGATATATTTGTGGTAGTATGCTACCACACCATGCTATCATAATATATGTGTAACAGTGTGCTACCACACCATGCTATAGTAATATATTTGTGGCAGTGTGCTACCACACCATGTTATACTGATATATTTGTGGCAGTGTGCTACCACACCATGCTATAGTGATATATTTGTGACAGTATGCTACCACACCATGCTATAGTAATATATTTGTGGCAGTGTGCTACCACACCATGCTATAGTGATATATTTGTGCCAGTGTGCTACCACACCATGCCATAGTAATATATTTGTGGCAGTCTGCTACCACACCATGCTATAGTAATATATTTGTGTCAGTGTGCTACCACACCATGCTATAGTAATATATTTGTGGCAGTCTGAAAACTGTTCCAGCACCGCTGACTAATAGAATAGACTAGTTTAGTCCTTTGGAATGGAACTGTGCCACAAACCCATAAGATGTAATTGGAGATCATATTATGACACAGATGAAGGCAAGTGAGACCATTTCTGCTCAGGTCCCTTGCTCCCGCTCAATCGGTATACATTAATGACCCACCCAAGCGACAGACATGGAGTGACACCTCCACTCATCTGCCTCTAGAAAGGCCACAGGCACCCACTGGGTCGCTGGTGGCATCCTAACAGCACAGACAGCCCCCAGGCTGCCTAAAAAAGCAGCCCATAGCTAGAGCTCGACTATCGGCCCTTCAGCCATTTCCCGAGTGCCCGCATTACCAATCCAACCCTGACATTAGGCCTAGAGCTGTGAAGAAACCTGCACTCACTTTAACTTTGGCTTTGAAGTTGGAGGCCTCTTGTTCCCTCCCATATGCGCCGCTGAGTCCGGTCTTTTCACCTCCACTGCTTGATAGATCACTGTGGCATCATCTTTTGCAGTTTCTCTCCTGTTGAAACAGCATTATTATGTCAAAATAATGAAACAAAAATAAAACATAAATGTGTATGAATTAGAATAGCATTAACCAAATACTATAGGAGGGAATCTATTTGGGTAAAATGCAACAGACCAAATGTTTGGGATACAGAAGTTGGAGAAGAACGCCCAGGGATGGGAAAGAGGTGTAGGCAGATACAGACAAGAAAGAAGATGCGCATAAGTAAAGATGAATTTACTCTATACCGGAGCCGACTGGACTGAACTCCACACAGCGACCACTCACTGTGCAGGATTGTGCTGCACATGTAAGTTAAACAATGCGAATACACACAGCGAAACACAAAGGAGATGGTATAGTGTCAATAACCATGTGAATGACATAAGACATAGAGAAAATGGCACTATGTTAAACACGTCTCCTATCCTCTAGAAAATGTGATGCATGAGGATTAAAGGAAAAACGAAAAGAAAAGAAAAACTGAGAATCCACATCGGAGGAAACCAAATCATGGAATAAAATGTTAAGGGAAGATCTCCAAGGAAATACAACAAATAATCGAAAATTAAAGGAAACATTTTGAAGAAAAGGTTATTTTAAAGAAAAATCCAAAATGACATTACAGTTGGATTTAGGGGGAGTGAAGGGTTTTTGAGTTCTAGGATGGCTGATGAGGGGCTTTAGGGGCCAGATATGGGTGAAGTTCATTTGCTTTCAAGAAGGTTTGGGAAAGATCGCCTTGATCACATGATTTAAATTAGTGACTATTTAAATGTGCTTTCTTTTTAAAAGAGAAAATAGGCAACATTTGAAAATGATAGCCTTATTCCAGGCTGAAAAACTGTTCAGTTAATTTTTTATTTACGTTTTTTTTACCAGGGAGTGTTCATACATATAGAGATATGTATATTCACTGAAAAAAACACAATTAAAAAATGAGTTCTATTTCTGGCTCGAGCGAGTAAAGCCACTGAATTTCCCCCGTTCCCTCTATGAATGCACACACCACACAGCATGTCTTATGGTTGTCCGCCATGTTGTGCGCCAGGTCACTTTTGTGTTTATTTCTGCCATTGTCAGACAGGTGTTTTAGCATGGCAGTTGACCATGAGTTATGCTATAACTCAGGGGCATATTATCAAGGGCATTATCGCAGCTTAAGCGGGACTTTTTCCCGCTAAAGCGGCGATAATTTTATCGCCCTATTAGCAAGCTGTCGCTAACAACAGTTAGCAACAGCTTTTAGGCAATAGCAACTGGTTTGGGGCCCGCTTTGCATGTCAGATATATTTATCGCTAATGACATGCAAAGTGGGCGTACCCAACCTGTTAGCGACTGAAAGCAGTAGCTAACACAGCTATCGCCTTTTAGCAAGGCAGGCGAAGCAATAGAAAATCCGCGCTAAGCGCGAATATCGCCAAAACCTAACGCCTGCTCAGACCACTTCTTAACCTGTATATACAATGGGAGGTGGATATTCAGGTTAAGTCCCTATTAGTGTTAATGCCTGAATATCGCTGGATTTCCAGCGATATTCACGCATTGAGCCGCTTTAGCCGGATATTTTATCGCTTTTGAGATAAACGTTGCTAATAGTATGTTATCTCATCGATAATATCCGGCAATGCGCGGTGATAAAAAAAATGCACTAAGCTCATTTAGCGATAAATACCGCTATTTGTTGCTAATATGCCCCTCAGTTTTTAACAGTTTTTTTCCCAATGGATTTCTTATTTTATAGTTTACTTAGTTTTCAAACCCATCTGTGCACAGCTCTTGGCTGCATTCAGCAGATGTTGGGCACAGCTCTGAGCCCACCCTGCAGGGGGTGCACACTGAGCTCTGAGCCAAACCCAGCTGCCTTGCAAGATACTACTCATAGTAGTTGCTTTAATTGTAATTTATGTTTTTTATCTGCCTTAAACTCGCGAGTCAGGAACAACATGGCTGCTGAATCCAGCACCTACAGTGGCCTCTGCTGAGCTTCCGAATCAGGTCTGACTCCTGAGTCATATACTGAGAACATCTTTTTTGTCAAAAGTACTCTTTATTTTCCATGAGTCTGAATTCCCCTGACCACTGAGGAAGAACCATTTTTGCCCCCTCAAAGCCCCTCACCATGCCTAAATTACACCCACCCCTAAACCCTTAACTCCCATCACCACTCTAATTTACACCCATTCCTGATCGCAAAAAAATCCTCACCACTCCTAAACTCCACTCATCACTGAATCCTAAAAAACACTTTCTACACCTGAAAACACCCACTGTGACCCTCAACAAGTTGATTGCTCATTCCAAAGCCAAATTTGTGTACAAAAGTCATATTTCCTAAGTATGCAAAAACAACAGCCTAAATATTTCGCAAATTTGCCACGAAAGGCTAGCCCCAAGCACCGAACAGGCCCGGTTTTCATTGCCCCGCGGGTCCTCTCATTGCCCCCTTTTCCTCCAAGCGAAACACTACATTCCTGGTATAGTTCAGGAGGTGGCCCCAGGTGCAGCCTTCTATAGCTTGCATATCAGTGTCTAGCTTTGGCTGTGAAAGTTCAGTCCTTTGGGCTGTAAACCCCAGAGCCTGTACAAGTGCCCCAGTAGGACCTGTGGCCCTTCTTCAGTCCAATTGGCCTCAGTTCAGAAGCCGCAGGTGCCAGGACTCTTCTCACCCTTGCTCCAACAGCGGTCACCATGCACCATGCCCACCAGTGATCAGGCTGTCGCAGATGTGCTGTCTTCCCGGTGGAGCGGTTCATTCCCCGGTCAGGTGGTGAAGCACCAGAGAGCTGCAGCGTGGCTTTTGGTCTTGTTCTTGAGCCCCTCTGCTGGTCTTGGGGATACAGGTGATGGCCCATACAGTCCTAGTATCACCCTCATGGAATCCGGGGGGCATGGGTGACAGCTTTAAAAAGGCCAGATTCTCTGGGTAATAGCTCCGATAGTCTCAGTGGCAATGAGCCATAGACGCGGGCAACGGCTTCAACAGGCTCAGCTGCAACAAGTGACGACCCCAACAGTCTCACTGGCAACGGCCAATGGCTCCAATAGTCAGAGTTATCTCCTTCTAGAAAACAAGGGTCACAGACTTGTGAAGCTGTCTCAGTGAGATCATGATTTTGTGTCAGTGCAGAGGGGAGAGCGAGTCAAAGTAGCTGATATCCCCAAACCAAATTTCAAAGGCCAGACAGTAAATCACATATGAGTCTTGAACTGTACTGTAAGGGTGAAAGCATGAGTCCCACACTTTACTCAACAGCACTGTTCATCACAATAAAGGAGGAACAGCCAGGTTAACATAGTCGCCTCTTCCGGCTTCCACTGCCTTAAGCTCCTTAGGATTGTGCACGCTGAACACCCAAAGAACCATCACCCCAGCCATGAATACCAACAAACTGGACTTCTGAAATGCACTCTACGTCGACATCAATGTACAACTTACCATTAGTCTCCAAGTCATTCAGAACGCAGCAGCCAGACTCAGGGTCAAAGACCCATCCCACACATCAAAGACCTCCATTGGCTCCTCATTCACAAACACACCCTCTTGAAGCTCCTCACTTGCACATGCAAACCTCTGCACAATGAAGGTCCTTCATACCCAAGCAGCCAAATCCACTTCCACACACTGACCAGACACCGCCACTCGGCCAGCTGCCTACTCACTTTCTCCTGCTTCTGAAGAGCCAGGGTTTTTCAAATCCCACTCCTAAGACCTGTAAGGACCTTCCCCTGCACCTCAGAGCCACCAGCTGAGTCTTAGAATTCCATACTGTAGGAAAGTAGGATCTGCTTTCATGATCACCCCCACTTTTTTGCTGGAGTCAGTATGTTTTACTGACTAGTCTGACTGGGATCCTGCTAATCAGGACCCCAGCCTCTGTGCTTCATCCTTAAATTGGACATGATGAGCACTTAGGTACACTCCAGATTGTCTACTGGTGTACCCTTGTAAGTCCCTAGTACATGGTTCTAAGGTACCCAGGGCATAGGTACACCAGGTGTCTCCCATGGGCTGAAGCATGTATTATGCCACCCATGAGGAACCACTCAAAATAAAACTAAAGGCCTGCCATTGCAGCTTGTGTAAGCTGGTGCTAGCACTGCTTACGACAGACAAAGGTTTCCTTATATATTTGGTCACTACACTTAAAACTCATTTTACCCCTAAGGCAGGCCTTTCAATCCTGAAGGCAGGGTGCTTAGTTCTAAGTGTGAGGGTGCCCCTGCAACCCATGGAGTCCATTCTCCGGGGTTGTAAGTGCATCAGCCATTGTGACATATAGAGTGCCATGATTCATTATGCAATGGCTAACTCTAAAATCACTGTAACAAACCCTGTCGTGTTTGGCATCAAACATGTTGGAATCATACCCCCACACCGTAAACGGTGTGGAAGACATGATTCCATGAACTGTAAAGCTCCTCCAGGAGACTCTCAGTGCTCCCAGTGCCAGTCTTCTAGATCCAGACAGCAAACTGTGGCTTCTGCCGACCAGAGACATGATTCTGCCCTCCTGCTGCTTAGCCAAGCAAGAGCAGAGGAAGGCAAGACAATAGGTAACCTGTCACAGGGAGGTGTGACCACCTCCTAAACTGGATACGCGTATTGGGACAGGGTGGAGACGCTTGCCAGCGCCACTCAGACTGCTTGAAGGGCACATTTGGTGCCCTCCTTGCATACTCCAGTTCAAAACAGTTCAGGGAGCCACTGGCTCCTGCTCTGGCACAAAACTGGACAGAGGACATGGGAGTATCCTCCCCTCGGTCTCGCCCCTCCTCTCGGAGGGACCACTGAATCATTCCAACCCTTTCTTTAGGGTACTTAAGGGCTTACTTGTGGGTGGGTCCTTAGATTCATCCTGGGACAAGAGTCAGATCCAACATCAGTTCATCTGCGACCGTCTGGATACCCTGAACATTGCTGGACTTTGCTTTTGGGAACTGAGACTGCACCTGGGAAGACTCATGCCGCTCCTGGTCTCGCCGTCCTGCAAATCTGCTGCAAGGTCTGTGCCTGTTCTCCCAGGTACTTCACAAGGCCTGTGGACATCTAAGACACATGAAGGAATCTCCCTTGGAGTGAAGGAGTCACTTCCCTGCATCTGCAGGCACTACAACAAAGCTGACCGGTCTGCTGTTCCTGAGCTCCTACAGACTCTGAAAGGTTCAGCAACACAGGTGGTAGTATTGCAACTCCCTCGAGGCCTGCACTGTCTTCTGTCAAGTTGGAGGCCAGTATCCCTTGTTGGAACCTCTGGAGCAGAACCCCTGTGCACTGCGATGACTTTTCATGTCCCAGGCGTGTTGCCTCTCTCCTCCAGAGATCTTCAGGCTCCAAGAAGCTTCAGCGTCAAGCATCTCCTGCAGCCAGGATCTTCGCCTGCAATTCAGCCTTTGCACCATGGGACTTCATCCTTTGGGGAGCTGCTTGAGGTCCTCTTGTGAATCCTGCTCCTCCGTCCTGTGCGTCCTCTTGATGGTCTTCTTAGACTCCTGTGGGATCCCCTGCTTGCTCGGGGCCTGCTCTGACTTACCTGCTCATGGTGAGTCATTTGGACCTTGTTTGTCCCGACACTGCACCATTTTCAACAACGGCATCTCTTGCCGCTGCCAAGGCTTGTTGGTACCCCTGTCAGACACTGACCCCTTGGCTCTCGACAGCTCGTAAATGGCTCCTGAACCTCCTCAGCATCACCGGTTCCATACAGCTGCAACTACAAGGGCGCTGTCAACTCTCTTGCATTCTCGACATCGTTGGACATTCGTCTTCTGTGCCTCCTGGTCACTCCTGAGTGGCATAGACTCTATCCCCACTGCTTTCAGGTACTTCTCACATCGAATCCACATTTGGGTTCCACGGGACACGTTCACCTTCTTTGCCAGTGTCATCTTCCTGAAATCCTCGATTGTGGTCTACGGTGGTTTCCGACATCAATTTGCACCTATGCACCCAGCTTCCCTGGTGTGGTTATTCTGGTTCCTGGGGTATCCACAGTTGGGGTGACTCTCCAACCTTGCATGTTGCAACTTCCATGGGGTTTCTATAGGGTCCACTGGGAAGGGTCCTTATTTAATATTAAAACCATGATTTACCTATAGACTTCCATTGAGCACGAGGTCATGTTCCCACTCTGCACATGGCCTTGTGGGGCTCCTAGATACTCACCTTGGGTGGTTCCTTGGGTCCCCAACTCTTCTTGTCTTCTGGGTCCACTCTTGACCTAAGTTGTGGTTCACTTTCCACTGTTTTAGTATTATGAGTTGGTCTCCCCCTGGAGATCACTGTCTATTCTGTGCTATTTATGTATTCTATTGACAAAGTATTGTGTGTATTGTGTTTATATCTCCAGGTAGGACTTATTTAAGTGAGCACCAAGCACTTAGCCAGCCTCCAACAGATATGAAATGTAAAACCTGGGTATTCCAATAGGTTTCAGTATAGGCTGGACCCTCCTTTTCTAGAAGCCTGGATTACCTTCCAGAGTGATAATGCAAAACACCTTAGAAATTGCACATAACATAACATCAGAAATCTTGTGAACTACCCTGTATGGCCCACACCATTTGTCCTTCAAAGTTCTTGGGCTCATAGGTTTCAGCACAAACTCTTACTGACTGTCCTGATACCCATTCAGCATAGCTTTCTGGTCAAATCAAACCATCATTATCGCTTGGCCTGCCGATGGTTTTTCTTCACCTGATTCATGTAGCGCACCATCAACGTCCTGGGGCAAAACACACAGTGCACTATATCCTTCTGTGGAGTCTCTGAGGTTCCTTCTCATCCTGCTTTCACTAGAGTGAATGGAGCCCGCACCAGGTGTCCTTACAGAAGTTCAAAGGTACAGAACTCTACCCCCTTCTGCAGAATCCCACAAGACGTGAACACATGACCTGGCAGGAGAAGTTCCCTCTCCCTACTTAGGTTCTCTGGCAGAGCTCCCATCATAACTGTCAGTGTTTTATTGAGCTACTCCATCAAACCATTGGTTTTTGGGTGGTATGCCGTTAAGAAGAGGTAGGTCACAGCACCTTGCTCTCACATCTCTCTTATGTATGAAGGAGATTGAGCTGATTTCCCGGTCTGACATTACCATTCTTGGAAATCTGACCATAGAAAAGATACCCAGATGAGCTCTTGTTACCCCCTGTGCAGTCATGCTCCTGATGGGCCACTGGGTACTTAGTGCCATGATCCACTACACCCACGACAAACTTGTTGGCTGACTGTGGGAGGAGGACAAATAGAGCCCCAATGTCTATTCTCATCTTATTAAAGGGAACACCCACAACTGGTGGAGGCCCTAGCAGTGCCTTAGTGGTCCCTGTTGACTTACCACTCACTTAGCACGCACAACAGATTCTACAGAATCTCTCTGCCCATTCCTGGTCAGTAGCAGAGAGAATCTAACTTATCCTGGGTTTTTCTAAAACAAAGTATCCTGTCAAGGGCACTTCCTGGGCCAGTGACAACGAAGCTCCTGTGCACTTACAGAACCACTGGCCTGTTGTTAGAACCTGTCTTAGGATTCGCCGGCTCACTATTAGGAAGGACAGCCTCTCAGCCAACTCTGGTGCAGATTGTGACAGCTATTGCGTTGAGTTTCAATACTTTTTTTACACTGACCCAATATAAAATATTTTTGGGGATTAATAAACCAAAGCATATTGGTATTTGAGTTTTTCATAAGAAAAAGTAACACAAACCAGTGCACAACCCTGCATTGCTTTATTAGGTGTCAAGGAGGCATGCTATTGGTGATACATGAGCATTTCCATGCTACCACTCATGGGGTTTGGCACAAAATTATATCTACCAATAAAAGCTTACCGGTTTTCGCACCAAATGTTAACGCCACTTGAAAGTGAGCAGCAAAAGGGGAAATGCTTTCATTTCTCTTTTCTTTTTCGACTTTGCATGTGTGTTGCTCTGTACAGCACACATACAAAATAGGCAATGTTTTAAATTTAGTCTAATTAAAGTATTTATAATATTTTGGCGCAAAGGTGTGTGGTGGCGCACTGCAGCAACATCTCTGTAGATATGGCGCTTTCCTGCACGCGCCCTGTCACTCAATGCGGCTTTAGGTGCTGCACTGCGTTTTATGACAGGTTTGTAAATCTGGGCCTCTGTGCATCAAACTCTGCAGGTCCAGAAACAACCCTGACTCCAGCACCTAGTTCACTGTAGAACTCTCATCCTCCTCTCTCTCTGGAGCTGCAGCAGAAGCGATGACCTCCAAGGCCAATGTCTTTTCGGAGTCTACTCTTTCCTGGAAACCGCCTTAATTCCTTCTGAGACTGCTGCATATCCTGTGCTCTAATCCACTCAGCTGATGCTGTCCAAGCCATGCAGGCTTCTTGGCCCTGCACCAAGCCTGGGCACTTTAATCACTGTGCAAGTGACAACCAGCACCTTGCTTCTCTCTCACCCAAAAACTCACCATGGCTGCCTTGCCATTGCTTTCCACAGTGACTCAGGCAAGTGAGAACTCCATATCCTCATCGTTGGCTAACAAACCTATTTCACTGGGATGTATGACGGTATAACGTGTGGTATTACCACGCATACCGTTACAAAGCAGGTTTTACAACGCAAGTCGTTACAACGACTTGCGTTGGGGGGCGCTGGATAGTAAATAGTTTAATTTACTATTCCAACTCCAGTCCCCGTGGATAGTAGGGAAGGTGTTGGATAGTAAATTAAACTATTCCCTATCCTAGAGCGCCCTCCAGCGAAAGTAAAACCTGCGTTGTAATGGTACCGCGTTGTTAGAGTTTCGTTGTAAAGGATGTTCCGCATATCACTGGGACCAGGTATATTTTCTTGGACTTGGGATACTTCTGCTCAACAATAGCCCTTTAAGCTCCAGTATCCATCAGGGCAGGCACCTGACTTCCATTGAAACTGATTTCCTGCACACACCCACTGCTCATTATATTGAAAAACATAAAGCCTCACGCTTTTAGCGGAAGCCTATAATAAACATAAATGAAATGAAACACCATCACCCTCTTCAACAAGTTACTAAAGCTTGCCTCCAGCACAACGGCTTGGTGAAGTTGAGAACTGATAATTTCTTTTTTTTTCATTTCAAGAAGATTTTATTGAGAGAAATAATGATCCAAATAATAGCAAACAAAATACAAAGAGGCGATACATTCCAATATGAGAAGAACATGAAACCATGGGTATCATTTGATCATTAACGAAGCTCAATGTAAGTAAAATTGGAAAACAGGCAAACAATATGAAGGTAATGAAATGAGCTAATAAAGGAGTACATTGTTCAGAACTTAGAACGTATCAGTCCCTAAGATGAGGATAAGGGCAGGGGAAGATAAGAAGAACAACAGGAAGAAGGAAGGAGAGAAATGAAAAAAGCAGCAGAAAGAAAGAATGGGATGAGAGGACAGGAAAGAGGAAGAAAGAAAGAAAGAAGAAATCCCACAGGAATAACCCAATGTAACGCAACTACCAGACAAAAATTAGGTAGACATAACAACAGGAAATTGAGGGACTACACCTTTCGCAGAGAGTTCCATATATTCATCCAGAGTTGCCCAAACCCCATTAGAGATGGAAGGCGACAGGTGAGCTAGATCTACTGAGGTGTGAGCACTGCGTAAGAAGGAAACCCATGCCCACCAAGTATGGTATGAGACAGACGAGAAAGATTTCCATTCCATAAGGATGACTTTAACCGCTACAGATAAAAGAAGGTCTAAGAGTTGTAATTGTAATGGATCAAGGGGAAGAGGCGTAGGAGCCGCCCAGGGACCTAATATAACTAAAGGAAAAGAGAGCTGGAGCTCAATGTCAAAGATAAGAGACAAATGTTGCTGAATAAGGTCCCAGAAAGGTTTAAGTAAGGAACAGTTATAGAACATATGTGGAAAATCACCCGCCTCAACACCACAACTCCAACAGAGGTCATCCTCTTTAAGGTTGAGGGAATGAAGACGTACCGGAGTCCAGTGGAGTAAATTGATCGAGAAAAACTTGGATTGTATTAAGGAAGGAGCTATTTTATTATGTAACGCTAATTTGCCAATGGATTGCCAAGCTTCGGAGGAGATATGATCTGTAATATTGTGATCAAAATGACGCAACCATTTTTGCTGTGCAACCGTCTGATCAGGAAGCGAAGTAGAGGATAAAAACCTATATATGTGGGACGCAACATGACCCGCTTTGAGCCAAATAGAGAACTGATAATTTCTAACCTAAAATTCATCCCAGATGGCTTTAAAGAGGTAGAAATAAAGTTACCTCCTGGTCAGAGATCACCTCAAACTAAGATTCCAAGGAGAGCCTAGGCACAGGAGGGCAGGAATGCACCTCAAAATGCAGACTCTGTCACATACCAGATGGTACATGGCATAAGGGGAAGCAGTCTCACTCAACTACTCACATCCACTGGCACAAAAACAAAAGGCATGTCAGCAAAGTGGTCAACAGGACAGGGTGGCAAAGAGTGTCCAAGCCAAGAAAAGATTTTGCCTCTAAGTGAGTCTCATGCCGGGTTCAGAGGTGACTATTCTGGGACAGTTCTGGTTTACAGCACTTTGAGGGGGCCAGAGACAGCAAGTGTTTTGTAATAGGACCTTGATTAGTGTAATGATTGGTCCATTCCATTCATTTACTCACATACTCACTTAGAACTCATTCACATGAGTCTTTTAACCAATATTGTTACTATTTACACATTAATCAAAATTGTGACTCAGCAACATTCTCGTAATAAATTTCAAGAATTTTATTTTGATATATGAGTCTATCAAGAATAGATAGTGTTGGTGGTCTTACCTGAAGGAAACGAGACCAGTGTAAATCAATGGGAAAAACACAATGCAGAAGAGAAGCGGAATCAAGGCGTTGTCTATGGACAGCTTCCCCCACCAGATCTTGGTCAGAAACATCTGTAATGAGAGAGAAAGTAAAATGGCAGCTATTATAGAAAGGATGAACAAAACATGAAAAGGAACAGACCAACTAAAAGCTGCTGGAGCTGTAGAGCGCTTCCCATTGTGCGTCTAACTAGGGACAGGAGGTTATAAAACAGGGCAGGAAGTTTACAGAGGACAATGAGGACTTCTCGAGAAAATGAACCAGGACTGAAGTAGACTGGAGTCCCTTCCTGCACATAAACTGTCCTCCGAGACATATTTCTCTTTGTATGTTTGCCTACTGAATGCAAAGATATTGCTTCTCATGACACCAGCCTCTGGTAGGCACACCAGCCTCTGATAGGCACACTAGCCTCTGGTAGGCACACCAGCCACTGACAGGCACACCAGCCTCTGGTAGGCACACCAGCCTCTGGTAGGCACACCAGCCTCTGGCAGGCACACCAGCCTCTGGTAGGCACAACAGCCTCTGGCAGGCACACCAGCCTCTGGTAGGCACACCAGCCTCTGGCAGGCACACCAGCCTCTGGTAGGCACACCAGCCTCTGGTAGGCACACCAGCCTCTGGCAGACACACCAGCCTCTGGCAGGCACACCAGCCTCTGGTAGGCACAACAGCCTCTGACAGGCACACCAGCCTCTGGTAGACACACCAGCCTCTGGCAGGCACACCAGCCTCTGGCAGGCACACCAGCCTCTGGTAGACACACCAGCCTCTGGCAGGCACACCAGCCTCTGGTAGACACACCACCCTCTGGCAGGCACACCAGCCTCTAGTAGGCACACCAGCCTCTGGTAGGCACAACAGCCTCTGGCAGGCACACCAGCCTCTGGTAGACACACCAGCCTCTGGAAGGCACACCAGCCTCTGGTAGACACACCAGCCTCTGGTAGGCACACCAGCCTCTGGCAGGCACACCAGCCTCTGGCAGGCACACCAGCCTCTGGTAGGCACACCAGCCTCTGGTGGGCACACCAGCCTCTGGCAGGCACACCAGCCTCTGGCAGGCACACCAGCCTCTGGTAGGCACCGCAGCCTCTGGCAGGCACACCAGCCGCTGGCAGGCACACCAGCCTCTGGTAGGCACACCAGCCTCTGGTAGGCACACCAGCCTCTGGCAGGCACACCAGCCGCTGGCAGGCACACCAGCCTCTGGTAGGCACACCAGCCTCTGGCAGGCACACCAGCCTCTGGCAGGCACACCAGCCTCTGGCAGGCACACCAGCCTCTGCCAGGCACACCAGCCTCTGGTAGGCACAACAGCCTCTGGCAGGCACACCAGCCGCTGGCAGGCACACCAGCCACTGGCAGGCACACCAGCCTCTGGTAGGCACACCAGCCTCTGGTAGGCACACCAGCCTCTGGCAGGCACACCAGCCTCTGGCAGGCACACCAGCCTCTGGCAGGCACACCAGCCTCAGGCGGGCACACCAGCCTCTGGTGGGCACACCAGCCTCTGGTGGGCACATCAGCCTCTGGTAGGCCACCAGCCTCTGGTAGACACACCAGCCTCTGGTAGGCACACCAGCCTCTGGTAGGCACACCAGCCTCTGGCAGGCACACCAGCCTCTGGTAGACACACCAGCCTCTGGTAGGCACACCAGCCTCTGGTAGGCACACCAGCCGCTGGCAGGCACACCAGCCGCTGGCAGGCACACCAGCCTCTGGTAGGCACACCAGCCTCTGGTAGGCACACCAGCCTCTGGTAGGCACACCAGCCGCTGGCAGGCACACCAGCCTCTGGTAGGCACACCAGCCTCTGGTAGGCATACCAGCCGCTGGCAGGCACACCAGCCTCTGGTAGGCACACCAGCCTCTGGCAGGCACACCAGCCTCTGGTAGGCACACCAGCCTCTGGCAGGCACACCAGCCTCTGGTAGGCACACCAGCCTCTGGTAGGCACAACAGCCTCTGGCAGGCACACCAGCCTCTGGTAGACACACCAGCCTCTGGCAGGCACACCAGCCTCTGGTAGGCACACCAGCCTCTGGCAGGCACACCAGCCTCTGGCAGGCACACCAGCCTCTGGCAGGCACACCAGCCTCTGGTCCAGCCTCTGGCAGGCACACCAGCCTCTGGCAGGCACACCAGCCTCTGGTAGGCACACCAGCCTCTGGTAGGCACAACAGCCTCTGGCAGGCACACCAGCCTCTGGTAGACACACCAGCCTCTGGCAGGCACACCAGCCTCTGGTAGGCACACCAGCCTCTGGTAGGCACAACAGCCTCTGGCAGGCACACCAGCCTCTGGTAGGCACACCAGCCTCTGGCAGGCACACCAGCCTCTGGTAGGCACACCAGCCTCTGGCAGGCACACCAGCCTCTGGTAGGCACAACAGCCTCTGGCAGGCACACCAGCCTCTGGCAGGCACACCAGCCTCTGGTAGGCCACCAGGTTCTGGTAGACACACCAGCCTCTGGTAGGCACACCAGCCTCTGGCAGGCACACCAGCCTCTGGCAGGCACACCAGCCTCTGGCAGGCACACCAGCCTCTGGTAGGCACCGCAGCCTCTGGCAGGCACACCAGCCGCTGGCAGGCACACCAGCCTCTGGTAGGCACACCAGCCTCTGGTAGGCACACCAGCCTCTGGCAGGCACACCAGCCGCTGGCAGGCACACCAGCCTCTGGTAGGCACACCAGCCTCTGGCAGGCACACCAGCCTCTGGCAGGCACACCAGCCTCTGGCAGGCACACCAGCCTCTGCCAGGCACACCAGCCTCTGGTAGGCACAACAGCCTCTGGCAGGCACACCAGCCGCTGGCAGGCACACCAGCCACTGGCAGGCACACCAGCCTCTGGTAGGCACACCAGCCTCTGGTAGGCACACCAGCCTCTGGCAGGCACACCAGCCTCTGGCAGGCACACCAGCCTCTGGCAGGCACACCAGCCTCAGGCGGGCACACCAGCCTCTGGTGGGCACACCAGCCTCTGGCAGGCACATCAGCCTCTGGTAGGCCACCAGCCTCTGGTAGACACACCAGCCTCTGGTAGGCACACCAGCCGCTGGCAGGCACACCAGCCACTGGCAGGCACACCAGCCTCTGGCAGGCACACCAGCCTCTGGCAGGCACACCAGCCTCTGGCAGGCACACCAGCCTCTGGTCCAGCCTCTGGCAGGCACACCAGCCTCTGGCAGGCACACCAGCCTCTGGTAGGCACACCAGCCTCTGGTAGGCACAACAGCCTCTGGCAGGCACACCAGCCTCTGGTAGACACACCAGCCTCTGGCAGGCACACCAGCCTCTGGTAGGCACACCAGCCTCTGGTAGGCACAACAGCCTCTGGCAGGCACACCAGCCTCTGGTAGGCACACCAGCCTCTGGCAGGCACACCAGCCTCTGGTAGGCACACCAGCCTCTGGCAGGCACACCAGCCTCTGGTAGGCACAACAGCCTCTGGCAGGCACACCAGCCTCTGGCAGGCACACCAGCCTCTGGTAGGCCACCAGGTTCTGGTAGACACACCAGCCTCTGGTAGGCACACCAGCCTCTGGCAGGCACACCAGCCTCTGGCAGGCACACCAGCCTCTGGTAGGCACAACAGCCTCTGGCAGGCACACCAGCCTCTGGCAGGCACACCAGCCTCTGGCAGGCACACCAGCCTCTGGCAGGCACACCAGCCTCTGGTAGGCACACCAGCATCCGGCAGGCACACCAGCCTCTGGCAGGCACACCAGCCTCTGGTAGGCACAACAGCCTCCGGCAGGCACACCAGCCTCTGGTAGGCACAACAGCCTCTGGTAGGCACACCAGCCTCTGGCAGGCACACCAGCCTCTGGCAGGCACACCAGCCTCTGGTAGGCACAACAGCCTCTGGCATGCACACCAGCCTCTGGCAGGCACACCAGCCTCTGGCAGGCACACCAGCCTCTGGTAGGCCACCAGCCTCTGGTAGACACACCAGCCTCTGGTAGGCACACCAGCCGCTGGCAGGCACACCAGCCTCTGGTAGGCACACCAGCCTCTGGTAGGCACACCAGCCTCTGGTAGGCACAACAGCCTCTGGCAGGCACACCAGCCTCTGGTAGGCACAACAGCCTCTGGCAGGCACACCAGCCTCTGGTAGGCACAACAGCCTCTGGCAGGCACACCAGCCTCTGGCAGGCACACCAGCCTCTGGCAGGCACACCAGCCTCTGCCAGGCACACCAGCCTCTGGTAGGCACAACAGCCTCTGGCAGGCACACCAGCCTCTGGCAGGCACACCAGCCTCTGGTAGGCACACCAGCCTCTGGCAGGCACACCAGCCTCTGGTAGGCACACCAGCCTCTGGCAGGCACACCAGCCTCTGGTAGGCCACCAGCCTCTGGTAGACACACCAGCCTCTGATAGGCACACCAGCCGCTGGCAGGCACACCAGCCTCTGGCAGGCACACCAGCCTCTGGTAGGCACACCAGCCTCTGGTAGGCACACCAGCCTCTGGCAGGCACACCAGCCTCTGGTAGGCACACCAGCCTCTGGCAGGCACACCAGCCTCTGGCAGGCACACCAGCCTCTGGTAGGCACACCAGCCTCTGGCAGGCACACCAGCCTCTGGCAGGCACACCAGCCTCTGGTAGGCACAACAGCCTCTGGCAGGCACACCAGCCTCTGGCAGGCACACCAGCCTCTGGCAGTCACACCAGCCTCTGGTAGGCCACCAGCCTCTGGTAGACACACCAGCCTCTGGTAGGCACACCAGCCGCTGGCAGGCACACCAGCCTCTGGTAGGCACACCAGCCTCTGGCAGGCACACCAGCCGCTGGCAGGCACACCAGCCTCTGGTAGGCACACCAGCCTCTGGTAGGCACACCAGCCTCTGGTAGGCACAACAGCCTCTGGCAGGCACACCAGCCTCTGGTAGGCACACCAGCCTCTGGTAGGCACACCAGCCTCTGGCAGGCACACCAGCCTCTAGCAGGCACACCAGCCTCTGGTAGGCACAACAGCCTCTGGCAGGCACACCAGCCTCTGGCAGGCACACCAGCCTCTGGTAGGCACAACAGCCTCTGGCAGGCACACCAGCCTCTGGTAGGCACAACAGCCTCTGGTAGACACACCAGCCTCTGGCAGGCACACCAGCCTCTGGTAGGCACACCAGCCACTGGTAGGCACAACAGCCTCTGGCAGGCACACCAGCCTCTGGCAGGCACACCAGCCTCTGGCAGGCACACCAGCCTCTGGTAGGCACAACAACCTCTGGCAGGCACACCAGCCTCTGGCAGGCACACCAGCCTCTGGCAGGCACACCAGCCTCTGGCAGGCACACCAGCCTCTGGTAGGCACACCAGCCTCTGGCAGGCACACCAGCCTCTGGTAGGCACAACAGCCTCTGGCAGGCACACCAGCCTCTGGCAGGCACACCAGCCTCTGGTAGGCACACCAGACTCTGGCAGGCACACCAGCCTCTGGTAGGCACACCAGCCTCTGGCAGGCACACCAGCCTCTGGCAGGCACACCAGCCTCTGGTAGGCCACCAGCCTCTGGTAGACACACCAGCCTCTGGTAGGCACACCAGCCGCTGGCAGGCACACCAGCCTCTGGTAGGCACACCAGCCTCTGGTAGGCACACCAGCCTCTGGCAGGCACACCAGCCTCTGGCAGGGACACCAGCCTCTGGCAGGCACACCAGCCTCTGGTAGGCCACCAGCCTCTGGTAGACACACCAGCCTCTGGTAGTCACACCAGCCGCTGGCAGGCACTCCAGCCTCTGGCAGGCACACCAGCCTCTGGTAGGCACACCATTCTCTGGGAGGCACGCCAGCCTCTGGCAGGCACATCAGCCTCTGGTAGGCCACCAGCCTCTGGTAGACACACCAGCCTCTGGTAGGCCACCAGCCTCTGGCAGGCACACCAGCCTCTGGCAGGCACACCAGCCTCTGGTAGGCACACCAGCCTCTGGCAGGCACACCAGCCTCTGGTAGGCACAACAGCCTCTGGCAGGCACACCAGCCTCTGGCAGGCACACCAGCCTCTGGTAGGCACACCAGACTCTGGCAGGCACACCAGCCTCTGGTAGGCACACCAGCCTCTGGCAGGCACACCAGCCTCTGGCAGGCACACCAGCCTCTGGTAGGCCACCAGCCTCTGGTAGACACACCAGCCTCTGGTAGGCACACCAGCCGCTGGCAGGCACACCAGCCTCTGGTAGGCACACCAGCCTCTGGTAGGCACACCAGCCTCTGGCAGGCACACCAGCCTCTGGCAGGGACACCAGCCTCTGGCAGGCACACCAGCCTCTGGTAGGCCACCAGCCTCTGGTAGACACACCATTCTCTGGGAGGCACGCCAGCCTCTGGCAGGCACATCAGCCTCTGGTAGGCCACCAGCCTCTGGTAGACACACCAGCCTCTGGTAGGCACACCAGCCGCTGGCAGGCACACCAGCCTCTGGTAGGCGCACCGCTTTGCGGCAGAGCCATGTTTAAAAGTCTTAGTAAATATGGCTTTGCATCAAAATACAAAGGTGGATGCATGGTCAAAATTCCAATGCATAGAATGTCAGAAATAAATTGTGCTTTATCAACATAGCCTTCATTGCCCATCTTGGATGCGACATTTCATTACACAAAGTGACTATTGCTGTTGTTTATTATCTAATTCAATAAAGAACTTTCAGACTTCGCTATAATACGACAGAGACATTCTTAGTCAAAAGGAACGAAAAGTACCTTTCCAAGGACAAGCAAACTGCAGCAGACTGAAGAACATACTATGCAACATTTCACGTTCCATGTGCAGATGCTGTGAGCGCCCGAACCCAATGTAGTAGAAAGGGGGCGAATCACCGAATATATTCTCTAGCAAATGCTTCTTTCTACTTGCATTCCATTGATTGAAAGCTTGGGAACCATGTACTAATAGAGTATCTTTAAAATGTATTTTTCTATTTACTAATGTAGTTAATGTATGGACTCCTTTTTCCAAAGTCCTACAAAAGAGAAAAGAATTATCCATTCTTTGCAGGTAGTTCAGAGTCGACTCTCTGAATTTACGGAATCTAATAACCGTTTCCATGACTCTCAAACCGGCTTTATAGCAGGATACAGTACAGAGACAGCACTCCTGGAAGTTGCGGAGAGCGTGTGCGAAACCATAGATCTGGACAACGCATCTATGCTGGTGCTGCTGGACCTGTCTGTAGGTTTTGAATCTGAGGCCCATCTGACTATCTTGGAGAGACTTAAACATTTAGGAGTTTGGGGTACAGTTTTATCCTGGCTTAGGTCTTTCCTGGAGAACCACACACAACAGGTTTATTTGCCCCCTTTGTTTCCACTCAGAAGCCTCTTGTGTGCGGGGTACCTCAGAGTTCGGCATTGAACCCTCTACTCTTCAACGTATACTTTACCCAACTTGCGACCTTGATTGAGATTCTCGGACTGAAGGTCATTTCCTATGCTGATGACACCCAGCTGATGTTCTCTTTTAAAGAACATTCGGAGGCTGCTTTTGTCAACTTTAGACGGTGCCTGAGAAACATCTCGGTGTGGATTACTCAAAACTGCCTAAAGTTGAACAGAGAGAAAACTGTTGTGATTTTCTTTAACCAACCGGTCCCGCCTCCTTCCATGCTTTGGTAGCCGCCAGAACTGAATCCCTGTCCTGTTCCAGGGGAGTCGACAAGGAATCTGGGTTTCAAGTTCGATAATGCTCCCTCCTGTAAGGCCCAGATCAGTCAGGTCTCCTGCACATGTTTCTAGAAGCTGCGAACCCTGAGGACATTTCTCCTGTTGGATTGTAGGACTGTGGTTCAAGACTTGGTTACATTTTGTCTGGACTACTCTAACAGACTTTACTTAGGCCTCTCAGCATACTTGATCCGCAGATTGCAAATGGTTCAGAATGCAGCAGCTAGATAGATCTGCAAGGTGCCTTTCCATCATTCCATCTCTCCCCACTTGCAAAATCTTCACTGGCTGCCCTTCAGTAGAAGAATTTAATTTAAGGCACTCACTATGGCATACAGAGCCACCATGGGTCGTGCCCGCAATATCTGAAATTCAGATTGCAAAGCTACCAGCATGACCGGGTTCTGAGATCCAACCACTTGAATCTGCTCACTACTCCCCGCTTTTGTAAGGCCAGGATAGGCGGCAGAGCCTTTGCGGTCAGAACCTTGAAGCTCTGGAATACCATGCCTTTACAAATCCGTAAAACTGACCCAGAATCAGCTTTCAGGAAAACTTTGAAGACCTGGCTAATCAATCACACTTAGCCCTTTGTCCTGTGCCATTGTGCTTCTCTGCAGCCTTAGTGCCGGGACACCGCCGCTGGAGGTAGCCGCACACTCAATAAATGTTCCAAATAAGTAAATAAATGCAGGTAAATCTAATCCGGATTTGTATTTTGCTAGAATTTCCCTGAGTTCTTTGACTTATTCTGCCCGGTATTGAATTTGTATCTTTATTGATATTACTAATTGATGACCCAGCTTATGTATTGCTGTAACTGAAATACTTTAAGTAAATCTCTAAATTAATTTTAGCCCCTTGCCTGTCCTTCTTTAAAAGACATGCTATCCACCCAATAAGCCATGCTTCAAGATTTGATTCCTGGAGATACAGGTCCAGCGGTGAGCTCCATAGTCCGATAGATATGACACTGCTCAGTGTCAGTGCGCGCAAGAGAGCACATCTGGTGTGAGTTTGCACGTTGCCAATTGCAAGGCCTATACTCCACCCATGTATTGCCTATCTGATGCAAGGTAACACAAGGCAGTGGGGTTTTTGCAAAGCGACACAAATGGGGCTTTGTAACCTTCCAAATTGATTTTGTTTCCGGCTGTGCCAAAAGAATGATGCAACCTGGATGCAAAATCTTAGTAAATCTGGGCCTTATAATATTCTGCTGCTTACAGTATTTTACCATTAAACAATATTTAGACTTCAGTGGGCTTCTTGGAGTATTTATTTTCTACCACAGAACCTAGATAAGCAAGTATCACAGGTGCTGGAATGCAAACCAGCTAAAAATTGTAGTCATTGTGAAAGATTTAAAGCTCCTCATATTCTTTGTTCCTGTGAAGGATGCTGTATTGATTGAAATTAAAATAAAAAAATGTAAAAAAACGAGGCAGCAGAACCATAAGACCAGTTGAGTCAGAAGCCGCTAACTGATCCAAGAGGCAGGTCTCACTGTGGCTAGTGAGCCTATGAACATTGTTCAATCAATGGATTGTGGCTCTATTAAATATGGGAGAAATATACTGATAGGACTCATGCATTAGCTAAATGTTGATTTCAAGGAGCTTACTTATTAGGGGAAGGTGAATGATTAAGATTAGGCTTCTAGAGGAGTCAAGGGACCGGGCCAGTTTTTAGGAGGAAATGGAAGATGCCTTCAAGAGCGAGGCGGGCCTTCTTTCCACCAAAGTGATTGGGTTGATTTCCCTAGGAAGGGTTCATCCAGTGCTTAATTTGAGCTAGATGTTTCCAGTGCTCAGCACCAGCACTTAATTGTCAACATCAGCACTTATGACCGTCTGCCACTTGGTGGCGATGTATGTCTGATTTAGCGAAGAGCATAACTACAGTTGTTTATTAATTTAATACTACACATTAAAATGACTACTACCTGGCACTCAAACCGTTCTTATGGCTTTGGGTGGCCTGGAATAGTTTGAATTGTCACACTTGTAGGAGTGTAATGGTTAAAACAATCAGTCAGGGTTTGTGAAGATCACTGCTCACCCGTGGGGGTTTCCAGGCACTGGGGGAGGGAGTGGCCCAATCTGGTGGGGTCAGTCGAAGAGACAGGTCTTGAGGTCCTCCATGGACTGGTGCAGTGTCGGGCTCAGTAGGAGGTGAAGAGGGAGTTCATTCCAGGAGTTGGCTGCTACGTAGGAGAGGGATCTTCCACCTGCTCTGGTTCTTTGATAGCGCGGGACGATGGCTAGGGAGAGGTCGGCTGAGCGAAGGTTTCTCTTGGGGGAGCGGAAGGAGATTTGGTCATTGAGGTATTGTGGTCTGATGTTGTGGAGGGCCTTGTAGGCATGTGTGAGCAGCTTGAACATTATCCTTCTTTCAAAAAAGGAGCCAGTGAACGTCTCGGAGGTGTTGGGTGATATGGTTGAGTCATTGGATTTCGAGGATTAGTCCAGCTGCAGCATTCTGGACGGTCTGGAGTTTGCGGAGGAGTTTTTTGCTGATTCGGGCATAGAGGGTGGTGCCGTTGTCCAGTCTGCTGGTGATGAGTGCATGTGTGACGCTTTTCCTGGAGTCAGGGGGATCCACTTGAACGACTTGCGCAGTACTCAGATGGCGTTGAAGCATGCAGAGGATACTGTGTTGATCTGGTGATTCATGGGGAGTGAAGAGGTGAGTATGATGCCTGGTTTGCATGCGTGGTCCGTTGGAGTGGGTGAGTTTTCTAGGGCAGGGCATCACCAGGTGTTGTCCCAGGTGGAGGGGGTGGTGCAGAGGATGAGAACTTCTGTTTTCTCTGAGTTGACCTTCTGACAGCTGTTGCTCATCCAGGTCGTGACAGCTTGCATCCCTTCTTGGAGGTTGCACCTTGTGGTATTGGGTTCCTTGGTGAGGGAGAGGATGAGCTGGGTGTCATCGGCATAGGAGACAATGCTTAGCCCGTGCCTTCTGATGTTGGTTGCCAAGGGGGCCATGTAGTTGTTGAAGAACTTGGGGCTGAGGGAGGATCCTTGGGGGACTCCGAATATGATCTCTGTTGGTTCTGAGAGGAAGGGCTGTAGTCATATTCTCTGTGTTCTGCCTGAGAGGAAGGACCGTATCCGTGCTAACGCTTTTCCTTGGATGCCAGCCTCATGGAGTCTAGTGACTAGTGTGCAGTGGGAGTCAGTGTTGAAGGTAGTTGTGTAGTAGTTGTGTTGGTGCTTTCATTTGGAGAGTGGTTGCAGGGGCAAGGGGTAGTGCAAGCTGCAGTGACTGCCTGAAGAGAGCGATGTCGCTTATTTTATTTGACAAATTAAGCACTGGCTGCTCATCAGAACTGAAAAAATGTAGTTAAGGTGATTGATTCAGTAAGTACCTGTGGCAGTGGCTGAATGAATCAGACAGTGAGCAGGTGAGTGAATAAGTCAAAATAGAAGAGCGGTATACGAGAAGTGAACAGCGTTAACAACACTTTCTCAAGAAGTCTCCGTTATGTCAGGGAAATCTCCCTCATTGGCTCCTCAGCCCTTCATAATCGATGAGCTGACCCAAAAGAGGCCACTCAGTGGTTTATGTGTGTGCAACTCTTTCAGGTCTTATGCGAGTGCTTGTATTTGTTGGCGTGGGGTGGAGTGGAGTGCCAGTTTCTGCGTAGAAGTGTGAGCGTAGATCTGTGCACATGTAGAGGTGGGTAAAGTTTAAGAGACCTTATATCTGTGAAAGAGCACATTACACCCAACTACAGAGCACAATGAAGATCTTCAATATTCCTTGTTGATTCCACAGCTGACAACTTGTTGGCCACAAAAACACTTGTACACAATCACAAAATGACACTAGAAGCCATATACAAAGGCTCGCACATAAACACACTTCTTATAAAATGTATGGCATGTACAGAAAAACAAAAGTGCACATTCTAACATTTGTACAGGAGCAGAACCGCATATAAGTTTGCACAATCACACAAACACAAAATCACCATACACATAAACAACAGCATGCAAACGCTTAAAACAGTCACACATATAACCGCTTACAAAAACTTATACACAGGGATAATGTTCGAGAAAGTAGACAACTTACTTTTGCTCTCACATATGTAATGCCTCACATTCACCTTCTGCCTGGTGAAGGTGTCTGTCCCTCACTCTCTCTCGCCCCCCCGCATCTCTCTATGACCCCAGACCTTGCCCAATACCTTTTGTATGGTATCTCCCTCTTCTCTACAGGACATTGAGGCTTTGTGGCAAGGTTCACCCTATACCAGGTACATACAAGGGGCCACAGGTGAACTGGGTGCCCTCACCCACCTGCACTCCTCCATTTGACATGAAACTCATGGCCTCAGCGTTCAGAGCCAGCTGCAGGCAGGTGGTGTTTCCCCAGGACGAGGACACTCGAGTCAGGAGCTGCTCAGCGCGCGCTTCGTTCTTTCTGCAGCACTCTGAGAAGACACCTACAATCAGCATAGGGAACATTACAAACGGTCAGTAATGCTGATACCTGGAAAAAATGTCATGCACGAGGAGGCAAAGATTATAGGAATATGATTGTGGACAATGCAACAACAAACCAAGCAAACACTCTCTAGAACAGTACCGGACACATCCAAAATACCCAACTCATCCCATGATCTCAGCATAACACATACTGTTGTGATATATTGTTATAGTTCTCCAAGATGCTGTTTTACAATATACATATTATGTTGGTGCTGAGTTTTTTCAAGCACAACAGCAGGCTCAGATGGTGTTACTAGGTGTGCAGCCAATGATAACCAACTCTTGCTGTAAGTGAAGGAGGGATGCTCTCACATCTCTCAATTCCTCAACAGTCCTCACATTTGAATGTTTGCAGGTAAACTTTCCCTTTATGATTCTGAAACATTCATAGTCCTGCATGTGTCCTCTGCCATTTAAGTGGCCAGAAGTCATATGAGCTCCACTATCTACCATCCGTGTACCCAGAAACCTATGAGTGTTGCTGCATACTGTCTTAACTTGTATTTGTTTGGTGCACAGCTTTCACTGGTGAGGCATCATAGCACGGTTGCCGTGTCTGGCGGATTGCAAGTTGGAACTTACACGTGTGGTGCAAGAGTGAGTGGGTGACAAGTCCTATGGGAAAGAGTTGGGTGTTGTGCAATAGGGCCAGAGATATGCTCCTAGACAGAGTGGACATTGCATTTAAGTGTAAAAAAATAATATTAATGTGTCTTAGATTGTATAAGCAAGTCAAACAGGTCTTTATTCGATTTACATCATAAAAGACAATGTATATAAAAATACAGTTCATACAGATTAGTATATAAGATAATAAATACTTTACAGTTTAAAACCAGGTTAAAAAAGTATTAAATATAAACAATGATGTAAGAAGACCCATGGTGACCTATAAGCAATACTATGTTGCAGTTAAAAACACATAAAAGCGAATAACATAGAAACTTCATTTTCCAAGATTGCGACACGGAGTGACTAGGCCCAGCTCAGGAATTCTGCTACACCAATGACGATAAGGGGAGTAGTATCAGTTTTTAGGATCCTAGTAGCTGCAATAGCAGATCTAGTACCCAGTGAGCGACAGTTCGGTGAAAGCCATTTTTTACTGGGTACCAAATACATGGGGCAGCAGAAGAATATGTGTTCGATGTTCTCTACTGCTGCCACACAGAAAGGACATTTATCACTGCCCCCCAAGGAGCAGGAAGGCGTTAGCCCCCGCACAGGTAACGAGCCAACTCGTAATTGATGGTACAATTTACGATCTTTCGGCTTGGTTATTAAGTCCCAATAGGCCTCGTATCTGGGGGCATCCTTAATAACCAAAAATTCGAAAGACATGATAGGGCCAACAACCAAAGTAGATCTCCTCTCTCCGATCCAGTGCCAGTAGATATCTTTAAGACCCTTTTTTGATGGGAAGGTAGCACTAGCTGGATCAACCCATAGCACCTCCAAGCTCAGGTTTATCAGGGGCTCTCTAAGAAAAGAGAACCAGGGTACCCGATGGGCCCCTTCAAGCCCCCTCACTTCAAGGATAGCCTCGGCAAACAAAGATAATTCGGGTGTAGTCCACAGACGACGCCAAAACGCCAGTGGTCTATACCGTGCCACATCCTCAATGGGTTTAACACCTAAGTCGAGCTGTAGGGGTATGGAAGGTGTTGATTGTGGGAGCCCAGTTGCCATTCTGAGGAACCTATTCTGTGCCACCCTCAGAGTGGATAGATCACTATAACCCCACAGTTCTGCACCATAGATAATTGCAGGGATTATCTTGGAGCCATAAATTTTGACCAGCGGGGCCAGAGGTTTAGTCAGAGATTTTGCATGCTCCTTCAATAGGGCTCCCCCAGTTGGACATGTTTCAGGGCCATAAGATCCAGTTGAGGTTTCCAGCTCATATTTTCACTTAGTGTGACACCCAAATATGTAAACACCTCCGTTTGATCCAGTATAGCTCCACTCATCGACACCTTGGCCTTCACAGCCTTGGGGCCTCGCAGAACCATGAATTTGGTCTTGCTGACATTCACCTCTAACTCATGCTTGCTGCAGAAACACTCAAAGCGGGCTAGCGCAGACTGGAGGCCCTGCCTCGTTTTAGAGATGATAAGAGTGTTGTCTGCGAACATGCGTAGCGGAATTTTCCTTCCAGCAAGGGAGGGGGCGTCAGTTGGAAAGTTGGAAAAGTACTTAGTCACCCCATTAATAAACAAAGAGAAAAGGGTGGGGGCCAACACACACCCTTGTCTAACCCCCTTGTCGATTTTAAAGCTATCAGTAGGCTCACCGGGTGCACCCCATCTTACTTTTGCATAGGTGTTTGAATGCAAATTGATGAGCAGGGCCACCTGCTCTTTAGGCATGCCCAGATCCATCAAGACTCCCCAGAGCTTATTCCTAGGCACTAAGTCAAACGCGGACCTAAGGTCCGCAAAAGCCGCAAACAGAAGGCCTCCCCCTAGGAAGACCACCTTCCAATAAAGTAACATAAATCTAAATACTTGCTCCAGGGTCCCCATATGTGGCCGAAAACCTGCCTGGAGAGGACTTAAAACATCATAATCAGAGATCTAGCTCTGGATCCTACCCAAAAGAAGGCGGGCCACAATCTTTTGTACAGCATCAATTAGGCTAATAGGTCGATAATTAGCCGTTACTGAGCGATCGCCCTTCTTATAAATTGGGAGGATTTCCGCCCCCAGCCACGAATCAGGGACTTTAGCACCCCTTGCCAGAGCATTGGCTAATAGAACAATATAAGGGACCCATAGATCCTGTTCCTGCTTAAACAGATCCGCTGGAATGCAGTCAGGGCCTGGTGCTTTACCTCCCGGGACAACCCTTAACACCGCCCTCACTTCGGAAGCAGTAAAGACCAGGGCATCGTCGAAAGAAATAGGCAGCAGTGTGGCAGAACTAGTAACATTCGCTTTAAATTGGTTACCATAGTACTCAACCCACTCCCTTGGCTCAACACAGTTTGAGGGGACTGTATCCTGTGGGCGATTGCCCCATTTAAGCTGCCGCCAAAATGTGATCATGTTGTTACTCTGACAGGCCTCCAGCAATTCCCTCCAACGAGCCTCATCCCAGTTCTTTTTGGCAATGGCCTGCGCATTTTTATAGATAGCCCTACAACTGCGGATAGAGCTCTGTACTCTCGTCTTTAAAGCTGCGTGCAGCGCCTTTTGTGATTCCCTACATGTTCTGTCGAACCAGGTAAGGGGTTTCGACCTAATTCTTCTGTGGCCAGTGCACTTAACAAATAGAGTTTTGAGGTTTAAAAAAAGATCCCTGTGTACTGTGGTAATATTGTCCAAAAGAGCCGACTCTTGCCCAGATCCACTGATTTGAGTCATTGTGTCCCTAAGCAAACTTCTAATCCTTAACATGGCCTCCTCATCTAGGGCTAGTTTAGGCCAACTAACCCTTCTTTCATTATTAGATAGAGAAACCTGGGGCAAACAGACCTCTGCCACAGAGAGCTCAGCAAAGGTGCTTTCTTTAATCGATAGAACCAGGGGATTGTGGTCACTCTCGGGTCTACTTACTACCACCATATCCAGTAAAGTGGGCCGCATTTCCAGGTTCACCAGGATATAATCAATGCGGGAGCCAGATCTACCATTATCGAAAGTCGATGCCCCCATCCTATCAGACTTCAATCTCCCATTGACTGCACGCATTCCTAGATTCAGACAGAGTCCCTTCAGAAATAGGGCTGATTGTGACCACTTCTTAATGGGTTGCAATTCTAAACCGGGAATGCCCCATAGACTATCCTCGTCCTCCATGATTATTCCATCATCCAGCCCCAAGGGTTCGAAACAGGTATTAAAGTCCCCCATTACCACCCTGTTAGTATTCACCGACAGTGAATTTAAAAGGCCCTCCAACACTAGTGCAACAGGCGAACATTTTCCACCTTGAATACCCCACATATAAACATTAACAATCACCACATTCAGCCCCGAAGACGTGGTTACTCGTATTGCCAGCAAATCAGGATTGTCCATCGGGAGCTCCTCCACTTAAACACCCACATGTTGACGTACCCAGATAGCCAAACCTCCAACTGGTCTGCCCCTGACACCTTTCACGGCTGGTCTAGAAAAATTTAAAAAGCCAGCGCGAATTAAAGGCTGAATGGCCCAGGTCTCCTGGAAGGACCAAATGTCAGAATGGTCTATAAAGCTACCCCAATCAGGCAAGCCGAGCTTCGATTCAAGGCCAGCTATATTCCAGGAAGACATCTTCAGCAAAGGTACACACCGGTCAGAGGCCTCCTTCCCACCTGCAGCCGCACTAATTACGGCAGGGCTAGTTGAGCAGGGAGCTGGACTATTATCAGTGGCCGATAACAGAGAGCTTACAGGTGAGACTAACAATTATGAATCGCCTTGGGGGGCTTTATTAGAAGATAAACCAACTGGTAACCCCTGAGCAGACCCTGCTGGCACAGCGCAACATTCATCAGAGGGGGGTTCAATTTCAGACTCAGTGAAATGCACAGATTGCAAAGTATTAAGTGCGGGATGTAATAAAGAGTTTGGTGCTAGAATCGCTATACCCAATGGGCTATCGTCAGAGTACCCCAGCTGTCAGTCACAATCATCGAAACAGGAGAAAATGTTGAATCTGTTAGAAATTTCTAGCGGGGTAAATGGAATCAGATGATCGATTCTCCTGTTCTCATGTAAATGGTCGAACCTCCCGTGAAGCGTGCCATAGCCTCTAGCTGGGACCGTATTCCACCCAAGATCGTTCCCAATAGGCAATGGTCTAGTAACATGCCCCGTGTAACTGTTATTGGATGGCATATACATGTTACACTGTGGAACAGCTAGGGCTCCAGGATAGAATGGGGGGTTCACTAGGGATCTTGGGTAGAAATATGTTAGGTCATAAGGGACTATGGCATTACTCCTGTTCCCCGAGGACCCATTCAGTATAAATCTAACAGCCTCTGGGTCCCTAAAATTTATTACAACGAGGTCACCATTTACATTTTTTTCCCTGCTGCCCAGCCAGGGGAGGCGCCTGACGTGAATGATCTCACCATTAATATGATAAGGCAGTGGTCTATTTTGTCCCAGCCAATGCATAATTTTATTTTTTAACTGGGAGTACCCCTCCCTTTTGCCAACCTCTAGGGTGGGAACTCCTGTAAGCACGACCACAAAGGGCACTGCATCAGGTGGTAATTCCACATGAGAGCCCTGTAACATATCATTCGTGGGTTGACTCAACCTTCCCCTCCCTCCCTACCGGGGATCGCTAACAGCTTGAGCAAATGACTTCACTACCTGCGCCTGAGGGAGCTGTTGTAGGGCTTGCTGAGGTGCTGAGACACTCAATTGGGTGACAACAGGGGGTTTATTTACTTTAATGTTGCCCTTATTAGAACCCTTGGGGACAGCCGAGGTAGGGACAGGGGTGAATTGGGGCTGAGCAGTCACCGACAGTGGAGGGACTGGCTTTACGGAGTTCATTGGAAGCCCCGCCCCTACAATATTACAAAACGAAGACTCAATATTCCCCAGCCGATGTTCCACCCTCTTCAGGATATCAAGTATTGGGAGCATAAAAGATCTTAGTTGGTGCTCAATGGAATCCCGGGGGGTACCAGACAGCAAGGCTTCCTCTAGTGGGGGAGTTGCTAACCTCACTTCTCTTAATAAATCGGAGACCGGGACTAGGATGCTAGTGTCTGGAACCACAGAAGCCAATGGCGCCATAACAGATGTTACTGGGGCCTTGATCATAGGAACAGCTGGAGCATTAGCTTTAAGGGATTTACCAAACTCAGAATGACTGAGCTTGGGCCTCTGGGGTGCCCTCCCCCTTCTCTTTTTTGGTGGTGGAGGGCCAAGAGCTTTGGGTGCATAAAGCGTCTTGCCCTTCCTTTTTTGTAGATCCCTGGCTGCAAGAGAAGGCCCATTAATAACATCAGGTACTGTATTGGTGATACCCGGAGACAGCACATTAGGAGAGGATACAATATTTACAGTTACAGGTGGCGGAGGAGTGTCTCTAAGGAGTATAGGGAACTTATCAAGAGACAAAGGATCTTCACTTATAATATCTGAGATAGAGTCTGGTAGAACGGGTACAGGCACCGTGTCCAGCAAGGGTCTATTCTTCAAGCTTTCGATAGAGCGGTGACGCTCAATCCTACGCTCCACCATCTCATTTTCCTTGTCCAAGTCCAATGCAGCCCTAGTAAAGTAATTCTCAAGAGTTCCTTTACTGCCCCCCGCAGATGCAGATTTATCGCTGGTTGTGGACATGGTGGAGAAGTCCTACCTTACACCAGCCTTAGGGACTCCTGTGGGCGAAAAGGGGGTGGCCCGTCCCATCCTCCACCGTCCCCGGACGGCCACAGACGGCCCGCCCTTTGCCCGGGCTTGGCCCCGGGCGCTCCCGCGTGCGCGCCCCGCGACGCGGAGAAAGCCGCCGTGATTATAGCGCCTCCGGGCACGGAAGCGGCTGGGTGGGGGGGCGTTGCCCACTCAGGGAATCCTGGGAGATGTAGTCCTGTTCTGCTCCCCCCACTCGGCGCCCGCGCGATGTTCAGGCTGCGGCGGCGGGGGAGAGCAGTGACTCGGCTCCAGGCGTCAGCGTGGGTCCCTTTGCTGGCAGGAAAACACTTCTGCACCCACTCGTGCTTGAATGCGGGACAGAACAGTGGCCACAAAACGGGTTCCAAGTGGCCGTAAGGCTCCTGATACAGGGTGCAATGTAGCTAGAAAAAAGGCTCCCGCTTACTACTGAAAGCCGCCTTGATTATAGCGCCTCCGGGTGCGGAAGCGTCTGGGTGGGGGGGCGTTGCCCACTCAGGGAATCCTGGGAGATGTAGTCCTGTTCTGCTCCCCCACTCGGCAGCCGCACGATGTTCAGGCTGCGGCGGCGGGGGGAGCAGTGACTCGGCTCCAGGCGTTAGCGCGGGTCCCTTTGCTGGCAGGAAAACACTTCTGCACCCACTCGTGCTTGAATGCGGGACAGAACAGTGGCCACAAAACGGGTTTCAAGTGGCCGTAAGGCTCCTGATACAGGGTGCAATGTAGCTAGAAAAAAGGCTCCCGCTTACTACTAAAAGCCGCCTTGATTATAGCGCCTCCGGGCGTGGAAGCGGCTGGGTGGGGGGGGGCGTTGCCCACTCAGGGAATCCTGGGAGATGTAGTCCTGTTCTGCTCCCCCCACTCGGCGGCCGCGCGATGTTCAGGCTGTGGCGGCGGGGGGAGCTGTGACTCGGCTCCAGGCGTCAGCGCGGGTCCCTTTGCTGGCAGGAAAACACTTCTGCACCCACTCGTGCTTGAATGCGGGACAGAACAGTGGCCACAAAACGGGTTCCAAGTGGCCGTAAGGCTCCTGATACAGGGTGCAATGTAGCTAGAAAAAAGGCTCCCGCTTACTACTGAAAGCCGCCTTGATTATAGCGCCTCCGGGCGTGGAAGCGGCTGGGTGGGGGGGCGTTGCCCCCTCAGGGAATCCTGGGAGATGTAGTCCTGTTCTGCTCCCCCCACTCGGCGGCCGCGCGATGTTCAGGCTGCGGCGGCAGGGGGGAGCTGTGACTCGGCTCCAGGCATCAGCGCGGGTCCCTTTGCTGGCAGGAAAACACTTCTGCACCCACTCGTGCTTGAATGCGGGACAGAACAGTGGCCACAAAACGGGTTCCAAGTGGCCGTAAGGCTCCTGATACAGGGTGCAATGTAGCTAGAAAAAAGGCTCCCGCTTACTACTGAAAGCCGCCTTGATTATAGCGCCTCCGGGTGCGGAAGCGGCTGGGTGGGGGGGCGTTGCCCACTCAGGGAATCCTGGGAGATGTAGTCCTGTTCTGCTCCCCCCACTCGGCAGCCGCTCGATGTTCAGGCTGCGGCGGCGGGGGGGAGCAGTGACTCGGCTCCAGGCGTTAGCGCGGGTCCCTTTGCTGGCAGGAAAACACTTCTGCACCCACTCGTGCTTGAATGCGGGACAGAACAGTGGCCACAAAACGGGTTCCAAGTGGCCGTAAGGCTCCTGATACAGGGTGCAATGTAGCTAGAAAAAAGGCTCCCGCTTACTACTGAAAGCCGCCTTGATTATAGCGCCTCCGGGTGCGGAAGCGGCTGGGTGGGGGGGCGTTGCCCACTCAGGGAATCCTGGGAGATGTAGTCCTGTTCTGCTCCCCCCACTCGGCGGCCGCGCGATGTTCAGGCTGCGGCGGCAGGGGGGAGCTGTGACTCGGCTCCAGGCGTCAGCGAGGGTCCCTTTGCTGGCAGGAAAACACTTCTGCACCCACTCGTGCTTGAATGCGGGACAGAACAGTGGCCACAAAACGGGTTCCAAGTGGCCGTAAGGCTCCTGATACAGGGTGCAATGTAGCTAGAAAAAAGGCTCCCCTTGTATAAGCATTATATCTTTCATGCACAACTCAGGAGGACTGGGCATTTTTTAGTTGTAGATTTAGTCTTGATGACTTGGGTCCTTTTCCTAAGGGCCATCGTATTTCCTCAGGGTAATACTGAAACTAAGGTGTGGCTTCTCCCCAGTGCAGTGTTACAACCTGATTTGGAAATTTTCCACCTAAATATAGTATAAATATAATTATGACCATAATATCACTGTCAAAATAGAATGACTGCAAAAATACTGTGCGCCAAAATAACGAAAGTAGGCAGTACTATTTTTTTCTGTTCTACCATAGTGTCAACGTTTAAAATATGGTTTACTGTAATATAGTCTTTCATGATGCTTTATTGTATTGTGTTATGTTTTCTGTTTTGTCATATATATTATTGTGAAATGCTTTTTACTTAAAAAAAATAATGTGATGTATATTTCTTTGGGTTGTTAAAGTTATGGAGGGTTGGGTCTGTAATGCTATTTTATTTATATTAATGTTAGTTAATCAATGTGTTAATCATGTTATATATTTTAATTCTTATTTGTTTAAATGTTTAACACTTTATTAAATGATGCATTGTCTATTAATTTCGGATTGTGGGGTTTATGAGGGGATCCAATGGATAGTAGTATTAAATAAAATGTATTAAATTGATAGAAATTGATTGATGTATTCATTCATTATGCACATTCTAATTAGACCTTAATCGTATATTTAATTACTTTTCACATTGAACAAAATTTGTTTATATATTTTTTAATAAAAGTATTTTTGTTAATGTGGGAAGAAAGGGTGGAATGAGTATAGCAATTTTCCAATCAACATTAACAATTAAAAATGTAAATTTAGAAAAATAGATCTTGCTTGATTTAATACTGCAGATTGATTAAGTTTGACTTTTTATGTGTGAATCTTAAGGATATTGTTTATTAGAAACATGCATTTACCAGTTTGAATCTTATTTACCAATTCAAGTATATTTTTAGAAATATAAAAAATAATTGTCTCCATTTTAAGATGCATTTTAAAAAGTTTATATATTAATTTATATATTATATTTTTATGTTATGTATTTTTTAAAACATCCTATTTATTTAAACCATTTTTTTAAAATTACAATATAAATTTTACATTAAATACATATACTTAGAAATGCTATGTGAATGTTTTGGAACAACAACATGTTTGTAGTTAATATTCTTTTGGATATATTTATAATTATATTTTTGCACAGCAATACTCTTAGGTCAGATTACAGAAAAAACACAGGAACACTCTTCAAGCATCAAAACTCAGAATTGTGGAGAATACTGTCTGATTCCCAACAGAGGAAGGAAGAATCTCACTGGGTTGATAAAGAAAGGGAGGAAAGAAGTGATGTGGTAAACAGGTGGAGAGAACAGGGAAACTCTAGGAAGTTCACTCTCTATATAGTTTACTAAAATTAAGTACACTGCAGAGAGACCTCTGAAACCCCAAATGGTACACAGAGGTAAAAGCAGATCATTCTAATTCTTCTTTTGTGGTAGTGTGGGCGAGCAGTTATACTTGTAAGAGGGTAGTGCTAAGCCTTAGTTTTACTCCAAGAGGCAAAAAATGAGACACACACTGAAGTATAAATCCGAGACCAATTTATAAAAATAATATCGATTTTCTATAATTTTTTAAACCAAGAACACATTTCTAAGGAATTTTTTGAGTTAAGATTTTTCGAAGTTAAAAAATATTTCACTTTTGTGCTTTCATACAGTTCACTATCTTGTTTAGGTTGATGTCAGGACAAGCTCTAAAGTTCAAACAGGAAAAGTTCGGGTGCACCCTGGATCCGGCAGGAGCAGAGTGCTGAGGGTCTTTGAACCTGGTGTGCAAAGATGATGCGGGCTACTTGATAGTACACTACACAGGAGGACTTACAGGTAAGTCTGATGGGGCTCCATTGAAGGAGGAGGTTGGAAAGAATTGGACCACTGAAGCACAGCTGGTTAGCCGGTGCCAGGGCCGGTGGGGGCTGGGTGCAGAGCGAACAGGTGAGCCAGGCATCATGCATCTTGAGGTCCACGCGGTCAGGAGCAGGCAACTTGGAGAGGTGATCTTCCGACAGCTGGGCCACTCCGGAATTGGGTCTCAGGTGTCTCGAGGTTTTTTGACGGGTGCTTGCTTCTGGTGCTTTGGGATTCCGGTGTGGACTCTTCTTCTTGGTATCTGCCATTTGGGATCTGGTACCCCGGTATTAGTATGCTGTGGCTCTGGTAGGCCCTGGTGTCCCCAAACTTGGTGGTGAGACAGATCCAGCCCTCCGGAGCAGATGTACCTTTTTCTTGCTTTGGTGCTGCGTTGAGGACATCAGGGAGCAGGAAGTCGACAAACCAAACTTCATGGGATTGGTGCCTACGGAGTGCAGGGGAGTAATACCTTCACTTCAAGGGAGCTTCCTGGCAATTTCTTGAAGTACTCTGGCGTTCTTGGAGTCCTCTCAGATTCAGGGTGGCACAGCAGGCAGCAATTGTCGAGTTTTTAAGGCAGCAGGCAGGGTTTGGCGCCTTTTTTCTTCTGCGGCAGGGCTTCAGTTCTCATGCAGCGGGTTTTCATTGTCCTGGTCTTTTCATGTCTATTGACACGGGGTGAAAACTAAATAATGAATTTAGGGGCTAAACAAGGAGAGACAAGTAGTAGCCAATGGGCTACCTACCTTTAGGGTGTCTACACTCTCTAAGTGACCCCTTCCTGTGGTAAGGGCACCATCCTAGCCCAGATAGGTTAATTCCTCCCATGGCAAGATGGAGGAATTGGAAAAGTAGTGTCCACATCACCTGTCGCACCTTAGGGGCAGTGCTGGCTGAATGTGGGCACACCTCCTAATCTCCTAATTTCCTGCTTGTCCTCCCACCAAAAGGAGTGCAGGAAAGGGGGACTCTAAAGTGGTGTCCTGTGTGCATTTATCAATAAATCCAACACAGGCATCAGTGAAAATGTATTAAGAGGAGATGCTTGGTACCAAACATCTTAGGGTAAAGCGAGGCCATCACGGAGCTAGGAAACTTGTGCTGACCAGTATCCAGCCTCTGTGCTCTCTATCGACTTAGATATTGTAGGGTCATATCTGTTGAGGCTGATATATCCACACATTGAGTGCTTAATTTGAGCCAGTGGTGACGGGTGCTCAGCACCGGCAATTAATTGGTTTCCGGTACTAGGTATCAGCACCAAATCGTCAACACTGCACTTATGACAGCCTGACACATCGTTGTTTATGAATACAATATACATTAAAAATTACTAATACCTGCCTCCCCAGCCATTCTTTTAGCTTTGGGGACCTGGAAAAATTTGAACTGTAACACTTGCATTCGAAAGAAATGGTTAGTACTTGTTTTGGCAGTGATGTCAGGGGTGATGGGTTGTGCAAGCCGCAGTGACCTCCTGGTCAGGGCCCTGGCACTTAATATTTTACAAATTAAGCACTGCCATGGGATATAGTGCACCCTGACAGTAGGGGCAACTTTCATGCAGTGCGTAGGGGCATGGCACACAAAACAGTGTGCTATATCGACTCTTCAGTTTCTCTGCAACAAGACACGCAGCCTGCAATGACAGTTTGAATAGTCTTGGTGAGGGGTGTCTGGGGTGGCAAAATTAGTGCTGCAGCCCTAGAGGACTCTCTTCAGTACCAATGCCCTAGGTACCAGGGGTCTCATTTACTAGGGTCTTACAGGAGTTGCTGAAGTTGTGCCAATTGTGGCACAGTTTTAGTAAAGAGATTTGGCACCGGGAACCTGGTTAGTAGGGACTCAGTGCACTTTCATTCCAAATTACATCATGCATCAGGCAAAAAGTGGGGGATAACCATGCAAAATGAGGCACTTTCCTACACTACAGTTGGTTCTGACAAAGTACGACACATAACAAACTGATTTCAGAAACCGTGGTATTTTTTAGGGATGTAAAAATCTGTCATTATATGCTAGGTCAAGAATAAGTGTTCCAAGTGGTTAGGACTTCAAAAGACTACACAGGACGCATGCACCATCGATTGTAGGTACCGCAACTTTCTGCCAGCATTGAATCTGACACCGGGCATGAAGAAAGGAGGCTTCTCATTAGTGGACTCTGATGCAACCACTGCAGGGAGAACAACTGTTGAGAAGAGATATTTTAGCAAGTTTGTCATGGGGAGGGTGAGTAAAATTTAGGGACTATTGTTTGGGACTTGATGGTTGTGCCACTCAAAATGTCAATAAGAACTATAGGACTGTGAAGATGGCACCCAGATCACAGGTAGAGGGGAGCCAGGAATAAAGAACGCCTGGATTCGAGACAGAGTATGAAAGAGAGGGATAAAAGATGAGAAGGAGAAAGAAGAAATGATGATGACACCTGGATCCTAGTCAGAGAAGGAGAGCAATGGGGTCAAATATGCCACCCAGGTTAGATGCACAGAAAGGGCGGAGAATCACAGACAACACTCTGATCACAGCCTGTGGGGAGACAAAGATGACAAAAGAAAAATAGATGAAGGCATAAAAGACAGGCAACATGTCAACACGGGAAAATGGAGTTATCTATTTTACAGCATGTACAGAGCAGACTCCCAACAGAGGAGTGAATGTATGTGGATGCCTCAGACATTAAACAGAAAGGCACATTGGGATGTGCAAAATATATCACTAAAATGTGAAGGAGTCATGTGCAGGACACCAGTTAATGGGCCAAGGCATTGAAGTAGGCACACATTTAATCAGAACAAGTACACGCTGTGTTAATTGTCTTTTGTGGATTTGTATCTCTCTTTTTATGCATTAGATAAAAACAAAAAAGCTCTCATAACCTGCTGCCCGCTCCTCAAACTGTTCAGCTAGAGCCAACATTGCTTCCAAATTGTCGGTGTCCTCCTCCTCCTTGGCAAGCTCTCTCATGATCTTGCAGCACGCTAATGCCCCCACAATGCAGTCCCGGCACTAAAACAGATCAAACACAACACAAATTTAGAAGCAGAAGACCTTTATTGTCACAATCGCTTGCCCATGAGAACATTTGCACCCACTTCCAGGAAGTACACAAATCAATAAAACATCACAAGAACACAAAGACTGAAAAACACAGAAGGTGGATCACTTATTCTGAAGTATTGGGATGGAATGACACTACCAACAAGGGTGCAAAATCATGCTGGGGACATTACCCCATCACTTATTTAGAAGGGTTCAACTGGGGTGCCAAGCTGTCATCCTTCTTTTTTACAAAGGGTTTGTGACCTAATTTACCAAGGGGCATCAAGAGAATCTGACAAAAACAACACATGCAACCCAAAGGCAGTCAATCCCCAATAATAAGAGCTGTCTTCTTGATAGACATCACATCAATAGAGATACCTACATGTCCTCCATCGAGCCCGCCAACTGGGCAGTGAAACCACACACTGCTGGGCAGCTGGTGCAACACCAATTTGGACAGTCCAAAAATATAAACAAAGGCAGTGAGGGCTCCTAACAAAAACTCACTGGTGTTACAATGACAATTAGAATTTCACTTTCCCACACTCAACTATCTGTTGACCCAGCACCCCTGAGCACAAACATGAAGAATCCAATCTTAGTGGAAAGGAGCGTGTCCAAATCTGTAGTTAAATATTTCTTGTATTTTCAATGTCTCTGATTAGGTCTTGTCATAATATAAATCTCAATGTCCAATAATTTCACATGGGAGTCTTGTCTTTCCCGTCAATCTTGATGTTTATTTATTCAATCTGATCACCAGTAGTCAACGCAGCCCAGCCAACGTGTTTTGTCCACAAGGATATCATCAGGGCTCCAGATCACAATAATAATCCTCAGCTGGCTCATTCTAGACTTCTACATCTCATATGTTCTCAATCTTGTTATCTCCACCCTTCATTGATCATTCATCAAGACCTCCTCTCCGCTTCACATCTCCTGGCAAAGTATTTCATTCAGTCTGAATGAAATACTTTTCGAGACAAACAAAGTCTTTGTTTGTATAACTGTATTTCCTTGTGGGGAAGCGTACGTTGATGTGGAAAAATGAGAAGCTATGAGAGCCTATTTTGCTGTGTAGTTTTGTAAAGTGAGGTGGATGTCTGGGGATGTTGTTACGAGTGTAGTTGTTATGACATGATTTGTGTTATAGACTTGTCAAGGGAATTTTGAATTAAAGTGATGTATGGCTAAAATTCCCATTTTGTTTTGTTTTGTTCCTTGAATGTGTAAACTTAGTGATAATAGGAAAACCCTTTGCAAATGGAAGCCGGTTGGTTCCGACCCCTGGCTGTCACATCAGTGGTGACTGTTACTCCATGCCCTACATGCATAAATGGTGCATGGTGTCATTTATAGTATTCAAATGTGGTAGGAGGGCTTCATGTCCGAGGAGGTTGCAAGACTTGCTGTCTTGAACCACTGGAAAGTAGTAGTCACAGCCTAGGTGTTGCCTCTTTTCTTTGTTTGACATGAGGTGTGGGGAGTCTCATGCCTTGACCTGTCACAACATTTCTATGACTTCTATTTGTTGTCTTTATGTGCCTGTATGGGCATTGGGGAGTTTAACAGTTTCACAGCAGGTTGCTTTGGGTGAATGTGCAAAACAGACATGCTGGAGATTGAGTGATTCTGAATGGTCGTCCCTGTTTTTTTTTACCTACATGTGGATGGCTGTTCTTTGTTTTGTTGTTTGTAAGAAAGGGAGTTGTGGTGTATCCTAAGTGCCCCAATTCTTGTATGCCTAAGCTGGTGTCCGGAATGCTGAGAGTGAATGATGCAATAAAATGTTGGTCTGTGGTCTTGAAAGCCCACAATTTGTATGTTATTGCACCTGGAACATGCTTCCATGTCCTTGTTTTTAATTCTTCTTGCTCCCAGCCATTTTTTGAAGTTTTGTCCCATTCTTTGTGACCTGGTCCTGTGAATCTGACATAAGACGTTCTGCCATATCTATTCTGGTAGCTTGTTTACCCAGACAATCTTTTATTCGATCAACACATACTGCTTTTTAGAATGGTTATTAGCAATGTTTCAACACAGGCATCAGTGCCGGAATCTGATAAGCTTCCACCATGTTCCTTTGGTCTGTGGTTTTCACGGTTCTCTGTTTTGGGCAGCTTTTTCTGTCTGAGAGTCAACTTAGTTTCCCTATTGTCTGATTTTCCTGTTTTTGCAGAGGATTGGTGCCACATGCAGCTACACTGCATCACATGATGACAACAATCTGCTGTGCTTACACTGATATGTTTAGGGTTGTGTGTTCTGATGATGGTTTCTGTTTGGAAACAGGCAATTTTTAGGTTCACCCTCACTGTTTGCCCCTTTTCTGATTCTTGGCACTGATGTAAATGCTCTGAAATGCACTGATCCGTGCTGATCAGGCCTCAGTGCACGTGCTCTGACCATTTTAATAGTATATGTTTAACACACTAGACTCAGTTACCCCTAAATTCTTGCTCAGACATCTTTGAAAACCTGGCTGTTTGATCTTTAATTTTCTCATTGAACTGTGACCCGTTGCGAATGCTCGGGCTCCAAGAGATCCCCTGGGGGATGATTTGTGCACATAACAAATCTATAATAAAAATAAAAATAACAATCATTGAATTATCTCCAATTCGAATATGTTAACCCTTTCGATGCTGATGACGAGCTGAGCTCGTCATGAATAAATGGCATCAGTGATTTTCCAGCACAGGAGGGGGAAAACGCCTAGCAGCCAAGAGGTTAACTTACTTGCAATTCCCTATTATATGGTACTGGGGTACATAGGGCCTGTAAGTTAAAGTGTCTCTAGTGGATGCAGCACTAGTTGTGCCACCAAAACTATGACAAAGCACAAGCCTGACTCCCAGCTGCCCCTGCTGGCCGGTGGGGAACCTTTAAACTGCTAACCTGACTTTGCCGTGTCAAGTCATGGCAAAGACCAAGCCTTCCTTTTTAATATTTAAAAGTCACCCCGAAAGCAGATCTACTGAGCCCTAAATGCAGAGTATGTCATGTTAAAAGGTTGCTCCCGGACTTTCATACTTTTAAGGTCTGAACTGCAAAAAGCAACATTATAATTTTTACTGTTGGATGGGTCATAGCCCCATTGGCGAGTGCAGAGCCACAGGCTGACATCTCAGCCCTGCTAACTTCTTTATGGGGCTACTAAGGTTAGAACTTCAAGGGATCAAAAGAATCATCCTATTAAACCTAATTTTGTTGTATAATTGAATGCAATCTCACTACTGGGCAAACAGAACAGTTAGTAAGTTTGCCCTTTTTGCCTAAAGGTTTTACAGTGCCTGTATACAGTTACACACAAAGGTCTGTTCTGTTTAAACAACTCCCAAGAAAGCCTACAAAGAGCCTGATGGGGCAGGACATGTTATTGCCCACCGGCAGGAAAAGCAACACAGGGTGCGATCCCAAAGAGCAAGCCGCCATTGTAGAACAAATGACAAGCACAGACGAAGAGGGGATGCTCCTTTGTTTAGGTAGACAGAAGGTGCCAGGGACAGCGAGGGGGGAAAGACTGGTTAGACATAGATTCCTGTATGTGTGCAACCCATAGATAGTAAGGAAATCAAAGTGGGGAGGAAGAGGTGGTGCTATGTGGCACCGAGGTGGGCACGTCCTCCTCTTGCGAAAAGTACCTGTAATCAGAAAGGGTCCACCTCAAAAAAGGGGGTTTAATGTGTATCCTGTTGACCTTGGAATACACACATTTGGTTAAAATACCCCTCACACACCAAAAGGGCCCTTGGTGTCATGCTTCATCATCGGGGTCTTCCCGCCCGGCTGCCGGACGGGGCAGTGCTGCGACAAGCGACTACGCTGGAGCACCTTTTTAAATTGTGGGTGCTATGTGAGTGAATGGAGTGAGTGGCAGTGGGGTCAGGAGTGATAGACAAGTGATGTTAAAAAATACCTGGCCTAGTGATACAAAAACTATTTAATAAACACTGGCTGGTATTGTTAAAAAAGTGGTGTCGGAAAGGGTAAGCGGGTTACTGGGCTTACTTTCCTGTGTGGGTCGACATGTTTCGGGGCGACATGCCCCTTCGTCAGGACCGAGGTAAGAGATCCCCCTGTCACTCACTAATGTGTCGCCACAGTGGGTCTATTTACAAAAAGGTGAAAAAAGGGATCAATGTGTATGTATATATACTTTATATTAGTCACACACTTCCCTAGCTATATAGTAAGATACTTATGTAGTATGCCTGAAAATACAAGAGCATGGTATTTCTAATGCGCTGATCCCAAGGCGCTATTTCTTAAGTACCTGTAAGAAAAAAGGGGGGGACAAACATACATATAGTAGTGGTCCTGCCTTGGGAACCCAGAGAAGGATCCATAGTTTTGCATTGTTAATCACATATACAGACGCGCGCCCCTGGAACACCTCTCCGCTCCGGTTAGCGAACGCACCCAAATTACCTGCAGTTGGACCCCTATTATACCCTTCGATCTAGTGTTGGCCCATGAGGCATCATTCCTCACCATAATAAGTATGTATTGAAAATGAGTACAGACTATCCAACCACTGCATCTACATTGTGATTATATATAGTGTGTGAGTTTTCGTGGGCCTTGGCGCTGGCCTAAAAAAGGCGGAGGGCCATAGTGGTTGAATGAGGGTGCCTGTTGGTTCCAAGGTTGGAACTGGTTGTCCATGTAGGGTGGCATTGGTGGATATTGCATGTATCCTGGATACCCTTGATAGGGTGTCCAACCTCTCCCACCAGTCATACATTAAAAAAGACTATGTGTCCAAGGATCACAACAGTGATCAAGACACAGATAATTCTGATGCCAGCTCCAACAGTTCAGGTTCCAGTAGGAACAGTAATCAGGGAGCAAGAGGTGGCGGGCGACCCTATAGAAGACTAATCCACAAGGTGGGAGAGGTTGGACACCCTATCAAGGGTATCCAGGATACATGCAATATCCACCAATGCCACTCTTCATGGACAACCAGTTCCAACCTTGGAACCAACAGGCACCCTCATTCAACCACTATGGCCCTCCGCCTTTTTTAGGCCAGCGCCAAGGCCCATGAAAGGGAAGAAACCGAAAGGGCACTCAGGTACACTGGAACCAACAACCAACAGCACCCCCAGGAGTGTCAAATCGGAGCCAGACAGCATCAACCAGTCGAGGAACCTACTGGTAAACCTATCTGAGCTTCAATTAACCGAAGCTCAAGAGAAAGTCCTATCCAAGGGCTTGGGTTTCGTCCCACCCAACAAAATGGACAAATTCAAAATCTGTCAGGAAATGAAAGAGTTCATGCGAAAACTAAAGCTACGAACATTTTTCCAGAACTCTGAGAATAGAACTGAGGACCAATCAGACACGGGACTTAAGAAAAAGTCTACATTTATGCCACTGGACTCCACAATACTGGTCGAACTCCTAGCTTTTGAAAAAGCGGTCATGGAGGATCTAGAGAAACTGCCCACAGACACAGGTACCAGATTTCAGAACATCTCCAGAATAGAGAGAATTGCATTACAAGAACTTGCCAACAACCAAGATATCGTGATAAAACCAGCCGATAAAGGCGGAGCCACAGTTATACAGACCTATGAAAACTACGATAGGGAATGTAGAAAACTGTTGGAGGACAGACGCAATTACGAAGTACTGAGGGATGACCCAACTGAAGAGGTCAGAATCAATATCCAGATAATGGTCGAGGAAGCGACAGCTTTTGACTGGATCTCCAGAAAAGAGAGCCAATTTTTGATACAGGACAACCCCATCACACCTAATTTCTATACGATACCAAAAATTCATAAAGTGGCCCCATACCCACCTGGGCGCCCTATAGTGTCTGGTATCAATTCGATCCTGGAACCTCTATCAAAGTTCGCTGACGCATTTCTCAGACCCATTGTACAAGCAACAGATACCTACTTAAAAGACACTAAAGCTGTCTTACAGCTAATGAGGGATATACAGTTTGACCCAGAACAACACCTCTTAGTAGGTTTGGATGTAGAGAGTCTCTACACTTCACACATACAGTTTCCAAAGAGAACCTTGTGTTCCTTGACCTGAACATCTACCCGGTGGAAGGGAAACTACAAACCAGTACACATTGTAAACCTACAGCTAAAAATAGCTTGCTACTTTTTGATAGCTTCCACCCTCGACACCTACGCGAGAACTTACCTTATGGGCAATTCAGACGGTTGCGACGCAATTGCAGCAACATTAGTGATTTTAAGACCCAAGCAGCAGATCTGGAGTGCAAACTACTCAACAGGAACTATCCAAAGGCCATTATCAAGAAAGGCCAAAAGCGAGCCCGCAACAACAACAGAGAGGCTCTGCTAGAAGAAACTGAGACTAAAGAGCCTGACCCGAGACCCATCTGTGTTACAACATATAACACGAACTCCAATCACATCACAAAAATTGTTAACAAGCATTGGAGAATGCTAAATTGCGGTAAATTGGATTTTCCCAAACCAATGTTCTCGCATAGAAGAGGTAAAAATCTGAAAGATATACTGGTCCACACTAGGCCGAGACACACTGAATCCAACGCCCCCACCAGACTTTCTGAAATAGGTGGCCACCACCCCTGTGGTTCGTGCACGTCTTGCCAGTACACTCAAAAAAGCCGCACCATCACTTTCTCCAACCAAACCACATGGGAACAGAGCGCCTTTGCTAATTGTAATAGTCGCAACGTGGTTTATCTAATCACTTGTCTCTGTAATAAAGAATATATAGGGATGACAAGCAGATCCGTGAAAATTCGTATGAATGAACATCGCAGCAATGTGCGCTGCAAAAAAAACACGATAAAGATGGCCACACACTATGTCACCATGGGCCACAGCATTCACGATCTAAAATGGACAGTTATAGAAGTCTTCAAAAATGACAAAAGAACGGGGGCGTGGCTTGGACGCCGAGGGAGATGGCGGCTTAGTGCGTCTCTCCTCCCGTCGCGAGCTTCTACAACCAGCTTTGGAACGCTTTTTCGGCTCTGCAGGGGAGATGTGAGCATATATTCAGGAACCGGAACACTTCCTGAATGTAAGGAGCTGCCCCGCGTGTCCACAGCTGCAGCGGATCGTGAACTGTGCCAAACGGAGCTCCGGACGCACATGGCAGCAGTGCGTGGTGAGGGGACAACGCGGAGCGAGCAGTGAACCCCGGCACAAGCGATGCAGCGAGCCTGACATGGCGAAGGGACCTGGGACAGAAGGAAAAGAGCCCACGAAGGAGCGCTCACCTGAATGGAAGGCAGAATGACCGGCCGCGTGAATACAGTAAGATCAGCCATGCCGGGGGCTTCCTCCGCCTTTACCAAGATGGCGGCCGCCACTCGGTAATGCTCTGGAACCGAGGCAAAGTGACTCTACCCATTAAATCTGCCCAAATTAGCCTGCATAAAACACCAGGGGAGCGATTCTGGCACCCACCCCTACAGTGAGGAAAATATGCGCTCATTTCTATTTTGGCCAGGTGAATCTAATGTAACTAAGATGCATGCCTGCATTATCGGCCATTAGACTGTATGAACTCACCAAACGCTCGATCAGTGCTCTGCTCTGCTCATGCTGGCTGCCAGCTGATGATGGGGGTTTGAAGCTGCTGCGCTGAATGCCTGGATTGCTTGCCACCAAACGACACTCGGCTCCCTACTATACCAGTACTGCCTCGAAGGCTGTCAAGTGCCTACAACTCGGCTCTCTTTTTATTACACAGCAACCCACATGTGGTGTACCCCTCAATGATAGTGTTGTCCTTGCAGTTAGTTTCCAAGGTCATTGTACACACACCGTGCGCCTTTGGAATATATGAATGTGGTGCCCTGTACCTAAAATTCTATCTATGACGTGCTCCCAGTGTACTGAGATCTAGCTGGCTACCCTCTTGTATGGACTTCTGTTGTATACTCTACTCCACGATATTAGCTACTCAGAAGAGGCTCTAGTAATCAGGATGGATACCAAAGACCAGGGTACCCTTAAAAGACTTAAATCAGATCACTCGAACCCGGGATCGCCAAATAAGCCAAAGAAAGTTACCCCGGACGCACTTGACATGATACTGAATAGGCTAGATGAAGTGAAGGACCTAGCCAAAGCCACTAAGGAGGAAGTGGTAGCAATCCGTCAAGACATCAGAGATACTAATGCGCGCCTAACAGAAACCGAATCCCGAATCAGCCGCCTGGAGGACATAGAGGTTGAAACCACCAAGGCTCTGAAGCACCTACACATCTCCTGTGACCAGACAACTAGACGACTGGCCGAGTTGGAAGATAGGAATAGGAGGGGGAACCTACGCATCTTTGGAATTCCGGAAGGGTCCGAGGAGTCGGAAGGTTCATGCATTCAATTTTTGGAATCATGGTTCACTAAAGCCACGAACCTGACTTTCACCAACCCTCTTGAATTCGATAGGGCGCACAGAGTACCAGGGAGAATCACTAAGACACAGAGAGGACCAAGGCCCATCGTATGTAAACCGTTACGCTACCAACATGTTGAGCAAATCCTGGCCTTCGTGAGGAAACACAATCATATTTTGTGGAAGGATACCAAGGTCTACATTTCTCAAGACTACAGTAAGGAAACCGTAGAAATAAGGAAGGCCTTCCTTGCGCTACGCCAACAACTGTCAACGAAGGGATATCAATATGGCTTTGTGGGCCCAGCAAAGTACAGGGTGACAATACGTGGTTCGTCTTCCTACTTCACGGACCCCAGGAAACTCAGACGTATGCTTGAAGACGTGGAAGAACGGGACATGGAACGCGATATGGAAACTAATAACCCAGAAAGTCAAGCAGCCTCGGCCTCGGCGTCAGGTTACAGATGACCACATCTGAGCTTTAGTGCGCTCACTAGGATATCTCTGCTATGTTAATTCCACAAAGCCCAACAAGCTTTTCAAATTGCAAGTCCACCGTTCTGTAAGGTTTCAAGTTGACGGATGCCTCGTTGCACCGAGAACTCTACGCTGCCTGAAAGGTGGCCCGAAGATCTGAACTAAGGTCCTGGAGTCTCCTCACTTTATCTCCCTAGGTTGTACCTGACGTGGCCTGTTGCTAATGATCTAAACTTTTTGATTGTAGCTGGTCTGCCCTGTTTGATTAGAATGAGGAAGATACCGGTGTAAGATGTGTTAAGTCGTGTATGAATGAATCCAAAACCCGGTGCATTGGCAGGATTGATCAGATTAGACTGGTTTCGGACTGCCCGTGCTGGGGCTCTTTGTTTAAGGAACGATTACTGGCAGGTTTTCGTTTTTGACTAGGTTCTTCACCACTGACGCATTAACCTAGATACCAATAACCATTAGGGGCCCTATGCTGAGGGTATGAAGCTATAATACCTTCCAATAGGCTGTGTGGCTATATTGTCAAATTTCTGCTCGACAGCACCACTTTGATAGATATAATGTAGGTATATTGGTTTGTTTATGAATTAACATGTGTGTTAAAATGTGCAGAAGGAGCATGTTACTATACCTAAGTTAGTTCTGCCACATCACTCCAATATTACACTGTTTGCATAATGTTGCATAATGTTTATCGGCACTCTACGTTGTGCATAGCTGTTCCAAATGTTTATACATGACTAGTTCTAGACGGGAGGGTTACTGCGGTTTTCCTCGCGTCGCCATGCTTCTGTATTACAGTTGGGGAGGGTGGGGTGGGGGGATGTGGGGTGTTGGGGGGGGTGGGTGTTATGTTCTATGGTTTACATTTTTTGTACTTTCCTTTCTCTCTCCCTCTTATTCCTTTCCTCTTCTCTTTTCCTTGCTTTTTCTTTCCCCTCTGACCTGTCTCTTTGCTCTTATCTGGACAAGCTGTATCATGCATATGTTGTATTTGTATACCGGTACCCAGACTAGCCATGCCCCATCCCTGGGCGCCCAGATGATGGACCATGGTCTCCGCCTGTTATACTCCATAGGGGGCAAAGCAATGTGTTCCTTCCATTATGCGCTGTGTAACATGTATTTCCAGGGCTCTCGTGGGGCACTCATGATACCTACACTGCTATAAATGTCAGTAACAACACTTTCCACTCCGCTCGGGACAACGTCACTTGATCGATTAAAGATTCTGTCTATGAATGTTAAAGGTTTAAATCAGCCCGTTAAAAAACAAAAGATATTAGACTATGTGCGCAGACAGAAGGGAGACATTGTACTGCTGCAAGAGACCAAACTAGTTGTTAAACAATTTTACACTCTGCGCAATAAGTTTTATTCAGAGGTTGTCGGTTCTGGTGCAGTTGGAAGAAAGAATGGTGTTCTGGTACTATTGTCAAGAAAGTCCAAGGTAGAATTACTGTCTTCCTCATCAGATGAAAAGGGTTGTTGGGTCACAGTGAAACTATCCAAAGATAATACAGAATTCTTTGTCACTAACGTTTATGCACCTAATATTAATGACTTAGAATTTTGGCGAGACTTAGCCAAACAGATTGCAACGATACCTGATACGGCGGTGCATATCCTTGGGGGTGATTTCAATCTTCCATTTGACCCGGCCTTAGACAGGGACTCAAAATGTGTATTCAAACCAAGCAGATCACATAATGCATTTGTCAAATTATGCCAACAATTTCACTTAATTGACACATGGAGAATACAAAACCCTACTGATAGGGACTATACTTTCTACTCTTCCCCTCACGATTCGTTCTCCCGCATTGATTACATATTCATTACACAAAATGGCGTTGCAAGGATAGAGGATACTTCAATTGAACCTAGGGTTCTATCAGACCACTCATGCATATCTCTATCCATCACTAACATTAAACCGTCCCCTAAACAAACGTCCTGGAGACTCAATGAGGAAATCTTGAGTAAAGAACAAAACAGAACTCAAATTCTATCAGCCATTAGGTCTTATTTGGAGATTAATGCGAAAGGGGACACTTCGGACCTAGTACGTTGGGAGGCTTTGAAAAGTACAATTAGGGGTGTGTGTATCAAAATTCGTTCAGCAATGAACAGAGATTGTAATGCAAAGCTAGAAGGGTTAGAGACGGAAATAGCCATCCTAGAGAACAAACACCAAATGACGAGAGACCGGGAGACATTTAATACCATGACCAACAAAAAATACGAATATAACAAACTAGTAAGCGAAAGGGCGGGGGTGTGGCTAGACAGAAAGCGAAGGTTCAAGCTATGTGAATCTAATAAAGCCGGCAAGAGCCTAGCGGCATATTTGAAATTTAAGGTCCAAAGGAATGCTATTAATGTTATCAAGGACTCGGCGGGAGTTACTCACTCTGATCCCCAAAAAATAACCGAAGTCTTTAAAGACTTCTATAAGGACTTATACGCCAAAAACGAATTGGTGGATGAAGACAAAATTCAAGAATATCTTCAGGAGTGTGTATTACCAAAGTTAAAGCCTGAAGAACAACTCAGTCTTAATGAGCCGATCTCGGCTACTGAGGTGGAAAAGGCAATTAGGGGACTGAAATGTGGGAAGGCACCGGGCCCGGATGGCTTTACTGCCAAATTTTACAAAACCTTTCAATCAGACTTGGTTGACCCTCTTCTGAGCCTCTTCCACGAATTTACTGAGTCGGGGGAAGTGAGGGGTACGTTAGCAGAAGCGACTATTGCAGTTCTCCCAAAGGACGGCAAAGACCCGTCGCTACCAAAAAACTATAGACCGATTTCCCTGATTAATTTGGATTGTAAATTGTTGGCCATGGTTCTATCAGCTCGCTTACAAAAGGTCCTCCCCACTCTTGTACACCCATCTCAAGCGGGCTTCCTAAAACATAGACTGTCTAGTGATAACACCAGGGTGTTAGCCCATGCCCTAGAAAAAGCAAAACTTCTGAATACTCCCACGGTAGCTGTCACGCTGGATGCAGAAAAAGCATTCGACAAGGTGGACTGGTCCTTCCTTAAGGCGGTGTTACAACATTTTAACTTAGGAGAAACATTCACTAAACTCGTAATGGCTCTGTACGCCGGCCCCACTGCAAAAGTCAGAGCAGGTGGCTCCTTCTCATCCCCTTTCTGCCTGAAACAAGGGACGAGGCAAGGTTGCCCACTATCACCATCTCTGTTCTTACTGGCAATAGAACCCTTTTTGTGGCATATTAGACATAACAAAGCAATCGCTGGTATCCCATTTGATGACTGCACTGTAAAATTGACGGCCTACGCCGATGATGTGCTGATCTTAACGGAAAAAGCCGACGAGGCTATCCCGGTGAAGTAATTCGGGGTTCCCAAGGCCTACACGCTCCGGAATTAACCCACTTACACTCAAGAACTGTTGGCACGGAAACTGTAAAATTCAAACGACAAGTTTATTAAGACCCCATGGGGTGGTGGTACACTCAAACAGCACCCTTCGGTATTGCCAGAGGTATCACACCGAACAATGGTGTGACCCCCATTTATATACAGTTTTTGGGGTAATAAAAGTTACACGACATACAGTTGAGACACACTTTTCGAGACATATATGGTCATGTTTTGGAATACTGCCAGCTCATTGGAGGGGGCACAACTCACTGGTCAGTTTGGTATACATTCCTGAAGGCTTACGGGTCAGTGGGGACTGCGCATGCGCGGCTTGACCAATACTAAAAATAGCCTGTTGCTGGGCAGACGGGAATGGTCAGTGGAACGGACGAAGGACTAAAGGTTACGTCGGCCACGAGGCCGCTCATGGTTTAAGATGGCCGCTACACCTTTCAAAATGGCGTTATCGTGTATAGCCAATTTAAAGAGAACAACGTGTAGGTTCAGCTAATCGCTAACGCGGCCGGGCCAATTACAACAGACGACCCTTTTAGCGTTTAGCTGAATCTACCTCATAATGAACATAGTCTTGATGTTCGTCCTCAATATCGATCAACATGATTTGTGTCACCTCTTTTTGCAGCATCATTTTGTCATGGGCAAGTGCTCGTCTTGATGGTAAACAGGCTGTCAAACACATGGAACATAAGGCTGGGCCACATTGGATACATAGGCATATAAAAAACATTGCTCCCACAAGTATACAGAGTATAGTCAGTAATTTCCAGCCCCAAATTGCAATCATAGACCAAAGCCATCCTGAAAGTGTCCAAGTCCCATTGTCCGGGTGGATTTCTGCAGCAATTTTGTGCAGCTTAGAAATTGCATCATACACAGATGGTGAATTATCTGGGACGTATACGCAGCAGCTACTTCCGATGATTCTACATGCCCCCCCACGATCAGCCAAAACAACATCAAGCACCATTCTATTTTGGAGGGTCACAATTCTAGAAATCTGCAGCTCTTCCGTTATATTCCCAAGAGCCATGGCGGTATCATTTGCAACGGCCTCGACAACACGTGTCAGCCGCCTGATTTTCCGGCTGTTCAGTGCAGCTCCCACGAAGGAGAATAGTCCCAGATTAAAGTCCACATACTGCTGCAGTGCAGTGTCAGTTTGGTCGATATCCTCCAGAACAACAGTTCGTTTGACTCGATTTAAAACAAAATCGTGGTACAAAGTGTAATCATTGTGGTACATTGGGGGAGCAATGAATACGGGAGGTAACACAAATGAAACATAGCAAGTGCCCAACCATCCCACTGGAAGCTGATGATACCCTTTCGTTCCACAAATGAAGTATGAGTTTCGTGATGCAACAAACGAAATGCCATTCGGGCTATCAAACGTTAGAGTAATGTTACAATCGCTTTTCCCCACCGCAATCGTGCCCTTATTCCTAATGCATAAATCAGCTTTTGTAGCAATTACATTTATCACATGAGCAGCAGATACATTGACGTTCCGTTGGTTGCTATAGACCCGTGGGGCAGAGATATTATCTGGTCTATACTCTTCCCATTCAAAGCGGGTGCCCTCAGCCCGCGGAAACCCATCCTTGTCATGATGACATATTTTATTTAAGCGAAACAGCACTCCCCCTTTTGTTGGCCATCTCAAAGTAAAAAGGAGAGTGTACCAGGCGTTGCACGACCCATTATGTGAGAATGGAAGTGGAATAAGCGGAGTGCCCCCTCTCTTTTGATGTCCAGGCAACATCCCACACACCCAACAATTGGAAGTATTGGTCATATTGTGCGTGTGGTGAAGAATCTGTATAAAACTATTATTCAAATATGTTTGTCGATGGCGCTCTTCATGAAAAGGCAAGGTGAAGTGAAAGTGTTCAGACGGTGCCGGGGTAGTCGGCAGCAAATGTTCACGTACAGGCACCACAAGTTCGACTACCCAGGCTATTACAGCTATTACCACAATTGTCAAAACGAAGAGAAAGGCACCCAATATCTTCTTATCTCGAGATGCCGTTGATGCCATAGTTCTGAAGTGTCTGTGCAAGTTCTCAGATAGCACAAGTTAATCGCAACAAAGTCACAAGTCCCAGATACACACACGTGTATACCTAAAAAAAGAAAAATGCGGTGCTGAACTCCGAGGTAGCCGTTGTTTTTTTCTCCGGGCCAAGACGGGTGTCGCTACTCTGGCAGAACTGATCCCCCCCCCTTGGAATTCCCGGTTTCCGTTTCACAAACCTGGAGCGGTAACCAACCAGTCATAAAAAAAAAACACAATGGAAAAATCTTCTTATCTTGGACGCAGATCGTAACGCTCTCTTCCAGAGACAGATTGGTCCGGGAAGGCTCCCTCTACTTCGGCCGACGTCACAGCTGGGCTCTTTTCTTTCTCCAAGATCTCTTTGTAGTCAGTCAACACAGCAGGAGTCACCAGGTCCGGAGAGACTCGTCGACAGTGCGTTGAATGGACCCACCGCTTTCTGTTGGTCACTCTGACGGCGGTTCGAGTCGCAAGTAGGACCTGCTCGGGGCCCTTCCACCTGGGCTCCAGACTGCTCGTTCTCTCAAACGTACGGACCATCACATGATCCCCAGGACGAAGATCGTGGCCTTCTCCAGTAGAGTTGTCGGGGAGCGCTTCTCGAACCTGTTGATGAATAGAGAGTAAATCATTTGTTAATCGTGCCAAATAGTCATTCATCATAATACAAGGCACATCATGTATTAGTCGCGGCTTGGGCACCCCCCAAATATTCATAGGGCGGCCAAACACCACCTCATATGGCGTAAGGCCAGTTCGTGAATGGGGTACCGATCTTAGAGATAGTAGTGCCAGCGGCAAAGCATCCGGCCACTTCAATGTTGTAGACGCCACAATTTTGGCTAGCTTGAGCTTCAACGTGGCATTATACCGCTCGACCAAACCTGCTGACTGAGGGTGGAATACAGCGTGGAATTTTTGCTGAATCCCCAATCCCTTCAGTACATACTCCACAATCTTTCCAACAAAATGGGGCCCATTATCGCTCCACAGAAATTTACAAACTCCAAAGCGAGGAAAAAACTCCTTAAGCAACACCTTAGCTGTCGTCAAAGCCGTATTGTCTTTCGTGGGGTAGGCCTCAACCCATTTGCTAAAAGCACACACCACCACTAAAACGTACTTCAGGTTGTTGCATCGCTCGAGTTGGATGTAGTCCATTTGAAGCACCTCAAAGGGTGCTGAAGGTGGAACGAACCCTCCTTTCGGAGTATGGGTCCCCTTTCCAGGATTGTGTTGCAAACATACCAGACAGGTCTGCACTACTCTCTTTGCAGTGTTAGCAATCTCAGGGTGTTCCCAAACTCGTGTTAAGAGACGAGTGATTGCAAGATCCCCGACATGGGCCAGTCCATGCATCATCTGGACCATCGCCTGTAAGTAGGCCGCAGGCAACTTCCATTTTTCCATGTCTTTGCTTCTCCAACAACCCTCGTCATCTAGTACCCCATCTACTGCCCAAGCCGCAAGTTCTGCGTCTGTAGCTGATTTTTGAATGTCCTGTATTTCTGTTCTAGCATCACTCCATCGCTCAGCCTGCGATTGTACTACATACATAGGGGAGCTAGTTCGAGACATAGCCGTTTGTCTCGCAATGCTGTCTGCAAAGGCGTTTCCTTGGCCCACTTTGTCTGTAATCTTTTTATGGGCGCTACACTTCACTATCGCTACTTTCTTAGGGCAAAGCAACGCATTCAGGAGATCACGCACTAGCTCTCCGTGCATAATGTGCTCTCCATGTGATGTCAGAAACCCGCGTTCTCTCCAGAGCAGCCCGAAGTCATGGGCCACTCCAAAAGCGTACCGACTGTCTTTGTATATGTTCACACATAATCCGGCACTCAATTCGCAGGCTCTCGTTAAAGCTATCAGCTCTGCTGCCTGAGCCGATTTTTGTGGTATCCTAGCTGTTTCTACCACAGTCTTTAGTGTCGTGATTGCATATGCTGCGGAAGTCGTACCATCTGGCAGCCTCAAACACGATCCATCCACCCACAGTTCCCCATCTACATCTGGAAGTGGCACATCTTGCAGATCGATGCGACCCTTTGTCTGTTCCTCAGTCTGAAAAACACAGTCATGATGTTTTTCTTCCTGGCCCTCCTCGACCGGATAGGGCAATAAAGTAGCAGGGTTCAAAGTGGCACATCTCTTCAGTGTTATGTGCGGCGCTAAGAGCGTTAGTTCGTATCCTGTTAAACGTGCACTCGTGAGGTATTGGGTCTTTGTTTGATTTAACAGAGCATCTACTGCATGGGGAACTAACACCAACAATTTGTGTGATAGCACTATGCTCTCACTCTGGCGTATAGCTATGGCTGTTGCTGCTACCGCTCGAAAACACCCAGGCAACCCTCGTGCTACAGGATCCAAAATGGCAGAGAAGTATGCACATGGTCTCTGTTTGTCCCCGTGTAACTGCACTAACACTGACAACGCGCACCCATCATTCTCATGCACGTACAAGGTGAAAAGTTTCGTGTAATCTGGTGTACCTAACACGGGTGCAGAACAAAGGGCCTGCCTCAATTGTTCAAAGGCTTTCTGACATTCATCTGTCCAATCAAGAGGCATTGGTGTGGTTTTAGACAGTAATGTTAACAAGGGCTTTATGATGTGTGAATAACCCATGATCCATTGTCTACAAAAAGACGTTAATCCTATGAAGGCACGCACATCTCTCTGCGTGCGGGGGACTGGTGTATCTAATATTGCTTGAATTCGATCAGATGTTAATGCACGCCCCTCCTTAGACAACAGATGACCGAGGTAGGTCACCTGGGGTCTGCAATATTGTAACTTTTTCTTAGAAACTTTGTGATTGTGTTGTGCCAAAAAGGAAAGCAACGCAAGTGTACTTTGTTCACAGAGGTCATAGGAGTCAGCGGCAAGCAGAAGGTCATCCACGTACTGGATGAGCGCAACGCCAGACTGCAATTGGAAGGAATCTAGCTGCCTTTTCAAAGCCTGGCTATAAATGCTAGGGCTTTCAGTATATCCCTGGGGAACACGACAGAATCTATACGATTTATTATTGAGCGTGAAACCGAACAGATATCTGCTATCTGGATGAACAGGGATTGAGAAGAACGCATTCTTCAAGTCAATAACGCTAAAGGTGGTGGCTGTCGGTGGAACCATGGTAAGCAAAGTCGTGATATCAGACACCACCGGATACTGGGGAATGACAATTTTATTGATCTCACGCAAATCAATGATAAATCGATAGATTTTGCCGTCGGAGTCTCTCTTAAGAATCGGTAGAATAGGGCTGTTACAAACATTATAAGGAACCTCCTCCACCACCCCTGCAGAAATCAGATCTTGCACAATATGTGTTAGTGCAATTTCACCTTCTTTGGAAATCTTATACTGTGGCACTCGTGGTAGAGGGGCTCCCTCCTGAACAGTAATGTGTATTGGTGGAATACGCATCTCTCCCACATCCGTATCTGAGGTCGCCCACAACGTGTGCGGTAGAGAGGCTAAAGCAGGGATGTCAAGAATAGCATAGAATCTATTGGGGTCAGGGTAATTGTCGTTCAGAATAACCCGCACTCCCTCTGGGGCGCAACGTATGGTGGCTCGAAAATATTTAAGCAAATCAATACCCAAAATGTTGTCAGGAGTATAGGGTGATAACAGGAATTGGCCAAAACTGAAATATTTGTCAATACACAGTGCAAGTGGCTTAGACAATGGGCTGGGGGAGGGTGTGCCATCAAACCCTACACACGTAATCATATCGCCAGACAGGGGAGCCCTTGGAACCAATCTTTTCGACAGAGCACTACGAGTAGCCCCTGTATCAACTAGAAATTGATCAGTAGAACCCAAAATACCCGCTGTTACATACGGTCCTTCCTGATCTACCGGCACTTCAACTGATTCCTTACCCCATCCCACGCAATCCTATGCATGCACATAATCCTGATGCTCCACATTCTCGCCTTCCGAAATCTGATATTGATTCCGTCTATCAAACGTATTTCGTTCATCCTGGCCACGGCCCCTCTCCTCAACATACCTTCGATCACCTCCGCCACCTCTCGCTCCTGTATAACCTCCTCTTGACCTTCCACTACCTCGACCCCGCTGACTACGCTGGTCACGAAGTACCGGACAATCATCGGCCCAATGCCCAAACTCCTTACAATAGGCACACTGATCCTCCGCAATGTCTGTACGACCATATGATGCGTTTCCTCCACCCCGTCTACCTCTATCATTCCCTCTACTCTGTGTTCCCCGAACCTGCGCCAACATCACCTTCGTTTTCAACTCCTTCGCTTTCTTCTCTACACTTTCCTTAGCCTCCACTTCCTGCCGCTCATAATACTGAGCCATAGTTAACAAAGACGCGGGGGTCACCGTGGCCCAGGAACTCTCACTCGACTTCAAACGTTTTGCAATCTCTGGTAGGAGATTGGCTACATACTTATCTACAAACAAATGCCGACCCGTATCATCGGTTAAAGATTGACCACTGTAATCATGAAACGCTTCCTCGAAGCGTGTAAAGAAATCTGAGACCGTTTCATCGGGTTTCTGCTTACACGACGTTAACATGGTCCAATCAATCTTTTTAGATGGAACAAGCGTTTTTAGTTTAACCAAGATAGCCGCCGGAAGGTCCAAAATTAACTGACAAGGTTTGCATGCTGGCTCTCTATCTAAATCTGCAGCATTTATTTCTTTCCATGTCCCCCCCAAAACCGTCTCATCATTATTTTTACGAATCTGCCTCCACATATCAGGTGGTAGAATTAATCCGAAGAACAAATCTATATCTACGAGAGTCATTACACAAGACGAAATCGCTCCTTCCACCCCCTCATAAAATGCCGCTGGATTTTTCCGAAGGTCAGGTAAAGAATTTTTCAGCGCCATAACATCTGCTCTATTCCATGGCGTATACACCCAATTATACACAAAATAACCCTTCGCATCCTTTGACAATTTATCATCATCTGTACCTTGCCCTTTTGGTGGAACATACAAAGGCGCGGCTTCCCGCATATGCATAACATGCAACGCAGAACTCTTATCTGAACCGCGGAGAGGACACTCCTTAGCCAGCTCGTTATTCTCTGATCCAGACTCCTTTTGCCTTCGCCTCCGTTCGTCTTTTAATCGCGTGGTCTCATCCCGCAACTGAATCAATTGCTTGTATAGGTCGTCAACATCTGAAAGATCAAATTCACCTTTAGCCAAATTTTCACGATACACTGACACCGCCTTAGACTCTAAAGTATCAGACAAATTACGATACGCATTTACAACTTCATCGGCCAAGCTAGACATAAAGTACATTAACTCAAGATCCGACCACCCTGACTTTTCCGTTAATAACTGTTCCTTGGTAACACAATTCTTATTAACTTTACGAGCCCAACTACGTAAATGGGCAGACCGGTCCGCTGGGAACCTGAGAGCTGATATCCCCTTCTTAGCCGGCAGATCCTGATCATCGTCCTCGGAATCCTCGAGCGGAGCCGTCGGTGAAACATACGAAGGCGGAGACCGATCTAATAAAGAAAAATCATCTATCTCATTATTAAGGACAGGATAAAGTGGTCGACGAATCGGAAATTGACCAGTCGTTTGCAATTTACGTTCCCGTTCCTCCCTCTCTTTCTTTTCCTGAGCCTCCTTCTCCTCAAGCTGTAAAGCCTTATCCCGAGCAGCCTTGCGCTGCTCTTTGTCCGCCAAGGCAACCTCACGCTTCATTCGTTCACGCGCCGCTTTCTCCCACATTCGCACACAATCAAACATATTTTGTCTAGACCTTCGTTGGAACAAACATTGCTCTACAAATTGTATTTTACTTAAATCGTAGGACCCGTGTAGAGGCCACTGCAATTCAGGATCGGCCTTAGTATATTTATGCCATAATTTACTATACATAATTGGGGGGAGGCCGAATTTGATGTACATATCCCTATTTGGTGTTCCCTCTGGGGGAGCTGGCTGCGATTCTGCTAACCTAATTGAGGTACCATCTCCAAAACAACACATTCCTCGAAGAGTGCTAAAAACAGGCATGTTCAAAAAGTATCACGAAAACGTGATATCAAATAAATTGGCACTTACACTTTTTCACACAATTGTGCCGCTCGAAAGAGAAAAAAACAGAGTTAGAGAAACATCTCTACATGCCTGCCTATGTGAAGTGCACTACACATATAATTCAAAGATCACAAATTCACAAATGTTAGCTAACTCAAATCAAAGCATAGACCCTAGGGTTTCGACAAGCGTTCAAGAACTACCTTGCCGATCACAAAACATAGGACTTCGATAAGCGTCCGAAGACTACCTTACCGAACACAATTCTTAGGACTTCAGTAAGCGTCCGAAGACTACCTTACCGAACACGATTCTTAGAACTTCAGTAAGCGTCCGAAGACTACCTTACCGAACACAATTCTTACCCAACTTCTCAAACGTCCAGGTTCCAACTGCCAAGGTCTTGCAAGCCAAATCAGCCAAACGGCACTCTCTCAGTAGCGTAGACACTTCGAAAACTCAGTCGGGGACCGGCGCCACCTGGAAGGTCAGATCGGAAGGAAAGGAAGAAACACCGTGGCAGCCAAGACTCGGGTCACTCGTGGCAGCGCGCGCCCATGGCGAGTTTCCAAGCCTTCGTCACGACCTCTCCTTCGGGCATCCGAGTCACCGATGAGTCCCTTCGTGGTCACCAATTGAAGTAATTCGGGGTTCCCAAGGCCTACACGCTCCGGAATTAACCCACTTACACTCAAGAACTGTTGGCACGGAAACTGTAAAATTCAAACGACAAGTTTATTAAGACCCCATGGGGTGGTGGTACACTCAAACAGCACCCTTCGGTATTGCCAGAGGTATCACACCGAACAATGGTGTGACCCCCATTTATATACAGTTTTTGGGGTAATAAAAGTTACACGACATACAGTTGAGACACACTTTTCGAGACATATATGGTCATGTTTTGGAATACTGCCAGCTCATTGGAGGGGGCACAACTCACTGGTCAGTTTGGTATACATTCCTGAAGGCTTACGGGTCAGTGGGGACTGCGCATGCGCGGCTTGACCAATACTAAAAATAGCCTGTTGCTGGGCAGACGGGAATGGTCAGTGGAACGGACGAAGGACTAAAGGTTACGTCGGCCACGAGGCCGCTCATGGTTTAAGATGGCCGCTACACCTTTCAAAATGGCGTTATCGTGTATAGCCAATTTAAAGAGAACAACGTGTAGGTTCAGCTAATCGCTAACGCGGCCGGGCCAATTACAACACCGGCCTTGATGGACACAATCGAGGGGTTCTCTAGAGTTTCAGGATATAAACTGAATAAGGACAAAACAGAAGTCAAATTGTTAAACAATATCGGGAGTAAAGACATTCTAGGCTCCTCTGGCCTTACCTGGCAACCGAAAGCTTTTAAATATCTGGGCTTAGACTTTGAAAGGGATCTGATTACGACTCTGAAGCTAAATGAGGACTTAACTTTAAAAAAGATATCCACATTGCTAGATAGCTGGTCACCAAAATATCTATCCTGGTGGGGTAGGGCTGAGACCCTTAAAATGATGTGCACGCCCCTAGTTAACTATCTAGCCTGCATGCTCCCTATGACTTTTTCAGAAGAATTCATCAAGAAGGTGGACAGGTTGTTCGGTGAGTTCCTGTGGCGAGGGAAAAAAGCCAGGATATCACTAAAAAAGCTGCAGTTAGCAAAAGACAAAGGCGGCCTGGGCCTGCCCTCATTCAGGAACTACCAAACAGCCTTCCTCTGTAAACAAGGGGCCCTTTGGCTAGTCGATGATACATCCTACACTCCAGTGTGGCTAAATATCGAAAAGTCGTTAATGGCGCGTGCACCCCTCTCGGCTCTCCTCACCATGGATTTGACCCACATACCTCACTCTAAATACATTCTACTAAATACTAGAAGAGCACTCCTCCGACTTGACCAATCCCATAAGACTGCTTCGGTGATCAAGAGATCTACTCTACTCTCATTATGGCACAACCCTATGCTCAGGATAGAGGGGAAGACCCTTTATTGGGAATTGTGGGCGACTAAGGGTATACATATAGTGAATGACCTCTATGAAAGTGGTAGGCCTCTACCCTTTTCGATATTGCAGGAGAGATTTGAATTGCCTCACATAGAATTTTACCAATTCCTGAAATTGAAAGCTGCTATCTCCAAGCGTCTCCTTTCTACAGAGCCACCTTGGCTGGTGAACCGCCTCCGGTTACTGTACCATGCTGGTCATTTTGTTTCTAGAGTATATAAACTGCTCCTCCCCCTGCCCAAGAAGCCACATAAGTTATCCGAAATCAAGTGGGAATCAGAGCCTAACTCCACAGGAATAGTAATCGATTGGGAGGTCATACATAACACCGCACTAACAAACAAGGTTTCCCCGATCCTATCCCAAACGAAATATATGTTGTTGAACAGAGTGTTCTGGACCCCTCAGAAACTGTTTAGATGTAATCTGAGGGACACGCCTAATTGTTGGAACTGCCAAGAAGCGCCAGGTGACTTGGCACACATGCTTTTTAACTGTACCCTATTGCGTCCATTCTGGGACAAAGTATTTTCATATATCCAACAGATATTTGGAATAACTCCTACTCAAGAATTTATATATGTCATTCTGGGCCCTCTGGAGGAACGATTGCCAGAGAATCATGACAGACAATTGCTTGATATCATGTTAACATTGGCGTGCAAGGTCATACTTTACAAGTGGAAAAATTTTGCTGAAGTCAACTTTAAAATGTGGCTGGAATGGCTTTCCTTTCTAAGAGGGGCAGACAATCCTGCGCTACAGTCAGCCACTTGGAAGCCTTCGAACAACAAACTCTGGTCATCCCTGGATGCGTCATCCTGCCACTTTGAACCCCCATGAGGCACATCTCAATGGTCAACTTGTTCCATAGAATTGTTATTGAATTTTAGTCTGATTCAAACATATATGCTTACTGTATACTTCCTAATACATGCATGCCGAACCAGGTTTGGGTAAACTGGTTATGACCGCTCTGTGGATACACCTGTCCTCTCTCTTCTCTACTCTCTTCTCTCTTTTTCCTCCTCTCCTTTTCTCTCCCATCTTTCTTCTATCTCCTCTTTGACTTGATTTGATTACTGTAAGTGTCTTGGTGCCATCATTCTGCTCATTTGTACCTTGGAAGAGTCATTGTATTGTCTTTATTTTCAGCTTTGTTCTTCAATAAAAAAGATTTGAATTAAAAAAAAAAAAAAAAAAAAAAAAAAAAGAACAACGCTGGGTGCATCGGCTTGGTACACATCATACTGGTCTAAACGATGATATACCTTGGTCCCGTATAAATGTCTGAACATTTTATGAAATAACATTTGCCTAATCAGCTGTCTTTGCCTGGGTATAAATTTGCTGCATCAAACTCTTTTATAAAACTATATGATGAGATCATATGATACATGCCCAATTAGCTGTCACCCTGTGTCTGGATTAGTATTGCAATACTAAATACCTGTATCATCAGCCTATAAGTGCCTATTCAACTGTTTCCCCAAAATAATTTTTTCCAGAAAAACCACATCTATTTCAAACCCCTACCTAGCGTAAAATCAATTTTTTACTTTTACTGGTCCACTTGACATCACATCCAGTGCATGACTTGTAACCAGGATGTGGTGCGTCCCACTTTTAACACCGAGCGCCCCATGTTGTTAACATAACCTTCACCTAGCGCAAAATAACATTTCTTTTTGATTTCACTGGGTCACCTAAAAATACACCCTGTGCATGACTTAAACTAGGATGTGATGCGTCCCACTATCAATACTGAATGTCCCATGTTGTCAACATATTCCACTTGGCACCGCGGCATTTCTGGGCATCTTGCGCATGCGCGGAGTCTCACCCTTTTATCCGCGCATGCGCATACGGACCTGCTGTTAACGCACGCGCGTCCCTGGAACACCTCTCCGCTCCCGTTAGCGGACGCACCCAAATTACTATACTTACCTTCCTAAAATCCTCAGTTTCCGGATAACTATGCCTTATACAGGAACAATATTACGGGGCACCCCCTTCCTTAAAAATCCTCTCCTTTGCTCCACTTCAAAACAACGTCGGTGACCTGTTGATATTGGCCACCGCAGCAGCCAGATCACGGCGCAATTTCTTGAGCACAGGTGCCCATAATTACCGACCCTTCGCCAATCAGACCAACCCCTATTAACCAATTAACACTACTATTTAAACACCCACCCCGGCCTCTATCCTCATTACCACGGAGGCCACGGACGGAGGAGGAAGCACAACGAGGCTGGGGGTTGAGTAAGTACGGCATAGCCGGCAGGGGAGAACCAGTAGACAGTGGCATATGGAATGCTACCTATTTAACTCTAGCATACTTACCATTAGAATACTAAGACAAAATCCTCTACATATGCCTCTCTATATATTTTTTGTTCCACCTGCAGTTGGACCCCTATTATACCCTTCGATCTAGTGCTGGCCCATGAGGCATCATTCCTCACCATAATAAGTATGTATTGAAAATGAGTACAGACTATCCAACCACTGCATCTACATTGTGATTATATATAGTGTGTGAGTTTTGTCTGTATATGTGATTAACAATGCAAAACTATGGATCCTTCTCTGGGTTCCCAAGGCAGGACCACTGCTATATGTATGTTTGTCCCCCCCTTTTTTCTTACAGGTACTTAAGAAATAGCGCCTTGGGATCCGCGCATTAGTAATACCATGCTCTTGTCTTTTCAGGCATACTACATAAGTATCTTACTATATAGCTAGGGAAGTGTGTGACTAATATAAAGTATATTTACATACACATTGATCCCTTTTTTCACCTTTTTGTAAATAGACCCACTGTGGCGACACATTAGTTAGTGACAGGGGGACCTCTTACCCCGGTCCTGACGAAGGGGCATGTCGCCCCGAAACATGTCGACCCACACAGGAAAGTAAGCCCAGTAACCCGCTTACCCTTTCCGACACCACTTTTTTAACAATACCAGCCAGTGTTTATTAACCGCATCGCTGCTGCGGTGATTTTTGCGCTGTGCTGCAAATGATCATTTTGCTGTTTGCATGACGAGCTCAGCTCGTCATCAGCACACGACACCCTTGGGTGATGACGAGCTGAGCTAGTCATCAGCATCGAAAGGGTTAAATAGTTTTTGTTTCACTAGGCCAGGTATTTTTTAACATCACTTGTCTATCACTCCTGACCCTACTGCCACTCACTCCATTCACTCACATAGCACCCACAATTTAAAAAGGTGCTCCAGCGTAGTCGCTTGTCGCAGCACTGCCCCGTCCGGCAGCCGGGCAGGAAGACCCCGATGATGAAGCATGACACCAAGGGCCCTTTTGGTGTGTGAGGGGTATTTTAACCAAATGTGTGTTTTCCAAGGTTAACAGGATACACAATAAACCCCCTTTTTTGAGGTGGACCCTTTCTAACCCATAGATAGCCACATCCCAGGGGTGGGCTACCACGCTCCACAAGCTCCACAAGCCTATAGGGTGGTTCGGCCATCATGAGAGTAGGTAGAAAACTGCATTCCGGGATAGATGGATGCCCCACTTCACAGGATCATGTAGGAGGGATCAAAGTAGCCTGTTGACTTGTCACTGCCACATGGCATGAGGGCACTTTCTGTGCATTAAAGTGGCCCAAGACCTCAGATCACATCTGGACTGCAGAGGAGAACGAAGAAGGACTGCCCTAATAACCCTGGAACTGTCAAAGAGAAGTTGCACCAAAAATTGGGCAGCACCTTCTACTCCTTGGACTAGAGAAGAGACATTGCTGCCTGTAGTGCCTGTTTCGAGGAAAAGCCATCCTTATGCCTCAGCAAAAAGAGATGAACTACAAGAGACAGCTGATTTGGCAGGGCCATAAAACCTGAGGAAGCCTGCCTGGTCGAGTTGGCAGCCCAGGTCACCGGATCAGTGCTGCTCGACAACGCGCAGCCTGGTAGTCAGAGTACAGATGCTCAGAAATAGCACCCAAGTTTGCTAGACCCTGGATAGTCATTGGAGCACAGTTTGGTACCCCAGAGGGCAATCTATCACTAAAAGAAGGTAATTGATTGGACTGTCATAGCTGGAGTCCAGCCAACCAGTAGCAACCAGTTCAGTGCTGGACTCCATCTGGACTTCAAGGGACGTCAACCTCTGTGGCCAGAATTGTCCCACTGTTTTAATGGACTGAGGGGTGACCTCAGGAAGACCCCTGTCAACCATAACGTAGCCTTAACTACAGCATCGTTGAGCATCCTCGTCCTCTTGCATCCCTTGCATCGCGACCACTCCATTGCAGTTCATGGCAAGTTGATATTGACTCTGAAACTGAACTGGAGACGGCACCTTTCTTGAGATAACTCTCCTGTTGGATCTAGTTGGTCCCCCTGGTCTGCTCCCTGCTGGAGTTTGTTGCCCAAAGTAATTCAACATTACTGCATTCAACTTTGATGCCAAGTTACTTGAAAGGTTTCTAAATGGCAAATTTGTGGAATTTACCAGTGCTGGTTTGCAGTTAAGTAAAAATCTTTGATTTATCATTTCTTTATGTAAATATATACTTCCAGACCCCTCTGGTGGATCTTTTTCCTTCAGTATCATGTTGATTTCTCGCTGATTTATTTTGGTGCAGCTAAATGCTTTTTACTTGTTACCGTCTTTAAGCCTGACCGCTCGAAGCCGCAGCTACCCAGGGTTGAGCTACGGTTTGACAAACAAGCCTGACTGAACCCAAGCCTGGACAGGAGTGTATTATGCAGGGAGGTCGCACAGCCACACCATATAACAGACCCCATTTCCTCACAGTCTGTCCAACAATTATAGCTAGCCATTGTCCAGCATATCACAGGAGTGAGGTATTGCTAGACAAATGATTAGGCAGCAAATAAGGGTCAACTGCTTCTCAGATCAGGCAAGTGTCTTTGATATAAGAACGTCTGTCAGTCGTCGTTGAAACACTGGATGGTTGTCGAGGTGCAACCATCTTGGCATCTGGTACCCCTCCTCCAGTACTACTTTACATACTACAAAATGCAGTTTGTGGATAGGCCCCTACGGTTTCGCTGGCCATATTTGGGACCTCCATATTTTGAGATACAACCTCAATGATGAAGAACTCCTTACCTCTGTCCAGAGGATTTCTGCCAACTCGCCTCGGTTCTGAAGGATGGCCCAGATAAGAAGGTCTCGGATGGGATATTCTGGATCTGGTTGGGGTTTCACAGGCGTGTGTTGACGAGTGCTCTATTGTAGATGAAAAAACACAAATGTTTCAGGTTACACCAATGGTCTTTGGGTAGGGATACACAGACTATTAGTTCTTCTCTGTATCAAGAGCCCAATTCATAGGAAGTATGGCCACAATCCAGTGACAAAGTGAGCAAGGGACCCACGTCTGGGCATACCCTGCCAACTTAGGGCGAACAAAGCAAACTGGATTCAAGCGAGCCTGGCTGATGAGGGCTGTTAGCCCGGAACTGCTTGTTTCCGGTCCAGGGAAGACATGACTTGGCAGTTTGGGCTGGACTGTTCCCATGAGGCACAGGGTCAAGACTGATTTGCATATAGCTTTGTCTGAACTGGTGTGGCGAAGTGAGCTGAAGAACGATGATGGCTTCAACCCAGATCTGTAATTGGGGGTGAGTGTCTGAAAAGTTTTAGCACTCCATCTATAATCTGCTTGTGTTTGCTGTAAACAATACATGGCATTTTGCTTTTTCCAAGGCAGCACACATGGAAAAAGCAAAAACGAGGAGAAATTGTTAATTTCTCCTCGTTTCGCCAACTTAAGACCAGGTTTTACTTGGTCTCAATTTTGGCGCTGCCTCCTATGTACGCCACCCTGGTACATAGTGGGCATCATCAAAATGAATGGGTTTAGCGGTAGATCGCCCACTGCTACACCCACTTCCCGCCCCTTTCATCTACCCGTAGCGTGAAAGGGGGCCTTATTTACAAGGCAGAGTTAAGCCACGTTAAGTGGCTTAACGCTCTCTTGTAAATAGGTGTGTTAATAAAGGGGGTTTGCCCTAATACTCCAACCGCATCTTGGCAAGTGAACACTGAAAAAACAACAAAAATGTGTCGGAATGGATAGAAAGAAGAATTAATTTTGCTTTCTATCCATTCCAGCGCATTTTTGTTGTTTGTGATGTTGTGGTGGCAATAGGGGCTTGTACATATGCCTCTATGTGTCACAGCTTAGTTAATTTATAAAATCATCTTTTCTGAAGGCATTATTTCTTTAATAAATACACTACTTACTGCACTGATTTCTAGCATTGTCAGAATGACTGCCTGCTGCCAACTAGTAGAGGTTTTAAGGAAAGAACTGGCCATGACCTGAAAAGAGTAGTTTTCATCAAGAGGATGTGGCCTAATGGCTAGAGCGATTGACCCTTGAAGCTCGGGAACCATGTTCGAGTCTCGGCAACGACGCCTAACATCCTGGGATTCTGGGCAAATCACTTAATCTCCATGTGCCTAACAAAATGAATGTGTCCGTCTGTAAATCAACCGGTGCTCATGTAAAGTGCTCTGATACCTTCCGGTCTAGTTTGCGCTATATAAAACAAAACAAAAAAAGTAACCTGGGGTATTTTTGTTCTAAAATTTATTTGAGCACTGCAAGTGAATCTTGAACATTTCCTAAATGTTCTCATTAAATTCTAATCCTTTTAATTGACATTGACCCACTCAGCTTATTAACCATTTTGTTTGCTGCAGAACATTTACCACATATGCTTTTTCAGAGGAAAGCCTTGGTGCTTGAGCTAGCTGCTAAAGGCAAGCTAAATATTGGTAACTAAATTCAGATTACTTTTTACGAACCATCTGACTTGGTAGGAACTCAGTCGTAGCTCACATTAAGTAAGCTGGGGCATTTCTGCCCCAGCTTACCAAGCTGGTCTCCTACAGCTACAATCCAATTCATCCAAAACAATACTGACAGGATAATAGCTTGATTCATGTGGAAGTCAGTCACAATCTTTAAAAGAAATTGAGGAAACTTTCTGGTTACCCAATTTGAACCCTCATAGCCAGCTGCATTATGACATTTATTGACTTAATATTCATTTAACTCTATAGTAGCTATTAAGGTGCTTGAATAAGTACAATATCCTTATTACCTATCAATTAAAAAATGTAGTATGTGTTTCATTGTTAATAACGTTTCAGCAGAATAGGTGATCTACCTGGAATATGATCTGGACTTCTGACGAGTTCTTCTGTGGTCCTTGCGATATCATTTTGGAGTAGAGGGGTTCTGTGTACCCGCCCAGTAAGCTTTTCAGAGCTCGCGCGACATGGTGGAGTTTGACTCCATCCTGATTATTTTTTTGAAGAGAAAATGCTTTCCCTTCCTCCAGAATTTTCTCCAATTTCTGAAAAAAGGGGGTGGATGACTCCATATTATTATAAAGGAAGGTCAGATTTTCCCATGTCACATAATCCCGCAGGCTGACTCCGTGATCCAGGAAAAGCTGCACGAAGTTTGGCTTATTTTCAATCAGAGCAACAGTAAGTACTGGGTACAAGTCTTCAGGCTGTAAAGATGAAACAGACAGTTGATTAAGTATTGGGCTGCCACTGGTGTTTGCATTTAGTTATATATTTATTGATTTAGAAAATTATCAGTTATGTTACACTCAGAACACTGTGTAGGTATGAATAGCATCACATGAGAGCTAAGATTATCTGGTCTTTATCGTAGGACAGCCCATGTGTATATTTATTATCTGCAGATTGAAGGGAACACAATTCACTGTGAAAGCCTGTTCTCCTATATGAAAATATGGCCAAGCGCAGCAACTGTAATGTGGAGAGCGGTAATACAGGTGGTTACAAATCAAAGCTTACAAAGTTTGGAGAAGCTATTAGTAAAATGCAAAAGTTATACAAAATAGGCAGAAACTAGCCTACCTAAAGAGGTATGGTCTATCCAGAAAGGAAACAGGAGGTAGGATAGGCATTGCAAAATCAGATGCACTGTAATGTCTCCTGTACCAGGCCTTCTTCCAGGACCATAACAGAGGTCTCCTACCTGACCAGGAGACATGCAAAGCCACCCATCACACAGCACTTGCAGGTACAGGTGAAAACTAGAAGCAGTCCCACACATGAAGATAAAGCCCCAATCTTACAAGTACAATAGCAAATTATTTCAGAGACAAATCCTCTGTCTTGAGTAGAGAGTGCACGCTTCACTATAAAATATCAGAAGGGTTGCAAGCACAAGAAGCTTTCTGTAACTCCACACCACTACATGCACTCTTCAAACAGAGACAGCAAGGTTGTTCTATCAAACCTGCAGTTCTCAAGCTTTAAAGAGTGACTTTGATCATCAGAGGCTTGTGGAAAGATAGTTAACCCAGAGCGGCTATGAATACAGTAGTAGAGGACCAACTCCACCAAAGTCAATATGAGACACTTGCGATCAGTGAGCCCAATGGTCTGATCCTGTCTACTCAACAGGAGGCACTCGAACGGAGGACTTCCCGTGGCGTGACAGGACCATGAGCCACCTGTAGTATTCCATCTACTTGGGGTAGGGTGTTAAAATATCGATAACAAAAATATAGCTGACATAAATATCGTTGCAAAAATATCGTTTACAAAAATATCGACACCCTATACTTAAACAGGTAAGTACATAAATATCGACTCCAAAATATCGTTGTAATTAATATAGATGTAAAAAATATCGACTTTTTAAAATAATTAAAATTACATTAAATAATAAATAAATATAAGTACTATTAACAAAATACATTACATTACTTTTATTTTTTAACTATTTCAAACAAATTTACTACACTTTTTAATTATAAACTTAATAAATGTGGACATATAAATTAATTTTACACATTACTTTATATAACAACAATAATACATATATATAATTAAAATACCCCTTTACCCAAAAACCCAAAACTGACCCTGAACCCTAAAAATACCCCTTTACCCAAAAACATTTTCACTAAAAAAATCCTGTACACACACCTAAAATTAATTAAAAAATTAACATAATTAATGACATAATTATTATTCAATTAACTAATTAAAATTAATTAACTATTATTTATTACACTATTTATATTTATTTAAAACATTAATTAATCTATTATTTCATTATATTTAAAAACCCCTTTACCCAAAAACTGAAAACTGACCCTGAACCCAAAAAATACCCCTTTACCCAAAAACTAAAAACTGACCCTGAACCCTAAAAATACCCCTTTACCCAAAAACTAAAAACTGACCCTGAACCCTAAAAATACCCCTTTACCCAAAAACTGAAAACTGACCCTGAACCCAAAAAATACCCCTTTACCCAAAAACTAAAAACTGACCCTGAACCCTAAAAATACCCCTTTACCCAAAAACTGAAAACTGACCCTGAACCCTAAAAATACCCCTTTACCCAAAAACTGAAAACTGACCCTGAACCCTAAAAATACCCCTTTACCCAAAAACTGAAAACTGACCCTGAACCCTAAAAATACCCCTTTACCCAAAAACTGAAAACTGACCCTGAACCCTAAAAATACCCCTTTACCCAAAAACTGAAAACTGACCCTGAACCCTAAAAATACCCCTTTACCCAAAAACTGAAAACTGACCCTGAACCCTAAAAATACCCCTTTACCCAAAAACATTTTCACTAAAAAAATCCTGTACACACACCTAAAAATAATTAAAAAATTAACACTATTAATTACATAATTATTATTCAATTAACTAATTGAAATTAATTAACTATTATTTATTACACTATTTATATTCATTTAAAACATTAATTAATGTATTATTTAATTATATTTATATTACTTCCCACCCTACTCCCCTATAAACCCACAACCCGCTACGGAACTATTAATACTAAATTCAACTGAAAATACATTATTAAATAATAATATACTACTAAAAATAGTACTTTGACTAAAAATAATCATTAAAAACACTACATTACTTATAATTATTTAAAAAACGATATTATTGTAAACTATGTTTTTGTAAACGATATTTATTACAACTATATTAATGTTAACGATATTACTTACCTGTCTGTCGATATTTTGGTCAGACGATATTTTTGTCATCGATATTTCTTCCTGTAGATATTTTTGCGGCGATATTTATGTTAGGCGATATTTTTGCGGCGATATTCCTGCTCTGTACCCTACTTGGACTATCCCTTGAGTTCTCAGAAAGTTCTGTCTCAAAGAAGATGCTCCCAAGTATGAATCCAGTGTGAGATAGTATCATGGATCCCTTTTACTCATATTTAGGCGTATTCAATCAAAAAACTAGACATCTTCCAGGCACAGGCTGGTCCGAGGTCTCATCACAGGTGTCATTTAATGAAGTGAGACCTCCAGGAGACCACTTATCTGTTGCTTACTGCGGAATCGCTACATTCCTGAAGCTCACATATGACCCTGACTTTATATATAAGTCACAAACGGCGAACAGTTCATGCACAGGAGTCAAGGGAGGCCATCCTGGCCCCAGGGGGTGCTCAAAGCACCAGTGGGCTCCTGGAAACACCAGTTTCTATTCAGGAGGAGATCCGGAAAGGTGGTATGGCCTCTGGGGGTCCTGCAGGCTCACCTGGAAGGAAGAGCACCTCACCAAATGCAATAAAGGAAGCGGCTCACCAGCAGGTGCTTAGCTTGGTCAGTGAGTTTGGGGGGGGGGCCTTCTGATTTCTCAACAATCATGCTGGCACACAAATTCTCATAGAGCACAGCAGCCAAAAACAGTGTGCTATGCTGCATGAGTGTACCATATTTACAGAAATACGGCACTCTTCTCCCCTCTCCCTAGTGCCGGCACAGAAATGTGCTGCCGTGCACCATGCACACACCTTTGTACCATAGTGCAAGGGTGTCTCAGTGAGACTAGAATAGGTTTTGTACTGAAAGGGTACACTTCCAGTACAAAAGACTATGCTTAGACTAACTTTAAAACGTTTCCCACTTCGTACTGTGCTTTACAGTGCAGCACACATGTAACGTCGGAAATGAAAGGATAAATAAAAGCATTTCTTCTTCATAATGCTTATGTGAAATGGGCGTTGTTTTTTTATGCAAAGCCCTGTCTATTTTTTTTAGTTAATAGGGTTTTGCGTCAAAAACCATGAGTGATTGCATGGGAACGCCTATGCACCACCCATGGAACGCACACTTGGAGTTAAGTAATGCAAAGCAGCACTATACGCTTTTTTACATTACTTTCAAGGGAACGTTTGTGATGCTAACACGGCACAAAATCTAAGTAAATATACCCCATAATGTTAAAATACAAACTACGACAAGCGGAGGGCATCATAGGGGCCTAATGGACAGTGTAAAGAGAAAGTAACCTAACTTAGTAAGGGAAATAAGCAAGAGAAAAACATTATTTTGTGAAATAACCAACAATGTTTTCATTCTGAGAAAAGTCTATGGGTCGCACACTTCTGACCTCACCAGCGGGTGTAACCCTCGAACATCATGGTAAATGCAGTCTTTAGGCGTGTGCGCCTTTCGTAGCTCTGGACGTGTAACAGGCAAAGTCGCAGCACCAACTCTGAACACCGGTGTTTCGGAATTGTTGTTCCTCATCAGCAGAGTGTAGGTTTCTTCAGGGATTACTGGATAGGTCGCCAAAGTATTAACAGGTTTGGTACCCCTCGTGGCCCGAAGATGCGGTGTCCGAGCTCGTCAGCTCCAAGGTTGAAGGGAACCATATAAAGTGAAAAGTCTATGGGTCGCACACTTCTGACCTCACCAGCGGGTGTAACCCTCGAGCATCATGGTAAATGCAGTCTTTAGGCGTGTGCGCCTTTCGTAGCACTGGACGTGTAACAGGCAAAGTTGCAGCACTAACTCTGTACACCGGTGTTTCGGAATTGTTGTTCCTCATCAGCAGAGTGTAGGTTTCTTCAGGGTGTACTGGATAGGTCGCCAAAGTATTAACAGGTTTGGTACCCCTCGTGGCCCGAAGATGCGGTGTCCAAGCTCGTCAGCTCCAAGGTTCAAGGGAACCATATAAAGTGAAAAGTCTATGGGTCGCACACTTCTGACCTCACCAGCGGGTGTAACCCTCGAGCATCATGGTAAATGCAGTCTTTAGGCGTGTGCGCCTTTCGTAGCACTGGACGTGTGACAGGCAAAGTTGCAGCACCAACTCAGTACACCGGTGTTTCGGAATTGTTGTTCCTCATCAGCAGAGTGTAGGTTTCTTCAGGGATTACTGGATAGGTCGCCAAAGTATTAACAGGTTTGGTACCCCTCGTGGCGCGAAGATGCGGTGTCCGAGCTCGTCAGCTCCAAGGTTCAAGGGAACCATATAGAGTGAAAAGTCTATGGGTCGCACACTTCTGACCTCACCAGCGGGGGTAACCCTCGAGCATCAGGGTAAATGCAGTCTTTAGGCGTGTGCGCCTTTCGTAGCACTGGACGTGTGACAGGCAAAGTTGCAGCCCCGACTCTGTGCGACCCATAGACTTTTCACTGTACCAGAAAGAAGGATTTACATTTGCTAACTGAAAGAGGTTGTGCAAGAATTGTTTTTGAATCTTGAAGAACAAACTGGAGGAAATAGTAGAGATTAACATGGTTTAGCACAATAATATAGGCCAAGACGTATGCAATTGATATAAAATAGATGATTGCATATTAATGACTCAACTGAAATGGAGGAGATACCAATTGTAGATACTGGAAAAAAGGAAGAAGCCATCTTACCCATTAGTGATCCCTCAAAAAGAGAAAGGATACCAAGCGATGACACACAATTATACCTTAAGATCCAAACCCTTGAAGACATCAAAGCGCTCAACACAACTCTAGGAAAAACTCAGATCTGGCTGGCAGAAAATCATCGAAAATGGAATGCCCTCAAAACCGAATTCCTTCTAAACGCTCCTCTCGCCAAGTACCCATAATGCAAGACTGGATCAGACACCTTGCTGCACTCAACTGCCAACCTCTCATCGTTGACTCAGATAAATCGCTGGGAATTACACTGGACAGAAACCTTAGTATGCAAAAACACATCAGCAATACAACAAAAGGAGCAAACTTTCAGATACATACTTTGAGAAACCTGAAACCTTTCCTGCCAGAAAAGGACTTCAAATTTTCAGTACAAGCTCTAGTCATCCCAAGAATTGGCTACGGGAGTGTCTCTCTCTGCGGCTTGCCCAGAGCTGCAATGGCCCCTCTAAGAGCCTCAATCAACGCAGCAGTAAGAGTTATCACTGGCTCCAACAGAAGCGCCTACATATCCCCTGACCTAAAATCCCTTAATTGGCTACCTTTTGAAGCCAGAATTCCTATGAAAATAGCATGTATGACACATAAAGCCATTCACCACAACACGCTATCTGGCAGAGAAACTGACGCCCTCATGTGGGGTCAAATCCTCAAGAAGTTGTTACATCCTGGTAAGGAATTCCAGAAGACTTGGATAGGGTACAGATGATAAGTTTATTCTTCTTAGATGGTTACATAGGTTTTTCCAGCCTCGAATCCAAAGCCACCATCCCTGAAGATAATCTCATGGAATGTGGCTGGCTTGGGCAATAAGCTGGATTTACAGGAATGGACTGCCTTTGTCGATTCCGGGGATGTATGCCTGTTTCAAGAAACCTGGGCAAGGGACGAATACTCTCCCCGGGGTTTCCTGGCATTCTCCGTTCCCGCGAAATGGGGGGGCAGGGGCCGTCCCTCTGGAGGCCTCTCAACATGGGTGGTGACGCATTTGGGTTGCCAGGCGGTACGTCTCCCCTCGGCCTCTGAGGACATATTAGCGGTATTGCTTGAATGGCCAAACTCCTGCAGACTTGGTGTGATAAATGTATATTCAAGGCCGGTAAATATAACACGAGAATCTCCTACCATCGAGGAATTATCAGCTTTCCTCAGTGAAATTCCCAAGGGTACCCCATTTCTGGTAGGTGGGGACCTGAACTCACATTATGAGCCCCTAGCAGGCCTCTTGGATGGTTCCTCCATGGAAGAGGATGCAAGGTGGTCAGTTCCCTCTACAGTGGCCCCTCCACCCAGAGCTTGGATACCACTTGCCTTACAGATTACCGCCCTAACTCTCAAACATGGTGTTAGAGCATGCAATGGTCGTATCAAATCTGACATACCTAGCAAACATACTTACAACAGAGTGGGCAGGGAGTCGCGACTGGACTATGTCCTTGTACAACTTTCCTCGTGGTCGCATATCATCGACTTTAGAGTGACAGAAAGAGTAGATAGCGACCACAATGCCCTTGAACTGGACTATGCTTTCCCTGGTAAGGAGGACAGGGATCGCGACACGGTGCGGGCAAATCCTGGGCTCCTCCTCAAAAACAACAGAAGGAGAATTAGGTGGGAAAAATTACTCAGCAGTAGAGAGAAGCTCCCCACGCTTTATGCTGGAATTATTCCAATTTTGGAAAAAGTGGGTACTCTAAGTGAGGAAATCTGCAACCAGGAAACCCATAAACCACTCTATCTGGCACATGAGGATCTTATTAGGACCATGGCGGCAGATCTGTTTACCGAGGGTCAAAGCAGTGGCGGCGTGGTACGCCGCAAAACATGGTATAACGCTGCATACTGCAAGGCGAAGGGAGTTCTCCTCTCATGCATTAAGGAGGGCAAAAGTAGATTTGAGATAGAGGCCAGATGACGGGAATATAAGAAATTGATCACCCAGGCAAAGGTGGAATGGGAGCAGGATAAGTGGGAGGAACTTTCTAGTTCTCTAGCCACCAGGGACTACCGCAAGTTTTGGCGAATCGTTAATGCAGTATCCGAGTATTTAGTATCGGCTATTGTACCGAATATTGCACCAGGGGCAGGAGCACTTTCCGTCTCTCTACACACTGGAAGTTGGGGTCTCATGCAATCCATTCCTAACTATAGTCAGCCATTCTAAGGGCGACCTGTTTACAGAAAAGGAGGTGCGAGCCGCTATTGCGGGACTGTCATCAGGCAAGGCGCCTGGGTTGGATGGCCTGCCTGGTGACCTGTTTAAACAGGAGCCTGATGTATGGGCTCCCTATCTGCTGACAATATTTATTGCCGTCTTGGTGGGCATGGAGGTCCCCAGTACTTGGCTGGGGGCAGAGGTAGTTCCTATATTCAAGAAGGGCTCGCCTCTGCTCCCAGCCAACTACCATCAGCCTAATAGACGTGTCCCAGAAGCTTTTTGGTAGGCTTATATTAGACCGCCTCCAGATCTGGTTAGAGGAAACTGCTATTCTGAGCCCATATCAGGCGGGATTTAGAAGGGGGGTGTCCACAACCGATCAGATTTTCCACCTAAACCTCATCTATTGGAGGACCGCACTAATCGAAGGGGGTAGCTTATACACGGTCTTCGTGGACTTGTGAGCCACCTTCGATTTGGTGCCAAGATCCAGATTATGGGGTGTGATCTATGAGATGGGGGTTCCAGTCGAGATTCTTGCTATTCTGATGAGATTGCACCAGAATAATGTTGCACGTGTCAGGTGTGGCAGAAATGGTAAATTAAAAGAAAGATACCCAGTTGGCAGAGGGGTGAGACAGGGCTGTGTGCTTGCACCGACCCTGTTCTGCCTCTTTGTCAATGGAGTAATCGCCCACCTGAACAGGATTGATGATACCGATGCTCCTAAATTGAATGGCAGTAGGGTGCCCACCATTTTGTTTGCGGACGACACCCTGCTGCTGTCTAAAACCCCCATGGGAATTCAGCGGATACTTGACGTTTTTTTAATATTCTGCATGGAGAGGGGCTTAGAGATCAATGCCCTCAAAACAAAATATATGATCCTAAACCCCATCCCTTGAACACGTCCTAATCCCTTGCTTGGTTCATCGCAATTAGAGAGGGTCTCCACATTTGAATATTTAGGAGTAACCTTAAATGAGAACATGACATGGGGGACACATCAGATTAAGGCAAATATGAAATTGGTGCAGATAGTGGGGGGGCATCTCAAGGATGATGAACAAATCAACCTATCGTCCACTTGGCCCTGTCATTCAAATTTACAAATCTCAGGCACGGGGGCTGTTACCTATGGGGCTGAATTGTGTGGTCACACTTCTGCCCAAAACATGATGATAACGGAGAATAAATTCATCAGACAGTTGGTTGCTCTCCCATCAAGCACTCCATTACTCCCTCTGAGACTAGATCTGGGAGTTAGACCAATCGTAGAAGAAATGGGTCTTATACCTTTAACTTTCTGGCGAAGACTATGGAGCAGCCAAGAACTCACTGTCTATAGGACTGAACTTTAGGAGTTTTTAACCCTACCAAAAGCCACTCACATTCCATGGCTAAACTATATAAAAAGGTCATGCGAGAGTTTGGGCCTCTCAGAACTGTGGACTGACCCAGCAAACGCATCTACCAGGATACCAAGCAAAGTTCTATCAAAAGCTTACTACGATCTAAAGCTTACTATTGCTTTGGATAGCAAGCGTGAGGGTTCCCCGATGAACCTATTCACTCAAAGTAAAGACTGCTATTTCCTGGAAAGTGTATTGGATGGTATGACCCCGGTGCTTTCTAGGAAGTTATTTCTTCAGTGGAGATATGGCACATTACCTTTTAGGTCTTTAACCAGCACTTGGTCTTCGCCACCAACTACGGAGCAATGCCCGGCATGTGCATATCCCCAAGAAAATGACTTACATGTCGTTCTATTCTGCAAAGCCTATCAAAGCATCAGAAAATATTGGCTCGTCCCCCTGCTCAAAAACTTGGGTTTCAGACAGTTCCTCCCTGTGTATTGAATCTTAAAGACTGATTTGTCACCTCCAATTGTTTTTGCACTGGCAAATATCTCACAGCAATGTGGTTCATTTGCACCCGCATCTTGAGGGCAGAAGCGGACTCATAATAATTTTACCTTCTAATGATTTTTAGCTTCTTGTTGATGAATTGTTTTAAATATTGCCAGTCGAACCTTTTAATTAATGCTCTATTTGTACAAAGTATAATGACTGTGATTATTTGTATATCTTTGATGATCTAACTGATCGAAATAAAGATTGAATTGGATTGTAATCAAAGCACCACCAGGATCATCCTCTCTGCTGCTCAGCCCAGGATCCAACTGACAGTCCACTCACAGCATACCAAACATTCCAATGACATCACATTCACACTAACATTCCACTCACACTGGCTGAACAGCAGAGGCAGAGAAACAGGGAAGATGTAAGGTAGAAACCTTAGATATAACACACCTTCCCTCTTTATAAAATGAACAAAGAGAAAGCAAATGTAAATAGCAATGGTACAGGAACATCACAGAATATTCAAAAAGAAATTGCCGTAGAAATTTGTGAATGCACACAAGTATGAAAACATACTAAAAATAAGCATGGTAGAGTGGAGCTCGCCCCGGTGCTCGACGGGGATCGTCAGAGGGACAACGGCTGTGTGACTTCGCTGCGCGAGGACCCTGCTGTGTGATCGTGGTGGTGCTTGGACTTGCGATGGTGGCCTCTCATGTGGTGCGGACCCCGGCCCCGTGGCCAGTTGACGACAATGCTTAGAATCGGAACCAGGTCTACTGTCTCTCCTCTCTGGCTGGACGGCCCTGGATAGAACTTTCCTCTGTATACCTGGCTCTTAGAGTGGCCCTGGTGGCATCGCCGGGCCTGGATGATCTACCCGGCCCCGCGCAACCGTCATCTTGTCTTCACGGCGACGGTGACGCAGCTCTCCTTCAGTGTCGCTTGAGGTCGTCTCTTACACCTCTGCTTCTGCACAGCTCTCCCTTCCTGCGGGACGCGCTGGCCGGGGTTCCCTAGCGGGGGTCCCTGTTGAAATCTTGGCTGGGCACCGAACGGCTCTCTGTGACTAGACTGACCCGCCATTTTGTCATCTGTGGCGCAGGTCCCCTATCTGGCCGGGAGGGCCGAGTCTACTGCAGGAGGCCGAAGCCAGTGTTCCTGTTCCAGCCGAGTGCATCAGCGTACGGGACACGAATGTCTGGGAAGAAAGGATTGAGAAAGGGGGATCGCACCCTGCCGGACATGCTTAGCAGGGCCCAGCAACAGCGAGACAGGGCACAACCGTCTCCGGGCTCTTCCCGGGCCGCTGTGGACCCAACCGGGGGTGAGCCCCCTGTCACGAGGTCCTTCATGGAGGAACTGTTCAGCTCGCTTAAAGCAGACTTCCAGACGCTGAAGCAGGAGGTGGCCAGTGAAGTACGCGAGGTCCGCAGGGAGGTGGAGGGCCTTGGTGAGCGGATGGAGACGGTGGAGGCGGCGGCCCAACGTCGGGACGACGAGATTGTCCATCTGCAACAGTACGTTTTCCGTCTCAGGGAGCAACATGTTGAACTCCAAGCCCATAACGAGGACCTGGAGAACAGGTCGAGGAGGAACAATATACGGGTACGGGGTGTGCCGTCTGCAGATGAGGGGACAGACCTGGTGGGCTACTTGCAGGACTTGTTCCGGGAGATTCTGGGAGAGGTTGCGGACTTCCCGATCCACATCGACAGGGCCCACAGAGTCGGCCGACAGCGACAGTCGGCGGCACCTCCGCCAGACATCTTGGCCTACCTCCCTGACTTTCCGGTGAAGGAGCGCATCATGTCCGAGGCCCAGAGGAAACAACCATTGACGTTCCGAGAGCGACCTGTGGCGCTGTATCAGGACCTGTCTGCCATCACGCTGCAGAAGCGCAGGTCCTTCAAGATTGCAACCGATTTCCTGCGCGAGCACGAGACACCGTACTCCTGGGGGCATCCCTTTCGTCTGATATTCCATTGGAACGGGGTACTGCACCAGCTGCGCTCCTGGCAGGATGTTTGCGGCGTCTTGGGGCTCACGGCTACTGAAGAGGATGGAGCAACACCGACCTGGAGGCGCTCGGATAGAGGGGGACGACGGCGGTCGACGAGAAGGAGATCGGCGGCGAGCGCTGGGCGGCCTGACTCGCCCACCATCAGAGCGGACATGGCCAGCGCCCTGAGAGAAGCGGCCAGGGACTCGGCCGCCTCGAACGGTGTCGCCTTGACGACCTAGACTCACTCCGGGGGGAGATGGACATAGCTTCTTCGGTGCCAGGTTTGGGGGCCGGAGGGAGGGCCGGGGGGGAGCGGGGGAAGCGAGTGGCCGGACGTCCACTTTTGGTACTTTCTGCAGACTTGTCCGTTTTGGGACTTGACTGGGACAATGGGTTGTTTGTGTTTGAGTTGGAATTTGGCTAGTTGCCATTGGTTCGTTTGGGGTGGGGTCGGGAGTTTTTCAGGGGTTGGGAAGGAACCGTCTGATATTTCCTGTGTTAATGCTTGGTCCTATCTTGCCTGTCGTGCGCTGCTGCCCTGCGCCCCTCCCCCGCCAGCTGCCTGCCCACGACATAGCGTCTCCGGACTCTGGGAGATATGTCGTCCCTGAAGGTGGTGACCCTTAATGTTAAGGGTCTGAACAACCCTGTAAAGCGTAGGGCGATTTTGTCTCTGCTGGAGGGGACACAAGCTGATATATGCCTCCTGCAAGAAACCCACTTGTTGTCCCGTGACTGTCACAGAATGCGCTCTGCCAGGTTCCCCACCCAGTTCTTCTCCTCTGCTGCGTCCAAGACTGCGGGGGTTGCTATTCTGCTGGCGAGCTCTTTCAAGGGGGAGGTGTTGTATAAATTTGCTGAACAGAAAGGGAGGCTTTTAGCATACCGCCTCCGCCTGGGGGGCACGTCGTTTACTATTGGCTCCTTATATAGCCCGAATGATCATCAAGAACGCTTTTTAGATTCGGTGCTGGCGGATGTAACTGCTTCCCCCGATCGTCATGTTATCCTGGGGGGTGACTTAAATATAGTCTTCGATTCTGCATTAGATAGGTCAGCGCAGCGATTCCCGCAGACTGGGGAGCTTTCCCAGGCCGGGAAGGCCCGAATCACCGACATAGATCTGCATGACCTTTGGCGCACCCTCCACCCTACAGATAGGGATTACTCCTATTACTCACATGCCCACCGGACCTACGCACGGTTGGACTACTTTTTGGTTAGTGGACCGATGCGTGCCGCTGCCACGGCGGCGGACATTGGGGTCCTGACACTGTCTGATCATGCGCCGGTCGTGGGTACGCTTACGTGGCCGGCGACCTCCCCCTCTCGGGGGTGTGGCGCCTTAGGGACACCCTTCTGCACAAAAAACAGTTGTAAAACATATTGAGGAGGCAATACGGGAATACCAGGCACACAACAGTAACTCAGACACCTCATTGGCGACACAGTGGGCGGCACTGAAGGCGGTCCTCAGGGGGGAATTCATCTCCATCTCCTCGGCAGAAAACAGGGAGCGACAGGGGAAGAGGGAGGAGCTGACTTCCCAGGTCCGGGAGCTAGAACAGGTCCACCGCCGTACGGGTGCCCCAAGGGTTTGGAGGCAGTTGAAGGCTGCCAGGAAGCTCCTTTCGGCGCTGGACATGGACAGGGCGGAATACGCAGCGTTACGTCTGAAACATGCATTCTACACAGGGGGGGATAGATGTGGCAAACTCTTGGCACACAGGCTCCGTGTCGCGCAACAGCGCAACGTGGTGAAGGAACTCCTGGGTACGGACGGGGTGGCTGTTTCTGGTGATGCGGCGGTGGCGGAAACCTTTTGTAGTTTCTATGAGGCGCTGTACACCGGGGAGCCCCCCTCGTCGTGGGAAGCCGTGGAATATCTGGAATCTGTGACCCTTCCGGCACTGGACCCCGCTCAGGCGGAATATCTTGAGCGCGATATCCACGTTGAGGAGGTGATTTCCGCGATAGCTAGACTTAAGCACGGGAAAGCCCCGGGCCCGGACGGTTACACGTCCCTGTTTTACAAAACCTTTTGCCCGGTTGTGGCCCCTATCCTCGCCCGGCTGTTTAACTCTTTCTCCGAACCAGGAGCCATCCCACCGGATCTCCTGAGAGCGACAGTCTCAGTGATCCCGAAGCCTGGGAAGGATCGGGCCTTATGTGGCTCATATAGGCCCATCTCGCTCCTGAATGTCGACCTCAAGTTGTACACGGGGATTCTGGCATCCAGGCTGGCCCTGCACCTCCCGGGTCTGGTTGAGGCCGACCAGGCTGGCTTTGTGCCCGGCAGACAAACTGTCGACAATACTAAGCGAGTGACGCACATTCTGGAGAAGGCTTTGCGGATCCCAGGCGAGCGGATGCTGCTGGCGGTGGATGCCGAGAAAGCCTTCGACAGGGTTCACTGGCCTTACCTCGAGCAGGTGCTCAAGAAACTGGGCATCGGTGATAAATTCTGCTCGATGGTTTTCAATTGTTACAGGTACCCTTCGGCGACGGTGAGAGTCAATGGGTGCAGCTCCCGTAGTTTTGCAATCGAGCGCGGCACTAGGCAGGGGTGCCCGCTTTCCCCACTCCTCTTTGCTCTTTACATGGAGCCATTTGCCCAGAGGATCTGCCAAAACCCGGATGCAATCGGGATCAAGATGGGGCAGTATGTTCACACGGTCAGCCTTTATGCGGATGATGTCCTGCTGACCCTGGACGATCCCAGGAGGTCCCTTCCCGCTTGCATCCGCGAGTTGGACGCTTTTTCACGAGTGGCCGGTTTCAAAATGAACATGGGCAAGTCGGTGGCTCTAGATGTGTCTCTGGCTGCGGATACTAGACGGGACCTTCAGCGGCTCTTTCCCATGCAGTGGTCATCATCCCTGGTGCCATACCTGGGGATTCTGCTGGCGCCGACGTTACCAGAGATGGTAACGGCTAATTACACCTCTCTCGGTAGGAAGATCAAGGAGGAGCTTGGCCGCTGGGGCAAGAGCCTGTTGTCTTGGCTTGGCAGGATTGCTGCGGTCAAGATGACGGTTCTGCCCCAGATCCTATACCTTTTCCGAGCCTTGCCGCTCCAGCCTCCAGTGGGTTGGATCAGGCAGACGCAAGCTGACATCGCACGCTTTGTCTGGCAAGGCCGCAAGCCGCGGATGAAGAGGGTTCTCTCCACGCTGGCCCCGGAGGCGGGGGGCCTTGGTATTCCGGACCTCCGGAAATACTTTCAGGCGGCGCAGCTGCGCTACCTTGTGGAGTGGAGCAGGTGGGAATCCGATAAGCACTGGCTTTTTCAGGACCAGGCGGTGGCAGGGCGTACCCTCCAGGAAGTTCCATTCTTGCGCCCAGTTCACCGCCCCCCCAACCTCTATGCTTCCTTTGTCACGCGGGTTCCCTTGAGGGTGTGGGACACAGTTTGCGAGGTTCGGGAACTTACCACGTTCCCCTCGCCATTTACGCCCATAGTGGGTAATCCGGATTTCTCCCCAGGGACGGAGCCGGGCGCTTTCTCTCATTGGAGGGCGGCGGGCTGCCGAGCGCTTTTTTCAGATTTATGGGTCGGAGGGAGTGGTCCCCTTTCAGCACCTTCAGCAGGAGTTCCACCTGCCGGAGTCGGATAGACTGCAATATATGCAGGTCCGGCACTGGGCGCTTCAACCCCAGGTGCGGGACACCGCTGATCGTCAGATAACACCATATGAGCGGTGGTTGGTGACCCGCGCCTCCGATGCTAAACTGATCACTGATCTCTACAAGTTCTTACAGCCCCCTCCGTTTCACTATTATAATCCAGGCAGGGAACGATGGCACAGGGAATTGGGTAGGACACTTAGCCATAAGGAGTGGGACCAGATTGCACACCGTGCGAGACACTCAGCACATCACGCTGGCCTCACTGAGACATTCACCAAGGTGTCCACATACTGGTATTACACCCCAGAGAGACTGCACGAGATGAACAGGCATATCGAGAAGGAGTGCTGGAGAGGTTGTGGTCAGGTGGGGACCCTTTCACATATTCTTTGGGATTGTCCCTTGTTGGCCGCTTATTGGAAGGAGGTTCTTGATGAGGTTGATAAGCATTTTGAAATTGAATTGCCGCGCTTTCCGGCGTATGTATTGCTGGGCCTTCCTAATGGCCTTATGTATCCGCTGAAGTCCCGCAGGGGCAGGCAAATCGCGATAGCGCTGGGCTCAGCGGTTCAGAACATTCTAATCCACTGGCGCACCACCACGGTCCCCTCCATCACTGGCTGGTTGCACAGGCTCTGGCATGTGCTGGGTATGGAAAAATTGTCACTCACGGTAGCGGGGGAGATAGACCAATTTGATGAGCTGTGGCAACCCTTTCGTGTGCTTTTGACTACGGAATTTAGGGAACTCACCTGTCCAAGGTACCTCAGGCTCCTAAGGTTGACGCCACCGGCGATTCCAGCAGACTAGGAGGGGTAGCGGGGCTGGGTTCGGGGGGTGGGGGGGTACGGTAGGGGGGCAGAGAGTGTTATTAGCGGTACATTGGACGGGGGTGGGGGGAGTTGGGTTGAGTTGGGGGGTTTGGGGGGGTTCTAGGGGATGGTGGGTTGGGTTTCTTTGTATTATTGCTTACTATTCTTTGCTCAGACTGATGGTGTTGACCATGCTCAGATTGGAGGTATTGCTTATATTTAGCTGTTTTCATTTGCTGTTGTTTCCTCTTCCACAGCGGACTAGTCCACCGTCGCACCCATAGTGTCATGCTCATTTCTTTCGCTTAAATGTATGTAACCCTGACCTCCTATTCCCTCTCCCTATGTTTTTGTCTTAATAAAATGCTTTAAACCTAAAAATAAGCAAGGTAAAATGTGATGTAAACATAAGCAATAAAAGAAAAGAAAACATGTAATAAAGTACAAAGTGAGAACAGTATGACAAATTTTACAGCACGAAAGGAATACAAATTTTACAGCACAAAAAGAATACAAAAAGAGAAAAACTGAAGTAAGAAGTTTCAAAAGGAAGAAATAGTAAAAGAACAGAAAAGCAAACTAAGAAAATGTAAATAAGCAAGAAGTAAAAATACCACGAAGACGAACAAAGAAGTACTGCACGAGTGTGACCATCACAACTACACCAACTGGCCAGGCTAGCGAGAAGTAAGGAATCACTGAACACAGCAACAGGAAGAAGGAAACAAGGAAGAAATGAAAGTAAAGAAAGAAAACAGGTGGGGTACACCTAACACATCAACCAAAAGGAAGACATGTAGAAAAGGTCTGCAATCTGCGTAAACTGTACCACACCGAAGATGAGAGTACAGTCACTCCTAAAATTAGACCACAAGTGAAAAATGCAGGGAAAGTGTGATCTGGGAAACTGAACTAGACAGCAAAGAAAATTCAGTAACACCTCAAATTAGACCACATAAGTAAACCTGCGTACAATTTAATAATGAACAGTAAATATCAAGTGCTCAGGTAAAGAATCAGAGGAACAAAAAAATGCTCCAGGAAAATGCGATCTGGGTAAACTGAACTACACTGCAAAGAAGTTCAGTCACGCCTCCAGTTAGACCACGTATGAAACTGCAGGAAAATACGATCTGGGTAAACTGAACTACACTGCAAAGACATTCAGTCACGCCTCAAGTTAGACCATGTATGAAAACCTGCGCACTAAATGAAAAATGCACTGTAAGTATCATCATGAAAACATCAGAGGTACAAGAAAGAAATGCTCCAGGAAAAGTGCGATCTGGGTGAACTGAACTACACAGCAAAGAAAATTCAGTCACATCTCAAGTTAGACCACATACAAAACCTGTGCACAATATAATAAAGGCACTGTAAGTAAAAATCATGTACAGAACCAAGGAAAAAGGAGAAATGCACCACATCAAAATACAGAATAGAAAATTTAGAAAACCTGCATGCCAAGCAAAATACATTAACAAATGCTTCAGAATAAAATGACAGTACTACAGTAAAGTAAGAAGTGCGTAAACACATTGTATAATTGTAATAGTGTTAAAAAGCATAAGAGAAAATGTAGTAAATATGAGCTAAAAATGAGAGTGAAATAAGTTGAAAATGATCCAGCATAATGTACATTTTAGGTAAGATGAATAAAATAATAAGATAATACAAATAAAGTTGTCACCGTTGTCATGGCGTGCAGCTGATGAATTAAAGGTAAATGGAACAGTACCTTGTGAAATAAGACGTTTGCAGAAACATTTGATGCAAGAAAACACTGGAGGTGTTGAATTTACACGTCTAGAAACAAGTGGACTTATCTTCCTTGAAGTGACACAAGTAGACTTTATTTCCTTGAAGAAGTGCAGTCATGTTGCTTGACCGCTAGGTGGCACTGTTGCACAGCCAATAAAATACCAAAACTTAACTCTGTCATCGTGACAAAAGAATTGTATGTCGTGGTGCCCAAGACCCGTGCAACAGAGTGAACAAAATGCTCCTCCTCAGTAAAGATGCGGCAGTATCCACAACATTTAACAGCAGGGAGGACGGAAACAAAGGTACGCTGCAGTGGGCATCAGGTAACAAAGGCAGGCATGTAGTGGAAAGCATCGCACCAGGCCACAGAAACAGTAAAGTTGTAAGTAGCAGGTTGGAGACGGATGTCCCAAGAAGCAGGAGGGACTTCCACAACAGGCAGGTAGCAGACAGTTCAACTTTAGTAGGAAGTAGTAAATAGAAGCAGGTAGCAGGAAGCAAATGTCTTGTTTGAAGCAGGCAGTAGGACTTCGGCAGGAAGAAGCAGGTAACAGGAAATCTACACCTTGTCCATGGGCTGTCCGGTGAAATATGGACACTGGTGGGGCGGGAGGGTGTAAAATCCTTAAGTAGGTTCGTTTTGAGTAAAATCTTGAATAAAAGTACCTTTAAGAAGCTTGAAGAAGATCCTCACGCGTAGTTTTGATTCCACCTCGTCGCCAAATTTATATGTTACATCCTGGTAAGGAATTCCAGAAGACTTGGATAGGTTACAGATGATAAGTTTATTCTTCGTAGATGGTTAGATAGGTTTTTCCAGTATATATGTAATCAAAGCCCCACCAGGAGCATCCTCTCCGCTGCTCAGCCCAGGATCCAACAGACAGTCCACACACAGCATGCCAAACATTCCAATGACTTCACACTCACACTAACATTCCACTCACACTGGCTGAACAGCAGAGGCAGAGAAACAGGGAAGATGTAAGGTAGAAACCTTAGATATAACAGAAGTGCTAAAAACCATCTACTGAAACCGCAAAGATTCAACAAGAAGAAAACATATAACTGAACCTTTTCAGGGATGGCGCCCCGAATATGGAATGCTCTGCCCCCAGAAACTAGACTTAATACCTCTTCGGCATCTTTAAAAAAATAAGTGAAATCACTTCTCATGGCTAAATTCACTTGAGCATGGACTACTATTATTATGCTACCCAACGTATCTTCCACCTGGAATCTTATAATGTCTACTGTTAGCCAGGTTTCCTGGATATTGTATCTATATTTTGCTTGACATACATTGAACGTTGTGTTATGTACCTTATACCCATGTATCTATGATAGAATGTTTATACTTTTATTGATCAGCATTGAACCTTATGTAATTTACTCTGTATTTTTGTAACTAAAACATTTACCTTGTAAAGCGCTCTGATACCCACAAGGGTCTGGTTCGCGCTTTATAAAACGTTCAAATAAATAAATAAAATGAGAACCAGACGACAAAGATATGCCACACCTGAAGCGGATAGCCACAACCAAGACTCGTCATCTTTGACTCAAAAACAAGATAAGAGAATCCAGCAACAGCTATGGAGCAATGTCAAGCACCAGTAACCAAAGGCAGAGATGCAAGAGACAAGCAGCAGATACCACATACCATAACCAATGACCCAACACCAAGATAACAGACCGCAGCAGCAGATAACACACAAGATCAGAACCATACCTGAGATCAATGGCCAAACACACTCCCTAATGACACATTAATCAAGATTAGCCATCTTTGATCAAACAAAGAACCAGCAGTATATACTGCACAATATCATACACATGACTAGCTACCAATGAGCAAACACAATGTTGAAGACGTTAGCAGAAGATACAGCTCAATGACACAGTTACCAAGCTCATGGGTTAGTGGTTCCATTATGTAATCATTTCAGCACCGGGGTGCATACAAAAAAGTGACTCTGAGAGGGTGTAGGGACAATGTAAAACTACTGAGCTCCAATTACCTTCCAGTTACGGTCACTGTTGAAGATGTCGCTCTTTGCGATATCGAGGCGGTTCCAGCTCACGGCCAGTTTGAGCTGGTAGTCCCAGTTCTCATTGCCCTCATGATCCAAGCTTTGTGATGCTGCAAACAAGGAGGTGGCGGAGAAGTTGACATGTAAGTGAAATTTTATTTTTGGTTCTGACATTTGCATACAACATTTGCACATATTCATTACATACATATCGCCTAGAAAAAAAGACAAAAACAGTATACTGATAAATTAACTACTATAGGTACCATGGAATGCTCTCCAAGCATAGAGAGAGGATGTAGCAATGTGGAGGAAATCTGCCTTTTCTGCATGGTCACTGCTGTGTTTTTTCTCTTTTCAGGACCCTTTTTGCTGGTATTAGGACTCTATGCTCCACTGTGAGTGTGTGCCAGCCTTAAAATATTACTGTCAGAATCTGTTTCACTCAATTGGTTTTCTTCGAGGCCACATGAAATTCCAATGAACATGCATTAATGGCATGGAAGTTAAATGTCATGAGTCGGTTGCAGTGTGCATGTGCACAATCCACATATGCCTTTGACAGGTAGGAAACCCTATTTTTATATATTAGAATCCACTCCTGAAGTGTGCCTTGTAGTCTGGAGGCCTGGGTGCCTAAAATAATTAGGGAGCACCCAGTTTGAAATAGGTGCCCTCATGGAGACTGGAGGTCAAAAATATGTTTGTAGTGTCTAGGTTTAGACTACATTCTCCAAGAATAGGCTAGACATAACCAAAATTATTATTCTACATACGGCTTGGGAAAAATGGTAGCAAAGTGATTCAAAGCCATTTTTATTCTCCACTCCGTCTTCAAAATCTCATTTAATGAAGAAATCAGAAATTTGATAACTGTAGCGCAAAAGTAACTTTATGGAAGTGCACTTTGTGCTTCCTGAGCCCAAAAATAAGTAGAACCAGTTCTGCCAATGATCTCAACTCTAGAGGTCAATTTCATGCATGTCTGGAGTTAATAACTGTGCCTTCCAAATAAAAATACACTGTCCTTTGTACCCAGGAGGCATGGGGGTTATCAACAACTGGCCCCTTTTGGCTTTGAGATGCTAAGTGGGACAGCTCTCATTTATTCCCAGAGTTCTCCTAGGCCCTCTGGCACCAACCCCAGAAGAGTGGAGAACCAGTTTGAAGAGTGAAAAAGTGGAGGAGACCTTATCTGAAGAGGGGAATGCTTTTAGAGAGAGCAAGGGTTCTCCAGATGCGATTTAGTTCTTGTATGAATGTTAACAGTTAAGTGAAGAGGAAGTACTGTTAAAGGAAGTTGGAACATAGCAAAAAAAAAGACAGGATTTTGTAGGATAAATCTCCAATCTCTGACCTCCTTAGAGCATTCTTGGACCAGCGAAGACAACATATGAAGAAGGCAGCCCTGCTGATAGACTCCTGACTTCTACCTGATGGCTGACACTTGGGCTGGTTATGGGAAAAACAAGGACCCCCTGATAAGGATAAAGTTCCTGGGTCAGGGCAATTAAATTATGAATTTACTGATATTATCGACATCTATAAAAAAATCTCCTACAGTTTATCTGAAATACTATATTTCTATTATCCAACATCTATATCGCCAACAGAGCTGTGTGTCACCCATATCTCAGCTTTAGAACTACAAACCGACCAACAATCACTGTGCGACACATATGTATGGACCGACTTGAAAATATGAATCGTGACTGATTTCATAATAGACTGAACGTTAAATTACGCCGCTCATGTCAACTACGCAGCTCTCTAAACAGTTTTTCACTTTTAGCGAAAGGATAATTCCACCCTCCCCGGATTTAGCCACGCTGCACTGACTCATAACGCAAGTTTTAATTCAGATAAACTTTGACATCACTATCCCATGTAAGGAAGTCAAACAACATAAGGAGCAAGCAGACCATGGACAAGCTGTACCTCAGATAAAGGAAACCTGTGTTGAGTTCCTGACCATACTCACCTGGATCAATCCATTCTATATTATCCGAAGATACAGTACATGTGACAAGATGGTAGTGTCCTGAGGAAGACACTTCTAATATGTCGAAACGCGTAGACGGAACCATCTAAATATTGTATCACTCGACTATATAAACAAAGAATATGCATCTGTATTATATTGATTGAAAAAACTTTTTTATATTGCTTTTTTAATCAATGTGTCAATGAATTTGTTCATGATATTTTTATACAACTTATTAAATTGAAACCTTTGTGCCAATTTCAGTGCTTTATTACTTATTACTATTAATTTTTCGTCTGATACTTTGCCAGTGTATATTTGTTGCATGGGTGCTTTGTTTTTCTAATGACACTTGGGCTGGGACAGCTCTTCAAAGGTCAGGTACATGACCACCGGTTTGCCTTCTACAGGGACACAACAAGCAGAAAAAACCTCTGACTTAAGCAAGGGCCAGCAGACCATGAAGGTATCCAGGTTTGAAAGAAATCTTGTGCTTAGAAGCCTGCCCAAAGGACCTGTGGATTGCAGGAGTGACTAAAGAAACCATTCGCTGAAGTTGGAGACAAGTGGGGTTTCATTAATTTTTTCCATCTCCAAAGGACCTGGACAAGGTACCGAGGGTTGCCTATGGAGGTCACATCCCAGGCCGGGAAGGAAACCAGGTTTGTCCTGCTTGGAGATTTTTGACACAATGAAAAGGTGTTCAGTGGGGTTCTGTGGTTAAGGTATCCAGCAATGCGGATCCCTAACTGGATACAAGTTCCAGCCTTAACCCTCTGGAGGATTCTGAGAATTAAAAAAGTGATAAAGACCAACGATAAAACTTCGGACCAGGTGAGGTAGCAAATCTCAGTGGTGAAACAACCAGGGTGACTACGAAATCCAGTTTCGTCCTGCTCCAAGCTTTTGATGCCAAACCCATTGGCTTCAGCAGGAGCTAAACAATATTTCTGAATTCCATGGACTCTCGCTGGATGGAGTCTTAGAGCTTGTCTCACTGGAGTATTCAGACTTCCAGAAAAAGATTAGTTAAAGGGAAGGTCCCTTTCACTTACCTTGTTAATGATGTTACATTGACCAGACAAAATCGCTATGCCCTGAGTTGGAAAGAAATTGATCCAGAATCATTTACAAGTAAGGTGATATCCAATTGTGGTGAAGCCATTAACAAATTTCTAGGAGATGGCTATTCTTAGTCGGGTATAGTGGAGGGTTTTTCTGTTATAGCAAAATTCATTGGTAACACCCTTTATGTGAAATCCCTCAAAAGAAAGTATGGTTTGACTCCAGCTGCTCTAAAGCCCACTCCAAACTTAAACTTGCACTTCATAGAAAGCTTAAAACCACAAAGAAATAAAAGAAGCCTGAAGAGCTTACACATATGCCTTGAAAGCAAGGAATTTTTTTTAAAGAGGATGAGGCATGGAATGCCCTGAGAGCCTCATCAGAATTGAAAGACTCTTCTGCGTTCTGGAAAGCAGTCAATGCTCCCTTTCTAGCCGAGGACAACTATAGAGACAGCGGTAACCAAGGGCAAATGGGTTGACCACTTTTTCTAAATTATAATCTACACCCTGCCCTGAACCAAGTAGTAGCGACTTGGCGGGGAACAGGGTAGAACACCAGACTGTAAATCACCATTCACATCTCCAATTAGATCTTAACGAAATTGAGGAGGCAATTGCAACGAGCAAGAGTGGGAAGGCCCCAGGGCCAGATGGCATTCCTGTGGACCTTTTTAAATATAATATAACTTTCTGGGGACCCATTTGAACACAAGTCATTAATGCATGCTTCTCGACCAGCCTTATCCCTACCTGGAGTGAATCGATACTGGTTCCGATTTTTAAAAAAGGGATAGGCATAACCCAGCGTGCTGTAGGCCTATCTCGCTTTTAGGCTCCACGGTCAAAATAATCGGAAGAGTACTCCTTTCAAGACTGCAAGACTGGCCAGACGAGCATTCTATCATCAGTAACAAACATTATGGGTTCCGCAAGGGACTGGGAACCATAGATCCGTGCCTAAATTTAGAAATAACCATTGCTAAATATATTAAGGCCAAAAGGGGCCCAATCTACTTGGCCTTTGTGGATTTGTCTGCAACCTTCAACTGTGTCATCCACAACAAACTCTGGCCTATTCTGGACTAGTATCCTTAATGAGACAATTGTATATTGGGGCCAGGGTTTGATTTGGAATAGGGGGCGAGTGCACTGATTCCTTTACTGTCGGAAGAAGAGTAAGGCAGGGCTGTGTCCTGGCGCCCTTTCTTTTCACCTTGTAAATTAACAACCTATATCCAGTTTTAGAGAAGAATCGTCTCAAATGCACCAACATTTTCTCATACTTGGGAGTCCTATTTGATCGCACTGGCATGTGGACACATGCTGTTAACCTAAAGAGACTGTTATTCTCAAAGGCACTGGCAGCCCTGGTTAGTTTTAGTAGAAAATTGGGCAGACGCCCCCATCAGAATTACTTCAAATTTTAAATGCTTCGCAATAGCGACCTATGGAGTGGGTACCTGCTTGCTGTTCCGGTTACCTTCTCTACTTTTAATTGCCACTTGGAATTGGGATTGGGCATACCTTACTTAACGGAAGTCACTGGCATTAAACCAATTCTCCTCTGGTATCACATTTGGACTTCAGAGGAGACCATTTTAAATCGTAAAATGATCACCGACTGTTGTGGGTTAGATGGGACATCACATATAGGTTGGCTTGAGTATGTCAAGGAATTTCTGTGTAAATTAGGCCATTAAGAATATTTTGATAACCCCAATACCTTGACTAAAGTAATCAGGAATGTTTTTGAACTTAGTTATTTGCAATACCTTGAAAATATTAGACTAAACACAGAGATCCTTAAAACCTCTGTCCTTGCCCACCAAAACACTTTGACTACTTTTAAGATGCAGCCATATTTAACTTTTGTAGCCTCTAACTTGAAAAGATTTTTATTAACACGCTTTAGGATGGACATTGTCCATAGGCAGGTTAGCTTTCCAGTAAATAATGATTGGTCCAGGCAGCTGTCCAAATGCCCATGTGATGATTTGTCAGCACAATCCACAATGCATGTTTTATTCTTTTGCAAACTTTATACAGTCCAGAGGAAAAGGTGGATACTTCCGGTGCTTAGAACACTAGGTCTTAGACAATGCTTGTAATTTTATCTGTTACGCTGTTTTTAAGTTCTGTTTTCAACTGTAGGTAGACTATCCTCATGTGAGAATTTCCATTGTATAACTTACCCTTGTAACATGTGATTTTACTGTTTTTTAACGTGCTTTTGTGATTATTTTATACTCGAACAAAGCTTAATTGATTGATTGATTGATTGATTGAATTACACTTCATTTGAGGTGTAAACACCATATTTCTAACTGCGCCCAATTAAAAGGTATCACTTATTAAACGTAATAAGGCAACCCAGTGTTAGTAAAAGGGAGAGATAGGCCTTACAGGAGTGGAAAACGACTTTGGGAGATTTTCACTGCCGGGACATGGACTCTTGGTAAGCTACATTTTAGGTTTAAATCTTTTTTATTGATTTCAAAGATATATAGAGAAACACAAGTTCTTTCCCCATAGCCATCACCTGGTGAGAATTATTATAAACCACGGATAAATGAACGAACCGGAGTAGGGGTTGGGGGGTGTAACTCAGGGAAGACAGAGGTGTCCACTTCAACATAGGATAGGGTGAAGGGAGGAAAAAGAAGAGAGAGCAGAGGGGAGGGGGAGATAGCTTGACAAATCTATCCGCTTAAATAGGAAACAGCAATAATGGTGGTGAGATGTGAGAGTGATCATGTGTACTTTTCATCATCCTGGTGGGTCTCTGTAGTTGTGAGTCAGGGTTTATGTAGGTGTGCCGGACAGAAACAATAGGAAAGTTCTGGAAAGGAACTAGATGCAGGGGCCCCATGTCTTGTGAAATTAGAGGAGTTTGTGGCCCCTCACTGCTTAAAGTTTTTCTATGCCGTGTAAGTTCCATACCTTGCACAGCCAGTTGGTGTGCAATGGTACAGTCTATGTGCCACACTTGGCCAGGAGGACTTGCTTAGCTTCATAGAGTGCTAGGGTTATTGCTTTCCCTAGTCAAGGCATCAAAGTCCTACTTTTTTAATACAAGGTACCCTGCCCTATGAGCCTTTCAGGGCCTACCCAAGAGGTGACCTATAAGTATTACCAAGGAAGATGTAGGCCTGGCAAAAAGGTTTATTTTGCCAGGTCTAAATGACAGTTAAAAAATGTACTACAGGCTGCAGCGCCAGGCCTGAGCCATGTTTTAAAAGGCTATTTTAGTGAGTGGCACAATGAGTGCTGCTGCCCACTTGTAACGTTTAATTTACAGTCTTAGGTACATATATTATCATGTCCTAAGGACTTACAAGTACATTAAATGATTTTATCCACACTATGTGGGGGAGGGTATACTCAGACGTGAGTCCCTAGCTCATTGCACCATCAGGATTCAAGCAAGCCAGGCCGACGAGGCTGAAATGCCAGAAACCGGTCCCCGGTAGCCTGTCTCCTTCCCAGTATAAGAATTGGCGTGGTAGTTGGTTTGCCCTGTTCCCATCATGCACTGGGACAGGAACAGACTAATTTGCATATAGCCAGGTTCTGAAGCTGGGATGGTGCAGTGAGCTAAAAAACGGTGATGGATCAAGCCCTGATCACTTGACTGGGTAGGAGTATTCTGCATCATTCAGAAACTCTGTCCATCACCTTTTCCAAAACTAAGGACTTATAAGTACATTAAATGCGCCAATTAGGTGTAGGCCAATTTGACCATGTTTGTAGGAGAGAGCAGAAGCAATTTAGCACTGGTTGGCAATGGTAAGAGGCGGTCCCAAAGTCTACAAAACAAGGTTCAGCACCAGAAGGGAGTGGAGACATAAGGCCTGCGGTGACCCTGCAGCGAGGGCCAGGTTCAACACCTGCATTCACTCTAGTTGCTTTGTGGAACAATAATGACTTAGGTGTGACCTTTAGAGGGGGTTATGTGAGAAGCAAAGGCTTCCTGGAATGAATAGATATTGTTAGGTTGCAGTGATATGGTTTAAAAAAAGAGTTCAAGACAAGCATGAGATTTAGAGCAGACTGTGTACAGAAGAGGCATGCATACGTTAGAAGGGAAGGGGGTACTGTAAAAATAAATGAGGGATTGGAAACATTTAAGGTCAATTCTTCATGCAGGATTTTGTGGAATATAGCAGGTAGAGATTCTTTGCAATGGCATGCAATCTGTGGATGTTATCCAGTACAGAGAAACCATTTTACATTCTGCTTTAAAAAGGAATGTGGCTGTTGCAGTCTTTCTAAAGACAAATAACCATCACAAGAGATGTCTTTTCTGTTAAATGTTATTGGACATTTGTGGTGTGGCAGTGAAGCCTTTGCTCACCTTTCAGGAGGGCCTGAAGAATAGCCACGTCCACGTCCTGCGCGCCGTCCTTGTTCTCCCTGAAGACGGTGAGCAGCTGGCTCATGCGCACAATGTCTTGGATCTGGAAAATAATGTGAAATTCTAAGAGGGTGGTGAATAATTGTTGGAGTAATGCATAATAAGCACACTTCACAGACTGAGAGAACCAACCAGGAATTATAGAAGGGTTTTTAAAGGAGTAGTTTTTAATGAAGAAACATCCTGTTCACATCATACAAGAGGTACAAAAAATGAGTCAGAGCTCATGGTCTCCCTGCCGCCACATTTTCACATAAGGGATGGTGACACAGATGAAGGGCCCTCCCCGCCTTCTAGAGCAACAAGCAGGGGCGTAACACAAGCCCCTGCAGCCCCCGCTTAGCTGGTTATCGTACTGGTATGTTCATTCTGAGGTATTTTGTTTAAGGTTTTAGGCCCTCAGCAAGCATAGGTTATAAAGGAGAAATGATAATGTGATCTCCTGGAATGGACTTTGTTTATCATATCACACAAAGTCCTTCAGTACTGTAACTTATGCCCCCACTTTTCCTATCTTAGTTAGGAAGCCATTGCATTAGGTCATAAAAAGATATTTGACAAAACGGCAGTGTTTAGGGGCACAGCTAGGTGTATAGGTGGCACCATACCCATGACCAATGTGTGACTACAGAGTAGGTACTCCCCACACTGAACCATAAAACCTTTAATATAGTAAAGCAAGGGTTTAGGTCCAATCAGATTCTGATTGGGAAAGTTTCCCCTTTCTTGCATGGACTAATAGTATAGGTAGAGAGTTCTATTTCCCTGATAAAGACCTTTGACCATTGTTTGGCATAAAATATAGGTCGAAACATGTTGGTAGTCTGCATTTTTTGACCAGACCGAGGAATCATTATATTTCATTTATTGGCCACACTTTTTGTTTTTTAATCAGTACCAATAATTCATGGAGTTCCTTGGGTATACCCCTACGTATTTTTTATTTTTAAGACTTCAACTGGACCAGTGCATTTTTCCTAAATGTAATATATAGGAACTCCCAGGTCTATGGACTTTGGTTGAGTCCACCAGATAGACATTGTCCTACCCCAGTATGAGAGGTAAACCGTGATGAAGCATGCCACAATATGTTGCAGGTGAGACAAACTCTCAAATCTCTTTTTATGACCCTACGCAACAGTTTCCTAGCCGAGATAGGACAAGTTGGGCAATAAGTTTCAGTATTCAAGTAATTTGTGTGATAAGAATGTGGACAAAAGTAGGACATACTTGAGTGCATACCTCTTTACTCTCCTGTGAGGATTGATATGGACGGTGTTAATACCATCTTTTATCTAATTTGTGGGGCCCCGGGGACATTGTGTTGTAGAAACCTTGCTCTGATGTGCCCCAGGGACACCTGGGAACTGGTTTCCTCCACACTTTCCCTGTCTATTCACCATCAGGTTTTATTTTCCAGACCTTTCCATAAGAACAAAAAACAAATTCCCTGAGTTGGGAGTACACCTCATTTATTGTTGATAACACATGCTGCTGTTGACCTTGGGACATCTCTGGCAACCTCCATGGGAGGGAGAGGTCAATGCCGGGTATCCAATATATTGATTGACTCTAATATTGAGCTACTACATCGCCTACTGCTAGTCTGCAAGGTAAGTAAATAACTACTATAATTACTGCCAAGGTGAGCATATATGGAGTTAAGACAAGTTATCAGCATAGCCTGTGATACAATAGATGTGATGTTATTGTGGTGGCACAAAAGAGTCACGTATACCATCCCTACAAAGGTGCTCTATGGGGGGGATTTAGGTTGCCTGAACTAAATCATGCATCTAGCTCTGTACTAGGTCTCACACTGAGTGACAGAACTAAAGTATGCAGTAGGCCTTACACTGAGTGACTGAAATAAACATACATCCTGGTATCAACTTGGCCTCAAAGAGTAAAAGAACTAAATTGTGTATCCGGCTCTTTACTAGGCCTCACTAGACGGATCTAAAGCATGCATACAGCGCTTGTACTAGGCTTCACACTGAGTGACGTAGCTAAAGCGTGCATTCAGCTCTGTACTTGGTCTCACAGTTTAACAGAACTAAAGCGTGTATCCTACTCTTTACTAGGCCTCACACTGAGTGAGTGATATAAAGCTTGCATACAGCTCTGCTCTAGGCTTCATGCTGAGTGACTGAGCTAAAATGTGCATCCAGCTATTTACTTGGATTCACACTGATAGACGGTACTAAAGTGTACAACCAGCTCTGTACCATGCCTCACATTGAGTGACTGAATTAAAGTGTACAACCAGCTTTGTTCTAGGCCTCACACTGACTGACTGACTGAATTAAAGTGTGGAACAAGCATTGTACTAGGCTTGACACTGAGTGACTGAGTGTTCATGCAACTTGGTTTGTGCTGCATTTTGAGTGATGAAACTGAACCATGAGGCCCGCTTAGAATAACTTCGCTTTGAGTGATGGACCTAGAGTGCATCCAGGTTCAGAGGGAGTCTCACCTTCTTAGTCCACTCGATTATCTGATTTTCGCTGAAGGAATCAAAGGTATCCTGAAAAAGACTGCGCAGCTTCTCCTTGATCAAAGCGATTGTGATTTTTGAAGGGTTCATATCAGCCACCTGAGCTATGACGTCAGCAACACGTCCAGAGCCCTCCACAATCACACACGGCGTGTTGTTCATCATCGAGCTGTGAATAGTCTGAAAAGAAGCAACATGTGGCTTTTAGGAAGTGATACACTGCAACGTGTACACAAGCAACAGACATGGTTGCAACACTTACTCCAGAACCCGAAGCCTATCATTACCAAGCAGCAGAGGAAGGACTTCCCAATTTCATCACACAAGTGCCTCGCTGCATCACCATTCCCTGCTGCTCTAATCCCTGCTCTTCTAGGCTACGACTAACCTCCTCTTTTAATTCCTAACAAGAAACATCTCCAGTGATCTTGTTACTTCGTAGTCTACCACCTAGTGTGTACCCACACCAGTTTCTTCGTAGTCTACCACCTAGTGTGTGCCCACACCAGTTTCTTCGTAGTCTACCACCTAGTGTGTACCCACACCAGTTTCTTCATAGTCTACCACCTAGTGTGTACCCACACCAGTTTCTTCGTAGTCTACCACCTAGTGTGTACCCACACCAGTTTCTTCGTAGTCTACCACCTAGTGTGTACCCACACCAGTTTCTTCCTAGTTTACCACCTACTGTGTACCCACACCAGTTTCTTCGTAGTCTACCACCTAGTGTGTACCCACACCAGTTTCTTCGTAGTCTACCACCTAGTGTGTACCCACACCAGTTTCTTCATAGTCTACCACCTACTGTGTACCCACGCCAGTTTCTTCGTAGTCTACCACCTGCTGGGTACCCACACCAGTTTCTTCATAGTCTACCACCTACTGTGTACCCACACCAGTTTCTTCATAGTCTACCACCTACTGTGTACCCACATCAGTTTCTTCGTAGTCTACCACCTTGTGTTTACCCACACCAGTTTCTTCGTAGTCTACCACCTAGTGTGTACCCACACCAGTTTCTTCGTAGTCTACCACCTAGTGTGTACCCACACCAGTTTCTTCGTAGTCTACTACCTAGTGTGTACCCACACCAGTTTCTTCGTAGTCTACCACCTACTGTGTACCCACACCAGTTTCTTCGTAATCTACCACCTACTGTGTACCCACACCAGTTTCTTCGTAGTCTACCACCTGCTGGGTACCCACACCAGTTTCTTCGTAGCCTACCACCTACTGTGTACCCACACCAGTTTCTTCATAGTCTACCACCTACTGTGTACCCACACCAGTTTCTTCGTAGTCTACCACCTGCTGGGTACCCACACCAGTTTCTTCGTAGTCTACCACCTACTGTGTACCCACACCAGTTTCTTCGTAGTCTACCACCTAGTGTGTACCCACACCAGTTTCTTCGTAGTTTACCACCTACTGTGTACCCACACCAGTTTCTTCGTAGTCTACCACCTAGTGTGTACCCACACCAGTTTCTTCGTAGTCTACCACCTAGTGTATACCCACACCAGTTTCTCCATAGTCTACCACCTACTGTGTACCCACACCAGTTTCTTCGTAGTCTACCACCTGCTGGGTACCCACACCAGTTTCTTCGTAGTCTACCACCTACTGTGTACCCACACCAGTTTCTTCATAGTCTACCACCTAGTGTGTACCCACACCAGTTTCTTTGTAGTCTACCACCTTGTGTGTACCCACACCAGTTTCTTTCGTAGTCTACCACCTACTGTGTACCCACACCCGTTTCTTCGTAGTCTACCACCTAGTGTGTACCCACACCAGTTTCTTCGTAGTCTACCACCTAGTGTGTGCCCACACCAGTTTCTTCGTAGTCTACCACCTAGTGTGTACCCACACCAGTTTCTTCATAGTCTACCACCTAGTGTGTACCCACACCAGTTTCTTCGTAGTCTACCACCTAGTGTGTACCCACACCAGTTTCTTCGTAGTCTACCACCTAGTGTGTACCCACACCAGTTTCTTCGTAGTCTACCACCTAGTGTGTACCCACACCAGTTTCTTCGTAGTCTACCACCTAGTGTGTACCCACACCAGTTTCTTCGTAGTCTACCACCTACTGTTTACCCTTACCAGTTTCTTCGTAGTCTACCATCTAGTGTGTACCCACACCAGTTTCTTCGTAGTCTACCACCTAGTGTGTACCCACACCAGTTTCTTCGTAGTCTACCATCTAGTGTGTACCCACACCAGTTTATTCGTAGTCCACCACCTACTTTGTACCCACACCAGTTTCTTCGTAGTCTACCATCTAGTGTGTACCCACATCCGTTTCTTCGTAGTCTACCACCTACTGTGTGCCCACGCCAGTTTCTTCGTAGTCTACCACCTAGTGTGTACCCACACCAGTTTCTTCGTAGTGTACTATCTAGTGTGTACCCACACCAGTTTATTCGTAGTCCACCACCTACTGTGTACCCACACCAGTTTCTTCGTAGTCGACCACCTAGTGTGTACCCACACCAGTTTCTTCATAGTCTACCATCTAGTTTGTATGCACACCAGTTTCTTCATAGTCTACCATATACTGTGTACAACACCAGTTTCTACACACTCTACCACCTAGTGTGTATCCGTTCCAGTTTCTTCATTATCTACCACCTAGTGTGTATTCACACCAGTTTTTTCATAGTCTACCATCTAGTGTGTACCAACACCAATTTCTTCATGGTCTACCACCTAGTGTTCACCGACACCAGTTTCACTTTTTATTTACCTGCTTTTTCCTTTTTTTACCTTACTTCAACTGAATGTCTGCACAGAGACTACTTACTATGAGGACTAATTCCTTATTCCTAAGGAAGTTAGAAGAGACTGAGTTGGAGTTTCTCTAATCTCAATTTGCACAAGTTATCAACACATTCTCCTTGACTAATTTATACGATGAGCGACAAATTAATGAGATATTTTTTACAATAATTGACTCCTCGTCATACACACCACTCTCAAACTGCTGGGGGTCCATCAACTGATGCTGCCCTAATTAGGTAGACCTCTTTACCAATTCTCCAGCATCACTGTTTGTTTTTTTTGTTTCTAAGTACTTGTGGTGTACAATTGACCATTTAGATCTCAGTACCCATTAGCTATGATACCATTAGTGGCTTCCCATAAGTTAGATAATGATAGACTATATATTAAATTACATACCTCGCTTAATTTATAATGTTCCAAAGTGTACTGTGTAGAGAAGTCAAACTAGTATAGTGAATGACTGTACAAAATCAATTATCAACATCCAAATATGAGTACATAAATCTGTGAATAAAATAGTATGGTGATAACGCTACATTTTCTGTGGCCATATGTCACTGTAAATTGTAGTTCATTATGTATTGAACATATGTTTTTAATTTCGTTTTTGTCCACGTGATTTTAAGGTTAAAAGTTCGCACTGTTCTGATCTACATCACTGAAGAAGCTCCGTGAGTGGGAACAAAACTAGGCCTGGGTGAATTTTAAATTACACTGGCATGATTCACACACATTTTGGAAGATTGTTTTACTTTCTATGTGAAATTCCTAAAATGATGCCATTAGACCACGCAATTACATACCGTTTGGAGTATAATTTATGCAATAATGTACAAGCAGATTATGCAAATTTCACACACCCCTAAAAGAAAAGTGTAGCCTATTTGTTTTGTATGTAAAAAAATACTTTGTGCAAAGGGAATATGAGATATTTTTATGAAAATCCCCATGTTCATGGTTAAATTGCATAAAGACTTTTTTATTTCTAACAATAATTAAGATTATGAATGGAGGATCATTTTTTCTTGGCCTCCCCACATAAGCAGCCTTTGGGTTCAGTTGAATGTGCTTCTTTGTAGTGCCTCCTGGACTGAAGGCTTATTATTGGCTCACAGGCTCCATGGCGGCTGGCTCGCGGGGGTGGGCTCGGTTTGCTAATGTGCACATGCTAAACCAGAGAAGGCGGCATAGATTCCACGACCCTCTCTGTAATCTGGCCAAACACCAGCTAGTACATCATGGTCTGAAGCACTGAGCACTGCAATGGTTAGATTTGTTGAACGAGTGCTGAGTTTTGGAGCTTACACTAAGCGCATGTAGACACCTCGCATTGCAAACTGGCAGGTTATCAAGATGGAAACAGGAGCTGTTAAGAGGCTAAGCTGCATACTAGATTGTATTGTATTGTATTTATTATTTGTAATGCGCAACTGTCACCCTACGGGTATCCTGGCGCCCAACAGGAAGTAGTCAGATGGTAATCAGATGGTATACAATACACTAGCTGTCATGACATATAAACCAGCCGCCCAAGCTATTAAATAGAGTCAGGGGGGTTATACTTTGGCGAACAGCCAGGTTTTCAGGCTCTTTCTGAAACCCAGTAGGGTGTCAGTTTGTCTGATGTTCTGGGGAAGCTCATTCCACATCCTGGAGGCAGTGGTACAAAACGCTCTGCCTCCCATCCTTGATCTCCTGATCCTGGTAATTGCTGCCAAACTCTGGCTAGCAGAGCGCAGGGACCTGGATGGACTATACCAGGAGATCCTTTCCTGTAGAGGGATAGGTCCTGTGTTGTGCAGGGCTCTGTAAGCGATACATAGGGACTTGAAGGCAACTCTACTCCCGATTGGCAGCCAGTGTAGATCTCTTAGCGCCGACGTAGTAGAAGAACTGCGAGGTCTTTTAAGTGCCATCTTGGCCGCTATTGACTGGACCCTCTGGAGCCCCTGTAGGATATATAAGGGGGCCCCTAGATAAAGCGAGTTACAATAGTCCAGTCTGGCCAGAATCACACTCCTAACTACTAGTGGTCTAGATTCGTCAGGCAGGAGGGGCAGAATCTGTCTGAGTGCCTTCAACAAACCATAACAGACACTGATGGTTTTATTGGTCTGGGAGGTCATTTGAAGATCCGCATCAAACAGTACCCCTAGATTGCGCACGGTCTTAACTGGGATGCAAGGTTCTGCTCCCGGCGCGAGCCTGATCTCATGGGAGGGTTGTTGACTCAACTTGGCTGACGAACAGTAAACAACCTCTGTCTTCCCCTCATTAAATTGAAGGGAGTTTATTGTCAACCACCTGGACACCTTATTCATGCAGTTCTGGAAGGTCTCCATAGACACCGCCTGTCTTCCTTCCAGAGAAAACACCAATTGTGTGTCATCGGCGTAGTTTATCAGATCTATACCGAAGGATTTGATCATGGGGATCAGGGGCTGCAGATAAAGATTAAAAAGAATAGGGCTGATCGAGGAGCCCTGAGGTACTCCATGACTGACCAGGGACTTGGGCGATGAAAAGGGTGCTAGGGTTACCATCTGTTGTCTCCCTGTCAAGTAGGATTGTATCCACCTCAGGGCTTTGCCCTTCACGCCCAGTTTTTCCAGCCTGTTTAGCAGAACTGCATGGCTGACCGTATCGAATGCGGCCGACATGTCCAACAGCACCAAGACTGAGGAGTTGCTATTGTCGGCACGCATTCGAAGGGTGTCCAGCATGGTTGCTAATGCAGTTTCTGTTCCGTGGCCTGGGCGGAAGCCGAACTGGTCCTTATCTAGCAGGCAGTTATCTTCCAGATAGCCTGACAAGGATCTACTGACCACCTTCTCCAAAATTTTTATCGGGTAGGGCAGGAGGGAGATGGGTCTAAAATGCGCCGGGATGGTAGGGTCAAGCGAAGGCTTCTTAAGCAGGGGGGTAACCACTGCCTGTTTCCATGCTTCCGGCACTATGCCTTCTTCAAGAGATTGGCGACAGATCTGATGCATCCAAGGGAACAGCTCTGGCCCATATTCTTTCCAGATCCTGTGCGGAAGGGGGTCTAAAGGGGACCCAGATGATACATTCTGGGCCAGTCTAAGAAAGAGCTCTTCTGTGAGAGGGGTGAAATTTTCCAGTGATGACAATATTGGTGAGGGTTCCTCTTCTTCTGTCTGTGCCTCTGCATCTTTGCAGGTATCCCTTTCCTCATTCAGCCCTCCCACAATTTTAGCGATCTTTTCCTGAAAATAGGTCGCAATCTCATCACAAAGTTCTTGTGTAGCAACCACCTTATTACTCGTACAGGTGGGATGTGAGAGATCCTTTATTATGTTAAAAAGGGTTTTAGTACTGTTAGGGGACTGAAGAATAGTGGTGGCATAGAAGAGAGCCTTAGCTTTGGCGATGGCTCCTTTGTATTTAGCCTGTTCCACTTTCAGCAGTTTTTTGTCCATCTCTGAATAATGTCTACGCCATTTCTTTTCTGCCTGTCGGCGTGCATTGCGTAGGGATTTCAGCTCCTCATTAAACCAGGGGGCAGATGGTTTCGTCTTATTTTTTATAATTTTCAGAGGGGCAAGTCTATCTAGGGTCTTTATGATGTAGTTACAATACTTTTGATAGTTCAGGTCTACCGATTCCTTTGGATCATAGGAAACATTGCTCATGAAAATAGGCTTTGTTTTATCCTTCGGTAATTTAGACCAGTTCCGTCCCTTCCTATAGGTTACCGGTTGCTCACTTCTATTCCCCTCTGTAGATATGGAGATCTCGAAGTGGATTAGGGAGTGGTCGGTCCAGTGCTGAGGTAGGATATCAACCACCCTAGTCTCAGTCTTGTTGGCGAAGACCATATCTAGGATATGTCCCCCTGAATGGGTTGGTTTCAGTACCAACTGATCCAGACCCCAGTTTCCACAGTTGTCCTTCAGATCCCTCAGGTGGCTCCCCAGGGTCCCGTTGTCCCATAGGTTAAAATCTCCTAGAATCAGCATTCTGGAGTGGGACAGGGCGAGGTTAGCAATGGTATCAAACAGCGCCTGGTATTGTGTTTCCGCACCAGGTGGTCTGTAACATATCAGTCCGGTCAGGATCCTACCTTTTGGTTCTTGCAGGGAGAACCCCAGTAACTCTACCCCTGCTACCCCATCGGTCTGTAGAGGGGAAAAATCCCACTTATCTTTATAGATCACTCCAAGCCCTCCTCCTCTTCCCAGTGGCCTAGGTTTATGGAATAACTTATATCCTTCAGGACATGACAGGCCCAACTCAACAGTGGTATCCACAGTAGTCCATGTCTCAGTGATGAAAAGGACATCTAGGTCCATATCATTTAGCAGCTCTGACACTTCCAGATGGAGCAGCATATCTTCAAATGTGACAATGCTTGCACAGGACAGAGGTGATGAATGTGGCAGAGCTTTTAAGTGTGTATTTCCTGGTGCATGTAATATGTGCCTGACTGAATGCAGCATGTGTTCATATACCATGTTTTTTGCATTCACATGCTGTACATACGAGGAGCAAGAGAAGGAGAGAAATTAGAATTAGATTTGGAAAGCAAACAAACTTGTTTTATTCTTCCAGCTAATGCTTGAATTGCAATGTTTCTATTTAACTAACACTAACAAGACAAGGAAGGACAGTTTCCTTTCTCTGGAGCAAACATGTGGGCCTATTCTCAAATTGCACTTTGTAGTACGTTTAGTAGAACTACAGTAGTACTACTTACTTACTACAGAATGTTTTTCCCAATTCATCTGCCAGAGTCCGCAACCTCTTCTTTCCTTTCTATGCGGAGGCCTTTGCTGAGTGTGCAGAGATCTCTGTACACGTAGGTATACCTTTTAGCAGTAAATTTGGAAGGACATATGGAGTAGCTAGACAACAGAGAATACTTACTAATAAATGGGAAGGGATTAGGGAGGGGTAAGACAGGGCTTTAGAAGAGGTAATAGGAGGTTTAGGGAAATAGATGCAAATGCAAACACCTACCCATAAAATAGTGATCCCATTGCTATTCGCAAAATGCACCTTCTAAAGTCACTGCAGCCAAAAAGGCTGCATAAAAGCACTGTATGTGCTCAAGCCCAGCCGTGGAATAAGTCCACTACCATACATGACCACTCACAGGTATTGCAAAACATACAGAAAAAAATAGTGACAGGGGGCCTGATTCACAAAAGTAATCTGAGACAAAATCCTAACTTTACGACTTTCAGTATTCACGAAAGGCATTTAGGAGTAGCAAAGTTAGGATTCCTAACTTTACTACTGCTAAAGTGAGACAAAATCCTAACTTTACGACTTTCAGCATTCACAAAAGGCATTTAGGAGTAGTAAAATTAGAAATCCTAATATATAGACTATAATAGACTACGTTAATGTCATCTATTTAGGGGCATCACAGGTAGTCATGCGACGCCTCCAACTGGTACACAACGCTGCGGCTAGACTGCTGTGCAAATGCCATAGGAGAGAACGTATGTCCGGTCACCTTAAGGCGCTCCACTGGCTAAGAATCGAAAATAGGGTCAAATTCAAAACTCTTAGCCTCATGCACAGAATAAAATGGGGCAATGCCCCCAGATACCTCCAAACCCTCGTGCATACCTACACGCCGGCCCGATGCCTGAGATCCTCCACCCAGGGCCTTTTCTGTGTCCCCAAACCACGCCGAGCAAGGATGGGAGGTAGATCCTTCTCCCTTCTAGGCCCCAAGCTCTGGAACTCCCTCCCGCAACCTCTTCGTTTGGAAACTCGCTACAATCATTTCCACAAAGTCATCAAGACCTGGCTATTCAACCAGTAACTTGCTCCGGTCTCTTCCCTGAGACTTTCTCCTGCCCTCTTGGTTCAGTATCTTCTAGCGCCGGGAAACTCTTTTTGGGTAGCTGTCGCGCTCAATATGCTCAAAAAAAAAAAAAAAATATATATATATATATATATATATATATATATATGTGTGTGTGTTTATGTGTGTGTATATATATATATTACCTACTGGTGGTCACCAGTAGGTGGTTATACCTAGGACCTAGTTTATGTAGTAAAAGCGTTATTTCTTTTGCCAATATCTTTGGCGTCATTCGACAAATCTATGCAACATTTTCTAAACTAATGGGGCGGTCAGGTCCGCTGCTGTGTTGAAAGTTTCGGGGTGATTCATCAAGCAATTGCCGAGAAAAATGGGGGGTCCCAAAACGCATTTTCTCCATGTTAATTTCCATAGGAAACTTCAGACACGGCTACAGCTCGAACTGCTGATCGGAATTACACCAAATTTGGCAAAAAGGTAGCTCTTGGTCCAGAGTCCACTCTTGTTGTTAAATGGTGTAAATCTGTTTAGTAGTTCCTGAGAAATATAAACATTTCTCAGATAAACAACTGTGGCCGCGGAGGATCTGCAAATCCTCCCGACCTTGGGACTGCAATCTGATTGGCTGCAAACACTTTAAACTAGGAAGTGTTGGCAGCCATCTTGTGACTCTGGTACTCTGACACCCACTTACAGACCCACTCAGACACTCAGACACTCATTCAGATATCCTCTTAGACACCCACACACCCATTTACAGACCCGCTCAGATACTCATGCACTCACTCACACACCCATTGAAACACTTATGCAATGACTCCCAGACCCACTCACACACCCACTGACAGACCCACTGAGACACTCTCACATCCACTCACAGCCACATTGAGACACTCATGCACTCACTCACACTCTCATCCTCAAAGGTTACAGTGAGGAAATAATATTTTTTTAAACCTTATAAATTCACAGAAAAAAACAAAAGGTTACAGAAATGTTATAACTAGGGAATAATCTTCAAAAATTTTAGAAACTCACAAAAAAACCCTAAAGGTCACAGGGACATTATAGTTAGGAAATATAATTAAAAATAACTTAGAAATTCACTTAAAAAAACAAAGGTCACATGGCCTTGGCACTTTGGAAGTAGAATTAAGAAAACCTTAGAGATTCACTGAAAAAAACTAAGGTTACAAGGATGTTATAGTTAGGCTCATATTTCACTCATATAAAACCATTGAAATTTAGCAGTTATAGTTATTCGAGCTAACTATAAATTATGTTCCCCGCAATGCACTGCTTGTGACCTCACATATTACATCAAACATCACCCATGATATGGTCAGTGACATCACACGGTGACTTGGTGCGCTGCCCCCACCACTAAAGTAGTAAACATGATCTTAAGTCTTCATGCTGGGTTTGATGCTAAGATATAGCGTTATACTGTTTGTTAAATGTATAGAAAGGACTAAGGGATTGTAACAAAATCCATAATGTTAGGGAAAAATAATTCAGTTAATTTATGTATTTCAAAAAGTTTGTCGTACAGAGATATCTAGAGTATAATTTTATTTTTTCATATATAAAAAAAATCTGTAAGTGCTGCAGTACCTTCTAGGTACTTTTGCAATAATACAGCGGTACTCTGCAAACCTAATGTATATTCCTTATAATTTTTAAGAAAATGCTTCTGAATGTTTTGCCGTAACAGCTGTCTATAAGGTCTATGGAAAATGCATTAGTGGGAAAACATGTTTTGGACCCCCCTTTTTTCTTTTGCACCCTCTTAACACCACAAAAGTTTGCATCAGCAGCCAATGTGGAAAAAACAATAGGTCTGCAAGGCTTCGTGGAGATTCAGTAAATTGTGGCAAAGTTATTAGCAAGCAAAGATCCAAGTACTTCCTATACCTGGCAACCCTAACTATAACTACAAAGCGGTTACCACCACCCTTTAATATATGTATATAAATATTAGAGATTATCTGACAGGTCTATCTGACTAATAACACTCTTATATTTTGAGTAACTCAGTGGAGGTCGGTGAGAAACATCTGCCAGTTCTTCTAATCTTTAAATATGCTGTTTCCACTTTTTTGGAGCTTAAGGGATCTACAGGATTAAAAGGAGCCAGAGGTTAGGATCTATGCCCATGATCTGTATCCTCATGGATGAAGGTTTGATTAAGTTCTGAAGTTTGTGTGGTTTCCAGATGCATATTCCTGTACAAGATCCAGTTGTGTGTGCAAATTATGGGTGCACCTTAATACCTCAAAAAGATAGCCATATCTACCCTCCAGGTAGTGCAACACACCCACTAAACATACTCCCCCTACAAACCAATGTGTGGCATGGATTATCTTTAGTCTTTGGTCACTTATGGAGTTAATGTGGTACCTTAACAGCTAGAATCCAGGCAGCTGGGGCACCAAGAACTGTGGTTAAGTCAAAGGGGACACCACTCATGGAACACCACAAAAAGCTATCATACACACACAGGACAGGAACCACCCTCTTGCTATGCTCTGATTATAACTATAAGGGATAGAGAACGGACTGCCACATAATGTGAAACCATGACCCAACACCAAGCCACAGCTTTATTCTTCAAAGAGGTGTTACCAGAAGATCGATGTCCTGACTGTCTTTCCCTTCCTTTAAGACTGCATTATCTTTGCATATCATTGTTGTGCACCCACCACTTCCCTGCTATACTCACATCAAGGGAGCCTGGTCCACCCTCCAACACTACGCACACAATGGGGATCTTGATAGCTGCCCCTAGTACATAAAAAATATTTGTTACAATATGAAACAAGCAGGCAGTCATATAATAAAAACACATTGTTACAGTATGAAACATACAGCTTGCCCATACAAGAAACACATTATTTCAGTATGAAACACAAACTAGTCTTACAACAGAAAAAAACAATATTGGTAGTGAGCAAAACACACAGCTACTTTTAAATCAGAAAAACAAATTGTTAAGAGCATAAGACACAATGCCACCACTGCAACAGAACAATACATTATTTAAGTATTAAATGCAAAGCCACTCCTAAAAATTGTTTTATGGAATAAATCCCAATCCATCACACAACACACAATTTCAAAATTATATGAAACACATTCAGTATGAAATGCAAACCCACCTGAACCACGGCACATTTAAAATTTTAGGTGGATCCAGGACCGTAGCGCCACTGTAGTGTCTTGACACATGTGTGATAAACACACATCTTCCAACCCCTGGACAGAGTCCCAAGAACGCACCAACATCAGGGCATAGCACAATCTGCCAGCCATCTAGAGACAGGTGCAGTGAGCTACAAACCCACCTTCTACTAACAGTAGGGACATTCTTTCAGCAGCTGACTTATTCCATCCTCAGTGAGAACACAGAACTCTCTCAAAAGTCTCAAACTGCAGATGTACTCCTCACTTGCCACAGTCAGTACAGTTATACCTCATTCGCCACAGATAACAAGCAGAGTTATTTGTCACCTTCCGGAGATCAGTTACTCGTTCAGCTGATACATATTTCAGTGTACACAGCAACCCTATTTCTCACCTGTTTCAGACATCAGAGAAGCCTCTTACCTGTCGGACCCAGCAGAGTTTATTTTGTAAAGATACAATGCAACAGAGCTCCCAACTGCTCCACTAAGCTATCCCTGGCTATCTGCACACCTGTTTATCTGTCTACATGTATGTTCTGTCTGTCTACACCCATCAATTTATTCCAGGGAGCCTGAAACTTGGAGCTTTGATGGAAAAGGACTCCTGCAGGACATGGAACCAGGAAAAATGGGAGCTGATAAGACATTGTTGCTTAATTAAAGTCCTGGTTCTGTATCATAAAAATCCTAATTGAATTCATGAACATGGATATCCTGGGTAGTGGAAGCTCCTGCAGCCTTGTGAGGAATGTGTATGAAGGAGCCCTTTTCGGCCTGGTCACCCCCACTTTTTGTCTGGTATTTGATGTGATTTCAAGTGGAAGTGCACTGGGTTCCTGCTAACCAGGCCCCCAGTGCTAGATACCTTTACCAAAACTGTGCAATTGTTTCCCCAACAAGCAATACCTTTAGTAACCCTCTGAAATTCCATAGTAAATAGTACCCCTGCTACTCAGGGCCTGAAGTACTAAAGAGGGTCCCTCAGGGCGGCAGCACAAATTGTGCCACCCCAAGGACCCTCTCACCAAGCGCATGCAAACTGACACTGCAAGCTGTGTGTCTTAGTGCCGACAAAAGTGAAAACATGAAGCACACGCAATTTCTATCAATAAATGCATTCTAAACAAAACATATAATAAACACAAAATAATTCTTGTCTTTTCTTGTGTGGTAGTGTTTTATTGCCTTCGTTAATCCTTCTTTTGACCCCCTAAAAATATGCATACATAAAGACAATAACCCTTACAGCTGCAACCTTACCTCCTTTCTCAACGGTTTGTTCTGAGATGAACTTTTCCAGTTTGGTCCTCAGGGGAATTTCGACTCCGTACCTCCCCTGTGTCCCATCGTCCACTAGGATAAAGTGAGAGTGGTTGTTATCCAGACAGCAGAGGCTTCCTTGGTTGTCCACATCCAGATAGTACTCTGCTGGCAGACCACCCTGAAAGGAAAGACATTTAGGAATGGGTACCTCTGATGGTGGGGGGGTCAGAAGACAATTTCAAGAGTATATTTTAAAATGGTGCCTGAACAGGGGCAGAAGCATAACTTTAGCGAGTTGTAAGAAATCTTGGGTTTGAATTCAAGAAATGTAAATAGCTGAAGGAAACTGTGAGGTCAGTTCTCTGTGGCTTGCACAGCTTAGGGAGAGGTAGGAAATTCTTGAGAAAGTCTTGGTGCTGTCCCTGCAAAAATACAGAAACAAGAACTCGTTGATGTGTTAAGGCCTTCTCTTTAGGCCTTCGCTTTTAGGGGCTGCGAATGTGTTATAGTCAATAGCCTATTCTTGGAGGTTGGTTTGGGGTTAGAATATCTAGTTCAGGCAGCACAAGTATCACACATAAATAGACTGTTCAAGTAGTGTTATTTTAGTTACTAAATAAAAAGGAATAAGACTTTTATTAAATGAAGAAAACCTTTAAAGAGTTTTAGATATTGAGTTACTTTGGGTTTTTACAGTAAATTTAGTTTGAGCAAGTTCTATGCTAAGCAGATGGGAAATTAATGCGTGTGGAGATCTGGGTTCCAATTTTCACAATTACCCTGGGATTCACCCAGGCACAAAGTCACTTTATCTAACTGCATGAGTAGGTGTGCATCAAACTGCTGATAGTCTAGTTTAAAAGTTTGAGGGTCTGAGGGAGTGAAAGGTCTCTGTGGTGGTTGTGTTCAGTTATGTGTGCTTATGCATGGGAACTACACGTGCAGTACACTGGTAAACTCTGGTCTTCAACAATTCAAGTGTTTGACCCCCAGCTGATTGGGCTGTACTGGAATGCAGAGGTTAGAAAGGGCACAAAAGTAAGGAGAGGCATGCTGGGCTCATTTACAGTCAGGGGTATTCAAGGGGAGTGGCGTCTTTTGTTCAGCTTGTGGTTCTTGCTTCGGGGATGCCGGCTCTCAGGTTCATGTTTGTGTTAGTTCTCAGGAACTCACATGGATAGCAGGTCACCACCAGAGTCACGCCACTCACTAGGTCACAGACAGCCGGACATCTCATGGTGTGCAGGGGCTCAACACAGTGATGAACCACATCACACGTTGCTTTCGCAAGTTCACACACCAGCCACATGGGCTTATGGAAGTGACAGGCCGCTTCATCAGTGGTAGACACCAGGTCAAACCCTTGCCTCGTGTCTGATGGGCTGTTTAGGGGTTCAGCTTCAAGTTAGGCTGGGCCACCCACCATTGTTTCTGGTTTTGTTTGGATTAAGCAACACTAAACACCTCAGGAGCAGCACACACACTCAGATTCTAGAGCAGATTATAAGCTGACCAGGAAATCCTTCCAAGCCAGGTCCAGTAGTAAGGAGCCTCTTCATAGTCCTAGAAATTTGGTTCAAATGGATTTAGAGCTCTGTGCACTGGCACCGGCATTTCACCACCTTGAAAGACCAACAGATAATAGCTTTGTGTGATGTTTGCAGTAAGGCAGGCAGCAACTAATGGGTAGACTTGGGAAATATTCTGAGGTCAAGCTACGACTTTTCATCAATCACTGGCTAGCGACCACTATAAGAAAAGCTTCTAACCTGTAGCTCCTCAGACTACATTTGGAATTACTGAAGATCAGAAGAAGAGTTTTCTGCTAACTGCAGGCTTTGGAGTAGGACTGTTCACTTTGCTTGCGACCTATGTGTGCTTAAGAAAGAGAAATGATTCTCACGGTTTAGACTAGCCGCCTCCTGCTCTTCCAGAGACATCAGAGACAGGAGAAGGCATCTTCTCTGGAGCAGACTTTGCTGCAGCCTTTGGTGGACCAAGTGGTCATGTTTGCATCCCACATTCATCTCTGATCTCAGATTCTGGGAACCATCCCTAGCAAGGTGGGGACTTGAGAGGGGACCAGTAGGAACACCTAGAAACATTCGACTTAAGCATTTTTCAAATTCTGTATTAATGGGATACAGTGCTAAGGATGTATGAAAAAGACACATCCTCAGGATCACATTTTACTGGGCTATCGCTCTTGGAGGTTTTCTGTGCGAAGTTTGTGCGCACTGTGGGACAGCTAGAATGAAGTATTGGACCTTGTGGAACCCTTGTCCGCAAATTCATCCTTACCATAGTGGAAGATTTAAATTTCTAAAAGAAGGACTTATTCTGGCGGTAAAACTAAATAGTGTGGAAAGAAAGGAAAGTTATCCCGGTGAGGTGATGTTGACAGCTATGTTTTTCAAGGTTGGCCTGTTCTGACCTTTGCACACCAAAACTCAAGGACAGAGAGCCTTCGAAAATCCAGTATCTAACTTCCTGAAAATCTCTCCAGCTACACAGTGCTACCTTATAAGAGGATTTGGACTTCACCTTGACAGGCTTTCACGCGACACAGAGGACTAGCAGCACCCCGGTTAATGCAGCTGTTCTTCCAAGCCAAAGACAATGGAATTAAGAATCTGTGTGAAGGAATGATGAGAGGGAAAGATTCCTAAATTGCTAACTTAGCTGAAAGGAAAGACTCAATGCTCCAGAAGAGGAACCACTGTAGACAAAAATGTGTAATTCTATAAAAATTTCCCTTTGTATTATTATAAAAGTTTTAAAAAGAAGTACTTTTGTGTTATGTGAAAGTGCTGCCATGAGGGTGCCCTCAAGGCAAAAAAGCAGGAATGCTGTCAATGTCAGGACTTGAACAGCAGAGTCTGATGTCAATCTGCTTCAAAGCCCAGGGTGTAACATGGATCAAAAGCAAACTCCAAAGGGAAGGGGGAATGGGTATGAGAGAGAAAAGAGCCAGCTAGAGTGCCACAGACTCGTCTGGTGTAAGTCTTTTAAAGTTCAGGGGACTCACAGCAGTGTTTTTACAGGCTAACATCAAACTTTGACTTTTAATGCGAGAAACAAATAATAACTAAAGTTCACAGTCAGAAGCAGTGCAATAACAAAGGTGTTTTTGTTGATGTGTTTACTGGCTTCAGAATAGCTGGCTGCAATTAATCTCAGCCAATGTGAAGGAAGACGGGACAAAGCACCTTAAACCGAGCTAAATCATGATTTAGAATCAAGTCAAAGTTCAGTTCAAAATTCAGGTAATTGAGAGAACCGAATTAAGAGTAAAAAAAGAAATGCGACAGTCGGGTAATACTAAAGCGACTGAACCATAGTGTTAGCGATGGAGCCAGTTCAACACAGAAGTTGGCAGGCAACTTGCCCAGGGAAATTAGCAGTTCATAAAACAGTGTTGCCACTCAAGACCTAGAAGCCTCACCCCCATGACTGTCCAGTCACCATAGGCCAGTCCGCCACAGTCTCACAAGGATTCTAATGCAGCTTCCATTGAGCCTTCTTCAACAGCAAGTTCCCACCTCCTCACACTGTGTGTATTCCATTGCTCTAAAAATACAAAATGGCCGCCTAGGTTGCTGACCATTGAAATCAAGCAGTTTTTCTTGGCTTATAGCACCTCACAGCAGAACATCGATGTACCCCAGCAATGCTGAATGCTAGCTGTCCTTTAGTCTTGTTTTCATTCTAAGAGCCTACGTGCAGATCGCCCCACTAACGCATAAAATATACCTCCAAAATTCACTCTCAATGCAAGCAAATTCACAAGACCATTGGAAACCAACCAGCGATCCCGTAACTCAGCACTAAGACAAGTCTTGCTTCTGTAGGGTTTCCTTAGAGATGGATGTCAGAGCCCACCGTGGTTAGCAATAGAGGGTCTCATTCAATTCATCATCAGTTTGGGGGAACCAGCTGGCCTCCACTAATGACAGAAGTAATACCTTCTTGTTGCACATTGCAACTAATAATTATATTTTAATGTTGTTACACATGCTTTATCTTGAAAATAATTTTTTTCCCAAATGATGTGCCAAAGTGATTTGAACAATGTATTTTAGAATGGCTGTTAACTGAGTATTATTCATGGTGAACGAACATCGTAGCAGTACCGATTTGCAGTATTCAGCCTCTGAGGCCAAGTGTTTTGAGTTGGCCTTCTTCAGTCTTTGCTATTTTATTTTCACAGTCAGACACTGTCAATCAAAGTGTGGCTCATCCTCACTGTCAATCAAAGTGTGGTTCCTCCTAGAGATGTATTTCTGTTACTTTCATGCTACTGGTGGATTGGTGTATCATTGTGCCCTCCAGAGAGTGCTCCCATGCAATCCTGACTGAACTATTTCACATATGAATTCAAGTACCTTATTATTTTGACCCGCTTAACCCGTTTTTCATGCCTCCATAGTGCGCTCAAAGCGGTACAAAAGGGGGTGGTGATGGACGGAGCATCTGAACCAATCAAATACTCACACCCAGTCAACAGATCTGGGTTTATTCCATCACCGTTCTTTAGCCCACTCTGACACCCCAGTTCAGACATGGCCATATGCAGTCATGCAATGGTGGGGTCTACCCTTTCAAACTGCTCGGTCCCCCTCCCCAAAAATGCAACTGGTTTCACTTCTTGGGTTTTGGACGTAGCAAATTTACTACACATCAAACGCTACCACTGCAGAAGATTAACATTGCACCATGCAGAATATAGCAAATACACCACATGAACAGAGTAAATCAAAATTACACATATCTCATTTACTCCCACTTTGGGGCAGCATAGTACAGAAAGACCAGATGACATAAAGTTAGACATCAAAGATCTGTAAAACATCCTGAGGCGGAATAGCACATTGGTCCCTGCCAAGGCATCCTGTAATTCTTGGTAATAAATGACACATGCCATTTCTGGGGCACCTGAGGTAGAACTAGAAGTGTAAGACCACCAGCAGGCCATCCCTCTCCCAACCAACCTCACCCCTAAGAGGCTCCTCCAAAAGAAGGTAGCCTAGTGCCCACAAGAAACACACTGCCATTATTTGGCTGCAATCGACCACATGTCTGAGATGTCACTGGTGCAACCCTTTACATGAGTAACCAGATTAATCTTTAGACACAATAAGATTGAGTGATTTTCCCAAATTAAGTGATAGAGAGCCAATGCCAGGACTCAAACCTGTAAACCCAAAGTCAGAAGCCTTGGCCATTGGGCAACATCCTCTAAGTTACTAAGGGATCAAAATACATAGGGCAGAGCAGCCCCCCAAGTAGCTAGGAACATCAAAGTGAGCCACAACTAGCTCATGCACATCTTCCACATTACTAAGTGCCTTGCCCTGGCGGCCACGACACATCGGGCTTGGCAGCCAATGTATTAAAATCTTAACATGTAGCAAGGGATCATTGGGTTAACTAAATACGATGATCTTAAAAACCATACAAGATTCTTCTTGCCAGACCAGGATACTAATGGTGAATATTTTCTTTATGAAAATCCCAAATATCCAACTCTCACCATCCACACGCCCTCCATGATATCTTACCATTCAAACATGTCCTTACCAGTAATGTTTACACAATAACAGAGTGTACCTACCCACCTAAAACCTCTCACATTGCCCTCCATAGAGTTCTTCTGGACAGATGCCCTTCCTATTCGAATTTCACATTCCTGTGCATCACATGAATCACTTCACCTTTTTCCAGAGTTGCTTTCACTCACCGCCTTGCTGATCAGGCTGGCCCGGTTGTAGACAATGCCCCAGGTGGCAATGCCAATTGTGACAATTTCACTGTCGCCATAGCTGCTGCCGCTCATGCCAAAATCCCGCACTGCTTCACCAACAAGCTTCATCACACCGGCATGGCAGCCTCCAGTGATGATCCACGCTCCTACGTTGGTAGACAAACTCAAAGATAAGTCGGGCATGCAGTAAATAGTTCCAAAATGGACTCTTTCTACTTTAATAATGTTTGTCTCAAAGGCGTGTGATGGGATCCGAAGAGGTGACTTGTAGTGAGGAGAGGACAGACCAGGAATCCCAAACTTTTAAGTAGATATCTAAGTAGATATACCAGTTAATGGATTACCTTTGCCTTTGATGGGTGCCAATGTATGTTGCGCCCATGAACATATGGGATGGCGGAACAATTAGCCTAGGTGATGAACCTTGCAGTACCCTTTTCAGGCCCTAGGTGGACCCTAGCCCCAATAGTACAGACGCCAGCACTATTGACATCACCAGAGGACACTTATGCCCTACTGTAGCAATAGAATTACCAAAAGAAACTAATATCACAGGCAAAGAAGGAAAATCACAACTAGACATGAGGTTTTTGCTGGACCAGATGAACAGGCAAGTGGCATAACCATGACTAACTCCTTCATGTGGATTGTAATTGTCTCTCATGAGTTTTGAATGCAAATACCAATGTATCACTTTAAAAAATAATTGATGAAAACAAAAACATTTCAAAGTATAGATAAGGGTTCAAATCTTGCATGTCATTTAGGGGGCACCAGGGGTCAGTCACCTCTGCAACCTCCTGGCTTGGCCCTTGCTACCACTGACACTTCTTTTGTGACCCCTGGCCTCAGAGCTGGCAAAACCAGTGCCTGGAACACAGGGGCAGCTCTTTCTAATGGGTGCTGGTTGGAGCCCCACTTGCCTGGTTTCTGTCAATTGCTATCTCATACAAATAGTGAATATTATTATTCACTATTAGTGTAATACAAAATGGAGTACGTTAGCTGGAATATCACCCTATTTGGAAACTACTGTAAGTAAAAAATGCTGTTAAAAGTATGTTGTATTCATGCTTGCAGGTGAGTGTGTGTTTATATGCATGAGTGTGTGTGAATGTGTTAGTATGTGTAAGCATGTGTGTGTGAGTCAAAGTAAAGATCAAAAGGCGTTCAATGTCACTTCAACTACCCCTGGCATTTTGTTAAATTGACATCCTGGTTAAAATGCACCCCAACCTTGTGTATGCCAGCTGCCTACCTTCTAGGAAGAAAGTGGATGTCTAACAGCACCAGAAGGGAGATAGCGTCTGTGCATGCAGAATTCTTAAGAATGTTTGTCTGAATTAATCTCACTAGACTGAACCCTTGGTCTTCGGGTTCTCTTTATTGATGTGCGTTGAGATGTCCCTCCTCACCTGTGCTCTGAGCTGCTTTGATGAGACCCTTGCTGAAGAGGTTCTTCAGCCGGGGATTCATGCTGAAGTTCTTGGCGCCACCAGTCACAGTGATCAGCAGGTTGGGCACGCTCAGCTGCCACTGGTCGGTCATCATTTCATAGAGGACTTTGGATGAGGTGTTGTTGGATGCGCGCACATACTGTGGAGAAAGAGGGCCACAATAAAAAATTATTTAGATCCAGAAGATTACAACAGACATGTAGACCATGTTCTCATGAAACTTTAGCAAGTGTGCTGTGGGACATTTGATGCCTGAATATAGGGATGTACTAAAAAATTATGGACTAAGATCATGCAAAACACATGATCACAGTATCTCAAAAGCTGACGAAGTCCTTTCAAACTCCACCAAAGAGGCCAAACCTACGAAGCACTACCCTGTGACCCAAAAAAACAAAGAAAAACAAAAAACAAAAGTGCCATCGATTGGAAAGATGCTGGAGAGCGAACTACGACACAGTGGATAAAGAGATATATAAAATTGCGCTAACCCAATATAAAAATCTACTGATGGCATAAAAAAAGGATTTTTTCACTAGACAGATTGAGAAAGCTAAAATACACCTAAAGAATGGTTTGGGGTAGTAGACAAATTGGTGTCGCTACATAAGTACGAAGGAATCAAGTGCGATCAAACGTTTTGCGATATGATCGCTGTAGCCTTTAAAACTAAAGTTATGAAGATCTACAACGCTTTCGAAGATGCGCCAGCTCACTGCCCCACCAAACCTCTTATGAGCCCCGAACCCAAAAGAACATTTTTTCACTGTTTCTCCCCAACTTCACCTGAGGCAGTGGAAAAATACATAAGAGAAACTAAATCTGGGTCTCCTTTCGACCCTTGCCCACCTACATTTCTGAAAGAGATTGTGGAGGTGGTGAGCCCTGAGCTCACAGCAATCTTTAACACTATGTTCATTTCAGGCAAATTCCCATCCATTTGGAAAGACTCCTCCATTCTCCCACTGTTAAAAAAGCCCAATCAGGATGTGTCTAATCTGAACAATTATCGTCACAAACAGTTATCCCAATACATCCAGGAAAACAAATTGCTTGATCACTCTCAGTTTGGTTTCCGACACGAGCACAGTACGGAAACGACTCTTATTAAAGCCACTGAGGAGATTAGGGCTGTGATGGATAGAGGGGACACAGCCGCCCTTGTTCCCCTCGATTTATCAGCCGCATTTGATACTGTTGATCACAATCTCTTGCAGCAGCGACTGGAAATGATGGGAGTCAATGGAGCGGCACTGGCCCTGCTTTCCTCCTTTCTGAACGAAAGGAGACTAACAGTGATGTTAGACAGGGATCAATCAAAGCCATATGTCCTCCCATTCGAAGTAACTCAGGGATCATCTCTGAGCCCATACCTTTTAAATGTGTATGTCTCAGAACTCGCCCCTCTGATCTGAGAATTTGGTTTTAGTTTGACGTTTTATGCTGATGATACCCAGATAGTAGTGGCAGCATACAGAAATCAAGCAACACCCGCCCTACCGTTCAGAACTGTATGAAAGAAATAAACAGATGGATGGAAACACATTGTCTTAAACTCATCTCCGAGAAGACCGAGGTCATAATCTTTGGTAACCTACAACCCAGATGGGACAATCTCTCGTGGGCCGGCGGGGATGGGTGAACCACCAGAACCAGCTCAAAAGGCAAAAAATCTGGAAGTGCGGATTGATAACAAACTAACACTCTCATACCAGACAAATGCCATCGTCTCTGCCTCCCACTTTCTAATAAAGAAATTAAAGAAGATCCTACCATACATCCCTATGGACTCTAGAAAGATGTGGTAACAACACTAATCCAGTTGCAATGGGCTCTACTTGAGCATACCGGAGCAATTTCTAAAAAATACTTCAGACAGTTCAAAACACAGCTGCTCTGCTGTTGGCAAGCATCCCTAAGTTCGAATCAGTAACCAAGGAGATCCACAGACGCCACTGGCTCCCAGTGGCACAAAAAATTAAATTCAAGTCTCTATGTCTAGCATATAAGGCACTGAGAAACACAGGACCTTCTGTTCTCAGAAATCTCTTTGTCTGGTATGAACCGTCCAGACATTTACACTCTACAGGGCTAGTCTCATAAAAGTGCAGAGAAGAAGGTCCGCAAGTTGGGGCAGCCGAAGTTTCTCCTATGGCACCGCTGTTGGCTGCAGCACACGCCGCAAGACAAAAAGGGGACACTGAGAAAAATATCCCTGCACTACATGTCAGGCACCATGCGGTGCCTGCCACATGGTGACGGATGTGTTACCCCCAGGTCCCATGTCTGGGGGTGGGGGCAGAGGAGGGCCTGCTAAGGACACCCAAAGTCCCTTTCTGCCTGTCTTTTCATGGCTGGTTACCCGCCACGGAAAGGCGGGTGGAAAGCGACATTGTAATCCCTATGGCAGTGCCTGGCAGGCACCGCCACCATTGTAGGGAGTACAACTCCTTTCCATGCACCGGTCAGTCTTTCCATCAGATGTGTGGCGGTCAGTCGTTCTGACCGCCAACACACTGCCTGCCATCCTAATGTGGCGAGTGGTGAACTTGGTTACGATGGCGGGGAGACCACCACCGGCAGCCTATCAGTGGCAGTCTCACCGCCATCGTAATCAGGTACTTTGTCTTTACTACATTTGCTAACCAGTGGCTTTATTTACTGTATTTATTTGTTAATTGCCAGAGATGGACTGGCATTTAAATAAGTTTCGTACCACCACGAACCATCCTCTTGCCGTCTTCATGCTCTGAATATCTGTATTAAAATGCCACTGTGGGCCTTAAGAATTCCTAGAATATGATGGATTTGGAAGGTTCCAGGGAAATCCTTAACTGCTGGTTTCTTATGGTAGCCATGAAATATGACGCACCCTTTCTGCTTGTGCCTGTAGGGCATTCATTTTAATTTACAGCAGCATGATTTGTGCAAAGGACGCATCCTTAAAGAGCCTTTGTGCCTCATTTATGAAAAGTGACGCATCGCTGCGTGAAAACAGCGATGCGTCACTCTTCACTGCGCCCTCCTTGCGACACCAATGATACGTCATATTTACAGTATGACGAATCATGGCGCAAGGAGTTACAGATACGTCAGTATTTCTGACGCATCTGTATGGCGCAAAAGTGACGCATTGCTGGAGTGTGTCACAAAAGTGACGCAACTCCAGCAATGTGTCCTTTCACATGGGGCAAGCCCCATGTGAAAGGGCCTGCGTCAGTCTTACGCCTGCTGTGAGGCAGGCGTAAGAAATTTATGCATTTGTGTCCTAGAAGTGGTGCAGTGAAATCTTATAGATTTCACCACTGCGTCACTTCCAAGACCCTTTCTTGCGTCAAAACGCCCCCCTTGCATACATAATACCTGGCGCAGGTATAATGCGGCGCAGGGGTTTACAAAGTGACGCATCTACCTAGATGCGTCACTTTGTAAATATGGTGCAACAAGGCAAATTTTTTACACTGAGTGACGCACCGGCGGCATAAAAGTGACGCACGGCCTCATAAATGAGGCCCTTTGTTTCTCTTTTATGGCAGCTCTCCATAGATTAGATAAATAGGCAAGCCTAAACATACCTGTATTTGTTTTCAATGATTGACCCATTGAATTATAACTGGCATTCAGTAATTAAGATTTATTTTTCTTTTCTATTTAGTTAGCAATTGGTTTGTGAAGATGTAAAAAATACACTGCTTTTTTTCTGAGATTTACTGTGTTTCTGGGTTTACCAAGGTAAAGTTTTTCCAAGTGGAAAACGCTGTAAGCACTTCACTTTTGGGGGATTGGAATAGTGTGACTTCGCAAAACAGACTCTTCAGTGTTGCTATTTGCATGTTGTGGTCTGTGTGACTTGTGTTTCCAGTAGGAGTATTGGTATCTTAGATGATACGTCATAAGGCTGCTACCATCAGATTAAGCAGACTGTAAGCCTGTGGAAAGTTTATTGGCCTAATCCTGCACAAGTAGTATCATGTCCTCACCGCATACACAAAACATACTCTGTAAATAGTGTATTGTGAGCTCAGTGCACTGTAAACAATGCATTATTCATTGGGTGCTATAAGTGCGGTCAGGCATACGCCACACTCACTTTTGGTATTCCCTTTTTTTCCAAAATGTGCTAGTCATAAAACAATAATAATATTAAAATTATTGATAATGTAGGTAAGTGACATAATGTTCAGTAGCATTGTTGGAGCCTGTAGTTTCAGTTTTCCTATTGTAAGAATGGATCTGTAAGGTCCAAGATGCAAAGCGCAGTTGAGTAAAGCATCAGAACTGGCTGTATGTGTCACACATACCACAACACACAAATCTATACTGCATAAATCCACAATGCACAACACATTTCAACACCTCATAATAACATGCCACACAATCCAACTACACACACTTCCGTTCCACATCATTCCACTCCATGCCACATAATTACAAACCGATAAAATAAACTCCACATAATTCAACTCCGCTCCATGCCATTAAATTCCTCTTACCTAATGCCACCTAATGCCACTATGCTTGAGAATTACACTCAACTACAAACAATATAATTACGCTCCATACAACACAATTCAACTCCAGTTAATTCTACTACACAACATTACAATCCAAACTATATTTCACCTAACATATATATACTCCACATATCTCTGTATATTCTAAAACATATAATTACACTCCACAAAATAAATTTGCATTTGCAACATGCCACATAATTCCACACCTTAAAATACTACTCCACACCATGCCACATAATACTACTTCAAACAATCCCACATAATTCCCCACACCACCACAAAATTCAATGCCACACAATATTAAATTACACTCCACATAACACCACTGAGCGCCTTCTGTCCGTACCAAGAGACGTGGTCACTTCTTCAGCAACATCATGCAGGATTTGTAAATTTCTCCTTGGTTGCTACCATCTCAGGGAAGAAAAGACCCTCTGGATGGTTGTCAATTTGGATAAAAAACACCCCTGGCTGTACATCAAAGGAGATTGATATGGGCAGTGTAGATAAACAGGGAGTCTCTCTTTTTCATTTGGTGAGGCATGCTACCCATACAATGTGTATTGTAGGTTTTGGGGTAAAGGCGCCAAGCTACAAGTAATTGATTCAGTTGGTACTCATACGGCAGTCCTTCCCGCGGATTCTTTCAAAACAGTGGCAGACAATTTTACCGGTAAATTTGAGCCCCTCGGAGATGAGGACCAAGCCTGGGCTGTCCCTGGTCTCAGACTCCCTCCTGTCAAGAGTTGGAGTGCACTTGTGTGACAAATAAATATGTTTACACTTAGTAATGGCCTTCGGGTAAGTAACGGGAAGAACGAAATCCGACAGAGAGGGGAGCCATACCTACCATCATTCACAGCATTCAGGCCTCATTGATCATATCCTGTTGGATTTTAGACTATGGCCAATTTTGGTAGATTTAGTTGTAATGCCCAGGCAAGATAGTGATCATCAAGCTCAGAAATATTTTCAAATGGCTCCCCCTGGACACCAGTAAGACCTTCACCCAGGCTCTGGTCACTCGTAGGTTAGACTATGGCAATGCCCTCTACTATGGAATACCAGCCCACCTCAAACGCAAGCTCCAAACCATCCAAAACTCCGCCGCTGGACTGGTTTTCAACCTTCTCTGCTGCACCCACATCACGCCTCACCTCCAAAAACTGCTGGTTCCCTGTCCAGAAATGCTTCCAATTCAAGTTACTCACCCTCACTTACAATGTGCTGCATCAGAAGGGACCGTCATAGCTAAATCACCGGCTGCACTTCTACCAGCCAGCCCCGACCCTCCGATCGACCTCACTATCACTCGCACACATCCCCGCATTCGCAGAAGCAGGACAGGAGGCCGCTCTTTCTCCTACCTAGCAGCAAAGACTTGGAACACCCTCCCCTGGGACATCAGAGCAGCCACAAAGCTCACAACATTCAGCAAGAAACTGAAGCCCTGGCTCTTCGACTGATGCTCCTGACCTCCCACACCTATGCTGCCCCTGAATACCCTCGCCGGTGATTAGTTTGCACTCAACAAATACTTTTACATTACAATTACATTACAGTAAATTTTCCTGGAAAAATCTCAGATTCTTTCAGCCCTCACTTACCTTCGTTATCTTGTTTCCAAGGCCTTTGAACGTGAAGTCCCCAAAAGAATCGGTCGGCATCTCTTCGATGTTCTTCTCCGGGGTCCATTCTGTGTCCTCTGGTTCTCCTTCAATGTGGATTCTTGGCACTGGCAGGTGCTGGCTCTTGTCATTCCCACAGTAACACACCTCCTTCCTGAGGGAAACAAACAGAAGTGAGGGAAAAAGCTACAGGACAGGCAAAGGTAGATTCTATCAGTCAGGTGATGACCTTCACTGAAACAGCACGGGTCAATGTCCACATAAGACACTCCTTTATCAAAGAGGGTGGTTTTCAAATGACCTACTCAGTATATCAGTGTCCATGATGGCTGTATTGTTGAACTGGCAAAACGAAATGGGACACAAGTGAGTGTCATGTATTTTTAACTGCTGATTATGATTTTTGTACCATTGTAAAGCTCTTGGTTACACCGCCGGAGCAGGGACATTGCAGTAACTTTATGACATCAGACTGAACCATTATCTCAGAACAGTAGGGCAAACCCGGTCAAACCATCACACAATGCTCTGTATTTGCACATGTGCAAATACTACATTCCTCCACAACACACATCAGAGTTTAATAAATAGGTTGTCAAAAGGACAAATGCTAACACTACTCTTCAAAAACCATACACATTGCCACTGTGGAGAACCCTGGTATCGCTATGATGGTGTGCCCGATGATACCGAGGATAAATCCTCCTACTCCCTGTTGGGTACAGCCTGTTGATCCACAGGTGTTTCAGGGGAGTCAGAGCATATCAGAGGACACAGCAAGAGGGGACTCAAACCCTCTGGCTGGTCTGACACCTCTGCCACTCCTTTATTGTCCCCATCACTCAGGCTCACTAGGGATGAGCACCTCACGTGGGGTCCCTGAGGCCTCACCACCACTCTTACCCTCCTCTGCTGGGCACTGACTGCTAGATGCAGCCCAGAACTTTTTGAAAAATGAAAAGTTCCGCGTGACTTCTTCCACCCATCTGAAGGGCATGATCATGGAATCTTTTACTTTCTCCACACCCCAGGCTTTTAATTTAAAATGGGAGACAGCATTTGGTCCCATGATATCTGGGTCCCAAAAGGACCACGTCACCTGTGTTGAAGTCTGAAGCACTGCTTGTCGCCGCCGGCTCACCATTTTGTTTCTGTCTATGTAAAACCGACCTCTGAGGCTTAAAACAGTCAGTAGCCCAGACTGGCTGATGAGGGGACAACCTCTCTCACAGGCCACATCATGCGCATAGCCAGTAGCAGGTGAGGGGTCTGGTGGTAATCCTGGAGGAAGGATCCCACTTAATGGACCTCTGCTCTTCTGTTTTTCCTTTGGGTCTTGACCTGAGAAAATCCACTATGTGTATATATGTATATAGAGATAACTCTAATCACTAGTATATGCAGTAGACCTTTGTACTCTCTGCCATTCCTATGCGACTCTTAGAGTATATCCGTTCGTATCCCTTCCTTATGTGTATAGAGATAACTCTAATCACTAGTATATGCAGTAGACCTTTGTACTCTCTACCATTCTTATGTGACTCTTAGAGTATATCCATTCGTATCGCTTTCCTATGTATATAGAGATAACTCTAATCAATAGTATATGCAGTAGACCTTTGTACTCTCTACAATTCCTATGTGACTCTTAGAGTATATCCGTTCGTATCCCTTCCTTATGTATATAGAGATAACTCTAATCACTAGTATATGCAGTAGACCTTTGTTCTCTCTTCCATTCCTATGTGACTCTTAGAGTATATCCATTCGTATCCCTTCCCTATGTATATAGAGATAACTTTAATCAGAAGTATATGCAGTGGACCTTTGTACTCTCTACCATTCCTATGTGACTCTTAGAGTATATCCATTCGTATCCCTTCCTTATGTGTATGGAGATAACTCTAATCACTAGTATATGCAATAGACCAGTGTACTCTCTACCATTCCAATGTGACTCTTAGAGTATATCCATTCGCATCCCTTCCCTATGTATAAAGAGATAACTCTAATCACAAGTATATGCAGTAGACCTTTGTACTCTCTACCATTCCTATGTGACTCTTAGAGTATATCCATTTATATCCCTTCCCTATGTATATAGAGATAACTCTAATCACTTGTATATGCAGTAGACCACTGTACTCTCTACCATTCCTATGTGACTCTTAGAGTATATCCCTTTGTATCTCTTCCTTGTGTGACTTTACATCTTGTACATTTGCATTTTTTTCTGTTTATATCTTGTATGCAACGCATGAAATCCTAAGTCCTTATGTTTTGCAACTGGTTCTTATATAAAGCGCTCTGACACTTTCAGGTAAAGTTCGCGCTATATAAAATCGCATTAAATAAATAAAAAATAAATAAAAGACTGAATAGCCCAGTCCAAGTTGTGGTGGTGAGCATAGGCTATGCGCAGCACTTTAGAAGCAGTATGCATGAACCCTTTGGCACCTTCAGTTGCTTGTTGCCAATGTGGCATTATCTGATGCCTAGTGAGGCAAGGTACTCATTATGTTCGTGCCCCTGAAATGGATGAGCAGTGCCTGTTCTAATTTGCTGGATCAAACCAAGGTACTCCATAACCTTCTCTCATTTTAGGATTATTTCACTTGCTGACATACTGGGCACAATCTCCACTTCCGGGTACTTGGAGTAATCATCAGTTGCCACTAGCATGTCGCGGTCATCAGGCAGACTCACAAAATTGGCACCCAAGGACTTCTCCGGGCCTCAACAACTAATCAGCGGGGTTCTGGGATCCTGGCTTATACACTCCTTAGAAGAATTATTCCTGCATGGACAGGGGGACAAAAACAGACCTTAGAGAGAGGGGTAAGCGGCTGTGGTCAAAGCGTATCAAGAATGTATGACTGCATAAGTACAAATTGTGAGTTAGCACCATGGGCTTCACAGAACAGTTCCTAAAATTCCTATAGTAGATAGTCAATGCTAGCAGTGTGAATGCAGATTCCATCAGTCTCAAATTTTCTGCAGCCTGGCAGCTTAACAGCATTCCTACCTCCCACCAGCTTTTCATATATTTGTGCTCACACCATCTCTTCATCATGAGTAATGTCTATTGAGGAGATGCAGGCTAGCTGGAGTGAGCCCAGTGCCCATAAGCCTATACTTTCACATTAGCCTTCTTCAGTGTGGTAAGATGGGTCAGTGCTTTGTAAGATTTGTGAGCCATAACAGTCATTGATTCTACAGTGTCTGTGATGCCAGTAACTGGTGTGGACTCTACCTGTACTTGGCATTTCAATGGGGACTGTGCCCAGGTTGTGAGCTAGTCAAAGGCATGTATAACATGCATTAACCCTTCCTCTTCATCACCCATGTAATCCTCAGCCTGGTCAGATAAACCAGGTGTCCCTTCATTCACCACCCTTGGCCCTACAGCCTTTTGTGTTCTGTAAAACCTGCATATTTTTGCAAAGTATTTTAATTTTACTGCATGCTAACAATTTTTTCCAATTTGCTGGGCACTCTTCGGTGTGGGGAAATGCCCCAGGACCGCATCCACAGGATGTCCCTGCTTTAGGTTTTTCTCCCCTTTTGATGTGGGGAATGAGTCAGTGGTTTGATTTAAGTTTAGATGAACTTGCTGACAGTGGCTTCCATGTGTGAACCTCGAGCCTTCACCAGTTCTTTGGATGGCCCTAGTCTCAGGAAATCTTGCATCAATATTCCAGTTTCTTACAGAATCTACTCCTTTAGTTTTGCTGATGCACAACCCTCGATGAATTCTGAGCCAATTTATTTTCATTTTGTCACACAGAGTCCAGGTTTTGGCCAATTCTTCCTATGGACCCCTTTTTAATGTCTGACATGCCTGCCTCAGGATGGACGGCTTGTGTTCTGGATTGGCCAGGGGTTTAATATGACCATTCAGTGTCTTTACCATTGATTCATTTGTGTACGGTGGTCCCACTTATGGTAAACTATGGGGCATATTTACAAAAAAGTGGCGAAGCGGCTCGTTCAGTCAAGAAGGCTAAAGACTTGCATCGTCACTTTAGAAACGCAGGGCTGCACCATATAACTCTGGGAATGCGTGGAAATGCTACACCTTCCCAGTGAGGGGTAATGAGGAGGAAGCTGGTTGCAATTAAAATAATAGGTATTCCCTTATTTAAAAGAAATCCAAGACATAGTGTTTATTTTCATGAAATGGGTTTATTTGTGACCCACTAAGAATAACTATTTTAAATTACAAATGTTCATATATTAGTGATTGCGATTCGGCAAAAATTGCAATTTGGAAATCGCAATTACTAATCTTGATGCATGTATCCAAAATGTTCCGCCCTTCTTTTCGAAAGAACCAATCAAACCATCCATTAATTGGTCAACTTAGGACCTTCTGTGCCTATTTAGGGGCATTTCACTGCTAAAGGCAAAGTGCTGAAAGAAAGAGAAACATGTTATAATATTATATGATAATTGAACAGCTAAATATATTGGATAATTTTTCACCATATGTACCTCGAATAGAAGATGAGCTGGATGAGTTACAAATTGCAACAAAACAATTAGAGAAGTACATCGAAGGTGAAAAAAACCTGGTTGTATTTCGATTTATGTTCTTCACACGGGAAAAGATACCTAAGGGGCCAGTTATATTTTTGCGACAGCTTTAAAAGTGGTAGCAGAAGACTATGATTATGAACGTTTTATTTCACAATTGATTATGCCTCAACAAGTAGCTTGATACAGTAGTCGTAGCATTAAGTAGAATCTGTGGCCTTCATAAAATCCCGCCCTTATATAGAGCTGAATACAGAGCAAAACAGCAGGTAAAAGACACTGGAGATGCCAAACAACTGCAGTCATGTAGGTGTCTCTCCTGCAAACTACAGCGAGAGTAGTCAGATACAGACAACTTACCCACTTCAATCTAGTACAGGTCATGTTTGTACAGTCAATCAAGGAGGACCTACAATTAAATCTTGGAGGCAAAACATGCATTTCTACCATAGGTGATCTTGAATGAATGTGTGGTGAGATAGTAATGCCTGGTCTGTATCACAGCTGCCTACACGCATACATTTCTAAGTTACTTACATTTTTCGAATAGTAGGAAAATCTAAGGGAGTCAATGACAATGGCGGTAAACTTGATTGTAAGAAGGAAAGAGTGAGGGTATCCCGCTGTGCTATAGGTGAGCTGGTGGGATTCAAAGACCCTTTTTATTTTATTTTTAAACAAAAGGGTCTGTCCAGATTCTGCGACCTTGTAAGAGAGGCCTGATTTAGATCCTGGAGGACGGGTTACTCCGTCATAACGGTGTAAGATATCCTGTCCGCCGAAAAACAAATGCCATAGGATATAATGGGATTTATATTTCGGTGGACGGGATATCTGTCACCGGTGTGACAGAGTAACATGTCCTCCAGTATCTGCATTATGCCTATATTAGGATGTCCCTGCCAATGTGTAAAAGCAGAAGGAGAACAACAAGGCGGCTGGGGTCCAAAGGACCTGTATACAAGTTGCCAGGATGCAAACCTCAAAATCATGAAGTTCAAAGATCTTCTACGAGCGCCCCAACTTCAGCACCACATGACGGCTTTGAGATAATTGATGCACCACGCCATAGCAATCAAGGGTGCCCTCCTCCACCACAAGTTTGAAGAGCACTGAGGAAGAGGAGTATAGTTAGGTATTGGAAATCTGTCTCAGGCCCTTCTAAATGTTCTGTTAAATTTGTCGGTGGTGCACTGCATGAGGAAGATGCTAGAGGTTGGCTGCAGTCTCATCAAGCATGGTGCTGTTACCTGTCATCTGAAAGGCTGGGGTTCCTAATGAAGTGGACACATTCCTTCTTGTTTATGTTTTTTGCGAACCAGGAGTTGAGAATGCGAATCTGCAGAAGAAAAGAGAATTAATTCACTCAAGACTTGGAAAAGAATACTTTTACTCAACAGCTGACTGCCACTTTGTAAAATAAAAACTGACCTCACTAACATCATTGAAGTGGTCAACTAGGACAGTTCATCTAACATCAAGGCTGTGAGCGCTGGGGTTGATACTTTCAACCCATGGTACTGTTAGTGTTAGATCAATTTAGTCTTTGGTGGAAAAGTTTCTCTGTCACAAAGGCGATGATGTGTCCTGTCCGAAAAACCATTGGTCCACCCACCCTTTGAATCAGGGGAACTGTCAGGTTTATGCTGACAGAGATATTAACATCAAATATCGTTCTCACACAAATGCTTGATTCCCTAAAAATCGCCAGCTTTGTAAACTCAATGCCCCACAATGCATCTGCATGTCATGCAATGTGATGCGGCATCACTTGATCCCAAGCACCAATCAAGGGTGTCCTTAAAAACCAGGCAGTAAAAACTTGATCTCTGTCACATGATGCGGGATCACATGATCCCGAACATCAATCAGGAGCGTTCTTAAAACCAGGAAGTAAAACACTCGATCTCAACACATTCAGGGAGTCAGGGGCACTTCTCCAGGGTTGAGCCGACCTGTACCCTTGACAAAGTAAGACAAAACCTTATACTTACTGAATCTCTTATTCCAACAGAAGCATCTAAACTGTGAGTAAGAACATCGATCTAAATAATGATGGGTCCATTCCCCCTGGTGTGTGCCTATAGGGACGGTCCATCCCTGAAATTTCCCTATGATATTTGTAAATTGACCTAGACATGTAGGTATTCCTTACTCTATTTTGCCATATTTTGTTATCAGGTGTAAAACACCACTGTCTGTCTGATGTTTTAAAATGTTGTGAGTCGGTCATGTGTATTAATACTAAGAAATGTCACTGGATACAGCACAACAACTATTTAGCACTTATTAGGAACAAAATAGAAGGAGCACATTAAAAATTTAAGGACGCCCGAATTTGATTATGAATTTTTCTTGTTTCAGCAGTTGACCATACAAGGAAAAGGTCCTCAGTGTATGGTCGGTATGTAAATGTGAATGCTTTTAAAAAAAAACAATGTGATTTGTACATGCCGATAGGCTGTTTATTATAACGAGAAGAGAAAACACAGGTCCTGAAGAAAGCCAATTGACCTTTCTGGGCAGTTTGTGGCTGAAACATGTCGACCGATTAGACACCTGGGACCATTATATCCTAATTTAGTGTCACTTTTCATACTTTTAATTTAGCCCCTAAACCTACACCATTAAATAACTTTTTAGGTTTCTGAGGTTATTTTAAACTCACCAAGATCCCCTGCCTTCACTCACAGTTATTACATAAATTTGCTTACAAATGCGTTGAGTCCACTCACACACCTTATGTGTGTGAGTGAGGGTCCAATGATGAAGCAAGCCACAGGTGGTACCTGTGAGTGACGACCCTAATAAATAATAAATGGCAGAATTGTGGATTTTCATATATATATATATATATATATATATATACATATATATATATATATATATATATATATATATATATATATATATATATATATATACGCCCAGGAACATATCCATAAAAACTCTCCTTTAATCTCACACAAGTCCGCGACAAATGTAAGGTGAGCACTGATTTACCTGGGTGCCTTTACTTACCGGTCTCAGATAGAAAATATACATGCACTTTATGATATTCAAGATATTTCCTCCTTTAGTTTGTTGAAGCATATTGTTTGGGAAGATGAGGATATATCTTCTGTAAAGACTTCTCACTCCTTTTTAAGTTTTTGTGTCGACAAACCATTGGTCCACCCACCCTTTGAATCAGGGGAACTGTCAGGTTTATGCTGACAGAGTGAAATTAAGTCCACTGCATAAAACTTCCTCTGATGGCCGAATAGAGCACAGGGTTATGGAGGTAAGGCATCTGACCATCTACACTATTTAGAGTGGGAGGGTCAAATGTGTTTTTTTCCAACTGTATCTCACTTTTAGAATATCCTGGCGGTGAGGGACAGTAAAAATAAAAGAAATGCCCTTTCACACTTTGTGGGGCTACTTGTGTTTAATTTTGAACAAATAAACACATGATGGGTGCACACCAAACTTTTAAATGGCTTTGTATGAACTACAATGGAAGTGGTTGACAAAAAACCCTGGTGGTGAACTCTAAATATGGCGGGCAGAGAAAAGGGCAGGGTGGTGGATGTAAAGTCCTCCACCACCATTATTACCTTTTTCTCCATCCTCCAAAGACTAAATTGGGCCCATGTTTATTCAAAATAATGGTAAACATTTTAAGATGTGCTTGGCAATCCGGGCGCCATATAAATTTATAAATTCTCAATATCTGCAATTGTGTTGAAATTGCTTTTATGTTGACTGTCCTGGTTAAATCATTATTGTATGAGTAAGTATAGCAATTACATCTCATTAAAAGTACACCACCATCACATTAATCCCGTTTCTATTTTTTTTCCACTGTGGCTTCGCTAGGGACAGTTTTATCTGTCTGACTTGGACAACATTGGCCATGTTTTGACAGAGAGTGAGCTTTGGGTCAGCACCTTGCTCATGAATGGATGGCTGTATCATAGTACCTGCTCTTTATTGGGGGCTGTTTCTCCTAATTCTTGTTTTTATTCTGCCTCTGGGTCATGTCTTTTTTTACCATGTTTTTGATTGATCAAGGTGCTGAAGTCATAGAACTACTTTTTTGTTTTTTTTCATCTTCATTTTCTATTAGGTTGTAGAGTGCATGTCCTTTCTATTCTTAGAGAGTCTTTGCTTTACTTCCCTGCTCCCAGAAACTAACTCCACCTGGTTTCTCCCTTCCCATTCTCCCTAGTATTATTCTTGTAAAAAATGTTATTATTATTTGGAATGGATGGCTACCTACCTCAAGGAATAATCACAACCCTTGTCATGGTGAACCCTCAAAGTCACTGAATTAATCTGAGCTCAACCCCCGTGGTAGCGCTGGCAGAGAGAAGACAGGCTTAACTTACGGCAATGTGTAAAATGGTCTGTGTCCATGTTGTATTATGAGTCTTTTTTTATTTTGCATTTGTTCCCCTATTTTTACCCTATCGAATAATCTAGTTAGCGCTATTTTCCGTACTTGCTGTGCACCAATAGAACCTTAGGCACTGAATATTTCAGCTTTTGACAGTTGGTTGGATGTCAGTGGTAAGTTCTGTACTTTGTGCCTTCTGCACCATGATTTACTTCTGCTGTGTGTGTGTAAGTGAAATTTGCTGAAACATTTTCAAAATCTAAAATAAAAAATGATTGGCTTGGACCATCGTTAGTAGCTGAGACCTGGGCACTTGAGACTGGCCAGATGGGGATACTAGGGAGGAGGTTTGCATGAGATGAGTCTGCCATGAGAGGCGCAGCCCAGCACAGTCCATGCATGCTCACATGGGAGAGTAAGGGCCTTTACTGTCACTCCAATCCCACATGGGAATTTGTGTGTGAGGTATGGTCACAGAGACACTGCAAAATGTGAAATTGTGTCAGAGCACAAGGCAAGAAAGGCATTGCACCCTCAGCTCTGACAGGTGCTCAGCTCAGGTCCCCACTTCTTCCTCTACTTGGATGACCCTTCCAAGGGTCATCCAATGAGCGGAAGTGGTATCTGGTTGAGTGTGATGAATCTAGTCGCCTGCTGTTACCCTTACTGCTGCTTGCCGCCTCCTGCACCCCACATTGAATAGCCTGCCCCCTGCATACCCAGTTGGTCTTCTGCAGCTCTGACCTATTACTGTAGATTCTCTGCATTCACAGAGTTCAGGAGGTAGAAAGCTACTGGCTTCAGATCCGTGTCCTGAGCCCGGGGAGGAGGAAATTGGGAGATTTGTTTTCTCAGCTTGACTGTAGAGTCTGGCACTAGTAGTGCAGCAGAGCACTGACCACGCACAGTTGGTATGTGAGGTTGGGACCTTTCAACTGTCCTCCGCAATGTCAGTGCAATGCGGTAGGATATTTACATTCCCTTCTTTCAGATTTCCTTGGCCAATCTGGTTGGCTCACTGTGAACCTATGGGGTGGCACCTGCCAGATGTCTTGAAAACAGTTGGCATCTGTGTTCCAATCACAGGGCCTCCAGTCGGTCCAACCCTCTGTAGAGTGACCAATCCTACAACCTCTATGTTGGAATCCCATTCATGAGGTAGTGAGGGTGCTCATATGCTTGCACTACTCATATCCATGATTGCAGCACGGGAGCTCTGAGGGATTTCCTAGTCTCTCACGATTCATGATTGTTTCTTGGGTCTCAGGAGATCTTGAGTGTGGAGGTGAACGCTATTGTCTACGACTCTCCATAACAGGAGGTGGTGCTGTATTCTGGAACATCTATGGTTTATTCTATTACAAGACCCTTGTTTCACAATAATGGCATCCTCCTGGAGTAGCAATTTAAGGTGCTAGTTGAACATTTTGAGAATCTGGCAGAGTTTCAGAACAATTCAGACAAATTTGTATTTTTCATGCTCTAACATCTGAAAATTAAATGTTGAGTTTGGGCCCAGCATGTGGTTTTCAAGAGGCTTCCAAGAATGTGTGTGTGAACCCAAAGGTGGGGACAGAGGCATGTGGGATGGTGAGTAACAGAGCACTTGTTGGATACTGTTGATTTACAGAATTTACAGCAATGAGTTGTTACAAGGTTTAACTGATCCAGAAGTAACACATTTCTGGGTGGGAAGGATCTGTCGGTGCCTTAGCATGGGGTTTCCTGGCAGGTAAAGTGCATCTTGAGGTGCATCTTGAGGCTCCACTGTGTGTGTTAAGAGCTTCTCTGTCTCGATAGCTCAATTCACCGTGGTGGTGTGCACAAAGAGCCACCAAATGAATTAAGAGGCTTCACAGAGGGGTTTGAGGTGGCACAGATGTGTTTGGAGAGAGTGCTTATGGTGCAAAGTGAGATGGATTGGGCGAAATGGTTGGGCAGGCTTTAGGTAACATTTAGGACAAGAGTGAGAAATGTGTACAGGCATCAGATTTGGCCAGCTGGGCTTTTGCTGTAAAGTGGAGGTAGACGCAGTTTTGTGTTGGTTTGTGTTGGGCGGAGGAATACAGTGGATCTCATGGGGGCCTTTCTCACAGAGGGGGAAGAGTGACACAGTGGAGTACTGAGTATGCTGTTACAGTAGGTGATTTCATTGGAGGCTTGAGCAGTGTTCAGGATATTGGCCAAGAGGAAAGAGTTGATGTTGTGGAGGAAACAAGTGGAGAATGTGGATGCAGTAATGACAGTGACAATCGCAAGCCGCGGTGAAAGTGGATCCTGAGATTCAATGCAGAGGTTAAAAGGAAGATGAGGCCAAAATTAAATAAGTTGAGACAGAGTAAGAGCATGAGAGGTGAAAATAGAGGATGGACATGGAGTGAAAGTCCTCACATTCTGGCAGAATTGTGAGATGGTAGAGCTTAGTGGGAGGATAACTCTGGTAGGAACATTTTATAGACATAAGTGGCTTCTTATATATGCGGCCTGGCTGCACCTCCTCCCAGGTAACCGCCCCTCACTTGCCTTTGGGTCATCTGCCGAGAGGTACAGATTTAGCGGCACTTTCCTTTTCACTGCAGTTACTGGCCTGCTTTTCACCAGTGGCATGTGCAGGTGTGAGATTTCCCTCAGCCGCACGTGCCCATCTGCTTCATCTGGGTGCACCTTGTTTTGGTCCATGGAACCCATGACCTCCAGCTGCTGATGTGTTCCTCTGCTTCAGCTCCTTCAGAGGACTCTCATGCTGCACAAATGGGATAAAGAGATTTTAAGCACAGGCTGTCTAGTTACAGGCCAAATACAGATACCCATTCTTCAATACAGAGACAGCACTGGGGGAAAGAGTTTACTTCCCTTCACATTTCAACAATCTCTTATGCATAACCTTACTGGAGCAATCGACGGGCCAAGTCTCCAATTGGCTGCCCGCCTTCAGACGCATCATCAAAGCACTTAACCATAGACAAGCCACTTTTCACACACTTTCATTTATTGGACCTTATTAAGCATGCCACAGTTGGACCACATTTGCTGCCTTGACCAATGGCTGTTACCTGTGCCCTTGATGGACATACCAAACCTTGCCAGTATGTCTACACATAATCCTTCACGCCTCTCAGCCTCTATCAATCAATCAATCACGATTGATAAAGAGCAGCTAATCACCCGTGGGGGTCTCAAGCCGCTACAGCACATGTTTCAGGGTCATCAGGCTCCTGAACTCTATCACCTCATTTCCAGAGTCCTCGTTCTTCTAGCACCATTCAACCCTGACCCCTAAGCCAAGGGATCATCGAGGCCATCTCCTTGTCCAAGAGACCCATGACCTCTAAGCCACATTGGTAAAGCTACCTCCTTACCCCTTGACCTACCACAGTACTTTATGTGCCCAAATTAATTCTTGACTGATTGTGTACAACAAATGCTTAACACAGCTCTCTGATAAGCCTAACTGATAAACCACACAACCACAAAAGAGAGTGACACATCTACTTTAGCCTCTGAAAAGCCTCTGGGGATCCACTGGACTCTGTGCAAACTATACCTTTCTTTGCTTCCTACAATCACCCCCCACTCAAACGTTTGGACTGATGCTGCTTTTTTTTCAACTTTGGAGTGCACCAGGCCCTGCTGACCAGGCCCAGTGCATACGCTCTGACCCATCGTAATTTATGTGCAACTGGATAATCTCCGATTGGCCTATTTAACTTACCAATACGTCCATAGAATATAGTATAACGTGTACCCAGGGCTAGTTAGTTACTTGTCACCTGTAGACTGCAGCACATATTAAGCCACCACTTCAGTGAACAGATGAAAACATGGTTTTAAGTCTGTGAATACAGCCTAGTCTGGCAGTTTTTGAACTGCAAATGCAAAGGTGCCTTTAGAAAGTCACCACTTTCTTGCCCCAAAATTCTAGAGACCATTTGTGATTAGCTACAGCAGTTGTCACCTGAGACAGTTTGCTGCCCTCATGCCGGGAGGTGTGAAGTGCTCCTAGGAACGGGAAACAAAAGGACTACAGGTGGGAGGAGGTGTGCCCTCCTCCAGAAGGACTGCCTCAGGGCTTAAGCCACAAATGACCCAGCTTTCACAGGGGCTACACTACTGATAGGCAAATGCCAGTCTCACTGCTGCCTGCCTTACTTTCGTGCAGGTAGACAGGCTGGGAAAACTCATTGCAGAACTGCTATTTAGGATGGATGGCTAATTACACTGGGCACACCATAAGGGTGGGGTCAGGGCTCTGTTCCAGAGAAGAAAAGTCCCAACATCCTGGATTTGGTCAGAGTGATGCACTGTGGGATTATTTAGTGCCAACCCCACAGAAAATGAAGTAAACGTTGGTAGCGTTTCCCTGAAGGAATTGTAGCCCCATTAGCTTGGAGTCCCACCCACCCAAAAATGAGAAATTAGCCTAAAAGTGAAAACTCTGGTTTTGAGGCTCAAAATACCAATGGACTCTATAAGAACAGAATAAGGACTGCACTTATTGAACGCCCTAAGCCAAAACATGACTTCAAAGAGAGGTGGGCTGCTCCTGCTGTGGAATCCGTAGAGGGAAACCCCAAGGGCTGACTCTACTCCTACGCATGCTACTGGCCAGTGAATGGACTCCAAGGGCTAGTTGGTTAGCTCCCTTTAAAGCTTACGAACCCCAAAGTTAAACAAGCCTTGCACCTGCAAAGTGCCCAGCTGACCATTGTGCCCTGGACTAGTCCTGGACTCTGCTGGTGGAGCCAAGAGATCAAGTCCTAGCCCAGAAGAGGTCCCTATCAGGTCCTGGGCCCTTGGCTAATGCTACAGTGTACTCTTTCTCCCCAGTGAACTGCAACTGGCAAGATGAATCAAAAGACAACAGTTTCTGAGCCTAGAGTTTGAGGCTCATATACCTACTTTTACTTGCACATTTGAGGGTAGCCCTGAATGTCGCAGAGAACTAAGGGCCGTATGTATCATTCAAAATTGCGATTGCAAACGCCAAAATCGCAGAACTTTGGCGTTTGCGATAGCAATTAGGCTTAATGGTGTGTATAAAAGAAAAACTGCCTCGCAAAATTAGGAATCGCAAAATTTGCGATTCCTTATTTTGCAAATGCATTTAAGGAATCGCAATTGGCGATTCCTTAAATGGAATGCATGAGGCACCCATGTTGTGTGAATATGGCATAAGGAATTGCAAATTACCACAAACTACAGGTTGGTGGTAATATGCAATTTCTTTCAAAAATGCACATTTTTTTTTATTTTTCAAAGTGGCATGTGGCGCACACACATGCCCTTAGGGCATGTATGTGCGCCACATGTGCATCCATGCTCATTTCAGGGGTGCAACAGGGTGTCCATTTGACACCCTGGCACACTTGAAATTGCATTCTCAATTTACGATTCTCTAATTGAGAATCACAAATTGAGAATGTCTTCCAATTCATTCTTATGGGCCTCTAAGCCCATAGGAATGAATGGAGAGCTATTCCTTACTTGCAAATTGCATTTTGCGATTCGCAATTAAGGAATACGTATGATTTGCAAAATGTATTGTAAATCCTACATATATAGCGTTTTGCGATTCTCAAATAGCGATTCTCAAAAATTCGCTATTTGAGAAACGCAAATCCTAACATTGATACATATGGCCCTTAGGCTTTACTAGACCGCTGCACTTCACCCGTCCATCAACATTGAACCTGGCACCAGACACAAGCTACAGAGGACACTGCCAACCTCACTGTGGAGAAGTGTGGCTCACTGGTTAGAGCAGGCAGACCCTGAAGCAGAGGTCAGCCTGGGACCAGGGTTCAATTCCCGACACGGCAGGGTCTTGAGCTCAAATGTCCACGGACTCGATAATTCTCGCTTCGGTGCCTGACCTAATCATGGGTTCACACTCTGCAACTCTGGGCATTAAGCTTGCTTAATCTCCACAACGGCCCCCCGCGGCGGGATGCCTGGCTTTCACCTTGGGGATGCCCTGTAGGGGCTATCTCACAGGGAAAAGCCAGGACGGGTTCCCAAGGCAAGCGCTTAGAGACCCCTGGGTGATAAGCGCTATATAAATCCAATATACAATACAATACTGTCGACAAGAAAAAGAACCAGAAATGTTTCTAAGTATGAAGGTAAAATATTGACCAGGACTAACCTGGCACCAGCATCTGACCCTGACTTCCATCGCAGCCTGACTCCAGTAGACCTTTTTTGAACCTTGACTCTGCTTGATATATGTTTCGAGGGATTGATTGTGGGAGTGGGACAGGCAGTTTTTCCCAGGTTGAAGAAGAACTAGAGGGAACTATATGGGTTTGGGGATGAAAGTTTGAGATTGGTTCCCTGGACTAGGCTTGTGTGCAGTTTTTTCAGAGGGAAATTATTGTGAAATGTCCATTTGTAGAGTTTCTGTTTAAGACTGTTGGCATTTCCTTGGTAAAATTGTAGATTCTTACATGGTCACTACCATGTTTAGTCTCTGTTTCTGTGCACCCCTAGTCACAAGGATCTGAGTTTAATCCATCATTCTTTTGCTCACCACACCACCCCAGTTTGGACCCAGCCATATGGAAATCAGTCTTGACCCTGTTCCTTGTAGGAACACTCCAGCTCGAACTGCCAAACCAGGTCCTCCCTTGACCGGAAACGAGCATCCTGGGACCGGTTCATGGTATCACCCTTCATCAGCCAGTCTAGCTTGAATTTAGAGGTGTAGTGAGCATGGGACCAATGTCTGGGCATACCCTTCCAACTTAGGGCGACATATGCAAAAGAAACAATTGATGGAGGGAATGCTGGACAATGCAAATATTCACCCCTAGTCACAAGGATCTGAGTTTAATCCATCATTCTTTTGCTCACCACACCAACACTGTTTTGACCATATGCAAATCAGTCTTGACCCTGTTCCTTGTGGGACTAGTCCAGCCCAGTTAGCAGGGTATGTCCAGACGTGGGTCCCTTGCTCACTTTGCCTCTGGATTCAAGCTAGCCTGGCTGATGAGGGCTGTTAGCCCGAAACCGGTCCTAGGATGCTTGTTTCCGTTCCAGGGGAAACATGGCTTGGCAGTTCGGGATGGATTGTTCCCATGAGGCACAGGGTCAAGACTGATTTGCAACTAGCTGTGTCTCAACTGGGGTGGTGAAGTGAGCTAAAGAACGATGATGGATTCAACTGAGATCTGTGACTGAAAGTGTATGTTTGAAAAGTTTCGGCGCTCCGTACATCACCTTTTTGTGTTTGCTTTGTTAGTCCTAAGTTGGCACGGTATGCCCTGATGTAGGTCTGTTGCTCACTTTGCCACTGGTTTCAAGCTAACCTAGGCTGATGAGGGCTGTTAGCCCAAAACCGGTCCCAGGATGCTTGTTTCCGGTCCAGGGAAGACATGGCTTGGCAGTTCGGACTGGACTGCTCCCATGAGGCACTGGGTCAAGACTGATTTGCAACTAACTGTGTCACAACTGGGTGGCGAAGTGAGCTAAAGAACAATGATGGATTCAACTCTGATCTGTGACTGTGGGTGAGTGTCTGAAAAGTTTCAGCGCACTGTCCATCATCTTCTTGTGTTTGCTTTGTTCACCCTAAGTTGGCAGGGTATGCTCAGACATGAGTCCCTTGCTCACTTTGCCACTGGATTCAAGCTAGCCTGGCTGATGAGGCTGTTAGACTGAAACTGGTCCCAGGATGCTTGTTTCCAGTCCAGGGAAGACATGACTTGGCAGTTCGGGCTGGACTGTTCCCTTGAGGCACAGAGTCAAGATTGATTTGCAAATAGCTGTGTCTGAACTGGGGTGGTGAAGTGAGCTAAAGAACGATGATGGATTCAACCCAGATCTGTGGCTGGGGGTGAGTGTCTGAAAAGTTTCAGCGCTCTGTCCATCATCTAATTGTGTTTGCTTTGTATCTGATAGGTACAGCGCATTACTACTCTTTTCATTTGCTGTTGGGCATTGCAGCAGTTAGACCTGCGGTGCTGACCTTCGCCCTTAGTTGGCAGGGTATGCCCGGACGTGGGTCCCTTGTTCACTTTGCCACTGGATTCAAGCTAGCCTGGCTGATGAGGGCTTTAAGGCCTTAACCGGTCGCAGGATGCTTGTTTTCGGTCCAGGGAAGACATGGCCTGGCAGTTTGGGCTGGACTGTTCCCATCAGGCACAGGGTCAAGACTGATTTGCATATAGCAGGGTCTGAACTGGGGTGGCGAAGTGAGCTAAAGAACAATGATGGATTCATTCCAGGTCTCTGAAAAGTTTCAGCGCTCCGTCCATCATCTCCTTGTGTTTGCTTTCTATCTGATAGGTACAGCGCATTACTACTCTTTTCTTTTGCCGTAGGGCATTGCAGCAGGTAGGCCTGCGGTGCTGACCTTATGCCAAAAACTCCTACAAGCAATGGTTGTTAGCCACAAGTTGGGGTTAGGTAGGGCCTGGCTCAGGGACACGCTCTGAATTCAACTGCTGCTGCATACAGCTGAAGGCCAGGAGAATGAGGGTAGGCTGCCACGTGATATGAAGGCACTCTCATGTACCACCCCATATACCACACACCTTATATCTACACTATCGCCAGAAACACTTCTACCCTTCCATCTAAAAGACACAGTTAATATCTTAGTGTTGGCTTGGTCATAACAACTTAATGTAAGTTTAAAAACCCTACGAAATTCCTATAAAAGCACAAAGTGCTGTTATAGTTACAAAAAACCCAGAAAGAAACCCTCTAAAAATACCCAGTTATGGTTTGTTCTGTAAACTGTAGCTCACACATCTGCCATGCAAAGCATAACTCACACACCAAATACATTACACACACAGCCCTTTTTACATAATACAGGTTGTCTTGGATGTTTTTTTGTTTGGTATTTTACAAATCCAAAGATATAACACTGCACCTAGGATGATAAACTATATTTGTCATGGTTTTTTTTTCTAAATCTTTTTATTGAAGAAATAAAAACAGGGAAAAAAAACAATAACAGGTGGTTTACATCGCATAATGAAGGATTAATAATATACATTCAGGGGATAAAGACGGAGAATCATCAATAATGTACGATCACGAGTTACATCTGGAATGTGGCCGTGCTACAATCAGGATAGTCAAGCATCCACCTACCACCAACCCCACCTCCCCAGGAAAACAGGATAAACTTTGAGTAACGGTCCAGAGTAGGTGGGAGGGGGAAGGGTGCAGCGACAATAAGGTTACGATGTTACATCCCCATACCGAACACAGTAATAAATTACGTAGCAATCGACTGACTCACGCAAACGATATCTCCACCAGAACCCGTCTACCCCTTAATACAACTCCGCTACTCAATGAGACCACCTATATCAGGATTTTGAAGGATTTCAAACATAAAAACTACAAAGACAGACGAAACACCCCTCCCCCCACCCTGCACCCCAGCATATGGCTTGCGCCCTATCCCCAACTAGCTGTGTGCCTGTCACCCCATCTAACTAGGTACTAAATGTAGTAAAACTTGGAGGAGGACATCTCAATACGGGCCCCCGGTCCCCACGCCCCCCGCCAGAACCAAGAATCCCCATAAGAAACACACGCCACCATTAAGAGGCAAAGTTCAAATTAAACAGGGGAAACAGCAGCTACCACCCTACCTCCCGTAAACACAATGGTAATGAATCCCACTTCAGAAAACCCATGGTGCCAAACCCCAACAATTAGTCTCATCCTTGACCCTTCCGATCAGGCGTACGAGCCCCCTCCAGGAAGATTTTCGCCTCCGCAGGATATTCGAAATGTGGAAACAGTTCAGTAAAGTTCAGTGCGAGGTGAAGCAAAGTTGCAAAGACTCTGGGAACCCTGTCGGCATCAACAATGACCCTCATCGACATAAGCTCCCAACATCGTTGTCTATGCAAGGATAATGAAAGCGTCGAAGAGGGAATACACACTGAATCGTTCCATAGATAGGTCCCATCAAGAGTGTCCGGAAGGGGATAGACTTTTAAACCATACTTAGTAGACGATATTGGTAGATTTGGCAGTCCGTCGAGCACGTCGAGTACACAATTGTCAGCCATCACATTGCCATGAAGCTCCGACCCCTCTCGTGGCACAGGGCCCACTGCCGTTACAGGTACCGCCGTGGGTGGTATAAGCTGATCAGGATATTGAGACAGCGCTGGGTCTGGTCCCTCTTGTCCGAGTCCTTGTGCAGCCGCAGTCATTTTCCAGGCAATGGACTCCACATGGGAGTATAGTGCCCCGATGGCTGCCAATATAGATCGTATCGACGGTTCGTACTCAGTCCGTCCCACCGAATCTTGTTCCAAGACACCCCGAGGCCCGGCCTACCCCGGGGGAATCGACAACTTTTGGGACAGACTGTCGCAGAGGGAGACCGAGGACTTACCAAGGTCGCGATCCGGGCTCCGGTGCCACAAGCGTAGATCCCAACCCGGCAAACACCGGCGGAGGCAAACCAGGTCTCCGGGCCAGGGACCCACACCCACAGTGCACTGTTGTGCCTCGTCAACCCTCCATCGATGGTAAGCCAGAGCAGCAACCGCCGTCAAAATCGGGCTCAAAAATGTTCCCACGTCCAGGGACCGGACCCTGATGTTCAACCAAAGCCGATGTTGTTCAACTGGAACCCGGCTGGGCCAGTACTCGAGGCCCTGGCTCACAAGCTGGTGTAGGCCCCAAATTAAAACTAGACGTAACTTCGTCCACAAAGCTGATAAAAATACCGGGATAGTACCAAAGTACAGCGTAACGGTTCATACATCCGGAGACAGGGCGGAATTTGAGGATATGTAGCAAGATTATCCAGCGGGGGACGGAGGTTGGCGGAGCCGGGGGCATAAGCGGCCATCTTGGTTGCAAGCGTAGCTCCTCCTCCCTTTGTCATGTTTTTAAACTCAGTGTGGATGGAATTCACTAATCCTAAACTTTAAGACTTTACTAAAACTGCCAAAAGCTGTGTCACTTTTCTAGCTCAGTGTGTTTCTCTCTGTACCAGTCCTCTGCTTATAATTTCTGCTAGAAAGATAGGCCTTTGAGGTGAGTAGGTGTTGATAATGATGCATTCTGGTAGCTGTTGAGCTGTGGCACAGAACCATGAACTTTTCGGTCCAACCCCATTGTGAAAGTGACCATAATCCATTGGTCCTAGCTTTAGAGTGGTTTCAACTTAAAGATGCTCAGGGAATACCAGAACGAAGCTCCCTTAATTTAATTGCAATTGAAGGAGGCAGAAGAGTACATTGGGGAACATTTGTACAATCAATCGTAAAAATGTCTTCCATGTACAAACAAATTATTCCGTTCTTGGAAACCGCATTTGCGGTTGTCCAAAACAGTGGTGGCTTTTAATCTCACTTGACAATAGCTAAGAACCACCAAGATATGGTTTTTAAATTGTCAGAGTTCTTTTACAACAGTAAAAATCCTAAAAAATCTCTCCCCAAAACCAAAAATACCTGGTTTAAGAAAGCGTGTAGGGAAGCTAAATCCGCGTTGACTCTAGGGATTAGGGAAGGGGATAGTTCATGTATCAAAATAGCCAGGTCACATTATAAAAAAACTCTTGCTGAAGCCAAAGCGGCATGGGATCTTGACAGAAGGGAAGCAATTAAAAAAGCTTGAGATCATCGAGATATGAGAGCCTTTTGGAATTTAGTTAAAACAGGGAAATTCGAAGGCAACTCAGCTATCAAATCTAATCTGAGAGAAGAAGCTTGGAGATCCGATTTTAAAGTTTTATATTCAAAACCCTGTGATGGAGAAATTGAATATATAGTTATAGGTTTTAATCAGATTCCAGCCAATGACACCGACACACCACTCTGCACATTGGCAGAGATAGCCTTGGCGTTGACCAAATTACTGCCAAAGAAGGCACCTGGGCTGGACAGGATCCCTGGAGACCTGTTTAGAAATGACCATGTTGTATGGGAACTCTATTTATGGACCCTATTTAACGCCATCCTCCAAGGTATGGAGCTTCCTCTGACTTGGGCTGGCACAGAAATTATCCCTATTGACAAAAAAGGTTTGCCACATAACCCAGCAAACTACCGCCCAATCAGTCTTATTGATGTTATGTTATGTTGTGTCGAGCAGGTTCCAGAGCTCGACGGCATGTCTGTGGACGGAGCGGGTGTTGAGCAGGATGCACTTGAGGTGGTTGCTGCTGGTGCTCGGCTTGGCGGGTGCGGTGCAGGTCCGGAGGCAGGTGAACTTGCAGGCTTGGCAGGTGAAGGGTCTGTGGGTGCGTTTCGGGGTGGCTTGGTAGCAGGCGAGGTTCCGTCTGGCATTGAGTGCGTGGAGGGTTGTGGCGTCGTAAGTTTGTCGGGTGCGCTGGCATTGGCGAGGACCAGTAGTTTCTGGTGCTGGGCGTGGTCCAGGCACGGACGGGCGCAGACGGGCTTGCCTTTGACGCGCCTTCGACGCCCAATCGGCGCCCAATCGGCGCACCCGCTGCACGTGACCGCTGCGCGTACGCGCGGTCTCCTTTTAAGGTAAAGTGGGAGGGAGGAGCAGCTGGGAGGCGGGAGCGGGGAGGACACAGAAAGAAAAGGGGGCGGGCCGCGATGTCACGGCGGCGGGAAGCGGGGAGCAGAGGGGGGGTCACACCAGGGGAGCAACGTGCAAGAGAAACAGAGATACCGTCTAAAAACAAAGCACACAATCAGAGGCACAGGAGGGAAAAAAACGGAGATACAGACCAAAGCACACAATCAGAGGCACAGGAGGGTAAAAAACTGAGTCACGAGCAGCAACGAGGGGGCACAGATCGCCTACAGCAGGAGGGCCATGCGGCGTGGGGGTGTCCTGTCAGGTCATCGAGACAGTCTGGGACCCACCAAGAGCTCCCTGCTTTCTTTTACATCATTTATAAGGCACTCTAAGCCTGCAAGTGTGTAGTATGAAATACTACATATTATACAGTGGTGGCTGCCACAGTGTACATATGGTGCAGCCATGCTACCCAATTAAAAGGCATTAGTTGGATTGCCCATTACTTTGCTCTACATGAATAATCTCCCTAAAATGTTAGACTCCCTCAGAGTGTCTAGGTAATGTCAAGTTTTGTGCATTTCTGTCTGGGCGAAAAAGAGTTACACGGGTAAAATAATATGTTTTCTCATTTTTTCATCGCTACAGCAAACCCATCTGAACAGATTTACCCCAAAAGTGGCATGACTGTAAAGATTCACAAGGAAAGGGAGATTTTTGTGGTTTGGTGTAAATTTGTTTCGTTTTTTAACAGGTGCAGGGTGGGGTTGAAAGAGTTAACACTTTGCATATCTTGGCCATTTACAATCACACTTTCCAAAATCTCGATTTATTGTCAGTCACGGTGCAATTCTTTAAGGAGTGTGATTGGCTGGCGAAGAGAATCAAAGCATTTCTACACTATCTGTAAAATTGAGATTATGGTCAAAATCACAATTGTAGCATTGTGTAAATGATTGTAAATGCTGCAACCGGAACTGAGAGAAATTGACAGTAACATCCCAGCAGATGTGCAATATGAGTTCAAGTGCAGACTTGGAGCAAGTGCACAAAGCTTCAATGTTTATGCTTATAGTAAAGTACAGAGCCATTGTTAGAGAAACCATCCTGGTTTCCTTCATGGACCTCTCCAGGGCCTTGTGTTGCCTAAGCAGGGGCAAACTGGTGTGTCCTTGAAGAAAATCCATGCATATTAATCTTACAACCATGATAAGCTACAGAGCCAAAGGAGAATCCCCAGGTACAAAGCGAGCATGGCCTTCGAATTGACTGCTCTCTTGTTTCCTTTACATATGGGTGGGTTCCAGCAATATCTTCATCTATGGATGGGTGAAACTCACGGAGTTTAACTCCGCGGAATTCTGCAGAGTTACAAAAGAACTGCAAGACATTTCATGGAATTCTGCCAATAGGTGGAAAATATGCAACTTGCGCGGCTCACGCTACAATTTGGCGTGGGTAGCTCGAGCAGCACTGAAAAGACAAACTTAAGACAAAATCCTAATTTGTGTGAATATCAAAAGTAGTAAGTTCATTCTGTGAATACAAAAAGTAGTAAGTGCATTCTGTGAATACCAAAATAATAGTAAGTTTAGGATTGAGTCTTAAATTCATTCTGTGAATCAGGCCCAAGGTTCGGGAATGTACTCTACCTTCCCTTAGATGGTCCTGTGCCTTAAAGGTTGAGCGTCTGGCTATTAGCAGCCAGTGTGGTCCTTTGAGCACCAGTGTCTGGCTATTGGCAGCCAGTGTTCTGCTTGGAGCCCAAGTGTCTGACTATCGGCAGCCAGATGGTGCACGGACCGCCAGTGTCTCGCTATCAGCAGCAAGTGTGGTGCTTGGAACACCAGTGTCTGGCTTCGGGCGGTCATTGTTGTGTTCGGAGGACCAGTGTGTTGCTTGGTATCCTAGTGTCTGGCTACCGACAGGCAGTGTGCTGCTTGGAGCACCAGCGTTGAGTGGTTGCTATGGTGTAGTTGTAGTAGTAGTCTTGCTGTGGTGTTTTGGCTCGAGTAGTGGGCGGCAACATTAAAATATGGTGGGGCGCCATGCCCAATAAACTTACTATATTTGATGCGCTGGCACACAGGGTGCGTTGCTCCTATGGTCTCGTCGGACATTACAAGGGGTGGTCCGGCAGAAAGGGAAGAACTTCCTCCCTTGTGGAAAAATGAAACCAACCAATCCTGGAGCACTGGCTGGAGCAGGCCAACCCAGTCCTCATTTTGAGGCTGGATGTCTGCGGCTGCAATCACTCGGCTGTTTCTCAGGCCTGGGATTGCAGGCTCTGAAGTGCGCATGCCAGATTGGCCAGCAGTAGGAAGCCGGCCAACAGATGGCCAATCTGAAATGTGCACAGGCAGGGGGCTGAAGAAATAGCGCAATTGCACTAATCAGAATCATCCCCTACCCCTGCACTGTAATAGCGTGGGCCAGGGACACATTATAATAAAATGGCCCTTATTACCATTTTATGACTATTGTGTGTCTCTGCTGCACTCGCAGCAGGGGTGGGAGGACACTTTGCTGCAGAACAGAGTCGGATTGCCTATAGGTCAATCAGATAGTGACCGAAGGGCTGGTCTGACAGATCAGTGTGTGGGCCGTTTTTCTAGCAGTTTGTGGTTAGTTTTATGGCAGGTGGGCCAGTTTTTACATGTTGAGTTCCCTGATATTACCATAAGCATTGGCTGCAGCAAACACAAGTATGCAGTCTCCCATACCTTGCAAAATACCCATACAGTGTGTCTCTAAAAGTTGAAAGCTGGCCTGATTTGTAAATGAGGGCCACTTTTGTAGCTATCCGGGTGGCTGATGGTGTCACTTTTATTTTGATGCCGTGGCCTATTTTTCGTCCCAGTCCGACCCTATTTGCAGCTTTCATTGTAGGAGCAGAGAGCCCCGCGGTACAGACTGCTGTTCAGAACAACCTTGACAAATAGACACAGCGCCCTCCGAAGAATGGGCGGGCGTGGGTCTGCCGAGCGCCAACGAATCCCACTAAAGAGATGAGGACTCACGCTGTGCAGGGATGTCAGTCCAGGAGCAGCAGAGCGCGGGCTGGCCCCACCTAACACCCCGTGCACAGCTCTGGCGACACTGCTCACAACAGATGATGCGTGTCTTCAGTACCCCTACGACATCCTGTGCACAGAGCCTGTGGTCACCGCCCACAGTACCACACACAATGTAACAACCCCAGGCACCAGGGGCTGGGGATTATCACACACAATAATACACGGAGTGTGCTTGCTATCACCCACAACCCAATGTGCACAGTGAAATTAAATGAAATGAAACATTTTTTCTATAGCGCATGGCTACTCGGAAGCATCCCAGCTCTGCAGAGGTGGGTAGAGGGGCAGATGGGATTATGGGAATAGCCATGTCTTCAGATGTTTGCAGAATGTTAAGTGGTTAGCTTCCTTGCAGATAAAGAGAGGAAGGGAGTTCCAAAGCTTAGAGGCGTTGTAGAAGAGAAGGCGGCCCCCTGTCCCGGCCTTCCTAATTCTGGGGCCCTCAGCCAGGTGGAGTTCATCTGAACGGAGGCTTCTGGTGGCTTTGTATGGTTTGATAGGGTTTCTGATGATAGGAGGACCCTTGCCCTGAAGGCCTTTATGCGCGATGCAGCAGGCCTTGAAATGTATTCTCTCCTGTATCGGGAGCCAGTGAAGTGCTCTTAGGGCAGGCTTGGCTGAGCAGCGTTTTTTGTGCCTGTAAGAAGTCGTGCTGCCGCATTTTGGACCACCTGTAGTTCAGAAATGACTGAATTGGGAGCACCCAGATAAAAGGCATTGCCGTAGCCCAGCCTGGATAGGATGAGCACCTGAATTAGAAGCTTCTAGAGTGGCAAGGTAGAAGAGGGAGAACTTTTTGTGCGGGTCGGAGCAGACCATATCAGGTGGCGTGGGTTCTAAAAGTGAGATCGTGGCCGAGCAAGATGCCCAGGCTCTTTATTTCCTTTTTTGGTGTTGGTGCAGGCCCCTTGCAAGTCGGCCACAGAGTGTTAGAATTAAAAATTGCTTGGTTGCCCAACATCATGAGCTCAGTCTTGTCACCGTTGAGTTTGAGGTGAGATGAGCTCATACAGCTAGCGACTTCTTTGAGACAGGAGCACAGGTTCGTGGGGAACTGCTCTACCTGGTTCAATGCCACGATAAGCTGGGTGTCATCCGCGTAAGTAACTAGTTGTATTCCGAAAGGGGCTACTATCTCTGCTATTGGAGACATGTACACGTTAAAAAGTGTGGGGCTCAGAGACGAGCCCTGGGGAACCCCACATTGGAGCGGCACTGGTTGGGACCGGGAGTTACCTTCACATACCAGGAAGAATCTCGATTTCAACCAGGACAGGGCCATGCCTGTCACTCCCACTTTTTTGAGACGTGTACCAAGGTGCGGTGGTTCACTGTGTCAAAGGCTGCACTTAAGTCGAGGAGGATGATGGCTAAGGACCCTCCCGAGTCAAGAATCTTTCTAGACTCCTCCACCACCGCTATGAATGCAGTCTCGGTGCCCTGGCCAGGGCAGAAGCCAGTTTGGGAGGAATGGAGCAATTTAGAGGTTTCGCGGTGCGCAAAAAGTAGGCGATTGAGATATTTTTCTGCAATCTTGCTAATTCCAGGAAGTAAGGAGATGAGGCGGTAATTGCCCATCTCCGTGGGATCTAAGTGGGGTTTTTAAGTAGCGCCTTCACCATGGCATTTTTCCAGTCTTGGGGGACTATACCCGATGCCAGAGAGGCATAGATTAAGTTAGAGATGGGAGAGATGATGGTAGGTGTTGCCAACTTCAGGATGTTGAGGGTGGCAGGGTCAAGGGAGAGCCGCTCTTAATCAAATCTAGTATAGGGGGAGAAGTTCCTCAGTAAGTGGAAAGTATGATTCTAGGTAAGAGGCTTTAATCTGAGGTTATATTTAGTGATTGGGAGGAGATTAAGGATATTTTGGATTTTATAGGAGAAGAAGTCTGCTAATTCCTCGCATCGGTGGACAGACGGGTCAGGGGTTGGAGAGGCTAGGATTTTTCCTCGTAATGGGCAGCCTGGGCTGCTTTTAGTGCTGCTTTGTAGGAGGCAATGGATGCCCTGTAGTCTGATTTTTTTCTCGCTTGCAAAGTTTTTCCTCCATACGCTTTCTAATCTTTTACACTGTTGTTTCAGTTTGCGAAGTTCCGGGGTGAACCTGGGGGATTTATTGGGTCCGTTTTTTTTTAGTATGGTTTTTCTGGGCAGTACTACATCTAGTGAATTCTCAATCCACGAGTAGAACTTTCTGTTGTCTACTGAGGGGTCGGGTCGTGTGTGGGTATGGTTAATTCCAATTCACGAGTCCAGTCCTCTACAATCAATTTGGGCCAGCGGCGGGCTTGGATGTGTGATGCTAGCAAATGAGAGCTTGAGGTGGATGGGTGCCACGAGAAAGGGACTAGGAAGTGGCCTGACCAAGGGAGGGTGAAGGGCTCCTTCCCTTTTAATTTTGATATACTTGAAAAAATAGGGTCCATAAGATGACCTTTTATGTGAGTGGCTTGGTGAATCTTTAGGTGTAACTGGTAGACTGCGAGATCATGAGTGTGGTCGTCAGCCACTTTGTATAAGGGGTCATCAAAATGAAAGTTAAAATCTCCAAGAAGGCTAAAATTGGGTGATGCACTGGCAAGATTTAGGACAGTTTCAAGTAGCGAGCTGCAGAATTGTCCCTGTGCTCCTGGGGGGCGATAAAGGAGGATGCCAACAAAAGTTAGTGAGGGGGTGAATTCGATAGAAATTTGGGCATTTTCGGAATCTAGGAGGGGGCTGTCCAAGATGCGGCAGATTAAATGGTCTTTGTAGACGATAGCAATCCCGCCGTCCTTACTACTTGTTCTAGCTAAGCGCTGAATCAGGTAACCAGGAGGGAGCGCTTGAACAATGTCTGGGTCTGAACTTGGCGATAACCAAGTCTCCGTGAGGAACAGGACATCTAGTTCTGTATCTTGTAATAGTATTGAAGTTTCTGTAGTGTGTTTTGGCATGGATCTGCAATTCAGCAGAGCCATGTTGAACTGATTCCCTGTCGAGGGGTGGTGACTTGCCATTGAAGGCAGTTCATATGGGCAGTGTAGACACTTGTCCTGCGATTTCTCCATGGAGATAGAGTGGGTGCAAAATGGGTTTGGGGCTTTCATAATTTGGAATAGTTTTTTCCTGGAGTATCGGAGGGGGGCTAAAGGGGGTGAGGCAGGGGTTCTGGGCCCTGGGCCTGGTTTGGCGCTGATGGGTGCAAACGGGCTTGCCACTGGGCGCTCTGCTCTGCATGAGATTGTATGTGGTCAAGTGGGGACTAGACCACCAACCCTCGATTCGCCGGAAGTAGCCTCCCTCCACTCAATCGGGATTGGGACCCATGGTGGACCGAGGAAGTGACCAGAAGGATTGCACAAAGGTGGAACCTCAGTGAAGTCAGGTATTTTGCTCGTAAGATTTGGAAGGTTTAAAAAGGTTTTGTGCACAGCATTGGTAATAGGGACAAGTTAAAAGTTGAAAAATAGTAGCAAGCGTCAAGCAACTAGCGCTGGGCAGTGTAACAGCACAAACATGGTAGCACAGCAGTACCACTACCTCACGCGCATCTGCTGCGCGCTCCGCTCTGCATGAGATTTTATGTGGTCGAGTGGGGACTAGACCGCCAACCCTCGATTCGTCGGAGGTAGCCTCCCTCCACTCAATCGGGATTGGGACCCGTAGTAAACCGGGGAAGTGACCGGAAGGATTGCACAAAGGTGGAATCTCACTGAAGTCAGGTATTTTGCTTGTAATATTTAAAAAGGTTTAAAAAGGTTTTGTGCACAACATTGGTAATAGTGACAAGTTAAAAGTTGAAAAATAGTAGCAAGCGTCAAGCAACTAGCACTGGGCAGTGTAACAACACAAACACGGTAGCACAGCAGTACCACTACCTCACGCGCATCAGCTCGTGAGGTTCGTGCCGGGTTCCATGGTCATATTACAATACCCTGCACATAGTACTGGCTATCACCGTCCAGTACACAGAGCTGGTGGTTTCCACTCACATTGCATGCACACAGTACTGATTATCACCCACTATTCCATGCACACAGTACTGATTGCTGCTACCCACAAAAGCTTGCACACAGTACCACAGGGAGCGAAAAAAATTACTATTCCCATTTCAATGAGTGCAACAGTAGGGAAAGTGTTGGATAGCGGAGGGGTCAAATTTACTATTCCCACTCCAGTCAGTGCAACAACATTTTAGATATCACCAGTGATGTCACTGACCATGTCATGAGTGTTGTAATATGTGACATCATCAGCAGTGCATTGCGGGGGAGCGAGTTATAGTTAGCTCAACTAACTATAGCTGGCGAATTTTTCTGGTTTTATAAAAGTCAAATGTCCAACTAACTATAACGTCCCTGAAACCTATGGTTTTTTTCAGTGAATTTCTAAGGTTTTTTAAATGCTAGTTCCTAACTATAATATAATGTCTGTAAAACCTATGGTTTTTTCAGTGAATTTTAAAGGTTTTTTAAATGTTAATTTCAAGTTTTAATATTTATAAAACCTATATTTTTTCTAATTGTTTTTTAATATTTTGCAACTCTATTATCCTTTTTTTAAACGTTAAAAATTATGTACTGGGGCATATCGGACCACTCCCCAATCCTGTTAGCGTATGCTCCATATACCCCACGAAATCAGAGGCTGTTCCCGATCCGCCCAGGGTATCTTAAGAATTGTAAGATAAGTAAAGCCCTTATTAAGGTGACAAAATGCTACTTCACAGAACACCAGCATTCTGTTTCATCCACCACTACACTGTGGGAGGCATACAAGTCGGTGCTCAGAGGTCATGCTATCTCCCTAATTACGGGTCATAAGCGAGAGACACAGAAACATAATGGCGAACTAGAGATAGAGGTAGCACAGGCGGAAGCGGGCCTGGCAACAACCACGACTGAGACGGCTGCACATAGATTGCTCTTAGCACAGCGTGAGTATAAGATGTTTGCGCGTGAAGAGGCCGCCGCTAGACTAACCACAACGCAGCACACGATCTACGAACAGGGAGATAAAGCTGGCCGATTACTGGCCTGGTTAGGAAAGAAGGAAAGAACATACAATTGGATAACTCAGATAAGATCTACAGAAGGAGAGCTAGTAAATAAACCGCATCAAATTGCTGAAGTTCTCGCAGGACACTACAAGACAATTTATACTCCGCGGGCCACTGCAACGGTGGACGAAAATATAACATTCATTCAAGACATACATATGCCTGCGCTAGATGCAGAGGCTACAGAAGCCCTAGAGAGCGATATCACCCCGGAGGAACTCACACAATCAATTAGGGTACTGCGTCCGGGTAGGGCGGTGGGTCCCAACGGGATCCTGATTGAGCTTTATAAACAGGCCACCCCACAACTCGTGCCACACCTACTAGCCATGTATAGGGAGAGTCTAGACAAAGGAATTCTGCCTAAAGACCAGAGGCTCGCCACGATAGTGGCGATACATAAGCCTGGAAAGCCGCCTCATGAGTCCACATCCTTAAGACCAATTTCCCTCCTAAATGCAGAGGCCAAAATACTGGCCAAGGCACTATCGACTAGGCTGCAACAGCACTTGGCGAAGGTAATTCACCCGGACCAGTCCGGCTTTATGCCACACCGCAACACAGCGCTAAATCTCAGAAGGTTACACTGGGTAATGGAACGCAAATTGACCATTGCAGAAGACGCAGCTATACTATCCCTGGATGCGCGAATGCCTTTGACTTGGTGGGGTGGCCCTTTCTTTTTGCAGTACTTAGGCATATGGGGTTCAGACCTAAATTCTGTGCATGTGTCCAGCTACTATATACACAGCCAGTGGCGCGGTTGGTGGTGAATGGCCATTTATCGACGGAATTCCAACTGGGCAGAGGGACAAGGCTAGTCTGTCCTTTGTCGCCACTCCTATTCGCTATAGTTCTTGAACCACTCGCGACGTGGATTAGACAAGACCTGGCAATACGAGGGGTTAAGTGGGCTGACGGATGGGAGGACCGCTTCTTGCTGTACGCGGATGATATACTACTATACTTAACATCTTTGGCGCGATCCATCAAATGCCTCCTAGACATCTGTGCAGCCTATGGGCGGGTATCAGGATATACTATTAATTGGGAGAAGTCCCTTCTATATGTTCTACATGGCCCCCCTCCGCAAGTCCCGCAGGGTTGTACGCTCAAATAGTCACAGATGGGTTTAAATACCTCGGAATGTTTATCACACAGGACCGCACGCAGTTCATGGAACGGAATCTGACACATCCCCTCAAGCGCTTCAAGAATTATGTCAAACACTGGCGCACACTGCCTCTGACGCTACTAGGGAGAGCCGCCCTCTTCAAGATGATGGCACTCCGACGATTCCTATATGCACTGCAAAACACACCATTCCATATTACTGTGACATATTTTGCGGCAATTAATGCGGACGTGACGACCTTGCTATGGGACGGAAAGGCCCCCCGCATAGCCCTACACAAATTAACTAGAAGCTGGTACGGTGGAGGGATAGCTCTCCCAGACATCAAGGTATATTATTGGGCATCCCTGCTTGTAGCTATTAATCAATGGCTCCACATTCCCCAAGAGGATCCAGCGTTTAGATTAGACAGGCACTTGCTGGCTCCATCGGGAATCATGGGGGCATTGTACAATAAAAAGAAGAGATGCAACATAACAGGTCCAACGTCACATGCCCTATGTATATGGTTTGGGGCGCAGAGGGCATTGGGATGGAAGGATGTAGTGACACTGGCGACGCCTCTATGGGACACAAAGCTACTCGGAATGTTGGGCAACACCAAGGGATTCCGCAATTGGGACCTAATAGGTATATCCACAGTGGGAGACCTGTGGCAGAAGGAAGAAATGGTTACTTCTGCCCATTTGCAGGCCACGTATGGCTTAGCACAGACAGAACAATATCGATATTTCCAAATTAAGCATGCACTCCAATCCCTATTGCCACGAGGGACACGACCTGAAGAATCCTCGTCACTAGAAGATAGACTCTTGACGGACCACCTGCACACAAAAGCGATTTCACTGACCTACTGTAAGATAATTAACAACTACTCAGATCCCACAGCAGCGCTAAAGGTTACATGGGAGCGAGATCTGGGAGCCATCAAGGAGGTTGACTGGCGGGAAGCATTTGCGTCTCCTAGAGAGGTAGCAATCCCATCGAGACTGAGGCTAGTGCAGCTTAAAATTGTACACCGCACATATTACACAAGGACGCTTCTCCACAAAATCCACAGCACAGACACACCACTCTGCCTTCGACAATGCGGGATGGCAGGTACGTTCTTCCATACATTCTGGCAGTGTCCCAGGGTTGTTTCCTATTGGGCGGCGGTGACGCGAACACTCTCACAGGTCACACATGTCACAATAATGCCAGAACCGAGGTGCTGCGTGCTCCATATCTGGGAGCCCACAGACCTTACCGGGATGACCCAAGACTTGGTGGCGTTCGGCATGACAATAGAAAAACGTAATATCGCGCAGCGCTGGGGGTCCAGGGAGGGCCCCACCTTCTGCCTATGGTGTAAAGATATGGATGTGGCAATGGTGGTGGAAAAAATCAGTGTATATCCATCGAGGATGTCCGAAGAAATGAGCAAAGGTCTGGGGAGGCTGGAACAGCTATAGAGGTGACATATGTGATCCTCCCCAGGTAGATTACTCCGAATCTCATGCTTGTGTATGACAAAAAGAGGTCAGTGGGTACGTGTCGCCTGTATAGTTATCAGAAGCAAGAAATACACAGATTGATGTTATGCCTAATACTCTGTCTCTAAAATACTGTTAAAAGAGCGTAAACAAAATATTGAAATGTGTATTTACATGTCATGCAGTCGTACTATCTATGCATTGCCATGCGAAAGGTTCAATAAAAATTGTTTAAAAAAAATAAAATTATGTAATGTTTTATATCTTCCCCCAAAAAATATGTATATCATTTTATTTATTTTTTGTTGAGAAAACTACAGTCCCGTACCGGTAGTCTTCCAAGCTCGATCAGCACGCGAATCCTATCCACCACATTTAAATGATGCGCATTTCCTATCCAACAGGTTTGTTGCACTGCATCCCGTGTAACAACATATACGTATGAGGTCGCGCCAGCTGCTACTTTGGTATGCGACGGGTACGCACTACCAAGCCACGTGTTATGTCATGTATGTATGCGGTTGCGCCCGCTGCGCATTGCGTATGCGATGAGTGCACGTTGCCACGCCCTGTGTTACGTCATAGACATACGGTGTCGCGCCGCGTACGCCATTACCTCATTATTTTTTGTCTCAAACCTATATCTAAATAACTTTAAAGTGTATATAAGAGCAAGTGATAATCAAACATATTTTAAACATTAATATATTTCTAACTGTAATAACCTTATATTATAGTAAATATATTTTCTCAAAATCACGTCAGGTGCGTTCTCCTTGCGTGCTGGATGCGCAATTGCCATGTGACCATAAAAAAAAACATTTCATTAGTTCATAACATTTCCCATTATAACAGTTGGAAAACCCCACCCATTTAAGTCAATCTCTGTACTGCATTTGATGAGACACACCTCTTCTGCTTAGAGAGCTTTTGTCTAAACTTTTTCCAATTTGCACATATCTTACACTACACACAACATGCAACCACCATCTTCATCAATATTCATGATCTGTAAGGTAGCCTTCCACCTGTGATAGCCATACACCTAAAAGTTACATAATCGAAGTTTTCTCCACTACCAGAGGTAACAGTTGCATACGCTGTCCACACTCCACTCCTTTATATTACCAGGGTAACATATCCAGTGACGTCTGTGCTGGATGTGTGTGGGGTGAGTGTAAACCAGCCCTCAGGGAATGGTTGCTGCTAGCATCAACTACAACAGTAATCATTGGATCACACACAGAGATTCAATATTAACAGAATCAATAATTTGTGCTGCAGTAAGATAGGGACAGTAGATGTGAAATAATACAGAAACAATTCTATCATAAAAGAACCACAACTTGTGGTATACTGAGACTCAATCAATAGATCTGAAATAATACACGAAAAGATTATATCATAAACGCTCCATCAGTTCTAGTACACTCTCATAGCCACATCAAAAGCATTTAGCATGTGCAAAGCCAGCGATGATGCGTGCTGCGGGCGGGCCGTACTAGGAGCAATATCTGTTGCCATCAACACTGCATCATCTGCAATAGCGACTCGATCTGAATTGTGAACACTGCTGTCTGCAGTGTAGGCCAGACAGAGCGGTCAACACGGGCCAAACCCATGTTGCATTGACTTGAGCTCCACAGTTTGCAATCCGCAAAGCAACAAAGACTGTGTGCGGAGCCTGCAATGATGCGTATGAGCGGTGCAGACAGAGCGAACTAGAGCAATGTCTTTTCCTACAGGACTGAATCATCTACAATAGCGACTCGATCTGAATTGTGAACACTGCTGTCTGCAGTGTAGGCCAGAGAGAGCGGTCAGCAAGGGCCCACAGCCACGTGGCATTGACTTGAGCTCCACAGATTGCAATACGCAAAGCAATAAAAAACGTGTGCAGAGCCTGCAATGATGCGTATGAGTGGTGCAGGCAGAGCGCACTGGAGCAATGTCTTTTCCTACAGGACTGCGTCATCTACAATACCGACTCAATCTCAAATGTGGACACTGGTGTCTGCCGTGTAGGCCAGAGAGAGCGTTCAGCAAGGGCCCACCGCCACGTGGCATTGACTTGAGCTGCCAGTTTGTCATACGCGAAGCAAAATAAAATCATGTGCGGAGCCTGCAATGATGCGTATGCGTGGTGCAGACAGAGCGCACTGGAGTGATGTCTTTTCCCTCAGGACTGCGTCATCTACAATACCGACTCGATCTCAAATGTGAACACTGCTGTCTGCAGTATTGCACGGAGAGACCGTTCAGCAAGGGCCCACTGCCACGTGGCATTGACTTGAGCTCCACAGTTTTCAATCCGCGAAGCCACAAAGACATAAATTACAGAAAACTCTGCAATAAATAAATCAAAACAATTCGAATTGCGATTTCATCTGTCCACAGTCTACACTATTCACTGTTCCTTTGGACTTGCAAGATGAATTTGGTCATTTTATTAAAACTATAACTCATCTAAAAAAAAGTTCTTCAAGCAAGTATACTAAAACAATATTGTGTATATTTCAATAGATGTTGTAGTTACTTGACTACTGGATTCTGTAATTTAACAATCACCACTTGATCCGAATTTTGAACCCTGCTATCCACAGTGTAGGCCAGAGGCAGTGGTCATTACCACCTCACAGCCACATACTGTTGGATTCGAAAGCTAGGAGTTGGTTGCACCTGATCGGAGGGGGTACACAGAAATCATCACAGACTTTAACTTATGACATCCTCAATCACAGAATCAAGACCCTGTTTCACTGTTCGGACCTGCTGTACCGCGATCTATTGCAGCAACAGCAGTCAACCAAGCCCACTAATCATGTGCAGCAGTTAACTACGGAAGCACAGAGGCTGATGCACCTCAACAGAGGACATCCTGTGAAAACCAAGCAAAAGGTAATATCGGACGTCGTCCATTGTGGGATCAAGACACAGTTCCACTGTTGGGACCTAGAGTTGGTTGCACCTGGTCGAAGGGAGTACCTTCATCTCCACTCTCAGATGCAGTTCTAACATCGTCCATTGTGGGATCAAGACACAGTTCCACTGTTGGGACCTAGAGTTGGTTGCACCTAGTCGAAGGGAGTACCTTCAACTCCACTCTCAGATGCAGTTCTAACATCGTCCATTGTGGGATCAAGACACTGTTCCACTGTTGGGACCTAGAGTTGGTTGCACCTGGTCGAAGGGAGTACCTTTATCTCCACTCTCAGATGCAGTTCTAACATTGTCTGTTGTAGTATCAAAACACCGTTCCACTGTTGGGACCTAGAGTTGGTTGCACCTCATCGGAGGGGGTACACAGAAATCATCACAAACTTTAACTTCTGACATCCTCAATCATGGAATCAAGACCTCGTTTCACAGTTCGAACGTGCTGTACCGCAGTCTATTCCAGCGTCAGCAGTCAACCAAGCCCAATAATCATGTGCTGCAGTTAACTACGGAATCACAGAGTCTGATGCACCTCATCAGAGGGAGTTCTGTGAAACCAAGCAACAGGTAATATCAGACAGTGTCCATTGTGGGATCAAGACACCGTTCCACTGTAGAGTTTCTTGCAACTAGTCGAAGGGAGTACCTTCATCTCCACTCTCAGATGCAGTTCTAACATCGTCCATTGAGGGATCAAGACACCGTTCCACTGTTTGGACCTAGAGTTGGTTGCGCCTGATCATAGGGGGTACACAAAATCATAACAGACTTTAACTTCTGACATCCTCAACCATAGTATCAAGACCTCATATCACTGTTCGGAACTGCTGTACCGCAGTATAGTCCAGCGACTACAGTCAACCAAGCCCAATAATCCTGTACAGCAGTTAACTATAGAAGCACGGAGTCTGATGCACCTCAGCGGAGGGAGTTCTGTGAAAAACAAGCAGCAGGTAATATTGGACATTGTCCATTGTGGATCAAGACACCGTTCCACTGTTGGGACCTAGAGTTGATTGCACCTGGTCGAAGGGAGTACCTTCATTTCCACTCTCAGATATAGTTCTAACAAAGTCCACTGTGGTATCAAAACACCGTTCCACTGTTGGTACCTGTTGGACTACTGTGTTAGTAGTATTAAGAGCATTCCACGCTCCTGGGCCTCAGGCTGGGTGCAGTGAGCCTGGGTCACTGTAGCCAGCGTTAATCTCAGAAGCCTTCCGAGCTCGCAGACCACGGCTCAGGAGCTTCCGCTGGCACGTGGTGGGCCCTCTTTCACATACGGCGGTGTAGAAAGGTGAACTGTGGGGCATATGTGCATCACAGCGGCCATGAAGGTTTCTGAGTACCAGCACGCTGAGAGTATCATTCACGCTGCCACCTTCGCTCACGGTGTCAGCCCCTTGGTGGTGTAAACTGCGCAGACCTGGAAGACACATTTGCCATTCTGGAACAAAACCACACCCAGAGAACCAAGCCTCTTCTTTATACTCCTAAGCTAGCCTTGCGTACGCGGAGCCAACCCACTATGCTAAACATTTGAGGGGGGCAGGTACGCGCTACCTTTCCGTAATCTTCCCTACTGACTGTACTATCATGGTTGCGTCCACTGTCCAGATCACTCTATAGACCATCAGTGTATGTTGACATGCACATGTCTGTGCTCTGCATACTCAAGTCTGTCCGGCACATCCCCTCAACACTTTGCATTGTATTCTTTTATAATCAAAAATTACTTGCCATCTTCGCACATACTTTGCTCCCATCTCTCCCCGCATTCTGCATTGTGTGGCTGAGGTGCCATGCCATGTTTGCCTTGTGTACATGCCTAGCCATAGTTCCCACAGTACATATTGTCGTTGTGTCTGCTAGGTGTACATGTTGTTTTTCATGTTGTATGTGATTATATAAAGTAGAGCGTTTATTCATGAGCAGTGGTTTCTCCCATTTACATATCGCTGTCTTAAAGAGCATACATACGTTTTTCTCACAGGTAAAAAGTGCGACCACAATGGCAGTCATTCATTGCTATCCAAGAATGTCCAACTACATGGCGCTTCTAAGCTTACAGCCCCCAACTGTGCGTCCTTTCTGAAAAGAATGCCAACTCCCACAATCAGACTTTCTAATGGCAGTTATCTGCTTCTCAATAACATGCACTCCTACGGAATGTGAGCTAGCATACCGTATGTCCTTACTGTTTCAAACCGAGTAAGTTCCTGTTGCAATGTCTATTCCCACCCACACAAACTAACTCCTAAACTTCAACTTGGCCTTCAATCCCTACTTTGAAAACAGATTTCATTAAACAAACCAAACTGAAAGCACTTTTGTTCACAACAGAAGGGTCCCTCACTTCTGCAAAAGAAATTTATCGAGTGCAGATACCACAAACTTCAAGTAAAATACACTCCCTTATAAATTTTAACCTCCTATTACACTTTGTGAATTGTTACACAATTTTCAACACATCTCACACTCAAGGTCTGGCACACTTCTTTAACACGTCCTCCTCCGGCCTTCTCACACGCTTTAAAACAGTTTTTCTTTTAATACCAGACTTCATTCATTTGATCATCTCTGGAATAACAGGAACAGTGCCCATAATTCTTGCTCTCTTTGCAGCCATCCTACTACTAATTCTACTTGTAAAAAATGGTTGCGCTCTCTGTGATAACAACCATGTCCGACAGAATATGCCTCTAAGCGAAGTTACATCAATACTGTAAAAAAATGGAAAAGGTTTTCGGCTACCTGCCTCTATCTATAATCGGAGCCAGCTACAACATAACATTTATTTACACATATGCAATCTGCGTACAACCATCTTTTTATTGCAAAACTTGCCCATTCGACTGGCGAATGGATCTATGCCTTGCCAACATCCTAACAATCGCTCCTGATATCCAGCAGGTAACACAGTATCTTGAAAACCATGAACTTGATTGTTCAGGCAGTGGAGCAATGGCGAATGCAATGCAAAAAGGTATCGTGGCGGAATGGGATTCCTGCGCAGCCTCGAAAGATCTCCTGCAACGTGTGGCCTTTCAAAACATCGCAGAATGCCTGCCAATTCAAATTGCCGCTCCAACATTCGAGGAACATTACTGTCCCTTCGAGGATATGAATTGGATGGTAAGCAGACATAATATCGAAATTTTTATATCGATGTGACAGAATATCGAAGTTATTATATCGATGGTAAAGTATATCGAATAATAAAATATCGACTACAAAAATATCGTATTAAGTATGTGTAATTTTATATCAGATGCAAAAATATAGTAAGTTAAAATATCGTTGTATAAAAATATCGATATATAGTAATTATTAGTAAAAATTGATTATTTTTTAGAAAGGTTTTGTGTTTATTAACCCTTTCGATGCTGATGACGAGCTCAGCTCGTCATCACCCACGGGTGTCGTGTGCTGATGACGAGCTGAGCTCGTCATGGAAACAGCAAAATGGTAATTCCCAGCACAGGAGGGGGAAAACGCCTAGCAGCCAAGGTGTTAATAATTAGTAATTTCAATCTGTTATTTAAATGTTATTTTTATATATATTTTTTTAAAATAATATATCATTTTAGGAGCGGGATGTTGGGTTTATAGGGGATAAGGGTGGGGAGTGTTTTAAAATTTTAAATATTTGAAGTAAAATTTGTAAAAAAAAAATGTTAATTAAAAAAATAAAAACAATTTAGTAGCTGGATGTTGGGTTTATAAGGGATAAGGGTGGGGAGTGTTTTAAAAATTAAAAAATTTGAAGTAATATTTGTTAAAAATGTTTCAAAAATGTAAAACATTTAAAAATACAAAATAAAAAAATATATATTTAGTAGCGGGATGTTGGGTTTATAGGGGATAAGGTTGGGGAGTGTTTTCTAAAATAAAAAATTTGAATTAATATTTTTAATTTTTTTTTAAATTAACAAAAAAATTAAAAAACTAATACTTATTAGTGGGATGTTGGTTTTATAGGGGATAAGGGTGAGGAATTAATTTTTAAAATTTCTATTTTTAAGAAATAATTGTTTAAAAGCTGTAATATAAAAAATAAACAACAATTAAAATAAAAAAAATAAAAATTAGTAGTGGGATGTTGGGTTTATAGGGGATAATGGTGGGGATTGTTTAAAAAAATTATAAAAATTAAAAAATATTTGTAAAAAATTTGAAGAAATTTGGAAAAAAATTTAAAAAAAGAAAAGAAAATTGTTATTTAAAAAATAATTTAAATTACATTTAAAATTCACATTTTTTAAATACTTTAACATAAAATTGTGCATATATTTTAACATTTCAAAATAATATTTATGTTTAGAAAACACATCTTTTTTTAATAAATTTTGTTTGATGTATTATAAATATTTTATTGGTTTACAGCTACTACTTAAATGTAATGTAGACTGGAGAGGGAATAGTAAATATTTTTAATTTTGTGTCCAGCACCTACCCCAACTTAATGTAGACTGGAGTGGGAATAGTAATTTATAATTAATTAGTGTCCAGCACCTACCCCAATTTAATGTAGACTGGAGTGGGAATAGTAATTTATAATTATTAGTGTCCAGTACCTACCTCAATTTAATGTAGATTGGAGTGGGAATAGTAAATTATAATTAATTAGTGTCCTGCACATACCCCAATTTAATGTAGAGTGGAGTAAGAATAGTTAATTATATTTAATTAGTGTCCAGCACCTACCCCCAATTTAATGTAGATTGGAGTGGGAATAGTACATTATAATTAATTATTGTCCAGCAACTACCCCAATTTAATGTAGACTGGAGTGGGATTAGTAATTTATAATTATTAGTGTCCAGTACCTAACTCAATTTAATGTAGATTGGAGTGGGAATAGTAAAGTATAATTAATTAGTGTCCTGCACATACCCCAATTTAATGTAGAGTGGAGTATGAATAGTTAATTAAATTTAATTAGTGTCCAGCACCTACCCCAATTTAATGTAGATTGGAGTGGGAATAGTAAATTATAATTGATTATTGTCCAGCAACTACCCCAATTTAATGTAGACTGGAGTGGAAACAGTAATTTATCATTAATTAGTGTCCAGCACCTACCCCAATTTAATGTAGACTGGAGTGGGAATAGTTAATTATATTTAATTATTGTCCGGCACCTACCTCAATTTACTGTACATTGGAGTGGGAATAGTAAATTATAATTAATTAGTGTCCAGAACTTACCCCAATTTAATGTAGACTGGAGTGGGAATAGTAATTTATAATTAATTAGTGTCCAGCACCTACCTCAATTTAATGTAGACTGGAGTGGGAATAGTAAATTATAATTAATTAGTGTCCAGCACCTACCCCAATTTAATGTACACTGGAGTGGGAATAGTTAATTATATTCAATTAGTGTCCAGCACCTACCCCAATTTAATGTACATTGGAGTGGGAATAGTAAATTAAAATTAATTAGTGTCCAGCACTTACCCCTATTTAATGTAGACTGGAGTGGGAATAGTTAATTATATTTAATTAGTGTCCAGCACCTACCCCAATTTAATGTAGACTGGAGTGGGAATAGTAATTTATAATTAATTAGTGTCCAGCAATTACCCCAATTTAATGTAGACTGGAGTTCGAATATTTAATTATATTTAATTAGTGTCCAGCACCTACCCCAATTTAATGTAGACTGGAGTGGGAATAGTTAATTAAATTTAATTAGTGTCCAGCACCTATCCCAATTTAATGTAGATTGGAGTGGGAATAGTAAATTATAATTAATTAGTGTCCAGCACCTACCTCAATTTAATGTAGACTGGAGTGGGAATAGTACATTATTTATGACTATAAATAAATGTATACAAGTTTTGTGTAGTTGGAATTTTTTATTTTTTTAATAACAGGAACAAAACAACAGGAAACAATAGTATTACATTTTTAATTCATACTAATTAATTTTGTTACATATATGAGACAAAAAATGTTACATTTTTAGATTTCTTTGAAACTGTACATTTTATTAAAAAAATGTTTAAATACAGATGTAAGTATGGTTTAAAATAGTAACAAAAAAGTACACATTTTTCACATAATATATAACATTTTTATATTGTTATACGTGTTGGTTGTACATATAAATTTTAAATTAATATTAATATTCAAATTATTAATAGTAATTTTTTTAACAATTTATTGGAATTTAAAAAATATTTTAACACAGGTATATTGATATACAAATTACAAATTTGGTTCACATATTTTAGTACCATTTTTCCATGTTTTAATAATTATAAGAATAAATATTATGTATTTTTTAATATTTATTTTTTAATTTTACAAAATATATACATTTTGTTAAGTTTTTTAATACAAATACCAAAAACAGATTTCTTTTGGACATTGTATTTATTTATAATTTAGGAAAGGAATATTTAAGAAAATTAAATAATATGTTTGTAAGGTTACTCTATTTTATTATTTTTGGGTCTTTTATTTTGTAACCGCTTTAGGTCGTTTTGTGTCATTTTGTACCACTTTTGGCCGCCATAAGTGTGGCAGGGTATGCTCAGACGTGAGTCCCTTGCTCACTTTGCCACTGGATTCAAGCAAGCCGGGCTGAAGACGGCTGGAATGCCAGAAACCGGTCCTCGGAACCTTGTTTCCGGTCCAGGGAAGACATGGCTTGGCAGTTCGGGCTGGACTGTTCCCATGAGGCACAGGGTCAGACTGATTTGCATATAGCCATGTATGAACTGGGGTGGCATAGTGGGCTAAAGAGCGGTGAAGGATTAAACCCATATCTTTTGAATGGGTGTGAGTGTTTGATTGATTCAGATGCTCGGTCCATCACCACCCCCTTTTGTACCGCTTTTGGCCGCCACAAGTGTGGTAGGGTATGCTCAGACGTGAGTCCCTTGCTCACTTTGCCACTGGATTCAATCAAGCCGGGCTGAAGACGGCTGGAATGCCAGAAACCGGTCCTCGGAAGCTTGTTTCCGGTCCAGGGAAGACATGGCTTGGCAGTTCGGGCTGGACTGTTCCCGTGAGGCACAGGGTCGGACTGATTTGCATATAGCCATGTCTGAACTGGGGTGGCAGAGTGGGCTAAAGAACGGTGATGGATTAAACCCAGATCTTTTGACTGGGTGTGAGTGTTTGACTGATTCAGATGCTCCGTCCATCACCACCCCCTTTTGTACCGCTTTTGGCCACCATAAGTGTGGCAGGGTATGATCAGACGTGAGTCCCTTGCTCACTTTGCCACTGGATTCAAGCAAGCCGGGCTGAAGACGGCTGGAATGCCAGAAACCGGTCCTCTGAAGTTTGTTTCCGGTCCAGGGAAGACATGGCTTGGCAGTTCGTGCTGGACTGTTCCCATGAGGCACAGCGTCAGACTGATTTGCATATAGCCATGTATGAACTGGGGTGGCAGAGTGGGCTAAAGAGCGGTGAAGGATTAAACCCATATCTTTTGAATGGGTGTGAGTGTTTGATTGATTCAGATGCTCGGTCCATCACCACCCCCTTTTGTACCGCTTTTGGCCGCCACAAGTGTGGTAGGGTATGCTCAGACGTGAGTCCCTTGCTCACTTTGCCACTGGATTCAATCAAGCCGGGCTGAAGACGGCTGGAATGCCAGAAACCGGTCCTCGGAAGCTTGTTTCCGGTCCAGGGAAGACATGGCTTGGCAGTTCGGGCTGGACTGTTCCCGTGAGGCACAGGGTCGGACTGATTTGCATATAGCCATGTCTGAACTGGGGTGGCAGAGTGGGCTAAAGAATGGTGATGGATTAAACCCAGATCTTTTGACTGGGTGTGAGTGTTTGATTGATTCAGATGCTCCGTCCATCACCACCCCCTTTTGTACCGCTTTTGGCCACCATAAGTGTGGCAGGGTATGATCAGACGTGAGTCCCTTGCTCACTTTGCCACTGGATTCAAGCAAGCCGGGCTGAAGACGGCTGGAATGCCAGTTCCTAACTATAATATAATGTCTGTAAAACCTATGGTTTTTTCAGTGAATTTTAAAGGTTTTTTAAATGTTAATTTCAAGTTTTAATATTTATAAAACCTATATTTTTTCTAATTGTTTTTTAATATTTTGCAACTCTATTATCCTTTTTTTAAACGTTAAAAATTATGTACTGGGGCATATCGGACCACTCCCCAATCCTGTTAGCGTATGCTCCATATACCCCACGAAATCAGAGGCTGTTCCCGATCCGCCCAGGGTATCTTAAGAATTGTAAGATAAGTAAAGCCCTTATTAAGGTGACAAAATGCTACTTCACAGAACACCAGCATTCTGTTTCATCCACCACTACACTGTGGGAGGCATACAAGTCAGTGCTCAGAGGTCATGCTATCTCCCTAATTACGGGTCATAAGCGAGAGACACAGAAACATAATGGCGAACTAGAGATAGAGGTAGCACAGGCGGAAGCGGGCCTGGCAACAACCACGACTGAGACGGCTGCACATAGATTGCTCTTAGCACAGCGTGAGTATAAGATGTTTGCGCGTGAAGAGGCCGCCGCTAGACTAACCACAACGCAGCACACGATCTACGAACAGGGAGATAAAGCTGGCCGATTACTGGCCTGGTTAGGAAAGAAGGAAAGAACATACAATTGGATAACTCAGATAAGATCTACAGAAGGAGAGCTAGTAAATAAACCGCATCAAATTGCTGAAGTTCTCGCAGGACACTACAAGACAATTTATACTCCGCGGGCCACTGCAACGGTGGACGAAAATATAACATTCATTCAAGACATACATATGCCTGCGCTAGATGCAGAGGCTACAGAAGCCCTAGAAAGCAATATCACCCCGGAGGAACTCACACAATCAATTAGGGTACTGCGTCCGGGTAGGGCGGTGGGTCCCAACGGGATCCTGATTGAGCTTTATAAACAGGCCACCCCACAGCTCGTGCCACACCTACTAGCCATGTATAGGGAGAGTCTAGACAAAGGAATTCTGCCTAAAGACCAGAGGCTCGCCACGATAGTGGCGATACATAAGCCCGGAAAGCCGCCTCATGAGTCCACATCCTTAAGACCAATTTCCCTCCTAAATGCAGAGGCCAAAATACTGGCCAAGGCACTATCGACTAGGCTGCAACAGCACTTGGCGAAGGTAATTCACCCGGACCAGTCCGGCTTTATGTCACACCGCAACACAGCGCTAAATCTCAGAAGGTTACACTGGGTAATGGAACGCAAATTGACCATTGCAGAAGACGCAGCTATACTATCCCTGGATGCGCGAATGCCTTTGACTTGGTGGGGTGGCCCTTTCTTTTTGCAGTACTTAGGCATATGGGGTTCAGACCTAAATTCTGTGCATGTGGCCAGCTACTATATACACAGCCAGTGGCGCGGTTGGTGGTGAATGGCCATTTATCGACGGAATTCCAACTGGGCAGAGGGACAAGGCTAGTCTGTCCTTTGTCGCCACTCCTATTCGCTATAGTTCTTGAACCACTCGCGACGTGGATTAGACAAGACCTGGCAATACGAGGGGTTAAGTGGGCTGACGGATGGGAGGACCGCTTCTTGCTATACGCGGATGATATACTACTGTACTTAACATCTTTGGCGCGATCCATCAAATGCCTCCTAGACATCTGTGCAGCCTATGGGCGGGTATCAGGATATACTATTAATTCGGAGAAGTCCCTTCTATATGTTCTACATGGCCCCCCTCCGCAAGTCCCGCAGGGTTGTACGCTCAAATAGTCACAGATGGGTTTAAATACCTCGGAATGTTTATCACACAGGACCGCACGCAGTTCATGGAACGGAATCTGACACATCCCCTCAAGCGCTTCAAGAATTATGTCAAACACTGGCGCACACTGCCTCTGACGCTACTAGGGAGAGCCGCCCTCTTCAAGATGATGGCACTCCGACGATTCCTATATGCACTGCAAAACACACCATTCCATATCACTGTGACATATTTTGCGGCAATTAATGCGGACGTGACGACCTTGCTATGGGACGGAAAGGCCCCCCGCATAGCCCTACACAAATTAACTAGAAGCTGGTACGGTGGAGGGATAGCTCTCCCAGACATCAAGGTATATTATTGGGCATCCCTGCTTGTAGCTATTAATCAATGGCTCCACATTCCCCAAGAGGATCCAGCGTTTAGATTAGACAGGCACTTGCTGGCTCCATCGGGAATCATGGGGGCATTGTACAATAAAAAGAAGAGATGCAACATAACAGGTCCAACGCCACATGCCCTACGTATATGGTTTGGGGCGCAGAGGGCATTGGGATGGAAGGATGTAGTGACACTGGCGACGCCTCTATGGGACACAAAGCTACTCGGAATGTTGGGCAACACCAAAGGATTCCGCAATTGGGACCTAATAGGTATATCCACAGTGGGAGACCTGTGGCAGAAGGAAGAAATGGTTACTTCTGCCCATTTGCAGGCCACATATGGCTTAGCACAGACAGAACAATTTCGATATTTCCAAATTAAGCATGCACTCCAATCCCTATTGCCACGAGGGACACGACCTGAAGAATCCTCGTCACTAGAAGATAGACTCTTGACGGACCACCTGCACACAAAAGCGATTTCACTGACCTACTGTAAGATAATTAACAACTACTCAGATCCCACAGCAGCGCTAAAGGTTACATGGTAGCGAGATCTGGGAGCCATCAAGGAGGTTGACTGGCGGGAAGCATTTGCGTCTCCTAGAGAGGTAGCAATCCCATCGAGACTGAGGCTAGTGCAGCTTAAAATTGTACACCGCACATATTACACAAGGACGCTTCTCCACAAAATCCACAGCACAGACACACCACTCTGCCTTCGACAATGCGGGATGGCAGGTACGTTCTTCCATACATTCTGGCAGTGTCCCAGGGTTGTTTCCTATTGGGCGGCGGTGACGCGAACACTCTCACAGGTCACAATAATGCCAGAACCGAGGTGCTGCTTGCTCCATATCTGGGAGCCCACAGACCTTACCGGGATGACCCAAGACTTGGTGGCGTTCGGCATGACAATAGAAAAACGTAATATCGCGCAGCGCTGGGGGTCCAGGGAGGGCCCCACCCTCTGCCTATGGTGTAAAGATATGGATGTGGCAATGGTGGTGGAAAAAATCAGTGTATATCCATCGAGGATGTCCGAAGAAATGAGCAAAGGTCTGGGGAGGCTGGAACAGCTATAGAGGTGACGTATGTGATCCTCCCCAGGTAGATTACTCCGAATCTCATGCTAGTGTATGACAAAAAGAGGTCAGTGGGTACGTGTCGCCTGTATAGTTATCAGAAGCAAGGAATACACAGATTGATGTTATGCCTAATACTCTGTCTCTAAAATACTGTTAAAAGAGCGTAAACAAAATATTGAAATGTGTATTTACATGTCATGCAGTCGTACTATCTATGCATTGCCATGCGAAAGGTTCAATAAAAATTGTTTAAAAAAAATAAAATTATGTAATGTTTTATATCTTCCCCCCAAAAATATGTATATCATTTTATTTATTTTTTGTTGAGAAAACTACAGTCCCGTACCGGTAGTCTTCCAAGCTCGATCAGCACGCGAATCCTATCCACCACATTTAAATGATGCGCATTTCCTATCCAACAGGTTTGTTGCACTGCATCCCGTGTAACAACATATACGTATGAGGTCGCGCCAGCTGCTACTTTGGTATGCGACGGGTACGCACTACCAAGCCACGTGTTATGTCATGTATGTATGCGGTTGCGCCCGCTGCGCATTGCGTATGCGATGAGTGCACGTTGCCACGCCCTGTGTTACGTCATAGACATACGGTGTCGCGCCCCGTAGGCCATTACCTCATTATTTTTTGTCTCAAACCTATATCTAAATAACTTTAAAGTGTATATGAGAGCAAGTGATAATCAAACATATTTTAAACATTAATATATTTCTAACTGTAATAACCTTATATTATAGTAAATATATTTTCTCAAAATCACGTCAGGTGCGGTCTCCTTGCGTGCTGGATGCGCAATTGCCATGTGACCATAAAAAAAAAATGTCATTAGTTCATAACATTTCCCATTGTAACAGTTGGAAAACCCCACCCATTTAAGTCAATCTCTGTACTGCATTTGATGAGACACACCTCTTCTGCTTAGAGAGCTTTTGTCTTAACTTTTTCCAATTTACACATATCTTACACTACACACAACATGCAACCACCATCTTCATCAATATTCATGATCTGTAAGGTAGCCTTCCACCTGTGATAGCCATACGCCTAAAAGTTACATAATCAAAGTTTTCTCCACTACCAGAGGTAACAGTTGCATACGCTGTCCACAGCACAACGTAATGTAGTACGGCCCAAAGGCAGTATCATGCATTGATAAGGAACACACGGACACGGATAGATAGTGGAAGTGGGTACAGGCACGTGCGCTCCACTCCTTTATATTACCAGGGTAACATATCCAGTGACGTCTGTGCTGGATGTGTGTGGGGTGAGTGTAAACCAGCCCTCAGGGAATGGTTGCTGCTAGCATCAACTACAACAGTAATCATTGGATCACACACAGAGATTCAATATTAACAGAATCAATAATTTGTGCTGCAGTAAGGTAGGGACAGTAGATGTGAAATAATACAGAAACAATTCTATCATAAAAGAACCACAACTTGTGGTATACTGAGACTCAATCAATAGATCTGAAATAATACACGAAAAGATTATATCATAAACGCTCCATCAGTTCTAGTACACTCTCATAGCCACATCAAAAGCATTTAGCATGTGCAAAGCCAGCGATGATGCGTGCTGCGGGCGGGCCGTACTAGGAGCAATATCTGTTGCCATCAACACTGCATCATCTGCAATAGCGACTCGATCTGAATTGTGGACACTGCTGTCTGCAGTGTAGGCCAGACAGAGCGGTCAGCACGGGCCAAACCCATGTTGCATTGACTTGAGCTCCACAGTTTGCAATCCGCAAAGCAACAAAGACGGAGCCTGCAATGATGCGTATGAGCGGTGCAGACAGAGCGAACTAGAGCAATGTCTTTTCCTACAGGACTGAATCATCTACAATAGCGACTCGATCTGAATTGTGAACACTGCTGTCTGCAGTGTAGGCCAGAGAGAGCGGTCAGCAAGGGCCCACAGCCACGTGGCATTGACTTGAGCTCCACAGTTTGCAATACGCAAAGCAATAAAAACCATGTGCAGAGCCTGCAATGATGCATATGAGTGGTGCAGGCAGAGCGCACTGGAGCAATGTCTTTTCCTACAGGACTGCGTCATCTACAATACCGACTCAATCTCAAATGTGAACACTGGTGTCTGCCGTGTAGGCCAGAGAGAGCGTTCAGCAAGGGCCCACCGCCACGTGGCATTGACTTGAGCTGCCAGTTTGTCATACGCGAAGCAAAATAAAATCGTGTGCGGAGCCTGCAATGATGCGTATGCGTGGTGGAGACAGAGCGCACTGGAGTGATGTCTTTTCCCTCAGGACTGCGTCATCTACAATACCGACTCGATCTCAAATGTGAACACTGCTGTCTGCAGTGTTGCACAGAGAGACCGTTCAGCAAGGGCCCACTGCCACGTGGCATTGACTTGAGCTCCACAGTTTTCAATCCGCGAAGCCACAAAGACATAAATTACAGAAAACTCTGCAATAAATAAATCAAAACAATTCGAATTGCGATTTTATCTGTCCACAGTCTACACTATTCACTGTTCCTTTGGACTTGCAAGATGAATTTGGTCATTTTATTAAAACTATAACTCATCTAAAAAAAAGTTCTTCAAGCAAGTATACTAAAACAATATTGTGTATATTTCAATAGATGTTGTAGTTACTTGACTACTGGATTCTGTAATTTAACAATCACCACTTGATCCAAATTGTGAACCCTGCTAACCACAGTGTAGGCCAGAGGCAGTGGTCATTACCACCTCACAGCCACATACTGTTGGATTCGAAAGCTAGGAGTTGGTTGCACCTGATCGGAGGGGGTACACAGAAATCATCACAGACTTTAACTTATGACATCCTCAATCACAGAATCAAGACCCTGTTTCACTGTTCGGACCTGCTGTACCGCGATCTATTGCAGCAACAGCAGTCAACCAAGCCCACTAATCATGTGCAGCAGTTAACTACGGAAGCACAGAGGCTGATGCACCTCAACAGAGGACATTCTGTGAAAACCAAGCAAAAGGTAATATCGGACGTCGTCCATTGTGGGATCAAGACACAGTTCCACTGTTGGGACCTAGAGTTGGTTGCACCTGGTCGAAGGGAGTACCTTCATCTCCACTCTCAGATGCAGTTCTAACATCGTCCATTGTGGGATCAAGACACAGTTCCACTGTTGGGACCTAGAGTTGGTTGCACCTAGTCGAAGGGAGTACCTTCAACTCCACTCTCAGATGCAGTTCTAACATCGTCCATTGTGGGATCAAGACCCTGTTCCACTGTTGGGACCTAGAGTTGGTTGCACCTGGTCGACGGGAGTACCTTCATCTCCACTCTCAGATGCAGTTCTAACATTGTCTGTTGTAGGATCAAAACACCGTTCCACTGTTGTGACCTAGAGTTGGTTGCACCTCATCGGAGGGGGTACACAGAAATCATCACAAACTTTAACTTCTGACATCCTCAATCATGGAATCAAGACCCCGTTTCACAGTTCGAACGTGCTGTACCGCAGTCTATTCCAGCGTCAGCAGTCAACCAAGCCCAATAATCATGTGCTGCAGTTAACTACGGAATCACAGAGTCTGATGCACCTCATCAGAGGGAGTTCTGTGAAACCAAGCAACAGGTAATATCAGACAGTGTCCATTGTGGGATCAAGACACCGTTCCACTGTAGAGTTTCTTGCAATTAGTCGAAGGGAGTACCTTCATCTCCACTCTCAGATGCAGTTCTAACATCGTCCATTGAGGGATCAAGACACCGTTCCACTGTTTGGACCTAGAGTTGGTTGCGCCTGATCATAGGGGGTACACAAAATCATAACAGACTTTAACTTCTGAAATCCTCAACCATAGTATCAAGACCTCATATCACTGTTCGGAACTGCTGTACCGCAGTATAGTCCAGCGACTACAGTCAACCAAGCCCAATAATCCTGTACAGCAGTTAACTATAGAAGCACGGAGTCTGATGCACCTCAGCGGAGGGAGTTCTGTGAAAAACAAGCAGCAGGTAATATTGGACATCGTCCATTGTGGATCAAGACACCGTTCCACTGTTGGGACCTAGAGTTGATTGCACCTGGTCGAAGGGAGTACCTTCATTTCCACTCTCAGATATAGTTCTAACAAAGTCCACTGTGGTATCAAAACACCGTTCCACTGTTGGTACCTGTTGGACTACTGTGTTAGTAGTATTAAGAGCATTCCACGCTCCTGGGCCTCAGGCTGGGTGCAGTGAGCCTGGGACACTGTAGCCAGCGTTAATCTCAGAAGCCTTCCGAGCTCGCAGACCACGGCTCAGGAGCTTCCGCTGGCACGTGGTGGGCCCTCTTTCACATACGGCGGTGTAGAAAGGTGAACTGTGGGGCATATGTGCATCACAGCGGCCATGAAGGTTTCTGAGTACCAGCACGCTGAGAGTATCATTCACGCTGCCACCTTCGCTCACGGTGTCAGCCCCTTGGTGGTGTAAACTGCGCAGACCTGGAAGACACATTCGCCATTCTGGAACAAAACCACACCCAGAGAACCAAGCCTCTTCTTTATACTCCTAAGATAGCCTTGCGTACGCGGAGCCAACCCACTATGCTAAACATTTGAGGGGGGGCACGTATGCGCTACCTTTCCGTAATCTTCCCTACTGACTGTACTATCATGGTTGCGTCCACTGTCCAGATCACTCTATAGACCATCAGTGTATGTTGACATGCACATGTCTGTGCTCTGCATACTCAAGTCTGTCCGGCACATCCCCTCAACACTTTGCATTGTATTCTTTTATAATCAAAAATCACTTGCCACCTTCGCACATACTTTGCTCCCATCTCTCCCCGCATTCTGCATTGTGTGGCTGAGGTGCCATGCCATGTTTGCCTTGTGTACATGCCTAGCCATAGTTCCCACAGTACATATTGTCGTTGTGTCTGCTAGGTGTACATGTTGTTTTTCATGTTGTATGTGATTATATAAAGTAGAGCGTTTATTCATGAGCAGTGGTTTCTCCCATTTACATATCGCTGTCTTAAAGAGCATACATACGTTTTTCTCACAGGTAAAAAGTGCGACCACAATGGCAGTCATTCATTGCTATCCAAGAATGTCCAACTACATGGCGCTTCTAAGCTTACAGCCCCCAACTGTGCGTCCTTTCTGAAAAGAATGCCAACTCCCACAATCAGACTTTCTAATGGCAGTTATCTGCTTCTCAATAACATGCACTCCTACGGAATGTGAGCTGGCATACCGTATGTCCTTACTGTTTCAAACCGAGTAAGTTCCTGTTGCAATGTCTATTCCCACCCACACAAACTAACTCCTAAACTTCAACTTGGCCTTCAATCCCTACTTTGAAAACAGATTTCATTAAACAAACCAAACTGAAAGCACTTTTGTTCACAACAGAAGGGTCCCTCACTTCTGCAAAAGAAATTTATCGAGTGCAGATACCACAAACTTCAAGTAAAATACACTCCCTTATAAATTTTAACCTCCTATTACACTTTGTGAATTGTTACACAATTTTCAACACATCTCACACTCAAGGTCTGGCACACTTCTTTAACACGTCCTCCTCCGGCCTTCTCACACGCTTTAAAACAGTTTTTCTTTTAATACCAGACTTCATTCATTTGATCATCTCTGGAATAACAGGAACAGTGCCCATAATTCTTGCTCTCTTTGCAGCCATCCTACTACTAATTCTACTTGTAAAAAATGGTTGCGCTCTCTGTGATAACAACCATGTCCGACAGAATACGCCTCTAAGCGAAGCTACATCAATACTGTAAAAAAATGGAAAAGGTTTTCGGCTACCTGCCTCTATCTATAATCGGAGCCAGCTACAACATAACATTTATTTACACATATGCAATCTGCGTACAACCATCTTTTTATTGCAAAACTTGCCCATTCGACTGGCGAATGGATCTATGCCTTGCCAACATCCTAACAATCGCTCCTGATATCCAGCAGGTAACACAGTATCTTGAAAACCATGAACTTGATTGTTCAGGCAGTGGAGCAATGGCGAATGCAATGCAAAAAGGTATCGTGGCGGAATGGGATTCCTGCGCAGCCTCGAAAGATCTCCTGCAACGTGCGGCCTTTCAAAACATCGCAGAATGCCTGCCAATTCAAATTGCCGCTCCAACATTCGAGGAACATTACTGTCCCTTCGAGGATATGAATTGGATGGTAAGCAGACATAATATCGAAATTTTTATATCGATGTGACAGAATATCGAAGTTATTATATCGATGGTAAAGTATATCGAATAATAAAATATCGACTACAAAAATATCGTATTAAGTATGTGTAATTTTATATCAGATGCAAAAATATAGTAAGTTAAAATATTGTTGTATAAAAATATCGATATATAGTAATTATTAGTAAAAATTGATTATTTTTTAGAAATGTTTTGTGTTTATTAACCCTTTCGATGCTGATGACGAGCTCAGCTCGTCATCACCCACGGGTGTCGTGTGCTGATGACGAGCTCAGCTCGTCATGGAAACAGCAAAATGGTAATTCCCAGCACAGGAGGGGGAAAACGCCTAGCAGCCAAGGTGTTAATAATTAGTAATTTCAATCTGTTATTTAAATGTTATTTTTATATATATTTTTTTAAAATAATATATCATTTTAGGAGCGGGATGTTGGGTTTATAGGGGATAAGGGTGGGGAGTGTTTTAAAATTTTAAATATTTGAAGTAAAATTTGTAAAAAAAAATGTTAATTAAAAAAATAAAAACAATTTAGTAGCTGGATGTTGGGTTTATAAGGGATAAGGGTGGGGAGTGTTTTAAAAATTAAAAAATGTGAAGTAATATTTGTTAAAAATGTTTAAAAAATGTAAAACATTCAAAAATACAAAATAAAAAAATATATATTTAGTAGCGGGATGTTGGTTTATAGGGGATAAGGGTGGGGAGTGTTTTCTAAAATAAAAAATTTGAATTAATATTTTTAATTTTTTTTAAAAAATTAACAAAAAAATTAAAAAGCTAATACTTATTAGTGGGATGTTGGTTTTATAGGGGATAAGGGTGAGGAATTAATTTTTAAAATTTCTATTTTTAAGAAATAATTGTTTAAAAGCTGTAATATAAAAAATAAACAAAAATTAAAATAAAAAAAAAATTAGTAGTGGGATGTTGGGTTTATAGGGGATAATGGTGGGGATTGTTTAAAAAAATTATAAAAATTAAAAAATATTTGTAAAAAATTTGAAAATAATTTGGAAAAAAATTTAAAAAAAGAAAAGAAAATTGTTATTTCAAAAATAATTTAAATTACATTTAAGATTCACATTTTTTAAATACTTTAACATAAAATTGTGCATATATTTTAACATTTCAAAATAATATTTATGTTTAGAAAACACATATTTTTTTATAAATTTTGTTTGATGTATTATAAATATTTTATTGGTTTACAGCTACTACTTAAATTTAATGTAGACTGGAGAGGGAATAGTAAATATTTTTAATTTTGTGTCCAGCACCTACCCCAATTTAATGTAGACTGGAGTGGGAATAGTAATTTATAATTAATTAGTGTCCAGCACCTACCCCAATTTAATGTAGACTGGAGTGGGAATAGTAATTTATAATTATTAGTGTCCAGTACCTACCTCAATTTAATGTAGATTGGAGTGGGAATAGTAAATTATAATTAATTAGTGTCCTGCACATACCCCAATTTAATGTAGAGTGGAGTAAGAATTGTTAATTATATTTAATTAGTGTCCAGCACCTACCCCGATTTAATGTAGATTGGAGTGGGAATAGTAAATTATAATTAATTATTGTCCAGCAACTACCCCAATTTAATGTAGACTGGAGTGGGATTAGTAATTTATAATTATTAGTGTCCAGTACCTAACTCAATTTAATGTAGATTGGAGTGGGAATAGTAAAGTATAATTAATTAGTGTCCTGCACATACCCCAATTTAATGTAGAGTGGAGTATGAATAGTTAATTATATTTAATTAGTGTCCAGCACCTACCCCAATTTAATGTAGATTGGAGTGGGAATAGTAAATTATAATTGATTATTGTCCAGCAACTACCCCAATTTAATGTAGACTGGAGTGGGAATAGTAATTTATAATTAATTAGTGTCCAGCACCTACCCCAATTTAATGTAGACTGGAGTGGGAATAGTTAATTATATTTAATTATTGTCCAGCACCTACCCCAATTTAATGTACATTGTAGTGGGCGTAGCACCTACTTCAATTTAATGTAGAGTGGAGTGGGAATAGTTAATTATATTTAATTAGTGTCCAGCACCTACTTCAATTTAATGTAGAGTGGAGTGGGAATAGTTCATTATATTTAATTCGTGTCCAGCACCTACCCCAATTTAAATTAATTACTGTCCAGCACCTACCCCAATTTAATGTAGACTGGAGTGGGAACAGTAATTTATCATTAATTAGTGTCCAGCATCTATCCCAATTTAATGTAGACTGGAGTGGGAATAGTTAATTATATTTAATTGATGTCCGGCACCTACCTCAATTTACTGTACATTGGAGTGGGAATAGTAAATTATAATTAATTAGTGTCCAGCACTTACCCCAATTTAATGTAGACTGGAGTGGGAATAGTAATTTATAATTAATTAGTGTCCAGCACCTACCTCAATTTAATGTAGACTGGAGTGGGAATAGTAAATTATAATTAATTAGTGTCCAGCACCTACCCCAATTTAATGTACACTGGAGTGGGAATAGTTAATTATATTCAATTAGTGTCCAGCACCTACCCCAATTTAATGTACATTGGAGTGGCAATAGTAAATTAAAATTAATTAGTGTCCAGCACTTACCCCAATTTAATGTAGACTGGAGTGGGAATAGTTAATTATATTTAATTAGTGTCCAGCACCTACCCCAATTTAATGTAGACTGGAGTGGGAATAGTAATTTATAATTAATTAGTGTCCAGCAATTACCCCAATTTAATGTAGACTGGAGTGGGAATATTTAATTATATTTAATTAGTGTCCAGCACCTACCCCAATTTAATGTAGACTGGAGTGGGAATAGTTAATTAAATGTAATTAGTGTCCAGCACCTATCCCAATTTAATGTAGATTGGAGTGGGAATAGTAAATTATAATTAATTAGTGTCCAGCACTTACCCCAATTTAATGTAGACTGGAGTGGGAATAGTAAATTATAATTAATTAGTGTCCAGCACCTACCTCAATTTAATGTAGACTGGAGTGGGAATAGTACATTATTTATGACTATAAATAAATGTATACAAGTTTTGTGTAGTTGGAATTTTTTATTTTTTTAATAACAGGAAAAAAACAACAGGAAACCAATTCCAATTCCAAAAATTCTTTATTTCGGCCACATAGGCCATAAAAGATGCAATAAAATACAATACATATATTTAAAAGACAGTATTTACATATAAAAAAGCTTTCTGCTGAACCCACATGGACTAAGTGCAAGGTAGTTCCAGTTCATGGGGACATTTTCTTCCTTATTGTCCATGCTGCCATTAAGTATTTTGACACAGCAAAGACAATGTGGCCCATAGTGTTAGTTTTCATGACCCTGTAGGCCTGCAGGTATTTCCTGAAGCCCAGGTTCCGACACAACGGTGCTATCCAACGCTTCCTAGGACTCTGATAAGCGTGGTAGACAAACATTATGTGTAGGTCGTCTTCATCCTGGTCTTTACAGCATGGGCAAAGTTTGCCACCCCCTAAGGACCATTTGCTGGTAAATACTTTGGTGGGGAGTGTACCAAACCTCCATTGAAGGAACAATTTCCTTGCCAGCAGAGGAAAAATAAAATCCATAAAGGGTTCAAAAGCATAAGAATTTTTGGATTCTAAAAAACGTCCCGTCAAGGTGCCGCTATTATGAGCATTGTCCATGTCAACGAGGTTTTTGTTTTTATACAGCTGTACAAGAGATTTACGCGTGATCCTTTGGCAGCCCTGGACTGGGTCATCCCATAAATCTGACAGATTCAAGCTAAAGAGTTCCGCCTTAATAAAAGTCAGCCAGGGAATTTTGCTGTTAGCATTCAGTCTCATTACATGCATAAGATCTTGTCTGTAGTGGTGCAGTTCCTTGGTGCTCCATATCCGGTGCCAAAACTTCACAGGTTTTGACAGGAGGTCTTCGGCAATAGAGGGGAGGCCCAGGTCAAGTCTTAGGGGGAGGAGTGGTGTTCCTTGCGGGAGAGCAAGTAAGCGTCTCAGAAAACTATTTTCCACCCCTGCCAGAGCCTTCCCTGCTTTGTGTCCCCACAACTCACTACCGTACATGGCTGCTGCCTTTGCTTGTGACCTGTATGTTTCCAAGGCCGGGCTTACGGGCTTAAAGGTGGACTTATTAGCCACCTTCAGAAGTGCGCCCGATAGCTAGGAGAGTTTCAGCCTGGATCTCGCTATTTGGCAGTCCCAGGACAAATTTTCTTGGAGTGTGACCCCTAAATATATAAAAGTTGAAACCCTCTCAAGACTAACATCCCCCAGTTTAGGGTTTGGTCTGGCCTTGGCGGGAGGGTTAAAAATCATAAACTTAGTTTTTTCCGTATTCACCTCCAGCCCATGTTGATGACAGAAAAGGCCAAAACCATCCACAATCCTCTGAATACCCATGGGGGATTTGGAAAGCAGGAGGGTATCGTCAGCAAACATTATTGCCGGGACCCTCCTGCCTGCCAAGAGCGGAGCATCGTTGTCCTTAACAGTGTCAAGATGTTGGATGACACTGTTAATGAAAAGACAGAACAGGGTCGGCGCCAGTACACAGCCCTGTCTGACTCCTCGACGGACCGGGAATTTACCCGAGAGCTTGCCATCCCTCCCACACCTCACTTGGGCATAGTTGTTTTCGTGCAACCTGATGATAATACTAAGGAGGTGGGGGGGTACTCCTAGCTTTTGCAAGACCTCCCATAGTTTCCCTCTTGGGACTAGGTCAAAGGCTGACCTCAGATCCACGAAGACCATGTACAGCCTTCCTCCCTCTAGCGTAACCGTCTTCCAATATAGGAGAAGGAGTCGGAAGATCTGGTCCATGGTCGACGTGTTCTTTCTGAAGCCAGCCTGAAGGGGGCTCATGATGTCATTGTCCTCCGCCCAGTCCAAGAGGTGGTTAAGGATGAGGCGCGCAAAAAGCTTTTGGGGTACATCTATTAGGCTAAAAGGCCTGTAATTGGCGGGGAGCAGAGTGGAACCTTTCTTGTGGATCGGGACAATCTCTGCCCCCAGCCAAGACCCGGGGATTGCCATACCTCCTAGAATGGCATTAAAAAGGATGAGGAGGTAAGGGCCCCAGATGTCCGGGTGATGCCTAAAAAGATCCCCGGGTAACCTATCCAGACCTGGTGCCTTCCCCAACGATAAGTGCTCTAGGGCCACCTTCACTTCCCCCAGGGATAGTTCCATGCGAGAGTCATGGGAGCCTAAGGGAGCCAACACAGCTGTGTCAGGGCAGGAATTAGTGTCTTGGTAAAGAGCCCCAAAGTGGGCCTCCCACACCACAGGGGCAATGTTGGGTTCAGTTGCTTCTTTTAGTTGCCCTATCCCATTATTTACAAGGGCCCAAAATTTCCTAGAGTCCCTGACTTTTAGGGCATCGTGAAGGTCCTGCCAGTGGTTCCAGTCCCACTCAGTCCTGGCAGTCGCCATCACTGATTTGTAATGCTTCCTAAGGTCACGTACCTTGTCCTTATTGGACCCCTCTTTTATTGCAGCAATAAGTTCAGATTTTGCTGCCCTACAGGAGGAGGTATACCAAGTGGGAACGTGGGTCCTTTTCTTTCTGATTGGCACCTCTGGATGAAATAACTCGGCCAAGTCCCTCACTAAATCCAGATGTATGTTGCCCCGTTTCTCATTATATTCCGGGGTACATGATTCATTTAGAAGTGCTTCCACCTCCATGAACCTGGGGAGTGCCAACTCATATAGCTTGCTAATAGCCTCTTCTGAACTCACAAGCTTCCCCCACTTAACCCGACGCCTGTTTGTTGTAAGGAGCAAATCCCCCGTATCTTCTCCTCCACTTTCTACGGATATACCCGCTGGGGGCAAGGGCCACTGGATGTTTAAACAGAGGGTGTTGTGGTCACTATCAGACCTCTTTATTACCCTAAAGTCGAGGACTTTTGGCCAGAGCGTAATATCTAGCATGATATAATCAAGCCTCGATTCATGGCCCCTCCTGTTAAAAGTACACACTGAGGGGGTATCGGAAGGGGTGCGACCATTACAAGCCCTCAGTGCGTAGTTCAGGGTAAGGGACATGAGTTGTATTGCTAGGGGGGACCAGGCTTTGGGGTGGGGGGAAGACGAGGGTGGAACCCCCCAGTAATCATCCTCGGTCGTGAGGGCACCCTCCAGAAGACCCTCCAGAGGTTCAAAGTGGCAGTTGAAGTCTCCTCCAAGCACCACCTTGAAGTCTCCCGGAAGTTGACCCAAAAAGGAGGATAGATCATGTAGGGTCGGTGATTCATTTGGCGCGGCAACTGGTCGCGAGTAGACATTAACAATAGCCCACGGAGGTTTGCCAGGCCACGTGAGCCGAACACACTGAATGTCCTGCGAGAACGTAGGGACCTGTTCTGCCTGACATCCAGTGTGACTCGCAATCCAGATTGCCAAGCCACCTGACGGTCTCCCCTTCCCACTCCATTTAGCAGGGATTTCAAATATTTCAAACCCTCTCCTGGTTTGGCTACCCCTCGCTCATGTTTCCTGCAAAAGGAGGATATCACTGCTACCCACTAGCAGATCCCACTCCGGTGAGCCTTCTTTATTTGCAATTCCTGCCACATTCCAGGAGAGAATTCTCAGCCCCGGGTCTGATGGTATAGTACCTTGATCTATAGTAGGAATTTGCACAGCGGCTAGGGGTGGGTAGGTGTCTAGGGAAGCAATGTTGCACACCTCAGAGGACAATGGCCCAACCAATTCCACAACCCCAGGTTGCAAAATGTGGCCAGACCCGGTGTTTGGTGGGGGCCCCTGTTGACCCAGACTATCATCCATGTTAGCCGTTCGATCTTTAGCAATATCCTGTGGGTCATGTTCAGTTACTGGGGCTATTCTCGGTCCCCCCCAGCTTTGCACCTCGTCCACCATCTTCCCAGGGCTGAAGGAGATCTCCCCGGTTTGTGGTCAGTCGACCTGATCTAGGCAAGAAAATCTGTTATGATGAATGAAATTGGCCTGTCCAGGTGGTAAGTAATGCCTTGGTCTATAACGTGAGCCATCTACAGCAAAGCCTACTCTAGTCCACCCCTTCTCACACCCTCCCTCAGTGCTACCAACATTAGGGTAAAAGTGTGATAGGGGTACTAACTCAATATTGGACTTGTCAGGCCTTATAAGCCAATTGCAAATGTAGTTGGCAACATGTGGGCTTTTGAAACTTACGATAATGCAATCCCCTGCCCTGTTCTTTGGGGTAAGGCCAATCCAAGGGATCCTCCTGACCATCAAGACCTCACCTTTCAGGTTTGGTGGGAGCGGCCTATTAATACTAAGCCAGCTTATGACTTTATTTCGTAAGGAGTCTTGAGGCTCCCTAGTATCACCAGTTAACTCAGGTACTCCCACCATAATTGCTGTATATGGGACTGCTTCTGGGGGCAAATTGACCACCCTGCGCCTATCAGGGAGGGGAGTGGTACCACCAATGGGGTCATTAGTGGAATTCACTGCCACCCCTGGTAGTGGCGCAGGAGGTTGCTTAGATCTCCTAGGGGCCGGGACAGGGGGCCTAGGCACTGGAGGTGGCACTGTGTGCGTCTGAGAAGCAGACGCACCATTTGTGCTCTGCAGTACCGTATTAGAGACCTGGGACAATACAGAGGACAGCGGTCTATTCCCAGAACAGACCTGGGCAGCCACAGGTACATCAGTAGCTAACCCAGGGCTCTTCCTTGTTTGGAGGTTTTCCAAGGACTTAAGTCTACTCTCTATGGCGTCCAATTTGGCTGAAATAGGGGTTAGCAATTCCTTAATGGTTACTATAAGTGAGTTGATTATTGTATCAGTACTATTTGGAGTTACCCCACCAAAGATGAATGGGCCCGAGGTTAAAGATAGGGCCTCAGGTGCTGGGGAGGCCAGGTGATCTGACCTAGACCCTGACAGGATAAGGTCAGGGGATGCTGAAATGTCTGTACTGACATCCTGGTTAGGCTCGATAATATCAACTTTAGCCCTTTTTGCCTTCTTTAGTTTCCTGGGCCTTTTCCTTTTTGGGGGTTGTACCATTCCACTGCCTGCAGGCTCTATGAGCAGGTCAGCCTGTCCCGTTTCCTGCATGTCTGCTCCCATATTGTCCGGAGTGGCAGAGTGTACAGAAATCCCAGATGGCCGGGAAGAGTTCCTATCCCTCTGTGCTAAGGGAGTCCTCAACTGCTGGAGGACCGACTCTATGGTCTGATCAATACTGTCCATTAGAGACATATGAGTGGCGTCCGGTGGCATAGATGTACTAGCATCTGTAGAAGAGGCATCCCCTTGATCCAGAAACACGCTTTCGGAACCCATCTCAAGGTGCGTTTCTGTGACTGATTGGCATTTGCTAACTAGAATACTCGCCTTTGGGAAGAATTTTTCCAAAGTACTTATTCCTTGTTGAGCAGACTTACTCCGTGAGGTTCTGGTCGCCATTGCAGAGTAAATGTAGTGGGGCTGGGGGGAAGAGAGCGTCAGAGGGGTGGCCCGGTCCGGTCTCTGCCGGCCTCTAACGGCCTAAAACGGCCCGCTCTTTGCCCGGTCTTCGCCCCGGGGATCGCCCCGCACGCGTCCCGCGATGCGCGTGCCTAGGTGCGCCTAAGTATGTCAGGGGGGTGTGGCACTGGGAGGGGGCGCGGCGCGGCGGGAAGAGGAACCAGCTGACGATGTTACTATGGATGCTGGACCTCGCAGTCCCGCTCGCCGCGCCTCTCACCTCCTCTGCGGCCGGTTCACCAAGACAAGGAATGCCCCAAACAAACAGCGCGTTGGCTCCCAGCTACTCCTGTAGCGAGCTCACCTCCACAGGGACACAGTCAATCTCGAGCGGCACCCAACAGGAAACAATAGTATTACATTTTTAATTCATACTAATTAATTTTGTTACATATATGAGACAAAAAATGTTAAGTTCAATTTACATTTTTAGATTTCTTTGAAACTGTACATTTTATTAAAAAAATGTTTTAATACAGATGTAAGTATGGTTTAAAATAGTAACAAAAAAGTACACATTTTTCACATAATATATAACATTTTTATATTGTTATACGTGTTGGTTGTACATATAAATTTTAAATTAATATTAATATTCAAATTATTAATAGTAATTCTTTTAACAATATATTGGAATTTAAAAAATATTTTAACACAGGTATATTTATATACAAATTACAAATTTGGTTCACATATTTTAGTACAATTTTTCCATGTTTTAATAATTATAAGAATAAATATTATGTATTTTTTAATATTTATTTTTTAATTTTACAAAATATATACATTTTGTTAAGTTTTATAATACAAATACCAAAAACAGATTTCTTTTGGACATTGTATTTATTTATAATTTAGGAAAGGAATATTTAAGAAAATTAAATAATATGTTTGTAAGGTTACTCTATTTTATTATTTTTGGGTCTTTTATTTTGTAACCGCTTTAGGTCGTTTTGTGTCATTTTGTACCACTTTTGGCCGCCATAAGTGTGTCAGGGTATGCTCAGACGTGAGTCCCTTGCTCACTTTGCCACTGGATTCAAGCAAGCCGGGCTGAAGACGGCTGGAATGCCAGAAACCGGTCCTCGGAACCTTGTTTCCGGTCCAGGGAAGACATGGCTTGGCAGTTCGGGCTGGACTGTTCCCATGAGGCACAGGGTCAGACTGATTTGCATATAGCCATGTATGAACTGGGGTGGCAGAGTGGGCTAAAGAGCGGTGAAGGATTAAACCCATATCTTTTGAATGGGTGTGAGTGTTTGATTGATTCAGATGCTCGGTCCATCACCACCCCCTTTTGTACCGCTTTTGGCCGCCACAAGTGTGGTAGGGTATGCTCAGACGTGAGTCCCTTGCTCACTTTGCCACTGGATTCAATCAAGCCGGGCTGAAGACGGCTGGAATGCCAGAAACCGGTCCTCGGAAGCTTGTTTCCGGTCCAGGGAAGACATGGCTTGGCAGGTCGGGCTGGACTGTTCCCGTGAGGCACAGGGTCGGACTGATTTGCATATAGCCATGTCTGAACTGGGGTGGCAGAGTGGGCTAAAGAACGGTGATGGATTAAACCCAGATCTTTTGACTGGGTGTGAGTGTTTGGTTGATTCAGATGCTCCGTCCATCACCACCCCCTTTTGTACCGCTTTTGGCCACCATAAGTGTGGCAGGGTATGATCAGACGTGAGTCCCTTGCTCACTTTGCCACTGGATTCAAGCAAGCCAGGCTGAAGACGGCTGGAATGCCAGAAACCGGTCCTCGGAAGTTTGTTTCCGGTCCAGGGAAGACATGGCTTGGCAGTTCGTGCTGGACTGTTCCCATGAGGCACAGCGTCAGACGGATTTGCATATAGCCATGTCTGAACTGGGGTGGCAGAGTGGGCTAAAGAACGGTGATGGATTCAACCCAGATCTTTTGACTGGGTGTGAGTGTTTGATTGATTCAGATGCTCTGTCCATCACCACCCCCTTTTGTACCGCTTTTGGCAGCCATAAGTGTGGCAGGGTATGCTCAGACGTGAGTCCCTTGCTCACTTTGCCACTGGATTCAAGCAAGCCGGGCTGAAGACGGCTGGAATGCCAGAAACCGGTCCTCGGAACCTTGTTTCCGGTCCAGGGAAGACATGGCTTGGCAGTTCGGGCTGGACTGTTCTCATTAGGCACAGGGTCAGACTGATTTGCATATAGCCATGTATGAACTGGGGTGGCAGAGTGGGCTAAAGAGCGGTGAAGGATTAAACCCATATCTTTTGAATGGGTGTGAGTGTTTGATTGATTCAGATGCTCGGTCCATCACCACCCCCTTTTGTACCGCTTTTGGCCGCCACAAGTGTGGTAGGGTATGCTCAGACGTGACAAACAGCGCGTTGGCTCCCAGCTACTCCTGTAGCGAGCTCACCTCCACAGGGACACAGTCAATCTCGAGCGGCACCCAACAGGAAACAATAGTATTACATTTTTAATTCATACTAATTAATTTTGTTACATATATGAGACAAAAAATGTTAAGTTCAATTTACATTTTTAGATTTCTTTGAAACTGTACATTTTATTAAAAAAATGTTTTAATACAGATGTAAGTATGGTTTAAAATAGTAACAAAAAAGTACACATTTTTCACATAATATATAACATTTTTATATTGTTATACGTGTTGGTTGTACATATAAATTTTAAATTAATATTAATATTCAAATTATTAATAGTAATTTTTTTAACAATATATTGGAATTTAAAAAAATATTTTAACACAGGTATATTTATATACAAATTACAAATTTGGTTCACATATTTTAGTACAATTTTTCCATGTTTTAATAATTATAAGAATAAATATTATGTATTTTTTAATATTTATTTTTTAATTTTACAAAATATATACATTTTGTTAAGTTTTATAATACAAATACCAAAAACAGATTTCTTTTGGACATTGTATTTATTTATAATTTAGGAAAGGAATATTTAAGAAAATTAAATAATATGTCTGTAAGGTTACTCTATTTTATTATTTTTGGGTCTTTTATTTTGTAACCGCTTTAGGTCGTTTTGTGTCATTTTGTACCACTTTTGGCCGCCATAAGTGTGGCAGGGTATGCTCAGACGTGAGTCCCTTGCTCACTTTGCCACTGGATTCAAGCAAGCCGGGCTGAAGACGGCTGGAATGCCAGAAACCGGTCCTCGGAACCTTGTTTCCGGTCCAGGGAAGACATGGCTTGGCAGTTCGGGCTGGACTGTTCCCATGAGGCACAGGGTCAGACTGATTTGCATATAGCCATGTATGAACTGGGGTGGCAGAGTGGGCTAAAGAGCGGTGAAGGATTAAACCCATATCTTTTGAATGGGTGTGAGTGTTTGATTGATTCAGATGCTCGGTCCATCACCACCCCCTTTTGTACCGCTTTTGGCCGCCACAAGTGTGGTAGGGTATGCTCAGACGTGAGTCCCTTGCTCACTTTGCCACTGGATTCAATCAAGCCGGGCTGAAGACGGCTGGAATGCCAGAAACCGGTCCTCGGAAACTTGTTTCCGGTCCAGGGAAGACATGGCTTGGCAGTTCGGGCTGGACTGTTCCCGTGAGGCACAGGGTCGGACTGATTTGCATATAGCCATGTCTGAACTGGGGTGGCAGAGTGGGCTAAAGAACGGTGATGGATTAAACCCAGATCTTTTGACTGGGTGTGAGTGTTTGATTGATTCAGATGCTCCGTCCATCACCACCCCCTTTTGTACCGCTTTTGGCCACCATAAGTGTGGCAGGGTATTATCAGACGTGAGTCCCTTGCTCACTTTGCCACTGGATTCAAGCAAGCCGGGCTGAAGACGGCTGGAATGCCAGAAACCGGTCCTCGGAAGTTTGTTTCCGGTCCAGGGAAGACATGGCTTGGCAGTTCGTGCTGGACTGTTCCCATGAGGCACAGCGTCAGACTGATTTGCATATAGCCATGTCTGAACTGGGGTGGCAGAGTGGGCTAAAGAACGGTGATGGATTCAACCCAGATCTTTTGACTGGGTGTGAGTGTTTGATTGATTCAGATGCTCTGTCCATCACCACCCCCTTTTGTACCGCTTTCGGCAGCCATAAGTGTGGCAGGGTATGCTCAGACGTGAGTCCCTTGCTCACTTTGCCACTGGATTCAAGCAAGCCGGGCTGAAGACGGCTGGAATGCCAGAAACCGGTCCTCGGAACCTTGTTTCCGGTCCAGGGAAGACATGGCTTGGCAGTTCGGGCTGGACTGTTCTCATTAGGCACAGGGTCAGACTGATTTGCATATAGCCATGTATGAACTGGGGTGGCAGAGTGGGCTAAAGAGCGGTGAAGGATTAAACCCATATCTTTTGAATGGGTGTGAGTGTTTGATTGATTCAGATGCTCGGTCCATCACCACCCCCTTTTGTACCGCTTTTGGCCGCCACAAGTGTGGTAGGGTATGCTCAGACGTGAGTCCCTTGCTCACTTTGCCACTGGATTCAATCAAGCCGGGCTGAAGACGGCTGGAATGCCAGAAACCGGTCCTCGGAAGCTTGTTTCCGGTCCAGGGAAGACATGGCTTGGCAGTTCGGGCTGGACTGTTCCCGTGAGGCACAGTATCGGACTGATTTGCATATAGCCATGTCTGAACTGGGGTGGCAGAGTGGGCTAAAGAACGGTGATGGATTAAACCCAGATCTTTTGACTGGGTGTGAGTGTTTGATTGATTCAGATGCTCCGTCCATCACCACCCCCTTTTGTACCGCTTTTGGCCACCATAAGTGTGGCAGGGTATGATCAGACGTGAGTCCCTTGCTCACTTTGCCACTGGATTCAAGCAAGCCGGGCTGAAGACGGCTGGAATGCCAGAAACCGGTCCTCGGAAGTTTGTTTCCGGTCCAGGGAAGACATGGCTTGGCAGTTCGTGCTGGACTGTTCCCATGAGGCACAGCGTCAGACTGATTTGCATATAGCCATGTCTGAACTGGGGTGGCAGAGTGGGCTAAAGAACGGTGATGGATTCAACCCAGATCTTTTGACTGGGTGTGAGTGTTTGATTGATTCAGATGCTCTGTCCATCACCACCCCCTTTTGTACCGCTTTTGGCAGCCATAAGTGTGGCAGGGTATGCTCAGACGTGAGTCCCTTGCTCACTTTGCCACTGGATTTAAGCAAGCCGGGCTGAAGATAGCTGGAATGCCAGAAACCGGTCCTCGGAAGCTTGTTTCTGGTCCAGGGAAGACATGGCTTGGCAGTTCGGGCTGGACTGTTCCCATGAGGCACAAGATCAGACTGATTTGCTTATAGCCATGTCTGAACTGGGGTGGCAGAGTGGGCTAAAGAACGGTGATGGATTAAACCCAGATCTTTTGACTGGGTGTGAGTGTTTGATTGATTCAGATGCTCCGTCCATCACCACCCCCTTTTGTACCGCATTTGGATGAAGACTAGCTTGCGGTTGGGAGACACTTCACGTCGCTAAAGGTAAGGTTTGTTTTATATGTTTTAAGTGTGTTTTAAAGTAATTTTGATAGTAGTGTGGTACTATTTAGTGTTGTTAGAAGTAAATTAGTTACATTAAACTGTTTGATATGTTGTATTTACGGATGGTGGATGTACGTATTTTTAGCTTGTTCTAGGCTTGTTTGTATAGTTAGTATTTCGATGTTAAAAGTATATTTAGGTGAAATATAATGTTACTAGTGATGTTAGTATGTGTTTATGTGTTGTTTTATGTGGGTAGGAATGTATGTGTTATATATTTTTGTTGCAGGTGTTCGTGATATCGAAAGCAGTCTTTTTTTTGTTTAAAGAAGTGTTTGTTAGTTTTATTAACTAATGGATTTTGAACACTTCTTTAAGTTTTTCGGGTTTCCTGGAGCGTTTCTTCTATATTTTACAAATTTTCGGGTTTTTTATGGTTATTTGAAGGATATTCGTTGAATGGATTATTCAGTTTTGGGACAGTTGTATTTTTTCATTTTTTTGGGGGCAAACTTTTTCCTAGCTGGATTGTTTTGGTGAAGATGGATTCTACAGCAGTTGGAATATGCTTGGTAAGTTTTTAAAATTGTATTTATTGTGGGTGGGTAATGTTATTAATATAATTGTTATGTTTTATTTTTTTCAAATTTAATTGATGTTTGTATATATATTTAATAACATTTTACATATATTGCACACATTAATTTTTTTGAAATAAAATATATTATTGTTAATTATATTGTATTGGTTTTATTTTTTAGGACTGGTTTGTTCTTCACAGTAATTTAGAGTAGTGTTTTGGCTATTATGTTGAGGTATTCAATGCCTTTTGTGCTAGGGTACAACTTTACTTGTTGTTCTAGGTATTTGTGCATTTGTTTGGTTTGTTTAGATGTTTTTGGATTTAGTTCAGTAATGGATTGTTCCATTCTGAATTCTTGATAGCTTTGTTCTTTTTGTAGGCATTTTATGACTTTTTCTAAACTTGGTTTAGTTCGGCCAGTTGATTGTAGGAAGGCATTGTGCCAGCCTTCAACAGCGTTGTTTGTTTTTGATTCGCCATTTAAGGTGCTTCGGTAAACGTTCCACCAGGGTATTAGGAATTTAGGATTTCTTCTGTGGCCAGATCTGTGGAGTCTGCCTACCCAGGTATCTTCAAAGTAGTCTAAAAGTTGACTTAATTTAGCTTCATTTTGTTTATAATAGGTGCTATCAATTAAAAGGATGTAGTGTTCTACTACGTCTGTTTCTGGAACGTAAAGCCAGTGCTGTTAGTTTTTTTATTTGATATGCAAAAGATGAGTTTGTTGCAAATTCTATACTTAAAGTTGTCTTTTGTAAATGTCTCCATAGACACTAGTTAAAGTGATAGTAGCAGCCTTGAATACAGGTATGGGGGTGTATTTTTAAAATACTTGAAAGCATTGCTTGTTCAAAATCAAGTATTATTTTTTCAGGGGAATAGTCATTAGTTTTTTGTTTGATTGTGTTTAATAATTCCATATATGTGGAATTCGCTTTATTTGGTAGTAGTGCATAAAGTAGAGGTATGTTGCAGTTTTGATATAGGCCATGTATTGTATATAATTGGAAAAAAGGTTTGGGACAGATGTTAAAAGTCCCATCCATCATCCAATATTGGCTTTGCTGAAGTTTTATGAGGTTTATATTTGTGCCAAAAATTATGAGTCTTTTATCATTGCTTTCATTGTCGTAAATGACAAATGGTCGTTTGTTTAAAGTTATAGTTTGGTTATGATTTAAATTGATATCGCTATATGTTCTAGGAGGTGGAGTGGTAGTAGTAGTTGTTCTTTTAGTTTTTCTTGGGTATAATGTAACCCATGTAGCAGAGTAATAGTTTTTCTTTCTGGCTGGTAACAAATTCAGCTCCTTCACTCATTTTGTTGTTTGTTATTCTACAAGAAATATATTTTGTAGTTAAATTATGTATGTATTTTAAGTTAATTTAAAAAACATTTCTATACTATATACTTACATTTTTAGAAAATCTGTCTTTGATTTTGATGTACTTGACTGTTTAGTTGTGGCCTTTAGTTTCTGTGTTTTCTTGATCTGTTAGGAAAAAATGCATTTATTTGTGTTAATTGTTCAGAGATATTTTTTAGGTTGCAATTATAGTTTTTTTGATACATTTAGCTTAAACAAATTTAATGAGTTTCAGAAAATATTATAATATACTTACTTTGTTAGCTGTATCTTCGTTTTCAGATGTTTGTTCTCTGTTCTTTGTCAGTAGAGTATTCTGTAGTGGTAGGAGAAAATAAAAAGTAGATATGTATTAGTAATTTGAACATGTTTGTAATTTTTAACATTTTAGCACTTGGTTTATTGTTTGAACATACGTACTTTGTTAGTTGTATCTTGGTTTTCAGAAGTCTGTTCTCTGTTCTTTGTTAGTAAAGTATTCTGTAGTGGTAGGAGAAAATAAAAAGTAGATATGCATTAGTAATTAGATCATGTTTGTAATTTCTCAAATTTTAGCAGTTACTTTTATTTAGTTTATTTTAGTTACTTACTTTTAATCCATAGAATTTTCTGTCCAATCTTGATGTTCTTTTAGGTTTCCTCGAATTTAGCCAATGTATTTTCTCCTGTCGTTTTTTTCTTCAGGTGGTTTGTGTTTAGTGTGTAATTGTTTATATAGTTGTTTGGAGTTAGTAATTAATTTGCTATTGGTTAATTTATATTTTCAGTGTTTTCATTGGTCAGTTTGTATTTTTGAATATTTGTTAGGGTTTTTTTATATTTAAGGCAAATGTAAAATAATAATTTAGCGTTTTAAGTTTATATAATTAAATTAAAAACGTTAATTACAAATTGTAAATTTATTAGATGTTTAATAAATCAGAAATGTAATTATATTTATAGTTTGTTATGAGAGATGTGTATTTTGGTGTTAATTTAATCTTTATATGTTGGAAAGTATTGTTATATATATATAAATATTGTCGATATATATAAAATAACGATAATATTGTTGTCAATAAAAGTGTTTATGATAATTTTGACTTAGGGTATACATTTTAATTTAGTCGATATTTAAAACTTTCGATATGTATGTTGTCGATTTTACTGAGATCGATGTTTATGTAGGTCGATATTGTGTATCCAATATTTTTGTATGTTTTTAGTTATGTATAGGATGTCGATATTATTGTGTTCGATAATTTTGTGTCGATAATTTTGTAGGACGATATTGTGTCTATCGATAATATGTGAGTGATTCGAATTGAATCGCATCGCTTTTCTCACACGATGGCAACAATCGCCTCTTGGAACACTACGCATCTCAAGTCGCTGAAGAACTTCTGGACTGCAATCTCCAAGACTTGTAAGAAACTCACATTATTCTTGGATGTATTTTTTCCATCCTTTTTACTTTTTCATTTACATTTTTTATAATACACTTCAATTCTACTACTTTGACATAATAACTTTCTAAGTATACTCAGACATTCAAACTCTGTCTTCATTATTGCCCCTTACGTCTCCACTCTAACCAGGGATCGGTGATGTATGGCCTATGCAAATACGCTATTTACTCGCTAAATTTGCCTAAACCCGACACCCATTTAAAAACCACGTCTATTCTTTGTGCACACGTCTCTCTGCTTGCCTGTTATCCACGAAGCCCTGTCACACAAATGTACTCATACTCAGCCTCTGCTCAGAACCTCGCGATCAAAAATAAAAAAAGACGACATTGTTTAGGAACTGGTTGGCACAGTGTGATAATCATATCCTACCTTTATTTTCATTATACAATTTAGTCATTCATGTCTAATAGCTCTTGTTTATGTCACATAGAACTGTAACATGTAATGTGGAATTCACTGAATCAGGAGCTTCGGTTTGAATACAGCAGAAGCGGTTGGAGTTTGCCTCCGCTCGATGCCTTATCTCTCTGCACAAGAATGTTTTTTTGAAACAGCTGAAGACAATAATGTATGATTTGACCAGAAAAGTACTGAATGTGCTTCTCAGAAGCGCAATGTTTGTGTTCCTCCTCAAAGTTCCGATGTGGGTAGAACTATTACCAGTGCTCACACGCACCAGATTGAATATACTGTTCAAGAGATTGCTGACTGTTCTACTGTTGATAAATTTGTGTTAAAAAAACGGAGCACCAGGGTACCTAAGAAGTTTGATAATTACATTTTGAAATTTTTTGTTTTTGTTTGTTTTCTTAAAGGATACATGTGGTAATCGTATCCTACCTTTATTTCCATTATAACATTTAGAGTCATTCAAGTGTAATAGGTATTGTCTATGTCACATGGAACTGTAACATGTAATGTGGAATTCACTGATGCAGGAGCTTACGTTTGAATACAGCAGAAGCGGTTCAAGTTTGCATCAGCTGGATGCCCTAGCTCTTGCACCAGTGGGTCCATTTATGGCACTTAAATAAAGACACTTTCTTTATAATTTTCAAACTCCATCCCTTTATTACACACAGCCACATTCTTAGACACACCTCATTTCACCATTTGTCTTCTGTGGCATTGCAACATTCTGCATTATATTCTTCATGATCATTTCTTTATTTCTGCTTGCTAAAACACTTCATTCGAGTATTCAGACCGGTAGGGGTGAGTAGTTCGCTTCCCACTCCCTGTCCATATCCATATCCGTACTAATATTATAAAGAGAGAGCCCAAACCTTTGAGGCGGGTAATCTCAGTAACCACAGAACCAATCACAACACCCAATACAGCGTTGGAAAGGGAAGTTGCAGCAGAAGGACAGAGGCTATGCAGACGGCCACCATATACATTTAAAAGGTAAAAGAACCGTGCCAGCAAAGAAGTCCCTTGTGGGCGTGTCTGTGTTCTGCTATGGGCGTGTGTTGGGGCGTGACTCAAACTGCTGTGGGCGAGTCCTGGGGGTGTGACAAACGCTGGGGGCGTGTGGTACGTTCCGCCCTTCATGCCATGTGAGTCGTACATACAAGCGCCAATTATGCAATTGCGCCGCATAGGGGCACGCTGGGGACGTGACACGCTGGGGCTGGGACAAACACTGCGGGCATGATTGTGGGGTGCAGGGGTATTTAAGGGGACCAGGGTGGGATTCGTTTTTAGGTTGTAAAAGGTAATAAAATAAAATAATAAATAAATAAAAATAATATAAATAATGCAATTTAAAAGAATAAATGTTTTAATTAAATTTAAAAAATGTGTATATATATATATATATTCACAGAAAAAACCATAGGTTTTACACACGTTATAGTTAGGAAGTAGCATTTAAAAAACCTATGAAATTCACTGAAAAAACCATAGGTTTGACACATGTTATAGTTAGCTGGAAATTTTACTGACATAAAACCAATGAAATTCCACGTTATAGTTAGTTGGACTCACTATAACTTGCGCGTGCAATGCACTGCTGATGACGTCACATATTACATCACTCATGACATGGTCAGTGACATCACTCATGACATCACTGATGACACCATCCTTGTGACATAGTGACAGACCTCCTTTCACTGTAATGTAATCCTTGAAACACATATTCAAAAATAGAAACTGAAATTTAAAAAAAAATGCAGATACCCATATCAGTTACAACAAGTAATTCCACCATCTATATACACATCCACTCATACATATACTCACTCATCATATGAAATGATACACCTATACATCCTGTTACACACCGACAATCATCGAAAAGTTACTCACAGACATACTCACACGTGCAAATAAACTATTGAACATCCATTTATTTGAATATAGAGTTATACACACACTTCCACCTTACTTCTATTGAAAATTACACATATTTATTCTCTTAAACAATCACTTATAGAAACACATACTTATTTAAACAGGAACTCTTTCAATCTCTTACTCTCATATATACTCACTTATATACATCAATATTCACATATACTAGATTAAAACATATGTCGTTACTGATAAAGACACTAGTGAGACAGTCATTCACTCACTAACAAACACATATACACACTCATCCACCCATACAGTCCTGCACATATGCTGTCTTCAAAACACATACAAACAGAGAGTCAGTCACTCATGCATCTATGTGCTAAGTAATACCCCCACCAAACCATATAGACACTCATACTGATACTAAGAGAAACATCTAATAACCCACATACATACGCATGTAGCTACTTACCAACACATGTAGCCACTTATACACAAAGTGAAACACTAATATATATATTTAAATATTTAAACATTACTCACTAATATTTATTTTTCAGAAAGACACATATTCACTGGATGGTGTCATCAGTGATGTCATGTGTGATGTCACTGACCATGTCATGAGTGATGTAATATGTGACGTCATCAGCAGTGCATTGCACGCGCAAGTTATAGTGAGTCCAACTAACTATAACGTGGAATTTCATTGGTTTTATGTCAGTAAAATTTCCAGCTAACTATAACATGTGTCAAACCTATGGTTTTTTCAGTGAATTTCATAGGTTTTTTAAATGCCACTTCCTAACTATAACGTGTGTAAAACCTATGGTTTTTTCTGTGAATTTCATTGGTTTTTAAAATGCTAATTCAGAAAAATGTCGTGTATGCAACCTATACTTTTGGCACTAAAGTTCTGGCAATATTTTTTTCGAAAACAAGCCGTTTTCTTCACTGTTCAAGTTCCATAGAGACTCCTTGTAAAGCAATACAGAATTCGAAAGTCTGTACCTTGCCTTTTTTTAAACACATTAAAATTTGTCTGTAAATAAAAATAGCCTTACTAAACTTTCGTGCGCGACCCGGTGTGCGCACTCTCAGCAACAGTTGTCAATAAAATGGATATCGCATTTCCAGGCTTTCGTGAGCGACCGAGTGCGCGCACAGGCCTATATATTTCGTAAAAACGTTGCGATTTGAACTTATTGAAATTCTCCATACACCCCTCAAAGAACTTATAGTACGTCAAAGAGACTGTACCTAGACTTCTTTTTTATTCTTATGAAACTTTTCAGTAAATGGAGCCGAATGTCTTTTTAAACTTTCGTGCGTTACCGGATGTACACACCTTGGTATTTTTTTTAGAAATATAAAACGTTTCATACTTTAACAATTGTGCGCTTAAATCCAGCTCAGAAGATATACAAAATCATGATGGTAGTTGGTTCAACCCGGACCGTTTATTAGAGGTAGATCGTCCGACTCCACCGGAAGACACCCCTAATAAAAAGGACATATATATAAAATGCGGACTAGCTGCTGTATCGTGCTAGCAAACTATAACATATAAATCGTTAGAAAAAACAAAAGGAATCGAGCAAAATCAGTAGGCCACTGATGAGATCTTTTTTTGACCTCGCTAAAATAGAAAAATTAGGAACAACCCCTCATGAGAAATATGAAACTAGTCAGAGAAACCGAGCTCGACGCCATGATGGTTGCAAGACAGCTCGGCTCCGCCGTCCACCCCACCCAAAATAACGACAAATATTATAAAGATACACAACACACCAGCAAAGTAACAGGGTAAAACGTTTTATTAAATAACTATTTACATGGCAGCCTACTGCAACATGAAAACAACACTTTCAATTGGTTCTTAATAGTTTCAATTCTGCAATTTACACGCAGCACTCCACCCACTTCCCTCACTATCTTTTCTACTCTCAAGAGACAACAACGTCCTACATCTTTTGGAAGACTTTGGTGAAATGGCTACCGTATCTCATTCATCTTCCGAATCTGACCAAAATGATCGACTACCTTTAATAAGAAAAAATAAATCTTTCATCTGGCAATTTTTCACTTATCCTGAAGATCAAAAGAAAGTGAATGCACCAAAAGTAACCTGCACGATATGTGACTTGGTTCTCTTAAGAAGAAATCCAGCAAAAAAATATTTCTTTTCCATACATACCATGGTGCGGCATGTCAAACAAGTGCACCATCTGCAATTTGCAGAGGCAACGACAAGAGCCCTGGCCACGCTATTACCATTAGAGGTGGCCAGCACATCTTCTGATCGACGACCTGTATCTCCATGCAGTGCAGAGATGGACTTCAGATATTTAACTATATATGGTCTATAACCTATGGTTTTTTCAGTGTTTTTCTTTGTTTTTTAATAGCAAATATCAAAAGATTTTTTGTGGAAAATGACTACAATTAGGTATACATAAGCGGCGTTCATTTATGTTCACCACAGCCATTGTTAAAAGTAAAGTGAAAGTCGCGAAACAGTGGCCACGCCATCTAGTCCCTTTTAGGCCCCATCATGCACGTAAGTAACAGCCATTTTCTGTGTCATGGCCTCTCTGCCCATTGCCAATAGCCTATGATTGTTCAAAATTGGTTCTCTTTGGGTCATTCTCTGTTCACAAATAAGCATAAAGTCGCAATACTCTATTTAGTTTTTGCAGATAGTGAAGGATAGGTAGTGCACACTTTTGTCCCCTTTGTAACCCGTCATGCCTATCTCTGCCCCGTTTGTTGCTAGTTGGTTCAACCCGGACCGTTTATTAGAGGTAGATCGTCCGACTCCACCGGAGGGCCCGCCTAATAAAAAGGACATATATATAAAATGCGGACTATCCGCTGTATCGTGCTAGCAAACTATAACATATAAATCGTTAGAAAAAACATGAATATAGAGAGAGGAACCGAGCTCGACGCCATGATGGCTGCAAGACAGCTCGGCTCCGCCACCCACCCCGCCCAAAATAACGACAAACACTATGCAAATATTATAAATATATACAACACACCAGCAAAGTAACAGGATAAAACGTTGTATTAAATAACTATTTACATGGAACCTACTGCAACATGAAAACAACACTTCTAATTGCTTCTTAGTAGTTTCAATTCTGAAATTGAACACCCAGTACATCCAGAGGTCATGTCCGACAAGTTGTGTGGGGGGATACCTTGCTAATGCCGCCACCCCCACCACCTTCTGTAGGAAGGACTCTGGATATCCCTGCCTTGCACAAATGTCATAAGTTCTGGATGTTGAGAGCCATACTTCAGGGTCCGACAAGTTGTGTGGGGGGATGCCTTGCTAATGCCGCCACCCCCACCACCTTCTGTAGGAAGGACTCTGGATATACTTGGTCCCTGAGAGGCTTCGATGTCCCTGCCTTGCACAAATGTCATAAGTTCTGAATGTTGAGTGCCATACTTCAGGGTCCAAGAAACGTGGACTCGGAGGGGGCGCTTGGCTCCTGCCCCCTCCCCAAGTCTTGTTCCCCTGGTATGGCCTGAGATCGCCCACGACATAGGCGGCCGGCTCCCGGGGTCAGGCGGAACTTCTTGCCTTTTGATGCCTCTTCCATTCTGGACCTTGTCCCACAATCCGTTTGACCTGAAGACACGTCCTGCGGTGCCCTGGTCCAACCATCACATTTACACCGTCTCACCCGCCATCCGGCTGAATTGCACCCACTCTTCCGATACAGCGACAGGCGGCTGCCACGTAGCTCAGGAAATGGCGGTCGGCTCCACAGACTTGGGCCTGGCCTGCAAGGATGGCTCTGGGCAACCCTGGAACTCGGACGCTTGACTGCTAGGGCATGAGCCCCATTCCCAAAAGCGTCCCGTCAGCCTTGAAGATTCTGCAAGAGTCACCGAGGCCCCCGACTCCTGCAGACTTCCGGTGGGGACCGACTGCCATGATTGCTCGCGGAATGGCCACGACGTAGCCACGAGGTGCTCTCATGCTGACGCCAGCTTCAGTCTGAAACATCCAGAAACACTGTAGACTACCAATTCGATCAGTTCCGGTGGAGCCCCAACGACGTATCGCGTTCTTGCGTAATCCGTCATATGACGCGCCGCGTTAGCGCACCCGGAAGTGCTCCGCTGCGCGAGGCGCGAAGCGCAGCTTCCCGGAAGCAATGCGGAGCGCGTAACGTAAGCAATTACATTTCAGTTGGTTCTCCCTCACAATATTTTCAATGTCACATAAAACTCACCCATCACCCACTGCCATCTCTGGCTGTTTCCATGGTAACACCTCATTCTGCACCTGGCTGAAGGCACAGGTCAAAAGTTCATATCTCAACGTTCTACAGCAAAGTAACAACACTGTTTTCCCTCCAGAAACACCTGCCAATCCACAGCTCTGTTACATGTCTTTTTTTTCACACCCAATAGTACTTTTCGTTTAACATAAACATTAACATGCAACGTACTGTTCAATCTCCACTTCTTACAATCAACCAATCATTTTTATTTTTTAAACCACACCCAGCCTCTTCCTTTTTCTTTATTTAGAATTTCAACTTCTAACTACCATTCCACTTCCAGAACCGATCGGAGGATGACTACAAATCCCTTGAAAATGAAGGTCTGGCTAATAGGACACAGTTATATTCACTGGAGTGAAAAATATGCAGTAAGCAGACGAATTTGCAACCTCAGCTTACCAAATGTACACATAACATGGATTTCCAAAAGAGGATTGAAATGTCACCAATTGATTCCATTGGTGAAAACGTTTATGCATCTCCCAGAACCAGACCTTATAATTGTGCACTGTGGTGGAAACGATCTAGGCACAATCACTGGGGTAGGTCTGGAAATGCTTCTAAAAGACACCTTTCGACAATTGATGACACTTTTTCCTCGATCTGCCTTGGTATATTCCAATATATGCCAAAGACAGAAATGGAATTGGTCCAATCACCATTGTGCACAATTTGAGAAAGCAAGGAGACATGTAAATAAATCTGTTTCTGCGTTCCTCAGAGATTATAGCATGGGTTCTATTTACCACAACAACTTGCGATACCACATGCAAGACGTCTATAGGAGAGACGGTGTTCATTTCACGAATGAGGGAAACAGAATCTTCCTCTGCAACATCAGGCTCTGCATCGGTACTTACTTATAAATGCAGAAAACACTCAATTAACACAATGGCTCTTTTCAGAGCCACCTTATATCTAAGCACTCAAACTTCTGATTTATCTCCATTTTCACACTCTTGTAAAAAGGTGTGCGTGACCGAGTGCGCGCACCACGCAACTTTAAAAAATATATATATATATATATTTTCGCCTTTAAGGGCCTTACTGCACACCCTGAGAAAACCTCCGCAGCAAAACAATCTCTACCTTCTCCCCTTTCCATATTCCAACGCTTTGAAATCAACAATATATTTACTCGCAATGACAAAATGGCGGTCAACACTTCCTGATTTCCTTCGAATCGAACGTTAACAGACGTCAGGCAACAAAATTCCGCTCGTGCGCGCAGCCGTTTGGGTGCGCGCACGTGTGCGCGCTTATAGATATATAATTGACTTTAACTTCAATTTCCTCAGCAACTACTGAACGGATTTACACCATTCCAAAAAAAGCGTAATCTGCGAGCCGGACTGTACAGTTTTGCCAAATTTCTTATAAATCCATTCACCCGTTCGACCTGTAGCCGAGTCTAAAGGTCCTATGGAAAATAACATGGAGAAAACACGTTTTGGGACCCCCCTTTTATCTCAGCCCCCACTTGACCAATCCCCCCCAAACTTTTAGGGAAGGAGCGCAGCGGACCGAGCCATCTTCTTTGAGAAATTCGCTAAGATTCTTCAACCAGGGCCAAAGTTATTCCAAATAGAATGTTGAGGATTTCCTATGGAAACTAGGTCCTAACTATAACTACCTACTGGCGACCGCCAGTAGGTAATATATATATATTTTGCAAATACCTCAAACCAGTACCTCCAGCAGTTCACCCTTGAGAAGGATTCCACCGGAGACAAGAAACAAACTGCATGCTGGAATTTGCAGTCAATCAAACTGAAATGAAAGCTAAAACTAACGAAAAAGATACCAGGGAATCGAGAGCACCGGAGGCATATGAAAAAGGCTTCGCCGAAACGCGTCATGCCAGTGTTTTAATAAACGGTTCCAGAAATGTCCCTTTGAGCTCCTGCGTCTCCTTTACCAAAAGAAGATAATTTTTGCATATATGGGGTTAGGCGTTTGGGGACCCAAGGCGGCTATGGACACTTTCAATTTTGGGACACACTCAGCTTCTACCGAGCCTCCTCCCCCCCTTTGCGAGGCACAGCAGTGCTCACTGAAGCACGTACTTACTCCGCAACCAACACACATCGTTGCAATGCATGCTGGGATCTGCAGTCTTCCGATGACAGGCTGCAGCTGTAGGCAATCAGAGGCGGAGCCGTTGAACATTCAAAAGGAGGGAATGAGTGTGAACCAGTGCAAGGGACATCAGAAGAAGGCGGAATGTCGAAATGCATCATGTCAAGCACTGTGAATAAATGGTCGCCCTGCAACCCCCGCTGTGTCCTCTGGTCATTTTCATGGAAGTGATCGTTTGGTGGATATTTTCACGCGCCTGCCAGTAGCGTGTGCAAGAGGACCCGTCTTTCAAGTGGATCGCAGTAATACTGGCAACGTGGCAATTTCTCTCCAAGGTTTTGGATACTGCGACCCCGCCTCGGAAACAGACCAAGCAAGTGACCGCTGCTAGAAGCAGTCCGTGACTGCACGGGGACCCGTGATCACTGTATCTACGCGTCACGGCCCGGCTTGGTTCCTGAATCTGGGGTTAGGCGTTTGGGGACCCAAGGCGGCTATGGACACTTTCAATTTTGGGACACACTCAGCTTCTACCGAGCCTCCTCCCCCCCTTTGCGAGGCACAGCAGTGCTCACTGAAGCACGTACTTACTCCGCAACCAACACACATCGTTGCAATGCATGCTGGGATCTGCAGTCTTCCGATGACAGGCTGCAGCTGTAGGCAATCAGAGGCGGAGCCGTTGAACATTCAAAAGGAGGGAATGAGTGTGAACCAGTGCAAGGGACATCAGAAGAAGGCGGAATGCCGAAATGCATCATGTCAAGCACTGTGAATAAATGGTCGCCCTGCAACCCCCGCTGTGTCCTCTGGTCATTTTCATGGAAGTGATCGTTTGGTGGATATATATATATATATATATATATATATATATATATATATATTGCAAATACCTCGAACCAGCACCTCCAGCAGTTCTCCCTCGAGAAGGATATTTGTATCGTAATTTGCCCGATTCCATCCGATGCGCACGTTTTTATTATTGTCAGAGCATGTATAATTAGTAGATAGCTGTGCAATAATTATATGCAATAGTATTTTGTGCATTGACAGCGTTTCACTTGTACCATTCCAAAACGGCGCCCATTTTCGTTACAATATAGGCTTAGGCAATGTGTGAGTCCTATTTCCATTTCTACATACATATTTTCGAATTTGGGCGCGCTTACGCCAAATGTATGCTATATATATATATATATATATATATTGGGGTCCACACTCCCGCCAACAGTGAGCAAGGACGCTTTGTCCGAAACGCGTCTGTTCGGCATCTTTCACCCTGCACTTTATGATTTAATAAAAGCAGCAAACATCTAAAGACTGGCTTTGGCGTATCTCTGTGTCCACGCGCTGGGTTTTGTGCTTGGAATGTTGGCGCAGCTACCGGCTGGATTGTAATATTCATCGGGATAGGGTCAGTTCCTGAAAGCGTGGACCCCTCCTCTGCAAAGCAGGCTGTTTTACAAACGGACCAAGTGGGATTAATTGCTCCGTCGAGCAACGAATGACAGCCCCCTACGCGATTTACTGAAAACGAGTGAGTTACCAGTCACCTGAAAAGCAGCTACCGTGGAATAAGTCGGACGGCGGATTCAGACGGCAGCAAACAAACGGTGAGCTGGGTGATAACGCATTATTGTAATCGCTTAGGTCGAGGAGGTGCCCTACAAGCCAGCACGAAGGGTTTGATGTTAGAGTACTTATCCAAACCTTAACTGCGAATAATATAAGGAAACAACCTTTCAGGGTGATATGTCGGAAGAGCGGGAACGGGAGGAGGCGTTCGACCAACTGTTTTTGAATCTGCCTACAATAGGGCAGGATGGTAACGCGGTAAAGAACAAACCTCAACAAACAGAGAAAGGCAATGAAACTAAGAGACTATTGAAAGAACTAGAAAAAAATTCCAGAAGTGAGCTCACTAAGTGGTGGGAAATCCGCTCATTGGAAAAATACCATGAGGTGGGCAGAGTACCTCGGGGACTACGCATAATGTTGTTTCCCAGTTACGAGAACCCCAACCCCTTACTTTTGAAAGACTGGGCTGAGAGTAACTTGGAGGCATCAAAGAGATTACTGTGCCTCTTAGTAAAATATGCCAAGATTGATCGTGAAAAAAACTTGCAAGAAATCGTTCGAATAAATGAAGAGCTATCCAAAGAGCAGTTTTCCAAAGATAAAGCACTAATTGAGCAAACTAGAAAAGAAATAAAAGAACAACTCAGAAAACACGAAGAAACAATAAAAACACGCAAAGTATATAAATTTGCCCGTGATGAACAAGACTACAAACTCGGACAAATATACACATTTGCTCGCAAGTACGATCATCTGAGAAAACAACGGGGTCCAGGAGTGACAAAACAAGCACCAGCAAATCAACAAATGCCAACAAGAGAGGCCGATGGGAACGAGTCCAATATATCAGGCTCCACGGACAGTTTAGTGCCAAGCAGTGAAGATTCAGATGCCGGCCCCCCAGGTGCAAAACAATGGGATATGGGCCAATTAACATTGGCGGAAGAATATATGCGAGTGCAACGCAAAATGTCATTGAGGAATGCAAATGCATCGACAAGCAACGCAGGAACAAAAGGCGCTGTGAACGCCAAAAATGCGCCAAGAGGAAGGGCGGGACAGCAAAAGAAAAAGCATTGGCAGAACAAAAATCAATACATGAAAAAACGATCATCAATTTGACTGACATTCAATTGAATGAAGCCGAAAAACAATTATTGACTTTGGGACTCTCGTATTGCCCTGAGAGCAATTTTAAATATGTCAACACACGAATTGACGTGCTTAAGTTCATTCGTAAGATTAAATTAAAAAAGTACTTTGCAGTGAAAACTACTTTGGCGAGTAAGAAAAATATATCAGCCCTTGCAAAAGTACCAACGAGTGGACTTCAAGTTAAAGATGCCAACCTCATGAAAACAATGCATCATCTTCATAATGATGGTGATGACGTAATGGACACGCAAGAAATTGCCACCGAGGAAGGTATTAGTCTCAGTGACACGACACCTAGTCCCTTTAAGGCTCCTTCAACGTTTATTCCAAGCATGCCCAAAGATGCTATTGACACCTACGCGGAACTGATCACAGAAGGTCTGAAAAAACTACAAACCAAGGTTATGAAAACACAAGGTTTAACCAACGTGAAAATGAGACTGTATAACAACTTAATGAAAAAACTAAAAACAAATGATAATATAATTATCAACCAATCCGACAAAGGAGGCAATATAGTTCATTGGGGGAAAAAAGCATATATAGTGGAAGCCCACAGACACCTTGATGATCAATCGTGTTATGCTTTATCCAATATAAAAACAACTAAAGTCATACAACAATCTTTTTACAATGACTTAAATCGCTGGAAACGGGAGGGACTGCTTTCGAGAGATGAATTAAAATTTCTACACAAGGAGAACCCGGTGTTACCAAATATATATTTTATCCCTAAAGTGCATAAGGGATTAACTCCAGTACCAAGCAGGCCCATCGTCTCGGCGATAAACAGTTTATACGAAAACACATCAAAGTATATTGACTTTCATTTACAGGAATTTGTGACTTCCCTTCCCGCTTATATCAAAGATACCAATTATTTTTTGCACTCCTTAAATCAATGCACGTGGTCGGCTGACTACTTGTTAATAACCATGGACATAGCCACTTTATACACAAGTATCTCCCATACAGATGGCATCAATGCAATTAAGTTTTACCTGGACAAAAGACCAATGGAATTGTATAAACACAATAACGTGCTTGTTTCCATGGTAGAGAAATGTTTAAACAACAATGTTTTTCCGTTTGAGAACCAGGTATATAAACAATTGAGGGAGGTGGCTATGAGGACATGTTTCTCCCCCAGCTACGCGGGGCTCCACGTTGGCTGGTGGGAGGAACATGTCCTCAGGGTCACACACTCAACATTTTGGCTAAACAACATTGTCAAATACTGGAGATACATCGATGATATATTCATCATCTGGAAAGGTTCAAGTGAACTGGCACAACAATTTGTTGAAAATATCAATAACAACAATTTAAACCTGACCTTCACTGCTGACATCAGTGCTAAGGAAGCAAGCTTTTTAGATGTGCAAGTGCAGATAAGAGACAACATTGTGACTACCAGTCTATTTAGGAAAAGCACCGCAGGCAATTCCATATTGCATGCGCAAAGCTTTCATCTGCAGCACACTATTCAGGCAATTCCTTATGGTGAATTTCTGAGGATACATAGGGCCTGTAGTTCCACTGAACTCCGCGATTACCATCAGCTAGAAGCAAAAGCTAGACTGATAGCGAGGGGCTACAATTCCCACACCCTCGATGTGGCGAGGCAGAAGGCCAACCGCCTTAATCGTCTCGAACTACTAGACCCCCTCAGAGTATCCCATTCAGAAACTAGTGAGGGCCAGGAGAGTAATAACATCAGACAAATCACTGGATTTAGTCGCCAAGCTTGACAGATTGCCTCCATGGTTAAAACACAATGGCCTGTCATACTTACCGACCCTGTACTTAGAGACATTCTGCTCAACACTCCAACCATCACCTATAGGCGAGCGTTTGGCATGCGTAATGAATTAATCACCAATAGTCCAGAGGTGTCTAAGAGTGACAATTGGTTATCCCCACGAAAGGGCTTTTTCCGATGCAGCTCTTGTAGGGCCTGCACTTTCGGAATTAATACCAAATCATACACAACCCCCTTCAGCATAAAACCGTTTTTTCTGAATGCACATTATACTTGTAGGACAGAGCTGGCAGTATATGTGCTTACTTGTAGTTGCAACTTGAGATACGTTGGCAGCACCAAACTACCTGTGTACCAACGCATACTACAACATCTAAGGGCCATTGTGAACGCTGACCAAAGCTACCCCGTAGCGAGACATTTTCAGCAATTTCACAACAAAAACCTGGCACAATTGAATTATTTTGTGATCGATGCTGTGACCACCTCTAAAAAAGGTGGAGATTATGAATCAAAACTCAGGCAGCTTGAATCACGATACATTGTGCAACTCAACAGCAAAATACCGGGGGGTCTAAACATGGGGGAAGATTTAAGCAATTTTTTGTGAGAATCTTCTAACCGATCTGTCCAGTGATATGACAAGACATTTAATATCATCCCTACAATTTACAATGCCTACAATTGTTTCAGAAATTTAACAATCCCTAAATGTGATGATTTCTCTCTGTTTAAGTTCATTGTAATCAACAAATATCTATCTGGAGAAAAAATATTACCGTATGTACTACATTACCTATTTAAAGCAGATTTTTGAGAAAAAATTTTTTTCCTTTTTATTTTCCCTTACAATAATATTGGGTTTAATTCATTCATGTTTTGAAGGATTGACCTGGTGCATTATTCTTCAGTTGTCACGTTTTTCTCCCCATGCACCTATTTTTGATTCTAGTTGATTAAATAGAGACCACTACTGTAATAGCATTAGCATACAGAGATGCTTTATTTAGTATGTGCTCTGACAGACTATCAGGATGTTATGAATTTACGCTACTTTTCATGTATTAAATATGGTGCGCACCACAGGGAAATCATTTTCCGAAAAGGGGAATGAATTACCATAGATGGGTATTATGAACATTTAATGATCATATTATTATTTTGAGACAAGTTGATATTATAGGTAGACATTTACGCGTATTTGCACAGCAAGATAAACAACAACTTTTGCATTTAATTATGCAGAATTTTGCACATATGAATGTTTACATATTGCACTAGGCACTTTATTATATAATGTCACCTATTTCTTGGATCATAAAATCAACATTGATATATGATGTAATTTGCAGTACTGATCCAACTTATCATGTTCGATTCCCTATGTTCAATTCAACCCAAATATTGTAAAGGTAGATTCATCCATTTCCCTGACACAATATTGTGAACAATTTACTTACATGTATTAGTACGGTCATTGTTTTTTAGCAATTGATATTTGTATCGTAATTTGCGCGATTCGATCCGATGCGCACATTTTTATAATTGTCAGAGCATGTATAATTAGTAGATAGCTGTGCAATAATTATATGCAATAGTATTTTGTGCATTGACAGCGTTTCACTTGTACCATTCCAAAATGGCACCCATTTTCGTTACAATATAGGCTTAGGCAATGTGTGAGTCCTATTTCCATTTCTACATACATATTTTCGAATTTGGGCGCGATTACGCCAAATGTATGCTATATTTATGTATTGTGGTCCACACTCCCGCCAACAGTGAGCAAGGACGCTTTGTCCGAAACGCATCTGTTCGGCATCTTTCACCCTGCACTTTATGATTTAATAAAAGCAGCAAACATCTAAAGACTGGCTTTGGCGTATCTCTGTGTCCACGCGCTGGATTTTGTGCTTGGAATGTTGGCGCAGCTACCGGCTGGATTGTAATATATATATATATTTCAGCAGTTCCAGCAGTTCTCCCTCGAGAAGGATTCCACCGGAGACAAGAAACAAACTGCATGCTGGAATTTGCAGTCAATCAAACTGAAATGAAAGCTAAAACTAACGAAAAAGATACCAGGGAATCGAGAGCACCGGAGGCATTTGAAAAAGGCTTCGCCAAAACGCGTCATGCCAGTGTTTTAATAAACGGTTCCAGAAACGTCCCTTTGAGCTCCTGCGTCTCCTTTACCAAAAGAAGATAATTTTTGCATTTTTGGCGTGTTGCCAATGACACGCAGCAGGGACCTTCCCAGAATGGTTCACGGGGTCATTGGTACTTACTCGGAACCGCAGCGCTTCTCGTTGCAGCAGTAGCTTCGCTGTCAAATGGCAGTTCATTATGGATGGATGGGTGCAGTTACTTTAACATGCATCATGGAGCCTGCACCCGACGAGACTGTGTGGTTGAGAGCGAGGGACAGGAGCAGGTTATTGCCCTGCACAGCGCCATGATTCTCAGCCTGACTCCAAATTTAATCAACCGCTTACTTTAAGCAAACTACGACTTGGCTGACCGGGACATTCAGTGTGACCAAGAACGAACTGCATGCTGGAATTTGCAGTCTCAATCCTATGAATGGACTGAAGGGACTCGTAATTTGGTACAGGTGTGATCCAGCCTACTTTAGGAGCGGGAAAGAAATCAAACTGAAATGAAAGCTAAAACTAACGAAAAAGATACCAGGGAATCGAGAGCATCAGAGGCATTTGAAAAAGGCTTCGCCGAAACGCGTCATGCCAGTGTTTTAATAAACGTTTCCAGAAATGTCCCTTTGAGCCCCTGCGTCTCCTTTACCAAAAGAAGATAATTTTTGCATATATATATATATATATATATATATATTGCAAATACCTCGAACCAGCACCTCCAGCAGTTCTCCCTCGAGAAGGATTCCACCGGAGACAAGAAACGAGAGCCGACCCAAGCTTAAGGTGAATAATTTATTTGTTTTCAAATTTCGCCACCAGCATAACGTTTCGGCCTACCCAGAGGCCTTGGTCACATATATATATATATATATATATATATATATATATATATATATATATATATATATATATATACACATATATACAAACATATATTTAATGTTTTAATAATGTACTTTTAAAATGTATATGACTTTACCACACATGCATTTGCGTTATAATGGCATGCGTGATAAAGTCATATGCGTTGTAAAAGTATTAGAAATGATGGCTTTGCGGAGTAATAGTCCCGTGTTATATAAATTGTGGAGTGATGGTATGCGAGATGTTGGTTTGCGGAATATCATCACATATTCGTTTCCCGCTGTTCTTATTTTTTTATGACCCACACCGACGCTCTTCGGCAAACCTAGCCCTGAACCCTAAACATACCCCTGTACCCCAAAACCCAAACCTAGCCCTGAACCCTAAAAAAACCCATGTACCCCAAAACCCAAACCTAGCCCTGAACCCTAAAAATACGCCTGTACCCCAAAACCCAAACCTATCCCTGAACCCTAAAATACCCCTGTACTACAAAACCCAAAACCCAAACCTAGCCCTCTACCCTAAAAATACCACTGTACCCCAAACCCAAACCTAGCCCTAAACCCTAAAAATACCCCTGTACCCCAAAACCCAAACCTACCCCTGAACCCTAAAATACCCCTGTACCCCAAAACCCAAACCTAGCCCTGAACCCTAAAAATACCCCTGTACCCAATACCCAATACCTAGCCCTGAACCCTAAAAACACCCCTGTACCCCAAAAACCAAACCTACCCCTGAACCCTAAAATAACCTGTACCCCAAAACCCAAACCTATCCCTGAACCCTAAAATACCCCTGCACATCAAAACACAAACCAACCCTTGAACCCTAAAAATACCCCTGAACTCCAAAACCCAAACATAGCCTGAACCCTAAAAATACCCCTGTACCCCAAACCCCAAACATAGTTCTGAATGCTAAAAATTCCCCTGTACCCCGTAACCCAAAACATATACCTCAGTACCCCAAAACATATACCCCTACTTACCTTATCCAAACATTAAAAAAAACCATGCTTTTACCATTCATACGTTTACAACGAATTTCGTTGTAAATGTATGTGTGGTAAAAGCATATAAAATGTAATGCCATGCGTTATAATGGCATTGCGGAGTCATGGTACTTTCGTAATGAAAGTATGCGGAGTGATGGTATGCGGAAAAAAAGTTGCGGAATAATGGGTGTTTACCGCAGGAAACAATCATTCAAGACTCACACAATTCTAATTGTTAGATGGTTGCCGATGGCCCTCAAGCGGGGGCACACGCAAATGAGCGTGTCACATTACACACATTCTATTTCATACCCGGACAACGTCGGGACGGGCTGCTAGTATAGTATAAACGCATACTAACACTACTTACACAGGTATGCTACAGAGGCCAGTATCCTACAGCGTCCACAGCACATCACTTTTCAGCAATCAGCTCACGACTTAGACTCACAGTTTCATCACGAGTCTTCAGGCCGGTACCAGTGAGTAGTTTGCTTCCCATTCCCGCTATAGTCTAAACGTATACTAACACCACCTGCAGAGCTGTGCTACAGCTGCCAGTATGCTTCAGCACCCAGAGCACATCAGTTTACAGCACTCAGCTCACAGTTTAGGTGCAAGGTTTCATCCCCAAGTTTACCGGTACCTCACCTCAGCACCATCTCACTCTAGGCAAAACAGCACTTTCACACCGGTAAGGGTAAATACTGCGCTTCAGCCAGTATGCTACAGCTGTCAGGATCCCTATTGCAACTGTCTTTTGTACCCTGTTTTCTTGCCTGTACCGTACCACTGATTGTACCACTGTGTGTGTATTATAGAGTCGTAGTATTTATTCTGTGCTGTGCCAATGCTTTTGTGCTGTACCAATGCTTCTTTGAGCTGTGTCAGTGCCTGTTTGAATCTTTTCCTCTTGCCAATGCTTGTTGCAACTCGCTTGGTAGATCTTTGCGTGTTACCGCCTTACCAATGCTTGTTGGCCCCAGGGCTTCTGAAGGTCTTGTTTGAATTTGCTGCCGAGGTCTTTTTTCCCTCTGCAGCCCCTGTACCTTCAACCAGGACTATAAAAGGAGCCACGCCCAGGTCTCCGTGCGGATTATTCTTTGCTGGTTCCCGAGTTTGGAGGTCTCCTGTTTCCTGTCTTCGTTCCTGCGCTGTGGATTTTTCCGCTGTTCCAGTTTCCAGATTCCTTGAATGGTAGTAATCTACCACGAATATCCGCTTGCTGAAAACGCAGGTAGGATTTATCCTTTTCTGTTCTTGGTGCCAAGTCCAGAGTTGCCGGCTGGTGATTTCTTCAAGGGCGCTCATCAGACATCGCGCGAGGGGCGTTTCCCTGGCAACTTTATTTGCTTTGGCTTATCGTACGATGTCATTTAACTCTTACTGCTGAATCCAGACTTTGCCTGATTGTTCTTTCACTTCCGTTTCATTTTTTGACGAGACAGTATTTTAAAAGTGTCAAGGAACTTTGTTCTCATTCAGCCTTCTTTGGGATTATTTCAGTCAGTGCTGTGGAATTAACAGAGTGGCTACAATATTGTATTGAACCCTAAGACATGCTGAAGTCAAACTTTATATTTGTTATGCTGTGAGATTAACAGTGATTTGCCTTTCAAGAACTTTTCATGTGAGTTGGATAATAATGTTGATTGCCAATTGAAACCTTGATCTCTCAGTGAGGCTAGAGCTGAAGCTCCTGTTATTGTTTTGTAACTGTGCCAACTTGCTTAACTGATTATAAAAACTTCTTATTTGAATGTCAGCCATTCTTTGTTTCTTTAGTAAATGATGATATTGGTTCCTAGTTATTTCTATTATTGAAACTCACCTTATCTGGTCAAGACTAACTTACTAAGTGAAGAATCAGAGGTGCTGGAAGGTGGGTTTTTGAGGACTGCTTCTGAGGAACTCGAGAGAGCCCAAACAACTAGGATCGTGACAGAATAATCCGCCCACGAATTTAGTTCCTCCCGAGCAGTATCCAAATGGAAGCCACCATGAATGACCTGTGTGCAATGATAGGGAACTTACAGACGGAATTACAAGCTAGTAGAAACGAAACTGCAGCTTTAGCCAATAAGGTAACTCACTTACAGTCACGCTTAGACTCAGCACCGTCTTTAGGCCAGCTCCAAGCCAATGTAGCTAGCTCATCACCCTCTGTGTCAGTAACTGTTCCTACTACTGTTCCGTTGGCCCAGCCTGAGAGGTTCGCTGGGGAACCTAACAAATTTCAGACCTTTTTAACTCAGGTTCAGTTACATTTTATGGTTAAGCCAACCTCATTTCCAAATGCTCAATCACAAATTGCCTTTTTGATTTCTTTTCTGAGTGGTGACGCAGCTATGTGGGCTGTTCCTTTGGTACAAGCGGATGATCCTCTGTTATACAATTGGGTGCAGTTTAAACGTGAATTTGAAAGGATATTTGATAGACGTACTATAACTGGATCTGCTGATAGAGAACTGTTAGAATTAAGACAAGGAAATAAGGAACTAATACACTATCTTACTCAATTCAACCGCCTTGTAGCAGAGACTGATTGGCCAGAGGCTAAAAGGACGGCTCTTTATTATCAAGGGCTTAAAGATGAATTGAAAGACCTTATAGCACCAATTGATCCTCAGCCTCGAACTTGTGCAGATCTTATAGCTCTTAGTCTTCGTTTGGACCATCGAGTAGCTGATCGCAAAGGTGATAAAAGAAGAACAGACGTCCGAATCTTTTCTAGAGCTAAGGAAAGATCACACCCAAATAACCCAGAAGCCACTGAGCCCATGGAAATCGGAAGTCTGAGGAAACCCTTAACATCCGAAGAAAAAGAGACTCGGCGAAAAAATGGTCTGTGCCTCTATTGTGGAAAAAAGGGGCACTTCGTTAGAGAATGTTCGCTTAAACCTAAGAACTCTTGGTCTCGAGACAAAAAGGAAATTAAGTCGGAAAACTAGAGAACTCGAATTTGGATCAGGAGACTTTTTCGAGTTGGCTATCTCCTCCTGAACAGTCTATTGCAAACAACTTACAGTTAACAGTGCCTCATTTGACTTTGAATGTTTTCTTTAGCTTGCCCAATCTGAAACGAATTATGGTGGCAGTGATGATTGACTCAGGTGCCACCGGAAATTTTATTGATTCCAAGTTTATTGCAAAGACACATATACCTATAATTACGAAAGAAAAACCCGAAGTCGTCTACGCAGTCGACGGAACTCAGCTAACTTCTGGAATGATCACTCACTGTACCACTCCCATTACTATGGTTTGCAATGTAGGCTCCGGAAGACACCAGGAGACCATATCTTTCGATGTAATTGATGCACCCCAATTCGGAGTTATCTTGGGCATCCCCTGGTTGACTCTGCATAATCCAATTATCAACTGGGTAGATCGTTCTGTTGACTTCAATTCCTCTTGGTGTAAACAAGAATGTAATGACAGTCCTGAAAAGGATTCAAAGGGCTCTCCTAGTACCCTCCTGCATTCTGCCTCTGCCCTTTATATCTCCACAGCTGCTGAACAAGACATAGACTTACCACCCATATATGAAGAGTACACAGATGTTTTCTGTGAGCAAAAGGCCGAAACTCTACCACCACACAGAGACTATGATTGTGCCTTTGACCTAGTACCAGGAGCCAAAATACCCTGTAGTAGAATTTATGCCTTGACCGAACTGGAGAACACTCATCTTCGTGAATACCTTGATAAATTTTTGAAAAATGGTTTCATTCGGCCCTCCAAGTCTCCGGCAGCCTCTCCTCTTTTCTTCGTGCCTAAAAGCAATGGAGAATTGCGCACCTGTATAGACTATAGAGCTCTCAATAACATCACTATCAAGAACCGATACCCTTTACCTTTGATCCCGGTACTTCTTGATCAAGTGCGCTCAGCCACAATTTTTACGAAACTCGACTTGCGAGGCGCCTACCATTTGGTACGTATCAGACCAGGCGATGAGTGGAAAACAGCTTTCCGAACTCGCTTTGGCTTGTTTGAGTATTGTGTAATGCCTTTTGGCTTATGCAATGCTCCGGCTGCCTTTCAATTTTTCATCAATGATGTCCTACGAGACTTCTTAGATAGGTTCGTCATAGCTTACATTGACGACCTTCTAATTTTTTCAGCTTCAACAGAGGAACACATACGACACGTCAAGATTATATTGAACACCTTAAGAACCCAAGGCTTGTTCTGTAAGTTGTCTAAATGTGAGTTCCATACTACCAAGGTTGAATTCCTTGGGTTTATTCTCTCTCCATCAGGGATCACTATGGCTCCAAGGAAAATCCAAGCAATCCTTGATTGGCCAATTCCAACTTCGGTGAAAGATATCCAACGCTTTTTAGGCTTTGCTAACTTTTACCGACGTTTTATCAAGGATTTCTCAACCCTGGCCACACCTTTAACCCAGCTTCTAAGGAAGAATGTTAAATTCATTTGGACCACTGAAACAAACTCTTCTTTTCAAACTCTTAAGAGAACCTTTACTCAAGCTCCAGTTCTACGACATCCAGATTCAGACATGCCTTTTATCGTAGAAGCCGATGCTTCTGACTTCGCAATTGGGGCTATTTTATCACAAAAAGATCAAAACACCAATGAACTACATCCTATAGCCTTCTTATCTAGAAAATTTTTGCCTGCAGAAACCAACTATACCATTGCAGAGAAAGAACTCCTGGCCATTCGTTATGCTTTTAAGGAATGGCGTCACTACCTGTTAGGGGCTAAATAGACGGTAACTGTATACACGGACCATCGGAACCTCCAATTCCTGAGATGTGCAAAGGCCTTAACTCCCAGGCAACTTCGTTGGACATTATTCTTTGCAGAGTTTGACTTCATCATCACTTTCAAACCAGGCACAAAAAACAATAAAGCAGACTCCTTGTCGCGATACGATCACAAGCCTGATGATGTTCCTCAAGATCCCAAACCCACAAGCATGCTTTCCGAAAGTCAAGTAATAGGTGCCACAATGTCCGATGTTTTCTTCCAGCAAATAAGACAAGCTATGCCAATACCAAATCTGTTATCCTGGGTTCAAGAAGGGCCTAATAGAACAATTCATCAGAATCTGCCCTTTTACTCCAATCTCTTATTTGTTCCAACTAAGAAGTTACAAACACAGGTATTACAGTGGTGTCACGAAAGTCAATTGGCAGGTCCTCCTGGAATCACAAAAACTAAAGAACTTCTACAAAGAAACTTCTGGTGGCCAACTTGGAGTAAGGATGTAGTTTCTTTCATACACGCCTGCGATGTTTGTGCTCAAGCAAAAGGGGAACATGGTCGAAAAAAAGGTCTTCTGCTTCCACTTCCCACCCCAACACAGGTCTGGGAGGACATTGCGATGGATTTCATAACTGATTTACCAGAGGAAAAGGGTATGACTGCCATTCTCGTAGTAGTGGATCGTTTATCTAAGATGGCCCACTTTATTGCTTGCACTAAACTTCCAACCTCTTCTCAACTAGTCCAATTATTGTTGGAACACGTGGTGCGTTTGCACGGTCTTCCCAGGTCCATAACTTCAGACCGTGGATCACAGTTCATTTCGCAGTTCTGGAAAGCCTGGTGTACAGCTCTTCACATTAAAACTAACACTTCCACTAGTTTCCATCCTGAATCAGATGGGCAGACAGAACGAGTTAATCAAGTCCTGAAACAATATTTGAGATGTTTTCTGTTCAAAAAGCAGGGTTCCTGGTTAGCTCTGTTATGGGAAGCTGAGTTTGCGTACAATAATCTACAGAATGCCTCTACAGGTCTGTCACCATTTTTTGCTGTTTATGGCCGACATCCTCATTTCTCGCCTTTACTACTAGCTCATCCTAAAACCAATATACCATCCTTGGATTCACATTTCCGAGAAATGGAACGGGTTACTAAGGTCTTGCGGACTAATGTGTTAAAAGCTAAAGCCTCTTACAAAAGGTTTGCAGACAGAAAAAGGCAGAAGGGTCCAGATCTTCACGTAGGAGACGTGGTTTGGCTTTCTACGAAGAACTTTCAGTTCAGAAGACGTTATAAATTCCACCCAAAATTCATTGGTCCATACAAGGTGATTCAGTGTGTAAACCCTGTGACTTACAAACTTCTCCTTCCAAAAGGCATGAGAATTTATCCAGTGTTTCACATTTCCCTGTTGAAAAAAGCAACTGCCAAGAGGAGGGCTCGTCCTCCGGCATTACGTGTGAAAGGCCAGGATGAGTTTGAAGTACGTTGTATTAAGGATTGTAAACGTGTCAAAGGGAAACTATGGTATCTGCTTTCCTGGAAGGGCTACGGACCTGAAGAGGATTCTTGGGTGTCCGAGGTGAACGTTCATGCTCCTCGTTTAGTACGATTGTTTCATACCAAACACCCGGTCTCCCAGTTTTGAGCCTCAGGGGGGGGTGTCTCCATTTTTGTTGGGGGGCACTGTCAGGATCCCTATTGCAACTGTCTTTTGTACCCTGTTTTCTTGCCTGTACCGTACCACTGATTGTACCACTGTGTGTGTATTATAGAGTCGTAGTATTTATTCTGTGCTGTGCCAATGCTTTTGTGCTGTACCAATGCTTGTTGGAGCTGTGTCAGTGCCTGTTTGAATCTTTTCCTCTTGCCAATGCTTGTTGCAACTCGCTTGGTAGATCTTTGCGTGTTACCGCCTTACCAATGCTTGTTGGCCCCAGGGCTTCTGAAGGTCTTGTTTGAATTTGCTGCCGAGGTCTTTTTTTCCCTCTGCAGCCCCTGTACCTTCAACCAGGACTATAAAAGGAGCCACGCCCAGGTCTCCGTGCGGATTATTCTTTGCCGGTTGCCGAGTTTGGAGGTCTCCTGTTTCCTGTCTTCGTTCCTGCGCTGTGGATTTCTCCGCTGTTCCAGTTTCCAGATTCCTTGAATGGTAGTAATCTACCACGAATATCCGCTTGCTGAAAACGCAGGTAGGATTTATCCTTTTCTGTTCTTGGTGCCAAGTCCAGAGTTGCCGGCTGGTGATTTCTTCAAGGGCGCTCATCAGACATCGCGCGAGGGGCGTTTCCCTGGCAACTTTATTTGCTTTGGCTTATCGTACGATGTCATTTAACTCTTACTGCTGAATCCAGACTTTGCCTGATTGTTCTTTCACTTCCGTTTCATTTTTTGACGAGACAGTATTTTAAAAGTGTCAAGGAACTTTGTTCTCATTCAGCCTTCTTTGGGATTATTTCAGTCAGTGCTGTGGAATTAACAGAGTGGCTACAATATTGTATTGAACCCTAAGACATGCTGAAGTCAAACTTTATATTTGTTATGCTGTGAGATTAACAGTGATTTGCCTTTCAAGAACTTTTCATGTGAGTTGGATAATAATGTTGATTGCCAATTGAAACCTTGATCTCTCAGTGAGGCTAGAGCTGAAGCTCCTGTTATTGTTTTGTAACTGTGCCAACTTGCTTAACTGATTATAAAAACTTCTTATTTGAATGTCAGCCATTCTTTGTTTCTTTAGTAAATGATGATATTGGTTCCTAGTTATTTCTTTTATTGAAACTCACCTTATCTGGTCAAGACTAACTTACTAAGTGGAGAATCAGAGGTGCTGGAAGGTGGGTTTTTGAGGACTGCTTCTGAGGAACTCGAGAGAGCCCAAACAACTAGGATCGTGACAACAGCGCCCACAGCACATCAGTTTACAGCACTCAGCTTACAGTTTAGGCACACGCTTTCATCCCCGAGTTTACCGGCACCTCACCTCACCACCATCTCACTCTGGGGAAAACAGCACTTTCACACCGGTAAGGATAAATACTTTGCTTCACACTCCCTCTATATCACACCCTAACCACCCTACAGAGCTCATAGCGCTCCTAGCCTCCTCTTTCCTACTCTCCTTGCCCTTTTTTCCCCTACTCGCTTCAACAGAATCACAAAATGGCAGCCAGCACTTCCTAGTTGCAACCGCTCACAGCCAATAAGCAGCAAGCTCGTGCTCGTAACGCCTCAGCTAATCAGATGGCAGAATTCCCAAATATCGATATCTGTAAATTTCGATATTTCTCAAAACTATTGAACGAATTTACACCAAATAAACAAAACCGTGCTTTCTAGACCAAGACCCTTCTCCCTGCAAAATTTGGGGTAATTCTGTTCACCCGTTGGACCTGTAGCCTTGTCTAAAGTTTCCTATGGAAATTAACTTGGAGAAAACACATTTTGGGACCCCCTTTAATCTCGCCCCCCCTTGATGAATCACCCCCAAATTTTCAGTATAGGAGCTGATTTGAACAAATAATTAGTTTGGAAAATGTCATGAAGATTCATCAAACGACGCCAAAGCTGTAAGCAAAACAAAAAAGGCTCTTCCTATGGAAACTTGGTCCTAACTATAACTACCTACTGGCGACCGCCCGTAGGTAATATACATATATATATATATCTAAATATGTTAAAAATTAAAATACAAATATATTTAATATTGAGAATAAAACAAACATATTATAATGTTCAATACATATGACAAATACCTACAATTATTACATTAAATAAAATAAAAAATAATTTCAAAACAAATTAATATTTTTAATTAGAAATTATTTATAATCACAAACATTAATTATTACACATCTTTTTTTTAATTTCCTACCCTATACCACCATACAATTCACAACCCACATCTAAATGTAAAAATAAATGTACTTCCATAATTAGCATAATTATTTATTATTTAAAGAAATATTAATTAAAAAACAAAATAAAACTCATAAAAATTTACTTCCTACACTTTACCCCACAACTCATAGCTAAAATTTAACTGTAACAAGTTCATTACACAATTAAAACTTATTTTCAAGTAAACAACTAATACTATTTAACAACTAATTATAAAGCAAGTACAATTAATTTATTCCCCACCCTTTACTCCTATAAAAGTAAAACCCACACACAACAAATATAAACAATTACCCTAATCATTATATCAATTAATTATGTAATAATAATTGACAACTAAATATTAATTAATGAAACATAAATTACTTCCCAATGCTTTACCCCTATAAACCCCACAACCCGCACATAAAATTAATTACACCATTTCCATAATTAATTTAAATCAATGAATTAATATAATTTAACCACTAATTATTAATCATTTAAACATAAATTACTTCTCACCCTTTACCCCATAATCCCGCATCTAAAATAAATTACGAAATGTCCATAATTGATTTTCAATCAATTAATTAATTTAAATTAACAACTAATTATTAATTAATCAAAAATACATTACGTCCCACTCTTTACTCCAACAAACCCCACAACCTGCACTGAAAAGAAATTGCACAATTACCATAAATAATTCCAAATTCATTAATACTAATTAACAACCAATCAATAAGTAATTACAAATTAATTAATTCCCACAATTAACACTATAAATTAAATGACTATTAATAAATAAATAAATAATCAATAATCTATTAGAATTTAATTACTTCCCACTCTATTCCCCTATACCCTCACAACCTGCTACAGAACTAAAAAATACAAAATATAATTAAATAAAATCGATAACTACTAAAAAAGTATACATATAAGACAAAACATAAACAATACTTATACAAAAAAACATATATCACATACATTTAACATATAAACTAAAATACATAGCACTAATTAAAAACATTATTTTTTTATCAACTGTATTTTGACATACGATATTGATGACTTCTATATTTTTCAAAACAATATTTCTTACCTTAAATTCGATATTCTTGACCATGATATGCTTGCTGTCAATATTTCTGTGTCACGATATTTCCAACACGATATTTGTGTAAGTCGACATTTCAAACTCGATATTCTGTCTGAATACCAGTATGGGAAATTAGCAACTAATATTCAATGGACATTCTAGGGACTGTGAAGGTCCTCAATCCTATGCATGCAACACTGGTTAATTTTGGCTTTTGAACCATTAAAACCTCATTCTTGCAGAGGCTGCAAAAACCATCACCCAGCTCCTCAGTCACAAATAGTAATGGACCAGGTGTCTTTAAACCATCAGCCATCTGGATAATCATATCTGGTAGGTAAACCCTTGGCTCAGAAGCCCTGGGAAATCAGTGCCAGCAGAACAGCAATAGACTGCCAGAATTGCCTCGTCATCAACCATGATCCTGTGTGTGAAAGAAAATCTTTGGCTGTGAATCTCTGCACACCTGCATGTGTGTATCTGAAGAGCATTGATTGCATCCGTGGCCATCTTTATTTTTTTATATGAAGGGCAGTGTATGCATCTCCCTTGAGGTACCTCAGTGAATATCTCAGCAGGGCTTGATTCCTTGGTGTCCGGTGCACTTCCTGAATATCTCTGGAGGGCAGTCATTCATGTGTAAACCTAAGAAAGACTCTAGGGGCAGTGACTGATGGGCACCTCAATAAATGTCTCAGCAGGCCAGTGATTTCTTCGTACACCAGGGGAACCTCTATGAACATCTTAGAGGGCAGTGACTGATGGTCACTTCTACTATGCTGTGAGAAAGTGTCACTGTTTGTGTGGTTACACCAGTTTTATGTAGATTGATGATGTTGTTCTTTTGACTGTGGACTGGGTCAATGCTAATCAGGCCCCAGTTCATGTGGTCTGAGCCCTCAAACTGTAAACATTAGCTATATCTCAATTGGCATTTTTAACCTTGCCATACAGATATCATATATGGTGCCCAATACACCGCCATAGAATCGATAGTTAAATATCACCTATGGAATGAAGCACTACCATGCCATCTACTAGACACTAGGGTAACAAGGCAAACATGAATTCAGTCCTAACACTGTAGCCTGGCTGATAAAATTTAAAACTAATAGCAAAAGCTGCCAAAATAACCCTTTTTGAAAGAAGAAACCCTTGATTTTAAATACTAATAAGTCACCCCTATGTAGGCCTTCCAGACCACAAGGCAGGGTGCATGGTATTTTAAAGTAGGGCTTGTAGAAATGTAAAGTTAACATGTCCTTTCAATGGCTGGCACTTAAAAACTATTTCATTGTAAGAGGGCTGACTGACCCATAGAGAAACACTGGGAAGTGATATTAAATATTATGTTATCTCCGGTTATGGGCAACTGAAAGAAATGATTAATCAACAATTTTTAAAACATTTGAAAAGGACAACTGAATGGTGATGTTGGAGTTTAAGAAATAGTGACTTTTAGAACATTTCCTTTTCCCTGCCAGAAGCTCCTGTGGGCTAATTTGCATTAGCTCGCCAACAGTAGCCCAGCAAGTGAATAGCCCCTGATGAGGTATGAAAACTGTTCCTGATGCAGAGACAAAGTCTTGAGTGTAGAGGAGTGTTTTTTACTATGGCAGGAGGACCAGTTGGGGTGATCCAAGAACCTAATTTACTTCATAAGGTCTTCCCTGTCACAATCAAATGTTAGGCGACACCTGGAAAGGCCCACACTTTTGTACTCAGAGTCAAACAGGCGCAAAACCCAGTTGGGGAAACTACTCCCAGAAATGGTTTGAGCTGACCAAGGAGGACTGGCATGCTCATTACTCTGGCCACACCAGTAGATGTACAGGGTCCTCATCTTCAATTTTGAGAGTGAGGGGCACTGTGGAATGGTCTGCCTGAGGGAATAGACGAACTGCTGCAAAAGTAGATAGGGTTGCCCCTGAGTACCTTAACCCCATTGGTTAGACAGGGGCCAGATGTCACCCCTACCCACTAGGTAGTGCCAGTAATAAATATAGTGCCCCAAGACATTCTCTTCAAAACACTTTCTGATATATGGTAGAAGAGAAGAAGGACTGCACTTGCTGCTTGAGAAATGTGAATATACCTGAAGGGCTGGAACTAATCACTTGTGTGCCCAGGGCAAATAAGTGGACTCCAAAGGTCAGTTGGCTGACCTCCTGTGTAAGCCACAGGGCCACAACAAGCCACAACAGGCCTTTATCTACTTGACCAGTACTAACTGGACCTGAGCTGGCCCCTTCTGGTGACCTCTGCTGGAGCGAGTATTGACCCCACCAAGTGCTGAGGTCTTGGGACCCTTGGCTATGTCTAACTAGATCTCTCCAATCACCTCTGAAAAGCTGGAACTTTTAAACTGTTTGAGCTCCAAGATATCTAGAGGACCTGGACAAACCTCCCCAGGATATCTGACTAAGGCTCAAACTCTCAGACTAAGAAAACAGATTTCCGTTCAGCAATAAATGCAGTTCACCGCGCCTTCGTGAGAAGGTATCTGGTCTTGTAGAACTCATCTTCAGATACAGCACTCTACTTTGCCCAGCTGGAGGTATCAAGCTCCAAAAGGGTCAGGCTTACTCACATTTCACAGAATGCAGCAAATTAACTTGCTGTGGTGCATGAAAGGGAGACAACAGAAGTGTGCCATATTTACAAAGAGATGGTGCATTTCTGCTGTCGCCTAGTGCTGGTGCACTGTGTGCTGCCTAGAACTGATACAGTCACCCTTGCACCAGGCACCTTGTGTTAGATGCAGAATTGTTTGTGAGCAGAAAGGGCCACTAATCCCTAACAGTGGTTTCCTCTTTTTATGTATGCTGCAGAATTGAGCACACATGGAGAAAATAATGAGGAGAAATACAGATATTTGTGCTTGTTATGCCTCACTGGAGTAGCTGCAGCATTTTGATGCAGTCCCACATTTATAATTCATTGTAAATCTGGGAATGCAACATAATCCATGGGTGGATACATGGGAACACCAAAGCCTCATTCATGGAAGGCTTTCTCAACGCAAGGTAACGCAAGTGAAGAGCTAAGCGCTGCCTTACTTTGTATGTATTAAACCACGCAAAGTGGCTTTGCATGGCTTAGTAATTGTCAAAAATGATTTCACGTTGGGGCTGTGCCACAAAAGTGATGCAATCCACACGCAAAATCTTAGTAAATCTGCTCCTAAGACAGAAAATAAAAATGTGTAATGAGCATAGGCGCCAAAACTATCTGGCCAGCATGAGATTCCTCTGGGGAGAAAATTCTAATTTTTCAACTAAAAGCTTTTTCTGCCAAAACCAACTGATTCAGTGGAGCCCCGTTCGATGCATATCAGACTATGTGAGGACTTCCTCTGACATATATGGCAACTTTGCCCTACAGGTTAATTTTGACTTCTATTTCAGAGTGCAAGGCATGGCCGGACTCAGAGGGGTTAGGGGTGCGGCCGAGCTGTTTGCCAAGGCCGGTTTCGGCCGATTTTGTTACAGGGGCTGATATTACAGCTATAGTGCAAAAATGGCCCTGAAACAAAAAGCGGCCTCCTGGGGGCCCAAAACCGCCCCCGCCAGGGAAATGCCCGGTGCCGCTACGGCCAGTCCGGCCCTGGTGTAAGGGCCTGGTTTTAATCTTGGTGGAATAGATACTATGTCACAACAGCAAAAGTGTATATATGCCGCCAAGACTGTGGTCTGCCCACCAAATTTATATAATGGCAGACCTTAGGTTTCATCACTAAAGTTAACAAAAAGTTGATAAATGGAATACTTGAATTAATAATAAGGATTGTGGATACTCACAGCCTGTGATCGTAGGGTGAAAAAGTAAAAGGTTGTTGCGTGCAAAACAAGGCTTCACTGTTCAAACCAAACAGTGTTAGAGAAAATGTACCAAATATTGCAACCCCTGGATAGGGGTTGTCCCCTGGTGCACAGCGTGAAGAAACAAAACAATGTTTTAGTCAAATATTTTCACCAGATTTGAATGGCAAAGTCTTTTGATACTGATACGTTTTTATTCGAAGATCACTTATTTTCAATGATCCATTTTTTTCATTGTTGAATATTCTCACAACTTTTGACATTTGAGTAACTCATGATCATGATGTAAATAAGTCCAAAATCATATAGCCATAATCCCAATGCATTTCGGGCATTGATGTTGCCCTTCGTCAGGGCATTTCGGACATTGATGTTGCCCTTCGTCAAGGGATAAATCGAGGGGGAAAAAACAAAAATGGAGGGCTCTTAAAGGGTAGAATCTTACATGAATTTTGTTTTGATAATAATTGCGTAATGTAATTCTGTAGCGGGTTGTGGGTTTATAGGGGAATAGGGTGGGAAGTAATTTAATAATAATTAATTAATTAATATATGTTTGCTCTGAAGGTTTCACGCATGAGAACTCTAAAGCATCACCAGAATTTGGTGAAGGACTCAGAGTATATTGTACTTGGAGCACTGTCAGTCTGCAACTCTAAGGTGTCTTTTTACTTTATGTGAGGAAGCACTGACGACATACCAATCAATGTAGATAGACAAATCAAATATGGCAAGCTCTGCAAAGCCAAAGGGTCTGGCTTATAAATGAAAGTGCATGACCCCGATGCCAGACCCGTGAAGCTGACTTTAAACACATGTTCTGGGATTGTCCCACTATCCAACAGTATTGGAACAAAATCCACCAGACACTCCGAGAGACGACACACATCACAGACATATCTAGCTATCCTTCTGGCAAAAAGGGGGATGGCCATGTATTGGTTGGCCCCGGAAGCAGCCTGGGTGGGGGTGGTGTGAAAATGGGGTGCAGTCGAAGAAGAGGAAGTGAAGGGAACGCGCAAACACCCCTTATCCCTTGAGCGGGCACAGATATTATACCAATTTAAACATGACACCACACCAGCGGAAGCGCCTGAGGCCTCTCCACCCCAGACACCACCTGTATCCCCAATCGGGCAGACAGCAGTGCACAATAGTCTGAGCCCAAGGACCTAAGATGATCGCCCTACCCGAGCCAACCCCGTGGGCCCCATACACGGCCAAGACCACCCGTAATTACCCGAGACGGCCCCCCCACATAGGCATGACCACACGATGATGTCACATTGCGACCAGCCACATATCAGATCTCAGTAATACATATCCCCGACAGTGCGGACCGGTTACCGGGCAGTTTGGAATGCTGCTGAGCTGGGGGCTGATTTCGTTCATGGAGACCTGCGTGTGCTAAAACAAATTTGTTTTGCTTTAATTATTTCGGAGCACACGCAGGTCTCCATGAACAAAATCAGCCCCTACCGCAGTGAAATCAGCCCCCAGCTCGGCAGCATTCCAAACTGCCCGGTAGTCAGTCCGGCCCTGATCCCCGCCACCACCCTACAGCTTTCCCAGTTCACCCCCCTCGCACAGGTTTGAAGTTAATACTATTTTTGAAAAAGTATATACCCAGGCAGACTTATACTACAAGAAGCTGGCTAATTCTTAACACAACATGATCACAACATATAATAACCACATGAGTGGTAAAAAACAATTAATACAACAGACTGTTAAGATATAAAAAATATATTTTTAATCTCGATACATTTTTTTAAAAAATAGCATAGTAAAACGATTCAGAAAATGTTGCTATGTAAATATAATGAATTTGATACAATGATTCTGAAATGATAAATCTGATACATTTCTTTTAAAAATGACAAACAAATATAAAAAATATAATTTCCAGATTATTCCTTCAGATTTTGTTAGACTTGGGCTGTGTCAACGCGTTTCGACAATCTTTTGTCTTCATCAGGACTTAAAATATGCAGCCACTTTTTTTCTAAATAAAATAAAACAGATTTTAGATGGATGTAAAGTTAACACTTTCTAGGTAGTATGTAGCAACTTCTATTTCAGACTGACCAAACTTGGCCAACAAATCATAACGTTTCATGACATTTTATAACAGTCTGTTGACAGTTTTCTTAAAAAATGTTAATAATAAACACGTGTTGAGCATTTGCTCTAAAAAAGGAGTTGATGGTTTTGAATAACATTCCTTAGCCAGACTTCTATATACATGGGAGTGATAATACAGAATCGTAGAGACTACAGAATGTGAGACACATTACTAGTAACCTTTTATAATTAAACCAGGAGAGAAGAGGAGGTAATCTTTCGTAAGTCGGTTAAAGGAGAAAACCTATTGGCAAAGCTAAATTAAGGGCTTGATTATATTGGGGAAACCTGGGTGTTATAACGAAGGTTATCCTATTAGATCCTTCCTTTTAGAACAGGCTCATTGTCTAATACGCTATTATCGTAACTGCTATTCACTTTTAATTATATATCTATGCTCTATCTTGTTCTAATAATGTCATCAGATAGTGTCTTACCTAAAACAAGGGGTTTAGTAGTATCCTTCCACTGTGCTCTATTGTAGAAAGCTGTACAAAAAGGATTAGGGGGATAGCGCACAGTCCCCCTAATCCTTTTTGTACAGCTTTCTACAATAGAGCACAGTGGAAGGATACTACTAAACCCCTTGTTTTAGGTAAGACACTATCTGATGACATTATTAGAACAAGATAGAGCATAGATATATAATTAAAAGTGAATAGCAGTTACGATAATAGCGTATTAGACAATGAGCCTGTTCTAAAAGGAAGGATCTAATAGGATAACCTTCGTTATAACACCCAGGTTTCCCCAATATAATCAAGCCCTTAATTTAGCTTTGCCAATAGGTTTTCTCCTTTAACCGACTTACGAAAGATTACCTCCTCTTCTCTCCTGGTTTAATTATAAAAGGTTACTAGTAATGTGTCTCACATTCTGTAGTCTCTACGATTCTGTATTATCACTCCCATGTATATAGAAGTCTGGCTAAGGAATGTTATTCAAAACCATCAACTCCTTTTTTAGAGCAAATGCTCAACACGTGTTTATTATTAACATTTTTTAAGAAAACTGTCAACAGACTGTTATAAAATGTCATGAAACGTTATGATTTGTTGGCCAAGTTTGGTCAGTCTGAAATAGAAGTTGCTACATACTACCTAGAAAGTGTTAACTTTACATCCATCTAAAATCTGTTTTATTTTATTTAGAAAAAAAGTGGCTGCATATTTTAAGTCCTGATGAAGACAAAAGATTGTCGAAACGCGTTGACACAGCCCAAGTCTAACAAAATCTGAAGGAATAATCTGGAAATTATATTTTTTATATTTGTTTGTCATTTTTAAAAGAAATGTATCAGATTTATCATTTCAGAATCATTGTATCAAATTCATTATATTTACATAGCAACATTTTCTGAATCGTTTTACTATGCTATTTTTTAAAAAAATGTATCGAGATTAAAAATATATTTTTTATATCTTAACAGTCTGTTGTATTAATTGTTTTTTACCACTCATGTGGTTATTATATGTTGTGATCATGTTGTGTTAAGAATTAGCCAGCTTCTTGTAGTATAAGTCTGCCTGGGTATATACTTTTTCAAAAATTATTGTTTCCCTGACCCAGGAGCTAGATCCTAACAGGGGGTCCCTGATACTTACCCGAATTGAAGTTAATACTATACATCGGCAGTTCCATAGCCGGTGATCATCAACAGGGAAAGTATCCCTTATCTGTTACACTACATAGCGTCCATGCGTCAGTATGGGGATAGACATACCCCCGGACTCCCAGGAACCGCACCCAACCAGGCTAATGCACATGTCTGTTACAATATTCGGATCACCCACATAGGTAGCACCCAGTTTAACCACCAAGAAATATAACTTGTACGCCGGGTGCACAGTTACTGTAAACTTGATCATCAGTAGATGTTTCCATCTCGGTCCGTATCACAAACATGTATTGCTTTCTTATGACAGTACTGTGCCAATCTGCTTTGAATGATGTTAAAAACCAATAAAAAAATTCAAACCAAAAAAATAAAAACACACAGGAGAACAGCACCGGTGACACTTCAGAACCATGAGTTAACAGAGGACAGCAGCACTGGTGACACTTTAGAACCATGAGGTAAAATACAGGGGAGCAGCACTGGTGAGACTTCAGAACCATGAGTTAACAAACAGGAGAGCAGCACCGGTGAGACTTCAGAACCATGAGTTAACACACAGGAGAGCAGCACCGGTGAGACTTCAGAACTATGAGTTAATACACTGGAGAGCAGCACCAGTGAGACTTCAGAACAATGACTTTACGCAGGAGAGCAGCACCGGTGAGACTGCATGAACTGGAGTTAACTCACAGGAGAGTAGCACCGATGACACAGCAGAACCATGAGTTAACACAGGAAAGCATCACCCACGAAACTTCGGAACCATGAGGTAACACGCAGGAGAACAGCACCTGTGACACTTCAGAACCATAAGTTAACACACAGGAGAGCAGCACCGGTGGATCACTGAAATAATATCGACTGACAAAATATCGACTTGCCAAAATATCGTGGACAAAATATCGACAGTCAAAATATCGAGTTTGTATCTACAAACAGGTAAGTACAAAAATATCGAGTACAAAATATCGTTAACAAAAATATAGATGTAAAAAATATCGACTTTATTAAAAACACTGTTAAATTAAATTAATATTAAATTTTAATTACTAAAATATACTTAAAACGACTTAAATTAAATTATAATAATAAAATAATAAATGAAAATAATAAAAATAATTTTTTAAAATCTTATTTGTTAACCCTGAACCCTAAAAATACCCCTTTACCCAAAAACCCAAAACTGACCCTGAACCCTAAAAATACCCCTTTACCCATGACCTGAAAACTGACCCTGAACCCTAAAAATACCCCTTTACCCATGGCCTGAAAACTGACTCTGAACCCTAAAAATACCCCTTTACCCATGACCTGAAAACTGACCCTGAACCCTAAAAATACCCCTTTACCCATGAACTGAAAACTGACCCTGAACCCTAAAAATACCCCTTTACCCATGGCCTGAAAACTGACCCTGAACCCTAAAAATACCCCTTTACCCATGACCTGAAAACTGACCCTGAACCCTAAAAATACCCCTTTACCCATGGCCTGAAAACTGACCCTGAACCCTAAAAATACCCCTTTACCCATGACCTGAAAACTGACCCTGAACCCTAAAAATACCCCTTTACCCATGGCCTGAAAACTGACCCTGAACCCTAAAAATACCCCTTTACCCATGACCTGAAAACTGACCCTGAACCCTAAAAATACCCCTTTACCCATGAACTGAAAACTGACCCTGAACCCTAAAAATACCCCTTTACCCATGAACTGAAAACTGACCCTGAACCCTAAAAATGCTCCTTTACCCAAAATTTATCAATATTATTTAATTACCAATTAATTATTAATTAACAATAACAATAAAGTAAATATATTAGAACATTAGGTGTAATTATTTTAATAATTAATATTATTTTATCAAAATTAATTACTTAAAAATAACACAAAATTATATATATAAAAAATGTACTCTAATTAATGTAATTAACTAATTACAATTAATTAATTAACAATTATTTACTAATACAAAATATATTCAAAATTATATTAATTAATTAACTAATTAATATTAATTAATTATCAATTAATTATTAATTAAAAATATTAACAAACATATATTAATTAATTAATTATTATTAAATTACTTCCCACCCTATTCCCCTATAAACCCACAACCCGCTACAGAATTACATTACGCAATTATTATCAAAACAAAATTCATGTAATAAAATATTTAATAACATTAATACACACTATTCACACATATTATTACATAAAAATAGACTATAAAATATTATATATTATTAAAAAATCGATATTTTTGCTATCTATATTTTATACAGTCGATATTACTTCACTTACCTGAAAAACGATATTTTTGTAGTCGATATTATGTCCAGTCGATATTTTGTCCAGTCTATATTTAAAACTCGATATTATGTCCAGTCGATATTTTGGAGTCGATATTTTGTCTCTATACCAGCACCGGTGAGGCTTCAGACCCATGAGTTAACACAGGAGAGCAGCACTGGTGAGACTTCAGAACCATGAGTTAACGTAGGAGAGCAGCACCGGTGACACAGCAGAACCATGAGTTAACACACAGAAGATCAGCACCGGTGAGAGTTCAGAACCATGAGTTAACACAGGAGAGCAGCACCGGGGACACTTCAGAACCATGTGTTAACACACAGGAGAGCAGCCCCGGTACACTTCAGAGCCATGAGTTAACGCTAAAGACCAGCACCGGTGAGACCTCCGAACCATGAGTTAACACACAGGAGAGCCGCACCGGGGACACTTCAGAACCATGAGTTAACACACAGGAGAGCATCACCTATGAGACTTTAGAACCATGAGTTAACACACTGGATTGCAGCACCGGTGAGACTTCAGAACCATGAGTTAACACACAGGAGAGCATCACCTGTGAGACTTGAGAACCATGAGTTAACACACAGGGGAGCAGCACCAGTGAGACTTCAGAACCATGAGCTAACACAGGAGAGCAGCACTGGTGATACTTCAGAACCGTGAGTTCACACACAGGAGAGCAGCAACTGTGAGACTTCAGAATCATGAGTGAACACACAGGAGTGCAGCACCGGTGAGACTTCAGAACCATGAGTTAACAAACAGAAGAGAGCAGCACCGGTGAGACTTCAAAACCATGAGTTAACACACAGGAGAGCAGCACCTGTGAGACTTCAGAACCATGAGTTAACACACACGGGAGCAGCACCAGTGAGACTTCAGAACCATGAGTTATCACACAGGAGAGCAGCACCGGTGAGACTTCAGAACCATGAGTTAACACACAGGAGAGCATCACCTGTGAGACTTTAGAACCATGATTTAACAACCTGGATTGCAGCACCGGTGAGACTTCAGAACCATGAGTTAACACACAGGAGAGCATCACCTGTGAGACTTGAGAACCATGAGTTAACACACACAAGTGAGCAGCACCAGTGAGACTTCAAAACCATGAGTTATCACACAGGAGAGCAGCACCGGTGAGTCTTCAGAACCATGAGTTAACACAGGAGAGCAGAGCCAGTGAGACTTCAGAACCATGAGTTAACAAACAGGAGAGCATCACCTGTGAGACTTTAGAACCATGATTTAACACACTGGATTGCAGCACCGGTGAGACTTCAGAACCATGAGTTAACACACAGGAGAGCATCACCTGTGAGACTTGAGAACCATGAGTCAACACACAGGGGAGCAGCACCAGTGAGACTTCAGAACCATGAGTCATCACACAGGAGAGCAGCACCGGAGAGTCTTCAGAACCATGAGTTAACACAGAAGAGCAGAACCAGTGAGACTTTAGAACCATGAGTTAACACAGGAGAGCAGCACCGGTAACACTTAAGAACTATGAGTTAACAAACAGGAGGGCAGCACCGGTGACACTTTAGAACCATGAGTTAACACACAGGAGAACAGCACCGGTGAGACTTCAGAACCATGAGTTAACAAACAGGAGAGCAGCACCGGTGAGAGTTCAGAACCATGAGTTAACACACAGGAGCGGTACAAAATTGGGTGGTAATGGACGGAGCATCTGAACTAATCAAACACTCACACCCAGTCAAAAGATCTGGGTTTAATCCATCATCGTTCTTTAGCCCACGCTGCCACCCCAGTTCAGACGTGGCTATATGCAAATCAGTCTGACCCTGTGCCTCATGGGAACAGTCCAGCCGAAATGCCAAGCCATGCCTTCCCTGGACCGGAAGCAAGCTTCCGAGTACCAGTTTCTGGCATTCCAGCCGTCTTCAGCCCGGCTTGCTTGAATCCAGTGGCAAAGTGAGCAAGGGACTCACGTCTGAGCATACCCTGCCACACTTATGGCGGCCAAAAGCGGTACAAAAGGGGGTGGTAATGGACGGAGCATCTGAACCAATCAAACACGCACACCCAGTCAAAAGATCTGGGTTTAATCCATCACCGTTCTTTAGCCCACTCTGCCACCCCAGTTCAGACATGGCTATATGCAAATCAGTCTGACCCTGTGCCTCATGGGAACAGTCCAGCCCGAACTGAAAAAGCCATGCCTTCCCTGGACCGGAAACAAGCTTCCGAGGACCGGTTTCTGGCATTCCAGCCGTCTTCAGCCCGGCTTGCTTGAATCCAGTGGCAAAGTGAGCAAGGGACTCACGTCTGAGCATACCCTGCCACACTTATGGCTGCCAAAAGCGGTACAAAAGGGGGTGGTAATGGACGGAGCATCTGAACCAATCAAACACTCACACCCAGTCAAAAGATCTGGGTTTAATCCATCACCGTTCTTTAGCCCACTCTGCCACCCCAGTTCAGACATGGCTATATGCAAATCAGTCTGACCCTGTGCCTCATGGGAATAGTCAAACCCGAACTGCCAAGCCATGCCTTCCCTGGACCGGAAACAAGCTTCCGAGGACCGGTTTCTGGCATTCCAGCCGTCTTCAGCTCGGCTTGCTTGAATCCAGTGGCAAAGTGAGCAAGGGACTCACGTCTGAGCATACCCTGCCACACTTATGGCGGCCAAAAGTGGTACAAAAGGGGGTGGTAATGGACGGAGCATCTGAACCAATCAAACACTCACACCCAGTCAAAAGATCTGGGTTTAATCCATCACCGTTCTTTAGCCCACTCTGCCACCCCAGTTCAGACATGGCTATATGCAAATCAGTCTGACCCTGTGCCTCATGGGAACAGTCCAGCCTGAACTGCCAAGCCATGCCTTCCCTGGACCGGAAACAAGCTTCTGAGGACCGGTTTCTGGCATTCCAGCCGTCTTCAGCCCGGCTTGCTTGAATCCAGTGGCAAAGAGAACAAGGGACTCACGTCTGAGCATACCCTGCCACACTTATGGCTGCCAAAAGCGGGACAAAAGTGGGTGATAATGGATGGAGCATCTGAACCAATCAAACACTCACACCCAGTCAAAAGATCTGGGTTTAATCCATCATCGTTCTTTAGCCCACTCTGCCACCCCAGTTCAGACATGGCTATATGCAAATCAGTCTGACCTTGTGCCTCATGGGAACAGTCCAGCCCGAACTGCCAAGTCATGGATCCCTGGACCGGAAACAAGCTTCCGAGGACCGGTTTCTGGCATTCCAGCCGTCTTCAGCCCGGCTTGTTTGAATCCAGTGGCAAAGTGAGCAAGGGACTCACGTCTGAGCATACCCTGCCACACTTAAGGCGGCCAAAAGCGGGTGGTAATGGACGGAGCATCTGAACCAATCTAACACTCACACCCAGTCAAAAGATCTGGGTTTAATCCATCATCGTTCTTTAGCCCACTCTGCCACCCCAGTTCAGACATGGCTATATGCAAATCAGTCAGACCCTGTGCCTCATGGGAACAGTCCTGGGGTGGCAGAGTGGGCTAAAGAACTGTGATGAATTAAACCCAGATCTTTTGACTGGGTGTGAGTGTTTGATTGATTCAGATGCTCTGTCCATCACCGCCCCCTTTTGTAACACACAGGAGAGCAGCACCAGGGACACTTCAAAACCATGAGTTAACACACAGGAGAGCAGCAATGGGGACACTTCAGAACCATGAGTTAACACACAGGATAGCAGTACTGGTGAGACTTCAGAACCATGAGTTAACACACAGGAGAGCAGCACCGGTGAGACCTCAGAAGCATGAGTTAACACAGGAGAGCAGAACCAGTGAGACTTCAGAACCATGAGTTAACACACAGGAGAGAAGCACCGGTGAGACCTCAGAAGAATGAGTTAACACAGGAGAGCAGAACCAGTGAGACTTCAGAACCATGAGTTAACACACAGGAGAGCAGCATTGGTGAGACTTCAGAACCATGAGTTAACACACAGGAGAGCAGCACCGGTGAGACCTCAGAACCATGAGTTAACACAAGAGAGCAGAACCAGTGAGACTTCAGAACCATGAGTTAACACACAGGAGAGTAGCACCCCTGAGACTTCAGAACCATGAGTTAACACAAGAGAGCAGCACCAGTGAGACTTCAGAACCATGAGTTAACACACAGGAGAGCAGCACTGGTGAGAATACAGAACCATGAGTAAACAAAGGAGAGCAACACCGGTGAGACTTCAGAACCATGAGTTAACACAGAGGAGAGCAGCACCGGTGAGACTTCAGAACCATGAGTTAACACACAGGAGAGCAGCAGCGGGGAAACTTCAGATCCATGAGTTAACAAACAGGAGAGCAGCACCGGTGACACTTTAGAACCATGAGTTAACACTAGAGAGCAGCACCAGTGAGACTTCAGAACCATGAGTTAACACAGGAGAGCAGAACCAGTGACACTTCAGAACCATGAGTTAACACACAGGAGAGCAGCACCGGTGAGACTTCAGAACCATGAGTTAACAAACAGGAGAGCAGTGCCGGTGACACTTTAGAACCATGAGTTAACACAAGAGAGCAGCACCAGTGAGACTTCAGAACCATGAGTTAACACGGGAGAGCAGCACCGGTGAGACTTCAGAACCATGAGTTAACACACAGGAGAGCAGCACCGGTGAGACTTCAGAACCATGAGTTAACAAACAGGAGAGCAGCACTGGTGAGAGTTCAGAACCATGAGTTAGCACACAGGAGAACAGCACTGGTGAGACTTCAGAACCATGAGTTAACATACAGTAGAGCAGCCCCAGTGAGACCTCAGAACCATGAGTTAACACACAGGAGAGCAGCACCGGTGAAACTTCAGAACCATGAGTTAACAAACAGGAGAGCAGCACTGGTGAGAGTTCAGAACCATGAGTTAACACACAGGAGAGCAGCACTGGTGAGCCTTCAGAACCATGAGTTAACAAACAGGAGAGCAGCACCGGTAAGAGTTCAGAACCATGAGTTGACACACAGGAGAGCAGCACCGGTGAGACTTCAGAACCATGAGGTAACAAACATGAGAGCAGCACTGGTGAGCCTTCAGAACCATGAGTTAACACACAGGAGAGCAGCACCGGGGACACTTGAGAACCATGAGTTAACACACAGGAGAGCAGCACCGGTGAGATTTCAGAACCATGAGGTAACAAACAGGAGAGCAGCATTGGTGAGCCATCAGAACCATGAGTTAACAAACAGGGGAGCAGCACTGGTGAGCCTTCAGAACCATGAGTTAACACACAGGAGAGCAGCACCAGTGAGAGTTCAGAACCATGGGTTAACACACAGGAGTGCAGCACAGGTGAGACTTCAGGACCATGAGTAAACACAGGAGAGCAGCACTGGTGAGCCTTCAGAACCATGAGTTAACACACAGGAGAGCAGCACCGGGGACACTTCAGAACCATGAGTTAACACACAGGAGAGCAGCACCGGTGAGACTTCAGAACCATGAGGTAAAAAACAGGAGAGCAGCACCGGGGACACAGCAGAACCATGAGTTAACGCACAGGAGAGCAGCACCGGTGAGACTTCAGAACCATGAGGTAACACAGGAGAGCAGCACTGGTGAGACTTCAGAACCATGAGTTAACACACAGGAGAGCAGCACCGGTGAGACTTCAGAACCATGAGTTAACAAACAAGAGAGCAGCACCGGTGAGAGTTCAGAACCATGAGTTAACACACAGGAGAGCAGCACTGGTGAGCCTTCAGAACGATGAGTTAACACACAGGAGAGCAGCACCGGTGAGACTTCAGAACCATGAGTTAACACAGGAGAGCAGCACGGGTGAGACTTCAGAACCATGAGTTAACACAGGAGAACAGCACCAGTGAGACTTCAGAACCATGAGTTAACACACAGGAGAGCAGCACCGCTGACACAGCAGAACCATGAGTTATCACACAGGAGAGTAGCACCGGTGACATAGCAGAACCATGAGTTAACACACAGGAGTGCAGCACCGGTGACACAGCAGAACGATAAGTTATTACACAGGAGAGCTGCACTAGCGAGACTTTCAGAACCATGAGTTAACAGACACACAGGAGAGCTGCACTGGCGAGACTTCAGAACCATGAGTTAACCCACAGGAGAGCAGCACCGGGGACACTTCAGAACCATGAGTTAACACACAGGAGAGCAGCACCGGTGAGACTTCAGATCCATGAGGTAACACAGGAGAGCAGCACCAGTGAGACTTTAGAACCATGAGGTAGCACACAGGAGAGCAGCACCAGTGAGACTTCAGAACCATGAGTTAACCCACAGGAGAGCAGCACCGGTGACACTTCAGAACCATGAGTTAAAACACAGGAGAGCAGCACCGGTGACACAGCAGAACCATGAGTTAACAGACAGGAGAGTAACACCGGTGAGACTTCAGAACCATGAGTTAACACAGGAACGCAGCACCAGTGAGACTTTAGAACCATGAGGCAGCACACAGGAGAGCAGCACCAGTGAGACTTCAGAACCATGAGTTAACCCACCGGAGAGCAGCACCAGTGACACTTCAGAACCATGAGTTAACACACAGGAGAGCAGCACCAGTGAGACTTCAGAACCATGAGTTAACACACAGGAGAGCAGCACCAGTGAGACTTTAGAACCATGAAATAACACACAGGAGAGCATCACCTGTGAGACTTTAGTACTATGATTTAACACACAGGAGAGCAGCACCGGGGACACTTCAGAACCATGAGTTAACACAGGAGAGCGGAGCCAGTGAGACTTCAGAACCATTAGTTAACACACAGGAGAGCATCACCTGTGAGACTTTAGAACTATGATTTAACACACAGGAGAGCAGCACCGGGGACACTTCAGAACCATGAGTTAACACACAGGAGAGCAGCACCGGTGAGACTTTAGAACCATGGGTTAACACACAGGAGAGCAGCACCGGGGACACTTCAGAACCATGAGTTAACACACAGGAGAGCAGCACCTGTGACACAGCAGAACCATGAGTTAACACAGGAGAGCAGCACCGGTGAGACTTCAGAACCATGAGTTATCACACAGGAGAGCAGCACCGGTGAGAGTTCAGAACCATGAATTAACACACAGGAGAGCAGCACTAGTGAGACTTCAGAACCATGAGTTATCACACAGGAGAGCAGCACCGGGGACACTTCAGAACCTTGAGTTAACACACAGGAGAGCAGCATCGGTGAGACTTCAGAACCATGAGTTAACATAAGAGAGCAGCACCGGTGAGACTTCAGAACCATGAGTTAACACACAGGGAAGAGCAGCACTGGTGACACTCCTGAACCATGAGTTAACACACAGGAGAGCAGCACCGGTGAGACTTCAGAACCATGAGTTAACACACAGGAGAGCAGCACCGGGGACACTTGAGAACCATGAGTTAACACACAGGAGAGCAGGACCGGGGACCCTTGAGAACCATGAGTTAACACACAGGAGAGCAGCACCGGGGACACTTGAGAACCATGAGTTAACACACAGGAGAGCAGCACCGGTGACACTTCAGAACCATGAGTTAACACACAGGAGAGCAGCACCGGTGACACTTCAGAACCATGAGTTAACACACAGGAGAGCAGAACCGGGGACACTTCAGAACCATGAGTTAACACACAAGAGAGCAGCACCGGTGAGACTTCAGAACCATGAGTTAACACAGAGGAGAGCAGCACCGGTGAGACTTCAGAACCATGAGTTAAAACACAGGAGAGAAGCACCGGCGAGACTTCAGAACCATGAGTTAACACACAGGAGAGCTGCACCGGCGAGACTTCAGAACCATGAGTTAACACACAGGAGAGCTGCACCGGCGAGACTTCAGAACCATGAGTTAACACAAGAGAGCAGCACCGGTGAGACTTCAGAACCATGAGTTAACACAGGAGAGCAGCATGTGTGAGACTTCAGAACCATGAGTTAAAACAGGAGAGCAGCACCGGTGAGACTTCAGAACCATCAGTTAACGCACAGGAGAGCAGCACTGGTGAGACTTCAGAACCATGAGTTAACACAGGAGAGCAGCATGTGTGAGACTTCAGAACCATGAGTTAAAACAGGAGAGCAGCACCGGTGAGACTTCAGAACCATGAGTTAACAAACAGGAGAGCAGCGCCGGTGACACTTTAGAACTATGAGTTAACACAAGAGAGCAGCACCAGTGAGACTTCAGAACCATGAGTTAACACACAGGAGAGCAGCACCGGTGAGGCTTCAGAACCATGAGTTAACAAACAGGAGAGCAGCACCGGTGAGAGTTCAGAACCATGAGTTAGCACACAGGAGAACAGCACTGGTGAGACTTCAGAACCATGAGTTAACATACAGTAGAGCAGCCCCAGTGAGACCTCAGAACCATGAGTTAACACACAGGAGAGCAGCACCGGTGAAACTTCAGAACCATGAGTTAACAAACAGGAGAGCAGCACCGGTGAGAGTTCAGAACCATGAGTTAACACACAGGAGAGCAGCACTGGTGAGCCTTCAGAACCATGAGTTAACAAACAGGAGAGCAGCACCGGTGAGAGTTCAGAACCATGAGTTGACACACAGGAGAGCAGCACCGGTGAGACTTCAGAACCATGAGGTAACAAACATGAGAGCAGCACTGGTGAGCCTTCAGAACCATGAGTTAACACACAGGAGAGCAGCACCGGGGACACTTGAGAACCATGAGTTAACACACAGGAGAGCAGCACCTGTGAGATTTCAGAACCATGAGGTAACAAACAGGAGAGCAGCATTGGTGAGCCTTCAGAACCATGAGTTAACAAACAGGAGAGCAGCACTGGTGAGCCTTCAGAACCATGAGTTAACACACAGGAGAGCAGCACCGGTGAGAGTTCAGAACCATGAGTTAACACACAGGAGAGCAGCACCGGGGACACTTGAGAACCATGAGTTAACACACAGGAGAGCAGCACCGGTGAGACTTCAGAACCATGAGGTAACAAACAGGAGAGCAGCACCGGGGACACAGCAGAACCATGAGTTAACACACAGGAGAGCAGCACCGGTGAGACTTCAGAACCATGAGGTAACACAGGAGAGCAGCACTGGTGAGACTTCAGAACCATGAGTTAACACAGGAGAGCAGCATGTGTGAGACTTCAGAACCATGAGTTAAAACAGGAGAGCAGCACTGGTGAGCCTTCAGAACGATGAGTTAACACACAGGAGAGCAGCACCGGTGAGACTTCAGAACCATGAGTTAACAAACAGGAGAGCAGCACCGGTGAGAGTTCAGAACCATGAGTTAACACACAGGAGTGCAGCACAGGTGAGACTTCAGGACCATGAGTTAACACAGGAGAGCAGCACTGGTGAGCCTTCAGAACCATGAGTTAACACACAGGAGAGCAGCACCGGGGACACTTCAGAACCATGAGTTAACACACAGGAGAGCAGCACCGGTGAGACTTCAGAACCATGAGAAAACAGGAGAGCAGCACAGGTGAGACTTCAGAACCATGAGTTAACACAGGAGAACAGCACCAGTGAGACTTCAGAACCATGAGTTAACACACAGGAGAGCAGCACCGCTGACACAGCAGAACCATGAGTTATCACACAGGAGAGTAGCACCGGTGACACAGCAGAACCATGAGTTAACACACAGGAGAGCAGCACCGGTGACACAGCAGAACGATAAGTTAACACACAGGAGAGCTGCACTGGCGAGACTTCAGAACCATGAGTTAACAGACACACATGAGAGCTGCACTGGCGAGACTTCAGAACCATGAGTTAACCCACAGGAGAGCAGCACCGGGGACACTTCAGAACCATGAGTTAACACACAGGAGAGCAGCACCGGTGAGACTTCAGATCCATGAGGTAACGCAGGAGAGCAGCACCAGTGAGACTTTAGAACCATGAGGTGGCACACAGGAGAGCAGCACCAGTGAGACTTCAGAACCATGAGTTAACCCACAGGAGAGCAGCACCGGTGACACTTCAGAACCATGAGTTAACACAACAGAGAGCATCACCGGTGACACTTCAGAACCATGAGTTAACACACAGGAGAGCAGCACCAGTGAGACTCCAGAACCATGAGTTAACACACAGGAGAGCAGCACCAGTGAGACTTCGGGACCATGAAATAACACACAGGAGAGCATCACCTGTGAGACTTTAGTACTATGATTTAACACACAGGAGAGCAGCACCGGGGACACTTCAGAACCATGAGTTAACACAGGAGAGCAGAGCCAGTGAGACTTCAGAACCATTAGTTAACACACAGGAGAGCATCACCTGTGAGACTTAGAACTATGATTTAACACACAGGAGAGCAGCACCGGGGACACTTCAGAACCATGAGTTAACACACAGGAGAGCAGCACCGGTGAGACTTTAGAACCAAGGGTTAACACACAGGAGAGCAGCACCGGGGACACTTCAGAACCATGAGTTAACACACAGGAGAGCAGCACCGGTGACACAGCAGAACCATGAGTTAACACAGGAGAGCAGCACCGGTGAGACTTCAGAACCATGAGTTATCACACAGGAGAGCAGCACCGGTGAGAGTTCAGAACCATGAATTAACACACAGGAGAGCAGCACTGGTGAGACTTCAGAACCATGAGTTATCACACAGGAGAGCAGCAACGGGGACACTTCAGAACCTTGAGTTAACACACAGGAGAGCAGCACTGGTGAGACTTCAGAACCATGAGTTAACACAAGAGAGCAGCACCGGTGAGACTTCAGAACCATGAGTTAACACACAGGAGAGCAGCACTGGTGACACTCCTGAACCATGAGTTAACACACAGGAGAGCAGCACCGGTGATACTTCAGAACCATGAGTTAACACACAGGAGAGCAGCACCGGGGACACTTGAGAACCATGAGTTAACACACAGGAGAGCAGCACCGGGGACACTTCAGAACCATGAGTTAACACACAGGAGAGCAGCACCGGTGACACTTCAGAACCATGAGTTAACACACTGGAGAGCAGCACCGGTGACACTTCAGAACCATGAGTTAACACACAGGAGAGCAGCACCGGGGACACTTCAGAACCATGAGTTAACACACAGGAGAGCAGCACCAGTGAGACTTCAGAACCATGAGTTAACACACAGGAGAGCAGCACCGGTGAGACTTCAGTACCATGAGTTAACACACAGGAGAGCTGCACCGGCGAGACTTCAGAACCATGAGTTAACACACAGGAGAGCTGCACCGGCGAGACTTCAGAACCCTGAATTAACACACAGGAGAGCTGCACCGGCGAGACTTCAGAACCATGAGTTAACACAAGAGAGCAGCACCGGTGAGACTTCAGAACCATGAATTAACACAGGAGAGCAGCATGTGTGAGACTTCAGAACCATGAGTTAAAACAGGAGAGCAGCACCGGTGAGACTTCAGAACCATGAGTTAACACAGGAGAGCAGCACTGGTGAGACTTCAGAACCATGAGTTAACACAGGAGAGCAGCACCAGTGAGACTTTAGAACCATGAGTTAACCCACAGGAGAGCAGCACCGGTGAGACTTCAGAACCATGAGTTAACACACAGGAGAGCAGCACTGGTGAGACTTCAGAACCATCAGTTAACACAGGAGAGCAGCACTGGTGAGACTTCAGAACCATGAGTTAACACAGGAGAGCAGCACCGGTGAGACTTCAGAACCATGAGTTAACACAGGAGAGCAGCATGTGTGAGACTTCAGAACCATGAGTTAACACAAGAGAGCAGCACCGGTGAGACTTCAGAACCATGAGTTAACACACAGGAGAGCAGCACTGGTGAGAATACAGAACCATGAGTAAACAAAGGAGAGCAACACCGGTGAGACTTCAGAACCATGAGTTAACACAGAGGAGAGCAGCACTGGTGAGACTTCAGAACCATGAGTTAACACACAGGAGAGCAGCAGCGGGGAAACTTCAGATCCATGAGTTAACAAACAGGAGAGCAGCACCGGTGACACTTTAGAACCATGAGTTAACACACAGGAGAGCAGCACCCCTGAGACTTCAGAACCATGAGTTAACACAAGAGAGCAGCACTGGTGAGCCTTCAGAACCATGAGTTAACCCACAGGAGAGCAGCACCAGTGAGACTTCAGAACCATGAGTTAACACACAGGAGAGCAGCACCGGTGAGACCTCAGAACCATGAGTTAACACAGGAGAGCAGAACCAGTGAGACTTCAGAACCATGAGTTAACACACAGGAGAGCAGCACCCCTGAGACTTCAGAACCATGAGTTAACACAAGAGAGCAGCACCGGTGAGACTTCAGAACCATGAGTTAACACACAGGAGAGCAGCAGCGGTGAGACTTTAGAACCACGAGTTAACACAGGAGAGCAGCACAGGTGAGACTTTAGAACCACGAGTTAACACACAGGAGAGCAGCACTGGTGAGAATTCAGAACCATGAGTAAACAAAGGAGAGCAGCACCGGTGAGACTTCAGAACCATGAGTTAACACACAGGAGAGCAGCACCAGTGAGACTTTAGAACCATGAGTTAACACACAGGAGAGCAGCACCGGTGAAACTTCAGAGCCATGGGTTAACTCACAGGAGAGCAGCCCTGGTGACACTTCTGAACCATGAGTTAACACACAGGAGAGCAGCACCGGTGAGACTTCAGAACCATGAGTTAACACAGGAGAGCAGCACCAGTGAGACTTTAGAACCATGAGTTAACCCACAGGAGAGCAGCACCGGTGAGACTTCAGAACCATGCGTTAACACACAGGAGAGCAGCACCGGGGACACTTGAGAACCATGAGTTAACACACGGGAGAGCATCATCGGTGAGACTTCAGAACCATGAGTTAACACACAGGAGAGCAGCACCGGGGACACTTCAGAACCATGAGTTAACACACAGGAGAGCAACACTAGTGACACTTCTGAACCATTAGTCAACACACAGGAGAGCAGCACCGGTGAGACCTCAGAACCATGAGTTAACACACAGGAGAGCAGCACCGGTAAGACTTCAGAACAATGAGTTAACACACAGGAGAGCAGCACGGGTGACACTTCAGAACCATGAGTTAACACACAGGAAAGCAGCCCCTATAAATCATCAGAGCCATGTGCAGACACTCAGGGGAGCAGCTCTCTTCTGGTTTCAGAGCCATGTGATAACACAGGAGCGTGACACCTCTGAGTGTAGAGTAAAAAAGTGCCCCCACTAGACGTCACCTGATAAGAAAGGCAGGTTAATGAGAGAGCAGAGGTGGCTGTCACCTGGGAGGGAGGCGGGGAAACAGGAGCCGTATCTGAAGAGATCTCGGTTCTCACAGCTCTGGCTGGGCGGTGTCCGTTCACAGGAGCCGTCCAGCAGCACACACAGAGGTTCTGGGATCTTGAAGGCTGTTCTTTCTCTGGAGTCTGGCTGTCACAGGTGAAGAGGGGAAGGCCTTCTCTCACAGGTGACTGTCCATGCACAGGTGAATACAGGAGGCCGTTCTCTTACAGGTGCCTGTTTCCTCACAGGTGAGGACGTGAAGCTGTTCTCTCACAGGTGAGGACTTGGGGCTGTTCTCTCACAGGTGAAGGAAGGAGGCTGTTTTCTCACAGGTGAGGACGTGGGGCTGTTCTCTCACAGGTGAAGGAAGGAAGCTGTTTTCTCACAGGTGAGGACGTGGGGCTGTTCTCTCACAGGTGAAGACAGAATGGTGTTCTCTCACAGGTGCCTGTCTATTCACAGGTGAAGGCAGGAGGCTGTTCTCTCACAGGGGAAGGCAGGACGCTGTTCTTTACAGGTGAGGACGCGAGGCTGTTTTCTCTCAGGTGAGGACGGGACGCTGTTCTTTACAGGTGAGGACGTGAGGCTGTTCTCTCACAGGTGAGGACGGGACGCTGTTCTTTACAGGTGAGGACGTGAGGCTGTTCTCTCACAGGTGCCTGCCCATTCCGAGGTGGAGACAGGTGCCGTCTGTCTCTGCTCGCCGCAGGTGACAGCAGGGGAAGGGAGGGAGAGAGCCGGCTGAGTGAAGCCATTGAAGCAGGCGCAACAAAGGCAGTTACTAGGGTCGTTTTTCAGCCGTGGGAGGTGGGTGGCCGAGGTGTCAGCAGGCCTCGCCCCGCTCTGCCCTGCGTGAGAGCCCGCCGCCCCCGCTCTGTCAGAGAACCCGGCCTAGGCTGTAATTACAGCGCCTGGCGACGGTGGCGGAAACACGGCGCTTCAAGTGCATAGAAAGTGTGGCAAGGGTGGTGCTGAGTGCAGGGGGCGGGGTAGACGCGTGCTGAAGAACACACTGTGCTGCAACTATTACTAGGGCATTTCACCTTCAGGTAACACAGTGTAATACACACAGTCTCTCTCTCACACACACAACACATACAGCACACACACTCTCTAACACATATTCAAACACACACAACTCTCTCTCTCTATGGGGGGGGCTTCATCCATGAGGGGATTACCCAGAACCCCCAGGGTGTGGACACAACTGATTCACGCTCTCGGTCTCAAGAGGATACAGAAAAGTTCAATAACGCACGAGGGACTGAGAAACGGTTCAGAAAGTGCATTACATTTTCCGAAACATAATGTGCATCATGTGGCCGATTGGCGCGCATCAGCAAACCGCACTATGCGGCATTTCGTGTCTCATTGCACAAAAGTAATAAGCAACCCTTGGATTACTTTACACCTGGCATAGAATGTACATTTAGGGTGAGTGTGAAATGTGTATGATTTGTTAACACATAATTACAAGAACATTGGGGAAATGAGCTAAATTACTCATAATTCAGTAAAATGCAAATTCATTATTTAGATCTATATTGTAGGCTAAATACATCCTCACGCCATTTTTGACGCAAAAATGCTTTTAACGTGAAAACAAAATAGTGCAAAAAGCACAACTGCTGTGAACAGCAGTAGCTCAGGTTCTGGTGGTGTGACTTGTTTCCCTGCCCATGCGCTATCATTTTGACAGGAATCGCAGCGCAGCTCTGCAACTTGGCATAAAGAAAAATTCCAGAAATGACGTGGATAACGGCCGCATAATTTAGATTCCTCCCTGGCCTGGCGCATGTCCAGTGCGGTGGACAGTCTGGGTCCGATTCACAAAGGTCAACTGAGACGAAAGTCTAACTTTGCGACTTTCGGTATTCACAAAGGGCATGTCCCATTCCTGGGGGAGGGGAGGGCCGCACCCGGGCCGGCTGAGGGCAGTGCCAGCTCTGGAAAGGAACAGCTGTACGCCAGTGAGCTGAACACCTGTTATCATTCCTTGCAGCTCTCGGCTACTACAGGCACGAACCCTCTGAGCTACCTCGCTGTCTTCCATCAAACCACCCACTTACCTCCATGTGTCCCGGTGTCAGGGCTGCGGGCCCCAGAAAGACCCGTGACGTCATCATTCCCCTCCTTAGCGCCTAGACACGAAATACACATATGTGGGATTGTATCACTCATTTCTTACTGAATAAAGCGGCCTGAGGCGACACGATAGTACATTACACATTGAACGTTAGCGGGTTCACAAAGAACAGGTGAAAAACGTCTCGAGACTCCAGAAATCCTTCAGATGCCACTGGGTGGAGAGACAGGGCCGGAAGCAGAGGCGGGCAGAGAGGGGGTCGGAGGGATAGATAGAACGAATAGAAGAGACAGAAGTCAAACAGACACAGAGTTCACTTTCCGAAAGAGGGCGAGGGGGGTTGCACGGTGGGGCCCTCCCTGACTGTTGCCCACCTTACCTGTGCCCCAACATGTCCCTGCATCTCACAAACTACAGCGAGGGGTGCAGAGTTAAGAATGCACAGTTACCACCGCTGTGCCCTTGTATGCATGTGTAAAGATGCCACGAGTCACCGTAGGAATGTATGGAATCTATCGAGGGCGATGACGTCACTTGAGGGCAGCTGTTCCCTGTCACTGACTGCCTGGTATAAAAGCGCGCACTGGGCCCCTAGGGGCCACACACTAACACGAGTCTGTGAAGTGAGAGGCGGGGACGTCACCGAAGGTGTAATCTAAACGCACCTGAGTAAAGGCAGGTAGCAGGGTGGAGTGTACAAGAACCAGCGCCATGCATGAGCGCCCGCCACTCCAGCTTCATTGCTTGGGGATCTGCGCCATGCAGGGGGCCCCAAACACCCCCTCTCCCTGGTCAGCTGCCGCGTGCCGGGCTGGGGAGGGTAGCTGCATCAGACGTTCATTCCAGCCGCCCAGCACGGGTTTTGTGGTGCCCTACCTCCCAGGCGCCTCTTTCCCTCTTCCCGCTCTGAATAAGGAGGGAAGACGACAAAGAAGCAGCGAAAGAGACTCACTCTCACCACAGCTTTAATGAGCCACGGAAGTGGCGGGAAACAGCGGCAGGAGGAGAGATGCTGTCATCAGACCTCGCCCCATCCCCGAGTGAGCCACAGGGACCCTCCATCACTCCCGTTGCAGTAAAAGCTGGAATAAGAAGCGCCCATCACAGGCACTTTAGACAGAGAGTGAAGTGCCGAGGGATTTCTGCGAAAGGAAACATGAAATCAGAGCCGTTCCTCGCATGAGCATTTGGAGTATTTTGCTTTACTTTCTTCGAAGCAGTCATTGCGGGGCGACATAACTGGCAGAGATGAAGGAGCGTCCTGGCAGAAGTGGTTGGAAGGTTTTTAGCAATGCATTGACAAAACATGGCAACAAAACTGGTCTGAACAGGTGCCTTCCACACAGAGCCGGCACATGAACAGGAAGCGCCGAGCGAGGGTCTGCTCCGGCTCCAAGGCCACCCCAGGAGCCGAGTCATTCAAATAGTTTGCCTGTAGATTGTGCAACACACACAAAAATATAATAAAGTCTTTCAAAATTCAAAAAATGTATTTCTATAAAACGCTGGAGCAAATCACGTTAGCACATCTTATTACATCAATCAATCATATAATTTGTAAAGCACATTACTTACCCGTGAGGGTCTCAAGGCGCTGAGGGGAGGGGGGTGCTGGTACTGCTCGAAGAGCCAGGTCTTGAGGAGTCTTCTGAAGGTGAGCAGGTCTTGGGTCTGTCATAAGTGGGTGGGGAGGGTGTTCTAGGTCTTGGCGGCGAGGTAGGAGGAAGATCTGCCGCCGGAAGTCGCTCTTTGGATGCGGGGGACAGCGGCGAGGGCGAGGTCGGGGGAGCGGAGCTGGCGGGTGAGGATGTGGAAGCTGAGTCGCCTGTTGAGGTACGCTGGCCCGGTGTTGAAGAGTGCTTTGTGTGCGTGGGTGAGGAGCTCAAAGGTTATCCTCTTGTTGATGGGGAGCCAGTGCAGGTCTCTCAGGTGGGGTGTGATGTGGCTGCGGCGGGGGTTGTCGAAGATCAGACGTGCAGAGGCGTTCTGGATGTGTTGCAGCTGTCATGAAACAATCGGAGAGAGAGAGGGTAGGAGGCACTCTTAGTCCCCCGGGTAATATTTGCAAAACAAAAGAAGAGTGTCATATGCAAAGGTGTCTAAGTAGAAACACAGAAGCAAAGACTGTGAAAAAGGACTATAGAAAAATACCCCCTAGTTGACACATTGGAAACCTTCAAGGGTTTTATGGGAAGCCCTCACTCACCAACCTGGTTGGTGACATGCTTCATCATCGGGCCCACCAGGAGAGGCCGAGTGCCTCCCTGGTGTGCTACAACGCCAGATTACTGCGGAGCTGGATTTCGTGACAGTGTTGTGAAAAAGTGATGTTAAAAATGTCTAATACTGTACCAACCAAAATGATATATTTACTGGTCAGTTTAGACATGGTTAAAAAGGTTATGTGTGGAAGAACTACCACAGATTATGATGGGAGTTTCCACTTAAAGTGGGGTCAACATGTTTCTCCTAAAAAGGCATCTGGTGTTGGTTTTGGGGGAATTGGGGTTACATATAGGGATTCCAACCAATCATGTGGAAGGGTGGTGGTTGTTGGAAGAATAGCGGGGGCTGACCATTGCCTGGGGTCCCAAATGTGGGCCACCTTTGTTGTTGGTTATAATAGTTGGGTCTGCCTTTGCCTCCTCTGCGGCCCTATTGTTTTTGGCTTTGGTTACTGGATGTACTGCTATTGGAGGAGTTGCTGTCCGAATCCACAGAATTATTGAGATTTTTGCGTGGAGCAGTATAATCAGGATCTGAATAGGGATATACTTTCTTGTATTCAAATCTCTTTAAATCTTTCTGGAATTTGGTGACTTTGGACTGCATTAAAGAGTCTTTGTACTCAGCTAATTCTTTGTTTATCTCATCCAGTTTTTTCTTGTAGCCTGTTATCGTGGTTTTGAAGTGGGCCTCTGTCTGTTGGATCTCAATCATCAAGGCTTCCGATAGTCTCAAGGCTGTCTTAATGATTAAGACCAGCCAGTCTCAAGTGCAATGCCATGCTATCATGGCCCATTCCATCCGGAATGTTGCGTCATTCAGAAATATCCTGGGGGCATTGGTGACCAGCAAACCCCTAGGTGCCGTATTTGTAGTCAAGTATTGTTTTAGTATTGTACCATGAGGATTGTCCTTATCCGCTCTCTTTTTTGTTCCGTAAGCTTTTCCCATTCAGAGGTATGGGAAATAGCTTGGGATATTACAGGATCTGCAAAGATATTGGGATCCGCTAGTAATTCATCCACTTCCGCATCAGAAAATGTGAGCCCAACATATGTCATTTTTATTAAGAAAGAGGTTCACACCAGGAGAAGGTCTCTCGGTGTTGACTTTGGTTTAGAACTTTCACAGCTGTGTGCTGTTGAATATCATGTCACAATCGGAGAGAGAGAGAGGGTAGGAGGCACTCTTAGTCCCCCGGGTAATATTTGCAAAACAAAAGAAGAGTGTCATATGTAAAGGTGTCTATGTAGAAACACAGAAGCAAAGACTGTGAAAAAGGACTATAAAAAAATACCCCCTTGTTGACACATTGGAAATTGTCATTCAGAACACCGCTGACTATGAGAAAGTCTGCATGGACCTTCTCAGCAATGAAACCAACTACACCCTCCTGAGGGAGGACCCTACCCCGGAACTCAAAACCCGGATCCACAACTTAGTAAAGGAAGCAGAAGAAAACGAATACATCCCTAAAAATGAGACATCCTTTCTGATGGCAGGTGGTACAACCATTCCATATTTCTATACCCTACCAAAAACTCACAAAAACAAAACTCCACCACTAAGAAGACCTATAGTGTCAGGCATTGGATCCCTTCTGGAACCCCTGTCAACTTTCTGTGACCATTATCTAAAGCCTTTGATACCAAACAGCACCACTTATCTCAAGGACACCAAAAACTTGCTACAACTACTTGAAGGGATCACTTTTGAGGCAGACTCGATCATCCTGGTAACGCTTGATATAGAGAGCCTATACACCAGTATCCCCCAAGACGAAACCTTGAAAGTTCTAGCCACAGATCTAGACTCCACTGTCTTGGATTACCAAACTCCAAAGTCCTTTATTCTCCAGTGTGCTACGATAGCTCTCAAGGAGAACTACTTCGAACATAAGGACAAACTATACCTGCAAACCACTGGAACTTCGATGGGCAGCACATTTGCTCCCAGCGTAGCAGGGTTGTATGTCTATGATTTTGAATCTAGACACATCTTACCATCTGACAACCCTTTCTCCTCCTCCATAGGATTATGGAGGAGGTATTTTGACGACATCCTCCTAATCTGGAAGGATAGTGAAGCGTCCTTGGAGAGCTTTCTGAACTGGATCAACACCTTGGATACTTATCTCAAGTTCACACACAGTTACAGCAGAAAGGAAGTCATCTTTCTGGATGTGGAAATCATGGTCAGTGGCACGTCCTTGACCACGAAGACACACTACATACCCACAGCAAAAAATAATCTCTTGGAATTTTCGAGTTTCCATCCTAGACCATTGAGGGAGAACCTTCCCTATGGTCAATACCTCAGGATACGTAGGAACTGCAGCAGTATCATTGACTACAAAAGCTAGGCAGCAGACTTAACACAGAAACTCAAATCAAGAGGCTACCCAACTAAAATACTTGAAAAGGGCAACAAACGGGCCAGAAATCAACCCCGTGAGGCCCTTTTAGAGGATACAATCAAGGAACCGGCGGAAATACCTCTAACATGTGTCACCACTTATAGTACCCTCTCAAACCAGATGAAGAAATCTGTAAACAAACACTGGAGTATTATCAGGAGCAACAGAAAAAATTGGGAGAAACCACTTTTCTCCTTCAAAAAAGCAACAAGTCTCAAAGATACCCTGGTGAATACACGTCCCAAGGTCGATAAACAGAACCATCCAACCTCTGGATCTATCACTAACGCCTGGGGCCTTCCACCAATAGTAGGGCACTACCCATACTCTAATTGTAGCATGTGTCACTTAACGACCCATACAAAAAAACTCTCCTTAGAACCAGGGAAAACATGGTTCCAGAAGAAGCATATTAACTGTAATTTAATGAACGTCATATACCTTATCACCTGCACATGTGGGAAAAGGTACGTTGGTATGACGACTCGCAAAGTTAAACAACGTATTTGCGAGCATCGCAGCAACATCGGATGCCGCAAAATCACTACAAAACTAAGCGAGCACTTCATCCAACAGAACCATACACCAAATGTTCTGAGATGGACCATCATAGAGCAAATTGAATCAACAACCAACACTGCAAGTATACTGTTTGAAAAAAAACAACGCTGGGTGTATAGACTTGGCACACACCTTGATGGCCTGAACGACCAGATCCCTTGGTCCACAGCACTGAAACGCTGAACTACCTAATGTAAATACCTGTCAATGCACATTGAACTGGGGCACATTACCAGTCTTTTGACCCTAGCGGTGCCAGACTTTGTAGTCATCTTAACCACCCTACCAAGCGAACATCTCGCTTTTGTCCTTTCAATTAACAACTCTCTCTTAATTTTCCTTTTATTTTATTTTATTTATATTCTTACACCCCCCCTTTTTTCTTCTTTCACTTTAGATGGCAATAATTAATAATCATTAATATTGTCCCCGATTCATCCCCCAACACAGAGGTGAGTCTCTGTCTCCCCAGCAACCAATAGGCAAAACGGAGTCAACTCTAATGTCCAAGAGAACGAGTGATTCAGCCTTGTTCCAATGTAGGCCCGGGACTGGTCCTCCGTCCCAAGTCTCTCTCTGATTACAGTGAGAATGAGCAACCTTGCTTCTCAAGCCTCGTTCTGAGAGCGGCCCGGGATTGGTCCCTTCCGGACTCTCCCTCCAAGCCTCTCTCTGAGGGCAGCCTCCGATTGGCTGCAGTAGCCCCGCCTATCCGGACACCCACCGGCACTCCATATTAGCCACGACCCACATCCACGGGGTCCGGAGCAGGAGAAGCTAGGTGCCAAGTGGGTGCTTGACGTTGCGGGCGTAAGAATTCTTCACATCAGTAACTTTGAGCTAAGTAAAATCTCTGTCTGTCACCACTGTTAGCCGCGCATATTTACGAGGCTTTTCTTTCATTTATTTTGCTTACAGGGTGCGCCATTTTCGCCTCCACCCCCTTCCTGAGACCCATGGGGCGTGGATCTTTTACTACACAAGTGAGATCTCTTAACCCAACAACTTGTGTGTCACCCTAATTCCTTCTGGAGTTAGCACTTCAGGCCAAGATCATTGGTCAATTGATCGCTATCCACGAGTGCTGTAATTTAGCCGCTCTGTCCTACGGCCTGCATTTCTTTCGCCATAGTGCATGCCCACACGCCTGTAATGCCCCTGGGCAATCATACAGCGCTTCTGGAACTAAAATAGATTTATGGCACCAGGTCTATCTCTAGACCAATCTATGGCGTTTTAAACGCAGAGACTGTCCTGACAACCATAAACTATCAAACATTAACTATATGTTTTGTCCTACATGTATGTTTCTCTCTCTTTCCTTTCCAGACTATACAGGTTCCTCTGAGTGGAGGTAAATCCCACAACTTGTGGTTTGTGTTTTGTTTTGCACTTTTTTACACATAGCACAATTTTTAACTTTCACGTCCTTTGGTTAGGGTGGGCCTTAGCGCGCCCATACCGCCAAGGTACACGCTATACGGTCCTGACGAATGCCCACGTAATTCTTACACTTATAAAGAGCAGAAACATGTTGACCCCACTTTAAGTGGAAACTCCCATCATAATCTGTGGTAGTTCTTCCACACATAACCTTTTTAACCATGTCTAAACTGACCAGTAAATAAATAATTTTGGTTGGTACAGTATTAGACATTTTTAACATCACTTTTTCACATCACTGTCACGAAATCTAGCTCTGCAGTAATCTGGCGTTGTAGCACACCAGGGAGGCACTCGATTTCTCCTGGTGGGCCCGATGATGAAGCATGTCACCAACCAGGTTGGTGAGTGAGGGGTGCCGCTCATGGTCTGTTGCTGCCAGGGAAGGACGACGTGGGAATCGTGCGCTTTGTTAGCGCTTGTGACTCTGTGTGGGGCGTGCTGAGGGGAAAGGACTTGGACTGCACCAGACGCCGAGGGACTGCGAGGACCAGCAGGCTCTCTGCTCCCCAGCTGCTGCCTCTTCCCTCGGCGTTCCCGCCCCCCGCCTGGGCATCATAAAAACTTATCGCGGCCGGGTGCCGCTCACGGTCTGTTGCTGCCAGGGAAGGACGACGTGGGAATCGTGCGCTTTGTTAACGCTTGTGACTCTGTGTGGGGCGTGCTGAGGGAAAAGGACTTGGACTGCACCAGACGCCGAGGGACTGCGAGGACCAGCAGGCACTCTGCTCACCAGCTGCTGCCTCTTCCCTCGGCGTTCCTGCCCCCCCCCCCCCGCCTGGACATCATAAAAACTTATCGCGGCCCCCGCTCCGCAGGAGCTGCTCACGGTCTGTTGCTGCCAGGGAAGAATGACGTGGGAATCGTGCGCTTTGTTAACGCTTGTGACTCTGTGTGGGGCGTGCTGAGGGGAAAGGACTTGGACTGCACCAGATGCCGAGGGACTGCGAGGACCAGCAGGCTCTCTGCTCCCCTGCTGCCGCCTCTTCCCTCCGCGTTCCCGCCCCCCCCCCCGCCTGCATTGTTTAAATCTCGCTCCTAATCCCGCGACGCGGGACGCACGCGGGACATAGCCCAGGGCGAAGCCCGGGCAAAGGGTGGGCCCTCTACGGCCCTCAAAGGCCGGATAAGGACGGGACGGGCCACCCCCTTTGGCTGCCACACTGAAGGCCTACTATATAGAAGGTAAAGACCCCCTCTAATCGATCTGTCTCCATATTTGTGGACTTTTTCATATATCACCGCCCTATATCCCTTTACCACCATGACCTCCAAGGGGGACCATTCAACCAGCGTAGCAGGTATTGGGCAAACGTTCTCCCTGTTAGACGAGTTAAACCTCCTATGTAAAACCAAATATGCTACATTGGAAACTCCCCCTCCGCCCAAAAGTGTTAGTACACTTCCAGACAAGGCTACACTTTTAGATTCCCCCCATATTATTTAACAAATCCTGCTGCCCGAACACACAAAGTATTGAACTCCCTCAGGTCCCATCTGTGAAAAGGAAATATAACGATGTCAATTAAGATGGAAACAACCCCAAAACCCAAAAATTGTGCCTAAGCCCATCCACTGCTAATTCCCCAATGATCCCACAGATTGCTGAGTTTTCAGAGGCCATAACACCCCCTCCCCACTTGCACATACTACCCCTTATCGAACAATTGGTTAGCTCCATGATAGCACCGTTGTTAGAAAAAATTAACATATTAGGGGATAGGCTTTCTGGAATAGAGAAAGCCATCAAGTCAAACTCGCTGGCTGACAAATGCAGTGACACATCCAATTGCCCTAAGTCACCTCCTATCCACCTAGGCTCTAAACTACTTGTGCAGGATAAAAGGCGTCAAACACAACCTGCTGGCCCTAGTGCTTCAGGGCAAAAAACAGCGAAATACCCCGCTAAAGTTTCCCTTCCCCAGCCGACCGCACCTAGAGTAGGTCACAATAAAGTTAATTCTATTCATTTACCACTGGAAGCGGCCCCATACGTGTGCATCCTTGCTGGTGTACCTGCTCTTCTACCTGGAAAAACTGAGAGACAATATGACTTAGTTAATAAAACCAAATTCTGGCTGTCAAAAAAATAGGCCACTGCCTCGTAATCTATACAGAGCAATAAGGAGCGTCAGAAGGGTGGGTTGGTTGGGCTCTCTTCCCAAAGATGTTGCGGGGGACCTGGTACTTGTGAGATTTAGAGACCGAAATATTGTCCCTTACTTGAAAACTTGGCCGCCTAAAGTAAGAGACGGCCCAATATCTATATGGGACTTACATGACTTCTACCCCATACTCCCGTGTTTTCCTCCCCTCCCGAAATCATACCCCATGTGGCAGGATCCATTAAATGCATCATGATTTTTTGGGAAACATCTGGACATGTAACAATGACCAACCACAAACTCCTATGACTAACCACGAACTCCTCTGATACTGTCTTAACCTTTCGAGTGGAAAATAATTTTTAGGATTGGGACCCTACCTCACTGTATCTTGGTCTCTTAAAATGTTTTTATTATTATCTGGATTGTAAATTGTATTTATTATGAACTTTTATGGTTTTGTATCACAAAAACCGAATAAAGTATATTTGATTTGATTTGAGTGAGGGCTTCCCATAAAACCCTTGAAGGTTTCCAATGTGTCAACAAGGGGGTATTTTTCTATAGTCCTTTTTCACAGTCTTTGCTTCTGTGTTTCTACATAGACACCTTTGCATATGACAATCTTCTTTTGTTTTGCAAATGTGTTGCAGCTGTGTCAGGAGTTTGGCCGAAGCTCCTGCGTCTAGCGCGTTTCCGTAGTCCAACCTGCTGCTGACGAGGGCCTGGGTGACCATTCTTCTTGTATTGGTGGGGATCCACTTGTAGATCCTGCGGAGCATACGGAGGGTGTTGAAGCAGGAGGAGGAGACGGCGTTGACCTGCTTAGTCATGGAGAAAGTCGAGTCGAGTATGACCCTTAGGTTGCGTGCGTGGTCGGTCCGTGTTGGGACTGTTCCCAATGCAGTCGGCTACCAGGAATCGTCCCAGGCGGAAGGGTTGGGTCCGAGGATGAGTACCTCCGTCTTGTCCGAGTTCAGCTTCAATAGGCTGTTCCTTATCCATTCCTGCGACTGCCTTCATTCCTTCGTGGAAGTTGATTTTGGCGGTGTGGGGGTCTATGATGAGGGAGAGGATCAGCTGGGTGTCATCGGCGTAGGAGATGATGTTGAGGTCATGCTGTCGGGTGATGTGGGTGAGGGGTGCCATGTAGATGGCTGAGGGATGAGCCCTGGGGTACGCCGCAGAGGATCTCGGTGGCATTAGAGCGGAACGGGGGGAGGCGGACGCTCTGTGTTCTGCCGGAGAGGAAGGATGCAGTCCAGTCCAGGGCCCTCTCCTGGATCCCGGTGTCGTGGAGGCGTGATCGTAGTGTGCGGTGGCAGACCGTGTCAAAGGCGGCTGACAGGTCCAGGAAGATGAGGGCTGCTGTATCTCCGTTGTCTAGCAGAGTCCTGATGTCATCGATGGCGGCGATTAGGGCAGTTTCGGTGCTGTGGTTGCTGCAGAACCCAGACTGGGACGGGTCTAGGATGCTGTTCTACTCGAGGTTGTGGGTCAGTTGTTTGTTGACGGTTTTCTCGAAGACCTTCGTCGGGAACGGGAGCAGGGAGATGGGCCAGAAGGTCTTGAGGTCCTTGCGGTCCGCCTTGGGTTTCTTGAGTAAGGCGTTGATCTCGGCATGCTTCTGTAGTGTAGTTCCTATATTCCCAAATATATTCTATAAATGTGACGTAGGACTGAGGTCAGTATGTCTCTATCGAATATACTAAACTTAATTGTGAGTGCCAGCTAGCTAAGAGGTCACTAGAAACTTTCTTGAGTACACAAGAAGGGATTAGTTTCTGTCAACCGCATAAACATGTTATGTTTTGTTAACAACCTTTTATAAAGCGCACGTACGCTCAGGGGCTTCATGGCGCTGACTGAGCAGAAAGACCCAGATAATGGAGGGTTGAGCCTAGGCTGAGGGGAAAAGCCAGGTCTTAAGCTGTTTTCTAAATACTGAGAGAGCCGTGCAAGAGCGAATCCCCAGAGGGAGGGCATTCCAAAGCTTGGAGGCAAGCACAGCGAACCTACGTCCGCCCTGGCGATGTAACTTAAAAGCTGGTGTGGACAGAAGGTGGAGACTGGCAGAACGGAGGTTGCGGGAGGGGGTGTGCCTAGACAAAAGGGTGTTAATAAATTGAGGGCTGCAGGTGTGAAGCGACTTAAAAACCATGAAGGCAGTTTTGAATTGCACTTGATGGGAGAAGGGAAGCCAATGAAGTTTTCTAAGAATGGGCCTAGCAGATTGCCAACGGGGCTGGTGGTGGATCAGTCTGGCAGCTTGGTTTTGCACCAGTTGGAGACGTTCGCCGAGATACAGGGGGAGACCCAGATAGATGGAATTGGCATAGTCCAGGCGGGACAGCACTAGCGCTATCACCACTTGGATCAAGGCCGACTGGGTCAACATCCGACTGATTTTCTTTATCCTGCATCATACACCTAATGTGCCTTTGCCCGAACCTGGAAGCCAAAAGAAAAGCTGTACTTAAGAAACTATTTAATGAACATGGTATAAGGACCTGTAGATAGGCTCTTATGGCAAGCTTAGATCTCGAAGACCTAGCAATTAATTCAGCGTTTGTGAAATTTCTTATATTGGCCAAGAAAAAGTTGGACGCTTGTGTGTGAAATTTTGTGTAACTACTCTCAAGATGATTAATGGAATCATTTTAATGGGTCAGAGTACTTTTTATTGTTTTATGAGAAGTATTTGAATATAAGCGATGCATCAATATTTAAGTATTGTATACATTTTTTATATCCGTTTTGTAAGATTTTAATTAATCAAACAAATAAATAAACATGAAACATGATTATCGGCGCAGCTGGTAGAAGCAGGAGGATACCACCATGCCCACCTGAGTTTTCAGTGAGAGATTTCTGTCAATAACTACTCCCAGACTTTTGACCAATGCCGCAGCGAGAGGTGCAGGACCCAATTCCAGGGGCCAATATTTAGGGCCCCAGAGTGATTGGCTTTTGCCATTGAGGATTATTTCAGTTTTTCCGGGGTTCAGTTTTAAATGATTATTATCCATCCAATGGCGAATGTGTAACATGGTATCCTGAAAATCCCTAATTGAGTTAGAGGAACCGTCAACAGAGAAAATAAGCTGTAAATCGTCCGCATAATTGAATGTGGTGACTAGACATGACAACTTTGTTTCCCTAGGACTGGAACAATATCTTCAGAGTCGTGGAAACAATAGAAAACTATTTTACTCAGTCAATCGTGCATGCTTCGTTTCTACAGAGTTGCAGAGAAATAGTGAGACGGGTGTTTTCTACAAAAGGGTTTATTGAACAGTCTTATTTCTCATGCAAGAGATATGAACTGCTACAATCGTTAGACAGAATGCAAAGTATAACGCGTACAGCAAGAATAGTATTATAAAATAATACTAAAATTGCATTGTCTGTAGTTATGACTTGTATAAAAATACATTCATAAATAACACAGGATAAAATACTCAACTGCTGCAAGGGGAATCAGAATCACTGGAGTTGGATTCTCGGCGGAGGAGGACAGGTTCTTGTCGGCTTCCTTCGGCACTTGCTGTAGCGAGCTGTGTCCGGCAAGTAGGTCGTCGAACTGCACCGAACCACACCGTGCTTTGCCATAGCAAGTGAAGGTATATTTATAGCTTGAAGGTGTTTAGGAATGACAGTTTTGACGTAAAGTCGGGCATATGAACTTCATGGATGAACCCATAAGGAATAGTTGTTCATGCATAATAAATGAGTTTTTGGAGAAATCAATATCCAGCAAAGGGGAAGTCCCTTCTGCTTAAGAGTCTGGTTTTCCAAGAAGTCGTTGTGACGTTGATGAACGGATGGAAGTAGCCATGCCTGTATTTGGGTAGCATGGGCTATGCCTAAAGAAGGACTGGATTTCTATGCCTATATAAGGGCAATGTGAATTGTACCTATATAAGGACATGAATCTGGAAAATTCATACGGAATCTAAAACGTCATACAAATGTTCCAGCTTTCCGGGAAGGTTGCTGTCTCGAAGGAGATGTTGATTGCTTTCCGGAGATGGGTTGCGTTGGCTGTGCTGGCTTTGTTGAAGATGTGGTGTGGGCATAGGTCTGAGGGTGATATGGAGTGGATGGTGTTCATGATATTGCTGATGTCATCATTATTGATGTTGGTCCAGGAGTTCAGGCGGTTGGTGCGGGTGGAGGTCGTGGGGGCGGAGGTCTCAGGGGTTGTCGGGGCGGTCTTGACATTGAAGTTGTCGTGGATGACGGCGATCTTGCGGTGGAAGAAGGTGGCCAGCGAGTCGCACAGGCCTTGCGAAGGAGGGATGTCGTTGGTGTTAGAGCTGGGGTTGGAGAGTTCTTTCACGATGTTGAAGAGCTCTTTGCTGTTGTGTGCGTTGTTGTCTAGGCGGTCTTCGAATGAGGTCCTTTTGGTGGATCTGATGAGGTGATGATGTCTGCAGGGCGCGTTCTTGTGGGCTGCATAGCTGTCCGGTGTTCAACATGGAGCCAGTTCTTCTCCAGTTTTCGGCATGTTCGTTTGGAAGCCTGGAGGTCTTCAGTGAACCAGCTGGCTTCCTTGCTGGTGTGACTGCTGGAGGGTTTCTTGAGCGGGGCGAGGGTTTTGGCGCAGTCGTAGATCCACTGTCTAAGGTTGCGGGCGGCAGTGTTTGCGGCGGTGGGGTCGGAGGTTGGGCACTGGGGGAGGGTGGGGGTTAGCTGGTCTTCGGTGACTTTGCTCCAGCAGCGGCGGGGCATCCGTTGGGTGCGGTGGAGCGTGGTGGGCTTCCTAAAGGTGAAGTGGATGCAGCGATGGTCGGTCCAGTGGAGTGCGGTGGTGTGGTTGAGGGAGACGTGGGGGCTTGTGAAGAAGATGGGGTTGAGGATGTGGCCGGCGGCGTGGGTGGGTGTTGTTACATCACCACATAGTGACGTTTTTGCTAAAAGTGATAAAGGTTTTTAAATACAAACTTAGAAAACATTCATGCCTCCCCTCTCCCTCCTAGAAGCAATGCTGTCAGGGAAGGAAGAGACAAGTCCACTGAGTCAAGTTGCTAAGCCGGGACTAATATCAGTTCTTATGGCACTCACCCCCCCTCTAGAGACTGCGTTGAATACATTGATCTTTTGCCCACCACGCTTGCTGTGTTGGACCCAGCCATATGCTAATCAGCCTTGACCCTGTTCGCCATGGGAACAGTCCAGACCAAACTGTCAAGCCAGGTCCTCCCTGGACCAGATGCAAGCATCCTGGGACTGGTTTCGGGGTTTCACTCTTCATCAGCCAGGATAGCTTGAATCCAGAGGCAAAGTCAGCCTGGGACCACATCCTGGCATACCTGGCGCACTGAGAGCGAGAAAGCAAAAGACACACAAATGATGAATGGAGTGCAGAGCAAAACAAACATTCACCCCAGTCAAGTGAGCTAAGTGAAATCCATCGTTCTTCTGCTCACTATGCCACCCCAGTTTAGACTCAGCCATATGCAAATCAGTCTTGACCCTGTGCCCCATGGGAACAGTCCAGACCGAACTGCCGGACCAAGGCCTCCCTTGTACAGTTCAATCACTAGATGGATGAACTTTCTACTTAATTCTTGGTGCATGAAGGTAGAGTTCCAGACTCCCAAAGGTAAGCTTAGACCTGAAGTCTGAGTTTAGACCTGAAGTCTAAGTTTAGACCTGAAGTCTAACTTTACTAGTAGGGGAGTTAGACTTCAAGTCTAAACTCAGTCTTTTGATTTTACCTTACCTTCGTGACTCGGGCCCAGAGTGTGAGTAGCAGGGAGAAGCCACATAAGAGCCGCCAGATGAACCAGGGCAAGGGATCTGGCTCGAGCCTGGCTAGAGTAGTCCCTCTACTTTTACAGAGTGCTAAAGCCCACTCATTGGGCATGGATTTTAATTCCAGCAAGGGCATCATACCAGGGGTCTCTGGGATTATGCAGAAGGGAGGGCCAAATTATGTGGCAGAGTTGAGTAAATTATGCTGCAACAAAAAGCAAATTATGCTGCATAATGCAGCACATTATTTTGTCGTTTTTACACTAGTGCACACTGTCTGAGCATTGGTTGCACCTCATTAATATCAGTTTAACACTAAAATACAGAAGTAGGCAGCAGATGTGTCGCTACATTTTTAGTAACTTTTGAACTGTTTGAGCTAAAAACAAACTATTTTTTGTTAAAATCTGCAGAATGTGCAGCAGATGATGGATTGTGTAGCAAATATGACAAATCTATGATTATGCGAAAATGCAGCAGCAGCACAATTTCCGAATTCCAGGGGCCCTGATCATACTCTTTCATCCTTCTAGGATTGATAAAATGGCTAACACTACAGACTAAATAAGTCTCAGAAGGGCCTCAGTTACACTGCTTTTTAGAATCACACCACATGGCAAGTATTGACAAGTATCTTAATCATGTGGTGTTGTGGAGTAATGGTGGTCATTCAGAATTAGTTAGGGCTTCAAAAGCACTTTAGTTTAGGCTTTTAAGAATCTTTTGAGATATATATTTCAATTGTTTGTAGTGTAAACCATTAAACCCTTAACTCCTCCTTAAAATGTAGCATTATGTAAACTTAAGTGTCTAAATCCCCTGATTAAGTTTGGCCCAGTTAATTCTGCAATGTATAGTAACTCCTGTTATGACACATATCGGAGCGAAGTGTGCAGCAAACAGCACAACTGTAAAGTCACATATTTTTTCTTTGGTAACACCGTTCAACACACTTATCTGTTTATGACTCATCCATGCATACGTTTACCCAATCCCATACATCTACCATTCATACCCCCAGCCTGAATAGGTCAAGTGCCACACTAGATTACATACAATTTCCGATTTTTATATAAAATATTCATTGGATATACAATGCAATGGTAGTTCACTTAAAACAGTATGGATAGATATCAAATTAAACAGAAATATGAATAAACCTTTATCAATTCCAATTTTTTTAAATATATACTGATGATTGTGTGACCTCATTTGTGTCAGTACAAGCAAAATTACATAAAAAGGAGAGAAAAAGAACTAGATAATCAAATCTGTCTCGGACGTTTATTAATTTGTTCAAGACAATACTGCGTTCATCTGATTGTTAACAATCATTATCTACTGTGCCCATGTGTCTTCCAAATTTAGGCCAAAAATAGGCGTTGGCACGTTTCAGTGGTTGATTACAGATTTGGACCACCTTCTTCAGGACAACAGATATCTCTCATGTAAATATGACTAATATTAAAATCCTGCGTAAAAAAAATACATATGTACAATTATTATTATTATACATTACCTAACATCAACATATGCAACTCAATTCATCATAATCATGTTCCAAAGCAATATTTCAATACTAGTGTTGTTTAAAAAGAGGCACTCTTTTTGCAATCAACAATGCCTATTATCCTAAACAACTCATGGCACATGTCTCCACCCAGACCCTAGGGATCTCCCATGCATGTCACTTCAGTTTCTCACATGTCACTCAAATCTCTCATCCCTCAATATACCTATATATACAGTCCATTATATTTCAGTTATACTCAGCACCAGGATACCCTTCTGGGTGACAGTGCAGCTTACAAACACACATAACAGGTGACAGACAGATTGAGCTGTAGTGTGCTCCGAAGTGCCTCTCTTTTGACGAGTAACAAGCTATTCCATTGGTTGGAAACTGTTACATTATAGCGTGACCTGAATGGTAAGAGCATTGGTGGCAGCAGGGGGATTGCTTGTATGAACCTGTTGTGACAAAGCATATATATTGAATATATTGTATTGAAAGTACAAACAGGTCCGTCACAGCCAGGAATCTTACAAGTAGATTTATTGCAGATTTCAAGAGTCTCTAGCGCATGGGTGCTGAGTTATGAAATGCTGCGGCAGACGCGTTTCGGCCTGACGGCTTTCTTCAGTGTCGGTCTCACTTTAACACAGTGTTCTCACCTGGGATCTATATACCTGCTGATAAGTCTCCTCCCACTTGAGTGATGGCTTGACCCCGCCTCTGCCTCAAAGGTGTGTTGTTCTTTACACCGCTTTCTCCATATGCTTTCAGTTTAAGACAGATGCATTGTGGACTTTGAATGTTTGTGTAAAAAACCCATTCAGTAATAGGGCTACATATGTATATGTGGAGTGAAGTAAAGAGCAGAAAGTTATATGGTCGCCGATGCTTATGGATACCACTGTTGCGCTTGCCCCTTCGAGGAGACATTGGGGTGTGTGGCAGGATGGGCAGAAAGATGCTATAATGTACAGCATAATTGAAGATGCACTTGAACTAGAGCAAAAAGTAGTGAGAGGTTCTAATACCTACTACCACCCTTGCATGGGTGGTTAATTCGGTTTTGTGTGATTGTTAGGATCAACTACTGGTTTGCGGCAGGGGTCTTATCTGACAGGGAGCGGTCAGGTCTTTCCTACAAACCTGAATCCGAGGTGATTTTGAATGTTTCTTTATTTTTGCTAGGAATGAGTCTCAACAGTTTGCTGAGTGGACTAAGAAGGAGGTTCCATCAATGTGCATCTTCTTAAAGGGCAGGATGGTCAGCAGGGATGCCAGTTTCGAGGCCAGCATTCTAGTCTGTGTGCATCACTGAAGTTTCATTTAGATCGCCTGTGGGGCATGAAAAGTGCTTTGAAAGAGGGATGTCTGACCAAGTATCTGGAGAGCAGGAGAACAGTGGTCTCGGAGATATAGGTGCAGTAATTGCCTTGCTGCCGTCTGTTTGCTGTCTTATGATGAGTGCCGCATCCGTTTCTGTCTTTAAGTATCTCGGTTTCGAATGGGTTCAAATGAGCTGTTTCATGGGGCTGATTAGCATCCATTGGTACAAGGTTTACCTGGTTTTCCAACTTGAGGATTATCTGGGGGTCGTCTGTGCAGCTATAATAGCATAGCCTGAAGGACTTGATGAGTTCTGGTAATTGGTGGGGTAAGCATTCAAGAAGATGGCATGATGATTGAACTTTGCAGCATTCCAAAGTCAGTGTATGTGAGGACCATCACCCTTTTGACCTGATCACCCCCATGTTATGACTGACACTGGGAGTTACCAACTCTGATTGTGCACTGGGCTCTGTTAACCAGTACCGGGGCTAGTGTGCTGTGTAAAAGGTTCATTCATTGGAATTAAGTGTGATTACAATTGGTCTGAAAACGTACCTGTAAGCCACTGGTATATGGTAGGGAACGTAGGTTTAGAGGCCCAGCAGAGTTAATGCACGTAAGTGTGCACTGCTGTGTACCCTGCTGTCATTTTAAAAGCCAGTCCTGCTTTGTAGGCTGCTTTTAAAATAAAACTATGCCCAGATTCGATTTTGGAAGTAAAGGTACTTCCAAAGTCTTAAACTAACTAATGCTTATATATGTCACCCTAAGGTCTGCCCTAGGTGCCACGGGGTAGAGTGTATAGCATTTATAAGCATGGACAGTATAAAATATGTTTTACATGCCCTGGTGAGGGAAAATATACCAATTTTGTTTTTTCCCTAGTTTACTACATTAGCTCCTTTAGGCTAACATGGGAATGCTTTATTAAACTTTAATAAAGTATAACTTCTGACAGGAGTGAGCTCAAATTGTAATTCAAAGTATCAAATTAATAGTTACAATGAATCCAAAAACTTGCCAAGATTGCATTTAATATAACTTTTGCAGAAAGGAAGTTATAGAACTTGCTTTTCTGAAGTTGCCAAATCCAGGGCCCTTATTTATGAGGCCTTGCGTCAGTTTTGCGCCGCCGGTGCGTCACTTTTTGTGACGCACCAGCGGCGTAAAATTTGTGCCATATTTAAAAAGTGACGCATCTAGGTAGATGCGTCAATTTTTAAACCCCTGCGCCACATTATACCTGCGTCAGGTATAATGTATGAAGAGGGGGCGTTCCCCCGCAAAAAGCCTCGTAATAGTGACGCAGTGAAATCTAGGAGATTTCACTGCGTCACTTTTAGGATGCTGTTGCGTCAAAATCTTGCACCTGCCTCACAGCAGGCGTAAGACTGACGCAAGCCCTTTCACATGGGGCTTTCCCCATGTGAAAGGACGCATTGCTGGAGTTGCGTCACTTTTGTGACACACTCCAGCAATGCGTCACTTTTGCGCTTACAGATACGTCAGAAATACTGACGTATCTGTAAGTCCTTGCGACATGATGCGTCATACATTAAATATGACGCATCATTGGTGTCGCAAGGAGTGCGCAGTGAAAAGTGACGCATCACTGTTTTCACGCAGCGATGCGTCACTTTTCATAAATGAGGCCCCAGGTCTGTAGCAGTCTCCCCTGATTGGCCAGCCTTTGACAGGCTGAGCCAAGCTGCTCCGATGAGGTGTAAGGTGGCCTGAATGGAAAAAAAGATACATCTGGTGAGAGGACATCTGCTGCCTGCAGATGCCAGGACAGGAAGGGGGCTGGGTAGCCAAAATGGTCTTCAAAGAGAGAAAGATAGTTGAGACAAGAACCAGGCCCATTACAATTTCCGCACCCCCAGCCAGATGGCAACACCTGTAATTGAATTAGCGGAGGAATTGTTAGGGATAGTTAGCCACCCCTGTGGTTTGGCGTAACCAGACCTGAGCCTTCAGGAGAGATTTTCTTCATTTGGGATTTTTGTTAACAGTGCTTTCTGGGACAAGAATATGCCACACTTCAGGGGAAGTGGTCATCACAGAGGGTGGCACCCTGTCCTCCACGGGTCAGGGGTGTCCCATCTCTTGCCAGCCCAGAAAACAGGATAAATATGGGAAAGCTGCCCAGTAACTCAGATCCCTGCCTCGAAACATCAAGAAGTAGAAGGACTGCCCTTCTGATCCCCAGGTCTGCACCAAGAAGGACTGCACTCTTAAGGACTGCACCTGCTGCACACTTTGGGCTTCTCCACAAAATATCTATTCCTTGCTTCAAAAGTTTGAGGAGTGGAATCCCTGAAAGCAATAGATATAAAAGAGCTTCAAGCAGTTACTTGCATCAACTCCACCAAGAAGAGCACAGCTGAGCAGCATCCAGTGTACTTTTAAAGGATTTGACCAAGTGCTTTGTAAAAATTGTAGTCCTAACTCTCTGAGGAGAAACGCAAAGCTTCTGGAACCTTGGCTGGTGTTGTGGACACCATGACTCTGAAATGATCTTATGTAAGGAGATCCAGAAGTTTGAGATAATTTGGAGAGTTTTTGGTACATAGCTCTATAAGTTGACCGACCTGTCATCCAGAGTCAAGCCGCGGACATGGAACCGCAACCTAGCTGGAATTTCAGGCTTGCCCAGGTTTGCCCTGTTGAAGCTCAGGAGTTTTTTGCTATTGACAAAACCTCCAGGAGTTCACTAAGGCTTTCCGCAGAAGCAAGTCTCGACTCACATCCCAACCTGCAGAGGAGCCTCGCTCAACTTCGGGACAAAAAGAACCAAAAAAGTGACAGAGTGGGGGGCGTGGCCAAGATGGCGACGGAGTAAGACGTGCCTGCGAGCTCCTCCGGCGCATCGAGCCCTTCATCGCTTTGTATAGCTGTCCTGGGGCGATCTTTGCTCCAGAATCGACTTTATTGGGGTTGCTGAGGTGCCCTGATTGCCTTTGAGCCTTTCCCCGCTGAGTTGCGTCCAAGAACGGCGGACTTAGCCGAGGTGACGAGGTGGCGACGCCCGAGGTTGGGGCGGCCTACACTGCGTCACCCGGAGATCTTCGGCTGCCATTACCCGGGGGACCCTGGGCCACCGCGACCTGCGGAGGGGAACAATCGCAACACAAGACGCCCTGACTGGGAACGTCCCGAGCTTAATATACCCCCCTGGGGATCATTTCGGCTAACGTCATCTGGACGAGGTGCCGGGGAGGCGCCGACCTGTCTGGAGGCTGCTGGACAGCGCTGAGGGACGAGAGGAGAAGAGGTGCTGATCCGACCCTACCCCATACAGCTTGGGGGCGATTCAACGAACATTGAGAGTGCACGGCGATCACTGTCCCTTGATAGCTCCGGCCGCCCGGTGTCGGCAGAGCGGGGGTCCCGGGTGGTGCGAGGAAGCGTGGCCTGATATCCCGGGACGCACCCGGCAATCGCGGAGCGCGCGGGGGCTAGCCGCGGCTACCCATCATGACGACGAGGAACCGCATGAATAAGCCGGGAAAGGACGGCCCTGGGAAGGGTTCATCTGCATCGCCCCCCGGTTCCAGCAAGTCACCCCCGAAGGAGGACGGGGACGGCCCTGTCACAAAGGCCTTCTTGATCGAACTTTTTGCATCCAAGGACGACATCATGGAGCTGAAGTCGCAGCTGGCCTCCGATCTACGCGAGGTCCGCCGAGATGTGGATGGCATCGGAGAGCGGGTGGCGACCCTGGAAGACCACGATCTAGGCCTTGCTGGTGACGTCCACCAGTTACAGCAGGACATGCTCAGGCTCCGGGAGCAAAATTTAGACCTTCAGGCCCACTGCGAGGATTTGGAAAATCGATCCTGCCGTAATAACATTCGAATCCGTGCGGTGCCCTGGGAAGGAGAAGGTGGAAATTTGCGGGAGTATGGGGAGGCCCTTTTTCTGCAGATTCTAGCAGAGGCGGATCTCTCCGAGATCCACATGGACAGAGTTCATCGAGTTGGGTTGCCACGTGGCGCGCGTTCACCGCCGCCAGACATTTTAGTTTGTGTCCACGACTTTCAATTGAAAGAGAGGATCCTGAGAAAGGCCAGGGATACCAACAACCTACAATTTTGGGGACACAGCCCTTTGCTTTTTCATGACTTGGCGGCCTCCACGTTACAGAAGCGGCGGGACTTCCGCCTGGTCACGGCTTTCTTGCGGGAGCACGGGGTGTCCTACTCCTGGGGCCACCCCTTTCGGCCCATCTTTAGATGGCAGAACAGACTGGTGCAAATACGATCCCTGGCGGCTGCTAGGAAACTTCTGGGCATGGAGGAAGAGGCCGCGTCCGCTGGCGCCAGCGCTTCCCCAAGAAGACGACGCCGTTCCCGCTCCCCGGCATGGCAAAGAGTGGGTCGCACTGGAATGGCGGAAGGCCCAAATCCATCGGCGAGCCAAAGTGAGAGGGGAGAGGCCCTTGCCTCGGTGGCTTTGGTGACGGATTCGAGCCGGATAGACAGCTCTCCGGCAGCCTAGGCTCCCCAAACATCGGCCTGTGGGGCCGGAGGGGCTCTACCACCTCAGGTACATTTAGGGACCTTGCTCACTGGAGGGTTGACCCGACCCTGAACTCGAGGGGGGCATTACCTGGGTCTTCTACCCCCGAACCTTATGGTCATGTCCAGCTGCTTCTTCTTTTGGTCTATTTTTTCTCTTTAAGGTTCTGGGGCTGTTTTCTTTGTATAGTGTCTTGGGGTTCCTTTGGGTTGGGGGGGTGTTGATTTGGAATGGGCTCAGTGGTGGTAGCGATGGATCTGGTATGACTGTGGGTTTAATCGGGCTGTTTAGAGCACTACTGGGGGCACTCTGTGGAGCGGGCGGGGGAGGGGAATGTCTAAATGATGCTAGTCACGATAGGTTCATGGAATGTTAAAGGCCTTAATTCCCCCCAAAAGCATCAGAAGGTGTGGAAATATATTATAGATCATCATCTGGATGTGGTGGGACTGCAAGAGACTCATTTGGCTCGTAGGGACAAAACCAGGCTCAAGAACAGGCAATAACTGCTGATTTACAGGTCTTCGGCCACCACTAAGCACCGGGGGTTGGCACTCCTGTTCCGCTCTACACTACAATTCCAACCCATGGGAGTGCGTAGCGACAAGGAGGGAAGATGGCTGATGGTGAAGGGGATGCTCCTTGTCAAGCTCTGCACGTGGGTGGTTCTCTATGCGCCGAACAAGGGCCAAAATGGGTTCCTTGAGGCTTTCCTGTGGGAGGTGGGGGACTTTGGGGAGGGTGCTTTGGTGGTCATGGGGGATTTCAATTTGGTTTGGGACAAAGACCTTGATTGCTCGCACCAGCAGCGGACGGAGGCAGGCCTCTTTTCCTCCGAGTCGCGTGATGCTATGGTAAGCTTGGGTCTCATTGATAGCTCGCGCGTCCTCAACCCCCACACTAGAGACTATACATTCTTCTCCAATAATCACCACACGTATTCGCGTCTTGATCACATCTTTCTGAACCAGTCGTTACAAGGGGACCTGAGGGAAAGTAGGATATTCCCGCTCTCTGAATCGGATCATAGCCTCCTGGCAGTGTGCCTGACTTGGCCCCCGGGGACGTCCCCACACCGCAAATGGTACTTCCCTGTCTCTCTTACGAGAGATCAGGAGTCATGCACAAAACTCAGGGCGGCCATTGACGAATTCTTTGAGTTTAACAAGGAAGGGGACACTGGTTTTCAACCAATGGGACGCCTTTAAGGCGACGACACGGGGCACGTGCATTGCCTTGAACTCCGCCTTGAACAAACTTAGGCGTGAGGAAAGGGAGGCGCTGGAGGCGGAGCTGACGACACTTGAAACTGCGCACAAGCAGAATCCTTCTTGAAGGACGCTCCGTCCGCTTGCGGCAGTGCGGGGTAAACTCAGGGCCCACTATAATAACCGGGCGGAGTATACCCTCCTGCGCTTACGGCGTCTTTCTTACGCACAAGGCAATAAAGTAGGGAAACATCTGGCTCGACAGCTTCGCGATAAGCGTGAGAGAGAATACATAGGTGGCATCCGGGCGCCCTCGGGCGCCTTGGAGCATCAAGACGCGGCCAAGGCGAGCTCTTCGGCAAATTTTATGCCGCCCCGTACTCGGCGGATAGCCTGGTGCCAGAGGATCAGGAGGAGTACCTGAGGGCTCATCCGCTTCCGCAGGTTTCCAAGGAGTGGAATGACCTTTTGGAGGCCCCCTTTACTAGGGAGGAGGTGTTGGCCGCGATTAAGTCCCTTAAGCCGCTTAAGGCGCCTGGCCCGGATGGCTTCAGGGCACCCTTCTATCAGACCTTTGCTTCTGAGTTGGGCGACTTTTTGGTGACACTCTTTAACGGCATGAGGGAGGCGGGTCAGACTTCGGGCTCCATGGCGGAGGCGATGATTTTGATTATCCCCAAAGAAGGGAAGGACCCCTCGAAGTGCGAGTCTTACCGGCCCATAGCTCTACTGAATGTAGATGCCAAATTATATTCCTCCATCTTGGCCGCACGTCTCCAGGACCTTATGCCTGCCCTCATTCATCCCGATCAGTCGGGATTTATAAAGGGTCGTCAGACCCACGACAACACCAGAAGGCTGATTCACCTGACTGAGAAGGCCAATCGCTTCAGGATCCCGGCGGTCTTGGTGGGCCTTGACGCTGAAAAAGCGTTCGATCGGGTAGACTGGAACTTTCTCCTTGGTACGCTGGCGGCCTATGGGTTCTATGGGTTCTCCCCCAGATTCATAGCTATGCTGCGGGCCAACTATCACGGTCCTCGATCAAGAGTCATGGTTAACGGCCATGTTTCACCTTTCTTTGCGCACTCCCGGGGTACGCGGCAAGGCTGTCCCTTATCTCCCCTTCTCTTTGCGCTCAGCATTGAGCCCTTAGCTCTTAGGGTACAGGAAGACCCGGGCATCAGTGGTCTCCCCTTTTCAGGAGAGCAGCATAACATTTCCCTCTTTGCTGATGATGTTCTGTTATCACTGGCGGACCCGGGACGCTCCCTTCCACGGGTACAGGAGGTACTCTCTCAATTTGAGGCAGTGGCGGGTTTTAGGGTCAACCCTAGCAAATCCTACATCCTTAACCTCACGCTACCATCTGCTGAGGTGGACCGCATCCGGCCGCTCACGCCCCTGTCGTGGGCCAGCTCCTCAATACAGTACCTAGGTGTCCGGCTGACCTCGTCCGTCGCCACTCTGTATGCGGCCAACTTCCCGCCTTTGTTGACCCAGATACAGACTGAGCTTAATCGGTGGAAGCCAATGTTCATTTCTTGGCTGGGCCGCATCCATGCTATTAAAATGACGATGCTCCCCAAGCTCCTGTATCTATTTCAAGCGCTCCCTATTACATTGGATGGGAGCTTCTTTAGGCGCATTAAGACCATGATCCTACACTACATTTGGCAGGGGGGTCGCGCTAGACTCTCCTTCCTCACGCTGCGAAGGCCTTTGAAGAAGGGTGGGGTCGGCCTCCCAGATATGCACCTTTATTATAAGGCGGCGCAACTCTGAGTGCTGGTGGAGTGGACCCAGATGGAATCGGAGAAGCACTGGTTGCATATGGATAGGGGTGTGGCGGGGAGGTCGATATGGGACCTGGTCTGGAAGGCTAAGGGGGATCATCCTCGGAATGCCTATATTAGCACTCCTACGAGCACTACCCTGAAGGTCTGGGACTCGGTTTCCAGCGATGAGAGGTGGACCTCCTTCCCGTCCCCCTTCACCCCTATACATTTTAACCCGGCCTTTACGCCGGCACTTGTGGAGGGCCCCTTTGATGTGTGGAGGGCGGAAGGGTGTCACGTGCTAACGCACCTGTTTCACGGGTATGAGCCACTCACCTTCCATAATTGCATGCGTGACTATGCGGTGCTACCGTCCGAGCGTTACCGGCATGCCCAAATGCTACACTGGGCGTTGTCACCTGAGGTGCGGGACGCAGCAACGAGGCCTCCTACAGATTTTGAATCCTTTATCACCCGCACAGCATCCATGAGAGGGGTGATCTCATTCCTTTATGGCCTTCTGCTTAATACGGCTCTCTCACCTCGCCCTCGATATATGGGTCTGTGGGAAGAGCACCTGGGTAGGGATATCTCCGACGAGGAGTGGACCCACCTCTGGCGTGACCTGCACAGATTTAATCATTCCATTGACCTTAGGGAGGCCCACATGAAAACGATGTGGGACTGGTATCTTTATCCAGCCCGGTTGAATAAGATTTTTCCCTCCACATCGGATAGATGTTGGCGAGGATGTGGCCTCTTGGGAGATTTTCGCCATATCTGGTGGGACTGCCCTGTCATTCGCCCCTACTGGGAGGAGATACTCTCCCAAATCAAAGATGTGCTGGGTTACCCGGTTCCTGACTCGATGGGTTTTGTTCTATTGGGTCTCCGTGATCCGCTACTGGAGCATCAGACCGAAGCGGATAAACAAATCCTTTGGCTTTGCATTGGTGCGGCCAAGCTGACCTTGGCGGCGGCCTGGAAAAAGAAGGAGGCCCCTGCACTTTCCCTCTGGTATGCGAGGTTGTGGAAACTGCTGAGTATGGAGCGTATGGCAAATGTTTTCAGAGGAGATTTCAAAAACTTCATTTTTCGATGGGGCCCTCTGGTCCGCTTCCTTTCTCAGGGTCTGCCGTCGGCAGTCTGCCCGCCCACTTTGCGTGCACTCCATTTGTTCCAGGTGTGAGAGGAGGTTTGATGTGTGCCTGTTACTTAGCTGCCACCACTGGGGGGGAGGGGGGATGGAGGGTTGAAGGAGTTCTGGGGGGAGTGTGTTGTTATTATTATTATTATTAAAAGGTTCTTTTATAGCGCGTGGCCACTCGAGAGCATCCCAGCGCTTAAAACTGACCAGACAGGGATGAATTAAAGAAGGAGATCTGAATTATCTGGTTTTTGGAAACAGAAGAGTTTTTAACTTTTTCCGAAAGACAAGAAGGTTAGGCTCCTGACGAAGAGGTGGAGGAAGAGCATTCCACAACCCAGCCGCATTGTGGGAGAACAGACGACCTCCTGTGCGGGCTCTGCTGATCCTGGGAGCTATCAGCAGGTTTTGTTGGTTCGAGCGGAGATTCCTGGTGGGTTTGTATGGTCTGATCATGTCATCTAGAATGGGGGGGCCACTCCCATAGAGTGTTTTATGGACCGTGCAGAGTGTCTTAAAATGGATTCGCTCCTTTATGGGGAGCCAGTGCAAGGTGCAGAGTGCGGGCTTGGCTGATGTACGATGGTTGGTGCCCGTAAGTAGCCGTGCTGCGGAATTCTGGACAACCTGAAGTTGCCGGATAACCGACACGGGGGCTCCAAGATAGATAGCATTTCCATAGTCCAGCCTAGACAGAATAAGGGACTGGACTATGGTTTTCTTTGCTGCTTCGGGTAGCTGAGGGAGGATTTTCCGAATTGTTTTCAGCAGTCCGAAGCAGGTGGCCACTGTCCTCCTTGCCTGGGTCTTAAATGACAACTCTGCATCCAACCAAAACCCGAGACTCTTTATCTCGGTCTTTGGGGTAGGTCCTGGACCCATACAAGGGGGCCAATGCATCGTGTTATTGAATATGGCTCGTTTTCCTAATAGCATCAGCTCTGTTTTTCCTCCATTCAATTTCAGGTGGGACAAGTTGTGTTCATTCTATCTCTATGGGGGGTGGGTTTTTTTGTTTCACCTCGCTGCATTGTTTTTCTTTTGGCGGAGAGACGAGGAGGCGCGAATTAGACTGATCAATTGAACCCCCGACTTGAGTGGCTTATGCCTGGCGCCACTGTGAGCCGATGCCTTTGTATGGACTCCCCCCTTGGCTAGGATGGCCGCGTTGACCAATCTTCAGCAATGTTCAGTCTCCTCCGCCATGAAGAGTTTTTAACTTTTTCCGAAAGACAAGAAGGTTAGGCTCCTGACGAAGAGGTGGAGGAAGAGCATTCCACAACCCAGCCGCATTGTGGGAGAACAGACGACCTCCTGTGCGGGCTCTGCTGATCCTGGGAGCTATCAGCAGGTTTTGTTGGTTCGAGCGGAGATTCCTGGTGGGTTTGTATGGTCTGATCATGTCATCTAGAATGGGGGGGCCACTCCCATAGAGTGTTTTATGGACCGTGCAGAGTGTCTTAAAATGGATTCGCTCCTTTATGGGGAGCCAGTGCAAGGTGCAGAGTGCGGGCTTGGCTGATGTACGATGGTTGGTGCCCGTAAGTAGCCATGCTGCGGAATTCTGGACAACCTGAAGTTGCCGGATAACCGACACGGGGGCTCCAAGATAGATAGCATTTCCATAGTCCAGCCTAGACAGAATAAGGGACTGGACTATGGTTTTCTTTGCTGCTTCGGGTAGCTGAGGGAGGATTTTCCGAATTGTTTTCAGCAGTCCGAAGCAGGTGGCCACTGTCCTCCTTGCCTGGGTCTTAAATGACAACTCTGCATCCAACCAAAACCCGAGACTCTTTATCTCGGTCTTTGGGGTAGGTCCTGGACCCATACAAGGGGGCCAATGCATCGTGTTATTGAATATGGCTCGTTTTCCTAATAGCATCAGCTCTGTTTTTCCTCCATTCAATTTCAGGTGGGACAAGTTGTGTTCATTCTATCTCTATGGGGGGTGGGTTTTTTTGTTTTACCTCGCTGCATTGTTTTTCTTTTGGCGGAGAGACGAGGAGGCGCGAATTAGACTGATCAATTGAACCCCCGACTTGAGTGGCTTATGCCTGGCGCCACTGTGAGCCGATGCCTTTGTATGGACTCCCCCCTTGGCTAGGATGGCCGCGTTGACCAATCTTCAGCAATGTTCAGTCTCCTCCGCCATGTAGAGTGAGCTCCTGCGAGGGCTCTTGTCGCATTTATTGTGTTTCTGTCTTCTTACTTCTTTCTTCTTCTTTCTTGTACTTTCAATAAAAATATCTTTAACAAAAAGTGACTGAGTGCGAAGGTAACATTTTGACCGGCCCCAACCATCCCATTGTATCCAACTCATGCTCCATTGAGGCCGGCCTTAGAATTAGACTTGGTCCAGGTCAAACATGACCAGATGTCCCCGGTTGACGCTTTAAGGTTTTAAGCACTAGAAAGTACCTTTTTACATATAATCTTTCAAAATCCATATCTCCGGTTTCCTACATTGGATTTTTGTTATTTTAATCATATAAATATTTCCTATTTTTATAAATTACTGTTGCATTTTTATTGTGTGTTGCGTCATACTTATTTAATGTGTTGGTGCTTTTAAATGCTTTACACACCTGTCTCCTAAGTTAAGCCTGACTTATTTTGAGCCAAGCTCCCAAGGGTTGAGCAAAGATTAATTTACAGAGATTTGACTGGACTTTTTAAAGATTTTGGTGTATTACTATGTGTAGGTACCTACCTGCCCTCACTAATAAATCACCTTCCAACAGTGCATGATGAATTAATTGCATATGGTGGGAACAGGATGATGCTTTATCTGTCAGAAGGTCAGGATAAGGTTAGGTTTAAAATGAATACTTGCATGCCAAGATCTCCTAGCCCCTACAATAGGGTGTGACAGCGGACCATGTGGCAACTCCATTCCTATCAGCTGTGATTTTCAGGTGGATGTGTGGGCAAACTATGATCCACTGCCAGGACAGAAGCCAATGAAACAATAAGAGAAGCGTTTTTTCTGCCATGAAGTTGGAGATTTGCCAGAATCTGCTTCATTCTTCCAGTTTGCCCTGGAGTGATGTACTGGAGATTGATCAGAGGCTGACTATTTCAACCAGATTGATCATGTATAGGAGGTATTGAGGGGAAGATGTCTGAGTTTAGGAGTTGGTAATGGTTATTACTGGAAAGTTGGTTGTCCTCTAAAGGTGCCCAAGTCTCTGATGGGGAGCTAACTCTGTGGCTTGTAATAAGTAGTTCCTAAAATTGGGTGGGAAAGAGCTCCTTCAAGGTTGTCAAAACCTGTTGTACACCAGGGCAGATTGTTGTGCGCTTTGTGGACTGAGGATGGGGGTTGCTGGGTGACTTTGTCGGGGGCAGCGTTCCAGTATATCGGTTGTCAGGACAATACAGTCTGCAAGTGCATCACACAGTTATTGGAGTAGTGTCACCTTGGTAACTGTGGAAACCAGGTTGTGGACTTTGTAGAGGATGATTCAAAGTTCCTTTTAAGGCTTATACTTTGGATCTCTAGTGGGAATTGTGGTCTTTTGCCTTTTGGAACAGCAACTTGTAGTTCCGTGTATGACATTGGATGCAGAGTTTGTCACTGCTGTCATTCACCTGCTTCAATTGATGTTCCATAGTTATGTTTTCCTTCTCCTCCATCGTTACATTTGTATTAAGCCGCAGTGTCTTTGGTCTGTGGTTCGGGAATGAGGAGGCTGTGAGTGGCGTCTGTTGGAGTCTCTGGAAAGCCTTCTCTTCTGTTTTGCACTTGTGATGCCGAGGATGCAGTCAGGGGAGAGTTGAGTGTGAGATTGCTGATCTTGTTCCAAAGTCACCAGATGGTTTTGTTGCGCTTTGCTATTGTAAACGTGGTAATGGGGACAGTTTAATGTTACAGGAGATCTCTTGGTGGTCTCTTCAGACAACAGGAAGATTGGGAGGAAGATTTACAAGAAAGTGACGCATCTGTAGAGATGTGTCACTTTCCCTGCGCCATCATGCAAAACCCTTGCATCGCCATGGATGCGCAGTATTTGCATCATGGCGCAAGAATTGACAGATGCGTCAGAAATTCTGATGCATCTGTTGATGGAAAAGTCACGCATTGCTGCAGTCATCTCGCAAACACGATGCAACTCCAGCAATGCGTGTTGCAGCCTATTCCCAATATACTGCATCACTCCTTACGCCTGCTTCAAGCAGGCCTAAGGTTTTGACGCAGTGGCGTCCTAAAAGACACACAGTAACATCTTGTAGATTTCACTGCGTCACTTTTACGAGACTTTCCTGCTTGGGAACGCCTACCTGCATACATTATACCTGACGCAGGTACAATGTCACGCAGGGCTTTACAACGTGACGCATCTCCCTAGATGCGTCTAGTTGTAAATGTGCCATAACTTTTACTCCACCGCTGCGTTATAAAAGTAACGCAACGACTTTGCAAAAGTGACACAAGGGGCTTGTAAATCTGCCCCCTAGAATGTGCACCCTAAACTCAGGGTTCGTCGTGAAGTAAGTGCGTGAGGAACTTCGAGGCAAAACCCCGCTACCTCCAGGTCTTACTATGGGTCTTTAACTTAACATTAACACGAACCTGCTTTAGTAGGATGCACCTCCTATATCGACAACCAGCTTCAAAGCCATTTAACCAACAATTTGATCTCCAGTGATTCTTTGAAGACCGCCTTTATGACAGTCAAACTATGAAGACTGGCTGTTTCTTCTAACCTGGAAGGTAAACATAATAATTTCCTGAATCATTATTCATTATTTTTGATGACTCTTGAACCCCAAAGCCTCTTCCTTAGAAGGTTTTTATTCAACAAAGGGGGTTGGGAAACATGCATGGGCTGAAAGAGATACCAATATTAATTCACTGTGTTACTGATCTAATAATTGTTTGCATCTTAAGATTCCTATTTTGTAAATACTATGGTATATCCTGCTTTGAAACTGAACACACTGAACAAATACATTAAGGCTAGACAATGATATGCAGATGTATTTGCTAATTTGTTCAATCCTATCTTAGGGTGCCTCAAATATATTTTTCGTTTATGTATTTATTTACCAGTGCCATAGATGTAACTGGCACTTTCTGAAATGCAGGTATATTTTATTTTTGTGTTAATTTTGGTGAAATTTGATGCAGTTTTGAGAAATGTGTATTTTAGGACTTCTAAAAACAAATTATGGGGGCGTGTCTAAGATGGCGGCGTGATCGGACGCAGGTCTCCGGAGCTCCCTGCCCGATCCCGCCGTTCCGCCGTTTTTTGCTGCAGTCTCCCCCCTATCCATACTTGGGGGTGAGGAGAAGTGGATCGCTGTTGAGCCCCCGCCGCGGATTTGCAATTACCGGCGGCGGCGGGGGCGGAATCGCCGAGGCCTTCCTTTGGCGCCCAGCAGCGGCAGCCGCGCCAGCAAGTGAGGGTCCCCTTGGCGCCTCCGGGCGGACCGCGGCTCAATCCCGGAGCGGGGGTCTCTGCGCACCAACAAGTGACCTGCTGCCCACCGCACCTGCCGACACCCCCACGGGAGGTCCCGGACTCCGCCAGCCTATCCGGCGCTCCACCCGGGACCGGGACACTCTGGACCGGCGGCGCTGCTACGCGAGGCCCCGGCCTCGGGCCTAGGCGCGGACCATGGGCGCCCTCTTCAGCGCCCATTCAGCGCAATCAGTGGTGGACCGGACCCCTTCCCGCACTCCGGGGGGTGCTGCGGCCCCCCCCTGCCACCATAGCCTCTGGGGGGAGTGGCGGTCGCCGTCCGGGGGACTTGGTGGTTGCCGTGGAGACCGGATCGGCGGTGGAGTACTCGAGGCCCCGGCTTGGGCCTACCTCTCATCCAGCCCGGGCCCGCTTCTGGGGGACCAGCCCGACCTGCCGGAACAGACCTGCATGCAGAGTGCTCCAGCACCGACCCCCCACGTCTCCTGGTGATCTTCGGCGGCCCAGCCCTGACCCTGTGGCCTACGGCACCTCTGGGCCACTCTCCTGACGCCGGGCCGGCCTGCTAGACGGTGACTCCCAGACAAGTTAGACTCCACAGGTGAGGAGAGCGAGTGGGGGAGTGGGGAGAACTCGGGGGGCACGATCGAGCCCCCGGTGCCGGGATATCTGTGTGTGCTCCTACTGCCTATTCTGGACCTACCTCTGGGGGTGCCTCCCTAGCATCGGGGCACGGCGGTGCTCCTTGCGCCTGGGTTCCACGCTGAACTGAGAGCCTGCAGTCCTAGACGGGTGCCCTCTCTTTGCCCCCTAGTCGTAGGGGGATTGAGTCCTGACGCCAGACTTTGCCCTTACGCCAGCCGGGTGACTGCCAGGGAGCTCTCACGTCTGCCCCCCCATTCATCACTGCACGGTCCCCACCTGCACGGTTGTCCATCGGGCCCTCCCCCCTGGATCTCCTGTTAGCCCCCAGCAGCCCGGGGCGCCGCGGTTGACCCGGTCTGGCGAGAGGAGTCCCTGAGCACACCGGCCTGCCACAGGTGGGGGAGTTGTGGAGGGAGTGAGAGAGCTCAGGGGGGCGCGGTCGAGCCCCCGGCGATCGGCGATCGGACATCCCTGTGGGCCCCAATGGCTGGACACTAACTGTCACCTCTGGGGTGCCTTCCCGGGGGCTGAGGACACACTCCACTCACCGCGGCCTGTCGCTGACCAAGCGGCGGCCGATTCCTCGCCTCCCCATTGGGCGTGTAGTCATCTGGAGGCATTGGTCCCTGCCCGCGCACCGGCTTACATAGCCGCCCGGACACTGCCACACCCTCTGTTCTCTGTCCGCCTCCTCACTGGTCCCCCTTGGGGCACACGCTCCACTGCCCTGCTGCCAATCAAGACCCTACGCCCTCACGCACCATGGCGGGACAAAGAGGCAAGAAGGGTTCGCAAACCCTCCCTGAACTGTTGGCTAAATCGCAGCCCAGACCTGGCAAGGACCCACCGTCCCCTGGGACTGGGAAGGTATCGCCTGTGGCCCCGGATGACCAGGTGCCTATCACCAAGTCATTCCTGGAGACGCTCTTCAATTCGCTCCGGGAAGATTTCAAATCTCTGAAGCAGGAGGTGGCGGGAGAAGTCAGGGAACTCCGGCGCGATGTGGAGGACCTCGGTGAGCGAGTGGTCGCAGTCGAGGAAGCTGATCAGGCCAGGAGCGCCGAAATCGAACTACTCCAGCAAGAGGTCCTGCGGCTCACTGACCAGCACCTAGACCTCCAGGCCCATACGGAGGACCTGGAAAACCGCTCCCGCCGGAATAACATACGGGTCCAGGGGGTCCCTCAGAAGGACGAGGGGGCTGATGTCACCGCGTACCTACAAACCCTCTTCAGGAGCATTCTGGGTGAGGCAGACGACTTCCACATCCGTATCGACAGGGCACATCGAGTTGGACTACCCCGTAGAACCCCAGCCCCGCCGCCGGACATATTGGCTTTCCTTCCGGATTTTCCGCTAAAGGAACGGATCCTCCGGGAGGCCCGGAGAGCTCAGCCCATTCAGTTTCGGGGCCATTCCATTGCCCTCTACCAAGATCTTTCTGCCACTACTCTCCAGAAAAGGAAGGAATTCAAGCCAGTCACTGACTTCTTGCGGGAAAAGGAAATTTCATATTCCTGGGGGCATCCCTTCCGGATCATATTCAAGTGGAACGGACGACTACAACAGCTTCGGTCTCTTAAAGACACATGTGATCTCCTGGGTCTGGACCAAGTTGACACTGAGCCGGTCTTCAGAAGCTCGCAGGGCTCTTCTAGGTGGGGTTGGCAGACTGTACACCGCAAACGGTCCCCTTTTCAGCGCCTCAAACCAGATGCCTCTGTCATTTCCCGGGAACGTGAGACTGCGGTGGCAGAAGTGGTCAAAGAGACTTCTTCACCAGAGTGATAATGGCTTTTGCTAGGGAGACTGTGTACCGCAACTGCTCAGCTTTACCGGCGGGTGGGTCGGGTGGGGGGTCCGGAGGAGCCGCCATCGGAAATGACCCCTTCATTGTTCTTTACCACGATCCTGTGTGACTTGACAGGATTGGGACTACAGGTTTCGGGGTTGTTGGGACTGGGTTGGGGGGAGCGGGGTTGGGGGTTTTGTTATTATGCTGTTTTGGGGGGGGATGTTGGGTTAGGGAGGGTTCCAGGGTGGGGACCAGTGTGCCGCGCTAATTCTGTCCTCGCGCAAAGAGACCCTTCACCGGGGTGCAAATGCCGACTTGGGGTACTCACCCACGCACGAGGTTCACACCCAGACACGACTAGAGACCGAACCATACACTATTCGCCGAGGACCACCATGTGCTCCCTTGGCGCGCCCATAGCCCGCTCTGCGCTGCACCACACACCCCCTGCGCGATGACAGACGATGCCCTTAGGATTATAACGCTTAATGTGAAGGGGCTTAATAACCCGATCAAGAGGAGAGCTGTTCTCTCCTACTTAGAAAACTCAAAAGCTGACATCTGCTTGCTACAGGAGACGCATCTCCTCCAGAAAGACTGGCACAGAATGCGCTCGCGAGCCTTCCCACAGCAAATCTTTTCCTCCCTTCCGACAAAGAACGCCGGTGTGGGGGAAATCAAAGGCCGTCTCCTGGCGCACACTCTCACTATAGGTGACACGACACTCACAATTGGCTCCCTGTATGCCCCAAACACAGGTCAGGACGTTTTCTTAAAAGGCGCCATTTCCGAAGCCCTCCAAACCCCACATACACCCCTACTCCTGGGCGGGGACATCAACGTCGTCATGGACACACATGCCGATCGGTCTGGGCACCGCTACGGTGACACTGGGGCCTTGTCACCTGCCGGACATGAATGGCTGTCGGAAAGGGGCCTGGTGGACCTCTGGAGGGTGCGACACCCGACTACCTCACAATTCACATTTTACTCGCACGTGCACCATACCTACGCCAGGCTTGACCATTTCCTGGGTTCCTCGGACCTCCTTAAAGTCCTTGAGGACGTTGCCATTATACCTGCAGCCCTCTCGGACCACGACGCGGTGGAACTCTCCCTCGCTCTCCACGCACCTCGCCGCCCCCGGGGCCCGCAGCGCCTCCGTGAAACCTTGCTACAGCGCCCTGCTGTCACTAAACGTATTGGGGATTGCATTGATTCTTACCTATCTACCAACGATACACCGAGCATCTCAGCGACGGCTCTTTGGGGGGCTCTGAAATCGGTCGTGCGAGGCGAACTCATAGCTATTGCTGCTGCGGAAGCTAAAGACCGCAAAAGCAAAAGAGAGGACCTTACGGCGCAGGTGGCGGAGCTGGAACGAGTGCACAGCCGCACGTGCGCCCCTCGCGTGTGGCAACAGCTAAAAGCGGCTCGGGCCCAACTCGCCAGTCTGGATACAGATAGGGCGGAATTTGCAGCTCTCCGCCTACAACATACTTACTATGTCGGAGGGAACAAAACGGGTCGCCTACTGGCTAGCGCTCTAAAAGCCAAGACCCAACGGGCCAAAATCACTACTTTGGTGGGCGCCACTGGTGAGGTGCTCACGGATGACGCCCAGGTGGCCGAGGCGTTTCGTTCCTACTACGCTACCCTATACGGGGAGGAGGAAGCCTCATCCAGGGATATTTAGGCATACCTAAGCACTGCGGCTATCACCGCACTCCCTGAGTCCACTGTGGAAGCTCTCGACGCCCCCATAAGCCAAGAAGAAGTCCTGGCTGCCATATCTCGATTGCGCCCACTCAAATCCCCGGGGCCGGACGGCTTCTCAGCGGGCTTCTATAAGCTCTTCGGTCAGCGTCTGGCCCCGGTGCTTGCTCGCCTCTTCAACTCCTTTGAGGGGCGGCAGCCAACCTCCGGACATGCTGGCCGCTGAAGTGGTGGTACTTCCTAAACCGGGGAAAAAGCCCACGCACTGCTCCGCATTCCGCCCCATCTCATTGCTAAACTTGGACCTAAAACTCTTTACAGGTATCCTGGCAGCCCGCCTTGGCCCGTGCCTACCCGGCCTTTTAGAACCAGATCAATCTGGCTTCGTTCCTGGTCGCCAATGTAGCGATAACACCAAATGGGTGCTCCACCTTATTGATAAGACACATTTTCGGGATTCGGACTCTGCGCTTCTCGCCATTGACGCGGAGAAAGCGTTCGATCGCGTGAATTGAAATTACTTACAACACGTACTCCGCCGGTTCGGTCTTAGTGACCGTTTCTGCTCGCGCATAGCGGCCTGCTACCACCACCCGCAGGCCACGGTTCGCCTGGGGAGCCTGCACTCGCTCCCGTTCGAGATCCAGCGAGGCAAGGGTGCCCCCTTTCCCCCCTCCTATTTGCGATGTATATTGAGCCGCCTGCACAGAAAGTCCGGGATAACCCAAGAATAGAGGGCATCGACTTCGGACACAGACCTCACCCTATCAGTTTGTATGCGGATGACGTCATAGCCACTCTAAACAGCCCTGATACTTCTATACCTGCCTTCATGGAGGAACTTGACTCATTTGGGGCTGTCTCAGGCTTCCGCATTAATATCGCGAAATCCCTCATTTTACCTCTAGGCAAACATGCGTGCCCGCAGGCCCCGACACTGGGACACTACAGCGGCCTACAGTTGGCCGACCGGATACCGTACCTAGGTATTACCCTGACTACCTCTACAGACCTCACGGTCTCCACTAATTACGCCGCTCTCACCACCCAGATACGATCAGACCTGACGAGATGGTCCAAACAACCTCTTTCTCTGCTAGGGAGGGTGGCGGCAGTAAAAATGTCAGTCCTGCCGCGGATTTTATATTCGTTTCAAACAATCCCGATTATGCCCCCAAAAGGTACATTGAAAACCCTGCAAGACTTACTGTCTGGCTTTATTTGGGAGGGGAAGAGAGCCCGACTTCACAAATTGCTAGCGTACAGGAGCATGGACGAGGGCGGCCTTGGAGTCCCGGACTTAGTGCGGTACTTCCGGGCATCCCAACTCAGGTACCTAGTGGAGTGGTACAGATCCAGGATAGAGCTATGGCGCAATCGCTGCTGTGGCGGGTTCCATTCCTGGCTAAACGCCACAGGCCTAGATACATGTTGCGGTCCCCCATCACTCGCACGACCCTACAGGTGTGGAATCAGGTAGCACTTAAACATGGGCTGACTACTTTCCCTTCCCCTTTCACTCCCCTACTGGACAACCCTGACTTCCCCCCAGGTGAGGGCCCGGGCGCATTCTCTCAGTGGCGGAGCTCGGCATGCCGAGCTGCGGGTGACCTTTTTGACCTGAATGGATTTCTTCCCTTCGAGGACATTAAACAAGGCTACGGGATAGAACATCCCCATCTCTTCCAATACCTTCAACTCCGGCACTGGCTCACTGACCCAAACGTTGTCACCCTAGTAGGCCGCCCCATGACGGACTTCGAGAGGTGGCTGCTTACTAAAACCACAGACAAGCGCCTCATCTCCAAACTCTATAAACTGCTTGCACCTTCACCCCCTCTGGCCAAATCACCCAGTCAAAGACGTTGGGAGGCTGAACTGGGGAGGGCTTTGTCATCCAAAGAATGGGGGTACATTTACTATAGAGCCTCACAAACCACACGAAATACCAAAGCAAGGGAAACGGCAGTCAAACTCGCCATATATTGGCACCTTACTCCAGTCCGACTACACCAGGGGAACCCGAAGCGCAGCGACCTTTGCTGTAGGGGGTGCGGGGAACGGGGTACCCTAACTCATATCCTCTGGGACTGCCGGCGCTGGAAGACTTTTGGAAACAAGTCCTGGACGAGATAGACTCCACTTTCGAAACTGAAGTCCCGAGATTCCCTGCATACACCGTGTTGGGCCTGCCCAATGCCTTGATGTTCCCCCTCAAGTCACTGCGAGGTCGGCAGATGGGCATTGCTATGCAGGCAGCCACACAACATATCCTGTCGCTGTGGGGCACCACGACCAAACCTACACATACGGGATGGCTCCACAAACTGTCGTTCACCCTTGGGATGGAGCGTATCCACGCCACTCTCACCAACTCTGCAGACGCCTTTCGCAAAACGTGGCTTCCATTGCTGACCCTCCTGTCCAAGGAGTTCAATGAAATTACCTGCCCCAAATACCTTAGGATTTTGCGTCTCACTGACGCCACCGATGACTCCCGGTGACTTTACTCTTGGTCTCGTCGCACTTCTGCGACATAATGTAGATGACACTGACTTTCATGGGCACACTGGTCGGGGTGGAGGGTGGGGGGATTTCGTGGGGAGGGGGAGGGGGTTTTTGGTTTGTGTTGTTTTTCTCCTGTCACTCTTTTGCCCTTCCACGCATGATGTCGAACCACTTACTGGGCATATCTTCATTGCTTATTCTGATGCACAAGGGAAGACATGCTTGTCTGTCCCGCCCGCAATGTATGCTCTAAGCTTACTTTTCTCGCAGAGATGTCTTACTATTTGCCTGTTGAAATTTTCAATAAAAACACTTTTGACACTAAAAACAAATTATAATAGCGCTGAAAAATGAACTTTACAAAAACACAAAATTTTACCTATGGAATCCATGCTGTTTGACAGTGGAAAAATTGGAAAGGAGGCACAGGCAGGTAAAGCATGATCAGGAGAAGTGTGATAAATATTGCATATGCCTGCTTCATTTCTCCTATGTTTTAGTTTTCAACCCTGTAGCTGTGCCCAGGACAATATGGGGCTGATGAAAGCAACAAAGGGCAAGAGAGGCACATAAAAAGACTGACATAGAAAGAGAGTAAAATAGAAAGGGTGACAGAAAGAGAGACATATAAAGAGAAAGACAGAGGCCCAGAGAAAGAGAGGAAGAGAAACCCCATAGTGATTTATAGTAAAGAAAATGGTACTACAGTTGTCTATAGGGACTTTATTTGATAGTTGTGTTTATTGTATACCTCTTTGCACCCGTATATAGCTGCCTGAAATCACTGAGGGAGGGGGGCATGGAAAGAGAATCATGGAAGAATGAAGACATGACACAATGTAGGAGAGTAGGGTCTGCAATCCCATGATCACCCAGATTTTTTGCTTTTGTTTCACTGGTTTACGACTTTCTCTGGCTTTGGGCCTGCCAATCAGACCCACAGCCTGGCTGTTCTCTTTCTAAATTACGACATGTACCCTAGGTGCATTTACCAATTGGTACTGGGCCACCTTATCAGACCCCGTAACGCAGGGCATAGGTGTACCCAGGGCCGCCAGGGGCTGCAGCATGTATTATGCCACCCCTGGCTGGCCTCCTAAATTTGACACAACTGGCTGCATGACAGCTGGGGCAAAGTCGTGTACTCACCCTTTGCTTTAGGTATAGTAGCCCTATATCTAACCGTACAATGGACGCACGAGTTCCTATCAGTCACTCCTATGGCAGGCCTTGACAATCCTGAAGGCAGAGTGCGTGGGCTCGTGTGAACTAGGCTCTGGCCCGAGCCGAGCCCGGTTGCAGCTTGCGGAACAAAGACCCAATGGCTGTTCCATGATAACGCGTACCACATCGGTAACTTCGGTGTCGCGTTATCAAGACATGTCGAGTAAGGTGTCATACGAATCGGGATGCGGCCCCCTCACCAATTCTGGCGATGAGGTTAGCATTCCGCCCTTCTAGAGGGACACGACATGTACGTAACTGTGAACCCCGGTTAAAGTTAACTAAAGCCTCAGCTCCACAAAATGGATGCTGCCACCACAGACACGAGTCTGACCTCCTGCTGCTGGGAGTCCTTCCAGTGAGGAGCGCTTGGACAAAGGGTTTCCTGTCGAGGGCGGTGTTCGCACCGTCCCAGACAGGGTTTGTGTATTCTGGGTAGGTAGGGCTTTTGCGAGAAGGTGACTGCGGAGTGGCACCCCGGTGCTCACTACGCATCTGCCGGTCAGAACCAGTTCCAGGGGCGCCAGCCCTGGCCTGGGGAAAGTCCGGCAGGGGAGAGGGGTGTAACTACCCCCCTTCCTGGTCCCACCCTTAGGGCAGGACCTAGTCATGTACCCACCCCTTTCTTTAGAATAAAGGCCGGAGCGGGGACCCTTCCAAATTAGATCATCTTTGAATCAAGAACTACTTTCTACGAAAGGACATTCGAGACTCTTCTCAAGATTTCTCCCTTGTGACTAAGGAGTAGTCACCCTGCATCAGCGGGCACCATCTAAGAACTCTGCGGTTTGCTGTAAGTCCTTCCTCAAGGAATCCGACGGCCCAGCTCGACGAGAACCGGCTTCCCTGGCACCTCTGACCTCTACCCACGTCATCAGCTCAGCTGTGATCTGTGGGTGCGACGAGACCTCGAGGGACCGGCCATCATCAGAACCTGCACCCTCTTAACCAGCACGACCATCGAAGTAATTCCCTGGTGAGTGCTCTGGGGTCCGAGAAGCCCCGACCCTGAGCCGCTCCAGCACCGAAGTACAGTCTCCCAGCATCTCCACGATCTGCGTGGGGCCCTTCTGCTCGCTGCTCAACACGTTGTCCGGTCACTAGCCGCTGGCTTGTGCCCTCCTGTGACGACATCCGATAACCAACGCTGCTGGTCTGGTTGCTCCAGACCGGCCCTTGCTCCCTTTTCCGAGAGGAGCACCCCGGACCCTCCTGGTCCATTCAAGACGCCATCTTAGGCCTACCACGTGGCCCTGAGATCTGCCAAGGCTTGTTGCCCCAATCCTGGTCCCAGCGACGCCGACAGCATCATCCTTCGTGGGACAGCTCGCACCTCCATCCTGGTCGCCGACAACGCCTCCTGGTCCGTGAGACTGCAGAGCCTAGCGTCGCCCACTCACCTGGTCGAGGTGACGGCCAACCGGTGCCCTCCTGGTACCCTCTGACTACTGGCTAGTAGTACGAACTTGGTCCCCTCTGCTTTCAGGTATCAACGATCTCTGATCCAGGCTTGGATCTCTACGAACTATTCATCACTGGTCGCCGGCCAGCAACTCCTTTTCTTCCGGCTCCTGGCTCGTCAGCGAAGACCCCCGACGCCTGTAAGACTTGTGCAGCCGCAGCCCTCGTGGCTAGGTAACTCGGCATTTCGGTGCCCGCATAGCCTCTTTACTCTAGGGTCCTGAGTCCCTCGCTTCCGACTTGCCTTATCGGGTCCGCCCGAGACCTCTAAACTTTCTGTGTCCTCGGACACTTGTTTTAATTGTGCACTTGAAGTATTTTCCTAAGAGATTTGGTTTGTGCTTAGTACCCTGTCCTCATAAAGAGTACAGGGCTGTTGTGAATCTTAATAAATATTCTGTTTATTTTCATAACACTTGTGTGGTGTCCTTTCACTGGGTGTTCAAGGGGTACATGTGTGGTAAACAGCTGGCTTAACACGCCCTCTCGAGTCTTTAGCCTTAGACTGCTCGTATCCACGCTACTAGGATAGCTGGTCTATAGGTTGACTTACAACCAATCATCATAAGGGTCGTTTGGAACGATACATAGCGGTCGCTGGAATAGCGAACGCTGCATATCGGGCCAACTTCTCACATTGGTGAGCAGCGGTTGGGATTTGAGCTTGCTGTTGTTTTACCACACGTATCCTAAGAATATCTTGTTGAAAGATCGCATAAGTACTGTTAGTACATATAACTAAGCTTAGAATACTCTGAGTTTTACTGAACCAGCTGCTGCAGCTCCTCAAGGCCTAGCACACCTTGGCTGCAACTCTTAGCAAGGGACCAGTAGGTAAACACATAGTGTAGGTAGGTGCATCACTTACACCACACTAGAAACAGTATGTCGGACAAAGGAGGAAACTCCGAGTCTCCCCTTGTGTCAGTTGACCCTCCACAGGTCATCCCTTCAAGATATACTGTGCTGAGCTTCAAGGAGTTAAGACAAGTGTGTCACTCCAGGAAGATCAAGCAGGGGTCTAACCCCACAACGTCCTTTCTGATTGGTCTCTTGGAGACTTATGATGCCAGAAAAGCTGAGACCCTTCCCAGCTCTTCTAATCCAGAAGGAGACATGCCTCCCCTTGAGGGAACCAGAGGCGATCCTGACCTCATCCACCTCTCAACTGAGACTGAAGATGTAGAGGATGATGAGAATGAGGATCCCTCTGGGGATGAGGCAGATAAGGGACAGGTAGAAGTCGGTAGACTAAGCAGGTCCAACTTAAGCAAACATGACAGTGGTACTGGGGGACTCCTGGGGCCGCTATCAGGTCAGCTTAACATTGGGAATGGACGAGCCAGATCTCTGTCAAGAGACTCTGGCAGATCCCTTCAAACCAATGGCTCTCACAACTCTTCTCAAAGAGGGATGACGTCCCCTCAGAGGAGAGTGTACGAAGCTAAAGAAAGGGCAGCTAATCTGAGGATTGAAAGGGAAGAACTTGCCCTGGCCAAAGAAAGGCTTGCCTTTGCTAGAGAGCAACAGTTAAGTGGGGTAGTCCCCACTGGTGGCAGCATTGTACCTAGTAATAGGGAAAGGAGTTTTGATACAAAACACCTTGGTAAGATAGTGCCCCCCTGTAAACAAGGGGACGACATCCACAAATGGATTACTGCTTTGGAGAGGGCCTGCACTGTGCAAGGTGTTCCCCAGAGTCAGTGGGCAGCTATCTTGTGGCTCTCCTTTGAAGGTAAAGGAAGAGACAAGCTCCTCACCACAAGGGTAGAGGATGCTAATAATTACCACGTCTTGAAGAATACACTCGTTGAAGGGTTTGGCCTAACCACTGAGCAGTACAGGGTGCTGTTCAGGGATACCCAGAAAACGCAGTCTCAAGATTGGTCTGACTTTGTCGATTGTGCCACTAAGGCTTTTGAGGGCTGGTTGCTGGGCAGTAAGGTTACTGATTACAAAGGATTGTATAATTTGATGATGAGAGAACAAATTTTAAACAATTGTCAGAACCAGTTGTTGCATCAGCATCTTGTCGACTCGGATCTGACCTCTCCCCAAGAATTGGGAAAGAAGGCAGACAGATGGGTTCGTACAAGAGTTAAACAGAACCAGGGCCAGAATCAAGGTGGTCAGAAGAAAGCAGACCAGAAGGGTAAAGATTCTAAGGGGGAACAAAATGACCAGAAGTCTTCGACAGGTCCCCAACAACCCAAAGAGGGTGGGGGTCAGGCTCCCCAAAAGAAGAAAGAAGGCCAATCCAAAAGATGGTGCCAGTACTGCAAAAGTAAATCTCACTGGTTTAGTGAGTGCACCAAGAAAGGAGGAGGGCAGACTCCTGCCACTGCAGCCCCTAAGGCACCTGTGCCCCCTAGTACAGCCAGCAGTGGTAGTGCACCTCCCAAGGGTTTAGTAGGGTTAACCCTGGGTTCTGAGGGGCGTGACAACTTAGTTGGTACACTCACTCAGGCTGTCCTTGTCAGTACAGGGGATGTGGATATGTCCCCTGACGTAAGTCCCAATACTTTGGGCAAATACAGACAGACGCCTTTCATAAATGGAAAAATGGCTCAGGCCTATAGGGACACTTGTGCCAGTGTCACCATGGTGACGCCTAACTTTGTGGACCCTGGACAGATCATGCCAGGTACAGAATTCCTGGTGACCAATGCAAGCAATGTCACTACCAATCACAGTATGGCAATTGTAGCTTTCTCCTGGGGAGGGGTACCTGGCCAAAAGAAGGTTGTAGTTAGTTCAGACCTCCCAGTGGATTGTTTGTTGGGCAATGATTTGGAGTCATCACAATGGTCAGAAGTGGAGCACCGGACTCACATGGAAATGTTAGGCTTGCCAGCACATGTGTTCGCTGTGACCAGGTCACAGGTCAGGAAATGCCCCACTGAACAGGTGCTGGATCCTGGAACAACGGACCAGACACCTCCCAAGAAAAAGAGCAGTAGGGTTAAGGCTGCGCCTTCCCCCTTGCCCCAGGTCGTGGATCAAGTCTCAGAGGAGGCTGACCTACAGGAATTGAGGGAAACTGAGCCGAGGGAGTTCGAACTTGATCAAGTTGAATTCTTGGGTTCAGGGGGACCCTCAAGGGAAGACCTGGGGAAGGACCAGTTAGACTGCCCTTCTCTTGAACCCCTCAGACAGCAGGCTGCTGCTGAGGCTGCTGGGAACGCCACAGGTACCCACAAGGTATACTGGGAAGATGGACTCCTGTACACTGAGTCAAGAGACCCCAAGCCTGGCATGACCAGGAGGCTGGTTGTACCCTTGTCTCAGCGTGGTTTCCTACTTACCTTGGCCCACGAGATTCCCTTAGCAGGTCACTTAGGCCAGACGAAAACGTGGGACAGGCTTGTCTCACACTTCCACTGGCCCCATATGAACGAAGATACGAAGGAGTTTTGCCGCTCCTGTGTCACTTGCCAAGCCAGTGGTAAGTCAGGTGGCACGACAAAGGCCCCCCTTATACCAATGCCTGTGGGGGGGTGCCCTTTGAACGGGTGGGGATTGACATCGTCGGTCCCATGGAACCACCAACAGCATCAGGGCACAAGTTTATACTGGTGGTAGTGGATCATGCCACCAGGTATCCTGAAGCTATTCCCCTTAGGACCACTACAGCACCTGTTGTGGCAAGAGCCCTAGTTGGAGTATTCTCCAGAGTGGGCTTCCCTAAGGAGGTCGTCTCCGACAGAGGTGCAAACTTTATGTCGAGCTACTTAACTGCTATGTGGAAGGAATGTGGTGTCAACTACAAGTTCACTACACCCTATCATCCACAATGCAATGGGCTTGTTGAGAGATTCAACAGGACCCTTAAAGGGATGATTCATGGACTACCTGAAAAGCTTCGGCGTAGATGGGACGTCCTGATCCCCTGCCTTTTATTCGCTTACAGAGAAGTCCCACAGAAGGGGGTTGGCTACAGCCCTTTTGAACTTTTGTACGGGCATCCTGTAAGAGGACCCCTGTGTTTGGTGAAGGAAGGATGGGAGAGACCTCTCAAAAAGCCTGCAACCAACATAGTGGACTATGTGCTTGGCCTCCGCTCGCGGATGGCTGAATACATGGAGAAGGCATCCGAAAACCTTAAGGCCAGCCAAGAACTCCAAAAAGCTTGGCATGACCAAAAGGCTGTCTTGACTGTTTACCAGCCTGGACAGAAGGTGTGGGTGCTGGAGCCAGTGGCCCCAGCAGCACTCAAAGACAAATGGTCTGGGCCCCACACAATTCTTGAGCAAAAGGGAGAGGTCACCTACCTGGTGGACCTTGGAACTCCCAGGAGCCCCCACAGGGTGCTCCATGTCAACAGGCTCAAAGCATATGTCGACAGGAAGGACATGAGTTTGCTCATGGCCATAGATGAGGGACAGGAGGAAGAGAGTGACCCTCTCCCAGACCTGCTCACTCAGAATCCTGATGATGGGTCAGTAGATGGTGTTGTCTTTTGTGGCAGCCTCTCTGAGCATCAACAGAAAGACTGTAAACAGGTTCTTCAGTCTTTCAGACATATGTTTTCTCTGACACCCAGTCAGACCGATTGGTGTACCCATGAGGTTGACACTGGTGACAGTCTGCCAGTTAAGAGTAAAATCTACCGGCAGCCTGATCATGTTAGAGACTGCATAAAAACTGAAGTCCAGAAAATGTTGGAGTTGGGAGTCATCGAACCCTCGGATAGCCCTTGGGCTAGTCCAGTAGTTCTAGTGCCAAAGCCTCACACCCAGGGTGGTAAGAGAGAGATGAAGTTCTGCGTAGACTACAGGGGTCTCAATGCAGTCACTAAGACTGATGCCCATCCAATACCAAGGGCAGATGAGCTGATAGATAGATTGGCTTCTGCCAACTACTTAAGCACATTTGACTTAACAGCTGGGTATTGGCAAATCAGGTTAGCTGAGGATGCCAAGCCCAAGACAGCATTTTCAACCCCTGGTGGGCATTATCAATTTGTGGTAATGCCCTTTGGTCTGAAAAATGCACCTGCCACCTTCCAAAGGTTGGTGAATCAAGTCCTTACTGGGCTGGATGACTTCTGTGCAGCGTATCTCGATGATATTGCTGTCTTTAGCTCCACCTGGGAGGATCACCTGGTCCACCTGCGGAAAGCGTTAGAGGCTCTGCAAGCAGCAGGCCTCACTATCAAGGCCACCAAGTGCCAGATAGGGCAGACACAGGTTGTATACCTGGGCCACCTTGTAGGTGGAGGCCAGGTTCAGCCACTGGAGAGCAAAATACAGTCAATCAGGGACTGGGCTCCTCCAACCACCCACACTCAGGTTCGAGCTTTCTTGGGCCTGACTGGTTACTACCGAAAGTTTGTCAGGAACTATGGTTCCATTGTGACACCATTAAATGAACTGACAAGTAAGAAAATGCCAAAAAAGGTTCAGTGGACAGCAGGCTGTCAAAAAGCATTCGATGACCTAAAGCAGGCCATGTGCACAGCGCCTATCCTTAAGAGTCCGGACTACTCCGAACCATTCATTGTCCAAACAGATGCTTCTGAGTTGGGTGTGGGAGCTGTTCTTTCTCAGCTGAATTTTGATGGTCAAGACCAGCCCATTGCTTTTATAAGCAGAAGGCTGACCCATAGAGAGAAGAATTGGTCAGCCATTGAGAGGGAGGCCTTTGCTGTGGTTTGGGCCCTGAAGAAGCTGAGGCCATACTTGTTTGGCACTCACTTCAAGATTCAGACCGACCATAAGCCCCTCTTGTGGCTAAATCAGATGAAGGGTGAAAACCCCAAACTGCTTAGGTGGTCCATTTCCCTACAGGGGATGGACTTTACAGTGGAACATAGACCTGGCACTGATCATGGCAATGCCGATGGGCTCTCCAGATATTTCCACTTAGAACAAGAAGACTCACCTGGTCAAGGTTAGCTTATTGTCCCAACGTTTGGGGGGGGGTCATGTAGGAGAGTAGGGTCTGCAATCCCATGATCACCCAGATTTTTTGCTTTTGTTTCACTGGTTTACGACTTTCTCTGGCTGTGGGCCTGCCAATCAGACCCACAGCCTGGCTGTTCTCTTTCTAAATTACGACATGTACCCTAGGTGCATTTACCAATTGGTACTGGGCCACCTTATCAGACCCCGTAACGCAGGGCATAGGTGTACCCAGGGCCGCCAGGGGCTGCAGCATGTATTATGCCACCCCTGGCTGGCCTCCTAAATTTGACACAACTGGCTGCATGACAGCTGGGGCAAAGTCGTGTACTCACCCTTTGCTTTAGGTATAGTAGCCCTATATCTAACCGTACAATGGACGCACGAGTTCCTATCAGTCACTCCTATGGCAGGCCTTGACAATCCTGAAGGCAGAGTGTGTGGGCTCGTGTGAACTAGGCTCTGGCCCGAGCCGAGCCCGGTTGCAGCTTGCGGAACAAAGACCCAATGGCTGTTCCATGATAACGCGTACCACATCGGTAACTTCGGTGTCGCGTTATCAAGACATGTCGAGTAAGGTGTCATACGAATCGGGATGCGGCCCCCTCACCAATTCTGGCGACGAGGTTAGCATTCCGCCCTTCTAGAGGGACACGACATGTACGTAACTGTGAACCCCGGTTAAAGTTAACTAAAGCCTCAGCTCCACAAAATGGATGCTGCCACCACAGACACGAGTCTGACCTCCTGCTGCTGGGAGTCCTTCCAGCGAGGAGCGCTTGGACAAAGGGTTTCCTGTCGAGGGCGGTGTTCGCACCGTCCCAGACAGGGTTTGTGTATTCTGGGTAGGTAGGGCTTTTGCGAGAAGGTGACTGCGGAGTGGCACCCCGGTGCTCACTACGCATCTGCCGGTCAGAACCAGTTCCAGGGGCGCCAGCCCTGGCCTGGGGAAAGTCGGGCAGGGGAGAGGGGTGTAACTACCCCCCTTCCTGGTCCCACCCTTAGGGCAGGACCTAGTCATGTACCCACCCCTTTCTTTAGAATAAAGGCCGGAGCGGGGACCCTTCCAAATTAGATCATCTTTGAATCAAGAACTACTTTCTACGAAAGGACATTCGAGACTCTTCTCAAGATTTCTCCCTTGTGACTAAGGAGTAGTCACCCTGCATCAGCGGGCACCATCTAAGAACTCTGCGGTTTGCTGTAAGTCCTTCCTCAAGGAATCCGACGGCCCAGCTCGACGAGAACCGGCTTCCCTGGCACCTCTGACCTCTACCCACGTCATCAGCTCAGCTGTGATCTGTGGGTGCGACGAGACCTCGAGGGACCGGCCATCATCAGAACCTGCACGCTCTTAACCAGCACGACCATCGAAGTAATTCCCTGGTGAGTGCTCTGGGGTCCGAGAAGCCCCGACCCTGAGCCGCTCCAGCACCGAAGTACAGTCTCCCAGCATCTCCACGATCTGCGTGGGGCCCTTCTGCTCGCTGCTCAACACGTTGTCCGGTCACTAGCCGCTGGCTTGTGCCCTCCTGTGACGACATCCGATAACCAACGCTGCTGGTCTGGTTGCTCCAGACCGGCCCTTGCTCCCTTTTCCGAGAGGAGCACCCCGGACCCTCCTGGTCCATTCAAGACGCCATCTTAGGCCTACCACGTGGCCCTGAGATCTGCCAAGGCTTGTTGCCCCAATCCTGGGCCCAGCGACGCCGACAGCATCATCCTTCGTGGGACAGCTCGCACCTCCATCCTGGTCGCCGACAACGCCTCCTGGTCCGTGAGACTGCAGAGCCTAGCGTCGCCCACTCACCTGGTCGAGGTGACGGCCAACCGGTGCCCTCCTGGTACCCTCTGACTACTGGCTAGTAGTACGAACTTGGTCCCCTCTGCTTTCAGGTATCAACGATCTCTGATCCAGGCTTGGATCTCTACGAACTATTCATCACTGGTCGCCGGCCAGCAACTCCTTTTCTTCCGGCTCCTGGCTCGTCAGCGAAGACCCCCGACGCCTGTAAGACTTGTGCAGCCGCAGCCCTCGTGGCTAGGTAACTCGGCATTTCGGTGCCTGCATAGCCTCTTTACTCTAGGGTCCTGAGTCCCTCGCTTCCGACTTGCCTTATCGGGTCCGCCCGAGACCTCTAAACTTTCCGTGTCCTCGGACACTTGTTTTAATTGTGCACTTGAAGTATTTTCCTAAGAGATTTGGTTTGTGCTTAGTACCCTGTCCTCATAAAGAGTACAGGGCTGTTGTGAATCTTAATAAATATTCTGTTTATTTTCATAACACTTGTGTGGTGTCCTTTCACTGGGTGTTCAAGGGGTACATGTGTGGTAAACAGCTGGCTTAACACGCCCTCTCGAGTATTTAGCCTTAGACTGCTCGTATCCACGCTACTAGGATAGCTGGTCTATAGGTTGACTTACGACCAATCATCATAAGGGTCGTTTGGAACGATACATAGCGGTCGCTAGAATAGCGAACGCTGCATATCGGGCCAACTTCTCACACACAAGACTTAGGAAATGATGGAGGAGCCTTGTGGCTAGAGCGGGACTTCTTTACGTTGTCATCTCAGCAGGCCGTTTACGGTGCTTTACGTGTACCCGCTACAAGGCATCTGGCTGAAAGGTAGAGCGCAAAGGAAAAATCAGAATTGATGAGTGAAGGAGGGATCAGAAGAGAATCAGAGGGGCATTTTGAGAGTGAAGGTTGACAGGGAAAGGAATGGGCAAAGCATAAAGTAAGTATATGGGTGGACTGATCATGGGATACAAGGGAAGGCCAGGGTGAGCCCCTGGGAAGCAGGACCTGTCCATTGCTTCACAGGGCCTCAAGGTGGACCGTCCATGAGACTCCCTGTAAGAGTCGCATGTAGCTGAGAAGACGAGGATGAAAGTGGGAGGGAGAGATGGGTTTACTTGAGGACAGAGGCCATCGTGGTTAGGGATGTATTCAATTGTGGTTTATGAGGCAGAAAGATACGTTAACAGGAGAGGCAGGGCTTTTTTATTTTAAAGGTCTTATATAGCGCTGGCTAGACCCGGAGGTATCAGAGCGCTTTCCATGATTATCTGACCATAGTTGCAGGTTACATCGTTACAAAGGTTACACAGTTATTAGAGCATGGCAAACGTAGTTACATGTAAGGTCGCGACAAACAAAAGGACATATCCCCAAGGGGAAAAGCAGGCAATGGGAGAGATTAAGGGGAGGGGGCTTAGAATAGATAACACTAAGCACTGGGGTTTTTCTCTTTGGAGTAATTGCCTCCTGCCCAAAAGAGCTCAAACTATACCTATGAAAATCAAATGAGGTTGGGCTCAGTTTTTCAGGACCAATCCATTGTGCCTAATTTCCTGCCTGACACGATCGAGACTAGTTGGTCTGCCACACAGTTTTTTGCTCACACTATAATTTGCCCCAGTGTGCCCACAACCTTTTTCAATTGTTCTAGTTTAGCCTCTTTACACTTTTTAGAAGACACTCTCATGTATCCAAATTTCTTTCTGGGATTACTCTGTCATGCTGCGACTGACCTTAAACCCCAAGAAGTCTCTTTTCAAGCCCCCTTTGGTTCACACGAGAGTGCAATTAAAATATGCCCACATTGTTATCATTACACACATTATGCCATTCTTCATGCACTGTGTGAATTGTTTTCATGAATGGTATTACTAGTTCATAATCCTGCTTGTGTTTAAGGACCTGTTTCTGGTTTGGGGGTCATTTCGGCTCGACCTTGGCATTCATCCACTAACACGCCGGCACTGGTTGAAGTGGTCTCACTGTTTTATCGGTTGACCCATTCTTAGCTCCACAACACCTACTTAGCTGCTGCCCTATGGCTAGGTAGAGAGACTGGAATGTAGTCTAAAGAAAATAAATAGGGCATGTAGAGCTCTGCCTACTTTCTCATCCTGCCACTGAGAGAAGGGGGACCAAGTGCATGCCATGAGTGCCAAATGGGAAACTAGGGTGACAGCCCCTATCCTTGGTAAACCCAAACTGACACCCATGTGGGAAGTGGGGCTATCATGGATAATCATGCATGGGTGCCCATTTTCTGTCCTTAACGCATGGCATTGGAGCAAATTCTTATCAAAGATGGGCGGCGCTTCGTGCTAAATGTCTACCCAAGCATTTCAAAAGAAGAATATTTGGTGGGAGTTGTCACAAAGTACTAAAGAACATATATTCAACATTATATGTACTGTAGTGCTGGAACATGAGGCAGCCACGCCCCAAGACAGCTACATAATAGTCTACATTGAGGGGGAGCATAGTTGCAGGCTTCAAAATGGGGGAGATCGTCGACGTTTCGACCCTTGCGCTGTAGAGGGAGGATCAACACCTCAGCTATGGGTCTTCCTCAGGACGAACAGGGGGTGGGGGGAGAGACCTAGATTGTAGTAAGACAGTGCCCCAGCAATGAGGTTGGCCACCAGTTAATGATGTGCTCCAATATTCCAAAGGCAAAACTGATCTATTTCTCAGCACTTAATGGAGAAGTATCAGACAGGAAATGTATTCCAAATACCGCTCTGTGCGACGACACTCGAGTAGGAGGTCTACTGCCATTCATTGACAGAACCACGCCATGATTTTATCGACTGGCTGTATATACTAAATAGTTTTTACTCCTTTGGGTGCCTCAATCAAGTCTCACAGAGTGGCATTAAGTGCTGAGAAATAGATCAGTTTTGCCTTTGGAATATTGGAGCACATCATTAACTGGTGGCCAACCTCATTGCTGGGGCGCTGTCTTACTACAATCTAGGTCTCTCCCCCCAATCCCCTGTCCGTCCTGAGGAAGACCCATAGCTGAGGTGTTGATCCTCCCTCTACAGCGCAAGGGTCGAAACATGGCCATCTCCCCCATTTTGAAGCCTGCACCCAAGCTCGCCCTCAAAAACTATAGCAAACCGTATGACTAAATCCGTGGGGCAGGCCCACACTAAGGGAATAGAACCTTAGCTCCTGTTGGAATTCTTGGATTTTCTTTTATATTCATTCTCTCTCTTTCACTTGAGCACTTACTTTTGCACTTTCTACTGCACCTGGCAGCAATCCCCTAATCTTTCTGTCCTTAACACATGGCAATACCCTAATCTTTCAGTTTTAAACAATGTATATATAAATGTGAAATAAATTGCGAAGCTATATTGCCCCATATAACTTTGTTTTCAGAATTATTTTGGGTATCATTAATAAGACTAGATACACATTTGGCTTTCTGTGTGTTCTTTCTTCCTTTTATTTTTCAGGATTAAGTCCCGTGAAGCAACTCAAAATCAAAAAGAGTGTTACATTGAAATGTTTTTACTGAATTATGTCTAGGACCACTTTGTTTGCTAAACCACAGTCTAAGAGAGGCTGCAGCGAAATGTGCCTAAAGTGTTTAAGATAAAGCGAGTACCTTCAAAATATATATTTTCTAATTATACTATCATACTGTACCTAGTTCAAACCTGTATTTATGTCCTCATTGGAAGGAAGAATTCTAAGAGCTCCGCTATTAATGCAAAGAATAATCCATTGCCACAATGAAGCCTCAGCTAACTCCATCAATTAGCTGGCTCTCAAGCGTTGCTGATTAATCAATGACACACCTTTGCATTTCTTTCGGGTAGCAGGCACCCTGGACAGAAGGCTCATTTCTTCTTTCATGTCTGCCTCTCTCTTGGCTACACAGCATAGTAGAATCACTCCTTCCCTTTCTGCTGTAGGCACCTCAAGGTGGGCATTTAGGGCCGGGCTCGGGCCTGGTCGGGCAGAGGGGGAGCGGCCCTTCACGTGGCCTGTCCAACACTATCCCTGTGATGTTTCTATCCCTGTGATTGTTGCGATTTCTAATGGGTCGCATACCAAGACCTAGCTCATGAATATTAATGAGCTAGATCTATTTGTGACCCACTAGAAATAGATACATGTGTTTAACATTTGTACATCACTGTTTGCAATTACCTAATAGCGGATCGCTAAAAATCACTATTAGGTAATCGCAAACCCTAGGATGCGTACATCTGGCCGTTACTGTTCAAGAACTAAAATTAGGGGAATGGTTCTTGTAAAGTTTTTTAAAAGTTTGAGAATTATGGGAATGGTTCTTGTAAAGTTAAAAAAAGTTTGGGAATACCGCTCCCAACTAATTCTGCTCACTTCAACCACTGATAAGACAACACAGGCCCCAGGTTTGGCCTCTGTGCACAGCCCACTGCCCTGCATGCTTTGTTTGCATTGGCTCCCAGTCATGCCTTAAGCTCTGCCCCCTACCTTAGGGGTTACTTCAGCTAGTGAGGATGCAAGCCTCACAGGCCACCCCACGCTCTCTTTGCCTTTCGCATCAGCCTGTGATGACACAGGCCTCACAGGCTGAAGCGCCCTTTCTGCCCGCCCCCACCTTCAGGGGTACCAGACCCGTGAGGACAGAGGCCGATCCCATGCATGTGTTTGTATGTCAATCAATCAATCAATCATAACACTTGTATAGCGCGCTACTCACCTGGAAGGGTCTCAAGGCGCTTGGGGGAAGGGGTCTGCTACTGCTCGAACAGCCAGGTCTTGAGTTGTCTCCTGAAGGCGAGGTGGTCCTGGGTCAGCCGAAGGTGGATGGGGAGGTAGTTCCATGTCTTGGCCGCCAGGTAGGAGAAGGATCTGCCTCCGGCGGTGGCTCTTCGGAAGCGTGGTACGGCGGCGAGGGCGAAGCTAGTAGACCGTAGCTGGCGGGTGGGCGTGTAGATGTCAGGTGATCGTTGAGGTACTTGGGCCCAGGTCGTGGAGAGACTTGTGTGCGTGGGTGAGGAGCCTGAACGTGATCCTCTTGTTGACGGGGAGCAAGTGCGGGTCCCTCAGGTGGCCAGAGATGTGGCTGCGCCGGGGGATGTCCAGGATGAGTCGGGCGGAGGCGTTCTGGATGGTTTGGAGTCTTTTCTGTAGCTTGGCTGTGGTTCCGGCATAGAGGGTGTTTCCGTAGTCCAGTCAGCTGGTGACGAGGGCTTGGGTGACCGTCTTCCTGATTTTGGTCGGGATCCATCGGAAGATCTTGCGAAGCATGCGAAGGGTGTGAAAGCATGATGAGGAGACGGCGTTGACTTGTCTGGTCATCGAGAGGGAGGAGTCCAGGATGAAGCCCTGATTGCGTGCGTGGTCTGTTGGCTTGGGGCTGTGCCTAGGGCTGGGGGCCACCAGGAGTCGTCCCAGGCGGAGGGTGATGGTCCCAGGATGAGGACTTCCGTCTTGTCTGAGTATAGTTTCAGGCGGCTGTTCTTCATCCACTCGGCGACGTCTTTCATCCCTTCGTGAAGGCTGGTTCTGGCGTTGTCGGGGTCTCTGGTGAAGGAGAGAATCAGCTGGGTGTCGTCGGCATAGGAGATGATGTTGAGGTTGTGTTGGCGTGCGATGGCAGCGAGAGGTCTCATGCAGACGTTGAAAAGGGGGGCTGAGTGATGATCCTTGCGGGACGCCGCAGATGACTTCGGTGGCCTCGGATCGAAACGGGGGGAGGCGGACTCTCTGTGTTCTTCCGGCGAGGAACGAGATGATCCACTTCAGTGCCTTGTCTTGGTTGCCGGTGTTGCTGAGGCGTTGGACTAGGGTGCGGTGGCAGACAGTGTCGAACGCTACGGAGAGGTCCAGGAGGATGAGTGCAGCTGTTTCCCCGTTGTCGAGCAGGGCTCGGATGTCGTCGGTGGCTGCGATGAGGGCGGTCTCGGTGCTGTGGTTGGCTCTGAAACCAGACTGCGAGGGGTCGAGGGATCCTTTCGTCTCGAGGAAGGTGGCAAGCTGTCTGTTGGCGATCTTCTCGATGACGTTGGCAGGAAAAGGGAGGAGCGAGATGGGGCGGAAGTTTTTGAGGTCGGTGGGGTCCGCTGTTGGTTTCTTCAGTAGGGCGCTGAGCTCGGCATGCTTCCAGCTCTCCGGGAAGGTGGCAGTGTTGAAGGAGGTGTTGATGACGTCCCGGAGTTGGGGTGCTATGGTGGAGTCGTTGTTGAAGACGTGATGAGGGCAGGGGTCAGTTGGAGAACCGGAGTGGATGGTGTTCATTGTGCGGACTGTGTCTTCGGTGGTCACCGTGGTCCAGGTGCGGAGGGTGGCGGTGGGGTGCGTTGGTTCGATGGTTGGGTGCGTGGATGGTGCGCCGAAACTGTTGTGGATGTCGGTAATCTTGCAGTGGAAGAATGAGGCGAGGGAGTCGCAGAGATCTTGTGAAGGGGTGATGTCATTGTTGCCGGTGCTGGGGTTGGAGAACTCCTTGACGATGCTGAAGAGTTCCTTGCTGTCGTGGGCGTTGTTGTCCAGTCGCTCCTTCAGTGATTTCTTCTTGGTGGTGCGGATGAGCTGGTGGTGTTTGCGGGTGGCGTGTTTGAGGGCGGTCATGTTGTCAGTGGTCTGGTCGAGGAGTCAGGCTTTCTCGAGGGTGCGGCAGGTCTTCTTGGAGTCCTTGAGTTCGTCGGTGAACCAGGGGGCCTTCTTGCTTCTGGGTCTGCTGGGAGGGTTCTTCAGTGGTGCGAGGTCGTCGGCGCAGGTGGTCAGCCACTGCGTGAAGTTGCGGGCTGCTTCGTTGGGGTCCCATGTGCTGGCAGGTGGGTTCTGGTTGAGGGAGGTGGTGAGCTGGTCGGCAGTGATCTTACTCCAGCTCCTGTGAGGAACCTGTTGCGGGTGGTGGTGGGTTGTGGTTTTTCTGAAGCTGAAGTGGACGCAGCTGTGGTCGGTCCAGTGGAGTCCGGTGGAGTGGCTGAAGGTGATGTGCTTGCTGGATGAGAAGACGAGATCAAGCGTGTGGCCGGCGTAGTGGGTGGGGGTGTTGACCAGTTGCTTGAGTCCGAGGTTGGCGATGTTGTCCAGCAGGGCAACGGTGTTGCGGTCCTTGTTGTTCTCCAGGTGGAAGTTGAGGTCCCCTAGGAGGATGTAGTCGGCGGAGGGGAGGGCGTGTGGGCTGATGAAGTCTGTGATGTCTTCGCTGAATTGTGTGCGTGATCCCGGGGGTCTGTAGATGAGGGTGCCTCTGAGGGTCGGTGGGAATCTGGAAGTGGAGGTGCTCGGCGGTGGCGAAGGTGTCGTCGGCGTCGGTAGTGATGCAGATGGTGTTCTTGTGGGCAATGCCTCCTCCAGTCTGGTTGACGCGGTCCCTCCTGATGATCTTGTATCCATCCGGGATGGCGATGGCGATGTCGGGGGCTGAGGAGGCGTTCATCCATGTTTCAGTGAGGAAGGCGATGTCTGGTGGTGTTGTGTCGAGGAGGTTCCAGAGTTCCACGGCGTGTCTGTGGACGGAGCGGGTGTTGAGCAGGATGCACTTGAGGACGCTGCTGGAGTTTGGCTTGGCGGGCGCGGTGCAGGTTCGGAGGCAGGTGAACTTGCAGGTTGTGCAGGTGAAGGGTCCGTGAATGCGTTTCGGGGTGGCCCGGCAGCAGGTGGGGTTCCGGCTGGCATTGAGTGCGTTGAGGGCCGCGGCGTCGTAGACCTGTCGGGTCGTCTTGCATCAGCGGGGGCCAGGCGTCCGCGCGGTTGCCATTTAAGGCTAAGTGGGAGGGAGGAGCAGCTGCGAGGCAGGAGTGGGGAGGGCACAGAACGAAAAGGGGGCGTGGCCGCGTGAACGGCGGCGGGAAGCGGGGGCGGGCAAGGCACAGGGGGACAACAACAGGGTTAATACGAGGCAAATACGAGGCAAATTATACAGCAATACAACAAGGCACAAAATACAATGATACAACAAAATACTACTGGGGCAAGGAGCAGCGAGGCAGGCAGCTAGGCAAGGCAGACGGTACAACGAGGCTGCGAGCAACCGCGAGGGGCGAGTGGCACATACACAGCTGGTGGCCGTGCGGCGCGGGGGAGTCCTGAGAACAGGTCACTTTCACCTGCGCTGCTCGGTCGCCATTTAAGGCCAAGTGGGAGGGAGGAGCAGCTGGGAGGCGGGAGCGGGGAGGACACAGAACAAAAAGGGGGCGTGAACGGCGGCGGGTAGCAGGGAGCGGGGTCGGCAAGATGTGTGTGTGGTGTATGAGAGTGCGTGTGTGCATGTGTGCTTGTGGAGCCTCAGAGTGTGCGTGTGTGCATGTGGTGCTTCAGAGACAGTGTCTGTGTGTGCGTAAGTGCGTGGTATCTGAGAGTGTTTGTGTGTCTGTGTGTGTAAGTGTGTGGTGCATGAGAGTGTTTGCGTGTCTGTGTGTGTGTGTAAGTGTGTGGTATCTGAGAGTGCTTGTGTGTGTGGTGCCTGAGAGTGTTTATGTGTCTGTGTGTGTGTGTGTGTAAGTGTGTGGTGCCTGAGAGTGTTTGTGTGTCTGTGTGTGTGTGTGTGTGTGTGTAAGCGTGTGGTGCCTGAGAGTGTTTGTGTGTCTGTGTGTGTGTGTGTGTGTGGTGCCTGAGAGTGTTTGTGTGTCTGTGTGTGTGTGTAAGTGTGTGGTGCCTGAGAGTGTTTGAGTGTCTGTGTGTGTGTAAGTGTGTGGTGCCTGAGACTGTTGTGTGTCTGTGTTTGTGTGTGTGTGTAAGTGTGTGGTATCTGAGAGTGCTTGTGTGTGTGGTGCCTGAGAGTGTTTGTGTGTCTGTGTGTGTAAGTGTGTGGTGCCTGAGAGTGTTTGTGTGTCTGTGTGTGTGTGTAAGTGTGTGGTGCCTGAGAGTGTTTGTGTGTCTGTGTGTGTGTGTAAGTGTGTGGTGCCTGAGAGTGTTTGAGTGTCTGTGTGTGTGTGTAAGTGTGTGGTGCCTGAGAGTGTTGTGTGTCTGTGTGTGTGTGTGTAAGTGTGTGGTATCTGAGAGTGCTTGTGTGTGTGGTGCCTGAGAGTGTTTGTGTGCCTGTGTGTGTAAGTGTGTGGAGCCTGAGAGTTTTTGTGTGTCTCTGTGTGTGTGTAAGTGTGTGGTATCTGAGAGTTTTTGTGTGTCTCTGTGTGTGTGTAAGTGTGTGGTATCTGAGAGTGTTTGTGTGTCTGTGTGTGCACGTGTGTTTGGTGCCTGAATGTGTGTGTCTTTGGTGCCTAAGAGTTTGCGCCTGTGGTGTCTGAGGTTCCGGCAGGTACTTCCCCAGGTCTCCTACAGGCCTTTCCCTGGTGGCCTTCTAATGGCCCTTCCCTTTCCTCCTACAGGCCTTTCCTGGCCTCCTAAACCGCAGTGATTAAGCGCCCAGATTAGGAGGTCAAATGGCCCTGGCGCTTCCTCAACAAGTCCCAGGCGAGTGTGGAGCCGGCGCTAAACCGGCTGAACTGATTCTTTGGAGATGTTCTAGAATCTGCGCTTGACTTTGGGCGTCCTGCGGCACAATATGCGCCCCTCGCCTAACTTAATCTAAACCCTGCACGGTGGTGGCTGTCCAGACAGTCTGCAGTGGAATGCAGCGCAGAGCACTGCGCGGGGGGCAGCGCAGGGCACAGTGCCAGGGGCAGCGGAGAGCACAGCGTCGGGGGCAGCGCAGAGCACAGCGCCGGGGGCAGCGCAGAGCACAGCGCCGGGGGCAGCGCAGAGCACAGCGCCGGGGGCAGCGCAGAGCACAGCGCCGGGGGCAGCGCAGAGCACAGTGCCGGGGGCAGCGCAGAGAACAGTGCCGGGGGCAGCGCAGAGCACAGCGCCGGGGGCAGAGCACAGCGCCGGGGGCATGGCAGAGCACAGCGTTGGGAGAAGCGCAGGGCACAGCGTCTGGGGCAGCGCAGAGCACAGTGCAGGGCACAGCGCCGAGGGCAGTGCAGGGCACAGCGTCTGGGGCAGCGCAGGGCCCAGCACCGGGGGCAGCGCAGAGCACAGCGCCTGGGGGAGCGCAGGGCACAGCGCCGGGGGCAGCGCAGGGCACAGCGCCGGGGGAAGCGCAGAGCACAGCGTGGGGGCAGCACAGAGCACAGCGCCGGGGGCAGCGCAGGGCACATCGCCGGGGCAGCGCAGGGCACAGCGCCGGGGGCAGCGCAGGGCACAGTGCTGGGGCAGCGCAGGGTCAAATGAAATAGGCTTGCAGGGGAGACAGACTGCCATCCCGTTGACGATGTCTTCTAATGTCCACAGGCGAGACATAGCCGGGACACACGTCCGAAAGCAGGCGTGACAGGTCGGGATACAGGCGTGACACAGGCCAGAACAGAGGCGTGACACAGGTCGGGATACAGGTGTGAACTGATGAAGTCTGCGCCTCTTTTCTCATTTGCCAATGCACTGTGAGAGAGGGGTGAGCTGTCGTCAACAGAAAGGAACATTTATACTTCATCTTTGAAGCTTTGCTTACTTTACACACTTCGCTCTTGACAAAGGGTGCACAGTGTTGAACACCTTACCAAAAATCTTGCAGAACACCCCCTCCCCAAGCCCCCCCCCCCCTCACACACATACAAATCTGCTGGCCGCCCACTGCCTGACTTCGCCATCGAGCAGAGCCCCCCCTCAGTGTGCAGCAGGGGGGTGGGGGGTGGGTGGCACGTGGCAGCCTCACACCTGCACAGCCTACACTGGAATCAGAAACCTTCTCCCACTACGTGACGTAGAGACAGACTGTTTTGCATCTGTGACATAAGCACTCCCAGAAATAATACACACGTGTCCGCAGAGATCTATTCTTGTAAATGTCCACCCCCCCACCCATCCACCCCCTCCCCAGGTCCTGACACAAGCTTGCCATCACAACCACCCCCATATGTCCTGGCAGAAGCTTGCCATCACTTTGGCCTCCCCCCAACACTACTACCACCACCCACCCCCGGTCCTGGCACAAGCTTGCCATCACATTCCTAGCCCGCCCTTCCCAAGTCCTGGCACAAGCTTGCCATCACATTCCTAGCCCGCCCTTCCCAGGTCCTGGCACAAGCTTGCCATCACATTCCTAGCCTCCCCCCCCCACACCCCCTCCCCAGGTCCTGGCACAAGCTTGCCATCACATTCCTACCACTACCACCCCCTCCCCAGGTCCTTACACAAGCTTGCCATCATAACCACCCCCACAGGTCCTGGCAGAAGCTTGCCATCAATTCGGCCTTTCCCCCCCCCCCCCCCCCCCCACCACCACTACCACCACCCACCCTCGGTCCTGGCACAATTTTGCCATCACATTCCTAGCACCCCTCCCATCCCCCCAGGTCCTGGTACAAGCTTGCCGTCACATTCCTAGCCCCCCTCCCACCCCCCGGGTCCTGGCACAAGCTTGCCGTCACATTCGGGTCACTGAAACAATATCAATGGCAAAAATATAGAACTACAAAAATATCGAGTACAAAATATAGAATGCCAAAATATCAACTTCCTATCTCCAAACAGGTAAGTACAAAAATATTGAATCAAAAATATTGTTGTAAAAAATATAGATAGTCAAAATATCGGATTTTTTAAATAGTTAAAAGTAATTTAAAATAATAAAAATAACTAACTTAAACATACTTAAAATACTTAAATAACATTAAAATTAATAAATCATGACAATGTTTTAATGAGAGATACACCATTATATACTGCCAGTGATTGGATGATGATCGTCACATGAGAGGGTAGTGTTAAGTCATAGTAGACATAGAAGACATACTGGCAGATCATTGTAATGCATGTTAGTCAAATACAGACATGTATTAATAAAATCTCGGTAAAATACCAAAATATTGCCCAAAACAAAACCGAATTTACATGGAACAGAGGTTATCAAGAAATACGCATAAATCATCAAATTAATTCATATGTTAGGACATATGTTGTCTAATATCGGTAAAATACCGATATATATATATAAACATAGAATTGATAAAAAATATACAATATATTTACCATAGGATAGCGAGAGGGTTAAATTTACTATTACCACTCCAGTGAGTGCAACAGTAGAAAAAACATTGGATAGCGTAGCAGTAAAAATTACTATTCCCACTCCAGTGACTGCAACAGTAGGGAAAGCGTTGGATAGCGTAGGGGTAAAAATTACTATTCCCACTCCAAAGAGTGCAACAGTAGGGAAAGCGTTGGATAGTGGGAGGGTAAAAATTACTATTACCACTCCAGAGAATGCAACAGTAGGGAAAGCGTTGGATAGCGTAGGGGTTAAAATTACTATTCCCACTCCAGAGAGTGCAACAGTAGGGAAAGCTTTGGATAGCGTAGGGGTAAAAATTACTATTCCCACTCCAGAGAGTGCAACAGTAAGGAAAGCGTTGGATAGCGTAGGGATAAAAATTACTATTCCCACTCCAGTGAGTGCAACAGTAGGGAAAGCGTTGGATAGCGTAGGGGTAAAAATTACTATTCCCAATCCAGAGAGTGCAACAGTAGAGAAAGCGTTGGATAGCGTAGGGGTTAAAATTACTATTCCCTCTCCAAAGAGTGCAACAGTAGGGAAAGCATTGGCTAGCATGAGGGTAAAAACTACTATTCCCACTCCAGTGAGTGCAACAGTAGGGAAAGTAAATACTTCATATATAAATAAAAATAAAATAAATATTATTACCAATTACAAATCAATTAAAATAATTAACACTTTTATATAATATATTAATTAATCAATTAAAAATACAAATACAAATTAATTATTAACAATAATCACCTACTAACACAAATGATTTACCAATTAACAATAAATTAATTAATAATTAAAAAATAATTAAAAATTAGATTAAAAAAATAATTTTAAAATTCAATTACTTACAATTTAATTATTCCCACCCTATTCCCCTATAAACCCACAACCTACTGCAGAAAATAAATTAATCAAATTAACATAATTAGCAATTAATAAATTAATTAAAATGAATTACCCATTATATTTTAATTAATTACCCATCAATAATTAATTAACAATTATTTCAAAATAAATACCAACAAATAAATTAACATATTTAATAAATTATAATGAAATTACTTCCCACCCTATTCCCCTATAAACCCACAACCCGCTACAAAAAATAAATTACTAAAATTAACATATTTATCAATGATTCAATTAATTAAAATTAATTACCAATTATATTTTAATTAATTACCAATTAACTCAAAATAAATACCAATAAATAAATTAACATATTTAATTAATTATAATTCAATTACTTCCCACCCTATTCCCCTATAAACCCACAACCCACTACAGAATTATATTACGCAAAAATTAAATACCATAAATAAAATTAATTAATATAAATATTAAAATAAATATACACTTTTCAAACATATACTAACATAAAAAACTGCTTAAAAATGTATATTAACTTACCTCAAATTCGATATTTTTGTAGTCTATATTCTGTCCATTCTATATTTTTGTTGTCTATATTCTGTCCATTCGATATTTTTGTTGTCTATATTCTGTCCAGTCGATGTTGTGTCCATTTTATATTTTTGATTCGATATTATTGCAAATCGATATTAAAAACTCGATATTTTGAGTGTATACCGTCACATTCCTAGCCCCCCTCCCATATCCCCAGGTCCTGGCACAAGCTTGCCATCACATTCCTAGCCCCCCTCCCATCCCCCCAGGTCCTGGCACAATCTTGCCGTCACATTCCTAGCCCCCCTCCCATCCCCCCAGGTCCTGGCACAAGCTTGCCGTCACATTCCTAGCCCCCTGGCTCCTCCTATCCCCCCAGGTCCTGGCACAAGCTTGCCGTCACACTGCCAGTCGCCTGCACTGGCCCCTGCATGCGGTGTGCCTTGACATTTCGGTAGTACAGGTAAGTTTGTAAAACCCTGCTTCCGGTGTGTGTCGAATGGAGGGGCAGGTTGGCTTTGATTGGTTGACATTGGAAAAGTGCATTCCAGACAGGGTGGCTCTGACCCTGTTTCCGGTCCATTGGGCTCTGGTCATCTCTGCTGGTGTCAGCGCCTGTAAGACCCCCGTGTCTCCTGTGCAGTGCACTATACCCCGGTGCACTGTGGGTAAAGGGCCAGCCACGGAGGCAGGTGCCTGCTCTCGGTTGTTGCAGGCCTCGCTGTCACACGGGCTTTAAATCCATGAATGCGCTCCTATCAGTTCCCAATCCCATTACAAGAAGCGGCCAATAGGAAGGAAGCATTTACCTGGGCAGGCAGAGACGACTTCCGGCGGCCGTGCAGAGGCAGTGCAGGGGGGCGCAGGCCGCACCAAAGGTGGCCTCTCGCCCCGGGGCCTTGCAAGAGTGGAGGGGCCCGGAGTGGAGGCGCAGCGGCCCCAGCGCCAGCATCCAGGGCTGCTTCAGAAGTCACTGAGCAAAACTGAAAGAAACTAGCTTCAAAATGAGGAACCGGGGCGTGTGATCTGACAGAGATTAGGAAGTGTGCACCAGGGGGCTTCCTGCCAGCCCTGGTGCCACCCGCCGCAGGGGCTGCGTGGAGGTGGGAGGAGGCCACGAGACCCGAGACAGATCATCCGGCCTCCTCCCTTCAAGAGGCAGCGAACATGTGAGAGCATCACCTGTGGCTTCAAGCTTGCGTCATTTCCGACTCTGATGGCTGCTCTGAGCCCACGGTCGACACCTGCTTGTTTTTCTGCTGGCCTGGCATGCATTTCTAAGTCCAGGCTGGAAGAAATGTGGGGGAAAGCAGCGAAATGTGTTTTTCTCCTTGTGAAGGATACACTTAAAATGGAAAACATAAATAGAAATCCGCCACTAATTATTGGAGAGCTGTGTATTTACAGAAAGATTATTATCACAAAAAAAGGACGTTGGTCACTTTACAAAATAATTCTGTCAACTTTAGACATTATTTTCCCGTAGCAGGCCGAGGGTGTTCCACTCTAGCAAGACGGACACTAATGGCCTTTACTAAGGCCACCTGAGTCTGTCTGAGAATTAATGTAGCCAATGCCTCCTTACTCCCTGTGCCACTTCAGACTGGTACCAAAAGTATGCACATTCTGCCAGACCCGGGCACTGGGACCAGTGTAGCATACAGTAACCCCCCCCCCACCCCCTGCATGGCTGCTGCAGGGGTGGGCACCTCCATCTTTTAAGAAAACCAGTTGAGGAGGCAGAAGCTTCTTTCACTGTGGCTCCCATGCTTGGAACGAACACCATCGCAGAAATGCGCCAGACCTCATCTCTTTTCGTAAGGGTTTACAAACATGGCTCTTCTCCCATTAGACAGCTCGGAGCTCCCCAGGTCACCAGTACTCCGCGCCAGGACACCCCAGGGTAGCAGTGCGCTTTATAAGTACAAATAACATAACATAACACGTCAGTCAGTTTTAACATCAGTCTCAAGCCTTGATCCTACTTCAATGGGAGCAGTCCAGAAAAAAAGTGTTGTCGCAACTCCAGAATGGGAACAAAGACAACTCTAGACCCATTTCAAGATTTGTTTGGGTTCATCATCGAGGTACAGGTTGAGTCCTATGGTACAGGGAACAGGAAGCTGATGTCCAGAACTAACCTACACATGTACTGTGCATCTCAACTAGAAAGCAATGTCCAGGGTCAAGGTTCAAACCAGTCTTAGCCACTAGTAATTATCTGGCTCTCTCCGTGCCATTCATGATAGGGACCAATCCCGTACGTATCACCCTTCGTCCCGCTGCATTCGGCCTGCTCCCGCCTGCTGCCCCCTCTGGGTGCACGTCAGCCAGGTGAGCGTGGGTGGTGTGGCACAGTCTCGGGGCTCAGTTCTGGGCACACCCGTTGTTCTTAGGGCATCAAAAAACAAAGCTATGTCTGGGAAGCATGAGTTAGGGGCATGTCACTCAGAATTCTGCAACGGGCGTGAAGTGGGGGTCAGTCATTGAAGGAAGATGATGGAAGACGCAGAGACCCATGGGGGTGGGGGGGTAGAGGGGGGTGTCACTTCAGCTCCCCTTTCAGTCCACCAGCTTCTGTACCCTCCTGGTGACCCGCTCCCACACCAGAGCTCCAGCCCCTGAGGGGAGACCCCCGTTGCCCGGTTGGGACAAACACACAGACATCTGTGGCCTGAGCCATCGTCCTCGGATGGCCAGTGGGTGCCTGAGCAAGGCCTCAGCTCTTTAAGAGGAAGTCAAGAGTCCATCAGAATTGTATAGCGCTTACTACCCCTGACGAGGTATCGAAGTACTTTTCGGCGAGTGGACGCAACTCCAGAACTCAAAAAGGATAAGTGGTGGATTAGTATTGGAAAATATGAGTTAATATGAGCGGTGGAGATGTGAGTCTGTTAGTTGGATTGAAAAGGATATGGAGGGATAGAAGAGGGAAGGGACGAGAAAGTGTTAATTGGGAGATCATAGAAGTAGGAGAAAGCTTGGGATGAGTAAAGAAGAAATGGAGGAGGCAAGAGTCTCTAGCAAGGGGTTAGGGAGATAGTAGTAAGAGCAGATTTGGGATGAGTCAAAGGAGGGATACACGAGGAAAGAATTTAGAGAGGGTTATTTGGGAGATCACAGTAGTAAGAGAAGGTTTGGGGAGAGCCAGGAGGCGAGGAGGGAAGAGTCTAGACAGGGTTACTCCTGCTTAGTGATGGGCAGGTTGACATGGGGACACCGTGATTTACGACCCTTCTGTAGTCAAAGTTTATTATGTTTTGGCTCTCAATGAGGGCCACATAAAATAAACACACAATATACAAAATTTACATGCCATAAAATCATACAGACGAGTACAGGTAAAGTAACACATCCTATCATTGGTCGAATAATCATCAAACATCACCCTATGTATTATTAATAAATATCTAAAAAGCTTTTAAAAAAATTAAAAATTCTGTAGCAAAACATTTCATTTGGCGGACAATAAAGTGCATGGAAAAAAGTTTTTATATTTAAAATTCCTAATTGTAGACAGATTGGTTTTAACCATTTGAGGCGTAATGGACGTAGTGCAGTACAAACAAACAAGACATGGTTACGATCCTGTACAGCATTATGACAGAGATTACACATAGGAGATACACCATACCACTTTGCAAAGAGGAAATTTAGTGGGAGCAAATCTTGTCTTAAGAGGTACCATAACCTACGGACTCTGTGAGGAATATTCCAAGTAAGGTATTGTTGGGCCTGCTTTAATGTATATGTATTTAACAGGGATTGTCTTTCTTTTTTCCTTGGTTGGGCAAGCATATCCAATTTATAACACAGTTCCCAGGATGCACATTTTAGTTTCGCCTTGAGCTCAGCGGGATCAAGTAGAAACAAGGTATTTGCATCCAGCTCTAATAAACTTACTGCTTTTCTAAAGTTTTTTACTAATAAAGAGAACTCATTGAAGTCGCCCAAGAGTTCCCTTTTAATAGCTTCTCGTAGGGAACCCGTTTTACCTCTAACCAGACAGGCCACCCATCTTACGAGGGCAATCAACCCCTGGACCCAACCACTTCGCAGTCCGAATTCCAGCCTGCATGAGGAAACAGAGCAGGCTGTATTGAGAGAAGAGATTTTTCTTAGTACCTTTTCTTCTATTTTTTGCAAGAATCCCCAGTGTTTTAACTCTACTAATTCAATTCCATATAGTAGAGTTGCAGGTATCTTTGCTTTAAATACATCTAGAAATAGTGTAAAGTGTCTCTTCCCTGTAGCATTGTACAATTAACACAGTCCCATGCCATGGGCAAGTGCTTTACGAGAATTGTGCTCTATATGGGGGTTCTCACTTAAATTTGCAGCAATTATTTTTCCTAAGAAGGTGTAGGTTTTGACCACCTCTAGTTTCTGTCCACCTATTATCCAAATATAATTTTCAGACCTGCATTTTTTCTTCCCAAATATGCACATAATTTTGCTTTTTGGAGCATTGATCTTCATATAATGTGCTTCTGCAAATAGGTTTAATGCATGCAGGCGGTTAGACAGGCCCTTCGGGGTTAGATCTAAAACAAGTATATCGTCCGCATACATTAGGACCGATATAGGTAACCCTCCAATTTTAGGGGCTAATCCCCCACCAGCTGCTATGCAAGAAGGTAGATCTGCCGTATTTAGAGAAAACAATATAGGGACCAAAATACACCCTTGTTTTAACCCATTCGGGGAAGGGATGGATTGAGAAAGACCCCTTTCACCGCCTTGTAGCACCTTACACCACGTGTTGGAGTGAAGAGATTTTACCAATTCCAGTAACTGTATTGGCATGCCCAATGCAGCAAGCTTTCTCCACAGCGTTGGACGGTCTACCTTGTCAAACGCCGTGGAGAAGTCGATAAATGCTACATATATACCACCACCTCGGACACGTACATATTTGTCTGCAATCACCTGTAATGAAGTCAAATTATCAAGAGTACCATGCTCTTTACGAAATCCTTTTGCTGCATGGGTAAAATACATTTGATTCTATCCATTTCATGATTAACAATAAAATACATTTAGCGAAAATTTTTCCTATTGAATCCAGAAGAGCTATTAAACGATAATTCTTAGGATTGTCCCGCTCTCCATTTTTAAATATGGGAATCAATATACTTCCCCTCCAAGAATTGGGTACTAATCTAGAATTGAAGCATGCTTGAAACACTGGTAGTAGGATCTTGCTCCAGGAGGTGACATCCTGCTTAATTATTGACATGGGCAATTCATCCGGGCCCATAGCTCCGGAAGAGCGCATACTCTTTATCACGGATGCTATGGATTTCTCGGTCGGGAGTTCTATGTTACGCTCTCCATTCGGGGCTGGATCCCAGTGATTATCCTCCACTCCATTAGAAGCATATAGGCTAGATATAAATGTTATCCAGACTTCTTCCACAATAGAGATTGGGATGGGGGAAGTTCTTGCTCCACATTCCTTCCCTATTATAGACCAAAATTCTCTAGATTTGTTAAAGGTCGAGGCCTCTCTTAACCTTATCCAGAGGGAGTCTTCTTTTTCTTTTTTCTTTTGTTTTTTAGTCTATTCCTCCTTCTTTTTAGTAAGGCTAACTTACGTTCATTTTCCCTAGTTCTATTAAGGTACTGTTGCCTCATAAGTTTATTTATTTCCTTATTTAAGGGTAATAATATAGTTGGAGGGAGTAGGGGATTCTTAGGATTTCTGTTTTTCTTTGCTGTCATGGTAAGCTTCTGCAGAAGGATTTCAAAGTGAGAAAACTCTGTACCCTGCCATTCATCTAGTTCAAGTAAAGTTTGTGCAAGAATACTTTGGACATCCCTCTCGGTGCTTAAATCCCAGAAGCATCTTCCAGACTTACGATTAATAGAAATTCCTTTATTAACTAGAGACCAGGACTTAGTAACAGGAGGTTGTAATGAGATGGTTATATTAACCATGTTATGGTCACTCAAGGTGGAATGAGAGATCAGTTTGTCCTGAATGAAAGAAAACGTATCATAGTCTGTAATTACGTAGTCTAAGATGGATTCACCCCTAAATGATCCATGTGTAAAATTAGCTGGGGTGTCAGAAGGCATTCTGCCATTTACTATGAGCCCCTCTACGGAGCTAATACGACCCTTCTGTAGAAGAAGAACTGGACCACATGATGTGAATTAAGGTGCGAGTCTGTAAGCTGTAAAGTCACTATTCCTTCACCATACTCTGATCCAATGACAGGTTGTTGTTCCAGGAGCTTGTTTTTATACGTTAAGACCTTGCAGTCATGTCTGGAGCCATGGGTGTCCTTGTGAGAGAGTCCTGCACTCAGGGAACCCTGAAGTCTCCATGCACGCGCATTCTTGTATTGTGAGTTTCAGTAAAAACAAAAAAAATAACGAAAGCAAAAAGCGTTTTTAAAAAGTTGCATTTTAAAACTATAGTTTGTAGAAATAAAGTCAAAGAGACAAAAACGGCAGCTTTCTTGCATTTTAAAAAGGGAACAACATTCAGAGATGTTGCCGCACATGTGATAGGTGCGGAGGCCGTGGGGGGAGCCGGGAGGGTGGGGGCAGAGAACGCCTTATTCACAATGACGCGCGCACAGCCTCGTGCAAGGTAAGACCAGGTCTGCCCCCCCACCCCCCACACAAACAGGGCAAGGGTAGAGGATGCAGCAGGTGGCGCAGCCCTGGTCCCTCAGCTGCCCCCCCCCCCCGCAGGGACGGCTCCAGCTTTGCCTCCCGCCTCCACCGCAGAGAGATGACGCGATGGATGGAACTGGAGACCACATTTGGTGACATCCAGAAAATGATGCAAGGGGGGAAAAGCAGAGCATATTTCAGGGGAGGACAGAGACTGCGAAATAAAGAAGATAGAAATATGTGTTCTGTGTAATGAGGAATCTTTGGGCTCTGCCTCCGTTACCTCTTTTGAGGGTACTCCCCCTGTGCCCTCAGGGCCCACCTCACACCCCTATAATACAATGTATGGCCCACATACTAACTGTTCTCAACACCAGGTGCATTAACCCATCAAACTATTATACCGGGGTTAAACATTGTCACCTGCACGTTTACATTCTGTAGCAGAGTCTTTTCGACTTGACGTGCATTAACCCACAGAGCTACCTGCATTGCTTCATACCGTCAGGGGCTTCTTACTTCAGACCTCACACGTTTATGAGAGGCTCCCTTACATCGGGGGGCGACGGGGAAAGAAAGGGCTGAGAATAGATTAAAAGGGAGGAATGACATGTAACGAAAATAGAGAAGGAACACAAGGAAAGGAGAGTGAGTGAGAAGGGAGGCTGAGAGGTAAAACAGAGGGCGGGGAAGCAGAGGAGAATAACTGAGGTTGTAAGAAGCCAGAGGGATGGAGGTGATGAATACACGAATGAAAGGAGAACGAGTAAAGGTATATATGGTACGCTCAGTTAGAAAGATAATTAGATGGTGAAACAAATGTGCAACATGGGAGAATGGAAGGCTATGAAACATGACTGGGTAAAAGTTAAAACAAAGGGATTAGTAATATTAGCCATCTCCCTGGATCCTCCAGAGTTAAACACTGAAGCTTGGAGGCCAAGGAAGAGAACGAAGTGATGAATGTGTAGAATACATGGGATAAAGTACCCTGTGCCGTACATTAGAAGGATATTGCAATCCACTGACGAGTTCCTTTATACGGTGATGGAACTGTAAGGTAACGTACAATATCCTTACAAGTATGGTAGGGGGTACGTTATTTCTCATAATACATGGCCACACCATCATCTTTCCCACAGACCACCTGAATCGTTGATGTGTTGGCCTTTTATATGTAACAGATACCATGTTTTTAAACATGGAGAATAAAAGTAGAATCTCTAGTGCAAAATCAAACATACCTAAAAGCAGTTAGGTATTTGTTGCAAAAAGATATTAGAACCAGTTTAATGCCAGTCATATTAAAAAAAGTGACGTAGCTGAGTGTGTACAAACATGCAGGAAGAATATATCTTTCCTATTGCTACCTATGGCGTGCAAACAAAAAACATCTCCTTTCTGCTTATCAGAGTTTATCTAGAAAAACAGAGCAGAAGAAGGGAAAGTTTCCTTTCCTTTTCACAAACTGAAGCTTTAAGTATGCTCTGTGTCCAGCCTTCCACCTTGGCTGTTGGCCCCGGCAGCAGGCACAGTGACGCCAGAACACAACTGCAGTAAACTATTCAGTTGAGCAGTTACGTCATTTCTTTATTAGAGGCAGGGCCACTGGAATTATGTGATTCTGCGGATGTGGCTATTTTCACATTATTATGAATCCCTCATATACTGTATAATCTGCACATTTTAACAAAAAAAATTCCTTCTAGCTCAATCAGAATAAAAGTTACTAAAAATGTGACAGCATGTGTTCACGTGGAGTGGAAGGCCCTTTGCAAAAGTTAACTGGTCATCTTTCAGTTGCTTATTTCTGAATTTGGTTGTAAAACTGGAACTAATGAGGTAAAATAATTGCATAAATAGTATTACCAGGGGTACAAATTCCAAAATAATGAAGCAATACTGTCAAAAAATGTGCTGCTTAATGTCTCATAATTTGAACTTCCTTGCCCCATACTTAAGTTAATCCTGACGCATAATTAAATTAGGCCAGCCACATAATTTCATATTGTCCTGCCAGATAATTCCAGAGTACCTGTTTAGGGGTAACTAGGTGCATCACATGTTGCCTGTAATATGGGAATGCGAATCATTTTTATACATGGATTGTGGGTGTCTCATGCTTTATAAAGCCTCTTAGCTACTGACCTCATTCTTAGGAAACAAAAATTCTTTTAAATACTCTTTTATACACCAACTAGCTGTTATCTGTACAGGAAACAATGTGTAGTTGATTGTGACAACACTACACTATGTGTTGTTAACTATTATTACCAATCATGATATATAGATTGTGATAATGCTTATTTGCGTATAAATATATCACCCTAATAGGGAACAATGTGTGTTTGACTACTGTGAGTGTTTAAGTATTAAGTGTTTGTAAAAGTAGGAGCAGTATTTTGAATATGGTGTATGTGGCGCTTTGATCAGTCATGCAATGTATAGTATGTATATCTTACATTGTATATATTTTTATTTTAGATACATGGTTATAGTGGGATTCAATTGTTATTTCCTGAGGAAGGTTTTTGGCCCTGAATCAATACTTGCCATAACCTGAACGCGTTGATGCTTTGCTGGGTGGAAATACATTAAGTCATTGGACAAAGAACTCCTCTCAAAGTGACCAACTATACATCTAGAGTGTGATCCTATATAATATTGAGGACTATTGTATCTCCCTCTCATGAATTAGGAATTATTTTCCTTATGTTTTGTCCCATTATATATTGTATATTGTTTTTTTAATCTGTTTTTAACCCTGTTTTTAATATATCAAAATAAAATGTAAATTTTTTTGTATGACTGTATCGGTTACATCATTTGCTGCTCCTAAGTTGTGATATATGTTTTGATTTTGATTGTGTGTTCTCTAATTAAGATTAGTTTTATAGTTCACCCAAAGGGGAATCTTTTCTGACAAAGTGGAGTTGTCTCCAGAGCCCAGTCAAGTCAAGAGACTCCAAGGGCCAGCCAACCGGCCTCCTGTTTGCGGCACAGGGACACAACAGCTGAAGAAGTCTGCTGGGGAAAGTTAGTAGCCCAATGTCTTTAAATCACTACCACCACTGCTGTGTAGCACCAACGACCAAAATCTGACCCACAGAGGTGCACTTGGGTGTGCAGAACCTGAGAGTGCTGTGGGTGAACTGCTGGGACCCCCAGAAGGCGAGTTATTGACTCAGTAAGGATTGGTCTGCGACCATGACACCTTGCAACAGGTAGACCAGTGGGGACTGGATTTCAGCCAGACCGGAGAGGTCCTCATGGGACGTCGACTCTGCAACCCACACCATCTTTGTGGACTGAGAAATCCCTGAAGGAAGATCACCATCAACCCTGTCGTATCCACAGCATTCTTGGAGCATCCTCAGCATCCTTTATCCCTTGCATCAGGACCACTCAATAGGAATCCATTGCAACACGGATAAAGTGCCTGGATCTGCTGGAGGAATGCTACTTCTGTGAAAGTAACGGCTCTCCAGGGCTTTGCTGGTCCCCCTGACTAGCCCCCTGATGGAGTTGGTCACCCCAAGTGTCAGAACCGTTGGCTTTCCCAAAGCTTGCTCGCTGTAGAGTGAAATTGCTATGATTTATTATTGCTTGTAAGATCAATATCTCTGGACCACCCCCCGAAGACCATTTTCATTCTAGTGTCTAAATTCTTATAAATATATAGTCTATTTTTATAAATTGGTGTTATTTTTCTCTCTGTAATGGAGGAACTCCGCAGAGGTGCTGACTCTAACGCCAGCCAAGCCTTAATCCTCCTGGACCTGTCGGCAGCCTTCGACACGGTCGACCACTCCATCTTGGTCGACCGTGTCAAGGAGGCTGGTATTGGAGGGACGGCCCTTGACTGGGTTCGTTCCTTTTTGACGAACCGCCACCAATCTGTTCGAATCTCCCAATTCTCGGCGGATAGGATGAAACTCACCTGCGGAGTCCCGCAGGGCTCGTCTTTGTCCCCACTCCTTTTTAATTTATACCTTACCCCCCTGATCCGCTCCCTCCGGGGCAGGAATGTCACTGCATTTAATTATGCAGATGACATCCAGCTCATCTTCAACCTTGACTCGCAGGAAGCGGCCCAGGATTTCCAGTCCACCCTCTGCCATATCAGTGACTGGATGGGCGCTCACCACCTTAAGCTCAACCCCGACAAGACGGAGCTCGTTCTTGTCGGAGGCTCAGCCAACCCATGGAACTCCACCTTTTGGCCCCTTTCCCTCGGCCCCCCTCCTAGTCCCGCCGAAAAAGTAAAAAGCCTAGGGGTTTACATTTCACAAGATCTTTCCATGAACCATCAGATCAGTGCCACAGTATCCTCCTGCTTCCACCAGCTCAGAAAAATCCGGAAAATAGCTCACTTCCTGACCACTGAAGCTCTCACCTTGGCGCTGCTGGCGCTAGTCATCTCCCGGATTGACTACGCCAACGCCCTATACGCAGGCATTCCGCAATACCAAATAAAGAGACTTCAGTTAATCCAGAATCAGGCTGCCCGTCTCATCTACCGTCAGCCAAAACATCACCGCGTCCGTCCCCTCCTCAAAGCCCTTCATTGGCTTCCTGTGTCGGAACGCTGCAAGTTCAAACTTGGCTGCCTAACCCATAAATCCCTGGCTGGCATCGGCCCCTCTTTGATCTCCTCTCTTCTTCATCCGTACGCCCCCCCCAGACACCTCCGCTCCTCCCATCACGCCCTTCTCCAGACACCTAGGTTCAGGCGAAAAAAGCACGGAGGCCTTAGATTCTCCTTCCTGGCCCCCTCACTCTGGAACTCTCTACCTTTAGACCTCAGACTCTCCTCTTCTTACCTTCACTTTCGGTCTCTCCTAAAAACTCACCTTTTCCGTGGTGTCTATACATAATGCTCTCCTTTCTCCCCTCTCTGCCTCTTCATGGGTTAGTGATCAGCGCCAAGAAACCGTCCGGTGAACGCAGCGCTCTACAAATCCTTTTTACATTACATTACATTACATTACATTACTGTTTGATGAAATGTGTGCGAAATAACGTATCTTAAAGCATGTAGGGGCAGTTATGTTAACTAGCCTGGAAGGACTACAGCTATAAAAACTCTGTCCCCATCCAATCCACTTTTCATTGCCGTGGTGTCAGCCTTCCCCATCACAGTCACCTAGTCACTGAGGAAAGCCCCCTCCCCGGACAGGTCATGCTGTCCATGCTGAATATCGGTAGAACCTCAGCCTTTTCTTTGCTTCCATAACATCCACGCAGTTCCTGCATAGGACCCAGCCTGGGGCGTAACAGAAGCCCCTGCGGCACAGGAGGGCAGCCCTGCAGGGGACTCCCAACTCTTCAAGGGGGCCCCATTCAGCCCAAGTTCAATGAATATCTGTGAGATATGGAAGAGTCAAGGGCCCGCATCAGATTCTGCATGTGGGTGGCCATCATTTTGCGTTACGCCAAGCCCTCCTCCACACAGCCTCCTGTGTGTGTGCTTGTGGATGGGTGGAAGTAAGTGTGGGTGTGTGCCCACCCACAACTAATCTAATTTACCGGCCACTGCTGGCCCAAAATTCCCATGGGTCTGAAGCAGAGACATCTTCTCAAGGCCGGCCCATCCAGTTATGTCCTGTTTTCTGCCAGTTTTACCTGTCTCCGTCCCAGCCCCACCAGGTCCTTCTATTGTCACTTCTCTTTGTGCAGGACGTGACCATTTCAACCCGCAGGCCCCTTCCTGCTCCAGAGGGCTTGAAAAAAGGGTGAGGTTGTTGCCAGGTGTTAGATTTGGGGGTCTCTAGTTGGTATAGGTAAGTACTTGTGACAAGCAGGGAACTCTCCTCTAGTCAGGATGAGGGGATCACCCTCTAAAATAACCCCTGCTAACCCTCGAGGTAGTGTGACTCAAGCAGACAAGGATTATCTCAGAGGCAGTTTATAGGTTAAGCATTTGTGAACAAATACAGTAACTCGGGGACAACACCACAAAAGGATACCACACTAGGTTTATCAAAAATAAATATTCTTTATATAAGGCTTAGCACAAGATCCAATAACCTTTTAAAATGAGGCCACAATACTATTTAGCAAATAAGCGTTCTTTGTTACCAGAATGCGTAATTCAATAGTCTGTGCGAGTCGGGTCTCTTCGTTCGACCCTGCGGGGATGAAATGCAGACACAGAAACAAATGCGCGAAGCGGACACTCGGGTCCGATGCACTTTGGTCACAGATGGCGAATCGTACAAAGTACCTTAAAAATGCGTCCGACGCGGACGAAGCATTGGCAGGAGTGAAGGCAGACCAGGGACGGTGTTGGCGGCTCTCCGAGGTGAGTCCGGCTAGTTGCAGGCGCCTCAGGGTGAGGAGTCTGCGCGGGAGTCCGGGGAGCGGTGCGGACGGTCCGGGTTTTTCCAGGCGTTCACTGCGCTTAAGCGGCATTCGAGCCGTACCTTCCGTAGCGGGGGCTGCTTTTCAGATGCGGATAGCGCGGTACAAAGTGGCCGGTACGTGGCGTATGGGCCAGGCTCTGAAGTGCGGGCGGTCTGTGGGATCCCAGGAGCGCGGTGCGAGGCGGCTGGTACTGGGACTCCATTCAGGGGGCAAGCTCACTCACAAGCCCTTGGAGATAGTTGAAGCACAAGTTGAATAAAAGTTTCTTTCAGTCTTTTCCTCTCCTTTAACAGCAAGGCAACCACTGCAGGCCAATCCCCCAGGTCAGGGACAGTACTCCTCCTGGCAGCTTTCCCAGTTCCTTCTTGTCAGGCAGAGGTTCTTCTTATTTCAAGCAGGATCGAATTTCTTAGGAGCAGGGCTCCTATATTTATACTACAAATATTTTGTTCTTGCAGGCCAGGGGGCCTTTGCCTTGTTCAGTCCAGTTCTTGAGCACTTTGTTGTGGTGACTCTGGCTTGTCTTTTCAGTGTGCTGGGCAGAGACATCAGACGCTCCACAGGAGGTGGAGCCAGCATTGTGGTGGCAGAGCACAGCCATATTCAGTGTCTAGGTGCACTCCTCCCATCCATCCTGGATGTAATCTTCCTATTCACTACCTGGCTGCCCAGCCTGTCTCCTGGAATTCCCCAGCCCTGTCACTCACAGAAACCAGACAGCAGATACACATCAGGGCAGAGGCGGGCTGAAATGGTTAGGCAAGCAAATGCCAACTTTCTAAAAGAGGTATTTGCAAACACAGAACATTAAAATAAACTTTGCTAAAAGATTAATTTTATTATTCTGAGTTCAGGCATACTAAACTCGAATTTCTACCATGTTCCCTGAGCCTGTTAGGATCAATGGATGTAACAATTCTAACAGCCCATTCTGGCCTATGAGAACAGGTAACCTTGTAATAGTGAAAAACGAAATTGGCTGCTGTAATTCACTATTAGGACATGGCACACACATCAGGGCTTGTCCTTTCTTATGCTTACAATGCACCCTGCCCTTTGGCCTACCATAGGGGTGACTAATACGTAGTTAAAGGAAGGTTTAGGGACTGTCAAGTGGGTGCACTTGCCCAGTTAGCATGACAGTACCAGCCTGCACACAGGCTCTCCAATGGCAGACCTTAGACACATTTTACATGGCTGCTTCGGTGGGTGGCACAATCAGTGCTGCAAGCCCACTAGCAGCATTTGGATTTACAAGCCCTGGCACTCCTGGTGCACTTTACTGGGGTTTAACAGTAAACCAAATAAGCCAATCATGGAAACCAATCAATGTATACATTTTTATGCAAGGAGCACTTGCACTGTGGCACTGATTGGCAGTGGCACAGTGCTATGAGCAGCTAACACCAGCAAAACACATGAGGCAACAGTAAAAATGGAAGGAAGACCCACGCCAATGGTGCCAGGTTTAACATCAGGTGTGGGTTGATCTAAAGAAGCAGAAGGTACATTTTGGTGCATCATGGAAATGGCCAATAATGCTGTTACATGTGAAGCAGTTTGAACTGCATTTCTGTGCTAAAGTTAATTTAGCTATAAAATAAAACCACTTCCCCTTTTTAACTTCGAAAAGCTTTTTCTTTTTTGCAAACCACACGCTCATTTTCTGGTGAAAAAATGCTTCATGCCATATTTAGAAATGCAAGTGCCACAGAAAGAGCATAGAAATCATACTTCTTAAAGGCTGATTTTTTAAACCTCACTTACAAACATTAAGAATGTAATATGCAAAGAACTAAAATGAATTTGTCCTCACAGTTTTAACTCACCATTCGACAACATTATGATTTGGAAAATAGTCTGTGAAAGCTGGAGATCTTTGAAAATGGAGGGGATAATACTCACGCGGAATTACAGATCACCCTCCCTTCCTATAGAAGAGTTTGGGGTGAGAAGGGCTGAGGCTCCCCGCGAAATCATTTAGGAAGAAATGGGGTCACTGTATGTTTTAAATTATGTTTTAAATTATGTCCACTAATGACCATTAGTGGACATAATTTAAAACATACAGTGATACTTAGCCCCACTATTCATTTATCATTACAGGTGCCATACAAATGGTTTTAATTGACGTGCACTTTGAGAGATATCCCCTGTCACTCCGTCCTGATGAAGACCCGTTGTTGAGGACTTGAACCGCACGCTCTTTATTTGGGTCGAAACGTCGACGACATTCCCTTTTGGGAGCCTGTACCTAGTGACCCCTGTCCCAAGTCCACCTTCCATCCCCTTCTCCCTGGTAATCCTATTGCCAACGGGGCAATCTAAGGACCAAGGAATTGTAGACAGCACTTAGCGAGTAAAAAAGAAGTATTTTTTACAAGCTATACCTAGGACAGGCTCAATGTTTCCCTGTATATAAATGACCTACACTGTTTTTCTGATCTTCTTGATCATTCACTTGAGCACACGCTTTATCTTTCTCTGTGCACGTTCCTTTTTCCTGTTTTAAAGTAAAAATGTATTTTGTCTTAGGATTTGTGTAAATATATGTATATAGAGACATTGATTTCCATTTGTTAATACGTGATATATTAAATTAATTACCTCAGCTGAACCCCCTTTTTTCGAGTTTATTGATTTATTGGCACATACTGTAAATGTTCTTTGAGGTTGTGGGCTAGCATCATCCATGTCAGAAAGACTATAGATTAAGTCTGAATGTGGAGTTAGTAAGATTGATCAAATGTTATGATTATTCTCACCAGTGAAATTATGTCGTGCACTTTCAACATACCAGCACAGCTCCCTGCTGCTGCCACTCAGCAGCAAATGCCCCACCTTGTTCTGACACTGTAAAGGACGGGTTGCTGAAACATAAAATCGTTGTAAATAACCGTTATTACCATTTTATTTTTTAGCTGTTCTGGGGTATTTTTTTAGTGGGTGACACTCCTTTGCTCTTGCAGGAAGAGCCACCCCAGATCAGACAGAATGCAAGATGGATAAAGTGTGGCAGTGAGCCACTTTGGAAAAGTTCCAACCTCCCAAATGAAATAAAATTATTTTTTAGATTTGTTTGTGAATTATGTGAAATATGTCAGCATTTGTGTTTGTTCAATGCTTCTTTCCAAATTGTGTGTATTATCCGGTTCAAATCCTCAAAATTACTTTGATTGGGGTCCCTGGAATCCTATAATGGCTTAGTAGGGGTGCCCAGATCTCAATAATGACTCAGCGGGGTCCCCATATTCCAGAAATTATTAAAAGGGGGTCCTCAGAAGTCAAAAGGTTAATCAATCACTCGGTACTTGTTAAGCCCGGCTACTCACCAGTGAGGATCTCAAGGCGCTTGGGGTGGTGGGGGGGAGAGAGGGTTGTAGGTCTGAATGGGCGCTGTTGCTCCTTCGAAGAGCCGGGCCCTGAGATCCTTCCTGAATTGTATCAGAGAAGGGAGAGCCTGAGGTGAAGAAGCATTCATGGCAGCGAGATAGGAGCAGGATCTTCCACCAGTCCTAGTTTTGCGGATCTGAGGGACGGTGGCCAGTGCCAGTTGGGCGGAGCTGAGGTGTCTGGTGGGTACGTGGAATGGGAGCGGTGTTTCAGATATGTTGGTCCAGTGTCGTGGAGGGCTTTGTAGGTAAGTGTGAGGAGATTGAATGTGACTCTTTTGTTGACTGGGAGCCACTGGAGTTCTCGTAGGTGTTCGAAGACGTGGCTGTGGCGGGGGAGGTTAAGGACCAGTCTGGCTGCGGCGTTCTGAACATTCCGTAGTTTCCTGAGGTGTTTCTGGGTGGCTCCTGTGTGTAGTGCATTGCAGTAGTCGAGTCTGCTGCTGAGGAGTGCATGGGTGACTGTGTTCCTGGCCTCAGTGGGGATTCATCTGCAGGTCTTCCGAAGCAGGCGAAGAACCACTGACCTAGAGCAGAGGACATTTGAAGCATTAAAACAAGTGCCTTTCCCTTTCTTTACTTGTGCCTGATTGTTAGATTGTAAGGAATGATTGACAGAAGGAGAATTTGTGATTTTGAGAGGAGAGTTAGTAGCATTTTGCAGAAATACTGCAGAGACTGCGGGCAGACATGAGTGCAACGGAGTAGGCTACACTCAAACATAATAAAGCAGGCATAGGATGGGGGTAAGGAGAGGACCATTCAACGCAACAGAAAAGAAGGAGAGAGAACAGAGAGTAGACACAATTTAGGGTCAATTTTTAATGCAGGGTTTTAGGATTATCTTGTGAGAGCAGGAGGCTTTTTGAGACAGGATGCAATCTGAGGCTCTCACAAATATAGACAGACGGGTAGATGGTTGTCGCCCCTGGGCAGGGGCTGTTCTCACATCATTGGTTGCTCCATTTAGAAGTTGATGGTTTTGACTAGTTTGTCCTTTGAAGGGTAACTTCAATAATGAGGATTATTTAGATTTTTTGTACTTTCGCACGCGGCTCTGGGTACTGTGTACATGGTCTGTGCTCAGTGTGCTGTTAGCTGGAGCTTTAAGCCCGCCAGCCAGATGTGGAGGAGGGGCCACCTCTGCACTTTGAGTTGTTTGTAGATGGATTGAGGTGATTGGTTCTCCCTTGGTCCTAGAAGGTCCTGCAATGGATGCAATGTAGGAACTGTTTCCCATCCCCTATGGCTGCACCTGTGGCAGGAAGGTGATTATTCTGGATGTGAAGTCTGGGTAACACTGTATTCTGGAGAACAGGGACACACAGGCAGGGTCGGATAGGTAAGGGGGCACTCGGGCAATGCCCGATGGGCCGGTATCACAGGTCCAGCTGTGGGCTGCTTTTCTGGCAGCCTCGGGGGCCGATTTGGGCTGTGTCCGGTGTGCTCAGATGTCACCAGCGGCCCAGTGGGGCCCGGAGAGGCCTTTCTGGAGGCAGATGGGCCTCCATTACTGAAGGAAGGTCCTGCAACTCTCAAGGCACTCAGGAAGGGGTCACTGCAGGTGTCCTCCGGCTCTCAGGACGTGTTAGTGGAGAAGCCAGAAGCCCTGGGATCACAGACCCTCCGCAGCGGGTCTTCAAGAGGAGGCCTCACAACTGAGACTCCCTAACTCTCAGAAGGCGCCTCTGGAAAACAGCCGCAGAGTTCTCAAGTGCCAGGAGGCACTGCTGGACGAAGTGCTGGGACGAGGACAGGGTGCGCATGAAGAGAGAAGAGTTCTTGACATCCTGGAATAGAAGGTGGTCGGCAGGAGTGAGATCTGTGTGTGGGGGCAGCCAAGGTTGCACACACAGGCGTCTTTCTGAATCTCGCCCTATTTGTTCACTAAGCACTGGCGTGAGCCCTCTGCCCCTTCACACATTCAGCAGTCTGCGGCTTCATCACAGGAAATGAGCACTGAACCCTTCATCTCCGCCACAGCTGGAGAGCTGGGCCGGCAGGGTTCTGCCGCCTTTGAGCGTGGCAGGCAGAGGGCTGGCACTGAAGCTTTGAAAGACTGCCTTTCACTGGAAATGATCCGCATTTGTTTGCATCTGTAAAGTAAACGAGAATACACAGCCCTGTCACACAGCCCAGAACACATACCTCGGGCACAACACGACAAAACATTCAAATGATGAAATAATGCATCACAAAAATAGAACAGCACTAACAAAACAACTCATCACCACTACAAGACAAGGCAACCAAATGAATATTCCCATTATTCTAGTTATACAATAGGACATACCCAAATTTGCTTGTAAATACGGCGGTGAAGGGAGTTGCAGGGCGCTCTGTCTTGTTTACCACCGAGAGCATGCTTTACGGCCCAGCCCCAGAGATCCTCTAATTGCATCTGGTGAAAGGGCCGGGGTCACCCTGGCAACCTCGGTTTGTTGAAAGTCAGGTTGAAGGACAAACTCCAACACAATGGAGCCCCGTGGCTGCACCCTGAGGGGTTCCACCCACGCACCACGGCTCAGTATGGGGGGGCGGGAGACTGCGTGCAGCAGTCAGATGTGCTGCTAACGCTGGTGGGACCCCAGAGTCGCAGCAGCCTTCTGTGCATGTGTGGTGTGACAGGTGTGGCACCCGCTGTGGTGTGTGAGGGACAGACGATTGTTAATGACTTGTGGTGCGTGTGTTTTGGAACTGCAAAGTAACTCTTACCTCCATCGGGGGTCTCTGGGCTTGTGATGCTCTGGTGCAGACCCTCACTCTGCATAAGGAAGGAACACACCGTGTGTGGTGCATTCAGCGAGTCACGTCTCACGGCGGGTCGCTAAGGTCTTTCCTATAGGGTTTGTGGGAGAGTTACACCGTTTGGCAGTCATTGCTGAAGAGGAGGTCACAACAACAAGGACTTTCCGCGGCAAGCCCCTTGTGCCTCCTTGCACTGCCATTACATCACTTTTTTTGACGCAACAGCGGCGCAAACAATGCAGCCAATTTACAACATGGCAAATTAGGGAGATGCGTCACGTTGTAAAGCCCTGCGTCTCATTGTTCCTGCGTCAGGTATAATGTATGCAGGGTGGGCGTCCCAGCACAAAAAGCCATGTAGAACTGACGCTGTGAAATTTACAGCATTTCACTGCATCACTCAACGCCTTCACTGCGTCAGAATCCCTACTCATGCTCAGACCAGGCCTTAGGAATGACGCAGGGTTTTTTGAATGGGACTCACCTAACTGTTGTGGTGCATTGCTGAAGTTGCGTCACTTTCATGAGCAACTCCCAAGATGCGTCACTTTTGTGTCAACTGGTGCGTCAGTATTTCCGATGCATCTGTTAATCCTTGCACCATGGTGCGCCGTATTGTAAATACAGAGCAGCCATGGTGGTGCAAGGACAATTGGCCCTGGCGCAAGGGAAGTGATGCATCTATACAGATGAGTAATTTCCTTGTAATTCTGCCCCTCTTTCCTTGAAGATGGTCAGAAGAAGTGCACACTTCAAACATCTATAATGTCTTAATTACCAGAGTTAGAGAGACCCCAACCTACAATAGATTAAGAGACCTCACAAATAAATATCCCAATTAATATAAACTTCACTGCAAAGACATTATTACTATATAAACTTCCTTGTCCTCTTAGCTACTCCTCTAGTATTTAGGTATCAGCCATTATTTTGAAGTTGCAATTTTTGCCTTAAAATAATTTTCAATCCAAACATTTTGCCTGTCACTACTTTCAGGTGAATATTATTCCGGATGTCTAAAAACTGTTAAATCTTAAAGATAAGTATAATCCGGTGGAGGTTACCAGAGGGTAGTTATAGGTGATCTGCTTTTCCATAGACAGAGACCTTTTCCTTTTGCAAATAACTGTGGTGCAGTTTGAAGAATCGTCAGAAAACGTTAAGAAAAAAAAGTTCATCCACCTCAGCTCTTTCCTGGAAAGTTTCGAAGTGATCCATCAAGCAGGGACGGAGAAAAAAGGAGGACCCCTGCATTGGCCCCTAAGTGTCTGTAGACGGTATGCGGTCATAATATCGAATAAAAATATCGACTGGCCAAAATATCGAGTTAAAAATATAGAATGGACACAATATCGAATGGACAGAATATAGACAACAAAAATATCGAATTTGAGGTAAGTAAGTTAATATGAATTTTTTAAAGTGTTTTTTATGTTACTGTATGTGTGAAAAGTGTATATTCATTTTATAATTCATTTTAATTAATTAATTTAATTGTATTTAATTTTTGCGTAATATAATTCTGTAGCGGGTTGTGGGTTTGTAGGGGAATAGGGTGGGAAGTAATTTAAATATAATTAATTAAATATGTTAATGTATTTATTGGTGTTTCTATTGAATTAATTGTTAATTAATTATTAATTGGTAATTAATTAAAATATAATTGGTCAATAGTTTTAATTAATTGATTAATTGATAAATATGTTAATTTTATTACTTTTTTTTCAGTAGTGGGTTGTGCGTTTATAGGGGAATAGTGTGGGAAGTAATTGAATTATAAATAATTAAAATTTAAAATTTATTTATTGCTTATTTTTGTTATAATATTTAATTTTTTATTAATTGTTAATTAATTTAGTGTTAATTGGTAAATAATTTGTATTAGTAGGTACATTTTTATTATTAAATTTCATTTGCATTTTTAATTGATTAATTAATATAATATATAAATTGTTAATTATTGTATATTATTTGTAATTGGTATTAATATTAATTTAATTTAATTCATATATGAAGTATTTACTTTCCCTACTGTTGCACTCACTGGAGTGGGAATTGTAATGTTTACCCCTACGCTATCCAACGCTTTCCCTACTGTTGCACTCTCTGGAGTGGGAATAGTAATTTGTACCTCTTTGCTATCCAACGCTTTCCCTACTGTTGCACTCTCTGGAGTGGGAATAGTATTTTTACCCCTACGCTATCCAACGCAGTCACTGTCTACCCTGTCCATTGCTGGGGGGAGAGGGGGGAGGGGGCGACACAGCGCTCTTCCTACATCCCCACTGGATCACACTGGAGAGGGCCTAGTTTTTCTTCTTAACTCATGATTTCACCAACATTTTTACCTGGGCCACGGAGAATAGGTTACTTGGGAGGGACTATTGTTGAGGGGAGATACAGAAAGCTTGTCTTGCAGATGTTCGCCCCGAAATCTCCTAGTGATGCTGGGCTGGCTCCCTGTGGACTTATACAAAATGGACAAAAACAGAATGGGAGGGGTTGAGAGAGATGTTTAAGGATCCGGAGTGTGCAGGGGCGCTCTGTCCACAACTTAACGGACGTTTTTACCCTATTGGATCTTAGAGCCCTGTCCAAGGTGCTGATGAACAGGCTTAAGAAGCTGCTACCAGATTTGATGTATCTTCAGTAAGCAGGTTTTGTGCAGGGCGATCCTTGAGGGATAACATGAATTCACATTGCATTTTATATGTTAACTAGCTTACCCGGCGCGCGTTGCTGCGATCTCAGAAGAAAGGAAATCTAAGGAAACTTGCTATGATAACATTCAATTTACATTGTATCATTTTTATTGAAACTTGTTCATTTTCATATGGAAAACATTTTAAAGTGTTGTTTTAATTCTGTTTATTTATTCGAGTGCTTGTGGATACACGGTATTTTTTGTTTTTCCGTCTGGTGCGTACACGAATAAATCAGAAGGTTTTGCGACGCGTGAGCTGGCCAAATACAGTCCATGTGAGAAGCATGGATTCTCCAAATCTAGTCCACACACTTGCAGCGATTGTCCTTGTGCTTTGTTGATGGGAGTGTACTCAACAACTTTTAATAAATGTTTTTTTTGTTGTTTTTTAATTTTTTTATTTATTTATTTATTTTTAATTAATTTTTTTGCCAGAAAATTTCGCGGGAGTGTACTCAACAACTTCCCAAAGTTTCATGGCGATCGGATGAATGGTGTAGTAATGCATAAAGGACAAACAGACAGACATACATTCGTTTTTATATATATAGATGACATTATTTTCATACGCACTGGTTTTCCTTTCCTTCATTGGTGATGAAAGAGAAGAGTCACATCACAGAGAATTAAGACCAATCCTCAGCAGAAGGTCTGGGATAATAATCACAAAATGTGATTTTAGTAACTTAGGGGCATATTACCAACAAAGTGGCGAAGAGCGGTGTTAGCCGCCTTGGCTTAATGCCTCTCTTGGCCACTTCGGAAACGCTAGGCTGCACCATATTACCAAGGATATGGTGCTGTCTAGCGTTTCCCTCTGCAATGACGATAAGTTTACAATTTAACGCCAGCGCAGGCAGAGAAGGTTTGTTTCTGTTCAGGAAGGAGTTCCTTCCTGGACATAAACAAAGCTTAAATGCCATTTTGTAACTTACATGTGTGCTGCTTCATGCAGAAAGAGGTATGTTTATGTACAGGAAGGTGTTTCACTCCAGTCCAGGCGCACAGCTGATATCGTGAAAATCACTTGCTTTTTATGAATAACTTGATCGCTTTTGAAAAGAAGTACTCCTTGTAATCCAATTTTTTTTTCTTCATCTGGTTTTATTTTCGTTATTTTTTACACATGTGATTGGCTTATGTTTTTAAAACAACTTCTCATGTCTCGGATATGCCTGTCCAGGCCTTTTTCCGGGCACACCATAAAACAAAAAACATCATAGGTTGTAGGTGCTAATGTATCCCAATGCATTTCGGACTATGTAAGGTCCTTCGTCAGGGGTTCTCTACAAAGCAAAAACATTACTGTTAAAATCCGACCTTAAATCTCTATGGTAAACGCATTACATAATCATTCCCCCAATGTCATACTGTGTTCTGAATAATAGCATATGCCCAGCGCTTTCCCTCTACAACCGAAGCTAAATGCTCCCGTAGTTAAACCTAGCGAAACCTTTAGCCAGTGTGATTGTTATATAGTTTCAAACATGATGACTGTGAAAGACACCCCAAACTTTTAACCTTCTTTACTTATCCTTTCTCTGCCCCATGACAGGCTGATGTTACCCCAGTATTCGTTCACTGAACCTCATACCTAACAACTCCATTCCACGTTGTTGTTTGCAGCTGCGGTTCTCTCTCACTGGTGGCGTTAGCCGACGCGCCATGTTTCGCGCTATTTTAAGTTCCTTCGAATTTGCCCCACCTCTTCAGAATAGCCTATCACTGTGCTACTAGTAGTGCTGTTGTATTTACTACTGCCTACAGTACCCATACTACACCTCTTCTTAAATCTTTCGACTTTCTTATATATAATCAGTCCTTTATGTTAAACTTTTCTGGTTTCAGGCTTCCCCAGGTAAAAATTGCTATTCCCTGCCCTCCCTGTCTATGTATTCTACTGCGCTGTAAACATGATGGAAAAATACTTGTTGTGAATTTATAGCATACAACTCTACATTCGCCACATTTAAAAGATGTTCACATAGGGAAAATGTTCACATAGGGAAAATGTTCCAGAAATACTTGAATCATATCCATAAATCGTTTAAAGTCAAATGTTTGCTCGCAAGTTTTTTCTTTTCCTTTGATGTGCAAGTTCACGTGTGTTCTCATATCCATTCTTAGTTTGTTGTCTAAGGGTCTTATCAGTGGGTGCTACTTTCTGGTTGGGCAGAAGATTCAAATTCATTCATTAGAGATAGCTGTGCCCTCCTTGTTGAACAATTTACTCCTTTTTTAACCACGTTTTTCCGCTCTACAGTATGTTGCGTGCTCCCTGGAGTACGTGATCTGCCCCATTTCACGTCGATAATTTGCAACAACAGGTATGGAGCAATGTTTCACTCCAGTCCAGGCGCACAGTTGATATCGTGAAAATCACTTGTTTTTTATGAATAACTTAATCGCTTTTGAAAATAAGTACTCCTTGTAATCCAATTTTTTTTTTCTTCATCTGGTTTTATTTTCGTTATTGTTTACACACGTGATTGGCTTATGTTTTTAAAACAACTTCTCATGCCGCGGATATGCCTGTCCAGGCCTTTTTCCGGGCACGCTGTAAAACATAAAAGGTCTTGCCTGCCTTTAAAGGTTGCTAATAAAAATAAAAAGTACTAAGGGGCATATTGTCAAGCCCGTTATCGCCACATCAGTGGCACTTTTCTGCTGATAAAAAGCAAAAACGAGGAGCAATGAAGCATTTCTCCTCGTTTCGCCACCTTAAGAACCGGTCTTTCCTGTTCTTAAATTCGGCGCTGCCACCTATTATCACGTCTCTTGATAATGGGTGGCAGCGTCGAAGTGAATGGGTGTTGCGGTGGAACGCCCTCCGCAACACCCACTGCACGACCCCTTTCACGATTAGTTTATTGTGAAAGTGTGGAGAAGTGTGGCTCAATGGTTAGAGCGGCAGTCCCTGATGCAGAAGTCTGGCCGGGGACCAGGGTTCAATTCCCGCCTCGGCGGGTCTTGGGCTCTGCAACTCTGGGCAATAGCTTGCTCAATCTCCACAACGGCCCCAACAACACTAGGATGCCTGGCTTCACCTTAGGGGTGCCCAGGAGTGGGCACTTCACAGGGAAAGGCCAGGAAGGCTTCCTCAGCGGTATTCGTACAAGCGCCGAGATGCCTCCGGGTAGTCGTGCGCTATACAAGTACCTCTACATTTACAAAGGGGCCCTATTACCAAGGCAGCGTTAAGTCAATTAATGTGGCTTTAAGCCACATTAATTGACTTAACGCTGCCTTGATAATAGGGCGATGCAAATATCGCCGCGTTATCAGCAGAAAAGTGCCACTGATGTGGCGATAACGGGCTTGATAATATGCCCCTTAGTACTTTTTATTTTTATTAGCAACTTTTAAAGGCAGCCAAGACCTTTTGAATTTTCTAAGGGGATTTTAGCCATCTCTCTTCATCCACTGGCCTACTGTTTACTTTATCGTTACTTGGGTGTTGTCTTTGTGTTTAGAGCCTGGTGTGACAGTCAAACATGTTCTTACAGCTCGTATGCAGCTTTATGTGTCCCTAACTCCTGCTAATGCTGCTGTAAATTCCTTTTGGAGTGGCCTTTGTTTGTATGAGTACTATTATTTCACATCATCCCACAGTGCGTCCACGTTAAACTGTCTTTATAAAGTTATTTTCTTTTTTAGAATTCCCCTAATACACTGCATTTGTAACTCCACTTCTGCATGTCATGCTGGTGTGCATTTAAATTACGGGACTACAAGCAGATTTGTAAACCAATGTAGTCCGTAAGTCCTGCATGTATTTATAGCTTTCTAGTGCTCTTGTATGTTGTGCTTATATAAACATGTAACTCTCATATTGATCATTAAAGCTGTGCTGTTAATTCCAATGTCCAGCTCCATCTATCTATCTATCTATCTATCTATCTATCTATCTATCTATCTACCTATCTATCTATCTATCTATCTATCTATCTATCTATCTATCTATCTATCTATCTATCTATCTATCTATCTATCTATCTATCTATCTATCTATCCATCTATCGCCCTCACTTTATCTATCTATCTATCTATCTATCTATCTATCTATCTATCTATCTATCTATCTATCTATCTATCTATCTATCTATCTATCTATCTATCTATCTATCTATCTATCTATCTATCTATCTATCTATCTATCTATCTATCTATCTATCTATCTATCTTTGCAAGCCTCTCTATCTATCAGTGTTTGTGAGTCTCTGCATCTATTAATATAACAATTAAAAAAAATTATTGGTAAAGGGAAGACGCTGATAGCCAATGCCAGAGCAAGTGGCTTTTTTTAGGCCTGGGGTTAGCCAATACCTTTCAATTTTACACAAATTAAGTGTATAACATTGTTACTTATAGGAGTTTTTAGCCAGACTTCATCCATTAGTCTGTTGTTGTGTCATTCACATGTTTTTTCCACCGTCTACAGCATGGATCATGGGGCAGTGAGTAAACCTGCTCCTGTCACTGGCTGTCCACACTGTGAATTATGGTATGTTTCCGTTTCACAAGGAGCACATCCACAGAAAAGGTAGTTTCCTTCAGAGTCCAGGACTATTATGGCAATGTCTGCTTTTTGAGACAAAAAAAATGTTTTTTCCACTATTCAATATTCTTTTAAATTCTCGGTGCCCCACAGCTTCACCCACAATAAGGTTTTGCCAAAACCATGACAGAACAAAACAAGAACTGCCAGAGCCGAAAGGCTGGCAGCCACCACCAGACCTATTGACTTTGTTATTTGTATTTTTGAATGATAATTACACACAAACCACACATGAGAATAATAACGCCCAGTATTGCTACTCCAGCAGGTCTGAACTCACACTTCTGGATTATCATTCAACTCACCATCATGACATTCTGTGTGTCAATGGTCAGTGCTAGTTACATGTAGCATTTCTCCCTCACCTCAGGTTGTTGTAGTCCCTCTGTATTGGGTCCAGCTATCTCAGTCCTGACCGTGTTTTTGGGAGCATCTTCCTGCTTTATTTGTTGGTTTCTTGAGTGTGCAGCTCGCGCCATGCTTGTCCTCCATCTTGTCAACGTCAGGGGTTCGGGCACTTTCCGCATCTGAGCAAGGTTCCTTTCACAAGTGGTCAGTCCCAGCCTTACAGAGACCTTTCAGAGTGAGAGAAGCCTTCGTTTTCCACAATCTCAAGCCATGCCATAGTGCAGGTTGGGTTTTGAGGGCGACCCCATACCAGTTTCCCTTCCTGCACAAAAATAATCATCCCTGTAACGCAGGTGAAGTAATCAGGAAAGCAGATCTTGTATCAAGTGTAATTTATTCACTGGAGATAACAGCTTATACATCCACCAACATTGAAAAGCCAGAATGATCTCGGCAACTCCCACATACAGAATGTTGAACACTCAATGTAACATAACAATTCTGATGAAGCATTCTAAAAGGAATACTACACACCTTCCCCCCTAAAAAAAAACACGAAAAAAATAAAAAATCAATGAATGAAATCACGCAATTTAACAGGAGTATGTTTAACACGAGAACTTTTTCTTAAGATAACATCACTAGATTGAGCATCCAACCAGTCCACCGTGCTGTTTACATCAATACTACTAGGAATACGCTCTTGAGTAATATTATCACACACAACATCAGAACTTAGTGACTCTTGCCCAAAAGTGTCTAACAAGTTTGAAAAAACGTCATCGTCATTCCTAGTTGAACTTTGTAAATTGCCACCAAACGTGTCTAACGAATCACTGTTAGAGTTTGATGAAGACAATTGTGAACTTGCTTTAGAATCAAATGCTTTACATAAAGAAATCCTCCTGAAATTCCACACTTTTCCACCATCAACCCTAACAGCTTTGCTGAAAACTTCTATTACTTTGCATGGATCAGACCATTTATTCCACCTAAAACCAGAAGTTCTTCCAAATTTGACTCCCACAAAATCACCAACTTTAATCCTTGGACTACGATCACCCAATCGCACGGAAGAACCCTTCATCTTTTCCTGATATTTCAAAACTTTATCTCTAATCTGAGAGGGATCAAAAGAAGACTCACAAGGAATCTTCATCTTCATCCACCAAGGTAAGAGTTTCGAACCTGGTTTCCTACCTTTCAATAATTCAAACGGAGATATACCCGTAACCGTGTTAGGAGAAGTACGGTAAGACAATGGAGACGCACGGAGAGTTTTCTTGCAGTCTAAATTACTTTTTACAGCCAGTTGAATGGACTCTTTAATGACTCTATTAAAGCGTTCCGTTTGACCGTTGGCTTGAGGATTGTAATTAGACACTCTTTTGTGTACTATACCACAGCTATCAAGAAAAGAAGTAAATTCACTGCTAATAAACTGTGGACCATTATCAGACACTAACTCAGCCGGAATGCCCTCTCTACAAAATATTTCATCAAGGAATTCAACTACCTGAGAAGAACAAATCTTGTCCACCACTTTCAACTCAGGCCATTTAGAAATATAGTCAATCAACACCAAGACAAAAACTGCCTTATTATCTGATAAATCAAGAGGACCGATAATATCAATCCCTAATTTCTTCCAAGGACACGTAGTAAACTCAATAGGAGAAATATCCATCTTCCCAGCTAATGGCTTAACAGACTTTTCACTATTGGCACAAGGAGAACATGAACTGACCCATTTGTCCACCATTCTATCAACACCAGGTCACCAATAGAATTAACAGATTCTTCTTTTAGTGCTTGACAGTCCCATGTGACCTTCATGGGCCATAAGAATAATTCTTTTTCTCAAGTCACAAGGAGGAACTATCTTATCTCCTCTCGGTACAAAACCATGATCAAACATGAGTTCCTCTTTCACTTTACAAAAAGCCAACACATCACCGGATAATTTTCTTTTTTCAGGCCACCCTTGTTGCAAAAAGTTCACAACATTGGATAAACGTACGTCCCTGCACATAGCATCTCTCCAATCCGTTTCTGAGATAACACTAGATAACATGTTACATTTTACATCATTAACGTCGTCAATTGTGAATGCAACATCAAAATCAGGACAAATATTAGCGATCTCACATGAATCAACACAAGGCAATCTAGACATGCAGTCCGCATGTACATTTAGGCGGCCAGGCACATATTCAACTATACACTGAAATTCTTGTAATTTGGAAGCTAAGCGTGCCAAACGTGCCGTCAACGTTCGACCACCACCAGCAGCCAACATGTTTATCAAAGGCTTATTGTCAGTTCACAAACGAAATTTCGTGCCTCAAAGAAATTGCCTAAAATGTTCGACCGCCCAAGTGCAAGCTAAAAGTTCCTTCTCTATGGTGGAATAGTTGAATTCTGCGCAACGAAGAGTCCTAGACGCATAGGAAACGACGTATTCCTCACCCATATTCTTTTGCATCAGCACAGAACCGAGACCAACATTACTTGCATCAACACATACTATGCATTCTTTACCCAAATCAAAAGGTCTTAAAAAAGGAGCATTAGTAATTTCCTTTGTTAGTGATTCAAAAGCAAACTGTTGCTCATTGTTCCAAACAAATTTGGCATCTTTTTTTAACAGTAACCTTAGTGAATGAACTTTTGAGGAATAATCTTGCCCAAATTTGCTATAAAATTCAGTAAGGCCCAAGAATGATACAAGTTGTTCTTTGCTACTTGGTGCTGGTGCCTTAACTATGCTCTGGATATGATTAAATTTGGGTTTAATACCTTGAGCAGAAATCTCATGTCCCAGATATTCTACCTTGCTCTGTCTGAATTTACATTTAGAAAATTTCAAAGTCAAACCTTTTTCTTGTACAGATTTTAATACTTTATCTAAATTCTTGTCATGATCCTCACATTTCCTCCCAAAGATTAAAATATCATCCTGGAAGGCAATGGCATTCTCACAACCATCCAGAACCTCTTTCATAAGTCTTTGAAAGACTGACGCCGCACTGGCTAAGCCGAATGGCATGCGTTGAAATTGGAACATACCCTCTGGTGTTATAAATGTGGTAAGGAACTTAGATTCCTCATGTAGTAGCACCTGGTGATAGGCACTAGCCAAGTCTATGGTTAAAAAGACACAAGCACCTGAAAGTGTCCAAATCAGCTCGTGAATATGGCGTAAAGGATGCCTATCAACCCAGATCTCACTATTCAAACTGTGGAGATCTACACATAGACAAAGCTTACCATTGCTCTTAAGGGATAAAACTACTGGAGAAACCCAGGGAGAAGACTCAGTTGGTTCTACGATTCCTCTAGTCACTAAATCCGACAAGATTACTTTCAATTTGTCCCGGTATGCTAAAGGTACATTTCTGACTTTATGTCGAACAGGCGTTGCACCTTCCTTTAAGATAATTTTATGTTTAAAATTTACAAATTCCCCGAGACTATCAGTAAAAATGTTTGGAAACTTGCTTTTGATTTGGACAGTAAACTCATCATCCACAGGAGGTACTAAGTACACTGGTGGTGAAGCATTGGGATCCAGCTTCATGCCCAATTCGTGTTGATGTGGCCAACCCAGAATAGATGCACCTTTAGCCGCAATGTAAACTTTGCCGTTTATGTTCCTATCTTTAAAATTAATATCAGCCCACATAAAACCATCAAGATCAATTTTCTGACCAATATATCCACCTGGCTGCACATCTGGTGGTAACAAATTTAACGAATTCCAGTACTTGTTAAAAATATTTCTGCCAATTATACTGTACCAGGCACATGAGTCTATGAGCATAGAAATTTCTATTCCATTTATCAAAATTTATCTTTGGGAAAACCTTTGCATCTACTGTCACCTACACATAATAAACTGTTGATTTCCTGAATTTCCTCAGAATTTCCATACTCAGGATAAGTCAGTAAGTTTACTTTTTGTGGAGACCTACACATTTTACTAAAATGACCTTGCTTCTTGCATTTTTTGCACACTTTATTCCATGCTGGACAACCTCTGTAGTTACCCACATGATAATTTCCTCCACACCTGTAACAAATTACTTGAGTTTTCTTACCCATGAATTTATTATCCCTTCCAATATACTCTTTTTTTAGTTTGGATAAAGGGAAACTTTTTTTGATTGTGAACATCCTTTACTATAGCAACTTCAGGAATTATTACTTTGTTCTTAACATCTTGGCCTCTAATCTCACTAACAAAAAGTTCTGATTGTTCGATGCCTTTAGCGATATTTAATACAGCATTAAGAGTAGATTCTGTCCCCATCCACAAACGTTCCTGTATCTTTTTGCTCTTGGTCTTCATCATAATTTGATCTCTTAATACTTGTTCAAAATTTATTGTTTCAAAAGCACAAGACTCAAATTCTCAATGGGAGCTCAGAGGGAAAAAGGAAAGGGTCGCCCTCCACTCAAACTCAGTAATTTCCAGACAAGCCCCTGTCTCATCATTGGTAGTCACTTGATTCTCAAAGAAAATAAGAAGAAAGGAAAGAAGTGTCCAAAACAAACAACCAAATATGTGACAAACAGTGGAAAGCAGAAGCATCTGCTAGTGACAAACATATAACATAAACAAGTGCATAAAACACAGCATAAGGTTCCCTTAACCAATTTATTTATAGGGAAGTGATTATATGCTGCAGTGCTAAAAAGGCTGGTAGCTATTCATGCATACCATTACCTATTACCAGTGCCGACATGTTTCACTGCTATATCAATTTAAGCAGGTTCATCAGGGCTGCACTTATATGCCGCCACTCCACTTTTGGACACTCGTTCTGTGTGCACCAGAGTCAGCCTAGTTAGTCATACCAGCCGCTCCGGGGTTGAGAAGGATACAGGGGTACTCCAACTCACCTTCACTTATCATTAAGCTTTCGTGTTACCGTCATCTAGAAGCTTTTACTCCTCCAGGTGCGGCTGGTATGACTAACAAGGCTGACTCTGGTGCACACAGAACGAGTGTCCAAAAGTGGAGTGGCGGCATATAAGTTATATGTTTGTCATTAGCAGATGCTTCTGCTTTCCACTGTTTGTCACATATTTGGTTGTTTGTTTTGGACACTTCTTTCCTTTCTTCTTATTTTCTTTGAGAATCAAGTGACTACCAATGATGAGACAGGGGCTTGTCTGGAAATTGCATACCAGTTACCCCGTTGGTGGTGTTTCCGTGAGGTGTCATTTGTTTCTCACACATTTTTTCTAAGCAGAATTCAGTCCAACACTACTGTGTGGACACCTGTCATTGACCTATATAGGTCATAGTACTTGCTGTTCTGTGTCGCTGTCAAGGAGAATAGGCTTCCCTTTAATGATAACCTGGGCGGAGTACAGTGCAGTGTCTCCTTATAAATTGTAGAGGACAGTGATAGGTAGCAGTACATATTGGCTGCCCTTGATTTAGTCACTGATATGCTTTGAAGCCCGTGGACTGGGTCTTTTGTTGTATTACTCAAAAGCACAAGATCCAGCCAAGGTACGTAATGCAGCCACATAGTTCTTAATAGACTCATCCTCTTTCTGTGCTCTGGAATAAAACTTAAATCTCTCCATTACTGTGTTAATTTTTCTACCAAACATTGGGGCATATTATCAAGCCTGTGCGCTAAAATTATCGCCGCTTTATCGGCCGAAAACGGCCGATAAAGCGGCGATAATGGGCTTGATAATATGCTCTGTGGAATTCCAATCGAAGCCCATGTTAGATGTCTTCACATCTAACATGTGCTTCGATTGGAATTCCATAGAGCATATTATCAAGCCCATTATCGCCGCTTTATCGGCCGTTTTCGGCCGATAAAGCGGCGATAATTTTAGCGCACAGGCTTGATAATATGCCCCCTAGTACTTAATTGCTTTACCACAACCTCGAAAATATTAAAATCCCCTGCACCCTCAATAGGAGGTAAGTTTTCTAATTCCTTGAGACCTGCACCTCCTAAACAATTTTTTAAAAGAGCTAATTTTCTTGTGGGAGAACATCCATCTTCTTCCACCACATCTACATAGGCTAGAAATGTGGGATACCACAGGTCCCATTCCATTTTTGGATCCCCAGCAACAGGCAACAAATGTGCAGGAGAAACAATATTATTCAACATTTTAGATAATTTTCTCACAATACAACAATGTAATAAGTTTTACAATGACAATCGAACATCCAAAAACCACAATTAAAGAAAAGATAAGATAAGAAACTAACAAAATAAAAGTAGTCACCGTAGTCCAATTTGTTTCTTCTATTAAGTTAATCTTTTCTTCTTCTTTAAAAACAAATAGAAGCTTAATAGGCGATCACGAACGCTCCCGTTCGTTGTATGCAGCAGCGCTGTGGAGACTGAAATGAACTCTTGTCGACTGTAACAGCGTTCAGAAATAGAAGGAAAAAAAATGGCTGCTACGTTACGTCCTAGCGCATCGTGCTTTGACCTCTGCGTGGTGACCGGTCACCCCACGCACCGCGCACACTCCTCGTGAGTGAGCCCAGGCTGCCCCCCCTTCCCGCCTAGTGCCACCACTGCCCGCAGCTGTGATCCCGGTTCCCGCCGAGTGCCGCCGCTGCCCGCAGCTGTGATCCTGGTTCCTCGCTTGCGCTGCGATTGTATTTTCGTGCATTTCGCGTTTGCATTCTTCCTGTATAATATGCTCCTTGTTTAATTTTTTGTTTGTATTTTCCCTCTGCCCCGTGTTGTTGTATTTTCCGCTGTTGTGCTCTCCCCTGTAGCGCCCAGCCCCTGCCGCGCTTTCCCGCCACCTCCCCGCTCCCCGCCGCTGCTGCCCCCTGTGGCTCCGCCCCTTCCCTCGATCGCCCTTCCCATTCGCCGCCCCGCTGCTGCCTCCCAGCTGCTCCTCCCTCGCTCTGCCCCCCCACTCTGCACATATGGCAGAGAGGCAAACGCGCAGCGTTGACGCGCAGCGGGCGCGCCCTAAGCGCGCCAAAGGCAAGCCCGTCTGCGCCCGTCCGTGCCTGGCCCGCGCCCAGCGCCCGAACCCCTGGTCTCCGCAGACCCCAGCCCACCCGCCGGATCTACGACGCCACCGAACTCAACGCTCTCCACACCGGCCGGATCCCTGGTTGCTACCGAGCCACCCCAAGACGCACCCAGGGACCCTTCAGCTGCCACTCCTGCAAGTTCTCCTGCATCCGGACCTGCACTGCACCCGCACCCACCACGCCGAGCACCAGCAGCAACCACCTGAAGTGCATCCTGCTCAACACCCGCTCCGTCCATAGACACGCCGTAGAGCTCTGGAACCTGCTCGACACAACATCACCAGACGTCGCCTTCCTCACGGAAACCTGGATGAACGCCTCCTCAGCGCCCAACATCGCCATTGCCATCCCGGACGAATACAAGATCACCCGGAGGGACCGCGGGAATCAGACCGGAGGAGGCATCGCCATCATCCACAGGAAAACCATCTGCATCACAACCAGCACCGACGACATCCTCACAACCGCCGAACACCTGCACTTCCAGATCCACACCGACCCCAAGACCACCCTCAGAGGCACCCTCATCTACAGACCCCCGGGACCACGCACACATTTCTGCGAAGACATCGCCGATTTCATCAGCCCGCACGCCCTCCCCTCCGTTGACTACATCCTCCTCGGGGACCTCAACTTCCACCTGGAGTACAACAACGACCGCAACACCACCACCCTGCTGGACAACCTCGCCAACCTCGGTCTCAAGCAGCTGGTGAACACCCCCACCCACTACGCCGGACACACACTGGACCCCGTCTTCTCATCCAGCAAGAACATCGCCTTCAGCCACACCACCGGACTCCATTGGACGGACCACAGCTGCGTCCACTTCAGCTTCAGAAAGAACACGATCCACCACCACCAGCAGCAGGTGGCACGCAGAAGCTGGAACAAGATCACTGCCGACCAGCTCGCTGCATCCCTGAGCCAGGACCCCCCCACCAGCTCAGCGAACCCCAGCCAGGCCGCCAACAACCTCACGAAATGGATCAGCAACTGCGCAGACGACCTCGCCCCTCTGAGGACCCCGCCTAGCAGACCCGGCAGCAAGAAGGCCCCATGGTTCACCGACGAACTCAAGAGCTCCAAGAAGAACTGTCGAGCCCTCGAGAAAGCCTGGCGCAGAACCCCACCGCCAGACAACATGGCCACCCTCAAGCTCGCCACCCGAAAACACCATCAACTGATCCACACCACCAAGAAAACAGCATTCAAGGAACGACTGGACAACAACGCACACAACAGCAAGGAACTCTTCAACATTGTCAAAGAGCTCTCCAACCCCAACGCAGGAAACAACGACATCACCCCATCACAAGACCTCTGCAACTCCCTCGCCTCCTACTTCCACAACAAGATCGCTGACATACACAACAGCTTCAGCCTACAACCGACGCACCCCAGGACCGCACCAACGCCCCCCACCACCACGCTCCGCGCCTGGACCCCGATCAGCACCGAAGACACCATACGCACGATGAACTCCATCCACCCCGGATCTCCAACCGACCCCTGCCCTCACCACGTCTTCAACAAGGCCGACGCTGTCATCGCACCCCACCTGCGGGACATCATCAACACCTCCTTCAACACCGCTACCTTCCCGGAGAGCTGGAAGCACGCCGAACTGAGCGCTCTACTGAAAAAACCATCAGTGGACCCCACCGATCTCAAAAACTATCGCCCCATCTCGCTCCTCCCGTTTCCAGCCAAAGTCATCGAGAAGACCGTCAACAAGCAGCTGGCCGCCTTTCTCGAGACAAACGGATCCCTCAACCTCTCGCAGTCTGGCTTCCGGGCCAACCACAGCACCGAGACCGCGCTCATCGCAGCCACTGACGACATCCGAGCCCTGCTCGACAACGGGGAAACAGCGGCCCTCATCCTCCTGGACCTCTCCGCGGCATTCGACACTGTCTGCCACCGCACCCTAGTGCAGCGCGTCAGCAACGTCGGAATCCAGAAGAAGGCACTGGAATGGACCATCTCCTTCCTCGCCGGGAGGACACAGAGAGTCCGCCTCCCCCCATTCAGATCAGAAGCCCCCGAAGTCATCTGCGGCGTCCCTCAAGGCTCCTCGCTCAGCCCCACCCTCTTCAATGTCTACATGAGCCCCCTTGCAGCCATCGCACGCCAGCACAACCTCAACATCATCTCCTACGCCAACGACACCCAGCTGATCCTCTCCCTCACCAACGACCCCGCCACCGCCAGAGCCAACCTACACGAAGGGATGAAAGAAGTAGCTGAGTGGATGAAGAACAGCCGCCTGAAACTAAACTCAGACAAGACGGAAGGACTCACCCTGGGCTCCTCGCCCTCCGCCTGGGACGACTGCTGGTGGCCCCCGCCCTTGCAGCGCACCCAAACCAACAGACCACCCACGCAACCTGGGCTTCATCCTGGACTCCTCCCTCTCCATGACCAGACAAGTCAACGCCGTCTCCTCATCGTGCTTCAACATCCTGCGCATGCTACGCAAGATCTTCCGGTGGATCCCCACCGAGACCAGGAAGACGATCACCCAGGCCCTCGTCACCAGCCGACTGGACTACGGCAACTCCCTCTACGCCGGAACCACTGCCAAACTCCGGAAGAGACTCCAGCGGATCCAGAACGCCTCAGCAAGACTCATCCTCGACATCCCCCGACACAGCCACATCTCCGGACACCTGAGAGACCTGCACTGGCTCCCGGTCAACAAGAGAATCACTTTCCGTCTCCTCACCCACGCACGCAAAGCCCTACACAACCAAGGACCAAGATACCTCAACGACCGCCTCAACTTCTACACTCCCACCCGCCAGCTTCGATCGACAAGCCACGCCCTCGCCGCCGTCCCCCGCATCGGAAGAGCCACCACAGGAGGAAGGTCCTTCTCCTACCTGGCCGCCAAGACTTGGAACTCCCTCCCGACCCAACTCCGCCGGACCCAAGACCACCTCGCCTTCAGGAAGGAGCTCAAGACCTGGCTGTTCGAGCAGTAGCGGACCACCCTTCCCCAAGCGCCTTGCGACCCTACGGGTGAGCAGTGGGCTATATAAATGCATTGATTGTTTGATTGATTGATGTAGGTTACGTCATGCAGAACGCTAGAAACAAAGCAAAGGAAGAAAGAATCCGAAGCTCGCACCTTGGTTAACGATGGAACTGAGGCTGATGTTCAAAAGATGGACCAACTCTTCAGCAAAGTACGAAGCAGGTATGAAAATAAAATGAAGACTCCTCTATGGTTTTCAAATCAAACATTTGCCTTACTTTTCAGTATAACGATGCACAAGTTGTGGTTCGTTTCACAGGAACTACGGAGTTCGCTTTAGTGTAAAGTCACAATACGAGTTTGCACAAAAATATCTTTTTTTTAAAACAACTTTAACAGTTACAATACACTCCAGCTGGTGCAATCAGAGCACACAATTAACCACTGCCGCTAGTGCAATCAATCTACACAATACGAAGTAAAAACGAAGAAAAAAAAATACCTTTGAAATACGTGAACGCTGTTTCCCCAGTTAAAAAAAAATTACTTCAGAAGATGGGTCCTTCTTCATGACATCCCGATCGTCGCCAGATTATGAAGTAATCAGGAAAGCAGATCTTGTATCAAGTGTAATTTATTCACTGGAGATAACAGCTTATACATCCACCAACATTGAAAAGCCAGAATGACCTCGGCAACTCCCACATACAGAATGTTGAACACTCAATGTAACATAACAATTCTGATGAAGCATTCTAAAAGGAATACTACAGCATGCACCCTTACACCATGGTGCAAAGGTGCATGAGTTGGTGCACGGAAGCCCATTGTCCACCGGCCAGGGGAAAAGGGGAAGGAATGGGCTGTATCTGATACAGCGCATTCCTGCCCTTTTCTTTTGCCATAGGACCCCGCATCAAGGTCCGTTCCCGAGGTGACCCCGGTCGCCCATAGTGGATTATACCGCAGCCAGCCATTGCGTGATTGCGAGCAAATGATTGGTAAATTGCTGCTAAATGTTCGTAGACAAGAATTATGGCCTGTCATGAGCACAATGTATACAGGCATGAATTATCTAATGTCCTGAAAATGATCCCTTTATTCTGACACAGGGATCGAAACGCCGTCGACGATTTGTACACCATATGCATGTTAATATACTGTATAGTTTCCCCAGCAATGGTGTCTCCATGCTATTTAAGTCTACTACATTTTTAAGTTCACAGACTTTTTCTCCTTGCTTGAACCTTTTTTCCCCTTACCTGTTGTTGGCCAAATGTGGGAGTAGGACTCGGTTGTGTCCCGCTGGAATTCTGTATGAATTTTGCTCTATGTACTTACTGAATATTAAATTCTGTCCGGCTGGACAAAGAATATAGAACCTATTTAGTCTATATTTATTACCCACAATATCTAGAAGTTGTCTAGGGACCACTGTCTTTAGAAATTAGAATAAGGCAGCAGCAGCAAGGCCTGCTGCGCTGCCCTACGCCAAAAAAAACCATAAATGAGGCCTTGCATGAGTAACAACAAGACTGAGGTCCCACTGGGGCATCTCAGAAGGAGAAGGGAGGACTTTCAAACAGTTCATCACAACTGATGATTTAAACAATGAAGGCATATCAGGCAACCTTAGAAAGGATGAAGGGGCTTTCAGATAACCTTTAACCATGTCCAAAGCAAGGCCTTGCTGGGCAAGAGATAAAACAAATACCAGGACCCCAGACAATTTGGCTTGGAAGTGGTCATTCGGGTGTTCACCGCACCAAAACACAAACTGGTTGCTGGGCAAGAGATAAAACAGATAACAGGACCCAAGACAGTTGGGCTTGGAGGTGGTCAATTGTGTGGGCACTGCATCAAACCACAAACTTGTCCCAACATTAGACATATACAATCTTTGTTACTGGATGCTTGGCTGCCAGGATAATGTCAATTGCCTCCACAGGAAGGTCAAAGGTGTTAAGCTGATGCTTCTCAATCTCCATGCATAAAGGTGGAGTTTGTGAATGCCAGGGTAGAGAGGCCACCCGACTTTCCTGCTATGACACCAGATCCTCCCAGAGTGGCAGCCTCATCGAAGGGCAGATGCTCAAACCTCGAAGTTCTGGATACGGTACTCTCCGTTGCCAATCTGGAGCTACTGCAATGACTTGAACCCGGTTTTCTGAATTTTCTTAAGAACTTGGGCAGTAGTGGATTAGGTGAAAAGGCATGTAAGAGTCCTGAGTTCCACTCCAGGAGGAACACATGTCAGAGCAAGAGATGCCTTGGAAACTCCAAGGTGGCGAAGTGCTGATATTGAGCATTTTCAGAGGTGGGTAGCAGATCGAGCCAAGGTTCTCCCTATTTGCAGAAGAGACCTTGCACCATTTCCAGGGTAACTGCCACTTGTGATCTTCAAAGTGTTGACGTCTGAGTTCGTATACCCAGGCCTTCAAGGAGCCCGCCAGGTAGTTCACCACCAGGAAGATACCTTAGCGTTACAGCCATTTCAAGAGATGCAAGCTCTCCTGACACAGGGTCTGTGACCCCCACCTCACCCTGTTTGACGGTGATGTTGCCCATGAACACCCGTACCAGGCTCCCTTTGATGAACGATAGAAATGCGTTCAACGCTAAACGTATGTCTCTCAGATCCAGAAGCTTGATATGGAGTTGGGCTTCCGCTGGAGATCAGAGACTTCTGATCTTCACCTCTTCCAGGTGGCTCTCGCAGCCCAGAAATGACACATCTGTAACCACTTTCAGCTCTTGGTTGCGAAAAGGGAGGGGTCTACCACTAACCCAATCATGGTTCCCCTAACCACCACTGCAGATCTTTTGTAGTCTCCTCTGAAATCTAGACCAGTTTGGAGACGTTCCATTGATGTCGGGTCCACTGGGACTTCAGTTCCCACTGCAGCGCCCGCAAATGCCACTTGGCATGCTCGACCGGCAGGAGGCCATCAGTCCCAGCAGCGTCAGAGTCAACCATACTGAAATTCATAACCAAGACTGAAAGATTGGGATCTTAGCCTGGAAGTCTTGGATTCTCTTTCCCAGAGGAAAGACACAAAACCATATTGTGTCCAGAATGACCCTGATAAAGGAGTTAGATAGTGAAATCCAAGAACAGCATGAGATTTGCAGTAGTATAAAGCTGGTTGATGACTCCCTGGGATGAGGCCGCCTACAACGACCCATAGGGATAGACTGGCACCTCTGACTGTGTGCTGCCACCACCGTTATCACTTTTGTGAACACTCTTAGGGTGCTGGTTAAAACAAAGAAGAGTACAGCAAACTGAAAATGGTCCTCTACCACCAAAAATTGAATGTAGGGCCAATAGGCAGGTGGGACAGGAATGTAGAAATAAGTGTCCTGCAATTCCAACACCACCATCTAGACTCTAGGGTAGAAGGCAGACAAGACCTGGATGAGGGTGAGCATTTTGAATTTCTCCTTCCAAGGTAAGGTGTTGAGAGGGCGCAGATCTAGAATAGGCTGAAGCAGAAACCTCTGCCCTTCATGCGCACCAGAAAGTAGTAGGAATAACAGCTTGATTCCGGTCTAGGAAAGACATGGCTTGGTAGTTCGGGCTGGACTGTTCCCATGAGGCACAGGGTCAAGGCTGATTTACATATAGCCATTGTCTGACCTAGGGTGGTGTGGAGTGCAGAAAAACGATTGATTTAGGCCCAGATCTTTGTACTGGGGTGAATGTAAGACATTGTTCAGCATTCTGTCCATCAACTGTGTTTTTTGCAGTAGGAAGAACAGCTACATCCTACTTCTGGTGTTGAGACTATCTGGATACCTTTTTTTTTTTTAAATGTGCGTGAACACGATCAGTGCGCACATCCCAGTATTTGGGCACTCCCTCTGGTTCAAGAATAGACTCCGTTGAGTTTCATATGTTTATCCCGAATGTCTGACAAAATATCGAAAACTAGAATATCGAAGTACAAAAATATCGGAACAAAATTATCGATGTCAAAAATATCGGAATCCTATACTTAACTATATATCTACAAAAATATCGATTTTTTAATATCGACATACAAAAATATCGTTTACTTTGATATCGACCACATTTATATCGGAAAACAAAAATATCGCTATATGCAAAATGTAATGACACTTACCAAAAAATCGAAATCAAAAATATCGTGAACATAAATATCGGATTTAAAAATATATCGACTTTTGTAAACCTTTTCTTTACATAATTAAGGAACGCTTTATATGTTTTCACATCAAAAATAACATACAACACTTTTATTTCTACTATACAAACACCATAAAATCAAACAAAATTTTAATTCATTTAAAAATATGTCACCTACAAATATAAAAATATTCTATGGTACTGTGTATACTTTTCTAATTATTGTTTGATTTTATATTCTAATACTAATTAATGTCAACTGAAATTCAAATCTACTGACTAACCAATCACAAGCCTAATTTTTTAAATGAACCAATAGTAAAGTAATTACTACTGACACTCCCCTATATAAGCAATCAAAACGTAAGCACAAACTACTTGCCAAAAGTCACAGAAGGAGATTCATCTCTATCAGAATTGCTGCACAACAAGTATAAGAACGAGAGAGAAAACCTACTATTACATCTACTAAGTAAGTAAATAAAATATATCCTACATTATTTTCTATTTGTATTTACTTACCTGCTAAATACCCAGTGGCCCTTTGCTATTCATACTACTTAACATTCTAAATAATGATATAAAATTATTTTTTTTAGATACTACCACTACTGATAATTGTACTCCAAATTATTGCGAACAAAAGATAGGAATACAGAATCATAAAATTATGTAAGTAATTTGACATTGTTTCGTTTTATGCACATTAATCTAAAAACCCAGAAATAATGACTTTTGCACACCATCTTTTTATTTTTCTATAGATTCTGCTACAGAAAACTGCACTAATACAGAACTAAGGCTACAGTACTACATCTACAATCCTTTATATTAAGTAAGTACATAAAATAGGAAGTGCTTCATTTGCTAGTAATACTTAATTACCTGCTAAATACCCAGTACCCCTTTGTTATTCATTGCAGTTAACATGCTAATAAATTATCTGCTAGTATTTGTTTTAGAGACCACGAGGACTGAATATTTTACTCTAAATAACTGTGAACAAAGCATAGGAATACTGAAGCCAAAATATATGTAAAGAATGGCACATTGTTTCATTATGTCCACATACATCTAAACACAATGAAATAATCATGTTTTCGCCCACATATTTATTTCTCTATATAGATTATACTACTGAAATCTGCTTTACTACAGAACTAAAAACATCAGAAGTATATCTAAAATACTTTGTCATAAGTAAGTACATGAAATAGAAACTGCATATTTAGTACTGCTAATTATTTTCATGCTAAATAACCAATGGTTCTTTGCTATTCATAGTACTTAACATCCTAAATAATAACATATTATATTTTTTTTAGATACTACAACAACTGAATTTTCTTCTCAAACTAAGTATGAAGAAAGCATAGGAACACAGAATCGAATAACTATGTAAGTTAAGTGACATTGTGTAATTTTGTGGTCAAAAATCTAAAAAGTTACAAAATAACAGTTTTCCTCAACATATATTTTTTTCTCTGTAGATTCGACTTCTGAAAACTGCACTCCTCATTAACTAAGAACCCCAGTAGTATTTCTAAAATACATTTTAGTCAGTAAGTATTATGCAAATGCAATAAATGTGTGAAAACAATTCTAACATTTCTAACTGTTTTAATAATTTTCTATGACATATTCTTTATTTACAGAGCAAACACAGTGAATAGATATACAGACAACATACAGAACTTCACATTCTAAACAGCTGTAAAACTAATAACTAAGTAAGTACATTAAATGACATATTTACCACATGTTTCTAAAAACCTACCAACATGGTGAATAAAGTAACTCATATGTTCCTTATTTTTTATAGATAACACTACAAAGTATTCTACAGAAGTTGAAGAAAGAATTATAGCTGCCAAATACCAACAACAAAAACTTATGTAAGTATCTTCACAATGTGAATAATGAAGACACATCTTTGTAGTAAAACTGAGCTTTATAATTGCTAATTTACCAAAACATTAATAAATAATATACTACTTTCATATTTCTCTGAACAGCTACAACAACATCAAAAATATTTATCCTCAACTAAAGAAACAAGAAAATCCAAAGTTTAGCTGTACATTGTAAAACACGTAAGTATAAACATTCCTACTTATCACTAACATAGCTTATTGATCACATTTAAATTGATATTAACTATTATATATATTTTATAGATATACACAGTACAAAATGACCGAAGGAGCCGAGTCTGTGACCAGCCAAAAAGGAAAATTATTGTTATGCTACAGGGGTTACACGTACACACAGGAAAAACAATATGGCATGAAAGTGAATTGGAAATGTTGCAAATATTATTCCAACAAGTGCTACGGCAGAGCAACAACAAAAGAAGCTACAGTACTATATACTAGGGAACATAATCATCCACCTAATATTACAGAAATAGAAGTCAGAACAGCCATAGAAAGTCTAAAAGAAGCTAGTACCGGATCCCAAAAGCAAACTAATGTAATTTTGAAAGAAGTCATTCCAAAAATTCCAAAAACAGCCTCAACCCAAATGCCAAACATCCTATCATTAAAAAGAACCATAGCACGGACCAAAAAAGCGACAACTTCTTCAACACCATGTCCTAGAACATATCAGGATATTAGTTTTAGTGCTAACGAAATAATAACTTTAAATAAACAACCCTTTATAATTTATGACAACGAAAGGAATGAAAATAGACTAATAATTTTTGGTACCAGTATGAATTTAGTGAAACTACAGCAAAGCCAATATTGGATGATGGATGGGACATTTAACATCTGTCCCAAACCATTCTTCCAATTGTACACCAAGTCAAGTCAAGTCAAGTCAGAGAATTTATATAGCGCACTACCTACCCAGAGGGTCTCAAGGCGCTTAGAAAGGGGAGGAGGATTACTTGTCAAATATCCACGTTTTAAGTAGCTTTCTGAATGCTAGGTGGTTCTGGGTGAGGCGAAGGTAAGCGGGGAGTGAGTTCCATGTTTTAGCAGCCAGGTATGAGAAGGATCTGCCTCCCATGGTGGTCTTGTTGATGCGAGGTACAGTGGCGAGGGCTTGGCTGGAAGAACGTAGTTGGCGGGAGGGGGTGTAGAAGGACAGTCGTGAGTTGAGGCATTCTGGTCCGATGTCGTAGAGTGATTTGTGTGCGTGGGTTAGCAGTCGGAAAGTGATTCTCTTATTGACGGGTAGCCAGTGGAGGTCTTTCAGGTGACCAGAGATGTGTTCGTTGCGCGGGGTGTCTAATATGATCCTGGCTGAGGCGTTTTGGATTCGTTGGAGTTTCTTCTGGAGTTTAGCGGTAGTATCACAACTGCAATATCCCTTTGTTATATGCACTATTGCCTAACAAAAACAATTCTACTTATATGGAATTGTTAAATGTCATAAAACAAAAAACCAATGATTTCTCTCCGGACAAAATCATTCTTGATTTTGAGCATGCAATGCTCTCAACTATTCTAAAGGTCCACCCACATAGCTCCATTCAAGGGTGCTATTATCATTTCAACCAGTGTTTATGGCGACACCTTCAAAAAACTACCCTAAGTGTCGAATATGCTACAGATTCGTCATTTGCTTTTCAAATAAAAAAACTTATAGCACTTGCCTATGTCCCTACAACAGATGTAGCTGAACATTACAATATTATCATCGACAGTCCATTTTATAAACAAAACGAGGCTAGATTAACTCCTTTTCTTGATTACTTCGAGGACACCTGGGTAGGCAGACTCCATAGATCTGGGCACAGGAGAAATCCAAAATTCCTTATTCCCTGGTGGAATGTGTACCATAGTACCCTTAACGGGGAGTCAAAAACTAACAATGCCGTTGAAGGTTGGCACAATGCATTTGTCCAATCAACTGGCAGAAGCAAACCTAGTCTTGAAAAATTCATAAAATGCCTACAAAAAGAACAGAGCTATCAAGAATTCCGAATGGACCAATCTGTTACCGAAATTGTCCCTAAAACATCCAAGCAAAATAAACAAATGTACAAGTACCTGGAAGAGCAGGTTAAACTGTACCCCAATACGAAAGGCATAGAATACCTAAACATCATAGCCAAAACACTACTGTAAATAAAGCCAAAACTGTCATAAAACACCAAATGTAGCACCTAATAATGTAAAAATATGTAACGTGAGCTTTTAAAGTATTTAATGTATGCAATATATAATGATATTATTTTAATATATGCACACATTAAAACAAAATAATAAGTTAAAATCAATTCCGTAATAAATATGACATTACCCACCCACAAAAAAAATAGAAAGCAAACACTTACCAATGTAGTTGTCTATCCAAGAACGTCCATTACCACCAAAGTAATCCAGGTCGTGCAAAAGTAACCCAAAAAAAAATGTAAAAATACAACTGTTCCACAATTCGGAATTCCACGCGGTCCTTAGCCATCGAACTACCATAAAAAACCCGAAAATTTTGAAAAAAAGAAACAATAGCTCCGGAAAACCCGAAAAACTGTAAAGAAGTGTTTGTAAATCACTGTAGGATTAGAAAAACTAACACTTCCTTTAGAAAAAAAACGGAACTTCCGATGTTGCGAACACCTAGGAAAAAAACATAGAAAACAGACATTCCCACCCACAATATTTAACAAATAATGACAGAGTAACATATTAACATTGATGAGTTAATGTTCGATGTACCCTAAAATACTTAAATGAAGTCTATAAATAATTAGTAAACTAACTAACACGACGTGTATATACCATACGTAAATATCTTATTTCTAAATCTGAAAAATAGCTCCCTCACATTCAACAGCACTAAATATAAGCTCACTAGTGTCAAACCATAATATTAATACACATATAATATATAAAATGAAGCTTACCTGCAGCGACGTGAAGTGTCTCCCAACCGCGATCAGCCCTTCTTCAAAATAACCCAAAACGACCAAACCCGGTTACAAAAGAAAGCACCAAAAACTAAATAAAATAGTCCCATTAGTAAAAAATAATATCTATACAGAACTAAATGTGTTAAAAAAGAAGTATTAATTTATGTTATATAGAAATAAAAATATTTTTTTTTCCTACAAAGAAATCATGATAAAAATGTACATTAATATAATAATGTAATATGATGAAAACAATGATGTTTATGTTAACAATGTGAAAAATTGTAAGTACTTTGTCACAAAAAGAAAAAAATATTTTTGTAAAAAGAGGAAAATGTTTATTTATATTGTACAAATGTTATCTTCTCAAATGAAGGTGAGAAAAGCTTTGCAGAAAAATATTATTGTTATGAGCAATTTTTTCCAGATATAACAATATGTGAAAGAGATAACAAACAATGTTAATGTAATATGAAAATGAAGATAAATAATGATGGTTCTGTATAGTTGTTATTAATTGTGCTTATAAAAGTTTTTATCGAAAGAAATGTCAATAAAAACATATTTTTATGCATTTATGTTATTTGTTAAAATGTAAATAAAAAAAGTTAATAAAATCATGCTGAATATTTTATTTTATTATCTTACTAAAAAGTATCAATGTCAAAAATAAAAAATATCTGCATATTACAAATGAGTATATGTTGGACTATAATAATGTAATGAAGAATATACAAAATCCAGTGTACATTAAATTACAAGACATGTAGCACAGTACTAACATAAATATTAATATTCCTACTGCACTCTACAGAAAATGTAAATATGTACTATACACTAATTACTTTCAATAGATTATTCTAACAGTAGTGTACAGTAAATTAAACTTGATATAATATTATATATGTTACAAATCCTGTAATTGATTAAATGACAAATACATATATATTTATCCTGTAGAACTAGGTACCAAAATAAAATAATTAACCCTGAATTCTACAAATACTCCTTTACCCTAAGAACAGAACACTGACCCTGAACCCCCAAAATAGACCTTAACCTAAAAACTTAAAACTGACCCAGAACACAACAATAACCCCTTGACCCAAAAACTTAAAACTCACCCTGAACCCTAAAATTAGCACTTTACCCAAAAACTTAAAACTGACCCTGAACCCTAAAATTAGCCCTTTACCCAAAAACTAAAAACTGACCCTGAACCCTAAAATTAGCCCTTTACCCAAAAACTTAAAACTGACCCATAACCCTAAAATTAGGCCTTTACCCAGAAACTGAAAACTGACCCTTAACCCAACAAATACTCCTTTATCCACAAACTGAAAACTGACCCTGAACCCTAAAATTAGCCCTGTACCCAAAAACAGAAAACTGACCCTGAACCCAACAAATACTCCTTTCTCCACAAACTGAAAACTGACCCAGAACCCTAAAATTAGCCCTGTACCCAAAAACTGAAAACTGACCCTGAACCCAACAAATACCCCTTTCTGCACAAACTGAAAACTGACCCTGAACCCAACAAATACCCCTTTCTCCACAAACTGAAAACTGACCCTGAACCCAACAAATACCCCTTTCTCCACAAACTGAAAACTGACCCTGAACCCAACAAATACCCCTTTCTCCACAAACTGAAAACTGACCCTGAACCCAACAAATACCCCTTTCTCAACAAACTGAAAACTGACCCTCAACCCAACAAATACCCTTTCTCCACAAACTGAAAACTGACCCTGAACCCAACAAATACCCCTTTCTCCACAAACTGAAAACTGACCCTGAACCCAACAAATACCCCTTTCTCCACAAACTGAAAACTGACCCTGAACCCAACAAATACCCCTTTCTCCACAAACTGAAAACTGACCCTGCACCCAACAAATACCCCTTTCTCAACAAACTGAAAACTGACCCTCAACCCAACAAATACCCCTTCTCCACAAACTGAAAACTGACCCTGAACCCAACAAATACCCCTTTCTCCACAAACTGAAAACTGACCCTGAACCCAACAAATACCCCTTTCTCCACAAACTGAAAACTGACCCTGAACCCAACAAATACCCCTTTCTCAACAAACTGAAAACTGACCCTGAACCCAACAAATACCCCTTTCTCAACAAACTGAAAACTGACCCTGAACCCAACAAATACCCCTTTCTCAACAAACTGAAATCTGACCCTGAACCCAACAAATACCCCTTTCTCAACAAACTGAAAACTGACCCTGAACCCAACAAATACCCCTTTCTCCACAAACTGAAAACTGACCCAAAACTCAACTAATACCCCTTAAATAAAAGATAATTAAGTACAAATAAAAACTAAATTACCAATAAAAATTAATGATTCTCAACGAATTAAGTAAATAATACTTTAGAATATATAATATTAATTACAGAACTAATTATTATTAATTAATTGCCAATTAGGTGTAATGTTGTGAAAAATATGTACAATTATTAATTATTGAATTAATTATTAATAAATTACTTACCAACCTTATCCCCAATAAACACAATAACCAGCTCCAAAACCTAAAAAATATATATAGAAATAATGTAGTTTACTACTTGTAGTAAAACAAAATAAACAAATATCTACATATATTGTTTAAAATATATTTTTGACAATTAATAAATAATATTTCTTAATTATCAATTAATAATTAATTAATAATATAGACTTTATGATCTTAATTAATTAACAAATTAATTATAATTCATAAAATAATATGTATAATTTAGTATTTGTTATTTACATACATTAATTAATTATTAATAAATTACTTCCCACCCTTATCCCCTATAAACCCAATAACCCGCTACTAAAACAAAAAAAAATGTGTTCAAATATATATTTTACTAAATGTAGAAATACAAAATTATCAATTATCTAATTATAATGTTTAAGATATATAAATCAAATTTCATAATTAATTTTTATTAATGATCAATTAATTGTTAATTATTAATATTAACTGTATGATCTTAATTAATTAACTAATTAATTATAATTATTTAAATAATATGTATAATTTAATATTTGTTATTTACATATATTAATTAATTATTAATAAATTACTTCCCACCCTTATCCCCTATAAACCCAATAACCCGCTACTAAAACAAAAAAAAATGTGTTCAAATATATATTTTACTAAATTTATAAATACAAAATTATCAATTATCTAATTATAATGTTTAAGATATATAATTCAAATTTCATAATTAATTTTTATTAATTATCAATTAATTATTAATTATTAATATTAACTATATGATCTTAATTAATTAACTAATTAATTATAATTAATTAAATAATATGTATAATTTAATATTTGTTATTTACATATATTAATTAATTATTAATAAATTACTTCCCACCCTTATCCCCTATAAACCCAATAACCCGCTACTAAAACAAAAAAAAATGTGTTCAAATATATATTTTACTAAATTTATAAATACAAAATTATCAATTATCTAATTATAATGTTTAAGATATATAATTCAAATTTCATAATTAATTTTTATTAATTATCAATTAATTATTAATTATTAATATTAACTATATGATCTTAATTAATTAACTAATTAATTATAATTAATTAAATAATATGTATAATTTAATATTTGTTATTTACATATATTAATTAATTATTAATAAATTACTTCCCACCCTTATCCCCTATAAACCCAATAACCCGCTCCTAAACATAGATATGTTTTTTTAAATATTTTATTAATAATTGTTTTTTTTATTATAAATTAGCTTTTTTATAACTTTTCCATACCATTATTTGGATTTTTGATTTTTCCTATACTATAGATTATTACCATTACTACACGATATTTTTTTTTACGATATTTTGACACTCGATATTTTTATTTTCGATATTTTGACACTCGATATTTTTATTTCTCGATATTTTGACACTCGATATTTTCTTTGTCGATATTTTTGCATACTCTTCTATTTCGATATTTTTGTATCCGATATTTTTGCATACCTATATTTTTGTCCTACGATATTTTTACTTCGATATTTTGTCTTTCCGATATTTTTTTTTCGATATTTTGTCTGATTACCGTTTATTTCATTTGAATACGTTTTTTCATGAATCTTTCATTGTTGGATTATTTGCATCCAATTGACATGAACTTTACACAAAATCATCGTCGCTCCAATGCATTTCGGGTCGATTACCCTTTTTCAAGGAGCTCTGAAAATAAGAACGATCAGCGTTTGTATCATGGTGGCGTTTAACGATTGATTGTTAATATTCTTTCAAAAAAAACTTCTATCCCAACAGCGCAGTGCATTGCCCATCTTGTCTTTTTGATTCAAACTATCTGGATACCCCCATTGGCCAAAGGAGCTTGCCCTTTCTGCCACAAAATTGAGCAATGGTCCTCCGTCAGTCACTCGCTGGACGATGGAAGAAAAGTAAGACATAACCTTTGTGGACAGTTTGCAGGACCCACCTCTCAGACATGATTGCTTGCCAACCCACATAGAGTCAGTGGATTCAGCCTTCGATCTGGTGGCTGTTGCCGTGCATGGGCTCGCTAAAGATGTTTGGCAGGAGGGGCTGCAGAGTGGTGGTGGTCAGGGCAGCATGCTGACTTTGGCCGCAGGGCTGTGGTCATGTCGGCCTCTCCTGCAAAACTGCTGGGCTCCCTGCTAGAACTGCACAAGTTGACAGTAGATGACTCAGCCAAATCCACGAAATGCAGAAATTTCTGAGGCTGATGAGATGGGTAGCAAGGGCTAGAGAGCAAGTGGTAGCCCTAATCTCCTTGAAATGTTCAAAATCAGAATCAGTTTTGCCCACAAACAGGCAAGTCCCATCAAAGGGCATGCCCATTAGGGAGGCCTGAACATCGCCTAGAACCTGATGGAGTTGGTGGCCACAACAAACTGTGAACTTGGCTGTATCACATTCATCTTGAATCATCTATGAAAGGACAGGATGAATGTCTTCTGGCACGCCAGGGAGGTCTTGTGCCACCAAACCCCAAAAGTCATGAGTGTAATGGCCCAACAAACAGGAGATTTTAATAGAATGCAAGATCAAACTGACTGAGGAAAAGTAGCATGCTCCAAATGTCTCCATTTGCTTTGATTGCCAATTAGGGGGAGTGGTGGGAAAAGTGGTGGGTCTGGAGCTGCTGGTGGGGCCTGTACCTCTGTGGGGAAGGGTGCTGCGTCACAAAGGCCAGGTCTCCTGGAGCAGGCATTGCCACTTGGCGATTTGTCTATTGGCCAATACAAGACCTATCTCAGTCACCCTGGAAGGTGTCTGTCGGAGCCTCATTAAAGGGGAGGAGAGACTCAGAAGATGTCTGGCCCAGTTGCAGGACATCAGTGAGAACATTAGTTTTGCATCCATGATGGTAAGCTGGAGGTCAAGAATTTCAGCAACCCTACGCATGACCGTAGTGCAGGAAGAAGAATCTTCTAATGCTGGACTGGGAGGACAGAAAAGAGCTGTCTCTGGGGAGGTATCTAGCCTACTAGTCCCCTGCAAGCCCTCATAACAGCTGTCATCATTGTAGAGATGAACATCCTCATCATCTGGCTCATAGTGGTTTTTGGAGTAAGTCTCAAGGAGGGAATTGACTCGATTTTGCCTGCCACCGGTAGTCCAAGTGCAGGAACATTTACTTCATTTGGATTCTGATGGCATGTCATCGAATTTGGACTAGCATCAATTCAGCACTTGGGAACGACAATCGGGCTGCCCCTGATGGAGGCAAGGTTGGCGATGTACCCAGGCCTTGCGTGGTTTTAGACACTGGGGCATCGTCAGAACAGGAACTGAAGTCAAGGGTGGCTCAGAGGGACCAGCTGGTGCCAAGGGTGAACCTGCTGGGGTTTTCCAGGTGAAAGGGCTCTTGGCTTCGTGGGGCTTGAAGGTGCGCCAGAGGGAGTCGGTAAAGATCCAAAGAGATTAGCAGTGCAGAACTCTTCGATCAGGCGCGGCATGGCTGAAAGCTCTGGAAATTCGAGTTGTGCTGTAACCAGCTTTGGAATCGGCTCAGATGTTGGACGACTTTGAGAGCGTGACCGATACAGTTGGCACCACCCAGCATGCTTGCTTGGAGGACGCAAGTGGCGCGAAGGTAAATAACTGTTGTGACTTATAGTGTTTTTTGTGCTTACTGGAGGGCTTGGAGAACAATGAAGACCAGCCTTTACATCAACTCAGTCAACTCTGGGAATGGGAGTGGGACCAGGATTGAGTCTTCGACATGGAGCGAGACATGTAGTCTTCTTATGCTTGGCAACTTAACGCTTTTCCTTGCTTTCCCTGATGGCCTTTATGTTCTTTGACGCACAGTCTCTGCAGGTCTTGGAATAATGGCCCAAACCCAGACACCACAGGCATACCTAGTGGGACCCGTCACAGAATCTGCTCACAACATTCCCTACGGGGCTTGAAACCTGTCATCTTAGGGGTTGGCACATTGAAGTCTTTTGAGGAGAAAGTCAAGATAAGGGTCTCTGAGAGCTGAGATGAAGCTCTGGAGCCGCATCCAGTGGCCTGGACAGAAAGGAACTGACCTCAGCATGCTGGCATGGCGCTTATATAGGCCCGCATGTCACTTCTGGGGCAGAACAGTGTCCATGCAGAGTCACACAGCGCAAACTTCCAACACACAGATGTACTAATAATAATAATACATTTTTTTGTGTAAATATAATAAAATATCAGTAACAATCATAAAAAACAATAAAAACAATAACATTGGCATGAATACTAAAAGTAAGAAATTACGACTATAAGTTTAAATATATAGACTATTTGAAGCAATGATATGCAAGATCCGGAAATTTTACAAGTTTCCCAATAAATTACACATTAGTAGAAAAACAGTACCTAAATGCTTCATGAATTTTTCTACAGTTTGCGTTTATAAAACCAAGCTTCAAATATTTTTTCCTTGTAGGCAGTAGAAGTGGGCGGGACACACAATGTGTTCTAAAGACTCATCTTGTAGCCACACAGGCGTCACGATCTAAGTGGTGACACTTCTTGTTGCACAAGACTTCATTTTTTTTTTTTTTAAGATTTTTATTGCATCACCAATAGAAATGTACAGACATAATATGCATTGCATAATAATAGACTCAACATGAACCGTTACATTTGCTAACAATCGTTCTCCCATCAGCGGGATCGTCCCGCTCTTGATGCGGAAGGTCTCTGTTCCGTTCTGGTCCCGTTCTTCTTACATAGTCTGACCTCCTTAATTCTCACATAACTCTGGAATGCTTTTGTAATTTTCGCCCCTCCCCCTCCCCTAATTTCGGTACCCCAACAGCCCTCCAAACTGGCTTCCCACCCACCCTTCCCCCCGTGGTCGCGCTGCACTTGAGTAACCATGCATTAGTGCCCGGTGTGTTGCAGGAGGGGTCAAACAATTGCTAAGGTGTGTTCTCCTGTATAGTGTTAAGGTCTGCTCCAGCTAGTTAACTCTCAGCCTCCTGCTCCTCGTCGCCTACGTCCCTGAGCGCCTGCACCATCACCTCCCATGCCGTTGCTCTTTCCAGCGCTTTCTCATCATTCGACCTCCAAGCCATCTGGTACCGTAGGGTACTATCACACGCTGCCCACCTCAAACATTCCCCGTACCATCTTTTATACGTGGGCCCCACTTTGGACTTCCAGTTCCGTGTAATCTCTCGTTTGGCCAAGATGAGCCCCAAATCTATGAATTTACTTGACATCTTATTTCTAGGTGTGTGTGGGAACCAATGAAGGATACCAACTGCTTTAGTGTACTGGATGTCCCTGTCCGTTGCGCCGTTAAGGGCCCGCCCAACTTCCTGCCAATAATCGCCTAACGCGGGGCAATCCCACAGCATATGACACAGATCCGCCCCCGCCGTAGTACACCTAGGACAAGCAGCGTCTGTCGCCCCAAAGTACTGTTGGATTTTCCCAGGCGTGAGATAAGCCCTGTGAATAACATAAAAGTGGATCAATTGGAATCTAGCGTTCCTCGAGCTCTTCCGCGCCCTCCCCAGCAGTTGACCCCAGGTCGCATCCGGTATCTCCATCTGGAGGTCCAGCTCCCACTTGGCCTTCAGGGCAGCCAGAGGCTGCAAGGCCTCCCGCTGCATTCTCGAGTACAGGCACGTGACAGCCTTAAAGGTTCCCGCCGCCATCATGGTGTACTGGCAGGCCATCGAGGTGTCCGGTTCCTGCTGCCCTTTCCCCCAGTGAGTTCGCATGGCGCCTGTGACTGCCGCGTGCAGCAGGTAGTCCCCTCTTGGTAGGTCAAATCTCTCCTGCAGGTCCCGAAACGGCAGCAACACCCCATCTTCGTATAGGTCACCCAGCACGTGCACTCCCGCTTCCTCCCATCCTAGTAAGCGTGACCAATCACCTCCGTGCGGAAGAGCAGTGATCATTCCCAGCGGTATCTCGGGGGCGTACATAAGGCGGACGCCGGCCCGCTTACGGGCCCGGTCCCAACAGAGCCGGAAAGTTTGTTCCTCAACCGTCAGGTCTCCCACTCGGAGTTTCTGGTGCAACGTAACATAAGCCAGAATGTGTCGCGGGGTGCCTTCGGTCCTCGCGTCCTCGGGGCCTCTATAGACTTTCGCCACCTCTTGAGTAAAGGTCTGTAGCTGCGCGGCGAGGTAATACCCCTCGAAATCCGGCACGGCCATACCTCCCTCATCCTTGGGGCGTAGCAACGTGTCGAGCGCTATCCGTCTCCTACCCGCGCCCCACAGGAACGCTATAATCAGTGACCTCAGGCGTTTGAAAACCGAACCCGGGATCCACACCGGCAGTGTCCTAAAATAATACAACAGCCTGGGCAAAGCTATCATTTTAAGTAGGGAGATCCTACCAGCCAGGGAGAGCGGCAGAGTCGCCCAGAAGTCCATTGAACCACGCAGGGCATTAATACAGCGGGTTATGTTGCCCTCCAGCAGGTCAGACGGGGCGTGGTAAACATAGACTCCTAGATAATGTAGGCAGCGCGGCTCCCACCGAAGTTCTTGAGCGGTGAGAGGACATGGCTCCCCCGACCTCAGGGGGAACAGACAGGATTTTGGCCAGTTGACCCTCAGGCCCGATAACCTACCGAATTGCTCCAGTAGCCCCCGTGCCCCCTGAAGGTCGGCGCCGGCATTGGCCAAGAACATTAGCAAATCATCCGCATATAGGGAGATGAGGTGAGGCCTCCCCCTAAAAGGCAAGCCTGCGTAGTGGTGGCCCAATCTGGCTACCGCAGCAAAGGGTTCCATTGCCAACGCAAACAGTAGCGGAGACAGGGAACATCCCTGTCTAGTGCCACGCCTAATCGGGTACTGTCTTGAGATCAGTGCACCCACCCGGACCCTCGCCACCGCCTCAGTATAAAGGACCTTGGTCCACTGTATATATCCGTCCCCCAATCCGAAGCGCCGCATCACCTCATACAGGTACCCCCATTCGAGGCTGTCAAATGCCTTCTCAATGTCGATGGACAGGACAAATGGGGAGACGGTGTCTGGCCAGTCCGCACCCATCAATCTCGTGAGTCTACGGATGTTATGAGTGGTGTTGCGCGTTGGTATGAAACCACACTGGTCACCATGAACCAGGCCCGTCATGTGCACTAGTAATCTGTTGGCCAGAATTTTACTGAGTATCTTGTAGTCCGTCGTCAGCATAGACAACGGGCGATACGAGGACAACACCGTACCCTCCCTGCCCGGCTTCAAAAGCGGGATCATAAGCGCCTCACACATAGAGCCCGGGAGTCGGCCCTTCTCCTGCGCCTCATTATATACCTCGCGCAGCCGCGGAGCAAGCTGTTCTAAGTATTTGCCATAAAATTCGATCGGCAGACCGTCAAGGCCCGGAGTCTTGTTTCTGGCCATCTGCTTTACTGCACAACCTATTTCTCCTAGGGATATGGGCTGCCCTAAGTCTTCTGCCTCCGAGTCTTCCACTCGTGGCAACTCTAGTCCGTCCAGGAACTCCTCAAGCTCCTCCGTCCCTCCCGTGTCACCACTCAGGTAGAGCCCTTCATAATAAGCTCGAAATTTGTTCAGGATCCCTGGTTGGGAGTGGCAGGGCTCCTCCCCCGGCTCCTGGATCCTCATGATCGGCCCTCCCCCCCGGACAGGGTTAGCAAGCCAAGCCAACATCGCCCCCGCCTTATCACCTTCCGCATGCGCCCTCGTCACGTACGCCTTATGGTCAAAGCTACGCAGCCGCTCCAGCTCCACCGCCAGCCCCTCCCGCGCCCCGCTAAGCCCCTCCTGCAGTTCAGGGTGATTCGGGCGCCTCCTCTCAAAATCCCTCAGCCGTGTCTCAGCCTTGTCTAGGTCATCCAACAACGTCTTCCGCGCTCCAGCCGTGTGCCCAATACAGTGTCCTCGCACCACCACCTTGAAAGCATCCCATTCAACCGCCCTCGAGGAGGCCGAGCCACTGTTCACCTCAAAATAACTCTCAATACGCTCACTCAGGGCCTCCCTGAACAACAAGTCGTCCAGGGTGTCAGGTTGCAGCCGCCATGTTGGCACGCAGTTAACAGTTACCATCCACTCCAGAGACATCAACAAGGGGTTGTGGTCCGATATCGTCCTGGCCAAGTATTCCGCCCCACCCACCGCGGGGAGCACACATTCCGAACACAGAAATGCATCCAGCCTCACATGTAAATCATGCAGGTGCGAGTGAAAGGAGTAGTCCCTAGTGGTGGGGTGCAACGCTCTCCAAGCATCCGTGAGGGCCCAGCTCCCCTGCCATTCTGCCCTACGCTTGGCGATCCTATGTGCTGGGGACGCGCGCAGCGGGGGATGGGACCTATCTAGCAGTACATCCTCAACCGAGTTGAGGTCCCCCCCCAAGAGGACCGGCCCTGCCAAATAACCCGCCAGTTTGCCCGAGATGTTAGACAAGAAAGCGGGCAGATCAACATTAGGAGCATATATATTACAGAGAGAAATCATCCTGCCTCTCAGCCTTCCTTCCACTGCCACATACCTGCCCTCTGGGTCTATCGCTGACTTCGAGACCTGGAAGGGGACCCCCGCTCATATCCAAATTAACGTCCCCCTCGCAAATGCCGAAAATGTCGTGTAGAATAATTGCCCCCTCCAGCGCCTTTGTAGAGCCGCCCCTTCCTGCTTATTTAGGTGCGTCTCCTGCAAAAACGCTATGTGAACCCCCCTACGCTTGAGGTACGCCTGAACCTTATGTCTACGCGTCATGGATTGCATTCCCCGCACGTTCCAGGTCACACATTTCAACACTCCCGTACTAGCCATACCCCCCTACCCAACCGGACCCCACAGCAAAGAACAGTGTTCGTATAAATCCCGCGACCACGGGCCCCCCTCCCCACCCTCTCCAAACTGGAAGCCAAATCCCTCCAACAACTGCAACCCCCCGAGCAACCCCAACTGCTCGCAACTCCCTCCCCCCCAGGACAGGCCCCCCCGCAACTGGAAGTACCCCCATCCAAACCAACACTCCCGACCACCCCTCAAGAAAAGGTGGAAATATTCGCAGTCCCCACTGCGATGACCTTAGGGGCCAGTAAGGCGCGGCTCAATGCAATAGGACCTCCAACAAATCAGCCCCGCGCGCTCCACCCCACAATCCCCACATTACAGCACCCCAGAACCTCAGTCAATGTCTTTCCACTGCTACGGGTCCTTCGCCCCGGCATCCAACCATCGAGCCCAGTCCATCACACCAGTTCAGCATGCCTCCAATATCTCTCCCGAGGTCTGCGGCGTCACAATAGGCCCCCGGGCTCCACCGAATTCCGACAGCCCAGTTTCTGAGCCCGTGCCCGGGGCCTCCGAATCCGAACCCTTCCCAGACTGAGTCCTAGCGGTTCTAGACAAGTCCACCACCGCCTGTAGGGCCGCCTGCCTCTCCGCCTCCGTCTGCGACGTCGATGGTTTCTCGGGTCTCTTGCGGTTCCTTCTGATCCGCTGGGATTGTCTGACCGGCTTTGCCACCTTAGCCTCTTCCTCCCTGGCCTTAGCACCGTCCGTTCCCACCTTATAAGTGTCCCACCAGTCCCATGCGTCTGCGGAAGAGGTGAAGAATAGAGATTTCTCATCCACCACCACTCGTAGCTTAGCAGGAAACAACAGGGAGTACTTAATGCCCTCCTGGCGGAGCTCCCGTTTAAGGGACAGGAAGTTCGCTCGAAGTCGCTGAGTCTCAAACGTGTAGTCCGGGAACATGGTGACTCTGTTATTTTCCACTTGGAAAGGCCCTGCTTCTCTCGCCCTCTGCAAGAGCCAGTCTCTGTCCCGGTAATGAAGCAATTTAAACACCACCGGGCGAGGAGGGAGGCCCAAGGCTGGCGGCCGCGCCGGAACTCTATGTGCCCGCTCCAGGGAGAAGAAGGGAGATAAACCTTCTGGTGCCACCTCCGTTCGCAGCCAGTTATCTAAATAGCCCACCATGTCGTCGCCCTCAATTTTCTCCGGCAGGCCCACTAGGCGTACATTGTTGCGCCTGTTCCTATTTTCCGCATCTTCGGCCCTCCTTTCCAGCACCTTCAGACGGTCCATCACGTCGGCCATCTGGGCCTTCACCGTTGCCTGGGCCGGGGCTAAGTCCTTAACCGTGGACTCCACGGATTTCACCCTGTCCTTGAGTTTGTCGTGGTCGGCCTTCAGGAGGCCCAAGCCCGTTGCCACCTGGGCAATATCTTGCTGCAGGGCATCCTTAGTGGTGGCGATGGCTTCCAGGATACGATCCTGCATCCGCTGTAGTGCCGATTGATCTCTCTCCGCTCCTTCCGCCGCCTCAGTGTCTGTCGCGCCATCTCCCTTCCCCTTCGGCTTCCCCATCTGGACCGGGGTGGGTGGTGGTCCTCAAACGTGGACTCGGTCGCCCTCCGAGCGTCGCCGGACACCGTTCTCTGGCGGGATCCCCAGTCCTAGAAATGTCACCAAGGGGCCACGGGCTCCGAGTGGTCGCGGTCCGGTCAGCACCAGTTGCGCCAGGGGACTGGGGTCTTCGTCTCCGAATCTCTGTCGCGCCGTCGTTGTCCCGATCTAGGACTGTTTACAGCCACCGCCCAAGGGCACTCCAATAGTCCAACTGGCACCTGGGAGAGGCGCGACTCTGCCTCCAGCACCTCTAGCGTGTCTGGGGAGCGGTTGTAGCAATTCTCTGGGCAGACGTCTCCGTCACAAGCTATCCCATGCCATCGCCGCCATTTTGGGGTCCGCGACTTCTCGGCCGAGTTCAGCGTTCAACGTCGAGTTACTGCCTCGGGAAGGCTCGGTGTCGTCTCCCGTGGGTCCCGGGCCCTCCGCAGTACCGTCCAGTACCGGATAGTGCCTTTTATTCCGGGGCTCAGATGAATTATCAGGATATTATCCGGGATCGGGCGCGGAGCTCCGAGCTCACGCTGCCTACTTCCTCGGCATCCAAGCCACGCCCCCTTGCACAAGACTTCATATTGAGCAATAGATATATAAACAAGTTGACACCTCAAATACTTAAGTTTACAAACTGGATTTAAAATGCAAGAAAAATATCTCAGAGATGTTTCCAAATAAGCAGCAACAGTATATTCTGAGTACTTTTAAACCCGTAGGTGGGCTAAATCTATCTGTTGCGAGATGACGTTCAGGGTCTGCTTATAAGACTTTTCTGAGACAACCGCGGCATTCGCAAAAGCTTCGGTAAGGGATGTAGATTATTCTGATTTAAAGCGTTACTGACACCTGCAATGCTCAAAGTTCAACTGGAGTCCACAGTTGCAGCTCGTTGCATATATGATGTTTCCATGAATCTTCCTCAGCGTTAATGCAGTTGCATACTTGAGGTGAAAATTAGCAAGGAACGGCCTTAAAATTATCACCGCTTTAGTGGCAGCAAACAGTGATAATGGGCTTGATAATATGCCCTTGAGAATTCCAAAAGATACCTATGTTCACACCAGAACATGGGCTTCTATTAGAAATTATTATTAGTGGAAATGGCGTCCAGCACTTCCACCCGGACTTATTATTGGCAGGGTCACTTGTCCTGTGACGCGTGTGCTGGATGGATGTGGTGTGGGTGTAAACCAGACGTGAGGGATTGGCTGTTTCATGCCGACAACTACACCTGTGATCAGCAAATCACTACAGGGAAGACTTGGGACATGTAGCATTGTCGTCCCCCCGTGAGCCTAAATGGAGTGGGCTGGCCTGAGGTATGCCAGTCCAGTATAAGGGTTTGAACAATGACCCCGGGGTTCTGGACGTGGTACTGTACTGGGCTGGACAAGTTTATATAACTAATGCATGTGTCCCTGTTGTTGTGTTGGCGCCACTCATCCCAAAACATGCATACTTACAGTCCTCCTCCTGGTGCTTCAGCCATGGGGCCTGCTGCTAAAAGTGAACACTTGCCAGGTGGATCACACATAATGGGCCAGACTGACAAGGAATGTGCTATGGTAGATGTAACCTTCCCTTCTATTACTCCTGGCTTAATCTTGAATGTCAGTAGCACTCTTGGCTAACCCCATGCTTACGTTTAGGCTCAATTCAAAGGTAAATCGATGTGCAGAAATCTCTGCACCAGCAAATGTATGCCTACGTCTGGGCGTAAATCTCCACGAGATGCAATTCACATATTCTGAATGGAGGTTTATGCCCATTAACAGAAGAAAATCATTGCTTAAGGGGTTGGGGACAAGTACTACTCAAATAAATCCAAAAAGGTATAATCAGTATCCCTTGAAGAATATTAGGTGTATATTATCCAAAGTTGTTCTATTTACCATAAAAGATCTCAGCGATGGGGGACTTGGAGGCCCTACAGCCAACCCAACACTGCGCATGGCCAACACTCATGCACGGAGGGTGATTAGCCACTCGCAGGGGGTTAGACAGAGTGTCTAGCCATAGGCCAGGCCCAGCGGCCAACCCCACTCGATGGACGGCCTTCAGCCATGCACAGTGCTGGGGAGGCCTAGTTAGGTGTGGTAATAAAATATTCATTTATGCTAAAAAAAACTGGAAATTTACTAAAGAAAAGGTTAAAGTGACACTTTAGTTAGCAGGTTAGGAGTGATGTAATACATGAAGTCATAAGTAATGCATGGCAGTGACGCCAGTTATGGTTGATCAGTAAATGATAACTTAGGAATTTCAGTGATTTGTTTTGGTTTATAAATATTAGTTTTTGAATTATTGTATTTACGTTTCGGTCTTGTAGTAGGCTAAAAGCATATTACCTTACCTTAGCTATAATGTCACTTCAACTTTTGTTTTTTCCAGTGAATTTTTAAACTTTTTTTTAACATAATCCATGATCTTATTATTACCATGCCTAACTGTGACTTCACTTTAACCTTGGCTTATTTGATGAATTTTGGGTCTTTTTTATCATATCGACCTAACTCCCCCGCTGATCAAAGCTTTTGGCTGTGTGCACCGGTGGACTGCAGCCAGGACCCAGGCCTAACTCTCTGCAGGCAGCCAACCCTCGCTGTGCAGCCCACATTTTTCCCATTAAAAAAATTGTCATGGTATTGCAGTACTTGCATTGTACCGCCACACAAGCTTTGCCTACATGGTGCAGCGGGGCTATGCAAGCTTCACTTATTAAAGCTTATGCAGGCCAGTGGTACCATGGGGTGTGCCGCTTGTAGGGCACCTCATGCTGGGGTCTTGTGGTACCTCCCCGAAGGCTGTGCTGTGTCCTAGGGAGTACTGCAGTGCCTGCTGCACCATTGTTGCACTGGCCCCCCTCAGAAGTGCTTAGGGATCAGTATATCCCTACCTGGCACATATATATATTTTATTTTGTAAACAAGATTCGGACAAGGGTACCTTAAATGTGGCATTAAAAATAGTAAATCCATAATTACATGTGGGCACACCTACTTAGTATTTGTTCATGATCATTTGGAAGCACAATCTTTCTGTAGCCGGTATCTTGACATATAGGGCCACATGTATCAAACAGTTTTACCCATTCTGTGTCTATGGGAAAATCTGTTCATACATCTGGCCCATTGTGGTTATCCCCTGCCTCACTGATTTGTATATAATTTCCCTGCAGTGCCTGTGAGTGGCCATGTGTAGTGTGCGACTTACTCCACTGGTAGCTGGAGTACATTTGAGACTCATGTGGAGTAGATGTGGGTGTAAACCTTTGGAACCACCTGTGGCTTACTCAGGATTATTACAAGAGGGCTGATCTAGATCTTGGCAGATGGGTTACTCTGTCACAATGGTGACGGATATCCCATCTGCGAAAATATAAATCTTATGGAAAATAATGGGATTTAGATTTCGGTGGATTAGATATCCACCACCGTTGTGACTGAGTAACCCATCCACCAAGATAAAAATCAGACCCTAGGGGGCCCATTAGGAATTCAGGCGGATTGCCTCCGCCAGGGTAGCAGTTGCCACCGCCACCCTGGCGGAGGCAATCCGCCCGACATCCTTCCCTGCATTCCCCCGCCATATTACGATGGCGGAGGGGACCGCAGCGGTGGGAAACACCGCCCGCCTGTTTTCCGCCCCTGTCGCCTTGCGGCCAGGGCGGAAAATGATTAATATGGTGGCGGTGTCAAGCAGACACCGCCAGCCATATTATGATGGGCTGAGGGTGATGCCTTTCCGTGGCGGCAATGCCGCCACGGAAAGGCATGCGGTCTTCACTCTGGGGGGGCCCTGCGGGCCGCCAGAGTGAAGGAGGGGGGGTATTGCACATGGGGGGGTACCTGTGGTACCCCCCCTTCATTTGCATTAACAAAGCGGCAGGCACCGCGCGGTGCCTGCCACTTTGTTAATGCAAATGCAGAAATGCATTTCTAGCATTGTGGCGGGCGGTGCTGAGAGCACCGCCCGCCACAATGCTAGAATTGCCGGATGTGCCCGCCACTGTGGCGGGCACATCCTAATGCTGGCGTCGGGACCCCCGCCCTTGAGGCGGGCGGTCCTGTTGACCGATAGGGTGGCGGGCGGGCAAAGCCCGCCCGCCATCCTAATGGAGCCCTAAATCTTTGTAATGTTAATCAAGGCCTTTGTAAACTGGGCCCAAGGTGTGGGACAGGTGTGGGGAGGTTGAGTGAATTGCATGTAGTAGTACATGAAGCAGCCTCTCTGAATTGATCCTATTGAACGGAAGCAATGCAATAAATGATTGACGGATGGTGAGTGGGGAAGTGGCAGCAATACACTGTCTTTCACATCTTTGCTGCATGCCTTTTTTTGGAAGACTGTTTGTTTTCAACTCTTAACTGCCACATTAGTGCACTGTAGGTGGAGGTCTCTCTGGGCCTCATTCATGAAAAGTGTTGCATTGCTGCGTAAAACAGCGATGCAATACTTTTCAGTGCTCCCTCCATGCGACACCATGGATGCCTTTCTGGACACAGACGCAACTCCAGCAATGTGTCATTTCACATGGGGTGTAAGCCCTATGTGAAAAGGCCTGCGTCACCCCTTATGTCTTCTTCAAGCAGGTGTACGGAATTGACACAGGGAGGTTGTAGAAGTGTTGCAGGGAAAGCAGGTGTAAGGAATTGACGCAGGGAGGTTGTAGAAGTGTCGCAGGGAAAGCAGGTGTAAGGAATTGACGCAGGGAGGTTGTAGAAGTGTCGCAGGGAAAGCAGGTTAAGGAATTGATGCAGGGAGGTTGTAGAAGTGTCGCAGGGAAAGCAGGTGTAAGGAATTGACGAGGTTGTAGAAGTGTCGCAGGGAAATCTTATTGATTTCACTGCAACACTTCTATGAGTCTTCTCTGCACCGGAACGCCCTGCCTGCATACATTATACTTGTCACAGGTAAACTTAAGTGGAGGGGTTTACGAAGTAACGCATCTGCCTAGAGGCTTCACTTTGTGAATATGGCGCAGTGTGGTGCTCCTTTTACGCCACCGCAGAGTCACAAAAGGTGACGCACCGGCGGTGTAAGGGCCTCATTTTATACGCCCCTCTATGTTTAGTACCTCAGGTTGCTGTCAGGGAGCTAGAGGTCAATCTAGCACCCTACCTGTTCCTGTTGCCTCCAACATCTGGGGCACCTTTCTAGTAGCCCCTGTTCTCCTCTTGGGTCTCCATTGAGGCCTGGGCAACGCACAGAGGTAAACATGATCTATTTCAAGCCATCACGCATGATGTCACACTGATGTTTAAGACATTTTTCATGTTTGGACGCGCGTCCTCCCACGCTGTCGTTAGTGGAGTTGTGTGGGTTGAAATCCTCTTAGGTGCAGCCACAGGGCTCCATTGTGTAGACGTTGTCAACAGTCAACAAATTGCAGCTGCCATGGTGCTCTTCAGATCCTTCTACCGGATACAACTCAAGCTCCTGAATGTGTGAGGGGGCGAAGTGGTGATTACACACAGTACGCATTGCGAAATGGTGATTAGATGCAGAACGCATTGCAAACTGTGCAATATTAATGCATCTGCGTGTCTCTTTACAGGTGGCTGCAAGGTTTAGAGCTATTTGACTATGTTTACATTTGTTAATTATATTGTTTAATATGTTTAAATATTTGTATAGGTTTCTCTAATGTTTAATGCTGCATAGCTGCATTTTATTTTTTTACAATAACTATTCTATATATTTGTTTTTCATGTCTGCACTGTGATGTATAAGGGTGTGTGGAAAGTCACAATTTCTATGAATGTCTATACTGAAGTATTAAATATCCCATAAGGACATGTTCAGCTCCTCTCCTCTCACTGTTTACAACCTGTACAGCTCATCCCTTCGCACTTCCTGCAACCTGTGCAGCTCATCCCTTCGCACTTCCTGCAACCTGTGCAGCTCATCCCTTCGCACTTCCTGCAACCTGTGCAGCTCATCCCTTCGCACTTCCTGCAACCTGTGCAGCTCATCCCTGCTCGCTCCCTGCAACCTGTGCAGCTAATTCCTCCTGACTTCCTCCAAAATGTGCGGCTCATCCCAGACCGACAGATGTATGGGCCCCACTGCAATCTTTCTTATTATCGCGCTCTCAGACAGATCCCTCACAGACCGATGGGATTACTTCCGCACCATAGTGCACCTCGCACGCTAGTGTTTGTTATAATAGATGACCCTGGTGGAGATGAATTGTCAGAATGTTGAGTTAGATGGGTGGTAATAGCAACTGCTCCCTTTTTTATTCCAATATGACCGAAATGGGATGCGGCGGAGGACTATGGTGATGTTTATATTATTGCTATGTGATGTACATAATCCCCCTACTTTCTTTTTTCTTCTGTACCCTAAAAATCACCAGCACTCTTAGACCATGTACCTAAGCTGGGTAGCAAAATGCTGAAGCCATTAAAGACGGGTTGATTTTATATGGGGAGGTTGATAAAGACAGCTGGCTGCGGCTCTGCAAATCTGTTACATCAAGCTATTATGAGTATGTATGACCATGTGTGTACTATGTTTGAGAAAACCAATAAAAAGTATTTAAAAAAATTTAAAAAAGTAAATACTACACCGCACAGATTAAATTGGCTAAGAACTCAAATAAACAACTTTACCAAGTAGTTGCTAAGTTATCAGGTCGAACCTCAGTGGCAGTCCCCGTGCCATCACAATCGCTGTGTAATTCCTTAGCGGACAATTTTTATGGTAAAGTAAATAATATTTACTCTGAATTCTCAGCACACATAAATCAAAGTAATCAGCTTACATCCACTAATCCCTCAGATTATCTTTTTACGCAGTTTGAAAAAGTTACTGTGGACCAAATTGCCAACGTAATGATCACTATCAAATCTGGCTCAGCTATTTATCCCAGCCCACACATTGTTCTTGCACCAGTCAATGAACTGATAGCCCCTGTATTAGCAGAGATCTGCAATGCAATGTTCTCCTCATGGACATATCCCACCACATGGAAGAAAACTATACTAAAACCACTATTAAAAAAATCTCACCTGGACCCGGATGACACCAAGAATTATAGGCCTATAGCTAGCATAACTTTCCCCGCCAAAGTGGTTGAAAAAGTGATGAATCAACAACTCTCTAAATATATAGAAGATCACCATCTGTTAGATGACACCCAATTTGGTTTTCGAAAGGCTCATGGTACAGTAACGGCATCAATCAAGGCCTCAGAAGATATAAGATTCATTCTGGACCAGGGAGGCACAGCTGTACTCATATTGCTGGACCTCTCAGCTGCATTTGACACTGTCGATCACACCATTCTGATCGACCGTGTCACTGCAATGGGCATTCAAGACAAGGCAAAAGGCCTGCTGTTATCCTTTCTCACAAACCGGACCCAGGCGGTGACTCTGGGCATCTTCCACTCAGCCCAATTGACATTACCATGTGGAGTTCCGCAAGGCTCATCCCTAAGTCCGACACTGTTTAACATCTATGTGTCGGACTTAGCCAGAGTCATCAAGGCACAGTTGGTGCTCGCAATTAACAACAACGGAGAAAGGATAGCAGCTAACTTCCAAAAGGGCATGTTGACCATCAGTAGCTGGATGGCTAGCAATTGTCGCAAATTGAACTCCGACAAAATGGAGGTCATGATCTTTGGTAAGCTGGTCCCCATTTGGTCCAGTTCCTCGTGGCCACCTGCTCTAGGCTCCCCACCAAACCCGGTCACTAAGGTCAGGAATCTAGGCGTCTTATTTGATGAGAGACTGACTTTCGCACCCCATGCCAATTCGGTGGTTTCAGCGTCATTCTATAAACTTCGAACGATTAAGAAGATTCTTCCATTTCTCCCTTTGAATGCGGGAAAAACTTTGGTCAGCACACTGGTTATGTCATCTTTAGACTACTGCAACGGGCTGTTTACCAATACACAGAGCAGGGTCACTCAGAAATTGCAAACCGTCCAGAATGCAGCCTCCAGAATGCTGTCGGGAACCCCCAAGTTTAAATTCATCTCACATGTCATTAAGAGGTATCATTGGTTGTCGGTGAGGAATCAAATAAAATTCAAGGCATTATGTATTGCCTATAAAGCCTCCCGCAAGATAGGTCCCCAGTTTTTAATAAATCACCAAGGGCAAGATGTAGGAAGGCTATTACCGGTCGGTAACGGCCCAAATTAACGAATTTCGGCCGTTACAGACTGGTAATATGCTTTTCTGATGTAGGTGGCCAATTTACAGATTCGGTAAATACCGAATCGGTATTTACCGAATCATAATTTACCGATTCAGTATTTACCGAATCTGTAAATGACATGTAGGAAGCACTTTGAAGAGTGCTTCTGTGCTTTAAGGATTTGTTATTTACCACCAACCATTAGTTGGTGGTAAATACTATTCAGGAGTGCAACAGGGTGTCAATGTGACACCCTGCCACCCTTGACTCTTTCCCTATTTTACCGAATCAGTATTTACTGATTCGGTAATTGACATTCATTCCTATTGGCCTCCAGGCCCATAGGAATGAATGGCAATTACAGAATCGGTAAATACTGATTCGATAAATATCAAATCTTAACAATTCAGTAATTTTTACCGAATTTTTAGCTACATAGCATTTACCGATTCGAAAATACGGAATCGGTAAAATTCGGTATTTTCGAATCAGTAAATACTATTTACCTACATCTAGCCCATAGCCACCTACATCCCCAACAGGCCACTTCGATCTTCCAATGCATTTTATCTTAATGTACCCCATACAAAAACCGTCTCTTGGGGCGATAGGCATTTTGTTGTTACGTGGCAAAACTCTGGAATTCCCTCCCGCTGGTGATTAGATCCTGTCAATCTCTGTTAGTCTTCAGAAAGATGATAAAGACCTGGCTTTTCAACCAATAATCTGCTCATTTACTCTGTCTGTTGTCCGTAGCGCCGAGATGCCCTTGGGCATTTGTGCGCTTTAAAATAAAAAAATAAAAAAATTATATCCCATGAGATTTATATTTCGGCAGACGGGATATCCGTCACCGTTGTGGTGGAGTAACCTCTCTGCCAAGATCAAAATGAGGCCCTCTTGCAATAGTCCTGAGTAAGCCGCAGGTGATACCAAAGGTTGACACCCACATCTACTCCACACGAATTAAAGCCAAAGAGGCTCAAATGCAGTTACCACTGGAGTAAGTCACACACCACACATGGCCACTCACAGGCACTGCAGGGGAATTATATACAAATCAATGAGGCAGGGAATAACCACTCTATGTCAAGATACCGGCTACAAAAAGATAGTGCTACCAAATGATCATGAACAAAATACTGAGAAGGTGAGTTTGCATATAAGTAGTTATGGATTTATTATTCTTAATTCCACATTTAAGGTAGTCGTGTCCGAATCTTGTTTACAAAAAAATATATATAAATGTGCCGGGTAGGGATACTCTGATCCCTAAGCACTTCTGACGGGGACTCAGAGGGACCCCTCAGAGGACAAAAATAAAATAGACAATCGTGCTGCAGGTACTGCAGTACTCCCTAGGAAACAGCACAGCCCTCTGGGAGGTACCACAAGACCCCAGCATGAGCTGCCCCACCCGCGACACACCTCATGGTACCACTGGTCCTCATAAGCTTAAAAAAGTGAAGCTTGCATAGTCCCGCTGCACCATGTAGGCACAGCTTGTGTGGCAGTACCATGCAAGTATTATGTTACCATGACAACATTTTTTTAAAGTTAATGTGGGGTGCACAGCGAGGGTTGGCTGCCTGCGGAGAGTTGGGCCTGGGGCCCGGCTGCAGTCCACCGGTGCACACAGCCAAAAGCTTTGATCAGCGGGGGAGTTAGGTCGATATGATCAAAAAAGACCCAAAATTCACCGAATAAGGCAAGGTTAAAGTGACGTCACAGTTAGGTATGGTAATAAGATCATGGCTTAGGTTAAAAAAGTTCAGAAATTCACTGAAAAAACAAAGGTTGAAGTGACATTACAGCTAAGGTAAGGTAACATGATTGTAGCTAAATGCAAGGCTTAAACGTAAATACAATAATTCAAAAATGAATATTTAGAAACCAAAACAAATCACTAAAATTCCTCAGTCATAGTTTACTGATCAACCATAACTGGCGTCACCGCCATGCATTACTCATGACTTTATATATTACATCACTCGTAACTTGTCAACTAAAAGGTCTCTTTAACCTTTTCTTTAGTAAATTTTAAGGGTTTTTAAAAGTAAATTAATATTTTATTACCATACCTAACTAGGCCTCCCCCTCCCGGCGCATGGCTGAAGGCCGTCCATCGAGTGGGGTTGGGTGCTGGGCCTGGCCTATGGCTAGGCACTCTGCCTAACCCCCTGCAAGTGGCCAATCGCCCTCCGTGCATGAGTGTTGGCCATGCCCAGTGTTGAGTTGGCTGTAGGGCCTCCAAGTCCCCCATTGCTGAGATCTTCTATAGTATATGGAACAACTTTGGCTAATATACACCTAACATATTCTTCGCGGGATACTGATTGTAACTTTATGGATTTATTTTGAGTGGTACTTGTCCCCAACCCCTTAAGCAATGATGTACAACTGTTACTGAACATAAATCTCCATCCAGAATATGTGAATTGCATCTCGTGGAGGTTTACGCCTAGACGTAGGCGTACATTTGCTGGTGCAGAGATTTCTGCACATGGATGTACCTTTGAATTGAACCTAGAAGTAAGCAAGGGGTTAGCCAAGAGTGCTACTGACATTCAAGAATAAGCCAGGAGTAATAGAAGGGAAGGTTACATCTACCATGGCACATTCCTTGTCAGTCTGGCCCATTGTGTGTGATCCACCTGGCAAGTGCTCACTTCTATCAGCAGGCCCCATGGCTGAAGCAACAGGAGGAAGGCTAGAAATATGAATGTTTTGGGATGACAAGGTGAGTTGGTGGGTGAAGAGCACACCAGGCTGTTTGACAGCCTTGGCAGCAGGGTGCCTGCTGCAACTAAAACACAGCTCCTAATAGCCATCATCGAGGCGGTACAAACCGTCACCAGCTGCCACAGCACCTCTGATGTGCATCAACGATGGGTTGACATGTGTGATGTGGTAAATAAAGGCTGCAGGGTTGAAGGTTCCAATCAGGGTCCAGTAGCCATGTGCTGCCCTGCTCCTCATTTCATCAATCTGTCGTACTGGTATGTTTTCCTATAAACATGGCCTGTGCCTAGAGTTTCATGGCAGGGATTGTACATGATTTTTATGTTGCTCCCATGCAGAGCCATGAAGGTCCAAGCAAGGTGGAAATCCTAGTCAAATGGTTGACAATCAATCATACCCAGGACGGATTGTGACTTCACTAATTTTCAATGTTAGGTGATCCTTAGCCCTTTTACTTCCCCCCTGATGTGTGGAGGTTCACAGGCTCCTCCTGATAACATTTGCTTTATGCAGTGATTGACCTCCTGATTCTATGTCAAGACCGGATACTCTGATTATTATTGTCTTAATTTACTCTTCAAAAACAGCAGCTAATCATTAAAAGTTTCAAAACACTACATTTCCCATGGTTCCTCCACAGTCACCTGATCAGCCATAGAGACAAAGCCCTATATTACCATTGTGTAGCAACCCAGCTTCCTCTTTCTTTGCTGCTTCACAGCCAGTCAAGTGAATTCCTCGTATTTAGCATGCTACTGTTGTTTGATCGCATTTCATGTTATTGTGTGCCTTGTTACCGCGTTTCTTTACTGCTACACGCTACATTGCTTGCCTGTCCATATCTTTTCCATATGGCACAGTGTCCTTATGATCGCCTGCCACTCTTCTCATGGTTTGTGTGTCCGTTAAGGGAGCATTTTACTCCTGCCGGGGCGTCTTTCCTCTCTCATTTCATGTTGTGGAGCGGGAGAAGGGGAGTGAGGATGCATGACTACGGGGCGCGGGATCCTCTTTTTATTTCTACGTTGGGGCGTATTGTTTGCCTACCCCACTGAATTGTACACTAGGAGATGCATTTAAGTCTCTTGTCTCGGCCCTCTGTATCTTGACTCTCTGCTTACACCCGATGTCCTCTGCTATTGACACAGGGTTGCAAAATTTGCATAGGCTCTGCCTAGAGTTTTATTGCAAGTCCTCCTTCCACTTTCTATTTGATAATAACCCTTGTGGTAAGTTTGGCCTGCTTCTGAGGTCTCCCTGTTTGCTCCTTGTTAATAGTTTGGTTTCCTCCTCTGTCCCCTGGGTCTTTGATCCACCCCTTCCCGAGACACTTAAGAGGCATATTATCAAGGGGGTTTATCTCCGCTTTTTTGGCTTTAAAAGCCAAGAAAGCGGAGATAAAATTATCTCCCTATTACCTAGCTGTCGCTAACACCAGTTAGCGACAGCTAGTAGGAGATAGCGACCACCTTGGGCCCCACTTTGCATGTCAGTGATATTTATCACTAATGACATGCAAAGTGGGCGTGCCAAGATGTTAGCGACTGGAAACAGTCGCTAACATCGCTATCTCCTATTACCAACTTTTGGAGATATTTGCGCTAAGCGCGAATATCTCCAAAAGCTAAAACCTGCCCTGAGCAGTTCTTAGCCATGTTATCCAATGGGAGGTGGATAACATGGCTAAGAGCATTAGCTCGGTAATGCATGAATATCGCTGACTTTTCAGCGATATTCATGCATTGCGGCCGATTTTTATCGCATTTGCGATAAACCTTGGTAATACCAAGGTTTGTTTGCGATAAAAATCGCCGCAGCTTAGCGGTAAAGTTTTGTCTCTAACCAAGCAATAGCGATAGTTATCGCTATTGCTTGGTAATATGCCCCTTAGTGCTCTATTGTGCAGGCAATCAAAACATGGCTGACTTTTATGAGGGGGGATATTACTATGACGACCCGGCTGGGTCTTTGGAGTAAGACCTTGTGGACGTGCTTGATGCAGGTGTTCAGCATCCAGCGAACAAGTCCCTGGTGAGAGGCATTGACCCCTTAAGCAGGACCTGTGTGGTTGCACTGAGCAGCAAGGTTGGCTGCCTACTCCTCCTTTGCACGTGCAGGGTGGTCAGTCATCCTTTCAGGCTAGGGCCAGCATGAAATCCTCCAGAGGCCCCCACACCACTGATTTTGAAAGGTTGGCCAGTTTGTTGGCGAAGGACCATGACTACAGTGCTTCAACCACTCACTCAACACCCAATCCACAGCAGTATGAACACTAGTTCTTCTTCCTTGCTGAGCTCGGATCACAAGGATGAGCCTAGTCCGAGTGAGAGAAGGTGCAAGACGTGTCACTTTGACCCCATTTCTCAGGCTCAGGTACTTACCTTTGAACCAACTGAAATGTTTCACCAGAATCCACCATATGGCTCTCTCTGCAGGAGGTGGTGGATTATGTCCAATCACATATCCATCAGACTTTTGACAAGGATGTAAGGGTTTGATTATGCTCCAAATGTCTGGGGCCTGACCTTCTGGGCAAGGTCACTGACACTCCTGAGGTAGATCCTACCCTCTGTACCTACCTCAAGAAGGCCTTGAACGTTCGAAAGAAAGTGATCAACAAGGCCTGGCGATCCTGCCAGGATAAACTTCAAGACATGCCTGGGCCCTTAACCAAGATTCTGGAGCTAGGTCACTGGGCTAAGGAATCTGCAATGTCCGTTGACCCAGAGGAATTTGTCGACTGAGCGCAAAGGCCTATTTGCCAATTGGGTAACGTGAGGTGCACCATTTCTAGTGAATGGCACCACTCCATCCTCCTTAAGTTGACTCTAAGCTCACAGAGCTTTCATCGTCCGAGTCAGGTCCCGTAGATCAGGGCCTGCTGTTTGGTTAGCCTTTCCTGAAGGAACTGTCCAAGTTTGTGGTGAACTTCAGTAGCCTGGACAAGGTGCAAGGGTCTCTGCAGAAAGTATTCTGTCCACTTTTTGGTGGGCCAAATACTGCAGGGGGCGAGTGTTTGGCCATGGTTAACACAAAGGCCTGCAGAGAGATTCCTACCAACAATTTGGAGGTGGTTACCCAGATTCCTCCCACAGGTCCACTTTCTACCCCTCTCACACACTAGCTAACAAGAACCATTTCCGTAGGTGACACTATGGAGACAAAATCCTAACTTTACGACTTTCGGTATTCACAAAAGGCATTTAGGAGTAGTAAAGTTAGGAATCCTAACTTTACTACTCCTAAATGCCTTTCGTGAATACCGAAAGGATTTTGTCTCAGATTACTTTATTGAATCGGGCCCTATGCTCTTATGCCTCATCTCTTATAAACAGGTGTCTGACGTACGGGCTCTAGATCTCGCAGGAAAGATCTTTTCTCCTGAAGGGTTACTTTCTTGGCTTCTCATTTCTCATTGCACCAAATTTAATTCGACATTGATTTCCTATCCAGTATTTGCAGATAATCCTAAACTTTGTGTTGGCAATGTTTGAAGGCTTATGAGGAGAGTACAACTGAATTTCGTACTGACATAAGATGACACTTGTTGATTACTTTGCAGAAGCCTTCACCCAGGGGCTTCTGTCACTCCTGCCAGATGGATGTGATGGCTTATGAGTGGAGTTGGTAATGATACCTCCATGTTTGGGTCTCACTTTGCTCGAGGGGCAATGGCTTCTAAATCTTTTGCTTTAGGGTCTAGCTTAGCTGACATTCTTTTGACAGCTGATTGGTCAGCAGAATCTATGTTTAAATCCTTTTACTATAAACCTATTGTTAATGTTGCTTCTGTGGTGGTGTCTCAGCTTTTAACAAGCATAATCGGAGCCTTCCCGTCCTGACATAGAATTCAAAATGTTCCTGCATTTGCGTCAAAGGTTTTCAATTCTAATAAGGACACTGAGGCGAAGATTATCCCACCAATTGTGTTGTATTTATCTAAATAAAATAAATTGCATATTTGCCTATTGTAATGGGTTCTGTATTTTCCATTTTTCCCCTCCCTGATGACAATATGAGTATATTATGACTTTGGCGAGGCCTGTGAATACGGCTTTTATGTTTTACTTCCTTATTAGGAACTGGAGACAAGTGATTTGCCGGATCAACAACATTCTGAGGCTGTGGAGGTTCCCTGGTTGTTCTAGAGTCCGTTTCTGGTGGAGACACTCCTGAAGTTTCTGCTGAAGTACGTTGGGTCTCGTTGGACCGAACGCTTCGATTTATGCTCCCGTTGGGGCAGATGGTGATATCCGCTGTTGGTTGACATCCTGTTGTTACGGGGTCTTAAACCTTTGGTTATGTGTCCTGGCGTTGCTGGGGCTCGGGCTTTAATCTCTTTCCTTGGACTGGTGCAAAGAAAGAGGATGCTGTGTTGATACAAGAGTCATGGGCAGCCTTAGGCATGTGCAAGCTGTGCACCTGCACAGGGCCACCAAACCCCAGGGGCCACCAGGCCAATATATATCCTTAATATAATAATCCTCTGAGGATGGATACATATTTGCGTGGCGGCCTCTGACTCTTTTCCCCTTCCAAACACCCTGACCCCCCCCCTCTTCACTGGCCTCCGTGCTCCGCCCCGCCAGGACCCCCTCTTCCGGGGCCCCCTACCTACGCTCCCTGCCCAGGGCCACCATGAGCCTAGAGCCGCCCCTGCAAGAGTGTTATTTAGGGCTGGGTCAGGCGACTGTGGTGGAACCATAGGAAATGTAGTGTTTTGAAAGTTTGAATATGATTGGCTGCCTTTTTTGAAGAGTAGAAAATGAGAAGCATAATCCTCACCTCGGTGCCCTTAATAGAATTGAAAATTCTTGTTGCGAATGTTGGGAAATTGTGAATTCATCCTGAGTGTGATGAGCGCATGTATTTGTGCATGCATGTGGGTGTGTGTGCGTGCAAGCGTGTGTGTGTGTGTGTGCGTGTGTGTGATGCTCGGATACATGAGGGATGGGGTTCTCCAGTCTTTTGATCCTCTTGGTTGTATGGAGCTCCAAGATGGCACTTGCTGACTACACTCAAGGGTTATAACAACTGTGGTCTTCCCGTTCCAGCATGTCCCCTCACACTGCGACTCCCACTTCCCCCCTCCCTGCATCAACCATTTTAGCCATTGTGGGTCTGGTTCTGAATTCAGATTCCTTGGATGGAACCGAAAGTCCACATTCACAAGCTCGAGCCCTTCCCAGGAGCTTGCTGTAGACTTAGCCAAGCAGCACATGAGGAAGTGACCGTGTCCAAGGGCATGGCCACTGCAAAGCACCTTCAGAAAGAAGATGGGTAACCTCCCAGCATCTCATGTGGGGTCCAGCTCAGACAAGGTGAGATGTACACGGACACAACCACCGATTGGCTGGGGGATGTCCTGTTTGGAAACATATGCCCTTTGCGCATTACAGTACCTGTGATCACCAAGGAACTTGGGACACTAGTTTATATCGACCTGAACAATGCCTACTTGTTTTTTAAATACTTTTTTATTGCATTTTGAATGACAACAATATAACAACAACAACAACAACAAAGGAGTTTATAAAGCGCCTGGTGACGCCATCACGGCGTGTCCCCGCGCTGTGGAAAGAAGTCAAGTACAGAGTAGGGAGTTACAGGGAAAACAGGTGGGTTTTTAAGCTTTTCCTGAAGGCGGTCTCCGAGTCCGCTAGTCTGATCTCCATAGGGAGAGCGTTCCATTCCCTGGCGGCCATAACCCGAAAAGAGCGGCCACCCATTCTGGCCTTCCTGATACGGGGTACTGTGAGCAAGCCAGTACCCCCAGAGCGAAGAGTTCTATTGGGCTCATAGGGAATGGCTAAGTCATTCATATAGGGAGGAGCTTTTTGGGAGATGATCCTATGGCACATTAATAGTGCTTTAAAAAGAACTCTTTTTTTATGGGTAGCCAGTGGAGGGTATCTAGAGCAGGTTTGGATGGAGCTCTCTTGGGAAGTCTGAGGACTAGACGTGCTGCTGTGTTCTGGAGGACTTGAAGTCTCCTGATGTTATTTTGCGACGTTCCAAGCAGAAGCACATTCCCATAGTCTATTCTAGAAGTCACTAGAGCCTGTGTCATAGTGCGCCTCGCTTCAAGAGGAAGGAGATCAAGGGTACGGTTAAGGGTCTTCAAGACCCCATAGCATTTACCGACCACCCTGTTCACGTGGCAGTCGTAGGAGAGTTTGGGGTCAACCCAAATCCCCAGATTCTTGGCTGCTTCACAGGGGGTGGGTAGCGGCCCTAGACATGAAGGCCACCACTCCTTGGTCCAGCTCGTATCCCTGCCTCCCATAACCAGAACCTCTGTTTTCGAGCCATTGAGCTTCAGGCAGTGTTGAGTCATCCAACCTGCCAGAGCCTGCATGCAGGATTTGAAGTTATTTGCAGAAACAGAGGGGGCTTGGGATAGGGAGATGAGAAGTTGAGTATCGTCGGCATATGAAACTAATTCAATGCCGAACGATTGCACCACTTCAGCCAAAGGGGCCATATACAGGTTGAACAGGGTAGGGCTCAGGGCAGAGCCCTGAGGTACCCCCTGTTCCAAGGCAATGCTGTCAGAGAGAAAAGCACCTCTCTGAACCTGAAAGCAGCGATTGGTAAGGAAAGCCTTCAGCCAGCCCAATGCTTCCTGGATGACCCCGGCTTTGTTCAGACACTGTAGCAGGATGGAGTGTGCTACAGTGTCGAACGCCGCACTCAGGTCCAGCATTACAAGTGCCATGGTCTGTCCTGCATCTACACCTGCCCGTAGGGTTTCGGTCGCTCTCAATAGGGCGGTTTCGGTAGAATAACCTGACCTGAATCCTGATTGGGAGCTGTGAAATGCACCGTTAGATTCTAAATGGGCGATGAGTTGGCTATTAGCTATTTTCTCAGCCACCTTTGCTAGGTAGGGTAGCAGCGAGATGGGCCGAAGGTTTTCCAAAGTATCTTGACTGATATTGGGTTTTTTCTTTATCGGCAGCACAATGGCTTTTTTCCATTCCATAGGGAGGGTGGCCGTAGAGAAAGAGAGTTGGAGGATGTGCCTGAAGTGACGCTCAAGGATCTCCAGACTGGCTGTAAGTATCTTGGGGGGGGCAGGGTCCCGGGGAGAAACAGACTTAATGCTCCTACAGATCCTAGTTAAAGCAGTAGTGTGAGGAACAGAGAAGCTGGTCAGGCATTTTTTTACATGGATGAGCTCCAGATTTTCAGTGAAGTCAGATCCTGATGGCAGGTCGGTGGAGAAATTAGAGTAAATGGTAGTGATTTTATTAGCAAAGTATTTGGCAATATCATTGCATTTCGCCACCGAGTCATTATGGGCATTGCTCTCGTTGGTGACTACCGAGATTTCCTTAAAAATTTTAAAAAGCTCCTTAGAGGAGTTTTCTGCTTCACCTATACGGGTCTTATAGTGTAGAGCTTTAGCGGAGCGGATCAGTTTATAATATCTCGCTTGCTCTTTTTTATAGTGGTCTTTAGCAGTGGGGCAGAAATTGACACGCCAATCTCGTTCCAGTCTTTTACAGGCGGTTTTAACATCTTGAAGTTCAGATGTAAACCATGGGGATGGTTTTCTAAATTTCTTGTTGGTCACTGATCTCCGGATGGGAGCGGTCTCATCAAGGGCAGTAAGGATAGCATTTTTTAGGCAAGTGTAGGCGGTCTCACAGTCAGAGCCTTTGGGGGGTCCAGCCAATTCAAGCTTGTCGACAAACGTGTTAGGGTTAAAATTTTTCCACTTGCGACATCGATAGGTCTGCAAGTTTTCATTCTTGACTACAGCTTCGGTTGCTAGTATATGTAGGGGAATCACAAAATGGTCAGACCAGGGAACGGGAATTGGAGGAAGCACTTTTACTCCGTTCCAGTTACCAAATACTGGGTCGAGCAGGTGACCCTGTCTATGAGTGGGGCTTTGATGTTTAAGATCTAGCTGCAGAGAAAGTAGTTCTGCTTTTATATTGATGGCGTCTTTGTCCCCAGCATCGTCAAAGTGTATATTCATATCACCTAGTACCAATAGTCTAGATTTCCTTAGAGCATGGTGGGCTGTGGCCTCTATAAGGCTGCTCGTAAAGTCAAACAGTCTGCCCGGGGGTCTGTATAAGAGAATGCCAGATAGGGAGCATTTAGGACTCACTATGATAGTAAAAGAACCAGCTTCGCAGTGATCAATATTCACCGGCGATAAAGAGCATTCCAGAGGGGCTCTGACGGCAATGGCTATTCCACCACCCCTACCATCCTGCCTATCGAGCCTGGCGAGGGAGTATCCTGGAGGCATCGCCTCGATGATGTCTGGATCAGAATGTTCACCAAGCCAGGTTTCGGTCAGAAATAGGATCTCAAGAGCTTCATCCTCAAGGAGGTGATATATTTGGATATTGTGTTTGCTTAGAGATCGACAGTTAAGTAGTGCGGCTTTTAGAACACTTGTGTGGGGGTTATCGGAAGAGCAGGTGTTAGGAGTATAATGGCACACAGAACAGTCGTGTACAGATAGCGCCTCCATAGAGTGTAAACAAGATGACATACGGTCAGGACGTAGATTAAGCAGAGTATGTTTATCATACCGTAATAGAGGGGGCTGTGGTTGACCAGGGTTTGTGGCCCCGCGCCCCGTCCGGCCGCGGACGGGCGCAGACGGGCTTGACTTTGACTCGACTTCGGCGCGCTTCCGGCGCGCCCGCTGCACGCGTCCGCTGCGCGGTCGCTGGCCAATACACATTTATAGGCTGTAGGGGCAACTAGAGCGCTGACCATCCGCCCGAGCCCGGAAGTGCTAGGCTCCTCCTCACCCTCCGCAAACAAACGCCCAGAAATGGACGCAGCGGACCGGGGCGGGAGTCGGCAGATAGGTAAGTAAAGTGGGTTTACAGTCCAACAAACAATTTTTAAAAAAGAGGCTAGTTCATTAGCATTAAAAGAACGCTGTAATCAGCGCTAAACAAAGTGAGCTGTAAGATTTGACAGCGCGAGCGGATAGAGCCTGCCACTGCCACCGGCAAGACTCCTCTCCACAGCGCGACTGAAGGAACCAGTTGGTTAAATACAATTAGCCTACAGCGCAACTAGAGCACTGACCATCCGCCCGAGCCCGGAAGTGCTAGGCTCCTCCTCACCCTCCGCAAACAAACGCCCAGAAATGGACGCGGCGGACCGGGGCGGGAGTCGGCAGATAGGTAAGTAAAGTGGGTTTACAGTCCAACAAACAATTTTTAAAAATGAGGCTAGTTCATTAGCATTAAAAGAACGCTGTAATCAGCGCTAAACAAAGTGAGCTGTAAGATTTGACAGCGCGAGCGGATAGAGCCTGCCATTGCCACCGGCAAGACTCCTCTCCACATTATTGCACCAAGTTATCACAGGCTTGAATTAAGTCAGGGGAAAAAACGTGCCTTTCATCGTTGTATACTAGGATGAGAAATAAAAGAAGAAAAAATAAGAAAACAACCTGCCTCACCCCAGAAGTCATAGAAATGGAAACAAACAGAAGCCAGAACAGGAGTACCACTCTGCCTATCCTTCCCAGGGGAAGGCGTAGGACTGCGGTTATTAACCTGTAGTCAAGGGACCCCTGGGGTTCCACAATGCCTACACAATGGGTCTGCGGCTGTTTAGAAAATGAAATAATATTAACAGATTAATAAAGTGTATATAAATAAAGAAGCAAAATGTACTACTGAATTTTTTTGAATGTTCTGTAAGTTTGGAAATGGAGGCTAGAAATTAAGTTGGCACTCTCAGATTGATTAGTCAATACATCATATTGTTGGTGTTTGAAGCTTGCATTACATGAGACTTTGAGGGTGCAGGCCAATATTGATGTCCGGTCTTTCTACTTCCATTCCTTACCTCTGTGCAGGACCGCACCCTCCGGAAGCTCTCAATAATTCCTGTTGACCCAGGCCGAATCGCTCAACGCAGAGTGGTAATGCCTTTCTTTCTATTCCCCAAGTCAATGGATGCATGCAGCTCTATGCTGGCTGAAGGTTCCGACATCCCTCCACCCCAAAGCTCTTTTATGATCAATGACAGGTTTTATAGCCTAAGAATCGGTCTTGAGGAGCACTGTACAAGTCAAACGATTCAGAAAATGGAAGCGGCACACATAGAAAGAGGAACATGCCTTCCTGCACAAAAACAATCCTGCCCGAAACGAAGGCACCCTTCTACCATGGCCCAGGGGTGCTTGTGTTGGTGCTAGGCTGCCTGAAGTGCTCCAGCGAAAGGAGAGAGCAGGAATGTGCTGTATCTTAGTAGATGTGGCTCATTTCTGCGTCACAAAACGCTGAGCAGCAAGTTGTCTTGCAGTGGCGTGTAGAAGGTTAGTAAATCCGCCCCAAACTTTCTTCCAATTTCCTTGGTGTCTGGGCACCCTATTACATTTTCCAGTAAACCCTGCACGTTATTGTGTTCTCTCCCACCTTACATGTGTATAGCAGTTGGTCGTCCGTGTACAACATTATTCACCATGTCTGCTCGGATAAGGTGATAGCAGTAGCGTTGTCTATTTGCCTCACCAGTTACACTACATATTGCAACAGAGGTGCACAGCAAGGTGCACTTGTACTGTCTGGATCTCTCCAGAAATTGTAAAATAACTTGGAATCTGAGTGGCCAGTGGGCATGGCTCAGATGGCCATTGCTTCTGAACATAGGCTGGCCTCTGAGCCAGATGTTCAAGTTCACCTTGTTATGCAGGCAGCTGTGCACCAGTGCAAAGGGCAGCATCAGGAATCCTGGCTCTTCCACTGCAGGGTCAGAGGCCTACTCCAGCTCTGAGGAAGGAAGCCCTGCTGCACTTTCACATGTGAGATGCCTGGGAAGCTGCCTGAATGCACCGCAAGGACTGCTGAGACCAAGCAGACACTGCGTTGAGGACTTACTGAGGAGTGCCCAGTAATGGGGTGCAGTGTGATTACTGCAGACTCTGTCTCCCCATCTCCCAGAGATAGAGCTCCCCTTACTGTGAAGTAGTGTCTAAGTAGTGAAAAGAGAAGAATGGAGAACCTCTGGGGGTAACTGCTGCTGGTGCAGGATGCTGAGACACTCTGCCTCCCCTGTGACCTCTGCTCTCCTTTGATTCACAAGTCACTGGTTCCAAGAACATCTTAAATGCTTGGGGAACCCTGAATCAAACATATTTTTGGGGCCCCTGTGTGGAACAGCTTTCAATTTATGATCCAGGTTCAGCTCTTTCGTGCCTTCTTTGGCCGGGTCACTGACTGTGCACAGGCACCCTGGCACAAACTCTAAATGTGTTCACATCTGATATTCAGGGCTAGTGATGTGTGTTTTCAATATTGAAACACAGCAGCAGCTCACTGATATTTCTGCAATATATTCAACACAACATTTCTCTTTAAAATGTATGTAATAGACTCCCACAGATTACTCACATTGAAAATAAATTAAGTAAAAGGGTATTTAAAAATAATTTTGAAGAATTTTTCAAGATCATCAGGGAAAGAATCTCAGGAAAACACGGCTGGCTCTATCCGGGGGCCCCTAAAAGGCTGGGGCCCTGGACCATGCATTAAAATGTCTCTGCCTGGTGCTGAGGACCTCCTGACGCTGATCGTCTTTCTGCCTCCAGCATAGGCTGTGAAGATCGCTGCATCACTCACACTCCTGTGGTACTGTAATTCCGGACCCTGCTGTTCCACCGGTACCGAGGTCCAAACACTCGTATCACAAAATATCATCGTACCATGACGACTTTGGTATCAACGGACCGGTAATGATTAGGACATTATCCCTATGTATTTGCGTCATGATTGAGTGATGCTAACACCCTTAAATCGTGGTTTCCGTTCCGAACCCTCAGACTCCATTTTGTAAACGGCATCCATCTTATGACTTGCCCTCATATAGTCAATTGATTAAGGCCGAGTTGATCTGAAAGGACACGTCCACCGTAGCTGACTTCCCCATGACCTGGCCGAGCTGACTCCACTGCCTCCAGCCAAGCCTGTTCGGGCAGCTCCTCGCCCAGTGGCCGAGCCAGATATCATCAAGGCACAACATGCCATAAACCATTCACTACATACAGACCATGTCTTCCATACACATACACCTGTCCATGATTCTTGTTTATGACCAGTTTTACGATGGGAGGGTGCCCGACCTTATTGGTGTTTTATCGATATCTGATGGGAATTCTGGGCCTGGCTGGGTAATCCATCACGATCTGGACATCTAAAATATGTGCTGACCAGCATGACTTCGCTCTTTGTATTATTGTAGAAATATGTGTATAACCATATCATAAACTCAAGAATTCTTGCCCGCAGCTGTTATTTATGTATATAAGGAGAAGCCTGGTTCTGTAAAAACGAACAGTCTCCTGAGAACTTACAGCCCGTGCGGTTGTAATTCTAGGACACATGTTACTTGGTTGCAACCAATAAACCTCGATCTCTGACTTCAACTAGAAGACTCTGTGTTTCTGTAGTCCAGAACAGGGAGAACCCAGAGGTCTTCGGGTGTGGTCCCCTGGCACCACCGGGTCTCTAAAAACCCGGCACCTCAGTTGGCGCCCAACTCGAGGCAATATCAAGCGGTGACGGTCCAAGCCAGATGTTCGTGAGGAGCTTCGTGTGAAAATTCCGGAGGACGGCCAGCCACTTCAGCGACCCCTGCATGTTGACGTGGTTCCGAAGGTCTTTGCTGCGAGGTTCCCCGCGTCCCGACGGCTACGAAGGACTGCTGCCCTGACTATCGCCCTGTTTTGGACCCAGTGATCCTTGGTAGAGCGAAACGATAGACTAGTCTTCTAGTGACGTCACCGATCTTCAATATTCAGTTAAGTATAAGTGGAGCGTCTCCCAGTTCTTAGTTTGGTTCTTAGTTTTGGTATCCCAGAGATATGGTTTGTATTGGTTCTTGCAAGCACCAAAACCGAGGGACTCCTGTATTCACGACATTATCACAATTAGATAATCCCTTGAAGTTTGAAGCTAGACTAGTGAGCAAAGATGCCTGGTCTTAGCAGACTTGGAAACTTGTTTTGTCTTGGTTGTAGTAAGGACTCCCGATTAGAGGATTCGTGTCCGGTTCCTCCGATTGGAACTCCAACATATGAGATATATAAAGCACGGAGTAGGTCCTATCACGTATAATGAGGTATGGATAAAATACACCCGCAAGGATGGTGTTTTAAAATGGCCCCAATATGGTAGTTTTGACTCAGAAGTATTAGACAACCTCGAGGTCAAATTGTTCAAGAAGAAAGCCCGACCGGCGATGTTTGACTCTTTTCGCTTATGGCGCAAAGAAGCCAAACAGAAAGAAATAAAATTAGCAAAGAAAAATAAAAGAGGTATGTCGATGGTGCAAGCTGCCATCGCATACAGGGATAATGAGGAAGAACAAGAAAGTGAACGAATGCTTAGGAGCAAGAAACTAGCAGTAGATAAATGCTACCCGATGTTGCCCCATGAAGGACAAGATTCAAAGGGTACATCTGAGAAAGATCCATTAATGTCCCATTTATTGAATTCACCACCCCCATATACATCAAGTATTGTTGGACCACCCCCGAGGCGTATTGTTATACCGCGCCCCGGCGCACGAAAAGCAGCTCTTGCACAAACACCAGCTCCTCTTCAGCTGGTTCCTACTGCTCCGGCGCAGCCTTCTCAAGGGCCGCCGCCTTTGCTACATACTCCGTCTACTTCTACTACTTTGCCTACCGCTCCACCTGTTTATCCTGATACTACTTCTGCTACTGCTTCCACTTCCTCTGATATTGCCTCGACTTCCTCTTTACATCAGCCTGTCTTTTCTGGCGCATCTGCCTCGCCGCAAGCTTCTCCTTCTGTCAGACAGAGAGTGGCAAGTACTGTCACTGGTCTATTCTCACCCTTCTTTGGGTCGCCTAAAACGACCCCTAAAACAGAACGTAGACAGTTGCGCAGCCAACTACCTGATTACGAGGAAAGAGAAGTGCTGAATGAGTTAGCGCTCAAATGGGTTACTGATACTGTAAGATATGATGTTCAGTCTGTTATGGAAGTCTTCCATCAGTGGGATTCATCCACTCAAAGATATGTATTTGAAGAGATGTGTGTGTACCTCTGGGAAGATTTACAAGACAATGATCCAAAACGCAGAATGCAGGAACTAGCCCGCATGCGATTCAAATTTTACGAAGGCATGATTATAGGTGCAGATGTTGAACGAGCAATGGATCTGTTGTTATCTTATAGGAGTAAGGGAAACAGCTCTAGATCGTTTAATGAGGATGACATGTCTGATAGGAAAAAGGCGCGACAGTACCCCATGAGAGAGGTTCCTCCAGTATGGAGGGAAGGTGATGCGAATGTAAATCCACCAATTCTGCCGCATTTTCAGCGTGTATGGGTACATGTCCCCTGGAAAAGATCTGAAGTTTTAGCACTCAAACAGACACTACCTGATCCACGTAAAAACCCAGCAGGGTATTACAAGGAGTTATCACAGACTGCCAGCTCATGTATAATGAATTTAGCGGATGTAGACATGCTGTTTGGGAATGTTGTTCCGCAATTTTTATGGAGTAAAATTCGTCATACAGATCATGATCAAGAACTAGGTGACTCATGGGCTAACATTACTGCTACCGATACTAGACAAGTCGGTGTTTCTAAACCCGAGCCCTTAATAGCAGAACTTCCCGGTAGGATTATCGCGTACATGAAAACGTTAATGCCTGAATTACGTGTAAATTGGGACAAGCTATCTGCATGCAAGCAGAAGAAAGATGAGAATGTGTCTGACTTTTTCACGAGATTTGAGGAGACCTTCGTCGACCATAGTGGTCAGGATATGGCTACCGAGGGTGGCCATAGATTGTTTGTAGACAAATTTGTACATAATCTGCTTCCTGAACTGTGCAATAAATTGAAAGATTCAGAGAGTGCTTGGGCTGTTTCCACGTCAGCGCAGATTTTAGCCACAGCCCAGTACTACGAAAATAGGCGCAAGGACGAGCTAGATAAAGCAGACAAAAAGACTAAAGAATTAAAAACTAAAGTTCTTCTCCAGCAAGCCTATCCGCCTCGCACTCCTAGTCAGCCCAATTATCAGCAACCACAGCAGTATTCGAGACACGCGCAAGGAAACGCGTTTTCCCATCAGCGTTCTCCGTATGGCCCGAATCAATGTGCCTATTGTAAAGAAGAGGGTCATTTCAAAAGTAATTGTCCAGCTCTTGCACGACGTTTAAACGGTGTCTCCGGCGCAAGAGGTAGAGGTGCTCAACAGGCTCCTAGAGGTAGGGGCCGTGGACATTTCTCCCAGAATACCACTTCTTTTCCGCCTCAAAATTCCATGAATAGCTTTGACCAACAGAATAATGCGTCTTCCAGGTCAGCTCAGTACTATGCTGATGACTATTATGCAGAAAACGAGAATGAGGGTAATAATTGCTAGGACAGCCATGGACAAAGAGAGGGAGTTGTTTCAGTTCCAGTAGATCAGAATGGACCTTATGTCGAGGTGATTACATCCGGAGTGTCGGAGCCATTTCTGCTGGATACTGGTGCTACAAAAAGTTCTATTATGCACTCAAAACTTCCTGGCGCACCTTTGTCTGGCGAAATGAATGTTTCAGTAGATTTTTCTGGCGCCCCTGTTAGAAACCCGATCTCCAGTCCTATGCCCCTTTCTGTTGGCCCATGCGAATTAGAAGCACCCCTCATTCTTACAACAGGTTGTGGCGAAAACTTGTTAGGTTTGGATTTGTTAAAGAGATTATATGCAACTTTGTACTGCTCCCCTTCGGGAGTACAGCTTACCGTAGGAAGAAAAGTTATTTCTCCAATGTATTTGGCAAAGGAGAATATTCCAACCGAATTGTCATCTCTTCCGGATGAACTTTGGGCGAATGGTTCTAATGATGTAGGTCGTTTGGAGATAGCACCGTATGTCATAACGTTGAAAGCTAATGTTAGGTTACCACGCATTCCCCAATATAGAATATCAAACGAATGTGAAAAGGCTTTGTTAGCGATCGTTTGCGATCTGATCGAGAAAGATGTCATCGAAGAGACAACAGGCAACATTTGTAACAGTCCTGTTTTGCCTGTTTTAAAGCGTACCGATCCTTCACAGCCCCCTGTGTACCGATTTGTGATTGATCTCAGGGAAGTGAATAAGATCGTTGTACCACAGTTTCCAGTCGTCCCTGACATTACTGCCTTATTGACAATGATTCCAGCTTCAGCCAATTGGTTTTCAGTGATTGACCTGAAGAACGCTTTCTTCAGCATCCCGATTGCCGAGGAGAGCAGAGATATCTTTGGCTTCAATTTAGGAGGACTAAGCTTCCGCTTTAAACGCGCTCCTCGGGGCTACTGTGAGAGTCCATTAATATTCAGTCAGGCTCTGAAAACACAACTCGATACGATTGTTCTACCTGGTGGCGCGACTCTGATTCAGTATGTAGACGATTTACTGATCGCTGCAGATACTGAAGAGATTTGCAAGCGAGCCACATTGTCATTGTTGCACCATTTATGTGACATGAAGCACAAAGTCTCGCTTTCCAAATTACAATTTTGCCGACAAGAAGTAACCTACTTAGGTCACATCTTATCGAAGGAGGGAAGGAGACTGACCCCAGAAAGAATACAGGCAATTGCAGAACTGAGTGTCCCAAGGACACAAAGAGAAGTGCGTGCCTTCTTGGGCATTACATCGTACTGTAGACAATGGATACCGAACTTCTCACTATTGGCCAAACCCTTGCTGGCATTAATGCGTAAAGACACACCCAATCCTTTGCCTTGGTCTGAAGATTATCAGGCGAGTTTCCATGAGTTGCGTGAGGCATTATGTTCGGCTCCTGTGTTGGGCAACCCCGACTACAGCAAGCCTTTTACATTATATGTCCATGAGAAGAAAGGTTGCGCATTATCAGTCTTGGCGCAACCCTTTGGGGACAAACAACGCCCATGTGCGTATTTCTCTGCGACTCTAGATCCTGTAGCTAAGGCATTACCAAGTTGCTTGAGGGCCACTGCTGCAGCAGCTGTCTGTATTCGACAGTCTGCTGGGTTAGTCATGAATAATACCCTGATCGTTATGGTCCCACATGCAGTAGACATTTTACTGAACAGAATGAAGACGCAGCATTTAACTAGCGCCCGACTGTCCAGCTATGAGCTGACACTATTAGCGAGCCACATTCACATAAATAGGTGTGATACACTCAACCCTGCTACGTTATTACCCATTCCAGCAGAGACAGATAAGGTTGAAAAACATGATTGCTGCTTTAGGACAGAGGAAGAGACAAAAGGGAGAGTAGACTTGCAGGACACTCCCCTCCCTGAATGTAATGATAATTTATGGGTTGATGGTTCATGTTTCAAGTTGCCAAATGGTGATACGACTGCAGCATATGCCGTGACAACATTACACACGATTGTAGAGACAGCTCGCATCCCCCACAATTCCGCGCAAGCAGCAGAGTTAGTCGCACTCACAAGAGCGTGTGTGTTGGCGAAAGGAAAACGAGTGAATGTGTATACTGATAGCCAGTACGCCTTTGGCGTAGCCCACAGTTTTGGAAGATTGTGGCGTGAACGTGGGTTCCTGACGTCACATGGTGCAAAAATTCAACATGGCCAGCTAGTACACGACCTTCTCGAGTCACTGACCTTGCCCCTACAGGTTGCGATTGTGAAGTGCAGTGCACACAGAAAGATTCAAGATGATGTTGGTCGCGGGAATGCATTTGCGGACGAAGTTGCGAAAGAGACTGCAAGGAACACAATGAGTCGGATGAATGTTGTAGGTCCTGCTAGATGCACCCCTGATGTGTGTATGTGTGAGGATACCATTGAAAGCGTGAAATCCATACAAGCTGATGCTACTGAGAAAGAGGTGAATGAATGGAGAGAAAGCAAGGGTAGATTAGATGCGAATGGTTGTTGGGTCGAACTATCAGAACATCAGCGATGGATGTTACCTAACGCCTACGTGCTCGCAGTGGTGACGATGGCCCATGGAATGGCGCACATCAGTGTGAAAGGAATATGTAAGCTGTTGGCCCCAGTATGGCAGAATAGTGGTATCCCAAAATGTGCAGAGAATCTGGTCAGAAACTGTATGGTGTGTTTGAAGCAAAATCCCGGTAGGGGAACCCCAACCCCAGTTGGTCATTTTGCCAGAGGTCTTGCAACTCGATTTCATTCACATGGAGAGGTGCAATAACCTGAAATATGTCCTTGTTGTCGTTTGCGCTTTCTCCAGGTGGGTAGAAGCGTACCCCCTTAAGGACAATACTGCATTGTCAACTTCCAAAGCCCTTGTCCAGGAATTCTTCCCTAGATTTGGCATGCCTAGAATTGTCTGGAGTGATAACGGAAGTGAATTTGTGGGACGAGTGATGAAGAGAGTGTGTGAGTGTCTAGGCATCCACCAGAAATTCCACGCTGCAAATCACCCCCAATCGGCAGGATTGGTAGAATGCTATAATGGCACGTTAAAATTGAAACTGGCCAAGATCCAAGCCAGCACAGGTCTCAAGTGGCCAGACGCCCTGCCTTTAGCACTCCTGTCTACCAGGATGATTGTCCATTCCAGATTAGGACTTAGCCCACACGAGATCGTGTTCGGGCGCCCAGCAAATATATGGGGAGTACCGAGGCCCAGAAAGCTCAGTGAGATAGAGTACCCTGCACTGTTTGACTATTTGCACGAATTGACAACTAAACTGCATGCTTTACATCAACAGGTCCACAGCTCCTCTCCACCGGCGTCTGACGATCCAGGCCACGCCATCGAACCTGGCTCCTGGATCCTAGTTCGGAACTTCAGGCGAACAAAGAACGAGGAGCCTCGCTGGACCGGACCTTTCCAGGTCTTCCTATCTACCCGCTCTGCAGTACGTGTCCACGGAAAAAAACACTGGGTGCACGGCGCCCATTGCAAAAGGGTCCCACTGCCCCTTCCATATGACCGATGGGTCCAGCAAGGAGTCGCTGACTCCGAGACAGAGTTCATACCTCACTTTGTCCCCTTCAGCGATGCACGATTAAAAGGAACTGGTACCGACAAAGAGAGCGATTGTATTTTGCAAGGATCTGTGCCACCGTCAATGCAGTTGGACACTACAGAACCTGAAACATTGTTTGAAGATCACACCGTGCCTGGGAAAGAACGATATAATCTGAGGTCAAGACCAAGGAACTGACATAATCAAATTAGTGCGATTTTCCCTTTTTCCCATGAACTATTTTTGATTTCACAGCTCTCTCGCCCAGGGAACTAGCTAATTTTTGATTTTCGAACCGCCATCCGGTTCTGCTGCTAGGGCCGCGGTTGAAGTCTGAGGAGTGCAGCCGGGGATGCCTAGGTCAACGGTTCTGGTCGGTCTGAGGGAATTACCCCGGAATGAACAGAGCGCACATCTTGGCAGAAGCAACCTCCCACCGCGGGCAGCAACCAGAGGATGGAGTTTCCGAGGGTAGAGAGGCCTGCTAGACACACGAACTTTAACAAGAAAATATGCACTGTAATGGCTAGCGGGAGATTCCTGATAATATGTATTTTGATGATATGTAGCATAACGATGTTCTTGATTGGTTATACTTTATTCACGTTTCAAGTCACCTTTGTAAACAACACTCAGCCCACACCTCCTCCAACTGTTTCTTTACACTCCTTTCACCCTCTTCCCGAACACGAGTCTGCCAGAAGACTAGAGTTCGTAAATAACTCCTTCATCCAGCTCCTACACCAGCACCAGTCTATAATGAACACATCGAATTGTTGGATCTGCGGACTCATGCCGCACACGACAGATAAGGGCATTCCATACTTCATCCTGCCATTCAGTTATTATGGTTCTCTGTGGGCTTTCCAGACCATGTTCCTGTTCGCCCTAGAACCATACCTGCCCCGTTCCACAGAGAGCGATTCCAGCAACAAGGCACTAGTGGTAGGAATAAGAAATATGAGTAGGGATGTTGACACGTATCAAACGATTCCTAAAGATGAACTCACTCCCTACAGCTGTTGGAATGTGACTAAATACGGGATCTCTTTGAATAAAAGCCAGAAAACAAAGAAATCCTCCCCAGTCTGGATAGTGCCCCACCGAGGTCACTTATGTCTGCAAGGTATTGGCAGGGATCCCAAAGCACAGTTGGGGAAGAGCGTATGCACGGAAACATATGTGCTTGCCTCCCGAACTTCCCCTCCATTCTTGGCGGCTAAAGGCACCTATTTCGTCTGCCATGACAAAGCCTATACATGGTTGCCCCCTGACTTCTCGGGCACATGCTTTATCCGGTTTCTGCTGCCACCCACCTACACGGCCGGGGCAGATTACCATCGGACAAGGACAGTTAGGGGTGTCGTGAGTCAAGACGACACTGCGGGTCAAGAGTTTGGAGACTTCGCAAAGGGTTTTCTGCCATTTTGGGGGCCTATGGTGAACAGCAGGAACATTCGACAATTGACGAGGATAGTTGAGTCCGCCGTGACTGAAACGGCCGGTGCCCTTAGCAACTTGACAGCTGAGTTTCAGTTGGATCGACTTATGACCCTTCAGAACCGAGTTGCCCTAGATGTCATACTTGCAGACCGTGGTGGTGTATGTAGAGTGATCCAATCTAGTTGCTGCATTTTCATCCCTGACAATGCTCCGACAGTTTACCAGGCCATCTCCAAACTACACAAAATATCTGATTCCCTTCAAATGGAGAAAGGGGATTGGTCTCTGCTAGGGTGGTTCTGGGAACTGATCTCTGCCTGTGGATGGAAAACTCTGATCTTCATTGGGATGATCTTAGCCGTTCTGTTTATGTTCTGCCTGTTTGTACAGTGCGCTCCTGCAATATGTGGCCTCTGCGCTACTTCATGTGTAAGGAAGCCTGTATCAAGGGACGAATTGAGCAACAGAATGATGCTACAGCAGCATCTCCATGAATTCATCAATACAGATTTGGACTCAGATTAGCATGAGTTATTGCCTAATATGATGGCAAAAGGAGGGTCTGTGGTACTGTAATTCCGGACCCTGCTGTTCCACCGGTACCGAGGTCCAAACACTCGTATCACAAAATATCGTCGTACCATGACGACTTTGGTATCAACGGACCGGTAATGATTAGGACATTATCCCTATGTATTTGCGTCATGATTGAGTGATGCTAACACCCTTAAATCGTGGTTTCCGTTCCGAACCCTCAGACTCCATTTTGTAAACGGCATCCATCTTATGACTTGCCCTCATATAGTCAATTGATTAAGGCCGAGTTGATCTGAAAGGACACGTCCACCGTAGCTGACTTCCCCATGACCTGGCCGAGCTGACTCCACTGCCTCCAGCCAAGCCTGTTCAGGCAGCTCCTCGCCCAGTGGCCGAGTAAGATATCATCAAGGCACAACATGCCATAAACCATTCACTACATACAGACCATGTTTTCCATACACATACACCTGTCCATGATTCTTGTTTATGACCAGTTTTACGATGGGAGGGTGCCCGACCTTATTGGTGTTTCATCGATATCTGATGGGAATTCTGGGCCTGGCTGGGTAATCCATCACGATCTGGACATCTAAAATATGTGCTGACCAGCATGACTTCGCTCTTTGTATTATTGTAGAAATATGTGTATAACCATATCATAAACTCAAGAATTCTTGCCCGCAGCTGTTATTTATGTATATAAGGAGAAGGCTGGTTCTGTAAAAACGAACAGTCTCCTGAGTACTTATAGCCCGTGCTGTTGTAATTCTAGGACACATGTTGCTTGGTTGCAACCAATAAACCTCGATCTCTGACTTCAACTAGAAGACTCTGTGTTTCTGTAGTCCAGAACAGGGAGAATCTAGAGGTCTTCGGGTGTGGTCCCCTGGCACCACCGGGTCTCTAAAAACCCGGCACCTCACTCCCGCCCCCCCATTGTGCATGATCAGACTGCCCCAGCTCCCAAGCTAGAACCATCACAATGTCACCCAGTGCTGGGCAGCGCCTCTCACCCGGCTTCCATGGGCTGCTGTGACCGCTGTCTGTCAATCACGAGGGATCAGAGGAGCCTGCTGGAACACTCAGGAGTCTCCTGCTTCTGAATTTCTGGTGGATCTGCTTGTAAAAAAATACTAGACAGTAGGTTGTGACAAGGGCAGGTCCTTTAACTGCTGTGGTGCAGTATTTTCGACGAGGACATGTGAGAGAGCGCAAATCAAGTAAAATGTAGAGGTGCACCATATTTACAAGCACGTTGCACCAGTCTAGTTAAAGGAACATATAAGAGTGTCGAATTTATAGAGTGCATGCATATAAGAGTGTATAATTAATACAGAGTGCATATATCAGTATGAAAAGCTAATGTAGGAGTGTTTAGAGATGCTAGAATGATATTAAATTCCATGTTATGTGGCTGTTGCAGAGGAGAATGTAATGCTGCTAAACGTAGAAATGTGTAGGCCTCATGGCAGTTCACTGAGAAAGAATACGTGCCTTTACAATTTCATATGATATGGATTACTGTTGTCATAATTCAAAGTATTATTGATCATGGAACTGACAATATACGTTTTATAGAAGTGTTCCCTATAATCAGTTGTGTGTAATAAGTTAGAATACTGTTTAGGCTGAGAAATAAAGGTTCATAGTGTGCACAGGCCCGTTTCATGTAATTCTAGTAGGCCTGAAGAGATAAGGTAATTTCTTTTGATCTGCATGTGCTAGTTAGAATCAGGTCGTGTTAAGCATAAATCGTGGACCATGCTCGAAGGTTTACGACTTGTGAGATAAGCTGGAGGCCGGAATTTGGGACCCACTTCATGGATGTCTGTTTGCAGGTGCGAGGGGGTTCCAATCAAGAGAGTGATGAATAGAGCTCTGTTCTGGGAGACAGGCACAGGCCGGGAGGAGGGTTCAGGAATTTCCTGGGGGGTACCGTCTTGCCGGAGAAGAGCCTGAGAAGCAAGGTCAACGCTAACGATGAGCCCAGAGGAGTATCAGCATGGAAAAAGCCAGAACCGACACCACGTGAGGGGTGTACGTGAGGGGCGTCTCTGAGGGGCGTTTCTACTGTAACTGTGATTTTGTATTAGGGACAGCACCCCTGGGTGGAGGTAGAGCAGATGGCCTGAGGAACCTAAGAGAGCGGATGGGTAGGCAGATAGCGCATAACTGCGATGCACAGATTTACAACAAAGACTAAGGGAAAGTGAGTGATCTTCTTTGGAAGTCACCACGGCTGACACCTTTTTTTTAGGTTAAGATCTTGCTAAGTAGGGATGTCACTTAGTCTAGTGTAGGGACAGTCTAATTTGGATTTTCCTTCCCTTTTGTAAATGTCGCACAAGTTACAATTTGTGTCTATTCTTGCAACCTTGATAATCTTTGAATTCGTTTTGGTGGTATTCTTCTGTCGCCTAAGAGCATTTAGAGAATTCATGTTTGTACTAATGCCAGTGTATCTTTTGAACCTTATATTGAGATGTTTGTATCTCCAGTTATCTTTGGCTTTATAATAAAACTTTTAAAACTTATTCGTAGTAAGTGGTTCTTCAGAGTTATGTAAAGTCTTAAACTGATTAACCTAGTAGTGGATTGCTTTTTACTCTATGACAAGTAACAAAGGTTCAGTCGACCTGAGTTGGGATCTAGATCTATAGTGATCTGATAAGAGATCAAAAATCCCGCCGTAACAGTTGGTAGCAGAGGATGGTTACCTTCTAGAGGAAGGTGATCTAGACTAGGTTAAGATTACCCCGAGGCCCCTAGAGATCGAGAGATGAGCAGCAGAAGAATCGCCTGCCGAAGAAAGTGCTGACGGTGCAAGAGAAAAGCAGCAGAGTCGGACGAGAGTGATTATAATAAGGGTCATGCGTTGTCAGATTGCGGTGTTTTGTGTTGTATCTGTATTGTAATGTCATGCGGAGTTGAATGCCTGTAGTGTGATTGAGGGAGGGTTGTGAGCGCGCGCAACCTTGTGAAAATCTTAAGTTCAGAGAAGAGCTTGAGTGGTTCGGGTGTATCGAACATCCAGAGTAATTGTCGACCATTGTAAAGGGGGTCATGAGGTACCATTGATCGCCCGCAGGACCGTGATAGGGGGAACGCAAGAGTGAGTGTATGGGTAACGGACGCAGGTCGGAAGTTACTGTGTGTAAGTAACCTATCAGTCAAGGCGATTGTCTGGACGTTCACGGAAAGACATTTCGTCAGTTAAGGTGACAATTACAGTTAGACTGTGGGCGTACAGTCAAGGAAAGTGATCGCTTGGTCAGAAGTAATCATTTTTCAGGGTATGAATGGGACGTATGCATGACCGGGAGACGAGCTGAGAGAGGAGGGGAACTGCTGCGAAGGGAAGACGAGTGACGTCAGAGAGAGCCGCGCTGTGATAGGCCGGTTGGTGTGAAGCCGCGCTGTGATAGGCCGGTTGACGCGAACCGCATTGTGATAGGCCGGTTGGTGTGAAGCCGCGCTGGGATAGGCCGGTTAGCGAGAGCCGCGCTGGGATTGGTGGATTGTCATCAGGAATTAAACGAATGCAGGGAAATAAGGAAAAAATTGTAGATTTTGAACATGAAGTGTTTTAAATGCTTGAGAGCGATCTTTAAGAGAAAAAGGAGAGAATCTTATTACGGGGAAGAGGCCCCGCCAGAGGGTACACCAGCTCATTATATGGCTACGAATGTTGGGTTGCATACTATACTGTGGCTTAGTACTTGGAGTAAGATTACAGAAGGGAACGAGGAACTGACTTTTCCGAAATACGGAAGGTTTAGATTAGAAGTGTTGCACCAGCTAAAAGCAGTTATGTCTTCATTGAGACCTTTGCCTAGACCAACACAGTTTGATGCCCTTAATGCGTGGATTAGGGCGGCGCACGACAGGAATCAGAACAGGCATCAAGAAAGGGTGAGACGATCAGTAAGAACAGTACAAGATACCAAATGGGATGCGGAAACCAAGAAATGGAGGGTACAGACTATTGAAGTGGATAAGTTGTACCCAGTGAGAGAGGTTACAGGAGAAAAGAGAACCCCAGAGGAGGATGACGAGAGCGAGTCAGAGGATAGCCTAATAAATAGGTTGTAGATAGATAGAACGCCTCCGTACAATAGGGAGATGGAAGGTATCGAGCTCCCAAGGGAAGATAGGGTTGGCATAGAGGAAAATAGACCACTCCCTATAACGGATCGGGTACCTACCAAAGGTGAGGAAACACTTCAACCTAGTCCTGTACAGAGGGTAGTCGGAAGGTTTGTGGTGCAGAAGGTGCCAGCAACGGAGTGTGTTGAGTCTCATGGATTGCCAGATGCTCTTCAAGTACCCGTTACCATAGGTCCTATAGTGTCGGTTTATAACCCAGAGAAAGTGCGAGAGGAGGAACAGGTACGGCTAGACAGAGAAAGAGCTGAAATGGAAAGAAGGACCAACATGACAAATGCCTGGAGGCAATTGCCACAACCGATAAAATGGAGCACCCCATTGGATTCAGCAGTGGATCCCATAACAGAAAAGGGGGGTCAGAGAGGACCGATGGATCTGAGAGGACCACGGTCGAAATCCTTTAAGGAGTTGAGGGCTGACTTGAGGGAATGGGATGCTGCCACAGAAACATGGAGTAACAGGTCAAGAGCGGAAGCTGAATGGGGAAGTCGAGGCAATGGGACATTGTCTCACTGCGGGGCTAGCGAAAGCGGTCAGGAGTGGGACAGTAAGAGTCAGGAGAGTAGAGGAGCTACCCGTCATATCCACGGTGGAAGTAGGCAGGAGCAAGAAGGTAGAAGTACAGAGTGTGGAGGGGCGTCTCGTCTCATTCACAGTGAGGGAGACCGAAGGACGCAAGAGTACAGAGATAGCTTTAAGTGCACCCTCCATGCACCTGGCGATAACATACAGCATTGGAATCGCGGGAACATGGGGAGCCACGAGGTGTCTCACCATGCGTCAAGCGATCATGGGCAGGAGCGGGATCGCGGGAACATGGGGAGCCACGAGGTGTCTCACCATGCGTCAAGCGATCATGGGCAGTAGCGGGATCGCGGGAACATGGGGAGCCGCGAAGGGTCTTGCCATGCGTCGAGAGATCATGGACAGCAGGGGAATTGCGAAAGCATGGGGAATAATGGAGTGTCTTACCATGCACCTAGAGAAACCAGGCAGAATGGGAAATGTGGGACTATGGGGAGTAGAGAAGTGTTTCACCATACACCAAGAGAGGATAGAACTGCATGGGACCTGGAGAGATGGGAGCATGGGAGGACTCCCCATAACACGCCTGAGCCCAGACGTAGGACTCAGAGCTGTGATGGGAGAGACGTAAATGGGCTCTCTAGAGACAGCACACTGAAAGCTGTGATAAAGGCAAAAAGGCTCGATGTGACCAGTTTAAAATCTGACCTGGACGAGATAATAGATGGTACGTTGCCTTTAGAAAGGATTGACATGTACGAGCAAGATGAGCTGCTGTTTATAGCAAAGGATATTACTCGAAAGGCAAGAGCAACTCACGAGAAGTTGTCTGAACTGGCAGACAAGTATATGGTAGACTTGTCGAGAACAAAGGCATTACAGGGTAACCATAGGTTGCATTATTCAGATCAGGTCCTGGATGAGAGGAGGACAGTTGGATTAAAAACACACATAAGGGAACTGATCACAGGAATAAGAGCATGGAGAGATCTGGATAAATGGGAAGAAAGGTGGTCCAAGAAAGGGACTGTCAGGCGGAGCGCGATTGTGATGTCCCCGGAGGGAGGGCCACTGCGGATGGAGGCATTCCCTTTGCGAGAAATAGCGAATGGGAGTTATGTACATGTGCCCTGGAGTAGGGGAGATTTGGCTGCGTTTACCAATTCATTTCCGAAGTTAAGAGAGAATCCTGTAGAGTGGTACAAACAGGTAGAGAGGTTTGTCAAGATTTCTAAAGTACTGTGGATTGACTTGAACACTTTATTCGACATTGTGGTCCCAGGAGACTTGTGGACAGCATGCAAAGTTAGTATCGAATGGCCCACAGCAGAACCAAAAAGAGATGCTCGTACTAATGGTCCGTCAGAAAGAGTAATGATAAAATATGAAAAGGTGATGACATGGCTGAAAGAGAAGGTGCCACCGCAGGATATAGATTGGGTGAAAATAGACCGAACTAGACAGTCCATGAATTTTGTGAGCGATTGCTGAAAACGTTCAAACAATACAGTGGATTAGATGCAATGGATCCCAAAGACATAGGACAGTTTGTATCGAAGTTCGTTTTGGGGTTGAGACCTGATATTTGTTTGATGATTCAGCAACACTTAATTTGCTGGCAAAACAAACCATTGGATGAAATTTTGAGATACGCAAGGTATTGCAGTGATGAAATAGATTCCAAAGCAAAGAAACTTAAGGAGAAGTTGATGATGGTTCAGATGCAGTCGGCTGGAAAGGGTGGACAGCAGCAACAGGGAACAGGGATGATGGGAAGGAGATCAAATAGTCAGAATAGAGACAACGAGGAAAATCCGAGACCTAGAATAGACTTTGCTACATTGAAAAAGACGACAAAGTGTCACCAGTGTCACCAGGTGGGACATTGGAAATGCGAGTGTCCCTATAACCCTGAAAACGGAGAACTGGAAGTAGAGGAGGAAGAAGTTCAGACCGTTCCAGTCCAAGGGGTGACAGTACCAAAGGGTAAGGTGGCCAAAGGGGGGACTTCGGCTCCTCGAGCTCAGTTCCCGCAACCACCAAAGATTATGACAGGGGGCAAGACCTATAGACAAATGCCTCTTCTAGTGGGAGGAGAAGAGTGTTACTACGTTGATCCACTGACTGGACGGCGTGTGAGTAGAGAAGAGGACTGTACCCTCGGGGCAGTTCTAGAGGTGGATCAAAGAGGACCGTTTGTTGAGGCTGAGGTGGCGGGGTGTCCTACAACATTCTTAGTAGATACCGGAGCTACTCGATCAACTTTGAGATCAGCCGTGGTTCCGGATCTGCCAATGTCAGGGAAAACAATTCAAGTGGTAGGAGTCGCAAATAGGAGAATGACTAACCCTTTGACGGAACCAGTGCTAGTGAGAATAGGAAACTACAGCGATGAACATCAGTTTGTAGTATGTGATTCTAGCCCTGTGTGTCTGTTAGGAAGAGACTTATTGTGCAAACTAAATTGCACAATATACTGCATGCCTCAGGGAGTAGAGGTACAGACTAACGACGATGATGCCACCTTTAAAGTTGCAAATTCAAGAGTATGCGTAGAACTGTATCCTACCCTGACGATGGAAGAGCTCCCTTGGGACTTAAGAGATACTGTGTCATCTGAAGTATGGGATTTCACTGGAGAAGAGATAGGATTGATTAAAGAAGTAGAACCAGTGAAAATCATGATAAAACCAAATGTTGACTATCCAAGAACGCCTCAATACAAATTGACCCCGGAGACGATTGCAGGAATAAAACCCGTGATCGACTCCATGATTAAGCAGGGAATACTGAAGGAAATCGTGGGTAGTCCATGCAACTCCCCGATTATGGGTTTGCAGAAACCTAGCGGGAAATTTAGAATAGTACAGGATCTTCAAAGGGTTAATAGCATAGTTGTTTCATGTTGTCCAGTGGTCCCGAATCCATCAGTGATATTGTTTCAGATACCATTCCAAGCTGAGTGGTTCACAGTGATAGATCTTTGCCAGGCTTTCTTTTCAATTCCATTAGATGAGGAGAGCCGGTTTCTTTTTGCATTTAAGCTGGAAAATCGTGTCTTAACATGGTGTCGTATCCCACAGGGGTATACAGAAAGCCCATCGATTTTCAACCAGCTACTGAAGAAAAATCTTGAAAGTCTAGTACTACCACAGAACTCGGTTCTAGTTCAGTACATAGACGACCTACTTGTTGCGTCAGGAACAGAAGAAGCTTGTAAGATAGACACCATCGCCTTGCTGAACCATTTAGCTGAAAATGGGCATAAGGTGTCTCCGAGCAAATTGCAGTACTGTCTGACAGAAGTACAGTACTTGGGTCACCGAATTGAAAAAGGAAAGCGGAAGGTGTCACCAGACAGGATAGAGGCGATCATGAAGATGAATTCGACAGGCACTGGCCTGGAGGAGGGTTCAGGAATTTCCTGGGGGGTACCGTCTTGCCGGAGAAGAGCCTGAGAAGCAAGGTCAACGCTAACGATGAGCCCAGAGGAGTATCAGCATGGAAAAAGTCAGAACCGACACCACGTGAGGGGTGTACGTGAGGGGCGTCTCTGAGGGGCGTTTCTACTGTAATTGTGATTTTGTATTAGGGACAGCACCCCTGGGTGGAGGTAGAGCAGATGGCCTGAGGACCCTAAGAGAGCGGATGGGTAGGCAGATAGCGCATAACTGCGATGCACAGATTTACAACAAAGACTAAGGGAAAGTGAGTGATCTTCTTTGGAAGTCACCACGGCTGACACCTTTTTTTTTAGGTTAAGATCTTGCTAAGTAGGGATGTCACTTAGTCTAGTGTAGGGACAGTCTAATTTGGATTTTCCTTCGCTTTTGTAAATGTTGCACAAGTTACAATTTGTGTCTATTCTTGCAACCTTGATAATCTTTGAATTAGTTTTGGTGGTATTCTTCTGTCGCCTAAGAGCATTTAGAGAATTCTGTTTGTACTAATGCCAGTGTATCTTTTGAACCTTATATTGAGATGTTTGTATCTCCAGTTATCTTTGGCTTTATAATAAAACTTTTAAAACGTATTCGTAGTAAGTGGTTCTTCAGAGTTGTGTAAAGTCTTAAACTGATTAACCTAGTAGTGGATTGCTTTTTACTCTATGACAGGTAACAAAGGTTCAGTCGACCTGAGTTGGGATCTAGATCTATAGTGATCTGATAAGAGATCAAAAATCCCGCCGTAACACATGCAATGGGGTGAGTCCAGTTGTAGCTTGAGGAGACTTTACTTCTGGGTTTCTCCTTTTTGCTCCTCCTGGTTCCAGTCTGGTGGCTTCAGTACTGCAGGTCTGCACTGGTGGTAGGATTGATGTTCCTTTCTGCTGGACAGCCTGGTGTGTTGGAGGGCACTGTCTTGTGGAGATGCTATGATTGTTTAGGATGCTGTGAGAAGGAGCCTGTGAACTTCAGCTGGTTTGGTGCTGTTGGTGATGAGGATGGTCTTAGTCTTGGTGGGGTTCAATCCCCACATTGCGGGCTGGATGACAGCGATACAGCCGGCGAGATGGGCGATGTCGGCTGCTGATTGAAGCCTATATAGAGCCAGCTTATGTTGCATTTAGGTTTCCTGACAGTAAATGACCCGTTCACCCATGGGATACTCAGTCACTGGATGGAAGTGGGAATCACCACTCTGGCGGCCTATACAAAGGCGGCGCGCTCCAGCTCTTTCAAACCTTAACCGGCACGACGGGCTTGTTATGTGGACAATATCTACTATATGGTAGGTGGCCTTCCTGCCTGGGTTGGTGTGGCTAGCTCTCAGGAAGTCTGTGCCATATTATAGCACCAGGAAGGGGAATAGGAAGGTAAAGGCTTTTTGGAGATCAGTGGGAGTAGCTATTTTGATACTAAACATTTTTTCAGAGTGGACGTTGCCCGTGTTTTCTTGTTTGGGGCTGATGTTTTATAGCACATTGCAATACAAAAAGTTACTTATCTTCTGTAAAAATACTTCTGGTGGATATATACTTTTTCCTCAGATTCCTCCCTTCAAGAAAATCCTTATGGTGCCAGGCTGCATCTGGAAACCTTCTCACCAGCAGGATCTCTCTAGCACTGGCAGGTGGTGCCATGTCACCTAGCCGCAGGGGGGCCCGCCGGTTGGGACGACATTGGAGTATGTGAAGCACCAGGTGGCTTGCAGGCATCGGTTTAATTTCATCCCCATCCAGGGATGCAGAGAACCAGGAGAGCGTCATTGACAGCGACAGCAGAGCATCCCTTGGTGTCCTATTAATTGCAGCACCTCCTGATGAGGGAGCATAGAGGATGCTAAAGCTGCAGGAAGATTCTGTACACACCATGAATATCGCTACCAAAGGTAAGCCGCTTTTCCTGCTCAGGATTCATCTTCCCAGAGAATCCTTACCTTATGAATGAGTCCCAAAGCAATACCCTCTGAGAGATGGGACTGAGTGACACTGTTCTACCAAGGATATCATCAGCACAGCCCTGGCAATGTAGTCTTCACTGAGGACTGTGAGGTACTAATGTTTGGCAGAAGTATGCATATGGGCCCACGTGACCAAGAAGCAGATGTCAGTCTCCAGAACGCCCCCAGTGGGAGTCCTGGAAGCAGTCATGGTTCTAGTGGAAGTTGCATGAATATCCTCCAGAAGGTCTTTCTTGGCCAAGACGTAGCAGATCTTGATGCAGAAGATAACCCAGTGCGAACTGTTGTATTTTGTCACCGGCATGCCATTCCTGGCTTCGGCAAAGCCCATATAGAGCGAATTGTCCACTCTGTCCTGTCGACTGCGGTTGATGTTATAGGATACAAACGGTCTGTAAAATTAGAAATCGTGGTCTAGGCAATCACTCCTGTGCTCTGATGGAATGAGGCGTGATGGAGCGGCCCATGTCGAAAGCAGGTACCCCTTTTGACAGGAGTGAGAACTGATTTACACCAAGAATAGTAACCAACTGAAGCAGGCTGAAGTTGGCGACCCTAAGAGACCAAGTCAGGGGCACCAGAAGGGCACTTTAGAGTGAAAGGTTGAACCAGGCAGCTGTGCATCAGTCTGAATGGGGGTGCCATGAGAAAATGCAAGACGAGAATCAACTCACTGAGGACTAATGAATGGAGTGGATAGAAACCAATTCAACAAGCCTTTCAAGAAATGCAGCACTAGTCATGGAGGCACATGAAGGCGGGCAGGGCGGTGACATTAACTTTAAAGAAGCTACAGCTAACATCGTAAAGGTGAGAGTGAAATCGGTTCAGGCCCGTTAACTAGCATCAGTGAACAACCCTGCTCCAGTGACCCACATAATGCAGGTGGTGGGCAAAAGGAGTTTGGTTGGTGTCACTCCAGCTGAATGTACGTAGCTGCAGCATGTGTGGTATTTGGTGAAGGAGCTGCTGTGACAGCCCCCCCCCCCCCGTGGGAGAGGAAGAAGGGGCTGAATGCTCAGTACAGAGCACTTCTCCCTTGCCCACTTTGGACCAATCAGACGGAGCAGTGCGTGACCTTCCTGAGCCTTCTGCAGGATCATCGACAGACGCAGAATCAGTGGAAATGCATTTAGCAGGCCATGTGACCGCCTGAGGATAAAGGCCTCCCAAAGGGAACTATTTTGAGGGAAGTGCATGGCACAAACGTGAGGGCACTACCTGTTCTGGCCTGTGGAAAAGAGATCCATGGATGGATGCCCCTCTCCAGAGGGAGAAGAGTATGTCCATCATTTCCATCATTGCCACCACCACACCCCCTACCATCACTATTAGCACCGACACATTACTACCACCATTACAACAGTTCCCACCACTATTACAATCAAAACTGCCATCACCACCCTCACCACTGTCACTTTGACTATCACCATCACTACACCTACCACCAGCGCTATGTACCGTCAACACCGCTACTACTATCGCCATTATTACAAGTATCACTACATCAATTCTTCTACTACCACCTCACCATTTCTACTAAACCCATCACCCCTACTGCCACCACTACCACATTCTTGTGTGTTTATAGGTGTAAAAACATTGTGGGTTTGGAAGGGTTTTATGTGAACGTGTCCAAGAGAAAGGGTGATGTGGATGTGTGTGAGACATTCTATGTTTGCTGTCAGTAAGAAAAAGGCAAGACCTATTGCCCTTGCCAAGGCTTGGTATTGTTTGAATCAACTCTGAAGACAAGGAAGAGTCTGGTGTTGTGGAACAAGGTTGAAACTCCAACCGATGTCTTCTTCTTATGCCTTTATGTGGGAAGATCTCTTTGGAGAATGTTCCCCGCCTAGGAATGTCATTTAGGAGTCACCAGGGGTCTTAGTTGAGACCCCTGGCTTGTCCCATGCAACCCCTGGAACTGCCTTTGTGACCCCTGGCCCCAGAGGTGGCAAAATCAGTGCCAAGAACACAGGGAGGGCTCCGCATTCCTTATTGTCTGCCTGTTTTTCAATGTACTAATAGTGAATGATGTGATGTGATGTGATGCGATGAGATGTAATGTAATATAATTGTATGTGTGTTGTACAATGCAATACACATGTCAAGTTGGAAAAACGAGGAGAAATGGAAAAAATCTACTCGTTATGCCTGCCTTGAGGTGTCACATTTCGATGCGGTTCCTGACTCCCAATGTTTGTAGATAGGGATTTGCATCGAAACTCCTGGATGGTTGGATGGTCCCGCCATTCATCATCCATGGAACGCCCCCTTAATGCTAAATAATGCAAAGCACCGTATAGCACAACTTTGTGTTACTTTGTGATACTAGCTAATGCAAATCCTCAATGTTTGTGATGTTTGGGTCATGTGACGTGCTTTCCTGGAAGCAATCAGGGTCAGGTGTCATTTGATGTCACTTTCGGTGATATCACTAAGATCACAGGGTATGCAATGTTGCATTTGCTGCCCCTGGCATTTGGTGAATTGACGCACATGGTGTTTCCCTGCAGATCTTGACCAAAAATGCTTCAGCTCCCGCTGTCAGGTGACCTGTGGGTGCAATAAATTAAAGAATGGTAGTTGAGGTCACGGGGTTCCATCCTATCCAAGACACCTTTTGCAGATGTCACCTGGGTCTAACAAAGACGTCTTCTTGTGGCCTCGGCCTCAAGGCTTAAACCCCGGAATCCTAGCAGGAGATATATGACCTAGCCAATAAAGAAAGGCAGAGTAAATTTATCAGAGAAGCACTGAGAAACCCGCCAGCCCTCTCATCGTAGAGTCGTGGAAAAGCAGGATCTGAGGCCAGCGTGTGGTGGACGCTTCATATGGTCGGCTTTTGTCAAATCGGACTGGTGGAGCTGTGGCTGTGGCCATGGGACACCATTTAGGGAAAATGGTTCCAGTCTATTCTGGTGCCTGGAGGATATTCCTAAGGGGAGGACTGCACAAGATGTATTTATCAAAAATGACACTCTTGAGAAAGGTGTTGTGAGTATTGGGCTAGGCTTGAGCAAAGTCTCTTATTTTATAGGAGTGGCTGATATTTCTGTTTGGCATCCCTGCTCTGTGGCAGGCTACCATAGTTACCAATTGGTGGGTTCTAAAAGGGACCATCAAGTCCTCTTCTCAACAGTGCATGTTTGATCTGGGTTCGGTCTTATCTGCAGGCTTTAAGGCCTGCTGTCCGTGATTGATTATTAGATATAAGCAACGTCTCAGTGATGGGCCTTTAGGTTTAGGTGTCAAAGATGTCCTGTTAGATTTGGGTCAAGAATAATGGTCTTCTGTTAGGCCTGGGTCAGGTCTCCATTATCTTTTGTTAGGTCTGGGTAAGATCTCAGTGATCCATTGTTAGGTCTGGGTAAGGTCTCAATGGTTCTTTGTTAGGTCTGGGTAAGGTCTCAATGGTTCTTTGTTAGGTCTGGGTAAGGTCTCAATGGTTCTTTGTTCGATGTAGATAAGTTATCAATACCTTTGTTAGGTCTGGGTAAGGTCTCAATGGTTCTTTGTTCGGTCTAGATAAGTTATCAATAAACCTTTGTAGGGTCTGGGTAAGGTCTCAATGGTTCTTTGTTCGGTCTAGATAAGTTATCAATAAACCTTTGTTAGGTCTGGGTAAGGTCTCAGTGATCCATTGTTAGGTCTGGGTAAGGTCTCAGTGATCCATTGTTAGGTCTGGGTAAGGTCTCAGTGATCTATTGTTAGGTCTGGGTAAGGTCTCAGTGATCCATTGTTAGGTCTGGGTAAGGTCTCAGTGATCCATTGTTAGGTCTGGGTAAGGTCTCAGTGATCTATTGTTAGGTCTGGGTAAGGTCCCAATGATCCTTTGCTTGGTCTGGATAAGGTCCCAATGGTTCTTTGTTCGGTGTAGATAAGTTATCAATAAACCTTTGTAGGGTCTGGGTAAGGTCTCAATGGTTCTTTGTTCGGTCTAGATAAGTTATCAATAAACCTTTGTTAGGTCTGGGTAAGGTCTCAGTGATCCTTTGTTTGGTCTGGATTAGTTATCAATGATCCGTTGTTAGGTCTGGGGGAATATCTAAGAGGTGCTCATATCCATTTAGGGATCCAGAAACAATCAAACTGACGAAGGAACACTTTGTGGGGGTGCAGAATGAACCCGGAGCAAGGATAGGGTGACCAGACGTCCCCGTTTTCCCAGGACGGTCCCCGTTTTCTGAGAAGTGTCCCCGTGTCCCAACACTTTTCTCCAAGTGACTCAAATGTCCCCGTTTTCAACCAGTGTCCCAGGTAAACACAGAAATGTCCCTGTTTTTCATTGTTCAGGTAGAGCATGCGCGCGCATGCTCTCTTTGCACTGGTTTTTGCTAGCCTGTCATGTTTTATTGATTTTTGGCAAATATATGCTGTAGTCCTTAAAAGTGTAAATGTAATAAGAAGTACTAATGCTGCTGTGTAAAGGAGAGGGGTGCCAATAAAAGACCTCAGATTTGTTGTCTGTAATGCTTCATCTCGGTCTGAGGAGGGAGCTGTCATTGTTGTCCCTTTTCTATGTCTATGACAGCTGTCAAATAATCCTATTTTTATGTCGATGGTTACTGCAAACCGTAGTCCTACTTCTATGTCTATGACCTGTCCCCGTTTTTTGTTTTGAGAATCTGGTCACCCTAAGCAAGGAGGACATTGGAATGAACGGGTCTGGAAGCGCCGGCGCCCTGAAGCCAGCAGGCCGAGGCGGAGGCGCTGTGCTCAGAGAGAGCCGTGGGTGTGAATCCTTGTCAGGCCCCGCAGTGTATCCGCCCCTAAGCGTGCCACGTGTAGAGAGCCAGGTAGGCTCTACCATATAAGGTAGCAACACTCAAGCATCCAATCACGCCTCAGGGCGGGCACGCCCCGAGGGTATAAATAAACCCGGTAAAGACCGCTCGTGGTCTTCCCGGCAACCTGATCACAGAGTGTCTGTCAGTCATTTACTATTAGAGCTGAGGCCCCCGTGTTACATGGCACATCACCACATTGGCGACGAAGGCGGACTGCCCTGCGCGTGCTGAACACGAAGAGAAGTGACGGCGCATCACGGAGCCCGCTCCCGCTCTGCTCCGGTCAGTGGCCTGCCCACGCGCCTTCCCGTCGGAAGCGCTTTCAGCTGGCAGGGCCGGGACCGCAGAGCGCCTAGGGTGAGTGCGCGATCATTGCCCCCCCTGCGAGCGCCTCTTAGCCTACCTGGCTGGTTGTCCGGGCGACGGCTGCCTGTGTCGAGGCATACGCCGGACCGAGAATCCGGCTGCTGAGGCCGGTGAGGCTCCGCGCCACGTCTCTGACCCGCCTTATGCGCACCACGCACCTGTAAGTGCGTCAGGCGACGATCACCACGCTCCTGAGCATCTCCCTCAGACGACGCTCTCCTCAGGAGTCGCTCTTCTTGTCAGCTGCCTAGCGCGAAGAGCGCGAACGAGCGTGAGGCGGCCCCCGGTGGCTGCCAGTGGTACTGCACGCGTCAATATCACTAAGGACCGGCGCGAGGAGCGTGACAGTGCTTGTCTACCCCACACCAGGTGTTTACTGAGCTAAATAAAGTGGAAAGAAAAAAAAAGAGGAAATAAATTGAAAAAATACAATAATAAAAATAGATAAAGGTCACACCATGTCCCTGGAGGAGGGAGCCCCAGCGTTGCAGGATGAGGCACCAGCACCGGCTGCACAGCCTTCCCCACCTGTCCAAGCAGGACACATCCCAGCACAGGCTCAAGCCGCAACACCCGGCCCGCAGACTAGCCATCATACCCATTCAGGCGCGGCGCCGTTGCCGCCGTTCAGTGAAGCGTCTGACCCGGCCACTGCAGCAGTGAGATGGAAGGCGTGGGTTCGCAGGCTGAACCATTATTTCAAGGGCACCAGGGAGACAGATGGCGAGGTCAAGAGGTCCCTTTTGATCCTATACGGCGGAGCAGAGATAGATGAGCTCTTTGAGACGCTCCCCAACACAGGAGGTGACAGCGACTATGAGGCCGCGGTGGCCGCACTAAACACACACTTTGACCCCCAGCTGAACAACGATTTCGAAAAGTTTAAATTCAAACGGGCGTGGCAAACAGGCTCCGAGTCGGTAGACATGTTCTACGCAAGGCTACGCCGGCTGGCGAACACCTGCCCGTTCACGGACCCGCGTGAGGAAATTCGGGATCAAATCATTGTGGGGTGCCGTTCAAAGCTGCTAAGGAAACTAATCCTGCGCCAACCAGGGATTTCGCTCGATGAGATCTTAATTCTCGCAAGGTCACATGAGCTGTCAGAAGTGAGGGCTGAGGAAATGGAGGCGGCGCTACACACCCCGGTAGCTACCCCCGCACAGACCAAGCCAGTGCAGATCAAAACGGAGAGAGTGGAAGCAATTCACCGGAAACCTGCGGCGAGTCGGCCGCATCAAGTGACTACGACAAGGAATCAGTGCGGGTACTGTGGAGAGGCCCACTCCGCCACCGCAGCGTGTGCAGCAAAAGGGCGCACGTGCTCCAAATGCGGCAGGATGAACCATTTTGCGAAGGTATGCCGAGGGGGAAAGTACAGGCCGGCAGTGACAAGGCAGAGAAACATACAGAGGAGAGTTCATCAAATGTCGCTTGAAGAGGATGCCGACCCGCCACCAGACAGCCATGCTCAAGAACGGCCTCAGTGGTACGAGGATGATGAAGACGACGAAGTCTACGTCGTCTCATACGTAGGCAGAGCATCCGCAGCGTCCACAAGGAGAAGACCCCCACCGATGTGTTCAGTCAAGGTGGATGGCACAACAGTACAAGCACTCATAGACACTGGGGCATCTGTGAATGTTATGGACTCCGAGCAGTACAACCAGATGATGCCGAGGCCTGAACTGGTACCGTCCCAAGCGAGAATATACACGTATGGAGGAACAGAGCCCATGCCGCTGCGCGGAGTGATCACGACAACAATCAGACAAGGGGAATACTCCACTGTAGCTAAGTTCCACGTCACGGAAGGAAGGAAAGGTACGCTACTAAGCTGCCACACCGCCGAGGACCTCGGATTAGTATTTTTCGCTAATCAAGTGCACCAGTCACATGCAGAGTTCTTGATGGAGGAGTTTCCAGAACTGTTCAGAGGACTAGGGAAACTTAAGAACAAGAAGTTTAAACTACACATAGACAAGTCTGTGCGACCGACAGCCCAAAGGCACCGGCGTGTCCCGTTCAATCTGCGGCCGCAGGTGGAGGATGAGCTGAGGAAGCTTGAAGAACTCGGTGTGATCGAGAAGGTGACCGGGCCCACACCGTGGGTCTCTCCACTTGTCGTGGCGCCCAAGCCCAAGCAACCCGGAGCTATACGGCTGTGTGTGGATATGCGTCTGCCAAATGTAGCGGTGAAGAGGGAAAGGCATATCACCCCTACCATGGATGACATCATAGCGGACCTCAACGGTGCCAAATGGTTCTCCAAACTCGATTTAAACGCAGGTTACCATCAGCTGGAGCTTGAGCCAGACAGCCGCTACATTACAACCTTCTCCACACACGTTGGGCTGAGGAGGTACAAACGACTAAGCTTCGGAGTGTCCTCGGCAGCTGAAGTCTTTCAAAATGCAATCAGAGAGGTGCTATCCGGACTGAGTGGGGTCATCAACTTGAGTGATGACATCCTGGTGTACTCTGGATCGCTTGAAGAGCATCACGTACACCTGAGAGCGACCCTCAAAAGGCTATCCGAACAAGGCCTGACACTTCACAAATCCAAATGTGCCTTCTACCAGGACTCAGTGGACTTCTTCGGTTACATCTTCACCCGAGAAGGCCTGAAGGTTGACCCCAGGAAGGCCGAAGCCATCCGGGCTGCCAGCACCCCGCGAAACCCCACGGAAGTCAGGAGTTTCCTTGGGATGGCAACGTATTGCGGGAGGTTCATCCCCAACCTTGCAGACCTGGCCGAGCCACTGAGGCTACTCACCCGCCATGACCATAAGTGGGACTGGACAGTGGCGGCGAACACGGCGTTCCAAGCTATCAAGAACAGCCTCCTGGACACCACAGTGATGGCGTATTTCCAGCCAAAGAGGAAGACTGAACTAGTGGTCGACGCAAGCCCGGTGGGCCTGGGAGCGGTGCTCCTTCAAGAATACGGAGCTGATGTCTGGAAACCGGTGGCGTACGCCAGCAAGGCTCTCTCGGACACCGAGACCCGCTATGCACAGATCGAAAGAGAAGCCCTGGCAATAAAATGGGTGTGTCAGCACTTTCACTTGTACCTATGCGGTCAGGAATTCCGGGTGGTAACGGACCACAAGCCCCTTGTGCCCCTATTTGCAGGATCAACGAGGCTGGCCCCTCCAAGGATCGAGAGGTGGGCCGTCCAGCTACAGGGCTACAACTTCCAAGTCATCTTCCGCCCGGGGGTCAACAACCCAGCGGACTACCTGTCGAGACACCCGGACTGCACCAAATCAGCCACTAGACTAGAGGAAAGTCAAGAAGCGGACGCCTTTGTGCAGTGGATCTCAGAAAACGCGTGTCCAGAGACAATGACACTGAAAGAAATTGGGGAAGCGACAGAAAGAGATGAAACACTATGCCGAGTCAAGCACGCGCTCAGGGGGAACCAATGGGCGCACTTCCTGGATGGAATACATGGGCTCAGGCCTGAAGTCAGTCACGCCCGCCAGCAAATGTGGCAGATTAGGAATGAACTGAGTGTCGGGGATGAAGGTGTGGTCCTTCGAGGGCATCTAATAGTGATACCGGAAGACCTCCATCCAAGGATTCTGTCCCTCGCTCACGTCGGGCATCAGGGAATGGCCAAAACAAAGGCCAGGCTGCGGTGCCGGGTCTGGTTCCCGGCGATGGACCTCAAAGTAGAAGAGATGGTGAGGGCCTGCCACGCGTGTCTAATCACCGGAGGAGATCCCGCCCCGGCCCCTGTCATGACGGAGCCCTCCCCGACGCTGCCCTGGACCAACCTGAGCCTGGACTTCGGGAGTTTCCCGGATGGTCGCCATACCCTGGTACTAGTGGACTCGTTCTCCAAGTTCCCGGTGGTGGAGGTAATCCCCTCCACAGCTTTTCCCCAAGTCAAACGGAATCTAGACAAGATCTTCGCGACCATGGGATTGCCGGAGGAAATTAAAACAGACAACGGTCCTCCCTTTCAAGGCCGAGACTTCCAAGCCTACTTGGAAGCCCTCCAAATCAAACATCGGAAAATCACCCCCGTGTGGCCGCAGGCCAATGGAGAGGTGGAGAGGCTTATGAGGACCATTAACAGAGCCCTGAGGATTGCCGTAAGTCAAGGAGAAGATCCGGAATCCGCTCTAGACCGATTCCTGGGAGCCTACCGACAAACGCCCCACTGCACAACCAAGTGTGCCCCGGCCCATTTACTGTTCAAAAAGGCCCCCAGGGACATTATCCCGTCCGCAAGTTCGTGGACACCACCTGAGCGAGATGGGGACGCCATTCAGTCCAGAAGAGATGTAACCAACCAAAAGGCTAGTGCGGCCAGACGTGCGAAGACATCAAATCTACAGGAAGGAGACACAGTAGTGGTCCATGACCGACACCCCGGATGGAAGTATAGGACCTCCTATGAACCGGATTTGTGGACCGTTGAAAGGATCAAAGGAACCATGGTGACTGTCAAGAAAGGTGAACAAAGAGTCACGCGAAATGTGTCATGCTTTAAACCAGCGAGGGGAGGAACAGAGGACCAAGGCGAGGAAGAAGAGGTCGGGCCACGACAAGCCGGGCTGTCTCCAACAGTTTCATCATCAGCGAGAGGGTCTGATGATCAAACGTCGGTCGGAGACCAGAGGAGAAGCCAAGACCCGTTGCCGTTGCCGTGCGCATTGGCCGACAATTCCCCGACCTGCAGAGCGCAAGGAGACGTGTCCCCGGCTGGGGACACTCAATCACCAAAGGGCCGAAGCCAAAGATATAACCTTCGGCCAAACCCTGGCCCAAGCCACAAGTTGCGGGACTTTGTGTGTACCTCCCCCTGAAGACCAAGAACTGGTGATGAAGCAGACTGAAATGAAGGAGGGATGTAGAGAGCCAGGTAGGCTCTACCATATAAGGTAGCAACACTCAAGCATCCAATCACGCCTCAGGGCGGGCACGCCCCGAGGGTATAAATAAACCCGGTAAAGACCGCTCGTGGTCTTCCCGGCAACCTGATCACAGAGTGTCTGTCAGTCATTTACTATTAGAGCTGAGGCCCCCGTGTTACATGGCACATCACCACACCACGGTACACTCCATGCTCCGGAAGCGCCCGGAGGCACAACTGCCTGCTAACAATAGCGCCTTGCTTTTTCCACCACACAACATGCCTGCTCTGGTTACAGCCGCGCCCCGGACCTGTCCCGGGTTTATTTACCTGTGACTGACAAATACGTCCGGTATTATTAGAGGCCGGGCTGTGACCCATGACGGCGCAGCCCGGGGGACTGCCGCCGGGCAAACAAGGCGCTAGAAAGGCTTCCTAGAAATGCGCGCCCGGTAAACAAACCCGGCGTCAGGAGGAGCGGGCTGGCACCGCCGCCCAAAGAGGCCACGCGGGCTCACGCATGGCCTCTCAGCCAGTCTTACACCGTCGGCACCAAACGCGCTGGAATGTACTTTGTTTGATGACGTCTGGTTGGCAGTGACGTAACACAAAACGATGCACCCCCTCCCCCCACCCCAGATTGTGAAGAGGGGCCCCGAGTCGCCATCAACAGATACTCATTGACCTTGGGTTGTAAGGGGGGTGGCGCGCCGGAAAGGCCGGCAGGGCCTGTGATAATGCCCCTGCCCCTGCTGTTTGATGTTAGACACGTGACATCATTCAGGAGTAGCGCCTAGAATGACTCAGCTGAGGCTGCCTCTTTGATCCCCTGTAAACCCTGGCTGCTTTGCTGGTCATTGTCATCAACCTCACTCAAGTCGCCTTTGTCAGTTTGTCTTGATTGTGAGTGCCCCGTTAATCCGAATTGGCACAAGTAAGGACACACCTTAGCACTCTGCAGTGATTCAGGCACACGAACACACATTCAAAGAGGCAGACTCACACAGGGAGGCACAAGAAAAGATGGGCGTTCACACCAACAGACTCACACATACACTCACACAATCACAGACAGAGACTCACACACAGAAGCACAGAGTGACAAGCATTCACACTCTGCCATTCACCCAGGCACACACTCACACTCATAGATGCAAACTTGTAGGAGGCCTCTGGCTGTGTCCTACACTCACGTACTCATAGACGCACGCACACACACACACACACACACACACACATTTGCCTTCTGCCACTGACGCAAACACTTACACACTGACAGACACAGACACACGTACAGAGGCAATAACAGGGACAAGCATTCCCACTCTGTCACTGACTCAGGCACCCCTCATGTACTCATAGACACAGAGTAACAGGCACACACTCATTCACACACCATTAGTGACTCAGACACACTCACTCACAGATGCAGACTCACACACAGAGGCAATAATGGGGACCTGCAATCCCACTCTGTCACTGACTCAGGCACCCCTCATGTACTCATAGACACGGAGTAACAGGCACACACTCATTCACACACCATTAGTGACTCAGACACACTCACTCACAGATGCAGACTCACACAGAGAGGTGCTAACAGGGACATGCATTTCCACTCTGTCACTGACTCAGGCACCCCTCATGTACTCATAGACACAGAGTAACAGGCACACATTCATTCACACACCATCACTGACTCAGACACACTCACTCACAGATGCAGACTCACACCCAGAGGTTGGTACAGGGACATGCCTCTGGTCCATTACTGATGTACTCATAGATGCAGACGCACACACCAAGGTACACACAGGGAGACGCATTCACACACCGTGCTTGACTCAAACGCATCATTATTTAGGATGCAGACTCACTCACTCAGGGGCATAAATTCACAATCATGGGCAGATTTATCAAGCAGTTGCATCACCTTTGCACCACACAAGGCGCAAGGGTGACACAACTACTAAGTAAGATTTATCAAGCCGTGCAAGGCCACTGCGTTGCGTTTCTCTGCCCCAGTGAAGGCGTTCCATGGGTGGAGCCTGGGTGTTCCCACTCATCCACCCATGGACTTTGGGACATTCCCAGATATCATTAGTGGTAGACCTGGGAACGCGTCAAAATGCTACACCTCCCCAAGGGAGGCCAAATGAGGAGGAATATCTTTATTTCTCCTCATTTCTTCCTCTTTCTTTCTGTGCTGCATTCTACTTGGATTTGAATTGCAATCTGCAGCACCCAAAGAAGGAGGAAAAGGCCTCGGAGGATTGTTGTCATGCAGGAAGGTGCCCCTACCTGCACAAAAACAATCCTGTCAGCAAAGCAGGCACCCTGGCAACACGACGCGAGAGTGCCTGCGTTGGCGCTAGGCAGCAGTTTCTGCAACAGCGTTAGGAAAGGACAGGAATGAGCCCTATAATGTTAAATATGGCACATTCCTGCCCTTTCAATTTAATGCAGCACAGCAAGGTGGCTTGCTACGCTGGAAGAAAGTTTGATGAATGAGACCACGTGTAACTGAATCAGACACACAGACACATGCTCACAGATGCAGACACACATAGAGGCAGATATAGGGGCACACATTCACACAGTGCCACTGGCTCAGACAAATGGTCACACACTCATCAGCACAGTGCCACACTCATGGGCATGAATTTGCACACCGTACTCAGACACACACTCACTCAGAGGCACACACAAAGACACACGTTCACACACTGCCACTGACTCAGACAGATACTTACATACTCATAGACACAGGCTTGTACACAAAGGCACACACAGGGTCATACTTTCACACACTGCCACTGACCCAGTTAGACACTCACAAACTAATTGACACAGACTCACGCACAAAGGGACACTCAGGGACACACGTTCACCCACTACCACTGACTCAGAAAGACACTTACATACTCATAGACACAGATTCACACACAGGGACACATGTGAACACACTGCCACTGTGTCAGACAGACACTCACATACTCGTAGACACAGACTCATATACAGAGGCACTCACAGGGACACATGTTCACACACTGACTCAGACAGACACTCACATACTCGTAGACACAGGTTGATCCAGCATCCGCAAGAAAGCAGACAGAGTAGAAAGATAACCCTTGAGAGTATCCAATGCAGAGCCCTTCAGGGCAAGGGTACGAATGAAAGGAAGGATAGTAGATAAAGAGGCAGAAAGAGGGTCAATAGACCTTTCTGTACAATATTTTACAAACATTTGCCGATGGCAGGCGTATATCGTTTTAGTGGAGGGCCTGACAAAATAACTTCACATACTTCAGGAAGAAGGTCGAAAGCTATCAACTGTCGCCGCTCAATCTCCCTGCATGGAGGCATAGAGTTGACAGGTTTGAGTGGAGGATCCACCTTTTGCTGCTTCAACAGAAGATCCTCCTGAAGGAGCAGCGTCACCCGAGGATCGATGCTCATTTTCAGAAGCTCTGGATACCACACTCTCCTCGCTCAGTTCGGAGCCACAATAAGGACTTGGGCCCGGTCGTTCTTGATCTTCTTGAGAATCCTGGGCAGAAATGCGTACAGTAGGCATGAGCTCCACTTGCGACGAAAAGCGTCGACAAGCGATAGCCACCTTGGAAAATCCAGTGCACAAAACTGCTGACATTGCGCGTTCACTTCACAGCGAACAGATCTAACCAAGACTCTCCCCACTGCTGAAAGAGGCCTTGCGCCACCTCTGACTGGAGGCGCCATTCGTGATCCGCTATGCATTGACAGCTGAGTTCATCCACCCTGGCATTCAGAGAACCTGCCGGGTGTTGAACCACCAGAGTTATGCCCTGCTGTTCCAGCCATGTCCAGAGACGCAGGGAGTACCACATGGCAGTGGTGTTGTCTGCGAACACCTGCGCCAACTTCCCCTTGGCAGATGCAAGAAATGCTTTCAATGCCAACCGGTTCACCCGGAGGTCCAACAAATTGATGTGGAGCCACCCACTCCGCCGGAGAGCAGTGTCCTCTGATCTCCACCTCTACCATGTGGCCGCCCCATTCCAGGATTGACGCATTTGTCATTACTGTGAAGTCAGGTTGGGGAAGGGACAGCGGTTTGCCTCTGACCCAATTGTGGTTCGACAACCACCACTGCAGTCTTTCGCAATTCTCTCCGAGATCTGGACTATGTCAGAGAGAGTCCCCTGATGCTGCGCCCACCTTAGAACTTCAGGTCTCACTGAAGAGCCCGCATACACCATCTGCAGCACTTTACCAAGAGTATGCAGGAGGCCAGAAGGTCAAGCAGCCTCAGAGTCAGTCTCATCAAAATCCAGGCTTGAAGCTGAAACATTGGTATCATAACTTGAATATCCTGGACTCACTGCTCCGGAGGATAAGTCAGAAACTGGACTGTGTCCAGAACAGCTCTGATGAAAGGGAGCGTCTGACAAGGAGTCAGGTTTATAGGGAACCCCAGCAAATGCAGGAGGTCTGCTTTAGTCTGAAGTTGGGAGACAATAGACTGGAGCGAGGACGCTTCGACAGCCTGTCATCAAGGTAGCTCAAAACAGAACCCCCCTAACCTGCGCAGATGAGCTGTGACCACTGCCATCACCTTGGTGAACACCCGAGGGGTGCTAGTAAGGCCAAAAGGCAGCAAGGTAAACTGAAAGTGCTTGTGGCCTACCTTGAGCCGCAGGTAACATCTGTGGCCCTACAGAATGGGGAGGTGAAAATACGCATTCTGCAGGTCCAACACTAACATCGAGTCTTCTTGTTCTAGGGCTGACAAGACCTGAGCTAAAGTAAGCATCTTGAACTTCTCCTTCTTGAGGAGGAGACTGATGGTTCGAAGATTTCAAATGGGCCTTAACCCATTGTTTTTCTTCTGAATCAGAAAGTAACGGAAATAGCAACCACTGCCTACTTCTGAGACTGCGAACCTCTCTATAGCCCCCTTAGCCAGGAGAGCTGTTACTGTCTCGCGGAGTAAAGTCGGATGGTCCTCTGCCAAGCTGTTCTTGAAGTGGCAGAATAGGGGGAAGAAAACAAAAGAAAGGGAGAGAATAGACCCCTTGAATGATCTGCAAGGCCCACTTGTCCGATGTTATGGACCTCCAGTGGAGGAGATGATGATGGATTCTCCCTCCAACCGGAGTAGCAAGGTCTTGGAGGCTGCGGCTGCTGAGGACTAGGTGGCAGATGACTTCTGGCTTCCATCCCGAGGTCGGAATAAGCTGTGTCCACATCCGCGCACAACTTGGGAAGTCTGTGCAAGACGGTGGCTGGGATATGTTTGGCGTGGACAAAAGAATAATGGATTCAACCCAGATCTCTTGACTGGGGGTGAGTGGTCGAAAAGTTTCAGCAATCCCTCCATCATCTTGTTGTACTTGCTATATCAAATTAGCCTTGATATTGCCCAAGATGCCAGATGTTCTTAGCCACAAGTGGCGCAGTAAGGCCACTGTCAATAAAACTGCTCTGCCCACGAGTCAGTTGTGTCAAGACAACACACAATGGTGAATTTTGCTGCATCTCTTCCATTTTCAATAAGTGGGAGAGTACAGCCCAGGCTTCCCCCGGGACCTGTGGCAGCACTTGTGCAACAGTCTCCCAAAGGAAGTTGGATAAGTAGCCCAATAAGCATGCAGTATTCACCAACCACAATGCTAGGCTGGCAGAAAAAACATCTTCTTCCTAAGTGCTTCTAACCTATTGGATTCCCTGGCTGGGGGGGGGGGGGGGGGGGGGAATGTGCCAGGGGGGTTTGAAACCTGCACCACTAAGCTTTCAGGGGTGGGGTGTTGGCTGAAGAACCGCGGGTCGCCTGTAACCGGGTGATGGCGACATGTAATTGTTATGTTCACAGGAGCCTATGCTAAGCTTGGACCAAGTACCTAGGAGAACATCAGTTAGTGCCTCATTAAAGGGCAATAGGGGTTCAGAGGTGGATGCCCCAGGATGAAGCACTTCAGCCAGAAGATTAGTCCTGACCTGCACAGAGGGCAACTCCAGTCCAAGGACCTCAGCTGCCCTCCTTACCACCATGGCATTAGAAGCCCCTCCTCCATAGTCACAATTGGCGGAGACAGCATGCCAGTATCTGGGGATGTGTCCAGTCCATCTGTTCCATATATACATTGTGGTGTTCTAAAGGGTCCTTAGACCCTTCCCAGTCCTGTCCAATGCCTGAAAAGGACCAGGTGACACATACAACCTCTGCATTCTACTGCCACCGGAGTTGTCATCGAGCGATGCTGATCTGACTCCGAATCATCAGGGATAAGGATGGGGTCGGTGCCTGTGGCACCGAGGGCACCAACTTCAGGTTCAATGCTAGGGAAGGTCGCGTAGGCACAACCAGCGCTGTGTTTTCTTCATGCCAAAAGGATTCAGGTGTTAGGTGACGGGGACCCTGGAATCCCTTATTATATAAAGGATCCTCTCCCACAGGTAACATAAGTGGCATGCTTCATCATCGGATCCTCACCCACTGGTACCACGAGTGGCATGCTTCATCATCGGATCCTCACCCACAGGTACCACGAGTGGCATGCTTCATCATTGGATTCTCACCTACAGGTATCACGAGTGGCATGCTTCATCATCGGATCCTCACCCACAGGTACCACAAGTGGCATGCTTCATCATCGGATCCTCACCCACAGGTACCACGAGTGGCATGCTTCATCATGGGATCCTCCCCCACAGGTACAGGTGGCATGCTTCATCATCAGATCCTCACCCATAATGTCCCACGAGTGGCATACTTCATCATCGGATCCTCACCCACAGGTACCATGAGTGGCATGCTTCATCATCGGATCCTCACCCACAGGTACCACGAATGGTATGCTTCATCATGGGATCCTCCCCCACAGGTACCACGAGTGGCATGCTTCATCATCGGATCCTCACCCACAGGTACCACGAGTGGCATGCTTCATCATCGGATCCTCACCCACAGGTACGAGTGGCATGCTTCATCATCAGATCATCACCCACAGGTACGAGTGGCATGCTTCATCATCAGATCATCACCCACAGGTACCACGAGTGGCATGCTTCATCATTGGATCCTCACCCACTGGTACCACGAGTGGCACGCTTCATCAGCGGATCCTCCCCCACTGGTACCACGAGTGGCACGCTTCATCATCGGATCCTCACCTCTGGTACCACAAGTGGCACGCTTCATCATCGGATCCTCACCCACAGGTACCACGAGTGGCATGCTTCATCATCGGATCCTCACCCACAGGTACCATGAGTGGCATGCTTCATCATCTGATCCTCACCCACAGGTACCACGAGTGGCACGCTTCATCATTGGATCCTCCCCCACAGGTACCACAAGTGGCATGCTTCATAATCGGATCCTCACACACAGGTACCACCAGTGCCACGCTTCATCATCGGATCCTCACACACAGGTACCACCAGTGCCACGCTTCATCATCGGATCCTCACTCACTGGTACCACGAGTGGCATGCTTCATCATCGGATCCTCACCCACCGGTACCATGAGTGGCATGCCTCATCATTGGATCCTCACCCACTGGTACCACGAGTGGCACGCTTCATCATCGAATCTTCACCCACTGGTACCACGAGTGTCTCGCTTCATCATCGGATCCTCACCCACTGGTACCATGAATGACATGCTTCATCATCAGATCCTCACATACAGGTACCACAAGTGGCACGCTTCATCATCGAATCCTCACCCACTGGTACCACGAGTGGCACGCTTCATCATCGGATCCTCACCCACTGGTACCACGAGTGGCATGCTTCATCATCGGATCCTTACCCACTGGTACCACGAGTGACACGCTTCATCATCGGATCCTCACCCACAGGTACCACGAGTGGCACGCTTCATCATCGGATCCTCACCCACAGGTACCACGAGTGGCATGCTTCATCATCGGATCCTCACCCACTGGTACCACGAGTGGCACGCTTCATCATCGGATCCTCACCCACTGGTACCACGAGTGGCATGCTTCATCATCGGATCCTCACCCACTGGTACCACGAGTGGCATGCTTCATCATCGGATCCTCACCCACTGGTACCACGAGTTGCATACTTTATCATCGGATCTTCACCCACAGGTACCACGAGTGGCATGCTTCATCATCGGATCCTCACCCACAGGTACCACGAGTGGCATGCTTCATCATCGGATCCTCACCCACAGGTACCATGAGTGGCATGCTTCATCATCTCATCCTCACCCACAGGTACCACGAGTGGCACGCTTCATCATTGGATCCTCACCCACAGGTACCACAAATGGCATGCTTCATAATCGGATCCTCACACACAGGTACCACCAGTGCCACACTTCATCATCGGATCCTCACACACAGGTACCACCAGTGCCACGCTTCATCATCGGATCCTCACTCACTGGTACCACGAGTGGCATGCTTCATCATCGGATCCTCACCCACCGGTACCATGAGTGGCATGCCTCATCATTGGATCCTCACCCACTGGTACCACGAGTGGAACGCTTCATCATCGAATCTTCACCCACTGGTACCACGAGTGGCACGCTTCATCATCGGATCCTCACCCACTGGTACCATGAATAGCATGCTTCATCATCAGATCCTCACATACAGGTACCACAAGTGGCACGCTTCATCATCGAATCCTCACCCACTGGTACCACGAGTGGCACGCTTCATCATCGGATCCTCACCCACTGGTACCACGAGTGGCATGCTTCATCATCGGATCCTCACTTACTGGTACCACGAGTGACACGCTTCATCATCGGATCCTCACCCACAGGTACCACGAGTGGCACGCTTCATCATCGGATCCTCACCCACAGGTACCACGAGTGGCATGCTTCATCATCGGATCCTCACCCACTGGTACCACGAGTGGCACACTTCATCATCGGATCCTCACCCACTGGTACCACGAGTGGCATGCTTCATCATCGGATCCTCACCCACTGGTACCACGAGTGGCATGCTTCATCATTGGATCCTCACCCACTGGTACCACGAGTGGCATGCTTCATCATTGGATCCTCACCCACTGGTACCACGAGTGGCATGCTTCATCATCGGATCCTCACCCACTGGTACCACGAGTGGCATGCTTCATCATCAGATCCTCACCCACTGGTACCACGAGTGGCATGCTTCATCATCGGATCCTCACCCACTGGTACCACGAGTTGCATACTTCATCATCGGATCTTCACCCACTACACCTCATGTGAGTTGGTGATATCGATGCAATTTGTAAGCAGAGCTCTTATTGTTGCAGGATCTAAATTAACAGTGACTGCAGGTTTCTTAAATCCAGATAGGATAATAGTTTACTATAGATACCTTTGGCAAGGTTAAAAACAATTATGAGTAGGATGTGCTATGACCCAAACATCTAATGGCAACATCTTTCAGCCTTTTTAACTGCCTGGAAGCGTCAACAGACTTTCTTCAGGACAGAGTTCCCTTTAGTTCCTTAGATTCTGAGTGATGACTTATGCCAACTAGAATATGTTATTACGGTGCGAAAATCTCACACATTTATTTATTTGAAAAGTTTTATATAGCGCTGGCATACAAGTACATATATGCATGGCTCGGAGGACCTGACAAGCTAATTAAATGGGCGGAAACTCTTGATGAATGTGTAACTACAGAGTCTGCCTACCCGAGAGGCCCTATGGAGCGATGAACTACCTGTGGGCAGTATATAAACAAGGTCATTCCTGCTTGATGGTTAGTACTTGTATGCATGTTTTGCTATGTTTTCGAGTGTCACACCCTAAGAACATATTCTACTAGTGATAAGTCATCGCTCAGAAGCTAGGCATCTAGAGGGAATTCGGTCCCGAAGAATCATCCTTCTCATCATTTGGCAAATATTACCCCCAAATGGCTGATGGAATGTGCTACTCTGTAGTGAGGATGGCTTAAAATTACAAGAAAATGGCTGACTTCATCTACCTCCTCTTTGATGCAACAAGTTGCTGAGGTGAAGTGTGAAGCCACAAGTTGGTTTTCAACCGGAAGACGTTGACATTTGGGCACTGGGCCAGCTCAAAGACCCGGACTGAGCCGGAGTGGTAGGTGTTGATCTGTGTATGCCCCAGAACAATGTAATATTTAGCAACATGCAACAGACAAGGATGGCAATGCATACTACATCTAAGGAGCAAAGCAGCACCCCCATGTGATGTAGATATCTGAAGAATGACTTGTAATATGCTTCATGTCAGTGTGTGCTCGGTCATTCCTCTGTTGACGTACAGTGGCTGGACATCTGAGGAGGGTGGAAGACATAGAGAGAGACAATACACATCACCTGCAACCAAAGTAATGCTAACTGGATTACAGTTCACCTTCACAAGCAGTTCTTTACTTACATATGTATTCACATCTTTCAGCAGGGCTTATGCAGGAAACACTGTTGCGAGATGGGCAAAATATTATGTTGTTGCACCAGTAAAGGTGTCATATACATGCAGAAAGTAGCCACTGGCATGACAAATTAATTGCACAGTATTGGAGTGCCAGTCCAGTGGTGTGCCCTCTCCTGTGGTGGCTTGAGTGCCACAGTGGACAGTTCAAGTCTCCTAGCACACAGGGACATGGAGTAGGGCCTAGAACTGCCATGCTGTGTGTTGCCTGTTGTGCGATGACTGTGGCATTGTTATGAACTGCAGCACTCAAGTGGTGACACAGGGCAAGGACCACATTGGTCGGGTTAATGTGCTTGTCTTTTGGAAATCCACTGAGACGATGATTTCCAGACAACTAAACTATTGGACAAAGAGGCAGAGCTCCAGCTGACTTGGGAAAAGAGCAATTTGAATGGTTCAGGATGATGAGTTTCCCAGATTTCACCTCTGCTGCAGTCAGCTAGGACATGATTCCAGGACATCAAGAACCCTCTGATGGAAAATGATGGAAATATTCCATGCTGATTCTGGTGAGCTAAGTAAGGGTTTAATTATCAGGGTAAATGCACAATTTCAGTGGAGGTGAGGATACTGAGAAAGCTATTGACCAGAAGTATCTAATTCAGCAGGTCCTGGAAGCAGCCAGAGAAACAAAACCAGAATGCAGAAGATGCCATTGAGAGTTCTCGCGATGAAGCTTGAAAGATGGACATTATCATGGTTTGGTATCGCTCATTATCAATGGGCACTGCTCAAGTATTGTTTTAATACTCCGGATAACGATCAAGGCTGGTGGCTGATCAATGGGCTCAGGGATGCACATACCCATTAGGATGGCGGCATACCCATATTAAGAGAGGAACAGGGGAGGTGGGAGCGAAGCCTGCCTCAGATACCCTGATGGCAAGTCCACATTGTTTTTGTTACACTGGAAGATGCATACATTTTGATTTCTATCCAAAGTGGTCAGTTAATATTACACCCAGAGTCTATTCACACCTGTTGCTGACAACTTGGAAGAGAATAATTTATGTTGGGTGTACCTCTGATGGCTGAAATGTTTTTAGTGTCAAGGCGTTTGGGGAATTCAGGCTATAATTGTGACACTGGGAGAGGAAATACTAACCCGAGGCAAACTGGGCAGAACAACTGTGTGGGAGGGATAGTACTGGCAGCTATTCCAGTCCAGGGAAACGGATGGGAGATCCTGCACTGACTGCACTGAGTATTAGATCCCATCCTTTCATTGAACGTCAGTGAGCTCAATGACCATGCCACGGCTAGAAAGGTGCTGTCCTCCCTGGAGCATCCAGATTTGCTACCTGAGATTCATTTTTCACACCACAGTCACGTTCCTTCTGCGAGGAAGGGGGGTGCCAGGGTACTTCTCCCATTTCAGCACCCTAATCTTTCACACATCGGATTTAGATGAGCAAAAGCCATTGTCCACAGAGAGTAGATGAGTGGTTGTACACATTATGACAACCAAGAGACAACAGACTCCAGTGAATATATATGACCCTAACTTATATCACCCGTGTCCTTCAAGGAGCTTAAAAGTGCGGGCATTGAATTTCAGGGCTTCCTGTTCCTCAGTTCACATGCACGGGTTCACACTCTGCGACTCTGGGCAATAGCTTGCTTAATCTCCACAACGGCCCCTCGTGGCGGGATGCCTGGCTTTCACCTTGAGGATACCCTGCCGGGGATATCTCACAGGGGAATACCAGGACGGGTTCCCTAAGCAAGCGCTTAGAAACCACTCGGTGATTTGCGCTATATAAATTCCTGTACATTTCATTTGTTCTTATGTCGTGCTCGGTCCCAGATTCTCCTTGCATATTTTCCTCTCTCCTCTGGTTTTTTTTCTCTTGTTCCTTGGACTGTGTTTTCGACTTATTCCCTTTTATTTGGTCGTCTTTTATTGCTGCTCCTGCTGTCACGTCATTGTTTTTCTCTGTTACATGTTCTGTATGGCTAGAACCACCTTGGTTCTTTTTGCCGTCCTCCTTTTCGCTGTCTTCTTTTGGGTTGCTTTAGGCTCCCTCTTTCCTCCCTCCTGCTTCACTCTCTTCTCATTCCCTTTCTTGCCTTTTTCGTTTTTTTCTACTTTACCTACCTTACTCTTGCTCTTCTTTCCACCTTCCTTTTGGCACTGCGGTATTAGTCATTTCTTCTCTTTCTCCTCCATTTTTATCTCTTCACTTCTTCTCATTTCACCTTCCTATGATGGCCTTGCTCCTTTTCCTTTCACTCTCTCTACTTGGGTTTCTTTACTACTTCCATCGTTCCTCTTTTTACTATATCTGGCTTGTTCCCGTCTCTCCTTGCCAATCTCTCTATATATTCTCTCTTTCTACCTGTATTACTCTCTCTTTTTACTTTTCCTTTAATCTCCTCATATGAAAAGTTTCCGACTCATTTCCTGGAATGTTAAGGGTCTTCGTAACCCTATCAAAAACAACGTGTTTTATCTCATCTTGCTCGTTTAAAATGTCAAATTGCCTTTTTACAAGAAACACATCTTTCTACACAGGAGTTATCGATGTTACGTAGACAATGGGTTGGGGATGTTTTTTGCTCTCCTGCTATTAATCACAAAAATGGTGTTGTTATTTTATTTCATAAAGCATTGTCTGTTCAAATTCTAAATGAAACTATTGATACTAATGGCAGGTGGCTGCTCCTTGATTGCATTGTTAATGATGTTCATCTCTCTCTCTGTAATGTCTATGGTCCGAATGGCATTGATTCTTCCTTTTGGAATGATTTCTCCTCCCTTCTCTCTTCTAATGCTAATGAAGATTTGATTGTTGGGGGGATTGTAATCAATTGATGGACCCTTTTTTGGACCGCAAATCACAAGCTCGTTACATTCTCAATAAAATGCAAAAGTCCTTCCACAGATCCATCTCCTCCAGAGGCCTTATAGATTCATGGAGGTTGTCCCACCCCGACTCTCTGGAATTGTCCTTTTTTTCTCCTGTGCATAATTCCCTCTCCCGTATTGACTATCATGACCCGGTTATTTTAGATATGGACAACCCCTCTCCCACGCCTCAGGCCCGCAGATGGCGCTTTAACAACTCCCTTTTACTTGATCCCACTTTCATTGAACATTTCACTCAATTCATGGATGACTTTTTCACTACTAACTCACACTCCTCCTCTGACTTTAATTTTCTCTGGGATGCTTTTAAGGACACTGCTCGGGGTTGTATTATTGATTTTGTGTCACGTAAAAAAACCAAAGCGCTATACCAGGCTTCTTCCTATCTAAAACGCATCAAAGAACTTTTTTTTTTTTTTTTAAATTTGTTTTTATTGTTGCATCATCGAACAAGGGTACAGAGTGTATCATCTGCTGGCATGGCGTCAACATTCAGCCACGGTCAGCCGTGCGCGCAACATTTCTGTACATAAACCTGTGCAATTTGGCATTTCCTCCATTGAACAGTACAGACCAATCAGGCAAGTATTCAGGCTGGGATACAGGAAACGATCTCCGCAAGGGAGAAAGGAGATTAACAGTAGACACGTGAATTCCCGCCATGAGGGTGTTGGATCGGAGCCTGTACAGTTCGCACAGCAGTGTTACCAGGCAACTGGGGGGGCAAAACTGTGGGGGGAGCATGTAGGCGTTAGCAAGAGCATAGCAGAAGGAAACATGTGTCGGGCGTCGGGAGGCAAGGGGGTCCCCAGTATGCACTCACAGTGATGTAGAGCGGCCAGAGGGTGGAGGCATCCCGTGCATGTGAGTCGCGGGATGGTCGACATGGGGGCGGGGCGCTGACGGGGGGGGGTGTGGAGCATCGGGGTCCGGCACATGGAAAAAGGGCATCAGTCAAGGATTATGGGCTCACTCGGGTGGGGGAGGGGGGCAAATGGTCGGGCCGGTGTCGGGGGGTGCAGGTGTAGGTGGGTCTTCAGTGTGCAAGGACTGCCGGAAGCTATGAAGGAGCATGGCCCATTCCATAGAGATGGGATGTTTACGCGCACCCCTGGCCTCCTCCTCCCTAAGGGCATCTTCCTCCGCCGCCACCCATTTACAGACTGCCCCTATCCATGCCGCTATGGGGGGACCTTCCGGAGATCGCCAATGCATGGCTATACATCTTTTCGCCAGCAGCAGCGCCAAGGACACAAAGCGTCTGTGTACCGGGTCCTGTTTAGGGATGTGAAAAATGCCTAGTGCGCTGGATTCCCAGGAGGCTAGGGTTGTGAGGCCTGTGAGATCTGTCAGTGTGTCGTGCACCGTTTGCCACAGGGAGTGGAGGTCGGGCAGCTCCAAAACATGTGGCGGAAATCTACATCGGGGGAGTGACATCTGGGGCATAGGAATTGTGTTGCAGGATAAAACTTTTTCAGTCGGGCCGGAGTGAGGTATGCCCTGTGCAGTATGTAGTATTGGATGTTTTTGAAACGGGCGTTCCTAGAGACGCGTTTCGGGGCCTCAAGCGCCTTGGTCCACTCTGAGTCATGTAATGCGCGCCCGATGTCTTCCTCCCATGTGGCCCGCAGGGTCGCCAGGGGAGCGTACGAGAGTTCTCGGATCGATTTATACAGCCAGGTGACCAAGTGGCGTCCCACTCCCATGCGCAGGATGGTGTGTATTACTGGATGCGTGTCAGGTTCGCCGGCCTGGAGATTATGGTAAGGACGGAAGCCCTCGAGTAGCTGTCGGTATCTGAGGAATTGACCTGGGGGGAGTTCGAACTCAGCGACCAGCCGGTCGATCGGTTTCAGCTGACCCTCCTCAAAAAGCGACTCCATGTCCGTGATGTCACAGTGCGTCCATTCAGCGAGCATAGGAGCCGAGAAATAAGAATCCAGTCTGGGGCAGCCTACCAACGGTAGTAACGGGGAGTATGGGGTTCTCCCGGGGGATATCCGGTGGATCCGCATCATGCATTGACGCGCTATCGCGACTTGAAGGGGGTATGTACGTCGGGGTTTGGTGCCCGGGAGGAGAAGACGGGTGAGTTCCGGGGTCGTGACTCTGCCGGTCGGGGTAGAAGCCTCCTGGGTATAACGGTCCACCGTCCAATACGACAGCCATTGGAGCGGCGCCGCTAGGAAATAGGACTCAAAGGAGGGAGCTCCGAGCCCGCCCTGTGTTGTGGGGAGTTGGAGGGTTTTCAGGGCCACTCTGTGTCGGCCTGAGCCCCATATAAGGGTGCCAAGGAGCGAGTTGAGGTCTCGGAAGAAGGACCTGGGTGGCACCACTGGTAGGTTAGTGAAGTGATAGAGGAGCCGGGGAAGCATCACCATTTTTGCCAGGGCTATCCGCCCTATCGGGGCTAGTGGGAGTTTGTTCCAGAAGGCAACAGTCGGGCGAAGGCTAGCGAGCGCTCTACGGTGATTACCGTCGAAAATGTCGGCCGGAGAGTGATACAGGCGGACACCGAGGTACCGGGGGGCCTCCGCGGACCATGAGAGTCTATGATTCCCCAGCCTGACGTCACGGGGTGGCAAGCCCGGGTGGAAGGGGTAGATCGTGGATTTGTCCCAGTTCACTTGGAGTCCCGAGGCGTCTGCAAACTCAGTAAGCGCCACCCCTATGGGGGTAAGGTCAGCCTCAATGTCCCAGACGTATATGAGGAGGTCATCTGTGTACATAGAGATGCAGTGTGTAACGTCCGCAAGCGGGATGCCCCAGTGTATTCCCTCCTGGTGCAGTCTGACCGCCAGCGGCTCGACGGCTAGGGCAAAAAGAAGAGGTGAAAGGGGGCACCCTTGTCTTGTGCCTCGCCGGACCTCAAATGCAGATGAAATGTGTTTCCCAATCCAAACTCGTGTTGTCAGATCGGTGTACAGAAGGCGTGTGTACGCCATGAGTATCGGGCCAACGTTGAGACGATGTAGGACCGAGAAAAGGTACGGCCAGGTGAGGGTGTCGAACGCCTTTTCCAGTTCTAAGATGAGGCAGGCGGCACGGGGAAATCTGTCCCGTACCTGGTCCTGGACATGGAAGAATCGGCGGATGTTCTGTGAGGTGTTCCTCCCCGGAACGAATCCGCATTGGTCAGGGTGGATCAGTGGGCATATGACCTGGGCATATCTGTCAGACCGTAACTTCCCGAGGATCTTGCAGTCTGCCGATAGAAGCATGATGGGGCGACACAGGGTCCCTGTGTGGTTTGGGAAAGGTAACAATCACAGATTCTCGCAATTAACGGGGTAACATTCCTAGATCAAGGGCCGCCGCGAACACCCGAGCCTGGCGAGGGACCACCAGGGGGGAAAACATCAAGTAGTATTCTAGCTGGAAGCCGTCGAGCCCCGGGGCTTTATTACGAGACAGGACACGCAGTGCTTGGGTGATGTCTGAGGGTGCTATTTTAGCGTCGAGCGTACGCTTGTCAGCATCCGATATCGTGGGCAATGTCAGTAGATCGAGGAAGTGATCCACGAATGATGGAGAGAACCGGGTTGGGGCCCCGTACACCTTAGCGTAATAGTGTTGGAATGCCAGGAGGATCTCAGCTTGAGATCGCACTAGCACACCCTTCAGGTTGATGATGTCCATGATCGGTTTGATCTCGGTGTCCTGCCTCGCCATCCAGGCAAGCAGCGCTCCCGTTTTGTCCCTGTCTTTATGGACGATTCAGAAAAGGGGGTGGTGATGAACAGAGTGTCTGAATTAAGCAGACCACTCTTACCCAGTCCAAAGATCAGGGCTTGATCCATCACCGTTATTTAGCTCACTGCCCCATCCCAGCTCAGAACCTGGCTATATGCAAATTAGTCTGTCCCTGGCCCAGTGCATCATGGGAACAGGGCAGACCAAACTATCAAGCCAATTCGTCACCAGAAAGGAGACAAGCTACCGGGGACCGGTTTCTGGCATTTCAGCCGTCGTCGGCCCGGCTTGCTTGAATCCTGATGGTGCAGTGAGCAAGGGACTCATGTCTGAGTACACCCTGCCACACCTATAGTGGCCAAAAGCGATTCAGAAAAGGGGGTGGTGATGAACAGAGTATCTGAATTAAGCAGACCACTCTTACCCAGTCCAAAGATCAGGGCTTGATCCATCACCGTTATTTAGCTCACTGCACCATCCCAGCTCAGAACCTGGCTATATGCAAATTAGTCTGTCCCTGGCCCAGTGCATCATGGGAACAGGGCAGACCAAACTACCAAGCCAATTCTTCGCCAGAAAGGAGACAAGCTACCGGGGACCGGTTTCTGGCATTTCAGCCGTCGTCGGCCCGGCTTGCTTGAATCCTGATGGTGCAGTGAGCAAGGGACTCATGTCTGAGTATACCCTGCCACACCTATAGTGGCCAAAAACGATTCAGAAAAGGGGGTGGTGATGAACAGAGTGTCTGAATTAAGCATACCACTCTTACCCAGTCCAAAGATCAGGGCTTGATCTAACACCGTTATTTAGCTCACTGCACCATTCCAGTTCAGAACCTGGCTATGTGCAAATTAGTCTGTCCCTGGCCCAGTGCATCATGGGAACAGGGCAGACCAAACTACCAAGCCAATTCTTCACCAGAATGGAGACAAGCTACCGGGGACCGGTTTCTGGTCTTTCAGCCGTCGTCGGCCCGGCTTGCTTGAATCCTGACGGTGCAGTGAGCAAGGGACTCATGTCTGAGTATACCTTGCCACACCTATAGAGGCCAAAAACGATTCAGAAAAGGGGGTGGTGATGAACAGAGTGTCTGAATTAAGCAGACCACTCTTACCCAGTCCAAAGATCAGGGCTTGATCCATCACCGTTATTTAGCTCACTGCACCATCCAAGCTCAGAACCTGGCTATATGCAAATTAGTCTGTCCCTGGCCCAGTGCATCATGGGAACAGGGCAGACCAAACTACCAAGCCAATTCTTCACCAGAAAAGAGACAAGCTACCGGGGACCGGTTTCTGGCATTTCAGCCGTCGTCGGCCCGGCTTGCTTGAATCCTGATGGTGCAGTGAGCAAGGGACTCATGTCTGAGTATACCCTGCCACACCTATAGTGGCCAAAAAAGATTCAGAAAAGGGGGTGGTGATGAACAGAGTGTCTGAATTAAGCAGACCACTCTTACCCAGTCCAAAGATCAGGGCTTGATCCATCACCGTTATTTAGCTCACTGCACCATCCCAGCTCAGAACCTGGCTATATGAAAATTAGTCTGTCCCTGGCCCAGTGCATCATGGGAACAGGGCAGAACAAACTACCAAGCCAATTCTTCACCAGAAAGGAGACAAGCTACCGGGGGCCGGTTTCTGGCATTTCAGCCGTCGTCGGCCCGGCTTGCTTGAATCCTGATGGTGCAGTGAGCAAGGGACTCATGTCTGAGTATACCCTGCCACACCTATAGTGGCCAAAAAAGATTCAGAAAAGGGGGTGGTGATGAACAGAGTGTCTGAATTAAGCAGACCACTCTTACCCAGTCCAAAGATCAGGGCTTGATCCATCACCGTTATTTAGCTCACTGCACCATCCCAGCTCAGAACCTGGCTATATGCAAATTAGTCTGTCCCTGGCCCAGTGCATCATGGGAACAGGGCAGACCAAACTACCAAGCCAATTCTTCACCAGAAAGGAGACAAGCTACCGGGACCGGTTTCTGGCATTTCAGCCGTCGTCGGCCCGGCTTGTTTGAATCCTGATGATGCAGTGAGCAAGGGACTCATGTCTGAGTATACCCTGCCACACCTATAGTGGCCAAAAACGATTCAGAAAAGGGGGTGGTGATGAACAGAGTGTCTAAATTAAGCAGACCACTCTTACCCAGTCCAAAGATCAGGGCTTGATCCATCACCGTTATTTAGCTCACTGCACCATCCCAGCTCAAAACCTGGCTATATGCAAATTAGCCTGTCCCCGGCCCAGTGCATCATGGGAACAGGGCAGACCAAACTACCAAGCCAATTCTTCACCAGAAAGGAGACAAGCTACCGGTCTTTATGGACTCTGGAGGCATAGGCCCTGAAATTATATTTCCTGAGATCAGCACAGGCTGCCTGGTATGTTGACTTCACCTCGGCTGTGAGCGCGGCGTGTTCCTCTGAGTCATCGGTTTGTTTAGTGAGTGTGGCTAGGCGCTGTTACGTGGCTAGGAGTGTCTGCTCTAATGTGCGGCGAAACCCTGCGATCTGTTTGATGTATTCCCACCGTGCCACTACCTTAAACGCATCCCATTCCACCAGGGCCGATGATGCCGTGTTCGCGTTGTGTGAAAAGTAGTCTTGTATGCTGTTTTTGTGTGAGTCCCTGAACACCAGGTCTGACAAACAGTCCTTAGGGAGACGCCAAGTGGGGACGGGTGGGTGCGGGGGCGCCAGGTCAGGCGCAAGTTGTGGGCGTCATGGTCCGAGAGGAAACGCATCGAAGATCTTGAGCATCTATACTACACTTCCAACTCTCCTGATTCTCTGTCCTCTCTTATTACGGCTAAAATGCAATTTAATAAACATTCTTGGGAATCGGCCTCCAATCAGCTTCTTCATTTTAATGCGAAGATATATAGTGGTTGCAATAAAGCTGGTAGGGCTCTGGCAAATTACCTCAAAATTAAGAAACAATAATCGAAAATAGTCTTGATTAAAGATTCACAAGGCTCGCCCCTATCTTCTGATGCCAAAATTCTGGATTGCTTTGTTCAATTTTATTCTTCTCTTTATACCCCTGAGTCTTCCCCTTCTGTAGAGCAATTAGATTCTTTCTTTAATTCTGTCCCTAAACCTCCCACTCCTTTGGTGGATTTCTCTTCTCTTGATGCCCCGATTTCAGAAAAAGAAATTCTTGCTGCCCTCTCTCTTCTCCCCAAAGATAAGACACCTGGCCCCGACGGCTTTACTGTTCGTTTCTTTCTCCAATTTAAATCTGTACTGATTCCTCATTTTCTCCAGTTAATTAACCATTTTCTCTCCTCTGGTGAATCCAAAGGCTCTTTTTATGTAGGCTATGCTTGTTCTTTTCCCCAAAAAAGATAAGGACTCTTCCCTGTGTAAAAATTATCGACCCATCTCCCTAATTAATACTGATTGTAAATTATATGCGAAACTTCAGGCTCTACGGATTAATTCCATTATCCCTGATTTGGTCAACATTCATCAATCCGGATTTGTTAAGGGGAGATCCATTACAGACAATTCTAGGACCCTTCTCAATATCATACATCTCTCTGCTAAAATGGACAGTCCTTTGGCGGCCATTACTCTAGACGCCGAGAAGGCATTTGACCGTGTCAACTGGGATTTCATGTTTGGTGCCCTGCGCTGGCATGGTTTTAGTCCCACTTTTCTTAAATTCGTTCAGTTGCTTTATTCTGCTCCTTCTACTTCTATATGGATTAATGGTATGCAATCCGATTATTTTCCCCTTCATAGAGGAACCAGACAAGGTTGTCCACTTTCCCCCCTCCTTTTTATTTTGGCACTCAAACCTTTCCTTGAGAAAATTCGACAATCCCCTTCCTATTCTGGCTTTCTTTATAAAGATGTGGAGATTAAGTTTACTGCTTACGCCGACGATATTCTGCTTTGCATTTCCAACCCTGCTGTTGCTCTTCCTGCTTTCTTTTCTTTACTACACGATTATTCCTCAGTTTCTGGTTATAAATTAAATATTGATAAAACAGAAGTCCTTCCCCTCAATAAATGTTGTCTTCCTCACATGTTTCAGGGCTCCGGTTTCCAATGGAATTCTGGTTCTATTAAATGTCTTGGTGTCTTATATGCTAACACCATTAGAGAAACTATCAGAATTAATCATTCCGATATACTTAAAAAGCTGTCTTCTCTTATAGAACGTTGGTCCCCTCTTTTTCTTTCCTGGTGGGGTCGTCTTTCCACTATTAAAATGATGCTCCTTCCTATTGTGAACTTCTGTCTTTCCATGCTTCCTATCTCTCTCCCCCATTTCTTTTTTAAGTCTATCAATAGTCTTTTTTCCAAATTCCTGTGGAATAAGCATAAGGCTAGAGTCTCTCTCCTCCGTCTTCAACAACCTAAACATCTTGGTGGTGTTAACTTCCCCAACATCTCACACTTTCACTCTGCTTTTTCTCTCAAGCAAATGTGGCCTTTCCTTCTCGAAACCTCATCTCCTCCTACTACGGCTTGGAGCTCTCTGGAATTGGCTCAACTTCACCCCTTCTCCTTTCTTCTTGCCTCCAATCTCACTCAACCACCCCCTAAGCTGCTTTCACCTATTTTTAAGCACTCCAAAGCTTTAACACTTGCCCTTTTTCGCTCATTCTCTGTACCATCTACTCTTCATTTGAATACCCCACTTTGGTATAATAAATCTCTTAAACTACGCAATTGTGCGCTCTTTTGGAAGGAATGGATCGACAAAGGAATTCTCACTTATAGACAACTCATTTCTAACAATTCCTTATTAACCTTTCCAGTACTCCGTGACTCCTTTGGTATCTCTAACAAATACTGTGCACATTTTCACGAACTTCTACCTAAACTATCCACTATTATCCTGCAAAACATCCCTTCATCCTCTTCACCTCCCCTCCTTGCCTCTCCACCAAACTTTCAGGTTCCCCTTAAAGGCCCCTGCTATTTATAGACTACTTTCTCCCTCACCTACTGATAGGCCTAAAACTAACCTCAAACTTATCTGGGAATCGGACCTCAATCAAACTTTTCCCTCACTTACCTGGGACTCTATCTGGTCCAAACTTCATTCCACCTCTCGGTCTGCTAGTACCACACAAACCCTTTACTTTTTTTTATAATAGATGATTTTATACTCCCTGTGACTTGTTCAAATTTAAATTGTTAGACGCTAAGAAGTGTTGGTCTTGTTCATGCACTTCTGGTGATTTGGTTCACATGTTCTTTCTTTGTCCTAAGGTCCAACTCATGTGGTCCCACATTTGGTCTACACTTAATAAGATTTTATCCACTAATGTTCCCTTTCTTCTTTCTTCTGTATTTCTGGGTGGTTTGGCCCCAGTTTGGGATATCCCGCTTCATACTCGCAAATTTATTGACCTTTGTATTGCTATTGCTTTTCAAATCATAACAACTAACTTTAAAGATACCAAAAATGTGGTTTATAATGCCTGGTGGAATTTACTCTGCCATCATCACAGATTAGATCGTGCATGCGCTTCTTCTATTCCAATGTTGATCAAACGTGACTTACTTTGGTCCCCTTTAACAGACTTTTTATCTAAAAGTGCCTCATGATCACCTGTTATTGTTATTATTAGTATTAATGTTATTACTATTATTATATACTTTCATTATCTTATACCTCTTTACTCTGCTTACCATTTATTTTTTTACTGCTGTTCCCCTTCCCTCCCCCTTTTTCCCTTTTTCTCTCCTTCTTTCTCTTTCTTCTCCCCACAAAATGAAAAGTTATAAAAGCATTTTGTATAGTGTTTTCCCCTTTTGGGGCTTTTCTTGTTATGATGGTACAATATTCTCCATAATTATTTTGATTCCTGCTGCTCTTTATTTGTGCTGTTGTACTGATGTTTTACATTGTTTTATTTAACTTAATAAAGCTTTTCAAACTAAAAAAAAAGATAAATATGTTCCTATTGCTGACTCCTGCCCCACTATCTTCATCTATTGCGAATTGCAATCGAGCTCAAATCACACTCCCATTGCCGCCTTATACTGTGTCCCTGGATGTGGTGTCCCTCAGCGACAGGGAGTATGCTCCCTTCAATGGGCTCAATGTTAAAAACCTCCACATGAAAGCCATATGAGTGGTCACCTATGGACAATATTTATTTATATCATCTGGCAATTCACAAATCAGAAACATGTTGTACGGTTTGATTTTGCCATTGCTACACAGGTGAATATGTTAAAGCACTCATGCCAATGTCAGATGATTTCATTAGGACCAAGCAGGGAGGTACCCTTCTCAAAAAGGGATTGCACAACGATCCAAAATTAGACACTGAACGTTCTCAATTAGGCGGTATAGTGTATCAAATGAAACATTGAATTTTTCATCGTATATAAGATATCGTACATCTATAAAGTACCTTTACAGAGGGCTGCCCCTGTTTTATCAATAACACACCTTTTTACTCCCAAATGTGCAATATTCTACACATACTGACATTGCAAATACTCATGCCTCAGAACCACTTCTTTGATGAATCCACCACTTGTGCTCACATTGCTGTACATGCATGGGACTCTTTCCAACAGATCAAACATTGACTGGAAGACACTTTTTTATTTATAAGAGACATAATATAATTTATGCACCATTACAAAGGGCAGGGGCAGACAACCATCCATCAAGACCATTCACAGAACAATTTCATCTCATGATCTGTTCCCTTTTCCTCACTTACAGAGTTTGGCCGGTTGACATGTGGCTCGTGAGATGCCACTGTGGGATGGAGTCAGCCGGGAGCATAACACAGCACAGCTCGTTACTTGTTTCCACATTAGCGAGTCACGCATGCATAAGTGCAGCGTCCATGTGACATGGATTGGCTGGAAGTCCAGGCCGGCCTGTTAAAAACTGCTGCATCTGGTAGCCCATATTAGTGTGATGAGGATGACATGGATATTATAGGCGTACAGATCGAGCAGTTCATGGCGTTTACATTCAAATGACATCACAGTCGCCATCTTGAAGCGTTGTTTTGGGGCAAACTGAAAATGACTCCGACCATACCCTAGTCAAAGTAGTATTGTGTAGTGTACCAGTCCACCTAGTATCCACCACATTATATGTAGTTATACATATGCGAATGGATGTCTCTTAATCGGATTATAAATGCAAAATCTTAAAATGTACTGTAACCAGAATGATTTACTATGGTTCACTGTTACATTAGAGTCAAACCTTTAAACTAGCCCTCATAATTACTGCTCATCATCTCATCATTTAGACCCACACCATGGTTTCAGAGTGAGAAAATGCATTTCTGTTCTGTTATGAAGGACAATGTAATAGTCTTTGGAAACAAACACCTTCTGTAGAATTAACCATTTTCACTTGTCTGGAGTGTGTGTCTGTTGTGATAAATGTGTAACTAATTTTGCTGAATATTTAATTTGTCTGACCATGCTTCTAGGTTCTTGAATTCTCAGTTGACCATTCATGCAAATTCATCTTAAACCCTGGGCTTTAAAATCATGTCTATGGCATTTTCAGGTTAGTGACTAGTGAAGTGGTCCCAAACTTTTTCGACCAGCGGCTCCCTTCACCCTTTGTCCATTGCCCGTGGCTCCCAACTTACTTTTTTTGGTTGTGGGATGATGTAAGCCCAGCCTCGGAAGTACTTGCTTTTTTCCTTCCTGAAAATAAGTAGGATGAAGCTGATGAAGGTATTATAATTAAGGCTCCCTGTTTTCCGTTTTTACTGATTTGTACAGATAAATACAGACAGAAAACCATTCATTTTCTTGTCTGTATTTATTTGTAAATGTTGATAAAAGTGGAAATTGGGTGCTTTTAGAGTATTTTTAAATACACTTTGCCACGACTACCAGGCCAATAACTGTGTGGATTGATAGGTAAGGGGGTTAAAAAAGAAATGCATTTTAGTGAAGGGGCTTGAACAGTAGTAGCTATGCACAAGCCGAAACTGAAATGTGCATATTTTCATATAAGCGCATTGATTTAGCTTCTGCAGGGGTTCATATCACTGAAACCTGGCAGGCATTCAAATGACTGCATATTTATTGGTTAAATAAGTGTACAAATATACCAGTTTCAGCTTTACTTTTTTCACAAAAGCTATACTAAATATGGATAAATACAGATAAAGTTGACAACATAAATATGGATGAATACAGACGGAAATTACATAAAAGAAATACCATAAAACCGGGAGCCCTAATTCCAATCATATACGCAGGGTGTATCGTATTACTACGGAAGCGCCTCTAATAAAATGTTCCTAATTACCCTTCTTTGCCCATGCCTTTTTTAGAGTACCCTCTCAAACGTCTTTATCCCACTTACAGTGGTGGATAGCACCCCTATGCATGTAGGCCCCACTGCCAAAGTGTTTCTGTGCCTGAAGAATATTTGCATGCACTTCCAATTCTACCCATGTCATACATGCCAACACACCTGTCTCAGTAGGGTAACTCACAATTTTTTAAACTACATACAGCTTTATTTTTGACGTCTCCTCCCTAAAAATGTCTCCAAGTCAATGCAAGTAACATAAATTCCACTGTTCTTTTTCAGTTTTTGTTTTTTAAAAATCCCTCTTTCTTGCTTCCAAATGTTGGCATTATGCCATAAATGATATTTTACTTCCCTATGCTCTAGGAGAGAGCAGGCCTGGCTGGAAATGTGTGTGTATTAGAAGTACCTATTATAATTCAAGTACAAATGTCAATACTTAGTGTGTTTAATAGGCAGGACAACTGTACATTCCTGATTACTTGCACTGGTGTAAAATGCATTTGGAAAAATAGGAAACTATTAACAAGTCTAACAAAATAAATCAGGCATCTTCCCTTACTTTGGGAGTGTTGGAAAGTGGGGATCCAGTGAAATATGGAGGTCAACTCCTTCGACATGCTATCAATTAAGCACTACGTTTACAGCTTTAGGCATGTCACTTACAAATCAGCGACATCATGCGCTTAAGTCTAGTTTAACTGAAGCCATCAGACCCTTCAACATTAAACACATTAAAGTGATTGGTGTGCAGCTCCCCTGGCTAGGTTTGACGGCTCCCCAGGGAGACACAGCGCACAGTTTGGGAACCGTAGTCTGATTCCCCATGATCTGTCTCATCTAAAGCTCTTAACTAGGGTTAAGTAAATCAGTTGTGGACCAAACGATCCCTTCGACAGTGCCACATTTAAACATAAACCATGGTGGTGTCATAGAGAGCTCTCCCACTTCACCTTCAGGATTTTCCAATTCTTTTGTCCATGTTTCTCACAGTAATGATGCTCTCTGAGTTAATCTTAAAGTTCTGCATCTTGTCTGGGATCACTGACAGAATTTCAGAACTAAAAATACTGTATGGAGAGATTATTGTGTCAAAAATATCAAGGACCAAAATATCAATAAAGTAAGTGCAAATAGATAAGTATACGTTTACTATTTTTAACTTGACATCTAAATGCCTTGAAGATATATATTGTCAAGGTACATTTATGTGGAGTTAGATACAGTAAAAATGTTCTCACCTGCAGAAATGCACCTTCACAATATTTTTGTCCTCGATATTCTTCAGACGATATTTAGCCGCACAATATTTATGGTTCCGATATTCTGTTCAAACACTACTTGTCTGATATATTTAGTCACAGTTCTACAATTTCTTTTGAACACCATGAACTGTCCTACAGGGGCAATGATTGATCAGACAGCAGGGCCTTCTGTCTGGAGGTTTCTGAAATATTATAGATCCTGTCTGCCAATTCTTGGTCTGATCCGCAAATTCTAAAGAATCCCTTCCTCCTTGCTGTGAGACCATATAGAAAAGTAAATGGGTATCTTGGTGGTTAATTTAATCTAGGAAATCATCCAGGTCTGTTAGTGTACCAGTGCAAATGAACAGGACATCATCAATATATAGTTTCCATAGCTGTACTCTGTCTGGGTACGGTTCGGTATTGCTAAAATTCAGCTAGACTCAAACTGAGCGACATTGCTACTAAGCAAACTGGGTGCAACAGTAGCGCTCATTGAAGTCCCACCCACTTGCCAGTACAATTGGCTTTTGGTTAGAGCTTCAATGCATTGCATAACAAAATAGATTGGAGCATCATAAAACTATTCTGTTTGTCTCAAGGCTCTCTCCACTGCTGCTACACTAGCTTTCGGAGGGATGATAGCGTGGAAATCCTACAAATGCCAATGTCAACACGATTTTGTTCTTCGCATCACATTCAAGGTCCTTGATTATAAAGCTCATTACATTGAATCTATCACATATGACGTCATACTGACTACCCACTCTTGAAGGAAGGAATCACTGCATTTATATAGCAGCTCAAGAATAGACCTGATACGATTGGTCATCCCAGCAGAGAGCACCTTTCTATGTTGCTTTAACATGATGTAATACACGGGTTTTACCGGATTAGGGTTAATCAGAAACGTAACTTCCTTGGTATTGATCCGCAAGTTTGAATTGGCACTTTTAGCAAAAGGGAGGATACATTTTTGACTTTCCTCTATGTGCACGAAACTGATAGATCTGGTGGTTATGTAGTAATCTCATTCTGTCTGGACTGACACTTTTCCAGTGTTTCCACCTCTTTCGATTTTGAAGAGGAATAATGTTAGATTGAAGCTGTAAATCACTTGTAAGGGTACTACTTCTCAGAGGTTCTGGGTGAAAAAGTTTTGCGTCGTAGTTTGACTCATGATCTGGACCTGGTGAATGGATCTGGAATGCTGGTTGGTACAAACCCCATGCCCCTTTGTAGTACTTAGTTTCATCTTCTATCAGAGGATGTTGAGATCAATTCATGAATTTGGGATGCTGTTGAATGACTCCATTGACTCTGTTTTTGGTGCTCAGAGGGTGGTTTTGTTCTAATTACCATCCCTTTTTCCTCTTTCCTTTCCAAGACCTCTGCCTAGAAAACATAATGACCTTGGTTGAAGGATCATTTGCAGGGTTCCCCGGCAAAAAAGACTCTTCATTGTACCTGTCTTAAGATCTGTAGGAAGTTCCTGAAAAGGTCCATGTGGGTGGCATGCATCTTTTATTCTGTCTGCTTTTGTATTGGAGCTGGGTTTCCTGTTCTGCTGTGGCCTCCTCATAATAGTTGTAAGTCACATAACTATGACATGTAGCCTCATCCTTAAATCTGACCACAATTTTTGTAGCATGGCTACATTTTGAGAAAAATGTATCTGCACTAGTATCTCCTGAGTCAGTTTGTCTAGTTTATTTCCTGTATTGAGTGATAGGCAGTCCTACCTTCAGTTTCTCTTCACTCTCTCTGTTTTCCTTTAAGATAGCCCCAGGGTGTTTCCTGGCAGTATTGATAATTAGTACCAACCAATCAATTTTACTTGTACTTGCAATGCAATACAATTCAATACTCTCTGAACCCCAGGATCATCTAGAAATATTTTTGGTTCTAAACGAATTATAAGACTTGTAGAGGCAGCTTCCGCTCTCATATATTCCATCGTAAGCACTACACAGAGCTCAGTGCTCAACCGTTTGAATATTGACAATTTCTCCCAGTCTTCCACCAAGGAGGATGAAACTTTAATCTCATTTCCTGAGTTTGACCTAGGTGCTAAGATTTCTACAATTTGATAATCTGTAAATGAAAGACAGTCCCTGTCCAGTGCATCCCACCTAGAAGTTGGTAAGAAAGTGTACGTGGAGGGTGTGAAATATGTGTAAGTGTAAAGAAATTAGGCACGCCTTTGTCAGAACTAAACCTCGAAAGCTAAGCTGCTGTGCTCTACTACAAAATGGGAGGTGAAGGTTAATGAACAAGGCTTATAAACCTGTCAAACAATATAAAAAAAGAAAGTGTTGCTGTACAAAATGGGAGACCTAGAAATTGACCAGTTTCTGAGACTGAGAGCTGACAGCTTGTTTAATTCATGAAAGTGCATCATTATCATGTCATCCTCTGGCCAAGGAACACTTTTAAAAATTGTTTTCAAATATGTAATACCACAACATTTAACTGTTTAATAAACATTTGATACATAAACTAAACCTAGAGTCACCACACTGCAAGGTATATTTTTTCTAATTAGATACAAACTATTTCCTAGCAATGTATGATATGAAGGTCCATAGACCTTGATGAAGCGACTCGCGAAGTTAAACTTCCATAATGAATAATTGTATTAATGAGTTTATGCACAAAAATGTACTAATCAACCTAGATTAAAATACATTCATGACACACGGGACTAATTCATATGCTCTATGTTGCATTTGCAAGTACGTTGAAAAATAATGAACTAACTTTGTCTATTGATTTTGTCACCATTAATTGCGGCTGATTAATTAATGGCATGTGCCTATTTCAATTGTGCTTTTGTCTATGTTGTGTCTTATATGTGGCAAAGGCTTGTGGAGAATCCTGTTGGCCTAAAAATAAGATGGTAAATAAAAACCCTGCTTATATGTACTTAAAGCTAGATAACATAAACTAACGGGTTAACTTTAGTAAAGGGGGTGGGTAAGAGAATGATTTTCATTACTCGAATTAATTACTGTCTTATGTTTGTTTAAATATTAGTTTTCGTGTGGGTCTTAGAAGATGGCTGGCTGGCAGTGCTGTAAAGTTCGAGACTTGACGAGAGTGAAGCCTTCACTCACATACAGAAAAAGAGGTTCCTGCCAAAACAATGGAATAATGTGCAGAACTGTTGATGGTCGAGTTGTACGTGTTCTTGGAGAGAGCACCAAGGACAGAAAGCCTGAATTGCCTGCCAAGATTAGGAAGTGGAAGTTCTTTTGCTCAGTGAAATGTTTCATTTCTGAGGAAGCTAGAAGGATGGAATCTAAGAACAATAAGGGCTTATGATGTGCCCCGGACTTGGTCAGGAACGAGTGACACGTTGGTGGTCTGACATAGCTCAGCCAATAAGGAAGCTGAATTTTTTGAGACTTTTAGAATTTAGTTACTTAGTTAGACAGAAAGGTATAAAAACTTGGCCCTATGGTCGGGAGGGGTTCTGATTCCCTTGCTACCCGATTCATAGATGACGTGCTGTTGGACACTTGGCGCACGTAAGGATAAACTGACTTTAATAATATTTTCCTTTTCAGGTTGAGATAGTTAGTTAGAGTAATAGATTTAGGGAATGGAAAACTGATTTGCTAATAATTCATTGTTTCTGACTTGCTTTAATAATGTCAGTCCAACAAGTTTTGCTTTAATAAAATGATGCTTTCATTTGGTAATAAAAAGATTCCTAATTGAAATGCTCTTTCCTTGAATAAAATTTAAGCTAATAAAATAGATTTTGAAATGACAAGCTGGTCTTGTTTATTCATGGTCTAGTTACCATCAGTTGATCCATTTACCTAAGTGATTTAATTAAATGTTTCCTTTATTTTCTATGGTTATGATGACGATAAACTGCAGTTGTATATAATATGTAAATAATTAGTAAATAGTTCTGATTAATTAGGTCACATGATTCAGTTGCCCAATATTTGTCTCGGTTACTTATGGGCCTTGTGAGAGTTTATGATTAATAGTGAGTATCATGGTGTTGGGTAGTGTTGATGAGACAGAATTTCTATAGGGGCGCTGGATCAATTCTCTGGTAGCAGAGTTACGGTTACTATGGTAACAGACATGCTACATGGTAGTTACATAGGATTCATGTCTAAAACATGGTAAGTTTGTTCTCTTGTTACATGTAGTCGAAAGGTCTTTTCCAGCAGTGTGAAAATTCCTGGTTGCCGGCAAAATAGTGTAACAGAAGAAGTTACACAGTGCATTTGTTCTGTTTCAAAATAGTGGTATTCACATATAGCTAGTGTTGTGGATGTACAGCACAAGTTTAGGGATTTTAGGTGTGATAGGTAAAATGTATAGTGAGGATTGCCTATGAAATCGTAGCTTTGAGTATAGGGACTAGGAGCCTGTTTTAAAACTCGCTGTGAAAAGAGTAATAGGATTTATCCAAGCTTGAGTGAAGGGTAAGGAAGTGTCGTCTATTCTTACTGGTGATTGAGGATTTCTATTGGTGAGGTTAAAGTCCTGCCGAGATTTCATGTATGCGTGATTAGGGTTTTCTGATTGAATGCGTGTAAATGATTTTGTGAGAATAGCGTCGTCTATTTCACGAGAAAGAATACTCGAATGATTGAGAAAAACTATTGCTTTATTTAGCGAAACAGACAAATGATTTGTTTTTCTGTAGTTACTAATTGAATTTTATTGAAAAGAATTGTTAAAATGGCGCTGTGAAAATATTTTGTAAAGGAGGGGTGAGTTTACGGAGTGGAGACAGCGAAGCTGCAGCGGCAGTATACGTCACAAGGTTCGCACTGTGATTGGTTAGCATCATCACAGCAAGCGCACTGGTTGGTTCACGTGACCGAAACGAGTTGATAGCTGATTGGTCCATTCAGAAAACAGTATTTCTATTGGTTAAGCAAGGTAGTGACGTGGCTTAACCTGATTGGCTTGTTGGTGAGTTTGGCGCACGGATTGGCTAGAGTAGCGGAACGACAAAGAAATACTTACGATCTTTTCCAAATTAAGCGGAATAGTTTTAAATCATGAGTTATTGGTACAGAAAAGAGGAAAAGAAGCCTTCATGGTTTCAGAAATGTAAAAATATATTTAGCCCCGATAAGAAAATTGAAAGGTGTGGTGGAAAATTACTTCATAAGTACAAAACACCCGCAGCATATATGGAAGGTGAATATGGTTATCATACTTGCCTTTGGTTTGACAATTGGATACAATATACCAAAGATGATGGTGTATTAACATGGCCGGAAGATGGATCATTTAATATTAAAGTTTTGAAAAACTTGAGAGAAAAAATGATGGCTCTTGTGCCAAAACCTAGGCCGACTCAATTTGAGGCTTTAGTTGAATGGGAAGTTGAAATGTTTGGCAGGTTCTGAAAAGTCTTGGCCTCCCGTCTTACCTATTAGACGTCTTGTCACGCTTGCATGTAGGGAACTATACCCAAGTGAGGTGTGGCAGGTATGGAGACTTATCCCCCCGCTTCCCAGTAATGAGAGGTGTCCGGCTGGGCTGCGCCCTAGCCCCGACGCTCTTCAGCCTGTATATTAACGGTCTGGTGGGGGATCTACTTAAAGTCAGGGATAGTGATGCCCCGTGGTTGTCCACAGGCCGGATGCCCGCTCTGATGTTCGCCTACGACACCTTGTTGCTTTCGCGAACATCAACGGGCATCCAGCGGGTTCTAGACGGGTTTGTAACATTCTGCGCCTCGCGGGGCCTGGAGAACAACCTGGGTAAGACCAAGTTCATGATCTTCGGCCCCCCGAGGCGCACCCGCCCGGTCCCCATGCTAAATGGCACACCGCTTGAGCGGGTAAAAACTTTCGTCTATTTGGGCATCACCCTAAATGAAGATTTTAGCTGGGGCCCACAGGTTGCCAAATCCACCTTGAGACTCTCACAAATCACTGGGGGCATTGGCAAGTTTAAAAAAACAACTTTCTTTAAGCCAGTTACCCCTGCCCTCGAGATCTATGGTGTTCAAGCAAGACCAGCCGTAACATACGGAGCGGAACTCTGGGGTCACGCGAACACGCGAACCTTGCTCAAGGTAAACCAGGCCTTCATGAGGAACTTGGTGGGTCTCCCCCAGAGCACTCCGTTGACACCCTTGCGATTAGATCTGGAAATTGAGCCCATTACTGAATTACTTTCTGCACGACCGCTGCTGTACTGGAGAAGGCTGTGGACTGTGCCAGAGCTTGAGGACTACAGAGCGGAATTCTCAGCTGTTTGGGCTCACTTGAAGAGCAAGCGCATACCATGGCTATTGCATATCAAAACCCTTGCTCAACAAATTGGCCTCCCCCAACTGTGGGAATCCCCGGAGGTGAGCTGCCCAGCGGTGCAGAGAAAAGAGTTGCTGGCCACTGTGAGACATTTCAACCTAAGCTTATTATGTAGCTCAGCAAGTATGGGCAGGCTGTCCAAAGAGTTCCTACAGGTAAAACTGGTGCCTCAGAGGGAGGAATTCCTAGACTTAATACAGCCTCCACTCGCGAGAAAACTGTATATCCAATCAAGGCATGGCTGTTTACCCATTGGGGCATTGACATCTTCATGGGCAGGGAGAGAAGATGGATCCTGCCCAGCCTGTGATTGTAGCAAAGAGGACATTGCCCACATTCTGTTCTTCTGCCCTGCATACAGCAGAACACGAAGGTGCTGGCTGGTGCCGCTGTGTAAAAACTTGGGACTAAGGCAATGTGTGCAGGCTTGCAGAATGCTAAGGCACGACACTTTCCCTCCCATCGTCTTCTCGGTCTCCCGCTTTTTATATGGAATGTGGGGAAGAAGGTCTTCCCAGATTAATTAATTAACTAATCATTTTAAAATTGTGATGTGCACTTCTGATAACTTTCAATTTAATAACGTTTTAACTTAAAGTTCTCAATTATTTATGCATTTTATTGCTATTTATGTACATATTTTATCTGCACTTTTATGGTCTATGACCAAAATAAAGTTATCTTAAAAAAAAAAAATAGAAATGTTTGAACTTGAGCGAGAAACCAGAGGTATAACAAGAGGCCCAAAATTAGACATTAATAGGGAAACTCATGAAGATAGAGTACGGCGTTGGAGAAAAGCAGACATGTGTGATGGTTTGTACCCAGTAAGAGTGAGGATTACTGAAACACCAGGTCTAAAGAATACCCAAAAGAAAAGTAATATTGATGAAGAATTAGATGATGCGGTTTTAGAAAAAATTTATATAACAAAACGCAAGCCGCCACCCTATCAACTAAATTCACAGTCTACCCCAAAAATTCCTCCAGAAATTTCTCCAAGTGCACCTCCTAGAGAAATAAATGAAAATTCACCCAGTTTAAATCAGAATAATGAAAAATTTCCTGAAAGAGTAGGGACAAGAAGTAATTCTAGTACATCAGGAGTGAACAGAAATTATCCTGAGATTTTAGAACGGAGAAATGAATTCCCAAGGAATGTAATAAGAACAGAGAGACTTGGGGATATACCAGAAGTTTCGGAATATTTAAGAGCAAAATAAGAATTAATACAGCAATTAACAAAAGGCATGGAAGCAGTAACAGTACCAGTAACCATCGGTCCTGTTGTACCAGTTTTTGACCAAAGAGAAAATAGACACTCAGCTCTGACTGTTCCATTAAATGCGGAAATTCAGAAAGTGGCTGGAAAATTTTATTCAGATTTATCAGAAATACATCGAGAAAAAACAATTCCAGATTTAACTTTTAATCGAAGCTTATCAAACGATCAGACACCATCTGTTGCAGGTTCTGATTCTGGATCTTCAGAAAAGAGCATGAATAAAATAGATTTAACACAGACTCTACAGACCCCTGAATGTAAATTACTTGACGTTGCAAAATTGAAAATTGCAAAAAACACAGTTGATGGACAGAATGTAGAACAATGTCATACATTCACCCCAGTACAAGGATCTGGGCCTAAATCCATCATTTCTTTGCACTCCACACCACCCTGGGTTAGACACTGGCTATATGCAAATTAGCTCTGACCCTGTGCCTCATGGGAACAGTCCAGTCCGAACTACCAAGCCATGTCTTTCCCAGACCGGAATCAAGCATCCAAGGACCGGTTTCTGGCTATCAGCCTTCATCAGCCTGGATAGCTTGACTCCAGTGGTGTGGAGAGCCTGGGACTCACGTCTGAGTATACCCAGCACACTCGGGTGAAAATTGCAAAAAACACAGTTGATGGACAGAATGTAGAACAATGTCATACATTCACCCCAGTACAAGGATTTGGGCCTAAATCCATAGTTTTTTTGCACTCCACACCACCCTGGGTTAGACACTGGCTATATGCAAATCAGCTCTGACCCTGTGCCTCATGGGAACAGTCCAGTCCGAACTACCAAGCCATGTCTTTCCCAGACCGGAATCAAGCATCCAAGGACCGGTTTCTGGCTATCAGCCTTCATCAGCCTGGATAGCTTGACTCCAGTGGTGTGGAGAGCCTGGGACTCACGTCTGAGTATACCCAGCCACTCGGGTGAAAATTGCAAAAAACACAGTTGATGGACAGAATGTAGAACAATGTCATACATTCACCCCAGTACAAGGATCTGGGCCTAAATCCATCGTTTTTTTGCACTCCACACCACCCTGGGTTAGACACTGGCTATATGCAAATCAACTCTGACCCTGTGCCTCATGGGAACAGTCCAGTCCGAACTACCAAGCCATGTCTTTCCCAGACCGGAATCAAGCATCCAAGGACCGGTTTCTGGCTATCAGCCTTCATCAGCCTGGATAGCTTGACTCCAGTGGTGTGGAGAGCCTGGGACTCACGTCTGAGTATACCCAGCACACTCGGGTGAAAATTGCAAAAAACACAGTTGATGGACAGAATGTAGAACAATGTCATACATTCACCCCAGTACAAGGATCTGGGCCTAAATCCATAGTTTTTTTTCACTCCACACCACCCTGGGTTAGATACTGGCTATATGCAAATCAGCTCTGACCCTGTGCCTCATGGGAACAGTCCAGTCCGAACTACCAAGCCATGTCTTTCCCAGACCGGAATCAAGCATCCAAGGACCGGTTTCTGGCTATCAGCCTTCATCAGCCTGGATAGCTTGACTCCAGTGGTGTGGAGAGCCTGGGACTCACGTCTGAGTATACCCAGCCACTCGGGTGAAAATTGCAAAAAACACAGTTGATGGACAGAACGTAGAACAATGTCATACATTCACCCCAGTACAAGGATCTGGGCCTAAATCCATCGTTTTTTTGCACTCCACACCACCCTGGGTTAGACACTGGCTATATGCAAATCAACTCTGACCCTGTGCCTCATGGGAACAGTCCAGTCCGAACTACCAAGCCATGTCTTTCCCAGACCGGAATCAAGCATCCAAGGACCAGTTTCTGGCTATCAGCCTTCATCAGCCTGGATAGCTTGACTCCAGTGGTGTGGAGAGCCTGGGACTCACGTCTGAGTATACCCAGCACACTCGGGGTGAAAATTGCAAAACACACAGTTGATGAACAGAATGTAGAACAATGTCATACATTCACCCCAGTACAAGGATCTGGGCCTAAATCCATCGTTTTTTTGCACTCCACACCACCCTGGGTTAGACACTGGCTATATGCAAATTAGCTCTGACCCTGTGCCTCATGGGAACAGTCCAGTCCGAACTACCAAGCCATGTCTTTCCCAGACCGGAATCAAGCATCCAAGGACCGGTTTCTGGCTATCAGCCTTCATCAGCCTGGATAGCTTGACTCCAGTGGTGTGGAGAGCCTGGGACTCACGTCTGAGTATACCCAGCACACTCGGGTGAAAATTGCAAAAAACACAGTTGATGGACAGAATGTAGAACAATGTCATACATTCACCCCAGTACAAGGATCTGGGCCTAAATCCATCTTTTTTTGCACTCCACACCACCCTGAGTTAGACACTGGCTATATGCAAATCAGCTCTGACCCTGTGCCTCATGGGAACAGTCCAGTCCGAACTACCAAGCCATGTCTTTCCCAGACCGGAATCAAGCATCCAAGGACCGGTTTCTGGCTATCAGCCTTCATCAGCCTGGATAGCTTGACTCCAGTGGTGTGGAGAGCCTGGGACTCACGTCTGAGTATACCCAGCACACTCGGGGTGAAAATTGCAAAAAACACAGTTGATGGACAGAATATAGAACAATGTCAAACATTCACCCCAGTACAAGGATCTGGGCCTAAATCCATCGTTTTTTTGCACTCCACACCACCCTGGGTTAGACACTGGGTATATGCAAATCAGCTCTGACCCTGTGTCTCATGGGAACAGTCCAGTCCGAACTACCAAGCCATGTTTTTCCCAGACGGGAATCAAGCATCCAAGGACCGGTTTCTGGCCATCAGCCTTCATCTGCCTGGATTGACTGGGTGTGCTCAGGGTCAGACTGATTTGCATATAGCCATGTCTGCACTGTGGTGGCAGAGTGGGCTAAAGAACGGTGATGGATTATACCCAGATCTTTTGACTGGGTGTGAGTGTTTGATTGATTCAGATGCTCCGTCCATCACCACCCCCTTTTGTACCGCTTTTGGCCACCATAAGTGTGGCAGGGTATGCTCAGATGTGAGTCCCTTGCTCACTTTGCCACTGGATTCAAGCAAGCGGGGCTGAAGACGGCTGGAATGCCAGAAACCGGTCCTCGGAAGCTTGTTTCCGGTCCAGGGAAGACATGGCTTGGCAGTTCGGGCTGGACTGTTCCCATGAGGCACAGGGTCGGATTGATTTGCATATAGCCATGTCTGAACTGGGTGGCAGAGTGGGCTAAAGAACGGTGATGGATTATACCCAGATCTTTTGACTGGGTGTGAGTGTTTGATTGATTCAGATGCTCCGTCCATCACCACCCACTTTTGTACCGCTTTTGGCTGCCATAAGTGTGGCAGGGTATGCTCAGACGTGAGTCCCTTGCTCACTTTGCCACTGGATTCAAGCAAGCGGGGCTGAAGACGGCTGGAATGCCAGAAACCGGTCCTCGGAAGCTTGTTTCCGGTCCAGGGAAGACATGGCTTGGCAGTTCGGGCTGGACTGTTCCCATGAGGCACAGGGTCAGACTGATTTGCATATAGCAATGTCTAAACTGGGGTGGCAGAGTGGGCTAAAGAACGGTGATGGATTATACCCAGATCTTTTGACTGGGTGCGAGTGTTTGATTGATTCAGATGCTCCGTCCATCACCACCCCCCTTTTGTACCGCTTTTGGCCGCTATAAGTGTGGCAGGGTATGCTCAGACATGAGTCCCTTGCTCACTTTGCCACTGGATTCAAGCCAGCTGGGCTGAAGATGGCTGGAATGCCAGAAACCGGTCCTCTGAAGCTTGTTTCCGGTCCAGGGAAGACATGGCTTGGCAGTTCGGGCTGGACTGTTCCCGTGAGGCACAGGGTCAGACTGATTTGCATATAGCAATGTCTAAACTGGGGTGGCAGAGTGGGCTAAAGAACGGTGATGGATTATACCCAGATCTTTTGACTGGGTGTGAGTGTTTGATTGATTCAGATGCTCCGTCCATCACCACCCCCTTTTGTACCGCTTTTGGCCGCCATAAGTGTGGCAGGGTATGCTCAGACATGAGTCCCTTGCTCACTTTGCCCCTGGATTCAAGCAAGCCAGGCTGAAGACATCTTTAATGCCAGAAACCGGTCCTCGGAAGCTTGTTTCCGGTCCAGGGAAGACATGGCTTGGCAGTTCGGGCTGGACTGTTCCAATGAGGCACAGGGTCAGACTGATTTGCATATAGCCATGTCTGAACTGGGGTGGCCGAGTGGGCTAAAGAACGGTGATGGATTATACCCAGATCTTTTGACTGGGTGTGAGTGTTTGATTGATTCAGATGGTCCGTCCATCACCACCCCCTTTTGTACCGCGTTGCAAAATTGAAAGCAGATTTGGAGGAATTGATTATTGGCACAATTGGACCTGACAGTTTAAAGCTATATCAGGATGATGCATTATTGTTTATTTGTAAAAGTATACAATGGAATACAAAAAATAAGTATGATCAATTAGAAGAAATGGCTGCTGAATTAGAAATAGATTGGAGTAGACAGAAACAATTTCAAAAACATTACAGAGTGGATTTTTCTGAAAAAGACATTGAAAATTTGAACACCACAGGAAGGATAACTCATATACAAGATTTAATAGTGTTTCTGAAAAGATTAGGTGAATTAAGTAAATGGAGAGTGAAATGGACAAAGAAAAGAGAAGAAGACAAGAGAGAAAGAGGAGCAATAGCTACTGAGTTTCCTATGAGTGAAATAGCGGGCGGAGGATATGTTCATGTCCCTTGGACAAGACAGGACATTCTACTATTTACAAATGATTTTCCTCGACTGAGAAAAAAGCCAGTAGAATCGTATCAATTTAGAAAAGACAATGGTCCCTATATGTGGACAGAATAGCAAAAAATAATATTCATACACCTAATAAGTAGTATGTTTCTTTGTCCAGCCGGAAAATAATTTTATTTTAAATGATCAAGTTCATAGAGAGAGTTTTAAGACCAAGATAACTAGTGGGCACAGCCGTGACCCACAACATTTAAGACAAAACAACAAAGAAATGGCCAAAAAGGCAAAGCGAAAATCTGTCTGTATACTATTGTTCAATGCTACAGACTCAATCTCTTAAACATAACCATACCATTGCGTCAAACAATATAGCATTCATCATATGGCATATGGGTTTTTTTGTCGACGACGTTTCAATGCCTTTTTAAATTATGACATTATCATCAGGACAAGAATTATCAGCATTATTGTTTTGTGCAACAATTATTAACACGATGCCTATTATCGCATTAATGTCGGTTTACTTGCTGGTTGTCTCGTTCTGGGTTATAGAGGAGAAACCGCGGGGCTAATGGCATTCTTTCAAAACAATTCTGGGGCTTCCTTCAAGGTTGTATGGAAACGCCAGGAGTGGAGCGCGATGGCTCAATTTGTATTGGCAGGAGCACTGTGGCTAATACGGGAGTCCGATGGAAATGAACTTCGTTCCCTGACAGCATTACTTCTAGGAGGGAGGGGGGAGGCGTGAATGTTTTCTAAGTTGAGTCACCTGCAAAATTACAGTTTTGCAAACAAGAAGTAAAATATCTTGGTCACAGAATTGCAAAGGGAATCAGACAAGTGACAGTTGAGAGAATAAAAATGATTCGAGCAATACAACCTCCAACAACACAGAGACAGGTTAGAATGCTTCTAGGAATGGTAGGCTATTGTCATCAATGGATTAGTTGATTTTCAGTAATTGCGAAACCACTGCAGAGACTGACAAAAGCAGATATAAAAGATCCGATTACCTTAACAAAAACTGAGTTAGAGGCTTTTGAGCAGTTAAAAAGAAGTTTGTGTGAAGCTCCAGCATTGGGGATGCCAGACTACGACAAAGAATTTGAGCTGTACTGCAGTGAAAGGGAAGGTTGTGCATTATCAGTTCTGATTCAGAGACATGGAAAACTTAGAAAGTCAATTGCTTACTTCTCAGCTGTTCGTAATCCTGTTGCAAAAGCATTGCTAGGTTGCTTAAAAGCAGTGGCTGCAACAAGTGTAAGCCTTGAGCAGAGTGAAGGAATCATAATGGGGTTTCCTGTAAAAGTATATGTACCTCTTTCGGTTGAAATTCTTCTTACTAGAAGCAAAACACAACATTTGACAAGTAACAGGTTGACCAAATATGAGAAAACTATTCTGGGATCAGATAATGTCTCAATAGCAAGATGTGTGAATTTAAATCCTTCCACATTGTTGCCTGATGGTACTATTACTGAAATCAAAAATGAGACTGATGTTGACCATGAGTGCTTGGATGTTTTAGATTATTGCACTAAACCCAGGCAAGACATAAAAGATGTACCCCTGGCAGAATCAGATTTTGTTTACTTTGTTGACGGCTCCTGCCTAAGAACAGATGAGTTTGCTAAACATCATGGGAGAATAGCGTGCGCACACCTTCCCTTTCTTTCTTTTTAGTGTTCAACTTTTTTAGAAGAGGTGTTTGCGTGCAAAACAGGGCTGTGTTTGTCCCAACACAGTAATCTTAAAGTTGTAAGACGAGGGGTTCGCGTTTTGCGTCCCTTTCTGCTGCACTGCAAAAATGAGGAAACATTCCTCGCTACTAGAGTCCTTTTGTCATATTCCATCTTATTAATCCCTTTTCATCCATAAGCTTTACGTCATTTTCATGCTTCGTGTATTTCAAAAGATAAATCACTCCAGAGGCAGCCAGGTGGAACTTGAATGTTTAATTTGCATATTCAAATGTCTAATGTTGCCGAAGCTTTACCACAGACATGTGCTTTTAACATCCTGTCAAACAACCAGTGTCAAAACCCAATGCATTTCGCACTTAATGTTAGTTCTTCCTCAGGGGTACTGGAAAAAATAGATAAAGGGCCTCATAAACAAGTATTCAAAAAACGAAAATGTCATAATACAAAACATATTGTGAATTTCCCAACCTTCCATCCTATCCTACTATCCGTGCAACTAAGTTCATCAACATCCTTAAATACCCCACAGTAACCGTTTCACAATGTTTTCATGAATCACACGCTTTCTAGTCCTTCCCCCTTTAAAAACCTGAACTGACCCTCTTAGCATGCCAAAGACTCGATCCGAATGGTTTACTCTCCCCACGCCCCTAGCTGGTCCTATATTCAATGCCACTTTGTGAAGTTATAAAGTTTACCTGGTTTAAGTAAAAGCCAGTGGCTTGTAGCGAGTCTGCTCTCTGATGTGTCATGAGCGTATGCCAGAGCTAAAAAACAAATGTGTGGAGGGTCAAAAGGGGATATAATTTAATGACCTGTCAACTTATGCCCCAATAATAGATACAAAACACGAAAAGGAGACCAGGTCAATTGATGGTGTGCTGTCCTGAATGGAGGGCAGGAATCACAAGGACCCCCGTGTGAATAGATATGTTGGGTCACATTGGGCTGAAAAAATCCCATCAGACCACCCTCTTGGCGGCATATGATCATTTAGGGAGGGCAGTTATTCCATTACCCGCCCATGTGACAGTGCGGGAAAGGAAATCAGCGTATTCTGCCACAGTAGTGCCCAGAAAAAAGTGTGAAAAAGAAATATGCAGTGCTATGAAGAAAGTGATACTTAAAAATGACTACCTAGACTAAAGAAATAACTTGTCAACATAAGCGTAGGTGTCATGATTAAAAACACGCCTAGTAGCGAATAAGTAGAGCTACATTGTGGCGCTGCGTAGAGTGGTCGACTAGTTTCAGCTAGATGGAGTAGTGCTCCAGCTTTCATCAGGACCTTGGAAATTATACGTTACTGCAACATGAACACAGGGTTGTACAGGTATAAGGAAGTACAAGTTGTATCAAGAATACTATACAAAGGAAGAAGTATCACCCACGACTTGGAACCTCTATGTCCTCTGAAGACAGGAAAGACATGTTCTACCCAGCTTTGTGTGGGTGAAAACCTCACCTTACCCGGCAACCGCTCGGGAAATTGAGGCCCCGCTCTGTCCGTCGGTGCCTCTGCTCGGAGTTAGCACGCCTTGTAGATCGCAAGGACCAGGGAAGAGTTTAGTAAAAAAGGGGACTAGCCTCCCAGCACATATTTTACAAAATAATCACTTTATTAGCAGCACGTGATTATTCACGGTCTCCGTGTGTTCTCTTAGACAAGCTTCCTGACGGAAAAACTACCCTTCCCATCATGCGCTATGCAAGTGATGTTTAAACGGACGTGTACACTGCCAACACAATTCCATTGTAAATAAAAATGTTGTACCAAACAAATTATAAATGAAATTGACTTTTGAACTGGGTGAATACCTGCATATAAACAGTAACTTACAAGTGCTATAAATTATCGTCTCAAAACAGTGCAATTACAAACTGACAATATGCTACTAAATGAACATAAATTAAATCTGGTCCTCTTTCTATGTTGTCATTTGTATAATGTTCGAACGTAAAGCTGCCTCGGAGGTGAATGTTTTTATGAAATTCAGTATTTCAGAATTCAAGTTTTCAGAGTCAACAGGTGGGGTGCGCTACGCATGCAGGACAAAGACTTGTTTGCTAAACATCATGGGAGAATAGCGTGCGCACACCTTCCCTTTCTTTCTTTTTAGTGTTCAACTTTTTTAGAAGAGGTGTTTGCGTGCAAAACAGGGCTGTGTTTGTCCCAACACAGTAATCTTAAAGTTGTAAGAGGAGGGGTTCGCGTTTTGCGTCCCTTTCTGCTGCACTGCATAAATGAGGAAACATTCCTCGCTACTAGAGTCCTTTTGTCATATTCCATCTTATTAATCCATTTTCATCCATAAGCTTTACGTCATTTTCATGCTTCGTGTATTTCAAAAGATAAATCACTCCAGAGGCAGCCAGGTGGAACTTGAATGTTTAATTTGCATATTCAAATGTCTAATGTTGCCGAAGCTTCGTGTATTTCAAAAGATAAATCACTCCAGGGGCAGCCAGGTGGAACTTGAATGTTTAATTTGCATATTCAAATGTCTAATGTTGCCGAAGCTTTACCACAGACATGTGCTTTTAACATCCTGTCGAACAACCAGTGTCAAAACCCAATGCATTTCGAACTTAATGTTAGTTCTTCCTCAGGGGTACTGGAAAAAATAGATTAAGGGCCTCATAAACAAGTATTCAAAAAACGAAAATGTCATATTACAAAACATACTGTGAATTTCCCAACCTTCCATCCTATCCTACTATCCGTGCAACTAAGTTCATCAACATCCTTAAATACCCCACAGTAACCATTTCACGATGTTTTCATGAATCACACGCTTTCTAGTCCTTCCCCCTTTAAAAACCTGAACTGACCCTCTTAGCATGCCAAAGACTCGATCCGAATGGTTTACTCTCCCCACGCTCCTAGCTGGTCCTATATTCAATGCCACTTTGTGAAGTTATAAAGTTTACCTGGTTTAAGTAAAAGCCTGTGGCTTGTAGCGGGTCTGCTCTCTGATGTGTCCTGAGCGTATGCCAGAGCTACCATCAGCCTGAGTTTTCCCATCAGCCTTAGTCAAACTAGCCTCCCAGCCCATATTTTACAAAATAATCACTTAATTAGCAGCAGTGATTATTTTGAAAAATATGGGCTGGGAGGCTAGTCCCCTTTTTTACTACACTCTTCCCTGGTCCTTGCGATCTACAAGGTGTGCTAACAGTATTTAAATTCCGTGATTCCTACTACTAATGGACACAGGATTGTTGTTTTTATTTCTTTGAGTTAAGTGATAAATTCATAGTGACATCTTTGAACACACAGATCCGTTCGCCCCTTCCTGGAACCTCCCTCCGTGTGACGTGGTGGATTTACTTCAACCTGAAAGTATTCCCCTTTAAGTAGGCGGAACCATTTTTTCCCCTCACGTCACACTAATCAGTTCAGCTGACCATTCAAAAAGACTCGTAGTCGTGACTACCGAGTTACTCTTTTCTTCCAACGGCTGCGTGACGCCAGCAGTCTATCCCAGCGCGGCTCCCCCAGGTTGATTTAAACGGACATATCGGTACCGTTTAGGTAAGACTCGTCCCTTTCGATACCTACACCACTGCATTAGATTTAATTATACATTCTCTTTTTCCTTCAGAAACCAATAGGGTTTCATCCCAACCACTTTCTTTTTTCTTCCCCCCTCTCCTTACCTAGATACTAGAAAGCAGTACGGCGAACTACTGGCCGATTAGTGATGGCGGATAACAAGAACCGTTTCTGTTTACTTTATCTATGAGCAGACGGCATTTACACGCATTTTGCGCTTTCGGTAAGATAATGCGTATGAGAGCTACTTGCCTGGCCTTTATATCCTTGAATAATGGTAAATGACCGTCTTATGCCATCAAATGTATTGATCCTAAAAAAATACATGTTGCTTTTTTTATTCTTTAGTATCGCAACGGGGTTTCATTCGTCTCCCATTGTTCGGAAGCTGACTTAAATAGGATTGGACAATATTCACGTCCTCACGTCCTTCGTGTGTTGATGCTAGAACATAAAAGCGTCCCCCTTGGTTGGGACTTTTTGGTAAGAATCTTCACCTGTATTATGAACCCTGCGCATTTGTGAATTGTGAACTTCCAATTAGCATCGGTAATCTTAGCCAGGGTTTTATTAAAGATCAGTCGTTTGTAGAATGGCACCGTCTAAGCCTGTCGAATCTTTGCTGTTTTCTTAGCACATGAAGACAATAATTAAACAGGAACCATAAACGTAACTGGACCAAACCCGCTACACTCCCCTTCTTTCTCAAAAGCCATTTATTAGTAGTAGGACCTCAGAATAATTGACAACATCCAGTCTGTTGTGGCATTTACATGCCAATTTCGATGCAATCTTCATATTTTTCCTGCTGGGTTAATAATATACTATATCACCCATTGCTTTTAAATTCACAGATCTACGTGCCTGAAGACCAGCTGGTCGGTTAGAAAAGCCACTATTATGTCTGCTATCAAAGGGGTCCATTTAATGTGAATAGCCAGCAAAGATTTATTTCGGTAAGCATCAGCTATCACCCATGCTAGAACATATATAGAGGGGTATTCTGCTTCGTAGCATCTGGGACCTCTTTTATTCAATACTTTAGGTGATGTATACACGTCCGCTATATACATAGGGAGTCTATTACAAACAGGACAATATTTTTTAGCGAATCCCTGCCTGTATCGTTACTGTATAAAGCTCATCATTGATAGCTTTCCCTATTATCTTTTTCCATTGAATTACTTTATTTTAGATGGGTTACCACGGACATTGACTTACAAAGGAAGATAAGCCTATTTTTCTTCACATTCTTCGTTTTGTGAATTTGGTAAGGGAGCTCTAATACCCTGTACCTGAGCTTCTGCAACTTACATCCTTAACCTTTTTTGACCATTTATACCTGGTAGATTGAGTTGGAATAGCTAATGCGAAAACTACCAATGACCAAGAGTAGTGTCAACTAATTAAATCTTTTTAAACATTAGAGTCCTCAATACAGACTTTCCGCTCTATGTGGAATATGTATACATCATCAAACATCGTCATACCTATACGACCTCAGAAGTTTACGCCCTCCTCACTCATAATTACCAGTGCTCAAAATATAATTGTGTTAGTTTGTACCTTATATAGCAACATTCTATCAGCTATATAAGTAGGGAGTTATTGTGATTTAGACACCGTATTGCTTTTGTTACTGTTGTATGTGATTTAAGATTGTGATTATTCTCTCTTTTTTTAAAGAAAAAATTTGCCTTTTTATTCATGTATTAAATATGTTTTTCAGATGTTACTGTGGCTCCTGAAGAAGGCGTTCTGAAAAACGCCGAAACGCGCGTCGAATAGCACAATATTGTTTGCCACTAGTAGAAACTTTGTTGTATGCATTTTTTATATATTTTATGTCAATTGAATAATTTTGTTGTTTGTATAACAGATTTACACTATGTATTTTTATGAATTGTTTTTAATCGTCAAGATTTATTAATACATTAAATGAAATCCAGTTTCTTAATTACTTAGTTTGGTGTCTTTCTTACGATTTCTCCCTGGATACATGTCAGTAATATGCCATATTGTTTACACTGTTTATTTCCCTATACCACGAATTGATTTTCCCAACAGGGGGTCCTTGTTATTTACATTAGTAGTCCATGACTATGGCCAGCTTTGGTCTCAAAGAGGTTATTTGACTTCTGCGGGAACACCGATCAGGAATGCAAAATTGATCAAGAGATTGATTGATGGCATTCAGTTACCAGAGAAAATTGCTGTTGTAAAATGTGCAGCACACAAAAAGGGCGAGGACTATATTACTAAATGTAATTCCTTTGCTGATGAGATTGCGAGATACTGTGCGAAAAACAATTTTTCAATTAATCGGGCAAAAGACAATGAACATGTTTTGAACTCACTTATGCTAATATCTGTAGTTGAGACATGGCAAGGAGTGAAAGATCAACAAGATGAGGCAGATGATGAGGAAAAAGACACGTGGCTAAAAGCAGGTTGCAGACAGCGGGAAGAAGATGAGGTTTGGGTTTACAAAGATGACAGACCAGTAATGCCAAATTGCATGATTGCTGACATGGCACGGATGTACCATGGTCCAGGACATTTAGGAAGAGACTCTATGATCAGGTTGTTTAGGCAAACATGGTTTAATCCAAAATTTAGGATTATTGCAGAATCACTTTGCCAGAGATATTTGATCTGCCAACAAATTAACTCAAACAGAAAAACAGTTGTGAGCATGGGAACCATAGGACGGGAGGGTGGTCCTTTTACCAGGTTGCAAATGGATTTCATTGACATGCCACCCCACAATAGATTAAGATATGTCCTAGTGATTGTCTGTCTGTTTTCAAGATAGGTGGAAGCGTTCCCAACACGTCACAATGACTCAGTTACTGTGGCAAAATTGCTTTTGAGAGAGATCATACCTAGGTATGGATTACCAGTTACAGTTGAAAGTGATTGTGGCACACATTTTGAAAACAGATTGCTACAAATGATTTGTGAAGCCCTGAATATAAAACAAAAGCTACACTGTGCATAGAGACCAGAAGCATCAGGTGTTGTTGAGCAAATTAATGGGACAGTTAAATATAGAATTGCCAAGATGTGCCTAGCTACAGGAATGAAGTGGACTGATGCACTTCCACTTGTTCTGATGTCTTTGAGAAGTACACCAGATAAAAAAACAGGTCTAAGCCCTCATGAGATCCTCATGGGCAGAGCCATGAGACAAGCATTTGTTCCAGTTAATAAGCTATTAAGTATTAATGAAAGTGCAATTATGGAATATTGCAAGAACTTGTCTGATGTGGTGACTTCTGTATTCCATCAGGTGGGAACTGATGTGATTTCAAAAGAAAAGGAGCAAGCTCATGATCTGTTACCAGGAGACTGGGTGAGAACAAAAGTACACCGGAGAAGAAATTGTTTAGTACCCAGGTGGCAAAAAGCAAGACAGGTGATATTAGTCACAACAAATGCAGTTAAATGCAAAGGTTTGAAAAGGTCGGTTCACGCGAGTCACACCATTCGAGTACCACCTCCTGATAATCCTGGTGAGGATAGTGACACGACAACTGATTCAGACTCTGAAGAAGAACCTGAAGAGAATCCAGATTCAGAAGATCAACAAGAGGATCGACATCTGGAAGATTCAGATGCAAGTCAGTAATTGAATAAAAAAGATCTAGAGATTGTGATTCTAGATTCTGAAAATGATGAAGATTTACTAGAAAAAGAAGCAGAAAAAGAATCTGAGTCAGTAGAGAATCAAGTTCAGGAGAGTATTGAAAAGCAGATTGAAAGCTCTGAAAACAGGAATAAGAATTCTGAAACTGGGAAGTTAGAAGTTATTCCAGAAGAAGAAGAAGACGAATTACCGAGTACCAGCTATAAGGATGATGTTCCTAACGGAGTGAAACTGCCGAGTATAGAAGATCCGAGATATCAATTTGAAGTCTCAGAGACTGATTCAGATGAAAGTGATGAAGATTCTGATATAAGACAATTCAGAAAAAGAGCTTGGAGAGCTGAATGTAACAAAACAGAGCCAAAGAAGAAATTCTTGAGAAAAGGAGATAATTGGCCAGAAGAAAGCTTAAAATTCAAATTAGTGAACAAGTCAAAAGAACAAATTAATGAGATATCAAGTCAGAAAGATGATTCTGATAGGAAAGATCAGTTAGGAAAGAAAATAGAAGTGATTAGCAGTAGAGCAAAAAGAGTGTTGAGGCCCAACCAAAAGTGCAAGTCCCCTGAGTGGACTTATATACTAATTCCACCAGTAGTGGAAATTAGAAGCAGTAGTCAGGAGGATTTAGAAGAAACCAGTGTCAATGATTGAGATTGTTTTCTTATCAGGTTGAGGTTTATTTTTGGCATAAGGCTGAAGAAATTGTGTTAGGTTACACAAGGTCGATAAAGTTGTGTTAGCTGGAAAAACACATTGATGTAAGACGCAAGGTCGAAGAAAAGCTGTTAGAGGGTAACTAGGTTAAAAAAAAATGAAAAGGGGAGGTGTATATATATAAAAAGTATTTTAAAAAGTATTTTAAATTTTTGAATTCTTGTTTTTGATTTAAGTAAAAAAAAACTCTTGTTTAAAAAAAAAAGCCTAATACTGACAATTCAAGATGTTGTATTCTAAGAAGATGCTGTAAAATGTCTTCTATTTGTGTGATCCTAATAATTTTGGTTTGGTTGATTTTGGCAGTCATCTTTCCTTTTGGGATAGATAAAAAAAATACAAAGCTAATATGACAAGTGAAGTAGAGACTAAACAAGTTAAACATAATGGCAAAACTAACAAAATTATTGAGCACAAACCAGAGATCCACCAAGATAAATCTGTTGGTGATTTTTCTAGTAATTCTTTTTCAAGACTCTTGTCAGAATATGTCAAAGTTATGGATGTGAAGGACTGTTACGTCTGTGTCAAGCTTCCTGCTTCTGTTTCAGAGGGGGTTACTTATAACATGCTCCCCCTTACTTATGGCATTACATGCAGTGTTATAGCTAATTTCTTTTATCAAACAGGTCGTCTGGAGTACTATTACTCAGATTATGATGACATTTTTGCAAATTTAAAAGTTGTAAATAGCTTGAACAAAGTAAGACCTGCTAAACAGATGAGAGAATTCTTTTTAGTGACTAATGAGTACTAAAAGTACGCTTTTAAAAACAATTTAACATGTAAGATGAGAGCTGAAGAAAAGTCATTTCTAAATTTGGTTGAGGAGAGAAGGGCGATTTACAAAAGGAATGAGATGCTAAAACAGACTAAATCAAAGTTTTGGCAAATTGAGTATGAAAAGCTCAATGGTAAAAACGAAAATGTTGCTATTAACATAGATAAACCTGTTAGTGGTAAACTCTGTATAAGGAGAGATAACACACTGTACGATAACTATTTTGTGGGTGCAAGTCAATGTGAGGATACTTATCGTATCATAGGGGGATGGGGATTTAAAGGTGGTAAAGATCCAATGTTTCCTGGAATTTATTTTGTTTGTGGGAACAAAACTTACTTTAGTCTCCCAGACCATTGGTATGGGACGTGCTATCTTGGTTTGGTTTTTCCAACATTTTTTCATGTGGACAAAAAATGCAAAAGGTTCATTTGAAATTGGCAAACACCTGAACAGGTACAGGAGGGAAGGTTTTTCAGAAATCATGGGTGATATATTTGGTGCAATAATTCCTATGGTAGGAATAACCCTGAATGCAATCAAAATCAGAAAAGTATCCACAATTGTAGATAGATTGTCCACAGACACTGCAAGTGGTTTCCAATTAGTTAACACAGAACTTGTTGCCACGAGAAGTATGGTAATGCAGAACCGTCTTGCATTAGACATTCTGCTAGCAAAAGGAGGAGGAGTTTGTGGGATTTTACATGTCCAGCATTGCTGTACTTATATCCCAGATAAGAGCCAGAATATAGAAATGCTAATTAAAAACATTACTGAATTTCATTCTGAAATAGAACCCCTAGAAGATGACAATTTTTCAGAACGTTTGAGCAAAAGATTTGCAGCAATTGGAAACTGGTTTCGAGAGATTGGCAGTTCAATCATTGGCAAAATACTTTATCCTGTAATAATCATAGTCATAGTGACACTTTTGTTAAAAATTAGTTGCATGATACACAAGAGAAAGAAGTATGTGAGGGAAAAGAGAAAGATTTATAAACTCAGAAAGGAACGGGGGAAGGAGATAGAATTGGAAGAGTTTCGGAATGCTCAATATGAGAGTTGTAGACAAACTGATGAGACAGTGGTTTAGAAAAACTAACACAGAGGGTGTTCAAAACATGTTGTCTTCAAAAGTAAAAAATTTTGGTAAAATTTTGGGTATTGTTTGGTGATTTTGAAATCACCAGATGAGGGAGTTGATGAAGCGAGGTTCAGAAATAAATTATATTTTGACTCGCGAAGTTAAACTTCCATAATAAATAATTGTATTAATGAGTTTATGCACGAAAATTTACTAATCAACCTAGATTAAAATACATTCATGACACACGGGACTAATTCATATGCTCTATGTTGCATTTGCAAGAACGTTAAAAAATAATGAACTAACTTTGTCTATTGATTTTGTCAACATTAATTGCGGCTGTTTAATTAATGGCATGTGCCTATTTTAATTGTGCTTTTGTCTATGTTGTGTCTTATATGTGGCAAAGGCTTGTGGAGAATCCTGTTGGCCTAAAAAGAAGATGGTAAATAAAAACCCTGCTTATATGTGCTTAAAGCTAGATAACATAAACTAACGGGTTAACTTTAGTAAAGGGGGTGGGTAAGAGAATGATTTTCCTTACTCGAATTAATTACTGTCTTATGTTTGTTTAAATATTAGTTTTCGTGTGGGCCTTAGAAGATGGCTGGCTGGCAGTGCTGTAAAGTTCGAGACTTGAACAGAGTGAAGCCTTCACTCACATGCAGAAAAAAAAGTTTTCTGCCAAAACAATGGAATAATGTGCATAACTGTTGATGGTCGAGTTGTACGTGTTCTTGGAGAGAGCACCAAGGACAGAAAGCCTGAATTACCTCACAAGATTAGGAAGTGGAAGTTCTTTTGCTCAGTAAAATGTTTCATTTCTGAGGAAGCTAGAAGGATGGAATCTAAGAACAATAAGGGCTTATGATGTGCCCCGGACTTGGTCAGGAACGAGTGACACGTTGGTGGTCTGACATAGCTCAGCCAATAAGGAAGCTGAATTTTTGGAGACTTTTAGAATTTAGGGGCATATTATCAAGGGGTTTTATCTCCGCTTTTTTGGCTTTAAAAGCCAAGAAAGCGGAAATAAAATGATCTCCCTATTACCTAGCTGTCGCTAACACCAGCTAGCGACAGCTAGTAGGAGATAGCGACCATCTTGGGCCCCACTTTGCATATCAGTGATATTTATCACTAATGACATGCAAAGTGGGCGTGCCAAGATGTTAGCGACTGTAAACAGTCACTAACATCGCTATCTCCTATTACCAACTTTTGGAGATATTCCCGCTAAGCGCGAATATCTCCAAAAGCTAACACCTGCCCCCGAGCAGTTCTTAGCCATGTTATCCAGTGGTAGGTGGATAACATGGCTAAGAGCATTAGCTCGGTAATGCATGAATATCGCTGAAAAGTCAGCGATATTCATGCATTTCGGACGATTTTTATCGCTTAGGAGATAAACCTTGATAATAGCAAGGTTCCTAAGCGATAAAAATCGCCGCAGCTCGGCGATAAAAATATCGTCGCTAAACCAACATAGCGATAATTATCACTAGTTGTTGGTAATATGCCCCTTAGTTACTTAGTTAGACAGAAAGGTATAAAAATTTGGCCCTATGTTCGGGAGGGGTGCTGATTCCCTTGCTACCCGATTCCTAGATGACGTGCTGTTGGACACTTGGCGCACGTAAGGATAAACTGACTTTAATAATATTTTCCTTTTCAGGTTGAGAGAGTTAGTCAGAGTAATAGATTTAGGGAATGGAAAACTGATTTGCTAATAATTCACTGTTTCTGACTTGCTTTAATAATGTCAGTCCAACAAGTTTTGCTTTAATAAAATGATGCTTTTATTTGCAAATAAAAAGATTCCTAATTGAAATGCTCTTTCTTTGAATACACTTTAAGCTAATAAAATAGATTTTGAAGTGACAAGCTGGTCTTGTTTATTCATGGTCTAGTTACCATCAGTTGATCCATTTACCTAAGTGACTTAATTAAATGTTTCCTTTATTTTCTATGGTTATGATGACGATAAACTGCAGTTGTATATAATATGTAAATAATTAGTAAATAGTTCTGATTAATTAGGTCACATGATTCATTTGCCCAATATTTGTCTCGGTTACTTATGGGCCTTGTGAGAGTTTATGATTAATAGTGAGTATCATGGTGTTGGGTAGTGTTGATGAGACAGAATTTCTATAGGGGCGCTGGATCAACCTCATCCAGGCATGTCTCTTAAGTGCCACATTGGTGCCAATTGCCTGGCCAACCAACCAACAGTAAATCATGAATGGCTTGTGTAAGTGTGGGGGGCAGGTCCTCCAGGACAGCTGGCAGTACCTTTGCCACAGAATAAAAATGGCACATGTAGTGTCCCATTAGGCAGGTGGTGTAAACAGATCATAATGCAAGGCTATTGGAGGAGAACGTGTTTGCCATAGGTTTCAAGGTGCTTGGAATCTCTACTTGGTAGGGTAGTAGGTAAGGTATTAGGGCGGGCCCTGCTTGTGGATGCTTGACTACAGAGGTTTCTGGAGTTGGATGATGCAAACCAGGTCAATTGGTGCCTCACTATTTGCCCGCAATCCAGAATATGGTTTTGCACATATAACAAGAAGGGTATCTTTGAAAGCCTCATTAAAAAGAAACAGAGTCTTAGTAGTTGCTTGGGCGGGCTGGAGGACTTCAATGAAAACATTTGTTTTCACCTCCAATGTGGGGAAGTGAAGGGTAAGCACCTCAGACACCATCCGAATCACCACTGTGAAGGAGGCACTTTCTTCAGTAGCTGGTCCAGGTGGAAAGACCAGAATAGTGACTGGAGAGTTATCCAGTCCACTGGCATCCTTCCAGTTGTCCTCACCATGTAAGAGAGTAGATTCATCACCTTAATCATAACTGTTTGTAAAGATCAACGAAGGCTCAGTTTAAGTCCACAGTTCTTTATTAAGAACACCCCATCCACACAGCTATGTATTTGTGGAACAGCCTCAACTGACACAGAATAGAACTCCCAGTCAGATCACCAACCTGAAATGCTCACACTAACATGCTACAAATCTGCATTGATAATTATAATGCTTCCCACACATTCCCCCTTTGGAGACAGAGAAATAAAAAAACCAAAATAAGAAACAATAAAATAAAACATAAAGACATCATCAAAATAAAGAGTTCAAGATGAAGCAGAAAAGTACAAGGTCAAACATTCTGATACTCAGTAAAACATTTACAATGCATAACCTTTTGTAGGACACAACTCTATTGAGATTCCATATTTTCCAGTCATCCACCTAGTTCACATTAAGAAGCACTTTTACAACCTTATGTTGACCAGAGAACTTAGATATAATTCTCGATCTTACAGGACAATTCAGTTTGACTATGTCTCCAGCACTGAAATTATTATGTGCATCATCCTTTCGCAAATCATAAGTCAACTAATAATATGCTGCGCATCTCAACTCTCTGGAAAAAACATTTTCAGATACCCATTGGACACTACTATTCCTCGCCTCAATAAATCCAGGCAGGTGGCATTTCTGTGTTTGCTTTCCTACCACTGATTAACTCAAAAGGGTAGTATCCTTTACGGGTAACTCAAAAGGGTAGTATCCTTTAGTATCCAATTACGGAGAAGAGCAAAATGCACAACCCGGACTGGCAGGTCAATCCTCCCTAAGAAATCACCCCGAAACCAGAAAGAAATTAAGGACCTCCAGAAAATAGTAGGCAACCTGGCACAAATCTCGATGAAAATCTTACATGCCATCGAAAAAATGTGGGAGATGACGGTAAGCACGCACTACAAGGTCTCGCATATCAAGAATCTAGTACTCTCCGCACAAAGAAGGAATGACGAGATGGCCTTGTCTCAAAAAAACAGGCTCAATAGACCAGACAGGATAAATCCCTTGTCAAATGAAGAAACCCTGGCCTTACTCCGAACCTATGAACAACCGGCCCGGGGGAGTGAGGAGAGAATCAAAACAGTACCAATTGATTCTAATAGAACATCCAGAAAGAATGACAGGAAAGCAATCCACCTCAACTTACAACATATTCAGTTAACAGAAACTGAATCCGAAAATGGGAACCTCATTAACTCAGAGAAACCCTTGAATTGCCTTCTACTCAATTGTCGTTCGGCAACCAAACATGCATCAGACATAGCAGCCCTCATCATCAATAAGGAAATCGACCTGGCAATCCTTACCGAAACATGGCTAAAGGAATCATCCTCTCCCGCCATTGATCTCTTAGTACCACCTCAATATAACATTGTGAGATTAGATAGGATAAGAAAAGTAGGAGGAGGTATAGCCTGCATTCACCGATCAGAGATAGAGGTCAACCAGATCCAAGCCGACCCCCTAGAATCTTGTGAATACCTTGGTCTGAGTATAAGATCATCAAGTAATCAAAAATGCAACCTGCATGCATTTTACCATCCACCAGGAGATAACGCAAAGTTCACAGAGCAACTAATACAGATCATAACGGCCAACTCCAATCCAGATGCCAACAACATATTCCTGGGAGACTTTAATTTACATTGGGACGACGGCAATTACAAACTGGTTAATTCGCTTAAAGAGTTCCTCGCCGAACTAAACTTCACACAAGCATGCACCCAACCTACACACGCGCAAGGAGCGACCTTAGACTGGAATATTTCAAGAAACAAAGAGACATCAATCCTCGCTATTTATCCGTGTGACTGGTCTGACCATCAGGCCATAACATTCGTGATTCCCACAGTGAAAAAGGGTAGGACTGTGCATCCCCTCAAGACCAAAAAATCGATCCGAGATACAAAAGAGGTGAATATTGAGCTACTGGTTGAAAGCTGCGAGAGAGACTTAAAGCCACCTAACGACATGCAGAATGTAAATGAGCTGACTGATCACTACATAACCTCAATTCGAAATATCGTCAATGACACCATGCCACTAAAACTGAAAAGAGTCACAGAAAAGCCCAAAAATCCTTGGTTTAGTGGGTCACTGAATGAGGACAGGCACAAACTGAGAACGGCCGAAAGAAAATGGAGACAACACCCTTCCTCCCCAGAGCTGAAAGCCCTCAGAAAAATCAGAAACAAATATAACAAAAAGGTAATCAATTCCAAAAAAGAATTTATAAGAGCAGAACTGGACAATGCCAAAAACAGACCGCGAAAACTCTTCGAGATCTTAAAGCAATAATCAGATAAACTAGCCAAATCGACTCAAGAGAACTCAAAAACTCCCTTAAGCTGCGAGGAATTTTCCACATTTTTCTCGGAGAAGACCAAATCACTAGAGGTAGAGCTCTCAAACGCCGCGGCTATCCTCCCGACCCAACCTGTGCCGACGAGCGAGGCCTGCATGACAATAGAGAGTATTAAGACAAAAAATAAAGCAAATTGGGACACATTTGAATTATATGACCAGGACAAGATCGCAAAAACGCTGTCGGAAATCAGACCGAACAACCACTATCATGACCCTTTACCTGCAAAATGTGTAAGAGAAATCAGCCACATTGTGGTTCCAATCTGGACCAAAATAATAAACGCTTCACTTACACAAGGGATCCTCCCTGACTGCCTAAAAACAGGACAAGTAGTGCCAATAATCAAAAAACCGACAGCGGATGCATCAGATCCGAATAACTATCGACCAGTAACCAACATCCCTTTACTGGCCAAACTAATTGAGAAATGCGTGCAGAGCCAATTGAATCAACACATCACCAAGTTCTCCTTACTAGATGAATGCCATGATTGGCATTCATCTAGTAAGGATTCAGAGCAGGGCATAGCACGGAAACAGCGATCCTGCATATTGTCGATGACGCGCTACAAGCCCTAGACCAAAATCAAGTATGCCTATTGATTCTCCTAGACCTGTCATCTGCATTTGACACGGTAAATCACGAAGCACTATTGACCAGGCTACAGGACAGTATGGGTTTGTCTGGAAATGTGCTGAAATGGTTCAATTCTTTCCTAAGAAACAGAACACAACGATTCCTAGTTAATCAAGCAATCTCACCCCCTTGTCCTAATGCAATTGGGGTCCCGCAAGGTTCAACACTATCCCCAGATCTATTCAACCTGTATGTCGAACCTCTTACAGACATTCTTCGGAATTCACAGATATCCTACCACATGTATGCAGACGACATGCAAATATACTTAAAGATCGCCTCCCTTGATGACATAGATCTAATGAATGAGACTCTAAAGATGGCTTTGCAATGGTTAACTACTAATCATCTGAAACTAAATGCCCCAAAAACAGAATTTTTGCTAATTTCACCTCCAATGAGCCACTCTGAAGTAAAGGAATGGACCAAATTGGTGACTGTGCTAAACTGCACCCCAACCCTAGTCAACTCAGCTAAATCACTTGGAATCACATTAGATTAGAACCTCAACATGAAAGCCCACATCAATTCAATGGCGAAAAGTGCCCGCTTCCATTTGAGCTACTTAAGAAAATTAAAACCATTCATCTCAGAGGCAGATCTAAAACTGGCTATACAATCCCTAGTTATATCCAGGATCGAATATGGTTGCTCTACATTAGCCGGCCTACCTAAAACATCCACAGCACCACTAAAAGCTTGTCTCAACGCTGCGGCAAGACTCATCACTGGATCTAGGAAATTTGATCATATATCTCCTCACTTGAAAGCACTAAACTGGCTACCTTATGAGGCCAGAATCCAAATGAAGATAGCATGTATTACTCACAAAGCGGTGCACTATAACACGCCAAGATACCTAGCCAAGAAAATTAGGCTATCGAGAGGAAACAGACCAACTAGAAGCACCAAGGAGCTGCTATTGAGGCCAGCCATCTTCCGAAAGAAAAAGACTTATGACCGATCATTCTCTGGAGCTGCCCCCAGAGTCTGGAATTCACTCCCTCCAAGCATTAGGAAGATTCAAAATATTGTAACATTCAAACGGGAATTGAAAAGCCTTATGATGAGTAAATACCCTGCATAGGGAAGCCGACGGATCGCTGGTACGAATATTTACATCAGTTGAAGGGTGGCCCTCTTCATGAATACTATCATTGACAAGAGACTGACTCCACACACAAGCCTCGGCTGTATTCTTATCGCTACCACAGTCCTATGTGAACTCATAACTGTTTTTCACAGCCAAATCTATATATCCTCTCCCTCACCTTATTTATCGATAAGGACCACGATATAAGCTAAGCCTTACTTACCTTTAAATGCTAATTGCACATGTGTCTGGAATTTATATATTTAGGCACCCTCATAGCCAAAGTTTCTTTTACCTCATATCTGTTTGTTTTTATAATTGATATTGTATTGTCAATTTGTAACCTACCTCGATGTTAAGCGCTCTGATACCCACGGGTCTTGTTCGCGCTATACAAAACTCTATAATAAATAAATAAATAAATAAATAAAATCCTAATATAGAATGTTGAGGAAATGCGTAGGCATACATGAACGTCTTCAAACCCTTTTTTACAATTTCCTCCAGCACACACTTCCAATTGCACACACTCCTATATTGCCCTATCAAACCTCTCCACAATTCATATGCCTTCAGGATGGTACAAGAAGGCCCTCCTATGTTTTATACGCTTTTGAATGAGAAAGTCTTCCATTTTCTTTGAAACAAACTGTGGTCCTTTATCTGTGAAAAAAGAATTTGGTAAACCGTCCCTACTAAATATCTCACTCAACAAAGCCTGTTTGTCTCAATCCCTCCTACAATTCCAATCTGAGCCCAATGGGAAAAACAACCTACAACGAGAAAACAATTACATGAACCTCTACAATGGGAAAGCCCATCAATGTACAAACCAATAATCTTCCAACGTTTACTGGGTATATCCCATCATAGGAGTACACCTCACTTTATAAACCTTATCACTCCCTACACAGTCAAAACACTCTCTTACTAACCTCTCCATCTGAATATCCATTTCTGACTACAATAATTAATTCCAACTCTCACCTTTGTGTTGCCTATACCTTGTTGCCCTTCATGTCCAAGCTTCATAATTTCCTCCCTAACAATAATAGGCACAATCAATCTTGTTCTACTAAAATAATCCCACTATCACAAGACAACACATGTCTCACCTCCCAGTACCCATCCAGTCCAGAATTTTTTTCTTCTCTGAACTCCAACCATTTTGTATTGCTTCGCATACCTTCTGTAACAGAGCATCATTACGAACAACAGCCAACCATTCTTTCTTCCTGTGAAATGGTTCCTTCAGTAAAACGACACCTTTCCACATTCTTATTGGTATCATTCTCTTCCTCCTCAACAACCAAACTGAGCTTCGAGAGACAATCTGCAACCTTGTTAAGAGAACCAGGAACACAGAAAATCGAAATACAATATTCTTGCAGAACTACTATCCACCTGCTAATATGCATGAACACAGCATCAAGCCCCTTTTTGCTCAAAACCTCAACCAAAGGTTTGTGATCCATCATTATAGCTAAAGCCTTTCCCCTCACAAAATTATTAAATTTCTGTATGGCCCTCAAAACACTCAAATCTTTCTCTTTCTATAGTTGAACAATTAGCTCCTATCCCAACCAATGATCTGGAGATATGTGTTATAGTCTTAAATTCATGTTCATCATTATCTTCTGTAGTAATACAGCACACAGCCCTACTGCACTTGATTCAATAATTATAAAGCAATGCTTAGAGGGATCAAAACATTGCAACTCACTTACACACTCAAGATTTCTTTTCACATCAATACATTATTTCTCACACGCATCTCCCCATAAAAATAAATTTTTCTTGTAGAGAACCTGCCTCATAATAAACGTTTTGGACCCAAATTTGGAATATATTTTGCTTAAAATTTTACGCATACCATTACCACGCATACCATTACCACGCAGAACCCTTCACCACGCATACCTTTACCACGCATTACACTACAACGCACATACTATTACAACGCATACCATTACAACGTAAGTATAGGTAAGTATATCATTTAATTTTTTATATAGGTTTTAGGGTTGGGTTTGTGTTTTGGGGTACAGGTTTTTTTTTTAGGTTTTAGGGCTGGGTTTGGGTTTTGGGGTACAGGGGTATTTGTAGGTTTTAGGGCTGGGTTGGGGTTTTGGGGTACAGGGGTATTTTTAGGTTTTAGGGCTGGGTTGGGGTTTTGGGGTACAGGGGTATTTTTAGGTTTTAGGGCTGGGTTTGCGTTTTGGGGTACAGGGGTATTTTTAGGTTTTAGGGCTGGGTTTGGGTTTTGGGGTACAGGGGTATTTTTGGTTTTAGGGCTGGGTTTGGGTTTTGGGGTACAGGGGTATTTTTAGGTTTTAGGGCTGGGTTTGGGTTTTTGGGTACAGGGGTATTTTTAGGTTTTAGGGCTGGGTTTGGGTTTTGGGGTACATGGGTATTTTTAGGTTTTAGGGCTGGGTTTGGGTTTTGGGGTACAGGGGTATTTTTAGGTTTTAGGGCTGGGTTTGGGTTTTGGGGTACAGGGGTATTTTTAGGTTTTAGGGCTGTGTTTGGGTTTTGGGGTACAGGGGTATTTTTAGGTTTTAGGGTTGGGATTGGGTTTTGGGGTTTAGGGGTATTTTTAACATATATTTACAAATAATAAAATTTAAATTATTTTTATTAATTAAATTATTTAATAATTAAAAAATAAATAATTAAATTAAATAATTATAAAACAATGATTTACATTATATATAATTATTATATACTTAACTATACTTACATTGTAATGGTATGCATTGTAATAGTATCTGCGTTGTAGTGTTTTGCGTTGTAAATGTTTTCGTTGTAACATGACCTGCGTTGTAAAAAATGTGTGGTAAAGGTATGCGTGCTAAAAGTACGCGTGGTAACGTCATATATCCCTAGAAAAGACATCAACTCCTCTTTTTGAAAAGGACTACATAAAGAGACAATATTACAGCCCCATGCAACATTGCCACCATCTCGATAATATTCAGATAAATCACCACACATTTGTTCAAAGGTCTGAAATTTATGCATAATTTAATCTCCCCCGATTGTTTACTTTCCACAACTATGGGATCCACTCATTCTAAGCTCTCCATAAGCTCTATGATACCTTCATCACATAATCATTTCAACTCCATTTCTACAGATTCCCTTATAGAAATAAGTATGCATCTGACTGTGTAAACTATGGATGTAAGACCCTTCTTCCGCCTTATTTGAAGTATGTAACCTTTCAAACATACAATTGTTGTGTGTAAAGCTTCAGAAAATTCTTCTACAAATTTGGTCATAGCATCAGTCTTTGCCTTTACAATTTCTAAACTTTGTACATTGGTCATTGGATTTCAATTTTTTAATCTGACAGGAGGAGAAGCATTGGGATGCAATAGAATTCCAAGATCCCTCTGGTGCATCCAACTCAGAATACTATCCCCTACGATAGGAGCATCAATTTTACTATGAACTTAGTGACTCTGAAATTCAATCTAAGCTTCAAATACACCCTCTTACTCTATGGTCTGACCACCATACCGACCAGGAATAACATTAGGATTGTTCAATTCTATTTTATCACAAACTCCTTAACAAAAAATTAATCGGATATAAAGGTAAGCCAATCACTGGAATCTTTTAAAGCTTTCATATGTAAACCATCTATTGAAATAAAATCTTTAGGATGCTTTTGTTACCATCTCAGTACTGACAGACAAGATACATTCATCTATAACTTTGACAGACTCGGAAGATACCTCATCGATCTACCCGTTGCCTTTACATGAAAGGCAACATTTAGCAAAGTGCCCCTTTTTGTTGTAGAGTTTGCACAATACATTCAGAGTAAAGCATTTTTTTAAAGGAGGTAACGTGTGCTAAATTTACACATTTAAAAAACACATAGTTAAACCCAGTATGAAAGGTTTGAGCTATTTTTCTTTTGCTTTCCTCATCCTTTAGTTTCAATTTAACTATCTGCAAGCTTGTTGCTTTTATACAATTCTGCAACATACGTTAAAGAATACTCAACTTGTTTGGCTATAGAAATAACTTAATTTAACATAGGATCATCCTTTCAACCAGAGCTCTGTCTCACTTTATCTGATCGACATTGGAGCATTAAATTAGCCCTTGTACGTTCCTATTAAGTAGCCCCCCATTTTCAAGAGGAAACAAACTTTCTAAGATTATCAAATTTTCCGCGACACTTCCTCCATATCTTTGTTTCCACAAGCCAAAATGATATTTCCAGTATAGTACTGATTTTTGGAAGATATTGCAAATCCACTTTGTTCATACAAGTGTCAAATTCATTAAAATCTTCATCTTCCACATCCTCCTCCAGATCAGGGATACTTTCAAATACTTGCTGTCCTTCAAAGCCAAAGTAGTGCATAAGAAGAGCAGTTTTTCTATCAGGTATGAGAGTAGAGCAACACACTTTGGCATAGTGTCCAAATGTTTTCTTCCATTTTGACCATTTAAAGGAGGATATCCTGCTGAGGGGAGAAAAAATGCCAGGGGTACTATATTCTGCATTTCGGATTCCTGTGAATAAAAGGGTTTAATACCACAACATACACAAATAAAAGAACACAAAACAAACACAAGAAAGGAGAAAGTAGAAGAAGAGAGAAAGAAAGAAAATAAAACAAATGTGTACAATACAACTCAACAGATCATACATTCTAGTATTGTTTTGGCTTATTTTATACATCTACGCAACTTCCCGAGTTTTCAAAGTTCAAAGATACTGTACTGAGGTTGGTGCTCTAGACGTTAGTGCACAACCCAATTTTGAAACACAAGCGTGCACACTCTACAGCCTGCACTCAAGGTGTATCTATTGTGATAGAGTGCAGTTAGTACTGTGGCCGCCGATGCATGCTTTGGCAGATCATAAGTACTGGAACTTGCTCACAAGGCCTCTTAAAATGTGTAATTGGGATTTCCAAGCTGGAGGCAAGAGAATGCATACCAGGGAACACAACTAGCTCTGTTGCTCGGTTAAACACCGCATAATCAGTGGAGTCACAAACCTTTGAATTTCGGAGCATTAAATAATAAGGTAGAAAGCTGAAGACCCACAATATGGCCGATATGCCGTCAAAACAATCTTGGAAGCGCCAGCACCAGTCTACTCTCCATGGGTCTGTCTGTTAATAAGCTCTAGTCACAGTGTTCAGGCGCTCCTGTTGAGATGTCATCACTGTAAAGATACACAAAGGCTCAGTTTAGGTCCACAGGTTCTTTATTAAATGCACCCCACCCACGCATCTATGCATTCCTCGACCAAGCTCAACTGACACAGAATAGATCTCCCAGTCTGATCATCGCTAACCTGGAAGGCTCACACTAACATTCTACAAAGCTATATTCTACAGACAACTATAATGGTTCCCAAACAGTCATTATGGAAATTTGTGCCAGAAAGGTGATGCGGGTCCTTCATTGAGGTTTGGTTAAAGCGTCTGAGTCCAGTGGCTCGCTGTAATGGTGAGGACCAGTGAGATTAGGGTGCAGCTTTGGTCAAAGTTGAAGTGGAGTCAGCTCGTAGTCGGAGAGCGCTATTGGTTGTGCTATGTCATCCGTGTCGGCGGAAACCGCCAGCATGCTGAAAAGATGCACCAGTTAGCATTAAGAACAATCCAAAAAGGAATCTCATCTCACTCTCTAGGCACTTTGCTCATGAGAGCATTAATAGTTTAAGAATGCAGGGCCCGATGTAGGTAAATCCCATTTACCGATTTTGAAATACCGAATTTTACCGATTCGCTATTTCAAAATCGGTAAATGGGATGTAGGTCCCAACATCTGGAATCGTTACCGATTCCTTACAAATTCGGTATTTACCGATTCGGTAAATACCGAATCGGTATTTGCTATTGAATCCTATGGGCCTTTGAAGCGCATAGGATTAAAGTCAAATACCGAATCGGTATTAACCGATTCGGTAAATACCGAATTTGGCAAGGGTGCAGGGGGTGTCACTTTGACACCCTCTAGCACCCCCAAAACGGGCATGTGTGCAATGTGGCACACAGACATGCCCTAAGGGCACGTCTGTCTGTCACATGGCACATGTGTACATGCACAGATGTGCATGTACACAGGAATCGGTATTTTACCATGGATTTGTATTCCATGGTAAAATACCGATTCTGTAAGCCATGTGCTGATGGAACATTGGCTACCTACATTGCATTTTCGGTAATTTTACCGAATCGTTATCATTACCGAATCGGTAAATATTACCGATTTGGTAAATTTACCGATTCGGTAATGTTAACGATTCGGTAAAATTACCGAAAATGTGCCCCTACATCTCGATAGCCCTTTACCGATCGGAAACCGCCGAAAATCGGTATTTTCGGCCGATTCCGATCGGTAAAAGGCTACCTACATCGGGCCCCTATTGCCTGCAAGTGGGAAGCTCTTTTTGTGCAGGACCAAGAACAAACTCTCAAGCAGCCGTTGAAACATAATGCCAAAGTCAACTATAGATAGCCACTAACTGGTTTAGTAAGTGTCTTATTTCTGGGCCTGTCACATTTACTACATCAGGATATGGTGTATAAGCAGCTAATATGGTCCAGGCAACCCCTTCATTACACAACGGACCCATTCTAACATTCTGAAAAAAACATGCTTGATGTTCTTGATATCCTAACTAGACTTCAAATTTGCGATAGAGTTAAAAATGAGCAAGAATAGCATCTGCTCTGTATGTGCAAAAATTGCTGTATTGGGATATACAGCAACAAACTCCACCCATGAATAGAAAATTTAAAAAAGATAAGGAGAATGTGCATTTTTAACATAAATTCCCCAGAGTTTTTGGGACAGGAAACCCACTAGACTAGAGGTTTTATGTGCAGGGTGCTCCGAGATTTACTCAAGGAATAAGCTGCCGCACAATTATAAAACAGATCCACAACTGTAAACAGAATTGGGAGTAACCTTTTATAAGTCAAGCGCCTGGCAACCCCACAGCAGAGAGGGAGCACCCATCCAAACTGAAGGAGCGAACCAATAGTACAACAGACATCTCCGCTATAAGTAACAATTGGTAGAGTGTGTCACCTAAGATTTCTCAAAGCTCGAGAAGAAACACCCACACTGCAGGCACATATGGGTTGTTATTGTTAGGACCTTGTTTCCATGGGAAATTGATTTTTTTTTTTGGTTTACTAATAACTTTGGGGCATTTTAATGAATCTTCATGAACCATTCTTAAAAAAAGATCTTGCCCACCTCAGATGAAAGATTTTGGGGTGATTCATGAGTTTGGAGACAAGAAAGCTGGGTGTGGCCCTAAAACAAGTTTTGCAAATGCAAATTAAATAGGGAATTTTAGACAGAGATGTATATATTAACGGCTGAATTGAATTACAGCAAATTTGTAAGAAAGACAGTTCTTTAGTCAGAAATTGAGCAGTCTGTGATTTGATGTACATCCGTGCAGTGATTTTTTGGAACATTAATGTTCAAAATGTGCAGATATTTGGGATGGCCAAGTGATTTGATTGATGGGCAGCAACTTATTTGGCTAATAAGTTTGCCATCATTTGAGTTTATCAACTTCAGCTCCTTCTTGGAACATTTTGGGGTGATCCATCGAGCAGGGTCCAAGGTAAAGGGGGGGTGTCCAAAAAGCAATTTCCGCATTTGCAACTTGCCCAGGGATTTTTAGAAAGTGTTACCGCCAAATTGGGTGAAAGGAATCACTCTAAATGTAATAGAAAGCTAGATCTTTGCCCAGAAAGTGGACCTTTTGTGAATTGGTGCAAATCTGTTCCGTAGGTTTTATGAAATTAGGGTTCAAAATGTATAGATATCTGGACTGGTATTCAGACAAAATATCGAGTTAGAAAGAATGACTTACACAAATATCGAATTGTAAATATCGTGACAAAGAAATCTCGAAAGCAAGAATATCGAGGTCAAGAATATCTATTTTAAGGTAAGAAATGTAGAAGTCATTAATATTTTTTGAAAAAATATAGTTGTTTAAAATATCTATTTTTTAACTAGTGTTATGTATTTTAGTATATATTTTAAAAGTATGTGATTTTTTTGTATAAGTATTGTTTATGTTTTTTAATATACATGTTAAAATTTTAGTAGGTTTCAATTTTATTTTAATTACATTTTGCGTTTTTTAGTTCCGTAATGGGTTGTGGGATTATAGGGGAATAGGGTGGGAAGTAATTTAATTCTAATTAATTAAGATTTTTTTTATTTATTAATATTTATTTAATTGAGATGTTATAGTGACATCTGTGGCAAGTAATTTATTGTAAATTAATTATGAATTGGTTGTTAATAATAATAATTAACTAATTGGCAATTATTATGGTAATTGTGTACTTTTTTTAGGTGTGGGTTGTGGGGTTTAAAGGGGTAAAGGGTGGGAAGTAATTTATATTTTATTAATGAATAATTAGTTGTTAATTCATACTAATTAATTAATTGAAATTTAAATATGGAAATTGTGTAATTAATTTTAGGTGTGGGTTGTGGGGTTTATAGGGGTAAAGGGTGGGAAGTAATGTATCTTTATGTAAGTAATAATTTGTTGTTAATTGATAATAATGTATTCATTTAAAATGTAAAATTCATTATGGAAATTGTGTAATTAATTTTAGGTGCTGGTTGTGGGGTTTATAGGGTTAAAAGGGTGGGAAGTAATTTTTGTTTAATTAGTTAATAAATTAAATCTGTATTCGTAAAGAGCGAACTACTCACCCTTACGGGTCTCAAGGCGCTGGGGGCTATTGTGGAAATTAAGTCACATGGTGCTGAGCTAAGTTGCCGCCGGGGATCAAACCGTGAACCCTGTGCTACGAAGTCAGCTGCCCTGGCCGCGGCACCACACCTCTCCAGCAATTAATAATTAGTTGTTAATTAATATTAATTAATGAACTGAAAATTAAATATGGAATTTGGTAATTAATATAAGGTCTGTGTTGTGGGGGTTTAAGGGGTAAAGGGTGGAAAGTAATTTCAGTTTAACTAATTATTAATTTAATTGATCATTAATTTTAATTATTTAATAATTAATTAGGGACATTGTTTATTTTCTTGAGAGTCGGTTTTGGTTTGATAGGGGTTAAGGGTCAGGAGTAAATTAATTTTATTTACTTTATAATTAGTTGTTAAATACTATTAGTTAATGAATTGCAAATACAATTTAATTTTGTAATTAATTTTTTCTACATTTTAATTTTAGCACAGCCTACCCGAACAACTGCATCCTGTTTCACACCGCACTCCCACCACTCCACACGGTTACACTACTCCTTGACCACGTCCCATACATTAGACGGGCCAAAGTTGGAGGGTATGCCTTCTCGTATGTTGCCCTTAAAGCCTAGAATTAATTCCCGCACATCAGAGCTGCAATCTCTGTCCCTGAATTCCAGACGAAACTAAAAACCTGGCTCTTCCAGTAGGCTTCCAGGCAGGCTAGAACTCCCCCTTCACGGGTGCCAGAATACCCTCCGGGGTGATATGCACACCCTACAAATAGGTATAACATAACATAATATAACAAACCGCTTGCTTGTGACTCACTTCATCTGCAGTGTACTGCAATCTCCACAGCTGCTGCATCTAACCAGCTGACCATCATATAATGATAGTGCCCAGAGGGTATTGTGGATTTTACCACTGCAAGATCACCAGCACGTTGGTCGTAAATGTAGCAGCCAGGTGGAAATATAAAACAACACCCTATCTACAAGATCATTTCAAGTCATCCACCTGCTGCTTTGTTTAATTTTGTTATTGCAAACCTCTTTCTTCTGTTTTTAAGCTACAGTATACTTTATTTTTTTTAACATTCTTGATATGCATCTTGCATATGTGGCTGAGTTTGTCTAAGCATTACATTGTGGTTGAGTAAGTGGAGGAATGCAAGAATGAGCGACAAAGTGGATGTATGATGACCTATTCAGTTCCTAACCTCATCAGGGACTAATGAGCCGCTTTAATTTGTAAGTCAGACCTGTCGGCATTTCCAATGCTTGTTATCCCCCATTAAGTGGTAGCTGTCTGATGTGCATCGTTGCATATCTCATCAGTCGGTTACACACACAAGCAAGAAAAGCATGCATGCAAACACTCCATTGGCGCACACGAAGAAGAAGAGTTAGAGATGACACTGGATGTGATTCTGCTGTGTTTCTTAATCAGTAGTATAACAATAGGTCCAGCAACCTGCCATGCTGCCGGGCAGGGGTCTTGAGCTCCAGGGGTCCCCCTTCAGAGCTGTGCACACGTGCAAGGCTCCCAACTGGGTCCAGATCATGGTGGGCCCCTCAATGTAAATTCCAGGGGGTCCCCTGAAGTTTTGTTACACCATTGTTCTTTATAATATTACATTCCTCTTACATTCAGTACAGTAGCCCATACAACAACAACATCCTGTCTCTATTGCATCCCATCCTTCCAGCTCGGTACAGAAGCCCCTCAAACCCATATCACTGTAATCCTGAATCTCTTCTACTCAATCAAAATGAGGATACATTACATCAGACCAACATCCAAGTACCCCACTCTTACTCAATGAGGGTATCCATTACTTGCCCACAATGGCGACTCCAACATTTTTCTCATTTCTACAACACGCAAGCCATAGTGAGCACCCAGAATATCAACTCCAGAATCACGATGGGACCCAATACCAAGGGCAAAATATTGAAAAAGATATCAACTGGTGAGTAAGTCTAGATAGTCTGTATCTACTTCCACATCAATGTACCTACACAGTACATATCCATCCAAGGTACTTAGATATGACTGAAGGATAATAAATCTATACTTCACTCTATGCACAAACCTTTGCAGCTCGATATTCTGTCTTCGATATTCTTGTACGATGATATTCTATGAGGTGGGGGGTGTCAATATTTAGCAGCATAATAATGAGCCATTGCACTAACAACTTCAAAAGCCAAACACACACCAGAGTACTTACCTTCAACCTTACCTCCTTATAATCAGGGTTCTTGCACGCCCTCACATTTTACGACAAATCATAGGAGCCTCTTTAGATCCAAACCCCTTTTCTGACATCGCCGCCATAACCCAGGTCAAGCCCTCAGACACCTGGAACATCTGTAAAGCAGTTCAACAAAAACAATGTATCAGTACATCCCGCCTACAAGCAAAGGACGACTTTAGTGGTGCACTGACGTGCAAGAATGAGTATGAGGTGATGGGTGACGCCACGTGGAGAGGAAGACTCTCAGATGGACACACCTGCACAGCCATGTCACTCATGATGCTGTGCAAGAGATTGAACTAAATATATTTGGGGATTTTCCACCATCAGTTTCTTTTCATTTGCAACAAGGGTATGAGCTCTAAAGAGAGATGAGGACCAGGGAAGAAAGAGAAACTCCTGATACAACTACTCTGACCTAATCAGATCTGGGACACAAGCTTGATTATGGGCTTAGGGGGTCTATGTTTGCTAGATCTCTGATGGTTCACAAGCTACTCCAGTGAGGTGGTCATGGGTAGACCGACTGAGAGGTGTGAATATATTGAAAATAATATAGTGTGAACAACAAGGACCCCCTGATGCGGAATGATATTCCCTTGAGACAGGGATAGAGACAATGTATATACCTTAGCAACAAATTTACAAGTAAGAGGGAAGGTGGCGCTGACAAGGAATCACTAATACAATTCAGTATAAAAAACTTAGTTATATTTAATAGATATTCATATTAAAAACAGCATATATCACATTATCGACAAAACATAACAATCAATAACATACACATATATGTTCATAAATTATACAAAATTTATAAAGATAATCATAAAATTAAAAAGAACCAAAAAGTGGCAAACAGTATGTTTCCGAAGCGCGTTTCGGCGTTTCAAAGACGCCTTCTTCAGGAGCCACAAAGTATATCTGTAAAAATGTATAAAAAACAACATATACACATAATCAATAACATATAATAACGTATTTTAAAATTGAATTTTTCTATCATAGTTAAGTCAAACATGTTAAAAACTTTATTAACACAACTAGCATCAGGCAATCAACATTGCCTGACAAGTTCCTTAAAGGCACAACTTCCCTCTTTACTACAACAATCCAAGTAAATACCAAAACACATTATAGTCACGATAGAGGTATATTTGAGCAGTCGTTATCCAAAATTTCTATCAAGGGTAAGGGTGACTCACAATAATGAACTGATAATCGATGGAGTAGTCACATCTTACGAAATTCGACAAGCAACTAGGATGTCCCGCTGAAAGTACCCACCTTGTTTCAGTTCATCAATCTAGGTAGCCCAGACATCCTCAATCCGTGCCAACCTAATAGTGGGAGGGCTCTTAATTTATTACCTTTGATAGAAATTTTGGATAACGACTGCTCAAATATACCTCTATCGTGACTATAATGTGTTTTGGTATTTACTTGGATTGTTGTAGTAAAGAGGGAAGTTGTGCCTTTAAGGAACTTGTCAGGCAATGTTGATTGCCTGATGCTGGTTGTGTTAATAAAGTTTTTAACATGTTTTGACTTAACTATGATAGAAAAATTCAATTTTAAAATTCGTTATTATATGTTATTGATTATGTGTATATGTTGTTTTTTATACATTTTTACAGATATACTTTGAGGCTCCTGAAGAAGGCGTCTTTGAAACGCCGAAACGCGCGTCGGAAACATACTGTTTGACACTTTTTGGTTCTTTTTAATTTTATGATTATCTTTATAAATTTTGTATAATTTATGAACATATATGTGTATGTTATTGATTGTTATGTTTTGTCGATAATGTGATATATGCTGTTTTTAATATGAATATCTATTAAATATAACTACGTTTTTTATACTGAATTGTATTAGTGATTCCTTGTCAGCGCCACCTTCCCTCGTACTTGTGAATTTGTTGCTAAGGTATATACATTGTGTATATTGAAAACAAGACATGTGTGTGAGATCTTTGGGGGAAGATGTCATTTATACAGCAAAAAATACAAAGGATCAGATGCTTGCCACAACAACTTTTCTAAGCACAGGGGCCATCACCTGGTCCTCCAGCGCTGCCAGGCGATGCTCCACTGTCCGCAAAGGCTCCTCACGATCAGTCTCGAGCAGGGTCAGCACTTTGTCCACCCTAAGGAGGTAAGAGAAGAGCCACATGTCTCACTTCACCAGGTGGTCACAATGCAAGTCTTCAAAGGAGCGGGCAATGAAGAGTACCTTCCAGTCATCGAACCCTACTCATTCGAACACTATATGCTCACTTCTACAAGGCTATCCCCACCCTCACACAGCATTAGCACTGGGGGGCAGATGTATCAAGCCTTTTGCGACTCGCAAAGGCCGAAATTCACAGAATTTCGGCCTTTGCGAATCGCAAACGGCCCTTTTGCATGTTTTGGAATGTATTAAAAAATCGCTATTTAAGGAATCGCAAAAAATTGCGATTCCCTATTTTGCCATAGCATTTAAGGAATCACAATTTTTGCGATTCCTTAAATGCTATGTATGTAGCAATTTCAATTTGCGAATTTTGGTTAAGAAATCGCAAATTACCACCAACTTGTTGTTGATGGTAATTTGCGAATTCTTTTAAAAAAGCACAATTTGTCATTTGTTAAGGTGGCATGTGACGCACACACATGCCCATAGGGCATGTATGTGCGCAATATACACACACATGTACATTTCAGGGGTGCAGCAGGGTGTCTTTGAGACACCTCTGCACCCTTGAAATAATTCTTAAATTGCGATTAGCAAATTGCGAATTCGCAATTTGAGAATTACTTCACAATCATACTTATGGGCCTCCTGGCCCATAGGAATGCATGGGAAATTATTCCTTATTTGCGAATTCGCAAAATGCGAATTCGCAAATAAAGAATATTAAGGAATCGCTAATAAATAGCTAATTTTTACATACATTCCATTTTGCGAATTCTAAATAGCGATTCGCAAAAAATCGCTATTTAGGATTCGCAAAATGAAATCTTGATACATCTGCCCCTGGGTCACTTAAGGTGTGGAGTAGTCTCCTTGGTCTCAGGCATACAGAACAATGATGGAGGGGGTTACTAAAGACTTCACGCCTCTGCCAAGGGAGGCAGAGACATCTCACTGAGGACCAGTAAACTAGACCTCAGGCTCTCAGAGTGTCATGGCTTTCCAGGGTTTGAGATGCACACTGAAACTCTTACCTATATAAAAGCAAAACTGCTGCATGTGGTAAAAGGGTCACAGGACACATTAGTAGGAGCTTTTTAATTTGTTTTTGACAGTTTCCAAACAAAGCACAATGTCGACAGAGGTTGAAGAAAGAATATGCAAAAGTATAAATACTACCTAAGGTAACGAAATTCATTCAAGGAAGGTCAATGATGAGTGAAAGGTCGGTTTCGAGAACAAAATCCACCATAAGCTTCTTTTTAACACAATAGATTAAAAATTCGCCCCACAACCTCAGCGATTCAGTCAAGCAAAATTCAGTTATCAAGAGCGATTTACAATACTTGATAATCACGCAACAGGCTATTATTATTCCCGCTGTACCACCAAACTCCATGGAGGCAATTAGAGAAATAAATAGAATGAACCAAAAAATTATAAAAGAGATGATAGATGTAAATTGGATTAAAGAATTGCAAGCTGCAGGTGAAAAAATAAAATGGCAATTAGATTATTTCATTGACCTTTTTCTTTTTACAGATGTGTGCACCTCAGTGCCAGCGAGCCGAGAGACATGCGGGCATGCCCTCTGCTGCCAATTGGCAGCATGAAGGACTGCATCAGTGGCATGCCGGACGCTTCAAAGTGGCTGGCCAGATGTTCCAGAATGCGCATATTAGTTTGGTCGGCTGTCTTGCGACGGCTAGCCTCACATGCGCACTTTGAAGCTCTCCATCCAGAGATGTCTTAAACACCTGTGTGGAGAGCAAGCACAGGCCTCCAGGGCATGAAGGAGAGTCTGGCCAATCCTCTCCATCCAATCACGGTTCTTCCCTCACGCTGGTTAATATCATAAGAGCAGAGTCTGGATTGGTTAGGGGAGCTCCACAGCAGACTGCAGTTTCCAAACACCGAGGAGGACGTGCAGCAGTAGGTAAGTACCATTTATTTGAATGATATTTATTTTAAATGTTAGTGAAGTTTTTGGGGGGCTTTTGAAGGGAGGGTTGTTTTTTATTGGCTTTGGAGGGAGGGAGTGCTTTATTCTGTTTTTTTCTGGAAGCGGTGGAGCACTTTGCTAGCCCACCACTTTCAAACGTTGTCAGCCGCCCCTATTCACGTCCTCATACACGCCTTCCTCAATGAAAACACTCCACATGAGGAAGCTAGTCACACGCCTTGATTTACATCTCCCACTTGGAATGGTGCCAGGAAATGTGCAATGTTACATTCGGTTTGCACATTGCTTCCAAAGCCAATGTTACCCCGGATTGACCCAATTCAGAGTATCAGGGACACAAAGCGAGACCTGGGCCTCAACTTTGGAGTTGAGTCGGTTTACCACTGTGGCCCCTAGAATGGGCCTGCTTTGGACTCTAATAACTGAGTGCAGCACTTTTACAGTTGACTCTCACAAGAGTGAGGTGAACTCAGAACTCAACAATCACCATAATATCCCTCACTAAAAGACCATCTGATTGATGATTTGACTTTATTAAAAGAGAAAGTGCCTTATTACACCACCTACTCAACATGGCAACAACATAGGGTTACAAGACACAGTATCTACTCAACTAAACTACCACTGAACAGGTGCAGAATCACAGGGTGAGGAGTGAACAGCACCCTTCTTTTGGGACCCATACATCCGTTTTAGCATGTGCATACTGATGTAGCAGCTTCTCAGTCTAAGGATATTGTCTGCAGCCTCGGTTGAGCTCCATGGAGGTCCGGCCCGCCGTGTTACCGGAACCGTTGCAGCAGGACCCGCATCAAAGTTCTTCGACATGGAGTCTGCCTCTAGCACTGCCTTCCTCCAGGTGAGAGTGTCTTTTCCTGACATGCCACAGTTGTCAAAAGCCCAGCACTTCTCAAGCGGGTCAGACTAAACTCATCACTCCACACCCAAACAAAGGTCCACCCACATGATTAAAGCAAGGAGTTCATAGGGGGACTAAAAGTTGATCCAGCCCCTCACTGCAATCCCCCGCACAAGTGAAGGCAGAGTCAAATATCACATAGTACACAGACCCGCATAGCCGCTTCACTGCGACAACTGTGAGTGTCGATTTGATGTGTCCTTTTGGTGCTACACACTTCCTGTGAAAACTAAAACAGTTGCCTCTCTAAAATTACAAAGGGCCTGCCTTAATCAGAAAACAAACAACTCTCTTGGCAAACAATATGAGTTACTTGAATATACAGAAGGCAGCTGTTTTGATTTAAACAAAGTTTTAGTGATGAAAGACACAATGTCAAGCAAGGTATATACAGACTGAATAAATATAATTGTATACTTGAATAAGACATACACTTTAAAAATAATAATCCAGAAACTTCAAAACTCGAACTCAAATCTATAAAGATTAAACAGCATCTTACTGACACATTGTTCTCCCAAAGGACATTAATATATAGGGTTAGCCTTGAAAGGTCAAGGGAGCTTGGAGAGCCTGTAGTTCATTACCTCTACTCCTATTGAGTTGTAAGTTGTCTAGTTTTAAATTTCATTGACATGTTTTAATAGTGATTGCTCTACCTTCATCAGGACACCATTTATTGAACACAAATTCCACATAAATTTGCTGTAAACTTTCTTCTTGAGCACAGTTCTGTTTTAAGCCGCAATCTCAGACCGCCTCAAGAAGATAGAGTCATGCTAGGGTCAGCTCCAAGTCCCCTCACCTCTGGGAAGCTACTTGTCATGGACACTGGATCTGAATCTCAGACGCTTTATCAGGTGTCTGCCAGGTTCCACCTACGCTGGTCGGTGAGATGTCCAGGAACAATGATTGGCAGATCCAGTACTGCTTTTATACTCCATTCCCAGGAATGGGTAATGTATTCCACAAGCTCTGCTCTGAAATAGGTTTGAGGCTGTTCCATAACTTTGTGTCTCACCCTTTGTCCACATGAGATGCCCTCTTTGTCCTCAGGTCATAGCAGGCAGTAAGAGGGGGGAATGGGAGGCCGACTGGGAGAATTGGAGTGAAGCATCACACCTGACACCCATTAGCCTTGTGAGAGAAACGCCTCTGGAGAAACAAAGGGCCTAGGACCCTGGCAATGGTCAACCCCAGTAGTGTAACATTAGTCCCCACAGCCTCCGTAGTGTAGTTGGGGCCCCAAGCTGCAGGGGGGCCCTTCTAGCACTGTGCACAAGTAGGGCCCCTAGTCTGAGAGCTCCTGACTAGGTTTGGAGCTTGGGGGGGCATCTTCATGTACTTTACATGGGGGCTATCACGTTTCGTTGCACCCTGTACTTCAGATGACACTACTGTCACCAGTCTCCCCACACCCTACAACTGATCTAGTGAGGCCGCTCCAGGAAGGAACAAAAGGCATGACACTGCAAAAGATCACTTCCACACCTATGAAGAGATCCCTCCCTCCATCCTTCTGCACCTCAGAGTCTGATGCCACACAAATGCCCGAGTGATGTTAGCAATACCCAATGCTTATGTTGCAGACTTCCTCCAACCTCCACCTTTTACAGCATGGATTCCACTAACTGCCAGTCATACAGTAGCAAATGTTACCATCTTACTAACCACATAGCTACTCTATCCAGGGACACAGGATGTAGCAAGAGACATATAAGACTTAGGCAGAACTCGAGAGGGTTGAGTACACTCGGTCACTCTTCCAGTGCAGAGAACAGGTCGAATACCTGCCCGGCAGCTGTGTTTAACCCCTTCGATGCTGATGACGAGCTCAGCTCGTCATCAGCCACGGGGGGCGTGTGCGGATGACGAGCTGAGCTCGTCATGTAACGCGGCTTTTGTAAAAAAGCCACGCAGCGCAAAAATGACCGCCGCAGCAATGCGGTTAAAGACACACAATGCAAGGCTCGCGAGCGCATGTCAGCAGACAAGGGGACATTAGTCCTCTTTGATAAGGAAGGTGTGCATGGGGTGATATTCCTGGCCCCAGAGCCCAGCTAAGAGATGCTCATGCATAAAATGTCATGCACATATTATGGTCGTGTGAGTTGAGACCAGACAGTTTGAGACCTACATCAGGGTAACCCAGGGTAATACTTACTTCTTGGATGTGTCTTGCATCCTCTCCTCCGCGCTCTGGCTCTTCTCCTGCCGCTGGTTTGAGAGGTAGTCGTCTCTGCACTCAGCCTCCCAGGACAAAAGGGACTCGTAGTCCTCCTCGTCCAGCCTGTACACTGTGAGGAAAGCAGTGCAGTCGAAAGTTCTACACGCTGGTTCAATCAATAATTCAAACAATACCTTTTGCAATAAATACCACACACCTATAGAATTATATCTACATAGCTGTGGAAGGCAGGCAAAGCTTTTCGGGCAGACCTAGACTCCCAGTCCCATGCTGCTGCAATGTCCTAAGCGTCAACTCCAAGTCTTCCTTTGCAACTGCACTGATCTTCCTCCACTGAGCTTCTGCCTTTTTAATGTTTGTCCTAAATGTAGAAATGTAGAAAGGGGACTGACCCAGAAGCTCACCACATGCAAAGAAAGAAGTCTTCTATAGCGGCCATCTTGGCTTAGGCATAGAATTTATAGCCCTCTCAACCTATTCCACTTCAGAATCCTAGTAAACCTCCCACCCTGGGTATGGGCATTTGATAAAAAGCCCTTGCATGTGTTCTGGCTGTCTTAAGACTTGCCGCACAGCGCAGAAGCACTTTCCCTAATGCAACCCTTGACAGTAGGGCAGACCCTCGGACTGCTGGGCGGTAATCTCATCACTCCCTCCAGCATGGCAGAGCCCTGCTTGTCCCCCACGAGTGACAACTACTATACCATTAACTATCCTCCTAATCTTTCCAAATCCGCCTCTAAATCCCTCAAACACTCCATCCTGAAAAGCCACCCGAGACCCTGATATCTATCTGATCACCGTCTCTGCATGAACCTTGGCACCGTCATCAACAACCTCATCTTCCACTCCACGAAAACGTCGCTCTGGAGTAATGCCTTCTCGAGCCTCCTCATAGCACAGAAAGCCATGAACATCCCTCACGGAAAACAACTCACCATCTCTCCATCGGCAATCCTGCATGCTGACTAGGGGTGGGCGGCCAGCTACGCTCCGTGCACGGAGTGTGCGTAGTGCCGCCTACTCCGCATTTTGCGGAGCGGGCGTAGCCAGGCGGCACTACGCACGCTCCGCAGACGGAGCGTAGCTGGCCGCCACCCGCCTCCCTCCCGCCCTCCCTAAATACTTTAAATTAAAGGAATCAATTAATTTAAAACGCACTTACCTTGCCCGCCGCTGCCCGCCGGGTCCCCGGGGCTCACTATCTTCCGTCTTCTGTCTTCTTTACTAATGCGCATGCGCGGGCGGCCGCGCATGCGCATTTTCTCGTGAGAAATGCGCGGCCGCCCGCGCATGCGCATTAGTAAAGAAGACGGAAGACGGAAGATAGCGAGCCCCGGGGACGCGGCGGGCAGCGGCGGGCAAGGTAAGTGCGTTTTAAATTAATTGATTCCTTTAATTTAAAGTATTTAGGGAGGGCGGGAGGGAGGCGGGTGGCGGCCAGCTACGCTCCGTCTGCGGAGCGTGCGTAGTGCCGCCTGGCTACGCCCGCTCCGCAAAATGCGGAGTAGGCGGCACTACGCACACTCCGTGCACGGAGCGTAGCTGGCCGCCCACCCCTAGTCAGCATGCAGGATTGCCGATGGAGAGATGGTGAGTTGTTTTCCGTGAGGGATGTTCATGGCTTTCTGTGCTATGAGGAGGCTCGAGAAGGCATTACTCCAGAGCGACGTTTTCGTGGAGTGGAAGATGAGGTTGTTGATGACGGTGCCAAGGTTCATGCAGAGACGGTGATCAGATAGATATCAGGGTCTCGGGTGGCTTTTCAGGATGGAGTGTTTGAGGGATTTAGAGGCGGATTTGGAAAGATTAGGAGGATAGTTAATGGTATAGTAGTTGTCACTCGTGGGGGACAAGCAGGGCTCTGCGCATTTTCTCGTGAGAAATGCGCGGCCGCCCGCGCATGCGCATTAGTAAAGAAGACGGAAGACGGAAGATAGCGAGCCCCGGGGACGCGGCGGGCAAGGTAAGTGCGTTTTAAATTAATTGATTCCTTTAATTTAAAGTATTTAGGAAGGGCGGGAGGGAGGCGGGTGGCGGGGCTGGCGGCCAGTGGTGTTTGCGGAGTGGGGCTACGCGGAGTGCGGAGGTGGGCGTAGTTTCTCGCCCACTTCGCGTAGCTCCGCGAAGCCCCACTCCGCCAACTCCGCCCAGGGTTAATGCTGACCTTATATACCAGCGGCATTATCCTGATTAAAGGCCCTCCCAAAGACCTTATCAAATTTGCGGTCCTCTTTACTCTCCTCAAACAATATACTCACAACCCTTCAAAATCCACGCTCCCACCGCTCCACCTATTACCCATTCCGCCAAATGTACCTAACCTCTCACTAACCACACATGCCAGGGATCAAGTCACTGGGTGACCCGGCCTAGTCACACATGCCAACCACTGCGCGCCCATACCACTGAACTTAGACCCACAAGCGCTCCCCGCTCCATCAGCTACCAAAACGCCCCCTAGGACCCACATCTCGAACCAATCTAGACTCGTTAACACTCATCCTGCACTAGCTATCAGAAGCGCCTCCAAACCCCTATCCTCCTGTCCGCGTATCCCTTCCGTACTCCTGACTGTTGAAATGCCTACGAGGGCCCACAGCACCCCCTTGGACACGTCCAATAGGGCTCTGAACTACGGACTAGTTAACCTCACCACTAAGCGACCAACATAGACCGACAGAATCGCTCCCACCCTTTCGGCCCCCTGCCCGCAAGGCCTTTCCTCTCTTAGGGACGATCGACCTAGCCCCCAACACTCTGACCAAACTGCTCATCTGAAAGCGACCTGTGGCCCACCACGTCTCACCCCCAAGTCACCAGTAGACCCTATCAGAATCGCTCCCTTGCAACTGGCCCCCGCCTGCCTGAACCCACCTCTCTTGGAGATATTGATATTCTCCACCGCAGAGCCACTGAATTAACCCTAAGAATCCATAAGTCCATACTGGACCTAAAGCACCTCCTTCACATCACCGAAATTTCCTTCTCAAGTCTCGGGCTCTCGCAGAACACGACCCTCATTCCCACCCATGTCACTCTTTCACCCTCTCCCACTATCCCTAAGACACTTACGCCCGCAAGCAACCCTGCCACCTCTCAGAGGAAGAAACCATTGCGCTCCTCCAGACCTACAAACCCACCCCTGGCACGCTTATCTCACCAGACCTCATGGAAAGAAAAGTGGCCGACCTCCTCATTAGCTACGAATCCGCCTTGACAACCCCATGCCCCTCAATCCTGAGAGAAGAACACCCTATTCGCTCAGTGGCAACCAACCCCAACAGATCTGCCACTCTCCAGGTCAGAGGGGTGGTCAATAGCAATCTAGCAAGAGTCCCCATCTCTGCATCTACCCCTGACACTCCCTCCTACCCTTCCTTAACCGGCCTCCTAATAAATTGCCGATCAGCAGTAAAACATGCATCTGATGTCGCCGACCTCATCCTTAGACATAAACCACACTTATCGATCCTGAGGGAATATTGTCTCAAAGAATCCTCCTCGCACTACCTAGACCTCTTAGTCCCACCCAATTACAACATTGTAAGGATGTACAGGCACTCAAAGAAAAAAGGGGGTGGCATTGCCTGCATCTACCGCTCTAACCTCCTGGTTACGGAACTGCCAGTAGTCCCTACAGACTCCTGCGAAAACCTTGCACTCTCCGTCTCCAACAACACCTCTCAATTGTGAAAACTTCACAAATTTTACCACCCCCAGGCAAGGATGTCACCGTTATGGACCTCCTCATGGAAATCATCACAGCCAAGGTCTCTCCAAACTCTAATGACATTTACCATGGTGACTTCAACTTACACTAGAACGATCCCAAGGACCCTCAGGTCAATGCCATCAGTGACTTCTTGGCTGACCTAGCCCTTTCCCAAGCCTGTTCTCTCCCTACTCACTCGAAAGGCGCCACCCTAGACTGGATCATTGCTATGGAATCAGCGGTCAAAATTATCTCTATTGACCCATGTGATTGGTCAGACCACCACGCCATCACCTTCCTCCTGCCCAGCTCTCACAAGGCATGGACATCGCAACTTGTGATTCCCAAATGTTGGGTTAGAGACACCAAGAACCTCGATCATGGGAAACTAGCAGAGCGTTGTGAGACCGACCTCCCCCCTCAGTGCACCTCGGTCGACAACCTAGTGGATCAGCGTTCCGCAACCATATCTGACATTCTTGATGACCTGGCACCACTGAAATTAAAACGAACCCAGATCAAGGACAGGAATCCCTGGTTCAGCGGATCCCTCAACAAGGATAGGAGATCCCTTCGACAGACTGAACGAAACTGGGAAAACACCCATCAGCAGTCCATCTAAAACTTCTCCGCCAGGCCAGAAATGCTTATAACAGGAAAATACTCAACTCTAAAAAAAGAATTCTTCAAAACCGAACTCGAGAGTGCCAAAAACCGACCTCGAAAGCTATTCGACTTAGTCAAAAACCAATCCAACAAACTAGCAAAAATAACCAAGGAAACACTCAAACCCATAATGTCAAGCGAGGAATTTTCTTCCTTCTTCTGCGACAATATCTCTGCCTTAGGAAATTAACTTAAATCCGCAACTCACCGCCAAAATCTAAATGTACCAGATCCACTTCCACGCGCTATCTTTCCAAGCTTCACCCAAAAATCTAGCGCACTGGTCCAACTTTAAATTCTATGACGAACACTCTATCTCGAAAATTCTCGCCTCCTGAAACCCGAACAACCACTTCAATTATCCTCTCCCCTCTAACTGCCTAGCAGGCGCCTCGCAGGCTATCATTCCCTCCTGGACCTCAATAATCAACACCTCCCTCCAACAGGGCTCTATTCCTGACTCACTCAAGGCTGGCCAAGTTGTCCCTATACTAAAAAAAACTACCTTAGACCCTGCTTCCGCTGAGAATTACAGACCCATTTCCAACATCCCACTCCTTACCAAAGTTCTTGAAAAATGTGTACAACAGCAGCTGAGCCTACACCTTAATAAAGTCCACCTGCTAGATGACTTCCAATCTGGTTTCAAACCTGGACACAGTACAGAAACCACCCTCCTCCACATGTGGATGATGCCCTCCAAGCCCTCGACCAAGGCAAAACCTGTTTCCTAATCCTCCTAGACCTATCTTTTGCCTTTGATACGGTTAACCACAAAATCCTCCTTGAACGACTCAAACTCAGAATGGGGTTAGATGGCACTGTCTTGAATGGTTCAGATCCTTCCTCAAAAACCGCTCTCAGGGAGTCCTCATCAACGGCAATCTTTCCGCCCCTGTCCGGTCACGGTTGGAGTTTCCCAAGGATCAACCCTTTCCCTTACCCTCTTCAATCTTTACCTTGAACCACTCACCGAGGTGTTACATTCCGCCAATATATCCTAGCTTATGTATGCAGACGATAACAGATCTATATCAAAATATCCTCCCCTGAGGACATTTGCTCCCTGAATGAGGCACTAAAGCTGACAGTCCATTGGTTCACCGCCAACCAGCTTAAACTCAATGCAAATAAAACTGAATCTCTCCTAATCTCCCCACGCAAAACCAACCCGGAGATCCAGGAATGGATCAATAGCATCACAGCACTAAATTGCCCTCCCACCATTGTAGACTCTGCGGAATCCCTTGGAATAACCCTCAACAGCAACCGGAACATGCGCGACCAGATAAACGCGATGGCCAAGACGGCCAGGTTCCACCTGAGCTACCTAAGAAACCTAAAACCCTTCCTTGAGGTTTCCGACCTCAAAACGGCAATCCAGGCTCTATTCATTTCCAGACTAGCATGTGGATGCTCCACTCTCGCAGGGCTACCCAAGAACTCCCTGGTCCCACTGAAAGCCTGCCTCAACACCGCCGCCGGACTCCTAACTGGCTCAAAGAAATTTGATCACATTTCTCCCCACCTCCAGATTCTGAACTGGCTTCGCCTAGAGGCCAGAATCCAATTCAAACTGGTCTGCATCACTCACAAAGCTCTCTACTCGAATTCCCCTGCTTTTCTCGCCCATAAACTTGTGATATCAGGAGGAGTCAGAAACCCCCGATCTGCCAAAGACCTGTTGCTGCAACCAGCCCGATCTAGCAACAAGAAAACCTACAATTGGGCCTTCTCTGGGGCCGCTCCAAGAATCTGGAACTCCCTCCCACCCGCCATTAGAAGACTTCCGTCCTTGGCACACTTTAAAAATGAAACCAAAACCTTCTTAATGGGCAAATACATCATCTGATGACTACATCGCAATTACCGGAGCGACTTGTTTCCACCCTCCACCTTGACATCATCCACTGCTCAGCAAAGGACACCTAATACTGCACCCCTGAATATCCCAGCTAAGAGTTGAGACTGCAGGCCTTCTGTCATAAGTTTCTTCCTATTGCTATCTTTTTATCCTGCTTGTAGCCTGGACTTTAAACTGCATGCTTTTTTTACACAATGTGTAATGTATCCCCCATCTTACGTTAAACTGCGTGTTTTTTTGTATACTGTACAATGTATCCCCCATCTTACCCAACTGATCCCCTCCCTTCCTAATGCTTTGTATGCCACCCTCAAACCTGTAGAGCGCTCTGATACCCTCACTGGTCTGGTTCGCGCTCTATAAAACCTTAAAATAAATAAATAAATACATACTCCTCCCGAAAGACAGCTCCATGTATACATGGAGAACAGCCGCACCTGTTACTGCTGACAGCCTCCTTACCATGACTCACTTCATGACTGCTTGGCATAGACCCCACCTTAACTGTAATTTACACTTCTGTGTTCCTCCTGTCTCCCAGGTGGGTTTATATCCTTGGATCTCCCTTGGCAGGATTTCTACTGCAGATCTTGTGTTATTGTGGTAGCCCTCCTATCCTGTGTACTGCTCCTAATGAATCCCAGTCGTCTGGGAAACGTGGCCTCCTCCTGAGCATTCCTTGGCACTCCCTTGTCTCTCAGCTCAGTGCACATTACTTGCCTCACTCTAGGCGCTCTTTGAATGTGGGTGGGCATCTGGTTTTGGACACATGAAACATGCAATAAAAAGGAAAACTGAGTAATGTATTTCTCTTACACAAGGCTAAATCACTCAAATAAAGGATAGGATATGAAAGGTTTAGAATGAAAAGAGCCCACAAAACTGAAAAAACATACCTCAAAAGCACAAAGTACCTACCCTGGGCACAGAGGATCTCACCAACTACCCTCCCATCACCCACCCACTTTTCATCAGAAAACATCAGCAAAAAATCAGTCTCCACTCAATTGAAAGAGCAGAACAACCTCCTGTAGGACAACAATCAGACAGCACTATGACTCTTCACATAATCTACAACCTACTGATAAATAACAACAGAGATCCTTACATCCTGCTCCACCTCTCTGTACCTTCTAACACAGTCGATCACCAAGCATTGATTAACCCTGGAATAAGAATGGCTTCCTCTGGAGCAGTTCTGCAATGGCTCTCTTCTGACCTTGCCAACCTCAACCAGCTCTAGACTGGACCCTCAAGATCTATGAAACTCCTGCTCTCCTGCAACTCACCATTCATCTTCAATCTCCTTATAAAAACCCAAGTGATTCATACTCAAATGTAGCAGATCCGTCAGTATGCCATAAACTCCCGACTCTACCTCAAAATCTCATTAGCTCACAAGATCCCATTCTGTAAATCCTGCCTAAGCCTGATCCAGAACCGGATATCAAGCTCCTGGATGAAGCTTAAAATGACAAAGCCCGAATTCTTCATGCTTGCCAACAGCACAAAACGGTGGCAGATTAAAGTCTAGCTTTCTGACATGAACATTTTTACTCCTAGTTGATAGTCAGGGAAAAATCACTTGGATTCACCCTCGACTCTGAGCTGTTCTTAATGGACATTTATCACCAAGAACACCAAGAGACTCGGGCCAAATTTATCGGAGTTGTGTTGCCCTTGAGCCATGCAATGGGGCGCAAATGCGACCAAACTCTTAAGTTAGATTTATCAACCACGCATTGCGTGGCCTTGCGTTACTTGATAAATCTAGAGTAATGCAATTAAGCACAAATTGCTGCATTACGTTATTCCGCCCCCAGACATGTGTTCTATGGGAGGAGTGAGAGTGTTGCCACACATTCACCCATGGATTTTGGTGCATTCTCAAATCTACTGATAGACCTGGCAATGTGTCATATGCTGCGCATCCCCAGGAGTTCCATAACGAGGAGACATATATTTTTCCTCTTTACTTGTGTGTTGCAATCCGCGGCACACATAGAAAGAGGAAGATGCAGGGTATTGTATTTGTGCAGGAAGGTACTCCTTCCTGCACAAACATAATTCTGCTTACAATGCAGGCAACCTTGCACAATTGTGCAAGGGTGCCTGCGCTGGTGCTAGGCAGCACATTGTGTCCCGGCGCAGGGGAAAGACAGGAATGCGCTGTATAAGGTTAAATACAATGCATTCCTGCCCTTCCACGTAGCGCTGTAAGGTGACTTGCTGTGCTGTGTGATTTTCTGATAAATATCACTCTCACTCTGGCCAGCATGAACACCAAGAGAACATGGGATAAATTTGGCCTTCTCTTGCCTGGATGTAGGTCAATACTATCAAAGGGGTTCCACAAAACCACTGTGCTATCCGCGTGAAGCCGCTTTCAAGCTACAACATGTGCACTAAAAGCTTAAAGATGGTTGACCCCATCACTCCAAATGCATTGGTTCCCTCTCCAGGCATGCTTCTTTTTCAAGTCCAGCTGTATCACCTACAAGCCTTTCAGAATAGACACCACAGAAAACCTTGCTGAGAAACCAACCACCTAAAACAGACAGTGAGACAACAGAAGCCAGGACACTGAGATACCGGAAATCACAAAATACAAGAAGGAAAGCTGTAGTGAGGATCTGGAACAACACCCCCAGAAACATCAGAATGGCTCCTACTTTTCTGAAATTCAGAAAGGAACTGAAGAACCATCTTTTGGAACAGCACTACTTCCCATAACAGGAACCCACATTTAACCTGCTTCTACAATCATGAATCCAATTCCTAGGCTCATATATAATGTTCATCAATCTGCTGCTCCCCCACAGTATATCTATACTACTATTATAAAGGAAGAACTTTGAGGCTTTGAGGCGGGTAAACTCGGGAACCACAGCGCCAATCCACACACCCGATACATCGTTGTAATCCTCAGGGTGTGCAGATGGACATAGGCTATATAAATAAAAAAGAAATACGTTAGTTATAAAAAAAAGTAGTCCCTTCAAAGTAGCGCCGGCGGTGACGTGCGTGCTTACATCAGGAGCGGCGTACTCGAGCGCGAGGAGCGGCGGAGATCAGCGCGGCGAGGAGCGGTGGAGATCAGCGCGGGGAGGAGCAGTTTCGAGGAGCGGCGGAGATCAGCGCGGGTAGGAGCAGTGACGAGCAGAGGAGCAGCGGACATGAGCGGGGGACAGGCGGTGAGGATCGGCGGGCAGGCAGTGAGGAGCGGCGGCGGGGAGGAGCGGTGAGCGGCGGATGAGGTAGGGCGCCAAGTAAGCAGTGAGCAAAGCAAACGTGAGGGAGGAGCGGCGGCGGAAAGGAGCGGTGAGCGATCCACAGGTAAGAAACGGAAAAAGAAAAGTGTGCAGGTTACAAAAGCGTACAAAGTGGAGCGGTCAGCTGAAAGCTAAAATGACAATCGGGAGAACGTAGCAAACGGGGCATTACAGGAGGAAAAAGTGACGTGGGCAGTGACGTGGGCAGGTACCAAACGGGGCATTACAGGAGGAAAAAGAAACGTGTGCAGGTTGCAAAAGCTTACAAAGTGGAGCGGTCAGCTTAAAGCTAAAATGACAATCGGAAGAAGGCACTAAACGGGGCATTACAGGAGGAAAAAGTGACGTGGGCAGTGACGTGGGCAGGTTACAAAAGCGTACAAAGTAAACATAGAGGCATAATACTGCACAACGTCAGGGCGGGCGAGGGCCCTGAGCCATGATTGCTCCTGGACAACGTTGGGACGGGCTGCTAGTATAGGATATAAATACCAATGCATACATGTTCACATACATACAAGTCATAGGGACCCCTAACAGAGTCTCTCTTTGACTCAAGGGCCTATGTCAGAGTTGCAAGATTTCAGATTGGTTCCTGGTCTGGCAAAGTTTCTAAATGGAACATGATTTCTAAAGGAGCTGTAAATCACTGAAACTCCTGCAGCACTTTGTGAGCAGCTGTAACTTTCCCAACAAGAAGCTCCAGTAGAAGTGAATGGTGGGCTCCTCACTACACACTTGTTTGCTGCTGATTATCAATCAACTTCTCCAAACCCTCTGCAGAAATCAGGTAGACAGAGAGAGTGTGATAATCATTGGCATCTACCCGCCTCCTGCTTGTTCTTATGTGATGCCCACATCGAAGGAGGGTATTTCTGCGGGGGGCATGTGGGTCTAGGACTGGAGGCATCTAAGGAGAGGTTGTGGTGGTACAAGTGGAGAAAGCTTGTCATAAAGTCAATGTCTAACACTATAGAAACATTAGCCAGACCTGGGAATCTCAACCAAACCCCTGCTGCTCAGCCTTCAGGGAAGAGGAGACACCTGAGGCTATAGTAAGAAGTGAGGACCGGATACTCACTCAGTGGCTTCCTGCCGCCTGTCGGACAGCGTAAAATGGCGTGCTTCACCAGGAAGTAGAGATGGCTGAGGATGATGAAGGGGGGTGGCGCCGGGGGGCGGCTGCAGTACTCTTCAATAAGGTAAAGACGCTGGAACCTCCAGATCTGATCCGTGTTACCCTGTACTTCTGAAAATGTGTAACTGTGAAAGGGAAGAGAAAAAACAAAACCCATGGATCAGTCCCACAGAAAAAAGTTTTCCACACAACAGAGACAACAGAGGAAGTGGCAGAAATCAGGGAAAGACAAACCAAAGCAGCAACCAACACAGAAAGAGCACAAGCTTAGGAGGCACTGACAAAAAAGAGTCATGAGACAGAGGGTAAAGACTGAAAACCTGCAAAATGCAATGGGCAGGCACATAGATGAAATAATCAACATTAAAAACATACAAAAGAATAAAACATCAAGAAGCTGGGAGAGGTAGAGATCAGGAAAGCAAAAGGGAAGCAGATAAACCTTAGCCATAAAGATGGAGGGAGCAGGACCCTGAGTAAGCCTTGGAGCAGGGAGGGAAGCGAGCACTAGGAGAATATGGAAAACAGTAAGACCACAGATGCAGAGGGCAGTAGCTCAAAGACTAGAGAGAGGGGCAGTGGTGGGTAAGAGGTCAGAAAGCTAAATAAAAGAAGGCCGAGGGAGACTAATAAAGGGTAACCAGAGAGGGCCAGAGATCAGTAAATCAAAAAGGTTTTTTAAGTGGGAATTTGAGCGAAGAAGATGGCACAAGCCAGAACAAGGAAGAACATGTACAGATAACTCCTCAATACCACCATTTTAAAGGGTTACCAGGCTGTCTGTGAACAAAGCAGACTCTGGTGAGTCGAAAGACATTTATAACACTACAAAATAGAAAGACTGAGCACTTGTCTGTGAGTGTGCGTGCTTGCATACGTGTTTGTGTCTCTAGGTGTCATGCCTACATGGCGGCATTTTAAGATAACCCATATGTAGACCCTTGGGGGCCTGATCACCATAGATGAGTCTGTTCTGACCCCATGCAGCCTGTGGAGGCAACCGAGGTCTGTGATGTGCAAGTGAGAGAATGTTTGTGAAAGATCTTCTGGGATATTCTGCAATTGAAGAGCTGGCAGAAATGTCCTTGTGGGAACCAGGCCTCCTGCCTGGGCTTCAAGTAATGTTCAAAGCCATGAAAATGACTCACAACGAGAGAGAATCCCTGCATCAGGCAAGAGCTGAGTATCTGCTGTGTATCTGCTGTGCTGAAGATGTGATTTAGCTTCGAGAACTGTCTGAGTGAATGAGGGTAACATGGAGATACACTGAACCATGCAGTAGAGAGAACTGTAGCTCCTTCATCTAGGTCCAAGGAGTTGAGGTAAATCCCCAACTGTGACCAGGATTTACCAAGAATAAAGAGTGGACACCCCTACATTTGGGCAGGTCCCCTGCTGCTAGGAGTCCAAAGTGGAGTTTGTATTTTGAAACTCATATCATGGGCTGCGTTAGGGATGCACCGCGGACACTGCGGTGGATCATAGTAAATGTGCTGTTCCCAGTACAGGAGTGAGTCTGGACCTGAGGTGGGAAGATGGCATTAGTGAGAAGCCTCCTGTACAGCTTTCACTCTGCAGGCAGCAAATCAGCCTGCATTCAAAATGAGGCAGAGATCTCCCTGCTGGAGAATGCCAGATCGATCCCTCACCCTCCGCCCGCCATAGGGGTGATGTTGGAGGGTGTCCTGACAATGGACTACCTCTAGGTGGCTCACTGTTTGTGCACCACAAGATGTCCTCTTTGTCCTCTTTGACTTTGCCCCACTTCTGTAATATGGCGAAGCGGTAGAGACAAAATATTCCCTCATTGGGATAGAGCCATGCCCTGTGCAAATGAGGAAACATCCCTGTTGGGAAGGGAATATCCCCTGCATGGTGTACAGTTGTGTTCAACTACATTTAGGGGCCGATTATGATTGCGGTGAATCCGCATCCTCCGGGCCGGCGGAAGCCACCGCCGGCCCGGAGGATGTGGATTCACCGCTGCTGTGTTTGTAAAGACCCCCCGCCAGATAAGGATGGCTGGGGGGTCATCGGCGGACGGGGAGACTGTCCACCGCTTTTACGGTGCGGTCACCTTCAGACCATGGAGGAAAAGCTCTAATATGGTGGCGGTGTCTGTCAGACACCGCCAGCCATATTAGGATTAGCCTTGGGACATTCCTTTCCGCGGCGGCAATGCCGCCACGAAAAGGCATACGGTCTTTTCTTTGGGGGCCTGTTGCGGGCCCCCAGGGTGAAGGGGGGTGGGGGTGCACATGGGTGGTACCTATGGTACCCCCCCCTGCATTTGCTTGCACATAGCGGCAGGCACCATGCGGTGCCTGCCGCTTTGTGCATGCAAATGCACTGCATGGAGTTTTTAACATTGTGGCGGGTGCTGCTTTAAGCAGCACCCGCCGCAATGTTAAAAATACAGGATGTGACCGCCAGGGTGGCGGTCACATCCTAATTTGCATGGAGGGACCGCCGCTGCCCCTGCGGATGGTCCCTCCACCTCTGGGGTGGCGGACGGACGCAGGTCCGTCCGCCATCATAATGACCCCCTTAGTGCATGACTGCGAGTATATGGTAACCTAGTCTTTGATTTATGCCCTTTCTTCATACAAATCTATTGTGCACAAAGAGGCCTGGGCCTGTCATTTGACATAAAATAGGTCCTGAACAATCAACCAGACCCCATGATGTAAATGTAAATGTAAATATAAAGTATTTGTAGAGCGCACTGCTACCAAGCGGTTTCATGGCGCTATTACTCATACCGCTGTGGAACCCTTCCTGGCTTTCCCTGTGAGGTGTCCACTCCTGGGCACCCCTAGGGTGAAGCCAGGCATCCTAGCGCTGTTTGGGCCGTTGTAGAGATTAAGCAAGCTATTGCCCAGAGTTGCAGCGTGGGACCCATGATTGGAATAGGCACTGAGGCGAGAATATCAGGTCCGAGGAATTTTTGAGCCCGAGACCTGCCGAGGTGGGAATCGAACCCAGGTCCCGTGCCAGAGCTCTGCATCAAGGTCTGCCACTCTAACCATTGAGCCACACTTCTCCACCCTTAGGGAGCGTTGGCAGACTGATATAGGAGACCTGGACGAGGCAGACTGGCAGGAGGTGGTGGCGTCCCCACGAGAGGTTGCGATACCCTACAAATTAAAGCTAGTGCAATTAAAAATCTTGCACCAAATATATTTTACATGAATAACTCTTCACCGACAAGGTCGGGCAGATACACCACTCTGCCTAAGACAATGTGTGTTGCCGGGCACATTCTACCACACGCTCCAGGAATGTCCGGGAATGTCCATTAATCACACCCTATCGGGAGGCGGTCATGCGCACGATCCCACGGATCTGGGGTACAAATGTACTAGCGGAACGCAAGAAACGTCTTCTCAATATTTGGGAGCCTACAGACCTGAACCAAATGGCTCAACAGTGGGCAACGTTAGGTATGACAATAGCGCAACAAAATATATCCCAACACTGGGGAACTGGGCCTGCCCCTACAAGTCGTAGATGGTGTTGTAACGTAAGGAAGTTTGAAGCGTGTACACTCCAAGTTGTGACATGGACGTTGTGATGGTGGCAGAGAAAGCAGTCTATGTACATAGGGGGTGCCCCAAGAAATGGACTCGGATATGGGGAAAGTGGAATACTTATCGGGGCAATATATGTGGCCCCCACGAGAGGAGCAGATATCGGATGTCAGTGAATAACCAAACAGGGCCCAACACCTATAACGATGATTGTGATCACACAGTTAGTCATGTTACAAATGCAGAATAGACATGTAAATGATGAAGAATTGAAAGCGTCTAGACCTGTGTTTTATGGTTCCTTATTACACCATGTACGTACTATTATTACCAGTAACAAAATGCTGATAAAAAATGTTTTAAAAAAAAGAGATAGGTCCTGGACCTATCCTGTGACCTGGAGGGGCGCACCAAGCATCCACTTATATTTCCCACCGTGGACTGCCAACCCTGTCATGGGTTTAGCATGTAGGACAGTAGTGGCAATGGATCATGGCTATCAATCCGTAGTTGTGACCAGACGATTTTATCCGTGTCACTGGAGTCAAGGCTTATTGGGCCAATCGTCCTTTGTGCGAACCCATATCTGAATGCCAACTAGAGCAATGGAGGCCTGCGGGTTCCATTTTGGAAGGTATTGTTGACCCACGCAGTGGAAGTGTGGAGCTGACATCCTTGCAGCTGGAGGGAGGAGACCAAGACACTGAAATGAGGTCGGAGGACACAGGCTTCTTTAGAAATTCAATGAGGCCCTTTTGGTGAGAGGAGCTGCTAATTATGTTTCCTGTAGCACTGCCATTTGGCAGATGGTGAATGTGAAGGTTGGGACTGCAGTCTCTGTTGTGCAGAGTGAGAGGAGTCCTTTAGGTGAACCCAGCCCTTTGCGGCTTTCCTGATCATTGTTTACAGTATCTGTTGATATTCAGGTGCAGATAGCTCACACCTCTGTGGGCCTCAAAGTAATCTGATTTGCACATTAAACAGGTTTTTGGGGGGTGGGTGGCAGGTGGAGATATTGTTGCTGGGGTACATTTGTCCAGATAGCTCTACGAGGCATGGTTGTTGGGAGCAGAAATTGTCCAGGTACTCTACAGTAACAGGGGTGGGGCATACGCTGAAGAGATAGCTACAGAACATTTGAGGTGCAGATCCCGCTTCAAGGATGAGGGAAGCCAGATGACTCCCACCCTTGAATGGAGAGCCATCATCTTGTGCTACTGTTAATATGCCCTCATTAAGGACACCATCCGTGCACCACTCACACGTAATACACAAGCAAGTGCTCTCTCTCATATTAAGGGGCTCAAACATAACAGACTCAATGTTTCGGACTCCTAGTTACAAATGGCTGAACCAATTATAATGGAGAAAGACTATAATCCTCATGCAGAAGTGTAGACAAAAAGAACTTCACCAAGTTATGAACTGCTTCCATCTGCCATGTTATGCTGTAAGGTATTTGTAGAGCGCTCTATGCAGTCGCTTTTTGGCGCCTTAGAAAGACACAATGATAAAACCCAACAGTGGCAGACAAGAATGCAAGAAGACACTTACCTATTGAAAAGTCAGGGTTTCACCTGGCAGCTAAATCAAAGTAGATCTGTTTCTGCTAGTAAACTCAAAAGGAGGGAGTTCTACAGTTTGGTTTCTGGTGCACAAACAGCACAGTCTCTGTAATGGCTATGCTCTTCCGAATGGTAATAAACAAGAATTGATTTGTTGATCCAAGGGAGCATGATGGCTGTATAGTTTATTTTTGTATGTATTTATTAAGGAGTTTTATATAGCGCTAGCCTGACCCGAGGGTATCAGAGCACTTCACAACAGTATTTTGAGCAAGATTCATACAATAAAACAGTATTCTACATGTAGGTTTGGAAAGTCCAAGTGTGCTGAACAGCATTGAGGTAGTCAGTGAGTCCTGAGATAAACTCATAGAGTGCACGTTGTCTTGGGGTTGAACCACTTAGGTGGGGGGAGGAGCAGTTAGGGGTCAAATAGCAGGGAGGAGGTAAGTCTTAGAGCTACAATGTCTGGGAGAGACGACGAGCAGGGATTTGCGTTTAGATGGTGGCTATCCATTTGGGAGGGAGCGGTTGAGGGAAAGGACTTTTAGTTTTATTTTTTATTTTGTGAAGGATGAGATAGTCCTGATACCGACTGGGATGGCATTCCAGATTTTGGGCGCGTTTCCGATTAAAGAAACCTGTGGCAGTTTTTTGTTTGCGTGTTTTCATAGGGATGAGTGGTAGGGTGCTGGAGCTGCTGAAGTTCCTTGTCTGACTAACCCTCTTGAGTTTAGCAGCCAAGTATCCAGGTTTTCCTGTGTGCAGGGCTTTGTGTGTGAGGCAGGAAGTTCTGAAACTGGCACGCAATTTGACTGGGAGCCATTTTAGTTCTTTGAGTGCTGGTGAAATGTGATTATATTTCCTGACTTCAGTAACCATTCTAGCTGCTGCGTTGAGAGTAGTTTTGAGGGGAGCTAGGTGAGATTTTGTTGTACCAGTGAGGGTGGCATTCCCATAGTCGAGTCTGGATAGCACCAGTGACTGGCTGGCTTGTTTGAGGTCGTTGGTTGGGATGAATGGTTTTATTTTGTTAAGTAGCTTCAGGTTGATGAAGGCACTCTTTGCGGAGTTCGAGATGGGTTTGGCCATGTCAAGTTTTGAGTCTAGGGTGATTCTTAATGATTTAACGGAGTGGGTCAGAGTGTGATTGCCGTTAAGAGCATCCAAAGCTTTAAGCCATTCTGAAATATGAGGGTTCTCTTCTTTGTTGGAGATGAGGAGGATTTCGGTTTTATCATGGTTGAGTTTTAAGTGGATTTATTTTAGAGTGACATTTAGTTTGTGAATGTCATCTATGGAGGAGGTTTCTAGATAGATCTGGGTGTCATCTGCATAGAGGTGGATAGTGGCTAAAAGGAGGAGGATTTGAGGTGTAGGGCTTTATGAACAATTATGAGGGCATTAAAGGCTGCCTAAGAATGGGTAGAAATCAACAGATCACAGTACTAGTGACATATGAGATTGTCTGGCAGTTTTTGTAAGCACTCTTGCAGCAGCATTCGAAGCAAGGTAGTCGATGTAAGGTTTTGTCTGGAGAGTCAAGGTAGATTAAATGAGCAAATTCAAGATGAGATTGAATCATAGCATTCAGTACTGGCACGTGAAAAGAGGGATCAATAAAGAGAAGAACCTTTTTTAGAAAGCAAAGGCGGATGAAATAGGTGTTGCTCACATTCAGTGCCTGGGCTCAGAGGCACATGGTGCTGTACAAGAGAATTCCTAAATTTTGCACCACAGTAGGAGGTTCTAGGGGGCTGCCCAGTATGTCGCGCCATAAGGATGTGTCTCTTTCGGCGATCGATGAAGTGGAGGTAACGAGGATCAAGGTGGGTCTGAAGGTGTGGTCAGACTAGGAAATCCTTGAGCATGGAACAAGCAAAATGGTCATCACTTTTCACCTCTGTCTAGAAGCAACAGTGTTCCTATTTGGGTGCTCCTTTATTCCACCAGAGATTGGACCTTTGCTGGGTGAGCAATAAAAACAATGGGATGCAACTCCTCATATCTCATGGGTGATGAGGCAACTAAGGAAAAGAAATAAGACAGAGAGAAATTTGAAGGAGCACTGCATGGCACAGCTGACTGCATAGAATGAAGACTTCACCATTACAAGAGGCATGGGTAACGGCATTTGAAATGGAGTGAACTCCCAGAAGCAATGCAGTGAAGGTGGGAAAGAGGCCAACGAAAAGTTTGTTAATGATCTTACTGGTGGATACGGTTATTTTTTTTCAGATTTCTCACCCTCTCAATATCTCAAGACACTAGACTGGACCCAAAAATGCTTCAATAGCTCTCCTGCTACTGTAGGTATCACTGACTCCATCTCTAGCTAGAGTGCAGGTGTGACGTCACTAGAGCCCTGTAATGGGACGGTGCTGCCCTAATATGATTTCCTCATCTATTTTCTTATAGCCCTTTGATGCAGAGATGAGCACAGCATCAATCTAAATGTGAATATGCTGTGCAACAACTAAACTCGAATTAACACGAGGTCTATGGTTATCTTAGATAATGGGGAGGCAGGCAGGACATTTGAGGAATGTGCAGGGACAAAGATTATGCACCAGAAAGATTCTGACCAAAGGTGAGCCATTTTTTCTTCTCCCTGTAGATGTCTTACGTTTTGAATAGATACCACAAGGTGGATCTGAAGGGATAGTCAGTCAAGGAAATACTGGAACATGGAATGAGCAAAATGGCCACTAGTTCTCACCCCTGAATTGAAGCAAACATGCTTTACAAAGGTTTGAAGGGAAGCCCATGTCAACGCGTGACAGATGTCCACCAAGGTAACCACCCAGGGCCACTGCAGATATTGAAGCCTTCTCTGGGTGACTGAGCATGAATTATCCCAAGTGGTTCCTTCTTAACAAAAGCATAACACATTTTAAGGCACTGGAGGATCAATCAATCAATCAATCAGTGACACTTATAAAGCACGCTACATACCCATAGGGTCTCAAGGCGCTGGGGGGGGGGAGCCGCTACTGCTCGAACAGCCAGGTCTTCAGCTTCTTCCTGAAGGAGAGGTGGTCTTGGGTCAGGCGCAGGTCGGTCGGGAGGGAGTTCCAGGTCTTGGCGGCCAGGTAGGAGAAGGACCTTCCTCCTGTAGTCGCTCTTCGGATGCGGGGGACGGCGGCGAGGGCGTGGTTGGCTGATCGGAGGTGGCGTTTGGGAGCGTAGAAGTTGACTCGGCTGTTGAGGTAGCTCGGGCCTTGGTCGTGTAGGGCTTTGTGTGCGTGGGTGAGGAGGCGGAAGGTGATTCTTTTGTTGACGGGGAGCCAGTGAAGGTCTCTCAGATGTCCGGAGATGTGGCTGGTTCGTGGGATGTCGAGGATGAGTCTGGCTGAGGCGTTCTGGATCCGCTGGAGTCTCTTCTGGAGCTTGGCGGTGGTACCGGCGTAGAGGGCGTTGCCGTAGTCCAGTCGGCTGGTGACGAGGGCCTGGGTGACGGTCTTCCTGGTCTCGGTGGGGATCCACCAGAAGACCTTCCGTAGCATGCGTAGGATGTTGAAGCATGCCGAGGAGACGTTGTTGACTTGCCTGGTCATGGAGAGGGAGGAGTCCAGGATGAAGCCCAGGTTGCGTGCATGGTCTGTCGGTTTGGGTGCGGTGCCCAGGGCAGGAGGCCACCAGGAGTCGTCCCAGGCGGAGGGAGAGGAGCCCAGGATGAGGACCTCCGTCTTGTCCGAGTTCAGTTTCAGGCGGCTGGTCGTCATCCACTCGGCTACCTCTTTCATACCTTCGTGCAGGTTGGCTCTGGCGGCGGCGGGGTCGTTGGTCAGGGAGAGGATCAGCTGGGTGTCGTCGGCGTAGGAGATTATGCTGAGGTTGTGTTTGCGTACGATGGCCGCGAGGGGGCTCATGTAGACGTTGAAGAGGGTGGGGCTCAGAGATGATCCTTGGGGGACGCCGCAGATGACGCAGGTGGCCTCTGACTTGTACGGTGGTAGGCGGACTCTCTGTGTTCTCCCGTCGAGGAAGGAGATGATCCATTCCAGTGCCTTGTCCTGGATTCCGACGTTGCTGAGGCGCCGTACTAGGGTGCGGTGGCAGACCGTGTCGAATGCCGCGGAGAGGTCTAGGAGGATGAGGGCCGCTGTTTCTCCGTTGTCCATCAGGGCTCGGATGTCATCGGTGGCGGCGATGAGGGCGGTCTCGGTGCTGTGGTTGGCTCGGAAGCCGGACTGTGAGGGGTCGAGGGATCCGTTCGTCTCGAGGAAAGCGGCCATCTGCTTGTTGACGGTCTTCTCGATGACTTTGGCTGGAAACGGGAGGAGCGAGATGGGGCGGTAATTCTTGAGGTCGGTGGGGTCCGCTGTTGGTTTCTTGAGTAGAGCGCTGAGTTCGGCGTGTTTCCAGCTCTCGGGGAAGATGGTGGTGTCGAAGGATGTTTTGATGATGTCTCGCAGGTGGGGTGCGATGACAGCGTCGGCCTTGTTGAAGACGTGGTGAGGGCAGGGGTCGGTCGGTGATCCGGAGTGGATGGAGTTCATCGTGCGGATGGTGTCTTCGGTGCTGATCGGGGTCCAGGCGTGGAGGGTGGTGGTGGGGGGTGGTTGTTCGGTCATGGTGTGCGTTGGTTGGTTGTTGAAGCTGTTGTGTATGTCCGCGATCTTGTTGTGGAAGTATGAAGCCAGGGAGTTGCAGAGGTCTTGCGATGGGGTGATGTCGTTGTTTCCTGCGCTGGGGTTGGAAAGCTCTTTGACGATGTTGAAGAGTTCCTTGCAGTTGTGTGCGTTGTTGTCCAACCGGTCCTTGAATGCTGTTTTCTTGGCGGCGCGGATCAGCTGGTGGTGTTTCCGGGTGGCAAGTTTGAAGGAGGTCCTGTTGTCCGGTGTCGGTTCCCTTCTCCAGACTTTCTCGAGGGCTCGGCAGTTCTTCTTGGAGCTCTTGAGTTCGTCGGTGAACCATGGGGCTTTCTTGCTGCCGGGTCTGCTGGGCGGGGTCCTCAGTGGGGCGAGTTCGTCCGCGCAGTTGCTGATCCACTTCGTGAGGTTGTCGGCGGCCTGGCTGGGGTTCGCTGAGCTGGCAGGAGGGTGCTGGCTCAGGGAGGTGGCGAGCTGGTCTGCTGTGATCTTGTTCCAGCTTCTGCGGGCGGCCTGTTGCTGGTGGTGGTGGGTCGTTGTTTTCTTGAAGGTGAAGTGGACGCAGCTGTGGTCCGTCCATTGAAGCTCTGTGGCGTGGCTGAAGTCGATGTCCTTGCTGGATGAGAAGACAGCGTCGAGTGTGTGTCCGGCGAGGTGGGTGGGGGTGGACACCAGTTGCTTGAGTCCCAGGTTGGCGAGGTTGTCGAGCAGGGTGCTGGTGTTGCGGTCGTTGTTGTTCTCCAGATGGAAGTTGAGGACTCCCAGGAGGATGTAGTCAGCGGAGGGGAGGGCATGTGGGCTGACGAAGTCGGCGATGTCCTCGCTGAATTGTGTGCGTGGTCCAGGGGGTCGGTAGATCAGGGTGCCTCTGAGGGTGGTGTTCGGGTTGGTGTGGATCTGGAAATGCGGGTGTTCGGCGGTGGTCAGGGAGTTGTCGGTGCTGGTCGTGAGACGGATGGTGCTCCTGTGGATGATGGCGATGCCTCCTCCCATCTGGTTGGCGTTTCGGTCCCTCCGGACGATCTTGTAGCCCTCTGGGATGGCGATGGCGATGTCGGGAGCTGAAGAGGCGTTCATCCAGGTCTCCGTGAGGAAGGCAACGTCTGGAGCTGTGGTGTCGAGGAGGTTCCATTGTGAAACTCCCCTCTTCAGGACAGCCTTGCCCTACTTGCTGCCTAGATAGCCTACAAAGAGCTGAACTCTTTCTCCTGCTCAATATAAAAACTAACCTCTCTATGAGGGTACAACCAATGTCACCTTCTATTTAGTGGGGTGAGACAGAGGGCAAAAGGTGGGAGAAGTAATGAACTACATCTTAGGAGAAGGGGGCACAACCGTAGGGTAGGAAGTGACTGTAGTATTCAGGAACAATTGGCTAGGCTGAAACAAGTGAAGGGTGGACGAGCACACAGCGCTTGCGGACACATTGCACAGTTTGAGTGTGTACAGTTGCAACTGGCTACTGTGTCGCGCTTCATTGATATTCCAATTTAGTTTCATTAGGACATGACAAAGGGGAAACATGTATGTAAGCATCTCAAATAACTAAAACAATCACGCCTAGTTCTGGTGCATTTTCCTCAACAAACGAGGAATTAAAGATAAATGGAGAAGTGTGTTGTAAAGTGGAAAAATTCTGCATCATCTGAAACAAAGCCCCCTAGGCTCACTGAAAGAGAAACTGGAGGACATAGAATGGTGGGCAGTGTGCTTTCTAGTAAAAGGCATCGACGTCCCCCTGAGGAGTGTCCCCCGGACGAAGATGTCCTGGAACCACTTCCAGAATAAGATGTCACTCACGGTTGGCAAGACAAGGCCAAGTCAAGCTGTCGGCTCCAGTGCTCAAGGAGACTTACAAGTGGCTGGCGACTCACCAGATCCCATATGCCTCCTTGAATGTCGATATACCACATCGCCATTGTGATGTCTCTTAAGAACTGAATGGATCAATCGAGAATGGAGAGCAAGAAAGATTTCATGGCCAAGTGAATCACTTGCAGCTCAACCAGGTTGAAGTGTTACACTTGCTCGTCCAGAGACCATGGTCCTGAGGTTTCAGTTCTACCATATGCTCACCCCACACCAAGGTGGTTGTGTCGTCTGTCACTAATGTGGCTGAAGCAGGTGTAGGGAAAACGAGTCTGCATTGCATCAGGTTCTCCTGTACTGACCCCATAGCAAGTTCATCACCTTGTCCAGGAGGGTCCTGATGCAGTAGCGGCCGGTGGTGGGAGTCCTGCAGGGCGCTGACGTGGGGCAGGGGAGGGGCAGGGTGGGGGACAGTAAACTCCAGAATATGGCCGCACAGAGATAAGTACACAAACAATTAAATAAAACGAATTTCATTGCACGCACTGCATCGCCAAATGCCCCGCATCAGCTCCCGGCAGCACTCCCACAACGGGCCGCTACTTTCCTGATGATATACAACAGATTGGCCCCGTGTTGTAACCACTGCATACGGGGGTACCACTGGAGAGCCCACCTGTGCCAGGATGTTTGCATGACCAGCAGTATGTAGGAAGAGAGTACACCTAGCAGGTGATGAAAAACTTGAGGCCCCTACTGAAATATCAAAATCATATCCCAAATGACCGAACCTCTGTGGAGGAGGAGTAGGCCCGAAAGGTATTGGGCCCTATTCACAAAAGATAATTTACCTGTGTATATTTACTTATGTTTGCATTTACTGTTCCACACAGACTACACTTTTTTGGTATTTACGATTTCCAAATGTAAACTCACATATATGTCCACACTAATGTGACTTAACCCTCCAAATCAGTAAGTTAAAAATTCATTTTTAACATTATACAATAATGAATTTTAAATGTTATCTAAATGTATAGACAGAAAAACAATTATTTATACTGGAATAATTTAGTTTATTTGACATTTCCTTTTGGGTGGTATATTAAGTCCCTGCCTCCATCACTATCTATATAAAAGAACTGCAGGTGCCAGACCTACTCCAGCACTGAGTTGGAGTGCATCTGCTCTTGTTTCAGGACAGGTGGCTGTAGAAGTAGAAGTTAAGCTTGTGACGAGCAATGGGCTTACTCTTTCGAGGGTGGGAGTTCGTTTTTGCATGTCCCTCCCTCAGCTCCTCCTTTCACATCCAAAAACTCCACCAATTTAGGAGTAAATAGTCCCCAATTTTTCAGCCACTCCTCCAGTACCTCCCACATTTACTACCAAAATGTATACTTGTGCAGAGATGTCCACACAGAAGAGGTGGGAGTGTTGGCGGTATTGGCACATAGGTTTGTGACCAGCATTTTTCATTACGAGAGGCGCTGTTGTAGTACTACTTCACGAAACAACAGAATACAGTTTCCAAATCGGCTCATCCTGTCCATTACTTGCCCTTTGAACAGGTGATGCTGATATGGCTATAGGTGGGACTTGAATTACACAAAAAAGTGAAGATGGAATGCTTGAATGTTAGTCACTGGGATTTACTTGGGCCACATCTTAGGACATCGTTATTTTTTACACAATGCCTCCTCAGTTTAGGCCCAGCCATATGCTAATCAGCCTTAACCCTGATCCAATAGGAACAATTCAGCCGCAACTGCAAAGCCAGGTCTTCCGTGAACAAGAACACAAGCAACTCAAGACCGGTTTCACCCTGATTGCGGCTCATCAGTTGGGTGTAGCTTGGTGCCAGTGGCACAGTGAGCACGGAACCCGTGTCTAGGCGCACCCAGAGCATTACACTGAAGTATACAAAAAAGTAATGGATGGACTTTTTCACAAATTCATTCATCTGCGAACGCCACTAGGGAGTAGGTTAAAAATGCTACATCCTTTCTTGCACCATCAGCCTGTAATCAGAGGTTTACCTCTTCCACTGAATTGTGTCACAATGTGCCAGGATTCTTCCATAATACGTTGAGACAATCTACTCAGAATACGACATCCTGGCAGCTAATATTGAATTATTAACACTAGTAAACAAGTATATCCCGTGAAAGGGTCCTCTTTCACAGAGTTTAACTTCTGTGGAAGAATCAGCACAAGCAATTCTCAGTTGATGTACTGGCTCCCCTTGAGATCCTTGCCCTCCTTATAGCGTAACTAAAGCCCTAATGGTTGCCAATCTTAGAGGCCTATTAGGAACCCGCCCGCTATCCCTGCAGAGCTGGGACCGTTTGCCATAGGTGCACCGGTCCCGCCCACCGTATTAGGATGCTCCCGCCACACTGGCGGGCGCATCCTGGTAGGTTAACATTGCGGGCAGTGCTGCTGGCTGCAATGTTAAAATATCATGTTTAGTATTGGGATGCACAACGTGGCAGGCACCACACGGTGCCTGCCACCTTGAGCATGGCAATGTAGGGAGGAACCATAGGTACCCTCCCCCCCAAGTTCAGCCGTCCACCCCCCCCACACCACCACCCCGGCCGGATTAATGCTGGTATCCTAATCTGGTGGACAGTGCCTGCTAGGCACTGCCACCATTTTAGGCTCCCTGGGCCGTCCGCTAGGCAATTGGGAAGATTGCTGGTCTTTGCATTTGCTGCGGTTCCATTCATGTTCCCACCACCATCCGAATCTGGCGGTGGGAAATATCTGTTCGATGACGGAAGGACCGCCACGGCAGGGCCCCCTTGTTTGAATAACTTGTGTAATCAATCTCTCTGGGCTGCGGAGGTTCCCAAAAGTGTGAAACATACTCAGCTAGAATCTTTTCTAAAAGTCCAAATGCTGACTCAACAAATTTGGGTCATTTCAGGACTATATCATTCCTCTCAGCGGTTTCTAAATTGTTGGATAAATAACAAACAAACAGCTTTTGCACTACCTTGAAGATGCTGATCTACTTCACAGCACCCAGTCAGGCTTTCGACCAGGTGTCAAAGTTCATCAAGATGAATCTGGATAAAGGTCAATTTGCTTTCTTGATTTTATTAGATCTATCAGCAGCTTTCAGTACTGTGCCTGATCCCATCCTCCCGGTATGCTAAGGGAAGTTAGGAAGTAGCTCCATTTCTCTCAGGAAAATGGCAAACGGTTCACCTGCCCTCTTCCCTTTTTGCTACCAAGCCTCTGAGACACGGTGTATCTCAGGGCTCTTCATGAAGTCCACCATTTTCTTTTGTGCTGTAATTCTTTATTAACATTTTTGCATAAAATGTCATCATGAAAACAATTACTTCCATCACATTTTACAACAAATAGGTAAGTAAATTATTAAGAAGTAGATGTGAGGGGGAGGAGCCTAGCCCGCAATCATGATGGCCGCCGGATTCCTCGGCTCCGCCGACCCTCTCGCCTTTCTCCCGTTTTCCGCCCTATCCTGTTGTCTATCCTGCTACCGAGTGGCGTTAGCGGAACCGGGAGGCGAACCCGGTTCTATTGATGTGCTTTTCTGCTCGGTCCTGGCAGCGAGAGTGCCAAGACGCCCCCGCCTCCTCCTGGCGCTGCGCGGCTGTGACCGGGTCTTTGTTCTCCGATTGCGGCCGGCCCTACACACAACAACAGCGGCCATTACAGGCGGAACGGAGTCGGCCGGGTAAGCGTGGCAGGCGCGTCTTGTTCTCTGCATCCTGCTTCACCGCTTCACAGGCTTTGGGCACTGCCGCTGAGGGGGAAACATTGTATCGTCTCCTTAGCCCGGGGACGGCTTTGCTTGATACTTTGTCTCCCAGCGAGCTGTGCTGGGCGCCATCTTACAGCCTGCATTCATCTCCTGGTGCTGCGGACCCTGGGCTGCTATTGAAGACGTGGGCGTCTGCCCACGCCACTTCGACTCTGTGTGGACATGGAGTGTGCTCCCCCTGTGCCCCCGGACTGGCTGTGCCATGGTGTGTACTGGCGTGGTGATCAGCTGACTGCGGAGGGTGATGGCGGCCGGCTTCCGGGACAGCGATACAGCTGTTCGCCCCGTGTGCAGGGGAATGCTGTGTCCTCTCTCCCCGATGCACCAGTGCTGATTGGCGACATTTTGGGCGCCCTGGGTACTCTGAGAGCGGCCCTATGTACTGCTGCCCGTGAATTGGGGGACCGGCTGGATGTGATTTTGTCTGCAGCACCTTTGCCTGACCACGGATGCCTCCGAGAGCAAGACACTGCGCCACACCCTGCTTCTGCCGTCTGTGGTTTCTCCTCCCCGGTTGCTATCGACACGTTGGGGGTGCGAGACCCTAATACTGCTGAGGTGCCGGCTGGAATATCCTTGGGGAGGTCTGAAGTTTCTGGAGCTGCGATGTGGCTGGGGAAACGTAGCCGGGCGCCATGTTTAGCGACTCCTCCGGGGGTTACTGGCATGACTTACTCCCCCATCCTGGAGCGGTTCCTATTGACTGGGCTCGCCGATTTTGGAGGATCACTGCTGTGCGCTGCCTCTTTTTGTACCACTGCTAACTACATGACTGTGTGTCGGATGGACTTTAGTGGACATCCCCCCACTCTGATGTGGTCACTTTGTTCGCTCGCCTCTTTCAAGATGTCTACCATGAGGCTGGACTATGTCGCTGCTTCGCATCGCAGAGGGCAAGGTTGAGGGTGTCTCCTCTCATGTCAGGACTGTTTTCGCTTGTACTGCTGGGATGCTGATGGACTGCCGGGGATATTGAACATGGGTCTTGTATCGGTGGCGGGGTCTGGGAACGGGCGGCCAGAGTAATACGTGCTGGTAGTTTTGGGTGTATCCGTATGGCCCTCCTCCGGTCTTATGTGTACTAAGTTACTTCTTTTTCTTTTCTTCTTCCCTTTTCTGTTCTAAATTTCGGGTTCGATTTATGGGCGACAGGCACACTGCTAGGGGGGGGGGGGGGGGTAGGCCGTAGCCTCCGCATGCGTGCAGGGTGGGGGGTTGGGGGTGGGGATTTTGTTTAGTTTCAGTTTCTATGGGCCTTATTTCTCTTTTCTTTCCTTGGTTTCTCTTTACTTTTCCCTTTTTCCTTCGGGTCAGTCAGGTGTTTAGGTGTAGCGTTGCTTATTCTCTCCGCTGTTGATACTGTTATTGTCGTGGATTTGGGTGTACTACGTCCGTGGGGCGGGCGATGGTCAGCATGTACTGTTTGAATGTGCTATTATCCTGATGAGTATTATTTTCTGCTGCTTTTTCAATTATTCTCCCTCGTTTTGTTGCTAACTCGCTGGTTCGTTGCCTGCCATGTGCTTTCGGTGGATTGAATGCGTCTGATCCTTCTTACCTACAAACTTTAAAATTAACCTAACTCCTCCTGTACCCGGCGGTCCCTCTTTCCATATGTCACGTCCTGGACACTTGCCGCATTTTGTCTTTGGGACTGCTGGGCTGCTCTATCCTTACTTTTTGTGCTACCAATTGTTTTCGAGGCCGGCCTGTATGGTTGTGGGCCCGTACCTGTATGCTTATGTTGCACAATAAAGGTTTCAAAAATTAAAAAAAAAAAAAAAAAGAAGTAGATGTGACTTAAGTCTCTTAATGCTTAAAGAGAACATATAAATATATAACTATATCAATAAGTAAATAGTTAATGAGCCCAGAAAGTAAGGGGAAGGGGCAATAAAACAAGAAAGTATGAGCACTGATAAATATATCAATTACAGCAATATCAATACTGGCTCACGGTTTGAAAAACGAAAACTGGTAACTTATAATTAGATCATAGATATCTAATGGAATAATATTTTGTAATAATTCATATTAGAACACTGGAATATGAAAAACACTATAAGCCAAATGTGAATGAAAATGTGATGACTTAATGGTCTTATGCGTATCAATATTTCACAATGAACTAAAAACTGTGCATATGTTTAACACTGCTCATGGATCGGATATAGCAACTGATAATTCTGGGTGAATACTTACCCTTCTCCAAAATGTAGGTACTAGCCTAAAGGGAAAGGGGGAAGGATTAAATCTAGTAGGGAAAGGAAAATGTGGTAGGCCTCTTTCTGTAAGATTACTACCCAGCCTCTATGTAAGGTTTGGAGTAGTACTGAATATTACGTACCTGTTGTTATGGTGTTGCAGAACGAGGGGGGTGAGGAGAGACTGAAAGGGGGAGGATAGTGATATATAAATACAAGATGTGTAATAGGAAATAAAGGTGTTGTCAAGAATTATGATAGGAGAGGCAAATAATGTATAAAAAGAAAGCAGGATGAATGGTTCAGAACATGGCTAACATGACCATACGAAGAAAGGAGAAGATAGAGGTGAAGATATATGTCAGCCTATACAAGTGCTAATGTGAAAAATAATCTCTGAAAACGAGGGGCGACTACTATTATATATGTTGAAAAACATCAACTGGTGTTCGATATTGTCACTGAGTAATTTGGGTTATTCACTGTAAAAATATATATTAATATCGTTTCCTGAACCTAGGAAGGGTGACCACACTTGAAGAAACAAATGTGAATGTAAATGTCAAGGTATTTGTAGAGCGCACTGTTACCAAGCGGTTTCCTGGCGCTATTACTCCTACCGCTGTGGAACCCTTCCTGGCTTTCCCTGTGAAGTGTCCACTCCTGGGCACCCTTGGGGTGAAGCTAGGCATCCTGGCGCTGGTGGGGCCGGTGTGGAGGTTAAGCAAGCTATTGCCCAGAGTTGCAGCGTGGGACCCATGATTAGGATAGGCACCGAGGCGAGAATTGTCAGGTCCGAGGAAATTGAGCCCATGACACGCCGAGGCAGGAATTGAACCCTTGTCCTGGGCCAGAATTCCACATCAGGGTCTGCAGCTCTAACCATTGAGCCACACTCCTCCTCCTCAACAAAACAATCTGATCCTGTAGATTGTATATGACACATTCATAAGAAGCTGTACGAATCGTGGCTACCAACAATGCTTTCTGCGATGGTGGGTTCAGTGATCTCCACTGTCCCAATTTACATATCTTAGCTATGGCTCAAGCTGTGTGTAGGAGTCGACGCTGAGGTTTAGAGAGTGTTTATGACTGACGCACATCGTGTAGAAGAATAGTGGCAGAAGTAAGTGGGAGATGCAAAGGCATTGAAGTACGTAAGGTCTTACCCACATAGGCCCAAAAAGATTGTATCAACGGACATTCATAAATAATATGGGATATGTCGCAACCAGCATTATCACATCGCCAGCAATTAGCACGAGGAAGCAGTCCTGCTCTATGTAGTTTTGTTGGTGACCAATGCCAGGGTATATATATATATATATATGCCGGGTATACTCATAAGTTGCGGAATCCGCACATAACAATTTTTTAAAGGTAATATTGTAAAGGATGCCATCAGATGTCTCATGGCCTCACTATGAGCTGTGGTTGAAAATAAATTGCACAATCACCTGCAATTTAATGCGCTTTCCAAACTATTTGTCTGCGTACATTCCGCTAGGTATACTCTTGGGGGAAACTGCATGTCCACAAAACCAGGATAAGGCACAACTTGAGTACAGCTATTGATGTGCTGAATATGATGCAAACACAATCTGTACCCAATGCTTAATTTGCATTCCATTTGTAGTTAGGCCATTACTGTTCCCTGTAGCAATGCTGGTGAACAAGGGGGTTGGGAGTCAGCTACAATGTGAAGATCAAAATAACTGTTATGCATACACTGATATCGACACAGAACTCTTCGATTTTGGTGAACTAGATGTGACAGTGCATAACCGAATGGCTATATTGTACCGTCTGCCCATCTATCGCCTTGGTGATAGTAAGTTTGCATTGTACTTTTTGTTGTGTTCCCAGTTTTCTAAGAACTATTTATAAGCGATTAATTATGATATATTTCTATCTTTCATAATGATAGATCGTAATGATCAGTCACATGAGACATCACAGGAACTCAAACCCTCTTTCTTCAAGAAACCCTAGGAAACTAGGTCTATAGTACAAACATGTATTTTTAAAATCAAAATCCCATCCTAGTGCCTACATTGTGAATAGTAAGTATTATAAAGATCAGCAAAATAGTGGCAACATGATTGATCAATAGAGTGAATAAAAATAATACTGTCATATATTGGTAAAATCATGTGATCCTCCTTTTATAATATTATCTCTAGCCCCTCCCTGTCTCTTAGGATAACTGAACTGACCTTAGCAGCAAAGAAGAGGCTTATTACGACTTTTAAAGATGGTTCACACCCTCATACCTCTTCTGAACAAATGAAGCACTATTTTGTAAAATAGCAGCCTCTGCTAGTCTCTTCTGTGTCTGCATGCAGGCTGATAAGCCCAACGAGGGAAGTCTAAATGTGCCTCTGGCTTTCAGCAAAGGAAGGTGATACAGTTCTGTATGGCCTCTCTGTCAAGTCTCTGGCACAAATGCTCTCACTATCTTTTCACACGATGGTTTCAGATTAAAGAATGTGTCTCTTCTGAACCTTTCAAAATTAACAATTAGCAGAAAAGACTTTGGCACCCTTACACTTACTGATATTCTGTGAAACTGTATTTTTCTTTAAAAACAATAAACGAGAGGTGCAATTTTCAACTTCTAAGAAACCTCATTAATTTTTTTAAACAATCACGAGGAAAGAGAATTCGATCCATATGATAGAACATGAATATATTCAATAAGGCTTGGCTAATATTCTGTATGAAATAATGCTATGAATAAATGTGTACTTTATATTTCAACATTTGTGTCTAGATACAATATATAACTCAAGAAGGGAAATACTCAAAAGATAATGCATGGGGGCGTGGTCTGGCCACGCAGGAAGATGGCCGCCTGATTGCTGAGCTCCGCCGTGGGACGAGCCCCTGACAGGATTTCTCCCGCTTACCTCTGCAGCCGGAGTCTCCCTTTGCCTTCCACTGGCATTTGAAGGCAGGCGGAACAGTTTAGTGATGTTTGTTGATGGCTACGAGGCAATGGTTCTTGGTTCCGGGAGGCGTGCCGGCCCCTCAGCGTCGTCTTTGGCTGTGCCTCCTCACCTTGCTGGTCGCACCTCCTTTGGTGTTATTTACGCCCAGTCTCGCAGCCTGCCTCCTCTTGGTGCTTCAGAGACACTGCTGCTATATCTTTGACATATAAACATTTATTCTGTGTGCTTTTAAACGCTGCGTATTTTCTCCTCAGAAAGTCGCGTTTCTTCAGTCAGTTAAAACGTGCTTCCTCAGACTTTGCGCGCGCTTTGGCTTCATTTCCACATTCCTCAAGCGAACTAGAAATCTTTCATTCTTTTGAAGCACTGACTCTACGTCTCATGTTTCTTTGGTAAATTTTACACATTTCACTGTTGTGTTCTTATTCCTTTAACTTCACGAGTACAGAATATGGAGTGTTGTGGTAATGAGTTCCATGTGGAACATTGAAGATACTGAGCTGGTTAGAGAAGGATGTCGCTTCCCTGGCTCTCACCTGTTATTACCATACTTGAATAAATACCACCTTTCACCTCTACATTTGGTCTGCTGCCTTTCACTTCAAATTGGCGACGAGGGAAACTGCCGTTTGATCATCTATACGGACTATTATTTCGAAGGAACTTTCATTACAAAAAGAAAGAAAAAGTAAAGAGAGGAAAGCGGACTAGACCGGAGCGAAAGACTAATGTGAGTAGTCTTTGACTATTACCTCGACGTTGGCACCACTCGCTAACTATATTTTTTTCTGGACCTTTGCAACCTGTATTTAATAACGCAGCGCCGCTGTAAAACAACCGTTATCCGTGGTGCCTACCTGCATCTTTCAACTGTGCCTGCCATTCTACTGCGTGCGCCGACCGCGAGAGGAACTGCGCGCGTCACGCATAACGCGACCTCAAAATCCTGACGTCGGATGACAATAGCAATACCCTAACGTCAGACGCAGGTCACGCAACGTGACCCCAACGTGGCGGCCATTTTGAGAAACAGCGTTTACATCGAGCAGCACTTCTCGGAGTGAAGAAAAAAATCGAACACTTTCCGATTTAAGTGTTGGAAGCCAAGTGGTGCAACGATATGGGAAATTAGTCACATTTTTCAAGGAACTGACTCCGGATAGCAAAGTAAGGTGAAACGTTTATTAAAAAAAATATATATATATAATTATAAGGAGGAATTTTTTTTTTTGTGGGGGACATTTTATAACAGGTGAGAAGATCGGGAGAAGGTCGTTTTGATTAATTTAAATTGTACTTCACAGTGTATGGAGGAAGGTGATTCCAGTGTAAGTACTGTGGTTAAGGACAAAGACATGGCACAACACAATTTTTCTATTAGTCCTCCTGAACCATTTTGGGTTAAAGGTACCCAACCCAATATAAAGTGGATAGAATGGAAAGAATATTTCATTAATTATTTGGAAGCTGTTGACGAAACCAAGAAAATGAAACCTGAGCAGAAAAAGAGGCTTTTGTTACATTCTTTAGGTCCTGTAGGATTAAAAACATTTTCAAGAATGAGTAAGTCGGATGACTCCAGCCTAGATGAATTTGAAAACGCAATAAAAAATATGGACAAATACTTTGCACCCAAGGTGTGCATTGGGGTCATAAGACACAAATTTTTCCAAAGGAAACAAACCAAAGAGGAAACTGTGGATGAATGGATGGATGACCTAAAAAAACTAGCAATAGATTGCAAATTCGACAATTTACATGATGATCTCATACGTGATCAGTTGGTAATGCACAACAACTCTGCCCTACAAGATCGTCTTTGGGTTAATGGTGATGCACCTCTTGATGACGTTGTGGCCATCATGAGAAAATCTGAAATGTCAGGGAGGTGTGCCACGGTAGTGAAGGAGACTGAGAAAGATCTGTCCAAGACTTCGGGAACTGTGTGCAAGATTCAGGCGTCCAGTAGAAATTTTCGTCAGCAGCAGCAAGGGAAATGGGCTAGTCAGCCTGCAAGAGTTCAGAACAAGAACATGGAGGATAGGAGATGCTATAGATGTGACAGTAAAGAACATCTAGCATTTAGTAGACTATGTCCTGCGTTAAAAAAGAAGTGTGGCATTTGTGGACTTTTAGGTCACTTTAGCAAGATGTGTCGTAGACGCACTAATGTAAAGTATGTGTATGAAGATGAGAGTGAGAGTGTGGATGAATTAGAAACTGAAGAGGAATGTTGTATAAAAAGTGTTAGAGGAAACTACGTGATCAACATTTCAGAAGATTCACTAAAAGGAAAACCAATTTGTGATATATCCCTGGGTGGAGTAATCATAAGTGTGTATGCGGACTCTGGTTCCCCATACACGATCATAAATGAGGAGGTTTGGCAGAAGAAGTTTGTAAGTAAGATTGGTGAGCAATTATATTCATCAGATGTTTGCCCAATCAGTTTTACAGGTAACAGGATAGGTATGATTGGTTTTAGATGGCTTACCTTTTTGTTTAAAGGCAGGTCCACGAGAGCGAAGTTGTATGTGGCAAAGGTTGGGCCATCTGTATTAGGATGGTTCGATCAGAAGAAATTACACATCATTTTAGATCCTAATTCTAAGGACAAAGTATTGATTTTGGATGACTGTACTAGGATGGAAGAAACACTATCTGAAAATTTTCCCAAAGTATTTAATAAGGAGTTGGGTGTTCTGAAGGGGTTCGAACATAAGATAATTTTAAAGGCTGATGCACAACCCAAGGTTCACAAAGTGAGGCCAATACCTATTCTTATAAGGGAAGAAGTGAAAAAGGAAATTCAGGGTCTGCTTGCCAAGGGCATTATAGAAGAAGTGGAAACATCAGAATGGATTTCTCCGATTGTGGTTGCCCGGAAACCCAACGGAAAAATCCGTCTATGCATTGATTTGCGCCACTTGAACAATAACATCGTGGTTGAAAAGTTTCCCCTTCCTAGAATAAACGAAATGGTATCCTCCCTTAAAGGTGCTACATGGTTTTCCAAGAATTAGCGGTAGCCCCTCGGTTCAAACTCAGTCGGGTGGGGGGTCGCTCTTTTAAGGTGCGGGCAGCCGCACTCTGGAACGCTCTCCCTTTGAAACTCCGGACCTTTGGTGACCTGCTCTCCTTCCGCAAGGCCGCTAAAACTCATTTATTTTCTGAGCTTTGTTAAATCCTTCACTCCCCATTTTCTTAATAATTATTTCTGTTCCCCAGTTGTGTTGTGTTCGCCACCTTGTCGGTGCGCCGGGACGCTCCTTCGCTGGAGCAGCCGTGCGCAATACAAATAGCACTAACATAACATAACATAACATAACATAACATAACATAACATAACATAACAGTGGATCTTTCTGCCGCTTACCACCAGGTAATGTTAGATCCTGACTCTAAGAACCTTACGGCGTTCATAACACCGTTTGGTTGTTATCAATTCAGGCGTATGCCTTTTGGGTTGGCCTCAGCCGCTGCTGTTTTTCAGCGGCTGATGCATAGACTTTTTGGAGATATGGAGAATGTCTCATTTTTTCAGGATGATATCCTTGTCGCGGCTAAAGACAAAGAGAGCCATGATTCCAAGTTAAAACAAGTTTTGGGTACTTTGCAGTCAGCTGGTCTGACTGTAGAGTTATCCAAGTGCAAATTCAGCCAAAGAAGTGTTTCATATTTGGGGCATGTCATAAGTGAAGAAGGTGTTGAACCCAAGCCTGCTTTAGTGGAGAATATTGTTAAGTTCTCTGCACCTGTTTCAAAAGATGAGGTGAGAGCGTTCCTCGGCATGGCTGAATACTGTGCCAAGTTTATAAAAAATTTTGCAGCAAAAGTTTACAACATGCGTGCACTATTGAAGAAGAACACTAAGTTCATTTGGAGTGAGTTGTGTGAGGAAGAGTTTAATTTAATCAAGAAGGAGTTGCAGAAAGTAAATGCTCTTGCCAGTTTTGACCCTAATGTTGACTGTTTGTTAACAACTGACGCAAGTGACAAGGGTTTGGGCGCTGTGTTGTCACAGTATGATGGGCAAGGTAAAGAAAAGGTAATTTTATTTGCTTCAAGGGCCTTTTCCCCTGCTGAAAGTAGGTACCCTATCATCGAACGGGAGGCCCTAGCGTGTGCATGGGCGCTGGAGCATTTCCGAGCATTTGTTTGGGGCAAACCTGTGACCATTCGTACAGACCATAAACCATTGATCCGCATTTTATTATGTGAAGGCATCTCAGGTGCATCCGCAAGGTTAGCTAGAATATCTATGCGGATGAAGGAATATATCTATAAAATGGTTTATCTGCCTGGGTGGGACAACCGCATTGCTGATTGTTTGTCAAGACTTCCACCTCCTCTGGAGGAGTGTGAAGATGATCCCTGGAGCGAATACTGTGTGGCTTTAGTGCATGATTGTGGTGAGCCTGCCATAAGTAAAACGGAGTGGTTGACTGAACAGGAGAAAGACCCCGTTTTGAAAAATGTTTTAGAATATATTTGCAAGGGCTGGCCCAAGGTGAAGAGCGTTCCTGGTTTGGATGCCTTTTGGCAAATCCGCGTGGAGTTGTCCTCTGAAAACGATATGTTGTTTAGAGGTGATAGAATCGTTCCACCTGTGTCCTTAAGAAAGAAAATTCTGCAACTTTGCCATGAGGGACATTTTGGAATTATGAGAACCAAATCTATTGTCAAAGGAATGTTTTGGTGGCCTGGAGTTGACGGGGAGGTCGAGGAGTTTGTCAAAAAGTGTGCAGTTTGCATGTCTGCGGACAAGACTCTTAGGACTTTTAAGCCTAAGATGAGTGATGGTTTAATTCCCAACTTTCCTTGGGACACCATCGCGGTGGATATTTTCGGACCTGTTGGGGACTCTAAAGAATATGGTTTGGTGGCAATTGACCTTTTTTCCAAGTGGCCTATTGTCAAAATTGTGGAAAAGGTTGACACTCAGACGGTGCTTAAATTTTTGGATAAAACATTCATGGTGGAGGGTTTGCCGGCTTGTGTGCTATCTGACAATGGTGTCCAATTTACGTCCAGGTTAGCTAAGGAATATTTCGACAGATGTGGCGTCAAACACAAGACTACTGCATTATATAACCCTAGTGGGAACGGCACTGTTGAAAGGTTTAACAGAGTGATCAAAGGTGTCATTCAGGCCTCTGTGCATAGTGGACTCGATTGGAAGGTACAGGTACAGAAAGCGGTTTGGTCATATAGAGTTACAGTGCAGAATAGCACTGGCATGTCCCCGTTCACCATGATGAGGGGCAGAACAGCTAGATGTAAGTTTAATCCTGGATGGCTTTTTGATGGAAAAATTGCATGTTGGTCTCCAGTAGATGTCAAAGATAGATTACTGTCCAGTCACGAGAAGAGCAGAGAGTTCTATGACGCTCACCATAATACTAAAGATGTTTCTGTCAAGGTCGGAGATTGGGTGAGGGTTAAGAAACCTTTTAAGGTACCTAAGGGTATGAGCCGTTTTGAACCACCTTGTAAAATTGCTGAGGTTTTAAGAAATTCTGTAAGACTGGACGATGGAAGAGTATGGAATCTTAAAAATATTGCCTTTAACCCTGATCAAAATTGTGTAGATGTATTTCCAGACTCAAGTGTCAACAATTTTGATTGGGTAGAAGATCATTTCGAGAATAGTCATGTTCAGTCTCAACTTGGAAAGGATTTTGCAGCTGTTTCTGGTGAACCTAGGCAATCCTGCCCTCCTTTGTGTATTGAGGGGGGAGTGGGTGAAGGTTGTAGTCATGAGGTCCAAACAAACGTCAATGCCTCTGCTTCTACAAGTGTGGACGCAAGTGTTACACAGAATAAGACCAATGTGTTACTTGATAAAAGAACAAGGGTTGTGCCCAAATGGTTTAAAGACTACGCTTTGTAATATTGTATTTTTCTGTTTATATGCATCTTTTATTTCCCTTACCATTCCTTCTTCTTTTGTTCTATCTTCCTTTGTTTTCCTTTAATGTATGGGGGGGGGATGTGTTGTGTTCTTATTCCTTTAACTTCACGAGTACAGAATATGGAGTGTTGTGGTAATGAGTTCCATATGGAACATTGAAGATACTGAGCTGGTTAGAGAAGGATGTCGCTTCCCTGGCTCTCACCTGTTATTACCATACTTGAATAAATACCACCTTTCACCTCTACATTTGGTCTGCTGCCTTTCACTTCATTCACGCAGCGCTTTTTCCTTCAACAATGGACACAGCTCTTGCCTGACATCTGTGATAAATGTGCAAGTGTCACTGTTTTATCATTATTACCATGGTTATATATTGCATTTCACTTACTTTGTCCTTATGTGACTTGGCTATTTTCAGATAATACCTATGTTGCATGACCAGTATTCTTATCACAACAAGTACATTTGTTATGTTATGTTATGTTAATAACTTTTATTCGGCGCACAGCTGCCCCAGCGAAGGGGCGTCCTGGCGTCTGATCAAGTACCACAGCCCAACAAATCGCCGCTGAAAAGAGAGGAGATCAGTCAACAGAGGTGAACAAATGGGTTTTGATCGCACGTCTAAAGAGAGTCAGGCTGTTAAGGGCACGGATATGGACAGGAAGGGAGTTCCATAATCCAGCCGCCATGACACGAAATGAACGACCTCCCATCCTACTCAGTCTGAATCTAGGCGTGCTTGCTAGATGAAGAGATTCCGACCTGAGAGACCGCCTGGGGACATACGGGGAAACAAGACCCGTCAGGGCAGGAGGTGACGAAAATTTCAGGATCTTGAATGTCAGACAGAGTGCCTTGAATTTGATTCTCTGTCTGACCGGCAGCCAGTGAAGGGAGGTCAGAACTGCAGATACAGAGCACCGTCTCGGGAGGCCCACAATGGCCCGCGCAGCGGCATTCTGCACCCTCTGCAGTCTGGTGGCCTCGGCCTGATTAACACCAAGCAGCAGAGCACTCCCGTAGTCTAGCCGAGAGAGAATAGAGGCTGGACCACCAGTTGCCGAGTAGGGGGGTCGAAGAATTTGAGGACTGGTCTCAGTCCTCGCAGAATACCATAGCAGGTAGCTGCGATCTTCTTAGTATGGCTGGTAAAAGAGAGATTGGAATCAAGCCAGACCCCCAGGTTCTTCACTTCGGCAACTGGGATGGGAGTCACCCCCAATTCAGGAGGCCACCATTGGTCACCCCACAATTCAGCTTGCTTTCCTAAGATCAGGACTTCGGTTTTCTTAGCGTTTAACTGTAAACAGTTAATACGCATCCAATTCGCCACGACTAAAAGCCCTGCGCGAAACCTGGGGGCAGTCACCTCAGGGTCCCCACTGAGTGTCACCGCCAGCTGCGTGTCGTCGGCATACGATGTCATGGTTAAGCCACTTTGTCTGACGACAGCAGCCAGCGGTTTCACATACAAGTTGAACAAAGTGGGGCTCAACGCAGATCCCTGAGGTACTCCTAGTCCCAAAGGGTGGAAAGAGGACTGACCAGGTGGGATAGCTACTTTAAAAAACCGGTCCGAGAGGAAAGAGCGGAACCATTGAAGAGCTTTCCCCTCAAGTCCCACTTCCTCCAGCCTCCGCAGCAAAATGTCATGAGACACCGTGTCAAATGCGGCGCTCAGGTCTAACAAGATGAGCGCCGCTGTCTGCCCCGCATCCAGCACCGAACGCAGATGTTCGCTCATAAAGAGCAGCGCAGTTTCGGTGCTGTGTTGTGCGCGAAAACCATTCTGGCTCTCGTCAAGAATATTATTGCGAGAGAGGTGAGCAGACAAGATGGAATTCACGTGTGCCTCAGTGACCTTGGCGGTCCAGGGCAGGAGGGAGATGGGGCGGTAATTCTCAGGTAACAGAGGGTCGAGACTAGGCTTCTTCAAAATGGGGCTGACCACTGCTTGCTTCCAGGAGGCAGGAACCACGCCCTCAGCTAGTGAGAGATTGATCAGGTCCAATATAGGCTCACGGCATAGGGGCGGGAGAAGAGTAATAAGCTCTGGCTTCAGAGGGTCTAGAGGAGAACCAGATTTAATTTTGAGGCTCAGAGTATTAAACGCCTCAGCCGACAAAGCAGGTAGGGAAGACAAAAGTTCACAGTCCAGAGCTCTTACAGCCTTGGGCTCGTCACCGGGCACAGATGGCATGAACCCTCGGTAGATTACCTGCACCTTCTCCACGAAAAAGGATGCCAAGCTTTCACAGTGGGAGTCCGTGCAGATTTCTAGCGAGGTGGCCCGTTTACCCATCAGATCTTTGAGCACCTTGAATATTAATTTAGATGGGTTAGGGCTGTTAGAAAACTCTGAGGCATAATATGCCGCCCGGGCTTGACAGATAGCTCTGTGATAGATTTTAAGCTGGGTGAAGTAAAATGATTTTAATGTGGGGTCGAAGGATTTCCTCCACGTCCTCTCAGCTTGCCGGCAAGTTCTCTTAAGCTCGGCAAGGGTCTCATTATACCATGGGCTGCGAGTTTTAGCATGACATTTCGACCAACGCATTGGTATAAGAGAGTCAAGAGCAGTACGGACCCAGTTACAGAACTGTTCATATCCCTGTTCCACATTCGACAGGTTGCCCAAGGGCTGTGTCTCCAAGATTTTAAAGAAATCCTCCATTTTGAGCTTACGCCAATTTCTTTTAAGGGTCAGTCTGTCCACAGGTTTAAATTGTTGATCATCCAAGGGACATGACACTTTAACCAACAAATGATCAGTCCAGCCAACCGCCATCGGGTCGGATGCCCTGGCCCGATCCAAGGTGGTAAAAAAGGGGTCGAGGATGTGACCTCCTATATGGGTGGGGGCGGCGACTAGTTGGTTAAGTTGCATGGCTTCAAGGTCCGCTATCAAAGAGCTGATAGGTAAAGAGGACGTCTGATCAAGATGTATATTCAGATCGCCAACGATGTTAAAGTTAGCACATCTAGGAGCTAACGAATTAACCATGTCAACGAGAGCGGCCTTGAAGACCGTGTCATTCCCTGGAGGGCGATAGATAAGCAGGCCACTAAAAGTGAACTGATGGCTGACAGTGACCTTGAAAGAGGCGCTCTCGCACATCGGCAGATCAAGAACTTTCCAATCCGCCGGAAAGCAAGATTTTGTCGCCATGGCTATGCCTCCTCCCCTAGAAGTACGGTTCAGAGTAAATACCGTATAGGTGGAAGGAAAAGCCAGATTTATTATGGCAGAGTCGGCGTCCTGTAACCAGGTCTCAGTGAGAAATATGAGGTCAGGTGAGTCCTTGTCAATCATATCACGAAGGGACTGATGGTGCTTGACCAGTGATCTCACATTGAGGCTCCATATACTAAGTGCTCGCTCAGAGTAGTCAATACGAGTACCTAGGGTAGGTCTTTCCATAGAGCGTACCCTGATGGGGGAATCAAGAGAGAAACTGCCACAAGGACAAACATAAGGCCCCGAGAGAGGAGACACCAGATCATGTGTACAAGCCGAAAGGCCGTCCCTGACGGAAAAGAGATCGGTGCGATTATACCTGATCGGCGCGATGGAGTCCATGGTGAAATGAGAGCAGGAAGCCAGAGTCCTGTGCCCGCACCCGCTACCTCGACGCGGACGAGCGCAGACGGGCAGGACTCTGGCACGACTCCGGCTAAGCGACGGCGCCCCCCTGCGCGTTCCCGCTGCGCGGGAGAGGACGACTTTAAATAGGCGTCTCAAAAGTCAGCTCGAGCGTGGGGACGCTCCAAGATGGCGCCCACAGGAAGTAGTACTCACCCAACCTAAAATGGCGCCCAATGAAATCCACCCAGGGACCCGGACCCGCCAAATAGCGGTGATCGTTCCACAAATTATGTGCAAGTGAGAGGACTTGAGCCCACACGAACGCGGTGAGTTAAAAGCAAGGGATAATGTAAATTAAAAGTAGAACCAAAAAACGAACCAAAATACAATAAAGGTAAGGTTTAAAAGTGCAGCGCACTGGCAGCGCGACCTGCGCAAATGCAGCAAAAGATCACAGCAGGAAGCGCTCGAGTCCGCCTTAAATAGGCGTCTCAAAAGTCAGCTCGAGCGTGGGGACGCTCCAAGATGGCGCCCACAGGAAGTAGTACTCACCCAACCTAAAATGGCGCCCACTGAAATCCACCCAGGGACCCGGACCCGCCAAATAGCGGTGATCGTTCCACAAATTATGTGCAAGTGAGAGGACTTGAGCCCACACGAACGCGGTGAGTTAAAAGCAAGGGATAATGTAAATTAAAAGTAGAACCAAAAAACGAACCAAAATACAATAAAGGTAAGGTTTAAAAGTGCAGCGCACTGGCAGCGCGACCTGCGCAAATGCAGCAAAAGATCACAGCAGGAAGCGCTCGAGTCCGCCTTAAATAGGCGTCTCAAAAGTCAGCTCGAGCGTGGGGACGCTCCAAGATGGCGCCCACAGGAAGTAGTACTCACCCAACCTAAAATGGCGCCCACTGAAATCCACCCAGGGACCCGGACCCGCCAAATAGCGGTGATCGTTCCACAAATTATGTGCAAGTGAGAGGACTTGAGCCCACACGAACGCGGTGAGTTAAAAGCAAGGGATAATGTAAATTAAAAGTAGAACCAAAAAACGAACCAAAATACAATAAAGGTAAGGTTTAAAAGTGCAGCGCACTGGCAGCGCGACCTGCGCAAATGCAGCAAAAGATCACAGCAGGAAGCGCTCGAGTCCGCCTTAAATAGGCGTCTCAAAAGTCAGCTCGAGCGTGGGGACGCTCCAAGATGGCGCCCACAGGAAGTAGTACTCACCCAACCTAAAATGGCGCCCACTGAAATCCACCCAGGGACCCGGACCCGCCAAATAGCGGTGATCGTTCCACAAATTATGTGCAAGTGAGAGGACTTGAGCCCACACGAACGCGGTGAGTTAAAAGCAAGGGATAATGTAAATTAAAAGTAGAACCAAAAAACGAACCAAAATACAATAAAGGTAAGGTTTAAAAGTGCAGCGCACTGGCAGCGCGACCTGCGCAAATGCAGCAAAAGATCACAGCAGGAAGCGCTCGAGTCCGCCTTAAATAGGCGTCTCAAAAGTCAGCTCGAGCGTGGGGACGCTCCAAGATGGCGCCCACAGGAAGTAGTACTCACCCAACCTAAAATGGCGCCCACTGAAATCCACCCAGGGACCCGGACCCGCCAAATAGCGGTGATCGTTCCACAAATTATGTGCAAGTGAGAGGACTTGAGCCCACACGAACGCGGTGAGTTAAAAGCAAGGGATAATGTAAATTAAAAGTAGAACCAAAAAACGAACCAAAATACAATAAAGGTAAGGTTTAAAAGTGCAGCGCACTGGCAGCGCGACCTGCGCAAATGCAGCAAAAGATCACAGCAGGAAGCGCTCGAGTCCGCCTTAAATAGGCGTCTCAAAAGTCAGCTCGAGCGTGGGGACGCTCCAAGATGGCGCCCACAGGAAGTAGTACTCACCCAACCTAAAATGGCGCCCACTGAAATCCACCCAGGGACCCGGACCCGCCAAATAGCGGTGATCGTTCCACAAATTATGTGCAAGTGAGAGGACTTGAGCCCACACGAACGCGGTGAGTTAAAAGCAAGGGATAATGTAAATTAAAAGTAGAACCAAAAAACGAACCAAAATACAATAAAGGTAAGGTTTAAAAGTGCAGCGCACTGGCAGCGCGACCTGCGCAAATGCAGCAAAAGATCACAGCAGGAAGCGCTCGAGTCCGCCTTAAATAGGCGTCTCAAAAGTCAGCTCGAGCGTGGGGACGCTCCAAGATGGCGCCCACAGGAAGTAGTACTCACCCAACCTAAAATGGCGCCCACTGAAATCCACCCAGGGACCCGGACCCGCCAAATAGCGGTGATCGTTCCACAAATTATGTGCAAGTGAGAGGACTTGAGCCCACACGAACGCGGTGAGTTAAAAGCAAGGGATAATGTAAATTAAAAGTAGAACCAAAAAACGAACCAAAATACAATAAAGGTAAGGTTTAAAAGTGCAGCGCACTGGCAGCGCGACCTGCGCAAATGCAGCAAAAGATCACAGCAGGAAGCGCTCGAGTCCGCCTTAAATAGGCGTCTCAAAAGTCAGCTCGAGCGTGGGGACGCTCCAAGATGGCGCCCACAGGAAGTAGTACTCACCCAACCTAAAATGGCGCCCACTGAAATCCACCCAGGGACCCGGACCCGCCAAATAGCGGTGATCGTTCCACAAATTATGTGCAAGTGAGAGGACTTGAGCCCACACGAACGCGGTGAGTTAAAAGCAAGGGATAATGTAAATTAAAAGTAGAACCAAAAAACGAACCAAAATACAATAAAGGTAAGGTTTAAAAGTGCAGCGCACTGGCAGCGCGACCTGCGCAAATGCAGCAAAAGATCACAGCAGGAAGCGCTCGAGTCCGCCTTAAATAGGCGTCTCAAAAGTCAGCTCGAGCGTGGGGACGCTCCAAGATGGCGCCCACAGGAAGTAGTACTCACCCAACCTAAAATGGCGCCCACTGAAATCCACCCAGGGACCCGGACCCGCCAAATAGCGGTGATCGTTCCACAAATTATGTGCAAGTGAGAGGACTTGAGCCCACACGAACGCGGTGAGTTAAAAGCAAGGGATAATGTAAATTAAAAGTAGAACCAAAAAACGAACCAAAATACAATAAAGGTAAGGTTTAAAAGTGCAGCGCACTGGCAGCGCGACCTGCGCAAATGCAGCAAAAGATCACAGCAGGAAGCGCTCGAGTCCGCCTTAAATAGGCGTCTCAAAAGTCAGCTCGAGCGTGGGGACGCTCCAAGATGGCGCCCACAGGAAGTAGTACTCACCCAACCTAAAATGGCGCCCACTGAAATCCACCCAGGGACCCGGACCCGCCAAATAGCGGTGATCGTTCCACAAATTATGTGCAAGTGAGAGGACTTGAGCCCACACGAACGCGGTGAGTTAAAAGCAAGGGATAATGTAAATTAAAAGTAGAACCAAAAAACGAACCAAAATACAATAAAGGTAAGGTTTAAAAGTGCAGCGCACTGGCAGCGCGACCTGCGCAAATGCAGCAAAAGATCACAGCAGGAAGCGCTCGAGTCCGCCTTAAATAGGCGTCTCAAAAGTCAGCTCGAGCGTGGGGACGCTCCAAGATGGCGCCCACAGGAAGTAGTACTCACCCAACCTAAAATGGCGCCCACTGAAATCCACCCAGGGACCCGGACCCGCCAAATAGCGGTGATCGTTCCACAAATTATGTGCAAGTGAGAGGACTTGAGCCCACACGAACGCGGTGAGTTAAAAGCAAGGGATAATGTAAATTAAAAGTAGAACCAAAAAACGAACCAAAATACAATAAAGGTAAGGTTTAAAAGTGCAGCGCACTGGCAGCGCGACCTGCGCAAATGCAGCAAAAGATCACAGCAGGAAGCGCTCGAGTCCGCCTTAAATAGGCGTCTCAAAAGTCAGCTCGAGCGTGGGGACGCTCCAAGATGGCGCCCACAGGAAGTAGTACTCACCCAACCTAAAATGGCGCCCACTGAAATCCACCCAGGGACCCGGACCCGCCAAATAGCGGTGATCGTTCCACAAATTATGTGCAAGTGAGAGGACTTGAGCCCACACGAACGCGGTGAGTTAAAAGCAAGGGATAATGTAAATTAAAAGTAGAACCAAAAAACGAACCAAAATACAATAAAGGTAAGGTTTAAAAGTGCAGCGCACTGGCAGCGCGACCTGCGCAAATGCAGCAAAAGATCACAGCAGGAAGCGCTCGAGTCCGCCTTAAATAGGCGTCTCAAAAGTCAGCTCGAGCGTGGGGACGCTCCAAGATGGCGCCCACAGGAAGTAGTACTCACCCAACCTAAAATGGCGCCCACTGAAATCCACCCAGGGACCCGGACCCGCCAAATAGCGGTGATCGTTCCACAAATTATGTGCAAGTGAGAGGACTTGAGCCCACACGAACGCGGTGAGTTAAAAGCAAGGGATAATGTAAATTAAAAGTAGAACCAAAAAACGAACCAAAATACAATAAAGGTAAGGTTTAAAAGTGCAGCGCACTGGCAGCGCGACCTGCGCAAATGCAGCAAAAGATCACAGCAGGAAGCGCTCGAGTCCGCCTTAAATAGGCGTCTCAAAAGTCAGCTCGAGCGTGGGGACGCTCCAAGATGGCGCCCACAGGAAGTAGTACTCACCCAACCTAAAATGGCGCCCACTGAAATCCACCCAGGGACCCGGACCCGCCAAATAGCGGTGATCGTTCCACAAATTATGTGCAAGTGAGAGGACTTGAGCCCACACGAACGCGGTGAGTTAAAAGCAAGGGATAATGTAAATTAAAAGTAGAACCAAAAAACGAACCAAAATACAATAAAGGTAAGGTTTAAAAGTGCAGCGCACTGGCAGCGCGACCTGCGCAAATGCAGCAAAAGATCACAGCAGGAAGCGCTCGAGTCCGCCTTAAATAGGCGTCTCAAAAGTCAGCTCGAGCGTGGGGACGCTCCAAGATGGCGCCCACAGGAAGTAGTACTCACCCAACCTAAAATGGCGCCCACTGAAATCCACCCAGGGACCCGGACCCGCCAAATAGCGGTGATCGTTCCACAAATTATGTGCAAGTGAGAGGACTTGAGCCCACACGAACGCGGTGAGTTAAAAGCAAGGGATAATGTAAATTAAAAGTAGAACCAAAAAACGAACCAAAATACAATAAAGGTAAGGTTTAAAAGTGCAGCGCACTGGCAGCGCGACCTGCGCAAATGCAGCAAAAGATCACAGCAGGAAGCGCTCGAGTCCGCCTTAAATAGGCGTCTCAAAAGTCAGCTCGAGCGTGGGGACGCTCCAAGATGGCGCCCACAGGAAGTAGTACTCACCCAACCTAAAATGGCGCCCACTGAAATCCACCCAGGGACCCGGACCCGCCAAATAGCGGTGATCGTTCCACAAATTATGTGCAAGTGAGAGGACTTGAGCCCACACGAACGCGGTGAGTTAAAAGCAAGGGATAATGTAAATTAAAAGTAGAACCAAAAAACGAACCAAAATACAATAAAGGTAAGGTTTAAAAGTGCAGCGCACTGGCAGCGCGACCTGCGCAAATGCAGCAAAAGATCACAGCAGGAAGCGCTCGAGTCCGCCTTAAATAGGCGTCTCAAAAGTCAGCTCGAGCGTGGGGACGCTCCAAGATGGCGCCCACAGGAAGTAGTACTCACCCAACCTAAAATGGCGCCCACTGAAATCCACCCAGGGACCCGGACCCGCCAAATAGCGGTGATCGTTCCACAAATTATGTGCAAGTGAGAGGACTTGAGCCCACACGAACGCGGTGAGTTAAAAGCAAGGGATAATGTAAATTAAAAGTAGAACCAAAAAACGAACCAAAATACAATAAAGGTAAGGTTTAAAAGTGCAGCGCACTGGCAGCGCGACCTGCGCAAATGCAGCAAAAGATCACAGCAGGAAGCGCTCGAGTCCGCCTTAAATAGGCGTCTCAAAAGTCAGCTCGAGCGTGGGGACGCTCCAAGATGGCGCCCACAGGAAGTAGTACTCACCCAACCTAAAATGGCGCCCACTGAAATCCACCCAGGGACCCGGACCCGCCAAATAGCGGTGATCGTTCCACAAATTATGTGCAAGTGAGAGGACTTGAGCCCACACGAACGCGGTGAGTTAAAAGCAAGGGATAATGTAAATTAAAAGTAGAACCAAAAAACGAACCAAAATACAATAAAGGTAAGGTTTAAAAGTGCAGCGCACTGGCAGCGCGACCTGCGCAAATGCAGCAAAAGATCACAGCAGGAAGCGCTCGAGTCCGCCTTAAATAGGCGTCTCAAAAGTCAGCTCGAGCGTGGGGACGCTCCAAGATGGCGCCCACAGGAAGTAGTACTCACCCAACCTAAAATGGCGCCCACTGAAATCCACCCAGGGACCCGGACCCGCCAAATAGCGGTGATCGTTCCACAAATTATGTGCAAGTGAGAGGACTTGAGCCCACACGAACGCGGTGAGTTAAAAGCAAGGGATAATGTAAATTAAAAGTAGAACCAAAAAACGAACCAAAATACAATAAAGGTAAGGTTTAAAAGTGCAGCGCACTGGCAGCGCGACCTGCGCAAATGCAGCAAAAGATCACAGCAGGAAGCGCTCGAGTCCGCCTTAAATAGGCGTCTCAAAAGTCAGCTCGAGCGTGGGGACGCTCCAAGATGGCGCCCACAGGAAGTAGTACTCACCCAACCTAAAATGGCGCCCACTGAAATCCACCCAGGGACCCGGACCCGCCAAATAGCGGTGATCGTTCCACAAATTATGTGCAAGTGAGAGGACTTGAGCCCACACGAACGCGGTGAGTTAAAAGCAAGGGATAATGTAAATTAAAAGTAGAACCAAAAAACGAACCAAAATACAATAAAGGTAAGGTTTAAAAGTGCAGCGCACTGGCAGCGCGACCTGCGCAAATGCAGCAAAAGATCACAGCAGGAAGCGCTCGAGTCCGCCTTAAATAGGCGTCTCAAAAGTCAGCTCGAGCGTGGGGACGCTCCAAGATGGCGCCCACAGGAAGTAGTACTCACCCAACCTAAAATGGCGCCCACTGAAATCCACCCAGGGACCCGGACCCGCCAAATAGCGGTGATCGTTCCACAAATTATGTGCAAGTGAGAGGACTTGAGCCCACACGAACGCGGTGAGTTAAAAGCAAGGGATAATGTAAATTAAAAGTAGAACCAAAAAACGAACCAAAATACAATAAAGGTAAGGTTTAAAAGTGCAGCGCACTGGCAGCGCGACCTGCGCAAATGCAGCAAAAGATCACAGCAGGAAGCGCTCGAGTCCGCCTTAAATAGGCGTCTCAAAAGTCAGCTCGAGCGTGGGGACGCTCCAAGATGGCGCCCACAGGAAGTAGTACTCACCCAACCTAAAATGGCGCCCACTGAAATCCACCCAGGGACCCGGACCCGCCAAATAGCGGTGATCGTTCCACAAATTATGTGCAAGTGAGAGGACTTGAGCCCACACGAACGCGGTGAGTTAAAAGCAAGGGATAATGTAAATTAAAAGTAGAACCAAAAAACGAACCAAAATACAATAAAGGTAAGGTTTAAAAGTGCAGCGCACTGGCAGCGCGACCTGCGCAAATGCAGCAAAAGATCACAGCAGGAAGCGCTCGAGTCCGCCTTAAATAGGCGTCTCAAAAGTCAGCTCGAGCGTGGGGACGCTCCAAGATGGCGCCCACAGGAAGTAGTACTCACCCAACCTAAAATGGCGCCCACTGAAATCCACCCAGGGACCCGGACCCGCCAAATAGCGGTGATCGTTCCACAAATTATGTGCAAGTGAGAGGACTTGAGCCCACACGAACGCGGTGAGTTAAAAGCAAGGGATAATGTAAATTAAAAGTAGAACCAAAAAACGAACCAAAATACAATAAAGGTAAGGTTTAAAAGTGCAGCGCACTGGCAGCGCGACCTGCGCAAATGCAGCAAAAGATCACAGCAGGAAGCGCTCGAGTCCGCCTTAAATAGGCGTCTCAAAAGTCAGCTCGAGCGTGGGGACGCTCCAAGATGGCGCCCACAGGAAGTAGTACTCACCCAACCTAAAATGGCGCCCACTGAAATCCACCCAGGGACCCGGACCCGCCAAATAGCGGTGATCGTTCCACAAATTATGTGCAAGTGAGAGGACTTGAGCCCACACGAACGCGGTGAGTTAAAAGCAAGGGATAATGTAAATTAAAAGTAGAACCAAAAAACGAACCAAAATACAATAAAGGTAAGGTTTAAAAGTGCAGCGCACTGGCAGCGCGACCTGCGCAAATGCAGCAAAAGATCACAGCAGGAAGCGCTCGAGTCCGCCTTAAATAGGCGTCTCAAAAGTCAGCTCGAGCGTGGGGACGCTCCAAGATGGCGCCCACAGGAAGTAGTACTCACCCAACCTAAAATGGCGCCCACTGAAATCCACCCAGGGACCCGGACCCGCCAAATAGCGGTGATCGTTCCACAAATTATGTGCAAGTGAGAGGACTTGAGCCCACACGAACGCGGTGAGTTAAAAGCAAGGGATAATGTAAATTAAAAGTAGAACCAAAAAACGAACCAAAATACAATAAAGGTAAGGTTTAAAAGTGCAGCGCACTGGCAGCGCGACCTGCGCAAATGCAGCAAAAGATCACAGCAGGAAGCGCTCGAGTCCGCCTTAAATAGGCGTCTCAAAAGTCAGCTCGAGCGTGCGGACGCTCCAAGATGGCGCCCACAGGAAGTAGTACTCACCCAACCTAAAATGGCGCCCACTGAAATCCACCCAGGGACCCGGACCCGCCAAATAGCGGTGATCGTTCCACAAATTATGTGCAAGTGAGAGGACTTGAGCCCACACGAACGCGGTGAGTTAAAAGCAAGGGATAATGTAAATTAAAAGTAGAACCAAAAAACGAACCAAAATACAATAAAGGTAAGGTTTAAAAGTGCAGCGCACTGGCAGCGCGACCTGCGCAAATGCAGCAAAAGATCACAGCAGGAAGCGCTCGAGTCCGCCTTAAATAGGCGTCTCAAAAGTCAGCTCGAGCGTGGGGACGCTCCAAGATGGCGCCCACAGGAAGTAGTACTCACCCAACCTAAAATGGCGCCCACTGAAATCCACCCAGGGACCCGGACCCGCCAAATAGCGGTGATCGTTCCACAAATTATGTGCAAGTGAGAGGACTTGAGCCCACACGAACGCGGTGAGTTAAAAGCAAGGGATAATGTAAATTAAAAGTAGAACCAAAAAACGAACCAAAATACAATAAAGGTAAGGTTTAAAAGTGCAGCGCACTGGCAGCGCGACCTGCGCAAATGCAGCAAAAGATCACAGCAGGAAGCGCTCGAGTCCGCCTTAAATAGGCGTCTCAAAAGTCAGCTCGAGCGTGGGGACGCTCCAAGATGGCGCCCACAGGAAGTAGTACTCACCCAACCTAAAATGGCGCCCAATGAAATCCACCCAGGGACCCGGACCCGCCAAATAGCGGTGATCGTTCCACAAATTATGTGCAAGTGAGAGGACTTGAGCCCACACGAACGCGGTGAGTTAAAAGCAAGGGATAATGTAAATTAAAAGTAGAACCAAAAAACGAACCAAAATACAATAAAGGTAAGGTTTAAAAGTGCAGCGCACTGGCAGCGCGACCTGCGCAAATGCAGCAAAAGATCATTTTTCAATGTGTCTTTTATATAATGGTGAGGCATCAACTGTATTGCTAGGAGTGTGCTCTTTCTTCTTGCTTGGGCCAGTTCTCTCTGTGTTAAACTTGATTGATGTGTTTTTGCCTCAAATGAATTTCACTTGCTTTGCGCAACGTAGTTATAAGGGGATTATTCCCTGATATTTCTAACGCCTCCTCCACATAATGTTTTAAGACACGCAAGCTATTGCCTGATATTTGTGATAAATGTGCAAGTGTTGCTGTTTTATTTATTAGTATTTTGTAAAGCGCCTGGTTACACTAGCAAGTGTGTCCCCGCGCTGTAAATGCTAATAGAGTTGTTCGTTGCTGATGCTTCCTACGATTTTAGTTTTTGGGGAAGAGTATTGTTTTCAGGTCTTTTCTGAATTTAGCTTCTGAGGGTTCAATACGCAGTTCCACTGGTAGTAGATTCCACTTCTTGGCCGTTTGGACTCTAAAGGATTTTCCGCCCATTTTGGCTGTCTGGACCCTCGGGACATGCACCTGTCCCGTCCCACATGATCTCAGTTGTCGGGTGGGTTCATACCATTGCAGAAGACCGCCAAGGTATCTCGGACCTTTGTCATGGAGAATGCGATGACCTGTACATAAGGCCTTAAAAGTCACCCGTTCCCTAATCGGGAGCCAGTGGAGGGTTTTCAAAGCTCTTTTAGATGAAACTCTCCTGGGTAGTTGTAGGATCAGACGGGCTGCTGCGTTCTGTATTCGTTGGAGTCTAGAAAGACTTTTTTCATTGGCTCCAAGATACAGAACGCTCCCATAGTCCAGTCTAGATGTTATTAGGCTGTGGACTATGGTCTGGCGCACTGATACAGGCATACGGTCAAGCGTTTTCCTAAGGACTCGTAGTATCCCGAAACAGGTTCCTGCTACCTGTTTGGTCTGGTGATCGAGTGTGAGGTTTCTATCTAGCCAGACCCCTAGGTTCTTTACTAAATGGCTAGGTGTTGGCAGATCACCCAGCTCTTCCGGCCACCACGCTGAAGTCCATACTGATGGAGCCTTACCTATAATCAGTACCTCCGTTTTGTTGCCATTCAAACGTAGGCAATTGTCTGCCATCCAGAGTGCCACTTTCTGCATGCAAGCTGCAAAGTTGGAGGCGCTTTGCTTCTCAGGTTGTGTAAGGGTTACAGTCAGTTGCGTGTCGTCCGCATACGACACTATCTCAACCCCAAACGTCTCTGTAATTCCTCCAACGGGGGCTACATAGAGATTGAAAAGAGTGGGGCTGAGACTGGAGCCCTGTGGCACTCCTTGATTGAGTTCTATTTCCTTAGACTTGAACTGTCCCTGGGCGACCTGGAAGGTTCGGTCGGTTAGGAAGGATTTCATCCATTCCCAAGCTTTTCCTCTCACTCCTCCCTTTTTCAGGCACTGTAGCAGAGTGTGATGGGCTACCGTGTCGAAAGCGGCACTAAGGTCCAGGAGAATTAATGCCGCCGTCTGGCCCTTGTCAGCATATCCTCGTAGGGCTTCTGTTGAGGACAACAGGGCTGACTCGGTCGAGTGATGGGCTCGAAAACCCGACTGAGAGGGATGGAGGAGTCCACTAGCTTCAGCAAATGCTGATAGCTGTGTATTTACAGCTTTCTCCGCGATTTTAGCGAAGTAGGGAAGGAGAGAGATGGGTCTGAGGTTATCCAATTTGTCAATGCTAATATTGGGTTTTTTCCTCAGAGGTAGGACAATCGCTTTTTTCCATGTGGTGGGGACTTGTCCTGTACTGAAAGAGAGAGCCAGGAGGTTGCTGATATGGGGTTCCAGGCTGGTGATGCTGCCATAGAGTCTTTTAGGGGTTGCTGGGTCACTCGGTGATCCAGATTTGATGCTTTTAGCTATACTGCATAGGGTTTCTTTGGGCGGAACTATCAATGCTGAGAGGCATTTATCCTCCTGTATCTGTAAGTGGTTATCTGCCTGTTCCCTGCCGGCTCTGGCCTTGTCTGGGAAACTAGCGTAAATTTTGTCCACTTTGTTAGCAAAGAATTCGGCTATTAGGTCGCACGATTTGACTGATCCCGTCATGGGGGTGGCTAGTGAAGTGAGATCAGAGAGTTCCCTGTACACTAAGAACATTTCCTTCATGGAATTGTCAGCGTCTTTGATTCTAGTACAGAGGTAAGACTTCTTAGTTTTCCGAATGAGTGCGTGGTATATTTTGAGCCTGTTCTTGTACTCAATTCTATCTGCCTCATGGTAGTGTAACCGCCATATCCTCTCGTAATTTTTGCATTTAGCTTTTTGGTCTCGGAGTTCACCATTGAACCAAGTGGAGGATTTGGTTCGTCTTGCCGGGGCCTTATGAGTCCATGGTGCTGTATGGTCCAGCGCCTTTACGATCAGTTTATTAAGATTTAAGCAGGCAGATTCTATATCTTTGTCTTCAGGGGGAGCTTCGGGTGTTATCATTTTATTGAAGGCCTCTGTGGAGAATTTATCCCATTTCCTGCGTTTATTGGAGTAGGCGGGTTCCTTGTGTAGTCCATCATCTGGTACCGACACCCTAAAAGTTACAAGGAGGTGGTCGGACCATATGACTGGCGTGGGAGGGTCTATGGTTAAGGCATCCCAGTTGGCAAATATGGGGTCTAGGAGATGTCCCTGACAGTGAGTTGGTTGTTCTGATTTGAGTAGCATCTGGATGCCAGCTAATTCCTGTTTAATTTCCTGGGCCTCGTTGTTCTTGAGGTCATCAAAATGATAATTTAAATCCCCTAACAGGAGAAGTCTTTCATGTTCTAGAGCCGAGAGCGTAAGGGTTTCCAACAGTTGGGTGGGGAAAGTGGCTGCGGGGCCAGCGGGGCGATATATAAGATATCCCCTAATGCAGTATCCTTGGTGAACTGAGATGGAGAAGAGGCCAGTTTCGCTTTTGTCAAGATCCCTTCCCTCTAGCGTGCAGGTCAAGTCCTGTTTATGAATTATAGCGATTCCTCCCCCTTTTCCCTTAGGTCTATCTATTCTTTTGATGTCGTATCCTGGTGGGAGGGCCATCAGAATGTCAGGAGCCGAAGTGGCGTTTAGCCACGTTTCCGTGAGGAAGAGGGCATCAGTTCGACCATCAGTTAGGTAGTCGTGCACCTCCATCTTGTGTTTACCTAGGGAACGGCAATTTAGTAAGGCCAGATTCAATATCTTCCCTTTATGTCTTGATCCCAGGTTTCTTATGACGGTGAAAGCACAATATGCGCATTTTTTCTCTAAATTATTTACATTTATGCTATGTCGGCAGGGATGGTCTAGAGGGGGACATAGCTTCCGCAGTTCTGAGGCGCTATAGTTTTTGCGGAGGTTGGAACCAGCAGGGGATCCTGCCCCTGCACCCGGGCGGTCACGGACGGGCACAGACGGGCTTGCCTTTGGCGCGCCTTCGGCGCGCTTCCGGCGCGCCCGCTGCGCCCGTCCGCTGCGCCTCCTGTGAGAGTCAGACATTTATTGGAGGAGTGTCTCGGGGTGGGCGTGGCCAGGCAGCAGCAGCGCTCCCCTCCCACCTCCCCCACGATGGCGGCTGTTTGCTTGTTTTTCCTGCCCCCTGTTATACATTGCATTTCACTTACTTTGTCCCTATGTGACTTGTTTTTTTTTTTTTTCAAGATAATACCTATGTTGCATGACCAGTACTCTTATCACAACAAGTACATTTTTCAATGTGTCTTTTATATAATGGTGAGGTATCAACTGTATTGATTGTGGCCAGTTCTCCCCGTGTTAAACTTGATTGATGTGTTTTTGCCTCAAATGAATTTCACTTGCTTTGCGCAACGTAGTTCTAAGGGGATTATTCCCTGGTATTTCTAACGTTTCCTCCACATAATGTTTTAAGACACGCAAAGCCCTATTTACTACTGACTTAATTCTATTTACTGGTCACATGCCAGGTTGACATGTCATCTCATTGAGGTGTTTTCCACTTATTTTTCTGTCATCTTTATATCTGATACTTTTGCATGCTCATTAATCTTCTTGCATGTTGGGGCTTATTACATGTGCCTATTTGCTAAGGTGTACAGTGACGGTTAGTTACTCCTTTTGAGAATATACCACTTTTTTGGCATTTGCTTCTTGGGGAGAATTTCAATGCGTTGACCATATGTGGTATATATTAACCTCTATTTCTTGATATTACATAATCTATTGTTCTGCCCTTCTTTCTTGTTATACACTGCGACATTGCTCTCATCATTGCTTCATATCACGCCACCACATCGATTCGCTTTTGTAGGACGTCTGTGAAGTGGGCAGCATTAATGTCTACCAATAGGAACGGTAGTAAAGGACCTAAACACCCACTCTTTGCGGGAGTTTTGAAACAACCCTCTAGTATGTCAACGAAAGGGAGTTTACCTTTATCTCCGAATGTACCTCCGGTTCTGTTAACTCATACTGACCAAACGTTAACGGACACTATGCAAAGAATATTGCAGGAACTTTCTGGGGTCAATCGCCGACTAGAAGGCATGGACCTTACAATACCATCCTTAGCTGAAGAAACTAAATCGATTCGAGCGGACCTCACTACTTTTCACACAAAAATTGAAACTCTTGATTCTAAAGTACTAGCTATGGAGAGTCGCTTGGACTCGGTTCAAAGTTCAGAACAGGATCTTCTTTTCTTCACAGCAAAATATTTGACTTGGAGGATCGCAGTCGCAGAGACAATGTTCGCTTTTTTGGTTTTCCTGAGAATATTGAAGGCAAGAACATAAAAACATTCCTCTGTGGTACTCTTCCATTAATGACTGGCATTTCCTTCACTCCACCTCTGGAAATCCAACGAGCTCACAGAATTGGTCCTCCACGTTCTGCTCCCAAGGCACAGTCAGAGGCCCATTATTGCTTGTTTTCTCAGACATGAACAGACCCGCCAAATTTTATCTGCCGCGCGTACGCAAGGTTCCGTCCTTTTCCAGGGTAACACAATCCACACAGCGGCTGATTTCTCTAAAGAAACAAATGAGCGAAGGAAGGCGTTTCTATCCATGCGACCCCAATTACGTCAGTTAGACATTAAGTATGGTCTGTTTGAGCCCCCATGTTTTCGGATCACTAGAAGTGGAGAATCCAAGGAGTTGTATGACCCTGCGCTTCTGCGACAATTTTTGGATGATATCAAAACTCACGACATGGACACACAGTCTTCTTATTGTAATCAGTCCCAGCCATCTACTTCCTCCTCTTCAAATGTACCAACTCAACATTTACGTGCTTCTAGTAGCTCCAGGCAACGAGGCAGAGATTTTAGTAGACTCAATCGCTTCCAGGATGATAAGGCCTCTGCTTTTCGCTCTGTCTCTACTCACACAAAGGAACCGCAGAGGGACAAATCTAGATCGCCTTTGAAAACACCTTCAGATGCTGACTGAATAATATTTTATTGTCTAAAGGTTTACTTTGATGTCTTTTTGCATTTTCAATCATATAATGCGACTACTAATGTTCCCTTTCTTATCTTACTGTTTTGGTTCTCATACCCTTCCATACTTTCTACTTAGCACTATTTTTTGCCTATAAAACTCACGTTTCCCTTCTATTTCAGTGTTTATTACATGCTTAGACATATTAACTTGCATTTTGTATGCTCTCTCTTCGTTATAGTTCCCCTCCTTGTCCAGATATTAACATTATCTTATTTGGCACTGCATTCTTCTTATTTTTGTGTTATCGTAAAGAGTTATAGTCAGTATTGACATCTAATTGTTTATATTTTTAAAGGTAAGCTTTGTTGTTTCCTTTCTTTCTATGCTCATATAAAGTTCTTTCCTTATACATGTCTTCTTCTTTTCTCCGTCTCTCTTCTTCCATTTCTCTTTATATATCTAATTTTGCAATCTGTTATACCCTCTTGTATTCTTGTCTTCTATTCCTCTTTAATCTTCGTTTGGTATTGCTGTTCATCTATCCAACTCTTGTATCCACATTCATTCATGGATGTTCACTGTCCTTTTCATTTTTTCTTCTGTTGTGTGCTATTCCTTTACTCCTTTTCAATTCTTTTTGCCCTTATGTACTGCAATATTTACCGATTTCATTGTAGTTCTATTACAGTGTAGTCTACATTGCCTTAATTTCACTGTTTTATATCATAATGATTGTTTTTTGTTTTTCATGACTATCAGCCAGATTCATGAAGCTAAATTGCGACCGCAATAGCTGCGAAAAAGCTATTGCGATCGCAATTGTCCAAAACGGTATTCAATAAAAAATTAGCGAATTCGCTAAGACAGAATTGCAAAATCGCAATAGAATTAGCAGAATCCCGGTAGTAGCCCAATAGCGAATTGGACATTGCGAGAAACCATGGATTCTGCGAATAAAATTGCGAATTCGCAATACAATCGCAATCGCTATTCAAGAAAAATCGCAAATAGCGAAAAACCCGAAAATCGCTTTTTGCGAGGCGCAATTTAAGGACAACCCAAAGCAGGTGGTAACCATCACAGTAAAAAAAAAAAATATTTGAAAAACCGTTTCCCAATCAGTAACAGGTGCTGGCCTGACCAAACACACTTAAGGAGATGCAGCTGCAGCAGTAGGAGTCTCACAATGCCAGGACTATACATGGTGGTCAGGCGACGAAGGCTACAGCGAGCTGCACGGAACAGACGTAGGATCCAGGAGAGGATATTCCGCCAGCGGGTCACCCTGCTGGGTCAAACCAGAGAGCAAATATACGCTAAGTACCGGCTGAATGGGCCAATGATCATCAAGATAATTCAGGACCTTGACCCCTGATGCAGCACCCAACAAGGCGGACCAATGCCGTGCCCACACATGTCCAGGTATTGTGCAGCCTGCACCTTCTGGCCTCCGGAAGCTTCCAGGGGATAGTTGCTGCTGCTGGGGGGATATCCCAGCCCACCCTGTCCCGCTGCCTAAGGAGTATCCTAGATGCAATGCTGACCCAGCTACACCACCACATAAAATTTCCCACCCGCCAACAGGACTTGGATGAGACCAAGCATCAATTCTACAATGTCGCCCAATTTCCACATGTGATAGGATGCATTGACTGTACACACATCCACATCTGCCCACCAGCAGAAACGGAATACATGTACCGCAACCACAAGTCCTACCACTCCCCCAACATCCAGATGGTGTGCAACGCAAAGAATTACATCACGGACATAGTGGCACAGTACCCGGGGAGCACACATGACTCCTTCATATTCCGGCACTGCGGCCTCCACACACGACTGGCCAGGGGAGACTTTGGTGAAGGACACTCGCCCCACAATGTTACACTGTGATGAAGTAGCTGTGCTGCACAGGCACTCACCCTCTGCTCCTCTCATTCATGTGACAGTGGCTACGCTCTCCGTGAATACCTCCTCACCCCATACCTCAACCCTGCTACACCACAGCAACGGCGTTACAATGTAGCACACATACGCAAAAGGAATTGCATTGAGAGGACATTTGGGCTACTGAAGAGCAGATTCCGCATACTGCACAAGACTGGTGGGGCCATGTACTACAGTCCTGATGTCTGCTGCCGCATTGTGGCTGTGTATGCAATACTACACAACATTGCTACCAAGCGCCAGATTCCTGTAGAGATCTCTGGCAGTGAGTCAGAAGGGGACGACCGGCCACCTGCACATGCGCGTCATGCTCGCGGGGAACATCCCGCTGAAGGACACAGGTGGCGCAACCACATCACAATGAACTGTTTCTAGTGCACCCACACCCCTCACCCAACTATTCCCAAATGCATGACAATGGAAATAATGACAGGAGGCAGATGTTCAATGCTTCAATAAATATTATTGTTGAATGCACAATAATAAGGAAAAAATGTAATGATTCACATTTGAGTAGTATTGCGCCATACTGCTCAATGTTATTAACACGACATGCTTCTGTCATCAGCATGTGCAGTTGCTACATGCATGCTAGCTAACATTCCCTGACTGCCTGTTGCATTGCGTACATTGAGACATGTCTGGCTACATTGGAGTTTTTGTACATTGTGGGCAGACTACATGTCCCACAATGCAATTGGGCATGTCCTGATGTGCATGGGTTGCATGACTGGGGTTGATTGTGGGAGGCTATAGGGTCATGGCCATTGTTAGGGGACAGGGACGCAGTCGCATGCCACTTACCTTGGCTGTCTTGGGTGGGTCGGGATGAGTCCAGAGGGATGACCCCAACACATGCCTCATGCTGCAGTGTGTCCTCCACACAATCCTCCAGGGGGGTGTTGGAAGGGACTGTTCGATCTCCACCTCCAGTTGCTAGGCTCTCCCCCAGCCTCTCTGCCACCCTCTCCTTGGCACGACCTCGTAGGTCGTACCACCTCTTCTTGAGGTCGTCTATGGACCTCTGTGTCACTCCCACTGCGTTGACTCTGGCGCGGATCCGCAGCCACAGTCGCCGTTTCTCGGCCTCAGGCACCCTCCTGGAGTCCTTGCCGAAAAGTTTGGTGTGGTCTTGGCAGACTCCATCTATTAGTTGCTCCAGCTCCTGCTCTCAGAATTTTAGCTTGCGCTTGCGCCCGGTGTCACTGGGCACTGCTGCTGCATCCTCTGCCATTGCTGCAGTCTCCAATTTCCAAAGGTTTGCAAGTCTGGAGGTGTTCTGAGAGGAGCTCTGACTGGTGCTGCTTCGATCTCTGCCTCAGTGTTCTCAATGGGGGAGGGAACTGCCTGCTTCCTGGTTGTGATGTCATCACTGTGCTCGAAATGCGACTTCCCGTTTTTGCGATCTCGCAATTAGCGAGATCGCAATTTGCGATCTCGCAAATTGCGAGATCGTTATTCCTACACGGAATCGGACGGATTTACCGATTTTTCTGCGTTTTTGGAGAATCGCTATCGCCTTTTGCGGCCGGTTGCGATTCGCTTTATTTTATCGCAGTTTTTGATGAATCCCATTCTGCGAATTCTAAATTGCGATTCGGGATTAATCCCAATTTAGAATTCGCAGATTTCGGTTTTCATGAATCTGGCTGTAAGTGTTTTATGATACTATGTTATGGTTTATTATGGTTCTGATAATGTTATTTTACTCTATTGCGTTTCATATATTCCATATTATCCTCTATTCATTGGATCCCCATTCTTCTCTCCTCGGATGGGGTCCCACCCCCTCGGCGCTGCTTCAGTGCGCCCAGACCCGCGGTTAACAGTCTTGGTTCCTTCTTTATTTTCATATTTTGTTCTTTCTCCACTTCTAAGACCTTATTTCTTTATTTCTATTTACTTTTTCTATTTCGGATATTTATTCTGCCTTTCTAACCCTCTTCGCCTTCCCCTTTTATATTCTCTATTTTTCTTTCTTTTTTTTCTTTCTTCTTTTTCTTTCTATCTCTTTCTTATCAGTTTCTCAGACTTTTGCACACTTTGGCCTAGATGTAGGTAATAGCAAATTACCGAATGGTAAATACTGAATTTTACTGATTCGGTATTCACTATTCGGTAATTGCTATGTAGGTAAAATATTCGGTAAAATCGATTCTGTAATTACAGAATCGGTATTTGCCATTGATTCCTATGGGCCATGAAGCCCATATGAATCAATGGCAAATGCTGATTCTGTAATTACAGAATCGGTAATTACCGAATTTTCAAGGGTGACAGGGTGTCACTTTGACACCCTGTTGCACCCCTGTTTCTGGCTTGTGTGCCATTTGACACACAGACATGCCCTTAGGGCATGTCTGTGTGCCACATGGCACAGGTGTACATGCACAGATGTGCATGTACACTGGAATTCGATATTTACCATGGAATAGTATTCCATGGTAAATAACGATTCGGTAAGGGCCTGTGGCACTGATTACAGTGCCACCTACATCTTGATTTACAGAATTGGTCAATTTACCGATTCGGTATTTTACAGATTCAGTACATTTACCGAATCAGTACATTTACCGAATCAGTAAATATACCGATTCTGTAAATAAAATGCCCCCTACATGCCAAATCCCAAATACCGGTCGGTAACGGCCGAAATCGGCCGTTACCGGCCGGTAATTGGCGACCTACATCTGGCCCCTTGTCTTTTGTTCTCCAGAGTAACATCTTTCTTTCTTTCTCTTCTTATACTTGTTTTTTTTCTTCTTCTTTATCTTATTCTCAACTTCTTCTATTATGTCTTCAACTCATCCATTATAAGTGACTTCCTGGAATGTTCATGGTCTCACCCATTATATAAAACGAAAGAAAGTCCTTTCATATTTGCACTCCAAACATGTGGACATTGCTTTACTGCAGGAAACACATTTGGATGATGTTGAATCTAGTAAACTCAGCAGAGATTGGGTCGGTAAAGTTATTCATAGTAGTGTTTCTAAACCTGATTCCAGCAATCCTAATCCTGTTCATAAATGGGGTGTAGCCATCCTTTTCCGGAAGTCACTTCCCTTCACAATTTCCAAGACATTGTCTGACCCGGAGGGTCGATATGTTTTTGTTAAACTGAAAATTGGGAACTCTTTCATTTGTCTCGGCTATATATATGCTCCACTTGGTACCAAAAAACAAATTTTCCTTAGAATAAATCGCCTTCTCACAGAAATAAATGCCTCTCAATTTCTCATTGGAGGGGATTGGAATTTGGCTCCAGAACCTGCCCTTGACAAAACAAGCTGCCTTGATACTGTTAACGCTTCAGATAGAGCCATTTTGCGTGATATTCTCGCCGACAATGGTCTTGTTGACCATTGGAGGCTTAGTCACCCACAGGATTAAGAATATACGTTCTTTTCCTCTACCCTTGGCACATTCTCCCGTCTCGACTATTTCCTTCTTTCTCAAAAGGCAGTTCAATTGGTTACAGAGTCGAGGATTTTGGAAGCAGCCATATCCGATCACTCTCCTGTTCTTTTGTCTCTCGATTTAGGTCTCTCTAGTCCAGGACGCAAACCATGGAGATTGAGCATAAACAAATATAAAACACCTGCAGGTAAACTTCTTTTACAATCACATCTCCAGGATTATCTCACTGTTAATGAGGATTCAATTTCCTCTAAGAGAATGGTCTGGGCAGCTGCTAAGGCAACCATAAGAGGTCAACTAATGCGCGATGCTGCTCTTATTAACAGGAACAACGCTGCCAAACAAGTAGATCTTGAGCAAGACATTCAACGGCTTTCTCACTCATATATCTCAAATCCTACCCTCCAGAATTGTAAATTATTGGAACAGGCACGAATGTCTCCTAATAGTCTTTTTACTTTTAAGGCTGAATACGCCTTGCAAAAAATGAAAGGGCGACAAAAGCTGGTCGGTTACTAGCTGCACAACTGCGCCAGAGGGAGGCCGCTATGGTGATTCCAGCTATTAAATCCAGTTGTGGCGATGTACTTACTAGACCACAAGAAATTGTTGAAAAATGTGCTTCCTTTTATAGATCTCTTTATTCTCCAAGCACTCATATAGATAAACTCAAAATGTCCAAATTTTTTGATGCGATACATCTTCCACGACTTTCAGATGACGGTATAGCTTTACTTGATGGTATCATTACAAAAGATGAGATTTCTTCAGCTATACCTGCCTAACCATACCATAAAGCTCCAGGAGACAATGGTTTTCCTCCTGAATTTTATAAATGGACTTGCCAGAGCATGATTGATACCTTACATGCCGCGTTTAAAGAAGCCGTTGAGGAATCCTCTTTCGGATCTCTTTCTTACAAAGCAATTATAGCTGTTTTACTAAAACCTGGTAAAGATCCATTGTTGTGTGGCAGTTATCGGCCTATATCTCTCTTGAATTCTGATATTAAAATACTACCTAACATTCTTGCATCGCGTCTTCGTAAAGTTTTACCTTCTGTAATTCATAATTCGCAAGTAGGCTTTGTTCCAGGTCGTTCGTCTCGAAATCATCTCCGTACTTTATCTCATGCTTTATGGTCAGCTAAACATCTTGCAGCTGATGCATTACTTCTTTCCCTTGATGCTGAAAAAGCATTTGATCGCATTGAATGGGAAAATCTCTTTACAGTCATGCAAAGGTTCGGCTTAGGCGATCAATTTATAGATAAAGTTTGTCTGCTCTATGATAGCCCATTAACTCAAGTTAACTGCGGTGGTTTTCTGTCTACCCCATTTCCAATTCGACGAGGTACTCGTCAAGTTTGTCCACTTTCCCCTCTCCTTTTCCTCCTAGCAATGGAACCTTTGGCTGCAGCAATACGACCATCTGCTGAGGTAGCAGGCGTCCCTCTTCAAATTGGCCATTCTAAAATGTATTTATATGCAGATGACATTCTTCTTACCCTTACTGATCTTCCCCGCTCTCTTCCCGCTCCCCTCCAAATTATCAACGATTTCTCTTCTTTCTCAGGTTACAAGATAAATTGGGATAAAAGTTAAGCATTACCCATGTCCATTGATACTACAAAAGTAGCAATCTCTGGCTTTCCTTTACATTGGCAACCATCCCGGCTTAAGTACTTAGGAATATTAATTAATAGAGGTTTGGATAATGTGGTCACGGATAATTTAACTCCTTTAATCACGCAAATGCAAAGAGACTTTGATAAATGGAAAACTCTGGGATTATCTCTTTGGGGACGAGTTCAGGCGGTTAAGATGGTTACTCTACCACGGTTTCTTTATGTTCTAGGTATGCTCCCTCTCCACATTCCCTTAACTACTCTTCGATCCATTGACTCTAAAATAAAACTTTTTATTTGGGTACCACGCTTTGCTTTGGCCAAATTAAAGGCTCATCAATTACATGGGGGTTTAGGTCTTCCCTCCATCGAGCATTATTCACTGGCCCTTCATATCTCACAACTCACTTTTTTTTGCCCAAATCTGAAGATATACCCCAATGAGTTCCACTTGAACGTCACCTTTTGACTCCTGGTTTAGGTTTGTCCCTTCTATATGGTAAGGGGACCAGTTCTTCCGATCCTAAAAACCCTATCTTATCTGCAATGCATAAATCTTGGCAGAGAGGTCATCGTATACTTAAATCTAATTCGTGAGTTCATGTTAATGCTCCTTTATGGCTTAATTCAGCTATTCGTATTGGTGGTCGCACTTTGTCCTGGCCTTTATGGCAAGAAGCTGGCATCAATCCTATAGATCAACTTTTTCATGATGGAACGTTTAAGCCCTTTTCCCAACTTACCGAGGAATTCCATTTACCACCTACACAATCCTATAAATATACCCAACTTCAACAAGCTATCACAAAGCACTTAGGTTCTCCACCAGACTCACTCTCAGTATTCCTATTGTGTCTTATTTGCAGTTATGGGGAAACCTTAAAGGTGTGACTTCTGGTCTTTATAAGACATTTCTGAATCGTCTATTTTCACAACCTCTCTAACAAGCTCTTCAGTTGAAATGGCAATCCCGTTAATCAGTTGCATATTCCAATACTCAATGGGATCAAATTTTAGAAGGGCTACATAAGGGGGTTTGGGAAGTTCGTCTCAAATTCTGTATTTTCAAAATTATCCATGAATGGCATTGGTCTCCTGTTAAATTACACCAAGCTAAGTTGTTATCACATACTTCCTGCTGGAGACGTTCAGCTTCCGGATGTGATATTACACATATCATTTGGGAATGTCCTCGTACTAGATCCTTTTGGCTTTTTGTACGAAAGACATTGGCTTCTACAATGTCATTACCTTTACCTTTTACACCTGCCAATATTATTTTACATGACTTTCGAGGTTTCCCGAAACTTTCCAAACCGCAAATTTGTCTTCTTCATGCTGCTTTGGCTACGGCCAAAATTTGTATACTGCGTCACTGGAAATCCCCCTCGACTCCTTCTCAGGAAGAGTGGTTGGTGGCAATGATGCAAACAGCTTTACATGAACGTACAATTTATAATTTACAAGATCAGGCTTCCCTTTTTCTCCAAATTTGGTCCCCTTTCCTGGAAACCACTGTGGATGAGGACTCTGCTTCTACTCCTTCTTCTTCTACACATACTGTTTCTGCTAAACTCTATTCTTTCCATGGTCCCTTTCCTGTTACTTTACTATTGATGCCCTTTCCCCTTCCTTTGTATCAATTCTGCTCCTATCTGTTCTTGTTACTCTGGTACTCTTTTCTTTTCTTTTCTTTCTGTCTTTCTCTTTCCTTCCATAGTATGATTTACCTATTATTCTTTCTATTGTTACCACATATAGGATTATGGAATATATGTTATTTCTGTTTCCTCATATTTGTTATATCCTATGTAAGTTTTCTTCTCATTTGTATTTACCATTATATTACTCTGCTTTATTGCTGCATTTGTATTCGTATTTTCATCTGCAAATTTTAATAAAAAATGTCAACACAAAAAAAAAGATAATGCATGATAATTATAACAATTTGATTTGTGATGTCATCACTAAGCAAATGGTACTAAACTAACATGGACAGTTCCTTTGTCATTTGCTTTCAATAATCTGTTTCAGGGTTTGAATGATAACTAAATATGAAAATCATATTCCATTTTCAACTGAAGACTGTATGTGCTCATGCTTGCTGTGGGCATTTAAACACTTTTATAATCAGGCTCCTGAACAGAAAATATTAAGAAGATGGGGCAGACAAGTAGGATTTGGAGACAGAAGAAGGATAAAGAAAGGACCAATGTGAGCAGGATGTAGTGGGGAAAAGAGGGAGAAACAAGAGGGACATAAAATATCAAAGAAGCCGATGTTTGAAAATTACTGTTATCTGAACATGGCAATAAGCAAATTTGCCAGCAGGATGATGGTGAACAGTAGGTATGAGGAAGAGGCTGACATATAAGTACAATTTAGAGGGAGAATGGCCAGCTGTTTGCAGAAAGCAGTGGGAAAGGAAAGACAAAAGAGGGAGGATATGAAAGGTAAAGGAAGTGGGTGTCCGCAAACTACACTCACCTGAACATGGCAATCAGTAGATTCACCAGCAGGATGTTGGCAAATAGAAGGTATAAACAAAGCAGAATAATCGTCAGCCACTCTGGGAAGAGTGTATTTCCTGAGCCATCACTATAAGGGCATTTCGCCATTCCCGGGTCAGTTCCAGAGGGGGAGCACTTCGTGACATTGAACTTTTGAGCTGAAAAAACACACAGATTAATTTGAATATTGCAAGAAAGTCACCAAGAGAGCATAAGTAGCCAAGAAACGAATAGTTTATTTGATACTAGATGAAATTCTGCAACACCCTAAATGTAACAAGCCACACATAGAAGTGGGTGAAAGTTTCCTGGAAATACCATTCGGTCTGCCTTTGATAGCAGGGGCCGAGCTTGAGGCACAGTGCAACTGGAGGTGTGGGAGAAGCAAGAATCAAGAGGATCCGGACTAAAATCAATAACAATGTATTAATGGAATACAGTTGCAAATATTAGTGAAATTATGAGGAATACAATAAAAAATTAACTGAATATCTTAGAATATTGGTCTTTTGTGACATTTTTCTAAGCATGTTCTATGAAGATCCTTTAGATTATATTTGTTCACAGGAGATTAAATCACTTGTCTGGGCCATATGTGGACTGGCCTTGTGTCTAGCTGGTCTATAGAAAGAGATCTGGGCGGTAGGAAAAGCTGCGATTGGGCCTAATGCAAAATCAACAGGTGATGGACAGAATGCAGAACAATGTCATACATTCACCCCAGTACAGAGATCTGGGCCTAAATCCATCGGTTTGCCATTTCAGTTTGAGTGGGACGGATATGCTCAGACGTGAGTCCCGTGCTCTCCATGCCACTGCAATCAAGCTATCCTGGCTGATGAAGGCTGATAGCCAGAAACTGGTCTTAGGATGCTTGATTCCGGTCCAGGGAAGACATGGCTTGGCAGTTCGGTCTGGACTGTTCCCATGAGGCACAGGGTCAAGACTGATTTGCATATGGCCATGTCTGAACTGGGGTACTTTGGTGAGCAAAATAACGATGGATTAAACCCAGATCTGTGACTGGGGGTGAATGTTTTGCCATTGTTCAACATTCCGTCCATCAAATGCTGTTTTTGTGATTGGGCCTAAAACATTTCTGAGTTCTCGGTTCATTCAAGCAAAGGGTGGTTACAGAGCTTATTTAAAGCAAGTTCCCGGCTTCAGATGGCTTGAGCGTAGATGAGACCGTCCAAGCAGGACAAGCTGTTGCCAAAATCAGACAAGGATGCAAGATCCTCAGATATATCTGTGGGATCTCTTTGATTTGGTGAATGCTGAGATAAAAAAATACATCAAGTTTTTGTGAGAGTTTCTCTAGAGTGTTTTTTTTTTCATTTCTGCCAATATTCAAAACTAAGCATTGGAACAGATAAAACATTCAGTAAATATTCGTAACTAAGCATTGGAACAGGTAGGAAATTCCCAGATCCACAATTCAGTGGCTCCCACAATCAGGAAATTAAAATGTGAATTAATTATTGATGTAAATCTTTCGAGATGGCCTGGGAGTTTTATGTTAAATCCTTGACATAGGTACCCAGAAGGTTTTAAAAATAAATGACAATTAATGATCCTTTTACTGAAAGCATCCTCCTTTCTACTTTGAGGCTTGTTGTAATGCATAATATTTTTGGAAAAAATTATAAAGGCTCAGTTTACAAGTATTTTCAAACAAGAGAGTACTCTTGGAGGCCAGTAAAGGGCAGATGTATATCCTACACATATAACAGGAATACTAAAATAAGCATAAGGAAGAGACAATCAGAAACACACAAACAGCTAGCCCACAGTCCTAAGAAGGGGCTAGATAAGTGTTTGCTGGCGGCACAGTTCTCCTTTATAAGTCAGGAGGCTAAAATAGAAGAGACAGTGGTGATTTGAGGGGTAGCGAATATTTCCACAAGGCAACCTTTGACATGTGGTCATAAAATGATTCATGCCCCAATTACAGTGCAGGTCGGACAAGTGTCCGACCGGCATCGTTGTGGTAAAGGGACTGGTCGACACAGGTAGTCGGCAGTCCCGACTGCCTAATTAGGATCCGACCGGCATGGAGGTGGTCAGAAACATGCTTTTGGCAATTAGGCTCGTGCTGCAGCCCGGAAAAGGGCCGCAGCACAAGCCCCAATACCAAAAGGTATATTTTAAAACATTCCTGCACCATGTTGCAGTCTCCTTATGGTGCCTACCACATGGAGGTGTCTGCCACATAGGGCATGGATGTTTGTGGGGCCACCTGTAGTGCCTCCCTGGCTTCATAGCGGAGGCCTCTGTTACCTACAGACTTTCAATGGCGGTTGGACCGCTATTGAAAGGTTGTCAGAAGGGGTCATTGTAATCTCTACGGCGGCGCCTGAGCAGGCCCTCATTGTAGGGATTCCAATCCGACCACAGGGTCGACGGGCTTTGAGCCCATAGGAACCACAGCAGTTTTACGCTCAAACATGCGGTCAGGCCGGCATCCTAATGAGCCCCATAGTATACAAAATGGCACTTGACAAAGCAAACAGTATCTATACTAAGAGGGCCTAAGACAGATTTTGACAGGAGAAATATCCTATACTTCAGTTTGTCAGAAGGGGTAACCATCACCAAAGCCATTGCCTACGGTGGTAATCTGCAAGATTCCATGTAATAAATATCTATCTGTAGGCTTTACCTCAGAGTAATAACAATGTATCCTTAAATGCCTGCTGCCTTTATCATAACTGTTCATATCACACAATGAGGCATTTAGCCGAAATCATTGGCTGTTCACTGTAACCAACTCATGCCAATTGTACCAAGCGTAAGCCTTCCACAAGGCAACCCTCCAACATACAGTCATAAAAGTACAAATGTATACAAAATTGCAGTTGGAAAATTAAAATACTATCTCTCCTAAAACAGTCTTCTATTCCTGCAGTCTGTTTGGTGGATCACAAACACCAAAACCCTTGCCTATTATGGAAATCTATGAAATCCCTTGTAACACAATACCTGCATACAGGCTTTAGCACTGTGCAATAACAAACCATCCTGGAAAGCCTATTGTCTTTAACCCCTTGAGTGCTGCCGTCGGCCATTCGACATCCCGAGCACTACCTTCGTAGTGCTGCGCACGTCCAACAGCCGACGGGGCCCCGCCCGCGCAAGGAAACGCCCGCACCGCGGCGGAATTACTGCTGCGGTTAACGGGTTAACACATGCATTTTCACAATAAGTAGGTCTGGTCTATTAGCATTGTCATAACAATTCATAATTAACAGATCAAAACAATGAAATCTGTTATGACGTTTCCAAATGACCCTTCACCCTGTGAAATTAGTTTTGCACTTTACCCAATCCTGGCCTAATCAAATGAACAAAAACTGGCAACCGTCATGCAGACAGTTATCCATTTACAAATATGTATAAAATAGCTTATAAAACGAAATAAAACACCTCTCAACTGGGCCTAACAATAACCCTCACAGCGAAAACCACCAGGGTTTGTCAAACGTTCAACGTCAAAACTCTTGCGTGCTACAGTATCTGAAAAATCACATGTAATAATATATCTGTGTATAATGTATAACACAATGTGAAAAATACCAGATGTTAAAGGCTCACTGGCTTTAACATATGGTTTTCACAGTTAATAAGCTAAATACACCAAATGCCTTTGTTGTAATGTTACGTAACAAGCACACCATGGTATCGGGCATAACATTTCTAGTGCAGCAGGCCTATAGCTTATCACCATAATCAACTCAGGCCTACTGTTTTCAGCATAAATCCTTTTACCAGGTAACCTTCAGACACACAGGAATAAAATTAAAACGGTATACTAAATTACAGTTATCTGAGCAAAATACTTTCTCTCGTAAGACGGCCTAATGTGGATTTTCACAGAGCAAACCCATATCCTCGGTTTGTCACACTAGATGACCAACAACAAAACCATTTCCTACTACAGTAGTCTGTGAGATTTCATGTAACAAAATGCCTGTCTTTTGGCTTTAATGTAGAGTAATAACAATCCACATATAAATGCCCATCAACTTTATCATTTGCTTTTCAAAATAAATATGTCAGGCCTAGTGCCTTTACCGTAACATTTCCTAATAAAAAGATTTGACTTCTAGCCATGATCACTGGCTTGCCACCATAACCAACGCAGTCCTGTGGGCTCCAGTATATATTTTACCACACGTTAAAAAGTGCAAGCAGTTTTTAGTTTTTTAGTTGAAGCACACAAATTCAGCCCAAACAAATCCTGTACTCCGAATAGTAAAGAAGTATGTCAGGGAGCCGAAGACCACCTGACTTGGAATCCGCATGCAACCTTGAAGATTTAAGTTGCGGTTTCCTGCCTTCCAGATAAACCTCGTAATACTATAGCCCTATAGCCCGCCATAGCGGGATATACCGACTATTAAAGGCCCGCTGCAGCGTTAAAGGCCCGAGCCGAAGGCGAGAGACTTTAACAAGGCAGCGGGACTTTAATAGCCGGTATAGACAAGATACCAAGGTCTATAAGGCTATTAGAACATTCTGAAACTAGAGGGCAGAATGCTCTAACAGATGAAACAAAAATTTCAGGGAGCACAAGGGGACTGAAATTCCCTCAGGCTCCCTAAAGCCTTTGTTCACAACCAGAGCTGTTCACAAAGAAGCATTGGAATGTTGGAGCTCCGGGCTTATGCCAGCCATTATAAGCCCGGAGCACTCCATTGTTTTCAATGGAGCGTCTAACATTTCAAATTTATAATATGATTTATAGCATGAAGGGTACAAGCAAGAGTAAAGGGCAGGATACCAAAGACATAGTTGAATCGAGGAGCAATTAGCGTCTTAATAATCTGTACGGTCCCGTACCCCAGAAAGAGACCCGTAAGGCCGCCATCTCACAAAGTCCTGTTGCATCTTAACCATCAAAGGCTGGATGTTATAAACCACCATATAATCCAAACCACTATTTATCAGCAGACCCAAATATTTCAGACCTGAGGCCTTCCATGCTGGTATGCTTCTTAAAATCCTTTTTTAGATTAATCACATAATGTCATCTGCACTGTCAAGAGAGACCTAAAAAGCATTTTGTCCATTCTTCATGATTTAGCCAATAAGTCTTATCTCCCTTTCATGTAAAGCATAGGCATCCAATCTTATCTTCAAAGGTAATCTTGGAGAAGTCAAATCACCAGGCATATCCCAGAAAACCTTGAAGAATGGATGGAAATCCAATTAAAAAGAGCTGGACAGAAAGCTGAAAGCTACACAGGCCTCAGAGACAGCAAGGCGTTCTATTAATATATTGAAGTTATATCAACCTGCACTTAGGTAAAGTCAAAAACATTGGCTGGCAATATACAGTCAAGGTAAGTAGATCCAGAGATAGGAATAGTAATTGAATACTTTCTTGTGTATGCGTATGTTCACTACATGTTAGTAGTCGAGAATATTGACCACAATACTATGAAATACAACAGAGACCAGGGTTAGGCAGATCCTATAGACTCATACAGCAAATCTACTGCTCAGGTTCAGGCAACAAAAAAGTCACACCAATGTCAATGGCTCAGCACCGGCGTAATGCAGGACGCTGCAGCCCCTGGGTCATAACCGCAAGGGGGCCCCCAACCCTCCAGGTGGCCACAACACTTCAAAGGGGCCCCATTCCACCCAGGTTCAACGAATATCTGTGAGATGTGGGAGAGTCATGGACCCCTCATCTCATCCTATAGAGCGGCCCATCATTTTACATTTTGCCGCTATGGCTCAGGCCTCAGGCAGCAATAGTAACAATATAATAAAAAGCTTTTTCATCATAGAACAAGAAGTGCCTCCACAGGAGACATGGACTGAAGGATCTAGGGGCCAGATGTAGGTAGCCCTTTACCGATCGGAATCGGCCGAAAATACCGATTTTCGGCCGTTTCCGATCGGTAAAGGGCTAGTGAGATGTAGGTGCACATATTCGGTAATTTTACCGAATCGTTATTATTACCGAATCGGTAATAAGTACTGATTCAGTAATAATTACCGAATCGGTAATATTTACCGATTCAGTAAAATTAACGAATATGCAATGTGGGTAGCCAATTTTCTATTGGCACATGGCTTACAGAATCGGTATTTTACCATGGAATACAAATCCATGGTAAAATACTGATTCCTGTGTACATGCACATCTGTGCATGTACACATGTGCCATGTGACAGACAGACGTGCCCTTAGGGCATGTCTGTGTGCCACATTGCACACATGCCCGTTTTGGGGGTGCTAGAGGGTGTCAAAGTGACACCCCCTGCACCCTTGTGAATTCTTTAATTACCGATTCGGTAAATACTGAATCGGTAATGCCTAATCATTCCTATGGGCTTCAAAGCCCATTGGAATGAATGGGCATTACCGATTCGGTATTTACCGAATCAGTAATTAAAGAATTCTTAAGGATTCGGTAACGAATCCAGATGTTGGGACCTACATCCCATTTACCGATTTTGAAATACCGAATCGGTAAAATTCGGTATTTCAAAATCGGTAAATGGGATTTACCTACATCGGGCCCTAGGTGAGTAAGCTGTATGCGAGGGAGAGGTGTGGGCCACGGCCAAGGTGCCTGCCGCTGGATGATGGGGATCAAAGTTCAATCCCCGGCTCCGGCGGCAGGGGTCTGCCCAGCACCATGCGACTCTGGGCGATAGCTTGCTTAATCTTCCCAACGGCCCCCAGCGCTGAGATACCCCTTCGAGGATGATTCATGCACTATACAATTACTAGATTTTTTTTTTACATTTGACTGAAATTCACATTGGTCAAACATTTTTCATTGAATGCAAATGGTAAACTGACCCCTATCTAAAAGGTAATTTAATTGAAAAACTGCTAAGAGAAAAGTTAGCTGATCCAAAAACCAAGTGCGCAGCATTTATTTTGTACTTCCCATCATGAAACTGGCATTCCTGATCTCTTGCTTGGTATGTTTAAAGAATCTGAAGGGGGGGGGGGGGGGTCCTTCCAGCTGTTGTGATGGCAACATGTGCGCACCAAGGGCTGTATTATAGAAAGTTCCCCAGGGAGCTCAACTAGAGTTGGGCCTGCTTTGTGACCCTTCAGGGCACCTTGGTATTACAGAACAGACCGCTGATGCCTGTGCCGGCCCTTCTGTATTACTGATAGTGCTGGCGCACCAGGAGCAGCAGAGCCTTCTCGAGAGGGCGCTGCCTCATGTGCATGGGGCTGTGGCCCACATACATGACGGAATCTCTTTGTCAATCACTGCACCCACTTGCAGGCGGATCTCTGACACCTCGTGAACGTGCAGGCGGGTTGCCGCCATCACAGTGAAACACAGAGCAGCTGTTAAACAGCCCCTCCATGAGCTACTTGAATGTGCTGTAGTGGGGAAGAGCAAGTTTGCGGCTGCCCCAAGGATAGTAAATTCTCCATGACAGTGCACACTTTCCCCGTTTGCACTTGGCACACCTGCTTAAAGGTGTGCCATGGCGTAAACAAAGAAAGTGCCCCCTTTTAGTAATAAGGGTCCAAAATAGTGTAGAAATACACCCTCTACTTTTCTTCTAATATCTTTTTCTTGAATTGTTTTGGGTGCCATAATTAGAGGTTTTTCCCAAATGTGCTCATATTACCATTTCTTCCTCTTTTGTCCCAGATCTTAAATCAGGTTTCTATGGCTTTTGAGCAGTCACATTCACTAAAAGTATTACTATTATTATTATTATTATTATTATTATTATTATTATTATTATTATTATTATTAGTAGTAGTAGTAGTAGTATCCTGGGGCAGAATTATATATCTTGTTCCCCGGGGCACAGTAGCCATGTACACACGCTTTGCGTGGCTCCGGGGCACAATGATATTACAGCAGGGGCTTAAGACACTTATGTAGCACGTTATGTAATACTGATAGCGCTGGTGCACATGTAGCTCCGGTGCTATTATGAGAGGGCATTCCCTCATTGGCATGGGGCGTGGCCCCATGCAATGGAGGGACTCACTTTGCCTCTGCTCCTGAACCGTATTATGGATGCAGGTGCAGAAGCAAACATGCTTTTAGGATACCCACTGAAAGTGAGCCACAGTGTGCCTCCTAAAGGCAGTGCTCCAGGGGAGAGAAAGGGGGTCCATGGATCCCTAGATGTCTTCCTCCAGGTTAGTGCAGCCTCTCACTGCACCTGCCTGCAAGGGTATCTCTCTCCCCTCTTCAATGTGCAGGCATATGCTGCCTGCAGTGTGAAACTTGAAGCACATTTGAAACAGCTGTTCCGTATTTGACGTGAATGCGTTCCCCCAGGGCAGCGCATGTTCTCGACTGCCCTAGGGGCAGTGCATCCTGCATAACCCTGGTGCTTACTAATACCTATCAATTAACCAAACACTTTACATGCTAGCAGATGTAAAACCAAGTCTTCAGAGATTTCCTAAAGCGTAACAGATCTATAACTAAGCAGAGCCATGAAGGAATATTGTTCCAAAGACGGGACACTTGAACCGAGGAAGATCTGCTCCTGGTACTTACGCTTCTGAACTTTGGAATAGCAAGAGGAATCACATACAACTGTTTGAGTCAGTAATCAAGGTAGTCTGGGAATAAAGAATATCCAACGTCCAACCAGATCAAAATTGCTGCTTGGTTCACCAGTGACCACAGATGTTTCGGAGGCAGAGGTAAAACCTTCTGGATTATTATCAGTTGTGCAAAATAGGTGCAGGAAAGTTTATTCTAGCTTTTTAATCAACAAAAAAGAAATACAGAAAGAACAGCGAATAGAAGAAAATCTCATTGACACCAAGGAAACATCAGAAGAGAGCCACCTGAAGGTATCTGCTCTAAACATATGAATCTGCAATATTAGCATGCCAGGTAAAAAAAACTTCACGCAGATTATGTAATTTTCATGGAATACCACATTTCCATTTTAGTAAATCTAAGTTTGACTGACAATTTTCAGCATACCCTTTTCATCATGTGCTCATATGTACTATTCCCACACAGGGACATAACCTGCCTTCAGTACCTATGCATCACTGTTTCATGCCAGGAATGACAAGAGAACCACCTTTATCACAGTGCTCCAGAGCTTGCCACACTTATGTTTTGCCCACTATCAGACCAGGGAGTGCCTCAACAAGGCCAGGATTGTGCCATGAGTGAGCTGCATCATCTCACAAGTGTGCACAACATATAAAAATTGTTAGACCTGGCACCTTGGCGTGAGTCTCCCTTCCACTTTTTGCTGATGTGCCTCAGATGTTTTTGCTGGTGTTAGCTGCTCAGGGCACTGCGCTATGGCCAATCCGTGCCGCAGTGCTAGTGCTCCCAATGTACAATGTACCTGTAATTGATTTCCATAATTGGCTCATTTGCCTTACTATTAGTCCCCAGTAAAGTGCACCAGGAGTGCCAGGGCTTGTAAGTACAAATACCGCTAGTGGGCCTGCAGCGCTGGTTGCGCCACCCACAGAAGCAGCCTTTTAAAATGTGTCTAAGGTCTGCCATTTCAGAACCTGCATGCAGTCTGGTACTGTCATACTGGCTGAGCAAGTGCACACACTTGCCTGCCCCTAAATCTTACCTTTACTTCATGTGAGTCACCCCTATGGTAGGCCCAAGGGCAGGGTGCATTGTAAGCATAAGGTAGGACAAGCCCTGGTGTGTGTGGTATGTCCTAATAGTGAATTACTGCCAATTTCGTTTTTCACTATTGTAAGGCTACCTGTTCTCATAGGCCAGAATGGGTTGCTGGAATTATTACACTCTATAATCCCAGCAGGCTCAGGGGACATGGTGGAAAGTTACGTTTGGTATGCCTGAACTCAGAATAATAAAATACTTCTTTTAGTAAAGTTTATTTTAATATCCTGTGTTTGCAGATACTACTTTTAGAAAGTTAGTATTTGCTTGCCTAGCCATTTCAGCCCGCCTCTGCTCTGATGTGTATCTGCTGTCTGGTTTCTGTGAGTGACAGGGCTGGGGATGACAGGTGGGGCAGCTCGACCTTTGGGAAAGGTGTACTTATTCTTAATGCGCGTTATTGCCAGCGTGTAACAAGGCGTGCAGCGCTATTCTATTTTAAAAATACAGCTTTTTTCATCTTTGTTGAATTTTAAGTTCTTAGCCCCTGATTTTAAGGACCATCATTGCGGCCACATACCTGCACCATAATTGTGCCCCCACCGCTTTGTAGAGTGGAATAAATCGTTCGGTCATTGCCTACTCGTGGCGTCTTGCCGCCATCTTGGGGGTGTTCGGGACCTTTAGCGTGCCACTTGCCTGAGCGCTCTAGTGCTCAGCCAGGAGATCAGGTGAGCCTCTACTTAATGCTCACCCCTCCCGCGCAGCGGTGACGCGCAGCGGAAGCGCCTGACTCGCGCCTGAGTCAAGCCAGAGTCTGCCCGTCTGCGCCCGTCAGCGCTAAGGAGGCGTGAGAGGCGGGAGAGTTTTGAGCAACTTTTTGTTGCTTACTCGTAATCCTCAGATTCAGGTATGTCGCGTGACTTTCTGTTATCTTTTTAAGGGCCTCAAGCCCCCTGTAATTGTGCTATACTCCCTCAAAGTTGGCATGGCCCTGTCTGCTGTGCCTATTGTCATACGACATTAATTCCTGAACCCCCAATAGAGACACCCTCTGACTCTTTTTTAGTGCGGGGTGGTTTAATTAATGCACGCTCCTTACCGAAAAATGACCAGAACATTCATGATCTCATTACTGATTCACGTTTGGATTGGCTTTTGGTCACAGAAACGTGGCTAAAGCCGTGGTGTAATCCTGACCTAGCCATAGCCCTCCCTCATAACTTCCTTATCCAACGTTTGGATAGACATGGACAACGGGGAGGAGGTCTTGCAATTATCTATCATAACACCTTTAAATGTTCTACTTAAGAACTGACGGATATAAAAGAGGCAGAAGCATTAGCATTCTCCTTGGAAATTCACGATACATTTGTTTTCTCTGGGGTCCTCATCTATCGTCCCCCGGGCCCTCCTTCGAAGTTCTTGGACACAGTAGGCGATGCGCTGAGTGATTTAACACTCAGATTCTCCAACTTTTCTGTATTGGGTGACCTTAACTTGCATCTTGAGTCCCCAAATGATTCTGGGGTCAGTTGCTTTATGGATATAATCGAAGTGTTAGGCCTTACACTTGTGAACCGGGAACCCACCCACCAGGCGGGACATCTATTAGACTGCATCTGCTCCAATTATCCTAACCTGACAGTTAAATCCCCTTGCCCTCAGGTATGGACAGACCATTTTTTCATCCCTTTTAATATAGTTGGGATTTTGAAACCTACTATAAATCCTTCGAAGTGTAACAATAAACCCAAAATTAAAACTATCCCGGATTGGAAATCACTAGCCAGCAGACCTGACGGTATTGACAAACTAAAAGACAGTATGCCAGTCCTAGTCGATCTTACCTCGACAGACAATCAGACCTTTTGTGACTGGATTGCTGGCGCAGGAACTCTGCTAAAGTCATCTAGAAATGAGAACTCCAAACCCAGGAAGATTAAAAAGAGCGCCCCTTGGTTTTCAATAACTTTAAAGCTTGAACTAGGTGAAGTTAAAGCACTGGAACGGAGGTGGCGTCGAAATTACGACACCGTAACACCTATATAGCAGCGAGACGGAAGTATCATGCAGGAATAAAATCCGCAAAAAAAACACACTATCTACAAGCCGTATCTATGGCAGGCCAGGAACAAAAAGCAATTTTCAAGATTGTCAAGGATTTTATGAATCCCTCAGCTCTATGGCAAGAGATTCCTCCATCGCAGGATCTCTGTAACGCGATATCTGACTACTTTGATAATAAGATCCTGGCTATCACGAAGACCTTTCCATCAGGAGCAACTGCGATGGTGGATGTTGAAGAGATAGTGGAGACGATAACTTCCCCCTGCTTTGATGATTTCGCTCCAGTATCTTTGGAGGAAACTGCTAAAGCGATTTTGGCCAGCAAATCGGGATCTCCCTTCGATCCCTGTCCCCCTCCGGTGTTGCATCTTTTAATAGAGATGGTTAATCCGATGATCAACAGGATTATTAATTCCTCTCTAACTACGGCAAGTATCCCTAATGATTGGAAACTTGCAGCTGTTAAGCCTCTCCAAAAAAAGGCCCTTGCCGATCCTACCACCCTCTCCAATCTGCGCCCAATTTCCTTGTTACCCATTCTATTCAAACTGACTGAAAAGTTTGTCAATAGTCAACTGACTAACTTCTTTGAGAAGAATAACGTTCTCCATCCTAACCAGTCAGGATTCCGGTCAGAACATTCTACCGAGTCGGCATTACTCTTTACCGCAGAAACATTACGGGCAGCAATGGATCAAGGAAAGAAGGCTGTCCTTATCCTACTTGACCTGTCGGCAGCCTTCGATACGGTTTCACATAACATCTTAGTGGACCGGTTGGCTGCCGCAGGGGTAGGAGGACAGGTCCTGGCATGGTGTAGGAATTTCCTTACCAACAGACGCCAAGTAACAGTGCTAGGCCCATATCAGTCTGAGGCTAAAGTCGTCAGCTCAGGGGTCCCTCAGGGCTCTAGCTTGAGCCCTTTCCTTTTTAACCTTTATATGGTACCCCTGATGAAACTGATCGCGTCATTCAAGATCAGTTCCATTTCATACACTGACAACACTCAACTCATACTGGTGTTGGATAGGGAGCGGCCAGGCGCCGAAGAAGATCTTAAGGATTGTCTTGCAGCAACCTTTAAATGGATGACGAACAACCATTTAAAGTGCAACGCCGGAAAAACAGACATTTTACACATAGGGAATCACAATCTTTTCTCCCCAAAAATGTGCTGGCCAGCGGAAGCCGAAGTACCCCCCAATACAATTGCTTTCGCCCGCAATCTGGGCATCAAATTTGACAACCAACTATCTTTTAAACCCCAGGCTGTAGCAGTAGCAGGCATGTGCTTTCAGATCATAAAAGCACTGAGGAAGTTTTTCGATCTACTCCCATTATCGGCGAGGAAAACAGTTGCAGTGGCCTTAATAAGTTCTAGGCTGAACTATTGTAATGGATTATACGTTGGAGCTAATAAAACTGTTCTCCACAAATTACAAATGGTCCAAAATGCGGCAGCCCGCCTTGTACTGCGTCTGCCCCGTAAGTCGTCAGCCTCAGCAGCATTAAACACTCTTCATTGGCTGCCAATAGGTAAAAGAATCTTGTTTAAACTTCTCTTAATCACTTTTAGGGCATTTCACCAACGAGGCCCAACCTATTTACGCAACGGGTTTAAAAGATATCATCCAACGCGTTGTCTGAGATCTGCAAGCCAGAACCTACTTACCCTCCCTCATTTCAAGCTGGCCACAATAGGTGGCAAATCCCTTTTTGTACTGGGCACTAAGATCTGGAACAAGCTCCCTCTTTTTTTGCGGTCATTTTCTCAAGAAGCCCCCTTCAGGAAGGCATTAAAAACTTGGATTTTCTCTTTGCCTGACGATACATGTAGGACCTTGGTGTAATGTTTGTGTAGAACATAGGACACCCCTTTCCCTTCCAACTCTCCCACCTGAGTTGTGTGAGCGCCAAGATACTCCTTGGAGTGAAAGCCTCGCGGTAGAAATGTCCCTTACATTACATTACATTACATTACATGGGGAATGGAGGGATTACACCAGGATGGGTGGTGGGAGTGCCCCTTGACTCTGACTAGGGCTGTGCTCTGCCACCACAATGCTGACTCCGCCCCCTGGGGAGCGACTGATGACTCTGCCCTGCACCTGGCCCAGGAAGAGGGAAGACTGTCAACAGAATACTCCTGACTATACTTGATCCCAAAATACTGGCTCCACCTCCTGCATTATGCCATGATAGGTCATAATCATGCCCTGGACACCCAACAATTTATAAAGAATTCCCACTGTTATGCCTGGGTTAGGGTCATGCCATCTGCTGGCACCATCACAACATTTCAAGAATGACTACCATTATGCCAAGGCCACATTACTCTAAGGTGGGCAGCAGGAAGCCAAACATGTCCACAAACACCAAGCATGGTGGCTTTATGGAAGAGGGACACAATCATGGAATAGATGGATGCAACATGAATGGAAGGGGCACCATATTCCAAGAGTGGCTCACTGCAGATGGACACAAGCACCAGTCTCTCTCCCTTTCCAGCGCCCACATGACACAGTTCCATGGCTTCCTTCCAGTTTACTGGAGGCAGTAAAGCCGCTGCATAATTGTAATAAAGTATATTTCAAACTTCACAGTTGTGATACCCAAGTATGGCTAGTATGGAAGTTGATGCCCATCAGAACGTCTGATCGGAGTTGTAGGAGAGACAATTGATCTCTCTGTAGATGTCAGAGTGGATTCTAGTCAAGGGGTTGTTTGGAGCTGGTTGATAGACTGTAGGTGTTGGGTAGCACAAGAGCGTATGAATAAGGGGCCAAATTCACAGAACTAACTTAAGACAAAATCCTAAACTTACTATCATTTTGGTATTCACAGAAGACACTTACTCATTTCGGTATTCGCAGAAGGCACTTTCTCATTTTGGTATTCACAGAAGGCACTTACTCATTTTGGTATTCACAGAAGGCACCTACTCGTTGATGGATAAGTGCCTTCTGTGAATACCAAAATGAGCAAGTGCCTTCTGTGAGTACCAAAATGAAGGCATTTACTCATTCGTGAGTATGTGCCTTTTGTGAATACCAAAATGAGTAACTTACTCATTTTGAGTAACTTACTCATTTTGGTATTCACAGAAGGCACTTACTCATTGATTGATGAGTAAGTGCCTTCTGTGAATACCAAAATGAGTAAGTGCCTTCTGTGAATACCAAAATGGTAGTAAATTTAGGATTTTCTCTTAAGTTAGTTCTGTGAATCGGGCCCAAGGAATGTCTGACTAAATATCGAAATCAAAAATATCGACATACAAAAATATCGGAACAAAAATATCGAAGTCAAAAATATCGGAATCCTATCCCTAACAAGGTAAGTACAAAAATATCGAAAAAATAATATCGTAGTACAAAAATATCGAAATTAAAAATATCGTTTTTTTAAATGTATTAATAATAATGTTAAAATAATTATTAAATACATATAATGTTACAAATATTAAATAAAAATATTAAAACATAATTAAAAAATTAAAACTAATACATATACATTTAAAATAAATTAAAAACGTAATAATTTAATGTAATTTTATATTTTGTAATTTCATTTAATTGATTTAATTTAAATTTATTTAATTTTTACCCTGTAGGACTGTACCCCAAAAACCCAAAACTGACCCTGAACCCTAAAAATACCCCTTTACCCAAAAACTGAAAACTGACCCTGAACTATTAAAATACCCCTTTACCCAAAAACCCCAAACTGACACTGAACCCTAAAAATACCCCTTTACCCAAAAACTGAAAACTGACCCTGAACCCTAAAAATACCCCTTTACCCATGAACTGAAAACTGACCCATAACCCTAAAAATACCCCTTTACCCAAAAACTGAAAACTGACCCTGAACCCCAAAAATACCCCTTTACCCATGAACTGAAAACTGACCCAGAACCCTAAAAATACCCCTTTACCCAAAAACTGAAAACTGACCCTGAACCCTAAAAATACCCCTTTACCCAAAAACTGAAAACTGACCCTGAACCCTAAAAATACCCCTTTACCCATGAACTGAAAACTGACCCTGAACCCTAAAAATACCCCTTTACCCATGAACTGAAAACTGACCCTGAACCCTAAAAATACCCCTGTACCCATGAACTGAAAACTGACCCTGAACCCTAAAAATACCCCTGTACCCAAAATTAATTTATATTATTTAATTACCAATTAATTATTAATTAACAATAACAATAAAGTAAATATATTAGCACATTTGCTGTAATTAATTTAATAATTAATATTATTTTGCACAATTAATTAATTAAGAATAACAATAAATTATATATATAAAAATTACTATAATTAATTTAATTAACTAATTAATAGAAATTAATTACCAATTAATTATTAATTAAAATATGTACAAACATATATCAATTAATTAATTATTATTAAATTACTTCCCACCCTATTCCCCTATAAACCCATAACCCGCTACAGAACATATTTATCAATTAATAAATTAATTAAAAATAATTTAAAATTAATTCTCAATTAATTAATTAATAATTCCTACTAATTAATAATTAATTTAACATAATTAAATTACTTCCCACCCTATTCCCCTATAAACCCACAACCCGCTACAGTAGTAAAAGACAATATTTAATAAAATAACATTAAAAATAAATAATAAAACATAATAAATACAATATAATATACACTAAATTTATTTAAAAATTGATATTAGTAACATCAAAGTTATTAATTTCGATATTATTAACATCGATATTTACAACTTCGATATTACTGATATCATACCAATATCGATATTTAGACTGTCGATATTACTTACCTTCGATATTTTTGTATATCGATATTTAAACTTCGATATTTTTGCATATCGATATTTAAAAATCGATATTTTGTCTGTGTACCGGGCCCAAGATGTGGTGGTGCATAGCTGCCTATGGTATAGTGTAAGCACTTTAAATAGAGCCCGGTTTTTTACAGAGAAACATCCAACCTGATGTTTAAGCAGGATGTGGGAGTTTGACCGGGGGGTAAATAGAAGTCCTTGTGTCAACACTGATGACTTTCTGCAGAACAGCTTGGCCGTAAGGCTATTAAGATGCTACTGATGAAAAGTAATTAAGCGTTCAAGCCAGACAGCAAATGGTCAACTCCTATGAGTAAGCAAGAGTAGAGTGCATGCACATAGCAACTGATCAGCCCAGTAACAGGTTAATCACACTTAGAATATCTGACTGGTGTTTAACCCAATAAATTCCCCTGTAGTAAGCTGACCCGTCTCTCTTTAGGTTGCATTGGGGACAAAAGAGAGGCACTGATCAGGAAGTATGAGCCTTGTTTCTGAAGTTCTCCTCCATATTTATTGCTCAACCATTTTAAGAATTTTTATTTATTTATACAGGATTTGTATTGCACATGGGTGCCTCAGAGACGAGGCGTCCCAGCACAGCCAGAAACCAGAGAAAGGACAGGAAAGCTCAGCAAGCAGAGAATATCAGATAGTAGGGAATAGCCATGTTTTTAAAGACTTCCGAAACGTCAAGAGATTAGGGGTGGCTCGGATGCTTGCTGGAAGAGAATTCCAGAGTTTGGCTACCAGAAAGCCAAACGAGCGACCCCCTGCCCTCGCTTTCCTTACTCTAGGGACACAGACCAGGCCATGGTTGGCCGAACGCAGAGCCCGCCTGGGCAAATAGGGCTTCAGTAAACCCGATAAAGCCAAAGGGGCTTGATGCCTCAGAATTTTGTGAGCGATGCATAGCACCTTAAACTGAATGCGGGCTTCAATTGGCAACCAGTGCAACTTCAAGAGCACCGGGGCCACTGATTGAGATCTAGGGAGTGCCACTAGCATACGTGCTGCCGCGTTCTGGACCCTCTGCAGGCGTTTAATGCTTGCTTTTTTGGCACCTAGATATAAGTCATTGCCATAATCAAGCCTCGCAAGAATGGAGGCCTGCAAGATGGTTCGGCGTACTCTGGGGGGAAAGAAGCCAAGCAAGGGCCTCAGTCCTCTCAGGAGCCCAAAGCAAACTGCGGTGACAGCTCTTGTCTGCTTCTCAAACGTTGATCCGGTGTCAAACCAGACACCCAAGTTCTTAACCGTCTCCTTCGGTGACGGTGCGGGTTTCAGATGATCAGGCCACCACTGCTCTGACCAGAGCTCCTGGTCCTTCCCATGCAGTAGAATCTCGGATTTACTGGCGTTAAGTTGGAGGCAGTTAGCCTTCATCCAGTCCGAGATAATCGATGGATCCTCCTTGAAATTCTCCAGGTTGGTGAGGCATTTTTTAGAAAAGGCAATCACCAGCTGGTTGTCGTCAGCGTACAACACCAAGGACAAACCCCTGCCTCTGGCCACCTCCGCCAAAGGTCCCACGTACAGATTGAATAAAAGTGGGCTCAAGATGGAACCTTGAGGTACCCCCGGCACAGGGCATATTCCTGGGAATGGAAAGGCGGCACAGACACTTGGAACGACCGCCCAGCCAGGAAGGAGCGGATCCACTCCAGGGCATCATCCCTAATTCCCACCGTCCAAAGGCGTTGAAGAAGGATCGCATTGGTCACCGTATCAAAAGCGGCACTTAGATCCAATAGGACCAAGGCCGCAGAGTCACCTACATCCAGCCTGCTTCGGATGGATTCCGTGACCGCAAGAAGAGCTAATTCCGTGCTGTGGCGGGGGCGAAACCCATGTTGGGAAGGATCAAAGATGTTATGCTCGTCGATGTATTTCGACAAGATGGAATTTACGTGTGCCTCCACCACTTTCGCCATCAAAGGGAGCTGAGATATAGGGCGGTAGTTGCCAGGGTCGTCTGGGTCAAGTGATGGCTTTTTTAACAGAGGAATGATTTTAGCGTGCTTCCATGCCCTCGGGACGGAGGCTGATTCCAGTGAAAGGTTGACCAGTTCAAGGGCCACAGTGGTTGGAGCTGGCGAAAATGACTCGCCGCCACCAGGTCAGCAGGCGAGCCCGACTTGATTTTAGCACTTAAGATCTCAAATTCCTGGGGCGACAGCAATGGAAAAGATAGCAAACCATTATTCACCCTATTGTCTGTCCCTACCAACACAGCGTTTTCAACAAGGGTGCTCCCTGTGGAGAGGCTCTGGTAAATCAACTCAACTTTCTTAACAAAGTGGAGTGCTAGAGCCTCGCAATGAGGATTTGACGCAACACGGGAAGTACTGGTCACATCTGCATTCTTCATATTTTTAAGCAGCTTAAAGATGGTCTTGGTGAGATTGGAGCTAGTCGAGTTTTTATTAGCGACAAACTCTGCCCGTGTTTTGCGGATGAGTTTGTCATAATCCTTGACTGCCCCTCGATATACAGCTTTGGCAGACGGCTCATAGGAGCGACGCCAGGCACGTTCCAGCTGCTTGCACCCCTTCTTTGCCTGCGTTAGTAGATCTGTGAACCATGGATTAGATGGCCCACGTCCCTTGCCTCCCCGCTTAGCTGGAATGCAGCTATCCAGACCTGTTACCAGCCAATCATGAAAGCACACATGCGCCTCCTCAATGTCTGAGGGAAGTTGAGGTCTGTGTTCCACTAACTGCGTGGCGAGCATCTCCCGGTCTAGCTTATGCCAGGACCGTTTTGCCACCACAACAGGACGAACCATATCAACCCTGCATACCCTGCCACAGTAGAGAGAATGGAATTACTGAACGGTCGGACCATGGCAATGGCAATGGGATAGACACAGTTTATCAATCCTCTAGGGTGGAGGACAAATACACAATCCTCCATTATAGACCTTGACAAATCCACCCAGTGCAATTCAGAAGAGTAGGTCCCTTTATCCCACAGCAATATTAATTAGGAGTATAGGTACATTGAGATATATTAGAAGAAAAATAAACTCAGGTTCTTCACCATAGACATCAGATGGGATTTCCCCAAAGAGCGTGAGGTAGGGCTTGTAGATTACGTTCCAGAAGATCCAGTGCAGACGCTTTTCGTTATGGACAGTGATAGCCTGTTTTGAGACCCCAAAGGACACAATCCAAACAGCCAGCAGGAAGAGGAATGAGAATATGTCTTTTATCTGGAGAGATCAAAACAAAGTAGGAATATCATAAACCTGCACACAATCTTTAACTTCACCCATCCATCTCTCATAGAGTACGACCTGGTTGCTTGTTCGCCAATACCATAGGTGACCCAAGGAGTCTCCCCGCTCTATCCACCCTTAAATGCCACACGGTGCAGGCATATTCCTCTCCTAATGGCTCGGTGGTTGTGATTTGTTCTCTTCCCTTCTCAGGGGGTTATCATTTCTAAATGCAAACCCAGGAGATTGATCATAGTGGAGATGCACGAACACCAGGTGAATGGTGTTGGTGGATATGTGAGGACAGGTAAGGCATTACATTTCAACATTGGGAGTACACAAGAGGGTAATTCTTTGGTAGATACAGGGATACTTTTAGTTGCCTCAAGACTAACTTTGAAATGAGATTTATCAAGGAAGGAAGGAAAACAAGTGGAGATATGAATATTTTAGTATATGCTTTGGATACTCATATCTTCATAGGGAGACTTGGCTTACATTGAGTTTTACTATAAGAGATGTTTACATGGATGACAACGAGAATGGCTGGAGAGGCAAAATGGGAGCCATTCTAAGGACCTGAGGATTGGATGTGAATGTGTAGGCATACATCCCCCCTTTGGGGTGGAGTTATGGACCTAGATCACAATAGACATACATCTAATGTACAAAGTTCACAAAGGGGCAACTATAGCCATAAGATGCTGCAAGAACAGGCAAAAATTGTATCTAACCAAAAACATGCAAAAGGGGCTAATCATGCTGACAGGATAGGCATGAATACCCTCTGGGCATATTACTCCCAATTTGCCCAACCTGTAAATCAGGTGAAAAAGCACCGCATTCACTTGGACGCGAACATGGATAATACTTTGGGGGTTGCACAAGAAGTTACTCATAGGGGCTAAATCATGACATTCTTGTTGTCTGTTTTGTGAGTCTTACCATTCGCCACATCATGATGATTTTGGGACCCAGGACCTTGCTGACAGCAAAAATGTGCATCAGACGAAAGCAGAATATAGCAAAATCAAGAGAGAGGACAATCCTCCCAGCGTAGAACGTGAGCTGTGTGAGTCTCAGGAAAGGAAGAAAGAGAGGGGTGTTACTGCAGATAACAGAGGCAGGCACAGTACATTTAAGATCTGATTTTCACAAGGCTTTTGTCAGGCAACACAGTCACTGTGGAGATCTGTTGTAAATGTCATGTTTTATCTTCCCCTTTTAAGGCCCTTCTGAGAACAACATGTGCTAATTAATTAAGCAAAACTGAGTACATAGGGTTAAATCAAACACATTCTTTTTCATATTGTTCTGTTTCTGCACCAGTAATAATCAAGCTTACATGAATATATTATATTATTTAACATTTACTTTTGATTATCTTTATGTGTCATAATTATTTTGAAATTATAGAGTTTATGGAAGAGTCATAACTATGTTTTACATTTGTTGCCTTTTCAAGAATACTGCCCAATAGAGTGAAAATAGATGTAAGGGCATAACCCCACTCTTTGTTGAATATTTGCTCTAAAAAGCTTAAGCAATGTCTGGAATAATCTGTAAAAACTAGACAGAAAACTACTATCAATAAATGGGACTGTGGATGCTGGAATGATATTTTAGCCTGGGTACTTTACCTATTCTCAAACATGTTATTACTACATTTGGTTAATATTGCACCACCCACTAGTTTGCACTGTTTGGGGCATATTTACAAAATAAGTGATGGAGCTCTGCGTTAGACTTGTTGGCTTAATGTTGGCTCCGCCACTTCTGAAATGCAGGGCTGCACTGTATTTACAAGAATACAGTGCACCCCTGCGCTTCTCCATGCGCTGGATTCTAAATTTAGCAGCCTAGCACCAACGCAGGCACCCTTCCTTGCACCATAGTGCAAGGGTGCCTGCTTTGAGGGAAAGGATTGTTTTTGACAGGAAGATGTCCCTCCGTGCACATAAACATTCTGAAATGGCATCTTGTAACTTCTGTATGTTGGCTTTGAGCAGCACACTGCATTTTGCTAGAGTAAGATGAGGTGTTCCCTGGGATTAATTTTGGCTCTGCCCCATATTTACGCCACTTTTGTAATAATGCGGCAGCTTTAAAATCAATGGGTGTTGGGGTGGAACGCCCACCACAACACCCATTGCCCGTCCCTTCCACGCTAAATATAGCGTAAAAGGGGGCCGTAATAAGGCAGCGTTAAGCCACACCAAGAGGCTTAATGCGACCTTGTAAATAAGCAAAATCCATTTCGCCACTGGAACGTTACTAAAAGTGACGTTATGGTAGGCAATTGTGGCTTGCAAATATGCCCCTTTGTATTTTGGCTATTGTACTTTTTACAAAAAGCTTCCGGGCTCCTTTTTGATCCTACTCCAATAGGTCCTAAGACGTGATGCAGTAACGCCCTGAAAGAGGATATTACCTGACCATGTTTTGTTCAACTGTAAGTAACACGCATGTTAAACTATTTAAAAAAGTGTATTAATAAAAGAAAACTAGACAGAGAGACCTCAAAGTCAAAGAGAAGCTCAATGTCAGACAACAGAGAGACACAGTCACATACGCTCTCTAACCGGAGCTGGAAGGCAATTGGCCATTACTAACTGTTTGACCAGTAGCACTGTCGACTGTGTGTAAGAAATGTGATTATTATTTGGGTAGGGGGACTATCAACCTCGAGGAATAATCACAACCCTAGTCATGGTGAACCCTCAAAGTCGCGAAATTAACCTGAGCCCAACCCCCTGGCAGAGATGGCAAAGATCAGAGAGGCTTAACTTAGTGCAAATGTGTAAAGTATTTATGCTGTACTAAGACAGTAATTAAGTACAAATGCAAAACAATAAAAATCCCACACCAAATTAGAAAAATTTAGTAAAATGTAATAAAATGACACTGAAATGACAAATATCCAATACAGATTTTAATGTTTTAAGTAGAAATAGCACCACAAATCACCAATGATAGTCAAAGGTTGCAATATACTAGGACCTAGGTGCAATTTGAGGCTGATCACAATGGAGCATAGGTCAAGTACAATCAGCGGGCTCATCGCGGTCAAATAGTTTACCCTCTGACTCTGAATTTTTAAGTCCCAATCTTCCACAGGAGTTCACGCCCAAAGCCCCCAGGACCTCAGGGGAGGCACTTAGCGGCTCAGAAGTTCTCATGGAGAGGCCAACAGCAGGGTCCAGTTGCCACTAGTCAGCGAGTACTTCCAGAAAAAGGACATTTGCATCTTGTCACCCTGTAGCAACACAGATTAGCCAACTGGCCCTTGAAGTTCACTTCATTGACCTGGATATGAGAGGGAGCAGGTCCTTTAAAGCTCCTCTCAGTTCCCAGCGGCGAGTGAATTTTACAACGCTGATGTTCCACCATGGTACGTTTACATTGTGGACATTACAACGCAAGTTGTTACAACGACTTGCGCTGGATGGTGCTATACACTAAGGAATAGTATGATTTACTATTCCAACACCTTCCCTACTGCTACGTAAGCTGGAGTTGGAATAGTAAATCATACTATTCCTAAGACCAGCGCAAGTCATTGTAATGGCTTTTGTTGTAATAACTGCGATATAATGTACCGCGTTGTAACAACCGCAATGTAACGTCACATAATCGTTCCAGCACAGCAGGTCAAGTCCTCTTCTAATCTTCCATAGGTCCAGAAAGCAGTCCGCAGTGGGTACCTAGAGGTGTCATGTTTATGCATGGCACTAGCTAGTGGGTGGTGTGGTGACTCCTGGCAATCTCCTGAACCAATAGGGTAAAAGGTCCCAGACCCTGACCTATCTTCTTATGCAGTAATTTCTATCTGCCTTACTGTAAACAGGCCCATAATGCAATCTGAGAGGGCAATCTCAAATTGGTAAAAGCCTTCAGTCACACTGACCTAGGGCTCTGAGGGATGGGGATGTGTGTGGGTAACCTACTATAGTAAACTAACTGCCCTCCCTTATGTAACATTAAACTTCAATTGGAGGCAAGCACTGTACCCACAACAGACCCAGACAGATTCTTAAAAAAACAGGATCCTTCAGCAACCAGGCAGGGCATCCACTAGAATTGTCTTGGCATCCTGTTCACTCACCTTCAAGAATGCTCTAAATGTTACATGTAGCTCAGCAGACCTGTCAAGCAAGATGTGACACTGTTGTGTCAAAAAGTATGCCCACAACCCCTATGCTGCATATTCTGTGGATTACAGAGGAGTCATTCTTGCCCATTCAGGTAAGCCTTTTGCTTGCTCCTGGGAGGCATTTTACACCTTCCCCCGACTATTCAAGGCTGAGCACAGGCTGAGAGCTGGCAGGGGATTATGCTTATTAGCCCTCTGATAGATAGGGCAGGTAAAAGGAAACGATCTAAAAGATACTTTTCTTTAATATTTATTAAGAAATATATGGCCCTATTGAATTGGAAAAGTGAAGTATTTACCTATAAAAGAGGGTTATTTGAACTGGCTTCACTGAATCAGTCAGACTTCACAGGGTAGGTCTAAAGCTGTGTTTGCTTTGTCGTTGTGGTGGATGGCACTAAGCATTGGCGGAAAATCCGTTCCGCTCGCGGATTTTGCGGATTTTCGGTAAATTCGCAATCCGCGAACGCTCGCGAATTTACAGAAAATCCGCAAATTCGTACGCAGCGGATTTTTTTTTCTTGGTGATACAATTTTGCGGTGTGCGGCGTTCACTTACCGTCATTCAGCGTTTGCCGAGTTGTTTTTCTCGATATTTTGCGAGTGCTGTGCCATTTTGGATCTTGCTGCGGGATCCCGCAGGAGTTTGGCGACGCATCGCGAGAGTTCGCAATTGCGAACATGTAGATGTGGCGGGCAGCAACAATCTCGCACTCGCGAAATTACAAAATTTGCAATTCTGCACAAGAAATCCACTAGCAAGCAGCATAGACCTTCTGAAAATGATGATTTTTATCAGAATAACTCCTCAGGTTGACATTTGCCTGCACTTTTTTGGATTTGAGGCCTTTTGACTTTCTTTGGATCACTTTTGGATTAGAAATCAACTTTCACAAGTAAGTTTGTTTGGGGCATTACAGTTGCTGTTCTGCAGAAAAACGAGTTTTGCAAAACTCAAAGCACTCAGCAGGTGCAAAAGTTCAACTTCAAACTCATCATTAGTAACCATTCCCTGTAGTGCTTCCTGACTGGGGCCCCTCCAGAGTTCAGTTGCTAGTTGCAACAATTGTATGACCCTGCTCTGACCCTCACAGCAGGCTCATAGAATAGCTACAAGTAGGCCACAAAGGTCCTGGAAAAAAAAATTGCACTGCAACAGAAAGCAAATTACAGATAAGGAAGGAGGTGCCAGACTGGAATTTTAAAACAGTGACACATTAATAAATCAACCCCAAATTAATTCATGTCAGTTGAAGCAGGGTAGGTGTGCTTGCTTTTCTCCCCATAAACTACAGTGATGATGAACCAGAGGGTGGCATTGATGTACCAGAGGGTGGCATGGGTGAAACAGAGGGTGGCAGTGGTGAAACAGAGGGTGCTGGGAACCTGTGATGATGAACCAGACGTAGAAACAACATAGTCGCGACCGTTGCGAGCCGACAAGTAAGTTCGCAATTGCGAACTGGTACAAAACCCTCGCGAACTTGCAGAAACCCCTGCGAACACAAAAAAAAATCTGCAAATTTGCGAGAATTCGAGGATTTTGCAGATGCTTAGATGGCACAACAGGTGCTGCAGTTCACTAGTTGCGCTTAAAGTCGATGCTCTGGGTACACTTTGAACACCATATATTACGGACTTAAGGGCAAGTTAAATACACAATTAGGAACACGCCAATTCAACCATGTTTGAAAGGGAGCACAGGAACTTTACTACTGGTTAGTAGGGGTAAAGCTAGAAAACGGAAATAGATCCAACAAAGGCAAAACTCCAGTGGTGACGATGCAGAAAAGGCAAATTTCCTACACCTTCTTTATCATGAGCACACACAGCTAACTCTGACAGCTGAAAATAAACGATATAGGGGCATATTACCCAGGAATAGCGATATTTATTGCAAAATGCGCTTAGCACATTTTTTTTTATCGCTGGATATGTTAGCGGAGAAAACATGCTATTAGCAACATTTTTCTCCATTGTTCTAAAATATCCAGCGATAGCGGCGAAATGCGTGAAGATCGCTGAGAATACAGCGATATTCACGCATTAGCGACAAATCATTCTTGGCCATGTTATCCACCTCCCATTGGAAAACATGGGTAAGAACTGGTCTGGGCAGGTGTTAGTATTTGGAGATATTCGCGTTCAGCGCGAATATTTCCATCACTACGCCTGCCTTGCTAATAGGCGATAGCGACGTTAGCGACTGCTTTCAGTCGCTAACTGGTTGGGTACGCCACCTTTGCATGTCATTAGCGATAAACATCGCTGACATGCAAAGCGGGCCCCAAACTGCTCGCTTCGCCTAAAAGCTGTTGCTAACATCAGTTAGCGACAGCTTGCTAATAGGGCAATAGAATTATCGCCGGTTAGCGGACGGAAACGGCCGCTAATGCGGCGATAATTGCCTATCGCCCTACTTGATAATATGCCCCATAGTATGCAGGTGTGAACCATCTTTGAAACAGAACTAGGCTTTATATTAATAACTTGCTACTAATGTGCTAGGAGCAGTATAATGCTTAGAAGTAATTAAGAAGCGTGTTAGTGCTATAGAATATGAAATATAACTGTTGGAGTATGTTTTGCCATTCACATTACTCATAAATGTTCTTCCTGTTTAATGATAATTTTCGTTGTGGAAACAAATCATCTCATTTGGGTTATAGTTTATGGTTTTAGTTTTTAAATAAATATATTAAAATGTAAATTCCATTTCCTAGTGATGCTTGAGTGCGTTGTTGGAATATGAAAGTGGATTTCAAACAAATCTAACACAACTCTTGCTCAGTGGGCTGTGTATGGGTTTTAGGTCAACTGGTTTCTTGACTGCACTGACAGAGGGCCCGATTCACAGAATGAACTTAAGACTCAATCCTAAACTTACTACTATTTTGGCATTCACCGAATGCACTTACTACTTTTGGCATTCACAGAATGAACTTACTACTTTTGGTATTCACAGAAGTTAGGATTTTGTCTTAAGTTTGTCTTAAGTTTGTTTTAAGACAAACTTAAGACAAAATCCTAACTTCTGTGAATACCAAAAGTAGTAAGTTCATTCTGTGAATACCAAAAGTAGTAAGTGCATTCTGTGAATGCCAAAATAGTAGTAAGTTTAGGATTGAGTCTTAAGTTCATTCTGTGAATCGGGCCCTAAGTCCTTAGTGCCAGGGATTTAGAAATCTGAACCTGTAGCTTTAGAAAACTCTAGAGAAAGTAACAGAGCAAAGTATCAGTTGCGTCACAGATTAGGATCCTGCTTATTTAGAAGTAAGCATTTGAATCAATAAGTGTAATATTCATTTTAAACTGTGGTGAACACAAATGAAAATGTGTTTTTATTAATAACAGCAACAAGAACTACACATTTATAATGGTCCTAGTATTCCTGCATTAGATGTTCATTGTTTTGGGCCTGTCCCCTCCATGGTAAACTGACAAGTTAGTGGAGAAGTGTGGCTCAATGGTTAGAGCGGCAGACCCTGATGCAGAGGACTAGCCCGTGACCAGGATTCAATTCCCCGCCTCGGCGGGTCTTGGGCTCAAAATTCCACGGACCTGATAATTCTCGCCTTGGTGCCTATTCCAATCATGGAGTCCCACTCTGCAACTCTGGGCAATAGCTTGCTTAATCTCCACCACGGCCCCCACAACGCTAAGGATGCCTGGCCTCCACCCTGGGGGTGCTCAGGAGTGGACGCCTCACAGGGAAAGCCAGGATGGGTTCCACAGCGGTATTCGTACGAGCGCCTTGAGACCCTTGCGGGTGAGTAGTGCGCTATACTAGTATCAATTTACATTTAATTTACAAGTATCAATTTACAAGTTTCCCACAGTAGGTGCCTGACTGCATGTGAAACAGGTATTGTGATTACTGTTTGCCCCAGGTGTCACACTAATCTAGTGTGAGCACTGAGGCCCACGCATGAAGGTCCTGAATATTGATAGCAAAATATTAATGGTAATTAATAACCAAGTCATAATATCATGGGTAACATTATATTGAAGTTCTGAATATTGATGATACATGCAAGAAAATGCCTCTTTTTGCTTGATCACCTCCATTAGTTTTGGACTGATGCTGTTGTTTCTTGCACTCTGTGCAATGGATCCCTGCTAACCAGGCCCCAGTGCAAGCATTCTGACCCCTAAAAAATGTATTGGTTTAAAATCCTTACAGGCACATCTATCTTACCTATAGATATCTATGTTAGACCTGAAAGCTTTGGCAAGGTTTCCCCCCAAATATAGTTTCTTCAATCCTGTTTTGCTGAAGTTGTTTTTGTTGGCCTTAGGACTCTGCACCCCTTATCGCTGCTAACCAGTTCTAAAGTGCTTGTGCTCTCTCCTCTACACATTGTAAAACTGGCTTACACACAAATGTGTTAATTGCCACTCATGCTTAAAGTAGTCCCAAGGCGCACCATACATTTTAATGCCTGATGACCACAGGCTATATCAAACATCTGTCCATTCATCAAACCTTTCCATTCATTAATTTGTCACTAATTCCTTCAATATTCAGTCCATCAAAACAAACTGTGATTTAAACAAAATTTGATTTATTATGTTCTTAAATTTTCTTAATTCAATTCGCAGCACTCTTTTGTATGAATCAGCAGAACATGAACGTATTATATCGTACAAAGAACTGCAATTATTGCCCCAAAGCGTTTGGGACCATCCAGTCCTTCTTCATGGGGGAGTCCTAAAACACATGAATACAACTTATCTGCAAACAAAGCAAGAAGGCTCATAATGGTGCAAAGTGCCACAACAGTGTAAACTATTTTCAAACTTCACCCTGCACCCATTGCTATGCCATTCACACCCATTGTGTTTAACACAACCACCAAATTATTACTTTGTTTTTTTGAGAAAAAAAACTACCCAAAACAAAATGAATATCTCAACCTGAGTGACCGTGCTATTACTATACCTCTTCAGAACCAATTCATAATAATGTGCCATATTCTAATAAACCAGTAACACCCGACTAAACAGACTGCATCTCTCCATTAGAAGAGAACACAACCTACTTGCCTTTCGTAGGCAACTAAAAACATGGCTCTTCCCATAATCCATCATCACTACTTCCCCCCTCTAAAAGCTACAGGTTGATTGACAGCGCTGGGACGCCCCAGGGTAGCTATGCGTTTTACAAATCTGCATTCAAATTCAAAATTCAAATTCACTGCCAAAGAACGTGATGAATAACAAACAACTACAAAAAATATTGTCTTGGCACCCGTTAACAAATGCAAACTCACCAGTGAAATGCAGTTTACTGCTCAATTCATGGAACAGAACTGACACCCATATCCACCGTTGAGTTTTGTGGAGTTTAAACTTGACATGAGACTCACTTTCTCAATCAAACTGAGGTCACATGCATTGTTACCACGACAGCCATATTAGAAAGATTTTGGGAGAAGCATCAATGTACAGGTGTACAAATGTGATGATAACAAATATAAACATGAGCTAATTAAAAGGCAAAATACAAATCCATCTGTTGTATGGTATTTATGTATGCATGACAATTATACAAATCACAGGTACATCAATACCCAACCCTATAAAAACTCAAAACTAATCCGAAGCAATGTGAAATCTAACTCCCACTCCCAATCAAACCACAGTCACATACTGTGTTGCTCTGAAAACCCCCAAAAAGATTGTACAACTGTGATGGTGACGTACTAATAAATTTAAAAAAATCAACAAAACTAATCAAAAGCAATTTGAAAAACCTATTTATTTTGTACTGATTTCTATACATGACAATCATGAGTACATACTTGACAAATCCTGTATAAACCAACATTTTATCAAAAGCAACATGGAAACTGTCTATTTATAAAAAAACAGGACATTTCAATTCTGTCATTCATTCCATTTGGTTGTTAAGTGTTCAATCATGTTATCCAAAGGATCTCTCTTTGAAATAAACATGAAATATCTTGAAACAAACAAGAAAATGAGGCATTTGCAAAACATGAACATTTTGTTTAATTAAACATAGAGGCCTGTAGAACAGTTACAGGCACAGGGTCTGAAGAATGTCTCAATCGATCTGCAACTTTCTTATATACAGTTCATCATAGGTAATTAACATTTCCAGCAATCATTGTATGGTGAGGAACATCATTTGCTACCTTTGGAGTCATAAATGTATTGTGTAATGGACAATAAAGGTGGGCCTCGACCTTGCATGGACACAATGCGGCCAGTGGACAACATGTCCAGATGTTCAGCATGGGGAGTGTTTGATCACTGCATGTGCTGCGTCCTGATTGGCTATATGCTCCTAACTAATTTGGCATCTGACTTTTGGTGTTTTAGGAGCACACATACCCCACGTATCCCCCCTTTGGCCATGTGTGCTTTTTGGGGCCAATCTCCCTTGACCATTGTAGTGTCACTGTGCCTATCTATGGGGTTGACCTAACGTTTCCTCCCCGTGTATTTGTCTGCCGGCTACGTGCCACTCCACTTGTGACCTATCAATCAAATAACCTCAGGCCTAGGTCTCAGTGCTTGCCTGACTACGTATTTGCAAGTCTGGGTTGATGTGGAGTTCACAACGGGTGAATTTGTTAAAATAAACACGATTTAATTAACATAAATGAATGTATCATTTTTCATATCAGTATCAACTTTTTCTATATTAACACAAGTATTTATTATTGTCCTCTTAGATGACTTCTCAATTAGTTCAAGGACTTGAAAACGTAATTGGCTAATGTTATGTTATACCACACCAATGCATAGTTACACTGGATTTAAAATTATTATTTTTGATGTCACTTTTATGTTCAGAAATCAGAATTTTCATTTTTCTTTCTGTTTTACCAATGTAGAGCAGTCAACACGTGCATTTCACAGCATTTAAACCCATTTGACACATTTAAATTAGTTGTAAGTCCCTAGTAAAGTTGCACTGCTTGTACCAAATGCCTGTAACTTAAGTGCCACAAGTGAGTCTGCAGCACTTATTGCGCCACCCAATTAAGTAGCTCTTTTAAACATGTTTAAGGCCTGCCACTGCAGCCTGTTTGTGCAGTTTAAAAAAAAATCTTTTTATTAAACATATAGTTGATCCATCCTTATAATCAATTAGCAGCAAGTAGATGCATTTTGGCAACATCGTGAATAAGAGATTCAAAGATACATACACATGGCACAGATTATAGTCATAACACATAATACAACTCATGGTTACTACTCTGTTGTTGCCTCTTCCCTGCCCCCATCCCTCTAGGTCCGATATTTCTCCCATGGGTTCCAGATTTCTTCCCATTTTTGGGAACATCCTCTGCTTTTGTATACAAATCTTTCTGCCTGCCTACACCAGACTAGATCCTGCTTCCAATTGGTAAGTCTCGGTGGGTCTAGCACCCCCATGCCCTTGCTATGTTTTGTTTTGCCACCCCCGAGGCCAGCATAAGCCACATCTTCATGTGTGTGGGCCACCTAGCCTCCCACGTGACTCCCAGCAAGTGCCATCGGGCATTTAGGCGAACCGTCTCGCCCACAATTCTGGCCATTACCCCAACAACTCCTGTCTAGTATCTCTGGATTTTAGGATACGTCCAGATTATGTGAAAGAAGGTGCCTGTCTCCCAACACCTCCTAGCACAAAGGTCTGCGTCAGATCTGCCAATCTTAAATTGGAGTGTATGGGGAGATTATGACCTATGTAGGACCCTGAGTTAAATTAGCCTAAATCTTGCCTGTATGACCACCCCCCGGGACTCTGAATCACTTCCTGCCAGTCATCGCCCTCCAACAGTCCCACTTCTGACTCCCAGGCTACACTTAACGGGCACAGGGGGTCTGGGAGGTTGTTCATTAATTTCCGGGGAGGTAAAGCATATTATCAATCATGGGGTCAAGTAGTAGCTGGCTCTCCAGTGGGAAGTATTCGGGCAGCGACTTCCCCTCTGGCACATTGTGTCGTAGGGCTTGCCTCAGTTGCAAATACCGAAACTGATCTCCGTCAGCCATTTGATATTTTGTCTGGAGGTCCCCAAATGTGACCCTGGTCCCATTCCGCCACACATCCCTAAGGGTGTCTATACTAATAAGGCTCTATCTATGGGATCCCTGTAGGCATCCCACATCGCCCATTACATCGCTTTCCCATAATGACGGAAGTTGTGTCAATTTGGATTCCCATCCCACTTGCCTAGTGTCTGTGCGCCACGCTCCAACTACCATTCGAGTATGAGCAGGTACAGACTTTACCCTTTTCCTGTGATACACGGCTGCAAGATACCCTCCATTCCCCATGGCATATTGGTCAACTCGGTATGCTGTTTCCGCTTGGGGTGCGAAGGCCCAGCCATTAGCGTTAATTAGTCGACCAGGCAAGCAGTAGCATCAAAGGTCTGGGACCGCCAGTCCTCCTTCAAAGACCCCCCGCTGGAGTTTGCGCAGAGCCACACATGGCTTGCCTCCCTCCCACAGGAGGCCGCGCTGTTCTCCCTCAATTGTCCGAAAGAAAGTATCTGGGATCTTGTGGGGGCTGTTCTGCAATGTATAAAGTAAGCGTGGTAGGGCCATCATTTTACACAAAACTGCTCAGCCCATGAGGGACATGGATAGCCTCCGCCAGTGTGCCACATCTCCCCGCAGTTACATCAATTGGGGGTGGATATTTAAGTTTAGGAAGTCCTCAGCCGACTTCATGTTACACATACCTAAGTATTTGAATTTGTTGTGTTGTGTTAAGGCCGCGCAGTCGGCTTTAAGAGGCAGGAGTTCTCCAGCAAGATTAAAGATAAGAGGTTTGTCCCAGTTCATCTGGTATCCAGAGTATGTACCAAAAAGTCAGAGAATGTTGATGAGTCTGTGGAATGTCTGCCTTGGTCTGTGTGCGTATAGTAGTACATCGTCGGCATATAATGAAATGCGCTCCTCCCACCTGCCCCCAACATCGATACCTCGAACTATGGGGTCCTCTCGGAACCATGCCGCAATTGGTTCCAGTGCCATCGCAAATATTATTGGGGAAAGTGGGCAACCCTGGCGCGTGCCCCTATGAAGCTCAAACAATCTAGAAACCGATCCATTCACCCGAACGCAGGGCCTTGTGTCACTGTTGAGGAGGCAGACCCATGCGCACAATTTCAGTCCAAAACTCAGCCTGGACAACACAGCCTGTAGATAAGGCCATTCAATGCTATCAAATGCCATGCGGGCATCTAGTGACATTATTGCTGCAGGTACCGTTAGATTTGCTGCCGTAGCATGAATTACACCATATAGTCGTCTAAGGTTCAGTCTGGTGCTTCTCTGGGGCATGAATTTTGATTGGTCCAGGTAGTCAATGGCAGAAATGATGTGGCCAAGTCGGTTCACTAGCCTCTTTGCCAGAACCTTAGTTTCAAAGTTCAGTAGGGAAATAGGCCGTGAGTAGCTATACCTTTCCAGGGGTTTGTCTTTCTTTGGAATGACCACGATTGTGGCCATTCATGATACACATACCTAAGTATTTGAATTTGTTGTGTTGTGTTAAGGCCGCGCAGTCGACTTTAAGAGGCGGGAGTTCTCCAGCAAGATTAAAGATAAGAGATTTGTCCCAGTTTATCTGGTATCCGGAGTATGTACCAAAAAGTCAGAGAATGTTGATGAGTCTGTGGAATGTCTGCCTCGGTCTGTGTGCGTATAGTAGTACATCGTCGGCATATAATGAAATGCGCTCCTCCCACCTGCCTCCAACATCGATACCTCGAACTATGGGGTCCTCTCGGAACCATGCCGCAATTGGTTCCAGTGCCATCGCAAATATTATCGGGGAGAGTGGGCGACCCTGGCGCGTGCCTCTATGAAGCGCAAACGATCTAGAAACCGATCCATTCACCCAAACGCGGGGCCTTGTGTCACTGTAGAGGAGGCAGACCCATGTGCACAATTTCAGTCCAAAACCCAGCCTGGACAACACAGCCTGTGGATAAGGCCATTCAATGCTATCAAATGACATGTGGGCATCTAGTGACATTATTGCTGCAGGTACCGTTGGATTGGCTGCCGTAGCATGCATTACACCATATAGTCATCTAAGGTTCAGTCTGGTGCTTCTCTGGGGCATGAATTCTGATTGGTCCGGGTGGTCAATGCCAGAAATTATGTGGCCTAATCGGTTCACTAGCCCCTTTGCCAGGAACTTAGTTTCAAAGTTCAGTAGGGAAATAGGCCGTGAGTAGCTACACCTTTCCAGGGGTTTGTCTTTCTTTGGAATGACCACCATTGTGGCCATTCTCAGGTCCTCTGGTAGGTTCCCCTCTTGCAGTGCAGCGTGGAACATATCTAGCATCGGTTGTGCTACCCCTGTTGCCACATATTTAAAGAGTTCTGAAGGAATCCGGTTTGGACCCACGGCCTTCCCTGAGTGTAGGTACTTGATGGCCCCCTCTACCTCTTCCTTCGTCATGTCTTGGACTACAGTTTCTCTGTCCTCCATGGAGAGTGTTGGCAGAGAGATATCACTAAGCAATTCCTCACTCTCTTCTCTTGTCATGTTCGTTGCTGATTGGTATAGTGACTCATAATATGTTGCAAAGGCCTCAGCAATGTCTGCCAGGGAACGTACCGCATCCTAATCCTCTCAGATTTCTGCGACCCAGTTTCATTCTCTGTCTCTCTTTTCTAACCTTCTCCCCTTGGTCATATAAATGACTCTGCGTGGCTACTGCATGTTCTCGGCCAGCATCTTCCTCTAAGTCCCTGAGCTCCCTTTGCTTAAGGCGTACCCTGTGTCTAAGGTCAGGGTCGTCTGACTCTTTGTATTGTATAGCCTGTTTGAGAGTGGCAATTTCATTTTCTAGTTCAGTGCACCTGAGGCGCCACTTTTTTCTCTGTCCCCATGCCACTGCCTGTCACCCCATAGAATGGAAGGTGATTTGACCGACCCTGCTTTTTCTGCGAAGTATTGTTGTGTTCACTCTCTGAACTTATCTTGGAGTTCCCTGTCTTGAAACTGCCAAGCAGCTATACATGGTGGAAAGGTATGGTTTCTAATAAGGCCCTGTAGCAGGACCTTGACCGGTGCGTGTTCTGATATGCCCCTTGCTTTAAGTTGTGCCCCACGAAAGTGTCCCACATTCATGCATTGTGTAAAAAGATAATCCAGATGTGCTTCGCTGCCATCCGCTGCAGAAATATGGGTGTACTGCCTCTTAGTCGGATTGTGCAGCCTTCACAAATCCGAGAGGCCCATCGCCTCCACGAAGTCTGTTCCCCCCGCTTGGGTATTTTATTTATTTTATTTATTTAAAAGGTTTTATATAGCACTGCTGGACCCGAGAGTATCAGAGCGCTTTACATAGTGATAACACAAGAACATAGAAGAAGTACATATTAAGTACAATGTACAGTTGGAAGTGCACAGGAAAATTAAAATAAAATAAAATTAACAGTACGTTAAGTAAGTGATAGGGGTCAGGAGAGCAGAATAGAGGCAGGACAGGGAGAGTTGAAAATAGCGCTAAAGAAGGGGTGAGGAGGGGGGTGAGGGGGAGAGGGGTTGGGTAACAGAGCGAAGTTGTGAAGTGTGGCTCACTGGTTAGAGGCGGCAGACCCGAGAGCAGAGGACGACCCGGGACCAGGGTTCGATTCCCAGCGCAGCAGGTTTCTGGACCAGGGTCAGCGGACTCGATAATTCTCTCGCCTCGGTGCCCACTCTGATCAGCGTTCACACTCGGCAACTCTGGGCATTAGCTTGCCTCATCTTCACTAACGGCCCCACCAGACCGCCGGGGATGCCTGGTCTCACCCTGGAGATACCCATTAAGGGACCATCTCTCAGGGAAGCCAGGAAGGGTTTCGCAGCGGTCGAAGCGCCTTGGGACCCTCCGGGTAAGTAGTGCGCTATATAAATGCCTATACATTACATTACATTACATTACATTACATTACACAGCGACCAATGATAGAAGGGTGATGAGCAGGTTCAAGAACGATAAATATAAAGAGTCCCAGTATTTATTGAGGAGAAGTACTTTGAGTTTGTTTTTGAGAGGGTAGCAGAGGTTGCAGCGAAGGTCTTTGGGTAGTGAATTCCAGATCGTGTGGGCATGACCAGAGAATGCACGCGATTGGGTCTTTTTGCATTTAAGTTTAGGAGGGATAAGGACAAGGGAGTTTGTACTTCTCAGGGATCTAGTGCTCCCTGCTTTTAGTAGCTTGCTTGAAAGGTAAGAAGGGGTGTCTTGGTGAAGATCTTTGTGCACAGTGCAAGCAATCTTGTAGGTGGATCGACCTTCAATTGGGAGCCAGTTAAGATTTTTGAGGACAGGAGAGATGTGGTCAAATTTTCTACAGTCAGAAATAAGTCTGGTGGCTGTGTTGAGGACAGATTTAATTGGTGCCAGGTGGGCTTTCGGGGTGCCGGCCAGAGTGGCGTTACCATAATCAATCCTGGATAGGACAAGAGATTGGACAACGATTTTGAAATCATCAGCTGGAATGAAAGGTTTAACTTTATTGAGGTGGTGCAGGGTGAAGAGAGCACTTCTTGCTGTATTTTTAATGTGGGGGGTGAGAATAAGGTTCTGATTGATGCTGATACCAAGGGATTTGACAGAATTGGAGGTGGAGAGGGAGCAATTAAGAGCTTTGATGTCTTTAATCCAGAGTTGAATTGGGAGGGAATTGTATTTGGGGTGAAAAGGATGATTTCGTATTTTTTAGGATTAAGTTTGAGATGATTAAGATGGAAACAGGCTTGGACTTTCAATAGAGTGTCATTGAGGTGAAGGATGTCATTGTGGGATTTAATCTTGTAGTATAGTTGGGTATCGTCTGCATAGAGGTGGTAACTGATTTTGGCTTGTTTGAGAATGAGAGTGAGGGGTTCCATAAAGAGGTTGAAAAGGGTTGGAGAGAGGATATACCCTTGGGGGACCCCGAGAGCTACAGGTTGAGGTTTTGATAGGCAATGACTGAGTTTAATTTGTTGTGATCTATTCTGGAGGAAGGAGGTGAACCATTTGAGTATAAGTTTTGGTTCCGTCCATCCCACATCCCGGCCAGGGCCACAAATCTACCTAGGGGGTCATCCCATGTGTTGTTCAGTATTAGTTAGGGGTATTGAGTTTTTAGCTAGAATCTCCACTCCCATGGAGCCCGATGTAAAATCAGCATGAGCCAAATTTGTTTAGTGCTAGATAAGGATTGCCTCTCAGGTGTGTCTCTTGTAGAAAGACTAGATCAGGGAAGTGCCTATGTAAGTATTGTAGGACCATGGTCCGAATTTTGTCCCCTAATCCATTGACGTTCCATGTCAAGATTTTCAATGTAGCCACAGCTTGTGATGCCATAAATGTGATTGTTTGAGTGAGGGTCTGGCCTTTTTCCCTGCTTCCCACCCTTCCCTTCAACTCATACCAGTTGCCCAGCGTATCTTGCCTGTGCTGGTGATTGAAGGAGTGGATAGCTAAAAACATAAGCTAAACATAGCCGGGAACTTCGTATCTCTTCCCCTTTGCGTAAACCCGCTCCCTGCCACCCTGCACTGTAGGTTCAAAACTGCCCACTTCCCCAATTTGTAGAGTGCAGGTCACACAACTAGAACCATAAACCTGTAATCAGGGCTGTTTGGCATCGCCACTTACATACAAACGGTTGTTAATGTTCTCCAATCACCCAATGGAGATGGGGACCCTGGCACAGGCCCACCTGCCCAGTGGAGGAGTTTTCTACGGAGACGTCCCCCAGGCAGCGGCTGAGGAGCAGGTCCGTAGCTTCCTTGCCCATAGCCCCGGTGTCAGCGGACCTCCGGGAGACTGCGTCTCCAATCCCCCCTGCTCACTCTGATGGATGGGAGGGGGTCCCTGGTGCAGTACCAGCTACCCGGTCGCAGGTTCCCTCCCCTTGCGGCAACATGCAGGGGGCGGTCAATGAGGCGGTCCACAGCTTCTCACTGCCTCGCTGGAGTCTGAGTCGGGTTCAGCCGTTAAGCCCCAGTGTCAGCGGGTCTCCGGGAGTGTAGCTTTCAGCTCTGCACTGGCTCAAGACACAGCAGCTGCTGTCATGGACACCCCGCGATCCCTCTGTGTCGGGGTTGGGCAGATTCTTTCCAGGATTTCATGAAGGATGGAGAGGCAGCTGCGGAGCTCACTCACTGCCACGCCATCTTGGCCAGCGCCAGACCACGCCCCCGTTTGTGCAGTTTTAAACTGCCATTTCGACCTAGCAAAATAAACCTTTAGCTATGACTAAACCTTCCATTTTAATACATATAAGTCACCCCTTGGCTAGGCCGTAATTAGCCTATAGGGCAGGGTGCAAGGTAATTCAAAAAATGGACCTGTACTTCTAAGTTTTACATGTCCTGGTACTGACAAACTCTCACAGTAATGTTTCACTACTGTTTCAGTAGGATAACATTTGATCACCTTATTATAGTCAATAGGTGACTTTTGATTGGGAACAGGTACAAATGTCATGTTTGTACTCAAATTGTAATTTAAAACCCTTTTAAAGGGTAAAGTCGTATTTTAAATCACAATTCTGAAAATTCGACTTTTAGAAAGTTGCCATTTTTCTTGTCCTAACTATTTGGTGCCTGCAGCCTGTATCCTTGGTCACGGGACTATGTGTTGGAATTTGGCCTTTGTGTATTCCTTCTAGACAGTGTCACAGAGGGGGACTGGGTGTTGGCAGGATGGGTCATCCTGATCAGGTGGGAGTGGCGGAGTTACCACCTACTGTACTTGCATTTCAAAGGAGTTGCCTCAGTTCACACACAAATAACTTCACACTAACCTTTTGTGACTCCAGACATCATGGGACAAGGGCAACTGAAGGAAGGAAATTCCAGAACCTGATGTGAGGGAAGTCTAGATGTTTCCCTTACTTCAAAGCTGGCACCATTTATAAATATTGGCTCCTCAGACCTGATCTTCTGTCCACTTTTGTCACCTGTGAATACTACAAAAGAATGATTGCCCCCTGCCAGAGGACTGCCCTGCTGTTGGAGACCTGCCCTGCTGTCTGAGAAGGAAGACTTAACCTTCTTCCTTCATTCCAGGATACCCGAGTGACTCTAAGGGTTAGATGACTTACTCCTTGTTAAGTGCTACAGGCATATAAGAAGCTCCAGAGACCTCTCTGCAACTGCCCAGCTGACCTGCTGCACTGGACCTGCCTGAACCTGCAACTCTAACAGCCTCAGCCCTAATGGCCTCTGCAAGTGTGAGTCCCTCATCTCCAAAAGGCACCTCACCAGGTCCTGGGCCTTTAGTTGGCATGAGTGACTGCCAGCGACATCCAGCAATGCTAGGTCACCACTTCGAGTTACAGCATCAACTACCCACAGTGACCACCAACTTGAAGCTCCATCAACCACCACTCTTGATGCCTGACAGGATTCTCATGCCACAGCAACGACTGTCCACTGACTTGCTCTTCACACTAAAGCAATGCTCATCCGTGACACTCTCACTGCTCTTCCGCTGAGAACTGAACGCTTTGTGCTAGACTTTGAGGACTCAGGACAACAAATGTAATCCTTGAACCCAGCCCGCGCTCCATCGCGATTGGTCTGAACTTGTGACTTTCTCCCAGTTGTGCCTGACTTCCCCCATATCTAACACAATCAGATAACCGAAAGTGGCGATTTGTGCTTTTAGGTGCTATTGTCACCTAAATCTTTGAAATCTAATATATTGGGTTCTAGGATTTCGTCATTTTGGTCTTGTTTTCTTTACTACATTTTACTCTATGTTTCTAAATCAGTGTGGGGTTTTTCTTCTATTGCTTTTTCACTTTATTACTGTTTGAGTGCTGCATAAATACTTTACACATTGCCTCTTAGTTAGGCCTCGCTGCTTTTGTGTTATGCTACCAGAGAGTTAAGTGCAGGTTAATTTAGTGACTTTTGCTGTTCACCCTGACAAAGATTGTAGTTTTTACTAAAGAAGGGTTAATACCTCTCAATCAAAAACCCAACTTCTCACACTCTAGTATACGGTATACAGTGCACCTGGGGACTGCAGCACTAATTGTGTCACCACTAGAGTGACAATACAAAGTAAGCGCTCAGGCCTGCCCCGACAAACTGGGAAATAAACCTTTTTACAAGCCTACCCCTGCCTTTTTAATACTTAGAAGGCACCCCTAAAGTTTTCCCAATAAGGCAGGGTACATGGTATTTAAAAAGCAGGAAATGTGTACTTAAGTTTTATATGTCCTAGCAGTAAAAAATCTCCAAAGTAATTTTTCACTGTGGCAAGGCTGGCTCTCCCATGGATAAGCACTTGGTTACACTATTACACATTATAATCCATTACTTCATTTTGGGAATAGCTAGAACTATGATTCCAGGACTCAAATTATTAATAATTTAATATTCAATCTAAAGACCATGTTAAATTTTTAGATTACTATTTTGAGAACACAGATTTTATAAAGTTGGCATTTCCTGCCTAAAACCACTAGTAGCCTTTTCAGAGTTAATCAGCAACTGTCACCTCTTAGTCTGCTGGATGAATGGCTCCTAGGAACGAGAACAAAGAAGCCTTGGCTGGGTGGAGGTGTGATTTTCTCTTGCCAGCATGGCATGGGGGTGTGCCTACTAACTACAAAAGCTTCAAAGAGGCATCCCCTGTCACAGGCAGATGTAACTCAGATGCAGACCTGCTCCTGCTATTGTCCAATTAGACAGAGTAGCAACAACCCCAGTGGGGGAATAACCTCTTCCTGAACTTGTTTAAAGGAAGAGTTCTTCTTGTCCCCAGGGCTCATCTCAGGGGTGTGACCTTCCCATTTGGTGTAGGGGCTCCTACCAAGGCCTTGCGCTTCACCCTGCCACCATTGACGAGCCCCTCCTGAATCCTGCTAGCTCTGCCACTCACCGATGATACAGTCGATGAGAACTTTTCTCTAGAAAAACAAGTACTCTAATTGTGAGGTTGGGCGTCCGCCCGACACCGATGTGGAAAGGTACCACCCAACTTTAGGCTGGCGGTTCCGGCCACCCGTTACGATGCGACCGCCCATAGGGCGTTCGGAAACTTCCATTTCACAATAGAAGCTTGTGCGGTGAGCGAATAATGCCTGCAGCAGAAGCTTCCATTGTGAAATGGAAGTTTGTAGACATCCCTGCGCCATGTGGCAGGCACCAGGGATGTGGAGGAGGGCCAGGGCAGTATGCAGAGGCCGCGGAGGTATGGGGCCCTGCTAGGGGCCCCCCAAAAACACTTTGATTGAAGTCCGCACCAATTATGCCTGCTCGTACGGAGCGGACTCCAATCGGAACAGTTGTGTTCTCTGGAGTTCTCCATGCCGGGCGCTTTTTCGAGTTTGACTTGCAGATAAACTCGTACATGTATCCTGTGATGGCGGGAATTATCTCCACACTTTTCTGATCGATAGCGATTTTTGTTCCCAATTACTAACCAGATTGAGGTAAGGTGGGAGAGTGGACTGGGACTGGTAAAAGTCCTGATGAAGACCGGCGTGACCTGAACAGTGGGGGCACAGTAAGACGGTCGAAACAAGTTGGCATTTGCGACTTTAAGGAGGGGTGTTTTGGGAACTTGACTTTCTCTAGAAACACTTCCCATCCTTTACTATTATAATCCTGACAGTGGAACCCATGAATAAAGTCTGAAGGGTATCCATGAGCCAGTTTTAAAAACTTTCTATGGCTGCACTTTTTTCTATCACTGTACCCAGTCACAGGGTAACACTCACTTTGTTATCACTGTTTTGTCACATTTATGTTGTCTTGTGTTTCCCCCTCCCTATGCTCCGTCCTTTGCGTGGCTACGCCAGGGAGTTTGTTAGCAGACCCGATGATGAAGCATTTAACACACATTTGTGTGTGAGTGAGGGCAGTTTTCAAAACACACAATTTGTGTCACTGCATGTCTGTTAATGTATTTGTGTTGGGTGTTTCCTCTCTACCCCTCTCTGTGTTAACATGTTATATTAGGGGGTTTGGGTAGCAGAGATTTATTGACCCTCTCCCCTTTTTTAGTGAGTGATCACAAATAGTCCTACCTCATTAATATTAACGAAGTAGGTCTGATTTTGTGACTCATTAGAAATTGCTGACATCACAGAGATGGTGGCCTGCTGGGGTCAGCAGACCACCATGTCTGTGATTGCTTTTTAATAAAGCAATTCCTATTTTATAAATGCAGTAATTTTTCCTTTAAAAAAACTGGATGAATTAAAAAGATGTTTGTTTAATTTTGTAAGAGTATGAAGTTGTCCCTTGTACCACTGCCTGCTCTTACAAAATATTTGAGCTTCATAAAGGGGAAGGATCCCAAACTGCCCTTGAGGTGTTGGTAAAAAATGTATGTTTTGCGACCATAATTTGGTTGCAAAACATTCATATATTGCACTAAAATTTGGTATTTGGAAAGGACAACTTAAACACACCTCTTCTAAATACCGAATCGCTAAACGCAAATTGTGATTCAGCAATTGTTTTTCCGAATCGCAATTGTTCTGTGCTCATATGGAGAAGCCTTTTTGCAGTCGGAAACAGCCCCATTCGTTGAATCAGGACATTCCCACCGCAAAAATGCTTTTGTACATATGCTACTAAGGGCTCTGTGCACATGCAGAATGCCTCAAGGAAGTAGTGTAGCCTTGGTTTATATAAGGATAGGTGTACAAATATTAGGAATACCGATTTCTTAATTGTGATCCTTTCCAAATCGCAATAAGGAAATTGGTATTCCTAATGTATAAAACTCTCTGGAGTTTCATTAGCAATTCCTAGTGGGTCGCAAGTTGACCTACCTTGTGCATATTAATGAGGTAGGTTGCAATTTGCCACCTATTAGGAATCACAGCCATCACAGGGATGGTGATCTGCTGGGGTCAGCAGACCACCATGTCTGTTGTTGCTTTTAAATAAAGCAATCTTTTTAAGAGCATGAGCCTGCCTCATTGACACTAGACTCAACTTTGTACACACTGCAGACAGTGATTGCAATACCGAACTCAGCTGCAACTTTACTTCCAGTAACTGGGCTGAATGATGACATGTGCTCCCCTAAAAGTAAATTAATAGGAAGAAATTTGTGACACAACTTTGTGCAGACTGCAGACAGACTAGTGACTGCAGTGCAATTATACAGAGCACAGCAGCTGTAATTTGCTTTACTTACAGTACAGGCTGATTGATGAAGCGCTCCTAAAAAAATTTAATTAAATTAGGAAGAACTTAGAAGTTGAGTGACACTTACTCTATGTCAGCTAGCGTCCGGACTGACAGATCGGACAGGCCAGTCGCCATGTCACCCGGGCCGCATGGGCGCGGTCAAGAGAAGACTCAAGAGTCTGACTTGCACATAGGTGGCATTCAAATTGGCTCCAGGCTGGACTGGACTTCGGGTTGGGTGAGGCACCACCATCTCTGGTCGCGGTCCGGGGTGTCAGACGCCGGTCTGAATTATTACGCCGCTCGCGCAGCACAACGCATTGCAAGCAGCAGCGACTGGCTCCCGGTTACACTGGCTACCAAATTTAAACTGTACCCTCTCAGTGAATCTGATTGTGCCATGCCCGGGCGTCGGGTGAAATGTTACATTGTAGCCAACCCAAAAATGAGCTGAGCAACCCAGCTCCCGAGCCTGCCGCAAAAAGTGCGGGCCAGCTAAGAGATTTTCTCAGTGTGGTGCTAATTAGCAGTGCTCTGGCTTTCTGAGGAGACGCTATAAATGCGTGACAATGCATTTCAGTGCGGTGTTGCAGACCATCACGCTGACATGCTCTAGTCTAACGCCTGATGCGTGGTACTTGCCAGGGCTGTCCAGAAAAAAATTGATCCTTTGCTTTCTTGCACCCTGTTGTTTTTCATACCGCCAGGCTGCTCAAAGGCAGTGTTAGGTCGGCAGTTAGAAACCTTCCTGCTATCAAACCTCATGCAGTGGATTCAAATGTGGCTATTGATTGTTTAACGGAAGTCTGGTTCAGTGACAATACGCTTGATATACTTAGCGAGATTACCCCGCCTAAATACTCTTTATATGTTTTGCATCACCTAGGTAAGATTAAAGATTACTGATTACATTAGTACCCGCTGGTGCTTTGTTCATGTCGATCGATCTCCTAACAGAGGATTAAAAGCAGTTAACTTACTAACCTCTGCTTCATCTCACATCTTTTCTGATCCTACACACTTGGGGGCATATTAGCAAGAACCTCGTAAGAATTATCGCCGTTTTAGCGGCAGGAAGCTGCCGCTAAAACGACGATAATGGGCTTGCTAATATGCATTATAGAATTCCAATAGAAGCCCAGGTTAGATGTGCAGGACATCTAGGACGCTAAAATGGCGATCATTTTTACGAGGTTCTTGCTAATATGCCCCCAGGTTATTTTTGGTGATTTTAACTCTCACTTTGAGAATCTGGTTTCCCCATTAACTCAAAAATTGCCCAATCTTTTTTGTTTGTTTTGTTTTTCTGGTATGTCCATATTACTTCCCATCACCTGGGTCACTCGTTAGATATTATTTTCAACTAATAAGCTACTATATCATACGTAATATCTCTTTCCATTTCCATGGACTAGCCACTTCGCTGTCCCCTTCTGACGCATCTCTCAGGAGGAGTATGGTGCTACCTTCTCCTCTCTTACCTCCCTTCAATCTCGTAACTAGAAGAAACTATTGTTTGAGAGCCTAGCTGCGTTCCAATTTTCGGTCAACCTATCAACCCTTCCCTGATAAGATCTACACAGCTCTGTTGCTGTCTGAATGCTTTGTACCTCTTGCAATCCTCAATGCTTCCTTACCTACAGTGATAATTCCTGGGAGGCTCAAACATGCACTTGTCACACCTACCTTGAAAATGCCCTCTTTGGATTTGGATACCAGGGCTTACTATATGCCCTTTTTCCCGCTTCCATATATGGCCAAGCTGCTGGAGCGAACAGTTTTCCAGAAGCTCCAGGAATTTGTAGCTGCTACCTCTGATTCATTTGGCACAACTGGGCTTTCGCACTTGTTTTTTGTACCGAGTTGGATGCTGTGTCGGTCCTAGACAAGCTGTGTAATTGCACACACGGTAACATGCCTGTTGCATTGATCTTGTCGGGTCTCTCCTCAGCCGTTGATGCAATGTATCACCACATTCCTCTCAAGAGGGGCCTGCCACCAGCTCTCTCTTCAATAGGTCATTTCATGTCTTGTCCTTTCTTTTATATCCACTTTCAAAACCCTGGACTGTGAAGTTCCTCAGTGGTTCACTTTGCCAGCAATTTTGTTTAATTTGCTCATGGTTCCCTTGGTTCATCTGAACCAACTAAGTGGTTTTGATCTGCTTCTTTATGCAGGTGATCCATAAGCTCTATTTAGGACTGCTGGAAATTCCAGCCTCTGCTCTTCAGGAATACCTGGCTAAAGTAAACCTTTGGACTCGCGTCAACCATCTCAAGATGAAGAGCGCCAAGACCTAAAACCTTCATACCCTAAGAGCTACTTGTCTGGCACTATCCCTTCTGGACAACTTAACTTGCTCCCAAGTCTCTCTTTCTAACTGTGTGAAGAATTTAGGTGCAAACATTGATTTCTCATTGTCACTATTTGAACAGGTCGTTTCTGTGCTAAAGTCCTGCTACATCCTGCTGTGCACTTTAAAACCCTTTCATATCTGTTTACATTCTCTCGCAAGGTACATATTGTAAGTACCTTTATCTTGGATGGTCTTGAGTATTACAAGTTTAGCTGATTCATAAACTACAACTTGTCCAGAATTAGGCTACTAAACAATTGCTGAAACTTGAGTTAAAAGATCACATTTCGCTAGCTCTCATTCTCCTCCCCTAGCTCCTGGTGAAATCCTGCCATCCATTTAGATCTATTTGCCTCACACATAAGACCATTTATTCTCCAACTCACTCTTCTCTCCGTTCCTGCTTTAAGTCAAAATCAACCCTAAATTTCCAGCAGATCAAAAGGCAAACTTCTATTTCCGTTCCCGGATTCTGCCGTTGTGCCTTTTGCATACTTACTATGAGAAAGTGGAATTCCCTACCTCTACAACTTTGGAAGATGGCTGGCCAATGGAAATTTAGGAGGACCGTAATATTGTGGGGGCACATTATCAAGGGGCCGTCGTAATCATCGCAAATCGCGCTTAGCGCGATTTGCATTATCGCCGTCTATCGCCGGTTCACATCACCTTGTTAGCAGAGTATTTGCAACACTTTGCTGACCGGCGATATGAAACCCAGCGATAGATGACGATACACATCTATAGTGATGGAATACAGCGAAATATGAACAGCACTAATGAGAATGTTGTAAATAGGGACATGAGGACTTAACCATGCAATCCACCTCCCATTTAATTTATAGCTAAGTCGGGATTTTTGCAGCGACATCCGCGGCTCTAATTATCGGTTTGCATGTTTGTGGGCGGGTTGTAAATACTGCGGTCTTTTTTCATGTTGGTTTTCGAGGTAATGCTTATTTTGCATCTGATTAGCAATGTATATAACTAAGATGCGAGGCGTTTCGTAAACGGCATCTAACATGCGCTAATGCATGTTGGCGCCGCCTTGATGATTGTGCGATGTGTAAATTGCTGCTTTTCCGGCGCTATGTGCCGGGAAAGCGGCGATATGGTCCTTGTTAATATGTCCCGTGGATATTTAGGCTGAACAATTGAGCTTTGGTAAATACTGAAGCCAGTGATGCTATCTCCAATTTGGTTTGAGCATTTTCAAAAAGCACTATGATACTCCTGTTGGGTTGGACATCAGCACTTTACAAAATAAAATAAAAATGATATCAGACATTTCCCAAGATCTTAACCCTGGTTTTATGGAACCCCAAACTGTGGCCATTATTCACGACGCCTCGACATTAGCAGAAAGCACAGGAGCCCATCTAAACTGGGCAAAGCTTACGCCAGTGGCTTCAGGTGACACAAAAATGGGTGAAAGTCTAGGATCTGTCCTGCTCGTTCTAATTGTTTTTCCCCTCCTTGAAAGAGGCCCATTGGATGCCTAGCATTATCAGAGGCTGTAGAGTGCACCCCAATCGTTGCATTGAGGCTTCAATAGAGCGCAGACAGAAAGTGATACAAAGGCAGGACAGGCATCCGACCTACCTGCAGATTACTCCTACTGAAAAAAGAAACAAGGCTAACACGTCCACCTGGTTCCAAAAGTTGAGAATGTACAACCTGCACTTCTTCACACATCCCACATCGTCAGGGTTGTAAAAACTCTGAGGAAGACACAAGAAAGGCAATGTCAGTGATGATACACCATGTATCCCTTGACCAAGGTTCAACAGCGGACAACACCCACCACCCTCTGTCGAGTCTCAGTGCGAGCAGAGTGCAAAAAGCATCATCATTGTACATCACATTGGCAGCCGCCAAGCTACTCTTTCCAGAGGAACCCATCCAGGGTGGGATTGGTCCTCCTTTCTCCTGGTCTCACTGACATACCTTTCTGAATCCACAGTTAACAAAGGTGGTCAACTCAAGGAGCCACTGAGCTCCTTCCCTAATCTCAGAGGTGTGCCATATGGTCTAAGGTCACATGAAAACTTCATAAAACCTTAGCAGTAATGGGCACTGAGCAAAACTCTACACTAAAAGATTCTAACTGGGCCAATGATGGCTGACACCTGCAAACTTCCCTTCCTTCCCTCAAACTCCCAAAACCCATAATTCACAGTATTTCTATGCTATAACCGCTGATTTCCTGGAAAAGAGCTTGGTTATTGGCTGCACGCTTTCACCAACCTCCCACAAAACCTTTGTAGGAAAATTTGTGATATTCCAAACGCCTAATGGAATTATCATTGACTCGGGCTTGAGAAGCATGGGTCAAACTTAAAACCTACTCTTAAAAGTGTGAGGAGGGAGACATCAGAAATTCTAAAAGCAATATAGTTTATAAAAAAGGTAAATTAAGGTCCAAAATAAGGTTGAATAAAAATATTTAATATGTGTATATAAAAAACTAAAAACTGAGAAAACTAAATACAAAAAGGTATAACCATTTTCTGTTAACATAAAAGTGGAAATACAAGCCTGAATGAAATAAGTAAATGTCATAAAACCCAAGCTATATTTCTTTTAAGTTTTAGCTGGACAGAGCGAAATATTAGGCCATCATCAAATAAAGACCGACAACCCAATGTTAAGAATTGCTTGGATTTCAGTACCCTTTGTGGTGTCACGTTAAGTCTGGATCTGACAAGGGTTCCACAACACCGTTAGTCTGAGTATAGTCAAAATTTGACTTTGGACCTCATTGAGGGTTGGGGTACTACGCCATCTGCCAATACTCCTAGTTTAGCATGTAGAGCACTGGGGAGTGGGGTTTACCTTGAGGTGGAGCCAATAGTGGTTATACTATCAGGGAAACCCTCACTACCGGGCAAGGACTGGAAACACTGCATCATAATGCCCACCAGGCCCTGCCTAGACACGTAAAGGGGTTTGATCCAGTAAGGCCTGATCTGCAGGAAGGGATCAGTATCAAAACACAAAACTTCTATCTTAGAAACCCCACAAGGAAATTGTTCTCTAATCTTCTAAATAATTAATAAGCCTTGAGAAAGCCCTGGTCTCACTGACCACCTAGGGTGAAACACGTGTCGGCTGTTGCACTTCCTGAGTACAAAAAAAATCATTTTTGGAATAATAAGAATGTAACTAATAAAGAATTCTTTAAAGACGACACAAGACAATTACCTTTTTCAAAAACAATTTAGAATAAATACTTTGATTTTGAACAAATTGTTCTTTGTTCAAATCTTTGTTTTCTCTTTATCCTTTTGTGGAAAAGGAAATAGAAACGCATGGCATTTTAATAAACATGTTCCGTGCAAAAGCACAGATTTCAAATGCCAGTTAAGCATGTACATCCCAATAAATTATAAAAATACAGCCGCCATTGCTATTAAACTAAATAGTGCTCACCCACTAGATAAAGCATGCCATGGAATGACCAAAGTAAAAGGTCCAGTACTTATGGGCGGTAACAAATGGAGACAGGGCAGTACCAAGGCAGGACTAACAAGCTTCAAAATGAATCTGAAGCCAGCGTTTACCAAGGACAATGACACAAGCCAATTGCAACTATGGCAGGAGAATGGGCAGGGCTTCCACAGCACTTCTACAGCATGCTCTATTACAGTATGCCTCGCAGAGTGAGCAGCGCAAGTGCGCTGCCACTAGGCTTGACCTAATAAAGGAAATTCCAGTTTTCCTGATGTTAAAGATTGCGTTGTTTTGCCAAATGAGTAATATTTTAGGTTGAGCTTTCCTTTCAGAGTGACTGACTTCCATGAAAACAAGCATGTTCCCTTTCAAAATTCGCTCAGTACTGATGCATTTGAGAGAAATGTTGTGCATAATTGTTTACTATCACCATCTCTTGATATTCTTACCTGCCTTAACTCCTCACAGAATATAGTAAAGATCCACGCATACAGCAGGTACTCCCTCCAGGACGGGGTCTTCTGGAAATCTATCATCAGGACGTAGGCGAAGAGCCACAAGAAGCCGATGTATGCAATGACGTTCCAGTAGAAAGTCACAACAGGAGCAGTGAAAAAATCCACCAGGCGCTGATGACATTTCACTGGCTCTGGCTTCAGTCTCATGTTGTGAGGAACAGGTTCAGTCCTAAAATGTGAAGACATTCATTCATTGCAATTAGAGTTCCTACAAGGAAACACAAGTGAACGAGCCATCCGATGTAAGGAGCATGACTCCAAACAAATAGATCTACATTGATATCTGTAAGAATTTGGGGTATTAGTTGTGAAGGATGTGAGTCCTGAGCTATAAATAAGTCCACCATTGCCTTTTCCCTCAGAACCAAATACTCTTTTGTAGCGCTTGACTTCGTGAAGGTAGTGAAGAAGGTCAGTCCAAGGACTACTCATGGGAGGTGGTGTGGGATAGTAATCTCCATTCACTGGTACACAACAACAACACTCAATAAATGATTGTCATGTCAGTGCTTAAAAAAAAATTAAAGATTACATTTATTACACACACTACTAAATACCACTCATTAAATTACACCCATGTACATCGGATAGATAGAAATATGATTGGTGACACCCTGATATCACATTACACCTCTAACGGGTTCTAAACAAATATATACATTTCTCTCTATATATATATATATGAACATCATTTTAAACTATAGCACTTAAATATACTAACCTTCAATGTAATGTCCTTTTCAACAAAGTGCTTCCCGATATACTTGTAGTCAGAATAACTTGTCATGTTGTGGTGTCAAAGTAGGGAGGGTGCACTGTTACATATATATTGGATAGAGTACCCCCTGCCATACATTGTAAGTCTGCTGCAAGTCACTGAAAAGACCTTTATGGAACTCTGAGGGAACGCTTATGGAACGCTTCTGGAACACTTTCCCCAAAACCGCTCAAACCCTTGAAGTCAGATTTATGATACTTTCACACAATGCAACGCAACAAGCCACCGTGCTGTGCTGTGTGAAAGGAAGAGGGCTGGAATGCACCGTATCTAACATTACTCCCTGTTGCGCCTCCACTGCAGAGAATCATCATTTTGACACATTCCCAGGTGTACCTCTCGGGAAACACCCAGGCGCCCCCCAAGGAACGCCTTCCCAGGCCAGAGCAACGCAAGGAGCTAACTTGTTCAGTCATGCGTTACTCCAGTTTTACAAAGCCATGCGTCACCCTGGGCTGCCTTGTGTAGTGCAAATGTGATGCAAAGTCTTGATAAATTTGGCCTTTGGTGTCTTCTTCTTTCATATGGAACAGAGAGTGTAGTTGCAGATATGAAGAATAAAAGCAGATTTTGTAGTGCAAAATTAAACTCATGAAAAAGCAGTTAGTAATTTGTAATGCAAGTCAGATTACCAAATGATGGGGCTCATAATGTCTAGATAAATGCAGAGATGTATTGCTTTTCCTTTACTGTGAAGAAACAAACATGTTCCCATAAATTTAGAGTTATTGCTCAAAAGATGCTTCGGGTGTGAAAGAAGATGGGCCAAAAGGTAGACCTGAGTAATTAACAGAAGCTGCTATTAATTCAAGCCCTCTTCTGTCAGGTTGTTGTAGAACATACCCCAAATGCAAGGGTATGCCCAGATGTGCGCCCCCTGCTGTCTGTGCCACACAACAGACGGTGTACCTCACTGTTAAGACCTAAGCAGGCTGATACCAGTCTGGGGCTGCTTGTGCTCCCATCTGGAGTGGACCTGGCTTTGAAGGTTGGGCTGGACTGGCAATATTGAACTTATTTGCATATGACTGGTCTCTTCCTAGAGTCACACAGTAGGTGAAAAACAAAGGGTTCGAATGTGACCCTGAACAATTATCAGTGGCTGAGATCAACTGAAGTGCTCCTTCCATCACTTTGCTGTTAGTTGCATTAACAATATAAAGTCGGTGCTGTCATGGGGTGGGGTTAACGGACGAGCGGGCCCGGAATACTGAGTATCAGAAGTCATGCAGTCTTAATTTTGTAGCCAAAATATTGAAGAAAAAAAATACTGATAGGTATGTATAGATCTTCCACACATAACTCCACATCCATTTACCTGTAAGAATATTAGATCTATACCTCCCTCTGTGAACTTACCTCATGATGTTTTTGTTTTCAATATTTCTGCTACATTAGAGTTGCACGATATTCTGAACTCAATTGTCTGTGCTACAGCAACTGACAGACGCAGAATCATCACAAATCATCTGGCACCTGACATCACCTCTACTGGATGGACTCAGGTCTCTCACAGTGAGGCATCAGGAATTCTGTTGCGCGCTTGCTTTCTCGATATAAGGACTTTGCGGCATTACTTCTCTTCACTCCTAGAAGTGCTGATACGCTGAGACCGCTACTTCAGGCTGCTCACCATTGGCCTTCATCATGGAGGCCTACGTTGCACTTCGATGTTCTGTCTAAAAGATGCCTATTGCTCTTTGATGTTCTCACTATATGACACCTATTGGACCTCAATTTACCGCAAGTGACACTTTCACCCTAGATATATTGCCCTGACGAAATTCATCCTATGAACGAAACGCGTTGGCTGATGTTTGTTTCTATGCATTTGGATGTATTTAAATAAAGATGATACCTACGAAGGAACTGATTATGCTTCATTACTAAACCCTACAGTACCTTGGGAGTGCACCGCTCCATTTTTCTCATTAGGAATTCTGGCTTGTTCTGTTCACTGAAGCAAACATGGTCTTTTGGGATCTATTCAGTGACAAATATTTCTCTTGACTTCTCAGGCCAACCTCTCACCTCATCTCCTATGCGCTGTGTGTGGGACCTGAGAAGCGTCACAATTAAGCTTCAGTGATAGTCCATATTGCTTCAGCCAATTTACCATAAGAACTTTAACTGAGCAGGCTGTTTTGCTCTGACATTTTTAGCTTCACTCTTATACCTGGACATTCTAAGCTAGGATTTGTAAATGCCTAGCTCAGCATCTGGAAGTTTGTTTTCTTGTATCTTTCCTCAAGGTCCTTTGCATTCTTCTCATGTTGGGAGATTAATTCAATTGGATTCCTGTGTGTGAAAGTGTGCAGTAAGTCCATGTAAGGGGGTTAGGGGGCTAGCATGAGATGTTCATTTCTGAGGGGAAACTCTTGATGCTGTCCATTATGATTTCACACTTTGCATATTCTTGCTTAACTAAAGTGCTCAGAATTCAAGAAGCTAGGTGGGTGGTGTCTTCTTCAAGAGGCCTTTGAATCACTGACGGAAGAACAGATTGAGCCATTGGTCTCCTCAGCCAGCAATGTTTATACTATATAAAGGAACTGTGGCTTGTTCAGGATGGTAACATTTCATCCTCCAAAACTACTGTAGGTGTAAGTTGTGTAAGTGTATCTCGTAAGTGAAATCTACAGAGGGTCTCTGCAGGGTAAGTTACGTCTACACTGTGAATTTAGTTTTAATGACAAGATCACAAGAAATTAAGGGCCAGATGTACGATTTTTCAGGTTGCATAAAACTGTCTCAATTTGGGCCGTCTTTTTTTCGGATCTGTCTCTTTGTGATCAGAAACTTATTTAGCGACTGGATCTTTGTACTAATGGACAGTTTGCATAATCAGGAATCAGAGTAGGTTGTCTTCTGGGCCTACCTAATATTAATTAGGATGGTTGCAAATATGACTCACTCATATTGGTCAAAAATCGAAAACACAGGGATGGGGCCAATAAGGGTCATGTATATGAGTGATATGAAATGAATTAAACTTTTTTTTAATGGAGCCCAATTTCCTTAAAGGAAATGGGCTGCTTTAATAAGTCATGTTTTTAATATTTTCAACGAGGGGGTTCTTCCCTTTCGTGAGTAGATTACCACACCACCTTAACTTGGGATTCTGACTTTTCAATGGTTTGCGACCAGAATTCCAGTTACAATAGTTTGATATTTATGGTACTGATTCGCAATTTGGGACAGATGTCCATATGATGCCGCATCTAAGCCGCGCATTGGTAACCATTCGGAAACCCATTTTAGGGAAAATACCTATTTTGAAGTCACAAACACTAATTTTGTGAATTGGGTGCTTGCAACCGCAAAATAGGTTCACACCTGTGGCCCTCAAACATGAATACTTTGTGAACGGCTGCAAGTTATTACATAACTTTGGCTGAGCATAATCTGTTGGCCGCAGTCACAGCAGAAGCCTAAACCAAGCAACATGAGAGAAAAAGAGACAAACAGGACAGATGTACCTTACAGATGACTTATACCAACTTCCACAAACCCATTTTCCTGGGTAACTCCATCATCCCTTTGCATACTTACTAATAAAGAAACCTCCATGAATTTGGAGAAGTTTCTACAGAAGTGACGTAAGTAAGGGACTGGAAAAGTCCTCAAGTTCTGCTTCTGTCAATCAGGATTTTGAATGTAGTGCCATACATTTACATTTTGATGTCATATGTAACAATTAAAACCACATAATATTTTGAGAAAAAGGAACATAATTTTTGTCCCACGACACAATATATTAAGAAATAAGTTAGCTGGAATTCTATCCATAAACAGTAGCCTGGTTGTTTAAAAAAGACAGTTATTTTGCGAAATCAAGGTTATGCCACAAACAAATTATTTGGGTGCCCAGATAGTTGCTCAGCAGGTGTTACCTGAAAGTGACAAGGCCAGTGAAGACCAAAGGGAAAAACAGCATACACAGGAGGACAGTGATGAAACCATTATCCACAGATAACTTCCCCCACCAGATCTTTGTCAGCAGCATCTGTAAACAGAGAGAGAAAGTGAAAGAGCAAGAGAGATAGAGAAAGAAAGAGAGAGAGAGCTAGAGAAAGAGAGACACAGAGAGCTCCAAACACATGGTGGCATGGCTGTAGTTTGAGATTAAATACATGGATGAGAGTTTGGATATATCAATGGCTCCTCCCAATAAGCGGATTTATAGGCAATGTGTCGCGGAAAGTGCTGGGAGTAGATATGGCTGTATTAGGCTACTGCCAGGGGACCACCAACCAGCAGTCTGAAAATAAGACTTGGAATGACAGTGCCTCAGTGCCAAGACAATGAATAATTAGGACACAAAAGAGCCAAAGTTTGACCAAACGATAGCAATACAAAGAAATCAACAAAAGAACCAAGAGCAGATGTGAAGCCAGTCCATCAAGCATTGGCAGCAATGCTGAGAGTGAAGTAGATGGGTTGATAATTTCAAGCGGGAGGGAACCATGAAGAGAGTGAAAAGATATCAAAGATATATCTGTTAAAAAGGCATTTGACTGTACACACCTGGACACCTCCATGGGACATGAAGTTCATTGCATGACCTTTCACAGCCAGGCGTAAACAAGTGGTTTTACCCCACACAAAGGACACATGCGTTAGCAGCTTCTCAGACATCTCTGCATTTTGTTTGCAGCACTCCGACAGCATCCCTAAAATCACACATTTTATTTTTAAAATAATGTTATTATTTTTAATATAGAACATTAAAAAGAAACTGCAAGTGTACAGAACAAAAAGATAGAAAATACATATAAAAAATTGGTTAGAAATAGTAATTTAGACTATATATTTAAATTGAAATTTTCGCATATACATTAATAAATAGTTTAAAATCTAGTCCATACAGTAAATACAATCATGGTGTTAAACATCCCTTTAGATCATTCCAGCTTCCAATTAGCTGTCAATTTTAACTAACACTTCTACCTATAGTTGCCCCTTGTCAAGCTGCCATATAAAGAATGCTATAATCACCAGTATTCCAATGAACACCACAGTAGTTCAAAATCCACCCCTTAAATCGCACACGATGTGTTCATTCGTTGATTTGTCTCTGTGTGTGCGTGTGTGTGTGTGTGCGTGTGTGTGCGTGTGTGTGCGTGTGCACTTGTGTGTGATGAAACGTGAAATTAAATACTTTACAAATTTAAAATGTAGTAACAGACAAAAGACCAGATTTGCAGTGAATTTTCACTGCACCCAGCATCCAAATGTACAGCATTGCACTGCACAAGGGGGAAATCACAGCAAAGGGCCATATCTACAAAGATTGGCCTGCTGCTGGGCTGGTCCTATGAACTGGTGCTTAAATAAGAAAGCCTTGCATGATGCACACACTCACACCAGCACCATTGGGCAGAGGTGCCTGTGCACTGTCTAGCATAGGATCTGCACTGGTGGCATACCATCCAGTAAAATATCCAAGGTGTAGACAACACAGAAGGTTCCCTTATACTGGATGCATGCTGTCTACTGCAGCACACATATAACAATTGTGAGAAATAAACACATTCCCTCATGTTTGTACCTCCTCCAAGTTGGTGGTGGTTTTTGAGGCACTGCGTGGTCTGGCTACCTTAGATCAGGCTTTATGTCAAAACCAATGAGCGTTTGTGCTGATTTGCCCCAGTAATGCCCTCCTGACACAAAGTGGTTCTGGTGCTGTTCAAAGTGCTCCTTACTGGTGCAAAACACCTTTTACTTTGAACATAAATGACCATGCGCTGCTTGGTGCCACAGTCGAGATGGAGCAAAGGTTTAGTAAATTCCACCCATAGAGCTCAAAACATCCAAAATGTGCTTAAGCTCAAATACAGTGTACCAAATATTGAATATGCTGAAATAATATTGGCTATAATATGCATACCTCCTTACACGATTTCTCAAGACTTTATTAGCTGCTTTTGAGCAACAGAAAAACACCTGCTGTTCCTGATAGCCAAAGCTCTTTATTTTGGTTAGTATTAGTTTATTTTTATTTGTGGCTTTCACTGCAGATATATTAAAAAACTGTGATTGTATGCAAAAAGATATTACAAAAAAGGTGGAAACTATACAATGCAGTCAATCGGTGTGTGATGCAATACTTAGGGCCAGATGTACGACCTGCAAAATAGCACATCGCAAATTGCGAGTCATTTACGACTAGTAATTTGCAAGGCGGTATTTTGCATGTACAAGAGTGTGTTTAACACTGTTTGCGAATCCCAATGGGGTTGCAAATTGCGAGGCTCGTGAATCTTAATGAGCCTCTCGCAATTTGCGAGCCTATTGGGAATGACAGACCCTCCCAGGGATGGTGGCCTGCTGGGGTCAGCAGACCACCATGTCTGGGACTGCTTTTTTAATAAAGCAGTTTTTTTTAAAAAATGCATCCCGTTTTCCTTAAAGGAAAACGGGATGCATTTAAAAAAGAAAAAAGAAACTTTTCAGTTTCATTTTTTAAAAGACAGGCAGTGCTCTCTGTGGCCACTGACTGCTCCTAAAAAATATTTTCCAACATACTCACAAAGGGGAAGGGGGCCTCTGGGGACCCCTTCCCCTTTGCGAGTGGTTTACCACCTACTTGAAGTAGGTGGTAACCTGCGAGTGTTTGGTGGCCGCAAATGTGGTCGCAAAACACTAGTGCATAGCATGTTGACTCGCTATTAGGAAGGAACGCCCCTTCCTAATAGCGTGAGTCGCAAATTCTATTTTGCAAGTCAGTGACTCGCAAAATAGCATTTGAACATGCTATTGCCCTTTTTTGAGGCCGTAAACGGGAGGTTCTCCTATTGGTGGCTGCAAAAAAGGGTCGTACATCTGGCCCTTAGTTACCCAAATATTAAGGTGATACCAGTGTAGGAAGAAATATGCTACTTACCAGTATGCATCTGTTCTTGGCATGTAGGGCTGCTGACATTCATATCTGTGCATAGATCGCCGCCTAGTGTTGGGTCCGGATGATTGCACATTGTTGTCCTGGAAGAGTCTTTTTAAGAATTACAAGATAGGTGGCTCCTCCCTCGGACTACAGTGCGCATGGGCATGCTCTCCATCCTCAGATTGTTTTTGCCATTGTGGCAGAGATGGAGTATAGTACAGTAAGAGATGTCCATGCAAAGAGTGAATGCTGCAGCTGCGACAGGCACCAGGGAGGTGGGTGGGCGATATGAATGTCAGCAGCCCTACATGCCAAGAACAGATGCATACTGTTAAGTAGCATATTCCGTTCGAGGCATGTGGGCTGCTGAATTCATATCTGTGCATAGAATGTATAGCAGTATCTCCCTTAGAGGTGGCTACCTGTGTCAGCTGCAGCAGTCTGAAAAAGAGTTTTGAGAACAGCCTGTCCTACAGCAGCTTGCTGTTTTGAATGTACATCTACACAATAGTGTTTTGTGAATGTATGTGTTGTTGTCCATGTGGCTGCTTTAAAAATTTCGTGTAAAGGAATATTACCCAGAAAAGCCATGGATGCCCCTAGCTTGCGTGTGGAATGCGCCCCAGGGGGAACTGTTAAGGTGCGTTTGGCCTTTAAATAACATATTTGGATGCATTTAACGATCCATCTGGCTATACCTGATTTTGAAATAGGGTTGCCTTTGTGTTGCGGTGAGAAAGCAACAAACAACTGTTTTGTTTTTCGAAATGCCTTAGTTCTGTCTATATAGTATAGCAGAGCTCTTTTGACATCTAGAGTATGCAAGGCCCTTTCAGCTACTGTCTGTGGATTTAGAAAGAACACTGGCAGTTCGATGGTTTGATTTATGTGGAAATGGGATACCACCTTTGGCATGAATTTAGGGTTTGTTCTGAGAACTACTCTATTTGCATGTATTTGGATGAATGGCTTTTGAATAGTTAGGGCTTGGAGCTCGGTAACTCTTCTAAGCGAAGTAATGGCAATAAGGAAAGTCACCTTCCAAGTAAGAAATTGTATTTCGCATGAGTGTAGTGGCTCAAAAGGTGGGCCCATAAGTCTGGTTAAAACAATGTTTAGATTCCAGACTGGTGAAGGTGGGTGTCTTGGAGGAATTACGCGTTTGAGTCCTTCCATAAACGCTTTAATTGCTGGTACCCTAAATAGTGAAAGGTGTTGCCTGTTTTGAAGATGTGCTGCTAACGCAGCTAAATGTATCCTGATGGATGAATAGGCTAAATTGCAGCATTGTAGGAGCAAGAGATAGCAAATGATGTTTTGAGTAGAAGCATCAAGTGGGTTTATACCATTGTTTCTGCAGTAAATGACGAAACGTTTCCACTTAGCTGCATAACATGCCCTGGTAGTGGGTTTTCTTGCCTCCTTGATAACGTTCATACACTCTGGAGGCAAGTTTAGGTATCCAAACTCTAGGATTTCAGGAGCCAGATCGCCAGGTTCAGCTGTTGCGGATCTGGATTTTGGATTTCTCCATGGCTCTGAGTTAGAAGATTGGGTGTGAGTCTCAGTCTTTGATGAGGCACCACTGACAGTTCTAGGAACGTTGTGTACCATGGTTGCCTTGCCCATGTGGGAGCAACTAGGATTAGCGTCAGTGATTGTTGGCGTAGTTTGCGTGCCACTAGCGGTATTAATGGAGCTGGGGGAAAAGCGTACGCAAATTTGCCTGACCAGTTCATCCATATCGCATTGCCTTGCGACTGTGGATGTGGGAACCTGGCGGCAAAGTACTGGCATTTTGCGTTTTCGCTTGTGGCAAACAGATCTATCTCCGGCTGTCCCCACTTCCGGAAGAATGGTTGGAGCACATTGGGGTGAATCTCCCATATGTGCATTTGTTGACTGTGCCTGCTGAGCAGGTCGGCTACTTGATTGTCCTTGCCTGGGAGGTGCTCTGCCATAAGAAATATGTTCCTTTGAATGGCCCACTTCCACATTGCTTGAGCTAGGTGCGACAGCTGTGGCAAGTGTGTTCCTCCCTGTTTCTGAATGTAATACATAGTTGTCATGTTGTCCGTCCGGATCAACACGGTTTTGTAGCATAAGTGTGTCTTGAATGCTTTGAGGGCTAGAAAGATAGCCATCAGCTCTAGAAGGTTGATGTGCATTTTCTTCTGTTGTACAGTCCAGAGTCCCTGTTCTGTGTAGTGTAGGACATGGGCTCCCCATCCTAGTAGGGATGCGTCACCGGTTAACACTATTTGTGGGACAGGCTCTAGGAACAGTCGTCCTTTGCAAAGGTTTTGTGAATTCCACCAATGCAGAGAGTTGTATGCCCGACTGGTCACCAACACAAGGTCCTGTAATTGCCTTTGAGCCTGGTTCCACTGCCTTGCTAGGCACTCTTGGAGAGGACGCATGTGTAGTCTGGCATGAGGGACTATGAATATGCATGAGGCCATCATGCCTATTAGTTGCATAAACACTCGAGCTGGTACTGAGTGTTGGGGCCTGAACCTTTGGATCAATGATAGCATGCCGTCGATCCGTGCTGCGTTCGTTGGGATATGCTTTTGCTGCCAGTGTATAGTTGCTCCCAGGTATTGTTGTACATGGGAGGGTTGCAGATGAGATTTTGGGTAGTTTAGTGAGAAGCCTAAACTGTGCGGAGATGAATGGTTTTTGACATGTGATTGGCGCACTGCTGGGCCGATGGCGTGTGTATTAGCCAATCGTCCAGATATGGGTACACATGGATGTGTTGCCTCCTGAGATGTGCCGCCACTGTAGCTAGACATTTGGTGAAGACGCGTGGAGCTGTTGTGACACCAAATGGTAGTACTTTGAACTGGTAGTGCTGTCCTTGTATGGTGAACCTGAGATACTTTCTGTGAGCATGGTGTATTGGTATATGAAAGTATGCGTCTTTGAGGTCCAGAGTTGCTAGGAAGTCTCCCTTGCGAAGCAATGGTAAGACTTGCTGGAGAGTGAGCATATGAAAATGCTCCGACAAAATGTACAGGTTGAGGGGCCTGAGGTCCAATATTTGTCTGAGAGACCCGTCCTTCTTTGGAATTAGGAAGTATAGGGAGTATACTCCTGTTCCTTGATGTTGTAGAGGGACTGGTTCTATGGCCCCCTTTTGCAGCATACTGAAGACCTCTTGATGCAGTAGTGTTAAATGTTCCTGTGACATTAGACGGTGCACGGGTGGTATGTTGGGTGGGGTTGAGGTGAGTTCTAGGCCATAGCCATGTTGGATAATTTGCCTGACCCACTTGTCTGTTGTGATATTTAACCAGACTGGCAGAAATTGTTATAGTCTTCCCCCGACCGGTGTCATATGGTCTGGGGATAGTGCCAAAAAGTCACTGTTTGGTGTTAGTGGAGGATCTATTTGCATTTCCTCCACGACCTCTTCCTTTGGTGTTATTGCCTCTGTACCCTCCCCTGTTTGTGTTTTTGTTGTATGTGGAATGTGTGTTACTTTTGTAGCTGGAGGATTGCTGTGATGTATTACTTCACGCTCCTCCTCTATAGTTGGAGCGACGAAAGGAGCCCCGGTGTTGTTGGGACTGGAGAGCTCCCATGGACTTAGCTGTTTCCGCATCCTTTTTCATTTTGTCCAGAATTGAGTCAACTGCTGGACCAAATAAAAAGTCTGGGTTGATGGGCTGATTAAGAATTGTGGATTGAACTTCATTCATAAAGCCTGATATGCGGAGCCATTCGTGTCGCCTCAGCAGTACGCTTGTATTGATGGATCTGGCCGCTGTATCTGCCACGTCTAGGGCACATTTAATTGAGGCATTGGTGATGAGCTTTCCCTCCTGTATAAGTTCATCTGCTTGCTGTTTGTAGGGATCAGGTAAATGTTGCAGAATTTCTTCTAAGCTGTTGTAGTGTGCCCTGTCATATCTGGCCAGCAAGGCCTGTGTATTGGCAATTCTCCATGAGTTTGCTGCTTGAGCAGCTACTCTTTTGCCTGATGCCTCAAAGATCTTTGACTCTTTGTCCGGAGGAGCAGCCTCTCCGGTAGTTTGGGAATTCACCCGTTTACGTGCGTTGGATACCACTAGGGAGTCTAGGGGTAGCTGACCCTTGATGTATGTAGGATCTATAGGTGCAGCCCTATATTTCTTTTCAATTCTAGGGTTTATGACCCGTGCCCTAGCAGTGTCCTTAAAAATGTCATGTGCGTGTTTTAAGACACCCTTCAACATGAGGAGTGTTTTGACATGTCTCTCAGATGTTGTAAGTGTATCAAAGAGAAAGTCTTCTTCAATAGCATCAGAGTGCATATCTACATTATGGTAGGTAGCTGCTCTATCAAGTAAAGAATTAAAGGCCACAGTATCTTCTGTGGGTGATGGCTTAGTTGGGTAAAGTGCAGGTTCTGTAATGGGCAGAGCCCCTTCATTGTCTGGTTCTCCTCCTGCACCCCAAGGCTGTTGGTCGGGGTCTCCAGTTGGGTTTTGCGGATAACCAAACCCCACATCTGCATCCTGATCTTCATCTGGGTTGTAGTCAGGTGATGTTGGGGCATATGGGGTTGTAGGCATTGCTGGATTGATAGGTTCAAAAAGTATTGGAGAGGTAGCACAGTCTCTTTTCTTTTTGAGTGGTATTCTAGGAAAGTCCTCTATTGGCAAAGGTCTTTTCTTTTTGTATAAACAGTCACTTTACCAGTTACTGGGTTAATGTACAGTTTTGACTGGTCTTCTGTGTCGGGGTCTGGGTGAATAAGCTTGTCCTCCACAGTTTTTGGCCTAGTTGCAGCAGCCTTTGGTTTGCTTGTTTTTGGGTCGATATGCTTAGGGGTTTCGACCGTTTTTTGTGGTTGGATTGGTTTTGGATGTTTGTCGACAATTGTGTCAGTTAAACGTCTTTGGCTGTCTATACTACCTTTTTCGGTCCGAGCGGTTTGGTCGGTTCAACAGGGTCTTTAGGTGTTTTAGGTGTTTGAGGCTTTGGCTCAGCGTCCTTTTTCGGTTCGAGGTGCTTCGGCTCGACCGCTTTATTCTGTTCCACCCTAGGCTTCACTTTCGGTTCGACGTTAATTTTGGGCGTAGGCCTTTTATTTTCGTCGACCGCTTTTGACCCCTTGTTGATGCTCGATGCTAGCTTGCTCGATTCGACGTGCTTTGGTTTTGTGTTCGATTCGATGTGCTTTTGCTTTGGCGTCGAATCGATGGTTTTTGGCCACGATGTTGACTCGACGGCTTTAGGTTTTGAGCTCGACTCGACAGCTTTCGGTTTCGAAGTTGACTCGACGGTCTTTGGCTTCGAAGGCTGTGTTGGAGCTAAGGCCTTCGGCTCGGTAACCTTTGGTTTAATCACTTTTGTTTCCACGACTTTGAGTCCGAAGACGGTGTTGTCGACGATTTTCGGTTTCAATGGAACCGGTGCCGTATGAGGTGTCTCAGAGAGCTCTTTGAATATGTTCTTAGCCGGGCGATATGGCGGGGCTGTAGAACTAGAATGTTGATCTTGGCCTGCTGGCGATGCCTCGACCTGAGTCTCTGATATAGTTATAGTGTCTATATGGGGCGGTGTACTCACGGTTCACCCTTCTTCATCATCGGAGTGGTCTTCAACAGCTACGATGTCTTGATTGTATTCCTCGAGATCGATGATTTGGTCCTCCTCCTCCAGGTAATCATCGGAGTCATGCTCCGAGTACTGATCTTCGTCTTGATCCGATTCTTCGGTGCTCGCTAGTTCTTCCTCATCGTCGAAGATATTATCGGGCTCTGGTGCCGACCGATGCATTTCTTGCCTCGCCGCCCGTCGATTCCGGATAGTCTTTTTCGACCGGAACTGAGCACAGGCCAGGCAACTATCTTCTTTGTGATCTGGAGATAGGCATTTGTTGCACACAGGATGCTTATCTGTGTGCGGGAACTTCGAGTTGCACTGCGGGCAGTATTTGAATGGACTTCGTTCCATCGACGGCTGGTCCACGTGGCGTGGAGAAGGCCTCACGGCCCGATTCGACGACCGAAGTGCAATAGATGTCTATAAAGTGTATCGATACCGAGCGCTGAACAATACCGACGGATCCGAAGGCCTTTGGCCTTTAGAGAAGAGTTAGTTAATTCCAAACTTGGAGGCGATCTTTGCACAGATATGAATTCAGCAGCCCACATGCCTCGAACACACATTTTACAATTAACACACTTCCTTCATCATTCATTCATCATTCATGCATACAGTCACATTGTGCTATCGCAACAAAAAATGTGGTATGGTGTAGTGTCAGCTGATGATCTGTGAAAGTGGCAGGCGTAATACTTGCTCTGAATTCCATGGAACAAGCCAACTTTTTCTTGGAGGACTTGGGGGTCCCCCCAAGGAGACAACTTCGAAGAGAATGTGGCCACTTACTGTCATTTAAAGCACAATTTCACATAAATGCCCTAAAAACCATAGGATCCGAAAGTGCAGAGGTCCCCCCTTGTCTCCAAGAGAAAGGAAACTGAGCTGCGGTGTTAGATCTCGTAATTCCAATGGGACTGGTAACCGCTACCACTGGCCATGCTGCAGTGAAAGGGGACCTTCTGATAATGCCCCTGCCATATCAGCGTGGAGAATTGACCAAAAAATGATATTTACCCTTGAGGCCCCTCACATTCATTTAAGAGACACTACATAACATATTTGCCCCATGTGTAATAACTTTATAGGTCTATTAAAATAAAGTGGCAAATGTATGATCTAGTATTGTAGAAGCAGATCTTTTGCTCAAAGTAGAAATTTTCATAACTATCTAGTGGTGTGGAATCAAGATTATGGGGGGATGCTATTTTCAATCCTGGGGGTAATAGTCTGCTCTGAGATAACGTTTATAACTGAAGCATATACATATGGTATTTTAAGAGCTAATCAATTGAAGCATGAATTTCTGGTTTCTAAACAGCGTTGGGTGCCACCAAAGTTAGTAGAGGGATCTCTTTGGACCAGCAGGCAACTAGGGTAATATTCCAACTGTGAGAGGCACATTTTCATAGGTTTAGGCTATTGGTGAAAAATAGTCTAGATTGATGACTTATACAGAAACATTTTATTTTGCTGTTGCAATACATTCTGATGATGAAACAAGCAGACCATGGACCTGTACCTAACTGTTAAAATAATTGGCATTCTTCCATAGAAAATTACCCTGCAGTATTCTTTCATTTACAGAGGTTTCAAAGCTAAGATATCTTTGTTTATTCATTTTATTTCTTGATTCTGTAGCTGACCACAAAATGATAATCTCTAATCGTATTAATGAGATTTATAGAAATGTTAGTAGATGGGTTTGTAAAAAAACCAAAACAGAAGCCCAATTGCCGCAAGGAAGCAGAACACCGCTGCGCTCACCATCGGAGATGCATTACATACGAGCAAAACACGTTAGCCATTCTTACTAGATTTATAGGAAAATATAGTGCGGTTGAAAGGGAGTGGAAGGTGTAACAGGTACTGATATGATCTCATAACAGATCCTAATGTAATAGCTGGTATTAAAAGCTAAATTTTAAATGATTCAAGTATAGCCCCTCTCTCCATGGTTATACTTTTTATAGTGGAATTAATTAGAAACAAAGTTGTGATGCTCGTCATTAGTCATACATATCCAGGAAGCTAAAGCCACAAAGGTCAAGAGGTAAAATCACAGTCTTCATCCCTAAGTTTGTGTTCTTTTCCAGCCTGCTTTCTGCTCATGACTTGGCAGGACCATGAATCCTTTATGCATGAGTTGGGTTCTGCAGTTTCTCCCCACGGCTTTTTTCATCTGTGGCTGTATCTGCTCTTTCTCATATGATTTGCAAATCAGTTCAAATTGGTACCTGGATTGTAATTTGACTAAGTCTGCTTCTGTGTACACAGGGGGCACTTGCTTTTTTAGTGTTGTTTTCAGTAACGCATGTGAAGTGGTACACAGACCGGAATCTGAAATAAGATTTAAATCCTTTATCACTATAGACAAATAGTTTGACCATGGGTTGTACTTTTGTTTGAGGATAACTTGAATTGCCATGTTGGGTGTGTCTGGTTGCACACTCATGACCTGATGGTAACATTTAACAAAGGTTGACTCACATTACAAAACGTGCCATGAAATACTTGTGCTTGAGCTGTGTATTGGGGTAAGCCAAGGCTGTTTCTATAAATTGTGCACTGGATGTTTTTTCCACAAAATGAAAGAGTTTTAAAGGAAATGCCAGATGGCCAAAAGCCACCATTGAAATGAGCTTAGCTTTTATTACTCAAAGTTTTGCTTCAGCTGATGGACTATATAGGTGTGAATTTATTTGACAAAGGGCGAATGTTGAATTACCAGCTTTTTTCCCATATGTTTCCCATGGGTAATCGATGTTCCTGTTACTGAAAGCAATATGCCCAGGTAGGTGTACGTTGAGCGTATCCTATCCTAAGGTGCCATAGACAAAATGAGGAGTCGGCTTATTTTTCATTTTCCAAACATCATCATCCTGGTTTTACTTGCATTCACTTGTAGTTTGTTATCTTGGTTGTATTTGTGTGTATTATCCAGGGTGTGTGGCATTTCTATTTTGGCTTGATCAAAAATAACCAGATCATCATCGTACGGTCTAAGTTGACCCGTATGTGCCTTGAGTCCCGGGGGATTCTATTTGATTTCAATAGTGAACTTCCCATGTCGGGCACAAAGAGACTGAAACGTTTCAGGCCTTGATTAATTTGAATACTTTTGAGCAATTTCTCACCACCCACTAATTTAACTGGAACCCAATTGTCTATGTACAAAAAAACGATTGCTTTGAGCAAACGTATAGGGTAATGTATATACTAGAGAGGCAATAATATCCAAATTGATAAAATTAACCTTAGTTTAGAGAGTATAATTGAGTTTACCTAATTTATTTTTAGAATCTGGGTCTGATATTTTCCAAACATATATTACCCATTGAAAATGAATATGGTCATATTATGCCTATTCCTTTGAAGACATTTCTTTTCAACCTTAAAGTCAGAAAGACTGTCTGAGTGGGAAAGCCTCCTGATGACCTTATTACCCAAAGCTAAATAGAAGGTTTCATTTTCTAACTTTTTAAGTCTGTCCTGGATTCTGATTAGCTGTCTTACACCCTCATGGAATAAGAAAAAAAACATGTCTATGAACACACAAAGGGGGTCATTAGGATGACGGGTGGTTTTTGTATTAGATCCTCAGCACACCCTTCTCTAATGATTAATCTAAATGTGGTAGTACTAGCAAAATGTTGCACTTGAAAACGACCAAGTTTTCACTTAGTGCTGCTGCCCAAGATATCTGAAGGCTCACCAGAAGCACAATCACTCCTACACTGGAGAAAAACAGTCTAACGTGCTCATCCTTTGACCCCAAATGACTGGTTAACTGGTGGGAGGCTGAGGGGCAGGGATGCAGCAAAGGTGAGGTAATTCAAATAAAGAAAGCCAAAAAATGAAGATCTCAAGGAGCAATCGTGTAGAAATAACCTGCACATTTGAGGTGTACCAGAGCTGAACAACAGGTGAATCGAAGGAATATATAAAACCAATAGTAACTGAATTATTTGGTGAAGGTAGCTGCTCCAAAATCTTTCTGGTTCAATGTGCACAGCAAAACCCAGGTAGAAGAAATCTGGAGGAGTTTTTGCTGGACATCACTAAAATGTCAGTTGTGTCGGAGTTTAACTTTACTATTACTAAAGCCAACCAATATCCAGATACACCAATGTCTGCTTTCAATTAGGGGAGCGCCATACTTTTATTCATCCAGGCTAAATGGAAGGTTTTGTCATTGTTGAGCCTGATGGAATTTGTTGATATATATTTTTTTGCTCAATTACATAGTGGGTAAAATTCTCAACAAATAAAATATAGACTATTCTGAAAAATGCAGAATTGTTAAGTTTTTGTTCTGCAAACTCTGCGCTTCTTCCTCAACTGATTTAAACAAAAAAATATATAGCAATTTCATGAAGTTTCTAATCATTTCTCAACAGTGACTCCTTAAAGGGTAAGAAATTGTAATTGACACCACTTCATTGCTAATGTGTTATAACAAATTAAAACTATTCTTTGGCAAATTACATGTATTTTGGTGAACCTCCTCCTCCTCCTCCTCCTCCATGAGTTCATTGAAGGGAGCATCTAATACTGTCTCAATTAGCCATGAGTTTGTAACTGCTGATCTTATCATAAATTGGTTTGTTTTAGTCCTACGGCTAAACCTGTATTTGATAAGTGTTTTAAAAGAAATAGACAAAAAAGAACTGCTTGCTCACCCACTGCAAGACCCTCATATTGACTGGCTTGTACCCGCATGTCCTCCGACATCTCATTGTCTTCCACCTCCTTGGAGATCTTCCTCAGGATGGTGGAGCATGCCAGGGCGCCCACAATGCAGTCCTGGCTCTGGAAGCAGAAGAAGAAGTAAAGGGAATGTTAATGAGGTTCCTGAATGTGGTTAGCCAACGCCAACTTATCCCACCCTCTGAGGATGTACTGACTGGAGTTATCCATCGCCTTCTTAAAGCACTGTGTGCATGCGTCATAGCTGGAAACGTTTGATTCAGGTCCTTTGGGATGTATGTCATCACAACGCATGCTTTTACTCTGCATGCCATTACAACGCAGTTTTTACAACGTAAGTCATTACAACGACTTGCGTTGGGGGGCGCTGGATAGTGGAATAGTTTAATTTTCCATTCCAACTCCAGTCCCTGTGGATAGTAGGGAAGGTGTTGGATTGAAAATTAAACTATTCCCTATCCTATAACGCCCTCCAGCGCAAGTCGTTTTAACGACTTGCGTTGTAATAGCTGCGTCGTAATGGTAGTGCGGAGTAAAATTTGCGTTGTAAAGGATGTTTCCCGGTCCTTTGACATACTGGGCAGGTATTAAACATTGGTGTGTGGCCTTTCTCTCCACCCTGGGACTCTTTGGTATCACCAAAGAGGACACAGACATTTGTGCAAAACCTTCTGTAGAATGGATCATGCTGGCAGAGAGTGTATCCTACCCGAGCGGCACATTTTTGGAGTGAGCGAAGGGGCCTGAGAGAACCCTTCTAAAGAGTATCCCACAGGTGAATGTTGTATCATCTACATGTGTGTGTGGGGGGTTCCCTGTTCATCTTCAAAAGCAGACCAGGCCTTCGAAAGGAGCTTCAAACTGTCGCTCCGCCTATCAATGCTGTCCTGACCCAGTGCAGCCACAACTTTGCACCTGTACACTGGGGACAGGACACTTCATTTATCTGCACTTCATCTCTGAACCCCATTCTGTTTTCAGGCACAACTAATAGTCTCTGATGATCGATAGTGTCAAAGGTTGCAGCAAGCTCCGGTAGACCAGTGGGTGTGTGTTGCTCTCATCTAGGACGTGGTGACTATCATCAAGCACTTTTAAGGGAGTAAGTAGCTATTTCAGTGCTGAAGCCTGCTCTGAACCCAAACTTTGGCTTTTGTTCAAAGGAGATGAATTTTTCAATTGTTTTCATAAGGCAAGGAAAGTTTAAGACTGGTCTGCAAATTGACAAAAGGTTAGGATCTACATTTTATAGAATTGGCGTCATCGGGCCTGTTTTCAGGAGACTTGAAGAAACTCTTTGCTCGAGTGAACCACGGATGAGCTGTCTCCTAGACTGTTGAAAAGGATGGAAATGGAGTCTAAGTATGCTCGCCACTAGACTATCTGGCGGTAAGAAGGTGGTCTGTTTTGCTTAACTGCGCTGTCTAAGGTGTCTGCGAAAATCATGTCAAATGCATTTTGTGTTTTTGGTGGTTATGGGGGAAACTTTTAGGTGGTTTGAAACTGACTGCAAACTTATCTCTCATTTTTCCCATGAAGAAGTTCAGAAAAACATTGCATCTGGATGGAGTAGGTCATGGCAGTACATTCTTTCTTAAAGAGATGTTTTGTGAATGTATTTAAAAAGAGATTTTGGCCGGCTTGATAAAGACAAAAGGACACATTTGTATCTAGACAAGTGGGCCACCTTCCTGCCAGATGAGGGAGGGACTGCCAGTCAAATTTATAAATGGCCACCAATCAGGAGCTCATTTATAAGCATTGACAGGCACCGCCGTAAAGGCGGTGCCTTTCAATGCGTCCCTCTGTTTAGTACAGGGTTGCGTCAGCAGGACCCAACCTTGCACCGAGCAGTTTTATTTTTTTATTTTCAAAATGAAAATCGTGAAATTTTTTGTTTTTTTGTAAAATAATAAAATGAATGATTCCCCCGCCCTAGGAGTCATTCTATTTCGTTTTTACTGCCCTACATGCCAGCCCATCTAAATTGGGCGGGTGGGCATGTAGCCATTTTTGCAACGGCCCTTATTCCATTGAATGAATGAAGCCAGATTTATATATTGCGCAACTTGGCCCCAAAGGGCGTGAAGGCGCCTAGCCAAATAAAACGATGAGGTCAAAGAGCATGATTACTGATAGGCCTTAGTGAAACACCACGTCTTTAGAGCTTTCTTAAAAACAGCCATGGTGGGTTGGGTTTTGATCTCAGAGGGGAGGGCATTCCATAGTTTAGGGGCCACAGATGAAAAGGCTCTTCCGCCCCATCTGACTTTGTTTGTCCGAGGGACGGTGAGAAGGTTCTTATTGGCAGAGCGAAGGTTTCTGCTAGGGGTGCAGGGACTCAGAAGGAAGCTTATGGCCTCAGAGCTGCCGCCGGATAGGGCACTGAAAACTAGGCATAGGATTTTAAAAGAGACTCTGGACTGGATCGGGAGCCAGTGAAGACTCTTCCTAGCAAGAGAAACAGAAGCGGTGCTAGGAACGTCCAGAACAAATCTGGCAGCCGCGTTCAGGATGGTCTGGAGGCGTTGGATGAGGCCTTTATTGATGCATGTATAATGGGCGTTACAATAATCCAGCCGTGATGTAACTAAGGCCACAACGGTCTGTTTACGGGCTTGAGGGGAGAGATAGTGGGCGATTTTTCTAAGAACCTTAATAACTCCCCAACAGGTAGAAACAGTTCTATTGACCTGTAGTGTCATGTCCAGAGAAGTGTCGAAGATCACGCCAAGATTCCGGGCGGAATTTGACGGTACGGGACAGGCTCCGAGAGAAGGAGGCCACCATTCATTGGACCAGATGTTTTGATCTTTACCGAAGATCAAGACCTCGGTTTTCTCTCCATTCAGCTTCAGGGTGTTTAAAATCATCCAATCGAAGACAGCCTGCATGCAGTTCCTGAAGCTGAGCGCGGAGATACTCACCGAGTGGGAGAGGGACACCATGATCTGGGTGTCATCGGCGTATGACACCACCTCCATCCCCTGAGCTCTTACAAGCCTAGCAAGTGGGGCCACATAAATGTTACAGAGGGTCGGACTCAAGGCCGACCCCTGTGGGACCCCACATTGCACAGGCTTAGCAGGGGAGAGAAACTCTCCTAGCTTGACCCTCTGTTCTCTCTGGTCATGGAAAGAGGACAGCAGGCTCAATGCTGGGACCTCCACCCCTATCTCCCTCAGACGAGCAGTTAAAGTCGAGGGAGATAGGGTATCAAAGGCGGCGGTCAGGTCTAAGAGGACCAAAAGAGTGGTCTGGCCTCGGTCGACCCTTGATTGTATATTGTCTGTCACTACTGTGAGCGCCGACTCAGTGCTGTGGAATTTTCCGAAGCCATGTTGAGACTGGTCCAGGAACCCAGAGGCATCAAGGAAAGCAGTCAGATACTGATTGAGGTGTGATTCCAACATCTTAGCGGGAGCAGGCAGTAAGGAAATCGGCCGGAAGTTTTTAAGGGTGTCCGGATCCAGAGTGGGCTTTTTGAGCAATGGCTTGACTATGGCCTGTTTCCAGGATGCAGGGAAAAGGCCCTGAGCCATAGCCTGGTTCATTACCTCAAGAGGAGGGGGCAACAGGATTTACCTGCAATCTTTTAGAACCTTCAGAGGGCAGGGGTCCATTGGTGAACCTGACTTTGTCCTGTTTAACAGAGAGTCTAGTTGGTCGAGAGTAAGGAGCGGGAAGTTGGTCAGAGTCTTAGAGGGATCTTTGGCCCAAGACTCTAAGACAGGTTGAGGCGGGAGAGGACGGGAACACATAAGACCTCTCTGTGCTTCCAGAGTGAGAGAGATGTCGGCGATCTTAGCATGAGAGAAATGAGCAATCTTGTCGCAAAGCTCTTGGGAACCTATGGTGGGATCAGGTGTTCGTAGAGAACACAAGGAATCTACAATCTTAAATAATTCCCTAGGGGATGTGAGGGACGATGTGAGCCTGGAGAAGTAGTCCTGCTTTTCTTTGATGACCTTAGTCTTGTATTCTACAAGTAACAGCTTGTGTTTTTCTCTATCTATGGGGTTCCAAGTTTTTCGCCATTGCCTCTCCTGCCTCCTACATCCCTGCCTCAGCAGTCTAAGATGATCCGTGAACCAGGGGGCAGAAGGTTTTCGTCTAGCTGAATAGCGTAGAGAGGCAGGAGCTAATAGATCAACCGCTCTGGAGATGGAATTAGCAAAATCCAGTGCAGCATCACTGGCATCCTTCAAGGGGGGATAGGAGTCTGCGCTATAAGGGGGGCAAGAGAGTCATTGGTGATACCCTTATAGTTCCGCTTAAGTATTTTATTAGTAGAACTTCGTTGAGGTAGAAAAGAGGGAAGGGTTTTAAGTTCTAAGGGAACTGCCAGATGGTCTGACCAGACCAGGGAAATAGAGGGGCCTACAGATAATCTAGGGTCATTGGAGAACACCCCATCAAGGATGTGGCCAGCCAGGTGGGTAGGGCTATCAACCAGCTGATGAAGTCCACATGCGGCCAGGGGGTCCACCAGGGAAAGAGTGTCCTTAGAGCAAAGATCATCTAGATGAAAATTAAGGTCTCCCAGAATCGTAAGATGGGGTTTGCCAAAGTAGGGTTCCAAGATTTTAAATAGATTAAGGCTAAAGCAGGATCTGGGGCCAGGTGGTCTGTAAATGAGGAGACCTGTGAAGGACACAGAGGGAGAGGATGAAATGGCAAAGTGAATAGCCTGGAAGAAGTCTGAGGGCACAGAGAGAGTTTTAATACGACAGACAGATGAGACTTTAAACAGGATTGCCAGCCCACCAGCCGTCCTAGTCTGTCCAGTCTTTGTAATGCATATCCTTCAGGGATAGCATGCAGGACCTGGGGGCCAGACGAATCAGACGCCCAAGTTTCGGTAATGAAAACCCATGAAGGGCTTCTGTCAGTAACAAACTCATAAAAAGCAATGTTATTTTTAATCAGTGACCTGGCATTGATAAGAAAGCCCCTTTCCGAACTGTAGGTTGGCATAGAGGGGGTGATAGCCGATGGGTGCATTATAGGGGAATGAGGGGAACAAGACTCATTGGTACGGGAGAAGCAACAGCATACCGGAGAGCGAAGAAAAGCTTCCGGGGGAAGGGTATGATGACAGGGAAGGGAAGGGGACTTAAAAGCAAGTATTTCCGAATAGGCATAAGACCGAGTTACCTGGCTGCCCAACGATGTCTCCTTACTGTGCAGCCCGTCCTGCAGCCCGTCCTCAGCGCGGGCGAAACTTCGACGGAAATTTGCTGTGCGCATTCGCTGTGCACAAATTGGGACATCATTGTTTAAATACGTCAGGTCACGTATCTCGCGTCCCACCTGACTGAGAGCAGCCAATGGGAGCGGGGACCCAATCTCTGCCGGCGTGCCCTCCACACAAGCGGGAAAACCCGTGGTGGAACGGGGCCACGGCAGGAGTAAGAGCAAAGCAGGAAGCTGTGTAAACAGCCCTAGAATGCAACAATATTAAAAGCACGCCGCAATATTAAAATAACACAAATTTTAGTTGCAAGTTTTTAAACTATGACAATATCTCAATGTTAGTCTTGAGTGCTAGAAATTATACATAGATCACCAGAACATCTTAATCATCCCCTCATTGGAGCGGTTTGGCTACGGTGGTGTTGGAGCAGCCACCACCATAATCAAAACTCCACTCACATCAAATTCGGGTGGGTGGACCTTCATGTTGGTAGTGTGTACACTCCATTGCTTTTGCAAAGGAATATACACACCATCAACATATAAATCGGCCCAAAGTTTGTTCCTGAATGTAAGTTTCAATGGTGTTTTTTGAATGGGTTACTTTTATTGTTTCCTCAAGGATTTGAGTCTGGTTTTCATGCTGAGAGATTTTTTACAGTTCCAGATAGATCTTCTCTGATTGTGGAAGGAATCATTGAACCATGGCTGACTGGTCTTAGATCACATGTATTTGATCTTGAGAGTTGTCAAAGTGTTTATAAATGAAAGTGGCATTTCAGTGTAAGATGTTCCTGCAGAGTTTCCATCTGAAGCATGGTTAATAGTGTTTAGTGTTGGGATCAAGAGCATTCTAATGCGGCAGTCTTCAATATTTTTAATGGCCAGTGGCCGATTTTTACTGCTCTTCTGTCAGTGGCAGGGTGCACTTTGCACAAGTAATGGTCATGAAAGCCACTATGTAATGACTGGATCAGCTGATCTTAAAGGGAGGTAAGCATCCAACCGATGAGTGAGGCAATAACTTGATTTAAGATGTAACGTTTGTTGTGGGTAGGGCTTGCAGATATCTGTGAGAGGGTGTGCAAACTAAGTAGCCTATAGATCTGTAGTGTATGGCCTTGGTATTGCCCCAATTAATATGTGGGTCACCTATAAATACTCTGCTGGGAAATTAAGAGTAATGTAGTCCGCTGTGGATGATATATGATGTGTAGGTTGGTGGCGTTGGAAAGGGAGGGAGGAATTACAACTTTACGGCACTCAAAGGTGCAGTAGGACAGGTGGATACTAGTTTGCCTTTCAGCTGTTACATATAATCGGTAGTCTCTCCTCTAGTTGTATATCTTTTTCTTTGAAGATGGAGTATCTTTGTGGCCCTAGTGAGTCTAATATTGGTTGGGAGCATTGGTCCTCCAGGATTTGGTAATCATGTCTATCAGCGAAAGAATATCAGCATGATGCACATTGCTGACCGTACATTGTGAAGCAATGCATAGACCATCAGGTGTTTGTGGTTCAGAGTTGACATTATTATTGTTGGTGGATGTTAATGGAGGTTTATCAGATTTACTATATTGTGTGTGAGTGTCTTTGGAGTCTTTTGCCAGATTATTTGAATTCCTTCAGTTGAGGTGTAGGCACAATGTAATCCACTTGAAGATGAAGGCAGATTGGGTGGCACGAAGGAAGGTAGCTTGTTGGTAGAGGTTCTTAAGTGTGTTTTAGCTTGTTAAGCTCAATTTGGAGCATCTGGTAAAGTTTAAATCTTCTCGTGCCCTGAGGTTCAGGTAAGGGTGACCTGTTCCTGGTCTATTTCATCTTGCAGCTGTTAATTTATTGCCTAAATTGTAAAATGAGTCTCCCTAGACCTCAGGTTGTTTTTCTGGAAGTGTTGTGTCACCAGCAGTGTAAATGAGTTGTGAGAGTGCCCTTACTTACTCTTACTAGTTTAATGTTAGGTGGCAAGGCCGCCACTCAATACGAAGCAATTGATTAGGTGAGGTTTGAAGTGCTATGATTGCCAAGGAGATCTTTCTCTGTATCTCTCATCAGCTGAATCCATTTCCATGCCTTTGCTCAGCTATCACATTTCCTTAATTATCACTTTCAGTCACATTTGTTCAGTCATGAATCAAAATGTTGTTCTTTTCAGTGGGGTATGCTGGTGTCAGTGGTTGGGGTGGTTAACATTTTGTCCGTTTGCATGGTTACTGCAGTATAATTGAACATGGAATGAAAGGCGTTGGCCTTTCTAGATAGATTGACTGCCTATTTTTCCAAACCTCCTCTGTTACGCTGAGTTTAGTGTTCTAGATGTTCACAGTGGGAGGAGGAATGACCGACACCTGAGGTAACTTTGATATAAACTGAAAGTAAGGGAGTTGTCGATGAAGTTGCCAGTCACTTCAGAAGGTAACCCTTGAGCAGTTCAGTGGTGAATTGTGGTGACTGTTGAATGTGTTCTAGCTTTGAACCACCATGAAAAAGTAATCATATGAACTAGTGACTAAGGGCCAGATGTATGAAGAGCAAATGGGTTCGCAAACACCAAAATTCACAGAATGTCGGCGTTTGCGAACTCATTTGAGCCAAATTGTATGAATGTTGCAAATTTCTGTGCAAAATAAGGAATTGCAAATTTGCGATTCCTTATTTTGCGATTGCATGTAAGGAATCGCAAAATTTGCGATTCCTTAAATGCAATGTATGATGCAAAAAAAATTACCACCAACTTCAAGTTGGTGGTAATTTGCAAATTTCTTTAAAATTTCCAATTATTGCATTTTTCTAAGTGCTATGTGATGCACATACATGCCCTTAGGGCATGTATGTGCACCACAAGTGCACTCATGCTGATTTCAGGGGTGCAACAGTGTGTCCTTTGGACACCCTTGCACCCTTGAAATTATTCTCAATTTGCGATTCGCAAATTGCGAATCGCAAATTGAGAATAATTTCACATTCATTCCTATGGGCCTCCTGGCCTATAGAAATTAATCGGAAATTATTCCTTAATTGCGATTAGCAATTTGCTAATCGCAATTAAGGAATTTTTAGAAATCGCTAAAAAATTGCGAATTTCTACATACATGCCATTTTGCAATTCTCAAATAGCGATTCCTTAAAAATCGCTATTTAAAATTTTACAAAAAAAAAATATCGCTATTTGAGAATCGCAAAATTGTATCTTGATACATCTGGCCCTAAATCCTGCATGTCCATGCAGATCAGATTTTGGACAAAGAAGAGCTTCAAGAATTGCTGACGCTTTGTATTGTGCATGCTAGGCTTGTCGTGGCATGGTAACACATGCTGGTATGAGTTCTATGTAGATACCAGGAATAACTCTTAACAAAGCAAGTTTCAAAATCTTCAACACATGAGGGTCAGCGGCTCTCCTACCTGCATTTCACAGGATTAGGGTGTCTAGGCCTGGGTGTGGGCCACTTGGCAGAGTCAAAACAGTGATGAGCGGGACTAAATCAATATCTACAATGTGAGCTTCGGAAACAGCCCTTTTATCCAAGTCCAGTTGAAGTTAGTGAAGGCGTTCTAGAGTTAGAAGAAGACCCACAGTGGTGACAGAGGCGTTCAGAGCCATCGGGTGTATTTCCAGTACTCAGCAATCGGGCTCATTAGAATTTGTCGAATCACCTCTTGATCGAGGCAATAAGAGAGAGCTGCCCGATGTTATAGAGTCCGGCTGATGGGCCAGCAGACCTGCATCATACTCTACATAATTCAGTCACACATCTCAAAAGATGCATTGCAATGATTACTGCACCTTCATTTGCAAACAATCCACCCTAAACTGACATCTTTTGCACCTCTTATATGCAAAGAGGCCGCTAAAATCTTTTGTCAGCCAAATATTTCCAGTTCTTAGGAGAAAGAGTTTTGTTGATACTGATATCTGCTCTTAATTGAACTGTCTTATACGTTATCAAAGGATGATCATTGGCATGATTCTTAACATATAAACCCAACTGCAAAATATTCCAGTGTTTACATAATATCTGAAATACTTTCCATTATCGATAGTATATATGTCATGATAAGCCTAACTCTCTGTCTAGTATCCTTACGCATCAGTTTAAGACTAGGAAGGACATCTGGTTTGCAGTTCCTAGCCCTTGATTTAGCAGATATCTGCGTAACGTAGGTGATTGTGAATCGAAGGTTCAGTGTGATTCTATTCAAGGATACTACAGTGGTTTTGAGGTCATCAATGCCTCCATCTCATATGATCAGGAGGCCATGGATGTATCTCAGACCCATAACAACATGCTTGTACCAATGCTCATTTTCAGGAGATCCAGCCATATTCCATTAAAAAAAATCTATGTATTGTACCAAATAACCTCTACAAAGTCACAGCTACAAATTAGCTTTAAAATAGAGACCGCACATTCCTTATTGTCGGCAAATAATATTATGCAGCGAGGTAGTAAAATCTAAAAACATTTACAAGAAAAAGCTCCATTTAAATAAAAAAATAGCAACATTACTTTTAAATAATGTACTTTCATGAGTTTCCTGCTTTGTGGTCTTTCCTTATGCTGTAGGACACATTTACCTTAAGGGACAGCATCTGCATTTATCGCCCAGCTACTCCACCTACCTTGGTTTATGGTCTGCAACTTCCTAGGGTGGATGAACATTTACCTGGGACCAGAAGATCTCTGCAAGTCCTGCCCGGTTCTGAAGGACGGCCCAGAGCAGAAGATCCCGGATGGGGTACTGCAGACTTTCTGAAATGGCCACTGGCTCCACGTCACACTTGGAAGAGAAAATATTTTCAAATCTCAGAACAACTCCTTACCACTACATGTTAAAAGTAGACTTTTACAGGATTGATTTTTAAAAATATTAATTTGAGAAAGATGACATCTAAAATATAAAAATTCTAAATTGCATCCATGTTATCCTGTGAATTTGTTAAATATGACCACAAAGAAACCGTACTTCACTGCAATTCTTTCTAACTCAATTTAATGTTATTCAGAGCCAGCCAAGCAATCTTCTTTTGCAATAACTGTAGAACCTTGGAATTCATTTCTAGTAAGTCTCTTTAAAAAAAGTTTATTTGTGCCCAGTATCACTGGAGTATTCAGAAGGGATTTATCCGGACTGTTGTAAATTTGCCTTTTCTACAGGGTCACCCTGGATTTTTTTTCTCCCTTTTTCTAAACCCTATTTTTGCTGGCTTTAGTACTCTGTACACTTTATCCCTACTAGCCAGGGTAAAGTGCTTGTGCTCCTACTTTCAACATGGTAATATTTGTATACACATGATTGGTTTATTTATATTGCCAATAAGTTCCAAGTGCATGGTACAAAGTGCACCCAGGACTTGTAAATTAATTGCTACCAGTGGACTGCAGCACTCACTGTGCTATCTACTGCAGTGGCACTGTATAGACTGCCTTCAGGTCTACCATTGTAGCCTGGCTGTGCAGTTCTAAACTGCAATTTGCACCTGTCAAAATGACCCCCTTTTGATAGGCCTGAACCTTCCTTTTAAATATTATGAAGTCAACCCTAGGTAGGCCTTATTGCTCATAAAGCAGGGGCATGGTATTTATAAATAGGCCATTAAACGTTTAATGTTAAACATAGTCTTACAGTAAAAAGGTCCTACAAGCTATTTTCAATGCAGCAGGGTTGACTGTTCCATAGGAAAGCAATGGGTTACAATATAAAGTTTAATACATGTTATCTCTGGCTAGGAAAAAGCTACAAATTTCATTTTTAGACTATCTGAAATATTTATTACACGCTAAATTCACTAGTGAAGCCAGATTAGTAATACATATTTTGTAAAGAGGAGCTTTACAGAGTTACCTTTGTCCTGCCTCAACTCCCCGGAAGCTGAAACTGCATTTTACTCTCCCACTGCTGCGAGCCAGTAATTAGCATTTGAATAGTCGTAAATGAGGGGTGAACTTGCTCCCAGATCAAAATATATCCTGACATGAATGGGCAGAAATGACCCCCCTGAACCTGACTATGCAGGGTGAGTCTAAGAGGATCCTTTTTTTACATCAAAATACCAAATGCTGCTGGAATGTCAAATCCTGCTTGACAAATATCCTGGTGTTTTATCATATGACACTTGGGATGCACTTCATAGAGCAAATGTCTGCTGACACCTAGACAAGGCCCCCCGTCCCCGGAACCAGGCAAGCCACAAAGCTATCAGGCCTCTTTTTGACTATAAAGTGTGAAGTCCTGTGTGAATGCCGCATCCTGCTTGTCAGGTTTGCTGGGGTTTTCAAATACCACTTGGGGTACACTTGAAAGGGTAAAGACGGGATGCCAAAACAATTCTTGTGTATCCTCTATCTGGTTGCTGAATACTCACCTCTGCCCTACCAAACTTCTGTCTCAGAGGGCCTTCCTAAAACTGGATTTTGGTGTTATATGTGGGGGGACAATAGAATTAGCATAGTACATTCCCCCTAACACACAGCCTTCAGTGGCCGTGTTTAGTATGGCCGAATACATCAGCCATCTTGGTAATGGCCTAAGAGGGTAGGGTTAACCATGGGAACTTTTACCCCATTGGTGAGGGCAAGATAAGGTGAGGACTGAGCCTGCTGTCTGCACCCTGAGAATTACCCAGGAGGAGTGGACCTGCTCTCCACCTTGTACCAGGACAAATACGTTAACTCATAGAGCCATATGGCTAAACTCCTGTTCAAGCTACAGGGATACAACAAGCTCCAAGAGGCTTTCTCTGCAACTGCCCTGCTGATAAGTGGCAAGTCCTGGCCCGGACTCCATTTGACACCTTGTATGCCTCTTAGTGCCTCCCTGAGGCCCTGGGGGCTTAAGAAAGTGTACTCCTGTGGTGAATTGGGACTACAATGACTGAAGTCAGAAGTTAAAATCTTTTTCCCAGGACAAATATGATGGGTATATCCGACACACACTTCATCGCAGTCAGCATCAAATTGTGCATGGATCCTGATCTACTGCGACCATTGATTATAACTGTCAAAATTTCCACTTAGAAACTTAAACAATTCTTATCTCTGGTTCCCCTTATTGGATGTTTATCATTTTGATGCAATTTTGTTTATTAAATTGTTCTCTAATTTTTGTATTCATTTTAGGAGTTTTATTGTATTGCATTTCCTCTTTATACTTACTTACGCACTTATATAGCGCACAACTACCCAGAGGCATCTCGGCGCTTGTACGAATACCGCCGAGGAACCCTTCCTGGCCTTTCCCTGTGAGGAGCCCACTCCTGGGCACCCCCAAGGTGAAGTCAGGCACCCTCAGCATTGTTGGGGCCATTGTAGAGATTAAGCAAGCTATTGCCCAGAGGTGCATAGTGGGGCTCATGATCAGAATAGGCACTGAGGCGAGAATAATCAGGTCCGAGGAAATTGAGCCCAAGACCCGCCGAGGCGGGAATTGAACCCTGGTCCCGGCCAGACTACTGCATCAGGGTCTGCCGCTCTAACCATTGTGCCACACTTCTCTGTTTTAGTACTGCTTAAATACTTAATAATAAGTTAAGCCTGTCTAGTCTGTGACAAAACAACCACGTGGATGGGGTCAGATTAATTTAGTGACTTTAGTTATTCACTCTACAAGTATTTTGGTTGTTACCTGAGGTGGGTACCTACCCCTTGTACTAATACCCCAATTTCTTCCAAGGGCCATTTTTCACAATTTCTTCTCCAGCTCTGGAAAGCACCAAATCATCTTAGAGCTCAGTAAATACCATCACATTTGCAAGTGCTCTAACCGCTACAGTGTGGCCAAAAGAAGGCAAATACAAATAAAGTGTACTAGCCTAAATCTTCAGGCCTAAATGTCCACTCCAGCTTATTTGAGCTCGGGCCTCGGGTCAATTTCTTCCCTGGAGGTACCCTGTCTTGTGCACCTCAGCCTTTGTTGCCAGAACCCAGGATCATCACCCTGTTCCTGAATTAAGATACTCTCTAAGAAAAGCAAAATCAGATTCATATAAATAGGAAATGCCTGAAAAGTCATCTATCTAACCACTGGCAAGCTCTCGCTGTGATTGACCTCTGGGAATCTTTCTCTCTTAGAGGTTGTGTTATATGTATTTCCGATATTTTTAATTAGCATGTTTACTTATTTGTTCATGCATGGATGTTTTATTTACTAGTTCATTTAGGAACATCAATCATCACTTACATATCTACCTTCTTCTCCGGGAGGAACTACTTTAAAATTACAACATATCACAACATACGCTGATCAAAAGACTTCACCACATTAGCATCCAAGGGGAGGCGCTCAAAAGGATCACCTCCTTCCTCACCAGAAGAGCCTAGTGGATCCACCTCCCACCTTTCATCTCTGAACCCAAGGAGAGCACCCTTCAATGCATATATGACTCCAATGGCCAACATCATCAGATCCCACAGTCTCAACATACATTCCCACACAGACAGCATCCAACTCATCCTCTCACTCACTTACAACATCACCACCATCAGAACTAACTTCCACAGATACATGACAAGTGTTGCAGACTGCATGAAGAACAACTGCCTGCAGCCGGACACAGACAAGGCAGAAGTACTGATCTTCGGCCACAGCAGCATCACCTGGAGTAACTACTGATGGCCATCAGACCTAGAACCCGCACCACTCCCTCTGACCACTTCTGAAACCTCTGAATCATTATTGACAGCAATCTCAACATTAAATCACAGATCAATGCCGTCTCCTCCAACTGCTTCCTTAATCTGTGCATGTCTGTAAGATCTTCAAGTGGCTACCTCTACACACAAGATGCAACGTGACACAGGCCCTCACCACTAGCCGACTGTATATATTGCCAATGTTTTTTCATTGGTGCATGAGTGTAACTGCTGCCTCATTTCTTAGGTGCACGTATTACATAGAGGTAAGCTCTTTATGAAATCACTGCCAGCAAGCCTGCCTGATGCATTGGGAAAATAACAAATAGTGAAGCTTCCAGCGGGGATCACTATTGTCATCCTGTCTGATTTCGCTGCAGTTATGGAATGCGGGGTCTTGTTCCTAGCTCAGGAGGATTTCCATTAACCAGAACCATCCCTCCTCTCGCCTCGACATACATCCCTGGACTGATATAAAGCTTGAATGACGTGGTGACATATAGTATAATAGGGGAGCAGGAAGAGTTCAAACAGCCCTCCAGGATTACACGTTTTAACAGGTGCAGGAACACACCTGGAAAAACAGTGTGTCTCCACGCACACTTACCTTCTGCTCAAAGCAGAAGCAACATGGGTGAACCGCCTCGTCTGATTTGCTCAATGCATAACCCTTCCTTGCTAACCCTGGAAACATGAATGTTCTTTAGGGGTCGCCAGGGGTCGCAGCTGCGACCCCTGGCTTGCCCCTTGCAGCCCTTGGCACTGGCTTTGCGACCCCTGGCCTCCGAGGCGGCAAAATCAGTGCCAAGAACACACACTGGCAGCTCGTCCTGATGAATGTCGGTTGCGGTGCACACTTTGCTTTATTAGATTTTTACATACACTATTAGTGAATAATGTTTCATTATTTACTATTAGTGTAATAAAAATTGGAGTGCAATTAGCTGAAATATGACCTTCCCTGGCAGCTGAGGTAAGTACAAAAAAAGCTGTTGATTGTATGTTGTGTGCGTGCTTGCAGTGAGTGTGTTTACACGAGAGAGTGTAAGTGTGAATGTGTGTGCATGTGTGAGTAAGCATATGTGTGTGAGTGAAATTGAAAGTCAACGAGTGTGCAACGTCACTTCCGCTACTCCAGGGATTTTGGTGAATTGACGTTCGTGTCTGGAAATTGGTTTCTAACACTCTTCACCCATGTGTGAGTGTTTTCAAGTTTTCTTAAACACTCTCACATTTCTAAGTCTGTGGGTGCTCAACGGGTTTGCATTGCCACCTTCTCTGGAACATTTTAGGAGGGTGGACGGTTTCATTTGTAATTCCACTCCCGACAGTGGAAATTTCAGCCGTTCCTAAATATGACATTAAACGTTAGAATATTCCCACCTGCGGGTCAGTGTTTGATCATATAACCTTTACATATGTGCTCTAGCATGTGAATTGCACACCGGCCGAGGGCCTAGTCTTACAACACCCTTAGAAGTAAAAATAAATGTGGTATTCATATATTTTTACTATAACACACCTGACTTGATATCCCAGGCTAAGAAACTAAGAAATCGCTGCTAAGTGATTTTTTTATGATAAAGTTGCACCTTCACTAAGACATTACAGCCCAAACTCCAAGCCCAGTGATTGTATGGCTGGGCTCATCACCCTCCCTCAGTATCTCATCAAATGAAAAGGGTCTCAGTGGATCCTCAACTCATTGTGAACCTCAGTCCACCAAGCAACAGACCATTGTTCAATCTAAGATGCCCATTAATGTTCATTTCGAATGAAATGTCCATAAAAGACCTGGAATATGACCAATCTGATGGAGGCAGAAGCGGTCCCTACCTTGACCATGGTTTCCGTGTAGGTCTGAGCGGTCTTGGTGAATGAAGACGGCGATTTGCTGAATCCCCCCAGCAGCTTCTTCAGGATGTTGGCCACGTGGAATGGGGCGTCCTTCAGATTGGGGGGGAGCTCCTCCTCCCTCAGGTACTTATGCAACTTGTTGTAGATGATGCTGGAAGTCTCAATATTGTTGTACAGGGTGGTCAAAACCTCCGGGGTCACATATTCACGCAGGCTGACGCCGCGATCCAGGAAAAGCTGCACAAATTTGGGTTTATTCTCGACCAGAGCAAGAGTCATCACTGAGTGCAAGTCCTTGGCCTGTAACAACAAAAGGAGGAATGTGTCACTCAACATGGAGTGTTTCAGATGGAAACATCACTTACCTGCAATCCCGGTCTTCACTAAAGTCAAACATTTGAATAGTCCTGCCCAAGTGGTGAGTCCAGGCACTCTTGATCTTACGTATAAAATAGTAAACCTATCTATAACCACTGACCGTCTTTTGCTTTGGTGATTGGAAGAGTCAATTACTGAGAAATGTTTATGTCTCCTGGAGGGAGGGGTGGAATTAGCAAAAGTATGGAAGATGGAGGAATACTTTTACCAGCGGGAGAGATCACCATTAGACGTGGGCAGACCTAAAGCTAGGACTAACAAGAAAGAATTCTCAGTACATTCACATTCAAGGTAATATCATTTATTGTCAGAGGCCTTAATGCTCCGGCGAAGAGGGCAAGGGTGGCGGTACTTCTGCAATAAGAGCAGGCTGAAGTGATCGGGCTACAGGAGGCACAATTTAAATTGAGGGAGGCTGGCAGACTTTAAAAAAGAAAATACCCACTACAGGTTCACGCCACCCATGCACCAACTAAAACCAGGGGTGCTCCAGTCATATTCAAGAAGGGTCTAGGAGTTGCCATATTGGAAACAGGAAAGGATAGGCACGTTTGATGCAACCTACTCAAAGGAAGAGTAGAGGAAAACATACTTACAAAAGAAATACTATGTATGCCGAAACAAGCCTATGTAAAAGCATGCAGACACCACCCTGCAGACTGGGGGGTTCACAAAAGGCACAATATTTCCAAAAGGAGACTTCAGCCAGGTGGTGGATAACACACCAGAAAGGTCAGGTCTGTTCATGGGTCAACCACACAAGTCTGTCACAAGAAGTGTGAGAAAGACTGGATGCACTGAACGGAGCCAGGCTGCACTGAACTATTCCTGTGTACACTGAACATATTCCAGAATACACAGAATGCATCTGTCCCACCATCTCCTGAAGGCAGTGGTTGAGAGGAACATGGGCGCCTCACACTATACAGCTTGACCAACATCCTGAGGGATTCAAATGAATGTACTGAGAGATGCAGTGAATAGGACCGAGAAAAGATAAAAGATCATTTGACATTCAATGCTAGCCTGAAAATATCCAAGATAGTCCTGTGGGATGCCATCTGGGTAGTAGTGAGGGGAAAGAAGATAGCCCTTGGAGCACTAGCAACAAAAGAAAACAGAGAACTGACTCAGGTCAAATTACAGACAGAAATGTAGAAAGCAGAGGAAACTCATAAACTTAGGTTGCAATGACTAGTGCTCCAGTATTTGACGTCACTCAGAGGCCCACTCTACACTCTGCTAGTAAAGAGTTGTGAAAAAGCAGTTCAAGTGTGGACCACCAAGTGGTTACCAAGTGGGGAACATGAACATTGTAAGAAATTGGGTTGTTGGTTGACTGGGGTATAAGCAATTCTAATTATTGTGAGGGATTTTATATCAAGCTAATCAATTTTCCCGGCAGCCCGTGTCCGATCTATAATCTGTTCTTGCGGTGTAGAGTTCTTTATCCATTCTAATTTAAGCCATGAGATGGAACCACGTTGTTGGAGGTTATGTGAGCAGATCCCAGCACTTAAAAAAATTGGGCCAACAGCTCACTTATGGAGCCAGCTAATCTGAAGATACATTTAGAAGATGATACATATTGTTGTTTGGACACAACTAAAGTTCTTAAACCGCTGAAACAATGGGAACAGTGACATTATTCAGATTTAAGATAAGATACTATTGTATGACATAAGACTCAGACTGCATATATTGAACTTTGTTGGGCTTTTTTGGTTCTTCTGCTAAGGTTTTTCATTGGTTACTGGTGACGGGCCATTTGATTGGTTAACTTTATTTGCTCTGAGTATGTGCAATGTGTAATGATTGGGTGGGCCCCACGGTTGTTATGGTCTGTAGGTGTTTTAGTAGGTTCTAGTAATTTAGTAGACAGGGTTACCCTTTTTTCTCTTTTTCTTCCCATTTTTGTATTCTCTATGGGGTTTGGATTTGTTTCTTTTTTTTTCTTTTTCTTTCTCTATGGTCCTTTCGAGTCTAATAATGATTGTGGGATTAGCTTAGCCGTAATATTGGTACAGCCCTGAGGGGTTCAGTGATCCAACCTGGTGGTTAGTGAGTGCTCTCGCAGCAGGATGGGAGAGATAATTGTCGAGAGTATGGACTAAGAAGATGGGGGAATTTGTTGTATCCGCTTTGAGGTTCCAGGGAGGGCAGAAGGTTGATTTAAGGGGTGGAGGGTCAAGGAGAATTTGCATGACTTAAACAGATGTAAAAATATTGGGGGAGAGAATGGGGTAAAAAAGAACTGGAACAAAACACAGGAAGTTTAGAAAGTTTACAAAATTAGGTAGACAATTTGAGGTGGACGAGGTGGATGTTGACTGATGGGAGTACTATGGGCATCGACCAGCACCTTCATATCATATCCTGGAATAATAATGGGATGTAAACTCTAACTAAAGGAGTCTTGGCTTCTATAACCTCAGAAAGGGATGCCCTTAAGGCCTTCTGTAGAGGACATACTCTGAGTTTTACTATAGAACAATAGGAGGTAGAGAGTCTAGCTGAGACTCATTTAAGGCTCTCCCTTAGTCAGATCGCGGCTGCATTAGCTCAAAGTATATTCAAACAAAATCTGCAGATATTAGTGTGTGCCTTGGAACAACGGGTTGTCTTATAGACCATTCAAAGGAAAATAATGTGGTATAGGGCCAACAAGAAGATTCCAATTACTCAATTGTTATGATTTGAAAATATTGAGGCGATGGGTTGGTTGTTGCCTTTCCGTATTAAAGCTAGTATGAGTAGCAATTGCATTCTGAAAATAGTGGAGAGCAAATAACTGACCATTCTGACATTAGAGAGGTATTTTGGAAATGTTCTTCAAATCTCTATAAGGAGGATTGTGTAGCCTCTGTAGAATCTGTAAAAATATATTTGGAGAAATATCAATATCAAAAGCTGACACAGGGAAAGCAAAAAAGGCTGGGTGAGAGGGTGACCCTGGCAGCGATTGAGAGTACTATCTGACAGCTGGCAAGTGGTAAAGTCTCTGGACCGGACCAAATTCCATTCAAATTTTATACAATTTTTCCAGGGGCACTTATTCCGGCCCTTTGTGATCTATTTAACTCCGCAGTGTTTCTCAGTGGAGTCCCTAGCTTGTGGGGTGAAATCAATATTGTGTTTTTTCCAGAAAAAGGAAAGGATCGCATGTGCTGTGGGTCCTATTAGCCAATATGTCTGATAAATGCATACTCAAAGATCTATCGATACAAGGATATTGGCCAATCGGTTATCTTCAGTCATGTCGGACCTGGTTGACCCAAATCAACATGAGTTTATTCCAGGCCTCAATAGGCCTCTCATGTAAATATGGCTCATGTAAATATGGCTTTGGACAGCTTTAGAGTTGCATATGTGGAGGAAGAACCCACCAGGGTGATCGTGTTGTATGCCGTAATGCTATTTAACAGGGTCTTTTGGCAGTTCCTCTGGGCAGTCATGAGCAAGGTGGGCCTTGGCCAGGGTTTGAAATCACAGGCTAAACATTGATATAGTGGATTAATGGCAATGGTCTCCTGTGGGGGTGCTCTCTCACACCCAATCTGTATCACCAGGGGCACTTGCCAGGATTGTCCTCTCGCCTCAATTGTTCGTCCTCTACTTTGAGCCATATGTTTAGGCTTTACAAAGATTGGACGCCATGTGCTCCTTATGTCTGCATAGTATTAAGCTGAGAGTGTTGGCCTATGCAGACGATGTGTCATCTTGACATCTTCTCCAGCTGGGACACTGGTAGATGTTGAAGAACTAGTGTGAAAATTTGGTAGGCCTCCGGCTACAGGCATAATCCCAACAAAACCAGGTCATTACTAATGTTCCCACCTTGGCATTAGGTGCTAGGAAGTTTCAATTTGCAACATACTTAGGGTTAGAACTGACCTTGTAATATAAGGAAATAACTGATTTAAATTATGCCAAATTATATGATCAACCTATAGAAATATTTAAAAAGTGGAATAGGTTGCATTTGGGCCATTTTGGAAGCTGTAATATCAGGAAGATGGTTTTATTTCTGCATTATTTATATTTACTTCAACGTATACCTCTTTATCTCCCCAAAGCCTTTTTAAAGAAGATTGAAGCTGGTTGGGAGACGTTTGTATGGAGCTATATGAATCCTCAGTGTAATATACAGCATCTTCAACTACCCCGTGGCAGTGGTGGTATAGCTTACTGGCTTTTTGGCTGTATTATATTGCATTCTTTATATTTCCATTCACAGCAGTTATGGGTAAGAAGAAATGGCTGTTTGGTTAGACATTCCCCGGCTACTTACCCTATGGGGAAAAGCTATTAAACTATTCACAGGTTTAACAGACACAGCTTATTTCAAGGAAACGACATTTATTACATTACGGGTACAGCATCAAATTTGGGTTTATATCACAAAATTATTTGGCATTACTCCTTATAATCAATACACACTTCTGGGCCATAATTCTAATTTTTCACCAGCTGTTCATTGTAGTGTTTTAGGGTGTTGAGTGTTGGGTTGAATTGGACCTCCAATATCTTGGACAGGGGTGATCATGACATACTACAGCCCCATGAGGTCCTCCAGTGTACATTTTCCCTGCCTCTACAGGTTTATTTTGATATCTCCAGTTCCATAACTTTTTACAAAGCCTGGCAGTTAAGGATTTAAACTACCCTCAGAAAAATGTTTTGGGGAAAGAGACAGAGAAGGGGCTACATAAACGTACGTGGGTAAATCCAATATATTTCAACTTAAAGCATCTAGATGGAGTAAGCATTTGAGGGTAGAATTTTTTAGGATGAAATTAAAAGTAGCAATACTTACTCGCAGATTATTTATAATGTCGCCTGCATTAAGGTGCATCAGTTCAAATTTCATAATGATTATTATTACTTACCAGGTCAGTTTTATAAAATGAGGGTAAGACAAGATGGAAAATATTTTGGGTGTGGGGTCGATAGGGATGATGGGGTACATACCTTTGCCGGTTGTATAGGTATTTGGGGGCACTGGGATTACAGCTTCCAGAAATTGATTGGGATATTGCAAAAGGATGTTGTCTGGGATAACAAAAATATCATACTGGGGCATTCACCCTTGATTCCATCATGCTTCACTGGATATTAATTGTTTTGTTATCTCGCTGGCCAGGTTACTCCCGGCGCGACACTGCTGGTTTAGTGAGGCACCACATCCACAGGTTTGGTGGCATAAATTTGTAAAAGCCTGTCCACTAGGAATTTCTACCTTAGAAGGAAGCAGTCAGTGTTCCAAACTGATGCCAATCAGGGACACTATAAGAGCTTGGATGTCAGAGGCTCTATCGGGCCGCTACTCATCTTGTCATTGAAGGGGATAATTCGGACCTTCTTTCGATTGAAGTCTAAAGGCCCTTTGTGATGCACACTGCACTTTCGAATTAGTAATAATACCTTTAGTAGTATGACATCATTAATGTGATATGGTGAGTTTTTTCACTCTGTAGTTCTACACTGTGACGTTCCCCATATAAAATAAAAATGTGAATGGCCTTGATAGCACCTGAGGAAGAGAATGGTTTTGGCATGGTTCATTGGAATGATTATAGCCTCCTTTCAATTACTTAACCCCACAAGTCAGTATTAAATGCACCCAGATTAATGCTACTGGGGTTTGTTGGACAAAGGCTCCAACACGGAGGGGAGGTGTGGGGTTACTGGACATACAGAGAATTCCCCAACATACCATGACCAAAATGAGGTAGGATTGTTCAGTTTCCAAACATGCTATTTATCAATATGATGTGTTACGCAAACAAATTATGGACGGAATAATGAATACATACACCCCCAGTCAAGAGATCTGGGGTAAATCCATCTTCCTTTTGCTCACCATGTCACCCCAGTTTATAGACAGCCATATGCAAATCAGTCTTGACCCTGTGCCTCATGGGAACAGTCCAGACCGAACTGCCAGGCAAGGTCCTCCCTGGACCAGAAACAAGCATCCTGGAACCGGTTTCTGGGTAACACCCCTCATCAGCCAGGCTAGCTTGAATCCAATGGCACAGTGAGCCCAGGACCCACGTCTGGGCATACCTGGTGCACTTAGGGCGAGAAAGCAAAAAACACACAATTGATGGACGGAATGCAGAACAAATCAAAACATTCACCCCCAGTCAAGAGATCTGGGATAAATCCATCTTTCTTTTGCTCACCATGCCACCCCAGTTTAGACACAGCCATATGCAAATCAGTCTTGACCCTGTGCTTCATGGGAACAGTCCAGCCTGAACTGCCAAGCCAGGTCCTCCCTGGGACAGAAACAAGCATCCTGGGACCGGTTTCTGGGTAAAACCCCTCATCAGCCAGGCTAGTTTGAATCCAGTGGCACAGTGAGCAATATAATGGCACCATGAAAAAAGGCATCATGAGACCTTTACACTGACAATGATATCACATGAAGTGACATCACATGTGATGACATGAATCAGATCACAGGAAACACCAGTGGGGCCTTTGGTAAAGAGGGCAACATCACAGGGTGCTAGTCTTAACTGGCATGAGATACCTTATTACACCCATTGACACATGCCAATGACCAAGCCATTTACTACCAACTCTTTACTCACAGACCCATATGTAGTCTCCAGTCTCACATTTGACTGTATCAACCACTATGTCTGACTCTGCCAATTGTATAATATATGGATCCCTCCCCCTATTCCCATAATAGGATCACTACCCATTGTGTGCTATCACTTTCCTTTAATAGCCACATGCTTAGGGACCTCTTACTTCCCAGACCTCCCTTCATGTTCTTGTCTAGTTTGTAGACAACAATGTGTTGTTCTTCAGATCAGTACAACACTTCTCTGCTTCCTAATTAAGGGGCAAATTATGATGTAGGATTTTCTGCATCCTCCGGCCCGGCGGATGCGGAAAATTCTCTGCGGACCCACCAAAGACCCACCGCCAAATTAGGATGGCTGGTGGGTCCTGGTTTAGTCCGCTGTTTTTCTGCCGCGGTTGGCTTAAACCGCCGCGGAAAAGGCCTAATATGGTGGCGGTGTCTCTCAGACACCGCCAGCCATATTAGGATGTCTGAATTTCAATGCCTTTACATGGCGGCATGGCAGCATGTCCGCCGTGCAAAGGCGTACGGATTCTTGTTTGGGGGCCCGTTGCGGGCCCCCAGGGGTGAAGGAGGGGTGGGGGGTGCACATGGGGGGTACCTATAGTACCCCCCTGCATTTGCGTGCACAGAGCGGCAGGCACCGTGCTGCTTTGTGCATGGAAATGCACAGCTTTCATTTTTAACATTGCGGCGGGTGCTGCTTGAAGCAGCACCCGCCGCAATGTTAAATATAGAGGATGTGACCGCCAGGGTGGCGGTCACATCCTAATTGCACAGGAGGGAACTCTGCAGGCCATGCGGAGGTTCCCTCCTCCTCTATGGTCGCGGACGGACTCAAGTCCATCCGCGATCATAATGACTCCCTAAGTGTCTGCTTAATGAGTATATCTATGCACAACTATATATAAATACAAGCAAGATGGTTATAATTTTCCTCATAAGTCAGTATGGTGGGTGCACCAGTGGCAGTGTTGTGTCAGTAAGATGACGCCACTGGCCACAGGGGCGCAGTGACACATGTCACCCTGGCCTCGGTGGCTGCAAGGATACGGAAAAGATGCACAGTGCATGGGACGGACAGGTGAACGAGTGACCACAAGGACACCATGTAATAGAAACAAGTCCGGTTGTGTCCACTGCTCAGGCCGCTTTGCTTACCTTCCACTGCCAGTCACTGGAAAAAATGTCACGTGCGACGTGGAGTCTGTTCCAGGACACGGCCAGCGTCAGCTGATAGTCCCAGTTCTTGCTGCCAAGGCTTTGACTGGCTAAAGAAAACAGAGAGGAGAAGAATTCGTTCAACAGGGAAGCGAAACCTTAGAGAGGGTTTGTAGTAGGTCTGACTAGTTTGTTCATCTACATTAAGTAGGTATCGCTAATATAAGATACTATTTTAATATTCCTTTCTTACTCTTTCTCTTCACATACTTGATACCAATAGAACATACATATTTTTTGATTTATCAGTACGGTTCTTAAGCCTTTGTAGTCTCTAAAATTTGTGTGATAATATAAATATCTGATTTGTAAGTATAGGTTTAACAAGTTTGTGTCTATTTGTATCTGCTTCAAATGTATTCAGATTATAATATGCAACAATATTAACTTACATGAATAGAGAGTCCTTACAGGCCCAGCAGAGGCAGTCACCATCTTTGTATGGGTGAACATGTATGGCTGCTCTTCTTTGTCTGGCACCAGATGTTATATTATATGTGGTCACAACTCAGGTGCCGGATAGCTTGTGGTTAAGCGCTGACACACACACCCACTCAGGCACACACACACACCTTCACTCACACATACTCTCACATTTGTACGCCCATGCCTCACCACACATGAAATGAAGCCCTCAAGAGGTCAATGAAGGGTCTGGCTGCAGCGCTGCACTCCAACTACTTCAAGAGCCCTGCTCCAGTGAACGTGGCCCTTGGGGCCCCAGTTGGCCTCATAACACAGGAGGTCTAACAATGGAGACCTGTCCAAGCCTTGATCCAAATCAGACTCTGCAGTCTGGTCCTTGAAGCTATGAGCTACAAACCCTTCTTCTAAGTGGACCCAATAACTATCCGTGGAGGCTGGCGAGGGTTTACAAGGAGAAATCTGCTGCCGGAAGCATTGAAGTTTAAACTGCCATAACTCCATCGCAATTCTTCTCGGTGCAGCCACCTCTTCCTGCAACCCGCTCGACTCCAAACTAAGACCGCAAATGACTCCTAGCCTTCTGGAAATGCCTCTAAGCGATCTACTTAGATATGCACCTAGCTAAAAGTACCTCATGATGAACATATCTAGGATCTTCAACATAAACCAATTTATAGCAAATGATTATATACCGTGGTTTACTCTTCTCTACTTTATTCTGCTATTTATCTAACAGTCCATCATGATGTACCCTAGTCTAAGTTAGAACATTCCATCCTTCTAAAGGGCCCAACACCTGTTCTGATCTAGTTATGCTTCATAAATGGTTAAAATAAAATATCTTATTCATAGACAGTGCGTTGCTGAACTCTCCCACCCCAGTGCGCAGAGGAGATCATAAGCCTATCAAAGTGCAAGAAAGGAAGCCGTTCTGCCCATAAAGTCTGTACGACCAAGTAAAGCCTGGGCTCACAGCAGCCTTTTCCAAGGAATTTGCAAGCCTCTTCATTAGCCTGTTTAATTTCCCATGAGGAGACTTAAGGGTTAAGCTCACTAATAGAAAGGCTGCTGTCAGGTTAATACTCAAACCAGGAAAAACACTTGGGGTCTGTAAGTCATATAGGTCCCTTGCCCTATTAAATGCTGATACTAAAATGTTGACCAAGGTGCTCACGAGTAGATTAGACAAGATCTTACCAGTCCTAGGGAACCGGGCAAGGTGGGCTTTGTGCAAGGCCGAGTGGGCTCAGATAACAGCTACAAAGGTGTCCATTTAGTAGGCCCAGTGGCTTTTACTTAGGGAAAGCACTTGATTGGGTGAGCTGAAAGTTACTGGAGGCAGTATTGCTCAAATTGGGACTAGGCCCGAAAATAAGGGGGTGGCTCCTACCAAACATTCGACAACCCAGAAGAATGGATATGGGTAAACAGTGTAAACTCAGTTAAGATGCAGCATCAGATGGCAATCAGGTAGGAATATCCACTGGTGCCAACCCTCTTCGCCCTTAAAATACAATCCCTGGCGGCCCACACACAGGCAACCAATGAGATAAAAGGCATTAAGATTGAGTAGAAAAACACAAACTTACCCTAGCCCCTAATGTACTTATTTCTCTCACAGTACCTGAGGAGTCACAGGAATGTTTTGAGAAGTTTGACGGTAAAAAATTGGGTTATTGGTTGGGGGGGTTGAAACCCAACTGAAGGAGCAAGCACAATCCATGTCAGGGTGAGTCACAAGCAAACACCAAAAAAACCTATGCTCAACCTCCTGGTAGCTATCACAGAGCGGTCAGGCTTAATTTAGAGGCATTGTGTAAACGATAAATGCAGCACTGTAACACAGTAAAAACACACCATAAAAGGATACCATAATAGTTTAGAAAAATAGAGTATTTCTTAATAATAAATAAAACTAGAACAAAACAACAAAAACCCAATCAGTATAACCGGAGATATGAAGGTTTAAAGACTTCAGTGAAAATAGTGCCAAAAAGCACAAAGCGCCAACTGTGAATAGCTGGTCACGCTGGACTGGGACAGAACCTCAGGCCGACCATGATGGAGCATGGGCCGATAGCAGCAACCTAGTTAAGCTCACTGAACATGAGTACCTTAAATCCTGATTTGTATTACATTACGAGGCCCCACGCTGAGGATATGTCAATGCTTCAGTTCCGAGGATCTATGGTGTTGCGTTGCGAGTTCCCATGTTGTTGCAGAGGATCCTGTCTATGCGGGCACGGGATGCAAAGTCTGTTGTCGAGGAAGAGACATGCAGCTGTGGAGATGTGTCTGTTCGGCAGAGCTATGAGGCTGTGAAGCGAGAACCTGTACTGGCATCAAGGCTGGTGCCGCCAGAAGATTTGTAAAGTGAGGGCCTGTGTCAGTGAAGCTTCGCACAGCGGCAGTTCGGATGCAGACGCTAAGGTTGATGATGAGTCCTTGCAGTGGGCGAACCTTTGCAGCAGAAATGATGTGTTGTTCAAAGGCAATGCACCGGTTCTGCTGGAGATGCATCACAGAGGAGATGCGTCAGTTCCTCTGGGGGTCACCAGATGGGCTGGTGGAGAACCTTCAGGACCACTTCCACTGGTCCAGGACTGGGGTGGCATCACTTGGCAAGGTAGGATCGACAGTGGACAGAGACCAGGTGCTTGGTCCAAGGTTGTTGAAGTCTTCTTTCCCTGAGGCTCTAGTCAGGAAGTCAGCGAACTAGCCCATGGAGCCACTGGTTCAACAGATGTATGTCCAGTCCTTCTCACAAAGGCAAGAGGGCAGCAGGTCAGCACAGCAGATAGGCAGCCCTTCAGAGCAGCAGTCCAGCAGAGTGGCAGTGCTCTCAGTAGAACAGTAGTAATTCTTCCAGGCAGAGTATCCACATGTTCAGATGAGTACTAAAGGGTTAATGTCTTGGGGATCCATTATGTATACTTGGGCCTTCCTATGAAGTGGGAGAAGCTAAACCTGCAATGGGTTTCGCAACCCTTTAAGTAGAGGCATGGCAAAACCTATTGAAGTGTAGGTAGGGCTGTGCCCATTTCTGCCTTCCCATCCTGCCAGTGACGGCCGATCCAGGCAGACCTAAGTACTCCATTGTGTGTAGATGTCTAGGAGTAATACACAGAGTGCAAATGTCAGCTACACCAAGTCCTCTGACCTAGAGACAAGCTGCAGGCACTAAAGCCTTAGAGGGACCATTTATTGAATCTACGTAGTGCACCTCTGCTAAGCATTATGGGATGCGTTGGAGCCTGGAAAGGTACCGTTGTGATGATTACAGCATGCAGCACTCTTTACTCACCTTTCAGGAGAGCCTGGAGGATAGCCATGTCGATGTCCTGAGCACCTTTGGTGTCTGCATTGAAGATGGTGAGAAGGTGGCTCATGGCAACAATGTCCTGGATCTAGGGAATTAAAAAATGCAGAAGGTAAGAGAGTGGGTTGCGATGATGTCAGAGAGTAAATGGATGAGGTGAGTGAGCAAATGAGGATGCTGATGAGAGGGTGGATGAGTGAAGATGTGCTTAACAAGGACGTGCATAAGTGAGCAGATACATAGGTGATTGAGTGAGCAATGTGCTTAATAAGTGAGACGTGAGGAAGTAGAGGGGTTGGTGGAAGATTTAGATCAGTGAGTAAATGAGGGAGCAAATTAGTGGGAGGATGAGTGAGCGATGTGCTCAATAAGTGAGTTGATGAGTGAACAGATTAGTGGATGGTTGAATAAAAGATGTGTTTATTGAGACCCTGGATGAGCGAAGGGGCAGTGGTTGATTAAGAGATGTGCTTTATGAATGAGTGGATGATGAAGCATATGAGTGCATGAGGAAGTGTGTGGTTGAGTGAGGGATGTGTTTAACAAGCGAGTAGGTGAATAAGCAGATTAGTGGGTGGTTGAGTGAGTGATATGATTATTGAGTGAGCAGATGGGTGAGTGAGGAAGCAAGTGGTTTATAAAGTGCTGTGCTTAACAAGTGAGTTGTTGATGGAGCAGATGAGTGGATGGATACGTGAGTGAGGAAGTATGTGGCTGAGTGAGTAATTTGTTTAAAAATTGAGTGAATAAGTGAATAGATGAATGAGTGGGTGAATGAATGATGTGCTTAACAAGAGAGGGGTTGAGTAAGGGAATGATTGGTTGAACCAGCAATGTGTTTAACATGTTTGTGGAAGAGCGAGCAGATCAGTGGGTAGTTGGGTTGAGTGAGTGATATGTTTAACGGGCAAGCTGACTACACTGTTCCTAGAGGTAAAAGACCAGTACAGCTTAGAGCCAGCCTTGAACGAGATCAAGCCGGCACTTGCAAGAAAGCTGTTTCTGAAATTCAGATAACAGGCCTTGCCACTCTCCTATTTCACAAACAATTGGAGTTGCTCACAAATCTTAGGGTGCCTGGCATGTGATTGCCCAACAGAATCAGAACTCCATGTATTCTTTCGCTGTCCAGGCTACAACAAAGTGAGAAAACAGTGGTTGGCACAGATCTGTAGAAATCTAGGGACCAGACGTTGCTGCGAGGCTTTTAGGATATTTAAACACAATACTAGCCTCCCGATTGTGTATTTGGTAGCTGGTTTCCTATTTTCTATGTGGTGCCCTCGTACAGCTTTCCTAAAAGACAAACAAAGCCATAGTAATAAATAAGGGTTACAGTTAAGCACGAATGAAAGGAGGAACTTGATTGGGGTATCTTTCACTTTTAATTGCCTGTAATCCTCTGTATTGATGCACTTTATTCATTTTTGGCTTCTTCTGTAACATCTATTTCCTGTGCTCGAACTTGTAGTTGTGGCCTAGATTAAGCTCTGATTTCTATCCCTGGCCTTGTCTACTGTATTACATCTTGCACTGTTGTATATGCACTTTGTTGTTAGAAACTGTTTTTAGTTAAAAATCAAGTAATAGTTTTATATGATTCAATTCTTTTATTTGTGGAATTGGTGAATAGAGTATACTATATAAATGTGACAGTGTTTTTTATTTTATGTACTTGGACTTGTTCTGCTTCTTTTATCCCTACAAACTGTAAATGTGTTTTAAATCCAAATGAATTGTATCCAATTTTAGCTGTACTTTAAGGTCAAACTGACTGAAATAAAGTTATTTGACTGACTGATATGTTTAACAAGTGAGAGGATGACTGAATGGGTGAATATGGGGCTAAGATGGGTGGCTGAGTGAGTAGTGTGTTTAATTAGTGAGAGGATGGGTGAGTGAGTGAGGGAATAGATGAGTGGGTGGTTGATTGAGCGAGTGATCTGTTTGACGAGTGAGTGGATGATTGAGTGAATGAACATGGGGCTAAGTGAGTGATATGCTTAACTAGTGAGCAGATGAGTGAGAGAGTCAAATATTGGGTGGTTCAAGTTCAAGTTAAAGTATTTGTATAGTGCACTACTCACCCATAGGGTCTCAAGGCGCTTGTGAGAGGGGGTGCATTATTTATCGAATAGCCAGGTTTTAAGTTTCTTTCTGAAGGAAATGTGGTTCTGTGTGAGGCGGAGGTGGGTGGGGAGAGAGTTCCAGGTCTTGGCCGCCAGGTAGGAGAAGGATCTACCTCCCATGGTGGATCTATGGATGCGCGGAACTGCGGCAAACGCTTGGTTGGAGGATCTTAGTTTGCGGGAGGGTGTGTAGAAGGACAGTCGTGTGTTGAGGCATTCGGGTCCTAGTTTGTAAAGGGCCTTGTGAGCGTGGGTGAGGAGACGGAACGTTATTCTCTTGTTGACGGGAAGCCAGTGGAGGTCTTTCAAGTGGCCGGTAATGTGAGCTTGGCGAGGGATGTCCAATATGAGTCTGGCAGATGCATTTTGGATGCGTTGGAGTTTTTTCTGTAATTTGTGCTTAATGAATGAGTGGATATGTCAACAGAATCATTGAGATGATGAGTGAGCAGAGTAGTAGGTTGGTGAGTAAGCAGATAAGTAAGTGAAAGAGTTGATCACTGAGTGGGTGGGTGAACAGTGTGCTTATCGAGTGAGTGAATGAGTGAGAGAGGGAGTAGGTGGTTGAGTGAGTGCTGTATTTAACAGGTGAGGGGATGAGTGATTAAAGTAGCAGTGGGTGTGAGTGATGTGTTTAATGAATGAGTTCATATGTCAATAGATGCATTGGTGGTTGAATGATTGATGTGTTTAACAAGTGAGATGATGAGTGAGCAGATGAGTAGGTTGGTGAGTGAACGGATACATGAGTAGGAGAGTTGATGACTGAGTGGATAGGTGAACAATGTGCTTATTGAGTGAGTGGATGAGTGAGTGAGGGATAGGTTGAGTGGATAGGGTAGGTGGTTGAGTTAGTGCTGTATTTAACAGGTGAGTGGATGAGTGATTGAAGTAGCAATAGCAGTTGTGACTGATGTGTTTAAAGAATGAGTAGAGGATTGAGGGAATTGGTGGTTGAGAGAGCAATATGATAAAAGAGAGTGGATGAGTGAGCAGGTGAGTTGTTGGTTGAGTGAGTGATGAGCTTAATGAGAAAGAGGAGGAATGACTGTGAGAAAGTGGATAGGTGAGTTAGTAAATGTCAACACTTTTTAAACACAGAGCTGGGAAATATGCACTGGATCAGCTCTTGTAGATCCAGCGAATCCAAGGAATATGACCTCTCTTGTTGATCTTATTAGCATTGTCTATCAAAGCATTGAGAGGGACAATGACTCGAATGTTGAAAGAGCGCGATGCCCACCATATTGTGCAGATTTCATGATTGGAAACTGCAGTGTCTGGGAATAGTTTTGCTGCATTTCCAATGGAAGTAGACTTTATTTTACACTTTTTGAATCCATTGGTGGCAATTCCAGTGGAATGTTCAGAATACACACCAAACTACTGGTCCCACTTGCAAAGCATCTAATTTGCAAGAATAGAATCAAATGCTGATTTAAGACAGCCATTCGTATCCCAATAGAATGCTATGATCTCCCGGCACAACTTCTCCATGGGATATTCCCATTTAAAATTTCTGTTAGAGGTTGGACTGGTTTGTGGAAAATGTCTCCTGTCATTTTAACATGGACATTCTTTCTCCATTTCATTTAATAATAACCTACAAATAGTTTAGACAACTCTAAAGTACCTTTATGGTGGGTTGTTCTTGAACATGCTGTTGACATTTTAACTTCAGAAGATTGTATTAAGTTTTTTTAAATGTAAATGAATTAACAGACTAATATATCAGATATATGAGTCCAGGAGTGGGATATTATGACAGACAAGCAGAAAAACAAAGAGATCCAGTGCCAGGTCAGATCAACCAAAACTGTATCAATAAGACTGTTATAATACACGTATGATTTAAGTATAATGAAGCACTTGAGCAGGATAGTAATGCAGTAATAAACGAGTACACGTTTCCTGTACTGGTATAGCCACTTAAGTAAAGCTGCATTGAGGAGGGTGACAAGTAATAACCCTAAACCTATGCAAGCTGATCCTAGAACAAAAATACAGTAGACACAGAATGATTCCATTATAGAATACATTTATCATTATCAATGGTCAATATTGTCATACAGGTGTATGTCACATTTATGTGTAAGGATGTGTGGCATTATAAGAAAAGAAGGAAATGTCTCACTAATAGGGAACCTATTAGGGCGGTTTTTAGCTCTGCACACAGGACTCCAAAGCCCAGTGTATGAACTCTGATTCCTAAACCAAAACAGAATTGGCTAAGCCCCAATTCCATTATTTAACTTGACGTAAGTCCATATATAGTATATGGTACAGGACAAAACACACCAATAGCACAGAAAGTCACATTTCACCTGTGGAAGCAGCACATATTGTGCCATTCTCTAGACAGATAAGGAAATACAAGGCTTCAGACCTATATGTGTATTGTGACTGCTGAAGCTTTTAAAACTTGAGGCAAACCTGTCAAAATAACAATTTTTGACACGAAACACACATACTTTTAAATACTAAATCAGCCACCCGTAAGTAGGCCAAGGTATGGTACCCAGTCAAGAATTTAGTACCTAAAGTGACTAGCACTGAAAAGCTATTTTCAATGTATGGGGCTGCAGCTGCTCCTATGAGAGAAAATAAAGTACAGATGAACTAACAATTTTGCTATCTTTAGATTGGGATAGGCTAGAGAAAGGATTTACCCATTATTGTTAATATTTATTAAAAATCCAATTCACTGGTACAATCATATTTTAGATAAATATTTAGGAAAAGTAATTTAAAAAGTTAGATCTAGTCTGCCTGACGTGCCGGAGTGTTTAGACTGCCAGCAGCTGGTGCCTATCTGTGCTTCCCCTAAATGAGATGAGAAAACTGCCCTCAGAGAACGCTGTATTTTTAACCCTTAAGGGCCCGATTTTGACTAGCGCTGTGCCTGTGTGCTTACGCTGTATTATTAGCCCTTAAGCGCCCGATTTTGACTAGCGCTGTGCCTGTGTGCTTACGCTGTATTTGTTTGCCCATTAGCTTCCAATACTGACTAGCGCTGTACTTATGTGCTGACGCTGTGTTTAGTTCCTACGAGCGTCTAACATTAACTAGCGCTGTGCGTGATCACCAACAGCTGTAACATTGTGGCTGTGCTCTTTAATTGTGTTCCCCTGTATAGCGCCGTGTTGCTCGCTTGGCAGCTCGTTATTTGAGAAGTT